>NC_056060.1:55341223-57841223 GCF_016772045.2 Ovis aries | reverse complement strand
AATGAGAGAAAAACAATTCAAGTGAATGTAAGATAACCCTTCAGTCCTAGAAGATACAAGTTTTCTTTCTAAACTTTCCTTCCTGATAAAAATCGCATATTTAAGAATGCTATTTTTAATTTCTATCAATTAATACCTTATTACTTTTAAACACTTATTTTTTAGCCAATTAAAAATGACACATTTTATACATCCTTAACAAGATAACAGGCCTAATGGCATAAATCCTAGTTTGAACTTTTAAAACAATTATATAATATAAAGACAAAAGCGAATTTGCTGTCACAGAAAGTGAATGCTATGTCTTTTACAAAGAAAATTATTGAAAAATTCAATTCTCAAATTAATAAACACTAACTTATATAAAAAGACTGTAAATGAAAGACCTAACAAATAAATTTGAAACCTTACCTTTAAGCAGTGCAGTAAGTATTGCTACATCTATATCTTGATGTTCATCTGATCCAATGTGGAAAACAGTGATCTATTTAAAGATTAATCCATAATATTATGCATTTACATTTTAAAAGCTAAGGCATAAAGCAAATAAATCACACATAAATCACAAAGTAATTTAAAAGTACATGGTATATACAATTTTGGGGGGTTGGAAATAATTTCATTATAATAAAAAACCCAGAAAATTAAGAATCTGTATAATTTACCAAATAAAATTCAAGTATATTCAAACCTTTACTATTTTTCTAACTGAGAATTCTCCCTGCAGTCCAGCGGTTAGGACTCCATGCTTTCACGGCCAAGGGCCTGGGTTCAATTTCTGGTTGGGAAACTAAGATCCCACAAGCAAGAGGGGTGGCCAAATGCTTTGAATGAAATAAAAAGGCTTATTCTGATGAAATCTACTTACGAGCTCCTTTCTTTTCATACATTCCATTAGTGTTTGAAATAAATGAACTGCTTCACTCTGGCCAAAGTTAAATGTTTTTTTGATAGTTGAAATAATATCGGGCTCTGCTGCATCAGGAAGATTCCTGAAGTAAGAGGAAACACAACTTAATCCACTGACTTCAAATTCCATAATTTAAAGAATCTAGTATCATCAAGTTACTGGTAGACAGGCAAGGCATTTAAAGATACTGTATTAAGTACTTGGGAAAAAAAATTAAATACTCGACCATCAATGAAATCTGCTTCATTAGACTCCCACTACAAATCACAAGGGCGAAAAATGGAAAATGGAGTGATTTTTCTCTTTGAATTATTTCCAGCTTTTTATTATAAGGCATGTGAATACATTATCAGTACTCACATTCTATAAGATTTTGTATAATTTTAAGATATTATGACGTGTAAAGTAGTATTTTACCAAAATGTGTTAAATATCAGCACATTTGCATTTTTCTTTTTCTCCAGGTAGAATATATTTACATGGCTCAAAAGTTTGATACAAAATATAAAGATGTGGAAATTCATAGTGAATGTGTCCTTTTCACTGTCTTCCATCAGTCCGTCCCATCTCAACTGCTCTCAAGAAACACTATTAACTTTCCAGGATCTCTTTCCACACACACAATTATTCTGCTGCTTTTCTCCCACATAAAAGGCACCATAATATATGTTATTGTACATTTTCCTTTTTCTACATATATAGTTAATCTTCTCAAGTCTACTAAACAGATTAAAACTATACATAACTGCAAACTATTCCACTGTACAGATATACCATGTTATTTATCTAGTCCCCTTGATATATGCTCTATATTATTCCAATCTTTTATTATCACAAACCACACTGTAATGCATAACTTTATGTAAGTTACTTCATATGTGTACATTTGTAGGAAAATTACCAGAAATAAAACTATCAAGTCAAAAGATATGTGCCTCTGTATATTTAACAGATATTGCAAAATTGTCCACAATAAAGACTGTTATATTTTAATTCATTCTAATAATGTGTCAGACAGGCCTTTTCCTCAACACTTAGGAAGGAATTTTCATGTTCATAAAACACCAAAATGAATTTAATATTCTAGAAGCCACAAGCCTCTTTACGCAAGGGTGCACAGTTGTGTCCTACTCTTTGTGACCCCATGGACTGTAGACCATCCGGCTCCTCTGTCCATGGAATTTTCCAGGCAAGAATACTGGAGTGGGTTGCCATTTCCTGCTCCAGACTCAGGGATCAAATCTGCATGTCGTTCATCTCCTGAACTGGCAGGCAGATTCTTTACCACTCCACTACCTAGGAAGCCCCCACAGCCCTCTTTACATGAAATTATTAAAAATATGTTGCAATCATACACTTACCCTCCTTCTTCTGTTTGCTTATGAATATATGCTAGTAAATCTGCAGCTCTGCCTGTTCCTTCACATACGACGACTGGAACAGGAGGACTTTCCTGAAGGTATTCTAAAACTGTGAGGATAACATTTGGCCCACCCTCAAATATAAGTGCCACCACAGGAACACCTTGACCAATTCCTTAAAAAAGTAAAAAGATTAATTATGATATTAGGCAAAATTCAATCATTTAATCTTATTTTTTTCTCAATCAAAAACAATAAAAAGCCAAAATAAAATATCTTAAAAGACTGTGTTGAATTAAAGTACTTGACATGATACTAGTCTGATATAAGTACTAAAAAAATTACTTTTATACTGACTTTTAAAAGTCTGTTCTAAGTAACAAAATTAGAAAATTCAATATATAACAAGGCACACACTGGAACATATATTCACTGAAAAGCAATAACTATTTTACATATTTCACTACTTTAACTCTTGATTAGAAATTAAAACACCAAGTTGGTTTTCAGTTTGCTTTTTAATATGGCTTGAGTTAAACTTCCAATGTTTCTATTTTTAATCACTTATTCCAAATGCATTAATGCCAGAATCAGGATTACATAAACAGAACAGATCAATAAAATCCATTTCCTCTGTAAGAGTAACAGAAAAGAAATTTAGTGAATACCTTGCCTAGTGAATACCTAGTGAAAAAATCCAAAATATAGGTATTTGCAAAGTTCTAAAACATTCCTAAGTTTTAGGAGATGCTATGACTCCATCATAATTTGAAAATACTATCCTGTAATTTTTGTACTTATATTTCACTTCATCATAGATCTCACCTTCTTGGTGTCCTAAAATTATAAAGTTTCTTCTTAAAAATCTAGATGTTGAACCAGAAAGTCTGACCATGGTTGGAAAAGAAGACGTGTGTCAAGAATACCAATTTTTAAGACATATCTATCAAAGAGTGATACCTACTTGTGTTATCAACTTTAAGTAAAGTGATTCTTACTTCACAATAAAGTATGTTTTCCCTCTTCAATCCTGAACTTCAAAATCATGTACTGGAATATAGCATACATTAAGAATATTTCTGAATTCCCTGAGATGCAATGGGATTACAGTAGCAACAAAGCTTCCAATGAACTTTTGAGGCTTTGGCCTTGATATTTGAGTATCCGGTTTAATCTCAAACTTCCTTTCCTAGGTCTTATTTTGTGTAAGGTCAGTTACTCTTTGTTGTTTTGTATGTCATCCTGCTACTAAAGAAATGAGGACTTAACGAGCATTCTGCTGGCAATTAATACAGCCCAGAATAATTTTAACAACAAATTTATAAATGCCCTTACTAGCATGAATTCTTTGCTGATTAACAGTTTTTTCAAGTTCTCTTCTAAGTCTGACTTCTGCTCCATACTTTCCAACAGTGCCATCATCCACCAATATGAAATGGGAATGCAGATTATTCAGAACATTCAATTTGCTCAGAGGGTTCAACAAAGTTTGGTAAGGAGCAACCACCTAAACAATAGCAAATATGAGAGTTAGTGGGTAGGATTAAATATAACATAAAGTAAAAACAAATTTTGAAATAATCTGTAAACGCAAAAATACAAAATATGAAAGAAATACGTATCAAAAAGCATGAGCTTTTAAGCAGCTGAAGATTATTCAATAATGGGTTAAACCAAACAATTACATTTTGGCTCCACTGCAGAATAAATCATATTTCATCATCCCATGCAAAGGAAACAACAGCAAATAAGCAAATAAATAAACAATGTTAAGAAACTCTCAGGTTATTAGGGAATAAAGTGCAATATATAAAGGACACTGAATAAAAGCAGTTAAATGTCATATTGCTACTTTTCCAGTCATAAGTAGAATCTTTAAAATTGATGTTAGAAATTTAATTGCATTTGAAAATGATCATTATAATTAATTCCTTTTTAATAACCTCTTGAAAAAATATCTACAACCAATTCGCATGTCTTTAACCTACTTGAATAAAACACTAGCATTTGATTACTACTTTCACAGACAATACAATTAATTCTTAACATCACACAATCATTAAAAACTTAATTACACAGACTGGCATGATATGGAAAAGGTGTGAAACAGTTATACAAAAAAGGGCAGAAACTAAATGTACTAACACTATAATCACAACTGTTTAAATCTATCATAGTGTTTTCAAAAGGACTGTAGTATGATCATGACTATTTTAGGTTGACTTTGCTGTTTCAACATAAGCTTAAATAAAAGAAATTTTAAAAAACACTCTTACATCTCTCCCAACAAGATCATTTCTGTTTTCAATCACTCCCCACGGAGCTATTCCAATAGTGCAAATCTTTCGAGATGATCTGGAAGCATGTTCTTTAAGGGCATCACCAACATGTTTTGCCACACCTGTTCATACAAAATTAAATTCACTTTATTTGAAAGTCTTTATTGTGTTCAGAACAATCCTATTCTCAGTAACGTTACAACTGGTGTTAGTTATTTTTACATATACAAGATAAAAAGCAACAAAGTCCAAAAGACAAACTCAAAAGAAAACACAAGGACGGGAAAAAAAAAAAAACCCACAATGTCAAACCACTACAACTGCCTGAAACACACGTAAAACTAACTTTTACCATGTTGTTAGGCCTAGTCTCCTCTCTTAGATTCCTCATGTTAACTGTAGTTTTTGTTACTGCTCTATACATCATCTAAAAAAAAAGAAGAGTATGGCTCAGGACTATAAGCAAAACACACACACTCAGAAAAAACTACAACAGTTTTCCAACTGAGTCAAAAATTGGGAGGAAAGTATACAGAAAAAATGATTCAAAAGAGCACATAACTTCTCATTACCACTTGTTATGGACTGAACAGTATCCTCCCCAAAATTCTTATGTTGCTATTCTAACCCCAGTACCTTAGAATGTGACAGTATTTGGAAATAGGTTATCGTGTGAAAATGAGGATGTTAGGGTAGGCCCTAATCCAATCTGGCTGGTGTCCTTGTAAAAAGGGGAAATTTGGACACAAAAAGAGACACCAGAGATGCACATGCAATGGGAAAGGCCACAAGAGGACACAGTGAAAAGATGGCCATCTGTAAGTCAAGGACAACTGCATCAGGAGGAACCAAACTTGCTAACATCTTGATCTTGGGTCTCCAGAACTATTAGAAAAGAAATTTCTTTTAAGCCTCCCAGTCTGTGGTATTTTAACAGCCCTAGCAAATCAATGCATCACTCAATTAGATTTTTCATTTCTCACATGGACTACTGAAATAGTATCTTCACTGTTCTTCCAATGGCTACCTTGCCTGTTTATAGCCTATTTTTAAACCATCATTCAAGATATCTTTGCTCCTGTCAACTCTCTGCTTAAAACCTCCCCTTCTAATTCAGATTAAAAGTCAAAGTGCTTATAATGGCCTGCAAGGCCTTATATGATCTGTCTGTTGCTCCTGATATTCACCACAAACCCCATGTCAACCCCACCATCACCACTCACCTGTAACTTTCTGATCTCATCACCCAGCAGTCCTTGCTCATTCTACTCAAGCTACACTGGACCTTTCTTACTATTTTTCCAATACTTTCCATTTCTTCTCCTTTAAATGCTCTGTCCCACATTATTCTTAATCTCATTTGCTTCATTTCCTTCCACTTCTACTCAAAGTTACCTTATGAACGAAGCTTCACTATCCCTCCTCTACATTTTATGTGTCTCTCAAAGCACTTACTATTTAATTTATTATACATTTAGTTATCTGCTTGTTTTCTATATCTTTCCCACTAGAATATAAGTTCCATGAGGGCAAATATTTTGTGTAATGATATATTTTCAGTGGCTAGAAGAGTGCCACAATAAGGTTCAAAAAACAGTTGCTGTTAATGAAACAGATTTTTGCAAACTAACAAATAATAAGTATGTTTTACTTTGGATATTAAAATTAATTTGCCTTCCTTCCATCCAAACTGTGTATGTGATAGGAAAGACTTAGAATATAAGATTATATTAAAAATTAATTTCAAAAGCTTTTTTTTACCACTGTCTAGGCAATGAATTGCCATTCTTTTCTCAATTTACCAGCAGTCACAAAGTGACAAGAATAATACTTTGCTATACAGTAGGAGGTCAGCAAACTTTTTATAAAGGACAAAATTTTAAGCATTTTAGGCTTTGCAAGACATACAGTCTAAGAATTATCCATCTCTGCTTTTATAGCACAGAAGTGTGATACAAAACCATACAAAAACAAATGTGGCTGAGTTCCAGTAAACCTCTATCTACAAAAACAAGGAGTAAGCTGGATTTGGTGCAGGGAACCATAGTTTGCAAACCCTTGCTCCAAAGCACATTATTCTTGGGAACTCCCTGACGGTCCAAGTGATTAGGATTTGGCACTGTCATCACAATGGCCCAGGCTGGGGAACTAAGATCCTGCAAGCCACAAAGCACAGCCCAAAATAAAGTCTTAATTAAAAAAAAAAGTAAATGATAAACCATATTATTCTTTTAAAAGAACAAACAAAAAGCAAATTCGTTTTTCAGTTAGCATTTATACTTAAGAACTATAGATTACTTAACAGGAGACTAGTATACACTTATACTGTGTTGACTTTTCAAATATCTGATATTATAAAAATGTACAAACACATCAAATAAAAATTATACCAATTTTATTACTGTTTACCTGTGTTTACTCCTCCAGTTAAAATCCAGGCTCCGGTTGTAACTGCAGCTTTAATAAGACCCTTTCCAAGCAACTGCTTGATTTGTGGGTGAAGCTCAAACTTCTGCATGCCACCATGCACAGAGATAACAAGTTTGGGTAATTCCATTTGCCATTCTTTAAGCAGAAGTTGCAGAATAATTTCAGGTTTGGTGTCATATGATAGCCTCACATACTAACAAGAAAGATTTTTAAAAAACAGTAATTCATAAGTTTCATAATGTAGCATCATATGACTTAAGAAAAACTTTATTTGCATCAGATTATTATAAAATAGATTTCATAGGCTACTCATAATATATTTACACTCCTAAGAATAAGCAATAACAAACAAACAATTTTAAGGTTGGAAAATCATTCTGTAAGAGCTAGAGAAATAGTGGCACTCTAATTTTCAAATAAGACGTAAATTTGTTACTCTTTCTGATTATATAAACCCAATTACCATTCATCTGGTTTACAGATTTATCCACAGTATTTCTTGCTTTGTAAGAAGAAATCAAAAATATTCATATCAAATCTATAATACTCAGATGTTGGGGGCAAAAAACAATGCTTTTAATCTTCTCCAATAAAGGTTCTTTCCAAAACAATATATTAACCATTCCTTTACAAACAGAGATCAAACACCAAGGAAAAATATCCCAAAATATCATAAATTATATAAAACTGAGAAGACTCCAGATTCCTTTAAGAATGATTTGTAATGAAATTTCTTCTATAAGACTTTAAGCATTAGCTTTGTTTAACTCATCACTATACTTGAGTACATTAAGTAGTGCCTGGAAAATAATCTAAAGTTAATAAATTTAAGAAACAGATTATGGCACTTCTCTGGTGGTCCAGAGGCTGGGAGTCCACCTGCCAATGCAGGGACACGGGTTTGATTCTTGGTCCAAGAGGATTTTACATGCTGTGAGGCAACTGAGCCTGCGTGCCACAACTACTAAGGCCACACTCTACAAAAAAGAGTAGCCCCTGCTGGCAGGAACTAGAGAAAGCCCTCATGCAACAATGAAGACCCATCACAGTCATAATTAAATAAACAAAATTTTAAAAAACCCAGATTATGTCAGTAATAAACGAGGAATGCCATTTTCAACAATGATGGACTATGTTGTTTTGGACCAACTCTGCCCCTGGGAACTAGAGAAACTAGATTAACGACCCCTGCTTTTAAGACATCAGTAAGCTACCCAGGTGTGACAACTTGTGTCAGGATCCAAGAGAACAGAAAACCCGGAGAGACAGGCCCACCATATGACACTGCTTAGCAAATCAAGGCAGGGAGAGAGCCAGGCACAACAACTTAAAAGGTAAAATGTAGACAAGTCTAAATGAATCATAAATTATTATTTGGGGATTTAAAGATTTTTATTGATTTATAGTTAGCTGTGCCAGGTCTTTGTTCTGCATAGGCTTTCTCTAGTTGAAGCGAGCGGGGGCTACTCTTCACTGCAGTGCTCTGGGCTTCTCACTGTGGTACCTTCTTTTGCTGCTGAGCACTGGCTCTAGGACACGTAGGCTGCAGTAGCTGCAGCATGTGGGTGCAGTACTTGTGGTTCCTGGGCTCTGAAGCACGGGCTCAACAGTTGTGGCACATGGGCTTAGTTGCTCTGTGGCATGTGGGATCCTCCAGGATCAGGAATCAAATCTGTGTCTCCTGCATTGGCAGGCAGATTCTTTACCACTGATCCACCAAGGAGGATTAATTTGGGAGTTTTTAAAATACACACACACACACAAATAAAATTTATGCCAACAAAAGCATGTAAGTCACGAGGGAAATAAATGTTGTCACAAGTATTCTAAAGGTTCTTGCATTGACCAGGAAGTAGTAAAAGTACTAATCTGTAACAGTAACCAGTTAAATTTTATAGTATTTATAAAATTAATCTACAGAACAGAAAAATATATAAATAAGATAAGCAATAATTAAAAATACATTAACCAAAAAGATAAAAAAAGGGAACAAAGAGAAAGCGAAATAGTAAATGAAAGAGAGGTTCAATGCACCAAAACACAGTAATTCTATATTTGTGTGTACCAATACAAAGAACTTTAAAATAAAGAAATGATTAAAACTAATTTTCTGACACACTATTATATAAGCTGTCAGATAATAAACATACATTATTTAATTAACTGGCTTCCTGGGTAGCTCAAATGGTAAAAAATCTTCCTGCAATGTGGGATACCTGGGTTTAATCCCTGGGTTGGGAAGATCCCTTGGAAAAGGGCATGGAAGCCCACTCTAGTATTCTTACCTGGAGAATTCCATAGACAGAGGAGCCTGGTGGGCTCCAGTCTATGGAGTTGCAAAGAGTTGGAATTAATTAAAAGGTAAACGAAGTAAGACACTCTAATACACAACATACCTTAGCTCTGTAGGAATGAGAACCCCCTTGAAAATTTATGACTCCATAAGCATCCGTTGGGCTCTGTTCTGTATGTTTTTCCACAGACCACTCTTCTAATGTCTGATTAAAATGGTCACCCAATTTCACATCTGAGTATTTCATGGCAAGACTTGCAGTAAAACAAGCATGTTGCTTGACCAAGCGACCACAAAAACACCTAAGTGAAAAAAATAATAAAACTTTTAAAAGACCTTTTAAAAAAATCAGTCAATGAAAAACTGTATGAAAATAAAGGAACTTTTGAAGAATATCCAAATAATCTGACTTTCTGATTTTAGGATATCAGTAAGTTAATATGCTTACCTTAGCGTTAAAATACTATAAATACATTAGTATTTAATGATACACGCTTCTATTAATAAACTTAGTTTGAGGCATCTACTTACTGGATGCCAAAACAGCACTGG
This sequence comes from Ovis aries, assembly GCF_016772045.2. Taxonomy (NCBI): domain Eukaryota; kingdom Metazoa; phylum Chordata; class Mammalia; order Artiodactyla; family Bovidae; genus Ovis; species Ovis aries. The sequence goes on along the minus strand of NC_056060.1, from coordinate 57,831,398 downwards.
AGATTGTATAAATGTTAGTGAACCTGAAGAGAGATGAATACAAATGATCTAATTTGATAAATGGGAAAAAATATTTTAATTAAAAATAAAACAGGGCCTCAGTGACCTGCAGAAAATATCAAGCAATCTAATATACCCGGAGTCCCAGAGGGAGGAGAGACAGAGAAGGGGCAGAAAAGGATTTTAAGAAACAGTGGCTAAAATTTGGTGAAAAACGTGAACTTGCAGATATTTATTCAAGATTTCTGCTTTATTGACTATGCCAAAGCCTTTGACTGTGTGGATCACAATCAACTGTGGAAAATCCTGAAAGAGATGGGAATACAGACCACCTGACCTGCCTCTTGAGAAACCTATATGCAGGCCAGGAAGCAACAGTTAGAACTGGACATGGAACAACAGACTGGTTCCAAACAGGAAAAGGAGTATGTCAAGGCCGTATACTGTCACCCTGCTTATTTAACTTTTATGCAGAGTACATCATGAGAAACGCTGGGATGGGGAAGCACAAGCTGGAGTCAAGATAGCCGGGAGAAATATCAATAACCTCAGATATGCAGGTGACACCACCCTTATGGCAGAAAGTGAAGAGGAACTAAAAAGCCTCTTGATGAAAGTGAAAGAGGAGAGTGAAAAAGTTGGCTTAAAGCTCAACATTCAGAAAACGAAGATCATGGCATCTGGTCCCATCACTTCATGGCAAATAATTGGGGAAACAGTGGAAACAGTGTCAGACTTTATTTTTTGGGGCTCCAAAATCACTGCAGATGGTGACTCAGCGATGAAATTAAAAGACACTTACTCCTTGGAAGGAAAGTTATGACCAACCTAGATAGCATATTCAAAAGCAGAGACATTACTTTGCCAACAAAGGTCCGTCTAGTCAAGGCTATGGTTTTTCCAATGGTCATGTACGGATGTGAGAGTTGGACTGTGAAGAAAGCTGAGCGCCGAAGAATTGATGCTTTTGAACTGTGGTGTTGGAGAAGACTCTTGCGAGTCCCTTGGACTGCAAGGAGATCCAACCAGTCCATTCTAAAGGATCAGTCCTGGGTGTTCGTTGGAAGTACTGATGCTAAAGCTGAAACTCCAATACTTTGGCCACCTCATGCGAGGAGTTGACTCATTGGAAAAGACTCTGATGCTGGGAGGGAGTGGGGGCAAGAGGAGAAGGGGACGACAGAGGATGAGATGGCTGGATGGCATCACCGACTTGATGGACATGAATTTGAGTGAACTCCGGGAGTTGGTGATGGACATGGAGGCCTGGTGTGCTGCAGTTCATGGGGTTGCAAAGAGTCAGACACAACTCTGAACTGACTAAACTGAACTGAACTGATTCAAGATTTATTCAAAAAGAAGGAAAAAGAGAACCATTCTCAGGCACATCACAGGCCTGCTGTTAAAACCAAAATTATAGGGGAAAAAAATCCTTAAAACAGCCAGAGAGAAAAAAGACCCATTACACACAGACGAACCACTGCACTAATGACAGCTGATTTCCCACTAGAAACAAGAGCGAGAAGACAACAGAATGGTATCTTCAAATAATTGGAATGAGAAAACTCAAAATTTCATATTCGGGGAAAACATCCTTCAAAAATCAGTAAAATAAACATATTTTCAGATAAACCAAGCTGAGAAAACTCATCTCCAGTATACCAGTTCAGTCTCTCAGTCGTGTCCGACTCTTTGCAACTCCATGAACCGCAGCACGCCAGGCATCCCCATCCATCACCAACTCCCAGAGTCCACTCAAACCCATGTCCATCGAGTATACCAGCATTATACCAAAAGCTAAAGGAAGCTCTTCAGCCTGAGTACAGACGCCAGATGGAACTACCCATCTAGAGGAAGGAATGAATAGGCCTGGAAATGGTGCAACAATTCAATATATGTAAATGAACTCATTCTATGTACTTCTGCTCTTAGCCTGCCAACCAGAGACCTTCTCTTCTTTCTCTTACATTCCTTCATCACTTCTTAAAGAACAACATTAGCCTTTAATTAGTTGCCTGAGTAAGAAACTTAGGTACCATCCTCCAATGTTCCCTTTCCCTACACACCACCAATCCTACTGAGTTTATCTGATTGATCCTACTTTTCAAATATGCTTATTTCTCTTTATCACCATAGGTAGTATCTTAATTCAGGCTCTTATTTTTTGGCCAGAATTACTCTAAAAACTTCCAAACTATTTTTTCCTCCCAAGCCAATCTCCTCAAAATGCCAACTGCTTTTATTGAGGGGAAAAAAAAATCTAAACATGTTACTTCCTTATATAACATCATTTTAACATGAAATCAAAACTGTGTGGCATAGTATACAAAAAGTTAAAATGATCTGGCCCTACTTATTTCTCAAGACTCAAATCTTTCCAAAATCCACCTTATTAATACCTTCTACAGCTTGCAGTTTCCTGACATAACCATACTCTCTTTCACTACCAGGCCTTCCCACAAACTCCTCTCTGCTTTAAATCCCTTTCCTCAATCTTTACCCAGCTAATTCATATTCAACTTTAGCACTCTGCTCAGGTACCTGCACTTGAGTTTCAAGGAACTCTGCCTAATCCTTTACCTCCCAAGTGTAAGTTAAATAACGCTTAAACATAATGGCCTGTGAATTTTATCCCAGTGTATTCTGACTTTTTTAATATACTAGTTTTATTTTCCAAAATTTGTGCAATACCGTTATTATTATGATACTTACCTGACAAGCTGCTGACAAATCTGACATCCTGGAAGGCATCTATAAAACAAGGTAAATCTATTACTTAAAGGGAAAATCATTTTTCTTCTCATTAAACTAAACTATAATAATCCATTAAAAAAAAAGGACAAAACAAAGGAATATTATATATTTTTCAAGCGATATCTTAGGTCATTTGTACCTTTTTTAAAAACTCAGTTTTCATCTTTTAAATACAATTAGTTGTGTCATAAAACCCAGAAACTACAAAAGACAGATTTAACTACATTAAAAAAAAAAAAAATGTATATGGCAAAAACATGTCACTAATAAAAGTCCAAAGATAAACTGAGAAAAAATATTTATAGAGAAAAGGTTAGCTTCCCTAATATTATATTAAATACAAGTATAATATATAAAGCTTCCCTAAGATATAATATAAAAAATGTATTAACTTCCCTACTATAATATATATTTATCAAGTCAACATAACATGGGAAAATATATGAACAGATGTGTGCATGTGTGTTCAAGCACTCAGTCGAGTACACTCTGTAACCCCTGGACTGGGGGCCCCCCGGCTTCTCTGTCCATGGGATTTCCCAGGCAAGAATACTGGAGTGGCTTGTCATTTTCTGTTCCAGGGGATCTTCCTGACCCAGGAATTGAACCAATGTCCCCTGCATCTCCTGCACTGGCAGGCGGACTCTTTACCACAGAGCCACCTAGGAAGTCCATATGAACAGATAATTCACAGTAAAAACATACATATGAAAAGATATTTGATTGGAAGAAAATTATTTAATCCTTTAAGACAATATCTTGGTAAGAATATAGAAGAAAGTAGTCTTATATCTGCTGGTAGGAGTACAAATGGAGGGCAATTTGGCAATACTCATCAAAATGAAAAATGTAGATTCTCAAACTCTTAATTTCAGTACTTAAGAGTAAAGGTTAAAAATATCTATAGAATATGTGTAAAATAAAGTTATTCACTACAGAATACATTTGTCTAATAGCAAAAAAGAAAACAGGTTAGCTAAAACGTCCATCAATCAGGGAATATTAAAATTATGATCCAGATATATAATTAGTAAGGATGCAACAATTAAGAACAAAGAAGAACGTGATCTGGGCAATGTCATTGGTGCTTTCTGGTTAAAAGACATGATCTTATAACAAAACCCATCTTTAATAACTAGTATGAAATTCAGATAAATCACAGAATATTGATTGAAAGAGACACTAAGGTTATGTATTTTAATGATCTAAAATGACATTTATAGAAATTACCAAAAACTGGGGGAATATTAAAGAATACAAAAAATGTTTTCTTAACGGTGATCAAATAAATGCAAATTTAATATATAATTTTCTATTAATCACTTTCTTGAAGATGATGGCTAACAATCAATATTCAGGCATTCTCATCACTACTGGTGACAATATACATTATTTTAATCTTCTGGAAAGCTTTTTGGCATTACATATATTAAGGGGGAATAAAACTTGAAACACAAAAATAGTTTTATCCACTAAGACCTCCATTATGAACTAATTTTAATTTAAAATAGGCTAAAAATTGAAAACAACTCAAGTGCCCAACAATAGGATACATATATGAATTGTATATACACCAACAGAGTATTAACTACTACTCTTAAAGGGATACTATGGAAAAATAAAGTTACTATAACATTTTGTTAAAAAAAAGATACAATGTTTTACATATAGACTGAATTTAGCAATATTTTAAAACAAAAGCTATACACTCAGTAAAGATTAAAAATAGGTGCAATAATTGTTATTAATGACTGTCTTCAAGTTTTGATACTCTGAATATTAAGCCAACTTTCTACATCTCAAGTTTGCAAAATTTATCACGCACATTTCTCTTCTAATGAAAATTTGTATAAATGAGAGAGATACTCAATTTTTTTTGCCATTAATATAAAAAGAAATGTTGAATTTCAAACAGGTTTATGTAATATACAAACAAAATATTTAGAAATTCTATTCAACAAATATTTACCGAGAATTCACTATGATGTCACAATAATAGGGACAGGTGCTATAACTTAATATACATCAGTTAATAAAAGACTGGGCTTCCCAGGTGGCTCAGTGGTAAAAGAACCTGCCTGCCAACACAGGAAACACCAGTTCGATCCCTGGGTTGAGAAGATCCCCTGAAGAAGGAAATGGCAACCCACTCTAGTACTCCAGGCCTGGAGAATCCCATGGAGAAAGGACCCTGGCGGGCTACAGTCCAGAGGGCAGTAAAGGGTCAGACACGACTGAGTGACTGAACACACACATACTGTAACTCAAAATAGTTAATAAAAGATTGCTTACTTGGCTTTATATTCATAAGAGCCATATATCAAATGGAAGTGAAAGTTGTAGAGAAGATAACTGCATAGAAAACAAGGTTTAATAGGAGACTGGAATGGTAAGACGACTAAAAACCCTGGTAAACACCTTTTTCAATTAATTTGTCCTAAGTGCCTGTGAAGAAAAGTGCTTTGTGGGACTTCCCTGGTGGTCCAGTGGCTAAGACTCTGAGCTCCCAGTGCAGGGGGCCCAGGTTCGATCCCTGGTCAGGGAGCTAGATCCCACATGCTACAACTAAGACCCAGAGCAGCCAAATAAATAAATAAAATTTAAAAAAAGAAAAGAAAAGAAAAGTGCTTTGTAATCCAGGAAGTAAATTTATCTTTGATGTACCCTTTTAAGCTTTTTGCTATTTTTAGGTCTCAGGAAAAAAAGAAAAAAATTAGGAAAAATGTTTCTTCAATAAACACCTCAAGAGATCTTTTTCTTGAATTCTAACTCATGATGACCTTTACTTAAATTTTTTTTCTATTATCAATGCCATTTTTAAGACCAAAGGACAATCAAGAGATGCCAACAAATTTCTGGTGATGGGTTTTCCAATAGGTGCTCACCTATAGCTACATATTGGCAAACAAAAACAGCAACCATTAGGTTCATACCGGTTTCTTCAGCATAAACTATACTGTTGGGTACTCAGTATATGCCCCTTAAACAGATACATAAACTTTTTAAGTTCTCAGTATCAATAAATCAAATGTTTAAAAAAGAGACTTAACTGTCTGATCTTTGTAATACACTAGTATGATATGGAGAAGATCAGGGAAGGAAGAACACTCTGAATGAGAGGTTTCATGTTGTGAAATGTCATTAAGAACTGCAGAATGCTGATATCTTGCTAATACTATCTCCTCCTAATCTTAAAAGATTAACAGTAAACACAAAAATTAACAGTAACTGCTGCTGCTGCTAAGTCGCTTCAGTCATATCCGACTCTGTGCAACCCCATAGACAGCAGCCCACCAGGCCTCTCTGTCCCTGGAACTCTCCAGGCAAGAACACTGGAGTGGGTTGCCATTTCCTTCTCCAACGCATGCATGCATGCTAAGTCACTTCAGTCGTGTCCGAATCTTTGCAACCCTGTGGACTGCAGCCCACCAGGCTCCCCTGTCCACGGGATTCTCTAGGCAAGAATACTGAAGTGGGTTGCCATTTCCTTCACCCAACAGTAACTACAAATAATTAATAATTTTAGTTTTTAATAAATAAATAGCAATGTAATTTACATCTAAATTTCTCTAAGAATTCAGAATAAAGAGAAGTATACTTACCTGTGAGGGTCTTTGGAACTTGGTATGATATATACACATTCCCTCTTGGTCAAAGTGCTTTCTATCCAGGATTTCTGGGACTAAAACAGAAAGTTTAAAAAGACTGTTTATAAATTAACCAATTAATATTACAAAGACAAATTTAATAAGAAATACATACAAATAATTCCATTTTTAGTTCACTATTTATTACATATGTTTATTGATGACAGCACACCTAAAATATGAGAATCATTCCATTTAAATCCACTGAGACTGAGATTACTAGTCAACAGTACTGTGCAGATACTAAATCAACAGTGCTATGCGGAGCCAAAAACCTCAAGAGGGGCTGGTACGATCCTGGGAAGTGGATCATTTTACAGCCAACTGTCAGAGACTTGCCAAGCATTCCCATGGCTAAGACTTTGCGCTTCCACTGAAGGGGGCGCAAGTTGGGTCCCCTGAGCCCTGGTCTGGGAACTAAGATCCCACAGGCCACATGACACAGCCAAAAAAACCCCCTAGATATATTCTGTTCTATTTCTAAGATAAATACGTAAAGTACAGGGGCATGGAATGGCTAATGGCACAGGCACCCAAAAATGCATCAAGCAAATTCTAATTGAAAGAAAAATAATACTAAAAAAAGAGAGATGCTAAACATCAATAATTACTACATGATTTCAAATGTCTGATTCACCAGATTGTTAGAACAATCTTAAATATGACAGTCCTAAAATGAATATAGCACAAAAATTAATAGGGAGAATAAGACAAATCTAGGATCACAGTGCAAGATTAACACATTTCCTTCAATTACTATAAATCTGAAACAATTTCAAGTTTAAAAGGTTTTTAAAAATTACTGTTTATACCACTACTTAAGTTTTTGCTTGGATCCCTAGCCTCTGTACCCTACTACCAGTGACTGATTAGAAAGAGATGGGGCATTATATATTGAAAAAGGTGAAACTCCATAAATTAGGACTGAGTAGATTAAAGATCTTGAGCTTCATCCTCCATATAACATATATATTAGATATATAGAAAATATTAACTATTATATCTCTAATGTCTATAGATATTACTATATATTCAATATAGATATTAGCACGCTCTCTATCAGAATCTCTTTTCCCTTCTCTACCTGGCTCTTTCTTACCAGGACAATACAAAAAGGAAGAGCCTATATTCCTTAATGAAACCTCTACAGTTCAGTGGTTAGGTAGAGGAGTTTCCACTGCAAAGGGTACAAGCCTAGCTGGAGAAATTAGATCCCATAAGCCAACCAGGGGGCCAAATCAAAAACAAACAAAAAAAAGGAAGCCCCTAGGAGAAGAGATATTCTAGACAGAATTATGATGGTAGAGTTTGCAGGTTCCTCTCAAATCCCTTAGATATTCTAATCATAAACCTTAGTATATCCTTTAATCTAATTCTGGTTGCAAAATTCTGTCTCTCCATTCAAAATGTCCATTTTCTAGGTCAATGGTTCTCCTTTAAATAGATTCACTTAAGTAGGAGCAAATTATACCATGATCCCCTAGTTACAAAAATCACAGGATGGGGACTTCCCTGGTGGTCCAATGGTTAAGAATCCATCTGCCAATGCAGGGGACACGGGTCTGATTCCTGATCTGGAAAGATCCCACATGCTATAGAGCAATTAAGCCAGTGTGCCACAACTATTGAGCCTATGCTTTAGAGCTTGGCAGCTCCAACTACTGAAGCCCATGTGCCTAGAGCCCATTGTGCAATGAGAAGTCATGCAATTCAAAGAAGAGTAGCCCCCACTTGCCACAACTAGAGAAAGCCTGCACCCAGTGAATGAAGACCCAGTACAGTCAAAGTAAATAAACAAATTTTTTAAAACTCACAGAATGCCCTCTAGAACCCATGACCCTTCATCAGTAAAATGTCCTATACTCTAGAGCTCATTTAACACAGTCCCTCCATCACCTTCTTATTCTAACTAAAGTCTGGTATTCCTTTGAAGAATCTGCTTTACCTACATACCTCTCAAGGGGGAAAAAAAAAAAATAGGACTCTCTTCAGATTTACTGTACTAGGAATACACCTGGAAAACCCAATCCTGATTCAATCCAATTCCCCATGTATTCCATAACTGCCTATGTTAATATGACTACAGGAAAAAACAAACAAAACACCACCCTTTGATTTCACTTTAAAACCTCAAATATCCCTTAATGATGCCCAACAGTCACACTGCATTTCCCTGGCCCATTTTCTCATTCTCCTATACGATTTCACACTATCTCCTCCTCTCCTCAAACCTCCAACCGTCATTCACCATTCTTACTCTCAACTGATGACCTACTTCCCACTTCACTCAGAAAACTGAAGCAAACCTGCCCACCAGAGAGGCTTACACTAAGATATGCAATCACCATTCCCTCTACTGCCTTATGCATCCACAGAACGATGGAGCCACCCCCAGGATCACAGTGCGAGCACTGTCCTGACAACCAAAAGATCGGGCCATGTCAGTCAGACTGCTGATATTACTGCTATCCTAACCCTTCTCTCACTCCAGAACCATAGTACACTGAAGGCAGGCAGCACATCTGGACTGGAAGACATTTATTCATGTGACTTCTGTTTGTAACTTTAAAAATAATCATTTGGTAGGCTGTTCTAACACATGATGATGTGAGGTTGAATTTTTACTAAAATTAACTTACACTTTAAACTCATGAAATTTCTATTATGCTCTTCTATTATTAAAAATCGCAGGGGGCGTCCCTGGTGGCTCAGTGATAAAGAATCTGCCTGCCAGTGCCAAACACACAGGTTCTCTCCATGGTCTGGGAAGATCCCGTAAGCCACGGAGCAACTAAGCTGGTGCGCCACAGCTACTGAGCCTGTGCTCTGGCGCCCGGGTGCCACAGATGATGAGCCCACGTGCTGCAACTACCACAGCCCATGTGCCCTAGAGCCTGTGCTCTGCAACAAGAGAAACCACCACAATGAGAAGCCCGCAACTAGAGAGGAGCCCCTGGCTCGCCACAACTGAAGAAAAGCCCTCTCAGCAACAAAGATGCAGCACAGCCAAAAGTAAAGAAATTTTTTTTTTAATGCAGGGACTTCCCTGGTGGTCCAGTGGCTAAAGACTCCGTGTCCCAATGTAGGCGGCCTGGGTTCAATCGCTGGCCAGGAAAACTATAGATTTCTTCACACGTTGCAACTAAAGATTCTCAGTGCTGCAACTAAGACCTGGCATGGCCAAATTAATAAATAAAACTTTAAATTATAAAAATGGGTTTATAATAACAAAAATTATACTGTGATTTATCTTCTAAAGGGTTGCTTCTCTCTTTTAGAAAAACTGGAACTGTGCTGGGGTGGGGGAGAACAGCTCAGTAATTGTACTTACTGCTATATTTTTACTGGTTGTTAAAGCAAGATAAAAGATTTGTTTGGAATTTCTCCCTGTGAGCTTACTTGCAAACAAAAAGGCAGCTCAGTCCCATGATACAGTAATGAAGTCCATCAAAATCAGATTCTAGAACTAAAGATTTAAGATATGCAAATAACACACTAAAACAGTGGCAATATACAAGCATGAGAAGCACTCAGATTGCTTCAGTATGAACTGTATGTTTTTTAAAAGACTAAATTATTTGCAATTCATGAGCATAGGCCTAAAGCCTACAGTATGAATGAAAGATGGGTGAAAAGTGAACACAACATGAGCAAATTTATTAATTAACAATACAGTGGACCTTTTTAAGGAGTTCTGTCAAGAGGAAAACACCTTAGGGAGAACTTGAAAATATATGGCTTAGATAAAGGTTAAGAAATGCAATCTTGTACAATTTACATCCCCCTTTTTCGCACCTCTTTATCTTGACTGGATAACTAGGCAGAAAGCTAGAAAGAACAGAGTAGACTTAAACACTATCAGTCAGTTTTACCTGATGGAACTTATGGAATGCTCCATTCACAACAGTGGGCTTTCCAAGTGGCACTAGTGGCAAAAAACCTGCCTGCCAACGCAGTAGACGTAAGAGACGCTGGTTCAGAAGATCCCCTGGAGGAGGACATAGCCAGCCACCCCAGTATTCTGGCATAGGGTCGCAAAGAGTCGGACACGACTGAGCAACTTGCACTTAGAGATTAAGAGCCAAATGGTAAATATTTTAGGCTTTTTGGACCACTTACTGCCTCTATCACATACTGTTTTGTTTTTCAACCACTAAAAAATATAAGAACCATTCTGAGCTCAGGCCTTGGCCAGAACACGCCTTGGCCAGAGTTGGTACACATGGCATAGTTTGCCAACCTATGCTCTAAATCTCACAAAAGCTTCCCACAAAAAAATCTCACAATTCCACTGAGCCAATTCAACCTAACAAGTCTATGCCACGTCCTTCAGATTCTTCCCCTGCATTGTTTCTTGGATATTATTAGTGTCCCTTCTACCAGGCCTACAATCCCAGTAGACCCTTGTATTAAGAGTTGCTTTCTAAAGACAGGAAAAATGAGATGGGGCTAGAGAGTTTTAGATGTACATGAACAAAGTTATTTTTTTCGGTAGGAATTTCAATAGAAAAGGCATTATATAAATAGATATAAACATGAAAATCTAAACATTACTGAGGAAAAAAATATCTAGTGTTTGAGTACATATACCTAGCTTTCTTCCCCAGAAATGGTCACTTTCAATCACCAACAAACTAAAACACTTGAGTCTCTTCTAGTACTCATTTGGGGCTTCCCTGGTGGCTCAGACGGTAAAGAATCTGTCTGCAATGCAGGAGACATGGGTTCAATGCCTGTGTTAGGAAGATGCCCTGGAGAAGAGAATGGCTAATCACTCCAGTATTCTTGCCTGGAGAATTCCATGGACAGAGGAACCTGGCAGGCTACAGTCCATGAGGTGGCAAAGAGTGGGACACAACTGAGCGACTAACACTTTCACTTTCTTTCAGTACTCATTTGTCTATTATGATAAAATATAAAACTACCCAAACAGGAACACTGTTAAATTGTAGGACCTGGTAGAAATGTACTCAGAGTTAGTTTCATTTTATCATTCTTATCAAAAATAATAAACAAACAGCCAGTACTATCTCTTCACAACTTCAAATCTTTCATAGTAGTCTCTGACAAATTCATCCAAAACTTTAGCAAACCCTCTGGCTAAGTCACTTACATGGTGTCACTCTGATGCTCACAAATTTTTATCATATTTTGTGCCTACAGAGACATACAAAAGCATTACCACACTTCAAGACTATCACAGTTTCCCCTACCTTCATTACTCACCAAGTTTTTTTCAAGGGTTTGCCACCTCTCCTGTTTGTGTGAACACCAAATGTAAATATATTCTCCCCATACACACCAGTTTTATCATTTATGGCATTCATTGATTACATTAGGGTTTGGCTTCCTATGCCTGACAGTGACATATCCCAGCTGATAATGGCAAATCATTCCCAATAATAGGTTTCTATAATTTTTGAAACTCTTGAGTTTCTGCTCTACCATCAAGTATCCAATAAAATGTGCCCTGGATTATAAATACATATAAAAATTCCTAATTTTATACTTCTTTTGCTAGACTGCATTACTGTATTTTACCAAAAGATGGCACACTACAAACACAAATCTGAAAATTCCTAAACTTAAATGTTCTAGGTAAAGTAAAAACCAACTATAATAACCACAGAATGTTAGCAAAAGAGGGAAACGTGATCTTCAGTGGTAAAAGAGATCAGATTCTGGAGTTCAGAATAACCTGTTCATTGTTGGTTATTCTATTAATGCAACCTTAAGTGTCTGAACTTCTGTTTCCTCACCCATAAAATAGAATGACATACCTATTGTACAAAGTTGCTCTGAAGATTATGATCCATGTTTTTAGCAAAATGCCCCCCACACAGTCATATCTTAACAATGCTTCAAAATTCAATTATAAATTCTTCCTATCTGTCTCCTAGCAATAAGGGGTATATATGCTACAAATAAGTCTACTAACCACATCCTACTCTTCAAACAAATCAGTACCAGCACATCCTTCTTGACTATATAGTGAAAATTGAGGCGGGGAGGGGGGGGGGGTTGCGGGGGGAAGGACTGCTTTAAAAGTTCTACTTCAAGGTAACACTGAAATTCAATCAATCTATTTTTACAACTAAATACACCCAACAATTCTATATATTAATATTAGAAAGGAGCCTCCAGCTATGGAGCTTCTATTGGATTAAAGCTCTGAAGATAATAACCATAAACTCAGGATAAAAAAAAAAAAAACTACTTAGCAGCACTGAACAGGCAACCAAAAGCAGGAAGGAATTAGATGAAGTTTGTACTCAGGATAAAGGAACAGTACTGAGTGAGTTTCCTATTTTATGGCTAAGAGAGGCCCCACTGCATACCTACTAAGTAGCTAAAACTCCAATAGAAATTCCATAGTTTTACTGGCTTGAAGAACCAGAATACAAACTTCAAGGTGACAACAGCAGCTGGAAAGTGATGGGGAAAGTCCTGCATAGGACAGAGTCACAAAAAAAGGGAACCCTAAATGCTGCATATTAACACTGCTGAAATCTAGCTGACCCATGAAGCATGCATACATGGGGCAGATTCCAAGCAGGTCAGTTAAGAATAGAGTAACTAACTCAATAGATATTTTTATTGCCCATTGAAGGAGTCAGAGTTTGGAATGTGAGTACAGTCAGGTTAATCAACTACTATCCTAATGTGTTCTGACTGCCATGAAGTGAAAAGTGAAGTGAAGTTGCTCAGTCGTGTCCAACTCTTTGCGACCCCATGGACTGTAGCCCACCAGGCTCCTCCATCCATGGGATTCTCCAGGCAAGAATACTGGAGTGGGTTACCATTTCCTTCTCCAGGGGATATTCCCGACCCAGGGATCGAACCCGGGTCTCCTGCATTGGAGGCAGACACTTTAACCTCTGAGCCACCAGGGAAGCCTGACTGCCATACAACTACCATAAGACTTAACTTCGGTTTCAACAACCAAAATTCATTTTCTCCAAGTTCTAGAAACTGGAATTCCAAGATCAAGGAGCCAGTAAGGTCTGCGTCTGAGAGCCCCTCCCTGGATTGCAGACAGCTGTCTTTTCACTGTGTCCTCACAAGGTGGGGATAGGGAGCAAGCTCTCTGGTCTCTGTATAATGACCCCACCTTCATGACTCCTCTAATTCTAACTACTTTACCAAAGCCCTGTCTTTAAATAACATCAACACTGAGTTTTGGGAAGACACAAACATTCCATCAGTAGCAACTACTTTAAAAGAGAAAATCAATAATCTTCAGAGGACTAAAACAGAACTCACAGTCTCTCCAAGATAACATTCACAACATCTATGATATAATCAAAAATTACTAGATATAAGAAGAAACAGGAAAATGTGACCCATATTCCAAAGAAAAGCCAATCAAATGAAAAGGAAGCTTGCCTACTAATAAACTGCAATAGCTTACAAAAGTTAAATGATACTGCAGATCTAGAAATTCTGAGTTCTGCGGTAATTTTGTACACTGGAAAACATGTCCGTCAGCAAAGGCATAATGACAAAGAAAACTTAAGGCTAGCTTGAAGCAAAATGTTGAAAATGGCTGGCATTCTTTGATTTCCTCAGTAGGAGACCTGGCACTCAGGCCCCTACTCTACAGAGTTCTGCTCTTTTGCTTAAAAGGCTGCCAATCACTTAACTAATTAGATATTATTGATAATTCAGATGTGAACTCTCCGAACAGGTTTTAAAGACACTGCTGAAAAGCTTCGGTGGAGTAATAAATAGTTGGTAAAGTTTTACACATTAAAAAATAAAATTTGGTTAATTGTTTTCAATATAAAATTAAAAGTTTTTTTAAAAACTGTTTTTGTCATTTTAGTGACTACTTTTCTAGTCTGCTCCAATAAACTGTTAGACTTTTGCCAAAAATAAATAAAAACAATCAGATTCATACCATGACTGTGTCTGCAAAGAGAGTCCAACTTCTATATTTAATCTTATTTTCTGTTGGTTTTGCTGCCCTGCTGACCTCATGGAGATTGCTACCCTGCCTGTGTACCACTACAGTACTGCTCCAATTTAAAAGACAGAAAATGTCTGGTAAAGGTAAGTATGAGCAGTTGCCACTGTGCCATTCCATGGAGTCCAACATATTAAGTAACTGAAGATAAGACATTGAGTCTAAAAAGTGGCTAACTTTAATTTAGCTCAAACAGCAGTAATTTATTTCTCGGGTATTCTAAAAAGAGTCTAACTTAGAACAATTTATCATTTTACCATAAAGAATTTTTATTAAAATGAAAAAGGATCAAAACTTATTGTTTTATGAGAAAAAGGATGATACATATGTTGGCAAAAAATTTAGTCTCATACAAAGTCAGGAAATGTTACAGAGACACCTAAGATTACTAAAAAATCCAAATAAATACACTGACAAAAAAGACAAACAGAACAATGGAATAAATCACTTGGAAACAGAAACTTGCACTTAAGAAAACTTGGTGAGTGCTAGAGAGAGCAATGGGCTTCCCTGATGGCTCAGAGAGTAAAGCGTCTGTCTGCAATTCAGGAGACCTGGGTTTGATCCCTGGATTGGGAAGATCCCCTGGAGGAGGAAATGGCAATCCACTCTAGTATTCTTACCTGGTGAATCCCATGGACAGAGGAGCCTGGTAGGCCACAGTCCATGGGGTTGCAGAGTTGGACACGACCCAGCGATTTCAGAGAGAGCAATACAAATCAGGAGACAGTATGATTATTATATGTATACATTACACTAGAATCCAAAATGAATACTAGATGGGTTAAGTCATAATGTGGGAAAGCAAAACTTTACAACTTCTACCAAAAATAAAAATAAATAGCTTTATGACTTCAAGATAAGAGAAAGTTCAGGCTATAATGAAAATACTGATAACTTATTACACTAAAAACCAATATACATCAACAATCTAAAAATAAGTAAATAGTCCACCGTTAACAAAATAAAAACTTAAAAAGTTAGAGACTGGAGAAGATATCTGTAGCTCATAAAACAAAAAACAACAAAAAATACTGTCCAGACTACATACAGAACTTCTACGAGTAAATAAAGAAGGAAAATAAAATTCATTAGAAAACTGAGCAAAGGGAATTCACCAGAAGGAAAGAAACCATAGCCAGAAACTTTTAACCTGAAATGACACACAACATTATTCATGGCCAGGGACATGCAAATTAGAACAATGAGGAACTACTTTACATTCATGGGTCGGGCAAAATAGAAGAACCTAAGCAATTAAATGTTGGCAAAGATGTTGGAAAAAGACAGGGAATTTTTACACAGTTCTAGAGGGAGTGGAAACTGCACAACTACTTTAGTCAACACTCCAGTAACACCTACAAAGGTGAAGATGCACCTACCCCGTGACCCAGCAACTCCATTTATATACTTCCTAGAAAAATTCTCATGATATACACAAGAATGTTACATCATTAATAAAAAACTGGAAACAACCTAAATGCCCAGTAACAGTAAAATGGATAACATACAGTATATTCCTACAGTGGAATAATATGTAGCAGCTCAAAGGGATAAACTAAACCTTACATGTATCAACATGACAATCTCCAAAACCTAATTTCATTAAAATGAAAAAAAAAAAAAAAAAAAAACCAATAAGCTATAAGGATATACTGTGCAGCACAGGGACTATATCCTGTATTTTATAATAACTTTAAATGCAGTATAATGTATAAAAATACTGAATCACTGTTGTACACCTGAAACTAGTACAATATTTTAAATCAACTATGGCACCCCACTCCAGTACTCGTGCCTGGAAAATCTCATGGACGGAGAAGCCTGGTAGGCTGCAGTCCATGGGGTCGCTAAGAGTCGGACATGACTGAGCGACTTTCCTTTGACTTTTCACTTTCATGCATTGGAGAAGGAAATGGCAACCCACTCCAGTGTTCTTGCCTGGAGAATCTCAGGGATGGCGGAGCCTGGTGGGCTGCCGACTATAGGGTCGCACAGAGCTGGACACGACTGAAGCGACTTAGCAGCATACTTCAATAAAAAACCAAGATCCATAAAAAGACGTACATAATTCTACATATACCAAACTTAGGAACACCAAAGGACCAGAACATAGCATATATACTCTAAGTAGCAACCCTACAAAAGCATCCAAAGGCATACTCCAGTATGCTTGCCTGAAGAATTCCATGGACAGAGGAGCCTGGTGGGCAACAGCCCATGAGGTCACAGAGTCAGGCACAACACTTTCACTTTTTCAAAGCACTTAGAACAATGACAGTTAAACGCTAGTATTAGTCCCTTAGTAGTGTCCGACTCTTTGTGACACCATGGACTGTAGCCCACCAAGCATCTCTGTCCATGGGATTCTCTAGCCAAGGATACTGGAGTGGGTTGCCATTTCCTTCTCCAAAATGCTAATATGCTAATACATGTTAGCTAATATTGTGAAAATTTGTCTAAAGCCTATCACACAGGTTTTTTAGTCAGGAGT
Source organism: Ovis aries (assembly GCF_016772045.2). Lineage (NCBI taxonomy): Eukaryota > Metazoa > Chordata > Mammalia > Artiodactyla > Bovidae > Ovis > Ovis aries. The sequence goes on along the minus strand of NC_056060.1, from coordinate 57,814,537 downwards.
ACCTTCTGGGTAGAGTATCTTCCAGGTACTGAAAACATGAAAGAAAGTGAAAGTGGCTCAGTCGTGTCCAACTCCTTGTGATCCCATGGACAATACACTCCATGGAAAATTCCAGGCCAGAATACTGGAGTGGGTAGCCTTTCCCTTCTCCAAGGGATCTTCCCAACCCAGGGATCAATCCTAGGTCTCCCACATTGCAGGCAGATTCTTTACCAGCTAAGCGACAAGGGAAGCCCAAGAATACTGGAGTGGGTAGCCTATCTCTTTTTCAGAGGATCTTTCCAACCCAGGAATCAAACCGGGGTCTCCTGCATTACAGGCAGATTCTTTACTAAAGGAAGCCCTTCCAGGTATTGGGTATGGTGAAATACTCAAAAGCAAGGAAGACCTGATTCACATACTAAAGGGTAATTCACAGTCCTGTTTTTCTATTCTAGTGAATGTTTCTCCAGTCTCCTCCTTGCAGTAGCAGTCTGCTTCCCAGATAACTTCTATCATTTCTAGTGTGCTACCGAACTGCCAGAGGAAAGTAGGTAAGTAAGCCTATTAAATTTCACTTTGCACATATTTTTCAACCAGTGAACTCTGGGCTCAAGGTTGCCATATTTCTGATAATGGCTTGGCTCAAAATCTTTTTTTCCCTTCTATGAGGAGTTGGGCTTCCAAAGGTTGAAGTTTCCAGAAGTGTGGTAGCTGGGATAGTTGAGGTGTTACGAACATGTTTTCATGACGCAAGGAAGGACAAACAGTTTAATCCGAATACTGCTCCTGGAGTCAAGTAGAAAAAAGATTATCATCTGCCTTTCACAGACACAGTAACAGTGATGCTCGTAAAAGAGTGTGACTTGGCAAAAAATGCTTCAGTGAATAGGCATGTCTATCAGTTTCAAAGAACTGCTTACCTCCATATCTAAAATTTCTTTAACAGGGCTCTAAAACCTTTAAATGGTCAGGAAACTAAATACATGTTCCCCCAAAAGATTCAGAATAATTTTCTAAATCCAAGGTGAACCAAACCAAAGGGTGAACAAAATATATAAATGTATGAACTTAAACCAAATTAAACCAATTGTTTTTATAAAGACAAACTAGAAGAGGTCCAATTCTCCAAGTCACAGTTTTTACCAACATTCAAACTAATCTAATAATTTGCAAAGTACAGTATAAAAGTGACACACATCTAAGTTTTTTTTAAATACTAACTCACATAAATGACTCAGTTCAAATTCCCACAGATAGCCAAAAGTTGCTCATATTCTAAACAAATCTCAACCACTCTGAAGTTTGTCTCCAGGCATCAAAGTTAAAACAGGTATTTAAAAAGCTGTTACCCACCCCCCAAAAAAACTGTACAATTTAATCACATGCTGAAGGGTTTCCCCCATCACCCCTGCCAAAGGGAGAAAGAGAAATCCAGAATGAAATAACTAAGCAAAGGCAATAATCATCAACTGCTACTATTATGTGAACATATGATGGGAAACTTCACGATTAAAAGATCAGGCAGCTGACAACAGCAACCCACTAGATAATCTTTAACACCCCAAAGAGAAAAACCGCCACAGTATGTGCCTATTAATGTAATTCAATACAAAGTACTTCACTACCTGTTAAGCAGTCTTACCAAAAATCAAACAAGAATCTAAGAGTCTTAAGATCAACCACGAGTTCACAGGAAATACAGAAGAGAAAGGAACATGCTACATGATGCCACACGGATACATGCAACAAAATCCCAACTGTGAGAAATTCTGCAGGGCAAAGGAAATGCATTCCCCCTCCACCCCCATTAAATGGTAAATCACAAGACTGGAAAAAAAGCAGTTGGCAGGGAGACACAGAGACTAACAATCATTTATCAAACCAAATGCTATGTAGACTTCTTTGGACCCTGATTCAAACAAATCAATTGGGGAAAAAAAATAAGAATTAAGGCAATATGCTGAATATTTAATGATATTAAAGAATTATTAATTTTGAGGTGCTAATAGTACTGTAAGAGATTCCTAGGAAGTGCAGTGGTAAAGAACCCGCCTGCCAACGCAGGAGATGCAAGAGACTCAGGTTTGATCCCTGGATTGGGAAGATCCCTGCAGATAGGAAATGGCAACCCACTCCAGTATTCTTGCCTGCAAAAACCCATGGACCACGAGCCTAGTGGGATACAGTCTGTCGGGAAGCTAAGAATCGAACACGACTGAGCACAACAGTACTGTGCATTTACAGATGAACATAATGAAGTATTTAAAGACCGAACATTTTTTAAATTATCCAGTTGATGGAGAATGACAGAGTTAATAGAAGAAACAATATTCACGTTTCAAACTGTTGAAACGGGTCATGGGTATATGGTGATTCATTTTACTATTACACCTTTATATGTTTCAAATTTCCCACATTAGAATGTTAAAGAAAGAGAATGTCAGAGCACTGTACCAAAATATCTATATGACTGGCAAAACTCTCAAAATTAAATCTTAAGAGGTTTTTGCATCAATAGATCTTCATTTAAAAATCAAAATCAAAAATACACATTTTAAGTACTGCCTTTAAACATTACATTGTGCACGTATTAAAATAACGACTTCAGCTATTTCATGTTTTCATTTTATGTCTGGTTCTTACTACTGACATGTGCCGACACATACACAAACACCCTTCCCCGAAGGAACCAAGTTCTGAATATTCTAACTCCTACTAAACACCTCAGTTGGTTCCTTCTTTCCATCTTCTTTATTTCAAGTCCTAAATATTTTGCTCAGAATGTTGCTAAAGACTTCTTATGATCTGTTTTTAGTTTAAACACACAGCAATTCACCTTCCATACTGTTCCTTCAGTGGATCCTTAATCTCCAGAATAAAATCAAGACTTCTCTTCCTGACATACACTGCCCTCAGAAAACTGGTCCCTGCCTATCTTCATAACACTCGCACTAGTTCACTGTATCATCTCATACTCTACTCATTCTAAACTATGTACAGCACTTGTATAATAGATCTCAGATGAACTATGGATGCTTCTTCTCTTCTAAAGCTCAGTTCCCTTAAACTAAAACCACCAATTCTACATCTCTTCTACTTCCAGGTTAATTAATTACTATTGCCTCTTCTCAGGTGGTCCTACTGGTAAAGCACCTGTCAGTCAATGCAGATGTATGAGACACTGGTTTGATCGCTGGGTAAGGAAGATCCCCTGGATGAGGGCATGGCAACCCACTCCAGTATTCTTGCCTGGAGAATCCCATGGAAAGAGGAGTCTGGCAGGTTACAGTCTAGGGGGTTACAAAAAGTTGGACACAACTGAAGCAACTTAGCACACACGGTACAAGACTCACCTTTAATATCAGCTCCTTTGCAAGCTTACCCAGACTTCCTTTTCTGTCTGATTACCCTATACTTTTACAATAATCTACGCAATAATCAAACCAGTCAATTCTAAAGGAAATCAGTCCTGAATATTCATTGGAAGGACTGATGCTGAAGCTGAACCTCGAATACTCTGACCTCCTGATGTGAAGAACTGACTCACTGGAAAAGACCCTGATGCTGGGAAAGATTGAAGGCAGGAGGAGAAAGGGAGGACAGGATGAGATGGTTGGATGGCATCACCAACTCAATGGACATGCGTTTGAGCACGCGCTGGGAGTTGGTGATGGACAGGGAAGCCTGGTGTGTCACAGTCCATGGGATAGCAAAGGGTCAGACATGGTTGAACGACTGAACTGAACTCTTGCTTCTTTGCATATCTATACTGCCCTTCAAGACAGAGTATCATAGAATCTGCAACACAGTAGACACTTAAGTATTTGTTTTGTGAAGTAATGTAGGCATCTTCCTTTGACAACAGACAGGTAGTCAGTTCTTACATAAATAACCAGAATGTAACTGGTTTGAAAGTAGGAAACTTGTCTATCACATCTCTGCCACTCCAGTGCTGGGGAGTGCTGCGTGCTAAGTCATTTTAAGTCATGTCCGACTCTATACTTGGAATATAGTAAATATCAAGTGTTAACCAAATGAATAAAACAAATACTTCTAAGAGCCATAGCTTTTAATTCTGTAAGAAATTTTATTCCATGCCAGTTTAACTTGTATTTCTTGGTATTTTTTTGTTTTGTGGTCATTTGGCTGATTAGTTTCAAAGCAGTGCAGAACATTCTTGTACACTTTCTCTTAGTGTCAAAGAAGAAAATGACTACCAGAAACATAAGTCTTAAACAGATTTTACAGTAGGAATTATAACTACAACATACTTAGGGAAACTTTCAGGTCACAATGTTGACTTTAAAGTTTAGGAGGATCAACAAATTATCATTATTGGAGAACCTCAGTCTTAGGTTATCCTAAGGTTTCACTACAATTGGAAATTGTAGGCAAAATCACAGGACTCAACAGCAGTCAGGACCCAAGAAACATAAAAAATAAAACCAGATTCTTCTTGTCAAATTTTAAACTGAGAATTTCTCCCTGTAGAAACAATAATGTTGTATACAAACATGTTGTCTGGGAGAGTGCATTTGCTATATACACATATATAAAAGGACAAAGTGGAAACACAGCAAACACAAGAAAAACTCAGACCACATCTTAAATTTTGAAAGCTGCATTTCAATGTATGTAAACAGCAAGACATTAAGAGGCTGGACTTAAAAACAGCACCTGAGGTAAGACTAAGAAATTGACTTTTACTAGAAAGTCACTAGAAATAAAGTCATCTGGTTGCTTTAACAAAACAGTAGGAAGCGATGGTTTTGAAGACGATGAATCACCTTCATTTCCATTTTCTAATGTATCTAAATTTTTTCTGAATACTTAAATGGTATGTTCAATGTATGCCATTTACCATCTAAGAAAATGAGAAACATCACTGAAGAGTCAGTATTAATGCTTTGCTGTTTTTTTTTTAATAAAAACCACTTTGATTCAACCTCCCACCGAAAAAAAAAGAAGCTTCCCTTAAAATCCACTTAACTAATAAATGTTAAAGTTTAGTGTTGGTAGATGAACTTAAATCCTTTTTAAAAATTATGAAAAAAGGTAAAATTTTTATTGACTTTACATTTACCCAAAAAGGTGGAAAATAATGGAAAGATGCACTATTTAGTCAAAGCATAACTATATTCGTGGTTTCAGTTTTGTGCGGCATTTGAATTAGTTTCTAGAGAAAAGTATGCCCGCAAGACTCCGGCAGAGGGAGAATTTTTCGCCTGACGCCTATCTAGTTCAAGTACTGACCAGGAACACCTACCCGCTCTTTCAAGTCCCTGATCCAAACGACTTTTTTGGTAAGAAATTTTCTAATTTATTCCTGGCCTTAACAAAAACTTCTATCAAAAAGCTGCAATGCGCCGCATCCCTCTCTGCACCTTTGGTTTAAAACACGACCAACCCTTCTCTACAGCAACGAAGGAGGTGGTTAGACACAAACCCAGACAACGCATCGCCTCGCGTACCTACAGCAGCGCCCCAATAAAACCCTTATTGTTTTAGTCGGTCAGTCGTGTCGCACTCTTTGCGATCCTATAAACTGTAGCCCCCCAAGCTCCTCTGTCCATGGGATTTCCCAGGCAAGACTACTTGAGTGGGTTGCCATTTCCTCCTCCAGGGGATCTTCCCGACCCCAAGGATCGAACCCGCATCTCCTGCGTTGGCAAGCGGATTCTTTACCACTGAGCCACCCGGGAAGCCCAATAAAAACAATTATTGCTAAAGAAAATTCCAAATCAGAGCTAGCGTCAATATCATCAAATCCCTCCTCTTTGGCTCTAAAAGAAAATGTACCTGTGGAGTACTCGTTGCGCAGCCAACAAGGCACAGTTCCAAACCCGTATCCTCTATCCCTTTTTTGTTCCCTTCTCAGCCCTCCCTCCCCTTCCTTGCGGAACTTGAGCAGAGCATTTGGCTCCCTTATCAGCCAGCAACAAGCGCCAGGAGGAACGCGCTCCCGGGAGATGCGGAGCTTGGAGGCTGAGCGCTGCGTCTGGGGCGCTGCGGCCGCTCAGCTCTGCCAGGTCCTCCCCGGCTCGCGCCTCTGCCGCCTCGAGGGGCCTTACCCGGGGCCCGGGCTCCGCTCAGGGGATTCCCGCGACAAGCTGTGGCGCCAGATTTGCTACCTGCTTCCTGCCCCTCACCCGCTAAAAGAACCGCACTCCCGTCCCGTCAGGGCAAGTCCGGAAGCCTCAACGCAAAATCCGAGATCTTTCGCCCCAGGAAGAGCAGCTCCGCTCACACATTTGCCAGCCGAGTCCTCCTGCTTCCCTGATCGCAACCCCCGGGCCATTCCCCCACAGGGGCCTGAGTGGGTCCAGTACCATTCTCCTCACGGGGCGGACTCCGGAAGGGCAGCAACTCCACCTCCTCCTCCTCCGCGGCCTGTAGCCATCTATCGGGAAGCGTCTCCGGAGGCGGCAGCAGAGGCCGCCGGACAAGGACAGCCCAGGGAAACCTTCTCAGAACTAACTCAGCTCCGGCGCTAGCAGCAGAAACCGAGTCTTTCATAATTGTGCGACCAACTCCTCCGGGTGACTGGCCACAGGGACGCGCCCGCGCCCGCCTCCGCCGGCGACGGGGCTGGAGACAGACCACGTGAGGGGCGCGTCGTGTGCGTCGCCGCCCGCCGGGCGGGTCACGTGGAGGGCGCGCGCTCCCTCGTTTCCAGGCCGCGTCTCAGCGCGCCGCGCGCGCACGCGCCGGGCACGAGCGCCCTGCCCCCACCGCCCGCGTTAGCCGAGTTGGGTAGGTTGTTCTCCCCAGGTCTGCGTGGGCTACGTAGGCGGGACTTCCACAAACGTCTGTCTCAGCTTGGGGAGTGGAACTTAAGGAAGCGATAGCTGAGGGTTAAGGTTCCAGACCTCTGGGACCCTGGCGGGAGTTGCGACGTGGTCTCATTTCTGCTTACTCGGCCTGGCCTCTGTCTGCATTCTGAGCAGCTTTCCCTAGCCCTTTGGCTGTGCCTCAGCGAGGGTGGAGGCCTTAGAAGTGACTCTCTCCTCGTCCAAAATGCAAAATTGTCTTACCCCAAATCATGTTCTTCCTCTAGCTTACTCCGTTTCTGCCAGCAAAAATTCTTCTGTCTTTAACTGTGGGTACTAGCCTTTCCTTCCTCAGAAAGCACCCACAGGCACGCATACACCACACACCTAAACCAGAGAGTGCAGGTTTTCTTTCTTTCTTTTGCTCTTGGTAAAGCGTCTGTCTACAATGTGGGAGACCTGGGTTCGATCCCTGGGTCGGGAAGATTCCCTGGAGAAGGAAATGGCAACCTGCTCCAGTACTCTTGCCTAGAAAATCCCATGGACGGAGGAGCCTGGTGTCCATGGGGCCGCAAAGAGTCGGACACGACTGAGCGACTTCACCTTCACCTTTGCTCTTGCACCAGCCCAGGTTTGAAAATTAGGGATAATTTATGAAATGTTGCTTTTCGTACTCCAGGAAAGCGTCAGGAGTTCCTCTGTCTGATCCTGTGTGATGCGATTTTGTTAAATCTTTTAAAAACTGCTTTCTTGAGGAATAATTGACCTACAGCAACCTATGCGTAGTAAAATATACAATTTGACGAGTGTTGACATATTGATATATCCAGGATAGCATCACACTGAAGACTGTGAACGTATTCATTACCTCCAAATTTTCTTCCACTCTTTAATTCCTCCATCTTGTCCCTCCCCATCACTGCCTCTTAAGTGAAAGGCAGTCAGTCAGTCGTGTGTTTGCGAACCCGTGAACTATACAGTCTGTGGAATTCTCCAGGCCATAATACTGGAATGGGTAGCCTTTCCCTTTCTGCAGGGGATCTTCCCAAACCAGGAATGGAACTGGGGTCTCCTGCATTGCAGGCCAATTCTTTACCACCTTAGCCACTGGGGAAGCCCTCTTAACAACTACTAAGGTGCTTTCAGTCACTATAGATCAATTTGCACATTCTAGTGCTCAGTCACTAAATGGTGTCCGACTATTTGTGAGCCCATGGAGGACAGTAGCCCACCAGGCTCTTTTGCCCATGGGATTCTCCAGGCAATAATACTGAAGTGGGTTGCTGTGCCCTTGTCCAGGGGATCTTCCTCACCACCCAGGGATCCAACCTTGCATCTTTTGTATCTCTGGTGTTAGCATGCAGGTTCTTTACCACTTGGGCTTCCCTTGGGGCTCAGCTGGTAAAAAAATCCGCCTGCAATACAGGAGACCCGGGATTGATCCCTGGGTTTGGAAGATTCCGTGGAGAAGGGAGAACCTACACACTCCAGTATTCTGGCCTGGAGTATTCCATGGACTGTATAGTCCATTGGGTCTCAAAGAGCTGGGCACAACTGAGCGACTTTCAATTCTTTACCGGTAGCGCCACCTGGGAAGCCCTTTACCAGCATAGAGTTTTCTGTAATGAAATTATGCCCTATGTACTTTTGAGGGACAAGGGGAATCTGGCTTCTTTTAGCCAGCATAGCTATAACTTTCTATTCACTGAAGTAGAATATTCTTTTCTTAAATATTTTTTAAAATTATTTATTTCTTTGACTGAACCAGGTCTTAGTTGCGGCATGTGAAAACTTAAGTTGCAGTATGCAGGATCTTTAGTTGTGGCATGTGAACTGTTAGTTGCAGCACATGAGATCTAGTTCCCCAAAGAAAACTGAAATTGGGCACACCTGCATTGGGACCTTGGAGTCTTAGCCACTGGACCACCAGGGAAGTCCCTGAAGTAGGCACTTCTCTTCAAAAATTGATCCACCCATTGTTTTTCCTAACAGGCTTTCGCTATACTTGTGAACAAGCTTTAAGTACAAATGTAGCCTGGAGATATTTCAAGTTCCATTCCAGATTGCTGCAATAAAGTGAATATTGCAATAATCTGTGTCATACAATTTTTTTGGTATCCAGAGCATATAAAAGATGTATTTACCCTATACTATGATCTATTAAGTATACAGTAGCATTATGTCTTTAAAAAGCACATACTTTAAAAATACTTTATTCCTTAAAAAATATTAAGCATCTGACAATCTGACAACACAGTGTTGCCACAAACCTTCAATTTGTTTAAAAAAAACAGTATTTTTAAAGTGCAATAAAACAAGGTATGCCTTATCATGTATAAAAAGAAAGTACAAAGCGTTAGTAGCTCAGTTGTATCTGACTCTTTGCGACCCCATGGTCTGTCCATGGGATTCTCTAGGGAAGAATACTGGAGTGGTTGCCATTCCCTTCTCCAGGGGATCTTTCTGACCCAGGGATCAAATTGAAGTCTCCTGTATTGCAGGCAGATTCTTAACCATCTGAGATACCTTATTGTGTGGGACCAAAGTTAAAAAAATGTTTTAAAACGTGTCATATCCGTGCTACTAGATTGTCAGCCTCTTGGGGAAGGGATCTAAACGCTTATCATCTAGATCTCAGCAGGGCCTATATACTTCCTACCTTTGGGGAGTTTATAATCTGAAAAGTGGAAGCAAAGCAGAAGATCAAAAAAAAAGAATGTTTTGTTCTCCGTGGTCTTTGTGTCTCTGGCCTTTTTGTACACCAAAGTCCCCTTGCTTGGCTGGTGTAGAAAGTTTGTCTAAGACTGTGCTCCCAATGCAGGGGGCCCAGGTTCAGTCCTGGTCAGGGAGCTAGATCCCACATGCTGACCATGCCACCACTAAAGATCCTGAGTGCCACAATGAAGATCAAAGACCCTGCATACCACAACTAAGACCTGGCCCAGCCAAGTAAATGAAAAGAATTTTTTTAGAAAAGGAAATAAGAATAGCTCCATGATACTTAATCTCCAAAACTTTTTGGTAAATTGGAACATTTAATCTAGAGTTAGAAATTTTGCCTTCCGTATCAGTAAACAACGAATATTGCCCATGATCAAGCCGTCAGCCACTACCACCTTGTGCTCTGAGGGGAATTCAAGATAGAGAAAGACAGGTACTGGCTCCAGATAGTTAAGATGCAGATCAAAGGAATTACTTCAGTGAGCCCAGACTCTGCATCTTCCCATACATAGGATCCTTAACTTAAGATGTCTGTTTTTTGTAATTAGCAGTAATATTATGATGTTCAGTTACTTTTTTTTTTTTTTTTTCAGCAAAAACTGCCATATAACCTGACTCCTCCCTTACCTTTTTGGAACAGTTCTCAGAGCTGTCAAAGAGGCTGTTTCCAGGCTATAGTACTCAGTAATGTCCTCAAATAAAACCTAATTCTCAACTTTTATGTTGTGCGCTTTTTTCCCAGCCAATACCTTAATTGAACTACTGAAAATAAATTCTGTAGTTTACAGGTGATCAGACAGCCCTGAAGTTCACATATGCTGACCTTCAATGAGCTGTCAGTTCTGCTAGATGAATTTATTCATTCCCCAAAAAAATGTTGAATTCCTAAGAATATATCAAGAACAGTCCTATTCAATGTTCAGTGCTGAACAAGATGGAGAAATGCAATATTTCAGAAAAAGTTCATTAAATGCTGTCTTCTAAAAAAAAAAATGCTCTCTTCTCTCACTTCTTTCTCGTAGAGGCTCTGTTTCCATTTTGGTCAATGGCATCTGTATTTTCCACTCTCACTGGATCACATACTCATTCTCCTCCCTACCTTTGCCCACTTATTTGCAACAATTAAACATTTACTACTATACACTATTTAAAACATCAAGTGAAGTTCATGACATAAAAAGATGTAAAGGTTTGGTATTGTACCAACTCTTGGATTTTTAGCTTTCAGTCTAGCGCATACATTCTCAACCTCAGAGGGGATGACATCACCTCCTTCAAGGTAGTGAAAATTGCTTCTTGGGGGAGTGGTGAAAAATATTACTTAATGTGTATATGTATATACACATATATATCTAGCACAGATATACACACAGTACATAAAGAAACATTAATATTTCATGAAGGGAGCATGGAATTAGGAAAAACATATCTAAAAAGACTCCATAGTGGACTGATCATGAAAAAAAGTATGAGACACACTGGTCTAGTGGGACTAGAGATGGATACAAGCCTAACTCATACTAAAGATAAAGGTCTTAGTAGCTGCGTTAGTCAACCTCCCATAGGACGCTCAATGTTCCTCATTTCCTGGTATTCTCACTCTTGTGTAGTTTCCTTCCACAATGAATAGGGCTGATCAGTGTAATCAATGGGATACTGTGAAAATGGCAATGTGTGACTTCTAAGCTTGGCCATAAGAGACATTTTGGCTTCCCCCTGACTCTTTTAGATCACTAATTCTGGGGGAAAGCAGCTGCCATGTCATGAAGACACTCAAGCAGCCTCTGAACTGGTACATGTGACAAGGGACTGAGACCTCCCAAAAACCAGTACCACTTACTGGCAAAAAATGTGGAGCTGCAGGAATGGAAAATAGTACTGACACTTTGGAAGATAGTATGACAAAAACTAAATGTACTCTTTTGATAGGATCCAGCAATTGTTATCTTTGGTATCTACACAAATGGGGTAAAAACTTTTGTCCACGTAAAAATATGCAAAGTAATTGTTAATAATAGCCTTATTCAGGATTGCCAAATAATCAGTTTGTGTTTCATTAAATGGATAGAGAAACTAACTGTGGTATGTCCACACAATAGAATATTATTCTGTGATAAATGAATTATCATGCCATGAAAAGACATAGAGGAAACAAATATTTTTTAAGAAAAAGAAGCAAGTCTGAAAGGCTACAAACTGTATGATTCCAATTCCGTGTCATTCTGGAAAAGGCAAAATTAGGGAAATGTTTAAAAGTTAGTGATTGCCAGAAGTTTGAAAGGAGAGAGGGAGGGATGTATAGATGGAGGACAGGGCATGTTGAAGCAATGAACTAGTCTGTATGATAGGGTAATGTGGATACATGTCATTATACATTTGTCAAAACCATAGAATATACAACACAGAGTGAATCCCAATGTAAATAATGAGCTTTAATTAATAATAAGGTATCAATATTGGTTTATCAATTGTGACTAATGTACAACACTAATGCAAGATGTTAATAGTAGGGGAAACTCGGGAGAGGGGGAGGGTTTTGAAAGGGGTGTAAGAGAACTCTATACTTTCTCACTCAATTTTTCTATAAATGTAAAACTATTCTAAAGATAAAATGTATTAATTAAAAAAATCATATTGGGAAATTAGAATAGAAACACAAGTCAAGGACAGAAAAAGAACAACGTAAAATTTCCTATTTGGGAGACTTCCCTGACAGTCTAGTGTGTAAGCTCCATACTTCCAATGCAAGAGGCATGGGTACAATTTCTGGTCAGGCAAATAAGATTCCACATGCTGCATGCAAGGCCAAAGAAATTTTTCTTTTTCCAATTTTGAAGAAGAGTTTACTTTTCTTAAGTGAATGGTGATGAGTATCAAATAATATTTAAAATCCAAGTGATAAAGTTTATATTTAAAAGTTTCTAAATTTTAAATATTTTGTTAATTATATTTATTGCAAATATCTTAAATTATGATGAAATATGTGAGTTACATAGTGCTTTTTTTACACTGAAACATATTTTATTGCGATATAATTGACATGTAATGTTTTATTAGTTTCAGGAGTACAACATAATGATTTAATATATGTATATATTACAGAATGTTTACCACAATAAGTATAGTTAACCCATCCATCCCTAATAGCTTTTCAAATTTATTTTAAGTGATATGCAAACAAAAATATCTGAAGACCATTATTTCAAAGCTCTTTCATTGTTTTGGAAGGAAATAGAGACAGCCATTCTGTTTTAGACTTCCAGTTTCATAAGTACATTAAAAAAATTAAGAACCGAGAGAAAAGAAATAGATTATATAGCTCCCAAACTGTAAAGAGGAGAAATGGATTAAAACAAAAACAAAAGCTCAGTCAATCCAAATAATGTCAATGATTAGCCCACAATTTCTTCTTTGTTTTTATAATTTAAATTTGTTAACAAATATATACAATATTTGGTGTTCCATTTACATTTAGAAATTTTCAGAAGGACATTTTGTCGATTTAAACTCATCAACAGCTACTGTAGGGATGTGGCAACAGTAAAGCAACTATTTTAAACATTAGCATACAAAAAAAAAATTAGCAGATTCTTTGTGGCTTTTGGGTATTTAATAGTAAAGAGGCTTAATTTTAACCTAGAAAAATATATTTTTGGAATGCTGTAAGTTTATTGTAAGTTATATCTAAAGCGACCAATAAGTAGTACAGTTTCTAAAGGATGAATATCTCTGACGCTAGCCAGGTTTTATTATTTCCTACAATTATTTTAAACATGTTTCACCTTGACATCAACACAAATAAGTATAGAGGTTTATATGCAGATAAGTAAAAGTAAGCTTCATAGTAAAACAATTGGAAAGCATCAGGAGTCCTTACTTCTGAACATTGAATAGTGAGCATTTGTTGGGTGGTTTCTCCCTCTCAGGTATTGCTCTATTCACTCAATGTGTATCAAATCCTCTGAACTCTATGAACTAGACACTATTATTTTCATCCTTATTGTACAGAGGAGGAAACTGAGGCACAAGGCAGAGAAAGGGTTTCAACCAAGGCAGTCTAATTCCAGAGTTTATGTCTTTAACCCTTATGCTACATTACCTCTTGTGGCAGTAAAACACAGCTGAGAAATCTGTCACTAATAATAGAGATCAGTTTATATATGATTCAGTCTTTCACAAAATCTCTTCCTCAAACTAATTAATGAGCTAATCAAGATTCTTTGTTTACTTCACTAGGTCCAAATATTGGCTTACATAATTGTTTTCACGTTAATCACACTCTGACTTCTCCCTGAACGGTTTTGCCACCAGCGTGAAGTCCCTGGGCAACTGAGAAAGGAACAGTGTGACTCAAAGTTGAAAAACATGGACAACATATGAATTAAAACAATTAACATTGATTAAAGTATTAAAACAATTAAAAAGAGAGCCAATACATGAAATGTTTACTTTATGTACAATTTCCCTGTCATGTAAATTAGACCCTCATAAACATTTGGCAAATCCTTTGTTTGTATAAGCAGAGTGATTAAACCAGTTCCAAGAAATTTTGTTGTACTTTGAATTGAGGATTAATGGATTTTCTTTCTTAGACATTCTTTCAAAATAATTAACTTGTTTTGTAAGAGGAAAGCTTGTAAAATGGCACCAAAAATACCGGGAATGTTTCAAATATTAATCTTTAACCCCAATAGCTTATTACAGTGCCTGGCATATCATAGGTATTTAATAAATAGTTCTTGAATAATTGAGATGGTGAAAATCAGGCCTCTTCAGTTAGAGCATATGCATATATGCTATGGACATGATGCCATTATCACATTGAAAAAAATAATTATTTGATATCATTTTATATCTAGTTCATAACCAAATTTTCCCAGTTGACTCACAAATGTCTTATTTAGTTGGTTTATTGAATTGGGATCCAAATAAGTTGGATCCCAATTCAATAAATGTGAGATTTGGGTGTCACATTACAGAAGTTTCTTCTAATTTAGAGCAGCTCTCTGTTTCACAATTTTCTCCCCTGTACTATTGATTTATTACAAGAGCCAATTCAATTGTCCTTGAGAATGTTGCATATTCTGTAAGTTTCCTCCCTCAAGCATCATTTAAGGTCTTCATCCTCCATATTTCCCACTGTTAGAAGTTCATACTCTAGATTTGATGAGATTTCAGGTTATCTTTTTTTTCCAAGAACACTTCATGGTGCTTTGTGCTTCACACTGCACCACGTTGAAAGGCCCGTGATGCCTAGTCATCACACTTTCAGTAATGCTGCTGCTTACTGCTGCCATGCTGCACTCAGCCATGTCCCACTCTTTGTGACCCCACGGACGGTAGCCCACCAGGCTCCTCTGTCCATGGGATTCTCCAGGCAAGAATACTGGAGTGGGTTACCATTTCCTTCTCCAGGGATTTTGGCAATCCAGGGATCAAACCTGTGTCTTCTGTATTGGCAGGTGAATTCTTTATCGTCAGGGAAGCCCTTTTAGTAATGCTAATTTATCAGTGATGTCAGGTGCTGACACCTTAAGCCCTCCTCTCATCTAATGGTTTTATACACTGATAATTATTGCCTAAACCAATTATTTCATTTGGAATTACAAAATTGTTATTTTCTAATCCTATCATTCAATTTTTTTTCCCCTGGCTCTGGAAGAAGAATGAGGTTTGTTCTTTGGAGAGAGTAAAACAGGTGTCTTTGACTTGGATGATACCCATTAAAATAAAGGATGTGTATCAGTAACACACTGAAAATGGTGTTTGAGTGAATGTTTGCAAGTAGAATGCTGAGACTCTCAACACTTTCCTTACCACATGATTCCAGGAGACTGGAAGACACTTTTCTGAGCAATCTGATCAGCCCCAAGAGAAAACATTCAAATATACTGGGGTTGGGGTTTCCTGATAGCAGAGCCAGATTATCCTACAATGCAACTGTCATTTAATAAACCACTTATGTGCTCAGAGTGTCCAACTGTATTTTTAGTATCATACTATTAAACATAAACAGAAAACTAATGATTATCTTCTCTTTGAAGAAAGCTTCTAAGATATACCACACAAAAATGGAATTGGAAAAAATAAATGGTGGTTATATACAAGGGACAATTTCAAAAACAAACAAACAAAAACCCTATTAATATTTTCAGAGCATTAAAAGAATATACAGCATTAATGAAACAGCAGTAAGATATAATAAAAAATAAAATGTCAGAGAGCAAAAAGCAAATAATGATCTCTTGGAAATTTTAACATGATAGCAGAAATAAATTCAATAAAAGGATTAGATATTAAGGAAATCTTGCAGATAACGAGGCAAAAAGACATAAAGTAGAATATTTGAGAAGAAAAGTAAGACAGGAGGTAAAAAATCAATATAATTAGGGATTCCAGAAAGAAAAAAGCAGAGAAAATGAAGGGAATCAACTAATTTAAGAAAATATTCCCCAATTGAAAAACAGAGGTTTCTAGGCAGAAGGGACCCATGGCAAGATCAGCATAATGGATGAAAATAAATCCATTCTAAGCATACTTTGGAACATATTTATACTAAAAAAGCATCCACTTTTAATCTAAAATTTAAATTTAAATGGGCATCCTGTATTTTACCTGGGAAATCTACATTGACCTTATCATTACCAATATTGTCAATTCCTCATAATTTCCATTTCTATCAGTTTACCTGGACTACCACTGCCATCTATTCAACTTTTTCTGCTTTCCCAAACTCAACAATCATTCAACACTGTAGGGACCTACGATTATTATAGGGACCCGCATTCATCCTAACACCTTTTCACTATCATTTACAACCACTACCACCACCCCACCACCCCCCGTACTGCGCCTCAAATCCTCATGTTCTTTACCCAGTTAAAATTCATGGTTAATAAGTTATATTCACTCCTTCACACACATCCTAAATTCATTCCCTTGTTCCTCTTTTGCTTTCAGGAATTTGCTTGACTAAATCACAGCCCTGGTTCTATTCAATATTACACCTTATCTTTAGATACTGGGGACAAACCCTCCATAGTCCTATTTAATGCAAACCTTTCTACTTGGACACTAAGTTCCATCACCTCTGGCCTACTTAAGTATATAAACTTAGTTAATTCTCCAATCTCTTTCCAACATCATCAAAATATCACCTTTTATTGGATCCCCATCAACATTCTCCCAAAGAAAAGGCAATGCCAAAGAATGCTCAAACTACCACACAATTGCACTCATCTCACATGCTAGTAAAGTAATGCTTAAAATTCTCCAAGTCAGGCTTCAGCAATACGTGAACCATGAACTTCCAGATGTTCAAGCTGGTTTTAGAAAAGGCAGAGGAACCAGAGATCAAATTGCCAACATCCGCCAGATCATCGAAAAAGCAAGAGTTCCAGAAAAACTGAAGAAAGCTGAGTGCCGAAGAATTGATACTTTTGACATGTGGTGTTGGAGAAGAGTCTTGAAAGTCCCTTGGACTGCAAGGAGATCCAATCAGTCCATCCTAAAGGAGATCAGTCCTTCCATCAGTCTTTGGAAGGACTGATGTTGAAGGTGAAACTCCAATACTTTGGCCACCTGATGTGACGAGCTAACTCATTTGAAAAGACCCTGATGCTGGGAAAGATCGAAGGCAGGAGGAGAAGGTGATGACGGAGGATGAGATGGTTGGATGGCATCACCGACTCAATGGACATGGGTTTGGGTGGACTCCAGGAGTTGGTGATGGACAGGGAGGCCTGGAGTGCTCTGGTTCATGGGGTCGCAGTCAGACACGACTGAACTAAACACCAGCATTCAAAAA
Organism: Ovis aries; assembly: GCF_016772045.2. Classification (NCBI taxonomy): domain Eukaryota; kingdom Metazoa; phylum Chordata; class Mammalia; order Artiodactyla; family Bovidae; genus Ovis; species Ovis aries. The sequence continues at coordinate 57,797,257 of NC_056060.1, read as the reverse complement.
TGCTGTTATTTCTCCCCTCGTCAATACCCGACTCCCATTCCAAACTTATTTCTTGACCCATTTCTCTCCTTCCTTTTACAATGAACTCTGTAAAGGAATATATTTGTTCTTTCTACATTTCTCTTTCCATTCCAGTGATACCTAAACTGACATTTGAATGGTATGTAGGTGATGGCTGAATATGAAAGGTGGGCCTGTGCACAAAGCTTCTTAGGAATAGTGTAAGGGGCAGGAATTATGTAGAGGAAAATAATGGGAAATTAAGTTAGAAAGGGGGCTTCCAGATGGCTCAGAGGGTAAACAATCTGCCTACAATACAGGAGACACAGGAGAGACGGGTTTGATTCCTGGGTTGAAAAGATCCCCTGGAGGGAGAAATACTGAGAAATACTCCAGTGTTCTTGCCTGGAAAATCCTGTGGACAGGAGTCTGGCAGGCTACAGTCCATGGGGTCACAAAGAGTTGGACATGACTGGGTACATGGCATAGGGGAGTTAGGAACAGGGACTAGAAAACCACATTAAGGAAACTAGACCATTCTTAAACAAATTTGGTGCTATTACAGGTTTTTTTTTTTAAAACACTTGAATTTGCACGATCAGATTTTCATCTTAGAAAAATCACTGGCAAGTGATGTGGAAGGGGAACTGATAGTGACATTAACATCTGGAAGACCAACTAAAAGTCTATTACAGTACAGGTGAATTAAATTGAGTCAAATTGAGTTGTTGGCAGTGGGGATGATGAGTACTAGAATTCTTTGAGAGACGTTTGGAACAGTATGGAGAGGACTTGGCCCTTCTATTTGCCTGTTTTATTTCTCTGCACTGAAAGGGGCTGGAGTAGAGTTTACAGAGAAAATAATAAGTGAGGATTCAACTGAAGTTTCAAGTGAGGATTCATCTGTAAAAAAAAATTACTTGGTTTTCTAAAGCTAGCAGAATCTATTAGTAGGTAACTATTAATTAGAACCCAATTGATACCTTTCCCACTTAGCTAGAGAGGTGATCCTATGATCTAAATTGGAAAGTTGTTTTTAACATAATAACATGTCAAATAGTAATTTTCAGCCAGGGGTAAGAACTATTTACCCCAATCTCCTAAAGGAGCTGTTAAGAATTACTGCCTTCCTCTCATTTACAGAGCTCTCTCCAGAATTCTGCTGAATCTGGCTATTGCTGCAAGTGCAAAGTGTCTACTCCAAGAGCTCATATGCAGGTTGTTGAAATTTCCAAATTTTTACCAAGAATACTTTGTTATCATCAGGGTTGCCTGGAATTGGACATTGTTTTCCATTGTTAATGCCCTTCAGTGATACATTATTTTTATTTTTGCCTTTTTATTTTTTTTTTTTTGGCCTTGCCACTCGGCTTATGGGATCTTAGTTCCCTGACCAGGGACTGAGCTGGGACCCGCAGTGAAAGCACTCAGTTCAGTCCTAACTAGTGGACCACCAGGGAATTTCCACTTTTGCTTTAATTTTTTTGTGGGACTTTTGGTTAAGGGTGACAAGAAATATTGAAAACTTCTGACATCGATTCTAGAGTCTTCATGCAATTATAGAAATGGGAATGAGCTTAAAAAATTAAGTTTTACTGCTATTTTCTAGCAAAGTAAAATGAATTTCAAGCTAATAAGCATAATTTGTAAGGAAAATAAATTTGAAGATAAAAAACATGACAACTGGGGAACTTCCCTGGCTGTCCAGTGGTTAAGACTCTATGCTTCCACAGCAGGGGGGACATGTTCTATCCCAGGTCAGGGAACTAACATCTGTATGCTGCATGTTGTGACCAAAAAATAAAAAAATAATAATAAATAAATTAAAAACATGACAATTGGTTAAATATTTCTCTCGTTAGTCCCACTATACATTATACTGTTTACAAATCTTAGTGCCTAAAGAGTTGGACATGACTGAGCGACTTCACTTCAGTACCTGAAGAAAATGATATGAGTATTTTATTAACCATCTATTAGTATGAATACCTAGAGGGGAGTAATTCAGTATTTTTTATGATTTGTATTTTGAATCTTAATAGATGTATATTGTTGGGGTCTGTGTGTGGGTTGGAAAAGAATTTCCAGTCATGAGGCAGAATGAGAGAAAAACCAAGTTTATGAGTGAGAGACCCTGTTAGAACAGCGGGCTGGCTCAAGGGAAAGCCAACCCCTTTCACAGGTCAGTAGTCAATTTTTATAGCCTCAAGACAGAAAATTCCTACTGGAAGGGAGACATTAGGTGATTGGCTAGGATGCTAGAGGGTGGGTATTTTACCTGGTATGGGGTTAGGGAACCGGCTGGTTTAGATACTAAGGCTCATGGCAACAGCTGCTCTGGGGCTTGGTCACTTTCAGAGATTTTTCTTCTGTGATCCTGGCATGCTTCAGTCCATGGGGTCATAAAGAATTGTACGTGACTGAGCGACTGAACCGAACTGAACTGAACTGACCTTGGAATAGGGCTCCATATATCTATGACAGAAAATGTAAGTGGTACAAGAGTATACAGTGAAAAATAAGTCTCTCTCTCACTGCTGTGCTCAAGCCATCATAATCCCTCTCTTTCCAGTTTCTTACGCATCTTTTCCATTTCAGGTATATGGACCTGTGGAATGAAACAAAATCCCTTCCCAGATGACGCTAGTGGTAAAGAAACCTGCCTGCCATGGGGGTGTAAAGAGACATGGGTTCTACCCTTAACTCAGGAAGATCCCCTGGAGGAGGGTATGGCAAACCACCCCAGTATTCTTGCCTGGAGAATCCTTTGGACAGTGGTGTCTTATGGGGTACAATCTATGGGGGGTGGCAAAAAGTCAGACACGACTGAAGCGACTTTAATGCGTAGAGGGGATAGGACTTCTTAACGTGTGGTCAAGACATATATATCTGGGCCATCCACATGCGAGTTAAAAAAACAAAACTGTCCAACGGCAGCAGGAATCTTAGTAACTTGTGAGAATATCGGCAAAGCTGCAAATGCTAGGGATATTCATTACAAAGGGTTTGATAATTTCTTGGTTTTAAAAAAAGTCTATATATATACCAATTTAATAAATACTTATTAAGGGTCATTATGTATCAATATAAATTTCTCATAAATGATATTTGTGGAATCTAGGTTATAGATAATTTTTCAGAGTTAAAATAACTACACATTTTTGTGATTATTATTTTTATCTTATGTGAACATGATCTAGTAGCTTTCAGTTCATTTTCAATTATTTTTCAAATGAAAACAAAATCAAATTTTATTTTAAAATAGAATTTATTGAATACATAGTGAATTCAATACATTAAAAAAACTTTTTCTTGTCAGTATTGGCACATAATGAAGAGATTCAAAGCACAGCCAAATTAACACTTCGAAATTTTTAAAATCATGTTCCATAAAAAAATAAAGCCTAGTGTTATAAAAGTACTAATTTATACTAACATATCAAAGGGTTAAAAGAAAAGAATTCCACACTCAAAACTTCATTTAAGAAGTAAAAATTCAATCATGTATTTAAAATAGGTTTTCATGTGATAAAAAGACAACAGAAAGTATAAAAGGGGCAAAACCTACCTAATTTATACTGACCTGTCTCACTGGGAAATCCTATAGGCTGACCAGGTAAATTTTAGATATTGAAAAAAAAAATCCATGTTCTGAAGGAAAAGCAGTTGTTTATGATAATTTTATGCCTAATCAAAGAAATACATGATGACATTAAATATTCTACATTTTTTCTTTTAGTTGTCCATTAATTGCCAACAATGTAGGACTTTTCTAAAAAACCTAGTTTAAAATATTTTCCCCCATGAACATTTTCTTAGATACAAAAGCTGTCCTTAATTATGGAAACATTAAACAAGGAAATTTATAATCTTTACTGTAATATGGCCACTATAATACTCTTATGATCAAATCATAAGTACTACATAATTTCTCTCAAATTCTAAAATGATCAGTGATTTGATTCAGACCTCCTGAATTTACAGAGTATCTTTCTTGTAGGAAGCAAAAAATGATTTTTGTTCAAGACTTTGATTTTATTTTCATTACCCTCCCTATCCCCTTCAGAGTTACCTCTGAGGTAAATAGAGCACTGAAAACATCAACAAAATTTTAAACTACAAAACTGGTTATCTGGCATCATTTTGAATAAATTCAGCATATTCCCTTGTTAATGGGAAAATACAAAGCCTTCAAACTAGTATAATCCACTAGTTTGAAAAGCAATTTCTATTTTTGAAGTCTCATTAACTGAGATTAGGTTGAAATTTTAGAGACAAATATTAAATAAATTAGTTCAAATATTAAAATAAATTTTGCTTATACCTAAGGCAGAAATTGGGCTTTCCAGGTGATGCTAGTGGTAAAGAACCTGCCTGCTGATGCAGGATACACAAGAAATGCAGGTTTGATCCCTGGGTCAGGAAGATCCCCTGGAGGAGGGCATTGCAACCCACTCCAGTATTCTTGCCTGGAGAATCCCATGGATATAGCCTGGTGGGCTAATGCCCATAGGGTCACAAAGAGTCGGACATGACTGAAGTGACTTAGCACATATGCACACAAGGCAGAAATTAAAAAAGCAAAAGAAAACTGCAAAGCTCATTTGTAATTATTACAAATGTACCATTTCATCAAAATCTCTATGAACACGTAACTAAAATCAGTGAATGCCAACAGAAGGGCTAAAACTCTTCCTTCAAAAGAAAAATAAATTGCTGAGTCTACTAATAAGATATTGCTAATCTAAAAAAATCTACAACTAGAAGAAAACAATGTAGCAGATTATCAAAGTCCTTTCCCACAAAACTCATATTTACCTTTGTTGAACTGAAATAAAAATCATCTACTTTTATAGTTGGAGAAAGAAATGATACAGTCTTCTAAAGGCAAATTTTCATCTTTCCTATCCTCTGTTCATATTTTGATTCCCCAAATAAAATCTGCACTTCACTGTAATTTTTATAAATATTTTCAGTTCAGTTGCTTGAAAGGTTAAGTAATATAAAGTTGATACTGAAGACAGAGAAACTCAAGGAATTTCACTTCTTGTTTTTTCTATTTAATCAGTAAGATTTAAATAGCAAACTAGAACAAGATTTTACCTTCTTACTAGTGGTTGGATAAAGTAGAATTTGTATCAAAGAACTAAAATTCCAGATTTCTAGGTATAAAATTTTCTGTAACATTCTTCATAAAATGTGGTCAAAGTTGTTGAATATCCTAAAGCTGGAATAAGAGTGCAGATAACTTTACTTAAAAAAGCTGTATTTTGGCAAACTTTTTATTGATATTATAAATGAAAATATAGTTGGGAGCTTTCACCTGGCACTTAATCTGTTCTTCTCTCTATCTGAGTCTGCCAAATAAATTAGATTCTTTGGAAAAAATTCAAACTTGATATTATGCAGGCAAAATCAACATGAACTCTTACTTGTCAGATACTTATTTGTCATTTGCCATAAACCAAGTGACCCATAAGTCTATTAAGTAGAAAGAAGGGCTGTCAAGGGAGCTCCTATATCTGTAAATTACTCAGTAACTTAACAATCTGAGAAGATATCAATGAATCAAAAGCATCTAATTCCCTCAAATGCTAAATTTAGATCAAACATCAAAGGTTTGATCTATTTTTGAAAGGTGTTAGCTTTATCTTTTAATCAGCTGAACTGGCCTTAGAATGAAAAATCGTAGATGTGTTCACATATCTTATACATTATTTACAGAGAAATACAAAATCTTGCTGTCTTTGCAATCACTTTTCGGAGATTTCTTAAGAGAAAAGAATAGAAAATAGACAATTTGACCTATGACTCACAGGATAATGTTCAAGTTCACATAAGAGATTGAACAAAGAATGAGAAAATTTTTTCAAGTTGGAAGGTACCAGAGTGATTACTTGGTCTAACATACTCATTTTGCAGATGAGAAAACTGAGATACAATTGCATTGAGCTAATAAAATTTACTCAAACTTTGTAATTAAACTGAGACTAACACCCGGTATCCTGTCTTCTGTCTCCAATTCTTTCCTCTGAAGCACAGTTTGTATCTTAGTAAACCATGCTTCACCCAAATTTTAAAAAGCTAACAGTGGTCTCCTATGGGGAAAGGAGTAGGAATTAGGGGAGGAAAGGTAGAGGAAGGGATTTTAGAGATGTTAATACTCAAACAATGAGTCATATGTATTAATATATAATTTGCTAAGAAAAATAGTTTTTATAAAATATTAAGTCTTAATCTGAACATTAGCAGATCCAAACTTCAGAGATCAGAAATACCATAGTGGAATTACAGGTTAGTTTAGAAATTTAAGCTACATCTTCAAGGAAACAGAAGACCACTGAAAAATGTGGATTTCAATTTTTGTTTCCTTTCAAATGACTAGCTTTATATGTCCCTCTATAAATGGAAAAATATTCTGATATAACACATATGCAATCTGAAGTAATTTAGGTTCTCAAGTTTAAAAAAGCATTGGGATTTTTTAAAACTCATGCTATAAAAATACACTTTTATCTATATTCCTAAATCATATATTTCTAACCTCTGCAGTGATAAAAGGTTCAAAATTCCACTGCTGAACTGCCTTCTTGAATGATCTTAAACAGTTACTTCTATAGAGCATAAAGTCTGCATAATTCTTTACAGTAAAATGTGCTCAGAAACTCACTTTGACAAATACTTTTATCTATCATTAGAGTTGAAAGAAACAGACTTCAGTAAGACAGGTACAGGGGTAGGTGAAGAGTTTTTTCTTTTTATAAAAATATACTATATATAATAGATCCTGAAAATTACACAGACCATATGCTTTTATTTAATGTGAAGGCACAACTTTAACATAGTTAAAAGCAATTGTATTGTAATCATTTATCATGTAATTGTCAATACCAGCTCTTACAGATACATATTTGCAAGCATATCATTGAAGTTTCTTTCAGATTGTCAAATTCAAAAGTCAATTTAAAAAGCCAAACTCTATTTGTAGAAAATCAATCGACACATTATTGCATGTCCATGATATTATTGTTGGATGATCTGTTCACCAGCAGTCCCAGGGTTTTCTTCATTTGTTGCATAGTCCAGATGGTCCATCATCTAGGCATAAATAAAAGATGTTAGGAAACGTAAATTTTCAACTTGCCCCCAGTCACTAATTTGGCAAAAGGATTACGAGTTGTTTTTTTTTTTAAAAAGACACAGAGTGTTCCACTGAACCAAGCACTCCTTTTGAAGCAATGTACTGTTTCCACAGCCACATTCCTCAGGTCATGCTCAAGGTGACAACTCCTTCAGGAAGCCTAATCATTGGACTCAGGGCCAATCTGATAGGTGCTTGGATCTTCCAAGTACTTGGATCTGGATCTTCCACTACTTCCATCTCCCAATATGAATATCGTCCTGTTGTGGCAGTGGAGACTCCACCACAAGGAGTTTCCACTTAGGAAACTATTTCAAGCAGTGTCCACTCCTGGAGGTGGAAAACTAAAACTGGTTCCACAAATCACTATGCTGGATCAGGGACAGTGTAACCTGGTTGATGCCTTGAATATTGACCTTAGGATAATTTAAAAATAACACGTGAAATTTTTAAAAGACTGTATGAAAAAAATTTCTACTAAGAATAAAGAAATTAAAAGTACTTAAAGGTCAAATGATATCTAAAAACAAAATCAATACATTTGCTATAGACTATCTTAGCTGAATTACCAGTTAAAACTTTTCTCAAATGATCAATTCTTCTCATATTCTCATTAAAGTCTTATCATATTTGGGAATAAAGAAAGAAACTGCTTAAATATTTTCAGTGTTTTTACCCTGTTCTTCATATAAAACTACCTAAAAATAGAAAAAAAAAAACCTTCGTCTTTCTGAAGACTGTCAAAGATTTTTAGATTAGTGATTAAATTTAAATACTGGATTTAGAAAAGGCAGAGAAACCAGAGATCAAATTGCCAACATTTGCTGGATCATCAAAAAAGCAAGCGCGTGCCAGAAAAACATCTACTTCTGCTTTATTGACTATGCCAAAGCCTTTGATTGTGTGGATCATACTAAACTGGGAAATTCTTAAAGAGATGGAATACCAGACCACCTGACCTGCCTCTTGAGAAATCTGTATGCAGGTCAAGAAGCAACAGTTAGAACTGGACATGGAATAAAAGACTGGTTCCAAATTGGGAAAGGAGTATGTCAAGGCTGTATATTGTCACCCTGCTTACTTAACCTATAAGCAGAGTATCATGAGAAATGCCAGGCTGGATGAAGCACAAGCTGGAATCAAGATTGTTGGGAGAAATATCAATAACCTCAGATATGTAGATGATACCACCCCTTATGGCAGAAATTGAAGAAGAACTAAAGAGTCACTTCATGAAAGTGAAAGAGGAGAGTGAAAAAGTTGGCTTAAAACTCAACATTCAGAAAACTAAGATCATGACATCCAATCCCATCACTTCATAGCAAATAGATGGGGAAACAATGAAAACAGTGACAGATTTTATTTTCTTGGGCTCCAAAATCACTGCAGATGGTGACTGCAGTCATAAAATTAAAAGACACTTGCTCCTTGTAAGAAAAGCTATGACCAACCTAGACAGCATATTAAAAACCAGAGACATTACTTTGCCGACAAAGGTCCGTCTGGTCAAAGCTATGGTTTTTCCAGTAGTCATGTATGGATGTGAGAGTTGGACTATAAAGAAAGCTGAGCGCTGAAGAATTGATGGTTTTGAACTGTGGTGGTGGAGAAGATGCTTGAGAGTCCCTTGGACTGCAAGGAGTCCAACCAGTCAATCCTAAGGGAAATCAGCCCTGAATAATCATCAAAAGGATTGATGCTGAAACTGAAACTCCAATTCTCTGGCCACCTGATACAAAGAACTCACTCATTGGAAAAGACCCTAATGCTGGGAAAGATTGAAGGCGGGAGGAGAAGGGGACAACAATGGATGAGATGGCTGGATGGCATCACCAACTCAATGGACATGAGTTTGAGTAAGCTCTGGGAGTTGGTGATGGACAGGGAAGTCTGGTGTGCTGCAGTCTATGGGGTTGCAAAGAGTTGGACATGACTGAGCAACTGAACTGAACTGATGCACTTTTTCCCTTTTCCTTCATCAAGAAGTAGAAGACAAGCAAGATAACTATTCCTAATTTTAAAAACCAAGTCTAAAATCTTTACTGTTTTTTGGAAGAGGAAGCAGAGAAAAGAATAATTCCAAATGGGGTCTCTGGAACTTGCCAGACAAAGAAGAATACAAACATGAGCTGAAGCATTCAGTTGACAACTATCTCAAGAGATGGAGTCAGCTTATACAACCCAAACCTGCTTATATTCCATGAGTCATTTCAAGCCCCTAAACAATCAGTTTTGTGGTTCTCTATTTGCCAAAGATATCCCTAAGATTACAGTAGTTGCATATTCATAGCACTTCTGGAGTAAGGGATCAAATCCCAAACCAAGATAGGTAATAGAAAAGATGAAGTTGTTGAAGAGCTGATTTTAGTTACAATTTAAATGAGAGAGGGAAAGGAGAAGCTTATAAGATATATTTAGGCCCCTTTTTTTCTAGCAATTTAGACACTCTGGGTGTAAGAGGCTGGAGCTGTGGGGACAGAGAACTGAAGAATGGATGGTGGGGAAACACTTTCTTTTCCAAGACCTGCTGATCCTGATAACTGTCACCTAATGAAATAATAGTCTATACATAAGTTATATGCTTCTTCTTTCCTAATCCTTTGATACCTCATTAGCACTGTAATCTAATTCCTAAATAAAGAGATATATTTTTAAAAAACTTGTAAAACCAACTTATTGAGAGGTAATATCTCTACTCTGCATTTATTTTTCATCACTGACTTTTCAATAAAAACAGTACAGAAACAGAGAAGTGCAAACTTGAAACAGGTTTTTAAAAACACAACAAAAATTAGCATAGGTAATAAAATTAACTGGCAAAATTCATGTAAATTGTTTTGTCATAATAAATAATTATTTTTTCATAGTAAATAATCAAGCTCAAGTTAGAAAGATGTCCTCTGAAATTGGGTCAGCTAACCCAGCATTTACTGATAGCTCTGACCCAATCTCCTAAAACAGTCTAATAAAAGCGCTCATGTTGCTGCAGTAACTGGAGAGCAGCTGATATTACAGCAGAGCTGTTTTAAGTATCTCTGTATTTTGATTTGTCAGTTACAGCTTGTGACTTCTAAAAATAATTAGAAGCACTAGTGACATTTAGCAGACACAAACCCACTGTTTACTGAATATTAACAAACTGAAAACTTACTTCCCACCCATTGGAGGTTGCTGCATAAATCTAACTCCACTGATTTAGGATTAGAAGCAAAAAAAAAAATTCTCCCCCTAACAATTTTCTATTAATTGTTCCATGTGCCAGAATAATTATACCATGGCTTCAAGTTTCGCTCTAGAGAAAAAACACCTTAACTTTCTCTACACTCACTAGAAAATAAATGAAACTGAATACTGTAGCTCTTGAAGCAATCCAGAAAAAAATGTTCATAAAAAATACAGGGTAAGTAGCTTTTAGCTATAGGAAAGAATATAAAATTAAGATACCCAAAGTAGTAGTATATTAGTGAAATCCTATAGAAAAACATTACTTCTCTTAATCAGATAAATTCATGGAAGGGTTAAAAGACTTTAAGTAAAATACTAAAGTATTTCTATGAAGTCTCTAAGTTTCAGCAATGAAAGACGTATAGTTATGTCCTTTGAAAACAACATAAAAAGGTCATCAGGGCTACCCATGAATTAAAAATTTCCAGTGGAAGTCCTGCTTTCTGCTACTCTCACACTCAACTCTAATATCAGGGATTAGAATGTACCAAATGATAGCAGCATAAACAAATGTGCCATCACCTGAGATTCTGATTTTAATTTATATTACTTGCTTTACATTTGATTCTTTCAAACAGCAGCCAAAACTTTTGGCACTTGCAAAATGGTTATATATAAAGACTGTAGAGATATATAAGTCTCAGTTCAGTTCAGTCACTCAGTAGTGTCCGACTCTTTGTGACCCCATGAATTACAGCACACCAGGCCTCCCTGTCCATCACCAACTCCTGGAGTTCACTCAAATTCATGTCCATCGAGTCGGTGATGCCATCCAGTCATCTCATCCTCTGTCGTCCCCTTCTCCTACTGTCCCCAATCCCTCCCAGCATCAGAGTCTTTTCCAATGAGTCAATCCTTTGCATGAGGTGGCCAAAATACTGGAGTTTCAGCTTTAGCATCACTCCTTCCAAAGAACACCCAGGACTGATTTCCTTTAGAATGGACTGGTTGGACCTCCTTGCAGTCCAAGGGACCCTCAAGAGTCTTCTCCAACACCACAGTTCAAAAGCATCAATTCTTCGGTGCTCAGCTTTCTTCACAGTCCAACTCTCACAACCATACATGACCACTGGAAAAACCATAGCCTTGACTAGATGGACCTTTGTTGGCAAAGTAATGTCTCTGCTTTTCAATATGCTATCTAGGTGGTTATAACTTTCCTTCCAAGGAGTAAGCGTCTTTTAATTTCATGGCTGCAATCACCATCTGCAGTGATTTTGGAGCCCCAAAAAATAAAGTCTGACACGGTTTCCACAGTTTCCCCATCTATTTCCCATGAAGTGATGGGACCAGATGCCATGATCTTCATTTTCTGAATGTTGAGCTTTAAGCCAACTTTTTCACACTCCTCTTTCACTTTCATCAAGAGGCTTTTTAATTCCTCTTCACTTTCTGCCATAAGGGTACTGTCTAGTTTAGTATTTAAAAAGTGCCATACTTTTATAATACCTTATAACAATTCTGGTAATTTTTTGAAGGCTGCTAAAACACAATCCAGAAATTTATACACACACACAAAAGTGATTAAAAAGGTCAGTGGATTAAGGACTGAACAGTCTAACTGCTTTGCATGAATAATATCAATAAACATAGACTAAGAACTTACAGTGTATAAAACAGTGTTACAAGCAGTGTGGGTTCCTAACACCTAGGAGCTAAATAGTGAGGGTGTGTGTGCTCAGTCATGTCTGACTCTTGTGACCCTATGGACTGTAGCCCACTAGGCTCCTCTGTCCATGGGATTTTCCAGGCAAGAATACTGGAATGGGTTGCCATTTCCTACTCCAGGAAATCTTCCCGACCCAGGGATTGAACTCACGTCTCATGTCGTTAGCAGGCGGTTTCTTTACCACTAGTACTACCTGGGGAGGCATTCCTTCATAAGTGTCTATACTACAAGGCAGATGTTAGTGAGTATTTAACGTCAAAGTCTAAAAAAAGTATGGGGAAAGGTGAACCTAATTTCAAATGGAGAACTATTGGGTATCTGCTTAGAGATGGCAGATTTTGAGCTGGGAGTTATGTAAGAGATATTCTGGAAACAGACAATGGAGGTAGGAGAGAAGAGCAAAGTGTTAGCCCAAGAGATGAACCAGTAACTTCCTGAGAGATGTCTTCAGGTCTGACCCTCGGGTCTCTCCTACACTTAAGTTCAGACACAGCCTCCCTTTATTTTACCAGACTTGTTGAGATTCCGTGTTCTACTTCCAAAGCCTCTGCCAGCCTTATCTGATTTCAACATCCACTTGCCTTTCAAAGCCTTGGGCTAATTCATCTCTTTAGATTAGATTCTCCTACCTGCCTGTAGATCCAAGCTCACCTGATGAATGAGGAGTCTTTAGAGACTAACTTGCCAGAACTGATGCCAAAGTCTATAATAATACTGTCTCGCACAAATAACAACATTCAAGCTAAATTAACTTGGACCTTAAAAGTTAGACAAAAGGAATGAGAGATTTTCTTTTTACATTAACAGAAGGCAGTACATTCTATAACTTTTATAAATGCTGTGTGTGTGTGGTATCTGACTCTTTGTAACTTTATAGACAGTGGCCCACCAGGTTCCTCTGTCCATGGAATTCTCCAGGCAAGAATACTGGAGTGGGCAGCCATTCCCTTCTTCACATGATCTTCCCGACTCGGGGATCGAACCCAGGTCTCCTGCATTGCAGGCAGATTCTTTACCACCTGAGCCACGAGGGAAGCCCTAGTTGTAGGGAAAAATAGACTGCCTCCTGGCAGCAGTTTATAATATTCTGCAACTAGCTCGCCTAAAAGTTCAGCAAATGTCCATTCTTAATATTTTAAAATTTAGTGCACTGTGGGAAAATGACCATTTTAACAAAATCTTTTCTCTGAGGCTTATGATAAGTTAAGAAAGCAGATTTAACAAAGATCCAAAGTTTTAATATTCAAAACAGGAAAATGGAAATCAGTTAATGAAGTGAAAGATGATCACCAAAGCAACAAGTTAAACCAAAACAAAAAAACTCAATTCATACAAATAATACTAGCAAATACATTTATAGTGCTAATGATGTGCCAGATACTGTGCTAAGCAGTTTGCATTTGTTACAACAACCCTGTGAGGTAGGCTGATTCCCATCCCATTGGAGGAAACTGAGGCACTGAGAAGTTAAGTAACTTGCCTAATGTCACATTACTAATAATTAACAAAACTTCAAACTTAGGTGGTCTGGGACCAGATTCCATGCTGTTACTATGTGGTATTTGTATTCTGAATGTCTTACCTAATGAAATTATGTGTGTGCGTGTGTGTGTGTTAGTCCACTCAGTCGTGTCCAACTCTTTGGGACCTCGTGGACTGTAGCCCACCAGGCTCCTCTGTCCATGGGATTCTCCAGGCAAGAATACTAGAGCGGGATGCAATTTCCTTCTCCAATGAAATTATGATACCACCCTACAAGTGAGAAGTGTATAACTGAAACTGTCCTAACTTTTCAGACTCTTTAAAATGGATTTTCCTACAATCAATTATCTTAGTTAGCTTCTACATCTTAGGGTGAAGGCCCTGGAGTCCACCCTTCTGGGGTGTTTACTACGGCTTTGGGTCTAGCTCCAATGATCTTAAACTTTATAGTAGCTGCTATGAAGAAGATCATGATTTCAAAGTCACGATTTTTAAGAGTAAAATTCAGATGGTCCAGGGCAGAGCACTTATTCATAGGGAATATAAATGCATCCTTTGGTTGAAGTCTGTTCTTACCTAGCATCTCCTTTCTCCTCAGTAAACAGCATAGAAAGAGAAAGGAGGAAAGGTGCTTATAATAAAGCACCGTACCCTTAAAGCTGTACTAAAGGAGAAAGAAAAATTTACAAGTAAAAATGAAATACTGGTGATGAAAATAACAGCAAACATACTTAATTCCATAAGCAGCACCATGTGCTCTCACTAGCTGTCCCAAATTTAACTTCTAACTTAAAAAAGACTTAATGCCAACCCTAAACAAAGTTTCCCTGTGTTGCTCATCCTCCTTCTCCTGATTTACCTCATGATCAGTTAATAAGATAAGTGCTCCTAAAAGTAGAAATCTCTTGGTCACAGTTCCGTCCTGAGTCTTTTCTTCTCCCTCTACATTCTCACTCACTCACAGAGTTTGCTAGTAACACTCCCAAATTTCTGTCTCTAGTTAGGCCTATCTCCTGCACATCAGGAGATGTTTATTCAACTGCTGATTTCTCTTTTCCTGGTAGTCCCCTAGGTATTTTGAAATTTCCAACACTGAATTCATCATCTTATCTCAAATCTGTTGCCCTTCTTAATCTCAGTGAATGGTATCACTATCCACCCACTCAGTTACACAAGCCAAAAACCTTGGATTCTACTTTCTTCTCTTCTCCCTAACTGAATCTATCACTAGGTCGCATTTATTGTGCTTCTAAATTTCTCTTGACTTTGTTCACTTCTCTCAGTCTCAGTACCATGCTAATTCTGACTACTACAGCTTTTCACTGTAATAGCTGCCTCAAGTTTTGCCTTCTTTCAATCCATTTTCTAGATTTCTTAAAACTCGTAAATGGTCTCCAAAGTTCTTAGGAGAGAGTCCAAGTTCTTTAATGTGGCTTATAAGTCCATACAGTCTCTTTCCCTTGCTTGCTTCTCCAGTTTTCATTTCCTGCACTCCCCTATTTTTATTCAATAGGAATGGCCACTCTGTCATGAGGTTCCTAAATCTGTCAAAGCTCTTCCCTCTGAGCCTTTGAAGTCATGGTTCTTTCAACATGGAACACAAGGCTCAGTCTTAAAGTTTCAACATAAACGTAACATTCTTTTAAGAAGTCGTCCTTGCCCACATCACCTTTGACTGTCTCAAAACCATAAGCACTGGTGTCCCCCTTCTAGTCTTCAAGGCACCCTGTCATAACTAATTCATTCATCACACTTTATTGTTAGTGACTCTATCTGTATCCTCCAAGAGACTCTAACTTTCAAGAGGCCATGAGAGTAGGCTTGTCTCTAACTTGTTCATCTTTTATCATCAGCACCTAAAATAGTATCTGGCTCATAGAACTGCTCAATAAACATTTGCTAAATGAAGGAACAGATAACTATTTTTAAAAAAATGATGACAAAGAGCACCTCTTAGGATATGACTTTCAAAACCAGTATTAGAGTTTGTGCTGTAGGACGTACTTTTACTTTGAAAAAATTCTATAAAACATTCCATGTGAGTGTCATCTTCATGAAAGTTACAAGCCACCTTAGTAGATGAGTCAAGGACCTTGTGACCATAAACTAATTCTATGTGTATAAATACAAGTTGAGAAACTGGAATTGGGAGGTAGGAAGGGCAGGTATTCTATCCTAATCTCAAAGAAATTATAAGACTTACCCCAAAGAATTCTAGGCTGGTGCTTTTTTCAATTATGTTAATAGTAGTCTAACTTAATGTGCGAATCACCTCTTGTTAAATAAAGATGACACTAGCACCAACCACAAGATGGATATGAACTTTGAACTGTTTATCTACTAACGGAATTACAGCTATCTACCCAAAATACCTTTAGTTTTGTTCATGCGATCACTGAAACAAAAGCAGGAGAGTGGATAGTGGAACACAGTTTGCTGTAATAGGGCAAAGCAGAGTTAACTGCCTCATGAAGGAATCAATGCCATGACCCTGACCTCAACAGGCTAGAGTTTCCCAACTCTCTTTAATTTCAATGCAAACAAACAAACTTTACAGGAATACCGATAACATTTAGGAAAAGAACAAAGGGCTTTAACTTCAATGAAGAAACAACTCAAACATGATAGATTCTGCTATGTGGATATTCTCTGTTGTAGGAATTTTACAGAAAAGGCAGTCTTGATCCATTTAAACCTGAAATAAGTGCCCACTTCCATTTGGTTAGGCTCATTTAGATGCTGGAGAGAGTATACTTTTTATCTGCAAAACCTGAGGACTCTTACTATAAATAGCTAGTGGTGTCAGCATCAAAATTTAGTACTTGAACATGGCTCTTATCTTCCATGAAGTCAACTTTTATGTGGATTCTGAAAACTCATGCTGAAATGCTGTTTTGATTTTCCCTGATGCCCTCCCATGCTTCTTGGTACTTTTGTCTTGAGTCACCAGCATTTTGGCATCAGATTGCAGTGAGGATGAGAAGTGATGATGCAGCAGGTGACAAGTAAGGGGGCAGTGGTGGAAAGAAACTTCGGACACTCTGGTAAATTCAAGGCAACTTTTAGGCATGTAAAAGCTTTGAGAATAAATACATAAAGCTTTGATATATACAAGCAGTTCCCAACCGAAGTTAGGCAATGTTATAACTTGGTAACCAAGATATAAGCACATACCTGATAGCTGCTACCTTTCCAGAACTTTTTCATTTCCTTACGTCTCCAGGCAACAAGTGAGGCAGTAATAAGTGTGCAAGGTACTAAATAGAGGAGAGCAGGCTGCCCCTTTTTCATCAGCACCAGAACAACAAACGTAAGAATCATGCCAATGGCATAGGCTGCAAGACAAGTATCAGTCATTTTCATGCTGTCAAAGGCGGATTTTCATTCCCTCACTCAAGTGCTGGTTTTCAAATATTTCTCAGAATGTGTCTGCCCTATGACTTCTTTCCATAATTTCATTATTTTCCTAGAGAGTAGTCAGAAGAGACATTCTACAGAGCTTTTGAAAAATGTGGAAAGTGTTTAGTATTTCCACTATAATTAATCATTAATAACATAATTAATCCTTAATCATTGATAAAGATAATGATTCAAGAAAGTCTCAGTTATCTGCCACTATTAAGGATGTTAAATTGTTCCACATTTTAGATAACTAAAATCTGTGCCTACAGGTACCAAAGGTTGTTTTAAAAAATCTTTCTGATATTGATTATATACTTCCTGGTCATCGTCAACAACTGCATATCAAACTTCATTTTATCTTTTATTAATGACTCTGGGTCTCATTATGAACACTGGATCTCAGAAAACTGGAACTAGTAGGGCTTTTATGGATAATGCAGTCCACCTTCTCGTTTAATAGATGATGCAATGGAGGACCAATGAAGTGAGTTGCCCAAAGTTACAACAGAGAAATAGTGAAGTAAAGTGAGGCAACGGAGGACTAGTGAAGTTAAGTGAGTTGTCCTAATTTACAGTCTTTTCTGTCTTTTCACTGAATGTTTCTTTATTCTATCACACTGACTAGTGCTGCTCGTTAACATGTTAATGCATTTAGGGAGTATCATACTTAATGGCCTCAAACTGTTTTTATTATTTCTTTATAATTTCCCCCCTTATTTCATCCTTTCACTCATTTAGATGTTCTTTCTTGGTGTCAGAGTAACTACTTCTAGAAAACCCCTTTTCTAACTGCTGATGTACACTTTTAATTTATAAGATTTAATTCCATTGTGGAATTAAAAACCTTTTTAGAACAGTATCTAAATTGCTCTGGTGCAGGCCATTTACCTGAGAATAAAGAATTTTGGTATATGGATATTGAGATATATATTTGATATGTTCAGAAGTAGAAAAGTACTTTTTGGCTTATTGCTGTTCTTGTCTGTTTTCAAGAAAAGAAGTAAGACAAGTAACAACTACCTCTGCTGTCCCAGGTATTATTGTGCCCATAACTTTATTTATATTAATATGCAAATATTATACAGTACTTTTTAAAAACTTAGTATTATACTAGTATCAACTACCTATGTGCCATATGCTCTAGTAAGCTTTTTATGTGTAGAATCTTCTTTCATATACAATTTCCTTTTTGATCTTCAAAAACCTTGTGATATAGGTAGTAAACTGTAATTATCTCTTTTTGATGGAAAAAGCATCTTATTAATTAATAGTGAAGAATTAGAATCCAGGACTCCTTACTTTTAGACCTTTTCCTACAGACGATACAACTCAATATAACAAAAGAAAAAACAAAAATTTACCAATTGTGGAGGAAACATAGTATATAGAAGAGCCAATCTCAACATCAAATCTTCTACAGTATGCAATCAACAGGCCTAAAAAAAATTTCACATTACATTCTTAAAATAACAATAGCAATACAAATTCAGTTGTTAACTATAGTAAAAGTACATGTTGCATTGTATTTAACATTCATTTTTGTGTCCTTAGAACATTAAAGTACCTCAAATTCCAGACAAACTTTTATATGCTGATTTCTTAAACTTAATACCATATATTAAACATCTTCCTAAGCCATTCAGTTCAGTTCAGTCGCTCAGTCGTGTCCGACTCTTTGCGACCCCATGAATCGCAGCACGCCAGGCCTCCCTGTCCATCACCATCTCCCAGAGTTCACTCAGACTCATGTCCATCGAGTCCATGATGCATAATTTTTATTAGCTAGCACATTATTTTCACCAATTCTATGCTATGTGCTTTTAATAGCACATGGTGTGGGACTGGTAAAAAGAGGGGTAAGTTTAAAGATATTCAAGAACTTTAAGGTTACTTAATAGAAAGCATTCCCTACTTTATCAATTACATGAAAGGAGACTCACTGGCCTAAGAGAGCTGCTACACTGGACTTTGCCATCCAGTTCACATAGCAACAATATTTGTTTCTCTATCTAGCTTTATTATATCAATGACAGGGCTTTTACAGAAGAGCCAGTACTCTTTACCTAGGCACAGCCCATTAGAACACAAGGAGACAGTAAGAAAAGTGAGAAAGGACACACTACCAGCTGACTGAGAAACATTATTAACTACTTCTATACTATGCTGCTGCTGCTGCTAAGTCGCTTCAGTTGTGTCCAACTCTGTGAGACCCCAGAGACGGCAGCCCACCAGGCTTGCCCGTCCCTGAGATTCTCCAGGCAAGAACACTGGAGTGGGTTGCCATTTCCTTCTCCAATGCATGAAAGTGAAAAGTGAAGTGAAGTCGCTCAGTCGTGTTCAACTCTTAGCAACCCCATGGACTGCAGACCACCAGGCTCTTCCATCCATGGGATTTTCCAGGCAAGAGTACTGGAGTGGGGTGCCACTGCCAGAATGCAAAAGTACGAAGTCAAGAAACACTTAGAATAACAGGCAAATTTGGCCTTGGAGTACAGAATGAAGCAGGGCAAAGACTATTAATAGAGTTCTGCCAAGAGAACACACTGGTCATAGCAAACACCCTCTTCCAACAACACAAGAGAAGACTCTACACATGGACATCACTAGATGGTCAACACTGAAATCAGATTGATTATATTCTTTGCGGCCAAAGATGGAGAAGATCTATACAGTCAGAAAAAAGAAGAGTGGGAGCTGACTGTGGCTCAGATGATGAACTCCTCATTGCCAAATTCAGACTGAAATTGAAGAAAGTGGACCACTAGACCATTCAGGTATGACCTAAATCAAATCCCTTATGACTATACAGTGGAAGTGAGAAATAGATTTAAGGCACTAGATATGATAGACAGAGTGCCTCATGAACTATGGACGGAGGGTCGTGACATTGTTCAGGAGACAGGGATCAAGACTATCCCCAAGAAAAAGAAATGCAAAAAAGCAAAATGGTTCTCTGAGGAGACCTTACAAATAGCTGTAAAAAGAAGGGACGCGAAAAGCAAAGGAGAAAAGGAAAGATATACCCATTTGAATGCAGAGTTCTAAAGAATAGCAAGGAGAGAGAAGAAAGCCTTCCTCAGCGATCAATGCAAAGAAATAGAAGAAAACAACAGAATGGGAAAGACTAGAGATCTCCTCAAGAAAATCAGAGCTACCAAAAGAACATTTCATGCAAAGATGGGCACAATAAAGGACAGAAATGGTAGGGACCTAACAGAAGCAGAAGATATTAAGAAGAGGTGGCAAGAATACACAGAAGAACTGTACAAAAAAGATCTTCACGACCCAGATAATCACGATGGTGTGATCATTCACCTAGACCCAGACATCCTGAAATGTGAACTCAAGTGGGCCTTAGGAGGCATCACTACGAACAAAGCTAGTGGAGGTGATGGAATTCCAGTTGAGCTATTTCAAATTCTGAAAGACGATGCTGTGAAAGTACTGTACTCAATATGCCAGCAAATTTGGAAAACTCAGCAGTGGCCTCAGGACTGGAAAAGATCAGTTTTCATTCCAATCCCAAAGAAAGGCAATGCCAAAGAATGCTCAAGCTACCGAACAATTGCACTCATCTCACACACTAGTAAAGTAATGCTCAAAATTCTCCAAGCCAGGCTTCAGGAGTACATAAACCATGAACTTCCAGATGTTCAAGCTGGTTTTAGAAAAGGCAGGGGAACCAGAGATCAAATTGCCAACATCTCCTGGATCGTCGAAAATGCAAGAGAGTTCCAGAAAAACATCTATTTCTGCTTTACTGACTATGCCAAAGCCTTTGACTATGTGGATCACAATAAACTGTGGAAAATTCTGATAGAGATAGGCATACCAGACCACCTGACCTATCTCCTGAGAAACCAGTATGCAGGTCAGGAAGCAACAGTTAGAACTGGACATGGAACAACAGACTGGTTCCAAATAGGAAAAGCAGCATGTCAAGGCTGTATATTGTCACCCTGCTTATTTAACTTATATGCAGAGTACATTATGAGAAACGCTGGGCTGGATCTGGATGAAGCACAAGCTGGAATCAAGATTGCCGGGAGAAATATCAATAACCTCAGATATGCAGATGACACCACCCTTATGGCAGAAAGTGAAGAAGAACTAAAGAGCCTCTTGATGAAAGTGAAATAGGAAAGTGAAAAAGTTGGCTTAAAGCTCAACATTCAGAAAACTAAGATCATAGCAATCTGGTCCCATCACCTCATGGCAAATAGATGGGGAAACAGTGGACACAGTGGCTGACTCTATTTTTCTGGGCTCCAAAATCACTGCAGATGGTGACTGCAGCCATGAAATTAAAAGACACTTGCTCCTTGGAAGGAAGTTATGACCAACCTAGATAGCATATTAAAAAGTAGAGACATTACTTTGCCAACAAAGGTCTGTCTAGTCAAGGATATGGTTTTTCCAATGGTCATGTATGGATGTGAGAATTGGACTATTTAAGAAGGCTGAGCTCTGAAGAATTGATGCTTTTGAACTGTGGTGTTGGAGAAGACTCTTGAGAGTCCCTTGGACTGCAAGGAGATCCAACCAGTCCATTCTAAAGGAAATCAGTCCTAGGTGTTCGTTGGAGGGACTGATGCTGAAGCTGAAACTCCAATACTTTGGCCACCTGATGAGAAGAGTTGACTCATCTGAAGAGACCCTGATGCTGGGAAGGATTGAGGGCAGGAGGAGAAGCGGATGACAGAGAATGAGATGGTTGGATGGCATCACCGACTCGATGAACATAGGTTTGGGTGGACTCCAGGAATTGATGATGGACAAGGAGGCCTTGGCCTGCTGTGGTTCATGGGGTTGCAGAGTCAGACACGACTGAGTGATGAATTGAACTGAATACTATGTTATTCCTGGGCTGGGATTAAGTTTATTCTATAGGCCAAACTGCAGTAACTGTCATAGCAGACATTCTAGTAGAAGGCAATCAAGTCCACCACACACTGTATTTTTTTTGGTATTATAGTGCCCTACACGACCTTGCTTAGTTCAAAGAACTTAGTTTGAACAAATAACTATTGTTTTAAAATATAAGTAACAGAAATTATAATACATTTGGCATTATTAAATTCAACTTTTAAAGGGGATTTATTATATACTTTCTTGGGGAAGAGGTCAAATTGATCCTAGTTACTTCTTCTAAGGCATTTTTTGAGCCATGGGAGATATACTTTGGTTGTTACTATTTGGGCTTTATCTTCTATCCATCAGAACACTTTTTCTCCATTCCTGTCACTGATCCTAGCTCTAGCATTAGCCAGAAATACTTAAAGATCAGGTAACTTTTAACATCTGATATATGATACCGCACATCTGAAAATTTTAAATCATCAGTCTATTTTCACTCAAATTGTTACAAACAATTGCTTACCTGGTACAATGATGTCTCCAAAACCCAATATTGAAACTGGCATGAGACAGACACTCATTACTGAGAAATAGGCCAGTTTTGGTACCCTGATGACTACTGGTAACTGTAATTACAAAAAAAAAGAGAGAGACCACCAATAAACCTCTTAGGAATCTTTACCCACATCTTCAGAAAGGAAAGGATTGATGTTAGAATAACTTAATGTTTAAAATTAACAGTTTAGAAATATGAGGGGAAAAAAGCTTGAAATCAGAGAACATAAATTAATCATATATATACTCTGAATGTATAGAAAGCTTGAAAGACATAGATATGTAGTTATGGAAAAACAAAACCCAACACACATGTAGGGTTAAGAGTATTAATCCAGTATCCCCATATCTAACGTTTTTTCTTTCCTTTTTACCAAAATTAGAGGACTCAGGCCTTGAAAGAGATTTTTTTTTTTTTTTTTTCACAATCTGGATTTTTTCCCCCAAAGAAGAGTCTTGTCTGAGAGGGTATGATTTAAAGTCCAATGAACATATCTGAAATACAATCCTTACTTTCTCATGGGGAGCTGATGGTTGAGCAGTGGCTTCCACCAAGTTTCCATCATTCTAGGATGAAACCCAAGTCAATAGGTATTTAATAATTTAGAATAACTAACAAAAGGGCTATATTTTGTGAGAAACAAAGCTTTACAATACCTTAACATGCACTACATGACCAATGAATTACACAGGAAGGCAAAATTATTAACTGGACACACATATACACTGGCAGCCATCTGTACTTAACTGCCACCCCTACCTTTTCATTATTTCCGAAAGGTCCAGCTGCAAGTTCAACCATGATACTCTCACCATTCTAAAAGTAAGAAAGGGAAACTGTTCAATCACTTAAAGTGAACAACCTCCTAGTATTCACGACCTAGGGCTTCCCAGGTGGCGCTAGTGGTAAAGAGCCTGACTGCCAATGCAGCCGACTCGAGAGACGTGGGTTCGATCCCTGGGTCGGGAAGATCCCCTGGAGAAGGAAATGGCAACCCACTCCAGTATTCTTGCCTGGGAAATCCCATGGACAGAGGCGCCTGGGGGGCCCCAGTCCTTGGGGTCGCAAAGAGTCGGACACACACACACGTTCATGATCTACTGCCACGGCTATGGCCTACCATAAGCTGATGGAAAGTCATCTGAAGACTGATTTTTTCCTAAAATGGTCTCTGTAGATGGCAAAAATTGGAGTTACCTAAAACAAATTTCACCTAGCACACTATCCACTTTATTAGAGCTCAACAAATAATAGAAACTTACAGATAAACCACACAAAAATTATTCAACTGAAGGTTTGAGCACTGATTTATACTGACAACTAATATCTAGCATTTCTTCTATGGGCTATACATTTTAAGTGCTTATACTTATATTATGCCATATACTATGTGTCATTTTTAGCAATAACAATGAACAGAGACAGAAGAAATATTGAAATTTTTTATATACAGATTTGTAATAAATCAATGGCTTTATTTAAATATACATTTAACCTTCTGTCTACTCACCACAATAACAATGAAGCCAAACTTGAAAAGATCAAGCCCTAAAGAACCTGAGAACATTTCTCTATCCTGACTCTTGTCCAGTTTCAGCTTTGCCTGCTCTTAATGCACCAATCAAAACATTAACCTTAGCAGAATTTTTTCCTTGTGCATGTCTAAGGTCTTTTTATGTGGGCTGTGTGAGAAATCATTAAAAAGTTCTTTCCTGGATAGTAAAGTCTACTGGGGAGAGGGGAAACATTTAGCTGTAGCAAGCTAAGACTGCATGAGCACCCACCTTACACTTAAAATAATGCCCCAAACAGGTCATGGGAAGATAAATAAATGCTGAATTTTTAGGAGAATTTGATTGATTAGCTATACTATTTTCCATGTGGGTGGGGAGCATAAAATAAATTACTTGAGTTTATTTTTAAGAGGATTTCACTGATACTGAGTTGAGTAGAAAAAGGAATAAATTCCTTGGCTACAGAAATCTTTTTCTCATGTTAAGCTTTGGGTTACAGAAGGGTTAAATCACAGGAGTTTATGAAAATAAACTAATATTAAATACAGTTGCTTACAGGAAACTCCCATGATGTGATTCAATTTCCAGATAAAGAGTTTATTTTGGTTCATTTTCAAATTGTTATTTAAAACACTTAATTGAAGACCATTACTGACATCCTCTCATACATTCAAAGATATCTACCTGAGAAACTACTATTTGCAAGACACTATATGAAGTATGGTGAAAGATGAAGGAAAAAAAAGACAGGCTCTTACTACCTGTACTCCTATGGCTACCTGCCCTGCCAACTCATTAAAAATCTACTAACACCAGGGTCAAGAAGTTATTTAGAATGCCTAAGATTTAATTCTTGAAATTTTCAGTGAAAACCACAAAAATCAGAAATCATGTATCTGGTTTTCATATTGATTTGCCTGACAAACCAGACTGAGAAGACAGTGTTGAGGTAAATCTACAAGCGTGAACTCCAAAGAGCACGTCAGTCTTTTCCATTGGATCAGATGACTAGAAGTCACGTTTCCAGTCAGTGGGATCAAAGATGGAAAAAAAGAAGAAGAAAAATTCTCTAACCACACAAGAAAGAAGACTCAAAGACATCTTTACTATTACCATATATACTTTTAAAATCCTGACATTTTTATGTGTACAAAATGGACATAGTTTGCTGGCAGACAAGTTTGGCATTTATAAAGTGACACTAGTGTTAAAACATAATGGAAAATTTACTTTTAGAAAAGAGTTTAGTTATAGCTTTTATGTTCACTGTGCATGTAAGTGTTATATGGCATGAAAGTGTTAATCACTTAGTCGTGTCCAACTCTTTGCAACACAATGAACTGTAACCCGTCAGGCTCCTCTTGGCCGTGGAATTCTCCAGGCAAGAATATTGGAGTGGGTTGCCATTTCCTTCTCCAGGGGATCTTCCTGACCCAGGAATCAAACCTTGGGCTCCTGCAACTGCAGGCAGATTCTTTACCGTGTGAGCCACCAGGGAAGCCTAAATGACTTCCCATATGACTACCCATTAACCTATGGGAATGGTTTTGTAAAGAGAGTGCTTTACTTTCGTTATGAGTTCTGTGATGGAGTGACTTATAGAAACATTTTTAAACCAAATAAATTGACACAAGCTAGAACAAGTTTGGACTGAACTTCAAAATATGCTTTAGTAAATTAACAGCTTTTGCTATAATTCCTAATACTAGTTCTATGCTTTTTTTAGGTTACCATTGCAAATTAAGTCAATGAGCCAGATGGCTCACCATTAAAGCATGGAAAGGTACTAGTATTTGGGGACAGTTAACTACACTTGTTACCTAGTTGCAATTTTAGCTCCCCAGTGGGGCATATGTTTGTCTTATGCCATCATAGCCAGTACCAGAAATCAGATATTTCACAGATAGCAGAGGTTAAAGAATAAAGAACTACTAGGGGAAAAACAGTCATTATAAAATACTAAATATATGAAAGTGACAAAGGATAAAAAAATGATATAAAGTTAGAAAGTGAGACTCAAAATGGGAAAAGTAGAAGAATTAAGCAATAATTAGTAATATATTCATGAGATAAGAATAGGGACAAGGTAGAAGAATTAAGCAATAATTAATAACACATTCATGAAATAGGAATAGGGACAAGGTGGAAAACTGGGCCAATAATGAAGGACTACCACACTTACCCAACACCTTTCCTTTATTCTAAGGACAGCACCATGATTTTATTGAGGAGCTAGTGGTATAGCTGGGAATAGATGGCCTAGGAGTTTCAAGTTACTACAATTCTAACCTCATGGAAAAAGCCAGTCTGAGACAATGAAAAGGTGGACAGAAGCAGGAAGGAAGAGTATGTGCCCCTGGGTCTAGTTTCTCCTGACGACAGGCCCTCCCTGGCCTTTGCACATATTCTGAATAGATGGGACCTCTTTCATATAGAAAAGTTAGGTTGGATTTTTGCAGAAGGAACCGAAAGAATTCTGCTGATGGAAACAGAGGATAGAATGCTAGCAATACTCCCTCACTCAAATGATTAGGAAACTGAGGGCTAAGTGACTAGCAGCTCAGGGTTATAAAGTTACAGATCTACACTTTAGGTCTCTAGACTTCCAGCGTTGGGCTCTTTCTTAGTCTCACGCTAGGGTTACAGAAATGAAAGAAGCAATGACATCTTTTCATTCTTTTTTGCTGTCTGTATTATCTACAGCAAATATTTATTGTTTTCTAATAGGAGGAAAAGTTACTTTAAAATGTGTAGGAAGAAAATTCATAGACATTCTCATGTTTACATCCATCAGGAGGCTTTTTTTTTTTTTTTTTTTTTTTTAGCAAAATGGTGTAAAGCCTTAAAAATATCCTCTATTAAAAGGCCAATTTCAATGACAATTCTCTTAAGAGAATTAGAACCCAATCAATGGTAAACATCTGGAAAATCAATACTTTAAGAGCATATTTAAGATTCTAATCATTTAGTATGTCTCCTATGCATTTAAAAATATCATACCTTTGTGATGAATGGTGTTATGAAAACAAAAAATACATCATAGAGGAGGAGAAGGCCTAGAAGTATCACACATGACTGTTGAAGAAAGAAACAAATTTAAAGGTCAAACTTCTCAAATTTAAATTAAGAGATATTATTTTACAAATACAAATAAACATGTAACATACATTTAAACACTATTTTTAAGGGATTTAATGTTTATTACTATTTGTAGTTTTATTCTATAAATCACATTAAAATTTTATCTGCTTCAACCCACTCTTTTAAAAAAGAATCACTGAAGCAAAGAAATGTTCTTCCTTATTTTAGTCTTGTACAGATTATATGAATTTGGCATACTATGTGAATGATTAAAAATATTTTATGTAGAAAATCAGTGGTTTCTTGGGTCGGGGATTAGGACTAATTGATAAAGGGCATGATAGAGCTTTTGATGAGGTAAGAAATATTTTATAATCGATTGGGATAGTGGTTACAAAGTTACATATTTGTAAAGTTTTGATAATCTGTACACTTAAAATAGGTACATTTAATTAAATGTAAATTATACCTTAATAAAGTTGTTTTAAAAAGAAAACAATACTTTAGCTAGCAAAGTAGTCTACTTTACCTTGAAGTTGGGTAACTTCAGTGTTTTAATTAAATTCAGACAGAAAGCAATCCCCAAGATATCCTGTAAAATCCAAGCCCACCTAAAATCAAAAGAAATTCCTCTATTGTTTTACTCAGTTATTTTTAAGCGGAGTGTTTCAAAAGAAAAGTATCATTAAAGCAATACTGTTCAATTGCTATGATTTGACTATGAAGTAGCTGTTATAACAACAGAAAAACCTGTTACAGTCCCCATATTTTATTGTTCTAGTAGAATAGTCAAGGCTGTATATTGTCACCCTGCTTTTTTAACTTATATGCAGAGTACATCATGAGAAACGCTGGGCTGGAGGAAGCACAAGCTGGAATCCTCCAGCACAAGCGGGAATCAAGACTGCCGGGAAAAATATCAATAATCTCAGATATGCAGATGACACCACCCTTATGGCAGAAAGTGAAGAAGAAATAAAGAGCCTCTTGATGAAAGTGAAAGAGGAGAGTGAAAAAGTTGACTTAAAGCTCAACATTCAGAAAACTAACATCATGGCATCCGGTCCCATCACTTCCTGGCAGATAGATGGGGAAACAGTGGAAACAGTGGCTGACTTTATTTTTCTGGTCTCCAAAATCACTGCAGATGGTGACTGCAGCAATGAAATCAAAAGATGCTTGCTCCTTGGAAGGAAAGTTATGACCAGCCTAGACAGCATATTAAAAAGCAGAGACATTACTTTGCCGACTAGTCAAAGCTATTATTTTTCTCAGTAGTCAAGTATGGATGTGAGAGTTGGACCATAAAGAAAGCTGAGGGCTGAAGAATTGATGTTTTTGAACTGTCGTGTTGGAGAAGACTCTTGAGAGTCCCTTGGATTGCAAGGTTGGACTGCAAGTCCAACCAGTCCATCCTAAAGATCAGTTCTGGGTATTCATTGGAAAGACTGATGTTGAAGCTGAAACTCCAATACTTTGGCCACCTGATTGTGAAGAGCTGACTCATTGGAAAAGACCCTGATGCTGGGAAAGATTGAGGGCAGGAGGAGAAGGGGACGACAGAGGATGAGATGGTTGGACGGCATCATCGACTCGGTGGACATGGGTTTGGGTGGACTCTGGGAGTTGGTGATGGACAGGGAGGCCTGGTGTGCTGCGTTCATGGGGTCGCAAAGAGTCGGACACAACTGAGCGACTGAACTGAGAATAATGAATACTACTGCACTAAGAAAAAGTTGAAAGCCTGCTTCAGAAGAAAGTATATCAGACAAAAGTGCATATTTATCCTTAATCTTTGAATTTTACATGTCTCTTTTTAGAAAGATAGCTCATAACAAAGAATATGATGTTAATATACTTCCAGATAGCTAAAGCATAAAGGAAATGAGAGCTATACATCAAACTCTACCAGAAACTGACAACTAACATGAATAATTATCAACTGATTATCATACTTGGAGCTGCCTACAATTGTATGAACTCTCCTCCCAAATTTTGGGCCATTAAATCCTTTGGGGTTTTAATAATTTTATTAATAAACTGTTGAAATTATTTTCTGGTTTTCTTCCTGCAAATAGATAGAAACCTATATATTTTATTATATTTCTTTCTTTCTCACATGAAAGGTAGCATATGCTAGATATTCTTGCATATTTGGCTCTTTTCAGTTAAAAATAAATCCTGGAAATCACTGCATATCAATTCACAGAAATCTTCATTTTTGACAGCTGCGTTGCACTTCACTGTGTGGCTATACCATAAATAAGTATATTTTTGGAGCCTATTTCAGTTTAGATGTTTAAAGCCTAGTTTATATTTCCTTCTCTAGACAACCTCAAATCCATTAGCACAAGATTTCTTTATTTAAGTATTTAGTATGTTTCAAGACTAGGATGAAAAAAAAAAAAAAAACAGACTAGGATGTTCTGGGGGAAAAAATCCATAACGAACAATTATCAAGGCTAGATATGAAACAACCTATCCTTAGTCTAACCTAAAAGGAAATATAATGAGTATTCATACCTATCTTCATTTCGAAATACAGCCCAAACAACAGCTACTGCTATGCACAGTCCAGAGAGAAAAATAAGTCTCACTTCAATGCTCTTGCCACGACAGGTAATCCTAAAAGACAGTTTGAAATACATTAATTTATCCTAAAAATGAAATACAATGTTCACTTAATGTAACAAATGAATGTTTGCCACAGTGAGAAGAAAGTTTTTGAAACCTCAATTTTAAAGCCTTGACTTTAATTACTATGAATGATACATAATAAAATATTCACCAGTTCAACAGAACTGTGTTGATGAAAATGCTCTATATCTGTGCTGTCCAATACCACAGCCATTAGCCACATATGGTTATTTAGCACTTGAAATGTGGCTAATGGGACTGGGCAAGTGAATTTTTAATTTTATTTAATTTTAATTATTTTTAATTAAAATAGCAACATGTATACTGGACTTCACAGGTTTATAAAAAAGGTCCTATTTTTCCTATTGTTTTAAATTACAAAAACCAGTATTATGGGCTTCCTCACAAGAGATACATACGTGCATTGTCCACATTGTATCTTACGAACTAGTGCAGCAAGACAGTTGTACAGACTCATCGCTGATGCTATGCAGAAAATTGCTATCATAACATAAACTAGAAAAAAAGACACCAAATTATATGAGAATAGAGGAAACATGATAAGGAAACACGGTAAGAAAACTTTTATACAATTAATATTCTTTAGCTTTCTTATTGGATCATAATACTTTCAATTCAGTGACCATATCATAATCTGAATTGGTTACTAAACTGAACACACTTAGATCTTGAGCTTTAAGGGTGGTATTTCATGTGTTGTTTCAGTTCCACTACATACTACTAGGATTTCTTTACGGGCTGAGGCTGGCTCTGCAATTTTTTTTCTTTTTTAAAAAAATTTTACTATTATAGTTGATTTACAATACTGTATTAGTTTCAGGTGTACAGCTTCAGATTCTTTTCCATTATAGGCTATTACAAGATACTAAATATAGTTCCCTGTGCTATATAATACTCATTGTTTATAATAGATAGTGGGATATATGTTAATCTTATACTGCTACTTTATCCCTTTATCCCTTCCCTTTCCCCTTTAATTGTAAATTTCTTTTATATGTCTATGTTTATTTGTAAATAAACTGATCTGTATTATTTTTTAGATACCACATACATGATATCATATTATATTTGTCTTTCTTAGTGTAATAATCTTTCGGTTCACCCACGTTACTGCAAATAGCGTTATTTCATTGTTCTTTAACGACTGAGTCATATTCCATATTATATATATCTCATACCTTCTTTACCCATTCAGCTATTGATAAGCATTTAGGTTACTTCCATAAATTGGCTATTGTAAATAACACCACAATGAACATAGAAGTAGAAAGAAAGTATTAGCTGCTCAGTTGTGTCTGACTCTTTGTGACCCCGTGGACTGTAGCCCACCAGCCTACTCTGTCCATGGAATTCTCCAGGCAAGAATACTGGAGTGGGTTGCCAATTCCTACTCCAGGGAACTTTCCCAACTCAGGGATTGAGCCTGGGTCTCCTGCAACACAGGCAGATTCTTTACTGTCTGAGCTGCCAGGGAAGCTCCTAATGAACGTAAGGATGCATATATATGTTCTATTTAGTTTTTTGTTTTCTGAGAATAAATACACGGACGTGGAATTGCTAGATCATATGTTAGCTCCATTTCTAGTTTTTAAGGAACCTCCATACTGTTTTCCATAGCGGCCACACCAATTTATATTCCCATCAACAGTGACAGGAGGGTTCCCTTTTCTCCACACCCTCTCAAAAATATTATTTGTAGACTTTTTGAAGCTGGCCATTCTGACAGGTGTGAGATGAAATCTCATGTAGTTTTGATCTGCATTTCTCTAATAATCAGTGATGCTAAGCATCTTCTCATGTGCCTATAGGCCATTTGTATGTCATCTTTGGAGAAATGTCTATTTAGGTCTTCTGCCCTTTTTCTGATTGGGTTGTTTGTTTTTTTGATATTGAATTATATGAGCCATTTGTGTATTTTAGATACTAACCCCTGCTGGTTGCATCTTTTGCAAACATTTTCTCCCAGTTCATACGCTGTCTTTCAGTTTTGTTTACGGTTTCCTTTGCTATGTAAAAGCTTTAAGTTTTATTAGGTCCCATTTGCTTATTTTTGTTTTTATTTCTTTTGCCTTCAGAGACTGACCTAAAACAACATTGCTAGGATTTATGTTAGTAGTTATGCATTTTATCATTCAATGATTCAAAGTCACATGTTTGTTAAAGATGTCTATGAAGTGAGTTGTAGACATTTGTATTTAAATGGAAGAATTAATAAACCGCTTAAAATACTTTTTATTTATTTTTTTAGTGGAAATGTTTTACTTTTTTAAAAAATTAATTTATTTTAATTGAAGGACAATTATTTTACAATATTGTGGTGGCTTTTGCCATACATCAACATGAATCGGCCATAGGTACACATGTGTCCCTAAAATATGTTTAAAAAGCTTAAAGATGAGAACTTCCACCTACTTTAGACATTATGATGTCTATATTTTCATGATGTCTATATTTTCCTATGGGAAATTCATCTCTAATAACTTCACATGTGGTAAAACCAAATCCACTTAAACAGACCTCATTGTCTGGATATGATACTAAGGTATTAAAATACACAAATGTTTTTCTCTATTAGCTATACTGCGTTGAAAACTACTTAAAATTAAAAACATTTGATCTTGCTGTTGTTAAAAACAGGAAGAAATTATCATGCTCTTAAAGTATTACTTTGTGAGATTTCTCGAAATTTTACAATGGAAATACACATTTTAACTGAATTTTGAAAATTCCACTAGATTTCAGAAAACTATAACTTTGTTTTATATGTGAGAAAAGACAGCAAACTAGAGACAGTAAACAAGGGGCAGTAAATTAACCACTTTCTAATTGGTGATCTTGGACAAATTATTTTTTCATTGGCTTATTATTTGTTATTATTGCATATATATAACAGTCTAAGTAGTAAGACTGACAATCAAAGATTGCCAAGTTGAGTTTGTTTGGTCATCCACCAAAGGTCTCCAAACCAAGATTTTAAACGCTAGTGGAAGTCATGCTGTGGAAGCCATACCAGAGTTGTAGTGTCCTACTATACCTAAGAAAATGATTTGGCATGAGAGAGAATTTGGCAAATATAACTATCTTTAGTTACTTTCTTGAACATGACTTAATATAAGACGGTATGGAGAATCTTAGCAATTTAATACATTGAACATATTAAGAAATGGCATCAATTTTAGCCATAAGGAACCATTTGAAAGTGTATTAAATTTCACAATATCACACAAAATTGTCAGAGTCATAATTAGACCCCATGTCTTGGGATAAGCATGAGGTTTAATGATCTTCTTCCTCCTACACTGAAAATTACAGTTACAAACAGGGTCAATTTTTAAATAGTGATGAGTTTAAGGAAATCCCTTACCAAAAACTAAAACATGCTTTTAGGGTAAAGTAGAGAAATCTCTTTGTTCTATCAAAGACCACTAAATATATCAACTGAGGGTCAGACACACAATTGAAGGCTGAGAATTTAAAACAGAAAAATTAGATGTGCAATGACGACATAATATAAATACCCCACTGGTATCCACTCTCCCAACAACATATTGAAATGAGTGATATTCCAAGAATAATTTTTCTAATTGGAAATATATATAAGTATAGTTTTAAAACTGCTACCATAGGAGAGGAGAAATTGAAAACTAAGGTGAAACTAACCTGAGGCCTCAGTTTTCTACTCCAGAAACTTATACTATTATTCTCTAAATAAACATTTTGTAGCCGGTGGTGGTTTTCACAAAGGGTTTTTGCTAATTCTCATTAGGCACACTCTCTTTTTCCCTGTGCTCCCTTCTCTTTCTGCTATGTGTTGGCCACAAATGGCAAATTTCCATCTTATCAGAACACTAAGTAGAGTGTTCAGGGGATGGGCAAGCCATGACCCTTTCCTTCCTAAAGGAAAAAGTATCATTTACTCTCTAGACTAGAAGCAAGCACCTGTGTGTTTTTAGATGTAGTATGATCTTAAATGTTCACACAAGTAAAACAAAATTTAAGCAATACTCTATTTTGATTTGCAAACTGAAAAAAAGGACCAATCACACTTTAGGAGTAAGTAGAAGCAATAAATTCATAATTTGAATAATCTTCTATTAGATTTCATGTAACTGTATATAGCTACCAAGAAATCCTTAGTCTGCTGCTTAGATACCAGTCTATTATGCTTTATCTGCAGAGAGGAAAACTTAGGGACCATAGCAATTCTTTCAGGTTGCCCATGAAGAAGTGTTCTTATTTTGAGTCACAGTGTATTTTAAATCAGAATTTTTTTTTAATCTCAGAGGAACAGGGACCTAACATTTTTGACAGTTTAAAAAGTTAATATCACTTTTTAATTATTCACTTAAGTTTTCCAGTTGAATGCCTTAAAGGAAAAGATAAATCTGGCAAAGAAAATGAAAAGATTGTATGCTAAACAGTAGCAAATATAAAATGATTTCTTACCCAACCATTTGTAGAAGAAATAAAGTAAGACCATCATAATACAGCAGATGACCACAAATATTATAACTGTTAGAGGGCTAAAAGTAAAGTATTCTTCCTTCTTTTTCTTCATTTCTCTATCTTCAGTATTTGTCATTGCCTTCATGTTTTCTCTGCATAAACACACACAAAACTTCAGCAATCTCTGCCAAGTACAGTCATTTTTAAAATCTATCTGTAATACTAACTTAAAGTTGTTTCTGATTACAAAGTTAATATACTTGAAAAGTTATACACCATGAAGAAATAAATCTAGAAGTAAAAACTCTCTATAATTCAGAGTCGGTGTTATTAACTTATGAAACTATTTTTTTCTGGAGACAAAACTGTTGAAACAGAAGCTATTTATTACATAAAAAATTTATGTTTTTGGTGATGTTTATATTATCTAAGTAATGTTTAAAATAAAAACCAATTCTTTTTATACACATAATATTACCAACTTGCAGACAGTAAACTACTTTTAAAATTAGCTTCTCTTCAATGTAAAACACTAACTTATTCTATCAGTCAGCTCAGTATTTACTGTAAGTCTGTTTGGTGCTCATCAACATATTATGAAGGATTCAAAAGAAGTTCAAGACATAGCTTTGTCCTACCTTGATTCAAGGTAGCAAAATATAGTTTCTAATTCTCCCAATACCCCTTCTGGGGTCACACAACTAGTGAAAGGCAGACACAGGAGCTGAAGAGGAAAGGGTCACAAGCTTCTTTTATTGAACAGTCAGTTTCTGTTCTGTCACCTTGTCTCTTCCCAGTTATACAGAAGCCACTAACGTACTTTTCTGGCACCAGTCCCTTCAACTCTGGTTTACTAAAATGGTATTCCCGATTGCTTCTTGGCCTTTTGGCTAAGATCAAGTGTAAAATGGTGTTCCGTTTCTTTTTCATATATCCTGATCCTTTTCACCAGGTCTGGGCTAAATATAAACTTTAGGTTAAAAAAAAAAGATTTATTTCTATCAACTGGTACATTTGCTAAGCTGCTTATTTATCAACATGCCACTTTCTTATCAGAAAACTGGGTATCAGGATGGTTACTATTCCACGCATCTGTGACTCTAGGGAGGCTGCCTGGGAAAGGAGCAGGGAGAAGGTTTGAGGAGGAACACACAGTACTTCCCTGAAACTGTAGAGCCAGATGACACGGCATTGACAGAGTTTCAACAAAAGTGGTACTTGAGTGGGAAAACATGCCCACCTTTGGATAAATTCATTGCAAACATTTATTTAAGGACATTTCTATCACAGAACCCATATAAGGCATAATTACCAAAAGGTTATATATTCATATTCAATTTATACCAGGTAATTTATTGAAGGAAAATATATTTTAGGTTTACATCATGTTAAAATAATACAACTCATCTTTTTTTAAAAAACTGTATTCAAATCAGGTTGAGAGCCACAGGCAATAGGAAGCTAAGCTTTCTTTCCTGTCATCTTGAGTTTATGATGAGGACCAGTTATATGCATGCATGCTCAGTTGCTCAGTTGTGTCTGACTTCTTTGAGACCCCATGGGCTATAGTCTGCCAGGCTCCTCTATCCCTGGGATTTTCCAGGTAAGAATACTGGAGTAGGCTGCCATTTTCTTCTTCACCAGTTATATGAGGGCTCATTATAACAGGAGTTTAACTCTCTACTGAAAAGTCTTTATATGGAACCTAAGCATTTTTCCTTTTTTGCATACAGCAGTACATCTTTCATTTGGCAGGTTAATTCTGGGTTATGAGGTTCTGTTCTAGTAAACCTTTCCTTTCCTAAGCCATATTCTCTTTTCCCCTCTCTTTCAGTCTAACTCTCTTTACTTGCTAAATAATTGCTCCTGTGTTCTTTTTTAAAATGAAGGTATAGAAGACATATAACATTAATTTCAGGTGTACTACACAATGATTTGATAATTGTATATACTGCAAAATGATTACCACAATAAGTTTAGTTCACACCCATCAGCACATAGTTAAAAAAATTTGTTTTTCTTGTGATGAGAACTTTTAAGAGCTGCTTTATTCGCAACATTCAAATATGCAGGAGTCATTCGCTACGGCCACTGTGCTGTGCGTCACCAGGACTTAGTTATCTTATGACTGGAAGTCTGTACCTCTTGAGCACCTTCACCCATTCTTCCCGCCCTCCACCTCCCCACCTCTGGTAACCACCAATCTGTTCTCTGCATCTATGAATTCATTTTTTAAAAGATTCCACACATAAATGAGATGTTCCGGTATTTATCTGTGTCTGACTTATTTCACTTAGCATAAGTAATATCCTCAAAATCCAGCCATGCTGTTCTAAACGGTCCTTATGTCAATAATTCTACTTTTTATGAAACTTATTCCATTTTACCATTGATTAATACTCTTGCTCTATACTGTCACTCCCACCCACAACATACACACTTCATTTTTTCTATCTTTATCCTACTTTGGGGGCTTCCCTTGTAGCTCAGTTGGTAAAGAATCTGCCTACCATACAGGAGACCTGGGTTCAATTCCTTGGTCGGGAAGATCCCCTGGAGAAGGAAATGGCAACCCACTCCAGTATTCTTGCCTGAAGAATCCCATGGACAGAGGAGCCTGGCAGGCTATAGTCCATGGGGTCGCAAGAGTCGGACATGACTTAGCGACTAAACCACCACCACCACATCTTACTTTTAGAACTGGTCACTTCAATTTCAAAATCCTTAACTCTGCAGGTAAAAGATATCTCTTCTCCCAACCTAGTTACTGAAGGCAAAACATTGTTTGTTTTTCTCCATCATCATGTTTTATGATTAAGTCAACTTGTATGTACTGCTCTCCCACCTTCAATTTTCTTGAGGAGGAGCCTGTCCTGACAGGTACATTAAGCTTGCCTTGCTAACTCAAAGTCCATGGACCAGTTTGTTAAAAAATGCAGAATCTCAGCATTCACCCCAAGCCTATGAAATCTGAATTTTTAAAAATTTTAATGGACATGGGTTTGGGTGGACTCCGGGAGTTGGTGATAGACAGGGAGGACTGGTGTGCTGCAGTGCATGGGATCACAAAGAGTTGGACATGACTGAGCAACTGAACTGAACTGAATGAGATCCCAAAACAGTTTGTATTCACATTACATCTTGAGCAGCACTACTCTAGAAAAGAAACAATTTACATAATAATGTAAGTACAGTGAGAATCTATATTAAATGGAAAAACATTTTCAATGAATCAGTAGCTTTTCAGAAATTATAACATTTTACCATACGATCTAGAAAATGATTTTGGAGATCTTCCATACTAGGCTTTATAAAGATTAATAGTGCAAAATATAATGGTTACTTATGTGAAGACATGTGACTAACACATGCTGAAATGTGTTTTCCAAATATGTAAAATATTTTAAGCTCAGTACTCTAGGAATCTATGCTTGTTAGATTTCTCTTACTGTAAGTCAATCAAATTTTAGTATTTTGAGAAATTACAAATAAGCTTATTAGCTTTGCTGCTGCTGCTGCTGCTAAGTCGCTTCAGTCATGTCCGACTCTGTGTGACCCCATGACGGCAGCCCACCAGGCTCCCCTGTCCCTGGGATTCTCCAGGCAAGAACACTGGGGTGGGCTGCCATTAGCTGGCATCAAATAAGCCCTTTTTAGTGGAATCTATAGATCAATTCACAAGGTGAACATATTGTCCTTTATGTACAAAATAATGTGCTCTGAGCACAATTTTTTACTCAGAGTTATGAAAATGAATTGATTCTTCTAAACTACACTGCCTGCTTTAATCTACAGCAAAAGGTACATAACTGTAAGAACACTGGGTTTAGGTTTTTATTAAATAGACAAATCCAAATTTCATGTACCTTTGAAATTTCTATATTTAAATTAAAATATGGACATGCTTAATTAATATCCAATTCCTAAAGCACTGAATAGAATGGTGAAGTCACATTGTAATGATTCAACTCAGGAGGAGCTGAAAAACTTCCCACCCTGATTATTTTCTTCCAATCTAAGCGAATAGGTACATTAGGATGCTAACTATCTCCACCTTTTCTGGGTGAGGTAATAAAACATTTTCATGTAAGAGCCTTTGGTGAAATTTCAATGTTTCCTTGCCAGCAGAAGAACAAGAGGAACCTACAACTCCCTTCTTCTCAGTGAAAAGTTGAAGATCTCTGTGAGGACAAACCTACAATCTAACGTTGTCAGCACTGTATTCTGCAAACAAGTAGAACTTTAAGTGTTGTTACATGAGAAAATGATTAAAGACAATAATTTTTTAACCATTTATCTTAAAAACAATGAAGTTTAATTAAGCTTACAATTCAATTAGCCCGCTCCAGTATCCTCCTAATGCCACAGTGAATACAGCAATTACAAAAATAACCACCATAGTATAGTCAAAGTCAGGCCACGATGGAGAATACATTTTCACAATAATGTTATCTCCGAGAGTCTGAAATGCAAAATAACAGTTAATACACTGGAATTCATTTTCTTTTTACTATAGAGTATGGTAGCAATATTCCAATTTCATTCTAGTATGGACAGGATATATAAGACAGTCAAGAATAACAGAATTATTTTGAAAACATAATATAGTCTCGTCAAAATTATGAGGCATTGCTTTATTAAAAGCAAAAGTGTGTTGTTTCATACATTGACATTTTGTTCATAAGATTTTTTTTTTAATCTTTATTTTTATTTTACTTTACAATACTGTATTGGTTGGATTTAAGATTAAGATAAATGATATAATACAAAGATTTTAAAAAGGTCAAAACAAAGAAATGTTTCAACATCAAGACTCTGAATGTTTCAAAATGTTTCTCAAACATCAAGACTCTGAAACACCTTGTGCTAAATGGGGAGGGGCTGAATAAGATTTGACTGAGACTAGCAAGTTTCATCTTACTAGCAAATGGAACATATATAATAATTTAAATATCAGTGGTTTAAAGTACAAAATTGTACTATTTATAAACTTTATCTAACAGATCATTATTAACTTACCTGCTTCATATCTTTAAAGTCTTTGTGGTTTATAAAAGCAATCAATATTTTCACATCAAGAAATTCAGATTTGTTCCCTGAGGGAGGAAACTAAAAGAAAAAAAACATTATGAAAACTTACAAACTACTAGTGTATTTACAGAATAAAGTACAAATTATTCATTAACTACAAATATCTTTTTTAAGTTATAAAACAATGTTTCATGTGTTCTTTCTTAATATTATAATATTAAAAAGGATTCAAACTGGAATCTTTTTAGCGTAAGTTTAAATTATATCAATTTAAATTTATACACACACACACGTTCCTAACATATCTTGTCTATTTTAGGAGTGGAAAAGAAACAAAATTTTCCAATTAAACACCTATTTTAACCAGAATGTTTAGGACTACCACCATCAGATTATTCAAAACTCAGCCCCTATAGCACAGGGAACCCAACTTAATGTTATGTGGCAGCTTGAATGAGAGGGGAATTTGGGAGAGAATGGATACATGTATATGTATGGCTGAGACCCCAATCAGTCAATCCTAAAGGAATCAGTCCTGAATATTCATTGGAAGGACTGATGCTGAAGCTGAAACTCCAATATTTTGGCCACCTGATGTGAAGAACCGACTCTGGAAAAGACCCTGATGCTGGGAAAGATTGAGGGCAGGAGGAGAAGGGGACGACAGAGGATGAAATGGTTGGATGGCATCACCGACTCGATGAACATGGGTTTGAGTAGGCTCTGGGAGTTGGTGATGGACAGGGAAGCCTGGCGAACTGCCATCCATGGGGTCGCAAAGAGTCGGACACAACTGAGAGACTGAACTGAACTGAGACCCTTCAATGTTCAGAATCTACCACAACATTGTTTGTTAATCGGCTACATCCCAATAAAAAACAAAAAGTTTAAAACAAAACCCAAAAAAACCCCAAAACACTCAGCCCCAAACCACACACAAAGAATATAATTCACCTCCTGTAATATTTGATATCAAGAACTCAAAAGAAGTTATTATAGTTTAATAACTTACTAGGACACTGTTATTGGCAACCAACAAAGCTTCAGCGCCTCCTGTTTGTGCAATTTTGGCTTTTTCAAGAAAATGGCAGGTTCCCCACTGTACCACAACTGCTTTGTTCTTTATTCCCTCAGGAGGAATATCAGAAATGTTGCAGAGTGGTGTGGTAGTCAGATTCATCAAACTAGTGGAAGTCTGGAAAGAAGAAATGTCTTTAATAATATATATATCATATTTCACCCTAAAGGCATTCAAAGAGAGTTATCAACATTGGTTTAACACAACGTTTTTTTAAATTA
The DNA here is from genome assembly GCF_016772045.2 of Ovis aries. Lineage (NCBI taxonomy): Eukaryota > Metazoa > Chordata > Mammalia > Artiodactyla > Bovidae > Ovis > Ovis aries. Next base: position 57,756,896 of record NC_056060.1, on the reverse strand, counting down.
GAAGCATTTGATGACAATCAGGCTTTGAGGTAGGTATTTTTTAATTTTCTAAATTGTTTTTCTCATAAAGAGGAAAATACTAAAGCAAAGCAATAAATATTAATCATAATGTTATAATTAGGTTACACACTGAAACATTATAACCACTCATTCTCACCATTCAATATTTTGTTACAAATAAATAGGAACTGTGATTTACTTACTGCATTTTCTAGGGTACTTGGAAGAGATGTCCAGTGAGGGTTATATAGCATGCAGTAGTCCTTAGACAGTGAAGGCGTGCCATTTCCAGAGGCGTGGAGGATTGCTTCTTGAGCAGCTGTCTAGGACACAAACAGTAATTTTCACAGTGGCAATGATTCAGCTTGCCAAGAACTAAGGATTTTAATAAAGCTATTTATATACAGGTTTGAACACATTTCCTTAAGGGGTAAGGTCCTCCAATGAACTTCTTTGAGGAAATAGTAAAACTGTACATGGTTGCTCAGAAAACGTTCTTGAAGGAAGTCACTTTTTTAATGGCCCATGTTATAAGGGCCATATCCCAGGGAGGAATCTTGTTATGATGTTATAACTTCGATACTCCCTTCACACCCTGAAACTTTACTTCCCAATCTCTTATGAGTTATTATTTCATTATTCATATTCTATAAAAGACAATGCACCTGAAATCCCTTAACCTATTTTACCTTCCATATTCTATGAGTTACTAGGGAAAAAAATTTTTTTCCTTTTATTTTTGGCTGTGCTAGGTCTCTGTCACTGGGCAGGCTCTTCTGTAGTTGTGGCAAGCTGGAGCTACTCTCTAGTTGCAGTGTGCAGGCTTCTCATTCAGTGGCTCCTCTTGTGACAGAGCACGGGCTTGAGGGACGCAGGCTTTAGCAGTTGCCACACGTGGGCTCAGTAGTTGCGGCACAGAGGCTTAGTTACTCTGTGGCATGTGGGATCTTCCACGTGTCTCCTGCATTGCAGGGTAAACTTCTAAGTGCTATCTTTGGAAATGAACCAGAGAAACTAGAAATCTCAAGTTTTCAAGACCCTGCAAAAAATCTATTCCAAAAGACCAATCTAGAGTTTAAAGTGCAAAAAGAAGGTCTAGAAGAATGTTCTTTCCTTACGCCTCATTTCCCACTACCAAGGAAGAAGAGAGACAAGAGGTAATAAGCGACTAAAAAGAAAACCCATAGTACACAGGGGCAAGGGGTGGGAGTGGAGCCTATGATGTGAAGAAACAGCCCAAGATAACTAGAACGCTACTCTGCATCACAATTCCCTTTAAACTTGGATCAATCCAGATCCTTCCTCTCTCCTTTGAGAAAGTCTTATACTACAACCAAAGCGAGAAAAAAGATTGTCTGGCAGTTAAAGATGGTGTACTACCAAGCCTCTGCCGCTAAAGTACGCACCCACATTCGACCATTTTTGATCTATTAATTTTGTAAATTTGTAATTTTGGTAATTATATAGAAGTCAATCTAAATATATAAGAAGTACAGAAATGTTCTAATCCATGTTCTCCTACCTAAAATCTCCTGTGAACATTTGGGATTTGAGGGCTTTCTGACATACTTGGGACTTCATTAGCTTATGGATCTAAGAAAGGGTAGGGAATTCTTCAAACATGCCATCAGATTACATTAAAATGTTACATAATGAAATTATTTCTGGAAAAAAGAAATGCAGTTTTCGTTCAGCTACATACTTGGTGTCTATGAATGGATTCTGACAGCAGAGGTGGACAGAGCTGTTAAATTATTACTGAATCTATTGTTTGGGATTGCTTGATGTTCAAGTTATGCCCAATTTGGTTAGTTTGCAAATATAGCCTCTTCCACCTTGTTCTTTGTATCCTTTCGACAAGACCCCATTAGTCTTTGAGGACTTCCTTGTTTCTAGGCTGAATTTATCCTTTACCTGTCACAGATCAGAACCAGGAATTCTCCCAAGCTCCTTTTGGAAAGGACTGTATTTAAAATAGGATTTGGCTTTAACCAAAAGCAAATGAAAAAGGAAAAATAAAAGAAGCTAAAGGCAAAGGAGAAAAGGAAAGATACACCCATCTGAATGCAGAGTTCCAAAGAATACCAAGGAGAGATAAGAAAGCCTTCCTCAGTGAACAATGTGAAGAAATAGAGGAAAACAACTGAACGGGAAAGACTAGAGATCTCTTTAAGAAAATCAGAGATACCAAGGGAACATTTCATGCAAGTTCAGTTCAGTTCAGCTGCTCAGTCGTTTCCGACTCTTTGCTTCCCTGTCCATCACCAACTCCTGGAGCTTACTCAAACTCATGTCCATCAAGTCAGTGATGCCATCCAACCATCTTATCCTCTGTCATCCCCTTCTCCTGCTTCAATCTTTCCCAGCATCAGGGTCAATAAAGGACAGAAACGGTATAGACCTAACAGAAACAGAAGATATTAAGAGGAGGTGGCAAGAATACACAGAAGAACTGTACAAAAAGACCTTCATGACCCAGATAACCACGATGGTGTGATCACCTACCTAGAGCCAGATATCCTGGAATGTGAAGTCAAGTGGGCCTTAGAAAGCATCACTATGATCAAAGCTAGTGGAGGTGATGGAATTCCAGTTGAGCTATTTCAAATCCTGAAAGATGATGCTGTGAAAGTGCTGCACTCAATATGCCAGACAATTTGGAAAAACTCAGCAGTGGCCACAGGACTGGAAAAGGTCAGTTTTCATTCCAATCCCAAAGAAAGGCAATCCCAAGAATGTTCAAACTACCTGCATAATTGCACTCATCTCACAAGATATCAAAGTAATGCTTAAAATTCTCCAAGGCAGGCTTCAACAGTACATGAACTGAGAACTTCCAGATGTTCAAGCTAGATTTAGAAAAGGCAGAGGAACGAGAGATCAAATTGCCAACATCTGTTGTATCATCAAAAAAGCAAGAGAATTCCAAAAAAACATCTACTTCTGCTTTATTGACTACATCAAAGCCTATGACTGTGTGGACCACAACAAACTGTGGAAAATTCTTAAAGAGATGTGAATGCCAGACCACCTGACCTGCCTCCTGAGAAATCTGTATGAAGGTCAAGAAGCAACAGAACCAGACATGGAACAATGGACTGGTTCCAAATAAGGAAAGGAGTATGTCAAGGCTGTATACTGTCACCCTGCTTTTTTAATTTATATGCAGAGTACATCATATGAAATGCCAGGCTGGATGAAGCACAAGCAGGAATCAAGATTGCAGGGAGAAACATCAATAACTTGAGATATGCAGATGACACCACCCTAATGGCAGAAAGCAAAGAGGAACTGAAGAGCCTCTTGATGAAAGTGAAAGAGGAGAGTGAAAAAGTTGGCTTAAAACTCAACACTCAAAAACTAAGATCATGGCATCCAGTCCCATCATTTCATGGCAAATAGATGGGGAAACAATGGAAACCGTGACAGACTATTTTCTTGGGCTCCAAAATCACTGCAGGTGGTGACTGCAGCAATGAAATTAAAAGACGCTTGCTCCTTGGAAGAAAAGTTATGACCAACCTAGACAGCTTATTAAAAAGCAGAGACATTACTTTGCCGACTAGTCAAAGCTATTATTTTTCTCAGTAGTCATGTATGGATGTGAGAGTTGGACCATAAAGAAAGCTGAGGGCTGAAGAATTGATGTTTTTGAACTGTGGTGTTGGAGAAGACTCTTGAGAGTCCTTTGGACTGCAAGGAGATCCAACCAGTCCATACTAAAGGAAATCAATCTTGAATATTCATTGGAAGGACTGATGCTGAAGCTGAAACTCCAATACTTTGGCCACCTGATGCGAAGAACTGACTCATTGGAAAAGACCCTGATGCTGGGAAAGACTGAAGGTGGGAGGAGAAGGAGACGACAGAGGATGAGATGGTTGGATGGCATCACCAACATGATGGACATGAGTTTGAGTAAGCTCCGGGAGTTGGTGATGGACAGGGAAGCCTGGTGTGCTGCCATGGAGTCGCAGAGTTGGACACGACTAGGCAACTGAACTGAGCTGAACTGGTGTTTTATATTCTATGAAGTAAAGTGAAGTGAAGTGAAGTCGCTCAGTCATGTCCAACTCTTTGCGACCCCGTGGACTATAGCCCACCAGGATCCTCCATCCATGGGATTCTCCAGGCAAGAATACTGGAGTGGGTTGCCATTTCCTTCTCCAGGGGAATCGTCCCGACCCAGGGATTGAACTCAGGTCTCCCGCATTGCAGGCAGATGCTTTAACCTCTGAGCCACCAGGGAAGCCCGTATATTCTATAAGTTTTGACAAATGTATAATGACATGCATCCACCATTACAGTATCACATGGGAAAAAAATAGTTTCACTATCTTAAAAAGCCTCTGTGCTGTACCTATTTGGTTTCTTTTTGAGGTGATGTCAATGCTTTAACATTGACTGTAGTAATGGTTGCACCTATGTGTAAATATATTAAAAGCCACTGAATTGTTCACTTTAAGTGGGTGAATTTTATGGTATATAAATTATATCTCAATAAAGCTGCCCCCTCCCCGAAAGAAACACTAAATAAGCAATTATAGTCTTGTTGGGAAGATTAAAAACAAACCTGAAACAGATAATCACAAACAGAATATGATTAAAGACAGAGTCTCTAGTAAAAGCTTTAGTAGTTCTTGGGCTGTTGGAAGGGCTTCACTGGTGGCTCAAATGGTAAAGAATCCACCTGTAATGCAGGAGACTTAGGTTCAGTTCCTGGGGCAGGAAGATCTCCTGGAGAAGGGAATGGTTACCCACTCTAGTATTCTTGCCTGGAGAATTTCCATGAGAGGAACCTGGTGGGCTATAGCCCATGGTGTTGCAGAGTCGGACACAACGGAGCGACTAACACTTTCACTTTTCACTTCAGGGTGCTGGAAATGCAAATTCTTGGACCCTATTCCAGATCTACTCAATCAGAAACACTGAGAAGTTTATTTTTAATAAGCCCTTATGGAAATGTTGACCCTTGTTAAAGTTTGAGTACCACAGCTGTATGGAGAAGGAAATGGCAACCCACTCCACTATTCTCGCCTGGACAGAGGAGCCTGGTGGGTTACACAGTCCAGAGGGTTGCAAAAAGAGTCAAAGATATGACTTAGTGACTAAACAACAACAATCACAAAACCAAAGCTATGTGGATGGTGCTTCTCAAGATTTAATGCACAAATTATTTAATTATCATATTAAAATGCAGATTCTGATTCAGTGGGTCTGGGTGGAATCTGAGATTCTGCATTTCTAACAAGCACCCAGGTGACCCTGCTGCTGCTCTATGGACTCAACCTTGAGCAGCAAAAGCAATAAGGCAATAAGAGCGCAGTCATCCCTCAGTAACTGAGGGAGATTGGTTCCAGGACAGATAACGAAATCCAGGTATGTTCATATCCCACAGATTTGCTTCCACACAAATTCAGCCAACTGTAGATCACAAGTATAGTATACGTATTGAAAAAAATCCAAGTATAAGCAGATGCACACATTTCAAAACCACGTAGTTCAAGGGCCAACTAGCAGAAACCACATCACTGTGGGCCAAATACGTTGGGAAGCATAGAGGCCTGAAACGCAGTGTCCCTTCAAACATTACAAATATCAAATCAGGCGAGATCTGTGGTCCACTCATGCTAGTACTAGGTCACCTGAGAAAGACTCTATGGTGGAAGGATACCTTCCTTTACATCTTGCCAGTTAGAGACATGCTTCAAAACATCTGAATTTTCCTTTGTAATCAACTGTGGACTGGTCTTCTGTAACTTCATGCAACTCTTTAAAAAATGTTTCTATTTGTTTCAGTAATGAAAATATCCTCTTAATAAAAAGTTTAGAGTCAAGAGCTTGAAGGGATTTAGGGTAACAAAATCTAGTCCCTTTATTTCATAGCTCAAACAGGTCCAAAATGATCAAAATCAAGTGGTCTTGGGGGCCAAATTAGAACAGAGCTCTCTAAAACCCAGACCAGCCATCTTTCAACTCTGCTGTCCTTCAAGCTCCTTTATGCAGCTAGATCCCCCTTCAGTATTAATACTGGCCACATATATCTCTGCATTAGCTGTTAAGTCCCTTTCTGCCATGATACTGGGAATGGATCTCCTACACATTTGGAAAACTCAGCAGTGGCCACAGGACTGGAAAAGGTCAGTTTTCATTTCAATCCCCAAAAAAGGCAATGCCAAAGAATGCTCAAACTACTGAACAATTGCACTCATCTCACATGCTAGTAAAGTAATGCTCAAAATTCTCCAAGCTAGGCTTCAGCAATACATGAACCGTGAACTTCCTGATGTTCAAGCTGGTTTTAGAAAAGGCAGAGGAACCAGAGATCAAATTGCCAACATCCACTGGATCATGGGAAAAGGAAGAGAGTTCCAGAAAAACATCTATTTCTGCTTTATTGACTATGCCAAAGCCTTTGACTGTGTGGATCACAATAAACTGTGGAAAATTCTGAAAGAGATGGGAATACCAGACCACCTGACCTGCCTCTTGAGAAATCTGTATGCAGGTCAGGAACCAACAGTTAGAACTGGACATGGAACAACAGACTGGTTCCAAATAGGAAAAGGTGTACGTCAAGGCTGTATATTGTCACCCTGCTTATTTAACTTATATGCAGAGTACATCATGAGAAATGCTGGACTGGAAGAAACACAAGCTGGAATCAAGACTGCCGGGAGAAATATCAATAACCTCAGATATGCAGATGACACCACCCTTATGGCAGAAAGTGAAGAGGAACTAAAAAGCCTCTTGATGAAAGTGAAAGTGGAGAGTGAAAAAGTTGGCTTAAAGCTCAACATTCAGAAAACGAAGATCATGGCATCTGGTCCCATCACTTCATGGGAAATAGATGGGCAAACAGTGGAAACGGTGGCTGACTTTATTTTTTGGGGCTCCAAAATCACCGCAGATGGTGACTGCAGCCATGAAATTAAAAGATGCTTACTCCTTGGAAGAAAAGTTATGACCGACCTAGATAGCATATTCAAAAGCAGGGACATTACTTTGCCGACTAAGGTCTGTCTAGTCAAGGCTATGGTTTTTCCAGTAGTCATGTATGGATGTGAGAGTTGGACTGTGAAGAAGGCTGAGTGCCGAAGAATTGATGCTTTTGAACTGTGGTGTTGGGGAAGACTCTTGAGAGTCCCTTGGACTGCAAGGAGATCCAACCAGTCCATTCTGAAGGAGATCAGCCCTGGGATTTCTTTGGAGGGAATGATGTTGAAGCTGAAACTCCAGTACTTTGGCCACCTCATGCGAAGAGTTGACTCACTGGAAAAGACTCTGATGCTGGGAGTGATTGGGGGCAGTAGGAGAAGGGGACAACCGAGGATGGGATGGCTGGATGGCATCACGGACTCGGTGGACATAAGTCTGAGTGAACTCTGGGAGATGGTGATAGACAGGGAGGCCTGGCGTGCTGCGATTCATGGGGTCGCAAAGAGTCGGACACGACTGAGCGACTGAACTGAACTGAACTGAACCACTACTCAAATTTCTCTAATACCCAATTAGTTTCTCCCACACCCTAAATATCCCAAACTCAAACTTATCTTTTCCTTGCTGCTGTTCAGTTGCCCGGTCATGCATGACTCTTTGTGACCACACGGACTGCAGTACGTCAGGTCTCCTTGTCCCTTGCCATCTCCCAAAGCTTGCCCAAGTTTATGTCCACTGAATCAATAATACTATACAGCCATCTCATCCTCTGATGCCCTCTTCTCTTTCTGCCCTCAATCTTTCCCAGGATTAGAGTCTTTTCCAGTGAGTCAGTTCTTTGCATCAGGTAGCCAAAGTATTGAAGCTTCAGCTTCAGCATCAGTCCTTCCAATGACTATTCAGGGTTGATCCCTTAGGATTGACTGGTTTCATCTCCTTGCTGTCCAGGGAACTTTCAGGAGTCTTCTCCAGCATCATAGTTTCAGGGTATCAATTCTTTGGTGCTCTGCTTTTTTTATAGTCCAGCTCTCCTTACACTCTTCCAAGTAACCCCACTTCTAGGACTCTAGAGTTTCATGGAATTCCTTTCCCTATAACGAGTGCTCCTAACTCCAAAACTTCCGTTTTAATGACAGTTTCTACAACCTTTAGTTGTGGAATCAAATGTTCTTCATGGCCGTTGAATCATCAGTCCCACATCCATGTCTTTATATTCCACATGAGCTTGACCTCATGTGCAAGGGAAGCAAGTTTACTAGACCACAGTGTGAACCAGTAAAGAGTACTTCCTATTTTTCTGATTCAAATTTATCTCACATAAAACTTCATGGGATGTCTATTGTTCATGAACACTGCCAAATTTACTTTATCCAGATCACTTGACTTCAACCATATTCCATATCACCTTCTTTTCAAAACAATGTTTAATTCTTTAATTTTAGTTGGTTGCACTGGGTCTTTGTTGCTGCTTGTGGGTTTTCTCCAGTGAGTGGGGGCTACTCTTCATTGCAGTGCTCGGGCTTCTCACTGCAGTGGCTTCACCTGTTGTGAAGCATAGGCTCTAGGGGGCGCGGGCTCAGTAGTTACGGCTTGCAGGGTTTACAGCACTGGCTCAGTAGTTGTGGTGCCCAGGCTCAGCTGCTCCATGGCACGTGGGATCTTTCTGGACCAGGGATCGAACCCATGTCTCCTGCATTGGCAGGTGGATTCTTAACCACTAGACCACCAGGGAAGACCAAGTCTACCTTAATGTTATAGTTGCCTATTTTGACCATTTTTCTCCTAAATAACTTTTGGTATGACCAGTATCAAATGATTACCGAAAGCCTAAAAAAATAACCCAACTGTAATGGAGTACACTATACTTACATCTTGCAGGTACACTATCTCCCCATTTTCCCAGACCAATCAGACCTTAAACAAAAGGACATATGAAAAGAGCTGTACTTCATCTGTGTATTTACACTGAGTTGGTCTTGCACTGACCTTCATGTCCCTGTCTCTTGAGGCTACATCCATGCTTTATATTCCAATCTCTTGGTAGTCCTAAGCACAGGCATTTGTATTCCTGGCCTCTGTTCACAGGTCTCCTGATGCTGACTCACCAGCCCAATATTAATCTAGGAAACAGGCCCTTCTATTCCTGTCCAAGCTAACAGCACAGTTCAAGGATTCTTCTTTGACTGCATTTCACAGATTTGGTTTGCCTTCTATCTTTCTCCTTCAAAAGGTATCTAAGCAGCATTGGACCTACTTTCCAAATTTAAGTCTTTACACGTTCCTTTCAAAATAAGAATTCTCTAGCTAAAAATTTATCTAACATACACACCACCATGAATCCATGCCATCTTTTCAGTTTGCCAATTGGTCCATTTTCACTTGATCAAGATCAAGCTCTGAAAAATACAGTGTTAACTTTTACTCTTGTATATATATAATTCCCTTAAAAAGCCTACGAACAAAGCTAGTGGAGGTAATGGAATTCCAGCTGAGCTATTTCAAATCCTAAAAGATGATACTGTTAAAAGTGTTGCACTCAACATGCCAGCAAATTTGGAAAACTCAGCAGTGGCCACAGGACTGGAAAAGGTCAGTTTTCATTTCAATCCCAAAGAAGGGCAAGTCACAGAATATTCAAACTACTGCAAAAAGTGCACTCATCTCACATGCTAGCAAGGTAATGCTCAAAATCCTTCAAGGCAGGCTTCAACGGTAAGTGAACCGAGAACTTCCAGATGTACAAGTTGGATTTAGAAAAGGCAGAGGAACCAGAGATCAAATTTCCAACATCCACTGGATCATAGAAAAAGCAAGGGAATTCCGGAAAAACATGTGCTTCAATGACTGTGATAAAGCCTTTCACTCTGTGGATCACAAAAAACTGGAAAATCCTTCAAGAGACGGGAATACCAAACCGCTTTATCTGCCTCCTGAGAAACCTGTATGCAGGTTGAGAAGCAAAAGTTTAGGACCAGGTACAGAACAACGGACTGGTTCTAAATTGGGAAAGGAGTACGTCAAGGCTGTACTCCTTGTCTTGGCCTGCTCCTAAGACCTGCTGGATCAGAATTTTATTTTAATAGAACATTAAATTCAGGAAGCACTGATCTATAATAAAGGACAAGAAATTGCTGCCCAGATTAGAGCATAATGTCTAGGCAAAAAGAATCATGCTTGACTAATCTGATTGTCACCCTGCTTATTCAACTTATATGTAAAATACAACATGTGAAATGCCAGGCTGGATGAAGCACAAGTTGGAATCATTGCTGGGAGAAATATCATCAGATATGCAGATGATACCACTCCAATGGTAGAAAGCAAAGAGGAACTAAAGAGCCTCTTGATGAGAGTTAAAGCGCAGAGTGAAAAAGCTGGCTTAAAACTCAACATTCAGAAAATGAAGATTACGGCATCCAGTCCCATCACTTCACAGCAAGTAGTTGGGGAAAAATTGGAAACAACGACAGCTTTTTATTTTCTTGGGCTCCAAAATCAATGGGGATCAATGGGGACAGAGACTGCAGCCAAGAAATTAAAGACACTTGTTCTTTGGAAGAAAAGCTATGACAAATAAAGACAGCATATTAAAAAGTAAAGATGTCACTTTGCAAAGTTCCGTATAGTCAAAGCTATGGTTTTTCCAGTAGTCATGTACAGATGTTGAGAGTTGGATCATAAGGAAGGCTAAGTGCTAAAGAACTGATGCTTTTGAACTGTGGTGCTAGAGAAGATTCTTGAGAGTCTCTTGGACAGTAAGGAGATCTAAACAGTCAATCCTAAAGGAAATAAACCCTGAATAGTCATTGGAAGGACTGATGCTGAAGCTGAAGCTCCAATACTTTGGCTAGCTGATGCGAAGAGCAGACTCTTTAGAAAAGATCCTTTTGCTGGGAAAGATTAAAGGAAAGAGGAGAAGGGGACAACAAAGAACGAGATGGGTTGATGGCATCACTAACTCAGTAGACATGAATTTGAGCATACTCTGGAAGATAATGAAGGACAGGGAAGCCTGGCATGCTGTAGTTCATGGGGTCATAAAGTGTTGGACACGATTTAGGGACTGAACAATAACAACAAAAAGCCTTAACAGATTAGTTAAGCATGATTCTTTCTGCCTAGAGATTATGCTGTAATCTGGGCAGCAATTTCTTATCCTTTATTACAGATCAGTGCTTCCTGAATTTAATGTTCTATTAAAATCAAATTCTGATCTAGCAGGTCTTAGGAGGAGGCCATGATTATGCATTTCTAACAAGCTTCCAAGTGATGCTCTGATGTTGTCTACACAGTATGTGGTTACAGATCTCATCATGTACAGCAGTGAAACTCACCAGGTTTCCAGATGTTACTGAGATCCTCCCAGGAATTTTCTTAAGAGGTCAAAGTCTCACTATAACAGCAGTACACTGGTAGAGTCAATGCTCAGGTTTTGGCCAGCAGTTCCACCATTGCATCCACAAGTTCACTCAAAAATCTTATGCATGTGTATCACTGGGTCTCAACTCCCCCACCCACCTCTACAGTCTGTCAATTAAACCTGTTTCACATTATTTGTACTGCTATCCATTAGACATACTTAATCCTCTGGTTTGAAAGAACAATGTGTGAATGTGACTAACTCTCACATTAACTCCCCATGCAACTTTCTTCATAAAATCTACAAATTAAATTATTTCTCTAATTTTAGATACTGCATAGGAGCGCTGGAGGTTTGGAGCAACTTTTGCTAACAAACAGAATTTATTTAAAATGAGAACTAGCAATTAAAAAAAAAGCTTTATTTCTAAACCAAAAGATTAAAAGTTACAATGTAATCACTGAATGTTAAATGCTCAGGAGTAATAGTCATCCACACATTACCCTTATATCAGAGCAATGTGGAAGGTATCATTTTCTTTACAAACTTCTTTGTCTTTACACAGATTATGAGTTTCAGGTCAATAGCAATACAGTAAGAGTTGAAATGACCTCTATAGGAAAGGAAGAATTGAGGTTATGTGTCTAAATGATAGATGTTCCAAAGTCAGATCTAAGTAATTTTCTAACTCACTATTATGCCTCTTTCCTCCCTAATAAATTCTATCATCAAGACAATCTTATGTTCTTTCTACTAATTCCAGGATTCAAGGTTTATGCAAATGATGCACTGAAACTGAGTAGACCAAGATCCTCAGAGATGATGTGAAATCTTAATTACTTAATCAACAGCTCAATGGAAGCTTGGGCACCCAACAGATATTTACAGAGAATCAGAAGAGTCTGTGTGCCACCATGGGGAAAGCAGATTCCCAGAATCATTCCTTAGACTTGGAGAATCTGGGGACACGTAACAGGCTAAGATGTATTAGGGGGCAGGGAAGTAACAAGGTAACCATTTCATCCATTCAATACTCTGCAGTCTATGAGGTGTTATGGGAGACAGCAGAGGATCAGTCAGGTAAAATTTCTCCTTCATGGGGCTTATATCCTATTTGTTAGATCCAGACTTCTCCTTGGTTTTCCTTAAGTAATCTTACTACTTAACTATTATAGAATTTGTGATTTATACTAGAATTCATAAACTCAAATGCCTAAAAGGCCAGCCATAAATCAAATTGATTTAAGTCCACAGGACATGGTAATGTTTGGCAATTTCTGGCCTAAAGGTAATCACTTTTTTTTTTTACTTAGTATTTTGGGGTAAGTGTCCATACCTGAAGGCTTTATGGTCTAGATTTCTATAAACAGATTCAACTGCAGGTAAATTTTTAATAAAATTTAAATGTAATCGTAAAAAATGATTACACACATAATAAACATGACTCCTCCTATCTTTAGACCTTTTTTGTGAAAATAAATTCACAAATTTATCCAATCAGTCCTGTGATCTATTTTTGATAAATAAACAAACAAAACAAAAAACAACTTAGTGGAAAAATATAAAAAGATGTCTAGAAAGCCCGGGTTCTAGTCCTTTTTGGTGACTTTCTATATGGTCTAGGACAAACTGTAATCTTCCAGAAACTCCTCTCAGGATTATTTTGAGATGCTAAGGAGATGTACATGTAGGTGCTATATTCTGGAAATGCAGGGACTGCGAGCTTCCTGGTGTCTTTTCTCATAAGGGCACCAACTCCATCACAAGAAACCCACTCTCTGACCTCATCTAAACCTAATTATCTCCCAAAGGCCCCATCTCCAAATACTATCAACAATGGGTGTTGGTGCTTCAACATATGAATTTTGGGAGGACACAATTCAGTTCACTACAGCAGCTAAGCATGTCTCTGACAGGTTGGGTAGGAGAACACAACTACTTTCCTCAGGAAGCTGACAGAGACGGGATTAAAGAAGATTCTTTGAGTTGGTATACTATATCAAAGGAAGGAAGATTACAGCAAGAGAGTTTTCTGCTGGAGATCCTGATGATCACTTCAGGAAGGAGACAGATGGGCCCCGGCTGAATAGTTTCTCCCCTGTGGACAGAAACTCCATAAAATTATGATGACTGAGGAGGCTGGGACCTACCTAGATAAGAGTTAAAGATCCCATATTCCACTTTCTCAAACTCAAGGAGACTTCTGTGACTACACATGTACAGAAAGGCTCTTTGGAGGTCAAAAAGGGAGGGGCCACTACCCCATTTTAAGTGATGTCAACTACCCTTAGGCCTCTTTGCTAGAATCCAGCTTGGCTAAGAGATGCACATGGACACATGGGAGGACCCTGAGATATACCAGATACAGACTCAGAACTACGAAAAGCAAGATAATTAGCCAAAGGAAACCCAGAAGAAATGCCCTATAAAAGTGTCTCAAACCAACCACGAGGGCATGACTCTCTGAGCCCACCCGTATGTCCACATACCCTTTTCCTCCTAGTAAACACTTCACTTGTTTCACCACTTTCCATTCTATGTGGAAATTCATTTGTACACAGCTGAAAGGCCAGGGTCTTGCCACTGGCTCTGGTGGCCTAGTGGTGGGACTCTCTAGTGCTGGTCTAGCAGCAGCACTCTCTGCTGGCCAACCTCCATCTCTGGCCAGGAATGGAGAGCCTGCCTCAGGTCACTGCAGGCTGAGACCACCCAAGATCAACACGACACTTCAAATTATTTGAAGTAATGAAAACATGAATAGAACTTTTATAAAACACTATGAGAAAGACTCGGGATTCTTCAGAGAACTTTGAAACAATTTTAGAAAACAGATCCAGGCTACATTTCACTCATTCTCTTTGAAACAGAACTTTGAGACAGTCGGGGCTAGTGGTGGAAGCTGGACTGAGGAAAGACAAATGAAATATGGAATTATGGCAAAGACAAGAGAGAAGCAACTACCTGCCAGGCACTCTTTTCATGTCTAGACTCAAATGTTTAAAGGGTTTAGAAGTCATTAAAACAGCCAGACGTGCTGTAGCTTGAGCAAGACACACGGTAAGGTCATTGAGATGTTAAAGGGCCTTTCCAATACTAAACTGTCTGCCTCTTCTACAAAGATATGACACTTTCTGGAGATTAAGCGCTGCTTCTAGAAGAGGATGATGACCCTGTTCTAACACGACCAGGAGAAAAGAGGCCCCATTGGGCCAGCTTAAAAGCCCAGAAAGAAGAAATGAAATGATTAAGCTGGCATCATTCATTCAAATAAACTCAAGAAAGGCCACCAGAGCTGTAAAAGCAGGGAAGAGTAGTAAACAAAGGCGTCAGGGAGAAAATGGTTAAAATAACAACAGCAACAATAAAAGTTAAAGTAGAGAAGAAAAGGAACTAGGTATCCAGCAAGCAGAAGAGAGAGCTCCCTGCTGAGAAAAAGGATGTGAGATTTATTTGAGTTCCTCAGAAAAGGAAAGGAACAAGAGATCATTTCAGGAAATTAAAGGAAGAAAGAGTGAAGAAGTAAACAAATCCACTGAGAAATCAATAAGAAACAGAAAATCAATACTATTAGTTGGCACTAAAACAGATCTTTTCAACTGAAAAACATATTGTCAAGTTTATTACAGTTACCAGCACAGCTCCTTGCATATAAGAGGTGTACACTATTTGTGGAGTGAAAGAATGTTATGAAGCCCCCATAACAACCCTGCAACCAGGGAGTACTGAACTCAAAGGTTAATATACTGAAATATGACAAAATACATACATGTATTATGAAAAGAATAACATCTAGAATATGGGAGAGACAAACTAGCTACAATTTAGAACTGGGACAAACTTTTCGACTTGTGAAGCACTTGAAATTAAATGAAGTTTGTTTACATTTTTCCTGTGAGAGGCATTCGAGCTTTTAGTAAGAATTTCAATGTGAATTTAGTAAGAATTTTAGGGAGGGGGGTTCAGGATGGGGGCAACACCTGTATACCTGTGGCTGATTCATGTTGATGTATGGCAAAAACCATCAAAATATTGTAATTATTCTACTATAATAAATTAATTAAAAAGAATTTCAGTGTGAGTTTATAAGCAACTGATGTACTTATTAAGTTATTAATTTGCATTCAGAAAGGATAGGTGGAAATTTATACACATGTATATATTCTTACAATTAGCTTAAGAAGTTCAAATAAAAAAATGAGTGCAAAACCACTAAAAAATTTCATACCTAGGTTATAGTTTTATGTGTATATACACACTATTTGAATTAACTTTTGGACACGTCTAATTACAAAGTAAACAACATCTCAAAGATTCAGACCAACACTACTACTTTGTTATTCTCTTTATATTCTACTCCCCACATGCCATCCCTAACAATTTTTAGATACATTCCCTCATTCATGTTCCTAATACCGTCTAGCAGTTATGAAAACACCAAGGACACTTCAGGCTCTAAATCTGGTTTTTCAATAAATGTTAAAGACACTTTCACACTGAATACATTCACTAGTAATTCTTTAAACTGGAGAGTAAGCAAAATACACTATTTCAGAAAAGTTACACATTCTAATGGAAAGAACTAGACCGGCATACACCACATAAATTCTATAAAAAGCTCATAAAAGCTTCCAACTTGAAACTCCCTGCGGGAAATCTATAAGAAACAAAAACTGAAAGAGACAACACCGGTGCCCTGCCCAACCACTTACTGCAGCTCCAACTACTTGGTGTTTAATTTTAAAACACTATTACGTTTCTCTAATTATGAAAACAAACTTAAGGACACATATTCGTTATTGTTACTTAACTGGCTCTCCTTGCCTTTAAACTAGGCAGAGAACTGAAAACCACTAAAAGAATTACTCCGGTGTGTTCCTTAAAAAATTATTTTGAATCATTATATTACCAAAAAAACCCAGAATGAAATCAAATGAACCCTAAGAAGAAGCAGAAACACTGGAGGTGGGGGCGGGAGAATCTGTTTAAGAGCAACTAAACTAAAGCCCGGAGAAGGCAATGGCACCCCACTCCAGTACTCTTGCCTGGGAAATCCCACGGACAGAAGAGCCTGGTGGGCTGCAGTCCATGGGGTCGCAAAGAGTCAGACACGACTGAGCGACTTCACTTTCACTTTTCACTTTCATGCACTGGAGAAGGAAATGGCAACCCACTCCAGTGTTCTTGTCTGGAGAATCCCAGGGACGGGGGAGCCTGGTAGGCTGCCATCTATAGGGTCGCACAGAGTCGGACACGACTGAGGTGACTTAGCAGCAACAGCAGCAAACTAAAGCGCAGTTTTTGAACCGCTAAACTTACTCAGGGATCAAGTATACTGTTTTTCCTTCTTTCAGAGTTAGGGCTTGAGGCGGGGCGGGGTGTGTGTGTGTGTGTGTGTGTGAAGGTTAAACAGCTGTAAGAGAGGCTGGACAATAAAATCAGAGGTCAATTAAAAATAGCCTGGAACAGTGAAAACCTACAGAGAAGCATCAAGGTCAAAATAGTATTAGGGGTTGGGCAGATAGCTTTCTCTGGGATAAGTACTGGGAGATCTCAAACGACGCGAATGGGGGCTAGAAGGAGAGGGAGTAGCCAGTAAGTCAGGGGCTGCTGCTAAGTCGCGTAAGTCGTGTCCGACTCTCTGCGACCCCATGGACGGCAGCCCACCAGGCTCCCCCGTCCCTGGGATTCTCCAGGCAAGAACACTGGAGTGGGATACCATTAAGTCAGGGGAAGAAAGAAAAAAAACCCGGCAGGCCGCGTAAGAGACGGAGAAGGGAGGCCGACCCGGAGCAGGACGGGCTAGGGGGAGGTTTGGAGGAGGAGGAGGAGGAAGAGGAGGGCGAGGGGGAGGGAGAGGGGAAGGGGGAAGGGAAGGGAAGGGGCCCGGCCCCGCCCCGGGGAGGCCCGAGAACCCTCCCGCCCCCCTTACCAGAGGGAGCAGGAAACCCCAGAGCAGGGCGGCCGCGGCAGGGGGCAGCGGCGACTGCCGACCCATCGAACTGACGGGTAGGCGCCGGGCGGCGCGTCGAGGCTCAGCGGGGCAGGCTCCGGATCCCGTCGCGGCGGGCTGGACAGGGTCGGACCGCGGACCTTGAGTGGGGCCGCCGTGGCTGCTGGAGCCGCCGCTGCAGCGCCGACTTCCTCTTCCGGCCCCGCCCGGAGGACGCGGAAACCCCCACGGGGCATGTGGAGTCCGGGGCGGCGCGCGCCTCCCGCCAGGCTCTCGGAGCTTCGCGACGCTGGCGGGCACAGGCGGCGTGGCTGGGCGTGTCTCTGTCCAGCTGCCTGACCTGAACTGGCCCCAAGACCGGGCAGGCGAAGGGACTTTTTCAAGGCCTTCTTCCTTGAAGCCTTCTGTTCTCTTCCCCAGTAACTATCCAGGTGTTCGAGCCAGAATCCTACATGCTCTGAGTCTTAATTCATCTGCTCTTCAGCAGTCCTAGGAACTCTCATGCTATGTCCCAAATCGGGTCAGTTCAGTTCAGTTCACTCGCTCAGTCGTGTCCGACTCTTTGCGACCCTGTGGATCACAGCGCCAGGCCTCCCTGTCCATCACCAACTCCCGAGTTCACTCAAACTCATGTCCCTCGAGTCGGTGATGCCATCCAGCCATCTCATCCTCTGTGTCCCCTTCTCCTCCTGCTCCCAATCCCTCCCAGCATCAGGGTCTTTTCCAATGAGTCAACTCTTTGCATGAGGTGGCCAAAGTATTGGAGTTTCAGCTTTAGCATCAGTCCTTCCAATGAACACCTAGGACTGATCTCCTTTAGGGTGGATTGGTTGGACCTCCTTGAAGTCCAAGGGACTCACAAGTCTTCTCCAGCACCACAGTTCAAAAGCATCAATTCTTCGGCGCTCAGCTTTCTTCACAGTCCACCTCTCACATCCATACATGACCACTGGAAAAAGCATAGCCTTGACTAGACGGACCTTTGTTGGCAAAGTAATATCTCTGCTTTTCAACATGCTATCTAGGTTGGTCATAACTTTCCTTCCAAGGAGTGTCTTTTAATTTCATGGCTGCAATCAAATCAGGTCACCTTCTCCCAAATCACTGTGATCTAGGCCACTGATGTTTCTCTCCTCCAAACTGGTTTCAGTTTCTACTCCCCACAGCCCATTATCCACCCAGCTGTCCTGGAGAGATCTTTTTGAAAATGTAAATCAGATCATGTCACTCCTAACCACACTTGGAACAAAATAAAAACTCTACTCTGGGCAACGTTTATGTAACATCATCCCTGCCTTCTTCTGTGACCCCATCTTCATGATTTTTCCCATGCTTGGTTTAAGCTGCGTGGGCCCCCTTTATTTCTTCTGGTCTTTGTACTGGTAGTTCTCCCAGTTGGAATGCTCTTCTCTATGAATACGCAGCACTCTGGCATGCACTTAGCAGCTTAAATGTCATTTTCTCAGAGGGAACTTCTTGACATAATCTAAAGTAACCACCCAGTCACTGTCATATCACATGATTTATTTAAATTCTCTACATAGCACTTTTCACTCTTGCATTCTCTTTATTTACCTCTTCATTTATTTATGATTGATTCCCATTTGATAGAAAGGAGTATCTTTGATTTGTTCACTCCTCTATCCATTACAACATTTGGCATAAAGTTGGTCCTCAGATGTTTGTTGGATTAATATTCAATACCAAACATTGTATACAATGCTGTCCCTGCCATCCCACAGCTCAGGGTTTAGGGAAGGACAGAGATGTGTGAGCAAATAGTTCAAAGTGACTAATGACTCTTTTGTTTGCACAAGATGCTATGGGAATATCAAAGGAACACTTAAAGGGGTGCCAGGAAAAATTTCAACTTAAGCTGAGTCTAGAAGACTGAGTTAATTTTAGCCAGGCAATGGGTAGGGGAAGGGGGAGACTTCCAGGAAGAGTGAACCATTAGTGTCAAAGCCAAAGGTGACATTGGAGGAACTGCAAAACTCAGGCTTGGCTGAAGTTATGGGTGATGATAGATGAAGTGAGAGAAGAAGGCAGAGGCCAAATCACAAATAGATGGGAGAATCCTGCTTGGAATTTTAGGCTTCAGCTAGTTGGTAGGAAAAGTGCAGTGATGGACAATTTCTGTTTAAAAGCTCGCTGTGGTGGTAGACAGAGTGGCAGATGGATTGAAACAGGGCAATAGTAGAAGCCAGGAGAACTGTTAGACAACAGAGAAGCCTGGCAGACTACAGTGTATGGGGTCACAAGAGTCGGACGCGACTTAGCAACTAAACCAACACCACCACCACCGCCAGTAACCTAATCCAGGCAGGGGTAGTGAGGGCCTGAACTGAGACAGAGTGGCAGAAGAAATGGAAAGGAGAGGAAGGTGGTGGATCCAAAGACTTGAGGCAGGATTTGGTGTAACTGAGGGGACATGGGAGAAGAGGAGAGGGATGGTTCTCAGGACCCTGCCCTGGGTCTTTTATTGAGATGATCATCACAGGAGAAGGAAGAGACTGAGGATGGGAGAGGAGGAAGAAATAATTTTAAACTTGAGTTTGAAATGTTTGTAGGACATTCTATTGCAAATATCTGTAGGTTAATGGCTAAGTCTGAGACTTAGTGGCACAATGAGGCCAGAACCCAGGTCTCCTGTCTGTCAATCTGAGTCTCTTCACATTTTCTAGCTGCCTAGGGCAAGTCAGATTTCCCTTTTGCAAAATGACTGTGATTAGATGATTTCATCTCTAAATATTCCCTTCTGCCCATAATGGCTCTTTGCCTGTGAATCTCCAGGGTGGCTCTTGAGTCTATCTGAAAATCTCTGGTTTCCCTGCCTGGAAACTCCTGTCCTGGAGTTATGCCATTTTTCTTTCCTCTCAGTTGGGGAAAATTTTGTACCTGCATTCAAAGAACCTGTGGTATAGGCTAGTGCTTGTGCAGTCTCTCTTTACCTGCTTCAGTTTTTTTTCAGCTGAAAGATGGACAGTAAAACCTGTTCTGACTGTCTCATATGAGTATTGTAAAAATTACAGGATTTGCAGTTTGAGTGTAATTACTCCATTTTTTAAAAACAAACAAGTAGGGAGAGGAGGAGAAAAAAATAGAAGGCTGTGCTATTGTAGTGTTAGCACTGTTTGTCATAATTCTTCTGCCAGAATTTTTTCTCATTGGTCAAAGCCCCTGTGCATGATGAAGGAAAATAGAAGGGTTAATGGAAATTTAAAAACAGTTTAATAACTTTACTATTGGAATGACTGTTAAAGGATTTAGAGTATACCTCTGTTACACAGTTAACTACCTTGGAAGTGTCAGGTAGGATTAAAGTTATGTTGGATAACTTTTAGTCAATATTTTTCTTCTCTAGATTAACTATGTATAAAAACTCATTATGGGAAACAAATATCATTAATTAAAGATTGTTTTAATTTCTAAATATATTGAATTAATGAAATTTATTTCCCAATGATAAAAGACAGAATGCTATTGGTCGTCAGAATCTTTCTGTGTTCTAG
This sequence comes from Ovis aries, assembly GCF_016772045.2. Lineage (NCBI taxonomy): Eukaryota > Metazoa > Chordata > Mammalia > Artiodactyla > Bovidae > Ovis > Ovis aries. Next base: position 57,736,132 of record NC_056060.1, on the reverse strand, counting down.
GAAATGGACAGGAACTATAGGCCCCATTTTACAAATGTGCTAGGTGAAGGAGGAGGAGCTAACTCTGTCTCCTACCCTAGTTCACTGGAGATCATTCATACAACCTGTAATTTCCTGGTACTTCCACAGTGTTTCTTACTCAGAGGACATTGATGAAATTTTGGTCATGAGCCCCAAAGACTTCCTTGAGCAATCTAGATCACTGCTATAGTATAGAGCAATGATTCTCAGGGCTTCCCTGTGGCTCAGATGGTAAAGAATCTCCCTGCAATGTAGGAGACGCGGGTTGGATCCCTGGGTCGGATCCCTGGGTCAAGAAGATCCCCTGGAGAAGGAAATGGCAATTCACTCCAGTATTCTTGCCTGGAGATTTCCATGGGCCGCAAACAGTCTGACATAACTGAGCAAGTAACACACACACAGTGATTCTCAATCTTGATTATTTTTATCAGAATCACACAGGAGAGCTTTAAAGGATACTGATGTCTGAGTCCCATGACTCCCCTTACCCCATGCAGATCTTATATTTAATTGATCTGGATGTAGTCTGTGTCTCATAATTTTTAAAACTCCTCAGGTGGTTCTAATATGAATATAAGGTTGAAAAGCTTTGGCTTATTCGATGATTTTAAAACATGGCCTCTTGAACACTTGAGGCAGTATCAACTTGAACAGTATCAACACTACCTGGTAACTGTGAGAAATGCGAATTCATCCAGACCTGCAGAATCAGAAACTCAGAGAAGGGCCTAGCAATCCGTATTTTAATAAGCACCCTAAGCGATTCTGATGTATGTTGAAGTTTGAGAACTATTGGTTATAGAGCAACACCCCTTACAGCTACCTGCAAATTAGAATCAGATGTAAAATAAAAAAGCAAACCCTGTTCTCCAATACTAATCAAACTGAAAGAAATAAATAGACACATAAATAGACAAATAAATAGACACATCCACATTGTTAAAGATTTCAACTCTTCTCTCTCAATAATTGAAAGAAAGAGTAGGCAGAAAATCAGTAAATACAGACTTGGTCAACAATATCAACCAACTTGACCTAATTGGTCAAGAACTCTCCACCCAACATATGCATAATACATATGATTTTCAAGTCTACATGGGACAATTTGGTCATAAAACAAATCTCAATAAAGTTCCAAATAATCCAAGTGTGTTCTTTGCCTACACAGAATTAGATTAGAAATTAATAACAGAAAGATACCGTGAAGATTTTCAAATAATCAGAAAATAACCACACTTTTCTAAATTATCCATGAGCCAAAGGAGAAATCACAAGGAATTAAGAAAATATTTTGAACTAAAGAAAAATGTAAACATGACATGCCAAAAGTTGTGGGGGAGCTTAAAAGAAATTTGTAGCACTTATAATAGAATGGTATAAACATTTAAAATCAATAACCTAAACTTCTATTTTAATAAACTAGAAAAGAAGAGCAAATTAAATCCAAGGTGAGCAGAAGAAAGGAAATTAAAATATCTCAGCAGAAATCAACAAAATAGTAAGCAAAGAAACAGACAAACAAAAAATGGGATAATTAGTGAAGCCAAAAGACTGGCTTTTTGAGAAAACTGATGAGTTGAAAAAACTAAAATATGGCAGATCCAAATTATCAGGAATGATAAAAGGAATATTACTAATGATCCTAAAGACATTAAAAGGATAACATGTAAATATTATGAACAACTTTATACCAGTAAGTTTGACCACCTAAGTGAAATGGGGAAACTTTGAAAAACAAACTATTCAAAAAGAAATAGATCTTTTTAAAAATTTGAATTTGTCATGAAAAGCCCTCCCACAAAGAAAACTTCAGGCTCATATGGCTTCAAGAGTGAACTTTACCAAACATCTGAGGAAGAAATAATATCAATTCTGTGTAAACACTTTAAAAACCTTGAAGAGAGGGTAATACTTCCTAATTCATATTTTGAATCCAGCATACCCTAATACCAAAACACAAGCACATACATCAATGAGAGGAAATAGAGTCCATAATTAGACCTACACATATATGGCCAATTGATTTTTTACAAAGGTGCTAAGGCACTTCTGTGGGAGTAAGGATAATCTTTTCAACAAACAACTGTTATTAGAAAAATTTAGTATCCATGCCTCCTAAAACAAAACTCCCCCCAAAATGAAGCTTAGTTTTTAACTCATGACATGTTCTAAATTTAACTTGAAATATGTCATAGACCTAAATGCAAAAGACTAAAACCAAAAAATTTCCAAGAGAAAATCTTTTTCCCTTTTGTTAGGCAAAGGTTTTTAAAATAAAACAAAAACCTAGAAACTATAAAAGATAAAAAATTGATAAATCAGACTTTATCAGAATGAAAATTTTCTTCTCTTTGAAAGATAATGTTAAGAGAAGTTAAGGCTAGCCACAGACTAGGGGGAAATATTTGTAAAACATATCCAACAAAGGACATATCCAGGATATATAAGAAGCTCTCATATCTCAATAATTAGAACTCAAAAAGCCCAACTGAAAAATGAAGAAAATATTTGAACAGTTTGCCAAAGAGAGAAAAATATGCTTGTATAAGCAAATAAGAACATGAAAAGATGCTCAACATCTTTAGCTATTAGAGAAATACAAATTTTAAAAAGTAAATACCTACTAGAATGGCAAAAATTTAAAAATTGATCATACGAGGTATTGGCAATGATGTGGAGAAAACAGAACTCTCATACACTGCTGATGGGAATGTAATATGGTACAGTGACTTTGGAAAACTGACAGTTTCTTACAAAGTTAAACATATACCTACTGTACGATCCAGCCATTTCATTCTTAGATGTTTACACAAGAAAGCATTCAGTTCAGTTCAGTTGCTCAGTCGTGTCCGACTCTTTGTGACCCCATGAATTGCAGCACGCCAGGCCTCCCTGTCCATCACCAACTCTTGGAGTTCACTCAAACTCATGTCCATCAAGTCGGTGATGCCATCCAGCCATCTCATTCTCTGTCATCCCCTTCTCCTCCTGCCCTCAATCCCTCCCAGCATCAGTCTTTTCCAATGAGAACTCTTCACATGAGGTGGCCAAAGTACTGGAGTTTCAGCTTTACCATCAGTCCTTCCAACGAACACCCAGGACTAATCTCCTTTAGGATGGACTGGTTGGACCTCCTTGCAGTCCAAGGGACCCTCAAGAGTCTTGTCCAACACCACAGTTCAAAAGCATCAATTCTTTGGCATTCAGCTTTCTGCACAGTCCAACTCTCACATCCATACATGCCCACAGGAAAAACCATAGCCTTGACTAGACAGACCTTTGTTGGCAAAGTAATGTCTCTACTTTTCAATATGCTATCTAGGTTGGTCATAACTTTTCTTCCAAGGAGTAAGCATCTTTTAATTTCATGGCTGCAGTCACCATCTGCAGTGATTTTGGAGCCCAGAAAAATAAAGTCTGCCACTGTTTCCACTGTTTCCCCATCTATTTCCCATGAAGTGATGGGACCAGATGCCATGATCTTCATTTTCTGATTGTTGAGCTTTAAGCCAACTTTTTCACTCTCCTCTTTCACTTTCATCAAGAGGCTCTATAGTTCCTCTTCACTTTCTGCCATAAGGGTGGTGTCATCTGCATATCTGAGGTTATTGATATTTCTCCCAGCAATCTTGATTCCAACTTGTGCTTCTTCCACTAACAGTGTGCAACTTTTCCAATTTCTCCACACTTGTTAGCTTTTGGGGTTTTTTGATAATGGCCATCCTAACAGATATAAAAGATGGTACATCATTGTGGTTTTGATTTGTATCTCCCTGATGGCCAATGATATTGAGCATCTTGTCATACACTGGTTGGGCACTTGTATGTCCTCTTTGGAGAAATGTCTGTTCAAGTTCTTCGCCCATTTTAACTGTATAGAGTTTTAAAAGTCCTTTAAACATTTTGGAGATTAATGCTTTATCAGATACATAGTTTGCAAATATTTTCTCCCATCCCATAAGTTTCTTTTCACCTTGTTGTTTGTTTCCTTTGCTGTGCAGACATTTTTTAGTTTGATATAGTCCCACTTGTTTGTTTTTGTTCCTTATGCTTTTGATGTCATATACATAAAATCATTACCAGGCCCACTCTTGTGAAGCTTTCCCCGTATGTTTTCTTCTAAGAGTTTTAGTTTCAGCTCTTATTCTTGTCTTTAACTCATTTTGAATTTATCTTTGTGCTTATCAGTCTTTTGGTAGGAGTAATCAAGTTACCACTTCAGCTCAATAATTATCTCATCCATAGATTTTAAAATTGCTCAGTTTCCTGGTGTTGTTTTTCTGTAGTTACTACATGGCTTTGGTTAAACAGTTTGTTCTTCTAATACCTGTTTATAAGGTCTTTATTCTTGAGCAGAACATGTGATTTGAATGCTTCCTGGGTCACAGGAGGTGACTAGGAGCAGAGCCGCAAGCTGTCAGCTATGGTTTCATCCCTAGATCTTCTGTTTACCTGTTCAACATGTACTTATTAGTCTTCTTGACAGAGCTGCCTCCCAGTTGGAATTTTGTCAGTAAGTGAAACGTGGTAGACACTTCCTACTGTGAGGTAAACTGACATATTAATTTGAATCTTGGGGCATGAGAAGAGAAGTAGTTAACAGATGGAAATATTCTAAGAAAGAATTCATGAAGCTCACAATTTTAAGGGAGCATGTGAACAAGGTGAGAAACTGAAAGTCAGGCTCTGGTCACCTTCTCTTAGGAAATCTTTGTAAACTGTCAGCAAGGGAACTTTTTTTTTTCCCCCTGCCACACTGCATAGCATGTGGGATCTTAGTTCTCTGACCGGGGATGGAACCTGCACTACTGCACTGAAGTGCAGAGTCTTAACCACTGCACTGCTCAGGAAGTCCCAGCAAGGGAACTTCTTGAATGTAATATGCAAAGTTTAATAATAATCTCTTATAAAAACTATTTTTAATCATCTTTTTAAAGCTCATATTTGTTTCCATGTTAGGTACTTTGTATATATTAGCTCATTTAACTCATATGAAGCAACTTTATGATGTAAATTATTGTTCCCATTTTGCAGATGAGGAAATTTAGACATCAAATTATGCATATGAGATCTTCCAGCAAGATATGGAGCAAGAATTTAAACCCAATCAGATAGGATTCTGGAAAGAGGGCAGAATAGGAAGCACCAGGAATCTGCCAGTTGGATTCCCATGTATGTTATCATAGGTTCTCAATAAATGTTTCCTAAATTAATAAAATCTGAGAATAATTAACAGCCTGTATTGTGGTTTATGGATATTTTTTGGTTCAACTAAATCACTTCTTAAGCATCTTCTAAATCTTAAAGAAATCTAGTCTTTTAAGAAATAGCTGGATCTAATTTTTCAAACAAAATCAGTTCTTTGGATTCTGAATTGCCTGGGAAAATCTAAAAGTCTCCTCACTGCTGCGACCAAGGAGGAAGAAACTTAAATTACAGATTCAATATTAAGACAAATCATTTTGCTCATTAAGACTTATTAAATCTCAGAAATATCTTTTCAATTGTACAACTTTCTGAAATTTGAGAATAATTAACAGCCTGTATTGTGGTTTATGAATATTTTTTGGTTCAACTAAATTACTTCTTAAGCATCATCTAAATCTTAAAGAAATCTAGTCTTTTAAGAAATAGCTGGATCTAATTTATATATCTAATGTGTATATATATATATAATGTATGTATATATATCTAATCTAATGTATATATACCTTTAAGGGTATGTTATATGTGTATCAGGTTATCTTTTCATTTTTTTAGTGTAGAAATATGTTCTGGAAGGAAAATGAAATCAAGCTATTATCAGGGACTCACTTGTAAATTTAAACTGTTCAGAAAGTTGTACAACTGAAAAGATATTTCTGATATTTAATAAGTCTTAATGAGCAAAATGATTTGTCTTAATATTATATCTTTAAGACGGCGAAGGCAATGGCACCCCACCCCAGTCCTCTTGCCTGGAAAATCCAATGGACGGAGAAGCCTGGTAGGCTGCAGTCCATGGGGTTGCTAAGAGTCGGACACGACTGAGCGACTTCCCTTTCAATTTTCACTTTCATGCATTAGAGAAGGAAATGGCAACCCACTCCAGTATTCTTGCCTGGAGAATCCCAGGGATGGGGGAGCCCGGTGGGCTGCCGTCTATGGGGTCGCACAGAGTTGGACACGACTGAAGCGACTTAGCAGCAGCAGCGTATCTTTAAGATTATAAAATTGTATATATTATTATTATATATAATTCATTCATATAAAAGAATTGTTTTATAAACTAGGGTTTTATTGTTCTTGGTGTTGAGGCGTAACAAGGGGTGCTATTGTCTGTATAAATCAGTGTGACTGAGAGGAGTAGTGATTGATTTTAGATGTTTCTGGGAAAAGTAAAGACCAGCTCATTTCCAAGCTTCCCAGGCAGAGCAGATTGACTCACATGTTGCTAAAATCCCTCTCTGGCTCCACATGAATTAATTGATGTGGTATTCTTGCTTGGAAACTACAGTATTATCTGTTGACATGTTGAGACTACTCTGGGCTTTTAAAACCGAAGATTTTTATTTACAGGAGCCTCTAGATTAAGAACCTATCACCCTCAGATGCTCTTTGATGCACAAGGATACTATCAAGCCTCTAAGTATCATACATTATACAACAGAGTACTTTCCACATGACCTTTCCGGCTCCATTTTGCTGGGATTCTATGAACTATTACCTGCTCAGAAGAAACCAGACTCAGGACTTCTTGGCTAATAGTGCAATTCAACAGCAAAACTGTAATGAGCCTCTATTATGTGCAAGATGAATAAGGGATACTTTTGGTCATAAACCAGTGTCCTCCCCACTGCCAGATAAAAGATGATACAAATTCACACACAAAAAAATTAACATCTTAAATCAATGTTTTATCATTTGTCTGAGTTAGCCGGAAACTAGCAGGAAACACATTACATTCATCCCAACGTGTAGGCTGACCTCCATAAATTATATGCTTAAAATGCAAGGTATATAATTATATTTTCTCATTAACAAGCCTTGACAGTATTGAGCTTTTCCCCCATCTTTTCTTGTTTTTCATTAACCTATACCTGGCATTCTGTGTCAGGTGTGCGTGCCAGAGATTGTGATGATAAGGCTGTGTGATATCCACAGCCCAGTATAGGCATTACTGTGCAACCCCGTCAGCAGTTGCAGCCGGTCATTTCCAGCCACTTGGATCAGCTGAGATGAGAATATCAATTTAAATGAAAGTGTATTTAGGGTGGTGACCCATTGTCATGAGACACAGACTTAAGGCCAGAAGTTTAAAATTCAGTAATGAAAAGGTGGAGCACAGGAAATAGGAAAGAGTGAGAGAAACGTTTTACAACTTATGAAGACAAAGAGCTCCCTACATCTATAAATTAACTTTTAGTGTACATATTGCAAGCATGCATCTCGGTCCTACACATCTGTGTATGTAGCACCTAACCAAGAAACCGAACATTACTGATGCCTCAGAAATCTCTGTTGCATTTGCTTCTCGCTAGTATTCACTCCTAAGAGTAGCTGCTTTCTGACTTCTTTATTTCCACAGTGTTATTGAGATAACGATTGACAAACCATCGTTTACCTTTAAGGTGAAAAATATGATGGCTTGATATTTGTCCATACTGTGAAATAATTACCACAATAAGTTTAATGGTTTTTTTTTTTTTTTTTTTTTTTGCTTTTTGTTGTTTTGGTGGTGAGAACATTTAAGATCGTCTGTCTTAGCAACTTTCAAGTTACTATACAATATTGTTGACTATAGTTACTATGCTGAATATTAGAACCACAGAACTAATTCATTTTGTAACTGGAAAGTTTGAACCTTTTGACCAATATCTTCCTATTTCTGCCACCCTACAGCCTCTGGCAACCACCAATCTACCGGTTCTTTGAGTCCAACTTTCTTAGATTCCACATGTAAGTTAGGTCATACAGTATTTGCCTTTCTCTGCTTGAATTATTTCACTTAACTTAATGTCCTCAAGACTCATCCGTGTTATCACAAATGGAAAGATTTCCTTCTTAAGGCCAGGAGTTTAAAATTCAGTAATGAAAAGGTGGAGTACAGGAAATAGGAAAGAGTGAGAGAAGCATTTTACAACTTATGAAGACAAAGAGCTCTCTACATCTATAAATTAACTTTTTCTTCAAGTATAGTACAGTTCTTCTGTGTATTCTTGCCACCTCTTCTTAATATCTTCTGCTTCTGTGAGGTCCATACCATTTCTGTCCTTTATCGAGCCCATCTTCACATGAAATGTTCTAGCCTTGCTGCTGCTGTTGCTAAGTCGCTTCAGTCGTATCTGACTCTGTGCGACCCCATAGACAGCAGCCCACCAGGCTCTCCTGTCCCTGGGATTCTCCAGGCAAGAACACTGGAGTGGGTTGCCATTTGCTTCTCCAAAGCATGAAAGTGAAAAGTGAAAGTGAAGTCACTCAGCTGTGTCAGAGTCTTCGAGACCTCATGGACTGTAGCCTACCAGGCTCCTCCGTCCCTGGGAGTTTCCAGGCAAGAGTACTGGAGTGGGGTGCCATTGCCTTCTCCTCTAGCCTTAGGTCTTATCATATCCCTGATCATACTGAACTTTCTTTTATCTCTTGGCCTTTGAACATTCTGTTCTCTTTTCCAGGAATACCTGTTTCCAACCACCTATGCCTTAACCTGGAAAACACCCACTCCTCTGTCTCAGTTTGGAAGATTCCTCCTCTAGAAAACAACCACCTCCCTCTAAACTACTAATTAGTTTATTCTTCTCCATTGCCAGTTTACTCAAATGTGTCCCCAGGAGACTGCCAGACAGAGGCTGTCTTATTCTCTATGAATTCTATCTCTGGTGCTTACTGCAGAGTGGGCACAGGTTTGACTGAATATATTATTTTTTATAATCTAATAGGTAATTTAGTCCAGTAATAGCCACTAACCATTTTAAGACCTAGTAAACTTTCATAAAAACAGGATATGATCTGGTTATTTTGTGACTTCTCTTCAGTTGTAATGAGTACAGAAATTGAATATGCACATTTTCAAAAGGAAAATATGTTTCTTTTCAAATATCACTCTTGAAACACAAAATTCTATAAGCCCTGCTGTTACAGTGGTATTTTATACTTGGTGGTTAGAGAACTGGAACTATTGTTAGTCTAGATTCAAAACATGTCTGCAGTACTCTCATGCCCCCGTGTCCTGTGGTAAAAGAGCTATGTTGAAGTGTTGTCAGTTTTCCCATTGAATCTCTGTACTTTTTTTTGGATGATGGGCTGGTTTCTCCAAATCCTCTGGCATAGGGCTGGTCTTCAGCTTTGGAGGGAATAACCCAAGTGGAAGGTGGATGTGAATTGGGCTTCCTTGATGATAAGAACCACTCAGGGTATTTGTTAAAAATATAAATTCACAATGTAAATTGGTGCAATCACTATGGAAAACAGTATGAAGTTTCCTTAAAAAACTAAACTATATGATCCACTCGTGGGCATATATTCAGAAAAAAATGAAAACACTATTTTGAAAAGATACATGTACCCCAATGTTCATGGCAACACTGTTTATGATAGCTAAGATATGGAAGCAACCCAAATGCTCATCAACAGATGACTGGATTAAAACATACACAGTATTTGTCTATCTATAACAGAATATTGTGCTCAGTGAAATAAGTCAGAGAAAGACAAATACTATATGATATCATTCACATGTGGAATCTGAAAATAAAAACAAATGAATGCATATGCAAACCAGAAACAGGTTCATGGACACAGGGGAAAAAAACATGTAATTATCAAAGGGGAGAGAGAAGAGGGGGAAGAGACAAATTAGGAGTATAGGATGAACAGAGACAAACAATTACATATAAAATAAACAACAAAGATATGTTGTTATAGCACAGGGAATTAGACCCATTGTCTTATAGTAAACTATAGTGGAGTATAATCTGCAAAAATACTGAATCACTATACTATACATCTGAAACTAACATAACTATGCTTCAATTTTAAAAAATTAAATTCCCAATTCCCATCCAGAGCCTCTTAATCAAAATCTCCAGGGGAAGGGATTGCCTAGGTTTTAGTCTGGTTTTAAGAGCCCCAGGTGATCAAGAGCAAAGTGTAGGAAATGCTGTTTGAGAAATTCTAAGTGTTTTAAAACAGGGGTATAATTTAATGATGTGTTGGGGCTGGCTTGAATTGTAGGCTGATTGACCATATCTCTTCCTAGATTCATGTTGGGTAACCAACTCTTCTTGGTAAATTGAAATTGGTCATAGTAGGTGTATTTATACTACAGAAATTGGCAAATGCTACAAATCAGGGCATTTCCCCCTGCAAAGAGCCAGTTGCAAGTATTTATGAGCATACCATGGACTACAGAAGTGAACAAAAAAATGAAAATCCTTGCCCTCATGGAACTCATATTCTAATTGGGGAGACAGACAAAATAAGTAAGTGAATTATGTTACAAGTATATTTTAGGAGATAAACACTAAAGAGACAAAGTTGCAGAAAGAGATAAGGAGTCTGGTGGTGGTGGGCATTGCAATTGTGAATAAAGTGATCAAGAAGGTGCTCACTGAGAACATAATATTTTAGCATTAATTTGAAGGATGGGAGGGAGTGAGCCACGCATATAGCTAAGAAAAGAGTGGTCTAGACAGAAAGAAGTATCAGTGGAAAGGCCCTGAAACAGCAGTGTTGCAAGGAGCCACTAGGGCTGGAGCTAAGTAAGGAAGGCGTAGAGTCCTAGGAGCTGAGATCCTAGAGGAATGGATGAAGAAGCAGGGGAGGGGAGACGGCTAGACCATGAAGGGTCTAGAAGGCCATGTCAAGACTTGAGAGAAATTAATAGAAGCAACTGCAGTTTCTCACAGGGTTAAAATATGGTTTATCAAATGTTAACTTGTTAGATTCCCTGCTGAATTCAAAGGTGACTTCCAAATTGCTTTCATTCAGCTGCTTTAACCACTAGACTTTCCTTGGTAGCTGCTAGTTATGCTTCCCTGGTGGCTCAGATGGTAAAGCGTCTGCCTGCAATGCACGAGACTCAGGTTCAATTCCTGGGTCGGGAAGATCCCCTGGAGAAGGAAATGGCAATCCACTCCAGCACTCTTGCCTGGAAAATCCCATGGACGGAGGAGCCTGATAGGCTACAGTCCATGGGGTGACAAAGAGTCGGACATGACTAACCGACTTCACTTCTAGTTATAGATGGCTACTTAAATTAATTTAAACATAAATCATTAATTTAAATCTATTAAGTTAAATAAAATTAATTTAAATTATTTAAAATAAAATAAACTAGTAATTTACTTCCTTAGTTGCAGGGGCCAAATTTCAAGTGTGCCACAGGCACAAATGGCTAACAGTTATCCTGTAGGACAACATAGATGTAGAAGATGGCCATCACTGCCGAAGTTTCTGCTGGATGGAGCTGCTCTAGGCAGTGACCAAGGGGGGGTTAACCATAGGCTGGGTCTTGGTTCTTAGCCTTTTCATGGATGGTGCATTTTTTAAAACTAGAAATATAGTTGACATACAATGTTATGTTAGTTTCAGGTGTACTACATAATGATTTGACATTTGTATATATTAGGAAATGGTTACCATGCAATCTAGTAACTATCTGTCCCCATATAAAGTTATTATAATATTATTGGCCACATCCCGTATGTTGTATGTTACATTTGTTATGGAACTGGAGGTTTGCACTTCTTAATCTCTCACCTATTTTAACCAGTCCTCACCTGCTTCTGCTGGAAATCACCCATTTGTTCTCTGTATCTATACATCTGTTTTCATTTTATTTTATTTGTTTGCTATCCTCTAGATCCATCCATGTTGTTGTAAATAACAAAATTTCTTCTTTCTTATGACTGAGTAGTATTTCTGTGTGTATGTGTATGTATGTACATACATACATACCACAATTTCTTTGTCTATTCATCTGTTGATAGACAGTTTGCTTCTGTATTCTGGCTACTGTAAATAATATTGCAGTGAACACTAGAATGCATGTATCTCTTTTGAATTAGTGTTTCTGGGTAAATACTCAGAAATGAAATTTCTGAATCATATGGCGATTCTATTTTAATTTTTGAGGAACCTCCCAACTGTTTTCCAATTGTACCAATTTATAATCCTACCAACAGAAGGTTCTCTTTTGTCTACATTCTTGTTATTTCTTGTCTTTTTGGTGATAGTCATTCTAACAGGTATGAGGTGATATCACATTGTGGTTTTGATTTGTGTTTCCCTAATGATTAGTGGTATCAAGCATTTTTCCTATGTCTGTTGGCCATCTTTAAGTCTTCTTTGGAAAACATTTATTAATGTCCACTGCCCATTTTTTGTTTTTTAATTAATTATTAATTTTGGGGGCCTTGATGCATGACTTGTGAGATCTTCATTCCCTAACAGGGATAGAACCCAGTCCCTTGGCAGTGAAAGTGCAGAGTCCTAACCATTGGATCATCAGGGAATTCCCTCTGCTCAGTTTGAGAGTTGTTTGTTGTTTTGATGTTGAATTGTATGAGTTTTTTGTGTATTTTGGATATTAATCGCTCATCAGATATATTATTTGTAAATATCTTTTCCCATTCAGTAGGCTGCCTATCTGTTTTATTGATAGTTTCCTTCATTGTGCAATAGCTTTTTTAGTTCGATATAGTTCCACTTGTTTATTTTTACTTTTGCTTCCCTTGACTGAGAAGACATATCCAAAAACATATTGCTAAGACTGATGTCAAAGAGCGTATTGCTTATGTTTTCTTCCTTTGTTATAGATTAATTTACCATACGTGTGTGGGTTTATTTCTTGACTCTTCTGTTTCACTGATCAATGTGTTTATTTTTTTGTCAGTGTCAGATTGTACTGATTACTGTAGCTTGGTACTATGGGGTTTCCTGATGGCTCAGCAGTAAAGAATCTGCCTGCCAATGCAGGAGATGCGAGTTTGATTCCTGGGTCGGGAAGATCCCCTGGAGGAGGAAATGGCAACCCACTCCAGTATTCTTGCCTGAAAAATCCCACCGACAGAGGAGCCTGGTGGCCTACAGTCCAAAGGGTTGCAGAGTCAGACACGCCTGAGCACACATGAGCACAGCAGCTTTGTACTGCAGTTTGAAATCAAGGTGCATGATACCTCTTGCTTTGTTCTTCTTTCTCAAGATTGTTTTGACTGTTCACGGTCTTTTGTGTTACAAATTTTACAATTACTTGTTTTAGTTCTGCAAAAAATGCCAGTGACATTTTGATAGGAATTGCACTGAATCTGTATATTGCCTTAGTTGGTTTAGTTGTTTTAAAAATATTAACTCTTCTAATCCATGAGCATAGTATATTTTTCCATTTGTTTGTACTGTCTTCAGTTTCTTTCCTCAGTGTCTTATAGTTTCCCGAGTACATGTGCTTTATTTTCTTTGGTTAGCTTTACTCCTAGGTATTTTATCCTTTGTGATACAACTGTAGATGTGATTGTTTTCTTAATTACTCTTTTTGATAGTTTGTTATTATTGTATAGAAAAGCAGCAGATTTTTGTATATTAATTTTTCATCCTTCAACTTTGCTGAATTCATTTATTGTTTCCAATAACTTTGGGTAGCATCTTTAGGATTTTCTATATATAATGTCATGTCATCTTCAAACAATGACAGTTTTACTTCATCCTTTACGGTTTGAATCCCTTTTTATTGTCTGATTGCTGTGGCTAGGACTTCCGATACTATGTTAAATAAAGTTGGCAAGACTGGACATCCTCGTCTTGTTTCTGATCTAGAGAAATTCTTCTAGCTTTTCAAAACCTGAGAATGATGTTGGTTGTGGGTTTGTCATATATGGCCTTCTTTATGTTGCATCTATACCCACTTTGTTGAGAATTTTTTAATCATAAATGGATGTTGAATTTTGTCAAAAGCTTTTCCTGCATCTATTGAGATAATCATATGATTTTTATTCTTTGGTTTATTAATATCGTGTGTCACACTGATTGACTTTGAAATTGTGAATCATTCTTAATTCCCTGGAATAGATCCCGCTTGATCATGGTGTGTGATCCTTTAATATGCTGTTGAATTTGGTTTGCTAATATTTTGTTGAGGATTTTTGCATCTGTGTTCATCAATGGGATTGGCCTATAATTCTTTTTTATGGTGTCTTTACCTAGTTTTGGTATCAGGGTGATGGCCTCATAGAGGCCATGAGTTCAGAAGTGTCCCTTCGCCTTCAGTTTTTTGGAATAGTTTGAGAAAGATAGGTGTTAACTCCTTTTTACATGTTTTGTAGATTTCATTTGCAAAACTATCTGGTGCTTGACTTTTGTTTGTTGGAAGTTTTTAAATTGCTGAGTCAATTTCATTACTGGTAATCCATCTCTTTATATTTTCTATTTCCATCTGATTATGTCTTGGGAGATTGTACATTTTAAGGCATTTATTCAGTTCTTTTAGGCTGTCCATTTAATTGGCTTGTAATTGTTAGTGGCGATCTCTTGCGATCTGTTGTATTTCTGTGGTATAGGTTGTAACTTCTCCTCTTTCATTTCTAATTTTCTTGGTTTGGGCCGTTCTCTTTTTTCCTTGATGAGTCTGGCTAAAAGCTTATCAATTTTGTTTATCTCTTCAAAGAACTACCTCTTTAATTGATTTTTTTCTATTTTTCTAGCCTTTATTTTATTTATGTCTCTGATCTTTATTATGTCTTTGGGTTTTGTTGTTCTTCTTTGTCTACTTCCTTTAGATGTGACATTAGAATTTTTATTGAAAAGTCTTTTTGTTTCTTTAGATAGGCTTGTATTGCTATAAACTTCCCTTTTGGAACTGCTTTTGCTGCATCTCATAGTTTTGGATTGTTGTGTTTCTATTTTCATTTTTCTTCAGGTATTTTCTATTTACTCTGATTTCTCCAGTGACTTATGGATGGTGTACTTACCCTAGCAGACATTTTGGCAAGGACAACTTGGCACAAGCATCCTGGAGCCATTTGATTTCTGCTCAGATTGTAGGTTTCTTATTTCAGGACCTTATTTCTGAAAGCAGCCTTACATGAAACCTATAATCTTCTCCAGAGACATCCTCCAGTTCATTTATATATTCATAAAAAGTGAGTGGTCACTGGCTATTACCTGGCTTGTATAACCTGTTGTTGTGAAAAGCAAGGATGAGGTAGATGCAAATTACTGGTCAAAAATGGCCCAAATTACAGCCTAGAGACTTTAATTTATTCATTTATTTATTTTGTGGTTGTTTTCAATACTAAGGATTCACATTAAATAGTGATTAAATCTAAGATGTAAATTGCCCAGAGTCAAGAAATGCAAAACAATCCCTTAAAAGAAAGGATGCTTTGTAGAGTTAACTAAGGAATTCTTCACCTCCTACTTCTTAGGGCTTCCTGAATGTCAGGGTGTGGAACCATTAAAACTTGGTGGTCTGACCAGGGACTTTTCTCTAGCTGATTGTGTGTGATGAAAATAAAGGAGTCTCTAAAGTTCATAAAAATGGCAGCTATCCTGTGAGCTTCTAAGCTAGCTTATTTGGAGCAAGGTGATTCATCAGCAGGTGGGAGTTCATTCTTTATATTCTGCTAGAGATGTGTCCCTTAGGGATTGGTGAGCATAGATCCTTTGGGCCATTGAGGCTTGGCTGGCCACTATGGTTCCTTGTGGGTGACTCTGAGTTGAGGCTAGGTCTTAAGGTCAGGATCATCCTCAGACTTCTCCAGCTTCCCTCAGGTCATGTATTTTCTCTTTTTCCTCAGCCCAACACAGTCCAGAATTCTAGACTGGCCTTTCCTCTTTTTCCAAACTTTCCCTCTGGGAAGAATCTGAAAGGTTTATTCATGTTAAAATATAAATTACTTTTCCTAGGAGTAATTTTATGGAAACTGAATCAATCCCTTGTTGGTTTAAGGCAAAGAAATAAAGCTTTGATTGTGGAATTTCAGACATCAGCTAAGAATCTATCTACTCCCTCAGAAATAACATCATGGTGACTAATAGAGAAACTATATGCATCCAATCTGATTGGAACAGTCTTGATTTATATCTATTACTCTTATATATTTATTAACAGTGTTTCCTTTCACTCAAAATATCTGGGTGATAAATTAGTTAACTTATTTATAACCCTTTCTCTACCTAAAGTCTGGAGAGTAGGTGCAAGGTAGAATCTTTTCAAAGTAATTTTCATGAGTTGGCTGCCCCTAATAATCTCTAAGCCTTTCCCCTCCATTTTAAAATTTCATTCTCAAGTAGGAAAGTACCAGGAAACAAATGACAGCATGTAGAGTATTAATTTTTTTCAGCAAATGGTTAAATAATGTAATAAGTCTTGATCCTTGAATAAAATCTTAAAGGGGCACATCTTTTCATCCTATTGATTTAGTAATCCTGATTTCAAATATTTTCCTTTCTGTTTGTCTAGGAAATCATGCTTCCTCTAAGAACTCACTTCATTGAATGATTTCCTCATATTGGCATTTTGATTGGATTGATTCTACTTTCTATTTCTGGAACTGCAATGAGTTTATTTACAGATTTTTGTATGGAAGGTTGACAGTTAGAATTTGTTATAATCTTGTATTTAGGCCCCATATCTTATCTGAGATAAAAGCCTGGAGTTTCTGACATTTGCAAAATTCATTCCCAGCTAGACTAGCCTAGAGGCAAACTAGAACATCAGTCACTAGCATGAGCTATACCTGCATGCATATAAATGGCATTTTAAGAAGAAGAAAGCATAAAGCCGCAAAGTCATAATATTAATTTACAGCTGGACTGTAGCTATAAAAAGCACACTATGTAAGCACTTACATTTTTAGCTGTTCTAGGTTCTCTGTTGGTTTTTATGAAAGTATGTGTGTATTCATTTGGATTTTTATATCAAGGAGATAGTCTGACAGTTCTCTTTTCTTGTACAGCTGTTTATCTTAAAATTTTCATTATATATCTTACAAGCTACCTTTATAAAAAGTCAGGCCAAAAAAAGGATTTCTCTGGATACTTTGCTTAACACTTTAGATTATAGAATTTTCAAATGCAAGCATGACCTAAGAATTTTCATAATTTTGTCCCTGTAACTCTTGAATTCCCATTAGTTAGAAATTAACCTATTTAATGCCCTTGGAAGCAAAGGGTTAAATCATAGCATCAAGGTTAATTTAAAACAACAGTTGGCCTCTTATGCAAAGTCTCTTCCACTCAAGGACACACTCCCCCCTCCCTTTTTTTCCATTCCAAATGCCAGTTTACAATTCAGTGAGCTACTTTTCTATTTATAGTCTCCTCACCTTAAATGCGACTCCCTCAAATAGTATCAGAAGTTATTTCTAAAACACACAAAAAAGGTATATCTGTCATCACAAACCCCCAAAAGTCTACCTTGGCCAGGAAAATTATCTGTGGTAGTAATGTGCTTAGTCAGTCAGTTGAGTCTGACTCTTTTCTACCCCGCGTACTGTAGCCCCTGCTAGGCTCCTCTGTCCATGGGGATTCTCCAGGCAAGAATAGTGGAGTGGGTTGCCATGCCCTCCTCCAGGGGATCTTCCCGACCCAGGGATCAAACCCAGGTCTCCCGCACTGCAGGCAGATTCTTACTGTCTGATCCACCAAGGAAGCCCTATGGTAGTAATAGCAGTGACAATTTGAACACAGTGCAAATGAGAAGATATTAACAGTCTAACTCATTCCATTAAATGAAGAATTTAATTAGACAAAGAAACAGTAACTGAGTAGAAATAAAAATGAATTTTCTATCTGAAGTAAAGGGACGATACATTCTAATTAGACAGAAAGGTGATATCCAGCTTTAATAATTAGCTAATTAGCATCTCCAACCTTACAGTTAGAGAGACGTGTTGATTGTGGACTAGGAAGGTGGACTACTTAGGGGGCTGACTTTGCTGGGTTTTCACACCTGGGTTCTGACTCACTGCAGGCCCTGAGATTCATTTTTGAAGGTAACATCTATAAAAAATCATAAGAACGGTAGTGAACACGCAAGAATCATGTGTTCATTTTTAACTTTTAATAATTTATATCTATATATGATGTATAGATAACTATGTCTGTGTATGTGCTTGCCTGCATGTGCTAATGTAGTTACTTGGATCTCAAGTGCAGAAGGTTCAATTATGACATTATTCTGTTACTGGTTGTTATCCTTATTGGTCCTGCTAAGACTCCTCTGTCCTATTTATGTATCTATCCATTCTTTTTTTTTTGATAATCATACTCTATTCCCATTCCCCATCCTTGTAGGTAATTTAATGTATATCTTTTATTCGAATGTTATACAAGCTATATATTTTTTATGTGCTGCTACGTTTTTAGTTTACATGAATCATATTGTGTTCTGTATCTTTTGTTATTAAGGACTATATTTTAAAGGTCTGTTTTCATTATGTGTGCTCAGTCACTCAGTCGTGTCTGATTCTTTGTGACCCCATTGACTGTAGCCTGCCAGGCTCCTCTGTCCATGGATTTTCCAGGCAAGAATATTGGAACAGGTTGCCATTTCCTACTCCAGGGTATCTTCCTGCCTCAGGGATCGAACCTGTGTCTCTTGCATCTCCTGCATTGGCAGTTGGATTCTGAGCCACCAGGGAAGCTGATTTCTTGTTATATGGTACCTCTAAGCCATCACATTCAACCTATCCACTCTCTCAGTGATAGTCGCCCAAGTTACCTTCAACTCCTCAGCACCATAAACAATGCTCTAGTGAATATCTTCCTATGTGTTCCCTAAGAGACCAGTCTAATTGATGTAAACTTCTTACCACATTCTCTTCATGAGGTTTTGTTTAAAAATTTTCTCCAAAATGGGGAGCCAGTTTTCCCAGTGTCTCCTAAGGAACATATTCCTCTTACAATGATCAGTGGCTCCCCATTTATTGCATAGTAAGTTTCAACTTGAAAATGGGTATGTCTCTGAGCTCTTCTCTTTATCCAAGTGCAACTTTGTATTCTCAGAGAAACAATAACTCTTGTAGATTTCAGGGGAGCTCCCTCTCCCTTCCTGGTTTCAGATTACTTGGCAGATCAAATGAAGAACCAGAAAATTTCCTGGTGAGCATGGAGTCAAGAGACATTATTTTAAGGGATATTTTTATGTGTACATCTAATCCAGCTGAACAATCTCTGCTCCACAGAAGAACAGGTTTCTACTGAGATGAATCTTTGTGACTTGTGCTTATTTGGCTCTTCACCTCTAGGTTCCAAGCAGATCCATTCCCCTTTTGAATATACATATATAAAGCACATTCATTCTTCAGGCTGTCATAGTACAAGTAATCAGAGTCGAGCATGTTTAAAACAATGGCATTCCAGTTTTGCCTTCTGAGATGATTTCGAATCATCTCAGTGAAGTCCATATAGTCAAAGCTATGGTTTTTTTCCAGTCATCATGAATGGATGTGAGAGTTGGACCTTATAAAGAAGGCTGAGTGCTGAAGAACTGATGCTTTCAAATCGTGGTGCTGGAGAAGACTCTCGAGAGTCCCTTAGACAGCAAGATCAAACCAGTTAATCCTAAGGGAAATCAACCCTGAATATTCTTTGGAAGGACTGATGTTGAAGCTGAAGCTGCAACACTTTGGCCACCTGATGAGAAGAACCGACTCATTGGAAAAGTCTGGCTCACTGGAAAAGTCACTTGATGCCGGGAAAGATTGAAGACAAAAGGAGAAAGGGGCGACAGAGGATGAGATGGTTAGATAGCATTGGCAACTCAATGGACATGAATTTGAGAAAACTCCTAGAGATAGCAAAGGACAGGGAAGCTTGGTGTGCTGCAGTCCATGGGATCACAAAGAATTGGACGCAACTTAGTGACTGAACAACAACTGCTACAGTTAATTCAAGAGATGTGAGGTAGTTAAGTTTTGACACAGATGGATTGAATTCTGGCTATACTATTTCTTAGCTATGCCATTCAAGTTTAACGCCTATCCTCCATTTCCCCAACCTCCATTCTCACCCACTTCCATATCTTCCTTGCTAGATTTTTTTTTTTTTTTTTTTTTTTGAGCTGGCAATGTGCCTAGTCTCAGGGGGAATGAACTGCATTTCTAGCCACATACAAATGTGACATCTTTGGAGCATGGATGGTCATCTTGAGGAAATGGCGTAGGGTAAAAAAACTTATTTATGATGGCACATCAGATAAATGGAAAAAGTATGTGTCCTAAAAGACACTGTAGAGCTGCTTAATCAATCCGGGATCTGCCTAATTCCAAGCCTCTCACTAATAAGTAAACAATGAGTGTTCTTGCAGTTAAACACTTACTATTCAGTGTATGGTCTGCAGACCAGCATTTGGATGGTTGCTTATTGAAAAAGTAGAATTTCACCCCCAATTCCCAGTATACTAAATTAGAACCTGCAGTTTAACAAGATCCTAGATAATTTTTATGTATATTAAAATATGAGAGGCACTGGTATTAACCACTCCTCATATGTGTTTATTTCTTGCAGCCAAATTCATCCTAATTGACACACTGTGACATTGACCAAGTTACCTAAAGCATCCAAACCTCAGTTTCTTTATCTGTAAAATAGGGGAGATAATAATAATAGTTGTTAAAATGCTGTAAAATGCTACCTTGTGAAAATGCTGCAATGTGTAAAAGAGTATGTAAAAATGTGCTGCACAATGTTTGGCATATAGTTCACACTCATTGTTAGCTATCTCACTGGAATCTGCAAACATCCTTAGTATAGATAATAAAGTCTGAGTGAAAATGCAATTCTCTGTCCTTCCAGGATGGACACTGGGTGTTTCCAGGACATCTGTGGGGCAAGACTTTTATTGTCATTGTTGCTGCCAGGAGTATGTGAAAGCGAAAGTTGCTCAGTCGTGTCTGACTCTTTTTGACCTCATGGACTATATAGTCCATGGAATTCTCCAGGCCAAGATACTGGAGTGGGTAGCCTTTCCCAACCCAGGGATCAAACCCAGGTGTCCCGCATTGCAGGCGGATTCTTTACCAGGTGAGCCACAAGGGAAGCCCAAGAATGCTGGAGTGGGTAGCCTATCCCTTCTCCAGGGGATCTTCCCGACCCAGGAATCAAACTGGGGTCTCCTGCATTATAGGCGGATTCTTTACCAGCTGAGCTATGAGGGAAGCCCAGGAGCATAAGACAGACTAATTCTAGTAGTTGCTTTCCTGAAAATTGACTATTGGCAACTTGTACCTACTTGCAACAGGTTTGATTTTATATTGTAACTTCCTTAAACTCAATAATAAAAGTCATTCTTTGGAAATGACTTGGTCTATTTGGCTGGACAATAAAGATATAAGCCAGCAAATAGAAGCAAGGCACATTAGGAGAGACGACAGGACAAAAAAGAGATTAAAGAAGGAAGGTATTTTAAATGCTTGTGTACATTATGACTGTGTAATAAGACAACTACTCAGACCTTAGCAAACTTGCATACTAAGTCATCGAATGTTAAGCTGAGGTCCCAATAGACTTGATTTAGCACAATAAAATAATGTGTGTGCCTGCCAAGCATGCCCTAAATGTAGTATATCCCATATCTCATAAAAAAAAATAAGGCCCTAAAACCATTAGCCTATTTGCTATACTCTACAATTAAAATATATTTGTCACAATAAAAAGCATTCACTGATATACTAAATGCCAATGGAAAAACAGACCTGATGATACCTGAACTGTGCTAATCTCAGAACGTCCATGTAAGGCTGCACTGTTACTCTAGGTTGGAGAGGACCATCAGGAGGATGTTTCATCTAGACCCACCCATCTCACAACTACAATCAGACAGAAAGCCGACTTTTGCTGCTCACCATGGTTAATTAGCAGGTAATGGCCTCTAGATTAGGGGGTATAACTCTGGTGCAAGTCGCAGCAAAAGTGAAGCAAAGTTTCATTCTTAGGCACTTCTGGGATGTTAAGCTAAAAACCTCCAAAACTGGACTAAGTTTTGTACACTGTATTGGAACTCAGGCTCAGGAAGCAGTGTTTATTACCAGAACAGGGCACCTTGTGGGCATAAATAACTGCAATTCCTTAGTTCTCCAGTGGCAGACTGACCAAGTCCCATGCTAGATCTCAGTCAGGGAGCAAGTGGAGGAAAAAACAGGAGCCAGGATTCAACACTACAAGAGGATCTACTTCTTTCAAGCACTTACAGATTGGGAGTGATGACTAAGGTGTACAAAGCTGCCTAAGTGCTTTTTATCCCAGCCCTGAATGGATGAATCAAAGGCTCTGAAGGTGATTAACAATCCAAAATCCCAGTGCCAAACACAGTAATTATTTCTTATTAATCTTGCAGTCCAATTTGATTGGTTGGCCTGAGGTAAATGAAGTAAGTAGAAATTTACCCCACACAGTCTTTCAGGCACTCAAGCTTCGAGTCCTTTCCATCCGGTGGCTCCGGCACCTTTTCTGCTCTTAGTATCCTCCTCTGGTTCCTCCGCATCCAATAGAAGGGACAAATGGTGAGGGAGGACCTCGAGGCTGGGAATAGAACTGCAAACAAAGTCAGACGATGCCGCTAACTTCTAGCTATTCATAGGTTAATGGGGGCTATAGACATGGGTGCAGAAAACATAATGAAAGACAGTAAATGTTGTAATAGAAGTGTTCTGTGAACTGAGGGGAAACACACCTGAGTTTAGAGTGGTTGCTGCTACTAAGCTGCTTCAGTCATGTCCGACTCTGTGCGACCCCATAGATGGCAGCCCACCAGGCTCCCCCGTCCCTGGGATTCTCCATGCAAGAACAGTGGAGTGGGTTGCCATTTCCTTCTCCAATGCATGAAAGTGAAAAGTGAAAGTGAAGTCGCTCAGTCATGTCCGACTCTGTGCAACCCCAT
This sequence comes from Ovis aries, assembly GCF_016772045.2. Lineage (NCBI taxonomy): Eukaryota > Metazoa > Chordata > Mammalia > Artiodactyla > Bovidae > Ovis > Ovis aries. Next base: position 57,713,259 of record NC_056060.1, on the reverse strand, counting down.
AGGCGGCAGCCCACCAGGTTCCTCCATCTATGGGATTTTCCAGGCAAGAATACTGGAGTGGCGCGCCATTGCCTTCTCCTTTAGAGTGGTAGAGGCCTGGAAATAATAATACAGTTAGTATTTTTCCTACGTGCCAAACATTGCACTAAGCAATTTATATCCCCAATGTGATTTAATCTTACAAATACCCAGTGAAGTTATTTTTGTCACTTTGTAGATGAGGAAACCAGAACAGAAAAAAAGTTAACTAAGTTTTCCTATGTTACTTAGCTTTTAAGAAATTAGAACCTGAACCTGGCAAATTCTGAAACCCATACCCTTTCCTGGATGCGCCATGTTGCCTTTAATTAGGTTTAAGAAGATACTGTGGTTGGAACTGGTCTGATGGTTGAGGTGCTAGGACCTTCCACTTATCAGAACACTGTGTGCCAAAGCATGATGAGTGAAAGAACAGGTTGCATTTAAAGAATTGTTGTGAATTGGACAAACAAATTAAATTCTTGTGGAAAACAGCCCCCAAAGTCTCAGTGGCTTAAAACAACAAAAATTTGTTTCTGTTCCAAGAAGGTAGGCAGTGGGCTTTCCTCCACATGATCATTCAAGGATCCATGAGATCACTTGAGTCAGAGTGGAAAAACAAGGAAATCTAGAGAATCAAGCACTGTTTTTTTTCTGCCTTGGCCTGGAAGTGAAACATGTCAGTTCCCCTCAAAGCCCACTAACCAGAACTAGTCACATGGCTCAGACTACCTGCTATAAGCTGGATAGAGATGGGAGAAAATGAGTATTGTGTGAGTATTACTGTCTGCTGCATCTGGCATTTACTTTAAAAAATATTTCTTAAAAAAAAAAATTTATTTTTAAATAAAGAAGGTAGGGACTTCCCCGGCAGTCTAGTCGTTAAGACTCCATGCTTCCAATGCAAGGGGCTTGGATTCTATCCCAAGTCGGGGAACTAAGATCCCTCATGCTGTGCAGCCAAATAAATAAATAAAATAATGAAGGTAGAACGCATCAAAGTTAAAAATTCTCATTCCTGACTTAGATCTTGGTCTGATGGTATCTTCTTTTAGGTAAATTCTCATTGGAGATTTCCGGAGGGACTAGTTCAATTCTAGGCCAAACCAAGGCTTTGAATCTCTCTGAGCTGGTAGAGAGTGCCAAAGTTTTAGATTAAACCTCTCTTAGGTCCAGAACAGAACCACTATGCTTTGTGGAACACAGATTAACCTGGACTGGACTAAACCTCTTGGCACTTAGACCAGATAAAAGTGTATTAAATTATAACTCCAGAATATTTTACATAAGTACATTGAAAGTTTTTCTTAGAATGAGACTGTATGGTATATCAGTTTTTAAATGAAACTAGCCAGGAAAAAAAAAGAAAATAGAAATGATTTTTCAAATTTAATGGGTTTATAAATATCTCAATAGGCTTTCTGTTTAATGGTAAACAACTGGAAAAAAACCACCAGCAATCCCAAGATGATAGTTCCTTAAAAACATGGAAAATGAGTATATTTTGATAAAATATTTCATATTTCAAAACTGTGTGTATAACTTTTAATATTAGAAGGGTGAGGTGGTTAAGGAGAAGTTGGGGAAATTGAGAAAGTGATTATTTGTACTCAAATATCCTGTTACCAGTCTTATGATTAGTCCCTGGGGATTTTTTGGATTGTTATACTTTCCTTATTCCAAATTTATATCAAAATCTGGTTCTTAATCTTTCAACAGCAAAGCACAAAAAAATTCCTAGATACTCACCATTGGTTAGTGCTATGGTATTCTTATTTTACAGATGAGTAAAGCAAATGTCTAAAAAGTTAAAATCTGGCCAAGGTGTCAAGCTGGAATTTGAATCCAGGCTGACTGATTTCAGAGCCTATAACTTTCCCCATGTTTCCTTGTTCAGTAGACAAGATGAGAGCAAGCAACAGGATAATTGACAAGAGGGTGGATGAAAAGTGCTGTTTATCCTATGGCCTATATTTAGCCCTGGGCCATTAAGCATAATCTTCAAATAAGCATTCTTTACCTTCCCAATCTGATCATGCAAGAAATGTTCTTGCTGCATACCCTTGGGATCCTTTTTTCATTCCCTGAACTGCTGTGGGTGGGCTGGACACACTTATAAGTCATAAAATGAAATCAACCATGACAGGCTTTCATCTGTCCTGTCATCAGCTTCCCAAGTGTCAGAGAGGTGGCTCAATCTGTACTTCAGTTTATGTTGTCACCAACTAGAGAAAAAAAAAAATGTACTGGGAATACTCTGTGCCAACTACCTCAAGACAAAACTCTGGTAATGTCTTTTTAATAACATAATTATCCCATTAGAGAAAGTATTTACAACGATAAGTTCAATTCAGTAATGGTGAATAGAATGTTATTTTTTAGAGTAATTTTGTGTTCACAGCAAAATTGAGTGGAAAGTTACAGAGAGTTCCCATATACCCCGTGCCTCCACACATGATTGGCCTCTCCTGTTACGAACATCCCTCACCAGAGTCATACTCTTTTTTTCCACTTTGGCTACTTTGCAGAGCTTGCATGACGACCAGGGATGGAACCTGGGCCTACTTGGTGAAAGCGCAAAGTCCAAACCATTGACCCACCAGGGAATTCCCATCAGAGTCATACATTAATTACAATTGATGAAGTTACACTGACACATCCTTATCACCCAAAGAATAGAATTTTTTTACTTCAAAGATTTAGTTGTATCATTTTAAATGACCCAACCACAGTGAATTTGTTGTGAATATTAAGACTAAGAATGATCAGATTTCACCTTTAGTTAGAAATATGTATTTCTAGTATGATCTTCAGAAAGTTTCAGAAGATTTTGATTTTTTCAAATGGAAATAGCTTTATAATTTGTGTGTGTATATATATATTTGTCATATGGCCTGTGGAATCTCAGTTCCACAACCAGGGATTGAACCCAGGTCATAGTAGTGAAAACCTTGAATTCTAACCACTAGGCAACCTGGTGACTTCCCTTCCCCCTGCTTTTAAATCCACAGGGGCAGGAGAGAATGGATTGGCAGGACATCTAGAAAATGAGGTCTGTGGGCAGACTGACTCTAACCCTGACTAACCCTGAGCCATTCTCATTCTCATTCTCATAAAGTAATCAGAGTGAGAGGAAGGGACCGTCTTTTCTCTTTTAAGACAAGTTGGAAAGACAGAAATTCAAAATTTTGCTTGCAACTAGCAGAAAACGTGTTAGAAATAATAAGATGAAAAGTTAATACTTATTGATTAAATAATATTTATACTATGCCAGACACTGTGTTTAGTCCTTTGCAAGTGTTACCTCATTTGATTCTCACAAGCATTCTATAAGATATGTATTGTTATTATTTCTATCTTAAAAATGGGTAAATAAAGACTAAGTACCACACAGAAGTTCACACCAGACTGGTAGATTGCAGTACTGGATTTTAATCCCAAGTGTATTAGCAATCCCCAAATCATAAGCAATGTAACACAGTAAATGTTTCTTGTTTGGGGCAAAGAGCAGTGTATATGGTCCTCATTAGATTTCTCTCTTAAGCAGCTCACCTCTAACCAGTGACTCATATACACAGGCCCCTTCCGTCCTGTGACTTAAGCATGTTGTAGCTTCAAGATCTCTTCACTATCAATCAGCCTGGAGTGATGGAAAGAGAGCATAGAAGATTGAATAGGATGTTTCAAGGTCAGACCTAGAAGTAGTGACATTACTTGGTTCTATGGGCTAGAACCAAGTCAGATAGAAATCTGGGATGCAAGGGTGCCTGGGGCCAGCGTGAGGAACTCCGCCCATGGCAAAGGTCATGAGGAAGGAGGCTTGGCATATGCAAAGGTGTGATCAAGCCTCAGGAAACCCCCTGTTCCCGAGCATCTACCCCCAAAACCAGAGTCTATCTACTTTACTGTTTCATGCTTTCGCCTACACCTCTGACTTTATGGGGGGCTGCTCCCCACCGGTTCTCTCAGAGAAGGAGTAAACGTGCAGCTCCAAGTCAATAAAAATTCCTGGGCATGACAAGAGTGTTTCAACTTACGAACTCCTCTGAAGGTTATCTAGCCTGCCTGTATAGGTTCGTCCGGCCACATGTGATTGTTTACAGCCTCCCAACCGTGAGAGGCATGAGATGTTTTAGACTTACTAAAGGCAAATTCTTTTGGGAAGTTAGAAATTATTAGTATAGTGGGTTGGTTAGGAATTATATTGGTGAAGGGTTTTTCATTTGTTGTGCCAATAATTGCTGCTAATTCCCTGCCCTGGGTGGGACAAGGGTGTCTCAGGTCAAACCTCTCTGCTGGCAAACTAGCTTATGTGACAGGATTATCTATACTCCTGCACATGATTGTTTACTACCTCTCAACCATAAACAGCACAGAGAGTTTTGGAGTATTTTGAGAGTCTTAATTAGCATAGGGCTTTCCTCATTGTTGAGTCAATGATTGCCAGGCCTCCATATCCTTAGGCACCTGGGAATATATTAATCAATGTATTTGGAATATAGAAAAGGAAATATAGTAGTTTTTAAGGTTAACAATACTAGAATTTTTGAGTTAATGAATTTTCTCTTTTGTAATAGATCACTATACTTTGTTATAAATCACTGTGTCCTTGCTATGTAAAAATGCAACTTTATCTATCTTAAGACTAAACAGATCTTAAGGGGAACATTGGTGAAAGGATTTTCATTTGTTGGGCTGATGTTTGCTGCTAAATCTCCATACTCCCTGCTCTTATAATAAATATAACTTACATATAGGAGAAATAAGTATTAACCTTTAAGATTAATCATGTTAACCTTGGGTTAAATAAATTCCTTTCTTGATTGTAACTCACTACACCCTCACCCTATAGGAATGCAACTTTATTTGGAAGGTGGTGCCTGGTTTAAGAAAAAACACCCTTGGAAAAAATAAGTTTTTTGGTTATCAGGAAGAAAGGCTCGTAAAATGTCAGCAGGCCTCATGGCCAGAAGATGATGTAAAACCCCTAAGATCTTTTTTTATGTAAGGCGCCTGATTTTGATAAAGGTCAGGACTGCTGACCCCCGCGTGGCTCTGTATTCATCCCTATGTGTAACAAAAGGTATATAAGCAAACCCAAAAATAAAGAAATGGGATCAGTTTCCAGAAAGACTGATTCCCCCATGTTGCTTCTTTCTTGCTCTCCGTTTTTCTGGCCAAATTCCCATCTGGTGCATGGGTACCCACCAAGCCTGAAAATTTTACCTGGGCTTCTAAGATCAGACCGGGGTGGGGCTCAGTGCCTCCTCTCCTTCAGGATAACGGGAAGACGCCTGTGGCCTACATAGGTGGTGATTGGTATTCCATGTAAACCAAGTTATTCGGCCTCTTTTTCTCTGCTAATTTTCTAATCCCTCTCTATCTGTAATTAAATAAGTTATTTCCAAGGACGCCGACTCCGTCCCCACCTTTGAATCACCCTGGATCCACCGGGGCTGGACCCCGGCACAAGGGAACCTGGGAAATGTGGTTTAGGTCTGTGTTCTGGAAGGCAAGGAAACCTGGTGACCCCAAGAAACTGCCGCAGCAGTTTTGTCTTGCTCAGGATTCTTAGCCACTAGACTCCACTGTAACTCCTCCTCTACTCTTTGACTGGAGGGAAACTATCAAGTCTCTCTGAGATTTAACACTGTGTGAAATAAATCCATTTGGGGGTTTAAAGAGCAACAAGAAATGGCATGGTGCAGTCATTATGAACCTAGAAACTAATGCTAAATCTGATGACCTGTTTATTAACTAGGTAATCTTGTGCACATTCTGAATTTCTGCCTTTCCTTATCTGTAACTGAAAATACAGTGTTTTCCTTTGCATGTCTCTCTTTTTTTTAATATAAATTTATTTATTTTAGTTGGAGGCTAATTACTTTACAATATTGTAGTGATTTTGCCATACACTGACATGGATCCGCCACAGGTGTACATGTGTTCCCCATCCTGAAGCCCCCTCCCACCTCCCTCCCCATCCCATCCCTCTGGGTCATCCCAGTGCACCAGCCCCGAGCACTCTGTCTCATGCATTGAAACTGGACTGGCGATCTGTTTCACATATGATAATATACATGTTTCAATGCATGTCTCTTAAATTGCTATGAGAGTCAAAGGGAATACTTTGTGTAAAAATACTTTGTAAAACGTAAAATGATGCACAAATGTTGGAGTTGTTGATATTATTGTTACTTCCTAAGTGTCAATATCATTGATATAGATAATGATAATCACGCTATAATATTGGAGAAGAAATCACTGTGAGTTGGGCTGGTCAGGGAATGCTTTACAGGAGACCTGGGGTTTGAATCTGATCTGGAAGGATGAATAATATTTGCATAGTAGAGAAGTAAGGAAAAGGCATTCAAGCCAGAGAGTATTAGCCCACCAAAGAAGTAGAAGGCAGAAGAAGCAGAGTGCTTCTTTTTTCAGAAACACTGAAAAAATTGCTTGCTCTTGGAGGCTTCTGAGATTGGAGTGGGCAAGAGCAAGTGAACTTCAGACTGCTGCTACCTCTGTCTCACTTCAACCATCTCTTGAGACATTTCTCTAAGGGCCACTCCCATCCCTGCATGTCTTATAAATGGGACAAAGTGCCAGACTACCTTTTCAGGAATGTTTGATGGCAATAATGTGTCCTTCTGGAGTAAAGGGTAGGCATGTTGACTACCCATTATAAAAGGTTCTAAGGAGGTAGCATCCATCTCCAACCCAGCATCATGACTGCTCTCAGACACTTTATGAAGCCCCAAAATCATCCAAAAGAAGACCAAGAATTTCATCCAGCACCAGTCAGCATGATATATCAAAATTAAGTATAACTGGCAGAAACCCAGAGACATTGACCACAGGGTACAGAGAAGATTCAAGTGCCAGATCTTGGTGCCCAAGATTGGTCATGGTAGCAACAAGAAAATGAAGCACATGCTGCTTAGTGGTTTCTAGAAGTTTCTGGTCGGTGACATCACAAAGCTGGAAGTGCTACTGATGTGCAACAAATTTTACTGTGCTGAGAGGACTCACATTTCCTTCAAGAACCTCAAAGCCATCATGGAAAGAGCAGCCCAGCTGGCCGTGAGTCACCAATCCCAATGCCAGGAGGCACAGTGAAGAAATGAAGAGAGAGCTCATGTGTGAGTTTTATTTGGTTATGGAAAGCCATAACAATTCTGCAAAGGAAAACAAAGATTCTGATTCCCTAAGCTCAGAGTTCTTCATGTACAGATGCTAACTGGCCCTATTCCCATCACCCTCTGAAAACTAGGTCTTGGAGAACCAACTTAAAGAGGCAGATACTACTAGCTACTTTCTCTCTAACTCAGGAGTCTTATGTCTTCTAGTAGCATCCATGAGACTGTGACAGGCTAATTTGTTAACTTGCAAGTAGGGTAAAACTCAGATCCTTTACAGTTCTTGACAGAATCTATCTCTAGGAGTGATTTCATGGAACAATACTACATTCCAGGCAGGGCACTAAACTGCTAGGGATACAGAACCAAAAAGCACAGTTCTTGCCTGTAAGGAGCCTCCAAGTGTACAAATCAGGAGCTTACTGAGCTTGGTTCTGGTAATTTCAGAATAGTTAAATCGCTAAGCTAGTGAACACACACAGGAAAAGATCAAACTCAGACTAATAAAATTCTAGCTGTGTTTACAACTAAACCCCAACAACAGGGTAGAGACCATATGGTATTTCAGTCCTCTGAGAGAAAGTATATTCTCTATAGATAGCAGAAGCTGAAAAACAGAGTTACCTGGAGCCTTAAAGAAGGCTTTTAAAACAATACCCTTCAGTCCTCAGCGGCCAAGAAAGAAAGTTGGTTCTAGATGGATTTGCTCATTCTATAACTCTTCCCTAAATAAATTGTCCTGAAGAGTGACAGTAGAGGCATCACTTTCTGGCCCAGAGATCAAAGAGTATCTCTTGTGTAGTCATCTGATGATGTTGGTAAGGGAATTTCTAACTCTGGGATTACATCTAGGATGGGAGAGGAGGCAGATACTATGTTAAATGCAGGCACAACCAATGAACAGAATTATACTCTGAAGAGCAGAAAAGTTGCATATAGATGGAGAAGGATCTAGAACCCTAAGCCTCTGGTCTCTGAGACAGAATTGGTTTCGCATACAGGATCCAGAAACCCTGGATTTATGATAGAGGCTCCATCAAATAAGTGGGATGAGCACTTTCAATAGGAAAGGAGTGAGGGAACCTGGCAGGCAGAGTACTTAGTTTTCTGGGCATAACAGACAGTGCTAAAGTTGCTCAAATGATTTGGTAAATAAACAGGGTGTTCTAGGCTCATCTGACACATCAGATACAAATAGGTATCATGTGGTATTTGGCAAAAATGAGTACCTAACACTGACACCGAATATATGACAGCACAAAACCAGGAGCTTTACACAATGTGATGTGTGAGACTGGTCCTTGGCACTGGAAGCAAGAATCCACTCATTCAACAAAGTGTATCGGCACTGTTCTAGGTGCTAGGGATAAAGCAGGGAAGAAGACAGAAAAAAATCCAGCCCCTATTTTGTTTTCAATGAAGTTAAATCTGCTTCCGAGCTACCTAGGTTTAGGGAGATGAGAAATCCAGGATATGTCATGTTTACTTGTGGGGGAAGATAATTTATTAGGGGTATCTATAATTGCACTCATCTCACACGCAAGTAAAGTAATGCTCAAAATTGTCCAAGCCAGGTTTCAGCAATATGTGAATCATGAACTTCCAGATGTTCAAGCTGGTTTTAGAAAAGGCAGAGGAACCAGAGATCAAATTGCCAACATCTGTTGGATCATCGAAAAAGCAGAGTTCCAGAGAAACATCTATTTCTGCTTTACTGACTATGCCAAAGCCTTTGACTGTGTAGCTCACAACAAACTGTGGAAAATTCTGAAAGAGATGGGAATACCAGACCACCTGACCTGCCTCCTGAGAAACCTGTATACATGTCAGGAAGCAACAGTTAGAATTGACATGGAACAACAGACTGGTTCCAGATAGGAAAAGGAGTATGTCAAGGCTCTATATTGTCACCTTGCTTATTTAACTTATATGCAGAGTACATCATGAGAAATGCTGGGCTAGAGGAAGCACAAGCTGGAATCAAGATAGCCGAGAGAAAAATCAATAACCTCAGATATGCAAATGACACCACCCTTATGGCAGAAAGTGAAGAAGAACTAAAGAGCCTCTTGATGAAAGTGAAAGAGGAGAGTGAAAAAGCTGGCTTAAAGCTCAACATTCACAAAACTAAGATCACGGCATTGGGTCCCATCACTTATAGATGGGGCAAATAGATGGGGAAACAGTGGAAATAGATGGCAAATAGATGGGGAAACAGTGGCTGACTTTATTTTTATGGGCTCCAAAATCACTATGGATGGTGATTGCAGCCATGAAATTAAAAGATGCTTGCTCCTTAGAAGGAAAGTTATGACCAACCTAAACAGCATATTAAAAAGCAGACATTACTTTGCCAATAAAGGTCTGTCTAGTCAAGGCTATGGTTTTCCAGTAGTCATGTATGGGTGTGAGAGTTGGACTATAAAGAAAGCTGAGCACCAAAGAACTGATACTTTTGAACTGTAGTGTTGGAGAAGACTCTTGAGAGTCCCTTGGACTGCATGGAGATCCAACCAGTCCATCCTAAAGGAGATCAGTCCTGGGTGTTCATTGGAAGGACTGATGTTGAAGCTGAAACTCCAATATTTTGGCCCCCTGATGCAGAGAGCTGACTCATTTGAAAAGACCCTGATTCTAGGAAAGATTGAGAGCAGGAGGAGAAGGGGATGACAGAGGATGAGATGGTTGGATGGTATCACTGACACAATGGACATGGGTTTGGGGAGTTGGTGATGGACAGGAAGGCCTGGCATGCTGCGATTCATGGGGTTGCAAAGAGCTGGACATGACGAAGCAACTGAACTGAACTGAACTGAACCGATATCATCCCAGGGCTTCCCTGGTGGTTCAGACGATAAAGAATCTGCCTGCAATAAGGGAAACCTGGGTTTGATCCCTGGGTTGGGAAGATCCCCTGGAGGAGGGTATAGCAACCCACTCCAGTATTCTTCCCTGGAGAACTCCCATGGACCGAGGAGCCTGACAGGCTGCAGGCTGTGGTGTCGCAAAGAGTAGGACACGACTGAGCAACTAACCATACATATATATACCATCCCAGGATCCTACACACTGCATAATATTCTGAGATGAGCCCTCTGGTCTTCAGACCCATTAGCTATCACTGTTGGATGTTCATGATCCAGGTCCTTATCGTTCCTGGCCCAGGCCACCCCTAATACTTACAGGGCCTAGAACAGAATGCTTCCCAGGTGGCACTAGTGGTAAAGAACCTGCCTGCCAATACAGGATACATAAGAGACACCGGTTCCATCCTTGGGTCACAAAGATCCCCTGGAGGAGGAAATGGCAATCTACTCCAATATTCTTGCCTAAAGAATCTCAACGACAGAGAAGCCTGGCAGGCTACAGTCCATACCGTTGCACAGAGTCAGACACAACTGAAGTGACTTAGCACACACACAGGACAAAAATACAAATGGAGGGACTTCCCTGGTGCTGTAGCGGGTGTGAATCCACCTGCCAATGCAGGGGACACAGGTTTGATTCCTGGTCTGGGAAGATTCCACATGCCTTGGATCAACTAAGCCTGTATGCTACAAATACTGCAGCCCAAAGGCCTTTGAGCCTGTGCTCTGCAACAAGAGAAACCACCAGCCACCACGAGGATCCCGTGCGCCACAAGGAAGTGTAGCCCCCGCTCACCGCAACGGAAAGCCTGCACAAAGCAACAAAAACCCAGCACAGCCAAAAATAAAAAAATAAATAAAAATATTAAATATGGAATACAAGTGGAGGAAGTTCATATATCCTATGTTAAATATCTTTAAATTATAAATCAAGCTGAGAATCTGTTTAAGAAAGTAGGTTCTATCATTCTATCTTGACACAATTTTGTAACAAGCTGGCCACCATCAGGGGCCCTGGATCCTGCTACTGTATGGGAAGAGACCACATGTCCCTGACTCTTTTGAAATCTCTTCTAAATGTGAGGAGGTGTTTCCCAAATAGCTTTCACTCCAGTGTTGGTCCACTTTTTTATCCTAACCCTTGATGACTCCTGCCACCTGGAGCAATCCAGCTATATCACCTTCAAGACTACACCACAGGTTTTGCTCAGAGTGTTAGAAAACTTTCAATTTTGATCCTGCAACATTAAAGCCAATAACAACTCCCTGAGGCAGAACTGGTTGCTTTCTTTGTATTGGGGAGGCAGACATACCTATAGCAACCTGAACAAGATATAAATTAACATCTCAGACAGTTGCCCAACCGAATACATATTATCTCATTCATTTCTTTTTAACAGTCTTATTAAGGAAATAAAACTGGAGCTCAGGAAGAGTAAACAACTTGCTGCATGCCGTAGAAGAAGCAGAAGAACAAGTATTCAGACTCAGTCGTCACCATCCACGCTTGCAGTCCATGGGGTCGCAAAGAGTTGGACACGACTGAGTGACTGAACTGAACTGACACTTCCAGCTACCACGTCTAAGAGCTTTGAAGAAATTCAGAAACAAATTTGTGAAACTGCCTGCCAAAGTGTACAATATTGTATAACTATTTCAGTCACTAAAATAGATCCTGAATGTGGTGTCCCAAGAACGAAAGAACAGAAAAAAACCAAGGAGAGTCTTGGAATGCAGGAACCAAAAAAACCAGAACCTTATCATCCTTCCCTCCCCCATGTTGTAACTAAAAGGGGATTTTAGGTCCTCCTGAGCAGCATAACCTGTCTCCTTTCCTACCCCACAGGGAGAACGTGTTTGCCTTACTCTTCCCCACCCAGTATACCTGCCTCATCCAATCAGCAAACGACCCACAAGACCCTTGTCCCACTCCTCGTACCCTGGCTAAGGACCGATGTTCAACGTTGGCTCTCCCTTGAACTGGCCTGCTGTTCTAACAGCGTCTCCCACTCTAATAAACTTTATTTCCCTCTCATTCTATCCCGTGTCTGAAAATTATCTTCCAACCCGTGCATGGATCACGACACTGAAGTTTGTTTCTGACACTCCAGAGTACAGTAGTTCCCTCTCTTATTCACAGGGATACCATCCAAGGCCCACAGTGGGTGACAGAAACTGCAGATAGTACCAAACCTTATGTATGCTATTCTTTTTTACCCTAACCAGTGGGTAGTGTATACTCCAAGGATATGCTGGATAAAGCGATAGTTTGCATCCCAGGTGTATGGAACAGGTGGATGGAACAAAACAGCACAGTATTTCATCACACAACTCAGAATTGTGCCCATAAAAAGTTATGAATTAATTCTGTAATTTTCCATTTAATATTTTCTGATCTTGGTTAACCACAGGTGAAGCAAACCATGGCTAAAGGAAGATTATTATATTATGAGACACAACGAGAGAGGAATTGGAGCCTATTAGAGGATGCATTTCTGTTTTGTGATCTAGTAGCATTTTATCAAAATGTGGATCTGTTGCAGAGAAGAGTCAATTCTGGCTGTGTTGGATCTGTTTCCTTGACTTTAATCTTTGCTTGTCATTGCTTTCATAATTATAGTCATACATAATGGCCTACCTCAGGGAACCCTGGCCCTGTACATGACTTTTAAAGTGACTTTTTTAAGCTCACAGGGAGATAACCCTGTAAAAGACATTAAAACATCCCCAAAGTTGGCCAGTCTAGGAGAGATTTGCAAGATAATAGGCCTTTTTCTTTACTTCCTCAACTCCTCCCCCTCTCTGTTCTATAAAAGAACCTGGCATCCAGACCCAACACAATGTTTACTTTGAGAATTAGTCTGCCATCTTCTTGGTCAGTTGGCTTTACGAAAAAAGTCATATTCCTTGCCTCAACACTTGCTCTCTGTTAATTGGCCAGTTGTGCGCAGAGAGCAGAGCAAGCTTGAAGTCACGAACAGATCAACTCACTTTGCACTACTGTTTTAGTTCCCAAAAGCCATAAGAAGCTCAGCAAAAGAGCCAGACATTATAATAAAATAAAATTAGAAAAATATCACTTCTAAATAGAATTGATTGTGAAATGCCATTTGGTTAGTTCATTACGTTTGCTGTCCTCTTGTTTCCTGATAACCTATTATCTTGCTCAGGGCAGAATGTGTCCTCCTAAAGGGCAGGGCAGAAAGACTCCCAGGTTGTGTTTTTTATTGTCCTTCAGTCACTCAGTCATGTCTGACTCTTTGTGACCCCATGGACTGTAGCACGCTAGGCTTCCCTGCCCTTCACTATCTCCTGGAGTTTGTTCATACTCATGCCCATTGAGTCAGTGATACCATACAACTATTTCATCCTCTGTTGCCAACTTCTTCTCTTGCCCTCAGTCTTTCCCAGCATCAGGGTCTTTTCCAGTGAGTTGGCTGTTCACATCAGGTGGCCAAAGTTTTGGAGCTTCAGCTTCAGCACCAGTCCTCCCAATGAATATTCAGGACTGATTTCCTTTAGAATTGACTGGTTTGATCTCCTCGGTGTCCTAGGGATTCTCAAGAGTCTTCTCCAGCACCACAGTTCAAAAGCATCCAGTCTTTGGCGCTCAGCCTTCTTGGTGGTTCAACTCTCACATCCATACATGACTACAGGAAAAACCCTAGTTTTGACTAATGGACCTTTTTTCTGTCAGCCAAGTACGTCTCTGCTTTTTAACATGCTCTCTAGGTTTGTCACAGTTTTTCTTCCAAAGAGCAAGCATCTTTTAATTTCCTGGCTGCAGTCACCTTCCACAGCGATTTTGGAGCCCAAGAAAATAAAGTCTGTCACCATTTCCATTGTTTCCCCATCTATTTGCCATGAAGTGATGGGACAGGATGCCATATCTTTGTTTTATGATTGTTGAGTTTTAGGCCAGCTTTTTCACTCTCCTCTTTCACCTTCATCAAGGAGCTCTTTAGTTCCTCTTTGCTTTCTGCCATTAGGGTGGTGTCATCTGCATATCTGAGATTATTGATATTTCTCCCAGCAATCTTGATTCCAGCTTGAGCTTTATCCAGCCTGACATTTAGCAGGCTGTATATAAGTTAAATACGGAGGGTGACAATATACAGCCTTGATGTACTCCTTTCCCAATTTGGAACCAGTCCATTGTTCCATGTCTGATTCTAACTGTTGCTTCTTGACCTGCATACAGGCTCCTCAGGAGGTAAGGTGCTCTGGCATTCCCATCTCTTTAATAGTTTTCCGCAGTTTGTTGTGATCCACACAGTTAAAGGCTTTAGCATAGTCAATGAAGCAGAAGTCTTTCTGCTTTTCTGGAATTGCCTTGCTTTTTTTTTATGTCCAGTGGGTGTTGGCAATTTGATCTCTGGTTCCTCTGCCTTTTCTAAATACAGCTTATATATCTGGAAGTTCTTGGTTCACATACTGCTGAAGCCTAGATTGAAGGATTTTGAGCATTACTTTGCTAGCATGTGAAATGAGTGGAATTGTGAGTAGTTTGAACATTGTTAGGCATTGCCCTTCTTTGGGATTGAAATGAAAACTGACCTTTCCAGTCCTGTGACCACTGCTGAGTTTTTCAAATTTGCAGGTATATTGTGTACAGCACTTTAACAGCATCATCTTTTAGGATTGAAATAGCTCAACTGGAATTCCATGACCTCCACTAGCTTTGTCCATAGTAATGATTCCTAAGGCCCACTTGACTTCACACTCCAGGATGTCTGGCTCTAGGTGACTGACCATACTCGTGATTAACCAGGTCATTAAGACCTTTTTTAGTGTAGTTCTTCTGTAACCTCTTAATTTCTTCTGCTTCTGTTTGGTCCTTACCGTTTCAGTCCTTTATCGTGCCCATCTTTGCATGAAATGCTCCTTTGGTATCTCTAATTTTCTTGAAGAGATCTCTAGTCTTTCCCACTCTATTGTTTTCCTCTATTTCTTTGCATTGTTCACTTAAGAAGACTTTCTTATCTCTCCTTGCTATTCTTTGCAACTCTTACTTCACCACCAACCTATCAGAAGAATGCAAGCCTGTCACTGCCTTGATCCCCTGCCTGTAGACCTCTCCCTATTCCCCAGGTTCAGTTCAGTTCAGTCGCACAATTGTGTCTGACTCTTTGAGACCCCATGAATCGCAGCACACCAGGCCTCCCTGTCCATCACCAACTTCTGGAGTTCACTCAGACTCATGTCCAGTCAGTAATGCCATCCAGCCATCTCATCCTGTCATCCCCTTCTTCTCCTGCCCTCAATCCCTCCCAGCATCAGAGTCTTTTCCAATGAGTCAACTCTTCGCATGAGTGGCCAAAGTACTGGAGTTTCAGCTGTAGCATCATTCCTTCCAAAGAAATTCCCCAAGTAAGAGGGCACAGTTCTTGAGGCTTTAGCATACTGTTTCCTCTTTGCCTGGCAAAGAAATAAAGTCACTCTTTCTTTCGTCATAAGTCTGTCTGCATATTTCTGTTTGGCGTTGGTGCACAGCAAGCCAAGGATCAATTTTATACTATTGTTCATTGTGAGTCTCAAGAATATACACAGAGGATGAAGAACAAGGATTTACTATACTGTAAACTTTTAAATCATGTAACTCAGAACTTTTTCCCCATTATTTTTATGCAAAACCTTAGACACTATTAAATTCAGGTCCTAATTGTCTCAAAGACACCCTTTTTTAAAGGTGTAGAGGAAGTAGGATAGGGGTAGGGGAAAGTAATCAAGCAGGGGTGCCAGTGCCCATGTTTCATGAAGCCCTGGGCTTAGCTTGATCTTGTGAGGAACTCTGAAGCATAAATTATACGCCAGGGTTTACCCAGCCTTGAGGCAGAAGAGGTTGGCACCAATCAATCAATGGCTATTATTTTCCCTGGGCAACATTTCTGCAAATATAAACAAAGCAGCTTGTTTGGAAGCAAAGCAAACATAAGTTAGGAAACATACCCCAGAACTGATCAAAAGTGATCAGAGGGGCTGTGAGTGATACACCAACATCAGCTATGCCACTGACCATCTTTTCTGCAGTTTGCTATTCTTTCAATATAGGTTTGTCTGTTCTGATCAATAGACAAAATGTCCATTAACAACCAGTAAGTGGTGGAGAAGGAAATTATAAGTAGTTTGAATTTTCAGAGCAGTGAAGGGAATTTTTAAGAGATCCCACAGTTTACATGTTTTGTTTTATTTGGCCACACTGCATGGCTTGTGGGAACCTAGTTTCTCAGCCATGGATTGAACCTGGCTGTGTAGTGACAGTACAGAGTCCCAATCACTGGGCTGCCAGGGAATCCCCGAAGGAATTTTTAAAAAATCCCCTGCTCAAAATTCTAGGGAAGTCAGATTTGCAGATATTCGGGCATATATCCTTATATAGTGTTAAAAAAAAAACAAACCCAAAAACCCTTTAGGCAATTGATCACTAAGTATATGCCACATCACCAGCCCTGTAGGGAAGGCAAACCACTTATCTGACTCAGACAGTCCTTATCTTGAGATGCTTACACTATAGTTGGGTAGATGAAGTTCACAAGCATGAAACAAGTATAAGCAACATCAACACTTTATAATTACTGCTGGATTCTGAGAAAAGGGAAATAGACTTCCCTTGGATACATTTTTTTTTTTTCAGAGACTCATAGGAGGAGTGGTGAACAAGGTCAGATCAAGTCCATGCGTGTGTGCACTGACTCAGCCGATCTAAGTGACGTCCTTGTGCCAGATGGTAGGCATGTGAGGGCTAGGGAGAGGGATTCATAAGATACCATGATAAGTACAGTAATAAAGTGTGTACTTTGGGAGATTATTTGGGTGCTATTTGTATTTTTGAGTGGAAAGGTGAATTACTCTAATTCATTGAATTTAAGATGCCATGAATTGTAAGAATTACCAGTATTTTGGAGAAGGAAATGGCTACCCACTCCAGTATGCTTGCCTAGAAAATTCCATGAATGGAGGAGGCTGGTGGGCTACAGTCCATGGGGTCACAAAGAGTCGGATACGACTGAGCGACTCCACCATTATTTTATTCAGCGTTAAGAAAAAGAATCCTGTCAATCAAGCAATGTAAGACATACTCTTATTTCAGAGGTGTTATAATATGAAATGTCAGTCTCGGCATTTCCTAAGAAAAGAGGGAAAATTATAACAACAAGGCTTTAGTCTTTCTGTCTCTTATTTCTAATGAGAAATAGCTCAGTCATGTAATGGAGGCCAATAATAGTATTTTAAATAGTAGCTAATATTGATCATAGACTTAATATGGATCCAGCACTGAGCTAATTGCTTTTTACCCATTGTGTGTGTGTGCCTGCTAAGTTGTTTCATGTCCGACTCTTCGAGACCCTAGGAACTGTGGCCCATCAGGCTTCTCTGCCCATGGGATTCTCCAGGCAAGGATACTGGAAAGGGTTGCCATGCCCTTCTCCAGGGGACCTTCCCAACCCAGGGATCGAACCCTCGACTCTTAACGTCTTCTGCATTTGCAGGCCAGTTCTTTACCACTAGTTCCACCTGAAAGCCCCTTTTACCCATTACTTCAGTTCAGTTCAGTTCAGTCACTCAGTCGTGTCCGACTCTTTGCGACCCCATGAATTGCAGCACACCAGGCCTCCCTGTCCATCATCAACTCCCGGAGTTCACTCAGACTCATGTCCATCGAGTCCATGATGCCATCCAGCCATCTCATCCTCGGTCGTCCCCTTCTCCTCCTGCCCCCAGTCTCTCCCAGCATCAGAGTCTTTTCCAATGAGTCAACTCTTCGCCTGAGGTGGCCAAAGTACTGGAGCTTCAGCTTTAGCTGAAAAAGAAATTTCATTCCTTCCAAAGAAATCCCAGGGTTGATCTCCTTCAGAATAGACTGGTTGGATCTCCTTGCTGTACAAGGGATTCTCAGAAGTCTTCTCTAACACTACAGTTCAAAAGCATCCATTCTTGGCACTCAGCTTTCTTTATAGTCCAATTCTCACATCCATATGTGACTACTGTAAAAACCATAGCTTTGACTAGACAGACTTTGTTGGTGAAGTAACATCTCTGCTTTTCAATATGCTATCTATGTTGATCATAATTTTTCCTCCAAGGAGCAAGCGTCTTTCAATTTCATGGCTGCAGTCACCATCTGCAGTGATTTTGGAGCCCAAAAAAATAAAGTCTCTCACTATTTCCACTGTTTCCCCATCTATTTCCCATGAAGTGATGGGACCGGATGCCATTATCTTCATTTTCTGAATGTTGAGCTTTAAGCCAACTTTTTCACTCTCTTCTTTCACTTTCATCAAGAGGCTTTTTAGTTCCTCTTCACTTTCTGCCATAAGGGTGGTGTTATCTGCATATCTGAGGTTATTGATATTTCTCCCAGCAATCTTGATTCCAGCTTGTGCTTCTTCCAGCACAGCATTTCTCATGATGTACTCTGCGTATAAGTTAAATAAGCAGGGTGACAATAAACAGCCTTGACGTCCTCCTTTCCTGATTTGGAACCAGTCTGTTGCTCCATGTCCACTGTTGCTTCTTGACCTGCATACAGGTTTCTCAGGAGGCAGGCCGGTGGTCTGGTATTCCCAAATCTTTCAGAATTTTCCACAGTTTGTTGTGATCTACACAGTCAAAGGCTTTGGCATAGTCAATAAAGCAGAAGTAGATGATTTTCTGGAACTCTCTTGCTTTTTCATGATCCAGCAGATGTTGGCAGTTTGATCTCTGGTTCCTTTGCCTTTTGTAAATCCAGCTGGAACACATGGAAGTTCATGGTTCATGTACTGCTGAAGCCTGGCTTGAAGAATTTTGAACATTACTTTGCTAGCGAGATGACTTTATGAGATGAGTGCAATTGTGCAGTAGTTTGAGCATTCTTTGGCATTGCCTTTCTTTGGGATTGAAATGAAAACTGATCTTTTCCAGTCCTGTGACCACTGCTGAGTTTTCCAAATTTGCTGGTATATTGAGTGCAACACTTTCATAGCATCATCTTTCAGAATTTGAAATAGCTCAACTGGAATTCCATCACCTCCACTAGCTTTGATCATAGTGATGCTTTCTAAGGCCCACGTGTCTTCACATTCCAGGATATCTGGCTCTAGGTGAGTGATCACACCATCATGATTATCTGCCTTGGGAAGATCTGTTTTGTATGGTTCTTCTGTGTATTCTTGCCACCTCTTCTTAACATCTTCTGCTTCTGTTAGGTCCATACCATTTCTGGAGTAAAGGTTTTAGTGTCTCTATTTTACTGATAGGTAAAGGGAGATTAAAAGATGATAGGCAATTTGCCTGAGGTCACACAGCTGCTAAGTTTCTGAGCTGAGACTGGAATGCATATTTGTCTACCACCCAAGTTTAAGTTTTTAACCACTATGCCTGTAGGTGATTTGATAAGACGTGATTTCCTGCAAAGCAAAATAATTAAGAGATTTCTTTTCACTCAGCATTTATCAGAAACATCTTTTCTTGAGGATCTTTTGGAAAGCAAAACATGGTTATACAGACTAAGAGAAGACTGAGTGACCTTTCCTAAACCGTGACTATATTTCTGATGTCACTATTGCATAACTAGTCTTTATCCAGTCTTTGCGAATTATACTGCTGGATAATGAATTTTAAATTGCATGTCTAAGTAGACTAAGAACTCTGTAGTTAGTGGGTTATATTTAAGTAACCACAAAATAGATAAGGTGCACAATTAAAGAGTACACATCTTCCAAACCCCTAATTTGTGTTAGAGCATTCAATTGCCATCCTCTATGTGCAGGCATGAATTTTGATCCAGTAGCAATGAGATCAGGCCCAGAAGTTTGCAAATTCAGAATTATTTATCGGAAAGTAGTATTACTTAACCCATATTTGAAAGAACGGTTTATGTTCATGGACAATTTGGGTTATCTGAATTTAGAAGAGGTTGGAGATTAGCCTGATTAACTTGAGGTAATGGATAAATTTTAGGAGACAAATGTCAGTTTGCTGGCATCTGAATGGGTTTAGTCTGATCACCCTATATACTGGACCAGCAGTTCTCAAACTTTTGCATCTTGGGACACTTACACTCTTGAAAATATTGAGAACCCCAAAGAGCTTTTCTTCATGTGTATTTTATCAATCTATATTTTCTATGTAAGAAATTAAAATGGAGAAAATTTAAAATACTTATAGAGATCAAACAGTCAACCCTAAAGGAAGTCAACCCTGAATATTCATTGGAAGGATTGATGCTGAAGCTGAAGCCCTGATATTTTGGCCACCTGATGCAAAGTGCTGACTCACTGGAAAAAAACCCTGATACTGGGGAAGATTGAAGGGAGGAGGAGAAGGGGGTGACAGAGGATGAGACAGTTGGATGGCATTACTGACTTGATGGACATGAGTCTGAGAAAATTCTGGGTGATAGTGAAGGACAGGGAAGCCTGGCATGCTGCAGTCTATGGGGTTGCAAAGAATCAGCCACGACTTAGCAACTGAAACAACAATTAATAATTCTACTACATATTAATATAATTATTTTATGAACATAATTATATTTTCCAAAACAAAATAATTTCATGAGAAAAGTGGCATTTATTTCACAAATAAAAAAATCTCTCTAATGTCTGACTTAATAGAATAGAGTTAAATTCATGTTTCTGCTTCTGAATTCGATCTTTTGTGATAACATATGTCATGTGACCTCTGCAGAACTCCAATATTTACTCATGAGAGAATGAAGGCTAAAAAAACACTAATAGCATCTTTGTATTACTGTGAAAATAATTTTGACTTTATGAGTTTCCTGGAAAGGTATTGGAGACCTCCAAGTGTCCCCAGATCACACATTAGGAACCCCTCAACTGGAAAAAAGAGTTATTCATAGTTCAAAGCTACAAAATAAAGAGCTAAAACAATATCAGATACTTTCAATGGCCAATATTCTTTAAGACTTTTTGTCAAAAGCTTTTATTTTTTTAATTGTGGTAAAATATATATTATGTAACACTTATCCATTTCTAAGTATATAGTTCAGTGGTATTAAATACATTTACATTATTGTGAACCATTACCACCATCCATATACAAAATGTTCTCATTTTCCCAAACTGAAACTTTGTACTTAAACAAGAACTTGTCACAGTTCCGTTCCCTCAGTCCCTGGCAACCAGGGTTCTACTTTTTGTCTCTCTAAATTTGACTATTTCTGGGTACCTCATTTAAGTGGAATCATACATTATTCATCTTTTTGTAACTGGCTTGTTTCACTTAGCACAGTGTTTTCAAGGTTGATCACATTAAAATATGTGTTGGAAATTCATTTCTTTTTAAAGTTGAATAATATTCCATTGTCTGTATTATCAAATTTTAAAAAATCCATTATCTGTTGATCGACATTTGAGTTGCTTTCACCTTTTGGCTGTTGTGGATAATGCTACTATGAACGTTGATATACAAATATCTATTCACGCCTCTGCTTTCAATTCTTTTGGGTGTATATCCAGAAGTGAAATGCTGGATCATATGGGTCTTTTTTTTATGCTTCCCAGATGGCTCAGTGGTAAAGAATTCACCTGCCAATGGAGGGGATGCAGGAGAAGTGGATTAAATCCCTGGGTTTGGGAGATACCCTGGAGGAGGAAACGGCAGCCTGCCCCAATATTCTTGGCTGGGAAATCCCATGGACAGAAGAGCCTGAAAGGCTACAGTCCAGGGGGTCTCAAAGAATTGGACATGACTGAGTTCGCATGCATGGTTGTTTTATATTTAATTTTTTGAAAAGCCACCATATAGTTGTCCCATGTCAATATTTTTAACACTACATATTTCTTGCTAAAACTATTAAAAATTATTTGTAGTACAGAAACATTTAAAAAATTCTCATTGGATTTTGTTCAATAACTAACATTCAGTGGATTTTATATACAGTGTAAAAGTTATGAATCCTCTGGAAGATGGCTTTCTCATAGCCCTAGCTTCCAAGGAACTCTCAAACTAAATTTGCATGTGCTCAATCACTCAGTCATGTCTGACTCTTAGCCACCCCATGGACTGTAGCCCACCAGGCTCCTCTGTTCATGGTATTCTCCAGGCAAGAATATTGGAGTGGGTTGCCATTTCCTACTCCAGGGTGTCTTCCTGATCCAGGGGTTGAACCTGTGTCTCCTGCTGCTCCTGCATTGCAGGCAGATTTTTTTACCACTGAGCCCCCAGATTTGAACACACCAATTAAATTCCATTAGTGAAACAATAAAGCTAAGAGAGAAGAAATACTATTTATTCGGCACTGAGTAAGTTCCAGGTACAGTTCTAGGTATTTGGGATACAAGCAGTGAACATGATGGAGTTCTTGCCCTCACCTCAAATGTGAACTATAGTTGATCACAAACATTCTGGAACAGTGACCCTCAGACAACAAGCGATTGATGTACCATCAGGTGGTCTGAGAGCTGTCAGAAAAATCAACAGTAAATCATCATGATAGTGTATATCCTTCACCAGTGATGCAACACTGGGCAACCTTGAGATATCGTTCTAGTAACATGAATTCCTGCCATCTAGAATTCAGAGAGAGATAACCACGAAATGCTAAATATCTCAGCTTGCCAACACCCAGATCTCCAAGGGTCAGAGAAATTTTTAGAAGTTTTTCTAGAAAGAGCATAAGAACAGGAGAGGATAAAGAAAAGAGAAGATGTGTCAGAGGAGGGTGGGCAATGGTTCTAGATGTGTTTATGCTCCCTCTACCTTGAAGCTCTAAGCCTGGGGGTCCTTAGGTGAACCTAAGCTGTCACCTCTCCCTCCAAGATCTGGGAAGCTGGGGAACAGAGTAGGCTCAAATGACTGTCCATCTATTCTATCCTTCAAGGAATTCCACGGCTAAGTATCAACGATGTTCACAGCAGAAATGATGTTTTTATCTGGTAATTGTGGTAGGAGGAGGAGGTGTTAAAAGTAGCCATGTATTTCTTCCTCCCCACTTCTTATCTTACTAGCTTTCTTTCTCTCTCAGTTATCAGTTGCTGATGTGCAATTGCATATTGGAGCATGATGACTTTTTTTGATGCACATATTCTGCTATGTCAAAATGTCCTAGTTCAGGTCATATTTTCCACAGAACTTTAAAATAAAAGAATATCAGTAAGATTGATTTACATTTGTTTGTTCCAAGTGCAAAGTCAATAGGATTATATGAATTCCAAGAAGATGAAAAAACAGGCCAGTATGAAAACTATGACTTCTGATTTGGTATCCTTCTGAACATGTTGAGAAACAGATTCCAGCACTCATTAGAGTCTATACTGTGAGAAGTTACCATGGTAAAACAATGAATCTCTGCTTTAACTGTGACAGTTTGTATACTCCAATGAAGTCCGATTTTGAACCTGAACAGAAGGAATGCATCAAATTGATACAAAAACTGCCCACACTAAAAATACACATTTAAAAAAATATCCATAAAAGAAGCCCTGATTGCTTATTGTTTCTCTTGCGAGACACACTAATGTTACACAGAATAAGAAGGAGATACCATTGATAGTAACAAATGATGTAGATCACACTGTAGGAAAAAACAAAAGAGGATTGAATTATATTAGAATTAAAGTAAAGAAAACCGCAGAAAAAAATTTGAAATGCATTCTATAAGATCAATAAGATTCATGACTGATGATGTAGAATGTGAACACTTCATGTTACTGTCAGAGTCTGTCCATTTCATTTTTTTCATGTCTCCCTTAATACAGAGGATGATGGTTCTAAGTTTCAGATATGGTCTGTTTTGGCTATTCAGGATCAGGCTATCACTGATGGCTATCTTCTGCCCATAATGTCCACTGCCATTAAATCAATGAAATATTTGACTGCTACAGGTCTCCTTTAATAATATGTATATTTAACTCCTCTCTGTTGGAACCATGTTGCTAATACCATATTGTATATACTCAAAACCAAAACAATGCTGTATAAAATCTAAAAGGCAAAACTGCTGAGTTCTAACATTTATATGTAAGGTCTTAGTGGATTTTCACCTTTCGATTTTTTGAAAAGACACCAAATATATATGTGTATATATATATATATATTTTTTCTTCTCTTTTGACTGTTCCTGTTACACAGGGCTACAGGATGAACATGGAAAGAAATCTTGCCAAGCTAATCACTGCAAAGCGTGAAGAATGACTGCTAAAAACAAATGAAAGTACTGGAGAAGCCATTCTCAAAGAAAACTGTATAAAAGCAGTTCAAGCAATTCAGTGTTAGCATTACTGTACCTTAACAAAACCGGTGTGAGTTGGGTCATTGGTGGCAGTGAACATTCATTCATTCATTCTTTCCACATTTATTGGACGTGTGCTATAGGCCAAGGACTGTGGTAGAGCACTGGATATAGGGTTAACAATTCTTTAACTCTCTTGGTTAAAATAGCTAGTGTGGTTTGTGTCTCCTGATTGGATCCTGACTGACCCTGTCCTTAGAACTATTTCTTGCCATTCCAAATTTATTTATTAATTCTATAATGATACTGTTTCGGCTGTTGTGCCAGTTAATAAATATCATCTTTCACCTCCGTGCTGTGCTGTGCTCAGTTGCTAAGTTGCATCTGACTCTTTGCAATCCCATGGACTGTAGCCCACTGGACTCCTCTGTCCATGGGATTTCCCAGGCAAGAATACTGGCATGGGTTGCTATTTCCTTCTCCAGGGGATCTTCCTGACCCAGGGATTGAGCCTGAGTCTCCTACATTGGCAGGTGAATTCTTTACCACTGAGTCATATGGGAAGTCCCTCTCCCCTCCATACCACCCTTTAATACTCCTGTTTTGTGATGCTGGAGCTGGGAACATGCAAACCACATTCCTACTTTGCCAATTTCCCTCTATTAGGTGCTTATAATAGGGAGTGTCAGAAAGAGACTTAAAGACTGCAGAATGGATTTCCTCCTTTCTGGTTGTTTTCCTGCTCTTTTCAGTGGCACCCTGGCCTTACTTCTTCACTATGGCAGTGGTGCTTAGATCCAGGAGATGCATAGTTACAGAGTCCCATTGACAGTTATTGTTTAACCTTGCAGAACTAGCCTCATTGCAGCTCCTCAAAGACCTTAGCACCAGCTGGTCAACACCCTTTCCTTAGATATTTGGGTCATGGTTTTGTTGAACTCCTCTCCTGAACATTAGAACCAGCTAAGCAATGCTCCCTTCTCACAAGTCTGGTGCTCAGTTTCTTGGGTTTCCTCCTCAAAGCCTCTAAGTTTTAATTACTCTAACCTGTTCCCTTTGTTCCCCAGCCACAAGCGTGGAAGCTCCTTCTTGTAATATGTCTATACCTATGTCTATATCTATCTTTCCTATCTATAATCCTAGTGTTCTCTTTTTCCCTTTTCAGTTCTTCAGTACTTAGTCAACAGTTCTTTAATTATCATGGTTAAAATAGCTAGTATGGTTTTTGGCTCCTGATTGGATCCTGACTGAAACTGTCTTAATTTGTTCCTAAATTCTATGATCTCTCTTTTACAAAACTCATTTTGCTATTTTATCATTTTATGATAGGTGTTAATTTTATAATAAACATGTCAGCAAAAAGAATTCTTACATTTTTCCTATACTTTGAGTTACAGTTTCCAGATTGCATTTGGTTTGCCATGTTCCTTTCCTTGTTACTGGGGTTTTTTGTTTGTTTGTTTTGGGGGGCTTTTATTTTTAATGAGTATATTTGCATAGCTGTTATGCGTTTTCTTTCATCTTGCCCATGCATAACATGGGAAATCTTTTCTAGACATGTTTTGCTCTGATACTGTTTGGGTAATTCTCTCTTGGCAGCCTGTCTTCCTATCTGACAAGTGTTTGTCTTTACCTGTAGCTGTAGTTTGAGAATTTATACTAGGTTGGTAAAAAAGTAATTGTGTTTTTGGACCATCAATTTTAAATCATTGTAACTAGGCTCAAACACATCTTTATTAATCAAAATAGGAACCATATGATCAACATATTTTTGCCAATGAGAGATAAGTTGGTTTATTCCTGCGCTGTAAAAATCTGTGCTTCGGGATTCGTCAAACTCTTAGAAAGCATTTTCTGCTTCCTGCTGGTTGTGGAAACATTTTCCCTGTAAAAAGTTGTTGAGATGTTTGAAGAAGTGGTAGTTGACTGGCCAGAGATCAGGTGAAATGGTGGATGAAACAAAACTTTGTAGCCCAATTTGTTCAGCTTTTGAAGTGTTGGTTGTGTGACTTGTAGTGGGGCATTGTTGTGGAGAAGAATTGGGCCCTTTCTGTTGACCAATGCTGGCTGCAGGCATTGCAGTTTTTGGTGCATCTCACTGATTTGCTCTGCATACTTCTCAGATGTATTTTTAAAATTTTATTTATTTTTTATTGAAGAATAATTGCTGTATAGAATTTTGCTGTTTTCTGCCAACCCTCAACATAAATCAGCCATAGGTATACATATATCCCCTCCCTTGTGAAACTCCCTCCCATCTCCCTCCCCATCCCACCCCTAGATGTAATGGTTTTGCCAGGATTCAGAAGGCTATAGTGGATCAGATGGGCAGCAGCCCACCAAACAGTGACCATGACCTTTTTTTGGTGCAAGTTTGGCTTTGGGAAGTGCTTTGGCGCCTTCTTTTTGGTTCAACTGCTGAGCCAGTTGTCACTGGTTGTCATACAAAATCCACTTTTTATTGCACATCACAATCTGCTTGTTGTTGTTGTACAGAATCAGAGAAGACAATAGTTCAAAATGATAATTTTTCTGATTTGCAGTCAGCTCATGAGGGACCCACTTATCGAGCTATCTCACCTTTCCAAGTTGCTTCAAATGCTGAATCAGTGTAGAATAGTTACCACTGAGTTCTCTAGCAGCTTCTCGTGTAGTTGTCAGAGGATCAGCTTCACTGACAGCTCTCAATTGATCTTTGCCAACTTCTGATGGCTGGCCACTATGCTCCTCAAGGCTCTTCTCTCCTTTTCAAAACTTCTTGAACCACCACTGCACTGTACATTCATTAGCAGGGCCAAATGCTTTGTTGATGTTGCGAATTGTCTCTCCTGTTTTACTATCCATTTTGAACTCAAATTTAAAAAAATGCTCAAATTTGCTTTTTGGTTCACATAATTTCTATAGTCTAAAATACATAAATAAACAGCAAGTAATAAGTCATTAGCAAGAAAAAAATAATAAAGTGAGAAATGTGTGTTAAAATGAAGCCTGGTGTATAACATAATCACATTTATTTAAGAATGTATTTCAATATCAAATAGCAAAGTTCAACAATGCAAAACCACAATTACTTTTGCAAAAGTTTATTATTAGGAACAGATTAAGACCTATGAAATGAGAAATAAATATACTATATTTTCTTACCATAAAATCACAATAATTGTTATGTAATGAAATCTCTCCCTGCTGGCCTATGACCTTTTCTTATTTCATAAGTCTCTCTGCAAATATGAATTATGATAAACCAAGTATGGTCTTGTTTTTATTTAAAAAATGAACACTTAAGGGCAACTTGTGTTAAGTGCATAACTATATACTACTCATTAACAAACTTTTAATTTTGTCTTTCAGGTTGCAAAAATAATGTAACTTCAAGATTAAAGAAAAAAAGCATCTGGTACAAACTTGCTGTCCTTGCTACTATTAATTGGACTAGGGCTATGGACATTGGATCCTGGTCAGAGATCTCTGATACAGTCTTGTATAAGAGCTCTGCTGAACAAAGACCCCCTCACCCAAATATTACATAGTGACTGTCCAAACCTATCAGATACTCTTTTTGAGGGCATTTGAGCTTGAGACATAAGAGAAATAGTTTGGTAGTAGTAGAAATAGTAGAAGCAAAGTTAAAGAGTATCTAAATCTCCTTAAAAGCAGAATACCAAAGTTGGGATTGAGATGTTAATATTGCTTCCTGATGACAATACAACTTAATGTCTTATACTTTAAGATTTTGCAGTTCTGGAACTGTGATGTTGCTATAAGCCATGCTATTATCTTTCAATAAATTTCCATTATTTAACATGACTTGAAACTTAGAAGAGCATAACTTACCATTTGTTTCTGGTTTTTCACTATTCCATATAAACAGCTTCATGCTTATAATTTTAATCTTTGGTTAAATTATTTTCCATAGTATAAACTCCCAGAAGTGGTCTTAATGTTTCAAGAAATAAACGTTATGGGTTTTGCTTCCTATGTTGCTATATTACTTTCCAAAAGTATTGTAGGGTTTTAATAGTAAGATTTGAATATGGAATTTACTCTAGTCTTCAGTATTGATTTTGTGTTTAATTTTATAGATATAAAATAGTATCTCAAAGCTTTCTTAGTTTGTATTTCTTTGATTTATATCCAAAATACTGTTGATAAAGTTTGGTGAACTTTTGTGTAGACCCCCATGTCCACATGCCCTATGGACCAGCAGACAAAACTTCAAAGCTACAAGTTGATATTTGAGTCAGCAATGTGTAAATCATAGACTGAATTCTAGAATTTGTGCACTTGAAAACAAAGACTTTATTAAATATAGACCACAATATGAGATTGACAGTTTTCTGTTTGGACTAGCCTGTCATCAGTGCTTCAGAAAAGATGATTATTCATTGCATTAATTTTGATATGAGGATTGGCTTTTATTCCCTTCTGATTTGGTCTTAACTAACAGGAATTATTGGGCTTCCCTGGTGGCTCAGACAGTATATGGAGCTCAGAAATTTTTGTGTCCCCAGACCAATCTTCCACTTGAACTCATGTATAACTGCCAACGCTTTCATGTACTTCTACTATCATATTGTTGTCACTTTAGATTTCATTGTGGTCCTTAAGTTACCTACTCTGAATAAAAAAAAAGAAAAACTCTTTCAGTTTTGTTTCAATGGTTTTGATAGTTAACTAAGAACTTCCAGCATGGAAAGGCAAGCAGACAGAAAGCACCAGTTAATAGCTGCTTCTGGATCTACTCTCTTGTTTCTCAAGATCATCTGAACCAAACTAAAAGAAGTAATGTGGAGGAATTCAGCCAAGATAGTGAACTGAAATAGAAACATTTTACCCTATTCAGCACACAGAATGTTAGGTTAAATAATAACTTAAATATATACCCAACTTCAAAATTAGAGAAAAAAATTCTCCAGAAGTCTGTAGACATAGCAGGGAGAAGGAGTTGACACTTCGCTGCCCACGGGAGCGACCAAACTGACCTATGCCTTTTGGCTGGGCACATCTAGGCATGGAAGCTGAGGCTGTTGGTCCTGCACCTGCAGGGAGCTGTGAAACTACTACACTGTCCAAGAATGGGGACCAGGAAAGCCTTGCAAACGTGATCCAACTCGCCATGGATGAAAACAAGATGACACCCAAGTGATGGAGACCGGGGGTACTGTTCAGAGTGAGAGTTACCCTAAATTTGGATGGCCCAAATCAAGAAACAAACATAAAAATGTGTGTAACCTAAAACTAAAAGGAGATTGACTAGAGAGGAAAAACAATCAGATTGCTCATCAGCAAATAAATGCTGGAAAACAGAATAATATCTTCAATGTGCTGAGATTTCAATATGATTGTGTGACTGTATAATTTCATTTTTTATAATTATCAAATTTAAAATCTGTACCAGGCCTATCACTGAAGAATAAACCCAAAAGACTTTTTCATATGTACAAATACTAAGAGAGTTTGTCATCCATAGATCCTTTCTTTAAAAAAATTTGGCTGTACCACACAGCATATGGGACCTTAGTTTCCTGAACCCCAGGGATCAAATGCGCACCTCTTGCAATGGAAGCATGGAGTCCTAATCACTGGACCAGTAGGGAAGTCCCATATCTATAGATACTGGATGAAAGAACTATGGAAGAATGTGCTTTGCAAGGAGAATGAATACAGAAGGAAGAGTGGACCTATATAAGCACTGAATTTGGGAAAAATCACAGCTAAACTTTAAAAAGTGTGTAACTTTCCATTTTGCCTTGGGAAATGCATTTGTATTCAATGTCAAATATAATGTTGAAAGACAAATTCTTGCTTCGGCAAATTTTTCCAGTAAACACTGAAGTTATAGCTGTCATCAGAAGGATCAAAAACTTTTTTTTTTCTTAACATAATGCCCAGACTTGTACTACAAGTATCACAAACTCTTAAAAATGAAAATTATACATTTACACAGTCATAATTAAGCATATAGCTAGAGGCTGAGAAAAAAAGAAGGGTCAGCTTTTATTTTGGACTTAACTTATAAATTCTAGTAAGTGTTAATACCTAAAGTGAGATAGAATTCCCAGTATTAATCAAGAATAAATGACGTCAATCTCTAAATGTCCTAAACTTGGTCTGAGGTGAGCCTATCCTCATTACGTTTGACTTTTTGTAAACTTTCAACTTCTTTCTTGAATTAAAGGGTTTGAAGAAGACTACAATACTTACTACTGGAAACCTATATTTCTGTGGTTGTAACGGGCATATTAGCAGTTCTGAGGTTGACCTCAACTTTTAAATACCTTATCATTTGATATCTCATTTTGAACATGTTATTTTCTACTTGCTTCTGCCATTAGTATTTTTCTTCGTATGAGGTCAGGTGAGTTAGTTCAAGGTGAAAATAGTTGCTCAAGTGAATTTTAGTTATTTCATGCAAAGCATAGAGCATAGAGCACTCAAACAATTGAGTAAATTTTAGTTGACTTAAGAAAATAGAGTGTTCTACAAAGGAGGCGAGAATATACATTGGAGAAAAGACAATCTCTTTAACAAGTGCTGGGAAAACTGGTCAACCACTTGTAAAAGAATGAAACTAGAACACTTTCTAACACCATAGACAAAAATAAAGTCAAAATGGATTAAAGATCTAAACGTAAGACCAGGAACTATAAAACTCTTAGAGGAGAAGAAAAACACTCTCCAACATAAATCACAGCAGGATCCTCTATGACCCACCTCCCACAATATTGGAAATAAAAGCAAAAATAAACAAATGGGACCTAATTAAAATTAAAAGCTTCTGTACAACAAAGGAAACTATAAGCAAGGTGAAAAGACAGCCTTCAGAATGGGAGAAAATAATAGCAAATGAAGCAACTGACAACTAATCTCAAACATATGCAAGGAACTCCTGCAGCTCAATTCCAGAAAAATAAATGACCCAATCAAAAAATGGGCCAAAGAACTAAACAGACATTTCTCCAAAGAAGACATACGGATGGCTAACAAACACATGAAAAAATGCTCAACATCACTCATTATCAGAGAGATGCAAATCAAAACCACAATGGGGTACCATTTCACGCCAGTCAGAATGGCTGCGATCCAAAAGTCTGCAAGCAATAAATGCTGGAGAGGGTGTGGAGAAAAGGGAACCCTCTTACACTGTTGGTGGGAATGCAAACTAGTACAGCCACTATGGAGAACAGTGTGGAGATTCCTTAAAAAACTGGAAATAGAACTGCGTTATGACCCAGCAATTCCACTGCTGGGCATACACACTGAGGAAACAAGAATGGAAAGAGACACGTGTACCCCAATGTTCATCACAGCACTGTTTATAATAGCCAGGACATGGAAGCAGCCTAGATGTCCATCAGCAGACGAATGGATAAGAAAGCTGTGGTACATATACACAATGGAGTATTACTCAGCCATTAAAAAGAATACATTTGAATCAGTTCTAATGAGGTGGATGAAACTGGAGCCTATTATACAGCGTGAACTAAGCCAGAAAGAAAAACACCAATACAGTATACTAACGCATATATATGGAATTTAGAAAGATGGTGATGTGAGACAGCAAAAGAGACACAGATGTATAGAACAGTCTTTTGGACTCTGTGGGAGAGGGAGAGGGTGGGACGATTTGGGAGAATGGCATTGAAACATGTATAATATCATATATGAAATGAATCGCCAGTCCAGGTCCGATGCATGATACAGGAAGTTCAGGGCTGGTGCACTGGGATGACCCAGAGGGATGGCATGGGATGGGAGGCGGGAGGGGGGTTCAGGATGGGGAACATGTGTATACCCATGGCAGATTCATGTTGATGTATGGCAAAAGCAATACAATATTGTAAATAATTAGTCTCCAATTAAAATAAATAAATTTAAATTTAAAATAAATAAATAAATAAAAATTTTAAAAAGAAAAGAAATGGAGTGTCCTAAATACCTGGTGCTGCAGTTATTAATCATGACATCTCCCAGGATATTGGTGAGGAGGTATCCTCACCACATAGATAGGTATATACACCTATCTATGCGGAATATACAATCTGCTGGGGAGATAAGAGAAATGGGAAACCGAATGAGGTAAGTTTACAGGTGTCTCCACTGACAGACTTGAGCAATTGGATTTGATCTGATAGGGAATGGAGACTTGTGACTTGCCAGAGGAAGCAAGTGATGTGCCAAAATGATGTTTCAGAGTGACATAAGTATAAATCCAAACATTATCTTAGGATCTTCGCAGTTACTGCCAGATTTTTTTTTTTTATGATCTATATCAAAGTTATCTACCTATCGTGAGAATTAACTTCAGTAGATATTTAGACTAAAAACTGGAATCAGCCTGTCATTCAGCATGCTTGTGGCCTTCCTTCCTCATCATCTGTTAACATGCTCTTTGAAATTCAAATTTTAACATTTGCCTATCCAAAACAGAGCTAGAAAGATAACATTGCTGTCAAATTATAAAATCTAATATAAATGATTTCTGCTATAGTCATCTTCATGATGCCAAAAAATCCACTCTCTCGATGGTTTCTTTATGGTACAACGTCATCCTGTTTTTCTTTTTTAACTGTAAAAATAATACCAGGAAAATATCATTGTGGTCTGGTTGTGGGGAAGGACTTTTTAAACAAGGTACACAAAGTGCAATCCACAAGCAAAAAAAAAAAAAAAAAAATCAGGGCTATGTATGGCTGTATATGTTATTTACTGCACAACTCCAGGGGGACCATTTACCTAGATCTTGATGTGAATGCTTCTCCCAGAGTTGTACAGTGTGGTAGTCTGGTGGGAAACGGATGGATTTCTTAAAAGACACTATAAACGAAATGGAGCACAGAGTGAAAGACAATATTTCCAATGTTTGAAACCAACTAAGAATTTATCTTTATGGCAAAACCAATACAGTATTGTAAAGTAAAATAGAGTAAAAATAAAAATTAAAAAAAAAGAACTTATCTTTATAACAGTATGCCCAGTAGTAATATGAGCCATAAATGTGAGCCACTTATGAAATTTTAATTTTTCTAATAGCCATATTATGAAAAGTAAAAATGAACAGGTAAAATTAATTTTGACAATATATTTTGTTTAAAGCAGTTTATCTAAAATACTTTCACATTTCAACATATAACCAAGGAGATATTTTACATTGCTTTTGCATGAGTTTTTAATATTCGGTGCATATTTTACACTTCATTGCATGTCAATTTTTGTGCTTACAGCAACATGATGCGGTGAGAGAAAAAATAACATGAGTTCTACAGCACAATACCGTTTATTTACATTCAGACACACAATTCTACAAACCCCCACACATTTTACAGGAATATATACATAAGGACATATGATGAGAGTGGATGTCTGAGGTAGAGGGGAGAAAAGAGATCAGGAATAAAAATGGAAAAACATAATACTGCCTATGGTAAAAAACAAAAGTTCACAATATAGAAGTCCTCATTCTAAATTCCCCAAACCTCTTCTACTGATTCCTTTTGGGAAGTTCTCTTTTTTTTCTTGTAATTTGGACGGGAGTTTTCACCATTCCTGCTCACCACTTTATTCTCTATCTACTTCAATAGTCTTCTCTATGCCAAATCTCCCTACATCTATATCTCCAACAAGATTCTCTTGTACTACTTAATCTTCTCACCTCCCACTGCACGTTTTTACTATTAGCTAAACTTAACACCATGAGTACTATCTTCACCTTCAACCTAGATACTGATCTTTCTAAGATTTCTTGCTTCTATCACCATCATTCCTTCAGTCTCTGAGAGGAACACTTATAGTCATCTTTGATTCTCTCCTCTCCTTTCCTTAATATGTCAGCAGTTATCAAGACTTGCTGCTTTTACCTTGATTATCAGTGCTATCTTTTTCTCGTTGCAACACTCTATACCCAGAGAACTCACCATCTGTCATTAGGTTGTTTTAAGACAATTTTTATTTTTTTTAAAGAGTAGTTTTAGGTTTAAAGCAAAGTTGAGAGGAAGGTAAGAGATTTCGCATATAACCCTCTGCCCAACATATGAGTAGCCTCCCTTATTATCAGCATCTCCTACTAGAGTGGTATGTTTTTTACAATTAATGAACCTACACTGACACATCATAATCACTGAAAGTCCATAGTTTACATTAGGGTTCACTCTTGTTGGTGTACATTTTATAGGTTTGGATGAGTACGTAATAACATGTATTCATTATTATGGTATCATGCAAGAGTATTTCACTACCTTAAAAATTCTCAGTGCTTCACCTATTCACCCTCCACCCACACCTTTAGGTTTTCATCCTTCCGGCCCATTTGCAAACTGCCAAATCTCTCTTTAGCACTGTTTTCATCACATTGCTACCTTGCTTAAAACCCCCAGTGGTGCCAATATGTTGTCTTTTGGCTGCTCAGCATTTATTTCTCTTTCACACCTCAACTCCCTTTGAGGAATTATCTCTTCTCATTGGCTATAGTTTGGAAAAACTGTTAATCTAGTACTCACCTTCTTCAGCTATGAGAAGGGTATGTGACCCAGGTTACATACTGGGGCTTCAGACCAGTCTATCCCTCTGTTTAAATTGTTAGCAATGTGACAAAGAGATCAAACAAGGCTATGTATTCATTCACACTAGCAAGTATCTCTGGCTTACTTTAAGAAAGTGAAAGTTGCTCAGTTGTATTTGACTCTTTGTGAACCCATGAACTTTAGTCCATGGAATTCTCCAGGCCAGAATAGTGGAGCGGGTAGCCTTTCCCTTCTCCAGGGGATCTTCCCAACCCAGGATTGAACCCAGGTCTACCACATTGCAGACAGATTCTTTACCAACTGAGCCACAAGGGAAGCCTACTTTTAGTCTGCTTTAAGACCACTCTTCTATTTACTGCTTTTTAGCCCTTGGAGGCCACACTGCTTTCTAATTTTCCAAACTCTGTTTTCTAGCCATCGCATTGATTCTAGGCACTCCTGGTATCTTTCCAATGAACCACTCTCTTGAAGTTTGCAAGAGTTGGTTTCTGATGCTTGCAGGCAGAACCTGACTGATTCCTTCTCTATCATACAAAGCATATAATCTTCTTTCCTGGTTTTGTATCCTCTGTGATCCCACCTCCACCTATTTTTTCTTACTCACCAAAGCTTTAGCCAGGTCAGTCAGTTTCTGACTCTGAAATTGCCGTGTTAGTCCTGCTTCCATGCTTTATGACATCCTGAAATGACCTATTCTCTTTCATGCATCTGGCTCTCTGTTGGATACAATGTCCAAATATATGTGAAAAGCTTTGCTGAAATCTGTGATATTCCCCTGAGCTACTAACCTAGTTACTCTACCAAAAAGAAAATGTCATGGTTTGTTCTTAGTGAATCCACATAGGCTGCTGATAATCACCACGTGCCTTTTTTAAATGTTCACAAACCAACTGCTTAATAACCCATTCTAGACTTTTACCGATCAGTCTGAAGCTTTGTGGTTTGTAATTTCCAGAAGCTATTCTTTCCTTCTTTCTGGAAACCAGAGCCCTTGACTATTTTCAGCTCTGCCAACTCTTATTTTTGTGAATTCTTAAGGTTGTTGACAATAGACGGTGAAAACTAAACATACTTGGACTGTTCCTCACTTTGATGCTTGCTTTGTCTGGGTGCAGGCATCAGAATGGCCTTAAGGCAATTACATTTTCTCTGACTCTTTACTAACTTTAGGATGTAATACCCTGACCACCTCTTTTTTCCCCTTGATTGGTACTTTAGTATGTATTTTAAAATTATGGAAATGATATATGCTTATCATTAAACTACTCCAATATTACCAAAATGTACAAATGAAAAATGAAAGTCTCCCCAGTCAATCCTGCTGTTAACAAATTGGAGTGTATCCTTCTAGACAGTATTTATGCACTAACAAACATCTTATATATTTTTTAGATAGATCATACCCTGCACACTGTGCTGAAACTTAGTTTATTCACCTAACAATATACCATTAGCATCATCCCATGTTTATTGTATAGAGTTATCTCATTTTTGCAGTGAGTACATGGTATTCCTTTGTAAACACTGCAAAAAGGCATCGAAGTAGATAGGCCAGATAGTTAAATGATGCCATTTAATACAGTCTCAGAAATATTAAATGCCCTGCCTCAGGTGTCACAACTAGTTAGGGGCAGAGTGAGGTTAGAATCCACACCTTTTGTTTCCTAAATCCACTGTTTATTACAACGTAGATAGCTTCTCCTATGCCCGCTTGTGAAGAAAATAGGACTGATGAAAAAAACCTGTGCATGACTCACAGGGACCTCAGCATATGGTTGTCAGGAATGTGCTGTGTCAGTTCCCTGGTGCCGTGCTGAGCAGTGTTGGTTTTTTTTAATATGGTGAGAAACAAAGAGAATTAAAGTCTTTCCGTGTGTTTCTTAGGTTGAACAATGACGTCTGCTTACGCATAGAGACAGTCATAGTATGCATATGAACTTATATTCTTACATGTAAGGCTGGGATTATTAACCTTGTCTGCGCACTGGAATCACTTGGAGAGTGATTATAAAATAACCACGCTGGGTTTACCAATACCAGGTAGTCTGACTCACTTGTCTAGAAGTGGAAATCTTTTCAGGTGATTCTAAATATGCAATCAAGAACCATGGGAGTGGGAGGGCAGCCTGAATTGTGAGTTAAGCCTTACTAAGCTTCTGGGAAGAAACTTTTTCTTCCTTCCCTGCAAGTGTGCCCCAAAAGGGTTTCCAACTCCTTGAATTTTTACATTCTTCCAGCAGAGGAGCATATATTTGGATTTTGGTTGATCAACTGATCTGATAGGTAGAAATTCTAGCTCTCAGCAAAGAGAAAGGACAGGAAACAAAGCCTCTATCTGGGGAAAGGGAAAACATAAAATAAAATGAAAAGGAAGTATCATAGAGTGGAAAATCAAGATTTTCTTCCTAAGGGAAATTTCATAAAGTAGTGTGACTTGATCTTTTGAGTAGACAATACCCAGGAGTGTCAGGAAGAGTCAGAAGGTTGTTGTGCAACTTTCCAGGAAAGGGGGAACTTGTCATTCCCAGGGCCTCCCTAAGTCCTGTTTAACCCCATGTTCACCTTCAGGGCTAAAGCAGTAATGCATCCCATTTCAGTTCCTGTTTATAGTTCTGGGGTCTTGGAACCTAGGGTCAAATATAGAATGATTAAAAATGAGAATAGTCCCTAGAAAACATGGTGCCCATTTAGGGGGCTATTTATCTTCTAACTAGGAACCAATCTAG
Organism: Ovis aries; assembly: GCF_016772045.2. Classification (NCBI taxonomy): domain Eukaryota; kingdom Metazoa; phylum Chordata; class Mammalia; order Artiodactyla; family Bovidae; genus Ovis; species Ovis aries. The sequence continues at coordinate 57,675,816 of NC_056060.1, read as the reverse complement.
ACAGCATATTAAAAAGCAGAGACATCACTTTGCTGACAAAGGCCTGTATGGTCAAAGCTATGGTTTTTCTAGTAGACATGTACAGATATGAGAGTTGGACCATAAGGAAGGTTGAGCACCAAAGAATTGATGCTTTCAAACTGTGGTATTAGAGAAGACCCTTGAGAGTCCGTTGGAGAGCAAGGAGATCAAACCAGTCAATCCTAAAGGAAGTCAACCCTGAATATTCATTGGAAGAACTTATGCTGAAGCTGAAACTCCAATACTTTGGCCACCTGATCCAAAGAGTCTGTTCACTGGAAAAGATCCTGATGTTGGGAAAGATTGAGGGCAGGAGAAGAGGGAGACAGGATGACATGGTTGGATGGCATCACCAACTCATTTGACATAAGTTTGAGCAAACTCAGGGAGATAGTGTAGGACAGAGAAGCCTGGTGTACTGCAGTCCATAGGGTTGCAAAGAGTCGGATATGACTTAGTGACTGAACAACAGCAGGAGCCAGCACCCTGGAGGATAAAAGTTGAGTGGGCTGAAGTCACTTTATACTTACAGTGACCCTTAGAGCAAGTTTGGTATTCTCTTTATCTATACCAGAAGTAATCAAGCAACTTTTAGACACTGATCATCCTGGATTAATGGTCACTCACTGATCCTAAGAAGGAGGTTAGCAAGAAAGTAATCTAAATTTTACTTCCATTAACATTATAGAATTAAGAAAACATCTTAAAATGTTACATGGTTTGTATCTCCAAATAGTTACCGTGTATGACTTCTACTCACATTGGAAAGACGATACCGCTGGGGAATCAAAGCACAAAACAGTAAGAAACAAAGACACTGAATATAAGCAGATGGAAAAAAATCTGAGAGTAACCAATAGCTCTCAATTTAAAATCAAGATAGAAAGGAGCAAAAATTAAACAGGTAGTTCTATAAAGGAGTGATAATTATTTGTAGCCAGGAATTTAAAAATACTAGTATGTGGATAAATATCATATTAAAAGATATTTGCAGGTAGAATAATTGGCCATCTCTGTTAACTGTCCTGATTTTAACACTGAACATCTCTTGTATTGAGAAAGTACTTAATCCTGAGCAAAAATGAGATAGTAGGTCACCTTACCTATAGGTCCATCTTCTTGGAGAATTAATGAATATAAGAAAGTCTGTGAGCCAAGGTCCCACTGTACACTCAAATTATAATAATGTTGAAATGTGAAAATGACAGTTGCTCAGTTGTGTCCGACTCTTTGTGATCCCATGGACTATACAGTCCATGGAATTCTCTAGGCCAGAATACTGGAGTGGATAGCCTTTCCCTTCTCCAGGGGATCTTCCCAAGCCAGGGATCAAATTCAAGTCTCCCACATTGCAGGTGGATTCTTTACCAGCTGAGCCACAAGGGAAGCCCATAATAATGATAGGAGAGTATTTTAAAAGGCGTGGGCATGTTGCAGGAAAATCACATGGGAGAATGTAGTACCTTAGGACTGATAACAGCAGTACTACTTGTTCAGTAGTACTTGAAGGCTTCAAGTAGAGAGTGAGAGTATCTGGAGCTAGATCGATGCTAGAGATAGGGGGATAAATGAAGAGAGCCACTTGACTGAGGCTGAGACCTTAAATGGAGGGACATATCTAATGCATAACAGTCCTTCAGGGAGTGGGCCAGGGCATAAATATCCTGATGTCATTCTCTCTCCTCCCCCTGATCTTCTGTGGGTGCTTCCCATTTGGCCAAAACCTACCAGAAATTGAAAGGAAGGAAGCTGTTGATCTGCCTCCCGGGGTACAGAGCAGGGTGAAAAAGAGTGGAGGGTACATCTGAAGGAAAAGTAAAAACTATCTGGCACAGAAAGAAAGAATGAATAATTATGTTTATCTCTGAAAATTAAGGTGGGTAGTATAGTGGTTGCTCTCCAAGATTAGGCTTAAGAGAGAGAAATGTGAATGGAAGGAATAACAAGCTTGACCTTGGGATTCAAAATGGCTAGAAGTCAAAAGCTCCAAACTGTTTAGCTCAGGGCCATCCAAGAAAGTTTTCTGTGATGATAGAAATGTTCTGTATTTGCTCACTACTATGACTGTTGCTTCTCTGGTGGCTTAGATGATAAAGGATCTGCTTGCAATGCAGGAGACCTGGATTCAATATCTGGGTCGGGAAGATCCCCTGGAGAAGGCAATGGCACCTCACTCCAGTGCTCTTGCCTGGAAAATCCCATAGACGGAGGAGCCTGGTAGGCTGCAGTCCATCGGGTCCCTACAAGTAGGACATGACTGAGCGACTTCACTTTCACTTTTCACTTTCATGCACTGGAGAAGGAAATGGCAACCCAGTCTAGTGTTCTTGCCTGGAGAATCCCAGGGACAGGGGAGCCTGGTGGGCTGTCATCTATGGGGTCAGACAGAGTTGGACACGACTGAAGTGACAGCAGCAGCAGCAGCAGCATGACTGTTGCTTCTCTGGTGGCTTAGATGATAAAGGATCTGCTTGCCATGCAGGAGACTTGGATTCAATACCTGGGTCGGGAAGATCCCCTGGAGAAGGAAATGGTAACCCACTCCAGCATGCTTGCCTGGGAAATCCTGTGGACAGAGGAACCTGGCAGGCTACAGTCCATGGGGTCACAAAAGAGTTAAACACAACTAAGTGATTAACACATGATTGTTGCCCAAATGGAAATCCTAGCTAATGTTACTGAGTATGTTAATTTTACATTTTATTTAATTCTAATTAATTTAAACTTAAAGAGATATTTGTGGCTTCTAGAGACTGTATTGGATGGTGCAGGTCTATATGTGGAGGCCAACTATGCCAATGTACTGTTGCAGCTAGATAAAAGCCAAAATGAATTAGATTTCACAGTACTCTCAACCTCATCTTAACTACTTTGAAACATTTTACACTGTTGACTATTCCTTCTTTCTTAAACTGTCCTTTGTATTTGGCTCTCATGATACTACACTCTTCTGGTTTTCTCTCTGCTTCTTTGTCCATTCCTTCTCATTCTCTTTCATAGGCTGGTCTTCTTCAATTTCCACTTAAATGTGCCTCAGTGTGTGAGGATACTTTGGACTACAAGCAACAGAAAACCCATGAAAAAATTTAAAAAATAAGGAGTTTCAGAATTCAGGTGATTTAAGGGTTGCTTAATTTAGTGGCTCAATTAAGTAGCTGAAGTCCCAGATTCTTTTATATATTTCTTCTTCTCTGCCATCCTTAGTTTGTTAACTTTGTCCTTGGACTAACTCCTTTCATGATTGCAAGGCAGCTGCTGCAATTCCAGATATAATGATCAAAGGAAGAGGAGGTTTCTTTTCCTGTAACTCATAGAAAGCTGTCCCAGAAATCCCAGGCAAATTTCTTATATCTTATTGGCCAGAGTTGCCCATGCCTAAACCACTCCCTGGAAAACTAACTATGATTAGCTCAGCTCAATGGTTATAAAGCTTCACTGCACATTTGGATCACCTAACAAGTTTTTAAAAATTCTAATATGCCCCAATCCAATTAAATTCCAGTCTCTGGGGATGGATCCAATAACTTATACACACACATAGATATATTCATAGTAGCTTTATGGAGATATAAAATTTAAAGTGAACAATTGAGTGATTCCTAGTAGAATATTTACAGAGTTCTGCAACCATCACCATGGTCAATTTTACAACATTTTCATCACCTCCAAAAGCTCTCATTAATAGTCATTCCCCATTTCCCCTAAGCTGTCAGTCCTAGGCAATCACTAATCTTTCTTTCTATGTAGATTTGTCTATTCTGGACATTTCATAAAAATGAAGTTATTCAACATGTGGGCTTTTGTAATTGGCTTCTTCACATAGCATAACATTTTCAAGATTCATCCATGTTGTAGCATATATCAATACTTCATTCCTTTCTACGATTGAATAATATTAACATTGTATGGAATGCTACATTTTATTTATTCATCAGTTAATGGACAGTTGGGTTGTTTCTGCTTTTTGGTTATTATGTATGATTCTATGAACATTTGTGTATGAGCTTTCATGTGGACATATTTTTCCTTTCTCTTGGGTGTATACCCAGGAGTAGAATTGGTGGGTCATGTGATATCTCTAGTCCTAACCTTTTGAGGAACTTTCAGACTGTTTTCCAAAGTGCCTGAACCAGTTAGTATTTCCTCCAGCAATATACGAGTGCTCTGAATTTCTCTACCTCCTTGTCAATAATTATGTCTTTTTTATTGTAGTCATCCTGCTGCTGCTGCTAAGTCGCTTCAGTCGTGTCCGACTCTGTGAGACCCCAGAGACGGCAGCCCACCAGGCTCCCCTGTCCCTCGGATTCGCCAGACAAGAACACTGGAGTGGGTTGCCATTTCCTTCTCCAATGCGCGAAAGTGAAAGTGAAGTTGCTCAGTCGTGTCCGATTCCTAGCGGCTGTAAAGTGATATTTCTTTGTGGTTTTGATTTGCATTTCCCCGGTGGCTAATGATATTGAGCAGCTTTTCATGTATTTATAGACCATTTTTATGTCTTCTTTGGAGAAATGTCTGTTTACATCAGATTTTTCTCATTTTAAGATTGGGTGGTTTTCTTTTCATTGAGTTGTAAAGGTTCTTTATATATTTTAGATACAAGTCTCTTATCATATATATGACTTGCAAATATTTTCTCCTATATTGTCAGTTGTCTCTTCACTTTCTTGTTGATATCCTTTGAAACATAAAGATTTTTAATCTTGATGAAGTCCAATTTGATCCATTTCTTCTGCCGCATGTGCTTTGGTGTCATATCAAAGAAAGCTTTGTAAAATCTGAGGTCATAAAGATTTATTCTTTTATTTTCTTCTAATAGTTTTTATCATTTTGGCTCTTATAATTATGTCTATGGTTCATCTTCAGTTATTTTTTACATATGGTATAAGGAAGAGGTCCAATTTAACTCTTGGCATGTGGGTATCCAGTTGTCCTGGGCCCGTTTGTTGAAGAGACTATCTTTTCCTCATTGAATTGTTTTGTCATCCTATACCAAATCAATTGACTGTAAACGAGATGATTTATTTCTGGGCTTTCAAGTCTATCCTTTTCATCTTTATGTCTGTCCTTTTACAAGTACCATACTGTCTGATTACTATAACTTTGTAGTAAGTTTTGAAATCAGGGATGTGAGTCCTCCAACTTCTTCTTTTTTTTTTTTTTTTACATTTTGACCACACCTGGCAGCATGTGGGAATCTTAGTTCCAGACCAGGGATCAAACCCACACCTACCCTGTGGTGGAAGTGACAAGTCTTAACTACTGGGCTACCAGTGAAGTCCCCCAAGTTTTTTTTTTTTAAACAAAGATTAGTGACTTCAGGTCATTATATTTCTATATGAAAATTAGGATCAACTTGTCAATTTCTGCAAAAAAAACAACTTTGATTTGACAGGGATTGTGTTGCATCTGTAGATCAGTATGAGAATAGCTTACTCTTTAAAAAAAATTGTTTTAAAAAAAATTTATTTATTTGGCTGCACTGGGTCTTTTAGTTGTGGCATGTGGAATCTTTAGTGTGGCATGGGGGATGAGCTCTTAGTTGCAGCAGGTAGGATCTGGTTCCCTGACCAGAGATCGAACCCAGGCCCCTTGCACTGGGAGACCCTGGACCACCAGGGAAGTCCTGAGGGTTGCTTACTGATAACAATATTAAGCCCTCTATCCATGAACATAAGATGTTTTTCCATTTAGTCGGACCTTTAAAAAAATCTATTTTAACAGTGTTTTGTAGTTTTCAGAGTATGAGAACTAGTGCTAGGATGGTGGAGCGTAGGTTGTTGCTAGTAGTAAGATCTTTAGCTTCCCCTCATCCACATGAGTTGCATGGGGGAAAGGAGACTAACAAATAAAAATCTAGATTCTCTTCAGACAGAACAAAAGGTTATACAGTGAGGAGTAGTTCCTTAGGCTTTGATTGGTGCCGTGGGAACCCACACTGAGGAAGGGGAGGTGGGACGTGGTTTATTTTTCACTTTTTTTGCTCCTACTCTTTTGCAGTTTCTGACTTCTCCAGAACAGGGAGGGATGAATGGATGACAGGTCAGTGAGCAAAGGCTGGTGCTGTTTATAGATTTCTCTCGGCTGTGGAATGCCTTCTATAACAGCAGGTGACCAAATATTTTCTGGCACTTTTATGGGTTCTTTGGTACACCTGCGGTGGACCTCCTCACACTTTTCTGTGCCAGAGGTGATCTCTGGGTGACCTTTGGTGATCTCCCCTCACCTTTTCTGTTTTCTTGTTGTGCATCCCCTCTTTTTGGTGAGGTGGGGACTGTCACTCAGAGATCTGTCACTTCTCTCAGACAAGGTTCTTTCAGATAGCTCACACCTGGCTACCTGTACCCAGGTGTCTGTTTGGCCTGGTGAATTCCTGTATTCTTGCCATGCCACGTGGCAGAAGAGCAGTTTTTGAACAAGTTCTGACTCCCCTCCCCTTGACTTTCTATCATGGTAGCTCTAGCCAGTCTCCTGCCTTCAGACCTCTCCAGACAGAGAGCAGGCATTAAGCCTAAGACTCCTGGGACACTTATCAGACTCTCCCAGGACTCCCAGGCTCTGCTCTGATAGTAAACAGCTTGGTGCAGGCCTGAGCGTTTCTGTAACTTAGCCAGTATTCATTCAGGGACTGATATGTTAGTCTCTCCTGTTGCAGGCTATCCTGACTTCTGTGAAATTCTCTTTGAACAGGCTTAGGGGAGGGTATAGAGAAGAAGGAAAAGAAATAGCACCTTTGCTAGCGCGTACGCCCTTGTGAGAATTAGGAAAAATATCTTACTCCTCAAGATACTTTACTGCCATCTGCTGGTAAACTGGTGTAGTACTACACAAATCTCCGTTGACTGTGAGGTTAACGGTGCCCCCTGTGGTTGTGCAATACACACTTAGCACAGCTGTAGGGAGTGTTCCCAAGAATAGAAACCTTTGATTCTATGAATTCCTTTCAATGACTTTTTTCTAACGAACATTTTCCCCCTCATATTTACAGTATGAGTGGATAAGGGTTTTATCTTTTCATAATCCTTCAGAGATGTATCTAGCACCTTTCCTCTCAGTGTGGGAGTATTTATTACCCCTTGTTTTCAACTTTATGCCCTTAAAGGAAATTCTGAGAAAACAGAAAAATCTCATTTTGTTTCTTGTTATTGTCATTTGTTAGCCAAATGTTAGGCAGGATATGAAGGTAACTTACAAAGAATTCGGAAGATGACCGCTCTTTTGAAGTACAAATATCTATAGTAAGCTCTCTCCCACCTACAGAGTTAGTAGTAACCAGATTTATCCTGGATAATAAAGTGTCAAAGAATCTAGAAAATCTCAGTCATATTTTACAGCCAAGTATATGATAGATATTTGATGAATGAATGAATGAGAAAATGAGTGAATACAGGACCAAATGGAGGCCATCTAAGAATCTAAGAGTTATTTGTTTTCATTCATCAGGGTATTTCTGTGAGAATCTGCCTGTAATTACCTACCACAAACTGGTTTGCTTAAAACAACAGCAATTTAGCTGTCATAGTTCTTTGGCCCAAAGTCCAAAATCAAGGTATTTGCAGGGTTGGTTTCCCCTGGAACCTCTGAGGGAGAGTCTGTTCTGTGCCCCATTCCTATCTTTTATTAGCAATTCTTTATGGTGGCTGGAAATTTTGGAATTCCTTCGCCTGAGGTGTATAACTCCAATCTCTGCTTGCATCTTCACATGGCTTTTCCCCTGTGTCTCTCTTGTGTCTCAAATCTCCTTCTCTTTTTTCTTGTAAGGACTCAGTGCTTGTATTTAGAGCTTACCCTCAATCTAGGATGATCTTACCCCAAGATTCTTAACTTAATTACATCTGCAAAGACCATATTTCCAGATAAGGTTGCTATATGGGTGTGAGCATAACTGATGGCATCTTGAGGCCCATGCAGTTTCTCCTGTTCCTCTGCTGACTCTACTCAGGACTGTACTGTGTGGTAAATCACTTCCCTGTTGTCAAGACCTTTGTAGTTAATAGATACTGTTTAATAATCATCAGGAGTAGGTGGCTTCTATGCTTCATTAGTTCCCAAACAATGATGAAAACTTGTTGACATGTTCCTGGTACGCCTAAGACTAGTTACTCATTCAGTCATCTTGACCCTGGAATGCATTTCCTGTTTCCAAGCAGGCATCCCCATTCCCTAGGTTAACTATAAAATTGTCCCAGTGCCCTCTCCACAGTGCAGAGTGCAGCTGCCAATGTTTCAAATAGTTGTCTGGCCAGTCCCATCTTATAAGTTTGTTACTGTTGTTGTTTAGTTGACGTGTCATCTCTGACTCTTTTGCAACCCCATGGACTGTAGCCCAGCCAGGTTTCTCTGACCATGGAATTTCCCAGGCAAGAATGCTGGAGTGGGTTGCCATTTCCTACTCCTGGAGGTCTTCCCAACCCAGGACTTGGGATCGAACCCAAGACTCTTGCATCTCCTGCATTGGCAGGCGGATTCTTAACCGTGGTGTCACCTGGGAAGTCACCCTATCAATTACCCAGTGGTATATTGATCCATTCACTATATGGAGCTGTCTGCCTCCTTTTCTGTTCTCAAGACATCCTCTCAGTTTGGTGGGTACTTTTCATTCCCTCCGTCCTCCAATAATTGTATTCACAGGTACTGGGATTAGAACTTGGAAAGCTCATTTTGCAGGCTATTATCCAACACATTGCACCAGTGAAAATCACTCATACAGTGGTCCAGACTTGAGTTATGCAATGCCAGTGAATGAGCTTTTCCACACTTTACAGCAGACAGTAAGATTCTATTTGGCCAGTGCAAGTGTGTCTTTGACTTGATACCCATGTTACCATCAATCATGAGGAACACCACACCCACACTATTGAAGTCATATTAAGTGTCTGGACCTTGCATGGTAACAAGCTAAGGGAAATCACAAATAGAAAATCATCTGTCCTTAATATTCTGAGAAGTACAGTCATCAAATAAATTAAGATGTAAAAAATGACAGTTTCTTTGAGAATAGAGAGAAACAAGAAGCATACTAGAAGATTCCTTCCTTGCTGGCTCAATGGTTTTTCCTAATATTGAAAATTTTTAAGAGTATTCAAATTTCTCAAAAGCCTCTACTACAGAAGTGAAGTGAGAAAAATTCTTCAGCAGATATGTATAACCATTGCCTCTGAATTAGAATGAACCCATCATAATCCATTTTTTTCAGATATAATGCTTTTGGTGAGCATGGAGGCCTTGTTTCTTCTCACTGAATTGCGATTCTAAGCACCTGGCCACTGTTATGCCAAATGAGGATCTGCAAGGGCACCAACTGCTTACTCTACTCATTCAGGTTTGAACCGGAATCCTATTAATCCTTACACTCCAGTAGGATTCCTCCATGAATAACAACCATTGTTCCTTACTAAATTCCTTCTTTCTGATGAATATCCTTTGTGTTTATGTGAAAATTTTGTCAAATATACACAAAGATACAGGGAACTTTCACAAAACCATCACCAAGATTCTAGAATTATCAATATTTTATTATACATAGATAACCTATCTATTCTCTATTTGCTGAGATATTTTAAAGAAAATACCCGATATCATGCCATTTTATCCCTACATACTTTGGTATGGATATCTAAACATTAGACACAGTTTCTTATATACAACAGACAATATCAGTATCATAACCAAAGTAATTCTGCAGTATCATTTAATACCCAGTCTATATTCAAATTTCCCTGAGTATTTAAAAAATGTCTCTTTGTGGTTTTGGTTTATTTAAACCAGAATTCAAAAAAGACCCAGACACTAAATTAGATTGTTGTCTCTTTAATCTCTTTAGAGACCTTCTTAGTGGTCCAGTGATTGGGAATCCACTTGCCAATGCAGGGGACACGAGATGGATCCCTCCTCTGGGAGAATCCCACGTGCCGCAGAGCAACTAAGCCTGTAGGCCTCAAATACTGAAGCCACTGCAAGGAGAAGCACATACCACAACTAGAGAGTTGCCCCCTGCTCTCTGCAACTAGAGAAATCTCTTGAGCAGCAATGCAGACCCAACACAGCCAAAATAAAATAATTAATTAATTTAAAACATCTCCTTTAGTTCAGGGTTTCTCGACAATGGCATTATTGATATTTCAGACCAGATAATTCTTATAGGGATGGGAGTGGAGGATGTGTTGTGCATTGTAAGATGTACAACAGCATACTTGATCTCTGCTTCCTAGATTCCAGTAGCACCCCTCACACTGTGACAGTCAGTAATTTCTCCAGACATTGTTTACCCACACTGAGGACAAAATCATCTTTGGTTGAGAAAACTGATTTAATAAGTCATCTCCTCCTTCTTCTTCTTTTCAATATGACATTAATTTACAGAATAAATTAGATGAGTTGTTTTGTACACTGTCCCACATTCTGAGTTTGTCTGCTGGCACCTGGGATCATCTACCTTATTACTCTGTCACTTATTCCCGTCTCTGGAAACTAGGGAGGCAAAAAAAAAGTGAAAGTGTGAGTCTCTCAGTTGTGTCCAACTCATTGCAACTGAATGGCCTATAGCCTGCCAGGCTCTTCCATCCATGAAATTCTCCACGTAAGACTCTAAGAGTGGGTAGCCATTTCCTTCTCCAGGGAATCTTCCTGACCCAAGGATGGAATCCAAGTCTCCTGCATTGAAGGCAGGTTCTTTACTGTCTGAGCCATCAGGGAAGCCCAAGGGAGGCAAAGTTAGACTCAATATTTCTGGCAGAAATACTTCAGAATTGGTGCCATATACTGGGCTTCATATTGTATCAAATCAGGAGGCCTAACATATCTGATAACTTCCAGATGTTCAAGCTGGTTTTAGAAAAGGCAGAGGAACCAGAAATCAAATTGCCAACATTTGCTGGATCATTGAAAATGCAAGAGAGTTCCAGAAAAACATCTATTTCTGCTTTATTGACTATGCCAAAGCCTTTGACTGTGTGGATCACAATAAACTGTGGAAAATTCTGAAAGAGATGGGAATACCAGACCACCTGACCTACCTCTTGAGAAACCTGTGTGCAGGTCAGGAAGCAACAGTTAGAACTGGACATGGAACAACAGACTGGTTCCAAATAGGAAAAGGAATATGTCAAGGCTGTATATTGTCACCCTGTTTATTTAACTTATATGCAGAGTACATCATGAGAAACGCTGGGCTGGAAGAAGCACAAGCTGGAATCAAGATTGCCAGGAGAAATATCAATAACCTCAGATATGCAGATGACACCACCCTTATGGCAGAAAGTGAAGAGGAGCTAAAAAGCCTCTTGATGAAAGTGAAAGTGGAGAGTGAAAAAGTTGGCTTAAAGCTCAACATTCAGAAAACGAAGATCATGGCATCTGGTCCCATCACTTCATGGGAAATAGATGGGGAAACAGTGGAAACAGTGTCAGACTTTATTTTTGGGGGCTCCAAAATCACTGCAGATCATGACTGCAGCCATGAAATTAAAAGAACTTCTTACTTTCCTTCCTTACTCCTTGGAAGGAAAGTTATGACCAACCTAGATAGCATATTGAAAAGCAGAGACATTACTTTGCCAACAAAGGTCCATCTAGTCAAGGCTATGGTTTTTCCAGTGGTCATGTATGGATGTCAGAGTTGGACTGTGAAGAAAGCTGAGCGCTGAAGAATTGATGCTTTTGAACTGTGGTGTTGGAGAAGACTCTTGAGAGTCCCTTGGACTGCAAGGAGATCCAACCAGTCCATTCTAAAGGAGATTAGTCCTGGGTGTTCATTGGAAGGATTGATGCTGAAGCTGAAACTCCAATACTTTGGCCACCTCATGCGAACAGTTGGCTCATTGGAAAAGACCCTGATGCTGGGAGGGATTGGGGGCAGGAGGAGAAGGGGATGACAGAGGATGAGATGGCTGGATGGCATCACTGACTCAATGGACATGAGTGAGTGAACTCTGGGAGTTGATGATGGACAGGGAGGCCTGGTGTGCTGTGATTCATGGGGTTGCAGAGTCGGACACGACTGAGCAACTGAACTGAACTGAACTGAACATGTCTGATTGTATTAGTGGTGCTAAGATTGATCAGTCCTGGAGAAGGAAATGGCAACCCATTCTGGTATCCTTGTCTGGAAAATCACATGGACAGTGGAGCCTGGTGGGCTGCAGTCCATGGGGTCGCAAAGAGTCGGCCATGACTGAGCAACTAACACTAACACACTAAGACTGATCAGTAGGTTCAGAACGTGACAGTCTGATCCCTTCATTGTAAAGTTCTCCATCAACCTTCTATTTAGGGTTTCGACCATTGAGTAGCTTTGCTTGTATCAACTATTTGATTAGGTTGAAAATTGGAGAATTTTTAATTGTATTTTTGCTTTATATTTATTTTATTTATTAATTAAGTTTTTTTGTGAAGAAATTTCTCTAATCCACTATTTGGTTATCGTGAGGCATAGCTCCTTCAGGAATGGCAGGATAAATCTTATTATTTTTAATTGCCAATTTTCAAAATAAGCATTTGTACCCTAGGTTTCTATAATGACCAATGCATGAAAATTGTGTGTGATTGCATCTCTTATTTGATTTTGATTCTGAAAAATTATGAACTTGGGTATTTTTATACATTTAGTATGTTTTAATCTAATGCAGTCAGTATTTTATTTGATGCCCATTTTTTCTCCTATCGGAGAAGGCAATGGCTCCCCACTCCAGTGGCCAAGTTTCCAAGACTTTGCCTGGAAAATCCCATGGATGGAGGAGCCTGGTAGGCTGCAGTCCATGGGGTTGCTAAGAGTTGGACACGACTGAGTGACTTCACTTTCACTTTTCACTTTCATGCATTGGAGAAGGAAATGGCAACCCACTCCAGTGTTCTTGCCTGGAGAATCCCAGGGACGGGGGAGCCTGGTGAGCTGCCATCTATGGGGTAGCACAGAGTTGGACACGACTGAAGCGACTTAGCAACAATAGTTTTCTCCTATATTTGGCCAATGTATTACATTACTATTATTTTTCCTCAGTAGTTTGAAGATATTAATCCACTGTTTTCTAAATTCTACTGTTTTGATGAAGGGTCTATTATCTCTCAGATGACATTCTCTTATAAGTATTTTCTTTTTTCTCTCTGGTAGTTTTTTTATTTTAATAAAATACATTTTATTTTTTCAACTATTTTATATTTATAGTGGAAAGCCCAGAGTTCCCATATACCCTCTGTCCCCACACACCTATAACTTCTCCTATTGTTTACATCCTACACCATGTGGTATGTTTGTTACAATCGATGAACGACAATATTATCACCCAAAGATCAGAGTTTACATTCGGGTTCATTCTCAGTGTTGAACACTCTATTGGTTTTGGCAACTGTACCCACCATTGTAGTATCATACAGAATAGTTTCACTGTCCTAAAATCCTCTGTGCTTTATCCCTCCTTCCTGACAGGCTACAGTCCATGGGGTCACAAAGAGCTGGACACAACTGAGTGACAGCATGCACACACAGGCTCACAGCAGGATTCCTTGTTACTTCTGCTAAAGTCCATAGTACTTTAGATTTACTTCAGGGGCAGCCTCTTTTTTGCTCCTGGCATTATGTGGGGACTTAGGTTTCGGCTCCTTTTCTTTTATTAATATTATGATCTTATTTTTAAGGTTTGTATTTGTTTATTAAAATAATTTTTATTAAAACTTGTGGCAAAAATACACAAAATTTTACTATCTTGACTGTTGTGTACAGTTCTAAAGTTGGGTACAGTACTTAAGTGTACAGTTCAATGTCATTATGTTCACATTGGTATGCTAACATCGCCACCTCCATCTCTAAAACTTACCTTCCCAAAGTGAAATTCCATCCCGTTAACAATAACTCCCCATTTTTCCTCCCTGTAAGCCCTTGGAAGTGATACTTTTTGTCTTCATGAGCTTGACTATTCTAAGGGATCATACAGTATTGTGTTTTGGTGATTGGTTTATTTCACTTATCATAATGTCCTCAAGGTTCGTCCATGTGGCAGCATTTCCTTCAGGAATTTCCTTATTTTCAAGGCTGAATAACATTCTGTGTATGTATATATCATTGTGTTTTTCCAGTCTTCCCTCAATGGACACTTGGGTTGCTTCCACTTTTGGCTATTGTGAATAACGCTGCTATGAGCACTGATTTACAATCAGCTTCCTGATCTCTATGACTTAAGATTTAGGGCCCTTTCTTCAAAGATGAACTTACTCTACCCCTTTATCCCCCCTTTGAAATTTCCAGTTTCAAAACCCCTCTAAGTGATTTAGCTTCGGCTTCCACTCATCAGGGCCACTAAGTAAAACTGTACAGATTATGTCCTATACAAGGGCACCTGGGCAAAGTGGTGTACTAGGGGAAAATCAGGCTTGAGCTCCATTCATCGAGACCTACCGCCATGTGGGTGAATCTACTCAGAGGGTGGTCCATTTTCTCATTTATGCAAAGACACCTAAACAGTTAACTGCCTTGGCTCTCACTTCTCTCTTGTCGTGGCTTTTAGTTTCTGCTTCAGTTTTAGCATCCAGAGACTTCCCTCTCTTACTTTTGAACTTATCTATGTATGATATAGAAGGCAATGGCAGCCCACTCAAGTACTCTTACCTGGAAAATCCCGAGGGCAGAGGAACCTGGTAGGCTGCAGTCCATGGGGTCGCTAAGAGTTGGACATGACTGAGCTACTTCACTTTCACTTTTCACTTTCATGCATTGGAGGAGGAAATGGCAACCCACTCCAGTGTTCTTGCCTGGAGAGTCCAAGGGACGGGGGAGCCTGGTGGGCTGCCGTCTATGGGGTCACACAGAGTTGGACATGACTGAAGTGACTTAGCAGCAGCAGTAGCAGCATGTATGATATTTTATAAGCCTCTTATCCCTATCCATCAGAGGGCAGACAGAATGAAAACCACAATCACTGAAAACTACCAAACTGATCATATGGACACAGCCTTGTCTAACTCAATGAAAATATGAGCCATGCCATGTAGGGCCACCTAAGATGGCCATCCAAGATGGATGGGTCACAGAGGAGAGTTCTGACAAAATATGGTCCTCCAGAGAAGGGAATGACAAACCACTTTGGTTTGCTTGCCTTGAGAACCCCATGAACAGTATGAAAAGGCAAAAAGTTATGACATTGGAAGATGAACTCCCCAGGTCGGTAGGTGCCCAATATGCTACTGGAGAAGAGACAGAGGCAAAGCAAAAACAACACCCAGTTGTGGATGTGACAGGTAATGGAAGTAAAGTCTGATGCTGTAAAGAGCAATACTGCACAGGAATCTGGAATGTTAGGCCCATGAATCAGGGCAAATTGGAAGTGGTCAAACAGGAGATGGCAAGAGTGAACATCAACATTTTAGGAATTCAGTGAACTAAAATGGACTGGAATGGGTGAATTTAACTCAGATGACCATTATATCTACTACTGTGAGCAAGAATCCCTTTGAAGAAAGGGAGTAGCCATTATAGTCAAGGAAAGAGTCCAAAATGCAGTACTTGGATGAAATCTCAAAAATGACAGAATGCTCTCTGTTTATTTCCAATGCAAACCATTCAATATTACAGTAATCCAAGTCTATGCCCTGGCCAGTAATGTTGAAGAAGCTGAAGTTGAATGGTACTATGAAGACCTACAAGACCTTCTAGAACTAATACCCCCAAAAGATGTCCTTTTCATTATAGGGGACTGGAATGCAAAAGTAGGACGTCAAGAAATATCTGGAGTAACAGGCAAATTTGGCCTTGGAGTACAGAATGAAGCAAGTCAAAGGCTAACAGAGCTTTGCAAAGAGAATGCACTGGTCAAAGCAAACACCCTCTTCCAAAAACACAAGAGAAGACTCTACAAATGGAAATCACCAGATGGTCAATACTGAAATCAGATTGATTATATTCTTTGCAGCCAAAGATGGAGAAGCTCTATACAGTCAGCAAAAACAAGACCTGGAGCTGACTGAACTCCTTACTGCCAAATTCAGACTTAAATTGAAGAAAGTAGAGAAAACCACTATACCATTCAGGTATGACCTAAATCAAATGCCATACAATTATACAGTGAAAGTGACAGAGATTCAAGGGATTAGACCTGAAGAACTATGGACGGAGGTTCATGACATTGTATAGGAGGTAGTGATTAAGACCATCCTCAAGAAATAGAAATGCAAAATGCCAAAATGGTTGTCTGAGGAGGCCTTACAAATAGCTGAGAAAAGAAAAGAAACTAAAGACAAAGGAGAAAAGGAAAGATATACCCACTTGAATGCAGAGTTCCAAAGAGTAGCAAGGAGAGATAAGAAAGCCTTCCTCAATGATCAGTGAAAAGAAACAGAGGAAAACAACAGAATGGGAAGGACTAGAGATCTCTTCAAGAAAATTAGAGATACCAAGGGAACATTTCATGCAAAGATGAGCACAATAAAGGACAGAAATGGTGTGGACCTAACAGAAGCAGAAGATATTAGGAAGAGGTGCAATAATACGCAGAAGAATTGTACAAAAAAGATCTTCCTGACCCAGATAACCACTATAGTGTGATCACTCACCTAGAGCCAGACATCCTGGAATGCAAAGACAAATGATATTTAGAAAGCATCGCTGTGAACAAAGCTAGTAGAAGTGATGAAATTCCAGTTGAGCTATTTCAAATCCTAAAAGATGATGCTGTGAAAGTGCTGCACTCAATATGCCAGAAAATTTGGAAAATTCAGCAGTGGCAACAGGACTGGAAAAGGTCAGTTTTCATTCCTATCCCAAAGAAGGGCAATGCCAAAGAGTGCTCAAACTACCACACAACTAAACTCATCTCACATGCTAGCAAAGTAATGTTCAAAATTCTCCAAGCCAGGCTTCCATAGTATGTGAACTATGAACTTTCAGATATTCAAGCTGGATTTAGAAAAGGCAGAGGAACCAGCGATCAAATTGCCAACATCCATTGGATCATTGAAAAAGCAAGACAGTTCCAGAAAAACATCTACTTTTGTTTGATTGACTATGTCAAAGCCTTTGACTGTGTGGATTACCAAAAGCTGTGGAAAATTCTGAAAGAGATGGGAATACCAGACCACCTGACCTGCCTCCTGAGAAACCTGTATGCAGGTCAAGAACCAACAGATAGAACTTGTACATGAAACAACAGACTGGTTCCAAATCAGGAAAGGAGGAAGTCAAGGCTGTATATTGTCACCCTGCTTATTTAACTTATATGCAGAGTATATCATGAGAAATGCCGGGCTGGATGAAGCACAAGCTGGAATCAAGATTGCTGGGAGAAATGTCAATAATTTCAGATATGCAGATGACACCACCCTTATGGCAGAAAGCAGAGAAAAACTAAAGAGCCTCTTAATGAAAGTGAAAAAGGAGAGTGAAAAAGTTGGCTTAAAGCTCAACATTTAGAAAACTAAGATCATGGCATCCAATCCCATCACTTCATGGCAAATAGATGGGGAAACAATGGAAACAGTGAGAGACTTTACTTTTGGGGGGCTCCAAAATCACTACAGATGGTGACTGCAGCCATGAAATTAAAAGACGCTTACTCCTTGGAAAAAAAGCTATGAGCAACCTTGACAGCATATTTAAAAAAAGGCAGAGACCTTACTTTACCAACAAAGGGCCGTCTAGTCAAACCTATGGTTTTTCCAGTAGTCATGTATGGATGTGAGAGTTGGACTATAAAGAAAGCTGAGTGCTGAAGAATTTATGCTTTTGAACTGTGGTATTGGAGAAGACTCTTGAGAGTCCCTTAGACTGCAAGGAGATCAGCCAGTCCATCCCAAGGGAAATCAGTCCTGAATATTCATTGGAAGGACTGATGCTGAAGTTGAAACTCCAAGACTTTGGCCACCTGATACAAAGAACAGACTCATTGGAAAAGACCCTGATGCTCAGAAAGATTGAAGGTGGGTTGAGAAGGGGATGACAGAGGATGAGATGGTGGATGGCATCACCAAAGTGATGGACATCAGTTTGAGTAGTTTCCGGGAGTTGGTGATGGACAGGGAAGCCTGGTGTGCTGCAGTCCATGGGGTCGCAAAGAATCAGACACTATTGAGTGACTGAACTGAACTGAACTGATGTATTATACTTAATTTTTTTGTATTGCTATGCATGTTTTATTCCTATATGTTTGGGATAGGAGGAAAGGTGTTTTCATTGGCTGGAAGTTACAATCTTTGTTGTTATTTTAAAATAATGCATTTCTCTGTATACTCTTTATTCTTCCAAATTTAGAGGGGAAGAGGATTATAATAAAGAAACAGGAACAGTTAAATTCTAATCTATTAAATCAAGAGCAAAATGATAAAGTGTCCAGTAATGAAGTGTGGATGTAACGCTGTGAACATATTTATACTAAGGGAACCTAATGAAATGAAACCTTGCTGCCTATTTAAAAATTCAAGGGAAATATAGTGGGCTGTATTTAGGACATGTTATTTTTTAACTGATATATACACAAAGGGTTTCCCTGGTGGCTCAGAGGTAAAGAATCCACCTGCAATACAGGAGCCACAGGAGATGCGGGTTCTATCCCTGGGTGGGACAGATCCCCTAGAGTAGGGCATGGCAACCTACTCTAGAATTCCTGTTAGGAGAATCCGAAGGACAGAGGAGCCTGGCAGGCTACAGTCCACAGGGTTGCAAAGAGTAGGACACGACTGAAAAAACTTAGCATGCACTCACACGTGTGCACAAAATAGAATTTGTTAATATTTAATTTTCACATACAAACAAAAGGATAAATCCCTCTTAACCCCATAACATAGAGGTTCACTGTGTACTGCTAAGTCACTTCAGTCGTGTCTGACTCTGTGTGACTCCATAGATGGCAGCCCACCAGTCTCCCCCATCCCTGGGATTCTCCAGGCAAGAACACTGGAGTGGGTTGCCATTTCCTTCTCCGATGCATGAACGTGAAAGTGAAAGTGAAGTCGCTCAGCCGTGTCCGACTCTTAGCGACCCCATGGACTGCAGCCTACCAGGCTCCTCCGTCCATGGGATTTTCCAGGCAAGAGTACTGGAGTGGGCTGCCATTGCCTTCTCTGTCACTGTGTACTAGTTATTCTGAATTTGAGTATTTGTAAGTGTAATATTGGCTCTCCCAAGTTTGCTTTCCAATCTCAAGAAACCAGACACTCCTGATTTATACAAAGTTACCGTCCCTGTGGCTCTCCTTGTTCGCCCTCTTGTTATAAAATCTAGCAAGTAGCAGAGGAAGATGTTCTCTGCTGTCTCACTGGCTCTATTCACAGCAAAAGTTGAAGGGTTTTGCCCTCTAGGCAAAAATTCTCTCTCTGTACTTGCTTTACACAATAATCTAGAAAAATGGAGACTTGAATGTTGCTTAACTGTTTGAATGGGATGTGAAGGTACAATCTACAGTTTTAGGATTTTGAACCTGCAAGTGAGGTCAGAAACCAGAAGTCATCAAGTGCCAGTTTTGAGGTCAATGGAGGAGCCTAGAATTTTTTTTTTTTTTGGTGCATGTTTTCTCTTTTTGTTGGTAGCCACCCACTCCAGTATTCCTGCCTGGAGAATTCCATGAACAGAGGAGTCTTTCAGGCTATAGTCCATGGGGTCACAAAGATTTGGACCCAACTGAACAAATAACATATTTGCACAGGGTATAAGCAGATAACCTATGGCCATAAAAGCTGTCTAGAAGCCTGGTGGTAGAGGTATTTACCTGAATCATATGAGAAAAAAGCCCAGTCTCCCCAGCCAACAAAAGATGGCCTCACTTTTCACCGGCACCTTATTCAACCTTAAGATAATGCTGCTGCTGCTGCTGCTAAGTCGCTTCAGTCATGTCTGACTCTGTGCAACCCCACAGACAGCAGCCCACCAGGCTCCTCCGTCCGTGGGATTTTCCAGGCAAGAACATTGGAGTGGGTTGCCATTTCCTTCTCCAATGCATGAAAGTGAAAAGTGAAAGTGAAGTCGCTCAGTAAGTGTCCAACTCTTCGTGACGCCATGGACTACAGCCTACCAGGCTCCTCCGTCCGTGGGATTTTCCAGGCAAGAGTACTCGAGTGGGTTGCCATTGCCTTCTCTATTAGATAATGCAACTACATTCAATTTTCCATAAGATGGATAATTTCAGAGCAGCAAGGCAGGAGTGAAATTATCTTGATGAATCTCAAAACAGTACTATATGAGAAACCTATATTCATGCTCACAGTGGGGTAACAAAGGTTCAGTTTGCCTGAGATGGATGTAAGCAGAAAGAGGACCAATCAAGAAAGAAGAATGGAATGAGTCATAGGGTACTTTTGGAATATGAAACAGAAATAGTGTACCTCTGTGGTTTTCTGGGGAGTTTGAAGATGCAGAATAGAATTCTCTTAAACTTAGCTCACTATCCTGGTTGCTACCCCTTGTGTTAGTTTCTGAAATAGTCTTGGTGGGGTTGGGAGATCAAGACATAAGGTAGCCTGCTACTATTGTTAGCCAGGTTCATAGAAGGACATCTTACATATGTGTCAGAAAGACTGAGGATTTGGGTGGTGATATTTCCATAGGAATTTAGGTCAGCAAATAGGCTTGTGTAGATTACAAGTTAGACTAGGTATTAGCAGTTTTATTGCTAAAGAAATTCCACTAGAAAGAGTCTAGTCCCTTATAGGATTGCTGCTCCATCTAGGCTACTCTTCTCCCTCTGTGAATCCCAGCCCATACCTTTTAGTTGTGAGTCCTCCTCCAATTCCTTCATTTTTCCAGCTCCCACACCTGGTGTCCATCAAAAGCCTGTCTTCTTACTTAGAAGTGATTGCAGAGTGCTGTTTGATTCATTAGAGGTGGGAACAGGAAGATTGTAATGTGTGTTTCTTCATCTCCTACATTCATTCTCCCTACAACATGGATAGAGTGTAAAAGCATGAGACCCAACCACGTTAAAATTTTTTTATGGAAGTATAGTTGATTTAACAATGTTGTGTTAGTTTCAGGTATACATCAAAATGATTCAATTATATATACATATATGTATATGCACACACATACATATATTCATTCTTTTTTAAGATTCTTTTCTTATATAGGTTATCACAGAATAATGAGTAGAGTTCCCTGTGCTATACAGTAGGTCCTTGTTGGTTATATATTGTAGTATATGTTCATCTCAAGCTCTTGATTTATCCCACCCCCCAATGTTTCCCCTTTGGTAACCATAAGTTTGTTCTCAGTATCAGTAAGTATGTTTCACTTTTGTGAATAAGTTCGTTTGTATTGTATCATTTTTAAAAATCAGATTCCACATATGAGTGGTATTTTATGATATTTGTCTAACTTACTTCACTTAGTATGATAATCTCTAGGTTCATCCAGTTGGTGCAAATGGCATCATTTCATTCTTTTTATGCCTAAGTAATATTCCATTATGTTTATGTCCCACACCATCTTTATCCATTCTTCTGTTAATGGACATTTAGATTGCTTCCATGTCTTGGCTATTGTAAACAGTGCTGCAATGAATATTGGGGTGCATATATCCAAAATCATTGCAGATGGTGACTGCAGCCATGAAATTAAAAGACACTTACTCCTTGGAAGGAAAGTTATGACCAACCTAGACTGCATATTAAAAAGCAGAGACATTACTTTATCAACAAAGGTCCATCTACTCAAGGCTATGGTTTTTCCAGTGGTCATGTATGGATGTGAGAGTTGGACTATAAAGAAAGCTGAGCACCGAAAAATTGATGCTTTTGAACTGTGGTGTTGGAGAAGACTCTTAAGAGTCCCTTGGACTGCGAGGAGATCCAACCAGTCTATTCTAAAGGAGATCAGTCCTGAGTGTTCATTGGAGGGACGGATGCTGAAGCTGAAACTCCAATACTTTGGCCACCTGATGCAAAGAACTAAATCGTTTGAAAAGACCCTGATTCTGGGAAAGATTGAGAGCAGGAGGAGAAGGTGATGACAGAGGATGAGATGGTTGGATGGCATCACCAACTCAATGGACATGAGTTTGGGTAAATTCTGGGAATTGATGATGGACAGGGAGGCCTGGCATGCTGAAGTCCATGGGGTCACAAGGAGCTGGACACGACTGAGTGACTGAACTGAACTGATATTCTTTTGAACCATGTTTTTCTCTGGATATAAGCCCAGGAGTGGGAATTTCTGGACCATATGGAAGCTCTATTTTTGGTTTTTAAAGGAACCTCCATACTATTCTCCGTAGTGGCTATACCAGTTTACATTCCCACCGACAGTGTAGTAGGGTGTCCGTCTTCACACCCTCTCCAGCATTTGTATTTTTACCTGTTTTTTGATGATGGCCATCTTGACTGGCATGAAGTGATATCTCTGTAATTTTGATATGTTTTTTTGGCCATTTGTATGTCTTCTTCAGAGAAATGTCTATTTAGAGCTTCTGCCTTTTTTTTTGTTTTTTTTGGATTGGGTTGTTATTTTTATTTCTTTGACATAGAGCTGCATGAACTCTTTGTATATTTTGGAGATCAATCTCTTGTTGGTTGCTTCATTTGGAAATATGTTCTCCCATCCTGTGGGTTGTCTTTTCATTTAGTTTGTTGTTTCCTTTGCTGTACAGAAGTCAACTACATTTTAAACAAATATCTTTTCTATATTTTATTGGCCATAGATTATTTACTGGCAATACAATCTATAACAGTGATTTATATTACTTTCCAGTAATTGGTATGAATCATATACTCTTATTAATCTATTCTCAGCAGTTTATCCTGTATCATAACTTCAGTTTATCACAGTGCCTACTGCAATGCTACCTGATACTCTTCTCCATGAGAATAATTTTCTTCTTTTGGGCTTGCTTTTCTCTTTTCTGTTCAAATTCCCTTGTTATAGTTTCATGGTTTGTTGGAATAATTCTGTCCTTCTACCTTCTTTTCCCAGCTGGGTTCAGAGGGTTGGGGGGCTGTTGAGTTCTATGCTTCCCCAATTCTGGTGGATTTTTTTCTGCTTCTTCTATTCTTCACTCCTTTCCTGCTCTTGTTATCAGTCTGTTTTTTCCTTTCTCTTTCCTCCTCTGCCCAGTCTTACAGTGCCCTCTAAGAAATATGAATAACGGGAAAGTTTCTGTTCTCTGGTATCGATTTCTTCTTTGACTGGATTTTTAGCTTTTGTGTAGTCTCTGAGATTTCTGCTACAGCAACATTCATGGAGGACAGCTGGACATTAGGGAAAGGAGAGGGGAAGGGGTGGGCAAAGAGAGGAGGGAAGGAGAGGGGTCCTGGGAGGAACCCAAACAAGCTAACATGGAGCACTTGGGAGTATATCATAAAAATAGATGGACTTGTACAATATTTTACCAATTACAAATTGCTTTTTACATTTGTTACCTGATTTATCTGGAGTATAGGTATGCTTCATATTTTGAAGAGAACCAAACTGGGGCTATAAATTAAGAATAATATAAACTGTGATGATGCAGCTTGTAATAGCAGAGTTGGAGTTAGAGGCTTCTGACTTCAGCTGTATTTCTCTGTCTATCATTCCATGATGCTAGGAAAGGTGAGTGGGGGTGTACTGACGGAGAATCCCAGTCACTTTACAAAAGGGCATGCTCTTCACCGATTAAAAAACACAGAAACTCGAGACTTAAACCTTAGATTTCCATGATTTGTTTTTCTTGGGGTAATAAGGTAAATTAAAGATTAGGGTGTGTCTGTTACAGGAAGAAGGAGCGAATTATCTTCTGAATTAGAAATAGCTTTTAATAGTCAATAGAAGAATGAGTAAAAGTAAAGAAGAGTAACTGTGCTTAAAGATAAATATAAGATCAACCTTAAAAAATTACTGAGGTATTGACAGAACGTGAGACCTAATTTCTAAGCGGGCGGAAAGCTGTCTTTCTAAAAGCTTTATTGCGGTCCCATGTAGATGCAGAGGAAGAAGGAAATGGCAGCTCACTCCAGTATTCTTGCCTGGAGAATCCCGTGGACAGAGGAGCCTGGTGGGCTGCTGTCCATGGGGTTGCACAGAATTGGACACAACTGAAGTGACTTAGCATGCATGCATGCATTGGAGAAGAAAATGCAACCCACTCTGGTATTCTTGCCTGGAGAATCCCAGGGACAAGGGAGCCTGGTGGGCTGCCATCTATGGGGTCGCACAGACTCAGACACGACTGAAATGACTTAGCTGTAGCAGAAGCAGTGGATGCAGAAAGATGGACATGGAGACCATTCAGGGTCCCTTCCAGCAAAGCAGGGATGATAGACATTAGGGAGACTTTTACCTTTTGTGATTTCGGAATCTTGCAGTCTATTATTCTCTGTCCTTGCTGTGCCTTTGTGAACCGCTTGTTCTACCTGAAAGCTCTGGAATATTCAGGGCAAACATTCTGAGCAAGGACCTCGCTGAGTGTAAGGTCTCTAGAAAACAGACTGCTGTATCATTGCCTTTGGAAAACAATCATTTTAAGATAGTTTTCAGGTAGGTGAAAGACCAGTGCAACAAACCAATAAAAGGCCTCTGTCATCTGATCTTCTGCAGTCGTTCCTGATGAGAACTGTGTTCCTGCTAGGAGTCCGAGCAGATGCTCTGGCCAGGAGGCCTCTATTTTGCTAGAATCTTGCCCCAATTTAAGGATCAGACTGCAGCTCTCCCAAAAAATTTGCTCTGTGATAGGCTGCATTACTTAGAAAATTCCAATAAAGCACCAGAACGTCTGAGACAAAAGAGCTCTTTGTAAATTAAAGAGAAAAATAAAGGACATCAGTATAATCCTATCTTTAAGCCAAATCTGGATAATGTTAAAGTACTTCCAAACATAATAACACCATTTAACTCCTTCTTTGCCGGAAATGCAACAATCTGCACTCTCTCTCTCTCAGTAAAGCAACATCTCTTGAACTTACTATTTAAACTGTGGAAAGGGGAAGAAACAAGTGAGAATAAAAAAGGTAAAGTGGAAACTTGTTCTGATCCTGGTAAAGTCTGACATCTCTGGCCTCACCAGCTCACTTTGTGTGGTGGTTTTAAGTATCAAAATGAGAATATGTATGCAGAGATACATTATCTACTTAATAATTTTGTGTGTGTGTGTGTGTGTGTCTGTGTGTGTGTGTATCCTTAGTGCCTAGAACTGCAGTGGCACATAGTAGGTGTTCAATAAATACTTGAGCAAAAAGAAAAAGGTAAATTGGGAAGATGGCAAGGAAGTGTCCCACTCTCAAAACACCTAAAAAATGGATAAAAATTTTAATGCCAAGATTTGCCTAAAGAATTTCCTCAAGCCCACTAGGGACCTAGAATGCATTGACCCTGACACCTCTTTCATCCCCCACTCTTCTCCTTGTGTCCTTACTTTCCTCCCTACCCAACTTCCATTTATAGCCCTTGCATAAACCCCCAATTTCTTTGCCTTTTCTCTTTTCTTCCTCCTTTCTCCTTGCCTGGCAAATTCTCAACTCTAATAAAACCAGCTCAGGCTTCCCTGGTGGCTCAGATGGTAAAGAATCTGCCTGGAATGTGGGAAACTTGGGTTTGATCCCTGGGTTGGGAAGATCTCCTGGAGAAGGGAATGGTTACCCACTCCAATATTCTTGCCTGGAGAATCCCATGGACAGAGGAGCCTGGCGGGCTACAGTCCATGGGGTTGCAAAGAGTTGGACATGACTGAGTGACTAACACACACACATTGGCTGCTTCACACTTAAAAGTGTTGGGGAGAAACATCAACCATGCCAACTGGACTCAATTTAAATTTGTGGTCATAGACATCCCATGGCCCTCCCTCCATGCTGCCTGCCTATTGTGTTGCATCTTCCTAGATAACTAATTCATGCTTGCTCCTTTTTACTCTGTGGGTCACTTTGCTTACTATTTCCTTATATGCAAAATTAGAGAAAAATTCCATGTGCTCCCATTACCCTAATCCCTCCACAGCTTGTATCTGTTAAACTCTTGGAAGATGATGCTCAGCATTGAATTCATGCTCTAATTGTCGTTTACTTAAAAGCAGTTACTGGAGGTTAAAATAATCAGAGAGCATCAACATAGCACTGTTCTGGGCACATTCCCTGACAGTAGTGTCCCTTTGCCTTGTATTTCTGTGTCTCTTCTGTCTGAAGTTTCAGTAAGTGAATGCAAGCCCATGTAAACTAGGGACTGAGCATATGATCCTTGCCTGTGCGTGCTAAGTCATGTCTGACTTTTTGCGATCCTATGGACTGTAGCCCGCCAGGCTCCTCTGTCCATGGGATTCTCCAGTCAAGAATACTGACATAGGTTGCCATGCCCTCATCTAAGGGATCTTCCTGACCCAGGGATCGAAGCCGTGTCTCTTATGTCTCCTGTATTGGCAGGCAGGTTCTGTACCACTACCACCACCTGGGAAGCCCGGGGCCTTCATTTCTGTTGAACTGCAGGTAGCCTGTCTTTCTGGTCCAGCACTGGGGGGATGCTAGGGGTACAGGCTGCTTTCAATTCTCACTGGTATGAACCCTGTCCAGTTGCCACACAGAGACCTGCCTCAGGTTTGTGGGTTCATTTCCCAGGGGTGGGGTGCACACCATACAGGCCAGCCCCTGTGTAGTACTGCCCTCCTTTCTGCCACATCTGCCATGTATCCCAGATGAAGAGACAGTGGTAGGACTTAGAAACCAATCTTGGGCATTTTCAAACTAGCTCCTACTGGTTGAGTATCTGTTATGTGCCAGAAGCCTTATGCATAGTAGCTCACTTAATTTGCACAACCATACTCCAAGGTAAGTTTCATTGCCTTCACTTTCTAGATATAAACACCCTGCCCTCTCCAAGGCCCCAGTTTCAGATTTCTGGATAGTACCTTCTCCCTCAAGAATATATTTTTCCCCAGAGACAAGCAACAGGGCTGCCCTGATCCATTTAGATTCATACGAAAAGAAAAGAAGCATTGTCTCCACCTCAAAAGTGACAAAGCAGGCAGACAGAAAGCACAGGCTTGGAAGCTAACAACAATTGTGTTACCAATGAGAACACTTAGCTAGGTCCTCCACTGCGAACATCTGTGCTTAGGTTTACTCAAAGTGCTTTCCACTACCCAGGGAGCTATGAGTTTTACATTTTGTAAAGGGGTTAGTTGGGTCATTTCACCAGGTCAAAAGGTGTCAACAATGAATAGTCAAGTTTTAACCTCTTTCCAAACTCAAAAATTCTCTAGCTTTGAAGCAATAGCTCTTCTAGTTTTTTCCAGTCACCTCCCACCCTTCCCAACTTATAAGTTCTAGGCATCCTACCAAAACAAGCCCATTTAAAAGATTAGAAAACTGAGATTTATATAGACTTGATATCCTCAAGATCAGGTAAGATATATGCTCAAATTTTAGATACAAATTCATATGTTTTCCATCATAGAACACTATAAAATTAAACTGCTATAAACTCACAAAGAATTTGAGAGATATTTCTTAATAAGGTCCCAGGGTTGAACATTCCCCTATGTATTGTGTGTATGTGTGGAAAAGAAACTAGCCTCAAATTTCCATGTGACTATAGCTGGAAGAATAAATATTGATCTCATTTTTTCCTATAATTCTAAATTCTAGATCTTAGGAGTTTAAAGTTGTAAGCAAATTTTAGACATTATTTAGTCCAATCTATCATACATTTTAAGTATAAAGGAAAATCCAGAATTGTCTTATTTAGAACAAAAAAAAAGCACCTTTAGAAAAAAATGTTTTCACATAACACATTATCACCAAATGAATCTATTGAGACAAAAATAATACTAGAATAGGCTGTCTCTGAGGCCACAATATGACTTCCCCTTTTGTGTTAATGGTAAAATTACAGGTTTAAAATATATATGTTAGGATGAAGGTGAAGAAATTTATGTTACAAAGACCATCAAAGTACAATGAAAGTTTTGGCTTTCATACAAGATTTTAATTTGTTTTGTAGATTCTTCTTTGTAATTAGATTGAAGGTTTAGATTATCTCATGCGACTCTTTCATAAAAACAGAGGTTTTAGCCAAGCACTGACATGCAAAACAAAAACAAAAAGTATTTCCCTTCAGGGACTAGCCTGGCTATAGTTTTAGTCGGAAGCTCAGTAATGCATCTATACGTCCATGGTAATTAAATCTAACTAGTAACAAACTTAAAGTTAAATTTTAATGATCTTTTGTAGCTGGGCAGTAAATGATATGTAAATGAGTCATGGATACAGACCTTAGTCTGTAGAAAATGTCAAAAACCCCAGTACTGATTGATATATTGTAAAAAGAAATAGGCTGTGGAGATCTGTCTTCTAAATTTACCTCTGCCACCATAAGTAAAGCTCTTTTCTGTGCCTGGTTTAACTTAATTCTTTTAACTCTACAAAGTAAGAAAGACAGATACTACTATCCTCACTATACAGATGTAGAAACTGAGGCTCATAAATGCTAAAATATATGACTGAAATCACGCAGTTTGTAAACAATAGAGCTAGGGTACAGATGTAGCCCTTCAGACACAATTCTGTATAGGCAGACATCATGTCTACCACCTCTAAATGTCCGATATAATAAAGTTGTGTTTAGTCATCACTCAATTACAACCAGACTTTTAAAGCACTTTAAACACCATTCAGCAAGCACAACATGTTCTCTAGCCTGCAGGACTAAATGCTTTTATGATTCCACTGTAGGAGGATCCAATTAAGTGCTAAGTTAATAGCCAACTTTATAGCCAAGCTAATAGAAAAGCCACATTACACTGGCTCCTTCTTGTCAGACCAGCCACTTTTAAGACTTTCTGCTGATTTATATCCCCTGATATTTATTGGAATGTCTAGGTTACTGTTAAAAAAACAAACAAACAAAAACAAACAAACAAAAAAATGCTCCCCATTGCTCTGTTACATGTTAAGTCACAATTGTAGGCAGAACATTTGTAAGTAAACAATGCAGAGTATTCAGCCAATTCAAGAAATAATGCTAGCTATGTGTCACCAAACTCTTTCCCCAGATACGTGATGCCAGGCATTTGGTAAATCCTAATAAGCCATTTCAGTTTGGTTTCTTCTTGAAGTCAAGCCAAATATTACATGTACATAGCATGTTTTCATATTTTTCAAAGGGCTTTCATGTTCATTATTTTATTTTATCCCAATATGACAGTAATGTGTAGGTTGAAGTTATTCTCTGTGGTCTCCCAAAAGAGCTATTTATTTAGTCTCGGATTTTCTGTCTGTTCTTAACCCACCATAACACTACAAGTGTTAAAGAATGAATAGAGCATGAGGGTCACAAAACTTTTTTGAAGATAATAGAATGAAGAATAGGAGTGTTCCGTAAGCCCACCTTAAGTTGGCAGTGGTTGAAACTAAGGAAGTAACAATAACAAAATAGAGCAACAAATGTTTCAAAAGTTATGAATTAATCTAAAAAAATGTAACCTAGGTTCAGTCATTAAATTTGTAAATTGAAAGGATAAAGTTGGTAGGAAC
This sequence comes from Ovis aries, assembly GCF_016772045.2. Classification (NCBI taxonomy): domain Eukaryota; kingdom Metazoa; phylum Chordata; class Mammalia; order Artiodactyla; family Bovidae; genus Ovis; species Ovis aries. The sequence continues at coordinate 57,646,395 of NC_056060.1, read as the reverse complement.
TGGCAAAAACACTTTCGTATCAGAAATGCCAATAGCACCTAAGAATTCAGAAGAAGCCCCAAATATAACTTTTTTAAAGATTAAATAAGAAATAATTGAACACAGCTTTACCAAAATCTATGAGTATTCAAAATAAGAGAAGAGAATGGGGAGTGAGGTTAACAGATGTCATGATTTAATCAACGGTCCTTTTTATAATAAAGATCATTTGAAAGTGCTATATTTTCTTTTTACAAAGAAACATATGCTTATATGTACTTAGGAAAAAGCATTTGGAGTGTCAAACACTTTATTAGCAGCAAGTGTCAAGAAGAGAATATTTATATGGATCTTGATCTGATCTCACACAGAGAGTTCCACATGTTCTTGAAATATGTGAAGGGTGTTCTCTTTCATAAGATAGCAAGCTCAGTCTGCTTTAAAAATTCCAGCTGGAGAGCTACTGATCTGCCTGTAAACTGTCCCTTGAGACATTTTAAGTCAGTGTGTTTCAGTCATGGGTCCATCAAAATTTGGCCTCATGCCTCTCTCATAAACTGGATGAGGGAGAAGGAAGAGAGGAGAGAAGTCACAAGATGGAGGATAAAATATTGTTGTATTTCAACTTATCCAGGAGCAGAGTGGGCAGCATTCTAAGTCTAATGTCAGTGATAGCATATTTCAGAATATCTGGGGACTCCTAACCATTTTAAACATGCAAAGTCTCCCAGAAAAAGCCTGATATTTGGTTTCCTGCCACTTTGGGACCATCCTGGCTCTGGGGCTGGAGTTGTTTTCCTCACCTCTTCCCTCTGGGTGCAGTTAAATGGTTGCCTAGTGATTGAGTTGGGAACTGCAGCTTCCCTACAGCACCCCCTCTACCTCCGACCGCAGCCCTGGGAAGTTTTTCAACTGAAACATAGAATAAGAGAAATTTGTCCATAAATCTTTCTCACAGAACCTTAAAGTGTCATATTACCTAACACTGTTACCAAGGGGATAACTGAAACTATATAAACTGAAACATATAAATATAGTTTAAAAAATTATTGTTGTTGTGTTTGTCAAACCCTTGGAATAGGTCACCAACGCAAGTCTGTCATAAAATCAGGAGTGTCAAGCTAGGCAAGACTTAAGTCAGAACCCTTCATTTCAAGAATGAGGAAACTGAGGCTCAGAGAGGTAAACAACAGGAACTTCATGGGGCTACGTTCATTCACATATTAGCAGATATTGTTCACTGAATTTCCACTTGGACCTAGGTGCTGGGGAAGCAAAGAAGTGTAAAGTCCAAAGAGCACACTGTCTAGAGGGGAGCCAGACCTGAAAGCAAGAAAAAAGTGTGGGAGTGCCATAAGGTACAAAGGACCTTCTCATGTCAAATCCACTGGGGGACACTGGTCCCATATAAGGCTTCACACTTTAAAAAGGATAAAAAGAAAAAAAATCTTTTTATCACACAGGATAAAAAGAAAAAAAAACAAATATATCTGTACAGTGGAATGTTATTTCGCTTTAAAAAGGAAGGAAGTTCTGACACATGCTACAATATAGATGAATCTTGAAGACATTACGCTAAGTGAAGCAAGCCAGTCACAAAAAGACAATTACTGTATGATTCCACTTATATGAAGTACCTAGAGCAGTCATATTCAAAGAGACAAAAAGCAGAATGGTAGCAAGCTGGATTTAGAAAAGGCAGAGGTACCAAAGATCAAATTGCTAACATCCGCTGGATCATAGAAAAAGCTAGAGAGTTCCAGAAAAACATCTACTTCTGCTTTATTGATTATGTCAAAGCCTTTGACTGTGTAGATCACAACAAACTGTGGAAAATTCTTCAAGAGATGGGAATACCAGACCACCTGAACTGCTTGCTGAGAAATCTGTATGCAGGTCAAGAAGCAACAGTTAGAACCGGACATGGAACAGACTGGTTCCAAATTGGGAAAAGAGGACATCAAGGCTGCATATTGTCACCCTGCTTATTTAACTTCTAAGCAGCGTACATCATGTGAAATGCCAGGCTGGATGAAGCACAAGCTGAAATCAGGATTGCTGGGAGAAATATCAACAACCACAGATATGCAGATGATACCATTCTTATGGCAGAAAGCAAGGAAAAACTAAAGAGCCTCTTGACGAAAGTGAAAGAGGAGAGTGAAAAAGTTGGCTTAAAACTCAACATTCAGAAAAAGAAGGTCATGGCATCCAGTCCCATCACTTCATGACAAATAGATGGGGAAACAATGGAAACAGTGATAGACTTTATTTTCTTGGGCCCCCAAATCACTGCAGATGGTGACTGCAGCCATGAAATTAAAAGACGCTTGCTCCCTGGAAGAAAAGTTATGACCAAACTTGACAGCACATTAAAAAAAGTGGCAGAGACATTACCAACAAAGGTCCATCTAGTCAAAGCTATGGTTTTTCCAATAGCCGTGTATGGATGTGAGAGTTGGACTATAAAGAAAGCTGAGCACCAAAAAATTGATGCTTTTGAACTGTGGTGTTAGAGAAGACTCTTGGACTGCAAGGAGATCTTAAAGGAAACCAGTCAATCTTAAAGGAAATCAGTCCCGAATATTCATTGGAAGGACTGAGGCTGAAGCTGAAACTTCAATACTTCGGCCACCTGATGTGAAGAACTGACTCACTGGAAAAGACCCTGATGCTGGGAAAGACTGAAGGCAGGAGGAGAAGGGGACGACAGAGGATGAGATGGTTGGATGGCATCACTGACTCGATGGACTTGAGTTTGAGCAAGCTCCAGGAGTTGGTGATGGACAGGGAAGCCTGGCTGGTGCAGTCCATGGGGTTGCAAACAGTCGGACACAACTGAGCAACTGAACTGAACTGAAGTGAGAGGAGGGGCAGATAGGGAGTTACTGTTTAATAAACACAGAGTTACAGTTCTGGGAGATGAAAAAGTTCTAGAGATGGATGGTGGTGACAGTTGCACAGTATTGTGAATATAATTAACACTGCTGAACTGTAACACTTAAAAATGGTTATCACTGTAAATTTTGTGTTATATATATTTTTTAACACATTAAAAAAATAGTACACAGAAAGGAATGAGAGTAAATCAATGATAGATCCACACAATATGACATGAAGCTCTCAAAATGTTGAGCAAAGGAAGGCAGACACAAAAGGAAGCAGAGTTTTGTGCTTCCCTCTATACAATCCATGTGTTAAAAGTCACCTCTATGGGATGAAGAGACAGGACAGCATGGGCTTCTAGGGTTCTGGTAATGCTTCTGTTTCCTCACCAAGGAGAGACTTTGCAAAAATTAACTGCACTATATACATATGTAATCTGTGCACTTTTCTGTACATATATTAAACTTCACGTTTTTGTTGCTGATTTATGGGATATAGATGAACTGGAGAGGAATCAGTAGGAGAGTGAAGGGATTTAAAACTCTCATAAGAGGAAAGGGTGAATATTTTCAGGATGGTCAAAGGAGCTTGCAGTCTTTAAATGCCTGAAAGAGTGGTTGCTCTACCCACATGGGTAGAACTTGGAGGTGGTGGTGGGTGGGAGGTGAAAGTGAAAGTGAAGTCGCTCAGTTGTGCCCGACTCTCTGCAACCCCATGGACTGTAGCCTACCAGGCTCTTCCATCCATGGAATTTTCCAAGCAAGTGTACTGGAGTAGGTTGCCATTTCCTTCTCCAGGGGATCTTCCTGACCCAGGGATAGAACCCAGGTCTCCCACATCGCAGGCAGATGCTTTACCATTGGAGTCTCCAGGGAGGTAGAGGAAGACAAATTCAGCTCATTGTAAAGGATGCTTCAGTGGTTAGAATGGGATCTCTCAGAAGATCACACAGTCAAGTGGAATGAACATTGACTTCCAGGCTAACTGCAATGGGTATGAACCCCGGCCTTGCATTTACCTGGACTAACTATGTCATTCTGAGTCTCAGTTTCATATTTGTAAAATGGGTCTAGTACTGACTGCCTTGGAGTAGGAAATGTCAACCCACTCGAATATTCTTGCCTGGGAACACCCACAGACCGAGGAGCCTGGTGAGCTACAGTCCGACACGACTGAGTGACTGAGCATGCACACATGCTGACTTATTTGCTGGGATATTTTCAGGATTAGTGACAATGTATACAAGCACCTAGCTCAGGGCTTGGTCCATAGGAGGTGCTCAATAACTAATACAAGTTTTTTTTTTTTTTTCAGTAAAACATTGAATAGAACATGGATAACACCTCTGTAAGGTGGTGGATTCTGTTCAGGCATTGATCCTTTTCAGCCCCAAGAATCTATGATTCTTTGCATCTTTCTTTGTAACTTCTCCGAGATCTCACAGCTACTAATTGGCAAGGCTTTCTGTCTCTGAGATCTGTTCACTCCAGTAGCTCCCCCAGGGAAGAGGGTTACTAGGCAATTAGATAACCACTGTCTGCATTAGGTCCTGAGGGATAGGGCCCAGTTCCTTTAAATTCTGAGTGTGCGCTGGAAAAGTTCAAAGGAGAGGAAATCTGGGAAGGTTGTTCACGTGGTGGGTTGTGAACAGACAGGTTGCAGCCTGAAGATATCAAGGGTCTCTGGGGCAGAGATTTTGGGAAAGAGAGAAGGGAAGGAGCAGATGTAGGGGAATTGTTTTTAAAAAGTGAATTAAAGATAAACTCTTCAAACAAGCTTAGCATGCCTAACCATTTTTCATGGTCCAGTTATTACTTGCAAAATTTATAAAGCAAAAAGCACAAATAAGAAATGCTACTTTGAAAACCAGTTTCTTCATTTGTAGGAGAAGCAATATATTCAATCCACAAAGATAAGAAAAACCTGGGTTAGTTTAGCGGTTTAAGCTAAGTTTTCCCAAAGCCTCTTTCTTATTCTGACTCCAGGCTTACTAACCTGTTACATTTCCAAAGGAAATGGCTTGCTGGAGTGGGACTTCTCAGTTTTACTCATGGCTGCCTTCCTGAGCTCTGTTGAGTATTTCTCCCTTGGATTTATGCCCTGGAAACAAGCCGAGTTTTTGTGACAAGAGACCTGAGGAAACAAACACCTAGAAACAGTCTCTCTTTGTCTTAGGTATTACACATTCTAGTCAAACTGACCCTTTGAACTTGTTTATTCTCTGTTGGTGCTCAAATGTTACATCTTGGCCCATATGACTTTCATAGTGAATGATAGATGGTATGAATTTACCTTGCTTAAGTTTTGGCCTTAGCCAAAGGAAAGAAATTCCAGCAGCTTCCTTTTGCAAGTAGCAACTTATTTTAGCGTTTTCCCTCTTCAGACTAAAGCTCTCAGCAGAAACCAGCATTACAGCCCCAGCCTACACGAAAACCTCAGATTTTAGTCATATGTCTCAAAAGGATATTACATCATTTCTTAGTTTACCCGTCAAGAGACATTTCCTGAAACACAGACGCCCGCTGCAAGATTTTGCCCACAGGATTTTGGGGGTGACCTGTAACGAGATCTCACTACTTGGCTATCCCATTGCAGGCTTTCCTCTTTCACCTTGATCAGCAGGCCTGTGCTTTTCACAGGCAGAGGACAAAAAATCAGTTGTCTCTTTTGGATCCCGAGAAGCTCCTGTAGACAGTGTTAGGGTCCTGTAGGAAACCATGGCATACCCAAAACGAGTAATTTGAGGAGAGTATGATAAAAGGACTATTTTCAAAAGTACAGAGAGTTCGAGGGGAAACAACAAAGGACTGGACAGTATCGGTGTTAGTAGCTGTGAGCAGATAAAAAAGAGTAGTTAGTTACAGCAGTGGTTCTCAAACTGTGTATGAATTAATTACCTGGAGGGCTGTACAACGGATTGCTGGGCCTCACCCTGAATTTTCCGCTGCAGTAGGTTTGGGGTAGGACTGGAGTATTTTTATTTTTCACAGATTCCTGGGTGATGGCAATGCTGCTGCTCTGGGGAGAAAACTCTGTGGAGAAGGCAGCTGGACTCCAGCTGTGCCCTCCATAGAGAGATGCAGCGGACCTGAGGAGACCCAGCAGGGAGGAGACCAGTGGACTCTGTGACCAAACTCAACCAGTAGCCAAAAGGCAAAGGGGCCTATTTATTGATGCAGTTCAGAAAGTTCAGCCTCTAGGACACAGATTAGAGCGGAGAGTGGATCTGGAAAAGTAAGTGGAAAATACCAGCACTTCCACTCGATAGTATCTTCAAGTAACTGGTCCTCACTATGTATTTTCATATTACCTTATATTTTTATCATGCTTTCCAGTGTACATGAACATTCACATACCTGATATAAGGTGTTTCACACAGTAACTCTACAGGGTAGGTAGGAATGATATTTATGCTCATTACAAATGTGAAAACTGAGGCTCAAAATAGTAAAGGCTGCACATCTGATAAGAGCTGGGACTTCAGTACAGGTTTTCTGGATCCCAGTTCATGGCTCTTGCCACCACTTCACACCTCAGACACAAGAGGATCACAGTGATGTCATTCTCCCCCCTGGTAAGTGTCTCTGTGTCCTTGCTGTCCCATGCGCAGGTCCCTCATGCTGCATTCTCTTTTGGGAAAGGTGGCTCCCTTCCTGACTGCCGAGCCCAGCTCTTGCTCAAGGGCACGTGGTGAATTTAGTCTCCTGCTAAAGTCATTTCTTTGCGTTATTCACTGGTTTTTGAACTCTTCAATGGCAGAGTTACTTGAAGTCTTAATTTGGGGGCTTTGAATATGCCAACAAACGGCATCTCTTAGCCCCTCAGTGTTCAGAACCTTATGAGAAACAGACATGTAAGTCAGACACATAGAGATAAAAATGTCAACTTTAATAGGGGTAAGGCACAGAGGAAAAGCCCCACAGGTCAGGGCTTACAACCGGACTTCCCAACACTTGCCCCCTAGACCTTCTGAGGAGGCAGGGGTGGGTGCATGTGTGTGCAGGCTCAGGGTTGAAGACATCTGTCTGATGGACAGGCTAGTCTTAGGAGAAGACACAGAAGTGTGCTCATTCCTTCTACGCTGGCCCAGTCAGCTGAGTCCCTCTTGCCTTGGGGAGAACGGAAAGGAACTATCAGGAAGGTTAATGCTCTTCAGAATTTTGAAGAAGTGAAGTTTTTATTTTGTGGAGCTGGGAGAGGGAGAAAATGACCTCCCTTTGCAATAATGCCCTTTGAGGAATATCTTGCTTTTAGCAGTAGGAAGGAGAAGGCAATGGCAACCCACTCCAGTACTCTTGCCTGGCAAATCCCAGGGACGGAGGAGCCTGGTAGGCTGCAGCCCATGGGGTCGCTAGGAGTCGGACACGACTTCACTTTCACTTTCACTTTTCACTTTCATGCATTGGAGAAGGAAATGGAAACCCACTCCAGTGTTCTTGCCTGGAGAATCCCAGGGACGGGGAGCCTGGTGGGCTGCCATCTCTGGGGTCACACAGAGCTGGACACGACTGAAGCGACTTAGCAGCAGCAGCAGCAGTAGGATAAAGTGATGTAATTGATTCTTCCATATGACCTAGGTACTGTATTTTTAAAGATTCTACTCTCATTAGTATATTAGTATAGCCTCAGGTCTCAACAGTACTATCATCTCTTCAGAATGCTACTTTTCTTTCCTTGATTCATTTCTGATCTCCTGATTATTTTTTACAATGCTCTGGATCAGAGACTGCTTGAAGATTGAGAAAGTTCCCATGGTTTCCTTCTGAGAAGATCCTGCTTATCGAATCTAGAGTTTATCTCTTTTTCTTGTCCAGGATCTGGTAGACTATTGGGAAAAGATTTCCTGGGAACTGGATTTTTAAAACAAGTATCTGTGGGAAAATATTCTCCAAGTACGAAGGGGCTCTGTTTTTGCCTCTACTTATTTCTCAAGCTCCTCAGGGAAAACAAAGTATTACAGGTCAAATCTTTTTACAAGTAAGCTCCACTGGATTGTCCAAATACATGGTATGGATTAGAATTTTGCTTCATTGACTATGACTTAAATTAGGTTAGACATAAACTGTGCTGTGGAGGATTCTTGGTTGAATAAAGATTTTCACTGCAAATGTATTTGTTGTAGAGGAATTTACCTGGTAAACACAGATCTCTCCAGCTAATGTTTTCACCAGGCTGTTTCAGATTGGGGAAGAGGAGTGGGAAAACACTGCGGACACAGTCTGCTGGCTAGCAGTCAAGGCAGAGGAAAGAAAACACAGGCAGAGGTCTGTGTGAAATGCGAATCTGAGTCACAGAGGGAGAGGAAGAAAATAGTATGTGTCATTCTGAAAAAGTTCCTCTTAGAGCAGTTTCTTTTGGCTGTAACAGTTGCCTCTCCCCCGGAGAGAGTCACAGGGCCTCATCTGGCTCTTCCTGCCCCATTTTCAGACTTAGAAGGAAGCCATCTTCAGGCAAATCCTCCCTTCCTCCCAAGAAAGAAAATAAAAAGAAATTGAGAGTCCTGGTCTCTGAAGAACCTGGGTGGGGTTTTGAATGAAACCAGGAGAGTGCCTTCCCTTAGCTGGGAATGTCCGCAGTCAGGACTGGGACGTGCTCCTCTGGTGCCCCCCTTGGGCATGAGAGTGAACTGTGTACTTCAAGTTTCCCAAATCCCCACTATTGAACCAGTACTCTACCCAGAATGTTCAAGACCTTGCCTCTCAGTGTGGAGCATTTCCTGACCAATATTTGGCCATTTCCAAGGCTTCTCTTTTGAAGTTTTTCTCTGGCCATTCCCTATATGCCCTCCTCAATTATTTGTTTTTCTAACAAATTCTTTCTTTCCATTTGGCATGCATCGCTGGTAACATGCATCTCTGGTAACATGCATCGCTGGGATTCCCTGGTGGCTCAGATGGTAAAGCATCTGGCCGCAATGCGGGAGACCCGGGTTCGATCCCCGGGTCGGGAAGGTCCCCTGGACAAGGAAATGGCAACCCACTCCAGTACTCTTGCCTAGAAAATTCCTTGGATGGAGGAGTCTGGTGGGCCACAGTCCATGGGGTCGCAAAGAGTCGGACACGACTGAGCGACTTCACCTCACTTCACCTCTTCTGGTAACTAAGTCCAAAAAAGATCCTGTCAGTTCAGTTCAGTTGCTCAGTCGTGTCCGACTCTGCGACCCCATAGACTGCACCACGCCAGGCTTCCCTGTCCATCACCAACTCCTGGAGCTTGCTCAAACTCAAGTCCATTGAGTCGGTGATGGCATCCAACCATCTCATCCTCTGTCATCCCCTTCTCCTCTTGCCTTCAGTCCTTCCCAGCATCAGGGTCTTTTCCAGTGAGTCAGTTCTTCACATCAGGTGGCCGAAGTATTGAAGTTTCAGCTTCAGCCTCAGTCCTTCCAATGAATATTCGGGACTGATTTCCTTTAAGATTGACTGGTTTCCTTTAAGATCTCCTTGCAGTCCAAGAGTCTTCTCTAACACCACAGTTCAAAAGCATCAATTTTTTGGTGCTCAGCTTTCTTTATAGTCCAACTCTCACATCCATACACGGCTATTGGAAAAACCATAGCTTTGACTAGATGGACCTTTGTTGGTAATGTCTCTGCCACTTTTTTTAATGTGCTGTCAAGTTTGGTCATAACTTTTCTTCCAGGGAGCAAGCGTCTTTTAATTTCATGGCTGCAGTCACCATCTGCAGTGATTTGGGGGCCCAAGAAAATAAAGTCTGTCACTGTTTCCATTGTTTCCCTGTCTATTTGCCATGAAGTGATGGGACTGGATGCCATGACCTTAGTTTTCTGAATGTTGAGTTTTAAGCCAACTTTTTCACTCTCCTCTTTCACTTTTGTCAAGAGGCTCTTTAGTTTTTCTTTGCTTTCTGCCATAAGGGTGGTGTTATCTGCATATATGAGGTTATTGATATTTCTCCCGGCAATCTTGATTTCAGCTTGTGCTTCATCCAGCCTGGTATTTCGCATGATGTACTCTGCATATAAGTTAGATAAGCAGGGTGACAATATACAGCCTTGATGTCCTCCTTTCCCGACTTGGAACCAGTCTGTTCTATGTCCGGTTCTAACTGTTGCTTCTTGACCTACATACAGATTTCTCAGGAGGCAGTTCAGGTGGTCTGGTATTCCCATCTCTTGAAGAATTTTCCACAGTTTGTTGTGATCCACATAGTTAAAGGCTTTGGCGTAATCAATAAAGCAGAAGTAGATGTTTTTTTGGAACTCTTTAGCTTTTCCTATGATCCAACAGATGTTGGCAATTTGATCTCTGGCTCCTCTGCCTTTTCTAAATCCAGTTTGAACATCTGGAAATTCACGGTTCAGGTACTTAATGAAACTGTGCACCATGTTGTGTAGGGCCACCCAAGATGGATGGGTCATGGTGGAGAGTTCTGACAGGTGGAGAGTTCTGACAAAATGTGGTCCAGTGGAGAAGGGCATGGCAAACCACTTCAGTATTTTAGCCTTGAGAACCCCATGAATAGTATGAAAAGGCAAAAAAGATCCTGTAGCAAACTGTAAATCAATAAATAAATGAGCATTTCTAAAATCCATTTAAATATTTTATAGTTTTTCGTGATGTAATTTACATACTATAAAATTCACCCATTATAAGTGTACAGTCAATGATTTTTAGTAAATCTATAATGCTGTGCAACCACTGTTACAACCTAGATTTAGAACATTTCCAAAACCCTATAAAGTTCCCTCATGAGTATTTGCAGTCAATTTCATCTCCAGTTTCAGGCAACTACTAACCTGATTTTTGTTGCTGCAGATTTGCATTTTCTGATCATACATAAATGGAATCATACAATATATAGTGTTTTGTAACTGACTTCTTTTATGAGCATGTTTTTGAGGTTCATCCATGCAGTATGGGCTTCATTTCTTTTTGTATATGAAAAGTAGTCCATTGTATGGATTCGCTTTATTTATCTATCATCAATTTATGGACATTTGGGTTGTTTCCAGCTTTGGGCTGTTATGAATAATTTATTCATAACAGCAATTTATCTACCAGACTATTTTGAACTGAGAATAGTACGATTCTGAATAGATTATGAAATAGAAAGCTCTTTTTAAAGGTTTAGCTGAAAAGAGAATTGGTGGTGGTTAAGCGACTAATTAGAAGTTGTTTTTTTTTAATAATCCAGGACAGAGATGAGATACTAAAACAAGATGGCAGGGGAAATGGAGCAAGAGGATGTTTTAAGCATGTTATCAGGGGTAAGTGGAGGCAATTTAGCTTGAGTGGGAAAGCAGAATTATTGGTGGGAGCTGACAAGGTCTTTTCAGGGAAAATACTGCCAAATGTGAAATACAGAGAACAAGGTGAGAAGAAAACTAAATGGAGTTTAGAAGTTGACAGGGTTGGGGACTGGATGGATGACTAAGAGTCTAGACAGGAGTCTAGCCAAGGATAGAGAGTGAGAAGTGGGCAGTGGGGGTGTGGGGTGTGTGTCCTGGAGTTCTTCTTTCAGGTATTTCCCATGCACATTCCCAGGACAGCATGGAAACCTTGGAACGGGAGATCGTGAACAACTCTTGTCTGTCTTCAACAGTCCCATTGACTGAGGGCAGAAATTTTTGGAAAAATGTTAGATGAAGGAATGATTTTCTGGAGACAAATCCTGAAAAGAAGGGGGCTGAATTCTCTGTGGGCGTGGGGGTGGAATCCAGGGCTTTCAAAGCAAAAGCTAATGTTCATGTACAAAATGTTTCTGAAGAAATAGATCATAACAGTTGCTTCTATGGAGGGGAAGTCAGTGGCTGGGAATGGGAAGTGAACAAGTCTTGTCTTAGAATAACTTTTTGTACATTATGAATTTTGAATAAAGTGAGCTTAGCATCTATTCAAAATAAAAGTTTTAAAAAAAGAAGCTGAGGAAATATACTGGAGAAAAATATTTTATCACCACCTCACACATTTGTATATATTTTCAGGTGAGACAGCCCTGCTTAGAAAGTTTGTGGTGGGGCTGCTCATATTCTTATGGAGAATAAACTAGTTTGCCCTCTACTGTCCTAGGACCACCTTATTAAAATGTACTGAGTCACTTCTCTGCCCTATTTTCAGCTCAATGAGAGCCACCTTCCTCCCTGACTGGAAGAAGAGACAGAGGAAATCCAGTTGTTGAGGGTTTAATTGAATAGGTTCAATCCTGTTGATGGTATGTCATTCTGAGTGAAATTACCTGGGACAGAGGTAGAGATGGGAAAAAGAGAAAGAACAACCCATATTTACAGAAAAAAAAATGTATAGTCTTAAATTACAAGCTAAAAAAGAACATCCACATCCCCTTCATTTCAGGGCAGAACTTGGAGCCAGAGCCTCGGAACAGGAAGCCATGGACAACCTCTTCACCATCAATACCAAGAGAGTACAGGAGAAATGTTCCAGGCTGAGTCTAGATTTAGGGCTGTGATTTCAGTTCTAGCTCTAAGTTTGTATGATCTTAGACAAGCGGCTTCCACAATCTAAGTATCAGTATCCTTTTCTACAAAATTAGTAATTGGATGTGCAGGTGAACTCCAAATATTCTACAGTTCCCACATCTTATAATTTTAAATCTTACAGAGCCTGCCGTATAGTTCTGCAGCTTTTCCTAACAGGCATTTCACTTGTGGGCTTGTGACGTTTGTTTCTTAGCTCTACTTTCAATTTTTAGCTTTGGGAGGTGGAAGCTAGCGGGAGCATAGCAGGAATTGGTGGATATTCAATGATCTTTATGTTTCAGCAACTACTGTTCATAACCTAGTCAACTGGAGATAATTTTGTATTTTTTTCCAAGTTTTTCTCTCTTCTGAGACCTTTTTTGTCTTTTTCCTTTGTAACCATTCACCTTACCTCTAAATTCTTTTGCTCTTCACTAGCCTATACTCATCTATTGACTGAATTATGATTGAATTATAAATATAATGATTACTTCAACAAAATGAGGACCTACTAAGTGTTACATAAGAAGTTTTCAAACATTTTGGTTTCAGGACTCCTCCACATGCTTAGTAATTATGGAGGACCCCCAAAGCTTTTGCTAATATGGGTTACATATATAGTCTTTTACTGAATTAGCAAAGCAAACAGAAAAATTCAAGCTAATAGCTGGCTTTAAAATAGAAACAATAAGGACTTCCCTGGTTATCCAGTGGTTAAGAATCCACCTTGCAATGCAGGGTTTGATACTTTGGATCCCTGGTTGGGGAACTAAGATCCCAATGCCACGGACCAAGCTAAGCCCTTAGGCCACAACCAGAGAGTCCAGGGTCTGCTATGAAAGATCTTGAGTGACACAAGAAGATTCCCCCATGCCACAAGTAAGATCTGAACAGCCAAATAAAAAAATTAAAAAATGAAAAAATAGCAACAATAAATATATTACATGTTAGCAACATCTAAAAAAGCTATATATTCAAAATGAAAAAAGTGAGAGGAGTGGCTCTGTTTTACAAATTTGCATATCTGTTTATGTCAGGCTGAATATAAGATAGCTGGATAGTCTTATGCCTGGTACTGCATTAAATCCATCACTTTGGGGTTTGTAGTAGTTTCCTAGGGCTGCTGTAACAAATTACCTGTGGCTCAAAACAACAGAAATGCAATCCCATTTGGTTTTAGCAGAAACATTGGAAAAATGCCCTGATGCTGGGAAAGACTGAAGGCAAGAGGAGAAGGGGGTGACAGAGGATGAGATGGTTGATGGCATCACTGACTCAATGGACATGAGTCTGCACAAACTCTGGGAGATAGTGAAGGACAGGGAAGGCTGGTATGCTGAAGTTCATGGGGTAGCAGAATCGGACACGACTGAGCGACTGAACAACCACAATGGTTTTGGAGGCCAGAAGTTCAACATCAGTCTCACTGGACAGAAATCAAGGTGTGTGCCAGGAAGTACTCCCTCTGGAAGCTCTGGAGGAAAAGTCATTTCTTGCCTCTACCAGCTTCTTGTGGCTGCTGGTGCTCCTTAACTCATGATGATTTGTTCCAATCTCTGCTTCTATCTTTACATCAAATTTTCCTCTTTCCTGTGTAGTGGCTAATCTCTCTCTGCCTCTCTCTTATAACATTTATGATGGCACTTAGGGCCTCCTGAGATAAACCAGGATGGTTTCTTTCTTGCAAGACCCTTAATCACATCTGTGCAAGTTTTACTCTATAAGGTAGCATTCAGAAAGTCCAAAGATTAGGATATGACCATACCCTTGGCAGACAGTATCAGCCTACCACGGGTTGGTATGTTTGAAGTTTATGAAGAAATCCTAGTCTCACATAGATTATGTAGTTCAGGAAAAAAGAAAGTATTGTAATAGCCTTTTCAAATAACTGAGGATATTCTTCTTTGACACCATACCCAAACTCAACAAGCAGTAGTTTCTTAAAGGTCTGTTGCAATATGGAATTTGAAAATATGTCAGTGAACTTTTCATATAGGGTTACATTAAAATCATTGGTCTATATGCATTTTAGGTAAAATGCACTTAAATTGAATGAGACTTAAATAAAATAAAAATTCTTACTGCTTCATTAAAGATATGCTTCTACTGATGGCTGATTCATGTTGAGGTTTGACAGAAAACAGCAAAATTCTGTAAAGCCATTATCCCTCAATTAAAAAATAAATAAATTAAAAAAAAGATATTCTTTGGTGTAACTGGCTTTTTAAAAAAATGTGAGTATTTAGTGGTTAAGAGTACAGTTGGGAGCCTCTGCCTTGATTTGTGCCAAAGTGCCAGCAGTTTTACCTGGTACTAATTTTACACAATTAGTGCAAATATCAGCACAATTGTTCCAGCATAAACTAGGAGATAAAAAAAATTGTATAATGCTTTATTTCAGCATCCCTTTAGTTTAATGCCAGGCATTTATATAAAAGATCTTCAAGGATTAGCTTGTGCTGACACTTGATAGGTACAAGCAAAGCAACGAGTCTAGCTACATCTATAATTACATAATTTTTATCTATCTTGACAGTATAATTCTGCAGATAGGGTATTAAATTAAAAATCTTTATGTCTGCAACTAAATTTATAAACTGCATCTTTGGAAAACATGATTTCTTTGACAGATTTTTCACCTAGCAAGCATTCATTCAGTAATGTGCAGGCTTTATTAGTCTCTCAGCTATTATATGCCCTTCTCCAGCCAGGCCAATACAATAATTTAACCTGTAAAATGCTTCAGCTGGCTATTCATTTCTGGTTTGAAAAGTGGTAACAAAAAAGCTTTGGCTTTTAAAGAGGTTGTCATTTTGATTTTACCTTTTTATTTATTATTCTTTAAAAATTTTCTCACCTTTCTCAGAAGGCTTTTTTTCTACATTAAAAAAATTATTTTTAACTGGAGGATAATTGCTCCAGAATGCTGTGTTAGTTTCCATTGTACAACAACGTGAATCAGCCATAAGTATATACATATCCCCTGCCTCTTGAGCCTCCCTCCCACCACACCGCCCATCTTACCCTAGGCTGTCATAGAGCACAGAACTGAGGCCTTGCTACACAGCAGCTTCCTACTAGCTATCCACTTTACACATGGTAGCTTATATACATCAATGCCACTCTCCCAGCTTGTCCCGCCCTCTCCATCCTCCACTGTGTCCACAGGTCCATTCTTCATGAATGAGTCTCCATTCCTGCCCTGCAAATAGGTTCATTAGTATCATTTTTCTAGATTCCACATATATGTGTTAATATGTGATATTTGTTTTTCTAGAGAGGTTATCATTTTTAAAATATTCAATTTCCTTTTCTTTAAACTGAGAATGGCTGGTCTCAAAATGATGCCTCAACCTACCTGGTACCATAATAGTGTTTGTAAATATTCTGTTGACTGAGGTAAACCATTAATATCTCTAAAGTCAAGGAAAAGAAATAAGCTTTGGTCACACTTTCCTTTCTTATTTAGAAAGGAAACTAACTAAACTAACTAACACTTAGATTTTTCTCTTTACCTGAGTCGGAATCCTCTGATACTGATGTATCATCTTTTTTAGCATCTCTACATGTGGGAGATTGAGAAAGCAGATCTTTTAATTTCTCTCATGTGTCAATGAAAGAACCTAAAATTTAAAAAATTACAAATAAAATTTTGTTTTAGAATAAAATATTAAATTCTAAAAAATTAGCTTTAGATAAAATTTAAATATTCAGAAAAGTTTTCAATAAATTAAAAATACTCTTGCAAAACAAAATGTTTTTCCTTGCGTTTTTGCATAAGCACAGTCACAATTTAGGGATTTCAAAATATCATTTATTGGATGATTAATAAGATATAAATAAATGTTGACAAAATTCTTAGAGGAAACGGAAAATGTTATTTGAGCCAACTGAGGATTAAAACCTGGAAGACAGTCTCTCAGAGATCTCTGAGAACAGTTCTGAAGAGGTACGGGGGAGGCCGGTAGCATATGTGAGTTTGATGAAGGGGTCTGTGCAGTCAAGCACTCATCTTGGTAGAAGGTTACCACTGTTTGTGAGGAACAAATATATTAGTTAATGGTTTTAGTGCTTTTCTAAGTATTGTTGTTGTTGTTGTTCAGTCGCTCAGTTGTGTCCGACTCTTTGCCACCCCAGGGACTGCAGCATGCCAGGCTTCCCTGTCCTTCACACATCTTCTGGAGCTTGCTCAAACTCATATCTGTTGAGTTTGTGATGTCATTCAACCATCTCATCCTCTGATGTCCCCTTCTCCTCCTGCCTTCAATCTTTCCCAGCATCAGGGTCTTTCCCAATGACTTGTCTCTTCGCATGAGGAGGTCAAAGTATTGGAGTTTCAGCTTCAGTATCAGTCTTTCCAATGAATATTCAGGATTCATTTTCTTTAGGATTGACTGGTTTGATCTTCTTGCTGTCCAAGGGACTCTATCAAGAGTATTCTCCAGCACCACAGTTTGAAGGCATCGATTGTTCAGTGCTCAGCATTTTTCATTGTTCAGCTCTCACATCCATACATGACTACTGGAAAAACCATAGCTTCAATTATAGGGACCATTGTACGCAAAGTAATGTCTTTGAGTCGTAATATGCTGTCTAGGTTTGTCATAGCTTTTCTTCCAAGGAGCAAGTGTCTTTTAATTTCATGGCTGCCGTCACCATCTGCAGTGATTTTGGAGCCCAAGAAAATAAAGTCTGTCATTGTTTCCATTGTTTACCCATCTATTTGCCATGAAGTGATGGGTCTGGATGCCATGATCTTATTTTTTGAATGTTTTAAGCCAGCTTTCTCACTCTCCTCTTGCACCTTCATCAAGAGGCTCTTTAGTTCCTCTTCACTTGCTGCCATAAGGGTGGTGTCATTTGCATATCTGAGGTTATTGATATTTCTCCCTGCAATCTTGATTCTAGCTTGTGCTTCATTCAGCCCAGCAGCTCGCATGATGTACTCTGCATAGAAGTTAAATAAGCAGGGTGACAATATATAGTCTTGACATACCCCTTTCCCAATTTTCTTACTTTTAAGTATAAGAAGATGTAAGAAACCAGGTTCATAAACTTTTTTCCTACAAATATTTATCTGAGAGCTGGTTCTGTCATGTTTCCAGAGCACAGAGCGCCTCATCCTGATCTTTGCCTTGAATTCCTTTCAGGGTATATTTTAGGTCAGAATCTGCCATGGCTAATGAACCTGCTTTTTGAAGAACTGGATGGTGAGCAACATTTTTTATTTTACAATATCTTCCTTTTGTCTTAATTTTGACTAAGGTTTGGGAGTAATTTTGCGATCAATTTTTTCCATGGTGCTAGGAATGCTCATTCCCAGGTCAGGCACAGATTCCATTGATAGCCTCTCACTGTGTGCTATTGTTGGACTAGGCATTGTTCAGTTCAGTTCAGTTCAGTTGCTCAGTCATGTCCGACTCTTTGTGACCCCATGAATCGCAGCACACCAGGCCTCCCTGTCCATCACCAACTCCCGGAGTTCACTTAGACTCACGTCCATTGAGTCGGTGATGCCATCCAGCCATCTCATCCTCTGTCGTCCCCTTCTCCTCCTGCCCCCAGTCCCTCCCAGCATCAGGGTCTTTTCCAGTGAGTCAACTCTTCACATGAGGTGGCCAAAGTACTGGAGTTTCAGCTTTAGCATCATTCCTTCCAAAGAACATCCAGGGGTGATCTCCTTTAGAATGGACTGGTTGGATCTCCTTACAGTCCAAGGGACTCTCAAGAGTCTTCCCCAACACCACAGTTCAAAAGCATCAATTCTTCGGCACTCAGCCTTCTTCACAGTCCAACTCTCACATCCATACATGACCAATGGAAAAACCATATCCTTGACTAGACGGACCTTTGTTGGCAAAGTAATGTCTCTGCTTTTCAATATGCTATCTAGTTAACAGTAATCAAAAGCCTCTGGACTGCCTGTCTTACTAGTTTGTTGTGGTTCAGGAAATGGTTCCCTCTTGTTATTTCTTCCCATATCTAGAATTACACTACTAAGATGATTGATCTTATAGGACTACATATTTGACCAGTTGTTTTAAATAATGTAATCATCATTCAAAAGACAAAGATCATGTCATCCGGTCCCATCACTTCATGGCAAATAGACGGTGAAAAAAATGGAAACAGTGACAGGTTTTATTTTCTTGGGCTCCAAAATCACTGCAGATGGTGACTGCAGTCATGAAATTAAATGATGCTCGCTTCCTGGAAGAAAAACTATGGCCAACCTAGATAGCATATTAAAAAGCAGAGACATTACTTTGCCTACAAAGGTCCATATAGTCAAAGCTATGGTTTTTCCAGTATTCATGCATGGATGTAAGAGTTGGACCATAAAGAAAGCTTAGGGCTGAAGAATTGATGCTTTTGACTGTGGTGTTGAAGAAGACTCTTGAGAGTCCTTTGGACAGCAAGGAGGTCAAACCAGTCAATCCTAAAGGAAATCAGTCCTGAATATTCATTGGAGGGACTGATGCTGAGGCTGAAGCTCCAATACTTTGGCCACCGGATGCAAAGAGTCAACTCACTGGAAAAGATCCTGATGCTGGGAAAGACTGTGGGCAAGAGAAGGGTATAACAGAGGACAAGATGGTTGGATGCCATCACCGACTCAATGGACATGAGTTTGAGCAAGCTCTGGGAGATGGTGAGGGACAGGGAAGCCTGGCATGCTGCAGTCTATGGGGTCGCAAAGAGTTGGACCTGACTGAGCGAGTGAACAATAATGGTTATCATGAATTTTTTCTGAGGCTTGGCCACACAGTTGATAATGCAAAAAAAGTCAATGAGAATACAATTAATATAGTTAGTAACATTCTGAATAAATATTTAAGCTAAGAAATTCTACTAGGTGTGACCCAGAATCTCCCCTAGTCATCTCACCAGTCTGTTTTACACCATCGGCTATTTGTAAGGGAAATGATACACTGGCATTGTACATAAAGTTCACTAAAGTTGTCTACTGGTACAAGGTGAATGGTGGAGCATTGTGACCCCTTACAAGATTGAGAAAGCAAGCTTATCTTCTAAGAGTTACATAACTAGCGCCCCCCCAAAAAAAGAAAAGAAAAGTTGATGTTTATGGTGGAGTAGGTATTTCTGCCATTGGGGAAGTCTGGTTAAGGCACAACACAATTGCACAATGCACACTAGAGGGGAGGGACCGACCCAAATAGGCACAGAAAAATGTTATGTCTAAATTTCTCTTGTCTTGCCTTAAAATATGGATTTTTATTGCATCACGAAGATAGCTTATAAGAACCCACTAGAAGTACTGAGGATAAAACGAGCTAATCTCTGAAAACACACTGATCTACCAACATATCCTAAACCATAGCTGAATCTGTAAAATACAAGAGGAGTATTCAAACAAGCATTTCACCAGCCAGTAGAGGCTGTAAATCATCTACCCTCTGGAAAAAGTCTCTATACACTCTGGAGAGGATAAGCATGAAAACAGCAAATAACATTAAAGTAATGTTGTGGCTATAGTTTTGACTTCCTGGATCCTCTCTTAGGATCCTCAGAAGTCATCAAACCACATTCTCAAAACCACTGTACTGGATTCTGTTCCAAACCGAAGTTGGGATAACAGCAATGAATAAGACATCCTCAGTACAGGGAGATAAATATTGATGTAGTGGCAGCTGTCATCCGTTTTAAAACAGAAAATAACAGAACATTGCGAGACGACAGGTCGGGGGCGGTGGTGGCGGTGGCCACCTGACCACTTCCCCTTGCTGGCTGCCTCCCCAGATCCTAGAAGAGGGGCGGAAGGATAGGGACACTGGCCAAGAGTCCCTGTACGCGGCGTGGGCTGAACCCGGCAGGATGAATCCATAGGACAGCCGCGCTGTCATTCAACTCCACCAGGGTCCCTGGCACCGGCAGGACCGGGGCGGCGCGTGATGCCACGGTCCCTCGTCGCCCCTCAGCGTGCGGCGGCGGGAGGTGTAGGGATTGCCGGTGGTCCCCAGGCAGTGAGCGGTGGCCAAGAGAGGGCCAGGAATGTCCACCTCCCTGTGGTGTCCCAAGCAGCGCGGAGGTGCCTAAAGGGAAAGCGAGACTTTGGCGGACGAAGTATGAAGGAAGGACGGCGGCAGCGGTTACCTTAGGAGGAGCCAGAGATGCGCGAGACTCTGGCGTTGCCATCGAAACCGGGAGAGTCCGGCCCTTCTCAGTTCAGCT
Source organism: Ovis aries (assembly GCF_016772045.2). NCBI lineage: Eukaryota > Metazoa > Chordata > Mammalia > Artiodactyla > Bovidae > Ovis > Ovis aries. Next base: position 57,625,898 of record NC_056060.1, on the reverse strand, counting down.
CAGTTGCTCAGTCGTGTCCGGCTGTTTGCAACCCCATGAACTGCAGCACACCAGGCTTTCCTGTCCATCACCAACTCCCGGAGTTTACTCAAATTCATGTCCATCGAGTCGGTGATGCCATCCAGCCATCTCATCCTCTGTCATCCCCTTCTCCTCCTGCCTTCAACCTTTCCCAGAATTAGGGTCTTTTCCAATTAGCCATTTCTCTGCATCAGATGGCCAAAGTATTGGAGTTTCAGCTTCAGCGTCAGTCCTTCCAATGAATATTCAGGACTGATTTCCTTTAGGATGGATTGGTTGGATATCCTTGTAGTCCGAGGGACTCTCAGAATCTTCTCTCAGAATCTTCTCCACCACAAGACTACAGCATCCGCGAAGGCTTGGAGCGCAGCCTTTCGCTCGCGGACTCTCGCGCCCTCTAGCGGCGACTCTCTAGAAAAACACTGTATATGTCCGCGCGGGACGCGAATAAAGATTTCTTCTTCAAACAAACAGGAAGTGCCTACGGAGGCCGGGCCGGCGGCGGGTCAGGGGACGGGCATGAGGCCGGGCGGCGACCGGATCGCGGGCGGCGGCGATGAGCGACATAGTGGAGAAAACACTGACGGCGCTGCCGGGACTCTTCCTGCAGAACCAGTCGGTTGGCGGGCCTACAGCCGCCAAAGCGTCCTTCTCCTCCCGGCTGGGCGGCCTGGTCCGCGGCATCACCGCGCTCACCTCCAAGCACGTAGGTGTCCGCCGGGCCGGGAGGTCAGGGGCGCCTGAGGGAGGCCCCCTCTCAGGGAGGCTTTGGTCCCGCGGTGGACCCCTGGAACTGGCTCTCCGGCGGATTTGTCTGTCGGTCCTGGCTTCTCTCCGGAAGCGTCACTTGGGCTGCCCGGACAGACAACTAGGAGGCCAGGTTCCACAGTTGGCCCTGACGTTGACTCATTATTATCTGGGGCGAAGTCTTTACAATTTGAGCCTCCGTGTGTTTCTCGAACGTTGAAGTGTCAAAGTACAGATACATATTTCATAGATTGTTTCGAGGGTTAGAAGAGACACCAACCAGTTGAAAATACCAGGTGCCATGGAAGTGTCAGCGTTATTCTAAAAAGTTTCTTTCTAATTCGGATTCTTGCTCTCTCCCAGTTCTTTAGTGTATGCTAGATAACATACATTAGAACAGACCCTGCCATTTGAACCTGCTGCTGAATATGTTTGGGGAGCTCGAGGTTCTTAGGTTAGACCTCTGGATTGGGGAAAGAAAAAGCGTAATTCTTCCCAATCTCAGTATTTGCTGAGTAAGTTTCTGCCTCTGATGGGCATTGAAAACGAGCATTTATAATGGAAATTTTTAAGTTCCCACAAACTTTCTGTAGTTGCATGGGTTGTGTAAGATGCTGATAAAAAGCGTCAACGATTTTGTATCTTAAAAAATCATGTGGTATAGCAAAATTTATTTGTTTAGAAAATACTTATGGAACAAGCTATGTGTTAAACCCTAAGGAAATAGTCTAAAGCACATTTCCTTTTTCCAAAGAATTGGTCCTTCATCTTGGGTTTAAGCAGTATATGGTGAAATATGTGTCAGGAGAGAAGGAAGGAGAAAGACAGGAGGTTTTTCTTCAAAGTGCTCTGAGGGTTTAAAAACTGTTTTTAAACTGTTTTAAAACTGTTTAAAAACTGTTTTTAAACTGATACAGTGGAGAGGATCTGTTTCACATTCAGAAATCACAGAAAACAATTATTTGTGGACTTAATATTGTTTAACATTTTGTCCTTTGCTAATTTTTATGAGATGGTAAATGAAATAAAATATTTTTGGTTTTAAATTGCAGTTTGAAACTGTGTATAAGGTATCTAAATGTGGCAGTACTTCACTAGTATTTTTTGGTTAGTTACTTAATGGGCATCTGCTAGTTCATTGTGTAACTTAGAGATAGCATTGTATTGGGCAAAATTTGGACCAATTTTCAAGTGCTTAAGGAGGTGAAATACAATGCAGACAAGTAGCCATATTTGTGAATTTATTCTGTGTGTGTGAGAAAGAGATGGAAGGGTAGGGAAAGGATGCAAGGAATAAAGGGGAAAAGGTAGGGAAGAAGAATATAGTTTAAGGGAAAAGTATGGGCTTTTGTTTGTCTTCTTACCCTGTTTCTCCATTCCATGAAGAAGAAGGTGTGAGAACCTTATTCTGGGCCACTACATGAAGAATTTCTTTTCTACTTATTCTCCAGTGTTAATTAAAAAAAAACAAAAAACAAAAAACCCACAACATTTTCTGCTAAACCGTCCTTAAGGGGACAGTAACTGAGTGAAGAAAAGAGGAGTGGTGAGTTAGCATGAAAATATTTATTCTTTCCAGGAATGATTCTGAGGGTTTAGGCAAATCTGAAGCACATACTTTTTATAACTCTCCTTTAAAATAATGTTTCTTTTTCATTTATAATATTGTGAGTTGTATTTTTCCCTTTTAAAAATACTGTTACAGTTTAAAAAGACAGTTATTCATGAGTCAAATATTTTCACTTTTTTAGGAAGAAGAGAAATTAATCCAGCAGGAACTGAATAATCTGAAAGCAACTGTTTCTGCTCCTACTACAACCCTAGTAAGTCTACATAGTCAATGTCAGCGTGTTTGCGATTTGAAATCTGGTCTACTATTGACTCAGTAGTGGCATTAACTGATGAGTTGCTAAAATCTAATATATCACAGTCAAAATCAGTTATGGATGATAATAAGTCAGACGTTAACTTTGGCCTTTTGTTGCTGACTGACTGCACCAGACCAAAACTTGCTTGACTGATGTCAGTTCAGTGCCAACATGATGATAGTTATGTAAATGTGGTAATACTCCTGGGACCCCATAACCCCATAAACAGTAAGATGGGACCCCATCTTACTGTTTCAATGTTGTACACTGAAAGAAGGTTGCTGCTGCTGCTGCTGCTAAGTCACTTCAGTCGTGTCTGACTCTCTGCAACCCCATAGACGGCAGCCCACCAGGCTCCCCCATCCCTGGGATTCTCCAGGCAAGAAAACTGGAGTGGGTTGCCATTTCCTTCTCCAATGCATGAAACTGAAAAGTGAAATTGAAGTCGTTCAGTTGTGTCTGACTCTTAGTGACCCCATGGACTGCAGTCTACCAGGCTCTTCCATCCATGGGATTTTCCAGGCAAGAGTACTGGAATGGGGTGCCATTGCCTTAGGACACGTAATTTAAAATAGAATTTTAATACTATTAAAATACATAATATTTAATATATATTAAATATAAGTATAGATAATATACATTATATAATAAATAATATATAAAATATAATACTATTAAAATAGTTTTTTTAAAGGCTCATTTATTATTATTTATTTATTTTTTATTTTACTTTACAATACTGTATTGATTTTGCCATACATTGACATGAATCCACCACGGGTGTACATGAGTTCCAATCCTGAACCTCTCTCCCACCTCTCTCCCCATATCATCTCCCTGGGTCATCCCAGTGTACAAGCCCCAAGCATCCTGTATCCTGTATCGAACCTAGACTGGCGATTCATTTCTTACATGATCGTATACATGTTTCAGTGCCATTCTCCCAAATCATCCCACCCTCTCCCTCTCCCACAGAGTCCAAAAGACTGTTTTGTACATCTGTGTCTCTTTTGCTGTCTCGCATAGAGGGTTACCATTACCATCTTTCTAAATTCCATATATATGTGTTAGTATACTGTATTGGTGTTTTTCTTTCTGGCTTACTTCACTCTGTATAATTGGCTCCAGTTTCATCCACCTCATTAGAACAGATTCAAATGTATTCTTTTTAATGGCTGAGTAATACTCCATTGTGTATATGTACTACAGCTTATATTTAATATATATTAAATATAAATATAGATAATATACATTATATAATATTAAAATAAATAATATATAAAATATAATACTATTAAAATAATAGTATTTTAATACAGAGCTTATAGACCTGAACTGATACATTGTAAAAATCTCTTATTTTGCATTTCTACATCTTGGAGAATAGGTTGACTGACAAAGTAGAAAAATGATTTTCTACTGTAAAACTGAGTATATTGCATAATAGCTAAATCAAGATCTAGTTTAAAAAAAATTGATTCCCTATAATTTGATTTTCAAGCAGCATTCATTCAGCAATTAAGCAGTGGCCACTGTGAGACTGTCCCTACATAGTTAGATTAAGGCCTAGGTTTTTTTTTTCTTTTAATTTTTACGTGGTTTTAGATAATGAGATTTTATAAGCAACATTTATTGAGCAAAGATTTAGTGGGTGCTTTCTTTGTGTAAGTTGCTGTGGCATACACTTCTAATAAAAATACTAGGGTGATCATTTTACGTGTACACATGATCATGTGTGTGAATAACACTTGTAAAGTCTGAGAGAATATATGTATTTCCTTTTCTGGTTATAATAATAGGACGGTGAATGCTGCTGCTGGATTCGTGGTCTCCAAAGGAGAAGATTTAACTCCAGGACCAAAGATAGTCACAGTCGCTCAGAACCTTGTATAGATTTTATTTAAAGTGAAAGTGACAGAAAAAGCTTCTGACATAGACATCAGAAGGGGGCAGGAGAGTACCTGCCTCACTAGTTTAAGCAGTACTTTATATACTTCTCAACCAGCTGCTGAGACTAGACAACAAATACCTCAAGGCTGTGAGAATTTCGCCTAGACCCTTTCCAGTAACATACATCCTGGAATGACATCAGCATGAGATTAGCCAGAAGGAATAGGTTAACTCAGAGCTCAAGGCTGTGGAAGTTTTACCAAGGCCTTCTCCCATAACATTCACCCAAAGCTCAAAAAAAAGGCATGTCCTTGAACAAGAGATGCTGCTGCTTATGAAACCTACTTGTCTAAGGCAAAAGAATGTGAGAAAGAAAGAATGTTTACTTATTCCTTAAAGGGGGCTTACTTAGGTTTGGACTCTTTGTCAACCTGCCTAAGTTACTCTTCCAGGTGGACAAATGAAACTCGAAGCATAATTAATGTGATACAGTATTCAATGTCAGTCTCTCACTCGTGTCCGACTGTTTTGTGACCTCATGGACTGTAGCCCCCAAGCTTCTCTGTCTATGGGATTTCCCAGGCAAGAATACTGGAGTGGGTAGCCATTTTCTTCTCCAGGGGATCTTGCATCCAAGGATCAAACCCAAGTCTCCTGCATTGCAGACAGATTCTTTACTGCCCAAGCTGTCAGGGAGGCCTCCAATGTGATATATATACACGTATATATATATATATGTGTGTGTGTATAGATACGTATATGTTTATATGTGTATGAATAAAATCATTGTGATACTTGAAAGATATGTTAAGCAATGACTTCTGTTTTTAAGCAGTGACCTCTTTTTACTTGATTTCCATTTTCTATAGTTGGCATTATTAAGTACAATTTTTCATCTTATTCAGTATAAGATGTTCACAGAATTTAGATAAGTAGATAGAAGTTAGGGAGCCACAGTTTGAAGGAAGATTTTATAATAATTATGGCCAGTCACTCTGAGTGTACGTTATAGAATAATCTACCCTTGAGGTGGTCATGTAGAAATTAGATTACAGTTTGTTAAAGAAATTCTGAAGTTAATTTCTACATTGGAGAATGCATTTTCTTCTCCAAAAATAAGAGAATAATAGTCTATGCAATAGAATTTTACTTAAAGTTCCTAATGACTTTTGAGAACCTATGAGATAAAATGTTACAAGATCAAGGTTGATATTTAAGGGCTTAAATGAACACTTTCACTCCTCGTTGATACAGAATTTTGCTTATATATATATATATATATATATATATATATATTTATTTTACTGTGATGGGTCTTAGTTGCAGCATGCAGAATCTTTAGTTGTGACCTGTGGGATCTAGCTCTCTGACCAGAAACTGAAGCCAGGCCGCCTGCATTGGGAATGCAGTCTTAGCTACTGGTCCGCAAGGGAGGTCCTGATACAGAAGTTTTTGAAGAAGCTTCCAGTATCTTTTACACATGTTTTCTCAGTTGTCATTGTTTAGTTGCTCAGTCATGTCCAACTCTTTGTGACCCTAGGGACTGCAGCATGCCTGGGTTCCCTGACCTTCACCATCTCTCAGAGCTTGCACAAACTCGTCCGTTGAGTTGGTGATGCCATCTAACCATGTCATCCTCTGATATCCCCTTCTTCCTGCCTTCAATCTTTCCCAGCATTTGGGTCTTTTCCAGTGAGTTGGCTCTTCGCATCAGGTGACTGAAGTGTTGGAGCTTTGGCATCAGTCCTTCTGGTGAATATTCAGGATTGATTTCCTTTAGGATTGACTGGTTTGATCTCCCTGTAGTCCAAGGTACTTTTAAGAGTCTTCTCCAATACATCAGTTCAAAAGCATCAGTTTTTTGGCACTCAGCCTTCTTTATGGTCCAACTCTCACATCCATACAGGACTACTGGAAAAACCATAGCCTTGACTAAATGGACCTTCGTCGGCCAAGTAATATCTCTGCTTTAATTTGCTGACTGGGTCTGTCATAACTTTTCTTCCAAGGAGCGAGCATCTTTTAATTCCACGAATGCAGTCACTATCCATAGGGATTTTGGAGCCCAAGAAAATAAAGTCTGTCACTTTTCATTGTTTCCCCAGCTATTTGCCATGAAGTGATGCAACTAGATGCCATGATGTTATTTTTTTTGAATGTTGAGTTTTAAGCCAGCTTTTTCACTCTCATCTTTCACCTTCATCGAGAAGCTCTTTAGTTCCTCTTCGCTTTCTGCCATAAAGGTGGTGTTAATCTGCATATCTGAGGTTGTTAATATTTCTCCTTGTAATCTTGATTTTAGCTTCTGCATCATCCAGCCTGGCATTTTGCATGATGTCCTCTGCGTATAAGTTAAATAAGCAGGGTGACAATATATAGCATTGATGTACTCCTTTCCCAATTTGGAGCCAATTTTTCTCAGTATTTAGTAGTTAATATGGTAATGAATTAACATTTATTACTTTAAACCCAAGTGACCTAAATTAAATCATTAAATATTATTCCCTTTAGATTTTCCTGTGATTTATTTTTAAACTTTGCATATTTAAATGTGTATGTGTATGTCTCTCTCTATATAATATATATGAAATATTAAATGTTGTCCTTAGTTTAAAACATTTTATTTTACTATTTCTTCTTAAGCATTTTGTGATTTAGGAATTCTATAATTCTGTTATATATTAGGATTAATTGATGAAAGTGAAAGAGGAGAGTGAAAAAGTTGGCTTAAAGCTCAACATTCAGAAAACTAAGATCATGGCATCTGGTCCCATTACTTCATGGGAAACAGATGGGCAAACAGTGTCAGACTTTATTTTTTTGGGCTCCAAAATCACTGCAGATGGTGACTGCAGCCATGAAATTAAAAGATGCTTACTCCTTGGAAGAAAAGTTACGACCAACCTAGATAGCATATTAAAAAGTAGAGACATTACTTTGCCAACAAAGGCCTGTCTAGTCAAGGCTATGATTTTTCCAGTGGTCACGTATGGATGTGAGAGTTGGACTGTGAAGAAAGCTGAGTGCCGAAGAATTGATGGTTTTGAACTGTGGTTTTGGAGAAGGCTCTTGAGAGTCCCTTGGACTGCAAGGAGATCCAACCAGTCCATTCTGAAGGAGATCAGTCCTGGGTGTTCTTTGGAAGGAATGATGCTGAAGCTGCAATTCCAATACTTTGGCCACCTGATGCTAAGAACGGACTCGCTGGAAAAGACTCTGATGCAGGGAGGGATTGGGGGCAGGAGGAAAAGGGGACGACAGAGGATGAGATGGCTGGATGGCATCACCGACTCGATGGATGTGAGTTTGAGTGAACTCCAGGAGATGGTGATGGACAGGGAGGCCTGGCGTGCTGTGATTCATGGGGTTGCAAAGAGTCGGACATGACTGAGCGACTGAACTGAACTGAACTGAACTGAATTAAGTTTTAGATACTAAAATAGTCTGAGCTTTACATATTTTAAACACATTTATTTATATTTTTAATTTTTGATTAAAATTTGCTGTCAATATTGAGAATGCAGATATTCTCATACTAATAAATTTATAGAATCTCTTAAAACAAGTTATTAGCTTATGTTGTAAATATTGAAAGACTCAGTTAAGTTTAATATTGGAATGACTCTACCATTAATAGGGCTTCCCTGGGTGGCTCCGACGGTAAAGAATCTGCCTGCAATGCAGGAGAACTGGATTTGATTGCTTGGTTGGGAAGATCCCCTGGAGAAGGGAATAGCAACCCATTCCAGTATTCTTGCCTGGAGAATTCTGTGGCCAGAGGATCCTGGTGGGCTACAGTCTGTGGGGTTGCAAAGAGTCGGACGCAACTGAGCAACTGACACATACACATGCCATTAATAAAGTCATAATAATTGTGAGAGTTGTTGAAAAAGTAATACTTACAATAAATCATTGCATATCATATACAGCATAATAATTCTGAAGATACTCCAGATGCAATTTGGTCTTTTAAGTGTGAAAAATATTTTCATTCCAGAAATTGTTACCAACTTGTGGGGGTTTCATGGATATTTTCATTTGACAAAGTATATTAAATGATGTGCTGCAGTCTAGAAGCCAAGTTAGAGTACTATGAGAGAAATTTTTTCTGAGGACCACGCGTCTCACATTATAACCAAATTTTTCAGGAGGGGGACCTAGAATTAGAAATAGCTATAGTTGATTTATTTTATATTGTTGCCTCTAACGAAATATCGAAATAATTTTACTAAAATGAGTACTGTTGATAGTTAAATTTGGGAGAAACTTGTTTACAAAGTCTGACTTTGGGTGATAATTTACATATGTTGTTTCTTCAGTGCCAGGATTAAAGAATTCTGCTGTTAAATGATTACAAACATACTAAAAGAATCAAAGCATTCGATTTATTTATATGATTACTGGATTTTTTTTTTTCAGAAAATGATGAAGGAATGTATGGTGAGACTTATATATTGTGAAATGCTTGGATATGATGCTTCCTTTGGCTATATACATGCAATCAAGTTGGCACAACAAGGAAATCTTCTAGAAAAAAGAGTAGGTATGTATGCGTTTAAGACTTTTGCACTTTATCTTAAAGTTCTGGCTAGTATATAAAATGAATGATGACTGATACATAGTATGTTTTTAGAACACTGCCTTGTGATTTCCTTACCTTTAAAAGATAATGCTTCAAAAACTTACAACCTATAAATGAAATCAGTTTTCCTGATTCATAGCATTTTTGAGTTACATAGAAGATTAAAAGTTGCCTGTTCTTATGATGGTGGTTAGATGACTTTGTTAAGACTCACTGAACTGTCCCCTTAAAAGGGTGACTTTTCTTGTATGTAAATTATACTTCAGTAAAGCTGATTTTAAAAAGTCTATTCAGTTTCAACAGTTTAATGATCAGATATGGTGTTTTATAGAATAAGACTGAAATTGCTGTGAATAATTTTAGATATCTTGCTCTTAGTTTCACAAATGTTAGCTATAAGGATTTCAGGTATCTTTTAAAAATTGTTATCTCTATAATTACCTTCAAGGCTATTAGTGAAAGCCCTTTCAAAGACTTAAATCTTGTTTTCTTATAGCTTCAGCTTCATATCAGAAACTTGAGGAAGCCCTTTAGAATAACATAGGAGCAGAACATAGTCTTTCTCACAGAAGCTGATACTGTTGCGTTGCTGGGGACCAGCACGCTTCTTGTGTTGTATGACCCGTGCTGTCTGACGGTGGGGAAGGGTGGAGATGTCTTGGTAAAGGCCCTGAGACTATCCTCACACAGTATTCTACTTGTTGAACCCCACTTCACCAAAAATACTCTTCTGTCTTTCGTTATATTCTTCCCTCCAAGTACAGTGGCCTCTGGCAGCCTCTCTCTCCCTGTCTGTATTTCAAACCAAGTTTTAACTCTTCTGTGATCACTCAGGTGGCTCCTACCATCTGTTTGTCTTTTCCAACCTAACTGTAAAATCTCTGAAAGCAGGAAATTTTGAAAACAATAGATAGTCAATGCTTTGTACATCTGTTGCTGTCTTTTTCTTTTTAGACTTTCATGTAATTTTTTCATTTTCAATTAAATCAATTTACTTATGACTGTGCTGTGCAACTTGCGGGATCTTAGTTCTTTGACCAGGGTTTGAATCCAGACCAGCAGTGAAAGTGCCAAGTCCTAACCACTGGACCACTAGGGAATTCTCTAAGTTTTATTTTTAAAATATGTAAAAATTACTTGTGTTACATGGTCCAAAGTTAAGACCTGATAAAAAGGTATAATCAGACAAATTTCTAATTTGTCAAATTTTTATTTTTATCTCTGGCTCCTGTATGAGGTTTGCCCCTTCTGATTAATCTTTTCATTGCTTCTTTTTGAAAATAAGCAAAAGAGTACACATTTACATATTCTCTCTTACACAAAAAATGGCTTGCTGTAGAGATTATTCTACACCTTGTTTTGATATCTTTGTATTTTTATACAGTTGCATAGTTTTCATTGGGTGGGTGGATATACCACAGTATTTTCAATCAGGTCTCTATTGGTAGATATATGAGTTTGTCTTTTGTTTTTTGCTCTCATAGCCAATGTTGCAGTGAATGACCTTATACATGTGTTATTTCATAGTTAAAGTGGCTAAGGAGACCCCAGACTCATTGAGATTCATGGTCTTTCTTAGGAAAGTATTTTCTTGCTACCTAGAGAGACATGTATATGGGTATCAGAAGTTCTTTATGTGTGCTAATGACTGGAAGTTTTGTTTTTTAATGTGATGTGTGCTGTGAAAGTTGCTCAGCCGTGTCTGACTCTTTGCAACCCCATGGACTATACAGTCCATGGAATTCTCCAGGCCAGAATACTAGAGTGGATAGTGTTTCCCTTCTCCAGGGGATCTTCCCAACCCAGGGATCAAACCCAGGTCTCCCGCATTGCAAGCGGATTCTTTACCAGCTGAGCCACAAGGGAAGCCCTTGTTTTGTAAGGTAGCATTTAAATCTTTTATGTCTTCATTTTAGTACTTCTGCATCATCTACTCTCCTGAGATTTCTATGGCTAACTTTGGTGCTTTGTCCGATAGATAATGCCTTATTGTTTTTCACATGAATATTGTTGAATAAATAAATCTCAGTATCCACTAAGTCAAGTATTATGTTAGGTGCTTTATCTTGTGAGATGGTATTTCACTTTACAGAGGAGAAAACTGAAGCTCAGAAAGTTCAAGTCAGTTGTCGAAGGTCATAGAGCTTATTAAATGGTGAAGCCAAAATATGAACCCAAGTTTCTATGAGTCAAAGCCTGTATTCTTATCCTATAGCTCGCTCTTAATCATAGCAAGTGTACTTTATAATCATAGTTGTTGTTATTTCTTTTCCTGAAAAAGAAAGTGAAAGTGAAGTCACTCAGTTGTGTCCGATTGTTTACGACCCCATGGAGTGTAGCCTATCAGGCTCCTCTGTCCATGGGATTTTCCAGGCAATAGTACTTGAGTGGGTTGCCATTTCCTTCTCCAAGGGATCTTTCCAACCCAGGTATCAAACCTGAGTCTCCTGAATCGTAGACAGACGCTTTACCATCTGAGTCACCAGGGAAGTCTTCTTTTCCTGAAGTCTTTTTCATTTTTTGAGTCGCAGATTATCTTTTCCCCCTGTTTCTGGATTATCAAAATAGTTTCCCTGTTTTCTCTGGTTGTCAAAATAGGACATTCTTTGACACAGATTTAAGATTTTTTGTAAGGTTTCAAGGTGGTCTTTGGATTAGTTTGTTGATCTTACATTGTGGTACTAGTGACTTAAGTGTGGATAATATCTTTGCTGAACAGATGTAGTCTGATAAGATGCAATCTCTGCTTTATTTATTTTTAAAAATTTATTTATTTTAATTGAATAATTATAGTATTGTGGTGGTTTCTGCCATACAGCAACATGAATCGGCCTCAGGAATACATGTGTTCCCCCCTCCTGTAATCACTGCTTTAAATGCTGTCTAGGGTCCTGGTTTGTTTTTTTTTTCTCCATCCTGATTATGGGAGTGATAGCTCTGCTCCTCTGACCTTCAGTGAAGATGCTTGGTTATGAGAATAGGAAATTTCTGACAGTTTTCCCACTTTCCACAACAGGCACAGACAGTATGAATGCTGGGTAGTAATAGGGATAGTTAACCTTAGAATCCCTAATAAAAGGGCTGGAAGAATTGAAAAGAATGAAAAACAACAGGGATGGGAAATAGGGAATCGGGTCTCAAGGGAGACTGAAGAAACAGAATAGCATAAGGGTTAGAAACGTGACCTAACTCCTACCGGCATGGTTGTAGTCCTGCCTCCGCCATTTAGGAGCTGCAGACTTTGGGCAGTTATCCTTCTGGGGCCTCATTTTTATACCGGGGATAAAAATAATATCTATCTCATAGAGTTATTGTAAAGATTCAATAAGCTTGTAATGCATTTGACTCATAAAAACTGTCTAACAAATGTTATCAATATGAAGGGTGACAGGAAAGTGAAATGGGGCATCTAGATTCCATACACATGGTATTTGTCACGGTATTAAAGTACTCAATTTTAAGATGTACTTTTTAATGTTTTGATATTATTAAAATGCTTAAGTCAATGAGTAATGTGGTAGTGTTTTTTTCTCAACATCTATTCACTCAATAGTTTATCTTCAAATTGAGAAAAAAAGATATTTTTTGATAGCTTAATGTATGATTTATGTCATATGGTTTGGTATTAAATAGCTCATTCAGTAATACAAATATCTGGTAACTCACTATTTATTAACTATGATAGCTGTTAGTTTTTGGATAATTGTATTTGGCTATAAGACAAAATATTTTTATTGACTGTGTAGAAATTTGCACAGAAGATAGAAGGTATGTATTCCTAATATCATTTATAGGACTTTAAGCTGGTACACATAGCCTTTTTTCCATTTTAGTTATATCCTGTGAAATACCTAATTATGAAAGACTTCAGGATGAACACCTGAAATCTTCCTTACTGAATTTTTTTGAACCTTCTTATTTTACTATTTGTTTTAATATTTACCTGTAACTGCGGTCTTTGACATTCAAACTTTGGAATATATTATTGCTTTGTTTAGCTTCTTAAGAGTTAATTTTTGACAGGTGGTAATGAGACTTTTTCTCTCAAATTTTAAGGTTATTTGGCTGTATCTTTATTTCTACATGAAAGTCATGAACTATTGCTTCTCCTTGTGAATACAGTTGTAAAGGTACTGTATTGTATGCTGGTTAATATAAAGCCTTAAGTTATTCCTTCAGACATTTGATAGTTTGTATATTTTTGACAGAATGTAGGCTTGCAGCATGAGTTTATTGGAAAGATCTTTTAGATCAGTTTCTGTGTCTGTAGAATGAGGATAATAATAGAACTTAACCAAGTTGTGAGGGTTGAGTGAAACACTCTACAGAATAACATTTGGTACTGCTGCTGTTATAGTGGTTTCATTTAAAAAAGCAGAGTTAAGGAAAATAAACTCAAAATGGTCTAAAGATCTACATGTAAGACCTGAAACTATAAAACTCCTAGAAGAGAATGTAGGTGGAATACTCTGTGACATAAATTGTAGCAACGTCTTCTTGGATCAGTCTCCTAAGGCAGAATAAATAGAAAGCAAAAAATAAACAAATGGGACCCAATTAAACTTAAAAGGTTTTGCACAGCAAAGGAAATAACTGATAAAATGAAAAGGCAGCCTACGAAATGGGAGAAAATATTTGCAAATGATGGGACTGACAGGGCTTGATATTCAAAATATACACTCATACAACTCAATATTAAAACAGTCACAAAATGAGCAGAAGACTTGAATAGACATTTTTCCAAAGAAGACATGTAAATAGCTAACAGGCAATGAAAAGATGCTCAACGTCACTAATTATTAGAGAAGTAAAATCAAAACCACAGTGAGGTATCACCTCATTGAGAATGGCTGTTGTCAAAAAGTTCGTGAAAAATAAATGTTGGCAAGGATGTGGAGAAAAGGGAACCCTTATACATGGTTGGTGGGAATGTAAATTGGTCAGCCACTATGGGAAACAGTATGGAGATTCCTTAAAAAACTAAAAAAGAACTACCATATGATCCGGCAGTTTCACTCCTGGGTTTCTATCTGGACAAAGTGAAGACACTGACTTAAAAAAGGTACATAACCTCAGTGTTCATAGGACTATTTATAGTAGCCAAGACATGGAAACAACCCAAGTGCAACCCAATCAACAGACAGTTGGATTAAAAAGACTTGGTATATATACATAATAGAATATTATTTAGGTATTAAAAACAGTGAAATACTGCCATTTGTAGCAATGTGGATGAACCTAGAGAATATTGTGCTTAGTGAAATAAGTCACACAGAGAAAGACAAATACAGTATGATATCACTTATATGTATAGTCTAAAAAATAATACAAGTGAATGCATATGCAAAATAGAAGCAGACTCACAGACAGAAAATGAACTTGGGGTTACCATAGGGAGAGAGGGGAGGAACAACTTAAGAGTATGGTACTAATAGGTAACAAATTACTGTATATAAAATAGATAAGGAAAGGGATAGCACAGGGAAATATACCCATTTATCATATAATAGCCTACAATGGAGTATAATCTGCAAAAATTTTCTAAATCACTATGCTGTACACCTGAAACTAATACTATATTGTACATCAGCTATACTTCAGTAAAAGAATAAATAAAAATAAAAAAAGCAGAGCTGGAACTATAATTCAGATCTCCAGACTCTTAGTCAGATGCATTTTCCTTGCTGTTGTCTTTTTTTCTAGGATCTATTTTAAAGGGATATGATAAAAACTGAATAATTGAAGTCTTTTAAACTCTAAAAGTCAATTTAAAGGAGAATAGAGTATAATTGGGTAATTGAAATGTATGATAATAAAAACAATTTAATTCACATGCCATATTTTTTTCTGTTAAACTTTTAGACAAAATTGGTAATGAAGTATAATTGAATTGTTGAGCTTTTTCATGTTTATCTTGTTTCTTCTGATATGTGAGAGAGTGTGTGTGTATGTAGTACTTTCTGAATTTTAAGTCATATACTCTCTGAAGGTTACTAGTGGCTTTAAACCTTTCCAAACTTTCAAAAACGTAGTTTCAGTTTCTATTAAAATAGTTTATAAACTTTGTGCTTATATAAGTATATATAAATGCATACATTTTATAGTATATATTAAAAAATTAACTTCCTTTTAAATTTCCACTCATATTGCTTTAACAATAAAAATTCATAAAATTTTTTTGTTACTGGTTTAGAAAAGTTTTAAAGGCTGTAATAAGGAACACTACTTTGATCAGTGTCAGAACAGAAATACAGTTTCCTTTAGATTGGTTACTTTTGGGCTGTCTTTATCTATTGACTCTTAAGGCAAGTGAAACACTGATATTCCTATAAAATATGAGGCATTCCTAAATGGACAAATTAGTTGAAAACTACAGTATTAAGTATATAGGACCATTGCAATGTTGAGCTCACTGTCCCTAGTTTCAGAATTTGCACTGAATGTTTTCTTTGCTTAATAATTATGTCAGGACTTGCAGAGCACTAACCTAGTAGAAGTATGTATGGCACTTACTATCGTCAGCCAGATTTTCCCTCGAGAAATGATTCCAGCTGTTCTTCCATTGATAGAAGATAAACTTCAACATTCTAAGTAAGTAAATTCTTTTTTGGATAGGTGTCTACACTGTGTATTTCAAAAGAAAAATTTATACTAAAAATTTTATTCTAACTTTGATTTAATGCTACCAGGATAAAGGATATTCTTTGACTGCCAGGTATAATACAAAAATCCCCAGTAGCACTGTCTTTATTTTTATGTGAGTTTAGAAAAATGTTAGGCAGCTTTCTAAAGTTAAACTGAGACAGTGAGGCTTACCATCAGGAATCCTTGGCTCTCTTTCCACTTCTGCTGCTAACTATCAGTGGTCCTGTTTTTCCCTTGGCTATATGGGGTTGATTGAAGCTCCTTAGTTCTCACAAAGTTGTTTTATAAAGTGAAATAATGGAAAACATTTGGAAGTGGTTCAGATGCCATGAATACATAGCTTCAATGTACTGGAGATGCTTTTATATCAAAACTGCAGCTTTCAAATTCTATTTTATAGCAGGATATGTACAAATGAACCTTAACTTGTAGTATTTTGCTAATTTTGAATGATTCCTTAACTCTCACCTTATTAACTTGATTATTAGTTTTTCCAAACTTGGAATTATTTTGTTTTTGCTCAAGCCCCTTGATTTCATAACCTTTATAGCTAGGAAAATGTTTAGTCACTAGCCATTTTTCCTTTGTGATTGCAGTGCTTTATTGTATGCATATTTTTGTTAAAGATTTTTTTTGTTACCTATATAATCTCTTTATTTCTATGCTTTTTTAAGTCAATATTTTTGGTGTTCTAAGATGATAAAATGTTGTCTTATGGTTTGTGTTCTTTAAGAAATCTTGGGCCATGAACCTTCCAGCTAAAAATGATAGCTCTTAGTGAGAATTATGGAGTAAGTTCATAGATTTTTCAGATTTGTTTTATGTTGAATCGGTGTTTAGAACAAATGATGGGCATGGACAGTCAACTACTGGAAATAAAATATTAGCCTTTCTTTATTTAGAAGTTGATCTGATCATAGCTGAGCATATTTTTATGAAATTTTCCCACTGTTTTGTGGTAGCCATACTTACCCTTTGTATGAAATCTTTCTGAGAAAGATTTGAATTTTTTGCTTGTTGCTTCCCATTTACCCTCTCAATTTTTTCCGTATTGCTTCCCATCTACTCTCATTTCAAATCCTGGCCTTTCCTGTCTTGTACTAGTTAGAATTTAGACTTTCTGAAACTCTGCTTTTGCAGTTATGGCCATACCTACTTCTTGCTGTGGAGTAAAGAGCTAAAGACAGAGTTGTGGGCCACAGCTACAGATAGGCCAGTAGAAGTCGCAACGAAGCTGTGAGACAGGGGTTGGACTTGACTTTTGAATCCTTGGTTGTATTTTCACATACCAGACCTATAGCCCAAATCCAGGTTTTTTGATACCTTGTGTTATTGCCACCATTTTGGGCCAGACCAAGGGATTCCTAAGCCTGATGAGGGTTTGTATTCTTTTTCCTCACCTCGTTTATTTACTGTGTCCTGGAACTCATATTGGTTAATACCCAATAGCAACACTTTGGGATGTAGATTCCAGTTACCATAGTAGTAATACTAGTGGCAAATCTGTTGTTATCTGCTTTCTTTTTATGTGAAAAGGATTTTCCATCATGACATAGTTTACCCAGGAAGATAGTGGGTTGCTTGTTAATGCAGAAGCTGGATGACCATTTGTTAGGAATATTATAAAAGGTATTCTTGAACACAGAGGATTGGATTGAGTTATCTCAATTTTGAGATTCTATGATTTTAGGTAACAGAAATACGTCTTAAGGAATCCTAAAAGTAAATACTTTACTACTGCTGTTGTGAGCACTACCAGCGTAATCTGCAGATATGAGCCATGTGGAAACAGGCATGAGAGAGAAAAACAAGAATATAATTCCTTGAAAATGACATTGTGTTCATAGGATAGCAACTCTTTATTTTTGCTTCTTGTGTGCTAGACATTATCTGTTACAAATGAAGTGCACGACTTGTATATACTTTCCTCCTCATTGTAATGAGGTTTTTGAAACATGAGCTGGGCAAGGAGAGGAGTAACATCTTTTAATGTAAGTCCTCCTTATACTCCCCTGCCCCACTTAAGTATTTGGAGTATGTTTACCCATGATATAGAAAAAGAAATAAAAAGCTGAAATGTTAAGGAGACTTTAATGTTAATGAAGAGACTGTTTGATATTACTAGCTGAAATTACCTCTTACTCATTTAAACTTACTATTTATTCTCTTCCCAATCTTTATAGAGATATGGCTTTCAGAAATGGAATTTGGGAATTAAGAAATTTGTTTATCTTTCTTGCTTTGTTTTGGTTTCAAAAGTAATATGTACTTGTTATCAAAAAATGTTGTAACTAAAGAAATATATAACATGGAGACTTAAAGTTTCTTGAGTTCTTACCTCCTAGAGATAGCCATATTTCATAATTTGGTAAATTAGAATAAAAATTAATAATAAATGGGTAATTCTCTCTCTTTTTTTTAGATTAAAGTAGTAGCTGGTATTTTGAATCATCTGGTCCGTAATCTTTTCACCCTAAATGTCTGGTATTTCCAGATGGTTTATTTAGATTTTATTTTTTATCTTTAGGGAGATTATACGAAGAAAAGCTGTTCTGGCATTATATAAATTTTATCTCATTGCTCCTAATCAAGTACAGCATATCCATGTTAAGTTTCGGAAAGCACTTTGTGACAGAGATGTTGGGGTCATGGCTGCTTCCTTGCACATATACCTTAGGATGATTAAGGTAAGTTGACATTTTGAGAAGTTACTGAGTAGCTATCATTAGAAAAATATAACTATGTAATTAAAAGAAAACTCATATTTTTCAGTAAACTGTGTAAGTCACATTTAAGTTTGTATTATTGACTCTTTAATAGTAATTTTTGCATGTTGTTAATAGCATGAGTTGCAGACACATTATAAATTTAGTTTTCTTTTTTAAATGCCTGAAATTTTTTCATGTTATGAAAGAAGCATGGAAAAATGGTAGCTCTGGAAGGTGGTTGAAATTTGCAGATTTGTGGATTTTCAAGAAGTGGCTGCTTTTTATACAGCTTCATGGGATACTTATAACAGCTTATAAAAGTGAGGAGAGCTGGTGGGGAATGTGTAAGGCACAATCTGCAGAAGCAGTCCCTAATTGTTTTGGCACCAGAGACCAGTTTCGTGGAGGACAATTTTTGCATGGGTTGGGGAGGGGGAGGGTGATTTTGGGGATGAGTCAAGCACATTATGTTTATTTTGCTCTTTATTCCCATTATTATTACATCAGCTCTACCTCAGATCATCAGGCATTAGATCTCAGAGTTGGAGACTCCTTGTCTATTGTGTTGATTCCATACATTGATTCTGTGTTAGAGGAGGAAAGAGGATTAAATATTATAGTAAAAATTTTTTTCTAAATGGCGATATGGGTTTATACTAACTCAGCCCCAGTGTATTGCCTGAAACCTTTTGTGTCTGAAAGTATATATTTGTGAGAGATTTCATCATACCTCATAATGCTATTGAAATAAATTTAAAATTATACAAACTGAAAGTTGTCTTTACTTTTAAGCATTGCATGTTCCAAGTAGTATGGTATAAATAGATAATTGATATTAAATCTTATTTTCCTCTAACATTTATTAAACTCTGAGAGAGCTATTATTTCCCTTCTAAAAATTTGTCCCTGATACATATAAAAATTACAGTGAAGAGTCTAACATTCATTTTGAGAATATGTATTTAATTTCCCTAATTCAGGCAGATGGTTACTAGACCATAGTTGTGATCAATTTGTAATGTATGTAATGTTGAATCACTGTTGTACACCTGAAACTAGTATAATATTGTGAGTCAACTATACTTCATTAAACAATATAAGATGAAAAAATTTCCCAAGTCCGAGAGAGTAGTCTGATAGATAATCAAGGCACGCTCATTCAGAATCACAGATATGTTTAAATAATATAGAGTTAATTAATTTTTAATAAGCAGGCTTGCTGATTTGGGGAGTTTTGAATGTTTGAGTAATGTTAGTTGTGCTCTTCCACCCAGAACATAATTTAGTTCAATTACATGGGAAGTCTTTTGCAAACAAAATTGAGAGATTGCAAATAGGCCTTGATTTTCATCTAAAGTAGAAGAGATTACTTTTTTTTTCAGTATGCCAGTTCTTTTCAATTTTTAATTGCTGATACTAGCTATTAAAAGTTCTAAGATGTAATTATCGAACTTTGGAAAGGTAATTAAACTGGTGTGTGGGACAAGTAGGGAATGGTGGAAGCTTTTAGGGGCATGATTCACTTCTGAATCTGGTCACCAGAAGAGTTTCATTGTGGAAGGAATTACACAAATCAGAGGACTGTTTCATTAAATGTGAACAGGAGACTTCTAAATGAGCATATACTAAGTTAGGTTCTGCATAGCATTTCAAGCAGATCTGTTTTATTTTTTGAGATATTGTTATTAACAGAAAGTTTTTTTGTTTTATTTTTTGAATATAGGAGAATTCATCTGCATATAAAGACTTGACTGGGAGTTTTGTAACGATTTTGAAGCAAGTGGTTGGAGGAAAGCTCCCAGTAGATTTCAATTACCACAGTGTACCAGCACCATGGTTACAAATTCAGTTGTTGAGAATACTAGGACTTCTAGGAAAAGATGATCAAAGGTAAACTCTTCTAAGTAAATTTGATATTTTTAGGCTTTAGTCATGTAGAGGTTCATGATAAACCAGATTCTCCCAAAGCTTAGTTGACTTAGTAGTGATAAGTAGGCCACTGTAAGAAGTGTATAAATTCAGCTTGTTGAGATAATTCTGGCTTTCTGCTTATCTAAGTCCACTCACAGAAAAAGTTACCTTTGGAGCTCCATATCTTCTGTGAAACTCTCTGAATCATTCTAGTTTGGAAGTTGGGAAGCTTTTTTATAAAAAGCTAGATTATAAATATTTTAGACTTTGTGGGCTATATGTTGTCTATTGCAACGTGTTAACTCTGCTGTGGTATATAGCTCAAAAGCAGCCATAGATAGTATGTAAATAAATGAGCACAGCTCAGTTCCAAAAAACTTTATGGATGTTAAAACTTGAATTTCATATAAACTTTATGTGTCATGAAATATTCTTTTGATTTTTTTTAACCATTTAAAAGTGTAAAAACTATTTTAGCCTATAGCCAATATAAAAATAGACATCTGGCCAGATTAGGCATGCAGACTGTAGTTTGCTGACACTATTACTATAGTGGAACAATTCATTTTGTCTGAATTACTTTTTTTGGCAATAATTTTATGAAACTTTTTATGCATGTCTTTCTAATTACATATATGTTTTATAACTTTTAATTTTGCTCTAGTTTTTTAAACTTACAGAAAATTTCCAAGAATAATACAGGGCGCTCTCTACCTAGATTCATCAGCTATTTATATGCTTTATCATTCTTTCTATCTCTTCCTGTATGTGCATGTGTGCACCCATTATTTTTATTTAAATTTTTTTTCTGAGCTGTTTGAAAGCAACTCGATTTATTCCCCTCAAGAGCAAGGACCATTGGCTGAAGTCCCTGATGTGTTTCTGTCTTGAGAACATATTATTAATCAGATTCTGACTGTAGAGATATGGTTTTGTTTTATACAGTAAGGTAAATGTATTTGCTAATTCTTTAGTCTTGCCATACTACCGGATTGTCCTCCAGGCTATTGCTCCTGGTAAAGCCCTCTCAGCTTCAAGTCAGAATCCATCTTTGGTGCGCTCCTAATGAACACCAGCTGGGCTGTATCACTCTTGGTATTGCTATTTTCCTTTTTTCTATATTTGTGAATCTCAACCTTGATTGAAGCCTGGGGTGAAAACCTGGAGTTGGTGAAGCAGACGCACACATTAGAAATGTTTGTCCATTGTGGAGCTCTAGTTGAAGCTCACTAGAATTGTTTTAAAACCATTAATTTCATAGTAATGCATTCAGATCTCATTGGTCCAAAAAGATTTAATGCCATCATATGTTGTCAGAAAGTTACTTTGTAGGCTTAGTGAATTTACTAAATTCGTTAACTCATTATCATCCTTTGCTTCAAGGATGAATTTGGAGAATACATACAAAAATGCATGTTTACAGACTTCAGAGAGCTCAGTTGAATAGAAATCAGGCTTAATTAAATGAGTAAAGAATATATCTCCTTTACAGTGTTATGGACATTAAAATGTTTTCTCCTTTTTTGTCCCAACTCTAACGAGGTTTTATGTTAACATGTATTTCTTAAGACATGATATGCTCAATTTGGCAAAGTAAAAATGTTATTTTATAACAGGATTCTAATATATTTAATTGTAAGTATTAATTTACTGGAAAAGTCTTACATTTATGGTCTTTTATATCTATTTGAATAGTTTTTATAGCATTCTGCTTCTTAGGTTATTAACATTCAGCTCAATCATGTCTGCAAATGTTTCCACATTTTGTGTGGTTAATAATAACTCCTACATTGGCTTTTAAAATTGGGAAATTATACTGTAATGTTAAGTGTAGAATTACCAGATTTTTGGGGGGGAATATTTGTAATGTCTACTATATGATTGTTGTCTGTGGAAGAAATGCTTACATAATAAAATGAGGGATTTAAAAATATGGTTCTGAATTCTCAGTTGATATGTATACTTCAGTTAAGGTGCAGTAAAAGTACACGCACTTCAAATTGAGTTTTATAGCTGTATATTTTTTTAAAAAAGAAGACATTTTCCCAGAAACTTGTAACATACATGATAGATACTTTGCATAGCCCAAGATTATTTTGATCTTTTTGTTTTGTAGTATAGTTTTTCTATAAGAAACTACTGTGTATTTCTTTGTTGATGGTGCTTTTTTTCTATTAGTGCTTTTTGATTTTATAAAACATACAAAAATATCAGCTGAGAAGCCATATTTTTCACCATTGGCCTTTTAGAGAGGACTTTTACGTGGAGAAAAGGCGTAGTGGCAGAGTGCTAGGGGTCTATAAGACACTGCATTTTTGTATAGTTTCTACCTCAGTTCAGTTACTCTAACTGTAATCTGACCATAAAGACATAGAATGGTATTAATTTGTTAATTTCACAAAAATATAATTTCTTTAAATGAAAGTTAAAATTTTCTCTCTGAAGAACCTACTGCTGCTCAAAGAAAGAATGATACTTGAATATTTTTTTAAAAATAAGTATTTAAAATACATATAATATACTGTCTGGAATAATCTAGATATGTGAAGTGTTACTATAGTAACTTTAAACAGGTAGAAATATTATATTACAAAGAAAATGATAAAAGATAAGAGTGTTCAATCAAATGAAAACCGTATTTAAAGTAGGTACAGATTGAGGAAAGAGTTGATTGACTTTCCTCATTGGCTAGTCAGCTTTGATAAAGCAGAAGGTTAAACTCTTAAAAAAGTGAAAGTGGAATATTTAAGAAGTGAAATTCCCATAACTTCATAAAATGAATTTCTTTCACTTCTTTTCTGTAGATCCTCAGTTTTAAAGAGAGAAAAGTTTGAAAAACTATGTTTTATTGGGTTGTAATACTATAATTCTACTGCAAATAAAATATCTTTTAAACAGGACAAGTGAATTAATGTATGATGTTCTTGATGAATCCTTACGAAGAGCTGAGTTAAATCACAATGTCACATATGGTAGGTAATATTTTTGTAAATGCTGCTCTAATAATGTTTTAAGTATTATAGCTAAATCTGTGTTAGAATACTGTGAATTCCAGTAAATTTTAAATGTTAATTTTTAACGTGGTTTGGGGTTATTATTTTTCATTGAAAGTATTGACTAATAAAAATAATTTGAAATTATGGCATTGTTTTAAATGTTGACATAAATTGACTACTATAATTGTCTCTCTTTTAAGACTTCATTTTTAAAGAGAATTGTCTCTTTACTGAAAATGTTCAATAGATGGTTCAACAATCAAACATCTGACAGTGAAGATAACCCAGTAGATCTATTCTGTACTTAAGAAAACAGTTTTCAAATAAAGCAATCTGTCATCTAGTCACCAAATATTTAAGGTTTTATTATTTA
Source organism: Ovis aries (assembly GCF_016772045.2). Lineage (NCBI taxonomy): Eukaryota > Metazoa > Chordata > Mammalia > Artiodactyla > Bovidae > Ovis > Ovis aries. The sequence continues at coordinate 57,602,157 of NC_056060.1, read as the reverse complement.
TTAGTCCCTGTGCAAGATGCTTAGAATACAGTTGTGAACAAAACAGTCTTATCATTGAGCCCATAGCCTAGAGAGATGGAAAGGGACAGGTACTATGAATGTTACAGAGGCAAATTACAGGGTACTGTGGAGCATATAGCAGCTATTCTTAGTTGAGCAGAAGGATAAGGAAGGCTTTTCTAAAAAAGTGATAGTTAAGACAACTAAAGGTTGAATTTGAGATAGATAAGAGTATATAGACGTGGAATAATGAACTTTGTAATGAAGAGAGAGCATCTATTTATGTTAAACACAATTTTAAAAAGTCTTTTAGTGATAGGAAACAAGAGTAAGATGTGGGAGGAGGGAGAACTGAGAAAAGTAACTAGTCTTAATAGCCAGAAAAAGAACTCTTAGTTCTTTATTGATCAGCTTGAGAAAGCTTATTGAAGAAAGTGGGATATTTTGAGATATTTAAGAGATAGAAGTAAAACAGTTTGAATTTTGCCTACTATGGAGATGAGCAGTAGAAGAAGTATTGAGAAATAAAACTCAAATGAGAAGTCATTTCTTAATCTGGTGAAATACCCTGAAATAGGGGATAGAGAGGAGTATTTGTTCTTTCAGGCAATGATAAACTGCAAATCTTAAAGAATAATGGTTGTAGAAATGTAGAGTAGACTAGAGGGCAGAAGTTGAACTGGTTTTAACTGTAATAAAACTGAAGAAAGGATTGAAAGAAGGATTGCATCTGTAAAACTAGTATAGAAAAAGTAATGTACATGGTAGTGAATTGTGATAGTAAATTTTGAAGGATAAATTTATGTTTTGCATGTATAAATGGTAGTTAAGGTAACAAGCATGGTGTTCATTTATTCAACCAGTATTTATTGAATTCTTACAAAACAAAACCTTAATTTTTAAACTAGATACAGATTGAGGAAAGAGTTGATTTACTTACATATTCCTCCCTGCTAAATATGGGAGATTAAAGGAAAAATCAGGTAGACACAGGCCCTGCCTTTCTAAGTGTATAGTATAATGAACAGTTGATGTCATCTAGGATCTTAATGGACTTACCAGGTGGCGCTAGTGGTAAAGAACCCGCCTGTCAATGTAGGAGATGTAAGAGGCTGCAGGTTCGATCTCAGGGTTGGGAAGATCCCCTGGAGGAGGGCATAGCAACCCACTCCTGGATTCTGTAGAATCGCATGGACAGAGGAGCCTGGCGGGCTACAGCACACACACAGGATCTTATTATGTAATGAGAAGAATAAGGCATCAGAGGTAAGGATGATCCTTATTGAGGCAGGTGGTTTGGCTAGGAGCCATTGGAATAATCCAAAGTAGTGTCAGAATTTTTCCAGGCAGCTAAAGTAAATTAAAAAGTTGTTTGAGATATAATTATTTTATTGGATAGGTAATATATGCACATGGTTCAGAATCAAAAAGTACGAAAGGGTATACAGTGAACAGTAAAGTGTCCCTTCAACCCTTATCACCCGCTCCTGTAGATAACTGCTGTTACCTGTTCCTTTCGATTTAGAGAATATTGTATACCTGAGGAAATAGTTTTAATGTTCTCCATTAGGACATCCTTCTTTTATTAAGATTGACGAGACCAATGCTAAGGACGAGACCAATGCTAACAATTTGTTTCTTTGTAGTCTGCCAGTCCAGTGTTTAACCTTGCCAGAGAAACTTAGTTTCTGTTTTCTTTTTTCCTTTATTTACTTCTCTTTGTTCTGCATTTCCCCCCATATTTGTACCGATACAGGTTATAGCTTACATTTATCAGTGGTAGAGTATTCTCTGCTGCTAAGTCACTTCAATCGTGTCTGACTCTGTGCGACCCCATAGACGGCAGCCCACCAGGCTCCCCCGTCCCTGGGATTCTCCAGGCAAGAACACTGGAGTGGGTTGCCATTTCCTTCTCCAATGCATGGAAGTGAAAAGTGAAAGCGAAGTCGCTCAGTCGTGTCTGACCCTCAGCGACCCCATGGACTGCAACATACCAGGCTCCTCCGCCCATGGGATTTTCCAGGCAATGGTACTGGAGTGGGGTGCCATTGCTGTCTCTTAACATAAATATTTTATATTAATATAAACTTAATATACATATTTTATTGCTTAAACATATGAATATTAAATTATAAACTTCATAAGGTCCGGGACTATCTCTGTCTTATTGGCTAGCATATCCCAGTATCTGGCACTGGGTTAATCAGTAATACATTTTAATTGAATTAATAGAAGAGAAAGTTATTTTACTTTTGATCAATTATCTCATTGGGTTTCAGTCTTAATACTTTCCAAACCATATTTTAATTAAAGTTTCATTATTATAACTTACCTTAGTGTCAAATCAAGAAATAAGTTCTATCAGAGCCATTTAGAGTGTATCTGCTATGTGCCAGGCATTGTAAAGTGATATAGAGGATATGAAGAAGTATAAAATATAAGCTTTGCCTTCAAGGAGTTTACAGTATAATGGAGGAGATAACTTGTTTATGAAGGCATAATAGCAGTATAAGGCAGAATGTAAAGGGGGAGGTAAAGGGAATAAATATTACAGGATTCCAGAGGTGGTTAAGATCACACTGGGCTTCAGGGCACCTAATGATTTATTGATGTAATAGGACCTTGAAAGATAGGATTGAGATAGCCCGAAAGGAGGTTAAAAGCAGTTTTAGGCAAAGGGAACATGAAAGAAGGTACAGAAGTAGGGGTGTTTAAACCCCCCCCCCCCCGCCCAGTTTCAGAAAACAGTGACTTGCCAGCTTGATTGGACAGTTAATAGTGGGAGCAGTGGGGAGGGTGTATTGTGGACGTCTATGGCAGCCACAGGAGTTTGGATTTTATACTGTATAAATATGGAGATATGGAATAGTTTTGGGCAGGAAACTGATAAGATGAGAAGGACATTTTTAGTAAACTATTTAGTAAACTGAAAGATAATATAAAATGAAATATAAGGGATAGAACCATTGAAAGTAGACAGAAGTACTTTAGGTGTACTCTACCCACTAAGTACACCTAAAAACTCTGAACATTATATGTAAAATAAACACATGAGACTCTGAAACATGGATAAATGAAGGTAGACTGATGAGGGACATTGGCATGTAAGGAATGACTCCAAGGTTAGTACCCTGGGTTTTCTTTTTGCCTTGTATACCCCAGACTGGGTTCTGGAGAGCCAGCAGTCTGAAAATGCCAACAGGTGTAGACAAAAATGCCCTGAAAAAAGCCTACACTCTAGCCAGAGGACTCAGGCCAAAAGGATGGGCTGCAGTCCACGGGGTTGCTAAGAGTCGGACACGACTTCACTTTCACTTTTATGCATTGGAGAAGGAAATGGCAACCCACTCCAGTGTTCTTGCCTGGAGAATCCCAGGAACGGAGGAGCCTGGTGGGCTGCCATCTATGGGGTCGCACAGAGTCAGACACGACTGAAGCGACTTAGCAGCAGCAGCAGCAAGGTGGAAAACTTTTAGACAATAGTTTTTCTATTGCAGTCAAGCACCACATAGAAAAAACTATGGACTACCCAGAGCAGCAAAGGCTGAATGAAGAATCAAGATTTCCATCCTCATCAGGTGTAATGAGGTACCCCAACCCATGGAGCTGGTGGTGAAGACCAAGAGGGCAGCTGCAGTTTGATCCCTGCCGTATGTCAAGAGGGACCCTCCCTGGCATTGCCAGTGGAGATGATGTGGGAAGCCTGGGTTTTACATCATCAAGGAACAGAGAACAATGAGGTACCCCTCCCATCTTTCCTGGGGTGGTGGTAGAGGAAACTTGTCCTCAGTACAGGTCACATCGGGAGCAGTACCGGGTGCCCCTTCCTCTCCCAGACAGGGTACCCTCATCCCCCATCCAGAAGGATCCAGCATCCCCTGCCATTCCAAGTATTAAAGGAGGCAGAATGGAGAAACTGGACTACCACCCTCATTGGCTGGTACCCCCATCTCCTTGCCAGAGTGGTGACAGTAGATAACTATTTAAAATTAAGTAAAGTCTAGTCTGAAGGATAATCAGTAGAATTCCTCTAATTTTGTACATAATCTACCCAAAATATCTATGATAAAGTCACAGTGTGTCACAAATGTTAGAACATTATTAATTTGGTAATTTTTACTTAATGGTATATTGGTTATGACCTAGGTTGCTCTGGAGGAGTAAGCAAAACTCCACATTGCATTTTTTCCTTTAGAAGTCCTCAGAGGCACTTTTGTTTTAACCACTGCAGTGAGGAGACAGTGGAGTGACTGCTTTTTGTCTTTGGACTTAGACTTTTGTAGAGTTGGAGTATAAACAGTCTTAACCTCTAAATTATTTTAAAATAATTAAAAAACCTATATTTATTTGAGGTCATTTATGTCTAAGTTGACAAATAAGTGTATTTTTTGAACTATTAATTTTATTCTATATCTAAACTAGCAGTTCTTTTAGGTTTTGTGTAGGTTGTATAGGTTTCTGTCATATATTCTCCTTTTTTTTTAACCTTTAAAAATGTAATTGTACATTGAAAACTAAAAATTTTATATATCAGTTATATCTCAGAAAATATAAAAATCATCCTTAGTTCACAGTTTACAAAGATAGGCTGAAGGCTAGGTTTAATGGTATTTTGCCTACTCCTGCCTTAGTTGATTAATTAATTGACCAAGGCTTTCCTTGTTTACTTCATGAAGTCATAAAGTCAACTTAAAAAAAAATTTTTTCTTTGAAAACAAATCTATTAAAAAAAAAGAATTTTATTTATTATTTTGGCTATGCTGGGTCTTTATTGCTGTGAGGGCTTTTATCCAGTTGCTGGGAGTAAGGGCTGCTCTTCAGTTGCGGTCGGAAGGCTTATGATTGTGGTGGCTTCCCTTGTTGGGGAGTGCAGGCTCTAGGGTGCATGGGCTTCAGTAGTTGGGGCATGTGGGCTCAGTAGTTGCAGTTCCTGGGCTCTGGAGCACAGGCTCAATAGTTGTGGTGCAGGGGCTTAGTTGTTCTGCAGCATGTAGTCTTCCTGGGCCAGGGGTTTGGTAGGCAAATTCTTTACCACTGAGCCACTGGGGAGGTCCAAAGTCAACTGTTTTTCATAGCACAGAGTAAAGACTTTACAGCATAATATCTGTAAAGATCTTTTTAGGTTCAGTTGACTTTATAGGTTTTCCTTTAATAAAAGTTGATTCACTTCTTAAAGAGATGTTTATTTCTTAAAAATGCTTATTTCTAATCTCTCCTCTTTCCTTATTTATAAAGTATTTATTTTAGTAAAACTTTTTACCCAAAATGTTTATGTGTATCAGTTGTTAGGCAACTTAGCAGTGTAAAAACATAGCTAGTTGAATATTCAGGCTCTATTTTATATCTTGTACACGAATAAATGTTTGATTGTTGTGTTTTAAACTTTTGGAGAAAGAGCAGAAGTGATTCAAAGATATGATGTGCTTCAACCGTGTGTGTTAGTTGCTCAGTTGTATCTGACTCTTTGTGACCCAGTGGACTGTAGCCCGCCAGGCTCCTCTGTCCATGGGATGAATTCTCCAGGGCAAGAATACTGGAGTTGGTTGCCATTCCCTTCTCAAGGGGATCTTCCTGAGCCAGGGATTGAACTGGGGTCTCCTGCATTGCAGGTAGATTCTTTACCATCTAAGCAACCGGGGAAGCCCTCAACTGTGTAGTTGAACTGTTTTTTAAGTCTGCTTATTTTGTTTAATGGTGCCTAAATGATTCTTCTTTACCATGACCAAGCTCCAGCTCTTTGACTCTTGATCTGTAAGAGAGTTTGAAAAATATTTTAGTGTCCATTTTGATCATCTATTATAGTTATCAGATCTTTGATGAGACTAGAAAATCAAATTTGAGCACTATCAAGATGTTCAGTAGATTTTCTGTAACCTTAGAGGTTAATTTTTAAGTTAATTTTTAAAAAGTGACTCGCGTTTTGAGTACAAAATTTTTGAAATAAATGCTATAGGACCCTAAAACGATTATACTGAACTAAACCACATTGAAATAAACTACATACCAGCTTCTATGTAAAAGTGTTAGAAACTGCCTGAGAATAACTTATTTTGAAGCATTCAAGGGGTGTTGGAAGTATCTATTTATATAGGAATAATGAATATATTATTTATGTGCCCATTAGAATGTGAGTTCCTTGAGGGTAAGGGTTTTTGTCTCTGCTGTATCCATACTAGTAGAACAATGTCTGACTCATAGGAGGTTTCAGAAAATACTTGTTGTGTGGATGAATATATCATTCTTATCTTTTTTTTTTTAAGAAATTATGAACAATTTAAGTAACTAAAACGTTTCCCATTGAAACATAAAAACATGATTTCCAAATTGATTCAACTTGTAATATGTCTCTTAGAAGAAGCTGTTTTAGTTCTATGGACTGTTGAATTGCCCTTTTCATATAAATACTTCCTCCATCTTCAAATAACATTCTTATCTTTTAATATATATAGTTCTCTCTAAATCGTACTGTGGCAACATAATCCTAACAACTGTATAAAGCCTGAAAATAGTAAAATTCTTATCTTTGAAAAATTTCCATAAGATTTTTGACTAAAACTGACCTTCTGATTAGTTTGTTTTGTTAGGAGTTCTACACAGATATATTTTTTATTATGGCTTAATATGATCTTTGAAGTTATAATATTTTATTTTTCTAGCTATTCTGTTTGAATGTGTACATACAGTCTATTCTATTTATCCTAAATCGGAATTGCTTGAGAAGGCTGCCAAATGCATTGGAAAGTTTGTTCTGTCACCTAAAATAAATCTCAAATATTTAGGTAAGATGATTGGTTGTTTTGATCGAAATTACCAAGAGAGCTTTTTGAAATTTGCTGAATATTTGTTTTAAGTCACTTTATGTTATTTAATCTTTGTTTCTAGGACTGAAGGCTCTTACTTATGTTATCCAACAGGATCCCACTCTGGCTCTTCAACATCAGATGACAATAATTGAATGCTTAGATCATCCTGATCCCATTATTAAAAGAGAGGTAAACTGGTATTTTGAGTAGTGTAGGTGAAATGTTAAAATTTTTAAACATTTTGTAGGTCTTATGGAGAGAGATGAAAATTATGGGCATGTGCACACGTGTGTATTTTAACTTTTGAATGCATTTTATTTTTTCTACTGAAGTTTAAGGGACTTTTCTAAAAAGTACTTGTATCAATAACCACAAGAATGGTTTTAAATTGTGAGTTGGAGAAGTTAGGAAGGTGTAACTAGGTGGTGCTAATGGTAAAGAACCCCCGCTGCCAATGCAGGAGACAGAAGAGATATGAGTTTGATCCTGGGTCAGGAAGATCCCCCAGAGGAGGGCATGGCAGCCCACTCCAGTATTCTTACCTGGAGAATCCCATGGACAGAAGAGTCTGGTGGGCTACAGTCCATAGGGTTGCAAAGAGTTGGATGCAACTGAAGTGACAGCACGCATGCACGCACACACCTGTATAGGATTCCTTATTAAGGAATCTTGTTGGTCTAAGGATTATATCAATAGAAGACCAGAATTCTGTTTCCAGTTCTTCCTATTAGTATAATTTTGACATAATTTATGATAATTAATTTTTTCATTATTTTCCTTAACATCTACTCTATTCCTTATTGAATCTGTAAGAATGTTGATAGAATTAATAAAGATAGGGACTTCCCTGGTGTTTCAGTGGTTGGGACTCCATGCTTCTGCTGCAGGGGCACACGTTCAATCTCTGCTCAGGAAGTTAAGATCCTACATGCTGCATGGTGTGGCCAAAAAAATAAAAAGAATTAGTAAAGATATCCCTAAACTGTTTTGAACTTCTTGGAAGGAAAGGTGTATAAATCTACTTTTTTCAACTTTTTCCATTTATAAAATTGCTTCAGTATCTGCTTGGGTGTTCTAGATAGATCTGGTAATTCTCATGTAGAGACATGATTCTATGCCTTCATTTAAAATGGTTTATGGGACCTAATTAAGAAGAGTGATTGTTTTATTTCTGATTTTAAAAATAATGAAAATAAAAAGATAAATTCTGGTAAACATCTAAGTTACTTAAAATCAATAAATTAAAAGTTTATTGAAAGAACATTATTACATTGAATAACTGTAATTTTACAAAAATAAGATTATGAATGTTGAATTCTAAAGGTACTATTTTTGAAATACTGTTTCTGAGAAATTGCCATCTACATATATGTAATATATATGCATATATATTTTGGATTCATAGTTTTGATCTTCTAAAAAATTGTTACCTGCCTTGAATGAATCCAGAAAGTTTATGGATGATTTCTATGTGTAGACATTGTAGAAAAATGCGAAGATGCCAAGGGACAGTAAGAAATAATTATATGACTCTTCTGCTTTGAATGGATAGAGAGCATGCATTTTCTTTGTGTGGTTAAGTTGTATGTTGAACAGGGTTGACTTGGGTACAGTTTTCTTAGTTCCGTGCTTAATTATTGGGATTCAATCTAAAAATGAGAGTTAAAGAGAAACAGACAACTTCTAAAATTATCAGGTCTGGTCTGCAGTGAGAAAAGTAGTTTGAATTCTTTGGGGAGGATACTGAGCATCAGTGGTGCCCAAAGAAGGCACTGTAGTACTGCTTCCTCAATTCCACTGTCATTTCTAACCTCCATCAGTAATTATGTGGCAAGAACTTTGGTCCTAGGGTATGGAGTGACCTGTTACTTGGGTCTGGGATTCTCTTTTACCTGATTGTATTACCTTTCTTTCATAACAAGAAAAAAGAAAGCTTGAAGGAGTTAATAGAAAAGACCTTCTGCCATGCAGTTCCTAATACCATGCCCTGTTCTGTCCTGAAAATGCTAAGTTTCATGGTCTTAGAGTAGGAGTTAAATTTGGTGTAGATTATCTTAAAATACATGGCTTACAGAGCCTACAGGAAGGATGTCTGAAGCAGGTTTATAAGTGGAAAGCTAGTGATGGGGGAATCTGTGTATTTATAGATTTTAAATGGTGTTAAGGATTAACTGGAACAGTTTAAAAAATTCAAGATCTGTTATCCTTTGTACTTGAAATCCTGGGTATAAGGATTGAAAAATTAGGAAGAACCCTAAAGAAATCTGAACAGATTTAACAAGTAGGGTATATAGAAATTCTTTTACAACTAATATTGTTGATCCTGAAATGCTAGTAAAGGATGCTTTCTTATTGTTGCCCTTTGTTTCATACTGATTTCTGGGAACTATGATATTTGTGGAACCTTAATGTAGGGCCTCAAAGCCAGGTAAATGGGAGTTTACTCTGGTACTGGTTTTCCTTCATCTTAGTTGAGGCAGCAAGAGGTGTATTCCTCAGCACTGAGAAAGCCGTAAAACAGTTCTTCCTTGGTATCTGAGATACTGAAAGTAAGCCTTGCTGCACTTTGAAGTGCTTGTGCTACCTTATCCATCCATGAGAGACCATTTGCCTTTAGCTGACAGATACGCTCAAGTGCACTTTTCTGTTTGGGAAGTATGGAAAAGCACTTTGGAATACTGGATTTTTGTATATGTATGTATGTATACACAAACACACACACATGCATAGTATGCAGGCATATGTAATGTAGGCTTAGACGCTTACTCCTTGGAAGGAAAGTTATGACCAACCTAGACGGCATATTAAAAAGCAGAGACATTACTTTGCCAACAAAGGTCTGTCTAGTCAAGGCTCTGGTTTTTCCAGTAGTCATGTATGGATGTGAGAGGTGGACTATAAAGAAAGCTGAGCACCGAAGAATTGATGCTTTTGAATTGTGGTGTTGGAGAAGACTCTTGAAAGTCCCTTGGATTGCAAGGAGATCCAGCCAGTCCATCCTAAAGGAGATCAGTCCTGGGTGTTCATTGGAAGGACTGATGTTGAAGCTGAAACTCCAATGCTTTGGCCACCTCATGCGAAGAGCTGACTTATTTGAAAAGACCCTGATGCTAGGAAAGATTGAAGGCAGGAGAAGGGGATGACAGAGGATGAGATGGCTGGATGACATCACTGACTCTATGGACATGAGTTTGGGTAACCTTCAGGAGCTGGTGATGGACAGGGAGGCCTGCCTTGCTGCAGTCCATGGGGTTGCAAAGAGTTGGACATGACTGAGCGACTGAACTGAACTGAACTGAAGAAGCTGTTACATTTTTAGAAAATAGATGATAAACCTTTTAACTTTTCGGTGTTTGCATGGCCTGTCAATGTAGAGATGTCAGATCATAATTATCTATATCAGTCGAAGGGTTTTTCTCAACAATGGTTTTACCTTTCTTAAGTTCTATTCTGGTTAAAATGTTTATTTCTTGAGTGCCTGTTAACTGCCCAGTAAAGCTACATAAAAGTGGAAGAATCAACTATTATAAACCTTTGAAAGTGAAAGTTGCTCAGTCGTGTCCAACTTTTTGTAACCCTATGGACTGTACTGTCAATGGATTCTCTAGGCCAGAATACTGGAGTGGGCAGCCTTTCTCTTTTTCCAGAGGATCTTTTGAACCCAGGTCTTTGGCATTGCAGATGGATTCTTTACCAGCTGAACCACCAGGGAAGCCTAAGAATACTGGAGTGGGTAGCCTATCCCTTTTCCAGGGGATCTTCCCAACCCAGGAATCAAAGCGGGGTATAAACCTTTATGTTACAGTATTTATTGGCATATTATGCATAGTTTTATAATACTGCTTTTGTTTTTCTCTCTTAAATAGACTCTGGAACTTCTTTACAGAATTACTAATGCTCAGAATATAACAGTGATTGTCCAGAAAATGCTTGAATATTTACATCAGAGCAAAGAAGAATATATTATCGTCAATTTGGTTGGAAAAATAGCTGAGCTGGCTGAGAAATATCTTTTGGGCCCTGAGTCATAAAACACTTTTTAGTTACACAATGACTTTATTTATTTTTCAAAAAGAAAATGTTTTTCCTTTTTTTTAACTGAATTTTTTTTTATCAGCGAAAGCATCTTGTATTGAGGTAGAGCCGATTAACAATGTTGTGATAGTTTCAGGTGAACAGTGAAGGGACTCAGCCATATATATACATGTATGCATTCTCCCTCAAACCCCCGTCCCATCCAGGCTGGCACATAACATTGAGCAGAGTTCCATGTGCTATAAAATAGTTTTTTGTTTGTTATCTATTTTAAATATAGCAGTGTGTTACACAGTGACTTTAAATTGATTGGTATAGACATAGTCACTTGTAGGGGTGAAGTTCAGAGGCCCAGCAATAACTTCCATTCCTGATGTTCGAGCCTTTCTTATTGTTAACAACAAAAAGTTGTGTAGACTTCCTGGGGGATGACTTTTTTCCTGGTTCTTTTTATTCTACTGGGCCGTATTATCAACAGGAGTATACAGGAATCTCTTTGATTCTTCTTTTATCCCTCCTTGTCTTCGACTTTACTTCCTACTCAGTCCCTGAGTAAAAGTTCTTGTTGTTTGGGGGAGACTGGTGAGGATATCAGTATGCTAAAATTTGCTTATTTGGGAATAAGCATAATTGCTTATACTGGGAATGGTCACAAACTCCACATGTTACTTTTCTTCACATTTGTTTTTAAAAAGTCAGATGAACTTTACAGGCCCCAAGGTTACTCAACATTCTTTTTAAGATGTTTGTTGTTTAAATCTAATATTGAATGAATGAGTGAGTAATGTCAGTCAAATTGTCTTGGAATGCTTAAATATAGTTTTGTCCTCGCCAGTGCTATAGCCCTGGCTAGCAGAATGGTAGAATTTTAGAACTGAAGAGGAACAGATTAGAAAAGAGGGCAAACAATTGTTCAGAAAGACATATCACAACACTTAACCTCTCTGAAGTGCATATCATTTTCCATTATGTGTTAGTCCACAGTCAGCTGGATTATTTCTTTCAGTTATTTCACATTTAACTGAGTGCCTATTATGTCCAAGATATGGTGCTAGATAAAGCAACATGAACTGGTTTACTAAGTTTACTGAATAAGCTTTACTGAACACCTATTTTACACAAAGCTAGAGTATAGAAAAATTTTTTGGTAGAAGTTAAAATTATAAATGCCAAACTGGGATGAATTGAGGGTTATTTTTGTAAAGATTGATTCAGAAAGGGTAATTTTAATAAGTGGCATTTGGAAGTGTACTTGTTCTTAACACTGTGGACACATATGCTCCTGATAATGCGTGGTTTATTCAGACAATGAATGCTGTATTTTCAGTGGGAGGAGATGTGATGCATCCTGATATTCCCAATAACTTTTTGAGACTGCTAGCAGAAGGTTAGTAAACTATTGCATTCTGCAAAGATTTTAAAATTAAATGTTTTTATTACAGAGTCCTTGGAGAATTTAATGGAAATTAAAATGGTATATCAATTCCTTTGTAGGTTTTGATGATGAAACAGAAAATCAACAATTAAGACTTTATGCAGTTCAGTCTTATCTTACTTTACTAGATATGGAAAATGTGTTCTATCCACAGAGATTTCTTCAAGTTATGAGTTGGGTAAGCAAAGTACATTGACTCACAAATGTTTACAATAATTTTTATAATGACAAATACTAATAATGTATTTCTTCAGAAATCATTTATTTCAGATCTGTTAACTCCTTCAGCTGCCGGTTTTCTTTCCCAGTGGCTATGTTCTATCACTTACCTATTTACTTGTGTATTCATTCTCTCTGCCATCTTACTTGAATAGTCTTTTAAATATGGGTGTTTATTTAGATGCCTGTCTGTGTACAGTGCATTTGTTGTGAATCTATATATGAATATGTGAATACTCATGAAGCTGTGGTATGCTGCCTTTCTATTGTTGCATTCCATGTTACCACAAACTTAAAACAACATACATTTTGTCGTCTCACAGTTTCTGTGGGTTAGGAGTTCAGGTATGGCTTAGCTGGGTTTTCTGCTTAAGGCTTTTTAAGGTTGCAATCTAGGTGTCCCTTGGGGCTGCTGTTTCATCTGAAACTTGATTAGTAAAGGATCTGCTTCCAGGCTCACGTGTGGTTGTTGGCAGAAATCAGTTTCTTGTAGCTCTAAGGCTGAAGGTTTGATGTTCAGACTGTTGACTGTTGGCTGCCCTTGGCTCCAAGAGTTGTCCTCAGTTTCTTGCCATGTGGGCCTCCCAACATGGTGGCTTGCTTCATCAAAGTCTGCAAGGGAGATCATCTCTTTGCAAAGTGAGGTTACAATTTTGTAAAGTATAAATTTACATAATCATATACATCCTGTCACCTTCGTATATTCTTTCCTGTGCATGTGAATGAGCATTTCTCTAGGGGGAGATTTGGAGAAGTGCATCTCTGGGTCATAGGATGTTCACACTTTAATATTTTATGGTTTTGTCAAATGTTAGTATGTTAAATTTTACCCAGACTTTTATTTAAGAATTATTTTCTCATCTATTAGAAAGGTGAAAAGTGGCATAATAAATACCCCTGTACTGTTCATCTAGATTCCCAGTGAATGTTTTTAACCACCTTGCTTTATCTACGTCTCTATATATAGCTGGATCTGTGTATATACAGTTTGTTTTGTTGAGCCAGTTTAAATTGAGTTGCAGACATCATAACGCTTCCCCTATAAAAGAATTCAATATAAATCTCCCAAGAGTCACATTCTGCTGCTGCTGCTGCTAAGTCGCTTCAGTTGTGTCTGACTCTGTGCGACCCCATAGACGGCCTCCCACCAGGCTCCCCCGTCCCTGGGATTCTTCAGGCAAGAACATTGGAGTGGGTTGCCATTTCCTTCTCCAATGCAGAAAAGTGAAAGTGGAGTTGCTCAGTCGTGTCTGACTGTTAGCAACCCCATGGACTGCAGCCTACCAGGCTCCTCTGTCCATGGGATTTTCCAGGCAAGAGTACATATTCATATTAATCCAGTTGTCCAAAATAATGTCTCCTATGACTATTTTTCTATTCCTCCTTACCCCATATCCAGTCAAGGTTCACAAATTGCATTTAGTTTTTCTTTTAGCCTCTTTATTTTACAGTGATCCTCAGTTTTTGTTTGTTTGTTTTCATGACATTGTTATTTTTTTTGGATGAATACTGTTGACTTATAGAAAGTTCAGCATTCTGAATTGGACTATATCTGGTTCAGGTAAACATTTTAGCAAAAATACAACATTGCCAATATGTACTTCCCACTACATCGTATCAGGATGTATATAATATCAGTTCCTCCAATTATTGGTGCTTGTTAATTTCTTTGGTTAAGATAGCAATCTTCGTATTCTCTCCATTGTAAAGGTGCAATTTCTTATTACTAATTTAGAACTAATCTGTGAGGTGGTTCTGTGAGACTGTGTGAACATCTGTTCTTCAGCTGTCTTTCATCAGTGGTTTTAGCATTGATAATCTTTTCCTAAATTGATTGCTGTATTTGGTAGCCATTTGTATATGTTCATATATTTAGAGTGTTTCTTTTTCTACAGGATACAAATCCTGTACGTGTTTTGTTAGATTTATACTTAGATACAGATGGTCCCTGATTTAAGATAGTTCAGGTTAGGGTTAGGGTTAGGGTTCGGGTTCTGGTGATGCGAAAGTGATACAAATTTAGGAGAAACTTCAAATTCTTTTTTTTAATTGAAGTATAGTTGATTTACAGTATTAATATTAGTTTCAAGTGTACAGCATATTGATTCTTTTTTTTGCAAATTATATTCCATTAAGGTTATTGTAAGATTATGGGTCTAATTTCCTGTACTGTTCAGTACATCCTTGTTGCTTATCTATTTTATACATAGCAGTTTGTATCTCTGAATCCCTTATGCCTAACTTGCTCCTCCCCCCTTCCCTCGTTCCACTGGTAACCACTGGTTTGTTTTTTTTTTAAATTTTTATTTATTGAATATAGTTGATTTACAGTGTGTGTTAATTTCTAGCATACAGCAAAGTGATTCAGTTATACATATACATACATATTCTTTTCCATTTTGATTTATTATAAGATTTTGAATATAGTTCCCAGTGCTATACAGTAGGACATTGTTATTTATCTATTTTATATATAGTAGTTTGTATAGGCTAATCCCAAATTCCTAATTTATATCTCCCCTATCCCCTTCCCTCTTTGATAACCATAAGTTTGTTTTCTCTGTGAGTCTGGTTCTTAGATAAATTGGTTTTTGTCACATTTTAGATTCCACATATAAGTTATATCATATGGTATTTGTCTTTTTCTTTCTCACTTGATTCACCTAGTATGATAATTTCTAGTTCCATCCATGTTGCTTCAAATAGCATTACTTTATTCTTTTTTATGGCTGAGTAGTATTCCATTGTGTGTGTGTGTGTGTGTGTGTGTGTATGTGTGTGTATACATACACATACACACACACCATATCTTCTTTATCCTTTCAGTATGTTGATGGACATTTAGGTGGCTTCCATATCTTGACTATTGTAAATAGTGCTGCACTGAACATTGGGATGCATGTATCTTTTCAAATTATGGTTTCCTCTGGATATATATGCCCAGGAGTTAAGTTGCTAGATTATATTGGCAGCTCTTTTGTATTTTTTAAAGAAACATCCATACTGTTTTCCATAGTGGCTTCACCAATTTAAATTCCCACCAATCATGTAGAAGAGTTCCCTTGTCTCCACATTCTCTCCAGCATTTGTTTTTTGTAGACTTTTTGAGAATAGTCATTCTCACAGGTGTGAGGTAATATCTCACTGAGGTTTTTGATTTGCTTTTCTCTAATAATTAGTGATGCTGAGCATCTTTTCTTGTGCCTGTTAGCCAGCTTTATGTCTTCTTTGGAAAAATGTCTATTCAGGTCTTCTGCTCATTTTTTCACTGAGTTGTCTTGTTGATACTGAGTTGTATGGATTGTTTGTATATTTTGGAAATTAAGTCCTTGTTGGTTTCATTGTTTGCAAATACTTTCTCCCATTCTGTAGGTTGTCTTTTCATTTTGTCGATGGTTTCCTTTAGTGTGCAAAAGCTTTTAAGTTTAATTAGGTCCCATTTGTTTATTTTTGCCTTAGTAGACAGATCCAAGAAAATATTGTTACAATTTATGTTAAAGAATGTTCTTTTCTAGGAGTTATATGATTCAGGTCTTACAATTAGATCATTAATCCATTTTGAGTTTATTTTTGTATGTGATGTGAGGAAATGTTATAGTCTTATTGTTTTACATGCAGCAGTCTAGTTTTCCTAGCACCACTTATTGAAGAGACTGTTCCTTTCTCTATCTTAGTCTTGCCTCCTTTTTCATAGATTAGTGGTTTATTTCTGTATTTTGATGTTATACTCTACAGTGTTGCTAAATTCACTTATTAATCTATAATTTTTTTTTTGTAGATTTCTTGAGACTATGTTAAGAATTTTTGCATTTCTGTTTATGGGGGATGTTCTCTTTTTTTTCCTTTTTTTTGTTTTGTTTTTCTTTTCCTACTCTATTTGGTTTTAGGATCAAGGTCATACTGGCTTCATAGACTGTTAGGGAGTGTTCTTTCCTCTTTTATTTAATGGAAAGATAGGGTGTTGTTTTGTCTTCAAGTGTCTTGAAAATTTCCTGTTGTCCTTCCTGTTACTGATTTTAGTTTGTTGTCAGAGAAAATACTCTTAAGATTTCAGTTCTTTTAAGTCTCTTGAGGTTTATTTTATGGCCTAAGATATAGTCTGTCTTGTTAACTGTTCTATGGGTGCTCGAAAAGTATTCTGCTTATAGTTGGGTGGTGTGTTCTATAGATGTTGATTAAATTCTTTTGGTGATGGTATTGAGACCTGAATAAGTTAGATGTAGAAAAGAGACTGTGTAACATAGATCTTTGTTCCTCAAAGTCTCTGTGTGGATCATCTGTATCAGAATCAGATAGTATTTGTTCAGAATGTGTATTGTAGATCCCCACCACAGACATACTAAATCAGATTATCTGGGAGTAGAGTCAGAAATCTGTATTTTTGTGAAACATTTCAGGTGGCTCTTACGCATGCTAGTGTGTGGTAACCACTTATTAAATGGTTATTGGAAAATAGTAACAGAATGTGAAAGTGCTTGTAAAAACCAACATCCAAACTGGAAGTTCAGAAGAAAGCTAACTTGTAAAGATATGATGCTTTATATATTGTTAATAATAAAAATGTGAAAGTCCTTTTTGTATTCACTTCCAGTTCATGTTGTTGTTGTTCAGTTGCTTAGTCATATCTGACTCTTTGTGAGCCTATGGACTGTAGCTTGCCAGGCTCCTCTGTCCATGGAATATTCCATGCAAGAATACTGGAGTGGGTTGCCATTTCCTCCTCCCCAATTCATGGTGTAATTTTGACCTAAAATATGCAATTTTATTTTTAATAATTTTTGTACTGTGAGAATATGCTTGCTGCTGCTGCTAAGTCACTTCAGTCGTGTCCGACTCTATGCGACCCCGCAGACGGCAGCCCATTAGGCTTCCCCATCCCTGGGATTCTCCAGGCAAGAATACTGGAGTGGGTTGCCACTTCCTTCTCCAGTGCATGAAAGGAAAAAGTGAAAGTGAAGTCGCTCAGTCGTGTCCGACTCTTAGCGACCTCATGGACTGCAGCCTACCAGGCTCCTTAGTCCATGGATTTTCCAGGTAAGAGTACTGGAGTGGGGTGCCATTGCCTTCTCCAGAGAATATGCTTAGTATAGATTAAATTTACTCTGCAGACACTTTGTTTAGATTTCTGAGTATAATTGCTATCTAACTTGATGTTTGCATATATTCATTACTTTGTTTTACTTACAGGTGTTAGGGGAGTATTCCTATCTCTTAAATAAGGAAACACCAGAGGAAGTTATAACCAAGCTCTACAAGTTACTTATGAATGACTCCATTTCTTCAGAAACAAAAGCCTGGATAATAGCTGCTGTGACCAAGTTGACACCCCAAGCACACTCTTCTAATATAGTTGAGAGATTAATCCAGGAATTTACCACATCTTTGGATACTTGCTTGAGACAGCATGCGTTTGAATTAAAACACTTGCATGAGAATGTAAAATTGATGAAGAGCTTACTTCCACTTGATAAGAGTTGTGAAGACATGGTGGTAAGACATCTGCATTCTGTCTTTTTAAGGGTTGCATTGTGTTTAAAAAGAATAATTCTTGCATTTGAGATATATCGATAATGTACCAAAATGTAATTTCTGTAGCACTTAAGATGAAGGTTGGCATTTTTCTTATGTTAGTGTGAGAGAGCATTTGAGAGCTTCTATTCAGTTGTTGTTGTTCAGTCGCTAAGTTGTGTCTGACTCTGCGACCCCATGAACTGCAGCACTCCAGGCTTCCTTGTCCTTCACTGTCTCCCTGAATTTGCTCAAACTCATGTCTATTGAGTGAGTGATGCCATCCAACCATCTCATCCTCTGTTGCCCCCTTCTCCTCTAGTTCAGTAGTGATCCTAAATAGTAAGGAAGACTAATCTGTTCTGGAGAACTGCCGTGGAAGGAGTTTATATTCTGTGACAATCTCTTTTAACATGTAATAATTTGAGAAATTAAAAATTTTATCTCCTTCGAACTTCTCTAATATATCATTTTATTATTACTCTCTTTGAGAATGTAAGAAAAGTTTTTCTCCATTTTATTTTATGGATCTACCATCTAAATCTTTACTACTTTGGAAACTGATCACTCACCTTTCCTTCTCCTACCTGCTTTCAGCACCTGCCCCTTTTAGGCAAAGCACTTAGTTACATTTCACCTAGAGTTCTCCTTCAGATTGGTGTGAATCTGAAAACTTCAAGGAGAAAGTCAGATTTTTCAGATTTTTATGTTAGATGTCATATTCTAGAGGAGAGGATGGGCATTCCCACTAATTACGATTCAGATGGAGATGCAGGTTTGATCTCTGGTGAGGGATATCCCCTGGAGGAGGAAATGTCATTCCCGTATTCTTACCTGAAGAATCCCATGGACAGAGAAACCTGGCTATAGTGGATAGGGTTGCAAAGAGTCGGGCATGACTGAAGTGACTAAGCACATTCATGGCTTGTATTCATTTTGAACCTTTGTTCATTAATTTTTTTCATTAGCTCCTCATGGGCAGAGGCCTTGGTTTAACATTCCTGAGACTGTATGAATACATATGCTATTAAGCTAGTCAGTAACTCTACTTCTCTTTCTATCAGTGAAAGAGAAGGATGATGACATAGCTTCATCTATTTAAGAATCTTATCAAAACAAAACTTTTCCAAATTCAGAGTGTGAATGCCAATTAAATTTTTGAGAATTACCTGCATTTCTAAATTATCTGAGCTGATTGTATATACTTAGCTAAATCAGGAGAAGCAGATTTGTGGTTTCTGAGGTGGTTATTGCTGTATCCTCTTGTGTATCTTGTTTTCCTTTCTCACTTAATTTTCTCTTTTTCTCCTTTTCTTCTTATTCTTTTTTCATCTCTTTATTTCTTTTCATTTAACCTGTCTATTCTTGTACTTTGTTGAAATTAAGTTAATTTTCCACAGATTTGTGAAGAAACATTTCTAGGTAGAAAGGAATCAGTTCAGTTCAGTTTAGTTGTTCAGTTGTGTCTGACGCTTTGTGACCCCATGAACCGCAGACGCCAGGCCTCCCTGTCCATCACCAACTCCTGGAGTCTACCCAAACCCATGTCCATTGAGTCGATGATGCCACCCAACCATCTTGGCCTCTGTTGTCCGTTTCTCCTCCTGCCCTCAATCTTTCCCAGCATTAGGGTCTTTTCCAATGAGTCAGCTCTTCACATCAGGTGGCCAGAGTATTGGAGTTTCAGCTTCAACATCAGTCCTTCCAATGAACACCCAGGACTGATCTCCTTTAGGATGGACTGGTTGGATCTCCTTGCAATCCAAGGGACTTTCAAGAGTCTTCTCCAACATCACAGTTCAAAAGCATCAATTCTTCGGCGCTAAGCTTTCTTTATAGTCCAACTCACATCTATACATGACCACTGGAAAAACCGTAGCCTCGACTAGACAGACCTTTGTTGGCGAAGTAATATCTCTGCTTTTTAATATGCTGTCTAAGTTGGTCGTAACTTTCCTTCCAAGGAGTAAGCGTCTTTTAATTTCATGGCTGCAGTCACCATCTGCAGTGATTTTTAAGCCCAGAAAAATAAAGTCAGCCATTGTTTCTACTGTTTCCCCATCTATTTGCCATAAAGTGATGAGACTGGATGCCATGATCTTAGTTTTCTAAATGTTGAGTTTTAAGCCAACTTTTTCACTCTCCTCTTTCACTTTCATGAAGAGACTCTTTAGTTCTTTTTCACTTTCTACCATAAGGGTGGTGTCATCTGCATATCTGAGGTTATTGATATTTTTCCCTTCAGTCTTGATTCCAGCTTGTGCTTCTTCCAGCCCAGCATTTCTCATGATGTACTCTGCATATAAGTTAAATAAGCAGGGTGACAATATACAGCCTTGATGTACTCCTTTTCCTATTTGGAACCAGTCTGTTGTTCCATGTCCAGTTCTGTTGCTATTGAACTGTTGCCGTTGAAAGGAATAAGATAGTGAAATCAGTGTGGGAGGCTGGATAACAGCCCTCCCCAAGATATTCACATCTCAATCCCTGGAGCCTGTACGTATGTGTGTGTGTGCTAAGTCACTTCAGTTGTGTCTGACTCTGCAACCCCATGGACTGTAGCCCACCAGGCTCCTCTGTCCATGGAATTCTCCAGGCAAGAATTCTGGAGTGGGTTGTCATGCCCTACTCCAGGGCATCTTCCTGACCCAGGGATCAAACCCGTGTCCCTTACAACTCCATTCTCAGATGGGTTCTTTACCACTAGTGCCACCTGAGAAGCCCAGAGCCTGTGCATATGTTACTTTATGTGCTAAAAGGGACTTTGTAGGTTTGATTAAGAATTTTGTAATGGGGAGATTAACGTGGATTATCTGAGTAGGCATGATACAATCATGAAGAGAGGAGAAGGCAAAGTAACAATAGAAGCAGAGATTGGAGTGATATACCCGTAAGCCGAGGAATGCCTCTATAAAGAGACAAGGAACCTGTTCTCTCCTGGAGCCTCCGGAAGGAGCTAGCCTTTTCCACCACCTTGTTTTTAGCCCCCAGCAGGAGGAAACTAATGAAGACAGTATAGTGCATAGTGTATATGTCTTCTCCTCTAGTAAGTTACAAGTCTCATGAGGGCAGGTCTTGTGTCTTCCCTTTTCTGAATAATTAGCATCCAACATGATTCTTTAATATATTGGATGCTCAAAAATGTATTCTGTAGTGCAGTGAATTAATAATAAGTACAAATGACTTATATTGTTAGATTCTTAGAGCTGAGGGATTTGATGTTTTAAAAAGCTAGAGAGTTGAGTAGCAATTTAGAATTGAAGTTCTATTTTTCACTTAAAAATTATTTTTAGGAAATGTGGGCTAAAATTACTTATATGATTGTGCAGTTTACTATGTAGGCTCGGTGTTTTAATTCCTAATTTTTGCTTTACTTAGGTAGATGCTTCCTTATCTTTTCTGGATGGTTTTGTGGCTGAAGAACTAACACAGGGGGCAGCGCCTTACAAACCTCACCACCAACGGCAGGAGGAAAAGCTTTCTCAGGAAAAAGGTAATTTTTCATGAGTTTATAATAAGTTACATTGTAGGGACATCACTTTTTCATGCAGCTGATATCATAGTCATGTAAGTATATAACTGAGAAGATTTATTATTCCGCTTTAAATCTGCTTGTGACTTGTTCACCCTGGCCTTATTTGGGGTAAACAGAAAAAAAAAAAGAGGGGTTCCAAAAGTCATAGGTTTCATGTACATAAGTGCCTCAGATCATCCTATAATTTTAAGAACTTGAAGGTAGAATTATCATTTTGGTCACTGTACTAAAGGGCTGACAGATGTTCCTGTGAGCATACCTGCAGAAAAGCTTCAGAAAAAAAATGGTTACTGGTTACTATGGACTAGTGAGTTTCATTTTCATTCTGAACAATCTTGTATATCTAATCAGTGAGTTTAGTAATAGCTAAGAAAGGAAATAATAACTTTATATTTTAAAAATGTAGGATATCAGGGAAAGACCTCTCATGATTTTAGTCAAGAGGAGATTATAGAAATATTTGATGGTAGATGGGATATGAATAAAGGGAGACCATTGACATATATATAGGAATTCAGAATGTTAATACTAAAAAGTTTAATGCTAAAAGGTCCTTTTTTGTTCTACTGCTGCTGCTGCTAAGTTACTTCAGTCGTGTCCGACTCTGTGCAACCCCATAGATGGCAGCCCACCAGCCTCCCCTGTCCCTGGGATTTTCCAGGCAAGAACGCTGGAGTGAGTTGCCCTTTCCTTCTCCAGTGCGTGAAAGTGAAAAGTGAAGGTGAAGTTGCTTAGCCGTGTCCAACTCTTAGCAACCCCATGGACTGCAGCCTACCAGGCGCCTCCATCCATGGGATTTTCCAGGCAAGAGTAGGGGTGGAGTGGGGTGTCTTTGCCTTCTATTCATTCTTTAATGATTTTTTTGAGTACTTATTAATTCAGGCTCTGTGCTAGGCATATAAGTTCAAATAAATGGATGATCCTACGATAAAACCAAAAAGTATAAACATCTATATAATCGACTTGATGGTATTTTTTTGCAGAAGTAGAAGTATTTTCTCTTTTAAGGTTTCAGTTCAGTTCAGTTGCTCAGTCGTGTCCGACTCTTTGTGACCCCATGAACCGCAGCACGCCAGGCCTCCCTGTCCATCACCAACTCCTGGAGTCTACCCAAACCCATGTCCATTGAGTTGGTGATGCCATCCAACCATCTCGTCCTCTGTCGTCCCCTTCTCTTCCTGCCCCCAATCCCTCCCAGCATCAGAGTGTTTTCCAGTGAGTCAGCTCTTCGCATCAGGTGGCCAAAGTATTGGAATTTCAGCTTCAACATCAGTCCTTCCAATGAACACCCAGGACTGATCTCCTTTAGGATGGACTGGTTGGATCTCCTTGCAGTCCAGGGGTCTCTCAAGAGTCTTCTCCAACACCACAGTTCAAAACCATCAATTCTTCAGTGCTCAGCTCTCTTTATAGTTTAATACATTATTTTGTACAGTGATACCTAATAGTGTAGAAAGTTCAATTTTCCGTCAAAGGATAATCAGTTTCCTTCTTATTTAACCCTCATATATTGATAGAATATATAGAGGGGGAAATAAAAATTTTAAATTATAATTCCCCAACCTCTGACTCTAGTGTATGTCTTATGATATCCAAGGTACAGAGTGAAAAATGCAGAGTTCCAGAGTGGGAGACATGGTCCAGTTGCCATATTTCCTTATTTTCAAATGTTTGGGGGTTATAAGTTGCTCTTTTTTTTTTTTTTTGGCTGTGCCTTATGGCATAGGGGATCATAGTTCCCCATCAGGAATTGAATTTGTGCTCCCTGCAGCAGAAGCGCACAGCCCTAGCCACTGGACCACCAGGAATTCCCCATCAGTTGCTGTTATTACTGCAATTCAAGGCTAGAATAGGGAAGGGAAGGTAGGACAAGGGGCCTAATTTCTGGCACTTCCTGACTTCTTTCTTAAAATAAGTTAAGTGGCTGAGACAAATATAATAGCCCTGAAACTCCTCAAGCTAGTATATTAATTTGCCAAGTAACATTTTAATCATAGATTCATTATTATAAATGGAGTTAAACTGTCAAATTAGGCTCTTCCTCTCTCCTTCCAAATCTATTTCTTACAAGTTCCCTAAGGTAGAATTGAAATTTCATGAGCCTAGACTGTCTGTTCCATCATGGAAAGGGAATCAGTTACAAGACAGGACATAGTAAGTGCTTTAGTAAGTACTTGAAGGTAAGTTATAAAATCATGCATCTTAATGATTTGATGGCAATGACAGGAAGTAAAAAGCTGGTGAAAAATAGGTATTTTCAGCCTAAAAAGTTGTTAATTCTGGAATCTTTCAAGTGTCAGTTGGTTCTGATACTGATCTTGTTTGAAATTTTTATAAATAATTTATAGTTAAATGTCACTTTTATGAGGGATACAGTACTTCACTCTCTGGGGTAGAAAAATGCCAAGCATGTTAACAACAAATTTCAGGAAAATATTGTAAGATACTAAGAATTGGCAAAAATAGGTGGGATAGTGAGGAACAAACTTACTACCAGTTTATACCCAAGAGAAACATTGAAGAATCAGTGTGGATTATTCTGTTAAAAAAAAAAAAGATAATGGCATCCAGTCCTATCACTTCATAGCAAATAGATGGGAAAAAAAGTGGAAGCAGTGATTTTATTTTCTTGAACTCCAAAATCACTGTGGACAGTGACTGCAGCCATGAAATTAAAAGACACTTGCTCCTTGGAAGGAAAGCTATGATAAACCTACATGACATATTAAAAAGCAGAGATATCACTTTGCCAACAAAGGTCCATGTAGTCAAAGCTATGGTTTTTCCAGTAGTCCTGTACAGATATAAGAGTTGGACCTTAAAGAAAGCTGAGCACTGAAGAATTGATGGTTTTGAATTGTGCTGGAGAAGACTCTTGAGAGTCCCCTGGACAGCAAGGAGATCAAACCAGTCAATCCTAAAAGAATTCTACCCTGAATATTCATTGGAAGGACTGATGCTGAAGCTCCAATACTTTGACCATCTGGTGTGAAAAGCTGAGTCATTGGAAAAGACTCCGATGCTGGAAAAGATTGACGATAAAAGGAGAAGGGGGCAGGAGAAGATGTGCTGGTTAGAGAGCATCGCCGACTCAAGAGTTTGAGCAAACTCCAGGAGATAGTGGAGGACAAGGAAGCCTGTGTGCTGCATGCGGTCCGTGGGGTCAGAAAGAGTTGGACACCACTTAATAACTGAACAGCAGCAGCAACAACTCCTGTCTACAAACTTAAGGATTTTTGAAAACCACATCAAGTTGAGACTGTTGGTCTCTCAAAAAATAAAATTAATAAGAGCTGGGGGTAGTCAGAGAAGTATAGCCAAATGATCAAGGTATAAAAGAACTGCAGTACAAGATTAGATAAAGAAGAAATGTGCATATAGTCAAGGCCTCTAAAGTTGTGAAGGATACAAATAAGTTAAATACTGAATTACTTATGCCCAGGATAGTTTATATTTTAATTTCTCACCTGGATTTTTCTTGGTAGCTCCCAACTCCCAAGGACTCTCTCTGCTTCTGGCTCATGCTTTGTCTTCTGTATGAATTGCCCTTCATCTGGCTAACTTCTACATATCCGTTAACTTTCAGATCAGCCATCTTCTGTCTTCTCCTGACTCTCTGTATAGCATTATTCTCTTCCTGCTCCTCAGTTTGCACATATTCATCTAGTTAACTCTCTCCAATTTTTGTCTCTCTAGTCATTTATCTCTGTAAGAATCTTGAGAAATTTCACTTCGTGAAAATAATGTGGTTTGAATGTTATTCTCAATGTTAAGCCTTTCTCAGCCTTTCTTAGATGACAGTCTTTAATTCTTCTGTATCACAATCAGAATTTTATCTCACTATTCTCCAGATATTGTCCTCTTTCATGTCTAGTCTTTTCTGCCTCTAATTTTGAATTCTTTCTGGTCTTTGCTTAAACTTCTTATCTTGATGTGCTCTTTGTCTTAAACTCTTGAAACATTTCTTGAGATCTATTACTGAAGTGTCAGTGCAGAGGCTGGATGGCTGACTGTCACAGATGCTATTTAAAAGAGGCCAATATGGGATAGAAGGTTAAACCAAATGATTTGAAAGCTTAAAATGAGAGGATATTATAGCTGAAAAGGACCTTAGAATGACTTAGACAAGTGGTTTCCAAACGTGATTAAGAATCAGAATCACAGAGTTCTGAAAAAATGATACAGATTTTTGAGTCTTACTCCTATATCTTTTGTATCTGTGTCTCTGAAAGCCTGGTTGTGGGTATAAAAAGATTTGTAAATTCTGTGAAGTCAGCTTATTCTTGGTTATCTTGGAAACTGCTGATGTTCACTTTACAGACAAAAGAAAGTTCTATTTCACAATCTATTTAACACCCAACCTACATCAAGAACTGGTTATTATTAATAAGCCCATTATTTTTTTCTACTGAGAAGTAGTTCTCTTCTATATCTTTCATTTAGCTAACAAACAGGCTGATTTATTTATTAGACTTTAGATTAGGTGGTGTTCCTTTGAAGGAGACAGTGTGTAATATGATTGAGGGTGTAGTTCTGGAACCAGAGTATCTGATGTTGTCTGCCTCTTCCATTTCTTGTCTTGGTACTCTTGGGTGTCTTCATTGTAGGCTCTTGACTACAGTTTCCTCATTTGTAAAAGAGGATAATAATTGCAGAAGTTTACATTTTATTTTCTGAGATACTTTTCATTATTTAAGAAAGTCTTTAATGGCAAACCACTCTGGTATTCTTGCCTGGAAAATCCGATGGATGGAGGAGCTTGGCAGTCTACAGACCATGGATCGCAAAGAGTCAGACACAACTGAGCAACTTCACTTTGTATTGTAAATAGTCAATCCAAAGAGATAATGTGCCATTTAGGATTAAATTTAGTTAAATAGCATATTAGAAAACGGGGCCTATGCAAGGCACAGGGTATTGCTTTTTCCCATTAAAGAAATCTGGAAGTAGGCAGCCTAGTATTGATGATGGCTTTATGAACATAAAAGAGGAAGGAAGAGAGGAAGTTTTTTTTCTTCCAGGAGGATTCCTTCCAGAAGTTGTGCACAAAATGTGCACATAATTTCATTGGTCAGAATTCAGTCACATGGTAGAAGAGTCTGGAAATGTTATCTCTTTTCTGGGTGGCTATTTACCTAGTTAAGAATGGGAGGTTCTAGAACTTACAAAGAAGAGGAGAGTGGATATCAATATGTGCTCTACCACAATCACAATATGAATTTTGTGGCTCTGGATGAATCATTTGGGTATACAGACTCAAAGAAATCTGAACCTGGGTAAACCTTGTTCTTTGTCAGTAAGGGAGATTTTACATTGAGGGTCCCATCAGATCAGTTGGTACAGGAATGTGCCTAAGAGCATTTTGTGAAACAAAAACACAGTGAGATCTTCGTTCATAGTTCATTAAACATTTTTGCATGAGAAGAGCAACTTTTCAGTAGACCTGACTTATCAGTTGTCTTTCCTGGTTGAATTGTTTTTAGCTTTGAAGGGAGGTAAAAAAATGAAAGACTGTTTGTCTTTGATAAATTAATTGTGTGAAAACTGTAGTAGAGATTCAATAAATAATAGCTGCTTTGTTATTATTACTATAAATATTTGATTAGATTATTTCCCAAGCCTTTTCCAGTTTAAAAATTGTCACTGAATCCTAGTATTGTTATTTTATTTCAGTATTAAATGGTGCCTTTGATAATTTTTGCCTTTTTTTCATAATTTTTGCTTTGTTTTAAATATGAACCTCTGTTTTTGTTTTAAAATTCTAGTTCTCAATTTTGAACCATATGGACTCTCTTTTTCTTCATCTGGCTTCACTGGACGACAGTCTCCTGCTGGCATTTCTCTTGGTTCAGATGTATCTGGGAATAGTACAGAGACTGGACTAAAAGAGTAAGTCCCTTTCTTATTAAAATTGAGAACATGGGCGTGTTTAAATGTCTTTAAATGTTGAAGGATTCCTGAAAGCTAAATTCTGCATGGGTTGTTGTTTCTATTTATTGCTTTCAAAGTACTGATAGTGTCCAGCTTGTCGTTATACTTTAAGAGAGCTTGCTTCCAAGACAGTATAGAAAGTATACATACTTTGTGTGTGTTATTACTATATATTGTGTATGCACACACACATTGTTAAATTAGTGTATCAGAACTTATATACCCAGGTGAGTATTCAACATATCATTCCACATTCCTCATAATCTACTTCTTAAAACCATCTCATTGGAAATTGACAAATACATAGATGAACGTAAAATCAGGTGACAGACTTTACTTGAGAAAGCTGTATATTTTGTTCAGAATGCTTTCAGAGCCTCTTTACAGCCACCTTGAAATTTGGTGATATATTTGTCTAAACATCTAAACATGGAACCAGATCTCCATCCTTTTAGGTAATTTTTATTTTTGAAATATGAATAAATTAGAAATTATGATCAAGTTAATAAAATGAGATAATGTATGCAAAGTGCCTTGTACAACCCAATACATAATAAGTGATTGATAAATGGTAGCTAATATAATTAATAATTGTCATTGCTGTCAGTATTGTTATTAACTAAAAGCTGAATTTACTACATAAAAGTAGTAGTCAATCTGGATAACTGATCAGTATACTAATGTGACATAAAATAATGAAAATAGCATTCTTGTTTGTGAAGGAGCTTCTTCTAAAAGAATTCAGAAATATTTTGTATAATGGCAGCATTGTTGAAATAAATGATAAAATCTCATATGAACAATGACATTTGAACTGACTCAGTGACCTTATTTTATGTTCATCTTTTTATTTGTCAGCCTTCCGTGAGATGGTTATAAGAAGGATTTATCAGAAGAATGACAGAATATGAGAAACATAGAATGATACGCTGAGTGAAATGGCATACGTTCAAAACCTCTTTCCTAGCCTTTTTTTCCCCTGCTCTGTTGACACCCTTTTCTTTCCCAGACATTTAATGTCAGCATTACAAGCATGGGGTGCAGATACGGTCCATGAACATATAATGGTGGTGGTGGTGATAGCATTTAAGTACCTTAGACAGGGAATAGAGAGGCAAGGCAAGGAGAAACAGAAAACCCAAACCCTCCCAATCCAGGGAGGAAACGTAGTCCCTTTATTGAACAACAGATGATAGCATCTGCTTTTTTAGTATTGGAACTAGGCTCTGGGGGACTTGATAGGACCTTGTGAATCCTATATGTGTACATGTACCACACTCAGAGAAAAGACATTTGGCAAAGCTGCTAAGGAGTTATACATATGCCATATTATCATGAAATGCAGTGTGAGGGATGAATTTAAAATTTCTATCTAAAAAGGACCACAGCTCACACATTATTTCAGATTAGGAACCTGTGTGGTAATTGGCAAGGTGCATCAGCTTTAGAGAGGAGATGATGGTTCTTTTTCAGTCTCTGGCAAGCTGAGAATAAAGTGAAGTGAAAGTGAAGTTGCTCAGTTGTGTCCGACTCTTTGCGACCCCATGGACTGTAACCCACCAGGTTCCACTGTCCATGGGATTTTCCAGGCAAGAATACTGGAGTGGGGTGCCATTTCCTTCTCCATGAGATCTTCCCGACCCAGGGATTGAACCCGGGTCTCCTGCATTGTAGGCAGACGCTTTACCGTCTGAACCAGAATAAAGTATAGCAAGCCAATTTAGAATTTCTTACCTTAAGTCCTATTGTAAAGCAGCACCCTAGCTCGAATGGGAATTTCTGGAGCTCAAAGTATATTCCCAGTCTTTGAATGTTGAGTGAGTGAGTGAAAGTCGCTCAGTTGTGTCCAGCTCTTTTTGACCCCATGAACTCTACAGTCCATGGAATTCTCCAGGCCAGAATACTGGAGTGGGTAGCCTTTCCCTTCTCCAGGGGATCTTCCCACACCAAGGATCGAACCCAGGTCTTCCACTTTGCAGGTGTATTCATTACCAGCTGAGCCACCAGGGAAACCCAAGAATGCTGGAGTGGGTAGCCTATTCCTTCTTCTGAGGATCTTTCTGACCCAGGAATCAAACCAGGGTCTCCTGCATTGCAGGCGGATTCTTTACCAGCTGAGGTACCAGGGAAGCCCCTTTTGAGGATTGCTTCATTGGGCTTCACTGGTGGCTCAGATTGTAAAGGATCCAGCTGCAGTGTGAGAGACCTGGATTTGATCCCTGGGTTGAGAAGATCACCTGAAGAAGGCAACAGCTACCCACTCCGGTATTCTTGCCTGGAGAATTCCATGGACAGAGGAGCCTGGCAGGCAGCAGTTTTGAAGATTGTTTGGCCATAATTTACATCTGTGTTTGCATGGCCTGATTAAAAATAGCACAAAGGTATACCATGTATTATATTAACATTATTATTGTCAAAGTCCAGGCAAAGATGACTCATGTTTAAAATTTTTTTACAATGTTTCATGTCAGAAAGAAGCATATTTTGTGTGTGAAATGGCTTTGTGCTGCTCTCATATGCTTCCTATTTAGACTTTCTATATGTAATGTGTGATAGTGAAAATTTCTGTGGCTCAGATCATGAACTCCTTATTGCCAAATTCAGACTTAAATTGAAGAAATAGGGAAAACCACTAGATCATTCAGGTATGACCTAAATCAAATCCCTTATGATTATATAGTGTAAATGAGAAATAGATTTAAGGGACTTGATCTGATCGATAGAGTGCCTGATGAACTAAGGACAGAGGTTTGTGACATTGTACAGGAGATAGGGATCAAGACCATCCCCATGGAAAAGGAATGTAAAAAAGCAAAATGGCTGTCTGGGGAGGCCTTACAAATAGCTGTGAAAAGAAGAGAGGCGAAAAGCAAAGGAGAAAAGGAAAGATATAAGCATCTGAATGCAGAGTCCCAAAGAATAACAAGGAGAGATAAGAAAGCCTTCCTCAGTGATCAGTGCAAAGAAATAGAGGAAGACAACAGAATGGGAAAGACTAGATATCTCTTCAAGAAAATTAGAGATACCAAGGGAACATTTCATGCAAAGAGGGGCTCGATAAAGGACAGAAATGGTATGGACCTAACAGAAGCAGAAGATATTAAGAAGAGGTGGCAAGAATACACAGAAGAACAGTACAAAAAAGATCTTCACGACCCAGATAATCACGATGGTGTGATCACTCACCTAGAGCCAGACATCTTGGAATGTGAAGTCAAGTGGGCCTTAGGAAGCATCACTACAAACAAAGCTAGTAGAGGTGATGGAATTCCAGTTGAGCTGTTTCAAATCCTGAAAGATGATGCTGTGAAAGTGCTGTACTCAATATATCAGCAAATTTGGAAAACTCAGCAGTGGCCACCAGACTGGAAAAGGTCAGTTTTCATTCCAATCCCAAAGAAAGGCAATACCAAAGAATGCTCAAACTACCACACAATCGCAGTTATCTCACACGCTAGTAAAGTAATGCTCAAAATTCTCCAAGCCAGGCTTCAGCAATATGTGAACCATGAACTTCCTGATGTTCAAGCTGGTTTTAGAAAACCAAAGATCAAATTGCCATCTGCTGGATCATCGAAAATGCAAGAGAGTTCTAGAAAAACATTTATTTCTGCTTTATTGATTATGCTAAAGCCTTTGACTGGGTGGATCACAATAAACTGTGGAAAATTCGGAAAGAGATGGGAATACCAGACCACCTGACCTTCCTCTTGAGAGATCTGTATCCAGGTCAGGAAGCAACAGTTAGAACTGAACATGGAACAACAGACTGGTTCCAAATAGGAAAAGGAGTACGTCAAGGCTGTATATTGTCACCCTGCTTATATAACTTATATGCAGAGTACATCATGAGAAATGCTGGGCTGGAAGAAGCACAAGCTGGAATCAAGACTGCCGGGAAAAATATCAATCATCTTAGATATGCAGATGACACCACCCTCATGGCAGAAAGTGAAGGGGAGCTAAAAAGCCTCTAAATGAAAGTGAAAGAGGAGAGTGAAAAAGTTGTCTTAAAGCTCAACATTCAGAAAATGAAGATCATGGCATCTGGTCCCATCACTTCATGGGAAATAGATGGGGAAACAGTGGGAACAGTGTCAGACTTTATCTTTTTGGGCTCCAAAATCACTGCAGATGGTGACTGCAGCCATGAAATTAAAAGACGCTTACCCCTTGGAAGGATAGTTACGACCAACCTGGATAGCATATTAAAAAGCAGAGACATTACTTTGCTAACAAAGGTCCGTCTAGTCAAGGCTATGGTTTTTCCAGTAGTCATGTATGGATGTGAGAATTGGACTGTGAAGAAAGCTGAGTGCAGAAGAATTGATGCTTTTGAACTGTGGTGTTGGAGAAGACTCTTGAGGGTCCCTTGGACTGCAAGGAGATCCAACCAGTCCATTCTAAAGGAGATCAGCCCTGAGTGTTCTTTGGAAGGAATGATGCTAAAGCTGAAACTCCAATACTTTGGCCACCTTATGTGAAGAGTTGACTCAATGGAAAAGACTCTGATGCTGGGAGGGATTGGGGGCAGTAGGAGAAGGGGACGACAGAGGATGAGATGGCTGGATGGCATCACCGACTCGATGGACATGAGTTTGAGTGAACTCTGGGAGTTGGTGATGGACAGGGAGGCCTGGCGTGCTGTGATTCATGGGGTCGTAAAGAGTCAGACACGACTGAACGACTGAACTGAACTGATAGACGTGTGTGCCTGTTACAGAGGATGAGATAGTTGGATGGCATCAGTGACTCAATGGACATGAGTTTGATCAGACTACAGAAGATAATGAAGCACAGGAAAGCCTAGCATGCTGCAGTTCATGGGGCCACAAAGAGTTGGACACAACTTAGCTACTCAACGACAACAATGCAGGCTCCATCTTCCTTCTCTTTCTCATTTTTGCTGGTTATTGTGAGTTGAATTCCCTGGGAAGTGTGTTTGGAGATGGAATTTAATGCAAAATATTAAGGAGAGTCCTTGGCATCATCAACTGTGGAAGGGAGGGAAAAGAAGAGGGTTGGGCAGAAGAAGAAGTCTGCAATCAGTGTTGTTGTTGCTAACAACAGTGTCTGCCTACTCCCTTGGAAGCTCTGGAGCTAGAATGGCCCATCAGAGCTGTCCTGAGTTGGGTGAAATGGGTGGCCAGGACTCTATATGTCTGTTCCCTAATTATTGGATGTGGGTGGCCTGGGAAAAGGGCATGTTCTGCAACTCATGTGACTCTGCAACTGAGGCAAATCCCTAAGGGTTCTACACTCCCAGCAGCTGCACCAGTGACTCCTTCATTGAAGGGGGATCTGGATGGAACATCCCAGGATCTACTACACTTACTTTTCTTTTTTTTAATTAAACTAATATTTGAATCATTTGGAGAGTTGCTCTTTTTTTTTTTTTTTAACTATCCCTTAATAATTAAAGGATATATTTTGGTAAACAAGGTTACAGAAACACTGTCATTCTCCTGGGGGATTCATGAATCCCTTGTTGTTGCTGTTGAGCATCCTAGAGATGCTAGGGTCATTTTAGTGGCTCCCGTGATGACTTTTTTATCTGCTCACACAAGATTAACCAGTTTTCTTCTGAAAGGTTTGATAGATAAATAACAGGATTTTGTTTGTCTTTTAACTTTTAAGAAAACTCTTGGATACCTGAAAGAGAAATGAAGATATTTATAAAGGAACATTTAACAATAAAATTTGTTGAATGGACTGATTTCCTGTAGGGCGTTCTTTATTACCATTAGACTTTCTTTTAGACAATTGGTACTTAATAGCATTAGTTTTCCACTCAGTATGAAGTATAATGATCTTTTTTTGTTTCTGGCGTATTACAGAAAATCAAACTGACCGTGATTCCAACAAATCATGAAGTAGAATAACAATCAGTACACATATTTCTGAAATCTTATTTTAGAGTCATTTCATGATCTGCCTATCTTGTAGCACAAATTTTAAAAATGCAGTTTTAGATCATGGCAGAGATACTTACCTGAGTCAGTGTCAAGGACACATGGTTCTTAAATGAAAACAATAGAGGCAGTCTTTGGTTGTTTGAGCCTGCACTTATGTATGATATGCAGCTGTAGCTTTTGGGACAACAGTAGATGAGTCTTAATCCTAATCACTGCTTTATTCTTCTTCACCTCAGGTATCAACTCCTAACATTCATGCTTTTTCCAAAAGTATCATTAATACTTTTTTCTTTTATAGATCAAACCTCATTCATTTTTATTAATATACATTATAGTAGTTAATGGGGCTTTTCTGGTGGTTCAGTGGTAAAGAATCTGCCTGCCAGTGCAGGAATGTGGGTTCAATCTGTGGGTCAGGAAGAACCCTGGAGAAGGAAATGGCAACCACTCCATCGTTCTTACCTGAGAAATTCCTTGGACGGAGGAGCTGGGCAGGCTACAGTCCACCGGGTCTCAAAAGAGCTGGACATGACTTAGTGACTAAACAACAGCAATAATAGGTGAAAATGTAGATTGTGTTCACATTAAGAAAACCTTTTGGATTAACGGTAAATTTACACATAGGAGTAGATTTGAATGAATTTTTTTTTCCTTTCCACAGGATTTTATGTAGTGAATTTATAGAGTGTTAATTCCTTCATTAAGTGATTATAGCTATGGAACTATGTCATTTCTGATCTCTAACCCATCAGAAATAAGGATAATTTTGAAAAGTCCATACATTGAAAGGAACTGATTTATAGTATTTCTGTTTTTGGACATCTTACTCAAGCAATTAAATGAAAATTAAATGATCTGAAATTTTAAACTAAGCCTTGAGTTCTGTTGCATTAAATATTTTGGCTGGAGGGTTGGGGAAGGTTGGCTTTAACTAAAATAAAAACTGCAGATCTCAATTTTATTTCTGGCATATAGAATATAATCTGAAAGCTATTTCTAAAAGATAACAACAAAGATGTGTTTTTTAAAAAATGCCTCGTGAAGGTAACTGTTTAGCAGCTATTTAAACTGACTTGATTTCATTATCAATCTCCTTAGGACAAATGGCTTGAAGCTGGAAGGTATAAAGAAACTGTGGGGGAAAGAGGGCTATCTTCCCAAAAAGGAAAGCAAAACTGGTGATGAAACAGAAGCTCCGCCAGTTCCTCAGGAGAGTATAATGATGGAGAATGTAGATCAAACTGTAGCAAAAAAGGATCCGTCTCAAGTCCCTATGCAATCTAAAGAGGAGAAAGAAAAGCAGCTGCTGGCATCATCATTGTTTGTTGGGCTAGGATCAGAAAGTACAATAAATTTGGTAAGTAGTCAGTTATATTCCTCTGAGAATCTTATGTCCCCTGTTTTGAACAAAAAAACTGGCTCTACAAAAGCTCATGACTGTTAATCTACACACATTGTGGGAATGCCTCCCGCAGCTCCAGAGCCACCTTTTATATTCCTGAAGGAGAAAATCTTACTGGTTCAGCTTTAGTCAGGTGTTCTCTTTAGTCAGTGAAAGGGTCAGAGTCCAGATTAAGTTGCAAATATGACCATGTGTATTATCACCCCCATTGGTGGAAAGGACAGGCCTCACTGGAAAGGGGACTTGATGGAAATTAAAAATGGTAATAGTTCAACAATATTGATGTGTCTATGGAAAAAGTACTTCTTAAAATAGTTATTTTTAATAGTGAAAAATAGGAATCAATTTAGATGTCTTAAGAGAATGGGTACATAAATTATATTAGCACTGAATATGACTTTGTCATTAAAAATGATAAATACTACATTGTAAAATTAAAAAATACATATATCAAGCAAAAAACCCTAGAATATTAATTTTTTATATTGCTTGTAACTGTTAAAAGTGTATTGAGTTTGAAAGGACTTACACAAAAGTGATAATTATATTCAGAAATTTTGATTATGATGATTTACAAAACTTCTTATGATGATATATTATTCTCTTAGTAAAAGAATAAACTGTGGAGTGAAGGACAGGTGCTATTTTTGACTGTCTGTGTATTCCATATGTAATTTTCCATCACCTAGTGAAAAATTATGATTAGAGCTATATTTTCTTCAGTTTTATATTGCAGTTTTTTCATCCTTCATCTCCCTTGGAATTTTCCCTCCATCTCTGTCAACACTAGTCAAGTCTCTAGGCTACCTTCTTTGCCTGTATCTCTTTCTTTTCCAGAGATTATTTTTGTCAGACTTGATAATCAGAAAAAGTGAATTGAATTCATCCTAAAAGTATTAATAGGTAATTAATGTACCTTAATGTTGTCTCAGCATGTATAGTTCAGCAGCAGAGTCACTGATCTTGAGTCCGTGAGCTGTTCCAGCAGGCTGTGGTGAAGTTTCCATTGAATGATCTGTCACTAATAGGGCAAGTTCTCAGTGGTCAGAGAACATCAGGGTCAGGGTGCTCCAAGGCTCATGAAGCCCTGATTGGTGAGCCTTTTTCCTGGTGTTGAAGGATTTCTACCTTCTCAACAAAGTGCATAGCTTTCAGAGTATTTCTCAGAAGAACATTCAGGGTGATAAATTAATTAGACTTTTCTTTTTTATTTGGTGGGCTCGAAATAAGAAATTTAAGTAGGGTGTTTTTCTGTTTAAGTTAGGTTAAATCCTTTCTGCATTACCCCTCACACTTTTCTTTTTTCTTCAACTGTCACTAGATTAGTTGGAAAAAAAGAGTGTAAAAAGAGTGTATTTCCTTGTTTCGGGGGGCCCTGAATTATGTGAAGAACTATGTTATAACTCAGATGGCATCATGCAGAAAGGAGGGAAGCAAATTAGCATGTATTATTTTTTAATAATACATGTAATAATGTTGTTCAGTTGCTCAGTTGTGTCTGACTCTTTGCAACCCCATGGACTCTAGCATTCTAGGCCTCTCTGTCCCTCACCATCTTGCAAAGTTTGCCCAAATTTATGTGCATTGCATTGGTGATGCCATCCAGTCATCTCTTTGTGAAGCAAGAGGGCGCTTGAGCCATCACTCTTCTTGCATGAATTCGCAGCCATTTCCTTGGGAGGCTTAGCTCAAGAATAGCAAATTTGCTGTTCCCATCCCCTGAGTCTGTAACATATTTCACTAGTTACTTGTAGAATTCTTTCCTTCTGTGAGTTCTAGTTAGCCAGTGCTAGTTGATTATTAAGGTAAAGTCAGTTTTTCTTCCCTGTTTATTGACTCACAGGTCATAAAAATAGGGCTATTATAGATTACTGAACCAAAGTTTGAGCCATCCCCATGTTTAAGGGTATTTTAGCTTCTACAGGACAACTCTGGAAACAAAAAAATTGCTAATTTTCTCACTGTTTTTAATTTGTGCAATTCTGTACTCTAGCATTCTGAAGTCTAACAAGATTTAGAATTGTTCGTTGTTGACTTTTTGACCTTATTTCTTTTTCTGATTTTATGTGTTTTTAATGAGAAGTAGATTTAGCCTAATAGTTCAGAGTTATGTAGCTGTCAGAATTTTAGGGCTTAACATTTTATCCATCTCCAGTAGGTAGAACCTTAGCTAGTTAGTACATTGTTCATTTGAAATGATTTTAAAAAAGTTTGACTCATGACGTAGTAGAATGGTTTATTTTTGTATTATTATGTTTTATCTTTGCAGCTCGGAAAAGCAGATACCATTTCTCACAAGTTTAGAAGGAAATCAAAAATCAAAGAAACCAAAAGTGAGGAAACAACCACTGATCAAAATATAATCCGTTCTTCCTTTAGTTCTTCATCAAATGTGACTTATGAAGAAGATTATTGTTTGGATAATTTGCAGGATAGAGGAGACAAAGAATTAAAGAAATTTTCTCTCAGTTCAGAACTTTTGGATTCTGAGTCGCTGACAGAACTGCCCTTGGTTGAGAAAATCTCAAATTGCAAGCTGTCTACACCCTCTTTGTTTGCTGATAACAACATGGAAGTTTTTCACCCTCCTCAAGCCACTCCAGCCTCAGTTGCCAATGAAATCTCTTTAGCTGCTTCTTTGTTGGAAGAAACTACTGAACACATACATTCAGATCTTATGGAGGTCTGTAATAATGAAGCCATATCTGTGTCTTCTTACAAAATTTGGAAAGATGATTGTTTGTTGGTCGTCTGGTCAGTTTTTAATAAGAGTGGTTTGGAACTGAAAAGTGCTAACTTAGAAATTCCTCCTGCAGAAAATTTCAAGGTAAGACAATCAATGGTTTATTATTTATGCCTTAAATGGACAGTGCTTCCTTAGTGTTTCTACTGTTGACTCTTCTGATGGCTTATAAATTTCTCCCACATCCTTTTTTCTTCTTTAGCAAAAACAGTGAAAGGTGTGACAGATTTAAGTGGGACAAATCATTCAAAAGAGACAGGGAACATAATAAAGATTGTATTGGAAAAGACTGAGAAAACTGATCCAGTTTCTTTTATGAGTTAGAATGCACTGAGTGGGATATTACCCGGGCCTGACCTGGCAGAAATTCCTAACAGTAGATGTGTGCATTGTGTTGCTGTGCTATGTTAAGACGCTTCAGTTGTGTCTGACTCTTTGCGACCCTATGGACTGTTGCCTGCCCTCCTCCCCTGTCCCTGGGATTCTCCAGGCAAGAATACTGAAGTGGGTTGCCATGCCCTTCTCCAGGGCATCTTCCTGACCTAGAGATCAAACCCACGTCTCCTGCAGCTCCCTCATTGTAGGTGGATTCTTTACTGCTGAGCCACCAGAGAAGCCCATAGGTATGCATTAGAATCACCTAATTCTAAAAACCTAAAAACACAAACCAAAACCCAATTCAGTTGTCTGAGCTTTACCACCAGAACTTGATTTGAGTAAGGGTAGAGAATGAGAGGGAAAGATAAACCTGTTTTGCTTTTTTTTTTTTCTTTAAATTCTCCTAGCTTTAAAAACCTGCTGCTAGTTAGTATTGAGAGCCACAGGACTGTTTTGTTTTGTTTTGTTTTTTTGGTTGTTAAACCACACAGACATTTTCATTGTAATGCTGTTTGTTACATAATTCTGACCTATGTGTTATTATTTCTTAATTATCTATGCTAGTGAATTTTTCTCAAGTGAAGTTGTCAGTTATCCTTGTGTTGTGGCTTGTTATTAATATCTCACTATAGTATGCTTTTGTACCACTTCAGTTAAATAGAATATTGGTATTCATTTGAAAGTCTATATTGATACCTTCTTCAGTACTTACTTTACTTTTATTTACAGATCACTGAGAAACCTGGATGCTGTTTGCCCATAATAGAAGCAGAAGGCACCAAAAATTTTCAATACAGTGTACAGATGGAAAAACCTTTTACAGAAGGAAATCTGTCTGGTTTTATAACTTATCAAGTGATGGATACTCACTCTGTTCAGCTTGAATTTTCAGTAAACTTATCACTGTTAGATTTCATTAGGTAAATTTTTTTTTGAATATTAATTCAAGTTGTTCATTCATTCAGCAAGTATTACTAGGCTCTTCTCTGGACAGAGCACTGTACTAGGTGCTAGGGAGTATAACAGCACAAAGGGAGGAGAGGGTTCATTCTAGGAAGAGATATTGAACAGTCATACAAATGCATGTATAACTGAATTGTGCTATGAACAGGAAGTAAATGGTGTGATAGATGATTATAGTGTGGGCGACCCTGTATAGGTTGGGGTTGGCCAACCTATGGAAAACTTCTGAGAGAAACTAATGTTAATGTTTCAGTTCAATTCAGTCGCTCAGTCATGTCCAACTCTTTGCGACCACATGGACTGCCGCACACCAGGCCTCCCTGTTCATCACCAGCTCCTGGAGTTTACTCAGACTCATACCCATTGAGTCAGTGATGCCATCCAACCATCTCATCCTCTGTTGTCCCTTTACTCGCCTTCAATCTTTCTCAGCATCACGGTCTTTTCAAATGAGTTAGTTTTTTGCATCAGATGGCCAAAGTATTGGAGTTTCAGCTTCATCAGTCCTTCCAGTGAACACCCAGGACTGATCTCCTTTAGGATGGACTGGTTGGATCTCCTTGCTTTCCAAGGGACTCTCAAGAGTCTTGTCCAACACCACAGTTGAAAAGCATCAATTCTTCGGCGCTCAGCTTTCTTTATAGTCCAACTCTCACATCCGTATGTGACTATTGGAAAAATCATAGCTTTGACTAGATGGACCTTTGTTGCCAAAGTAATGTCTCTGCTTTTTAATATGCTGTCTAGGTTGGTCATAACTTTCCTTCCAAGGAGTATGCGTCTTTTAATTTCATGGCTGCAGTCACCATTTGCAGTGATTTTGGAGCCCAAAAAGATAAAGTCTGACACTGTTTCCACTGTTTCCCCATCTATTTCCCATGAAGTGATGGGACTGGATGCTATGATGTTAGTTTTCTGAGTGTTGAGCTTTAACCCAACTTTTTCACTCTCCTCTTTTACTTTCATCAAGAGGCTCGTTAGTTCTTCTTCACTTTCTGCCATAAGTGTCATCTGCATATCTGCATATCTGAGGTTGTTGATATTTCTCCCGGCAATCTTCATCCAGCCCAGCATTTCTCATGATGTATTCTCCATATAAGTTAAATAAGCAGGGTGACAATTTACAGCCTTGATGTACTCCTTTCCCAATTTGGAACCAGTCTGTTGTTTCATGTTCAGTTCTAACTGTTGCTTCCTGACCTGGATACAGATCTCTCAAGAGGAAGGTCAGGTGGTCTGGTATTCCCATCTCTTTCCGAATTTTCCACAGTTTATTGTGATCCACCCAGTCAAAGGCTTTAGCATAATCAATAAAGCAGAAATAAATGTTTTTCTAGAACTCTCTTGCTTTTTCAATCATCCAGTGGATGTTGGCAATTTGATCTCTGGTTCCTCTGCCTTTTCTAAAACCAGCTTGAACATCTGGAAGTTCACGGTTCATGTATTGCTGAAGTCTGGCTTGGAGAATTTTGAGCATTACTTTACTAGCGTGTAAGATAAGTGCAATTGTGTGGTAGTTTAAGCATTCTTTGGCATTGCCTTTCTTTGGGATTGGAATGAAAACTGACCTTTTCCAGTCCTGTGGCCACTGCTGAGTTTTCCAAATTTGCTGACATATTGAGTACAGCACTTTCACAGCATCATCTTTTAGGATTTGAAATAGCTCAACTGGAATTCCATTACTCCACTAACTTTGTTCATAGTGATGCTTCCTAAGGCCCACTTGACTTCACATTCCCGGATGTCTGGCTCTAGGTGAGTGATCATACCATTGTGATTATCTGGGTCGTGAAGATCTTTTTTGTACAGTTCTTCTGTGTATTCTTGCCACCTCTTCTTAATATCTTCTGCTTCTGTTAGGTCCATACCATTTCTGTCCTTTATTGAGCCCATCTTTGCATGAAATGTTCCCTTGGTACCTCTAATCACCTTGAAGAGATCTCTAGTCTTTCCCATTCTATTATTTTCCTCTGTTTCTTTGCACTGATCTCAAAGGAAGGCTTCCTTCTCTCTCCTTGCTGTTCTTTGGAACTCTGCATTGAAATGGGTATATCTTTCCTTCTCGTCTTTGCTTTTTGCTTCTCTTCTTTTCGCAGCTATTTGTAAGGCCTCCTCAGACAGCCACTTTGCTTTTTTGCATTTCTTTTTCTTGGGAATGGTCTTGATCCCTGTCTCCTGTACAGTGTCATGAACCTCCGTCCATAGTTCATCAGGCACTCTGTCTATCAGATCTAGTCCCTTAAATCTATTTCTCACTTCCACTGTATAATGATAAGGGATTTGATTTAGATCATACCTGAATGGTCTAGTGGTTTTCCTCACTTTCTTCAATTTCAGTCTGAATTTGGCAATAAGGAGTTTATGGTCTGAGCCACAGTCAGCTCCTGGTCTTGTTTTTGTTGACTGCATAGAGCTTCTTCATCTTTGGCTGCGAAGAGTATGATCAGTCTGATTTCGGTGTTGGCCGTCTGGTGATGTCCATGTGTAGATTCTCCTCTTGTGTTGTTGGAAGAGAGTGTTTGCTATGACCAGTAAAGTTATTAAGCTTTTAGTAGACATACAGTATTTAGTTATTGCACTAGCATTGTGCAGTGCTACCCACATAGTTGATAACAATCTTTTAACCCTTCTGCTCTCATTTAGTATTATGAATATATTGTACTGTGTTCAAACAGTTTTTAAAATGAAGCCTGCCTAAAGCAAGAATGTAGAATACCAATGAATATCTGTAAAAAAATTTTTTAACCTTCCGTATCCATCTATAATTTTTGCCTATTCTTCAAAGTCTTTTAGTAAGAACATGTTTATCAGTCTGTCAAAGAGTATGTATTTATACCTGTGGTGCTGAAAAGATAAAATCCAGCCTTCAAAAAACTTTCATTCTGTGACTATCAAAGTTATGTCCCATGGTGAACATTAGTAACTTGAAGAAGCACAGCATATGTGCCAGAAACAATTCTGTTCTTATGAGTAAAATCCTATGTATCTTAAAATTTTTTTAAATTATAAAATCAGTACTTATTGTAAGAATTTAAATGTTATAGAAAAATGTAAGTAGAATATAAAAATTTCCCATTCCCCCCAGAGATATCCTAGTGTTATCTGGGATAGCTATTTGATCTTTAGCTGCTTGAACCATTTAAAAACTGGATTGATTAAAATTCTTTCTCTTGGTCCACTTTGCTTAAGGTGATGGATCTTTGTATTCATACTTTTGTACATGACTTTGATGGAGTATCTCGTCCCCAAATCTAAAGTATGTGTGCTCAGTTGCTTCATGTTTGACTCTTTGTGACCCCATGGTCTGAAGCACGCCAGACTCCTCTGTCCATGGAATTCTCCAGGCCAGAATACTGCAGTGGGTTGCCGTGCTCTTCTCTGGGGGATCTTCCCGACCCAGGAATCGAACCCATATCTCTGGCATCTCTGGCATTG
Source organism: Ovis aries (assembly GCF_016772045.2). Lineage (NCBI taxonomy): Eukaryota > Metazoa > Chordata > Mammalia > Artiodactyla > Bovidae > Ovis > Ovis aries. The sequence continues at coordinate 57,559,855 of NC_056060.1, read as the reverse complement.
CAGACAGGTTCTTTACCCACTGAGCCACCTGGGAATCCCCAATCTAAAGTATACATGAAAGAAAAGTTTTATATTTGAATGATTCATGAAATTATTTGGTGAAATTTTATTGTAATGACTAATGCGCAGAAAAAGAACTGGGTGATTTATTGAAAAGACATTTGTTCTGTAATAGCATCTGTTTTCAGCATTGTCTTCAAGTTAGAGGATGTTGGTAAGCATTCTGATCATATCTGGTTTAAAAAACATAGATTTCATAGGATTTAGATTTGTAATGATTTTTTTTTTAAATTCCCATGAATCAGTTGAAATGTATTTGTTTAGAATCATTTCATTCTTATGGACATAAATCTAATTTTCACAATTATTTTCAGGCCATTAAAAATCTCAACTGAAGACTTTGGTAAACTCTGGTTATCCTTTGCAAATGATGTGAAACAAAATGTAAAGATGTCAGAATCTCAAGCTCCTCTGCATTCTACCTTAAAGGCCCTGCAACAGGAACTAAGACTTCATGTTGTTGACATTATAGGTTTGTAGAGTTTTTGAGAATGCAGTCTTATGTTTATGGGGCCTTTCTTACAATCAGAAGGCAAACTCTTAAAAGTATCTGATTTCTTAGCGATGTATATCCTGTTATGAGCATCTTTTTGATAAGTGTGTTGTACAGACTTTATTTAAAGAAATTTTTTTCTGTGGTAAGGTATACATAGCATAATTTTACCATTTTGATCATTAAGTGTATTGGTGAGTGGCACTAAATATATTTCATTTTGTTGTACAGCTATTACCAGCTATCATTTTCAGAACCTTTTCCTCTTTCCTAACTGAAACTGTACCCACTAACTTTCCATTGCCTCTCCTCTGCAGCCCTTGGCAGCCACCATCCTATTTTCTGTCTCTATGAATTTGATTACACTAGGTACCTCATCTAAGTAGACTCATACAGTATTCGTCCTTTTGTGACTGGCTTCTTTCACTTTTAATGTCTTCAAGGTTCATCCATGTTATGTGTCAAAATTTCCTTCCTTTTTTAAGCCTAAATATAGTCACATTGTATGAATATACCATATTTTATTTGTCAGTTAATCTTTTGATGGACATTTTATTTGCTTCCACCTTTTGGCTGTTCTGAATAATGCTGCTTTGAATATGGATATATAAATAATCTGTGTTTGAGCCCCTGCTTTCAGGTCTTTTAGTTATATACCCCAAAGTAGAATTTTGATAATTGCTGTTTTAACGGGTATGAAGTAGTGTGTCATTTTAGTTTTGATTTGTATTTCCTTAATGATCAGTGATGTTGAGTATCTTTTCACATGCTTATTGGATATTTGTATATCTTCTTTGTAGAACTGTCTCTTGAAATCTTTTTGTATTAAAGAATTTCTGATTTTGTTTTGTTGTAGGTAATGAAGGGCTCTTGGCCTGTCAACTGCTCCCATCCATCCCCTGCTTGCTGCATTTCCGAGTTCATGGTGACATGTTAGCCCTGTGGTTCAGATCCTCCTGTTCTACTCTTCCTGACTATTTACTTTATCAGTGTCAAAAAGTGATGGAGGGATCCTAGCAAAAGCTCTGCTTATATTTTACTCCATCAAAATAAATGGTTTACATAGATAAACTTATCTACCAAAGTAAAAAGGATTAATGGTACTTCTAATGAAAATGGGGATTATTATAGGTTGTGGTTTTATGTGTTTTATTTATGGTTCATGATCAAGAAAGATCCCCAAGAAACTGTACCCCTAACCTTTTACTCAGGATTGTACAGTAGGTTTGGGTCCTAAAAAAGTGGCCTAAGCTAATGTTATAAACTGCTAATGATTTATATATATCACTTACTGTAGAGGGTCTGAAAATAATTTATTTTGTTATAAATAATTTTATAGCAGATTTACTCTAGTGTTAAAGCTGATTTATAGTAAAGCCAGGTCTCAGTTTTCTGCATTGATGGAGAGGAGACATGGACTTAATCCCAAATCGAATTCATACTTGGCTTTGGAATGCAGTATATGCTTTTTGGTCAGCAAGTCATTACTTTCAATAATGTTTGCTTAGATCAGTACTGAGCTAAGTTGGCACAGCACATACTAATACTTCAGGAGACCCATGAGCACGTTGGATTTTGGGGGAATCCAATCTATGGTAGATGGACTTCCCTCACAGCTCAGTCAGTAAAGAATCTACCTGCAATGCAGGAGACCTGGGTTTGATTCCTGGGTTGGGAAGATCCCCTGGAGAAGGAAATGGCAACCCACTCCAGTATTCTTGCCTGGAAAATCCCATGGACAGAGGAGCCTGGTGGGCTACAGTCCATGGGGTCGCAAAGAGTTGGACATGACTTAGCGACTAAACCACCACCAATCTATGGCAGAGTTTTTATTATAACTTGATACACATCATTGCAAACAATTTGGCTACAAAATTTGTTTTCCACTTGCATTAATTTTTAAAATTCAAAAAGTAAATCATCGTATTCTTGTTTTCAAAACTCAGAGCCATTTACATAATATTACCATTTAGAAACAAAACCTGTTAAGAGCACACAGTACTAAAGTAAACAGGTATAAAAGGACTTTTCAGTTATGGCAAATATCTTAGTTACCACTTAGATTTTTTGGCACATTAAAATATGTGAATAGAGTACAAATGGCAAAACCATCTTTCCTGGCCTTTGAATCCACTAGTACTCAATGGATGCAATGAGAAGAGTGATAGTCTTAAGTTTACCATACAGATTCTTCAGTAAAATATATGATTTTCATGTTATAGTTGTGCCTATATGACCTCTGTCAGAACTGTTATCAGTAAAAGAGGTTAAGCCTAATATGAATGATAGCCCAGAATCTTATGATTATACATTTATGTTAAAAACGGAGTATTTTATAAAACCTTATGGTGCTGTGGAAAATATTTATTATTTCACTTTTTCTGATACTTCATGGTAGAAACTATTCAGATAATATAGTTTTAAGTCATTGTAGTTAATACTCTGGTTAATTGGTACTGTTTATCATCTGGGTGTGAAATTGTGGTTTTAGGTTATCTTATTAGTCATAACTGATAGGGAATTCCCCAAAGCTGATAGACTTCACCAGTTATTTGTGTTTAGCATATCTCTCCCTAAAAACAAAAGCCACATTAAGAAATTGATTTTTAAGTTACTCATTAAAATACCTTGTTAATTTCATACTTCTAAAAAGCATGCAGTAAAATCTTGCTAAAAGAGCAATGAGAAGTGGTTAGAATTTCCTGAGTAGGTTTCTCATGTTGAATAGAATATCAGATTCATCCTCAAGCTCCCAGCAGTGTCATGATGACAGGAATATGAATGTTGGGATAGTGTGGACACTGTTGGCTTTCTCTTTATTGCTACCTCTGTCAGCAGCACCCTCCCACCCCACCTAGTTCTGCTGATATTCTGACAAAGAGATAGGAAGTGCCCTCTCACTTTGCGAAGGAATGTTGAGTATAGCAAAAGAGGTGCTTCATATTTTGGTGTCCCTGCTTCCATTTGTTTGTGTGGTCACCACTGCTGGGTGGAGTGTGGAGCAGTGGATGTAAGGTTCCCAACAAGCAGGTGGACAGCCAGCTGGGAGAGATTACAGTGAGCTGTTGTGCTGCTTTGTTACAGGGTGCTCATGGGTGGCAGCAGCAGTTGTCATGAGAGACGCTTGGCCTACAGTGCTAATGGTAAATGTGTAATGGTAGGTTAGGGCTGGGAGTATGATTTTGGGTCTGTCAGAGGGAACATGGTGTCACTTTTGTTCTTTCTGAAACCCACTGCATAAAGTAGGATACAAGGATTTCTGCTGAATGTTTAATAGAATGTTTACATTTTTGCGTTTTCATGGTTTTTAAAAACAATAATAGGAAGGAGTAGATTTTAAAGAACTTCAGAGCAGTGTATATTCTGCCTAAACTAATGAATGTTTTAAGTTCTAGATGAGGCATCGCCAGCCTTTTCTGCATTGTAGGAGATGTGACAGTGAAGTAGGAGAACAAACTTTTTGTTGGGCAAGATCGTCTCTTTATTTTACAGTTCGGTCAAGTAAAAGGGCGACATCTGGAGTGAGAGCTCTTGTGGAGGGGAGATGCAGTTGGTGAATTCTCTGCTGGGCATCTTTGCTGAGAACACAGGTGGCAGTGAGTGTGAATCTGGGGAGAAGAAAGGGAAGACAGGAGAGCCTTAAGAGACAGTGGAGGAAGAAGGAGCAGGCTTCCACCAGAGGAGTAAATTAGTCACAGGGGAGTGTGGGCCCTGAGAATGAGTCCTGAAAAAAAACTGCAAATGGAAGCTGAACAGTTACCAAGTGCTAATGTGCCAAGCATGCCAAGCACAGCATGTGCTCTGCAGAGGAGCAGTATTTTAAAAAAATATTCTATAATCTACGGAAACAATTTTGGTTAAAATGCAGTGTTTTATTTTTTCCTTTATTTTAGTTCATGTCATTTGTGTTTTAAAATATCAAGCAATTTTTTTTTAATGGATTAATGTGGTCTTTGTTTCATGTTTGTGAGCCACTGAAAGTGCACTGAACCTATTCACATGTCTTTTAAGGTGTTGTTTTCATTTGTTTTAAAATTTTAGGAGGGAAAAATGCAAGTGAATAACAGCTTACCAGGCATTAGTTGCCTTATTTTGGAGTTGAATTCTGTAATTTGAAAAAATTCAGTTAAACATGTAATAAATGCAAAGTGATCTATGTTGTTGTTCTTCAGTCTGTATATTCTTTATCATCTAAAAGTAATATTATTCAGTAATTTGATAGGCATTAGCTAAAAAGAGCAGAAGCAATTGGAATAGGATGAAAAGAGTGATTTACTTATTATAGCCCCAAAGCATGTCATATAATTGGTTAAAAGTAAAGACACTGCTCTTTCTGTATGATGTTCAGAGAAAACTTTCTGGGCTTCTGACAGGTTAGAGCATGGATTGATCCTCAGGAACTTGTCCATATCCCCTGCTTTCATCCTAGCCTGACCAGAGCATTCAAAGCAATGTTTTGTTTTTATATTGCCCCTCCTCAAGATGCAAGAAGCACGGTAAGTCAGGTGGTGACTTCTTATTTAAAAACTCTGAATCTCCTGGCCATCTCTGCATTGTGTATCCTAAGACACAAAGAAATGATATTTAAATCACACTTACAGATACCTCTTGTTGGCTATAATGCATAGCAGGAAAAATGTTCTGGGGCTTGAAACTGATATTTGGGGCACAGAAGGTAAAGGAGGTTTAAATGCCTCACACCCATTGCAATAATTAAAAAGAAGGGTGGCCTGCAGCCAAATGGGCCAGGGGTAATGATTATATGAAATTTACTTGTTATGTCTGTGCATAATAAGAGGCTGTGAGCTTTTTAGAGCTAGGAACCAGGTATATATTTTTATGTCCCTTTTGCCTGGTACCTAACAGTGTATTGAATGAATGACTAAAAAGACCTGTTCCCTAAAAATAAGTAATCTGAAGTGAAAGTTGCTCAGTGTGTCCAACTCTTTGCAACCCCATGGACTGTATAGAATTCTCCAGGCCAGAATACTGGAGTGGGTAGCCTTTCCCTTCTCTAGGGGATCTTCTGAACTCAGGGATCAAACCCAGGTCTCTTGCATTGCAGGGGAGTTCTTTACCAGCTGAGCCACAAGGGAAGCCCAAGAATACTGGAGTGGGTAGCCTATCCCTTCTCCAGGGTGTCTTCCTGACCCAGGAATTGAACTGGGGTCTCCTGCATTGCAGACAGATTCTTTACCAACTGAGATATCTGAGACCAGGTAATATCCAGGGCTTGATTATAGTAATCCTGTGGCTGTCCCAGAAATAAAGAAAAGGGAACTGATCTGGCTTATAGATAGAAGTCAGCAGAAAAGGGTTCCAATGGAAATAACTTGTGCCATTTTGTACCAGGTAGGAGAGGAGAAGTATGATCACTTGAAGAGACCCTTACCAGCCTCAGTCCCATGAGAATGTGCCATGTCATTTAAGAGATCTGTCTGCGAAGGAAATGTGATTACAGATAGAAATTATGACTTGGAGAATGGGAACTTTTCTATAATATGTTAGATGTTCATGAGTTCTTACTGGTCTAGAAGAACTTTTTCTAGGATGGAAAATGGTAGACATTTGGTCAGTGACATTAAATATAGGGAGGTAATGAATATAAGGCAGATTTACCAGCTAAATTAGTATCACCTATTTCTTTAGAAAAGTGAGAACTACGGAGAAGGCAGTGGCACCCCACTCCAGTACTCTTGCCTGGAAAATCCCATGGACGGAGGAGCCTGGTAGGCTGCAGTCCATGGAGTCGCAAAGAGTCAGACACAACTGAGCGACTTTACTTTCAGTGTTCACTTTCATGCATTGGAGAAGGAAATGACACTCTAGTGTTCTTGCCTGGAGAATCCCAGGGACGGCAGAGCCTGGTGGGCTGCCGTCTATGGAGTCCCACAGAGTCGGACACGACTGAAGCTACTTAGCAGCAGCAGCATGGTAAGGGGAGAGTTTAATATAGTTTATTAATAGGGGAGTTAATATAGTTTAATATCAACTATATTGATATTAAAAAGGTCAGTAGCATCAGGAAAGTTGGGAAAGAACAGGCCGCCTGGGATAGGGCACAAGAAAAGGAAATGTTCATTTGCATCACACAGGAAATGTTATGGTAGGTACATGGATCCAAGATAAGAGGATACCCCTGGAAATGAGTCCCAGAGAACCATGAGCACTTAAAGACTGTGGCCTGGATGCAGAGAGGATGGGCCTGTGTGTGTGGAAAGTCAAAACAAGTTTACTGGAACACCTATAACTCTGGAAAACTAGTGGGTCCTCATAACTGATTGTGGCTAGATTGTGGGCTTTTCTCCAAGAGAAGGACTCAATTTCCTTTAGTTATTTTAAACTATTTTCCTAAGTGGATGAGTACTTTTTCTTTCTTAAACTTTAAGTTGCCTTTGTGACTAAATGGCTGACCTCAGGAAGTTTTTTCCCTGATGGAGTCTGACAGGACTTAGGCCAAATGGATAGAGACTGGAGCCTAGAGATTATTCATGCTTCCATGAGAGAAAAGTAATTAGTTTAATTGCAGATCTCCACACTTTGAGTGTGTGCATACTTAGTGGCTGACTCTGCTCTTTATATTATATGACAAATAGGAACAGAGGCAAGGCGTATACATTCTTAGGGAGAGGCATTTAGTCTAATTTGCTGCCTTGTGATTTAATGAAGGTAACGGCAGTATCTGTGACTAGAACAAACTGGTCCTCATTGATCGTGGATATCAATGTGTAAGAATTTAGTTTTTTCATCTTAGTTGATGGTTAGTGGGGTTAAGTAGAAGAGTTTTGAGCCTTGAAGGGAAAGGTGAAATTATTTGAACCCAAATGTTGGACCAGTCTTCACTTCCAGAAGCGATAGGAGTGTCTTTTCTTATTTATACGAAGCCTTTTTGAACACACTTGAGTTAATGCTAATGAAAACACTGGCCTGTGGCTCACCCATATCCTCAGAAAGGAGCTGGTCACCAGAGAGACCAAGTACTTAGAGTTGGAACTTTCAACCCTACCCACTGACCTCAAGGAAGGGAAAGATTTGAGGGCTGGAGATAAAGCTCAAAAATTTTTTTACTGAACAAAGGGATTTGATGAGCTTCTGTGTTTGTGAATGCATCACATTCTGGGAGGGGACACACCCCAGTTCCAGTGAGGACAGAAATTCCTGTGCTTGGGACCCTTCTGTTGCTCACCCTCTATACCTCTTCTGTATTCTTTATAATAAACTGGTAAACATAAGTAAATGTTTCTCTGGATTCTGTGAGCCACTCTTCCAAATTAATTGAACCTGAGAAGTGGGTTGTGGGACCTTCCAGTTTACAGTCATTGGATCAGCATTGTAGTTGACAACCTGGACTTGTGGTTGGTGTCTAAAGTGGAACAGTCTTGTGGAACTGAGCCTTTAACTTACAAGATTTGATTCTGTCTCCAGGTATATAGTGACAGAATTGAGTTAATTTGTAGGACAAGCCAGTGTGCCTCCACTCAGAATTGCTTGGTGGCATGGGGGAAAAATGCATCAATTGACAAAAAAATTTAGATGGTGCAATGTGATTTTTTTTCCAAGTTGTCCAGTTTGATGAATTAATATATATTGTGAAAGGATTACCACAGTAAAATTAATTAAAATGCATCCATCACTTCACACCATCACTTTTGTGTATGTGGTGAGAACACTTAGGGTCTTAGCAGATTTCAGATATACCAGGGAAGAATATACGGTATTCTTCCCTGGTGGCTCAAATGGTAAAGAATCTGCCTGCAATGCAGGAGAGCCAGGTTTGATCCCTGGGTCCAGAAGATTCCTTGGAGAAAGGTATGGCAACCCATTCCACTATTCTTTCCTGGAGAATTCCATGGACAGAGGAGCCTGGTGGGCTATAGTCCATGGGGTCACAAAGAGTCGGACATGACTGAGAGACTAATACACAACACAACACAAATAATCACTGTGCAATCCATGAAACTGGGATCATTTTAAAATCCCACACCCTAGACCATAATCAGATTCTTTGAGGGATCAGACATAGGCTCCTGCTATTATTAAACTCCATAGATAATTACAACATGCAGTCAAGTTTGAGAACCACTGTTCTAAATGCTGTCTGTCTCACCCTACTTTTCCTCAATGGGATTATTTTTGGTGATGTTTTCCCCACAGTCCTTCCTGCAATAGAGACTAATTAAGAGTGGCTATAGAGTATTTGGAAGGTAAGTAATGGCATTATTTGGAAATCCTGGGGTAGGTACAGAGGAGGAATCTTGTGTGAATATATAAAAAGTTGTAGGTTCTATGACAGTAGCAGCTTAGTGTTTGAATTTAGCAAGCTTAGGCTTGCTCTTAAAATGGTAGCATGGTAGGATTTGAGAAATGAGGGTCCCTCACATCCAAGCAGGAAAGTACTGTAGAAATTGTTAGGTAATGTGAATTAAAGTTGGATAGTCAAATTTTAATTCTTGGCTTCACTAATTACTAACTCGTGCTTTTGGGTATAATACTTAAACACTCTGTTCCCCAGTTTCTTTTCTGTATAGGGGGATAACAATACCTACCTTATAGGATTACTGTGAGATGATGTAAGGCACATAGTGGTTCATGTTATAATCTGTCAGTGTCTTAAAGTATGAGTTTATTAACATCATTATGGAAAAAAGAGGGAGCAGTAAAGATGAAAGAGTTCAGATAAAAGTGAAGAATTTAGCAGAATCAGGAAGCATCAGAAGATGAATTGCCAAATTTTTTTAACATAATTAAACAGAAAAAGGAAAGCTTCATGAAGTTAGAAAAGCTGTTTTCAACAATGTCCTTAAATATTTAGGAAAATAATCGTATAGAAATGTAGGCAACAGAAAAATAATATGGTCAAATCCCATAAAAACTTGTTATGAGAGAGGGGGATATTAAGAGGTGGGATAATATCCCTATAGAAAATAAGAGTACACTAGTATAACACACTCACAAAATAGATCAAAACTGTTAACCTACTGTTTCAAAACAAGCTAGATGAAATTTAAAAAGATGTGAGAAAACAACATATATTAGTGCTGTAGAAATTCTGAAATGAAGTGATAAATTAGGGAAGAAATAAAATTTTTAAAAACTCAGAACTAAAAGCAACCAGAAGAATCACAAGTGTGAATAAACACAAAAATGCTTTAGGGAAATACTGTATGAAGATGATATATTTTTTAAATAAATGAAATATGGTGGGTATTCAAGAGAAAGCAACAAATATTGAAGATAGGTAAAGAAGATTATCTTCCTTGGTGGCTCAGAGGTTAAAGCACCTGCCTCCAATGCAGGAGACCCAGATTCAATCCCTGGGTCAGGAAGATCCCCTGGAGAAGGAAATGGTAACCTGCTCCAGTATTCTTGCCTGGAGAATCCCATGGACGCAGAAGCCTGGTAGGCTACAGTCCACAGGGTCACAAAGAGTCAGACACGACTGAGCAACTTCACTTACTTAAAGAAGATTCAATATGTGGATTATAGGAGCTCCTGAAGAAGAAATTCCAAAACACAAGACCAAAACAAATCCTGAACATGGTAACTCAAAGGAACATTCCTGAAAGTACAATTTAAAAAATTTGAAACGAGGGAGAGTACACTGTACCTGGGACTCTCAACTGATAAATACCAAGACAAGACGTTCTAGTAAGATTACTAAACTCATAAAAATTGGAAAAATTCCTTGACCATCTAAGAAAAAATAGCAAGTGACTTATAAAGAAAATAGATTATCATCAAACTTTGACAAATGCTATATGCCAGAAGAAAATAGGATAATATATTTTAGATACTCGAAGATGTGAACCAAGAATTTTATGCTCAGTAAACCTAATCCCCAACTTTAACAAGCACAAACTGCCGTCAACATATAAGTAGTCAAGGAATATTGTTCCTATGAACCCTATGGAATCCTATAGGAATCCTATAGGTTTCCTATGAACCCTTCCTGAGGAAGCTACTAGAAATGAGATTCATGAGGGCTGGTTGTAAGCATTACATATATGGGCTGTTTGTAGAACTAGGAATAAGTGAAAAGGAGAAGATAAGAGTATGTAAGGGCTGTGTGCACTGACAATGCAGATACAGTACAGCTGAAAGAAGCAGGGGAAATAGAAAAAGCATATGCAAAATCAAAAATATTTTTGTAATTGTATCAGTGGTGGTAGTATTATCTGATACCATGTAGAATAAAACAAAGGATTAATGATGGGATATTCCAATTTTACCATGGTCTGTATCCTTGAGACCAGGAGTCTCGGAGTGGAAGAAAGTAAGTACAGAAATAATATAGAAGATGGTGAATAACTTCTGTAGTTCTCATTTTGTGTTGAGGATACACACATACACATAGTCCCCTGCCGCCTAGAATGTGGTCCTGGAATGTTGTTATACTGTGGTGGTTTGGTGGTTTAGTTGCTCAGCTGGATTTTCCCCTAAAAGAAACCAAGGCTTCTTGGAGAAATTATTGATTCCAGGTCTGGCAAGAAATTATACAAGATGAACCTGAAATATTTTTTATACCAGATAGCAAAGAATCTATCAAAGACCACTAAAGTCACAACAAAGGACACAGTAGCTAACTTGTGTCTCCTGATGAAAGAGTACAGATCACCTACAGTCTTAACCAAAGTGATAGAATAATCTGAGTTTGTTCAAGTCTTTGGATGAAGTTGCCAGCTTGCAACTGAAAATACAAAGGAGAGAGAAATAAGCTAAACTGCATCACATGTTTGCAGTCAGCAAAATTCAGACTGGAAAACTCTAGAGACCTTCAACAAATAAGGAAAAGAAAGGGATAGGATGGAGTTTTCACATTAAAAGAAACATGTCAAGTTTCTTAAAAATGGGCTAGACTAAACTGTAGTGTCTAGAGATGCACAGTTGGGTATTTAAAAGAAAGGCAAGGAAGTGATTGTACTGAATGTAAGGTAATGTTACTCCAAGGCAGGGGGAAGATTGTGATTGGAATTGGGGCAACTGAGGGATGTTTTATGGGGGGAGGGTGTCTTCCCAGGTGGTGCTAGTGGTAAGGAGCGTGCCTCACAATGCCACTGCAGGAGACCCAAGAGATGTGGGTTCAGTCCCTGGGTTGGGAAGATCCCCTGGAGGAGGGCGTGGCAACCCACTCCAGTATTCTTGCCTGGAGAATCCTATGGACAGAGGAGCCTGGTGGGCTACAGTCCATAGGGTTGCAAAGAATCAGGAGCCTGGTGGGCTACAGTCCATAGTGTCGCAAAGAATCAGACACTACTGAAGTGAGTTAGCATGCATGCATGCAGGGGCTTTTTGGGGTGGTTGGCAAAGTATTGTTTCTTGACCTGGGTGGTATTATAACAGTTTCCCTGTTATTGTTAATCATTTTTTTTAAAGTTAAAAGCAAAAATAAATGGGACCTTATCAAACTTAAAAGCTTGTGTACTGCAAAGGAAACCATGAAAAAAAAAACAAAAAAGGAAATGACAACTTATGAACCTGGAGAAAATAGTTGCAAATGATGTGACTGACAAGGGCTTAATTTCCAAAATATGCAAACAGCTCATACCATTCAGTAACAAAGAACAAACAACCCAACTGACTAGATGATCAGAAGACCTAAATAGATATTTCTCCAAAAAAGAGATGCAAAAAAATGCCAATAGGTACGTGAAAAGACACTCATATCTCTAATTATTAGAGAAATGTTAATCAAAACTACAATCAGAATGGCCATCATTAAAAAGTCTATTAATAACTAATGCTGGAGAGGATGTGGAGAAAAGAGGAACCCTCTTAACACTGTTGGTGGGAGTATAAATTGGTGCACCTGCTATGGAAAACAGTATGGAGGTTCCTCAAAAAACTAGAAACAGAGTTGCCATATGATCCAGCAGTCCCACTCCTGGATATATACCCAGACAAAACCATAATTCGTGAACATTGAAAGCAATGGTTCTGCTGGCTCATTGCAGAGTCTGACCCCAGACTCCAAAGTCCCCTCCTGCACAAAAGTGAGTGACTTCTTTGTCTTACCAAGGCCGTGACTGAAACAGTCCTTAGCCTTTGGGAATGACTTGTTTGAGGGAGCCGTGTTCCCCATCCGGGAAGGGGAAAGAGTCTGCTTTCCCTTGTTTCAACCCAAGAGCAGGAAACTTGGCTCAGTGGTCCCTTCACTGCAGACACAGGGAGTGGCCTATAAGCCTCTGTGGACAGGATGCTCTTCCAGAGAGATCACTAGCCTGAAGATTGTTTTGAATGTGGGCCTTGTACTTGGCACTAGTGATAGTCCTTCATGGATGTTTTCTCTGAGAACAAGCAGGAGGTGTCAACCCCAGAGGAAGCTGAAGAAGGTCCAAGGCTTGGCCGACTCTGCCTGCCCATGTGAGGCTCACTGAGTGCTTTGAAGAAGTGGTATCAGTTGGTCAAGAGTCTGAGAAGACACACCACTGTGAAAGACCCTCTGGATTTTTACCCATCCCATTTCAATGCATGAGGAAGTTATGAAAATTGATCTATCTAGCAATAGAGAACAAGCAAGGAAACCTGGTATGAAAAAAAAAACACCACTATAATTCAAAAAGATACATGCACCCTAGTGTTCATAGCAGCACTGTTTACAGTAACCAAGACATGGAAGCAACCTATATGTCCATTGACAGATGAATGGATAAAGATGTGGTATATATACACATAATAGAATACTACTCAGCTATGAAAAATAACGAAACAGTGTCATTTGCAGCAACATGGATAGACATAGAAATGATCATATTACAGTAAGTCAGAGAAAGACAAATACCATATAATATCACTTATACATGGAATCCAAAATATGATACAAATGAACCTATCTGTGAAATAGACTCCTAGACACAGAAAACAGACTTGTGGCTGCCAAAGAGGAGGGGGTTGGGGAAGGGAAGGATTGGGATTGGGATTAGCAGATGCAAGCTATTTATACGTAGAATGGATAAACAAGGTCCTATTGTATAGAACAGGTAACTATATTCCATATCCTGTGATAAACCTTAATGGAAAAGAATATGAATATATATATATATGTATAACTGAATCACTTCTGCTTTATATAGCAGAAATTAACACAACATTGTAAATGAACTATACTTCAATAAAATTTGAAAAAATAATGTATGAAATTATCCATATGTATAGTATGGTTTTCTGTGTCTGTGTTTTATTTTACAGTTTAAAACGGGGTTTTCTAACAAAGGTAGATCATTAAGAGGCCCCTAGTAATGCAGTCTGAGCCATTTTCTGTAATGATCCATATTTTCACACCATATTTTTGCTTATTATTAGTGTATGCTATATCTTAGAGAATATGGGAGCAGCAAGGCTACCATTACCAGTGGGGAGGGAAACACATCAGTTGCTCAGTTTTAATTTCTCCTCTTCCAGAGGCTTTTCAAATTGAACCGTCCACATTGTGATAGATCTTTGTTCAGCCTATTTCATTCCCCTACTCTTTTCTCCTTCCATTTTTGTTGGTGTGGCCAACTGAATGTTAGCACATGTAATACAAATGGAGGTCTTAAGTGTAAATGTGTTGTATGATGGTGTATGATGGTGATTTGCTGTGGGGAGAGTTTGCACCCATAGCTGCTGCTGCTTTAGTGGGATGCCCTTACTCTTTGCTTTTTAGGTGACTGGATAAAGAGAATCCAGTGAGTCTCCAGAAAGGAAACGGTGGTGCCACTGGCTATAAGAAACTTGAGTCCCTGAATGAGGTAGAGTTCTTTTCCTTCTTAACTTCCTTGGACTGTAACCTGAATTGAAAATAAGTCTTGGATTGTGTTAAGCCATTGAGATTTTTGAGTTTGTTACTAATGCAACTGCTTAGACTTATGCAGTCCAGTATAGTAGCCACTAGCCACATGTGGTAACTGCACCCTTGAAATGTGGCTAGTCAGGACTGAGATGTATTTTAAGTATAAAATGGGCATTGGATTTTAAAGATTTAATACAAAAAATACAGTATTAAAATTGTTTATTAATAATATTGAAATAATATTTGAATATATTAGGCTAACTAAAATATATTACTAAAATTAATTTTACATGTTTCTTTTTAATGTGGCTACTAGAGAATTTAAACTTACATATGTGACTGTATTATATGTCTATAGGACAGTGTTGTCTTGGAAGTAACATTCAACCAAGATCTCAATTTATAGACCTAAAAAGGTCTAATCTAGAAAAAACAATCTGTGATAGTTCCTTCCTTGCTGCTAATCCTAACATTAAATCTGTTATTCTTAATCTTTGATGGCAATTCCGAGGGAATTATGTCTTTTTAAAAGGAAGAATTTTCCTCAACTTCTAGAAGAATTTGGTATCTATTTGTTCGTGTCTCTGTCTCCTTCCTATGTCTAGCTTACCTTTGTCTAAAATGTTACTAATGTGTTTTTAAATTCAGACATAATATTTTTCTTCTCTATAGAAGTGCCATTTGGGTCTTTTTTATATCTTCAAGTATTTTTTCATCATGCTCAGGTTTCCTTCTTCTAGAACATATGGAGTATATTTTTAATAGTGTTGTAATGTCTTTGTCAGATAATTTTGGCATCTGTCATTTCTGTGTCTGTTTCAGAGTCCAGAGTGCTAACCAATGTATATGGGGCCTGTGTCTGTTTCTATTGATTGCATTTTCTTCTGTTGTTGGTCATATTTTGTCTGCTTTTTTGCATGTCTGGTGTGTATATATATATATATATATATATATATATATATATATATATATATATGTATGTATGTATGTATGTATTTTAAACTAGATGCTAGACATTGTTAAGTGCTAGATTTTACTGTATTCTTGTACATGGTGTTGGGATGTGTTTTGTTAAGGCACTTGGAATCAGATTGATCTTTTCATGCTCTTCCTTAAAGACTTATTATGCTTGGTCCAGAACAGTTTTTAGCCTAGGGTTAAATTATCCTCCCCTAAAGTGACACCTTGCTGAGGATTGTACTTCTGTATCACGTGAGCACTTTGGCTGGTGGAAACATAAACTCTTTCCATCCCCAAATCTAGCCCTCCTGGCCTCCCTGAGCTATTAGAACTTTTCCTCCCTGTCCTGTGCCTTGAAAACTGCTTCCAGATAGTAAGGTGGAACAATTACGGGGCTTGCTTTGCTTTTCTTTCCCTTCTCTCAGGGAAATTTGCCTTGTGCTGGTTGTTTTCAATGTCTCAACAAATAACAATTTTATTTCAATTAACAATTTCTCCAGCTTCCTAGTTATTTAAGGCAAGAGGGTAAATTTAGTTCTTGTAAAAGAGGTAATGCCCTAACCAGATTTTGATTTCATGAAGGACACACTTATGCTAGGAATTCCTGAGGCATTTGATCAAATTCAGTATTAAATTTGGAGTGAAGAGGCATGTGTCACTCTTTGTAGACATGGAACCCTCCTCTGTATGTTTTAGGTCTGGCCAGGTTATTAAAGATAATGACCCTACAGTTAGGCAGTGCAATTAGCATCAAAAGGAAGAGCCCCTTATTGTGGCAGCTAAGTGTTGATTAAGAGGGGAGTAGAAGAGGACTTTTTAAATCTTCCCATCAGAATGAAGCTCTGAAGTCTTTCATCAGCAGACATTGCTCAACAGGCCAGAGGGGCACAAGCAGAGGCCTTTGCTGGAGCAGCTTCAGGCTAAAAACTCCTTGGTAGGCTGGTCTGAGCTGAACTTGCCCCAGTATTGGCAGTTATAGCTGGAAATTTTCCTTTGTTAAAAACAAAAACAAAATTATTTATATTTATTTGGCTGTGTTGGGTCTTAGCCCTGGCATGCCAGATCTTAGTTGCATTATTTGGGATCTTTCATTGCGGCATGCAAGACCAGTTGCCCACAGCATGCAGAATCCCAGTTCCCCAAACAGGGATCAAACCCAGGTCCCCTGCATTGCAAAGCAGACTCTGAACCACTGAGCCACAAGGGAAGTCCCAGGAAGAGTACTATGGACTTCGAACTACTGATTTGTCTGTAAATCGTAGGGTTTTGGTCAGAGTGAGGGAGGAGGGGAGAGGATTTTTGTTTCTTCCAAGGACAAGAAATGTATGGCTGTTTAAAGTGTGTCAGGTCCTGGGCTGTCCAACAGGACAGGAAGAAGGCTGCCCTCTTCCTCAAGTTTCAAGGGCAGAAGTCAGAAAAGTAGGATTTCCCTGAAGAGCTGTCCCTGTAATACCATAGATCTTATCAGTATTGACATTTTTGTTAGTTTCTTCTTAAGTAAATTGTTTCTCAACTAAAATATTTGTTGGTTTAAGAGGTACTATTGTATTACTCGTCCGAGTTTCTCTAGTGAAGTTGGCTGCCAGTGTCACTGCAGGTTTGTCCCTTGTGCATAGAAGATCAGGAATGGCATGTGCCGTTACTTCCTCTTCTGAGATCAGGGCAAACATCGGAAGCTATCACATCCCTTCTGCCCTTGGATTCAGGATTCACCTTCAGAATTCTTTCTGCCATAGCGCTTCGGGCGTTCACTGCTAGTTAGTCTGAGTTGCCACTCAAAATGAAATTTATATGTCCTCTCTATATTAGAGTACAAAGTTGGTTTAAAATATCAGCCTCCCAAGAATATACAATGGAGTAAAGACAATCTCTTTAACAAGTGTGCTGGGAAAACTGGTCAACCACTTGTAAAAGAATGAAACTAGATCACTTTCTAACACCATACACAAAAATAAACTCAAAATGGATTAAAGATCTAAATGTAAGACCAGAAACTATAAAACTCCTAGAGGAGAACACAGGCAAAACACTCTCTGACATAAATCACAGCAGGATCCTCTATGATCCACCTCCCAGAATACTGGAAAGCAAAAATAAACAAATGGGATCTAATTAACATTAAAAGCTTCTGCACAACAAAGGAAACTATAAGCAAGGTGAAAAGACAGCCTTCGAAATGGGAGAAAATAATAGCAAATGAAGCAACTGACAAACAACTAATCTCAAAAATATACAAGCAACTTATGTAGCTCAATTCCAGAAAAATAAACGACCCAATCAAAAAATGGGCCAAAGAACTAAATAGACATTTCTCCAAAGAAGACATACGGATGGCTAACAAACACATGAAAAGATGCTCAACATCACTCATTATCAGAGAAATGCAAATCAAGACCACAATGAGGTACCACTTCACACCAGTCAGAATGGTTGCGATCCAAAAGTCTGCAAGCAATAAATGCTGGAGAGGGTGAGGAGAAAAGGGAACCCTCCTACACTGTTGGTGGGAATGCAAACTAGTACAAACACTATGGAGAACAGTGTGGAGATTCCTTAAAAAATTGCAAATAGAACTCCCTTATGACCCAGCAATCCCACTGCTGGGCATACACACCAAGGAAACCAGAATTGAAAGAGACACATGTACCCCAATGTTCATCGCAGCACTGTTTATAATAGACAGGACATGGAAACAACCTAGATGTCCATCAGCAGATGAATGGATAAGAAAGCTGTGGTACATATACACAATGGAGTATTACTCAGACATGAAAAATCAGCCATGAAAAAGAATACATTTGAATCAGTTCTGATAAGATGGATGAAACTGGAGTCAATTATACAGAGTGAAGTAAGCCAGAAAGAAAACCACCAATACAGTATACTAACACATATATATAGAATGTAGAAAGATGGTAATGATGACCCTGTATGCGAGACAGCATGAGACACAGATGTATAGAATGGACTTTTGGACTCTGTGGGAGAGGGCGAGGGTGGGATGGTTTGGGAGAATGGCACTGAAACATGTATACTATCATGTAAGAAACAAATCGCCAGTCTATGTTCGATGCAGGATACAGGATGCTTGGGGCTGGTGCATGGGGATGATCCAGAGAGATGATACGGGGTGGGAGGTGGGAGGGGGGTTCATGTTTGGGAACTCATGTGCACTCGTGGCGGATTCATGTCAATGTATGGCAAAACCAATACAGTATTGTAAAGTAAAATAAAGTTTAAAAAAAAAAAACAGCCTCGAAGACTTCCCCAGAGGCCTAGTGGTTAAGATTCTGTGCTTCCACTGCAGGGGGCCTGAGATTGGTCCGTGTTTGGAGAACTAAGATCCTGCTTGCCACGTGGTGTGGCTAAAAAGCTAGTAATAAAATAATAAAATATCAACTTTCCTCACATTAGGGGATTCCCAACTTGTATTCTGCAAAGGCCTTTATATAATTTTTCTGCTGTCTATAATGACTTTCTATCCCTAATTAAATCAAAAAGCCCTTCAAAGAAAAGCATTTTGTCATCTTAACAACTAGGAAACATTTATTGAGTGCCTCTAGGTCAGAGGCTTATTCCAAATACTATCAGGGGCTTAATCTTCCTGAAGACAGATATTATTTTCCTATTTTATTGATGAGGAAACTGAGTCTCAGTTTAAGTGACTTGCCTAGGGTCACACACATCTCGCAGTAGAGTTAGGACCTAGATTGGGATTTTATGATCATCCTTGAATATCCTCTGCCTGTTTTCTTGTTTCCTTTTTTGTTTCTTTGACACCTTTTGGCTTTGGTGAGGAGCAGCTGGTCCTTCAGAAGTTCTGCCAATGAGAAGGTGCCATAACTTCTGTGAGCAGATTGACAAGCCTGTCACTAGGAGGGTTTTTCTTTTTCTACTGAAGAGAGACACATTTTGCTTTTTCTTTTCTTGGTTACTTTCAGATTGGAGGCCATTCTGAATGACAAAAGTCCAGCTAGGCTAAAGAAAATAGAGAAATTATAATAGTTTCTTTTTATTTTAGATTAATTTGGCAGTTGTGTCAGGAAGTTATATTATACTGTGGTTATTTTATTTAATTGAAGAAGGTATTTGTAAAGCAGAGGAAAACTATAGCAAGTTAATCATTGATAATTGATTATTCATTGTTTTTTTGTTGGGGGGGGAAGGTTGCTTTGTCTTATAAGAACAATCATCAAATAAATGAGTGATTTTTTTTTAAATGCAGCATACATCCAGAGAAAAAACACACAGAAGTACATATGGAATTATTTAATGAAATAAATAATTACTTGAGCCACAACAACTGAAACCCTGTGCCTATTAGCAGTGAGTACCAGTTTCACCTTCTCCCCAGCCTCTGGCAATCACTGTTATTTCGTCTCTGTGGATTTGCCTATCCTGGACATTTTATAGAAGTGGAATCATACCATATGTAGTCTTTTGTGTCTGGCTACTTTCACTTAGCATAAAGCTCAGCCATGTTGTAGCATTTAACAATACTTTATTATTGTTAGTATTTCTTTATGTGGAAATACCTCATCTGTTCAGTCTAGTTGATGGACATTTTAACTGTTTCCACTTTTTGGGTATTGTGAATAATGCTACTATGAACGCTTGTGTATAAATGTTTACATGAATATGTGTTTTCAGTGCTCCTAGTTACATATACCTAGGAGTATAATTGCTGCATCACATGGTACCTCTACACTGAACTTTTTGAGGAACCATCACATGGTTTCCCACAGTGCCTGCACCATTTTACATTCCCATCAGCAGTGTGTGAGGCTTCAGATTTCTCCACATCTTCATCAGCAATTGTTACCACCTGTTGTTTCTGTTATGTCTAGTGTGTGAAGATATAACAGGTACCTTTATAAACAGTGATATATCATTGTGGTTTTGATTTGAGTTTTTAATTTTGATGTATCCAGTTTATCTGTTGGCTTGTTTCCCTAATTCTAATGATGTTGAGCATCTTTTCATATGTCTTTTCTGGAGAAATGTCTTTTAAAATTTTGCCCATTTTGAAATTGGATTATTTGTTGTTTTGTTGTCTAGTTATGCATTTTTTATATATTGGGGATGCAAGATCCTTATCAGATGACTTGTAGATACTTTCCCCATTCCCTGAATTTTTCACTTTCTTAATAGTGTCTTTTGAAAGCACAAAAGTTTTAAATTTTGATGAATCCAGTTTATCTCTTATTTTGTTTGATTGCCTTGTGCATTTGGTGTCATTTCTAGGAAATCATTGCCTCATCTAAGATCATGCAGATTTTTCATCTATATCTCCTTCTAAGAGTTTAATAGTTTTACCTCTTAATAATACTTCATTAAAAGATGAAAATTCCAGGACATATGCTAAAAAGATGTGATGCCAGGACAAATGTGTGTTGAGGTTGTCCTTGGCAAACCAAGGGTATCTGGTCATCCTACCTCTGATGGACTGGGAATGAGAGCCAGCTGGTGTAGGGGAGGGTAAGGGCAAGGGTTGATCAAATTAATTTCTCTCCTGTTTATTTAAAGACCAGAGAGGACTCAACCTTTCTTTGATGCCTGAGGGTTCTAGACTGAGTTCACTGGGATACAGTGGCTTTCCTTACTCTTTTATGTAATCTATAAAATCTTCACCCCCAGGCTTGGAGTCCTGAAGAAGGGTGTTATGTGGAAATGGAAGTGGGAACATACCTAAAATCTACTTCAAATTTTTATTCAAACTGGATACCCTAGCTCCTGAGAGTTCGTGGCATTGCCTCCTTTAATGGCCCCTTCAGACTTAGAGACTGGTGGCATTTTGGGTTCATGTTATTGCTGATCTCTGGGGTGCACTAATGTACCTTGTTAGGCTTTCCAGCCTTCACCAACTTGATAATCAATTCCCTGTACCAGATTCTCTCTGTTTGAAATGTCTGGAGTGCTTTCTGTTTTTTGACTGAATCTTGGTTGATTCAGAGCTTGCCTCTATTTTCTTGTTGCCCTAATTCTTAGGTGCTTAATATTGTCCACTTCATTCCATGATGGTGATCTACTTATTGTGCTCTCCCTTTCTGAGTTTTCTGTGTTTTATATACCCCATCCTCTATCTCCTATCAAAACTTGCCACATTTGTATCTCATTACATTGTTTTCCAAGAAAATAGCTAGCTATTTGACAGACAGCTATGCCAAGGTGTTGGGGCATGATAATGGATTATTGTGTTAGCCTTCTCAGAAATGTATGGCAATATGATGCTTTACTCAAAAGAAAGAATTCCAGCGTTAGAATTTTAGACTTTTCCTTCCTAGGAACTCTTAAAATTTTACCAAGTATGTGGTGCTTTCATTAAGTTTGTCCTTTCTGCTGAGAGATTATAATTTTCTCAGATGGATCAGAGTTTGGGAAGCCAAAAATAAAACAAGATACGCTCAGAGAGACCATTAGATTGGAAACAGCTGGAAGTTTTCTGTTACTTGCTTTTCTAAAGTGGGCTTCCAAGCAAAGTCTGCTGATCAATAGAATAGCTAAGTTCAATTCTCTAGGGGTAAAATTGTAGTATGGAGGAGGAGTTTGGGTTAATGACTTGGGAGAGAGCAGGGATGGTTGGATGGAGAAATGACAGGGCAAGTCACTGTGTTTGAACACCAAGACAATCAGGTTCTGGTTCTTATAGTGAACACGGATAGAAACCGAGGAAGCATAGGGGCAGCAGAAGCAGAGGTGCAGCTTTGTGAATCCTCAGGGCAGCCCATGATAGGACTTGCTACAACCTGAGAACAACATGAACTACTCTTTCCCTGGGCAGGTGACAATGACCACACCCTTTTCTGTGCAGCCTTGGCTACCTCCCTCTAGTATCAGTCTCCCCTTAAACAGTCACCCAGAAATTCCCCAGAGAAAGGAGGAAGGTCAAACAAAGTGACCTACAGTGAGGGAGTCTTCCAAAGCTCTAAAAGAGTTTACCCAAGATAGGCGTCCAGCATAGTTATTTATGACTTGTCATAAATACCAGCACTAGCAGTATTATCTTCATATGAGGAGTTGACTTCACAGTGCTTTAGAATTGCGGCATCATAAATATCTACGAATAGTTGTTTTGTCTACTGTCATAATTTGTCTGCTCCAACAGAGTTCTGACCAATTTTAGAAGTATCCATGTGAATGAATGAATATAATGATAACAAGATAATGAAAACAGAACAAAATAAGGTCAAGTATCACATTTACTCCACAAATATTATGATAGAATGAAATTGTTTAAGAGGAGGCTAAAGTAAATTTTGTGTGTGTTTGTGTGTGTGTGTGTGTGCAGAGATGGGATGGGGCGGGGGGCGGGGGGGGGGGATGATGTGTGTTATAGCCACCAGGCTAAAAAGAGAGAAAGGATGCCTAAATAGGGAATCACTTCCCCTGCTTTTGTTAATGGTGTTCATCTTTAGAAATGATTTGGTGGTGACCTAACAGACTAGACTCAGCACATTTATGTACATATAATTTAAACTGGCACTTTAATAGCAACAAAAAATATTACTTTATAACACTCAATACTCTGTGACATGTCTGGAAGTGTGCCATTAAAGGAAGTTAATTCTGAAATGGAGTTAGTTCCCGCCTATTTTCACTAAAAGTCATTTAGATGGAAATGAATAGTTTGAGGTTGACTCTGTGAGGTGTTATTTAAGGGAGCAAATAAAGAAATGGGAAACAATTATTGCTCATCCCAGTTTTATGAAAAAAAAAAAAAAATTGCCAGGGGTCTGATCTATGATTCTCTCTTCTTTCTTTGAATTTGGAATCCTGTCTTGCTCCCAGTTACTTTTTCAGCTGTTTGACACTTTCTGGGAATGTTGATGGCTTTGGTTCCCAGGTGTGTTGAAGGCATATACAAGGGTTCAGCTGCTGTTTGAATGTCCATATTATATAGGTAAACTAGTGACAGAATAAAAAATTACTGCTAGGTGGTTTGCTTACAACTGATTTCCTCCAGACTTCCTCTCAAAGGCTCAAAGTGAACTCAATAATATTATTTCTAGGGAAGTGTTGAAGTGAAGATGGTAAGGGTATTAATTTGAGACTAGAAGAGACACCTAGGCGTGGAAAACTGGGTTCTTCCGTCTCTTGTTTCATCGCTAAGTCGTGTCTGACTCTTTTGTCACCCCATGGACTGTAGCCCACCAGGCTCCTCTGTCCATGGGTCCACCTCTTGAGACTTCTATATATAAGGCCTTGAGATGTGATTTTAGAGAGCAGGTGTCTGCTATATAATCTACTTTGGAAATAAGCAGCAACAGAGAGGGAATGAAAAAAAAAAGTCTAATGTACCATTTAGTCTGAAAGAAAAAAAAGAAAACTACACCTTATAGCTCATCAATTCTTTAAATTTATTTTTATTCTTTGTAATGTGGTAGCTCCAGGACCACTTTGGATAGTGAATACCAGTGACCAACACCTTTTAAATGCTTCCTGCTTGAGAATTTGTTTTCTCTCGTCCCAGTTTCAGTGGAAACTCAGTAACCTCTGGGCCCTTTTACAAAGCACAGCTGGGGGCTTACAAAGAAAGAAGATGGAGTTAAGAACATTCACAAGTAAACCCACCCAACAACTGCTCTAAGGGGTGGAGGTAAACACTCACCAGAAATTCAGGAAGGTTTGAAAGCTGAAGTAAAGTGCGTTGAGCTTATTATAGAACCTGGTGAAGCTCAAGGCACCATTTCTGAAATAAACATCCTTATTCACATGCCACAGACACACTGTTTCCCTCAACAGAGAGACTTGAGGCCCAGCACTTTTTATGCTAGAGCAAAAGATTTGGGTCAGAATCAAAGTTTTAAAGACTTTTTATTGAAGAAGTTAAAAGATTCGTTGGCCAGCAGCCAAATGTGGTCTGATTTGTTTGCATTTCCTCTGGGAACTCACAGGCAAGTGAGCAATTGGCTGGCCACAACTGTGAGGGTGACCCACTCCCCTGTGGGCCTTTTCTCCCTGGACAATTACAAGGTTGGGGAGGAGAGCCAGGGAGACCCTTTCCTTACAAAGGCCCAGTTCAGCAGTCCAGTCAAGCTGTAGTTCTCTTCAGGGTAAAGAGGCCTACAATCTCCCTTTCCTACAGCCCAGTGTTTACTAGTCCACAAGTGAGACCAGCCTCACTCAGAGAGTGAATGGCAGCAAGGGGAGAAATGGGAGGTGAAATGTCACCACTTCTTCTTTCCACTAGTTATGGTCAGGGGACCTGCTTCAGGCTCAGAGGCATCAGACATGCATGCTCAATGGGCTGGTTTTCCTTGTTTAAGATCTTGAAGATGTTGAGTTTTACAGAAAGAATTTTTTAAATAATCCTGTTGTCTGTAGTTAATTCAGAGAGCTTGGGGGAAATTTGTCAACAGAATTTAACTTTAAAAAACAAAAAACAAAAAGCAAAAAAACCCAACAAACTTGGTATGGTTTTGGAAGTTAGAAAAGAAGGTATGTACACATAAACACAGAGCATGAAAATCCCTCTCTCTTAGGAATTTGATCATTTTGGTAGAAAATTGGGCAAAAATGTGAAAGGGTACATTATTACAAGAAGGTGAGGAGGAAGAGTTGAGAGATTTAAAGAGGTGGGTCCCTGGTTCT
Organism: Ovis aries; assembly: GCF_016772045.2. Lineage (NCBI taxonomy): Eukaryota > Metazoa > Chordata > Mammalia > Artiodactyla > Bovidae > Ovis > Ovis aries. The sequence continues at coordinate 57,534,983 of NC_056060.1, read as the reverse complement.
CTGGGACTGATGAATCCTGAAATGTGGCTGATGCCCCTTGGTGAGCAGAATTCATGACCTCTTTACTAGTCTGAACACCCAAGTAGGGGATGGAAATGGAAAACGAGAGGTGATACAGATATAGATGTGTTAGGGCATGGGGTGAGTAGGCAGGAAACCCAAGGGTGAATGTGCCAAGGAGGATTCTGGGAAGATGGAATAAGAAGCAATCAGAAATCTCCCCATCTAGGACAACAATTGCACTGGCAGAATTTGTCTTGTGTAACTATTTTGAAACTCTGGAATTTATTGAATAAAGCTTGTAATTTCCAGGGGAAGACTTTAGGAGACTAGTATTGCTTGTAAGGTCTGAGGTGGAGTTGGGAGGTGATAATTAAAGGGTACCAGGTTTCTTTTTGAAGTGATGAAAATATTGTAAAATTGACTGTGGTTATGGTTGCACATATCTGTGAGTATATCCAAAGCCACTGAATTGTATGTTATGTGAATTATATCTCAATAAAGCTGTTTTTTAAAAGGTGAGTTCATGACAGGGGGGTGCATGGAATACATCATGTAGAGATATGTATTAAAGATGATTCAAACAGGGACATGAGGGGAGGTATTGGGAGTTCTGTATAATGTCCCATTTGTTGGGGGAATGGCTTCATCAATATATTTAAAAATAATTCTGATAGTTTCCTGTATTTGGCTCAAATCAGTAATGACTTACTCATGAATTTGCTTACTACCCTGTTATCTCTACAGAGATATCGATACATTACTGGAGTTGGACATGTGACCTTGAAATGTGTGTCTCAGTAGAGGATCAGTCCTAACATTGAATCCCAGTGGGCCCCTGGTGACTGGCTGACTACCTGGTCCCACATTGTGCAGTTCACTGGTCTTTGTAGTTTTTACTTGCATTTTCTGACTTAAAGCCATTCCCTTCTGTAATCATGAACTTAGATCTACACTCAAAAATCTTTTTAAAAAAACACTTAAATATAGTTGATTAATAGAATTTTGTTAGTTTCAGGTGTACAGCATAGTGATTCAGGTTTTTTTTTCTTTTTTCAAATTATACATATTCAATTATAGGTTATTATAAGATTGAATATAATTACCTGTGCTATATGGTATGTCCTTGTTGCTTATCTATTTTATGTATAGTAGTTTATATCTCTTAAATCCATACCCCTAATTTGTCCCTCTTGCCCTCTCTCTCCTCTTTGGTAATCATAAATTTATTTTCTATGTCTATGAGTCTGTTTCTGTTTTATTTATACATTCATTTGTATTATACTTTAGATTCCATGTATGAGTGATACAGTATTTGTCAGGGGCGGTCCTGAGGTGGTGGAGGACTAGGACGGGGAGACCACTTTCTCCTCCACAAATTCACTGAAAGAACATTTGAACGCTGAGCAAATTCCACAAAACAACTTCTGAATGCTGGCAGAGGACATCAGGCACCCAGAAAGGCAGCCCATTGTCTTCGAAAGGAGGTAGGAAAAAATATAAAAGATAAAAAGAGAGACAAAAGAGAGAGGGATGGAGATCCATCCCAGGAAGGGAGTCTTAAAAAAAAGAAGTTTCCAAATACCAGGAAACACTCTCACCGGTGACTCTGTGGCGAGCCTTGGAACCTCAGAGGGCAACATAACTGGGAGGAAAAATAAATAAATAATTAAAACCCACAGATTACATGCCTAAAGGCAACTCCCAGAGGAGAAGCAGCTCAGACACTTGCATCTGCCACTAGCAAGCAGGGACTGGACAGGAAGGTGGGGGCTGCATTGCTTAGGGTAAGGACCGGGCCTGAATGCCCCGAGGGCAATCTGAGGGAACTAACAACTAGAGATAGCAACCCAGATTTCCCCTCCCCTCCACCCCTCCTCCCCCAAAAGCCCTAACCTAATACACGGCCAGGCCTGCTCACAGAACAAAGGACTGAGCAGAGCTAGCTGGCTGCAGAATGGGCCCATCCCCCGCTGGAGACGGGCAGGTGAGGGCAGCCAGAGCTGGAAGGGGGCAATCGCAGCCCCAGAGAGGCATCATCTACCAAACTGCAAGCAGGCTTCGGTCCTAACCAAGACTCCTTGGGATTCTGGACGGTTGACATCCGCCGGGAGGGTCGCAGCCAGAGATAATCTCCCCAGAGGAGACACATGGCACATAAGAGAAGGCATGCCTGTTGTACACCTAGAAAACCAAGCGGCAGGGACAGGGGAGGTGATAAGTTGCAGCCCCAACTGGGGGCGACCATGCTTGCCAAGCACCTGGTCACCTGAGCTGCTCCGACTGGCAAAGGGCACAAAATGCAGGCCCAATCAAGTCTGTGCCTTTGTGGAGTACCTGAGAACATGAACTTGAGTGGCTTAGACCTGGGAAGTGCATTCAACCCAGGGCCCACCTCAGACAGTTCCCGGCAGAGCAACCTAGAGCCTGAGCAGTGTAGACTGGGAAAGCACACACACCAGTGAGCGGGGGCAAACCCAGTGTGGCCGAGACACTGGGAGCACTCCCCACAGACACCAGTGATATTTGTTTGCAGTGTTCCTTCCTCCCCACAGCACGACTGAACAAGTGAGCCTAAAAAAAGTGACCACCACCACCCCGCTGTGTCAGGGTGGAAATTAGACACTGAAGAGGCCCGCAAACAAGCTGAAATAAACAGAGGGAACCGTTTTGGAAGTGACAGGTGAAATAGATTAAAACCCTGCAGTCAGCACTGACTGTATAGGAATGGGCCTATTGATCTTGAGAAATGTAAGCTGGATCAAGGAACTATCTGAAAATGAACTGACCCCACACTGTCCACAACAACACCAGAGAAAGTTCTAAATATATTTTTACTATTATCATTTTTAAAATTTCTTTAAATTTTTAAAAAATTTTAAGTCCTCTATTACTCCTTTAATTTTCATTTTATTTTTTTATTTTTAATAATTTAAAAATCTTTAATTCTTACATGCGTTCCCAAACATGAACCCCCCTCCCACCTCCCTCCCCATAACATCTCTCTAACCTACTATTACTTTGCCACAAAAAGACCCTATTTTTAAAGCAAACTTCATATATATATATATATATATATATATATATATATATTTTAATAATTTTTGTGACTTTGTTTTTTTCTTTAATATTGTATTTTTGAGAATCTAACCTCTACTCTAGATTTTTTAACCTTTGGTTTTTGGTATTTATTATCAATTTTGTACCTTTAAGAACCCAATCTTCAGTACCCATTTTTACTTGGGAGCGAGATTACTGGCTGGATTGCTCTCTCCCCCTTTGGACACTCCTTTTTCTCCACCAGGTCGCCTCTATCTCCTCCCTTCCCCTTCTCTTCTCTACCCAACTCTGTGAATCTCTTTGTGTGTTCCAAACTGTGAAGAACACTTAGGGAACTGATTATTGGCTGGATCAGTCTCTCTCCTTTTGATTTCCCCCTTTATCCTCCTGGCCACCTCTGTCTCCTTCCTCCCTCTTCTCTTTTCTGTATAACTCTGTGAACATCTATGGGGGATCCAGACTGTGGAGAGCACATAGGGAAGTGATTACTGACTAGCTTGCTGTCTCCCCTTTTGATTCCCCCTCTTCTTCTCCTGGCCTCTATCTCCTTCCTCCCTCTTCTCTTCTCCATGTAACTCTGTGTACCTCTCCAGGTCTCTCTCACTGTGGAGAAACTTTACATCACTAACCTAGATGTTTTATCATCGGTGCTGTATAGACGGAGAAGTCTTGAGGCTACTATAAGAATAAGACTGAAAACCAAAGGCAGGAGGCTTAAGTCCAAATCCTGAGAACACCAGAGAACTCCTGACTCCGGGGAACATTAATCAATAGGAGCTCATCAAATGTCTCCATACCTACACTGAAACCAAGCACCACCCAAGGGCCAACAAGTTCCAGAGAAAGACAGACCATGCAAATTCTCCAGCAACACAGGAGCATAGTGCTGAGCTTCTATATACAGGTTGCCCAAAGTCACACCAAACGCAATGACATCTCAAAACTCATTACTGGACACTTCAGTGCAATCCAGAGAGAAGAAATCCAGCTCCACCCACCAGAATACTGACACAAGCTTCCCTAACCAGGATACCTTGACAAGCCACACGTCCAACCCCCACCCACAGTGAGGAACCTCCACAATAAAAAGGAACCACAAACTGCCAGAATACGGAAAGGCCACCCCAAACACAGCAATATAAACAAGATGAAAAGGCAGAGAAATGCCCAGCAGGTAAAGGAACAGGATAAATGCCCACCAAACCAAACAAAAGAGGAAGAGATAGGGAATCTACCTGATAAAGAATTCCAAATAATGATAGTGAAGATGGTCTAAAATCTTGAAAACAAAATGGAGTTACAGATAAATAGCCTGGAGACAAAGATCGAGAAGATGCAAGAAATGTTTAACAAGGACCTAGAAGAAATTAAAAAGAGTCAATGTATAATGAATAATGCAATAAATGAGATAAAAAACACTGTGAAGGGAACCAACAGTAAAATAACGGTGGCAGAAGATAGGATTAGTGAGGTAGAAGATAGAGTGGTAGAAATAAATGAAACCGGAAAAAAGAAAAAATAATTAAAAGAAATGAGGACAACCTCAGAGACCTCTGGGACAATGTTAAATGCCCCAATATTCGAATCATTGGAGTCCCAGAAGAAGAAGACAAAAAGAAAGGCCATGAGAAAATACTTGAGGAGATAATAGTTGAAAATTTCCCTAAAATGGGGAAGGAAATAGTCACCCAAGTCCAAGAAACCCAGAGTCCCAAACAGGATAAACCCAAGGCAAAACAACCCAAGACACATATTAATCAAATTAACAAAGACCAAACACGAAGAACAAATATTAAAAGCAGCAAGCGAAAACCGACAAATAGCACACAAGAGGATTCCCATAAAGACAACAGATGATCTTTCAATAGAAACGCTTCAGGCCAGGAGGGAATGGCAAGACATACTTAAAGTGATGAAAGAAAATAACCTACAGCCTAGATTACTGTACCCAGCAGGGATCTCATTCAAATATGAAGGAGAAATCAAAAGCTTTACAGACAAGCAAAAGCTGAGAATTCAGCACCACCAAACCAGCTCTCCAACAAATGCTAAAGGATCTTCTCTCAATAGGAAAAACAGAAAGGGTGTATAAACTCGAACCCAAAACAATAAAGTAAATGGCAATGGGATCATACTTATCAATAATTACCTTAAATGTAAATGGGTTGAATGCCCCAACCAAAAGACAAAGACTGGATGAATGGATACAAAAACAAGACCCCTATATATGTTGTCTACAAGAGACCCACCTTGAAACAAGGGACAGACTGAAAGTGAAGGGCTGGAAAAGGACATTCCAGGCAAATAGAGACCAAAAGAAAGCAGGAGTAGCAATACTCATATCAGATAAAATAGACTTTAAAACAAAGGCTGTGAAAAGAGACAAAGAAGGACACTACATAATGATCAAAGGCTCAATCCAATAAAATACAACAATTATAAATATATATGCACCCAACTTAGGAGCACCTCAATAAGTAAGACAAATGCTAACAAGTATGAATGGGGAAATTAATAATAACACAGTAATAGTGGGAGACTTTAATACCCCACTCACACCTATGAATAGATCAAATAAACAGAAAATTAACAAGGACACACAACTTTAAATGATACAATAGACCAATTAGACCTAATTGATATCTATAGGACATTTCAGCCCAAAACAATGAATTTCACCTTTTCTCAAGTGCACATGGAACCTTCTCCAGGATAGATCACATCCTGGGCCATGAATCTAGCCTTGGTAAATTCAAAAAAATTGAAATCATGCCAAACATCTTTTCTGACCACAATGCAGTAAGATTAGATGTTAATTACAGGAGAAAAACTATTAAAAATTCCAACATATTGAGGCTGAACAATACGCTGCTGAATAACCAACAAATCACAGGAGAAATCAAAAAAGAAATCAAAATATGCATAGAAACAAATGAAAATGAAAACACAACAACCCCAAACCTATGGGACACTGTAAAAGCAGTGATAGGGGAAGGTTCATAGCAATACAGGCTTACCTCAAGAAACAAGAAAAAAGTCAAATAAATAACCTAACTCTACACCTAAAGCAACTAGAAAGGAAGAAATGAAGAACCCCAGGGTTAGTAGAAGGAAAGAAATCTTAAAAATTAGGGCAGAAATAAATGCAAAAGAAACAAAAGAGACCATAGCAAAAATCAACACAGCCAAAAGCTGGTTCTTTGAGAAGTTACATAAAATAGACAAACCATTAGCCAGACTCATCAAGAAACAAAGGGAGAAAAATCAAATCAACAAAATTAGAAATGAAAATGGAGAGATCACAACAGACAACACTGAAATACAAAGGATCATAAAACTACTATCAGCAACTATATGCCAATAAAATGGACAACTTGGAAGAAATGGACAAATTCTTAGAAAAGTACAACTTTCCAAAACTGAACCAGGAAGAAATGGAAAATCTTAACAGACTCATCACAAGCATGGAAATTGAAACTGTAATCAGAGATCTTCCAGCAAACAAAAGCACAGGACCAGATGGCTTCACACCTGAATTCTACCAAAAATTTAGAGAAGAGCTAACACCTATCCTACTCAAACTCTTCCAGAAAATTGCAGAGGAAGGTAAACTTCCAACCTCATTCTATGAGGTCACCGTCACCCTAAAACCAAAACCTGACAAAGATGCCACAAAAAAAGAAAACTACAGGCCAATATCACTGATGAACATAGATGCAAAATCCTTAACAAAATTCTAGCATACAGAATTTAACAACATATTAAAAAGATCATAAATCATGACCAAGTGGGCTTTATCCCAGGGATGCAAGAATTCTTCAATATCCGCAAATCAATCAGTGTAATACACCACATTAACAAATTGAAAGATAAAAACCATATGATTATCTCAATAGATGCAGAGAAAGCCTTTGACAAAATTCAACATTTTATGTTGAACATTTATGTTGACAAAAACCAACATATTTATGATAAAAACCCTCCAGAAAGCAGGAATAGAGGGAACATACCTCAACATAATAAAAGCTATATATGACAAACTCACAGTGAACATTATCCCCAATGGTGAAAAATCAAAAGCATTTCCTCTAAAGTCAGGAACAAAACAAGGGTGCCTACTCTGACCACTACTATTCAACATAGTTTTGGAAGTTTTAGACACAGCAATCAGAGAAGAAAAAGAAATAAAAGGAATCCAGATTGGAAAAGAAGAAGTGAAACTCTCACTGTTTGCAGATAACATGATCCTCTATATAGAAAACCCTAAACTCCACCAGAAAATTACTAGACCTAATCAATGAATATAGTAAAGTTGCAGGATATAAAATCAACACACAGAAATCCCTTGCATTCCTATACACTAACAATGAGAAAACAGAAAGAGAAATTAAGGAAACAATTCCATTCACCATTGCAATGAAAAGAATAAAATACTTAGGAATATATCTACCTAAAGAAACAAAAGACCTATATATAGAAAACTATAAAACACTGGTGAAAGAAATCAAAGAGGACACTAATAGTTGGAGAAATATACCATGTTCATGGATTGGAAGAATCAATATAGTGAAAATGAGTATACTACCCAAAGCAATCTATAGATTCAATGCAATCCCTATCAAGCTACAAACGGTATTTTTCACAGAAATAGATCAAATAATTTCATAATTTGTATGAAAATACAAAAAACCTCGAATAGCCAAAGCAATCTTGAGAAAGAAGAATGGAACTGGAGGAATCAAGCTACCTGACTTTAGGCTCTACTACAAAGCCACAGTCATCAAGACAGTATGGTACTGGCAAAAAAGACAGAAATATAGATCAATGAAACAAAATAGAAAGCCCAGAGATAAATCCACGCACCTATGGACACCTTATCTTCGACAAAGGAGGCAAGAATATACAATGGAGAAAAGACAATCTCTTTAACAAGTGGTGCTGGGAAAACTGGTCAACCACTTGTAAAAGAGTGAAACTAGATCACTTTCTAACACCATACACAAAAATAAACTCAAAATGGATTTAAGATCTAAACGTAAGACCAGGAACTATAAAACTCTTAGAGGAGAACATAGGCAAAACACTCTCCGACATAAATCACAGCAGGATCCTCTATGATCCACCTCCCAGAATATTGGAAATAAAAGAAAAAATAAACAAATGGGGCCTAATTAACATTAAAAGCTTCTGCACAACAAAGGAAACTATAAGCAAGGTGAAAAGTCAGCCTTCAGAATGAGAGAAAATAATAGCAAACGAAGCAACTGACAAAGAACTAATCTCAAAAATATACAAGCAGCTGATGCAGCTCAATTCTGGAAAAATAAACTACCCAATCAAAAAATGGGCCAAAGAACTAAATAGACATTTCTCCAAAGAAGCCATACAGATGGCTAACAAACACATGAAAAGATGCTCAACATCACTCATTATCAGAGAAATGCAAATCAAAACCACAATGAAGTACCATTTTACGCCAGTCAGAATGGCTACTATCCAAAAGTCTACAAGCAATAAATGCTGGAGAGGGTGAGGAGAAAAGGGAACCCTCTTATACTGTTGGTGGGAATGCAAACTAGTACAGCCACTATGGAGAACAGTGTGGAGATTCCTTAAAAATTGGAAATAGAACTGCCATACGACCCAGCAATCCCATTGCTGGGCATACACATTGAGGAAACCAGAATTGAAAGAGACACATGTACCCCAATGTTCATCACAGCACTGTTTATAATAGCAAGGACATGGAAGCAACCTAGATGTCCATTAGCAGAAGAATGGATAAGAAAGCTGTGGTACATACACACAGTGGACTATTTCTTAGCCATTAAAAAGAATGCATTTGAATCAGTTCTAATGAGGGGGATGAAACTGGAGCTGATTATACAGAGTGAAGTAAGCCAGAAAGAAAAACACCAATACAGTATACTAATGCATATATATGGAATTTAGAAAGATGGTAATGATAACTCTGTATGCGAGACATCAAAAGAGACACAGTTGTATAGAACAGTCTTTTGGAGTCTGTGGGAGAGGGCGAGGGTGGGATGGTTTGGGAGAATGGCATTGAAACATGTATATTATCATAAGTGAAATGAATCACCAGTCCAGGTTTGATGCATGATACAGGGTGCTCAAAGCTGGTGCACTGGGATGACCCAGAGGGATGGGATAGGGAGGGAGGTGGGAGGGGGGTTCAGGATGGGGAACTCATGTATGTACACCTGTGGCAGATTCATGTCAATGTATGGCAAAACCAATACAATATTGTAAAGTAATTAGCCTCCCCAAAATAAATAAATTTAAAAAATATATAGTATTTGTCTTTCCCTGTCTTATTTCACTAAGCATAATATTCTCTAGGTCCATTCACATTGAAATGGCAATATTTCATTCCCTTAATGGCTGAGTATTATTCTATTGCATATTACACCCACACACATATAATATCTTCTTAATCCAGTCATCTTGGGTTGCTTTTGTGATGGGCATTTGGGTTGCTCTCATGTTTTGGCAATTGTAGATAATGCTTCTATAAACATTGTAGATAATACTTCTATAAACATCTTTTCAAATTAGAGTTTTCATTTTTTTCTGTATGTAACACAGGAGTAGGATTCCTGGATCATATAGTAGCTCTATTTTTGTTTTTGTTTTAAGGAATCTCTATACTGTTTTCTGGTGGCTCAGATGGTAAAGAATCTGCCTGCAATGTAGGAGACCTAGGTTTGATCCCTGGGTCAGGAAAACCCCCTGGAGAAGGGAATAGCAACCCACTCCAGTATTCTTGTCTGGAGATCCCATGGACAGAGGAGTCTGGTGGGCTACAGTCCATGCTATCACAAAGAGTTGGACATGACAGCGACTAACACACACACACACACGTACTGTTTTCCATAGTAGCTGCACCAGTTTACATTCCCACCAACAGTGTCAGAGGGTTCCCTTTTTGCCACACCCTCTCCAGCATTTATTATTTGTAGGCTTTTTGATGATGGACATTCTGACTTGTGTGAGGTGATACCTTGTTGTGGTTTTGATTTGAATTTCTTTTACAATTAGCAACACTGGACATCTTTTCATTCACTGTTGCCATCTGTATGTCTTCTTTGGAGAAATGTCTATTTAAGTCTTCTGCATTTTTTGATCAGATTATTTGTTTTTTCAGTATTGAGTTGTATGAGCTGTTTGTAGGTTTTGAATATTAACCCCTAGTTGGTCTCATCATTTGCAAATATTTTCTCTTATTCCACAGATTGTCTTTTCATTTTGTTGATGGTTTCCTTTGCTGTGCGAAAGCTTGTAAGTTTGATTATGTCCCATTTGTTTGTTTTCGCTTTTAATTCGTTTGCCTTGGGAGACTGATCTAAGAAAATGTTGCTATAATTTATGTCAGATAATGTTTTGCCTATGTTCTCTTCTAGCAGTTTTATGATGTCATGTCTTATATTTAGGTATTTAAACCATTCTGAGTTTATTTTTGTATACAGTGTGAGGGAGTATTTCAATTTCATTGATTTACACATAGCTGTCTAGTTTTCCCAACCCCACTTGTTGAAGAGATTGTCTTTTCTCCATTGTATATTCTTCTCCCCTTTGCTGTAGATTGACTGACTATGGGTACCTGGGTTTATTCTGGGCTGTCTGTTTTGTTCCATTGAACTATATGTCTGTTTATTGTGTCAATACCACACTACTTTGGTTACTGTAGCTTTGTAGCGTACTCTGAAATCTGGAAGGGATAGGCCTCCATCTTTGTTCTTTTTCATCAGGATTTCTTTGGCAATTCTGGGCTTTTAATGGTCCTATATAAAATTTCAGGATTATTTATTCTAGTGCTGTGAAAAATGTTATGGGTATATTAACAGGGATTACATTAAATCGGTAGATTGCTTTTAGTAATATGGCCATTTCAACAATATTAATTCTTCCAATCCAAGAGCATGGAATATTTTCCCATTTCTTTGAATCATCTTCAGTTTTTTATAAGTGGTTTATTGGTTTTAGCTTATAGGTCTTTCGCCTTCTTGGTTAGATTATTCCTAGTGTTTTGGTTTTATTTTTAAGCTATTTGAAATGAGATTTTAAAAAAAAGCCTTCTAACACAAAGGTCTTGAAGGGGTTCATTGATATGTCATCTCTCAGTCCATTTGGAAGTATTATTTCATTTAAATAATGAATAACTTCTCTTCTAAGAAACCTACAGTACAGAAATGTCCACAGCGTCTTCCCTTCTGTGGTGCTCAGAATGTGAAATTTTGGAGCTAGAAGGATTCTTGGAGATTTTGTGCAATGGTCTGCTTTTACAGTTGAGGAAACTGAGGCCCAGAGAGGTGAAGTATTAAGAAATCACCAGGTATTGGGCAAGGTGAGACTCAACCTCCTGACTCATGGCTGATTTCATGTTCTATACTTTCTGCTGCCTATGAAAGCAGAAAAGAAAACCCAAAATATCTATCTTCCCAGCCTTCCCCATCCCAGACTCAACAATCTGTTTCTAAAGTCAAGTTGTAACTGTTTCTGAATCACAGAGCAGGGGCAGCCCCATCCCATCACTGAGGCAATGTGACCCTCTTGGCAGGGATGCTGTTGCTGTAAGGGGTGGGCGGAGCCCAATTACTCCCCAGGGAACAGCCCACAAGCTCTTCCTTCGCAAGTGAAGAGGCCTCTTCTCTCCCTCCATAATGTAGTCTAATTGTGGCTTCCCTGCTAGCCTCTTGCTCTGTGCCAAGCTCTGGCTCCTACCCAGCTCCTCTTAAGGCAGAGCCAAACCCCAGACTTCCTTGTCCCAGGAGCTGGTCCAGAAAAGTCTTATAGTCTGCAAGAAGGAGCTCTATACCACAGCCTGGGGGGGTCTGGCCGCCCAAGCTCTGGCTTCCTGGGTAAGTGTCCAGGACTCCTCCTCTGTACAGAGACCTGCCCCAGCTCAGCAAACAAAGGACAAGGTGGAGGAAGGATAGGTTAGTCGTGGCACTGAGGAATATAGGAATATTGACTGTACCACTATACCAGTATACTGAGAATATACCCCTGCTGGAGAGAGGTGTGAGAGCGCTTGCTCTGGCTTACCACTCTTTCTTCTGAGACTGGGAGGAATTCTGAGTGTCACGTGCCTTGAGTTCAGACAAGGAATAAGTCCCTGGGATCCTGGGACCATGTGTCTGATAGCTAGGCCTCTACACGCTGCAGGTACTGCTGGAACTGGGAGGATGTGAACAGGTGCAGGTGACTTCTCTTCTTCCCAAAGAGGCTTTGCAGGTTTTCTCCTCTCTTCCCTTCCTTGGAAAGAGCAGTACCTGGTGTGTCCAGTGATGGCCTCTCTTGTGTCTTTGAGATTTATTATCAGAGTTGCCAGGATGGGTTGGTTAATTCTTTGATTATTTATGGTAGCTTTTTCTGGCCAGTTTTCAAAGGGCAGGCAGGACATGTGGGATCCCGCCTTTTCCTGCAGAAGGCCTATGTATCCTCCAGACACAGGTTCACCTCTCAGTCTTTGAGTCCCCACAAATGAGTCTCCATCAAGGGTAGGGTAACATTCATTCATTCTCTGCAAGCTTATATTTTTGTAGGCTTTAGCAATATTTCTCAAAATGGAGAACCCATGGATGCCTAAGCTATGCCTGCAGACCCTTGGGGATGCTCAGGCCTAGTTAGAGAAACACATTAAGTTAAATTGTTTTCTTTCATTTGGGTTGATCAATCAGCATGAACAACATTGTAAACACAAAGAGAAACTCGGACCCTGAAGGAAGATGGTACTACCTGACTATAAGGTAGTTTTCCATGACTCAGAAGGTACTGGGGCTAATAGTGATTTTTTTTTTAAAGTTGTCAGAATGAGACAAAAATTTAAAAATCCCTTTTTAGAATTAATGGAACTTTACCCCCTCCAGACCACTCCTGCTTCCCCAGGACTTTCATGGGTTTCTAGATGCTATTTTAAGGAAAAGGATTGTGGAAGAGTCTTTCCCCTATCCAGCAAGACCTCCCTCTGCAGCAAGAGCAAGAGATGGCCTGGTTGGGGCTTTGATCCCATAGCAGGGTCAGACTAAACAAAGGTCACCCACTGACCACACAGTTCTGAGTTGAGAGGGCCTTGGAAACCCTTTCTCCCAAGGCCATCTGATTTGTGACTGTATTGTCAACATCCCATTTCATTACTAGACACAGTTCACAGTTCAGTTGCTCAGTGATGTCTGACTCTTTGTGACCCCATGGACTGCATCATGCCAGGCTTCCCTGTCCATCACCAACTCCTGGAGTTTGCTCAAATTCATGTCTGTTGAGTCAGTGATGCCATCTAACCATCTCATCCTTCGTCATCCCCTTCTCCTGCCTTCAATCTTTCCCAGCATCAGGGCCTTTTCCAAGGAGTCAGTTATTTGCATCAGGTGGCCACAGTATTGGAGTTTCAACTTCAGCATCAGTCCTTCCAATGAATGTTCAGGACTGATTTCCTTTAGGATGGACTGGTTGGATCTCCTTGCAGTCCAAGCTAGACATTTCCTATTAATGCACAGTCTTTGCATCCCAGAGTTGGTCTAGAATTTTTACTAACTGGTTTTGCTCTCAACATCTAGGACCATGCTGATTTTTAAAAGCCCCCAGAATATTGGGGACCAGGGTATATAGGCCTTATCTAAGCTCCTTTTTTAATATATGGATGCAAGAAGTTCATTGTAGCAGACAGTGAATGTACTGATTTGCCCCTGAAAATGCACAGATGGGTGAAATGGGAATTTGGAGAAGAAGCACAGATGGAGAAATCTTTTCATTTTGATTTGTCACTGAGCAGAGACCTGGAGTTGCTGAGGGTGTCAAGACTCACAGATGCAAACACAGGGAGGAAGAGTGATACAGACACATTGCAGGCACAGCTGGCAGGGAATGTGTTTCTGTAGGGTTCAGACACATGAAGAATGATACAAGCAGGTGTGGGATGGACACTTCAGCACAAATTCCTGGTGTCCTCACGTGGGGACACAACTGAGTGCCATGAGATGGATAAAGACTCAGTGATGTCTCCAGATGAAAAACTGCTGTTTCCTGTCTCTGCCCTTGATGTGCTGAGCCAGGCATTTCTCTCTGAATTTTGCGTGGGACTTGATCAAGTGAGTGTTTTAGTACAGTCGCTTCTCTTGAAATCAGTTTTCTTTAGGGTGCCACCTAAATGTAGATATCATAACTTTGCTTTTGTGGGTTCTCGCTATTAAAAGTTTAATACAAAGTTCTGGGCACAAGGGCTTCCCTGATAGCTCAGTTGGTAAAGATCCATCTGCAGTGCAGGAGACTCCGGTTCATATCATGGGTTGGGAAGATCTGCTAAAGAAAGGATAGGCTACCACCCACTCAAGTATTCTTGGGCTTCGGTTGTGGCTCAGCTGATAAAGAATCTGCCTGCAATGTGGGAGACCTGTGTTTGATCTCTGGGTTGGGAAGATCCCCTGGAGAAGGGAAAGGCTACCACTCTAGTATTCTGGCCTAGAGAATTCCATCGACTATACAGTCCATGGGGTTGCAAAGAGTCGGACACGACTGAGTGACTTTCACTTTCTGGGCACAAAAGTTACATCTAAAGAGTCTAGTTTTTAAAATCATCTGCTGGTCTCTGTCACATTGTTTTCAACCAAAATGGCTTTCTAGGGGCACCAAGTGACGTGGTTAGAGTCGTCAGATAAACCAGTAATGAGATTCCTTGGCCACTAGATTGTTATGTAAAATATTGAAAATGTGTAGCTTTTTAGTTTGTGATGAAATTCACTCATCACTTGAATTTACATGCCCATGGTGTGTTTGAAAGGTATACTGGGGACGGAGGGTAGGCATTGACTATTTTTAGAGGTGTGGTGGGTTACTTATGCCTGGGTTGCTCAGCTCCCTGGGCTATTGTTGATAATGTGGAAACACACCCCACTGGCCTCGAGGTAGAGTGCCCCTTGCTTGGCTGCCTCAGTGGGGAAGCTGGAGGTGGTAGAATGTTTTGGTCCACACTGTATTGTGCTTGCTGAGACCTGGTCGTGGAACTGCTGATCCTTTTCTGACCACCACAAGGAGGACCCCTCCTTCTGAGGCTGATGGCTCAGAACCTGCTCAGCTCTGCTGTGCCCTGACCATGCTGTGACATATGGAGAGGGGAGAACCTGCAGTCCTCTGTGACTGGGGATCCTGCCTTCTTTCCCTGCTGTCTCAGATGAAGAGGAGACAGTTCTACCTATTCCTTTGGCAGGGTTGAGCTCTCTGGGTAGGTAGGTCCACCTACTTAGCGAAAAAGAACCTGCTTCTAGAACCACCCGTCATATTAGCATGCAGTGCTTAATCAGACGAGTACACCAAGGCAGTCATGGAGGGCAATATGTGAAAATTTGGCTAGTGCTGTGCTGCTTGCTGCCTAGTTGGCAGGTGGGCAGGAAGGAGTCTGTCACCTGCAGCTTCCATTGTGCTGTGCTTAGTTGCTCAGTCATGTCCGACTCTTTGTGACCCCATGGACTGTAGCCCGCCAAGGTCCTCTGTCCATGGGATTCTCCAGGCAAGAATACTGGAGTGGGTTGCCATGCCCTCCTCCAGGGGACCTTCCTGATGCAGGGATCGAACCCAGGTCTCCTGCATTGCAGGATTCTTTACCGACTGAGCCTCCAGGGAAGCCCTTCCACTGGCACTGCCTAAATGACCAATGGCCTCCCCAGCCCAAATGTGCAAAGGCCATCACTGTTTGGTCCTTGGACTATGAAGAGGGGCTGAGCCACGTTTGTCAAACAGGAAGACAGGGGCTGACTTGTACCTATTCCCTATTACCCAGTAGACATCTTTTCTATGAACAAATTTTGAGTGCTGGTGGCTGAAGAACTTAACCGGATGCTTTATACTGATGTTGACATGGGAGCCAGTTGGGGTTGAACGGCCACAGTAGGTTCAGCTGCCATCTTTTCACACTTGCCCACAAACCATCTCTTGATGCTCTTGCCAGGGAGAGGCCATGGGGTGGGCATGAATCATGGGGCTTGAGCTAATGTAGTATTTTTGCATTATTATCAGATACCAGAGAAGCATAACAGGACAGAGGTGATGCTGGATGGGCAAGTCTCTTAAGGTGATGTCCTCCAGACAACATTATAAAGCATTAAATACTTTGTGTGAATGTGAGGATTTAAGACACATGGGGAAGGAGGTCACAATGTGCATAACTAGCTCCCCACTGAGCAGGGGCACAGCTCTCAGCCTATACCTGCTCCCCCAGGGGCTACTTTCCCTTAGGGTCTGAGTGCAAAGCTCTTACTCTTTATTTTCTTCCTCCTTTCAATCCCATCATTCTTAACACTGTACCAAACTCCAAGGAATTTGATTTTTGAATCACAACTCAAAAACATCTTGTTTGAAGGATAATTCCAATTTATTAACAAACCAGAATAAACAGCACAAAATGACTGTGAAAGACTAAGAAAGACAGACAGGGGTTCATTCAGCCCAACTCTCCTGTGCATGCAGGGATAAACCTTCCCTGTGCCTCTTTGATGGTGCCCCTTGGATGGGGAAGGCCCGTCCTGCAGGAGCAGGGTGAGCACAGTTCTTCTCTGCTTCTTCCTCATGGGTGGGAGACTCTCTCTCTACTCCCCTACCCCCCAGAAAGTTCCCCCCTGCAGGACCATAAACCTGCACATCTAAGACTTGAAAAACATTTTTCCACTTTGCTGCTATACTTTTTCACACCTTTGGATTCATTTTTATGAATGAAATTGTGTGTTTGAAACAGTACATCTCGACACAGATTGCAAACCCAGCCTGTTAGAAACTATTGTTCTTTCCTCCACTGCCTGATAGTCTAGATCCAGGTTGGTCTCCACAACATGCCAAAGAGAAACTAGTAAGACCTCACATTAGAGTTATCAAAAGCATGAACATAGTCTCACTTGATCCTCACAGCAACCCTGGGAGGTAGGCATGTAGGCACAGTGGTTCCAGGATCCAGAGAACAAAGTCATAACTGATGGAGTGGGAAGCAAATCTGTGTACTCTGACCCCTGGTCCAGGGCTCCTTCCACTCCACAAGGTGAACTGGGCCCACCCTGGTGAGCAGGGTGGCTTTTCTGCTCAGGAGAGAGAAGACGTCCTTTGGGTTTGCAAACAAAGGAGATTTTAAGTACATACCTCAGCAGATAGCTCAGAGGATAAACACACCTGAGCTCAACCTAGCATCAACATTAGAGGGATGAACAAAACAGACATAGGCATCTTTGACAAGGGTTTCTTCTTGTTTCCTGATTCTCATGTGGAACACGCTGGGTGCCATGACATGAATGCAGTGAAGTCCAGGAGGAGAGAAGGCATTCAAAGGACTTTTTCATCTATCAGTTTATTGATTCCTTCGCAGATCTTCTTGAGGTTGGGCCTACAGTCTCCATCAAGGCTATAAAGGGTGGAGAGGAATTCCACATCGGCAAAGTGGTTGAAGACATGATTGATGCGCCCATGGGTCCTGGGTGTGAGGTGTCGCTGCACCAGTTCATGCACCAGGTCCTTGCACTCATGTAGGAGCTTGGAGAGCACGTTTCGATCGAAGGTGTACTCCACTTCATAGAAGCTGACGATGGTCATGGCGGTCTGGTTCAGCTTCTTCCTAAACTTCTCCACTATCACAACTTCCTCTGGGCTGAACTGGTTGTTCCGGTAGAGGATCCCGATTTTGATTGCCACCTTGATTAAGTCTTTCATGATCTTGTGGGCTTCCTTTTTGTTATGTATGTGCTCTTTGGTGACTTTGTAGAGCTCATCAAAGATCTCGCTGCTGGTATCATCAATCAGCATGTTGGCCACAGTTTTGCTGGCTATTTTGCTCAGAATCTTCTTCTGGGCTTGAAGGGCAAGGTTCTTTGAACTAAAAACATCAGGACCTATGGTAAGAAAAGAAATAAAAGTTATATAAATAGGAGAACCTTTGATTAGGTTTCTACAAGTGAAATATACTAACTTGAACTTTACATTCTTGGGGCAAAAATTCATGCCTTCATAACCCATGACTCTTTTATGAAACCCTACCCTAGTCTGGTTACTTCACTGTCCTTGCCACATGATATGCCTGTTTACCTTCTTGAACCTTTTAAATTGTCCTTTTTCCATTCTGGACATGGTCTTCTCATGCCCAGGCCAGATCTCATCCTTTTGACCTACTTCATGCAGAAAACCTCCTTGAATCTATTTGTTCATGGAGAACTCTCTACAATAATTATTGTAATGAAAACCATTCAATTTTGCAAATTTACAGGAGGAAATTATTGCTTAGTGATAAGAATGTAGCACCAGTGCCAACCCCATTCCTAGGACAGACCTGGGTGGTTGATCATGGGAGTGTTTTTTGACTGAGTCTTAGAATCCATATTCATTGAGTCTAAGATGTATTTTTTTCACATTTGATATCTTGGAAGTAGTGATCTATCTTATAATCACTGTTGCCAGGTGGTAGTTGTGTTGTGGTTGCATTACCTGTGTGTACATCAATTTACACAATAGGAGACAGGGATTTGAAATAAAAATCATGAGTACTCTTGAAAGAAATGTTGCCTCACCAATGCTCTTGATGACAGAGAACTACACTGTGTGGGAAACAGACATCAATGCTCCGAGCAAAGATGCTTCTGCCAAGTAGTACCCTGAATGTGAGGAAATGTAGAAAAATCAAACCCAGTTTATTTCCCATACTTTCCACTTTGTGAACGAATGAGAACAATATATGTTAAAGGAAAAACACTATGTATAAGTAAGTCTAAAAAGAATCTTCTAATAAGAAATTGGACACAAAACTCTAAGCAGTAAGAAAGAAATCATTTGTAATTTAATTGGAAACATTTTCTTCTTTCTTAAGAGCATATAAAATGGCCTCTTATAATTGATGGGGTCTTAGACTGGATGGAATACTCCATGAAGTTACCAGTTAGCTGAAACTGGTATATGAAATGAAACCCATTGGCCTCTTCATTCAACAGTATGTATGTGTATCATTCTTATCCTCCCAAGGAGAGTCAGGTTGCCTGAGGAAAGAGACAGCATCTCCCGCAGCACCTAGCTAAGTCCTGGGCACAGGGATGGAATGGCATTTGTTAAGTTAAATGCTAGGGAAATTCTGCAGAATAAATTTCCCTTTGAGAACTAAGGGCCCTCTAGGATCCCAGGAGTTCTTTTCCAGCACTCTGTGGCTACATGGAAGTGACAGGCAGCATGGACAGACAGATGGCCACACACACCAGCTTTTGCAATCCTCTCCGGCCCCTCCTCATCTCAATCCCACCCCCTCTGCTCACCCTGGATTCATCCCTCAATGGAATGCCATTAATCCCTGGGTGCATAAGCCTCACAAACACGGACTCAGTAAATACTCAAACACGATTCAGACACAGGCTCCAGCTCTTCCTCCACCTGTATGCCCCCTCATGGACTGGCTCCTTCCCTCCCAGCTCAGCCCTGGGTTTTCCCAGGACAGCTACTCCTGCTCATGGAGCTCTTTCAGCTGTCAGCCCCAGGGGCATGGCCTGGAGTGGGGTCACTAAAGTGGGATCAGTAGAACTAAAGAAGCAGGCACCGTGGGTCTCCCATGGCCCCAGGAGGCTCTCCTGAACGTCTGAGAACATAGATTCTTCAAGTAACTTCAGAGCAAGTGACCCTGACACAGCCAGGATTTTCCCTTCAGCCTCAGTATGAAGGGAAGAAACATCAATTTTTGACTTTTCCTTACTGTGAGATTAATGCCCTTCCAGAGCTGGAGACAAATAATATTCCTGCCCAGTCTGATCATCTACCATGGTCATCAGACCTTTGTGTAGATAACCTTTGTTCCCAAAACATCACATTCCTCCTCCCCATACAAATATTTACCAGCATTAAGGATATTTAAAAGATTGTGCTGCATGCTTTGAAGTCAATTCCACAGGAGAAACTTACAGACTTTTAAGCTTTGGCTCTGTCACCAAAATAACTGTATGCCTCCCTAGGTGGTTATTCTGTTGGGAAACAATGGAATCCAGATGGATCTGTTCTGGAATATGAAAAAACGAGTCATTTCTTTGTAGACACAATTCCCCAAACTTGAGAAGATATTTGAAGAGGCACTCTAGAAATGCAGCACAGAAGCAACTGACCAACTAACTATGTGTCTGCTGAAATATAAGCTCTATGGGAACGGGAGTTCGTGTCCAAGCCCCACTGGACTCAGTGGGCCCACTGGACCCAGGTGGCCCTTGGCAGCTATTGTTGAATGAGGGAACACTGGCTCTGAGCCAGGCGCTTCATGGCTTTACCCCTGAGAACTATGGGAAGCTGATGTTTTTACCAAGGCTTTCTTGCTAGCCAGATTCCAAAGGGTCATCACACCTTTTGCTCTTCTATCCCCATAAGAATTTTGAAAAGCAAGTACCTCCTTGCATATTTTTTAACTTGACAGGAAGTATTTTTCACCTTATGGTTAAACAGTTATAATTTCAAAATAGATTACATGTCTAGATATTTTAAATATTGATACTTTAAAAACAATGTGTTTATTCTTTTAAAAGTATCCAGTGTACACAGCCCACACCACAGTGATATAACATCCATTATTGTCCATTTGAAAATGACAGGAGCAAGCTCTTCTTTAAAAATGAGAGCTGCTACATTGTTTTTTTTCTACTTAAAATTGTATATCTATGACATCTAGAGAACTTTAACTTAGTATCTGTTTTTATGCTTGAAAATGTTTTATTTGATCAAGCCATCCATAATTCTCTATAACCAAAGGATACATAAAAATTGAAATTGAAATTAAAAGATAATTCTAGTGATCAAAATCTCCAATCCTTAAAAAAATTCCTTAAAAAGTTATCACTCTACTTATTTTGGGTAGAAGTATTAAACTGTTATAAATACTAAACGTAAAAAGTAGTTTTATTGGGCATGTACCTTCAAGTGAGATTAGTAGAGGCAGGTCATCACTTTGTTTGACCAGGTTTTGCACCCCAGTGAAATGTATTCATATTTATTCCAATAAGATTCTTCATGGGTGGGAACTCCATGACTGAACCAGTGGAAAGAAGGAAGGCTCACTGCACTTTGACCTCAGATTGTTGTTCTGACAGTTAAATTTAGAAGAGTAGTGAAGTGAGAAAGAGGAGTTGGACTTAGATATCAATTCCCTCAAAACTCTCCTCATGTGCTCATCACATGGAAAGTTTCTGGACTCTCCATGGTGCACACACCAATTTGAATCCTGCTCTTTTATAAGAGCAGTGTTGTTCCATGAGATGTTAAGTGCTGTTCTTTTCAGAGGAATAGAGTTTCTTTTTTTTTTTTTAAGGTTTTACTCCATAATTATAAAATATTGGTTAAATTTCCTGTGTTGTACAATATATCCTTGTAGCTTATTTTATACATGATAGTCTATATCTATTAATCCCCCACTCCTATTTTGCCCTTCCTCCTTCCCTCTCCCAAGGAAGAAGGTTACTATGGTAACTGATTGTTTGTTTTCTATATCTGTGAGTCTGCTTCTCTTTTGTTATATTCACTAGTTTGTTGTATTTTTTAGATTCCATGTATAATGGGTATCATACAGTATTTGTCTTTTTCTGACTTATTTTACTTAGCATACTACTCCCTGAATAAAGAATTTCTTGATCAAAAAAGGTTTGGAAAACATTAGCTTAAGCAATATTAAACAGATTTCTTTCCTATGAGACTTCAAAGATATTTCCATCCTAGTCTTGGAATCTGTGCATGTACTACCTTACCGGGTAAAACAGACTTCATAGATATGACTAAGTTAAGAATTTGGAGATGGAGAAATTACCCCGGATTAGCCAGTAAGCCTGATGCAATTACAAGACTCTTTATAAGTGAAAGAGGAAGAGAGAGTCAAAAAAAGACTTGATGATGGGGGCAGAGGATCAAAGGGATGTAATGTCTGGCTTCAAAGATGGGAGAGAGAACTGCATCAGTCAAGGAACACAGACGGCCTCTAGAAGTTGAAATGGGCAAGGGAACAGATTACCCCCTAGAGCCTTCAGAAAAAATGCAGCCCTGCTGACACATTGGTTTTCAGAGCTATAAAATTCATTCAGGATGTCTGATCTCCAAAGCTGTGTGACGATAAATTTATATAGTCTTCAATCACTAAGTTTGTGGTAATTTTTTACAGCAGCTGTAGAAACTAATTCAGGTGAGTAGAGTGTGGAAATGTTCTTGTTTAGTCACTAAGTTCTATCACTCTTTTGATCCCATGGACTCATTAAGGCTCCTCTGTCCACTGGACTTTCCAGGCAAGAATACTGGAGTGGGTTGCCATTTTCTTCTCTAGGGCATCTTCCCAACCCAGTGATTGAACCCATGTCTCCTGCTTGGCAGGTGGATTCTTTATCACTTTAGCCACTAAGGAAGCCCAGAGTGTGGTAAAGCATTTCCCAGTTTTATCTAGTTACCAAACTCTGTTTTTTGAGTAGAGTGACCAACTGCCCTGAGTTGTCAGGACTTAGGGGTTTCCTGTATCGTGGACTTCTGGTGTTAAATTTGAAAAGCCCAGGCAAATTGGGACAAGCTGGTTACCCTCTTCCTGAGCCACTAATGATACATAGATCATTGACCTAAAAAATGAAGAACAATGTTGAAGTTGCTATCATCTCAGCAGGGTAAGATGCTTACTCTTGTTGCCACACATACCACACTTCTCTACTTGCTTTTTAATTCTAGAGTCAATCTTGACCTTTTTTGGTCTCTTTTGGGCCAAGGTTTCTTTTGTCCCTTGGTTTCTCTGCAATTACTGAGCATTTACTCTTTGTTCAACTCTGTAGAAGTGCTGTGGGGGACGTCCTTCCCTCTTTCCCCAATATTTAATTGGGTCCTACTCTGAATATGGTCCTGCAGGGAGGCAGGGTAGAGACAAATGAAAGAAAATACTTTAACACATGAAACAGCCCAAATTGGCACGAGAGAGAACAGGTGGTCGAAGCTCTGGGCTCTGAAGGTGGACTTGAATGTGGATAGGTGGGGATGGCTACAATATCAGGAGGTGGTTTCTAAAGTCATCGAAATAGGCCAGCAATTTCCTCCAAATCACAAAGGCCTTGGGTGGTTTCCCACATATGTTCTCAGCAATTTCTCTTGTAAAAGAACATGTTATTTACCTACAAAGGGACTTGTGGTACAAGCTTCTATGCTGAGCCCTCAGGAGGGGCACAGGTATTGACTCTCTGAAGCCTAACAATCAAGAGGCTAGAGCAGAGGGATTACGGATCATCGAATTATGAGAGAAGCTTTAAGAAAAAACAGCAACCAAGCAGATTCCCACACTCTACTCCAAACTGTCAGTACTAAAATCTTTAGAAGGAGGGCCAGCAATCACAAGCTCTCTAACGTTTAGCATGATTCCAACCTACTAAAGATAGGACCCACCAATCACGGCACGCCCCAACATGTATCTTACTTCCAGAACACTGGTCCTGTCAGATGTTGCAGGGGAGAGGATTTCGTGGTCAGCTAAATGAGTTTGTAGATGACTATATATTGTGGCTGGCTTTTGATGTTGTGCCACACTAGACAGCTTATTAAAGGCTCTGAAAAGTCCTGAAGTAAAAATAACTGTGTAGTTTTATTATTTATTTGATGAAATAGCATCAAGACACCAATCTGGTCCACTCTAACAACTCCCAGGGGGAGGGCTGGAGAGCTAATACTCTTTCCAACAGGCACACGATTCAGGGGAGAGTGTGTGTACCAAGGGAGGGCTTGAGGGTGGGGGGCAGATTTTTTTTTCAATTTATTTTTAATTGGAGGATAATTGCTTTGGGACAGACTTTTTGCATGTGGAAATCTTGGACTTGTTTCCTTCCACCCATCCTTCTGTCTCCGTCTCTTGCAGAGGGACCATGTTGGCGACTCACCAGGGAGAAGCACTGCAGACTGAGAGGAAGAGCGTGAACTTTGGAAGCCAAGGTCAGGAGTGCCCTGGGAATACCTGGGAAAACAGGTCAAACTAGTGTGCATGTGTTTGTTTGGGGGAAACACCAAGAAGATCTAGGTCATGGCAAAAACTATCCTAGTTTTTGCTAGGTCATGGCAAAAACTATTCTCTTTTTCCTTCATACAAGCCTTAAAAAGGCTCTTTTAGCCAGTGACAATTCTCTTAACTACATTTAAACAACAGTACTCATTCCCCAGCCATGAAAAGTAATGGATTGTTTACAGTACCTGAGAATGTCTGAGAATGGAAATAGAAAGGTGATTATGCAGCTTGTGTGACTAGCACAAGGAGATGAGACTGAGAAAGCTGCAAAGTCCATCCTTGTAGAAAAAAACAAGAGCTTCCTTAAACCAAGATTGATGAAGGCACTCAAATAAAATGATTATGAAGTCAGTGCTCTGAGAATAAGCAACCTTGGATCACTACAAGGAAAGGAAAAATACCAGAACTCTGTTGGGAGAATGGTGTGGCAATGGGAATGAACTAGTTTGAAGAGAGAATGCAAAAGGTAATTTGAGTGGACCCTTTACTGCATGGAAAAGTGTTGGGGCCAGTCTGAGCTGATGCTTCTATAAATGATGTTTAGCTGTAGCACAAGTGATGTTTCCATGTTTGTAGAAACACTAAGCTCTCCTGGATGGTGAAATGCCAAGCTGGTGGTGATAAACAGCAGGAAGGGTGAGTGGGCAGAAAAGAGGCAGATGAGCTTCAGCATGGTAAGAGCAAGGTGATACATTCTGGGAAAAATAAATGACGGTTATGAAAGATGACAGGCTCTCAGCTGTCAGCTACAGCCCAGAGAAGAACTCTTGAGCATCAACCCAGGATGTGCTGTGGCCGAGAGGGGCTGGGGGACAGACTCGGCTCTTTCCTTCTTACTCTCAGGACCTTGTAACTTCTCTACCTCTGATTAAAGAGTGTGTGTAAAACATATATGGCTGTGTGGATAGCTGTGTCAAAATTATAAAATTATCTGTAATAGCCAGCACTCACACGATCTCACTTCACTTCTGTAAATAGCTTAGGAAAATGGCAAGGAAGACAGTAGGCTAAAAATTGTTAAGTAGAAGTTAGGGGTGGAGAGGGTACCATGAGAAAAACAATCTGTGGTGCTTAATAAGCACCATCTGTCAAAGTAGGAGGCCCAGAGTACAAGGAAGGGGGGAGGGGAGTCCCCAGGGCACGAGGAGGGGTAAGACCTGGGCAGAGGGTGATCTGTGATTGTCCAGGTTTCTGGCGCTCAGTCACTTTCACTTCACTGGGTTTTTGTTTTGTTTTGTTTGCTTTATTTGAGTGTAGTTGATTCACAATGCTGTGTTAGTTTCAGGTGTACAGCAAAGTGAATCAGTTACGTATATACATATGGCCAATCTTTTTTTAGATTCTTTTCTCATATAGGTCATTACAGTGTCCTGAGTAGAGTTCCTTGTGCTTTACAGTAGGTCCTTATTAGTTATCTATTTTATATATAATAGTGTGTATATGTCAATCCCAATCTCCTAATTTAGCTGTTGGAAATAAAGTTTGAGCAAGTCTCCTTGAGATGGAGCAGCCCGACAAACTACTCTGAATGTGAACTTTCATGATGAGCACCCATCTTCTGCTCACCTGCACAGGCACCCAGAAAAGCTGATTATACTAGTCATGTTCTCCTGCCTTGAGGACAGAGCCCCTGGGCTCACCCCTGCGTGCCTGCATGCTCAGTAGCTCAGTCATGTCCAACTCTTTGCTACCCCATGGACTGTGGCCCACCAAGCACTCCTGTCCATGGGATTTTCCAGGCAAGAATACTGGAGCAGGTTGTCATTTCCTCCTCCAGGGGATCTTCCTGACCCAGGGATCAAACCCGCATCTCCTGCATCTCCTGTACTGGCAGGCAGATTCTTCACAACTTGAGCCACCTGGGAGGCCCATGAGAAGACCCAAGGTCTCCAAATTTCCACCACCTGCAATAAGAAGCAAGCAGCTTGTGGGTCCCGTGGGTGAGTCACCATGGCTTGGAAGGGCAGCAGCCTCCACCAGGCACCATGAAGGGGTGTGAAAAATGAGAACATTAGAATTTTATTTCTGATTCCTTGTTTTCTAATGAGATAGATTAAGCTTTACTAATATTTAACATTCAGGCTGACCCTGGGACCCACCGGTGTGTGGCAGTCTAAGAAAAGAGGAGAAGATCCCCCTATTCCCCAGGGGGTGGGGAAGTATTTAGTGTGTATCTCTATTTCTTTGTCCCATTTCAGCAGTTTTGGCTTATTTTGGCATATGTTTATGTGAGCTTGGATAAATAGACTTACTGCTTATATTATTTAGTTCTGACTAAACTAACCATTCAGAGAAGGCAATGGCACCCCACTCCAGTACTCTTACCTGGAAAATCCCATGGACAGAGGAGCCTCGTAGGCTGCAGTCTGTGGGGTCGCTAAGAGTAGGACACAACTGAGCGACTTCACTTTCACTTTTTACTTTCATGCATTGGAGAAGGAAATGGCAACCCACTCCAGTGTTCTTGCCTGGAGAATCCCAGGGACGGGGGAGCCTGGTGGGCTGCCGTCTATGGGGTCGCACAGAGTTGGACACGACTGAAGCGACTTAGCAGCAGCAGCAGCAAACTAACCATTATGAAATGGACCAATGATTTCAAAAGATTCTTGCAAGAAACAAAACTGAGGCCTGAAGACAATACACTAATCATGCCAGCACAAGTGAGTAGCAAGAAAATGGCAGAGCTAATGATTATCTTCCTCATCAAAAGAGGTTTTCCACAGCCAAATTATAAGGTAAAAGTAACGATCTAATCAGATCAGACAAGAAATGAGCTATAAAAATTTCAAAAATTCTAATAAGATTATTTGAAGTATGGATTTCATACACTTGTACTTGCCTCAAGATATCCCCCAAGGCAGTAGGAAGTCGTGGCAATTTGCAAGACACTGAGTGCTGAGTGCTAAGTCCCTTCAGTTATGTCCGACTCTGTGCAACCTTATGGACTGTAGCCCACCAGGCTCCTCTGTCCATGGGGATTCTCCAGGCAAGAATACTGGAGTGGGTTGCCATGTCCGCCTCCAGGGGATCTTCCCGACCCAGAGATCAAACCTGCGTCTCTTAACATCTCCTCTCCTACCTTATATCATCAGGCAGGTTCTTTACCATCAGTGCCACCTGGGAAGCCCAGCAAGACAGACACATAGTGATTTTGATCTTAGCTTGTACTGTGGGTGAGGGTAATAAGGAACAGCCTGGGTGACTCTGGGGGAGATGGATGAGTCAGGGGTGAGGCTGAGTGCTTCTAGCTTGGAAGACATGAGGTGGGGGACATTAAGGCACCACCAACTCAAACAAGCATCTGGGAGAGCGTGTGTGGGGAGGATGACTTCAGGCCTGAGCATGCTGAGTTCTAGGGGTCCCGGGGGCCTGTACAGCAGGCATCTCCAGCTTGACATGTTCTGCCCTGAGCTTCCCATTTCTCCATTCAGACCCAGTCCCTATCCATCAAGCAGTTGACAGTGAAAAGACCTAGCTTCCTTAAATAATTAGCCAATGAAAGATCCTGGGGGATAAATAGGTTCTTCCTTTAAAATGCAAATTCCTCATTAAAGTGTAGTCTCTACTCACTGCTTCCTGGGGATCACATCAGAGCCACATTGCAGCCCTCCTAGGGCTCCTCTCCTACTTCATGGTCCACCTCCCCACCAAGAAAACGGATTATTTTAAAATGAGGGTAGGAAGTGACAGGTAGGTTTCAGTACAAAGGATTGAGGTGGAGGGTGGAAGGAGGAAGGACTGATTTGTCAGAGACAACCAAGTGTAGAGGAGAGGGTGTCGCAATAGCCCGTCTTCACCCACCCTGAGTCCTGCCTCTAGCTTGGGCTTGAAAGAAAGTGAAGTGTTATTTGCTCAGTGGGGTCATACTCTTTGAGACCCCATGGACTGTAGCCTGCCAGGTTTCTCTGTCCATGGAATTCTCCAGGCAAGAATACTGGTGTGGGTAGCCATTCCCCTCTCCAGGAGATCTTCCCAACCCAGGGATCAAACCTGGGTCTCCTGCGTTACAGGCAGATTCTTTAACATCTGAGCCACCAGGGAAGGGGTGCCCTTAAAATCTTGCCCTTGGCTAAGGCCTAGGAACAGTCACAGACTTTTGCTTGCTGCTCAGCAAGCAAAAGCTGCTCACTTTTGGTGGCTGCTCAGTCCTAGAGATTCATTCATCTAGCAATTAGGAATGAGGATTTGAGTGTTTTGTGGTGGGGAGTGAGGGGGGACCAGACATGATGAAATTTCCTAGCTATATTGGAAGTTTTAGGGTGCTGAGAAAGAATATACGAAAACAATGGTAGACAAAACAAGGTGCCTTCATAGGAAAGCATATTCAGACTGTTGCAATGCCTCACACTGAATAAGTACACTTCAAAGGCAACATTTAATGACCTTCAAGATGAAGACTCTTTTTCATTTCAAAAAAAAAAAAAAAAATCCCTGGGCCTTGAAATAACCATTTCAGGTGAAGAAATCTGGCAGGGTCAGCTGTAAGCTCTTCTAGCTCATTATCTCACTTTGTCTTAGACGCCCCCAATCCACCCACCTCAGCACTGAGGAATTCGCAACTCAGTTAATAATCATGTCAGGGATAATGTTAACTACAAGCACAGATTATGTACCCCAGGTAGTGTATACTATGTATTTGATCCTCACAAAAGGGCTGCAAAAGGAAGACTGTGAGTCCTATTTTATAGATGAGGAAACTGAGGAACAGCAGATTTAAGTAATTTGTTTAAAACTATGAGACTAGTTAAGTACGACAGCTGAAGTTGAGCCAAATCAACTCTAGACAAAGCCTGCAATCTTTGCCTCCCTGCATCTGCTTTTAGAAAATTGTCCCTGGTTCCCTAATGACTGTGATTTCTCACTTATTTGAGAAATTAAATAGGTCTCAATTAAAATCACCATCTAGCACTGAGATTTACATTTCATCATTTTTAAAAAATATTATCCCCCAAAAGCCAGTCTTATGATGTGACAGAACAATACCACCTATTCATCAAAACTTAAAGGTAGATGTAGCTTTCCTTTTGAGAGGCCACTCTGTGTATTCGAACAGAGTTGTATACTGGCTTTGTTTTCCATATTGATTTTATAGCTAGCTCTGAAAAGTGAATGAGTGACAATTTTACTCAACAGAACTAACTGAAGCAGATACTTGTGAAGTCACTGGGGTAGGGGGTGTGTGTGTGTGGTGAATCATCTCCAACTCAACAGGTTAATTTTGGAGATCTGAGAGATATTTTTGTCTCACAGCAGTAGAAGAGCAACTCTCACCAAAAACAACATCTATGATATATGATTTCTTTAAGCAAAGCTTATTCACCCCTCCCCCAACCTCTCTTGCCTCTAACAAATAACTAGTGTGTCTCCCTGAACAGCAGGTCACACTCAGGCATAATAAAATAATAAAAATAGAGTCTATGTAGGTGGTGCACTATGCACAGCAGCTCATCGTATCCTTGCAACAATTCAACACGCAGGCACTGATCACCACCACCATCATCATTTTACATACAAGGAAAGTGCAAAGTGAGGATCAGTAGCCATTTAAATGCACCATTTAGGAAGTGGCAGAGTTGGATTCGGGCTGTCCTAGAGTCTTGTGCTTCAACTCCCCACACTAACCTGCCATTCATGAGGTGATAAACACCAATTAGTTTAAAGGCTTTTTTGAATTACTGCTCACTTTAACATGGAGATTGAGCTGGTTTTCTCCTCAGAAGAATTAATTTTTTTACAAACCCACGGAGCATTACAAATATATAGACAAAACAGAAGATAATATAACAAACCTTACTTGTATGGTCACCACACATATGGAACAAACCTTAATATTTTGCCCTCAAAGACATAGGGAGATGAAGCCCGCTTTGTTTTCAACTTTGTTTCCCTTCTGTCTCCTCAGCTCTAATTGCAGCTTCAGAAGTCCGTGTGTCTTTTCTCATCCATGTTTTTATATGTTTACCTCATGAGTCTGCACACATCAGCATTATACTGTTCAGAGTGTTTTTAAACTTCAGATGAAGGTATAACATTACACAGATCCTTCTGCGTCTCTTCATTCAACCTCATTCTTGCAAGATTGATCTAATTAGTCATTTCATTGCTTACATGAATATATTCTATATCCATGTTTCATGTTGATGGACATTTACATTATTTCCACTTTCTGTAAGAAAGTAAGTCCAAGTCGCATCTCCTTGTGCACACACACAATAGCCTCCTGGGTTCTAAACCTAGGCCAGCACTGCCAGATCCTGCACCACAGCTGCCAACTGCTTCCAGCAAGACTGCACTAATTTTCACTCCCAGCTGCAGTGTATGAATTTCCTGTGGATCCACTTCCCCGTCAACACTTCAGATCCAGATTTAAAATTTTTGCCAATTTGTTAAGAACAAAATGGTACCTGATTTTAATATGCATTTCCCTGATTGTCACTGAGAGTCAATATATTTTGTGTATATTGAGCATTTAGGCCTTTCTCATCTGTGAATTACTTATTCATATAGTCATTTCCCGCTTCCCCGGTGGCTCAGCTGGTAAAGTATCTGCCTGCAATGTGGTAGACCTGGGTTCGATCCCTGGCTTGGGAAGATCCCTGGAGAAGGGAATGGCTATCCACTGCAGATTCTGGCCTGGAGAATTCCATACACTATACAGTCCATGGGGTTGCAAAGAGTCAGACACAACTGAGCAACTTTCACTTTCTTTTCATGGTCATTTCCCACCCAATTGGATTGTGTGTCTTTTTCCTGTTAATTTGTAGGAGTTTTTATGTATTATGGATTCTAAATCTCTGCTGCTCACATTACTTGTGAAAATCTCCTCCCAGTCTGTAACATTACCCTTTAATTTTGTTTATGGTGTCTTCAGCTATACAGAAATTCAAACTTTTATTATAGTTAAATTTATCAGTCTTTCCCTTTATGGTTAGTGGTTTTTGTGAAAGTGGAGTGAAAGTGTTAGTAGCTCAATCATCTCCAACTCTTTGTGACCCCATGGACTGTAGCGCACCAGGCTTCTCTGTCCATGGAATTTTCCAGACAAGAATACTGGAGTGGGTTGCCATTCCTTTCTCCAGGGGATTTTCCTGACCCAGGGATAGAACCCAAGTCTCTTGCATTGCAGGCAGATTCTTTACCATCTGAGCCAACAGGGAAGTGGTTTTTATTTTGTGTTAAAAAAAATTATTTCCTGCCATGAGGCAATAAGTGAGTCTCATATATTTCCCAAAAGTTTTAAGGTTTTGTTTTTCACATTAAGGTCTTTAATCCATTTGGAATTTACTTGTGGGTACTGTAGAAGGTATATTTTTCTCCTCATAATTTATTCAATTTATTGAATAGCTCATCTGCCTGCTACTGATCTGCCAGACCACCTTTTTCTTGTCAAGTTCCATATTGCAGAGGTCTGAGTATTTTACTCTCTTCTATTGATCATTTTGTCTATTTCAACACCAATACCACACTGTCTTAATTACTGTTACTTATAGTAAGTCTTGATTGGCCATAGGGAAGTTCCCCCCATTTTATTTTTCTTAGAAATTGTTTTGATTATTCTTGCCTTTACTCTTCCAAATGAATTTTAGTGTCATTTGACCAAATGAACACCTTGTATTCATTTGAGGTAAACTGATATGTTTATGATAGTAAGCTTCCCATTCATTAGCGTGATATATCTCTCCATTTAATCAGAGTATCTTCTCTGTCTTTCAATAAGGTCTTACAGTCGCACCCATAAAGCTCTTGCATATCTTTCATTAGGTTTACTTCTAGGTACCATATAGTTTTGGTTGCTACTCTAAGTGTAATTTTTTTCTACTATATTTTCTAAATGGTTATTGATAATGCATGGGAACCCAACTGATTCCTGTATTGTTGCTGTTGCTCAGTTGCTAAGTTGTGTCCCACTCTTTGGGACCCCCATGAACTGCAGCATGTCAGGCTCCTCTGTCCTTCACTACCTCTTGGAGTTGGCTCAAATTCATGTCTGTTGATCCCTGTATATTTGTTTCCAATTGAAAAACTTTGTTGAGTTCTGAGTCCTAATAGATTTTATGTAGCACTGCTTGTAATTTTTAATGTGGACAGCTACATTGCCTGCACAAAATGACTGTTTTCGTCTACCTCCTATTTCATTTTCTTGCCTTATCGCCTTAGTAGGAAACTGAAGTACAATACTGAATAGTAAGGGTGGTATTTGGCATCCCTGTCTCATTTCTGACTTTAACAGGGTTGCTTCTAATAATATTTCCCACCACATATACTGTCTGCTGTAGATTTTTGATGGATGCTGCTATGAAGTTAAGGAACCTTCCTTCTCTTCCTAGTTTGCTAAGGCTTTGTTTAAGGTAAAAATATGTATCTAATTTTATCAAACACTTTCTTTGTACCTACTGAGATGATAATATGGCTTGTCTCTCTTAATATGTTTATTTAACCAATTATTTAGAGACTTTTTAATTTGAATCATCACTGCATTCTTAGGATAAGCTGCTTTACTTGGTCATGTATTTAATATACTGCAGAAATCTATTAGTAAATATCACAGTCAGCATTTTGCAATTATGCTCAAAGGTGAGACTGGTCTATAACCTTCTTCTATTATAGTCTTTGTCTTATTTTGATGTCAGAGTAAACTAGCCTCATAAAATGGATTGGGTTGCTTTCTCTTTTTCTGTTTTCTGAGATTGTACATGTCAGACAAGGATGAATGGTCTTTTGAAGGGTTAGTAAAATGTGTCCATAAAAGCCACTTGTGACTACTGTTTATTCTGAGAGTAGGGATGAATGAAGAATCAATTTCTTTAATGTTTCCTGGTGTAGAAGAGCAATAATTCCCTAAAACAGAACATTCTTATAATTTTTTATTTAACAACTACTTTAAGCTCTTGAGAGCTTAAAATCTAAAATCTTAATCCAAAATCTTTAGAGTTTTATTACTTTCCCTAGAGCATCCACAAAGTAGGTAGTCATTCTGAATGGTAGATCACTCTCAGGAGTAAAGAGACAAACACTACCCACTGGCATAATTTTTAATACTGTTCTTCTTGTTTTGTTTTAAGAGGGGAGACTGAGGAGCTGTTTCTCAAAATATTTTCTTTCTTTAATAAGTTTATTATAAAAATGATACATGAGCCCTGAGAACCATCAGAAAAGGCAGATAAGCTAAAGGAAGAAAGTAAGCACCCCATGATCCCATCGGCATAATGGTTAGCATGTATATATATTCTTCAAAACACTCTCCCAGGCATAAGCACTTTCATATTCACTAACATGGCAACAATGATTACTATTTTCTAATCTGCATTTTCACTTAGCATTCTGAGGATATCTTTCTCTGTCAATAAGTAGATTATATATTTTTTGATGATATAATTTCCCCCTGCTCTGATTTTCCCATTTCCTCTCCCAATTCTCTCTTGAAAGACTTTAATTTGTTCACAGTTTTTGCTACAAAGGACCTGGAGACAGTAACAAATAACCTAGCACCAGGGAGCACTGTGGAGGAGCTGGAAGGCTTTAAGCAAATACTGAAAATGTATTTGCTCCACTCATGACGAAGGTTGGAAGCTAGGACGAGCATAACAAAGGGTTATGAGCGTTACCGAGTGCCCAAGGCTGGGAACGGATGATGAAGGGTCATACGCCCGGCCTTGAGGTGTTCAGAGGCTTCCTTCTGACCACCTGTTTCTGGGAGCAAGGACTGTTGTTTCATGATAAGACTCCCTTTAGAGTTTCGCCAAAGCTATGTTATGGCTCGGAGAAGGCGATGGCACCCCACTCCAGGACTCTTGCCTGGAAAATCCCATGGACAGTGGAGCCTGGTAGGCTGCAGTCCATGGGGTCGCGAAGAGTCAGACACGACTGAGCGACTTCCCTTTCACGCATTGGAGAAGGAAATGGCAACCCACTCCAGTGCTCTTGCCTGGAGAATCCCAGGGATGGGGGATCCTGGTGGGCTGCCGTCTCTGGGGTCGCACAGAGTCGGACACGACTGAAGTGACTTAGCATGTTATGGCTTGGGCGGTGGGAACTGTATTTTATGCTTGAATGCTTTGATGTTTTATTGAGAAAGGCTAAGTGCAAGTCTGCTTTATGCTCTGCTCCCTGAGACCATATATCTGTGAAAGCTGGATAATAAAAATTTGTCAGTCCACTAGAGGCTGTCCCTGAGTGTTCCTTTCAGAGTGCGGCCCTCCAAGCCTTACAGAGCATGAAGATGGGGAGGATGTCCAAAGGTGTCTCTTGGCAAATGGCAGTATTCCCTCCTAATGCTCCTTCCTGAGCCAGGATATGGCAGGTGACAACCAGAGGTAGCCCCACAAGCAGACTCCTTGGCTCCACTTACCCCAATTCCAGCCCTCCCACTGGAGGCCTGCTTGTCCATGTCAGTCAGCAGTCATACTGAAATCAGAAGCCACAGGGTGGCTTCACTAGGATGGCTGTGCCCTAGCCCAGCTGGCTGAAGAAAGCCAGGCAGATAAGAACCAAACAGCACCAGCCACCCAGCTGGCTCTCCATGAGGGTGGAGCCCGGGGCCCCGCGTGTGCACACGTGAATCCAGTGGACCCCTGTCTGGGCGGAAGGGGCAGAGCCACAGCTTGTCTGTTCCAGCTGAAGGCCTCCTCCCAGCCAGGGACGGTGGCCCTCACGCCTGAGTGCAGCCCGCCTTTCCCTGTCCTTCCCTGTGCTGCTGTGCTGTGACTGGCGCTGGGCGCTGACGGGGCTGATGCTCGGGAGGGTGTGAACCTCACGCCTAGGGCAGTGTCAATCAAGCAGAAGTAGTCCAATAAATGTTACCTGAATGTCTGGATGAATGGTTTAGCCTGTTCTTTTCTCACACTTGGAGGCCTAGATTCTATTTGTTCAAGATACATTCTGGAATAAGGTATGTATTCACAAAGTGCAGGCTGAACTGATCTCACTAAAAAAAAAAAGTACTGAATTCAGCTGAGGGACTGAGTTCCATCCCTTGCCTGTCACACAGAGGTGTCTGCCTGGTCCAGTCAGGCTCTGTCTGTGCCTCCACAAGCAGCAGCAGCACCTGGGGGCCAAGATGCCTCACCCCATCATACCCTCAGTGCTCAATTCCAGCAGGAACCCTCTCTCCATGGCAGCAGCATCCACCCCTCCTGCCACCCCTGAGCCTTCCCCCATTCACGGCCCTTCACGCTCACAGGCTATTTTAATACTCAGGAGCTGTTGGGGATCAGAATAGCGCAGGACATGTCTGTCTCTCTGGGTGATTCTCTTTCTCTGTTGGCAGCTCCCAAACTGTTCACCAAGGCAGGCGCTCAAACACTCAGGCTCAGGCCATCAGACTGCTAACAAGGATGCCAGTAGGATGCCACATTCAGAGCCGTGGGAGGATGCCAACTTGGTAATATGTGAAATTAGTAAACAGACCGATGCAATAAAAATGTCAGTCTTTGGAATTCTCCCATTTTTGGACAGCTATAAAGCCTAAAAAGTTTTTTTTTTTTTTAAAGCAGGCAATAAAAGGAAACAAACTCTTATCTATATTGGAACAAATAAACAAAATATGGGCTGAGACAGTGGGTACTTAAGCCCAAAGCACTGATGCTCTTAGAAGGTGCTATAATGAGATTAATACAGTAATATGTTAACCCTCAGTTTAGTGAGCTTAAAAAAGATGAACAATTTGCTGTACTAGGGACGTCGAAACACCCGAGGGTGAAGAAACAGAAGGTGCTTCTGGATGGGAGATGATTTGGCAGCCAGTGTTATGCCTTGCTTAATATTCTACTTAATTTTTTTTTTTTTTAGTGAAATAAGAATTTTGTACAATGACTTTTTTGGATTTCAGTCAATATGAACAGGAAATGGGCATATGTAATATGACTTATAGTACCCCCTAACGGTATTCTAGAGTAACTGGTTTTTTTCTTGTTGTTCATGGATCTGAGGTATGAGACATGAGTTGAGACACATTTGGAAATCCGTTGGTGCCATGGTCCTACTTGGCCCAGTTTGCTGAGGGGAGTTGGGATGGTGGATAGCTTGCTCTCCTGCCAGGTCCCTGGAGGCTGGGTGCCTTAGTTCTGCTGGTACCCCACCTCTGAAGGAACCATTCTGAACAAGAGAGTAGCTGTGGAGACTTGCCTTTCTGGAAGTTGCCCGTAAGCGTGTCTTTCTCTGAGGCTTCTTTTCTAAATTAAACTTTCTCCATACTTGTCTCAAAGGCAGTAAAAGCCTCCAAAGAAAGTTATTTATACTTCATGGTAATATTGGAGAAGGCAATGGCACCCCACTCCAGTACTCTTGCCTGGAAAATCCCATGGATGGGGGAGCCTGGAAGGCTGCAGTCCATGGGGTCACTGAGGGTCTGACACGACTGAGCGACTTCACTTTCACTTTTCACTTTCATGCATTGGAGAAGGAAATGGCAACCCACGCCAGTGTTCTTGCCTGGAGAATCCCAGGGATGGGGGAGCCTGGTGGGCTGCCATCTATGGGGTCGCACAGAGTCAGACACGACTGAAGTGACTTAGCAGCATGGTAATATGACAGTACCACCAAAAAGTTTCACTGTTTCAAATCAAGTCACTAGGCACCAGTCACTCTAAGATGCTGATAACTGCTATCTTGGGGAGCCAGGATGCCAGGGCTGTGGCTATGAAGTTGATCCCCAAGTCTGGGGGAAATCCCCAATACAGGGAAAACTGGGAGCTGACCTGGGTCCTGTCTCTCCATGAGCCCACAGCAGAGGAATGGAGGAAAGAGCCCCAGGGCACTCCCTGTGTACTGTGGGCCCAAGTCTTCACCTTCCTGGTTTATACATCTGGGAGTTGGACTAGATGATTCTGCTCATTTGTTTTATATTCTCAATTTAATAATAACCTCATCAGAATCAGAAACTGAGTTTTAAAGTCCATTGAAAAACCCCACTGGGCATTGTTGAGATAGAGCCCCTGCCGGTGGGAGAGACTCTCAGCTTTCTCTCAGCTTTCCTTCTTTCACACTGGTTTCCCTCCAGCCTCTGAGCTCTCCCTCAGCTCTGCACTGCCAGTGGTTTCCATAGTGGAATGCTTCCTGCTTTTCTGTCCTTCTGAAAACCTGGGGCATGGACCTTGGAGGCTCCAGCTTTCCTTTCCTGTGGCTTTCCTCCAAAATTACACCTCCCTCTTCCCCCCTCCCCCCTCCAGCCCCAGGGCCCTTGACTTCTCTGTCAGATGTCAGCCTGTCCTCGCCACAAAGCAGACTTTCCCCCAGGCTTCTCCCAGTGCTGACCTCAGCGCCCGCAGACCAAGCCGCAGACAGCCAGCGCCTGCGGGCTGCCCTGTGCTGACGCAGCTGCACACGGGAGCTGTGTCCCACATGCCAGGTCCCGTTCCTCTCACCAGGCCCACAGCCCTGTCATCCCACCTCTCTGCCCCCAAGAGAGATTGGCTCATCCTTTTCGCGGTTTCACCCATGGCTCAGTGAATCTTCTCCCCAGATCCAAGCATCCCTTGCTGTCCTCCTTTCCCCTCTCCTCTGAGCCCTCTTCTCCAGAACAAACTCGGTTCTTGGGGCCTGTTCAGGGACCTTCCATTTGGCATCACGTGTTCGTTCACTGCAAGTTCCAGGAGAGGGGGACCAGGACTGCTGTGTCCGCCATGGTGTCCCCGGCACATAGAAGAAGCTCGATGATAGATTTAAGCCTCAATCCCCAACACTGACTGGTCAGCACAGGAAGTGATGTCATGGGGAAGAGGGTGAGCCCGGGGCCCCAGGAAGAGGCCTGAGGAGGGTCAGCTGCAAGAGGACAGAGGCGCTGCGGTCCTGTCCTACCCTGGCTTTCACCCCACACTCAATGGCATCAGCTCTCCCGAGGTCACTTTCTAGTTGTTCCTGGGGAGTGACTGGACATGGGAGGACATTTTGTTGTCATAGCATGGGAGTAGGGGGTTCTATGGGGCATCAGTGGGTGTGGTCAGATATGTTACCTCTGCTGTAATTTCTGGGACAGGGAATGCCTGTGGCACCCTGCGACACACACTCGGGCCTTGGCTCACCTGACCTCCAACATCCTGCAATGCTCCTTCGGTCTCTGCTTTCTGGATTCCCCTGTCTCGGTTCTTCACAGCCTCTTCCAGGGCACCTCTTCCCTCTGCCCAGGCCTGAGGCCCGGGTGTTCTCCATTTGCTCAGGACCGTTTTCTCTCTTGCCACACACTGTCTCAGAATGTGAGATGTCACGCCTTGCTCTTCCCGATACACCTCCCAGCCCAGGTGTCTCTGCTGAGGCCCAGCCCCACATGTTACTGCTTGCCAGCCCTCTCCACCTAGATTCCCAGGCCTCATGCTCAGAGCTTCCCTCAGCCCCTTTCTCCCACCCCTCTGCAGCCTCCTCCTTGTATTATATGTGGCTTTGCTGCCTGCTCAGTGTCTGGACAAGAACGTGGGGGTCATCCTTGCCTTCTTTCTCTCTCTCACCTCGCGCATCTAAGGGGGCATTATACTGTCAATTCAGCCTTCTTCACGTCTTCAAATGTATCTGCCTTTCTCTGTCTCACTGACAACACCTTAATACCTCATCATTTCTCACCCAAATGATTGTCTGTCTCCTCACTCATCTCTCTGCCCCAGCTTCCTTTCTGTTTTCCACACTGGGCTTAAGAATTGGCTTTCATGATGCTCCTCCACCAGGGAGAACATCAATTGACTGGCTGGCTTCCATGGACTTGAAGACAGAGGCCAGACTCTTGAGCATGGGATGCTGGTTGCTGAGCTCACCTCTCCAGCTTCATCCTCCACAGACTCTGAGCTCCTGATTGCAGGCAACGCACAGGTGTCGCTTGTCCTGCTCTGTCATGTCTGGGTCCCCTCTGCACCTTTATATATTCAGTTCCCCTGTGCCTGAACTTTGGCTCTGCCCTCACCGCCAGTTCCTATTCAATAACCTCCAGGGCTCCCCGAAGGATTTCTAACGTCTCAGCAACTTTTCTCTGCAACTACTCTTCCCTCTGTTATATTCTTATCACCATGGAGAGCAATCATCCATTGGTTGAATGAGTGACTTTATATCTCACCAGTCTGTGAACAACTTGAGGGCAGGAATCATCATTAGTTTAACACTGCAACTTTAGCCAGGGATTGAAACATAGAGACTGTTGTGTGAATGAATGGCTAACAGTCTTGACATTTTATTGAAATTCACTCATGCTCATGTCAGGAACAATAATGATAACTGGAGCGGGTGAGGTCTCAGGACTCTAATGCCTGCTTCCTCCACACAGGGGCCTGAGGTTGCCACACTGCCCCTTCCCCACCTGGGCATGGTCGCTCTGAGCTGACCAGTTACTTTTCTTTACCATTTTATTTCTAAAAGTCTTTTTTCAAAGTAATACAGGTACATTATTTAAAAAGTTAAATCCTTCTATAAGGCTCATAGTGCTGTAGACACTGGCCTACTTCTGATGCTGGCTTTCTGGAGGCAAAACACTTTATAACCGTTGCAACTAATAATTACTAGTTATTAGCAATTACTAATAATTATGTTTAACTTCCTTTCACAGAAGGTGAGAATTTAGCTGTCTTTTCCATTCATTTCTCCTTCCACCTTCCAGTTTGGTTCTATTTCAATATTTGTTTAAATCAAACTTAAGTGCTTACATTTCTGTGATAGAGATACCATTCATAGCTGAGTCATATATATTCTGTCACTTCCATGACAGCATTTCCTTTCTTATTCATCTTGTTTTCCCAGGAGTTAAACACTGCCTTGTATTTCTTTTGGTTAGTTTTCTATCTACCAGGCAGTAATTCACTCTACTGGGTAGTAATTCACTCTTAAAGTTCTAAGCAGAATATAAAGTGTTTCACAACAGGTTCAAACAAATCAACTAATCTTTCTTGGAGACGCCTCTGGGAGCGCTGTGTGCCCTGGCTCAAATCTGGGTGCAAAGGTCTCTTAGCCTGCTCCAGGCTCTCAGCCCAATTCTTCCTTCATTCTTCATTTCTTCTTTCCTGTATCCATCTCCTGTTTCTTGGTTCTCACAGCTTTCTCTTTCTTAACTTGCTCCCCATTTCAGTGTAACACTTTGTCCAGTATATGCATCAGCAAACTACCTTAAAGGGCCAGAGATTAAGGGCCAAAAGTACAAAAAAGTACCTATAAAACCATTTACAATGTAACCATTAAAAAAAGTAAAAATGCTTCTAGCTTGTGGGATGCACAGAAACAGGTGACAGGCCCGTCTTGGCCTGGGGATGTCAGCTGGCTGACCCCTAGTCTAGCAGCTCCCTAAGGAAGGGAGCACAGTGAGGTGATTTTTTTGAGATCTACTTTATCATGCAATGATTTAGTCTACCTCGCACACTTGACTGATAGTCTGACTGCGCTCAGAACTCTCTCACCAATCATTCGCCTTGAGAATTCAAAGATACTGCAACTCTGTCGCTTAGTCCTCAGCTATGTAGAAAACTAGTGCCTTGCTTTTCGTTTGTCTTTAATTTTTGTTGCAGTATAATTGCTTTATAGTATTGGGTTAGTTTCTACTCTACAGCAAAATGAACTAGTCATACGTATACATGTGCCTTGTCCCTTTTGGACTTCTTTCCCACTCAGATCACCACAGTGCATTAAATAGAGTTCCCCGTGCTATAGAGTATGTTCTCATCAGTTACATATTTTACACATAGTATCAGTAGTGTATATGTGTCGATCCCAGGTATCCATAAATTTGTTCTCTACCTTTGTGTCTCTATTTCTGCCCTACAAATATGATCATCTATACTGTTTTTCTAGACTTTGCATATATGCATTACTATATGATATTAGTTTTCTCTTTTTGACTTACTTCACCCTGTATGAGACACTTTGGGACCATCCATGTCTCTGCAAATGACCCAGCTTTGTTCCTTTTTAGTGGCTGAGTAATAGTCCATTCTGTCTATGCGCCACATGTTCTCTGCCCCGTCCTCTGTGGATGACACCTAGGTGGCTTCCATGTCCTGGCTATTGTAAACAGCGCTGCTATGAACCCTGGGGTGCATGTATCTTTTTGACTTATGGTTTTCTCTGACTAGTGCATTGTTAAGAGCCTGGTTTTTCTCTCTGGAAGCTTTTAATATCTTTGCTTCATAACAAGTCTCCAGTCACAGCCATTTATCTTGGTGTTTCCACTGCTATAGTCCCTCTTGCACTCTGGAGGGCTTGTGGGATGGGTGGGAGGATCAATGCAGAGGAAATGGAGAGGAACACCTAGGTGGGAGGGGCTTCAGGGAAGCAAAGCACTAAGGATGAAGCAGAGATCTGGGGCCAGGGAAACAAGCTGGAAGGGAGGTTAGAAAGACTTGCTCCTGGGGTGGAGGTAAGAGGTCAGAAGGCCACAGCTGGAAGCCAGCTTTTCTCAAAGTTCTGGGCTCTTTAATATTAAAGGGGGCTACTCTCCAGGTGGGGAGGCTCAAGAAGGCTGGGGCAGCCATCTCTGGCTGCTGCAAGCCAAGTGGCCCTCAGGAGGTATCACCTCACACCAGCCAAAATGGCATTCATAAAAAAATCCACAAACAGTAAATGCTGGAAAGGGTATATAGAGAAGGGAAGCCTCCTACACTGTTGGTGGGAATGTAAACTGGTACAGCCACTATGGAGAAGAGTATAAAGGATTCTTAAAAAACTAAAAATAGAGCTACCATATGACCCTGCAATCCCACTCCTGGGTATATATATGGAGAAAAACATGATCCAAAAGGAAACGTTCATCCCAATATTTATGGCAGCACTATCTACAATAGCCAAGACATGGGGCAATCTAAATGTCCATTGACAGAGGAATGGATAAGGATGATGTGGTACAAATATAAAATGGAATATTACTCAGCCATTAAAGAGAATGAAATAATGTCATTTGCAGCCATGTGGATGGACCTAGTGAGTGTTACACTGAATGAAGTAAATCAGACAAAGAAGGAGATATATGACATCCTTTATATAAAAAGGAATACAAATGCACTTACTTATAAAACAGAAAGAGACTCACAGACTTTGAGAACAAATTTATGGTTGCTGGGAGGAAGGCTGAGAGGAAGGGATAGTTACGGCATTTGGGATGGACAATGTACACACTGCTATATTTAAAATGGATAACCAACAAGGTCCTACTGTATAGCACATGGAACTCTGCTCAATGTTATGTGGCAGCCTGGAAGGGAGGGGCGTCTGTGGGGAGAATGGATACATGTATATATATAGCTGAGTCCCTCCGTTGTTCACCTGAAACTATCACAACACTACTAATCAGCTATACTCCAATACAAAATAAAAAGTAAAAAAAAAAGAGAATCGGTCAGGCCTATGGCCCCTCTGGCTTCCCTGCCACCTGACCAGCTGTGCTTAGTCCTCACCCCTGGTCTTTATTCTGCTGATATGACAGTCTCAGACCCTAGTAACCACTGACCTTCACCCCTCTTCAGACTTGGCTCAGACCTCAGCCACTCTCATTGGGTTGTAACAATCAGTTCAGTTCAGTTCAGTCACTCAGTCATGTCTGACTCTTTGCGACCCCATGAATCGCAGCACACCAGGCCTCCCTGTCCATCACCATCTCCCGGAGCTCACTCAGACTCACGTCCATCGAGTCAGTGATGCCATCCAGCCATCTCATCCTGGGTCGTCCCCTTCTCCTTCTGCCCCCAGTCCCTCCCAGCATCAGAGTCTTTTCCAATGAGTCAACTCTTCGCATGAGGTGCCCAAAGTACTGGAGCTTCAGCTTTAGCATCATTCCTTCCAAAGAAATCCCAGGGTTGATCTCCTTCAGAATGGACTGGTTGGATCTCCTTGCAGTCCAAGGGACTCTCAAGAGTCTTCTCCAACACCATAGTTCAAACGCATCAATTCTTCAGTGCTCAGCCTTCTTCACAGTCCAACTCTCACATCCATACATGACTACTGGAAAAAGCATAGCCTTGACTAGACGGACCTTTGTTGGCAAAGTAATGTCTCTGCTTTTGAATATCTAGGTTGGTCATAACTTTCCTTCCAAGGAGTATGCGTCTTTTAATTTCATGGCTGCAATCACTATCTTCAGTGATTTTGGAGCCCCCCAAAATAAAGTCTGACACTGTTTCTACTGTTTCCCCATCTATTTCCCATGAAGTGATGAGACCAGATGCCATGATCTTCGTTTTCTGAATGTTGAGCTTTAAGCCAACTTTTTCACTCTCCTCTTTCACTTTCATCAAGAGGCTTTTTAGTTCCTCTTCACTTTCTGCCATAAGGGTGGTGTCATCTGCATATCTGAGGTTATTGATATTTCTCCCGGCAATCTTGATTCCAGCTTGTGTTTCTTCCAGTCCAGCGTTTCTCATGATGTACTCTGCATATAAGTTAAATAAGCAAGGTGACAATATACAGCCTTGATGTACTCCTTTTCCTATTTGGAACCAGTCTGTTGTTCCATGTCCAGTTCTAACTGTTGCTTCCTGACCTGCATACAGATTTCTCAAGAGGCAGGTTAGGTGGTCTGGTATTCTCATATCTTTCAGAATTGTCCACAGTTTATTGTGATCCACACAGTCAAAGGCTTTGGCATAGTCAATAAAGCAGAAATAGATGTTTTCTGGAACTCTCTTGCTTTTTCCATGATCCAGCGGATGTTGGCAATTAGATCTCTAGCAAAGCTATTTTTAAAAGTAATTTTATTTTTGGCTTGAATTTATCTATTTTTGGCTGTGCTGAGTCTTCATGGCTGTGTGGGCTTTTCTCTCCTACTCTGTAGTTGCCGCTTGCAGGCTTCTCATTGTGGTGACTTCTCTTGCTTTGGAGCATGGGCTCTAGGGTGCTTGTGCTTCAGTAGATGTGGCTCCCAAGCTCTAGAGCACAGGCTCAGTAGTTTGTGGTGCACGAGCTTAGTTGTTTTTAAGGCATGTGGGATCTCCCTGGATCAGGTATCAAACCTGTGTCTCCTGCATGGCAGGGAGATTCCTTACTACTAAGCCACCAGGAAGCCCCGAAGAGCTAATTTATGTGGAGAGGGTTTTTTTTGGTTGTTGTTTTTTTTT
The DNA here is from genome assembly GCF_016772045.2 of Ovis aries. NCBI lineage: Eukaryota > Metazoa > Chordata > Mammalia > Artiodactyla > Bovidae > Ovis > Ovis aries. The sequence continues at coordinate 57,490,904 of NC_056060.1, read as the reverse complement.
TTTTTTCTAATAAAAATGAAATAAAGAAAACCAAGAATGGTTGGATCCAAACTTCTTTACTCACGAGTGAGTGCCAGCTCATCACTGACTTCCCTCCTAGGGTGAAGGGAAAGACAGGTGATAGTCTCTAGAGATCCTGCTTGGGTGCTTATAGAACCTGCTGGTCTTAGGATGTACCAACCATCACTCTTGACATAAACACCTGCTTCCTCTAGGAATGTACTCCTATCTCTATTATTCTTCCTCTCATATTCTCTGATCTCTCCTTTAAAATCCACAGTCGTCATATTCCCCCATTTGCAATTAATAAGATATGGCTTTTCAATAAGGAAACTGATACTGCTTTCCACTTAAAGATTAAGAAAGTGATTTTTTTAATGGAAGGAGGAACTTTTCTGGCAGGGTAAAAATGCTTAGTTACTATATGTTTTTATATCTGAGAATGAGTAAAATAATCATCAGTATCAATATAAATTCAGTTCAGTCACTCAGCTGTGTCCAACTCTTTGTGACCTCATAAAATAATCATATTTTATAGTATAAGTCAAGAAAGTAAATATAGACAAAATCCTAGCTGATGGGGAATATCGGTTATTAAGGGTGAATGGGGCTAATTTAAAACTAGGTTAAAAAACTCTAATTAATGTGAGTCTAAAGGGTGAACACCTTTGTTTCCTATGAGTTTCCTGACTGGGCTATCCCTATTTGATGGACTAGAGTAAAATAAGATGGAAATGGGGGGCAGCAAATAATACTGGGGCCATGATATCTCTTATTTTCAGCTCCAAGATACAAATGAAATCCAATACATTTCTTCTTTTTCTTTTATTAAAGTATAGTTAATTTACAGTGTTATGTTAGTTTCAAGTGTTCAGCAAAGTGATTCAGTTGTGTAGATTCTTTTCCAGATTCTTTTCCATTATAGGTTATTACAAGACCTCAATGATTTCTAATTCCTTCAGAAATAGATACATATAATACTTAATATCATATTAACTTTTCAATGGGCTTCCCAGGTAGCTCAGTGGTACAGAATCTGCCTGCCAATGCAGGAAATGTGGATTTCAATCCCTGGGTTGGGAAGATCCCCAAGAGATGGGAATGGCAACCCATTCTAGTATTCTTGCCTGGGAAATCCTGTGGACAGAGGAGCCTGGTGAGCTGTAGTCCACGGGGCCACAAAGAGTTGGACATGACTGAGCGACTAAACATCAACAACAGCATTTCAATAATGAACTTTTTTGGAAAGACAGATCAAACTTAGGGGTGGAAGACTAATATCTCCGAAAAGCTAATAATCCTGTTAAAACAGAATTTTAAATGCCTCTTCTTTTTTTCAAATCGTAAAAGTAGTAAAGACAAAATCAATGTGAGGATGAACAAGTGGAAACTGAAAGTCACTCATGTTTGGGATGGGGGTCGGGAAGGAGTAGGGTTAGGGATAGAGGATGCACACACTGCTGGTCATCAAGCAACAGCAAGGCCACAGTCTAGAGCCAAAATGGCTGAGTCAGCAAGCTCACCCAGCAGGTCCATTTGGCTTGCAAGGTCCTTGGCCTCAAATCTATAAGCTCGTTATCTACCCTGACTCTTCATGCTTCCCATACCTGGCATGGGGGCGCAGGCCAGGTGGGCTCAGAAGGGAGGGTGTGATAAGGTGGAGGTGCAGAGCTGAAGCCAGGGCAGTGGGCAAGTAGGAAGGGGGCTGAGGAGAGAAGTCCAGAATTGCCCCCACCAGTGAGCCACTAGGAGCCCATGAAAAGAACCCATGGAGGCCTGGTCTGATGGGGAAGAGGATCATGGGGAACAGAGGGAAGAATGAGTGTCAAGGAAGAAAACAGAGGGACCTGTGACAAACCTGCAAGAAAGTCAGAAGGATGAGCAGTGGACAAGTCCACTGGATCTCATTTGGGGTGGTTTTCAAAATAAAAATCTGCTGAAAGCTATACATTCTCATTTAGTATGGAAGGAAAGCAAAAAAGATGGAAATTAAAATTGCCTACAAACTTATCATACAGAGTGGTTAATTCTGTTCCAGGATTTTAAAAAAATAGTTCATGAATGTGAATGGAGGGAGAGTTTCTTCCCCTTCTCTCTATTAAAAAAAAGGGGTATGTGACCTATGAAACAAAAACAGACTCACAGACATAGAGAATAGAACTGTGGTTGCCAAGGAGGAGGGGGGAGAGGGATGGATTGGGATTTTGAGATTAGCAGATGCAAATCATTATATACAGGATGGATGGACAACAAGGTCCTACTCTATAGCACAGGGAACTATATTCAATATCCTGTAATAAACTATAATGAAAAAGGATGAAAAATAATATATATACGTATATGTATAACAAAGCCATTTTGCTGTATAGCAGAAATTAAACAGGACATTGTAAATCAACTATATTTCAATACAAATTTTTAAAAAGGGATGGATTGATATGTACGTATAGGTGTATGGGTGTACATGTATAAATAAATATACATGTATATATGTGTACATGTATGTATATAGCAAAATTATGATCATAGATTATCAAGCTTTCTCCATATATTATAGTACAAACATCTATATTTTTTCCAAATTAATTTTCCTTAACAGCTGAATAATATTCAGGTAAATAGGTAAATACATGCTTGGGTTGAATGGGGCTTCCCAGGTGACTCAGTAGTAGAGAATCTGCCTGCAATGCAGGAAAGGCAGGAGACTCCAGTTCAATTCCTGGATCAGGAAGATCCCCTGGAGGAGGAAATGGCAACCTACTCCAGTATTCTTGCCTGGAAAATTCCATGGATAGAGGAGCCTGGCGGGCTACAGTCTATAGGGTTGCAAAGAGTTGGATATGACTGAGCAACTGAGCACACATGGAACCTGCTGGCCACCCCAGGGATGTGAGGAAACAGATTCTGAAATGTTTCTAGGCAGTGCTTCAAGGTCATATGTGACTCCAAAGTCTGGGCTTATATATTTTTAGGTTGAACATTTAGATTTGTTTCTGCCCCTCCCATTTTTTTCTTGGGGGGGGAGGGGGATGTAGCTTTAAATAGTGGAAATCTACCACTTATTTTGTGATCTGGGGTAAATAATCTCTGTGGATGTGTTTCTTTATCTATAAACTGAGAATAATGCCTGCTTTCTCCATTTCCTGATTTTGCTATGAGAGCATGTGTATAGGAGATTTCATTCTTCTTATGACTTCACAGTTTAATTTTGAATGACTTGGTGGCTGGTGAGGCCACCAGAAGGGCTGAGAGAAGGTGATGGAAAGGTAACAGTCCAGGTACAGCTGTGCTGCCTTGGGGTATCTCCTGGACAGGAAGGAGATGAAGCCCAGATGACTTTGAAGGGCATGATTCTTGCTCTGGAGAGAGGACCAGGTTAGACCACAGCTTTGGGAACCTTTAGCTTCATGCTGGAAAAATGGGAGGGCTTTTCCAAATGAAAAAGGGCTTCCCTGGTGGCTTAGAGGGTAAAGCGTCCGCCTGCAACGCGGACTCAGGGGTTGAATCAGGGATTCAATTGAACTCAGGGGTTCAATCCCTGAGTTGGGGAGATCCCCTGGAGAAGGAAATGGCAACCCCCTCCAGTACTCTTGCCTGGAAAATCCCATGGACAGTCACAAAGAGTTGGACACGACTGAGTGACTTCACTTTTCCACTTTCCGAATGAAAAGTGGGCAGGCTTTTCCAAATGAAAGTGTATTGTTAGAAAAGAACAAGGCCAAGAGCAAAGCCTTAGGAGACACAGGTATAAAAAAAGTATTAATGAGGGATGGCAGAAGGGGAAATTGAGGAGGGATACAGGGAAAAGGAAGTGGAAGAGGAACCAGAGATCAAACTGCCAACGTTCGCTGGATCATAGAGAAAGCAAGGGAATTCCAGAAAAACATCTACCTCTGTTTCATTCACTACACTAAAGCCTTTGACTGTGTGGATCATAACAAACTGTGGAAAGCTCTTAAAGAAATGTGAATACCAGATCATCTTACCTGTCTCCTGAGGAATCCGTATGCAGGTCAAGAAGCAACAGTTAGAATCCTGCATGAAACAACTGATTGGTTCAAGATCAAGAAAGAAGTATGACAGGGCTGTCTGCTGTCACCCTGTTTGTTTAACCTATACACTGAGCACATCATGATAAATGCCAGGTTGGATGAGTTACAAGCTGGAATGAAGATAGGTGGGAGAAACATCAACAACCTCAGATATGCAGATGATGCCAGTGTAATGGCAGAAAGCAAAGAGGAACTAAAGAGACTCTTGATGAGGGTGAAGGAGGAGAGTGAAAGAGCCAGCTTAAAACTAAACATTAAAAGATAAGATCATTGCATCCAGCTCCATTTCCTATTCTTGGGCTCTAAAATCACTGTGGATGGTGACTGCACACATGAAATCAGAAGATGATTGCTTCTTGGCAGGAAAGCTATGACAAACCTAGACAGTGTGTTGAAAAGCAAGGTCCATAGAGTCAAGGCTGTGGTCTTCCCAGTGGTCATGTACAGCTGTGAGAGCTGGACTGTAAAGAAGGCAGAATGCCAAAATATTGATGCCTTTGAACTGTGGTGCCAGAGAAGACTCCTGAAAGTCTCTTGGACAGCAAGGAGATCAAACCAGCCAATCTTAAGGGAAATCAACCCTGAATACTCATTGGAAGGACTGATTCTGAAGCTGAAGCTCCAGTATTTTGGTGATCTGATGTGAACAGTGGACTCATTGCAAAAGTCTCTGATGCTGGGAAAGATTGAAGGTAGAAGGAGAAGAGGGCATCAGAGGATGAGGTGGCTGGATGGCATCACCGATGCAATGGACATGAACTTGGGCAAACTTCAGGAGATGGTGAGGGACAGGGAGGCCTGGCATGCTGCAGTCCATGGGGTCTCAAACAATTGGACACGACTGGGCAACTGAACAACAACAACAGGAAAAATCAGGATTACATACGATCAGAGAAACCAAAATTAAAAAAGAGTCAAGAAAATTTACATTTAATTCCCACCATGTACTGCTCTGGGCTGCTAAAAGTTGACTGTATTAACTTAGCTCTGTCTGCTTTGTTTGACTGAGATTGAATCAATGAATTAAATCTTAAGGGTGAGAGAAAGGCTAACACAGGTGAACAAATTTTCCTCTTTCCTTATAAAGTAAAAGATCAATCTAAACAAAGAGTAAAAGCATATTTGGAGAACTAGAAATGAATAAATCTATTCCCGAAGCTGGAAGTTATTAAACTCAAAGTAAATTAACCTTTGCAATTGTCACCATGCATCTATAAAACATACTAAATTATTCTTGGGTATTAAAAAAAATGTAAAAATATTCTAAGGGCTCCATGTAGGGCTCTCCTGACTGGTGAAGAGGGCCCTGTACATGGGAAGGGCCTGGTGTGGGCCTGTGGTGTCTGACTTCTGGGCAGCTGTGCTGGGAGGGAGAAAGCTCAGGAGAGGAAAAGGGGAAGGGGATGGCAAGAACACAGTGGACGGTGTCAAAAGGAAACATGGGAGTGGTCCTTTTGATATCCCAACACCCAGAATTACTCTGATCCTTTTTTAAAATTACATATGTTTGGGGACAATAGAGCCAGAATATCTGGCTTCCAGCTCTGGTGCTGATGCTGTCTGGCAGTGTAGCCAATGTTCTTACTAAACATTTCAGAAGTGGGGCTCTTGTTTTCTTACAAAACTTCCTTCCTCCCTAAATAAAGGTCTCTTGCATTTTTCAGGATGGCTTTTGGACTACACTCTTTTGGAAAAGCCCATCTATTCTTGGGACTCAATCTCATTTTCTTCTTTGTACTGTTTTTGCATATTCTATCATGAGCTTGCATTCCTTTGGTTGGAAAATAATGCTACTGAAAGGCAGTAAGTAAGAAACCCAAACCCAAGTTGTTCAGCTCAGTGTCTCGTTATTGTGCTATAGTCTCAACTTCGAGTTTTCTCTTGCCCTTGAGCCCAACTGGTCACCATGTCCTGATGATTCTATATCTAGAATGATTCTAAATACTGGAGTGGAAAAAATGCCTAAGTGCACTCTGATAGAGGCAATACTTGTTTGGCACCTCTCTTGATGCTGCTTTTCAACCCCCTCTCCTCTCCATCTCCTCCTCCACCACGTTGCCAGGACCCTAGACGTATACATGGCTGCAGGGTCCTTCCAGGACCTTCTCTCCCTGAGAGCTGCTTTGTGCTGCTCTCCTCTTCTTCCCTCCTAAACCAACTCCTACTAGCTCCTGTTTTGGAACCCATGACAGCCCCTCCTTGCCCATGTATTATTGGGCCACTGCAGGAAATGTCTGCAGCTTGAACAGGGCCTTCTGGAGGTAGAATGTCCTAAGCTACCAGTAGGAGCCTGAAGAAGGAACCTTATAGTCCAAGGGCGCTGTGGGAGCTGGTGGCGGATGTAAAGGAGCTTGGTGGCATCTACTGATCTAACAACAGAGTTTACCTGGTAAAGAGCACCGTGTTTGGAGTTTAGACTGGCTTTATATCCACTGAGAAACTGAACATCCCTGAGCAAGTTACTTAACCTCTCTGTGCCTCAGTTTCCTGGCCTATACAATGGGGCTATTTATAGTACCTAACCTATAAGGCCTGTGTAAGTCTTAAATACCATATAAATAGTTAACCTGGTCTCAAATACGTTGTATGTACTTAAATAATATAAAATTAAGTACAAACTCAAAACATCACTATTATTTTACATTCAGTACCAGCCCTCTGGGACTGGACTCTGGCTGGCAAAGACCATTTCTCATCTTGTTTGGTATATGCCACAACTTCTTAAATCTACTTTCTCTTCCCTGTGACCTGGACCCCAGTCTTCTCTCCCTGACTTTCTTAATGTCATTCCAAGCAAACCAAGGAACCAGACTCAAGTGGGGTAGGGAAGAGCTGCTGCAGAGGCCTGCCAGGCAGATAGCCCCCTTCACTTCCCTCCCATATTATTCCCCAAAAATCTGGTTATATCTTCCTAGCATAACCCTCACGCCCCAAATTAGGAATGCGGGATGTGTGTGCTCACCAGAACAACCCTTTACAGAATTTCGTCCCGCACATGACCCTGGATGCCTCCACCATAAAAACATTAACTGTGACTTTCCATAAAGCTGTGTATCACCAAAATACTTCCTTTTCAGGCTAGAAAAGTTTCTCAGAAAGCATATTTTACTTTCAAGAAGACAATCTAGAAACTAGTGGCTGCTCCTGTGGTTTTTCAGCTGTTTAAACCAGCATTTGGATACCACCAATGTCTCTCTCTTTTTTTTTTTCCTGGAGAACTGAATTACAAAATACTGGTTTCTATTAGGGTGTGTCTAGCACTTTGTTTGAGGCCAAGCATTCCATTTTTATAGTCTGCACACTAGATTTTCCATGAACAATCTCAATTTTACTCCTAGGCAATGATGTTTAGGAAATCCAATATGAACATGAAGACTGTTCTAAGGCAGTTTCAGAATTTGTCCTATGCAGTTGCCTAAAAAGAGCACTTCTGATGTATAAAAAATATGTTTTGGGGGCATGTGATAATATATGCTGGGGAAAAGGGTTCTCACTACTCTTTATGTTTTCTTAGACTGGGCTATCTCAAGAGAACTTATCTGCTAAATTCTTCTTCTCAAGCCTTCATATCTATACTTGTACACAGTACAGCCCAAACACCCACCTACACAGCATTTTACAGTAAGAGTTGGAAGCCAAGTGACTGAAAAACAAAACAAAATTATGTATATAGTGTCTTTACAGAGATTTACATGTGAATTCAGATGGGAGCCAATGGTAACTCTGGAGGAAAATGAACCAATTAAAGAAAAGTGCTAATGGAAAGTGTAACTATAATTTGGTTTTGCTGACAAATAAAAAAGCAGGTGCCATATTTTTAGGGAAAAATAATGTAGAAAATAGCTTTATATTTACATACACATACACATTCTGTCTCCATCTCCAGAAATTTACACATTGGCCACAACTACCACAATACCCAATTTGACATTCTAAATATGTCCACCCTCTCTTCCTTTTAGCCCTCTAAGGGGGCCCCCTGGGCTGCGCCAGGCTTCCCATGGACTCCTGTCTGTCCCTTCTTCTCTGAGTCCCTTGGCTCATTCTCTTCCCCGTCGAAATCTTTCACTCCTTCAGGGCTGTCCTCAAGGCCCATCTCCACCATGAGGCCTTCCCCCAGAACCCCAGACCATTATGCCCCATGCTCCAAACCTGACACTATTTAACAAATTTATTTCAACTAATTTATTTGGCTGCACTGGGTCTTAGTTGCGGCATGTAGGATCTAGTTCCCCAACCAGGGATTGAATCTAGGCCTCCTGCATTGGGAATGCAGTCTTAGCTACGAGACCACCAGGGAAGTCCCTGAATCCTCCACTATTTATTGCTGATGCTGTCAATTTTACAGATTCATTTTGGGTAGGCATTTTCTCTCCCTATGGGTGCAAGCCTCTAGAGGGCAGGGCCACATCTAATTCCATTTCTTTTTTAAAAAAGAAAAAAAAAACATTTTATTTGATTTTTGGCCACACCCTACGACATGTGGGATGGATCTTAGTTCCCCTACCAGGGATCTAACCCACACTTCCTCCATTGGAAAGTGGAGTTTTAACCACTGGACCACCAGGGAGGTCCCTAATACCATTTCTGTCTGCTACCATAGTACCCCCCACATACTGAACACAAAACAGATGATGAACCAATATCTATTGGGTTGTATGGGTTGAACAGCTGGGTGCAGATCTGTGAGATCTAGAATGGCTAATTTCATCTGGCTATCTAAATTGCTCTAATTAGGTCCAGATAATGTTCATAGCTGCCCATAGGCAGGGCTGCCACCCCTCATGAAACTTTCCTGGAGAACTGTGGAGGCCACCCGTGGTAGATGCCATGGTGTACGTTCCAGGTCCCCCTTCAGGAATGAAAGGCCTAGTGCTCCACAGCTGCTGGAAGTGCTGCCTGCAGACAGCTCTCAGCTGAAGGGGCAGGTTTGTTCAAGATGCAGGGATGGCCTGCATCTAACGACTGATCATTATGTCAGGGGATATAAAAGCCTAGTCCCTCACCTCAACTCAGTTCTGTAGGGCTTTCCACCTTCAACTTGTTGGGCCTGCTCTGCAGCTCAGCTTCTCCCTCTGCCCAGCCTGGCATCCCTCCCCTCTGTTTGTCTTCCCCAGGTATTGATCCCAAGACCCTCTCCCAGTAAACACATTGCATGCTAACCTCCATCTCAGGGTCTGCTTCCTGGAGAACCAACTTATAACAGCATTTGTAGATCCATCCATCTATCCAAGCAGCCAGCCAGCCAGGCAGTAACCTACCACTGTGTTTAGGGCACACAGGTGGTGTTGATGAGAGGTGATATAGAGGAAAAAGGCCCAGTCTTTACCCTTAGGGAGCTAAGACCAATACCAGAGATGAGACATGTACAGGAATAACTGTGAAACACACAATGGAAAGTGGCTGGTGTCAAGAGAAAATATATAAACAGAGACGTGGCAGGATCTAACCTCAGGGCAATGGTGTGAGAGTCTTCCTGTACTGGCTTAAGCTGTGGCCATCAGTACCTGTGTCCTATCTGCCCATCTGATCCCGAGCCCTCCTAGAGTCAGAATGGACTGTATCCTTATATCTCTTTTCATGCCCCTATACTTTCCAACACAGAGTCCCAGATAGTGCAAGTGATCTTAAAACACTGAAGCAAAGCACTGAAGGAAAGCGTTGGCAGCCCTACTTTATAGGACAGGATTTTGGCTGTCCATCTGGCCTTTTAGTGCAGAGCTCTCAGGAGGCTCCTCAAATTTCTCATTCATTTATAATGTCCGTAAAACCCTGGAAACATGAAAGCATGGGACAAGGTCCTGATCCTCACAGCAGCCCACGGTGTGGTTGGGGCCGAAGCCCCTGAAAGTGTCCAAAGTAAGGACGAGACCTGGGACTGTGACTGATAGCCAAGTAGTTCATCATCCCCAGGTGGTGTCCTTGCCCATGGTTGTTTGGTTGTTCAGTCCATCAACTGTTAATTTGTCAGGCGACAAATGTTACTGAATAGCCTCCACAAATAACCCAACAATAAGAATCAACAAACTCCAAAACCCCATGATCCTCCAAAACCAATGTCCCAGCATAATTTACTGTGGGTGGGGGGAGGTGCCTTTGAGTGAAACTTTGTTGTTATTCACTCGCTAAGTCATTTCCGACTCTTTGCCCCATGGACTGCAGCATGCCAGGCTTCCCTGTCCTCCACCATCTCCCGGAGCTTGTTCCAATTCATGTCCATTGAGTCGATGATGCCATCCAGCCATCCCGTCCTCTGTCATCCCCTTCTCCTCCTGCCTTCAATCTTTCCTGTCTTCGGGGTCTTTTCCTCGCTATTAAGTATCTGATGGAAAGAAAGGAAGCACTGGCCGGGTGGGGAAGTCTGTCTCCTGCATTTCCCTGCCTCAGCCCAACTCAACACGCCAGTCCCTGTGCACTGTCCCTCTCCTTTTACTGCTTTTGTACAATCTGTCACCAACTTCTGCTGTTTGTTTCTCTGAAATGGCATTTTCATCCTTACTCTTCTGCCTCGCTTAGGGATACCATCCCCTCTGACTGTGTGGTCACACCCTGGTAGCCGAGGCTCCAAGCCTAGGCCATCCCCCTACTTCATGTCTGTCAGACGTGGCTTCTGAAAACACAGCTCTCAGTCAGGGACATCTCTGCTCTGCTATCAGCTCAGCTGGGGCTTCTTCAGCGCTGCCAGGACCAAGTTATTAAGACCCCCTCTAGTAAGTGGCTCTCCCTACATTCATCTAACTTTATTTCCCAGTACACCTTGGTATCCCAGAGGAGGGCATGGCAACCCAGTCTAGTATTCTTGCCTGGAGAATCCCACAGATGAGGAGCCTGGCAGGCTATAGTCCATGGGGTCACAAAAAGTTGGGCATGACTGAAGCGACTGTTAGCACACACATGCACACCTTAGTATATGCCCTCCACTCCAACTGCTTCCCTGTTCATCTGTGCCTTTGCTCAATGGTGTCTGACTTCTGGAACACCTTATCTCCACTTGGCTAACTACTGAATCCTACCCACTCCTTTGCCACTCTGTCTTCCTGGACCAAGCTTAGAACCTAGGGAATGGGAAAGACAGGGAGGGCAAAGTCAGGAGCCTGCTGTTTTCCCACTTCCTTTATTATCTTGAGGTTTCCTTATCACATCCCAACTCCATCGCATAGAAATGCTTTTCTGTGGCACCTACCCAGCCACAGGGATGCTCCATCAGTGTGACTACTTCGCGCTAGCTCTGGGTAGAAGGAGCTTGTCTGTTTCAGCTGGGGTAGACGATCTCAGTTTTACAAGCCAGAAAGGAAAGAAACTGGCACTGCTAATGTTTACTCGCTTGTTGCTTCTTAGGAAAGAATCTGAATCAGTGCTGAGTTAATATACCAAGCTCTAAGATTTCTGAGAGATGGATGGTGGGTTTGTCAAAGGAGAGACTGCCAAGTTGGGTCTCTGGAAAGAATCCAGTGTTTCATAAACGCTGTCTCTTTCCTAATCATAGAGAGAACCATAAAACTACAGAGAGGCAAAGGAGAGCTGCAGGCAGCAGAATGACATAGAAGCACCATCCTGTGCTTCTTGAAAAACAGAAAATGCAGATTGGGACAAATCTTATCCACACTCCCCCTTTGACCTTCCTATGCAGGCACTGCTCCATGAGAGAGCAGTACGGCAGATACTGTGGAGATCTTTGGAAAAGGCTCTTGAAAGGGGTACAGTAAAGACATTTCCTCACTCCTCTGCCAGTTTTTGACCAGGAAGGTTATGAGATGGGCAAAATGGACAGAAGAATAGTGACTATCTCCCCTGTCTCCTGTTACCTTGAAGGGAAAAGGTGAACCAGTGTGTGTGGGGATTAACCACTCTTCTATCGGAAGTGGCATAAAAATGGCTAACCTCCAGGTTAGAAGGTAGACTGGATAAGGTGTTCTCTACTTTGTGCAACTTTCTCTAAAGCCAGAAGAGATGGATGGTGAAAGCAGTAGTTTTGAAAGACCCCTTCTTTATGCCTTGAACTAGAACATGAGGATGAGAAGGGGTAACTTAAAAATAACCTCTCCCAAACAAATACATCTGCGTGTGTGTGTGCGTGTGCACGTGTGCACACGCACACACACACACACACACATACACAAGACAGAGTGAAAAGGAGAAAATTCAAAACAAATCTTCTCAGGCAATTACATTAATGTAATAATAATGACAATAATACTAATTGTTTTATACATGTTATAAATGTTTTATACATGTTATTAAATGTTATCCCCATTTTACAGATGGGGAAATTAACTTGCCCATCAGGTGGTGCTAGTGGTAAAGAACCCGCCGGCCAATGCAGGAGATGTAAGAGATGCTGGTTAGATCTCTGGGTTGGGAAGAACCCCTGGAGAAGGGAATGGCAACCCACACCAGTATTCTTGCCTGAGGAATCCCATAGACAGAGGAGCCTGGTGGGATATGGTCCATGGGGTCACAAACAGTCAGACACAACTGAAGCAACTTAGAACACACGAGGGTAGAGATTAAGACCCAGGTCTCTCTGATTCCAGAGTCCAGACTCAGAACTTTAATACGGTCCATCTTACAGCAGGGCTTTTCTACAAGTTCAGGAAGGAGAGGGCATTGAGGAGGAAGCAGCCCTTCATCTCAGCTCCCTGTGAGGTGGGTACACACAAATACACACATTAATACTCCAAGACGCCCCACTTCCTCTGCTGTCCTCAGTTACAAACCCACTCAGCTTGCACAGATACAGGTCCACAGATGGATGTCATGTTACTTACAGGGACAGTGATCAGCCCTATGGATAATTTAAACTGCATCTGAAGCTGCAACAGGAGTTTCCTTTCAATAGGATGTAGCCACAGCTAGATGATGAATTAGCACTTAGTTTTGAAGGTGTGTCACGAAGACTTTAAGATTGAAAGTGATGAGTGAGACTGAATGCCATTTAGCAGAATGGCTTGTGACGTTCAAATAAATGTTCAACTTGTGAGATTCAAGCACACAGAGGAAGAAGAAATGACTGTGGAAAACGGTAAGGCAGAAACAAATGGTGACAGCTCACAGAACTGGCTGCCCTTCTTCATGGGATCCATCCAACCTCAGTAGTCACGGCTCAGCTGCTGTTAGCCGTGTAGCGGTCTTCCACACAAACAGACATGAATCCCCAGGGATATTCCTTGCTGAGCAGGCTGCCGGGAGAAGCAACCAGACCCTTCAGAACTCTTTTCCTCACCTGTCATCCAAGTACCAACTCTTCTGAGTGTCTCCTGCTACGGCCCCCCGCCCCTCCACCACCTTCTCTCCCCCTCCTCTTTCTCAAAGCCTCCTATCCTCCCCTTCTCCATCAACTGACATAAAAGATCTGAGGGTGGGAGCTGGGAGAGCATGTTCCTGAGATTTTGAGAGAGTAAAGTTTCAGTGTCAATGTATCCACCTCCCCTCCTCCTCCTGAACTCTAGAGATATACTTAGATACACACAAACACCCACTGGAACTTTTAAATGATGGGAAGAGATCCACAAGCCACCTGTGAAACAAAAGCTTGGTGCTTCATAGTCATGGGAACATACAGGTTGGAGAAGAGCTCATGTTTATTAATTAGGTCCACACATACCTACATAAAGCAGGTGGCCCTTGCACAGAGATAGGAGTCCTCACACACAGGCATCTTGACGATGCCACCTTGTTTCTCTGCCATCCTCCTCTCTTCCCACCCAGCTGTAGGTATTTACCACAGCTGCCCTGTGAGGTGCAACAGAAAGGCAGTCACTCCGCCCTTGGCTAGGCCCTGGCTATGATTTAAGGGTAAGCCACCTAACCCAGTTCTGAAATATGGAGATAATAACCACCAGGCTAGGTGCTGTGAGGATGAAGGAGAATAATATATGCAGGGCCTTTGGCACAGCTTCTGGCGCTGACCTGCCTGATTCCTGAGTCTGCCTTTCCCACAGGCACGCCTGGGCCGACGGTGCCTGCTGACACTTGGTCCCCACCCTGGGGACCCTGGTCTGAACTGGGAAGAGTGGGGACTAGTCTGGGACCTCGGATCTGTACCTGAGGACCCCAGCTCTCAGGTCACAGGTCTGCTGGCCAGGGCCAGCCTGCAGGGCGGTGTGATGCGAGGGAAGCCACGGGTACCTGTGCGTACCATAGGTCTTCTGCCCCTGGACCCGTGGGCGGCGGGCGGAGCGGGCCAGTGGAGGTAGGTGGGCAGAGCCCGGCGGTAAGTCGACTCAAGGCTGTGGGTGGCTTCCTCCTGTTGCTCAGTATCAGGGAGAGGCGGGGGAGGACATTCATTTTTTTCTTAAGTAAGCATCCACCCATCGTTTCGATTAACTATCGATTGTGAAAAGCTGGCTGCGCCCCTTAAAGGCGAAGCTCGGCCCCCGCGCGCCAACGTGTCTGTCTCCCTGGACCCTTCGTGGGGGACCTCCTCCGCGTGTGCAGGGCAGTGATGGGCCAACGCTTCCGCACCGGCTCATCTAGCAACCTCGGGAACCGCAACCACGAGCTGTGGTTTGAGTCCTGCCTAGCCACCCACGGGGGCATTTTCTTCCCCGAATGTCCTGTCACGCCCTCGGAGCCGGTCATCTGTTCCGCAGCGTCCCTGGAGCTCGGAGTTCGAGGAACCGGCCGGCTCTTGGAAAGTTATTTCAAAAAGCAGATGTGTTTCAACCCTCACTGCAGCAAACTACAGGACAGGATTTCCCAAACCTTGTCACCCGCTCCCCCACCCCAACCCCGGCCCAATACCTCCCCACCCCCTGCCCCGGCCCGACGACCCAATCCTGCAGCACGGAGAGCCACCCTCAAACGCACCTACGCTCCCTCCAGCGCCCAAATGCAATGGGGAGAAAACCCCAAAGCAAAGTCAGAGCGCAGAGCCGTCCCAGTCCCGGCCTGGAAAGGATCGGACTGTTGGGGATCGGCCTCCCGCCTGGCAGCTCCGAGAATACTCGCGATTTCCCTCCCGGGCCTCCCCTCCTCGATGCCCCAGTCTTCCTGGGGGCGCTGCCCCGACCCCTCGTACCTGCGGCGGTCCCGGGCTCGCCCTCGCTTTGCTCGCCTGAATCTGAATCCATGCCGCCGGCTGGCGTCCACAGCCGCCCGTCCGTCCCCGGGGAGTCCGGGGCCGGCGTCCGGACTCGGGCAGCCGCGTCGCACTCCGGCCGGGCGATGCGCGGCGGCCGCGGTAGGGGGCGGCTCGGAAGAGGCCAGCGCGGCCCGCTCTCCGCTCCCCGCGCCCGCCGGCCGGTGCCTGTGCGCGAGGCGAGAGCGGGGCGGAGGATGGGGCGCGCCGGGAGAGCCGGGAGGAGGGCGGGGAGGCGCGAGCTGGGAGGAGCAGGAGCGTCCGGCGCCCGCGGGCTCCAGACTGGGGTTAAATACCCGGGGGAGGCGCCGCTCCTCCACCCGCGACCCGCAGCCCTGGACTTGCGGAGCCCGGCTAGGTCGTGCGAGTTGGCGAGGCCGAGCCCCTTCCCTTGCGGGTGGCCAAGTTTGGAGAATTCTTAAATGAAAAAGCGCCTCTGCCCAAGTTGGAAAAGGAGAGGTTCCGAGAGGGAATGCTGGGGCTGCCCGGGTTCGAGTCTGACTTTACAGTTAGGAAATCTTGGGCGAGTGACTTAGCTTCTCTGTGCCTATTTCCTCACCTGGAAAATGGGGAAAATGAGAGTTCCCTTTTGTCCCGAATGGTGTGAGAGGAGTATGTAAGTCATGCGTGTGAGGGGCCAAGATCAGGGCCTGGCACCTAGCGAGGAAGTAAACGGCGTGCGGCAGGTGAAACTAACGCTGGTGGCTCTTCTGGCGTGGGTGCGGGTGGCCACGGTCTGGAGCCCTAGCTCCCGTCCAAGGCAGGACTCCCCCACCTGCTGGCCAAGGAGCCAAGCCATTTCCAGGCATAGACTCGGGCAAGAATGGATTTTAAAACCTTTACTTTAACGC
Source organism: Ovis aries (assembly GCF_016772045.2). Classification (NCBI taxonomy): domain Eukaryota; kingdom Metazoa; phylum Chordata; class Mammalia; order Artiodactyla; family Bovidae; genus Ovis; species Ovis aries. The sequence continues at coordinate 57,474,921 of NC_056060.1, read as the reverse complement.
AGAGTGCTAAATTTCCTCAATACCCTCCTCCTTCCACTTTCTAAAAGAAAAAAACTTAAAAAAGAGAGAGAGAGAAAAAGAAGCAGTTGTGTACTGATTTAGTAATTAAGAGACTAAACTGGGGGGAAATGCACGGAGCACTAAGGCCTGAGGGGATCCTTTGTTGTTAATTCCTGATTATCCACGCAGTCTTATTTTCTTCCTGAACTGTCAGCTCCAACACTTACATAACCTTAAGCCAGCTTCTCTACATGTAAAGTGTGGGCAGAGAACAGGGACACACTTTACTGACCCGAGCAAAATGAAATTGGAAAGAGAAAAGTCTGCTCAAAAGAGCCATTTACTGTTTCCTCTGTGCACTCGTTTTAACCTCTACAACGATCCAGTGAGGAATTTGAAAAAAATATTTTGTTTTGGAGGTCAAAAATGGTTGAAAGTTGGCAGTTTCCAAGATAACTTAAGCTGTTATCTCCGTTTTGAGATGTGGAAACAGTCTCTGAGCCTATGGTCTCAGGCTCAGTATGTGGGTGAGTTGGGCCTTGAAATCTGATCTGATGTCTGGGCTTTCTACTGACCATTAAGGTAGCATCACAAGTGAGTTTGGCCTCTTGACTGCCTGGAGTCTGCCTCTTTTGGAGGAGGTCTGGACTTTTCAGAGAGCAAATACAGTTCTCCTTTGGGTTCTCAGAAAACGTTTTCTGGATGGCAAAACTCATGGACTTAAGCTAGTAAGAGCTGGATGGATTTCACTGGAAGGGTCTAAAGAACCCTTGCTAGACATAAGATCTTGGACAAATGGCTTAACCTCCCTTAGTTTTCTCAGGCGATGGCATCTCCTTCATAGGGTGGTTGTAAAGGAGTGAGTGAAATAATGAGTGTGGAAGCTAGTTAGTACCCAATGCCTGGCACATAGTTCATGTTTGATAAATGGAAAGAACATTCTTAGATTTAATGGATCCCATTTAGAAAAACAAAATATTTTAAAATCACAAATTTAAGTGAAAAGAAAAAAAGTCACAGCAACAGTTGGATAAAAGTTGACACTCAAAAAACAAATAGCTGGGTCATTAAAAAAGTTTGGCATCATGGTTTTGTAGTCCTAAGGAAAAACAAGGATGATAGCATCAGAGAACAGAGCATATTGGATTGAAAAGTCATCCAGCTTCCTCTAAGGGCCGTGCCTAAATTCAGCAACAGGAAATGTGAAACTTTCTCTGCCCCCCTAGACCTACTTTTCTGGCACTTGGTGGAAGATTTTTTTTTAATTTTTCTTTTTCTTTGTTTTAATGGACAAGTGATCTGGGTTGAAGACAGAAATATCACTGAAACATCTACACATCTTAGCGCAAACAGGGAAACTCACTATTGGAACTTGATCAACAGTAAACAAAGTACTGGGAGTGCAATTAACAACAGAGATATATCCGTCAGTCATCAGCTCTTTACTGAGTACGTAGTACATTTTAGACCAGAGATAAGATTCTGAGGGCAGAGGGTATGTGTGTATGTATGCTCAGTCATGTCTGACTCTTTGCAACTCCGGGGAGAGAGAGGGCTGGTCAGAGAGCTCCTGAGAAGTCTATGAGGTGAGTCGTCAATAAGCAACACCAACTCGTTTAGCCATCCCTGTATTTAATCGTAGTCGCTGCTAAGTCGCTTCAGTCGTGTCCGACTCTGTGCGACCCCATAGACAGCAGCCCACCAGGCTCCCCTGTCCCTGGGATTCTCCAGGCAAGAACACTGGAGTGGGCTGCCATTTCCTTCTCCAATGCTTGAAAGTGAAAGTGAAGTCGCTCAGTGGTGTCCGATTCTTAGCAACCCCATGGACTGCAGCCTACCAGGCTCCTCTGTCCACGGGATTTTCCAGGCAAGAGTACTGGAGTGGGGTGCCATTGCCTTCTCCGAGGTTTTAATCGTAGTATATGTCTGTAAAAGGAGGCAGATGTAGAATGAAAAACTGAATGTGGAATTAAACAATGGAGAAGAGAGATCCAAACCAAATAAAATCTCCATTCCAATTTCCTATGATACGCAATCTGTTGTCATGGGATAGCAAGACAAAGGGAAATGACTGCTGGCACGCAAATGGGTTTAATGAGGAACATTAGTGGAACATACCTTATCTATCCTCCCAGTGTGGAAAAATCTGTATAAGAGAAGGAAGTCCTTAAAATAGTATCGCTTGATCATCATCTCAACAAAAAAGGGGAAATCTGAGGTGTTGAATCTCAGATTTACAAACCAATCCTAGTATGTTTCTTTAAAAGAAAGAAAGAGAAAGCTCTTAGAAAAGGGGAAAGGACTTCCGTGGTTCCTCTGTATATTTTTAGAAGAATGGCCTCACTTTGCAGACTTGAATCTAGACTTTTAAACCACTTTCCTCAGTGTTTCCACTACATCTTTTTGGCTTGGCTACTCTTCAGACATGAACATTTCTAACTCATATTGGTCATTTCGTAGCTTCAGCTAATGAAATTGGTGGCTTTTTAAGGAACTTTGTCTGGTGGAAAAGCATATTTATTTGTAAGGCGACAAGAAACAGATAATAAAATAGATCCATTTCTTCTAACACGATAATACTCCTTTAATCCAAGCCAGTGCTATGACTCATCTGCCTGTCTCCTCTTGTGGGATGGAAAGGGAGCTGTCTGCAACCTTCGGCAGGCAGCCGGGAGAAGAGAGGGAGGGAGGTTCCTCTCCCAAGCTAGGGCTGCTGTTCTGCTTCGAAAATTCACAGGGTTCTGGAACTGCCATTTCTTTGGGCTGAAGTGGCCCTTGGTACTTTGGAACCAGATCTTGCCTGGGACAGCCTCATTTTAAATAACTCGTCTTGAGATGGTTGCTGGCACCAAGGAAGCTTCTGCCCAGAGCCAAGGTGACCTCTGTGGGGCTCTGGGCAAGCTGGACCAGTGGGGTTTGAGCTTGCTTCCTATCCATCTGGCAGAACAAGATGCTGGAAGACAGCCTTGAAAGAGGGGGATTTTCCTATTTTTTTTCCTGGCTAGCAAAATAATTTTTATTGTTACCCATCCCACTTTGCCTTATTTCAAAAACAATGCACATTACTATAGAAAAAAATGGGAAAAACTTACAAGCAAAAGAAGATTTTAAAATCCATTCATAATTCCACCAGTGGCAGTAATTATTAGCATATCTTTTGAGAATTTTCCTTCTTTGTGTGTATAGCAGTCTGCTTTTGTAACTTGCTTTTTCCTTTTAACAGTGGTGAACATCACTCCATCTACTGTCTGACAACATGATTTTTAAAAGCTGCACAGTATTCTATTATATGGGTGTACCATAGGTATTTAAACATCCTCTATTGTTGGGCATATAGGTTGTTTCCAATTTTCTGCTAAAATAGCATGAGTGAATATCTTTCTGTCCAAATCTTTGCACATGTCTTTAATCAGTGTCTGTCAACCTTCAGCAGCCTCCATTGTTCTTGGGAGGAAAAAAACAAGACAGAAAATTATAGCTAACAAAATAATAGCGGTATCTATCCTGAAACATTAAGGTTATCAAGAATTTTAATGAGCACGATCCCTCTTGGCAGAGGATGGGTTAGTTGAGTTCGTTCTTGAATTTATCAAGCATTGATTGAGCTCAGAGGGCATTTTTATGGGTTGAGGCGAGGAATAAAAAACATCTTTCTGCATTTTTTGGTGGGCACTGTGTCCTCTGCACAGGCCCATCCACGTCCAGACCCCTGTGGGGAGGCAGGGGTGGAAGAGGCTGGTCATTTGGGCTTCAGGCTGTTCTCCCAGGCTTTTAGTTCTGCCCTCATGAGCTGCCTACAGGACAGCTTCCTGAGCAGCAAATGCAATGATAGTGACTCTAAAGCACAGATTCAGAGGGAGAGGGAAGCTGAAAAAGAGAGAAGAGGAAGAGAGATGAGGAGGAAAACTTCATGGCCCCGATCTCCGTTGTGTTTTGGCTCAGCTTCCTATGGGGCTGTTTATAAGCCTTTTAAACAGAAGGACCAGGATCACAGGTTCAGCCTCTCTGGGAGTCCCCCTGATTACGTATGGTATCTTGGGCCCCCTGTGGCATTCCGTCTGGGGGCTGCAGGATGTGAGGGTGCTGTATTGGAGCTGTTCTTATAACCATCCACAAGGCTTGTATATGGGCACCCTAAATGATGGATTTTGCTGTGCCATATGTCTTCCCATCTTCATGGATCCTTCCTTGTGTGGAAAGGGTCAGTTTATTCCTACTGGGGAGAAGGGTGGTCTCAAGACCCATGAAACTCAAGCAGCAACTAGAATCCCTCCAGTTTAGGAAGATAAGAGAGTACCCAAAGACTGTATACGGGCAATATTGCCCCAGCTTTCTAAAGTAAGAAAGGAGTAGATTTCAGGAATCACAGGTCCATAATAGGCCTTTTTGGCCACTCTTTAGAAAACGTCTGGAACAAGTAGGTTCATATATGTTTAAAGAAGAAAGTGGTGATCCCCAGCAGCCAACATGGGTTCATTATGATATCCCATTAAGATGACCATGTTAACTTTCTTTAAACAGTATCATTAGGTGAATCAAGATAATTTTATTTAACTTTAAGGCAGCAAGTATTAGTTAAGTGCTCTGTGCTTGAAGTGAAGAGAGCTGACTGCCATGGATATTATACATTGTGATATAAGTAAAGAATCTGATGAAGCCTTGCTGGTAGGTGGATCTAGAACTGGTTGAGCAGCACCAACCAGTGAGGCTTGATTCATAGTTCTGAGTTAACTTGAAGGGAGTTCTCCGGTGGAGTGACACAGAGCTCGGTTCTTTGCTCTGGTCTACTCTATTCTTTTTCTTCCTCCTCCTCTTCTTTTTAAACCAGCGCTTTGGAGGATGAATTTGGTTGTGTTTATCAAATGTGTGGTTGCCCTGCTAAGACAGATCAGGAAAGACTTGAAATCACATAGAAAAAAAGTACATGGGTCTTGATAGTCCGTAGATTCCACATGAGTGGGATGACTGCTGCAGTGCTACAAGAAGGGCAGGATTAGTCCTCTGTTTCTGAGCTGGTGTTCGGGTCACCAGGGGTCTTGTGAACATCTGGTACCACATCCCAGGGAGCTCCCAGAAGGAGGGATACCAGAACAGTGAAGGAGGTTTGGGAAGTATTCTGTATAAGGAAGTTTGAATGTCAGGCTTGGGAAAGGAAGAAAACAAGACATGACAGGATGGACGTCCTCAGATGTGTACAGACCTAGACTCTAGGCCAAAAGGGAACTGGAGATCAGTGTTATAAGTTATACACTGTTATAAGTTACACACAGTATTATAAGTTGCATGCTGATCTGTAACACTATGGGTCAGTGTTACACGAAAGCAGAATTTGTATTTAGGGCCATTCCTGGCCTGCTTGTCCTCAGAACCATCCTTGCACGTTCTCTGCTCTGTAGAGAGGAGGATGGGCTGGAGGAAGCGCTGACCATTGCAGGCTGCATTTGCTGTCCTGTGATGTGAGCTAGTTGCTAGCTGGATCTAGCAATGTGAAGCACTGGCAGAAGACGGGAGGCCAGGGCAAGAAAGAGCCAGGATATTCTCTCCAGCCCTCCATCCTTCAGTCCTGGGACTGTTGCTGTATCTCTTCTGTGGCTCCAGCTCCCGCTAATGGACCCACTGCGGTTCCAGCTTCCATCAGGTCACCATGGCCTCTGGGTTCCAGTAATAGCACATCCTCTCTTTTTTCCCCTCCAGCCCAGGATGGCAGTGGCTTCCTGCTGTTGCTAATATCTAGGGTTCCTTGGGGTTCCCCAGATGGTGTTAGTGGTAAACAATCCATCTGCCAAGCAGGAGACACAAGAGATGCAGGTTTAATCCCTGGGTGGTGAAGATCCCCTGGAATAGGAAATGGCAACCTGCTCTTTCTGGGACAATATTATGGACAAAGGAGCCTGGTGGGCTACAGTCTATGGGGTCACAAAGAGTCGGACATGACTGAGCACAAACACTCCAGGTTGCTGCACTGCCCTCTGGCTTCTCAGCTCTTCCATCCCCCTGTAACTGGTCCCATGCATTATTCTTTTAAAAATAATGTATTTTCAGAGTTGGGATTAGAACTCAAGGCTCCTGACCTGAGATCAGCACTCTTTTCATTTCATGTTGGCTCTCTCCTCCTGTATAAATTTTTATTAACCATCCACCCATGGTTTCTATTAGTCACTCTTTTGATCTATGGGAGGGAAAATTGAGTCTCCTAAATCCTTTTTTTAAAAAAATTCTTTTGTGATTATGTGACAACCTAGTTCAATAACACTTACTCGCTAATTATTTTACAGAACAAATACCACTCGCCAAGGGTTGAGTAGAACCTTTTTTTCCTTCCTTCAAAGCATTTTGTACTTAGAAAAGCTAAATACACATTCCAATCTGGAAGATTCCATTTATATAAGTCTCTGATTTCATAATGTCTATGTTGAATTGAGGGCTGTAGAAAAGGAAAGGAATGCTCAAGGCCACCTAGTCTAACCCTATCACTTTAGATGTAAAGAAACAGGTTCAGAAAGACGGAGTGGCTTTCCCAACTTTAGGGGCAGAGTAGGGCAAGAACCCAGGTCTCAGGTCTGAGTTCAAGGTACTTATACCATCATACTCGTTTATGGGCTGTTTACTGTCATTCACTGCATCCAGTTTTCAATCTGCTTCTGCCTTCAGTTCCCAAATATCTTCCCAGTGCTGTCTTTCCCTTCTTTCGAACTCCTGCTTTCCAGGGTTTCAGTAGCCCATCTCCACTTGGAATGGAATTATCAAAGTAGGAGTTGACTAAGCCCTTTTTAAAATTTCTTTATCTCATCAACAACTTCCTTTGGCTCCTTCCCCTTCCCTTCTTTCTCCTCCACTCCCCTTCTTTCCTGGATTCTCAGATTTTCCATTCTTCTCTCCTCCCTAGCCAACATTTTTCCTTCCCACCAAGTCTTCTCTTGGCCTGGCCCTTTAACCGGTCTCTCCCTTTTGTGTTCCGTCATCCCAGTTGAAGCCATCAACACTTCTAAGCGAGGAATCTTTCAAGCCCTGGATCTGATTCCTGGTTGCCATAAACCTTTGATCATTCTCTGAGGAAAGCCATAAATTAATGCCATTCCTTGGCAGGCCCCCTGGGCCTGTCCAGATCACTTCTCTGGCCTCTCAGTTATGGATGTGATCATCTTAACACCTCAAACACTATAGCATAGATGGGAAATCCTCCCCTAGCCAAGAATGTAATATTTATTCTAGGTCAGACTATTAAAATGTATCATCCCATGGGAATTTCCATTGTTTCAACTTTCTCTTTTGGCTGTCAGTATCAATCTTAGCTGGTTTTTAGATCTTTCCAAATTTATGTTATCTGGACAGTCATGAGTGATCAGATTTACTGAAGCTCTTTCAGGATAACATCATTGCAATATAATATTTGAGTCACCGTGACCCTGTTCAAATGAACTAATCCTACCCCCAAACAGACACGTTGACAACATATTTCCAGTTGGCTTAATTATATTATTCTATCCTTCCAAATTTTGTGTTACTTTCTTCCAATGTGGATTTTGTCAAGTCACATACTTATCAAGAATCCAGGAACTCACTTTACCCTTCACATTCCTATAATTCATACTTTAATTTCTCTTGAAGAAGTCGATAAGTCCAAGGATCAAATATTGGATTTCTGTCCCAGGAAACAAACGTAGGGAACACCCGTCTCCTTCCTTGGTCCAGGTGGTACTGCTATAAGAGTTAGCGGGAACAGAGGAAAGAGGCAGCCTTGGACACCAGAATCCTAACCCCATCGTGCTCTCCTCTCCTAGAGAGGATTGGACGGTGGGTCAGAGCAACACTAACTCTCAGTTCCAGAAATCACATCTTTCCAAAATCTCCACAGTTACCTAAGGTGCCAACAGCCTCCCAGCTCCCCACATTTGTCTTCAAATTAGTTCTGTGATTTTTCTGGGGGGTCTTACTTCCACTTTGGTGTTCACAGTTCTATCAAATTCTAATGCTATTTCTTCCACAGATCTCTTTTTTTAAATTTAAATTTATTTATTTTAATTGGAGACTAACTACTTTGTAATATTGTATTGGTTTTGCCATACATCGACATGAATCCGCCATGAGTGTACACGTGTTCCCAATCCTGAACCCTCCTCCCACCTCCTTCCCCATACCATCCCTCTGGGTCATCCCAGATTTTATTCTTTCATTTCCAAATTCACAGTCTCTCTCCTCCCAGCTCTTTACCAGTGTCTTGAATGCTGCAACAACACACTTCCTCCAGCCTTGCCCAAATAAATCCCCCTGTACCCAAGCCAGAGCTCAGGCTCCCTCAACCATCACTCTTTTTCATCTGAGGGTTTGTGTCTTCGCCATCCTGCTCTACTCCCTATGCCCAGGAGAGCCTTGAATACGTGTCAAAACAAAGAACTTGCCAGAGTATCAACAATGATGGTTTGTCCCAGTGCACCGCGTTTCAGTCTCTCTCTGCTTCCTGCCTTAATTTCTCTCTCTACTTGCTGATGTGTTGGCCCCTTTTCCTTCTTCCCCTAGCATAAGGCTTGCCTCCTTCCAGCCAGCCGGGATGCTTTGCTCTGACAGCTAGAGGTTTTGACTCTCTGGCTTGGCCTTAGGCCCTTGTCCCCAGAATTACCCTCATGGGAACTTTGGGCCAACAATCCTTGATGTTCCTGGAACCCACATCTTCTTGGCTTTGCTTCTGGACCACTAAGTGTTGGGTAATTTCTGGCATGTCAGAGTGAAGACACCTGGATTTTTGTCATGAACTTGATGTGTGAGTTTAAATAAGTCAGGGCTGCCTGCCTCAGCCCTCTTCAGATACCAGTTCTGAGGACCTTCAGCTTGCCATCTTGCATGCCTTGAACATATCCACCACTTCCCTGCTAATGCCCAAACCTGTCCTAACCAAGCCCCTTTCTCCTGCCACAAGACAAGGAGGGGGATGAGTCTTATCTGTAACCGGCACTCAGCATACCCTGGGTCCCTGTATAGTCACTGACCCACAGTTTCTCCTTTGGCTCTGTCCCCCAGACTGTGTAAACAGTGTTCTTGGGTCTTACCTCAGTGTAAGAGGTAAGAGGTAAATGGTTTGATATTAAAACTCCAACTAAAAATCTTATTTTATCTGCTTAAAAAAATCATTGTAATATATAGTGGAACTATATGTAACCTTGTTCTGTATTTTCCAACTCTCCTGTAAGTGTGTTATCATAGTTTCATAATATAAAAAAATTAAAATTAAAAGATAAAGTATGCCTTCCCACAGAAGCCCCTCCCCACCGCCTGGTCATTCTAATAGCCCTTCTTGTGTACCATTATCTCCTTCTTGGGGTATGGGAATGCTGTGTTCAGTATTCCAAGAGCTAGCGCACTGAGATTTGTACTTCTGTTTTGTTTCCAATCCAAATTGATTATTTTTTTCAGTTTTCATCCAGATGTTTGATATCATGTAAACACAGCTTGAAAGTGTTCCTGAACTGCTTACAGATGTACACCAGTGAAATCCTTTCCAAATTATATATAATGATGCTCTATTTATATCTGCCATAGTCTCTGGCTTGAGTTTTAACTATAAGACTAAACTGGAAAAAAAGTGAAAAATTCACATATGTGGATGATTTGTCTACTTGATTAAAGACTCCAGATATTTGGACATATTCAGGAATTGACATCGTTTCCCACTAAATGCAGGCATATCTGCAGCTATGGTATTCTGAACTGAATGTTTGTGTCCCCATTCATATGTTGAAGCCCGAAATCCTAATGTGAAGGTATTTGGAGATGAGTTCTTTGGGAGGTGATTCAGGTTAGATGAGGTTATGAAGGTGAGGTCCTTATAATGGGATTAGTGTCTTTATAGGAACAGATAGAATTGAACTCTCTCCCTCTCTCCATGAGCTCACACAAAGAAAGGGTCATGTGAACACACAGTGAGAAGGTACTGCGCTATGCTGTGCTTAGTCATCCAGCCATGTCTGACTCTTTGCAGTCCCATGGACTGTCACCCGCCAGGCTCCTCTGTCCATGGGGATTCTCCAGGCAAGAATACTGGAGTGGGTTGCCATGACCTCCTCCAAGGGATTTTCCCCACCCAGGGATCAAGCTCAGGTCTCCCACATTGCAGGGGGATTCTTTACTGTCTGAGCCACCAGGGAAGCCCAAGAATACTGGAGTAGGTAGCTTATCCCTTCTCCAGGGGATCTTCCTGACCTAGGAATTGAACTGGGGTCTTCTGCATTGCAGGAGGATTCTTTACCAGCTGAGCTACCAGGGAAGTGAGAATTTGGCCATGTACAACTCAAGAGAAAATCTCTCAGCAGAAGCTGACTATGCTGGGACTTTGATCTTAGATTTCTAGCCTCCAGACTGTGAGTAAATAACATTTCTTTTGTTTAAGCACCTAGTCTATGGTATCTTGTGTGGAGATTGAGCAGAATGATATACATGGGGACCGAAAATCTGCCGCTTCATTCAGTGTATGTTCACTGTGACTCTCGAACCTGCTGTATATAAGCCAAGACCTTCTTCCTTGATGTTTGGCACCAGAAGGACACCCTGTAAGCCCTGTAGATCTACTTAATTCTCATCAAGGCTTAGTTGCAGATACAGTATTTATGGGTGATTGCATAAAAGGTATTATAGCAGATTGTATTGTCCAAAGATGTTACAGTCTGGTCAAATTTCTGGCCCACAAAATTGTAAGGAAAATAAAATGGTAGTTGTAAGTCACTAAATTTGAGGGTAATTTGTTATGCATCTGTAGTAACTGTAAGAGATATACATTTCATTGATTCCTGTCAGTAAAATCCCACCCCTGAATCAAGCCCAACCAACAGAAAGCCTACCTTGGTTGGGTTGTTTTTGAGTGGCCCTCAGGTGTGGTGCCCTAGTTTGTACCAACAGACAGGATCAGAGGCAGCTGCTCTGTGGAGATACTGTTGAGAGGGGATCGAGGTCACTTAGAGCTTAGGGCAGGAGAAGTGTTTCTTGGGAGCAGTTGGTATCTTACAAACACTGTGAATCTTATTTTTGCTCAGCTTTTCCTCTTTGCTATGGCTTCTAGGAAGCTCAGGACTAATTCTGTGACCAACATGTAACAATTTTATTTCTTTATATCCTTCTCTATCCATTTTTGTAAGCCCCTTAAAAATACTTTTGAAACAAGTGTTTTGATGCAGTTGGGCTATAAATGAATTAATGCAGGAATGAATGTCCCTCAAATCACCTTAGAATTTGAGAATGTTATTAGATTGAGCTAGTTCCAACATAAAGCTTTATTATAACTTTATTAAAAACCAAACATATCTTGTGTGCATGCATGCTAAGTCACTTCAGTTGTATCCAACTCTTTGTGATCCCATGAATAGGCTCCTCTGACCATGGGATTCTCCAGGCAAGAATACTGGCATGGGTTCCCATGCCCTCTTCCAGGGGATCTTCCTGGTCCAGGGACTGAACCTGTATCTCTTACATCTCTTGCATTGGCTGGCAGGTTCTTTACCACTAGCACTACCTGGGAAGCCCACAAAATTGTAAGCAAAATAAAATGGTAAGATAAAACATATCTTACATTACCTAAAACAAAACTACCAGAAGCTAAAAGGGACCATCTAGACTGGAAGTTAAAAGAAATAATAATCCACTGCAAAGTAATATAACATCATTTAGTAAGTTAAACAATGAGGCATTTCAACAGGAAAAATGTGTTTATTGAGCACCCATTAGCTCGTGGGCACTTTCTAGATCCTTTATGTATTTAATTGCATTTCAGTTCAGTCACTCAGTTGTGTCTGACTCTTTGCAACCCCATGGACTACAGCACGCCAGGATTCCCTGTCTGTCACCAACTTCCGGAGCTTGCTCAAACTCATGTCCATTGAGTCAGTGATGCCATCCAGCCATCTCATTCTCTGTCATCCTCTTCTCCTGCCTTCAGTCTTTCCCAGCATCACGGTCTTTTTCAATGAGTCAGTTCTTTGCATCAGGTGGCCAAAGTATAGGACCAAAGTAATAGATTAAATTACATTTAATCATGTTTCATCCAGATGGCCCTATGGACATAAAGTTATCTTAAGTTCAAATGAAAAACTGATTAGAGAGGTTGAAAAGCTTGTCCTGGTCACACAGCTAAATGGGAGAACTAAGCTTTGGACTCCATGCCCTTTCCAATTACGGTGGGAATTGATAACCACCCTGAGGTGCACATAGGTTAGAGTACTTCTCCAGGCATAGGTCAAATCCTCTTCAAGTTCAGATGCATCTCTTTCATGGGAATGGGGTTTTGCTGCAACTAGTTCTGCTGGAGGAAGGAACCAGTGGCCTGGGGTGCAGCAGGCGGGATGGATAGGAAGCAGAGACATGCCCCCAGGGGACAGCCTCTTACACAATCCTCACTTTCTGAGCTGTTTTCTTTTCCCCCTTCCATATTAATCACCACCACACCCCACCCTCCTCAGAAGAATATCATTGCTTCTTCAAAGAGACTCCTGAAAAACTCAGATGTTGGCCACCACTGTGGGTGAGGTTTCTGCTTGTTTCTGGGCACTGGCACATTGAGAGGCGTTTGCCTTTTCTCTTCACATCTGGATGGAAGGGGCTTCCCTGCTGATTCAGAAGATAAAGAATCTGCCTGCAATGCAGGAGACCCGAGTTTGATCCCTGGGTCAGGAAGATCCTCTGGAGAAGGAAATTGCAACCTACTCCACTATTCTTTGGAGAAGGGAATGGCAATCCATTCCAGTATTCCTACATGGAGAATTCCATGGACAGAGAAGGCTGGCAGGCTATAGTTCATGGGATCACAAAGAGTCAGACATGACTGAACAACTAACACACACCAGTATTCTTGCCTGAAAAATTCCACAGACAGAAGAGCCTGGCGGGCTACAGTCCATGGAGTCACAGAGAGCTGGACATGATTGAGTGACTAACACTTTCAATTTTGTGGACAGAAACAGGAAAAAGGTGTTCTTGGTACTGAAATAATTCCTTTCAATGGATTCAGCTAGGAGATCAGGCAAGCATCATGACCATGGGCTTCTAGGCAGTGCCTGGACATTCTTGCATTTCATATCAAGAAGGGTTCGGTAATGATCCCCTGCTGGCTGTGTCCTCTGCCAGGCAGTGATTTTAAGCACCAGAGAGAAGAAACCCAAACCTTTGGGCAAGAACTCCATCCAAGCCCTGACTGCATGCTGTCATTTATCTGGATGATGCCGCTGGAACTATGACCTAAATTCTCAAATCTCTCTAATGCCTTGCCTACATAAATGGACTTTTAGCTGCTATTAGAGTTAACCTTCTAAGTAGGCATGAGGTGATTTAAGGGGTGTGGTTTGGGTAAACCAAACAGCTCCACACCTTCTCTCCTGCTGGGCACGTGCCTAAAGTCCCACCATCAGGGATTCAGATCACAGAACCAAGAGGAAGCTTTTAGTGTACAAGAGCCTCTTAATAAAAACATCCCTAGATGGATACCTGGAGCAGATCCAGGGGAGTCCCAGGCTGAACTGCTGCCTTCTCTGCGCTCAGCCCCTTCTCCCTGTTCCAGCAGCTAATACCTTCATTAGGCCATTGTACTCAGTCCTGGTTGGTTCTGGAGCCAATTCAGTGTGTTAGTTAGTGTCTTTCACCTACCAGCAGATGGGTTTGGCAGTTGACTCACTCACTCACTCACTCACACAGTTTTTGTTGAGCAGCTCCATGCTCAGGTGCCAGACATTTGGCTGGACTCTGAGGATACTGGCAGGAGCACAGTCCTGGCCATCATGGGGGTGTACATTATGCTGGAGGAGGCAGACAAGTTCACTAATAAATGTGTCATGGGTCAGATAGTGATGAGCACTGTGAAGAAAATAAGGGGCTGGATGTGTGATATTTCACATGGGCAGAGAGCAAAGTTCTCTTGGATGAAGTGACAGTGGGGCAGAAGCTGTGTGCAATGAGCCTACAAGTGAGCCAAAGACATGGGGAAGGGTGTCCAGGCAGAGGGGCACAGGGTGTGCTGGAGGACCCTCAAGGGGCCTGGGGGAGCTGGGAGAGGGATGGGGAGGGAGTCAACGAGGAGGACAGTGGGAGGCGGGCAGGAGTGGTCATTCCACACTCCCCAGTCTGAGTGCTTGGAAGGCTTGGAGTAAACCCTGGTAGACAGCACTGGCCAAGCCACGGCGTCTCTCCCAGAGAGCCAGGGACCTGCATCCCAAGCCCCAGCTTATCTGGACGACACCCTGGAAATTGCCTGCCAGTTCCCCTGGAGCTGGAACCCTGCGCCTCCCTCTGCATCAGCAAGGACCATCCCTCTGGTGGCTCCTGTAGCGTCTCCTCTCCGCCCCCACTGTGGCCCCTCTAACCTTCCCTGGTCATCCCCATCCCCTACCCCTGACATTAGGGTGGGAGCAGGCACCTTGCAGGTTGGTTCTCCTTAGCTCTAGCTCAGCCACCTATTGGCTTCTGTGCCACCCACTGTGTGCCTGGCCAGTCCTCCCACCTCATTCCTGGGGCTGGCTTGTTTGCACAGAATCACTGCTCAGAGCTATAAGATGCTTTGTGGACAAAGACCTTCCACCTTGTGATTTTGTCCAGGGCTCACCCTGGGTAAGCCTTTTCCTGCCCTTGGGAAATCCACTGAGTACTTGGTGTGTGCTAGGCACTGTGCTTTACATGTGTCAAGATTATCAAGATTTTCCAGTAAGATAGATGTTACTAAATTTTATCCCTATTTTACAGATGAGAAAATGGAGACTCAGAAAGGCTAAAGCATTTGCTAAACATCATACACAGCTGGTGAGTGGTGAAATTTCAGTTGAAACCAAATCTGTCTTTCCCCAGAGCCCCTCCCATAAAAATGAAGAGTTGAATGTATTCAGAAAGAGGTTTTGAACAGAGAATTGTAAAAGGGACAGCCCTGCAGCTCCAGCATAGAGGAGCTGATCTGTGCATTTTGCCTGCGTTGTTCACCTAACAGGAATGAAGATCCTGAAAATTGTCCTGCCATTCCTCACTGGTGATGGCTCTGCTATGCCAGCATCCCAAACCATGCAGCTCCCCTGGCCCAGAGCTCCCTGATTGCAAGTGAAAAATGCCTGCATTTATAGTACTTCCCCTGATGCATAAATGTTCTTTTTTCTGGCCTGCATGCCTGGCCTCTTACATCAAACGTTCGCCCTCTGGGTACCGTGGATTGGGAACACAAAGCTAATTATGGCTCCGTCTCTGCTGTCGTGGGCACCCCAAAGAGTTGCCGTTTTGAGATGACTGCTTCCTGCCCCTGTTTTTCTGAGGAGAAGCACATGCTGCTGCCTTTCCCCACAATTCTTCTCAGGTCTGCAAGTTCTTAATGAGCACCTATTACCTGTGAGACTTGGTCCTGGGCCTACTTAGTGAGAAATGAGATCTTTTTAGTCTTAAAGAGTCAGTTAGCAAGTTTAGGGGGTGAGGGGAGAAACAGGGTACATGGACGACAATAACCCATAAAACCCTATTAGCAGGCAGAACAGAGCCTTTTTCTTGCTTAACTACGTGCCTAAAAACAAAACAAAAATGAAAGACAATGTTATTTCAACAAGATGAGCCTGAAATGAAAATGGACATGATGTAAAAATTTTTTCATAGAACATTCAAACTGAAAATTATGTTTTAGTAAACTTTTCTTTTTGAAAACTTCCACATTTACCTCAAATTTTGGAGGAATTTTCAGGAGATTATGAAGCTTCCATGAAACTGTGTAAGTCTGTTTTTGTTCAGCCTCCAGATGTAAACCTCATTGGGAAAGCTGACCCCCATTTTTAGAAATAATGGCAAAAGCATAGCATTGTGTGCAGTTTCCCTTGGTTCATTTGGAGACATCTCAGTATAATTCGTTTTCTATTGCTGTTTCATTGGTGGTCTCCCCTCTTCCTCAGGGATTGCCAATGAGGCTCCTGACAGGCTCTCCCCAGGGGTACTTCGGGGAGATGATTTCTTCAGGAAATCATCTTAGGGTGGCAGGAAGATACCAAAATCCTCCCTGCCACCATGTGTGGCCCCAGTAACCTGACACAGTACCCCAGATTTCACCAGTAAGGCTTTATTCCCTTTGGTGATGTGTGTGAACTTGTTTTGAGGGAATGATGGTAATGCACCAGAGCTCTTTCTGCAAATGAACTCTTGCACCAGAGGCCTAGATATACAGAAGTCAGATGTGAATTAGGGAGCTCCTTCTTCTTGCATTCTAGACAAGCCTACGCAACCTCTCCCACCAACCACCATCCTCTCCACAGCCTGATGAAGCCTTGGGATGTAACAGCCTTGAAGTAAACAGTAAACAGTTTTCTAGCTTCTGCAGCCTGTTTTCTCTCACATCTACCCTGATGTGGAGCTCAGCCACACTAGTTTCCCTGGGGCACCCATCATGGCAAGCATTTTTTGTGTGTGTGAGGCTTGCCGATGCCCCCTGAAGATTTTGAGGACATCAAAAGAGAGTTCAGTCTTCTGTCAGGCTCACCGCTTTGTCATTTGTCTTCTCTCACATCTTGGTTCTCCTGGGGCTCCAGGAGGGTATCAGCCTAGGGATTTTTTGCTGCAGATAATATAAATAGTCACCTAGATTGAGGGCTTCCTTTGCTGACAGAATGTGGCAGTTCCACTGTCCTGAAAGGTCAACCTGCCCAAGGTTTGTACCCTAAATATCGGGTACAAGTTTGCCACATAGCAAGTGTCCAGTAAATACGTGCTGAGTGAATGAATGAGCGGAATGCCAAAGGGATGTTTTCATATGAAAATAGAACTCACAAGGTTTCTTCTGAAATGGAGACAACAGGCAGGGGTGGGAGGCTGTGTCTGGTGGTTAACCTGAGGTTGCTATGAGACATTGTTGAAGGATTAGAAATGATGTGTGTAAACCACAGGCCACAGCACCTGGGACTCAGACTTTCACTGGAGAACACTTTCCATACCCTCTAGTCCCTTGTATTAATTCCCACAAACTGCAACCTTTGGCAATGGAATGAATTAGAGGCAACAAGCAGAGTTTGGAGAAGCAGGTTTCTGCACCTAGGAAGAAAAACTTTCTAACAGAATATTCTGGAAATGGAATTGGATCCTGGTGACATCCCCTTTCTACAATCATATGATGTTGAAACAGGGGGACTATACACCAGAGATGTGGGTAGGGGGTGGGCCAGATGTCTTTTAGGTTTCTCTCCCTCCCCAAGAAGCTCTGATTCTATTATGGCATTAAAAAAAATTCTTTTGTTGCTTTGACTTAAAATAGGTGTGGGGATGCTGCAAATTCAAATATGAGAGAAATCTCAGGAAAATTACGTTACTAGGAAACCAAAAGGGTTTGGCATTCTTTCAAGAGATTTTCTGTTCTGCCACCATATATTGTTCCTGAGGTCTTGCCAAGCCAAATTCTTTCTCTGTGGCTAGTTTTCTTTGGGCTGGATTCTCTCCCACAATGAGCCTTGGCCACTGAGCACCAAAAGCTACTTGTTGACTACTGCCTTTCCTGCTTTTAGGTATTAAGGCAGAAAGCAGAGTTTTCAAACATACTTCTTGTGCCAGGCATGAATGTGGATTTATTCTGGACATTTTGGGCTCTGTCAGTGAAAGCATAAGATGGCTAGATCAGGGTTTCCCAACCTTGGCACTATGACACTTTAGGCCAGGTAGCTCTTTGCTGTTGGGAGCTGCCCTGCGCATTATGTGATGTTCTGGCAGCATTCTTGTCCTCTGGCAGCTAGATTCCAGGAGCATCTCCCTGGTTGTAACAGTGTCAAATTTCCCAGATATTTCCAAATGTCCCCTGTCCAGAATTTCTCCAGATATCATCTTTTGTCCCCTGTCAAAATTGCCTGTGGTTGAGAACCGCTGGTCTAGGTAAAGACTGGAAGGAAGTCAGTCATCTCCATGTCCTGTTGGGCTCAGTAACTAACATATTGAAACCGAAATCCAGTTTTTCTGACCCCATAACCTGGGCTTAGGAGGCAGGACCTCAGTGTGATTAAGATCCAGAAACTGAAAGAACTGGATTCAAATCCTGACCCTCTTACTTCCGAGTTATTAACCTCTGTCAGCTTTAGTTTCTTCATCTGTGAAAAAGGGCAATAGTAGTATTTACCCTACTCTGTGGGCAAGAGGATTAAATGAGATAATGTTTACAAAATACTTATCATCACCTTACTTGATACTTAATAAAGTTGCAATCCATGTGGGCTATGATTATGACAAAACTTTCCAGGCTGAAAAAGATCATCTCTTTTCTTTTGCAAGTACCTTAAAAGTCTGCATGCATTCTTCATTAGACAGGAAAGGCTAAGTGGTATAACAAACAACCTGGAAGTTTAAGTGGCTAAACACAATAAAAATGCACACAATAGTCCATCACTGGTGTTTCTGGTAGGGCTGCCCCATTCCGGGCAGGTCCAAGCAGTGACACAGGGATACATGTTCCTTCGGTCTTATGACCTCTCTACCAGAATCCTTCTTGAGCATGAATGTTCTGTGGGAAACAAAACAAAACAACAAAAACTCACAAGACTTCTGAGATCAAATATATTTGAGAAATAATGCACTTATAACTTCAGAAAAATATCTATTTCTGCTTTATTGACTATGCCAAAGCCTTTGTGTGGATCACAATAAACTGGAAAATTCTGAAAGAGATGGGAATACCAGACCACCTGACCTGCCTCTTGAGAAACCTGAATGCAGCTCAGGAGGCAACAGTTAGAACTGGACATGGAACAACAGACTGGTTCCAAATAGGAAAAGGAGTACGTTAAGGCTGTATATTGTCACCCTGCTTATTTAACTTGTATGCAGAGTACATCATGAGAAATGCTGGACTGGAAGAAGCACAAGCTGGAATCAAGATTGCCAGGAGAAATATCAATAACCTCAGATATGCAGATGATACCACCCTTATGACAGAAAGTGAAGAGGAACTAAAAAGCCTCTTGATGAAAGTGAAAGAGGAGAGCGAAAAAGTTGGCTTAAAGCTCAACATTCAGAAAATGAAGATCATGGCATCTCGTCCCATCATTTCATAGGAAATAGATGGGGAAACAGTGGAAATAGTGTCAGACTTTATTTTTTTGTGCTCCAAAATCACTGCAGATGGTGATTGCAGCCATGAAATTAAAAGACGCTTACTCCTTGGAAGGAAAGTTATGACCAACCTAGATAGCATATTGAAAAGCAGAGACATTACTTTGCTAACAAAGGTCCGTCTAGTCAAGGCTATGTTTTTTCTAGTAGTCATGTATGGATGTGAGAGTTGGACTGTGGAGAAAGCTGAGTGCTGAAGAATTGATGCTTTTGAACTGTGGTGTTGGAGAAGACTATTGAGAATCCCATGGACTGCAAGGAGATCCTACCAGTCCATTCTGAAGGAGATCAGCCCTGGGTGTTTTCAGAAGGACTGATGCTAAAGCTGAAACTCCAGTACTCTGGGCACCTCATGCGAAGAGTTGACTCATTGTAAAAGACTCTGATGCTGGGAGGGATTGGGGGCAGGAGAAGAAGGGGACGGCAGAGGATGAGGTGGCTGGATGGCATCACTGACTCGATGGACGTGAGTTTGAGTGAACTCCGGGAGTTGGTGATGGACAGGGAGGCCTGGAGTGCTGGGATTCATGGGGTCGCAAAGAGTCAGACACGACTGAGCGACTGAACTGAACTGAACTTCTTTCTTGGAGATTCAAAGTTTTTGTTAGTGTATGAAGGACTGTGATGAATTCTACAGTGAAGAAACCCATTGAACTTTGTTTAACCCAGTGTTTCTCAGTAAGTCCTACTTATTTGAGAACTGGACTCCCCCTTGTTTATTTTGCTGTATCACCTATTAACAACACGTGGAACAAAAGTTCTGTGGAATGACCTGTGGGAAATCTGAATTTTGGTTTTGAGCGGAGAAATGACATCATCAGGCTCGTGTTTCAGAAAGGAAATTCCGGTCTCAGCTGGAAGGTTAGTTTGTAAAGGTGAGTGACTCAGGAAAGAGGGTTTTGTCACAATCCAGGCAATGACAAGGACCTGAACCAGGGCAGTGGCAGTGGGCTGGGACGAGAGATTTAGCATGTGTCTTAATCTGATGGAGCTGCCATAACAAAATACCACAGACTGGATAGCTTAAACAACAGACATTGATTTCTCACAGTTCTGGAGGCTGGGAAGTTCAAGATCAAGATTCTGGCAGGTTTCGTTCTGGGGGACTCTCTTTCTGGCGTGCAGATGGCTACCTTCTGGTTGTATCCTCACATGGTAGAGAGAGAGAGCTCTGGAGTCCCTTCTTCTTCTTCTGAGGGCACTAATCCCATCATGGGGGCTCCACCTTCATGACCTCATCTCATTCTAATCACCTTCTGAAGGTCCACCTTCTAACACCATCACTGTCATCACTGTGGAAGTTAGGGCTTCAGTGCATAAATTTTGGGGGGAACAAACATTCAGGTTATAACGAGACATTTCAGCAGTAGAATCACTTGGCCTTAGCAGGTAAGTGATGGTAGAAATGAAAATATCATCATTATCTATCCCATGTGACAGGACACTAAGAGCTGAAACAGAGAACTCAGAGGCTTGGAGGGAAGATGATGCATCTCTGATGTAGGTAAGGTCATCCACGGGAAAGGTGTCAGAAAGCAGAGCAGAAGGCTCAGGGCCGAGTCTTAGAGAACACCAGTCAGGGAGGGTTTGGAAATGAGCAGTCTGAGAGGAGAGAGAAGGGTTAGGTCTGCAGTCTGTCACAGAAACCATGGAAAAGGTTGTTTCAAGAAGGCCAGTGCATTATCATTTATAAAATAGATAACTAGTGGGAAGCTGCTGTGTAACACAGGGAGCCCAGACTGGTGCTCTGTGATGACCTAGAGGGGTGGGGTCGGGGGGGGGGAGGGAGGTTCAGGAGGGAGGATACGTATATAATTATATATATAATTATGCCGGATTTGTATTGTTGTACAGCAGAAACCAACACAACATTGTAAAGCAGTTACCCTCCAATAAAAATATAAAAAAAAATAGAAGAAGGCCAGTGCAGGTATTAAGTGCTGTAGAGGAGTTTTCTGGAAAGGAGGTGAAAAGCCACCTTTGAATTTCATCTGCATTAAAAAGCACAGTGTTACAGGATGGGGAAATGGAAGCTGACCTCAAGGTTTAAAGAGGCAATACAGCTAGCAAGGGTAGACACTTCTCTGGGGTGTTTGGCTGAACAGAAGGGAGTGGGGGAAGGGTTTTAGGGGAGGGAATTCTGTTGGGAAGGAAGCCAAGAGTAAGAGGGAGACAGAAGATGCCAGAGAAAAGGGGCCTAGGAGAGGGGAAAGAAAGCCCCTTCCTCTGAATGGAGGGCAGCAGGCAATATGGAGAGTAAAGCAGAGAAGCTGTGAGGTTAAGGCAGGAAAATGGCGAGAGTTTCCTTTCTTTCTAGAGATTGGACAGGAAGAGTATCTGTTAGCAGACAGAAGAGGAAGAGAGGTGCTTCTGAGGAGACGCCACCAAGCTCCCAAGACTTGTTTTATACGCAGATTTTTTTTTTCCAAAATGGAAGCATCTTCATTGCTTGTGTTGATCATGACTAGTAACATTAATAAAAATTCTCATTATTCACAAATATTGACAGATGACAGTGAAAAGTGAAATTCATCTATGATCTCACATCCCAGAAATAACCTCCGTTAGGTATGCCTCTTTCCAGATTCTTCTCTCTATGCCTCTTTCTCTCCATCTCCATTTCTCTGTCTTGTGGTTTTATTGCAAAAATGGGATCATGCCTACTGCTTTGCACCCTGCTTTAAAAAGCCAATTCTGGGCATCTTTTCATGTCTGTTCATATAATTCCTACCTTTTCATCATTTTAATGGCTGCATAGCATTCCATTTTGTGGATATATCATAAAGATTTCTGTTCCTTAAATTACATGATTTAAAAAGTTTGAGAGGCCACTTGGGGTTACACAGACTCAGGACTAGAAACACATAAAAAATTCTGAAGACAGAGAACAGCCACAGGCTCCAGTGTCATCTTGGAAAATAATTCTGTTGTCTGTAACTGTTTCTACTATGATTCCTTTAGGAGATGCTTGTTCTCCTTTTTATAGTTAAACATAGTTTTTGTATCACCATTCTCAGAACAATCACTCCTTATAATATGTTATATTTGATTTTAGAATGAAAACATGCTATCTCCTTATATGAGACATCAGTCTTACTTATGTGGCATTCCTACCAAAAGGACATAATCTGAATCTAATAATGATGAAATGTCAGACAAACTCAACTGAGGGCATTCTATAAAATAACTAGCTACTCTTGCAACTTTTCTGTTAATCTGACATGATGTCTAAAAAGTAAATTTGAATGGAAATACAAGCGTAATTCTTTCATTTTTATTATTGCTAAAAGACCTAGATATGCAGTTTGAAATGTTTACTTGGAAATGGTTGACTCATGACTCAGTAACCTTCAGAAAAATCACAAAAATTTAGCTTTTTTTTTTTTTTTTCCAGTGTTGCTGAGGACTCACTATCTTTTGTTCTCAGTTCTGGTGACACACAGTTGACCAGTTTACCACTCTCCCACACTTACTCTCCTCTTATTGAATATGTCTATCCATCCACTGACTTCCCAAACATCAAAAAACTATATGTATCTGATCTACCTGAGCATGATGTGTATCTGTAGCATTTCAATGTCAGATTAATAATTGTAGACATCTCCTTAAAACTCCACATTTCATCACCATCCCATCCTACTGTGATGGTATAAAATATATGTAGACTTGAATATTTCCTTCCCTCCTCTTGATTTGAAGAAGGCTGTCTTTTGCCTCAACTTTTGCTCCATGTGTTACATCCTAACTCTCTCTCTCTCTCCTCCCAAGTTTGGAAGAGTTTCCATTTGTCAAAAGTGTTCCAAGACTTTTCCAATACAGAAAGATTGGAGCAGAGAGGTTGGAGGGAAAAGGGAAGCACTTAGCCAGCAAACTGAACTCTGGAGTAGTGTGTTTGGAGGAAGAAAGGGAACAAAAAGGTATTCAAGAAATGTTGCTGGGAGTTATGAATGGGAGAGACAGAAGTAAAAGACTGGAATTCTTTTTGTTGTTAACTTTTTTTATTGTAACTCCATCTAGAGACTGGATGTATAGATCTGAAGTTTATAAGGGTTTTGCTATTCCTAACCTTTCAGTAACTCCCTGTTGCCTGTAAGATAACTTTTAAACTTTTTCATCTTGTCATGCAACCCCCTACTCTGTCCCTGATCTGGCCATTTGCCCTTTTACATTCCTTGTGGGACCCTCCTCTCCAACTTAACTGACTGCCTCGATGTCCCCCAACTATGCTGTGTGGTGTGCACACTCTGCCTTTTCTCATCTTTCTCCCACTTGGAATCTGGCTTACCGGTCTCTCTTTTTGAAAACTGGCTCCCCTGGAAGCCCTTGGCTGAGAGAGTATCTCACTTCTCTGTATCCCTATGGCACTCCTTGGCTCATCTTGCTCTTTAGTTTTCATTCTACCATCTCTTGTTGTTAGTTACTTTTTCCTGTGTGACTGGCCTCCTATGGCACATATAAACCCCCCTCCCCTCGACCCCTGTGTCTACCTTAGTGACTGATACTATAGGCTGTAAACTATAGGCTATGATACTAAGGGCTTCATAGGTGGTGCTAGTGGTAAGAACCCACCTGCCAATGCAGGAGACATAAAAGATGTGGGTTTGCTCCCTGGGTCAGGAAGATCCCCTGGAGGAGGGGCATCTTCCATGGCAACCCACTCCAGTATTCTTGCCTGGAGAATCCCATGGACAGAGGAGCCTGGTGGGCTACAGGCCATGGAGTTGCAGAGTCAGACACAACTGAAGTGACACAGCACATGAAACTAAAGACTAAAAATCTTTCTGTGATCTTAGTGGTGGCCACATTTTACTCCCTGATAGCTCAGACGGTAAAGAATCTGCCTGCAATGCAGGTGATCAGTGTTCAATCCCTGGGTCAGGAAGATCCCCTGGAGAAGGGCATGGCAACCCACTCCAGTATTCTTGCCTGGAGATCCCATGGACAGAGAAGCCTGGTGGTTGCAAAGAGTCAAGCACGACTGAGCAACTAACACTTTCACTTTCACTTTTCACCTCCCACAGCCTGACTTTGGCAGCCAGAGGCTCTCTGAACTCCATCTAGTTCTCCCTGTCCAGAGAGCTGGATGCTATTATACTTACACTGCAGCCCCTTCCATCCTTTGATTTACTTAAAAAATGTTTAACAGATACTCAAAAGCACTTTACACTCCCCTCACTCATGGTCGTTCCATTGGCTAGGACTTTGATGATTTTGTATTTTCAGATTTCACCTTTAAGAACATTATCATCTTCTCTCTCCCAGTACTGGGTATGCTAACCCCAGACGATGGGGATGCAAACACATGATCTGTCTTGTAAGGCAAAGTCTCCTTGAGATCTGCTCCAGTCATAGCATCTTCAGTCCTTTTTCATAACAATTTTTCTTTATTAAGACATTTCAGATATATTAAATAATCTCTATACTTAAAGGTCATATTTTATAGCACTTTTAAATAAATCAATATGCCAGAAGATTGTTTTATTATAAATTCTTCCTTTACACGCAGGCGTCAAAAGCTATTCCTGGCTGTTTTATTCTCTAGGCCATTTTAAGGTCTTCCTGGCTACTTATTTTTCTGCATCAGAAAACTTCAAGTATTTGAGTATCTTCTGCCACCTTCCTCGTTAGTCAAAGGCGAGACCTTACTCTGCCCTCCCACATCATCTCTCCCATTACTGCCCACACATCTCCGCTTTACAATATTAAGCAAAAGACAGTTTCCTAAGGTATGCGCCTGTGTTGAAAGTATTACCCCTTCAAATCAGTTCCCAGCAAGGGTCCTCTTGCCCCAGGTGTCACTCATGCCAATAGTGTGAGATGGAGTTCGACTCAGAAGCATAGGAAAGCTTTAGTCTTCAAACAATGAAGGGCGTGAGCTCTTTCTCTAGAGCACTAGCTTTCCTGAAACGTCCTCGGCAACGGACCAAAAGCAGGGCTGTTTTACAGAGGGCTCGTCAGCGGGAAGCGGGCAGAGTTCTTCCTGGTTGGGTGTAGCTGTGCTGCTCACAGGTGCTCCCGCTTGAAGTGGCAGGGCCAGCATCTCTGCACACAGCCCTCCACTGCCATCTTCTGCGCACGGCCCACCAAGCTGAGGGGCCAGGTGCAGCATCTCTGCGCACGGCACACCACTGCCGCCATCTTGAATTGCAGAGTTGTCCGCAGTGTCCCTGCGCAGGCTGAGGGGCCGGCATAGCCACGCCGCGCTAGAACTCTTGTCTGAAGTTCCCGGTGCTGTACCTCCATACTCAGTACCTTAGGAGCAAGAGAAACCAGACTAAACACAAAGGACCAAAAAAAGGTTAGACTTTATCTTTTCCAGATTTTATTTCCTGGGAATTGTTAATGGGTTTTGCTGGTAACAAATATATAACATGATCACTCAACTAGGATCTTACCAATACTGAGACACTTTCTCAGTTTGAATTTAGTTTCCTCCCTCCCTTTCTAATTTTTTGTGAAGCCCTCTAGTTCCAACAGAGCTTACTAGCTGTGGGACTAGATCACTTACTACCTCACGTACTACCTCACTTACTAGCTCTGTGACTGAGTCTCTGAGCCTCCTTTTCCTCATCTGTAGGATGGAAACTACTACCTTCTTTTATACAAAGAGTCAAAATACCCTAGCATTTTGGCACATAGGAGGAGTTTAAGAGATGTGAAGTCCTTTCCACCCTCTTTCTGCCTAAAGGATATCTTAGAACAGTGGGCCTCAAACTTGCATGTAAAAGAAACACCTGGGGTATTTGGAAAAAAACAAATGCCAGTGCCCGGTCCCCAGAGTCTGACTAATTAGATCTAGATGGGGCCTTTTTAATAACCGGTGATTGTAACACAGGTGGTTGACAGACCACCCTCTGAGAGATCTTACATTAGAATCAGGATTGTATGAAGGTAGAGCTGGAAGGGCCTCTAGATGACCTCATTCAACACTCATTCTCCATTTGGCTGACAGAGAAACTGAGTTTAGGTGACTCACCCAAGGTCACATAGGGAGGCAATGACTGAGCTAAAGTGGGAGCTCATGTTCCCTGACTGACTCACAGGGTGAGTGGCTGTGCCAGGCGGCCACCTCCTCTTTATTAGGAAACAGGGCCTTTCCTGGCTCCAGTTGAAGTTTCCCTGAGCAACTCCTTGGCAATAAATTAAGGGCTCAGACTTTTTAGTCAAAAGGTCTTCTAGAAACTGTTTTCTGTAAGGAATACTCTTGTATAGCAGTGTATACAACCTTTCCATTGCCTTGTTGAGAGCATCTGCAGATTAGGAAAAATTTATTCAGTTATTTCTTTGATTATAGTGGGTATCTTGCCGCCCTGTTAAATTTTCTTCTGGCATTCTCTTTAATTGAAGGCTGTAATGCTTTTGAATGAAAAACATTTCATTTGCTCATTTTAACTCTTTCACTGTAAGGTAAAACACAAATAGAAAAAAGACATACACATAAAAACAATAGGTTAGTGGATTGTTATAAGGTTAACATCCTTCAAACCACCACTCAGGTGAAGGCACAGAATTCTGCCGTCTGCCCCAGAAGTCCTTCCATGTACTCTGTCTTAATGACAAACTCCACCATCCCTCCCAAAGTAACTACAGTCATGCCTTTTATGGTTATCATTTCCTTGCATATCTTCACAGTTTGGTTACCTGCTTTGTGCATCTCTAGACAACAAAGTTTGACTTTGCTCTTTAGAAAACACTGACCTGTCTCTGAGAGCTCCTAAACTTCTCTTTCCTCTCTATTCCTTTCTCTTTCTTACAGTTTATCTTTTGAAAAACCTAATCTATCTGACCTATAGAGTTTCTTACAGGTTTGGTTTTGCTAATTACCAGAGGTTTGATCAAACTCGTAACATTGTTTTAACTGGATTGTTTGTGTTAAGTGTTCTTTCATTAGGAGGCATGTAATCTCTGGTTTTCACTCTTTTTCTCTTATATTGGCAATTATTGATGCTCAATGCTTTGATCTGTTAATTCATTGGAGGTTGCAAGATAGTAATATTCTATTACTTTGTTTTCATTTATTTATTGGAATAATTTTATAAGATGAGGCCCCTACTGTTCTTCTGTTGGCCACATTTTCATCTGGGTGAAAGGTACATATCCTTGTGTTCCTTGTAGTTTGGTATGACCATATGACTACAGCTTCCCTTGTAGCTCAGTTGGTAAAGAATCGGCCTGCAATGCAGGAAACCTGGGTTCGATCCCTGGGTTGGGAAGATCCCCTGGAGAAGGAAATGGCAACTCATTCCAGTATTCTTGCCTGGAATATCCCATGGATGGAGGAAGCTGGCAGGCAACAGTCCATGGGGTCACAAGAGCCAGACGTGACTTAGCGACTAAAACACACACACACGCACACGCACACGCACACGCACACGCACACGCACACACACACACACACACACACACACACACACACACACACACACCATTCTGGCCAATGAGCTATAAATGGAAGAATTCTATGCAACTTCTAGAAAGTATCTCTCCTCTTTTTAAAACTTTTATTGGAGTTTAGTTGATTTACAATGTTGTGTGTCGGGTGGACAGCAAAGTGATACAGTTATACATATAAATATATTATATTCATTCTTTTTCAGATTCTTTTCCCAGATAAGTTGTTGCAAAAAATTGAGTAGTTCCCTGTGCTATATAGTAGTCCTTCTCTGTTATCTATTTTATATATAGTAGTATATGTATATTAATCCCAGGTCCTAATTTACCTCTCCCCCAAACATTTCCTCTTTGATAACCATAAGTTTGTTTTTGAAATCTGTGTGTCTGTTTCTGTTTTGTGTAAGTTCATTTATATAACTTTGAACAATTAGATTCCACATATGAATGATAACATCTTTGTCTTACTTCATTCAGTATGATAATCTCTAGGTCCATCCATGTTGCTATAAATGGCACTATTTTGTTCTTTTTATGGCTGAGTAATAGTCTATGTATACATGTACCATATCTTCTTTATCCATTCCTCTGTTGATGGACATTTAGATTGCCTCTGTCTTTGGCTATTGTAAATAATGCTGCAGTGAACATTGGGGTCCATGTATCTTTTCAAAAATACGTTTTTTCCCCCAGATATTTGCCTAGGAGTGAGATAGCTGGGTCATATGGTAGCTCTATTTTAAGTTTTTTAAGAAACCTCCATACTGTTTTCCCTAGTGGCTGTACCAATGTACATTTCCACCAACAGTGTAAAATGATTCCCTTTCCTCGACATCTGCAGAATTTACTGTTTGTAGGCTTTCTGATGGTGGCCATTCTGAGTCGTATGAGCTGCTAATGATACCTCACTGTACTTTTGATTTGCATTTCTCTGATAATTAGTGATGTTGAGACCCTTTTCATGTGCTTTTTGGCCATCTGTGCCAATATACTTCAGTATTCTTGCCTTGAGAACCCCATGAACAGTATGAAAGGGCAAAAAGATAGGACACTGAAAGATGAACTCCCCAGGTCGGTAGTTGCCCAATATGCTACTGGAGATCAGTGGAGAAATAACTCCAGAAAGAATGAAGAGACGGAGCCAAAGCGAAAACAACACCCAGTTGTGGATGTGACCAGTGACAGAAGCAAAGCCCGATGCTGTAAAGAGCAATATTGCATAGGAACCTGGAATGTTAGGTCCATGAATCAAGGCAAATTGGAAGTGGTCAAACAGGAGATGGCAAGAGTGAACATTGACAAACTAGGAATCAGCAAACTAAAATGGACTGGAATGGGTAAATTTAACTCAGATGACCATTGTATCTACTACGTGGGCAAGAATCCCTTAGAAGAAATGGAGTAGCCATCATAGTCAACAAGAGTCCGAAATGCCGTACTTGGATGCAATCGCAAAAACAACAGAATGATCTCTGGTCGTTTCCAAGGCAAACCATTCAATACCACTGTAATCCAAGTCTGTACTCTGACCATTAATGCTGAAGAGGCTGAAGTTGAACAGTTCTATGAAGATCTACAAGACCTTCTAGAACTAACACCCAAAAAAGATGTCCTTTTCATTATAGGGGACTGGAATGCAAAAGTAGGAAGTCAAGAAACACCTGGAGTAACAGGCAGTTTGGCCTTGGAGTACAGAATGAAGCAGGGCAAAGGCTAATAGAGTTTTGCCAAGAGAATGAACTGGTCATAGCAAACACCCTCTTCCAACAACACAAGAGAAGACTCTACACATGGACATCACCAGATGGTCAATACCAAAATCAGATTGATTATATTCTCTGCAGCCAAAATGGAGAAGCTCTATACAGTCAGCAAAAACAAGACTGGGAACTGACTGTGGCTCAGATCATGAACTCCTTATTGCCAAATTCAGACTTAAATTGAAGAAAGTAGGGAGAACCACAGCAGCAGCAGCAGCAGGGAAAACCACTAGACCATTCAGGTATGACCTAAATTAGATCCGTTAAAATTATACAGTGGAAGTGACAAATAGATTCAAGGGATTAGATCTGATAGACAGAATGCCTGGTGAACTATGGTTAGAGGTTTGTGACACTGTACAGGAAACAAGGAGCAAGACCATCCCCAAGAAAAAGAAATGCAAAAAAGCAAATGGCTGTCTGAAAAGGGCTTACAAATAGCTATGAAAAGAAGAGAAGTGAAAAGCAAAGGAGAAAAGGAAAGATAAACCCATTTGAATGCAGAGTTTCAAAGAATAGCAAGGAGAGATAAGAAAGCCTTCCTCAATGGTCAGTGAAAAGAAATAGAGGAAAACAATACAATGGGAAGGACTAGAGATCTCTTCAAGAAAATTAGAAATACCAAGGGAACATTTCATGCAAAGATGGGCTCGATAAAGGACAGAAATGGTATGGACCTAACAGAAGCAGAAGATATTAAGAAGAGGTGACAAGAATACATAGAAGAACTATGCAAAAAAGATCTTCATGGCCCAGATAATCACGATGATATGTTCACTGACCTAGAGCCAGACATCCTGGAATATAAAGTCAAGTGGGTCTTAGAAAGCATCACTATGAACAAAGCTAGTGGAGGTGATGGAATTCCAGTTAAGCTATTTCAAATCCTGAAAGATGATGCTCTGAAAGTGCTGCATTCAATATGCCAGCAAATTTGGAAAACTCAGCAGTGGCCACAGGACTGGAAAAGGTCAGTTTTCATTCCAATCCCAAAGAAAGGCAGTGCCAAAGAATGCTCAAACTACCACACAATTGCACACATCTCACACACAAGTAAAGTAATGCTCAAAGTTGTCCAAGCCAGGTTTCAACAGTTCGTGAACTGTGAACTACCAGGTGTTCAAGCTGGTTTTATAAAAGGCAGAAGAACCAGAGATCAAATTGCCAACATCTGCTGGATCATCAAAAAAAGCAAGAGAGTTCCAGAAAAAACATCTATTTCTGCTTTATTGACTATGCCAAAGCCTTTGATTGTGTGGATCACAATAAACTGTGGAAAATTCTGAAAGAGATAGGCATACCAGACCACCTGACCTGCCTCTTGAGAAACCTGAATGCAGGTCAGGAAGCAACAGTTAGAACTGGACATAGAACAACAGACTGGTTCCACATTGGGAAAGGAGTACGTCAAGGCTGTCACCCTGCTTATTTAACTTATATGCAGAGTACATCATGAGAACCACTGGGTTGGATGAAGCACAAGCTGGAATCAAGATTGCTGGGAGAAATATCAATAACCTCAGATATGCAGATGACGCCACTCTTATGGCAGAAAGTGAAGAAAAACTAAAGAGCCTCTTGATGAAAGTGAAAGAGGAGAGTGAAAAAGTTGGCTTAAAGCTCAACATTCAGAAAACAAAGATCATGGCATCTCGTCCCATAACTTCATGGGAAATAGATGGGGAAACAGTGGAAACAGTAGCTGACTTTATTTTTTTGTGCTCCAAAATCACTGCAGGTGTTGACTGCAGCCATGAAATTAAAAGATGCTTACTCCTTGGAAGAAAAGTTATGACCAACTTAGACAGCATATTGAAAAGCAGAGACATTACTTTGCCAACAAAGTTCTGTCTAGTCAAAGCTATGGTTTTTCCAGTAGTCATGTATGGATGTGAGAGTTGGACTATAAAGAAAGCTGAGTGCCAAAGAATTGATGCTTTTGAACTATAGTGTTGGAGAAGACTCTTGAGAGTCCCTTGGACTGCAAGGAGATCCAACCAGTCCATCCTAAAGGAGATCAGTCGTGGAAAGACTAATGTTGAAGCTGAAACTCCAAAACTTGGGCCATCTGATGTGAAGAACTGACTCATTGGAAAAGACCCTGATGCTGGGAAAGATTGAGGGCAGGAGAAGCGGACGACATAGGATGAGATGGTTGGATGGCATCACTGACTCAATGGACATGAGTTTGGGTAGACTCTGGGAGTTGGTGATGGATAGGGAGGCCTGGCATGCTGTAGTCCATGTGGTTGCAAGGAGTTGGACACGACTGAGTGACTGAACTGAACTGAATTGAACTTGGCCATCTGTATGTCTTCTTTGGAGAAATTCCTTTTAGATCTTCTGCCCATTTTTCAATTTTTTTTTTGATGTAGAGATGCATGAACTGTTTGTATATTTTGGAAATTAATTCCTTGTTGCATCATTTGAAAATATTTTCTTCCATTCTGTAGGTGGTCTTTAATTTTGTTGATGGTTTCCCTTGCTTTACAGTAGCTTTGAACTTTAATTATGTCCAGTTTGTCTATTTTTGTTTTTATTTTCATTACTCTAAAAGATATTGCTGCAATTTATGTCAAAGAATATTTTTGCCTATATTTTCCTCTAAGAGTTTTATAGTGTCCAGCCTTACATTTAGTGTTTGATCCATTGTGAATTAATTTTTGTGTCCTATGTTAGAGAATGTTTAAAAGGCAGAGGTTAGAGAATGTTTTCAAAGGCAGAGGAGGACTTTTTTTTTTGCCTTATCTTCCTTTCTAAGAAGGCAAGTATATGGGAGACTTATAGAAGATAAGGGCTAGTTAGTAAACTTTGTTTTGTAGACTGTTCTGGCATGGGCTTCCCTGGTGGCCCATTCGGTAAAGAATCTGCCTACAATGCAAGAGACCCAGGTGCAATTCCTGGGTCAAGAAGATCCCTTGGAGGAGGAAACGGCCACCCACTCCAGTATTCTTGCCTGGGAAATCCCATGGACAGTGGAACCTGGTGGGCTACAGTCCTTGGGCTCACAGAGTCAGACATGACTGAGTGACTAACACTTTTACTTTTTTCACTAGTGGGCTGATAAGAATCTAGAGATGTGTCTGGTGATTAATTTCTATCCTTCCTGTTAGAGAGTGAAGGGGGAACATCTTTACATATTTATGTCCCACTCCCTGGTGGCTCAGAGGTTAAAGTGTCTGCCTGCAATGTGGGAGACCCAGGTTTGATCCCTGCGTCGGGAAGATCCCCTGGAGAAGGAAATGGCAACCCACTCCAGTATTCTTGCTTGGAGAATCCCATGGACGGAGGAGCCTGGTAGGCTGTAGTCTACGGACTACGCATGTACACGTGTAGAGTTGGACATGACTGAGCAACTTCACTTTCACTTTTCACTTAGGCAAAAAGAAGGAGGACAGAAAACTTTTATTTGATCCTTTTCAATTGCATTCAGCTCATAAATCCTTATGTTCAAGTGGCATATTTGGAGTGGCATATTCTGCTACCCTTCACCTTGATATATATGAAGTTTCTATATGAGTTTGCTCAGGCCGTTGTAACAAAGAACCACAAGCTGGGTGGCTTAAAATAACAGAAATGTATTCTTTCACAGTTCTGAAGCCCAGAAATTTGAAAGCAAGGTGTCCGCAGGGCCACACTCCCTGTGAAATCTCTAGGGGAGGGTCCTTCTTTGCCTCCTCCTAGCTTCTGGTGGTTGCTGGTAACCTTTGCATTCCTTGTTTTGTAGCTTCATCACTGTGTCTTCTCTTTTTTAAGGACATCAGTCATGCTGAAGTTGGCCCATTCTAATCAGTACAATCCTATCTTAACTAATTACATGTCCAAAGACCCCTGTTTTTAAACAAGATCATCCTCACAGGAACCTGGGATTAGGACTTCCCTCTTTTAGGGGAACGTGGTTCAGTGCAGATCCATGCCTGTGCTCCTTCTAGTGGAGTGGGTGAGTAGGCAGTTGGCTGTGTGGGTCCGTAGTGATAAGGCTGTGGAGACAGAGGAAGATGGCAAGAACAAATAGTGACAATGGAGTGTGAAAATGCTAAAATAAAGATAGGAAGAAAATAAGCGGAGAACTAGAGAGTGTGGGCTGTGGGGGAGAGAGGGCAGGGGGCCCACAGAGAAGAGTTAAAATTGATTCCGTTGCTGAGTGGGATCCTTCAGGCAGACAAGGAGCAATGTGAGCAGAGCGTGAAGACTTGAGCAGTCTATGGCAGCCAGGGACTGACATGCTGTCTTTGGGGTAGCTAGAATGGAGGGTGTCTTGTGGCCTTGAGTCTTGAGGGACTTGGGTTTTGTGCTAAAGTCTTCGCATGTAACTCTAAGGGAAGAGGAGCAGCTGAGGGCTTCTAGTGGGATCCATGAGATCAGATTTGAGTCTTAAATAAACTAGCTGGGAAGGCAGCATTGAAAATGGACTGGAGAGGTTTTTGTGGGGGTTTTAGTGAGCATGGGAGAGCATTAGCTGCACTACACCTGCCTCCCACACGTTCGAACTCTAATACTTGACTTCCAGACCCACTCTGGCCCCTGTGGTTTTGCTGACCACCTCACCAACAGTGTAGAAGTGTTCCCTTTTCTTCAGATCCTCTCCGGCATTTATTGTCTGTGGATTTTTTTGATAAGGGCCCTTCTGACCAGGGTGAGGTGATACCTTGTTGTAGTTTTGCTTTGCATTTCTCTGATAATTAGTGATGTTTAGCATCTTTTCATGGGCTTTTTTGCCATATATATGTCTCCTTTGGAGAAATGTCTATTTAGATCTGCCTATTTATTTATTTATTTTGACATAGAGCTGCAAGAGCTGTTTGAATATGTGCCAGGTTTAGAATTAAATATTTTTACGTGTATCTTTATCTTTGGTTTGACCCTGAAAGTTAAGTCAGTATTCATATCACACAATAGAAATTATAATCACCCCAGCCTTACAGAGGAGGAGAAAGGAGGCCCAGAAAAGGTAAGTCACTGGCCCAAGGACACACAAATAGAGGAGTCAGGATTTGAACCCCTTGTAGCTTTCTAGAGTGATGGGCATGTACATAGCTTCAGGTTGAGCTCTCTCCCTATCTCTTCAGGAATCTGCTTTTAGAAAACAGGTAAATTATTCTTCGAGGCATCAATTAATAACAAGGCGGTCATTACCTCAAGTTGCTTCCATTTTGATAGGGGCTGCCACATTAATGGCTTGAGCAGTACTGCCAATCCTGGGAAAGTAATAGAATCACCAAAGGAGTGTTAAAAATATCTAGATTTCCTGCCTCCACTACAGTCTGCTTATAGCAGAATTTTTCAGGATGGATTTTAGAATCTGTATTTCTGAAAAGCTTCCAAGAGATCATTTATAGATAGAAAATATAAAAACTATAAAATAAAGGAGTACAAGAAAATATAGGCATTTTAAAATTTAAATTTTACTACAATCAAAGTTGATCAGTTCAGTTCAGTTGCTCAGTCGTGTCTCACTCTTTGTGACCACATGGACTGCAGCACTCCAGGCTTCTCTGTCCATCACCAATTCCCAGAGCTTGCTCAAACTCATGTCCATTGAATCGGTGATGCCATCCAACCATCTCATTCTATGTTGTCCCCTTCTCTTTCCTTCAATCTTGCCCAGCATCAGGGTCTTTCTCATTGAGTCAGTTCTTCGCAGCAAGTGGCCAAAGTATTGGAGTTTCAGCTTCAGCATCAGTCCTTCCAATGAATATTCAGGACTGATTTCCTTTAAGATTGACTGGTTTGATCTCCTTGTAATCCAAGGGACCCTCAGGAGTCTTCTCCAACACCACAGTTCAAAAGCATCAATTCTTTGACACTCAGCTTTCCTTATAGTCCAACTCTCACATCCATACATGATTACTGGAAAAACCATAGTTTTGGCTATATGGACCTCTGTCAGCAAAGTAACATCTCTGCTTTTTACTATGCTGTCTAGATTTGTCATAGCTTTTCTTCCAAGGAGCAAGTATCTTATCATTTCATGGAGGCAGTCACCATCTGCAGTGATTTTGGAGCTCAAGAAAATAGTCTCACTGTTTCCATTGTTTCGCCATCTATTTGCCATGAAGTGATGGGACCAGATGCCATGATCTTAGTTTAAAGTTGATACACAGTGATAGTTTGTGGAACATAGTTGTAACACATATGGCAGGTGTTAGGTATATAAGTTGGGGCACCACTAACTGCTATACATACCAACTCATTACTCCTATGGCTTAACACAATAGAAATCAATTTCTCACTCATATGAAGTCCATGATGTTTGGATGCAGCTGTCTTCCAGCCATGCATTCGGGAACCCAGGCTCTTTCAGTTTGTGCATTTCAGTCATTAACATGTGGCTTCCAAGGTTTTTGGGGAAGACCATTAGGAGGGACACTCACAAGTGGGCTTTTTATGACCTGGATCTGAGAGTGAAACACACTTATAGCATGCTTCAGCGGCTGAAACTTGGTCTGTTGATATGTCCAAGCACTAGGGAGGCTGGGGCATATAGTCTGGCTGTTCCCAGGAGGGTGAAGATACAGGTTAGGTGAACAGTTAGCCTGTTCCTATTCCAAAGAATTAATATCTTATAAGTTGATAATAAAAAGGCAACTGGATAACCAACAAAGACTGACTGTATAGCACAGAGAACTCTACTCAATATATGAAATAACCTAAATGGGAGAAGAAATTGAAAAGGGTAGATGCATATATATGAATAACTTAATCACTTTACTGTATACCTGAAACTAACACAACATTGTTAATCAACTATAATCCAATATAAAACAAAAATTTATAAAAAGCAATCAATCCAATTAAAAATGGGCAGAGGATAAGGACAGACTATTCACAGTAACACAAACCCAAATGACTAATGAACATGAAAAACAGGCTCAAGCTCTCTGATAGAAAAACTTAAAAAAAGAAAGAGTAACAATAGGTTATCACTCTCCACCCATCAGATGGACAGAAACTAGAGAATGGTAACACCTACTACTGGTGGGAAGTAGGATTGAGTACACTTGTACTCTGTTGGGTAGAGGGGTAGATTGATACAACATTTTGGAAAAAAATCTGGCATTAGCAGTTAAAATTGAAGACATGCATCATTTCAACTTAGCGATTCCATGCAGAGAATCTCTTTCATAGAATAGAAGTAGTGTTTATAGATAGATATGTCCTAGAATATTTGTTGCATAGTGATAAAAATAGAATGTAAAATTACCATCAATAGGGGAATAGTTCAATGTACTGTCACTATCAATATTATGGAATATTTTGAACTTTTAAAAAAGATGATTAAGGTATTTCCATGAGGATTAAACAAGGAAATCGAGAGTCAGCAAAATGTATATGATTTCTCTTTAGAAAAAGGGATAAATCAAAGGATAATCCAGATCTTCCTTTTAAACCTGTCATCGTTTTCATTTCCATCATTATTCAATGCCTGTCTGTGTGTGCATATAATTGATGAGCATAGAAAAAGTTGTTAACTTTGGTAACCTGGGCCAAAGACTGTGGGTAACAAAGGACAGAGGCAGAGTAAGAAGGTAACCTTCCCTCCGCAAGCCACATTTAAAGAGGTAGCAATAAAAGTAGCATGTGTGACAAGACTTCATAAAACCTATATTATTATATATATAAATAAGGTCACTGATATGTTAGTGATGGTTATCTCAGGGTAGAATTTCAGGTGAGTTTTATTTTCTTATATCTTTATATATTGTTTAACATTTTACAATAAACATTTATTTCTTATGTAAATGCCAGAGAGACCAATGAGCTTTTTCATTATATAAAAAATAAAAAGCTTCCTGAATGATTCTGATGATTAACCAGGCTTCACCATTAGGGTTTGACTCCAGTTCAGTTCAGTTCAGTTGCTCAGCAGTGTCCCGACTCTTTGCGACCCTATGAACCACAGCACGCCAGGCCTCCCTGTCCATCACCAACTCCCAGAATTCACCCAAACCCATGTCAATTGAGTTGGTGATGCCATCCAACCATCTCATCTGCTGTCATCCCCTTCTCCTCCTGCCCTCAATCTTTCCCAGCATCAGGGTCTTTTTAAATGAGTCAGATCTTCGCATCAGGTGGCCGAAGTATTGGAGTTTCAGCTTCAACATTAGTCCTTCCAATGAACACCCAGGACTGATTTCCTTTAGGATGGACTGGTTGGATCTCCTTGCAGTCTAAGGGACTCTCAAGAGTCTTCTCCAACACCACAGCTCAAAAGCATCAATTCTTTGGCACTCAGCTTTCTTTATAGTCCAACTCTCACATCCATACATGACTACTGGAAAAACCATAGCTTTGACTAGACAGAACTTTGTTGGCAAAGTAATGTCTCTATTTTTTAATATGCTGTCTAGATTGGTCATAACTTTCCTTCCAAGTAGTAAGCATCTTTTAATTTCATGACTTGGGAAGTTAAAAAATATTCAATCATCAGAAAGCAGAGTATTTAAGAAAACACTTCTGAGTGAGGTGGCCTTGCTGGGACTCTAGAAGCTACTCACCCTGGATCATTTGCTACTTGTAGCATGCTAAGACTGGCTCTGAGGGAAAGTGATGATCAGGTGGAGTGTGAGATGTCTGGGGAATATGAGGATTGACTCCTGGTAAATAAACTGTGGAAAATTCTGAAAGAGATGGGAATACAGACCACCTGACCTGCCTCTTGAGAAATCTGTATGCAGGTCAGGAAGCAACAGTTAGAACTGGACATGGAACAATAGACTGGTTCCAAATAGGAAAAGGAGTACGTTAAGGCTGTATATTGTCACCCTACTTATTTAACTTGTATGCAGAGTACATCATGAGAAACGCTGGACTGGAAGAAACAAGCTGGAATCAAGATTGCCAGGAGAAATATCAATAACCTCAGATATGCAGATGACACCACCCTTATGGCAGAAAGTGAAGAAGAACTGAAGAGCCTCTTGATGAAAGTGAAAGAGGAGAGTGAAAAAGTTGGCTTAAAGCTCAACATTCAGAAAACGAAGATCATGGCATCTGGTCCCATCACTTCATGGGAAATAGATGGGGAAACAGTGGAAACAGTGTCAGACTTTCTTTTTTTGTGCTCCAAAATCACTGCAGATGGTGACTGCAGCCATGAAATTAAAAGACGCTTACTCCTTGGAAGAAAAGTTATGACCAACTTAGACAGCATATTGAAAAGCAGAGACATTACTTTGCCAACTAAGGTCCGTCTAGTCAAGGCTATGGTTTTTCCTGTGGTCATGTATGGATGTGAGAGTTGGACTGTGAAGAAGGCTGAGCGCCAAAGAATTGATGCTTTTGAACTGTGGTGTTAGAGAAGACTCTTGAGAGTCCCTTGGACTGCAAGGAGATCCAACCAATCCATTCTGAAGGAGATCAACCCTGGGATTTCCTTGGAAGGAATGATGCTAAAGCTGAAGCTCCAGTACTTTGGCCACCTCATGAGAAGAGTTGACTCATTGGAAAAGACTCTGATGCTGGGAGGGATTGGGGGCAGTAGGAGAAGGGGACGACAGAGGATGAGATGGCTGGATGGCATCACTGACTTGATGGACGTGAGTATGGGTGAACTCCAGGAGTTGATGATGGACAGGGAGGCTTGGTGTGCTGCGATTCATGGAGTTACAAAGAGTTGTACATGACTGAGCAACTGAACTGAACTGAACTGAAACATCAGTTTGTGGTTCAGGTGTTGACTTTGAAATCTGAAAGTTCTTGGTTGGGGACAGGATAGTTAGTGGAGAGGTGGATGGCAGGAAAGCAGTGATGCTCAGGGGGTGGGGCAAA
Organism: Ovis aries; assembly: GCF_016772045.2. Lineage (NCBI taxonomy): Eukaryota > Metazoa > Chordata > Mammalia > Artiodactyla > Bovidae > Ovis > Ovis aries. The sequence goes on along the minus strand of NC_056060.1, from coordinate 57,435,928 downwards.
GGCCTTGTTGCCAACCAGGCTGGAGTTTGAATCTGGACCCTGCTACTCACTAGACACATTACTGCACCTGCTTGGGCCTGCGTTTTCTTGTTAGGAAAAGTAAGGATAGTGATGCCTCCATGGCTATGTGGATGCTGGAGGTGGCCCGGTTGGTGTTGTATTTGTGTTGGCTTGTAGGAAAGCTCAAGGCCTTGGTCCTGGGAGAGCCTGTTGCTCAGCTCAGTGGGCAATGAGGGGCAAGGAGCATCAGCAAGGCTTGAGGAAATGCAGGCCATGGGAAAGATAAGAGGCTCAGGCATGCCTGGCTGAGGGCCTCTGCAATTCCTGACCCTCTTGCCCTCCGGACTCAGTGTCCTGTACTTTCTTTCCTTAGTAAATTCCTGTGGATTGGAGTTAGGTGACTGTGATGGAATAAATTATTTCTTTTTATTTTTAATTTTTTTAATTAAAATAAATTTTGTTTTGGCCACACCAAGTGGTTTGTGGTATCTTAGTTCCATGACCAGGGATTGAGCCCCGGCCCTTAGCAGTGAAAGTGTGTAGTCCTAACCACTGGGTGCCAGGGAATTTCCCCTCTGGACTAAATGTTTGTGTGCCTACCAAATTAATATGTTGAGGACCCAACACCCAGTGTGACTTTATTTGGAGATGGGGCCTCCAAGGGAGTAGTTTAAAAGAGGTCATAAGGATGGTGGAGGCTTGACCCGATAGGTTTATTGCCTTGTAAAAGAGACCCCAGAGAGAGCTCGCTTTCTGCACTCACATACCTTGGAAGGGCCACGTGAAGAAGGGCCATCTGCAACCCAGGAAGAGAGGCCTCATTAGAAATGAATCTGGAAAAAAACCTTGATCTTAGACTTTCCAGCCCCCAGAACTGTTAGAAAATACATTTCTCTTATTTAAGCCACCCAGTCTGTGATCTTTTGTGAGGTTTTAGTTGTTAGTAATAAAATTCCTTTATTCTATTAACTGTTCACAATGTGCTTCTCAAGATTGACATAGAATCAGGGACACTCAAAATGTTCTAGGCCCAGAAAGGAGACAGATGAGTAAACAGAATTGAAAGCTTTCCATACTTGGAGCTCTGAGAGCCAAGAGAAGGGTGTGGAGAGCTAGTACACACGACCCATGCTGTGCTGTGCTTAGTTGCTCAGCCGTGTCTGATTCTTTGCAGCTCCATGAACTGTATCCTGCCAGGCTCCTCTGTCCATAGGGATTCTTTAGGTAAGAATATTAGAGTGGGTTGCCATGCCCTTCTCCAGGGGATCTTCCCAACCCAGGTCTCCCGTATTGCAGGCAGATTCTTTACCATCTGAGTCACCAGGGAAGCCCAAGAACACTGGAGTGGTAGCCTATCCCTTCTCCAGGGAGAAGTTCCTGACCCAGGAATTGAACCGGGTTCTCCTGAATTGCAGGTGGATTCTTTACCAGCTGAGCTACCAGGGAATCCCACACGACCCAGTAGTTGCTAACTGGGATTGTGAATATATTTTCTCTGCCTCCAGTAGTATTTAAAAAATTAAGAAGTCTCACATAAAAATCTAGTCTTCTATCTTCTCTTGATAACTCAGACTATGGTCCCATTGGGTCTGCATTTTCACTGTTTCCAGCTTTAGAGACACTGTTCACCACTGTTTCCACTACTCCCTATTGTTTATGTGCTCACACTGATGCCCTCTATATTATGTGTGATCCTTGATGTAAATGTTGCCTTTTATATGTTCATAAATATACACAATTAATTTTGGATTTTCCCCTATGTTATCCAGAAAGCCAGGTTAACTCAAACTAGGTCCAACCCCAAAATACTGATGCTGTGAAGGTCTCCTAGCACTGTATTGTATCACTGATGCAGGAAATTTCAGAGCTGGGAGGGACTTGGAGATCAGATAGCATAAGCGTCTCACTTCTCAATGTTGAAACATGCCCAGAGAGGTGAAGTTACCCACCCCAAGTCACACAGCTCAAGAGTAGATAGCAGAGCCTGGATGAGAGCCCGATTTTCCTGACGCCTACTCCAATGCTTTTCGCTTCTGATAAATCATTCCCTCCTCCCCTTATTATCTTGGTAGAAAAAGAAAAGTATCAATTTGCCACATAGAATTGGGAAAGTACTGTCATGTGATGTTAAATCCATGTTCAGGCCCTTTTCTTCACACTGTCAGAGAAATTATCAAAAGAAAACTATTGGAAAGTGTTAGCCGTGCATTATGGCTTCCAAGCCCATGAGCGCAGATGTCCACTGGCAAAGTTGAAATAAAAATTGGAAGAAATTAAAACTCATTTTGTTTTCCAGGCCCTGGTGATAAAAAATTCTTGCTGCAGATGAGTGTTCAAGCCCAGTCTCCTCCCCCTTATTATCAAACAAAAGCAGAATACAACAGAAATAGAAACTAATGCAGAAATCTGCTATGGATTTCTTCTTTTGTGTACCAATGTTGTTGTTGGTCAAATCACATTATGGAGTATCCATTACACTGGCTTCTCTTTCTAGGCCCCAGAGTAATGACTGGGATAAGAAGGAGTGGCCCATTGTAAAGCAGGATGGCATGAGATACCTATCTCTTTGGGTCTCTCTGCCCCAAATTTGTGGAGAGAGTAATTAAGCATGAAATCCACCAAAGATAAACCAGATGGGAAGCTGTGTCATCTGGTGGGTAAAGAAGGCTCTGGGCTTTGGAGCCAGACTTTCTGGGTTTGAATATCAGCTCTGTCATTCACCAACAGTCTGACTTTGGGCACTTGATTCCCCTATTTTCTCATTGGTGAAATAGAGATGGACTCTGGATCCTCCTTCTAGGGTTATTTTGAGGACTTGAAACACTTCAGTCCATTCTGAAGGAGATCAACCCTGGGATTTCTTTGGAAGGAATGATGCTAAAGCTGAAGCTCCAGTACTTTGGCCACCTCATGAGAAGAGTTGACTCATTGGAAAAGACTCTGATGCTGGGAGGGATTAGGGGCAGGAGGATAAGGGGACGACCCAGGATGAGATGGCTGGATGGCATCACGTACTCGATGGACGTGGGTCTGGGTGAACTCTGGAAGATGGTGATGGACAGGGAGGCCTGGCGTGCTGCGATTCATGGGGTCGCAAAGAGTCGGACACGACTGAGCGACTGAACTGAACTGAAACACTGAGGCCCAGCGTCTGGCTTGACAGTTGTAAACTGGATGATTGTGGCAGCTTACCAAGATTCTCTCCTTGGATTAAACATTTGTTAGGGTCCTCTGAACTCTCTTTTTCATTAGGCTTTAATCTTGGGCTTCCATGTCTGTTCTTGCCAAGCCCAGTTTTATTAAGAATCTTTGTAAGTCAGTTTAGAGAGGCTCCTCCACCCTTGATACTGATCACCATTGATATATAATCAAATTTTTCATCTCTCGCCTTTGGAACCTGACTATCCTGGCCAGCCTTCATCATGAATCCTGTTAAGTCAGTCTAGCAAGAATTGCCCTAACACTGATGTCTCCTCTTAGTCGTTTCCCAAACACTGACCCCTCACTCTGTTCAGTGGTTGTGAATCCCTACTTGTCCTTGTTGAATTTGGAGTTGACTCCATCTGTCTCCCCTATTTCAATACCACTATTGCAGTCTGAGGGTTCTTTATGTTCACTTTCTTCTTTAATTTTTGCAAAAAGCCTTTGGGTAGACATTATCTCCTAATTTCACAGATGAGGAACTAGAGTCACAGTGGTTAAATGACTACTCAAATGCATCTGGGGAGTCAGTGCTAGAGAGGGGCTTTGAGGCAGGAGCCTGTGTCCATGCCCCTGGGCACTGCAGGAGGCTTCATGATGGTAGGCATGGATAGAGGATGGGATGCAGGAGGAAAGATGGGGAATGGATCTCACATTTGAAATAACACAGGGCCACATGCATAGAAGTCTGAGGAGCTGTGGGAGGCCAGGGATTAGAACTTCCTGAACTGAAACATCTGGCTGAAACATTTTCTGGGCTGGTAAGGGGGATCTGGGAGATGAGAGGGACTGTATGCGTATGTGTGTGTGTAAGTGTGTGAGAGAGAGAGAAAGAGAAAGCATGTGAGAGAGACTGGATAAATTTTCTGTGCTATCTTTCTGTGTTCCCGCCCAGAGGTTACTCACTGCCTTTTCCTCGAAGAGGATTCTTGACCCCTGGGCTGGCACCCATGGCCTCCAAGGTTTGTTGGCATTATCCCACTCTCCTCTTTGACAGGGTGTGCTTTGGTCAGGGAGTTTTCAGCGTTGCAGCCATAGAGTACCTGAGGCTGGAGTTTATCCAATATAAGCTCTTCAGTTTAGATTTGATGAAAATTAGATCCTGGCGGGTTAAATTGTTTTCTTTAGACTAATGGAGAACCAGAGGTGGGTCAGGAACTAGATATCCTGATTTATTAATTCATCTGATAAACAGATATTGATTTTTCCCTCTGTGCCAGCATTGTTTTGGGCTCCTGGACACTATCCCTTTAGGAAGCTGTTAGAATTCTACCTTGTCCATTTGAGCACAAGATTGAATTTCTTCTTTGCTAGGCTTCAGGCCCTGCTGGAGGCAGTGGCTGAATCAAATGAGCTCTTAGCAACACGGAGATTATAGTTGAGCTTCCTCCCCTGTCTGTAGGGCCCCAGATGGTTAGGCTCTAAAATGCTCTCTCTGCTTGCCCGCTGCCATCAGCTGTCACCCCCCTTTCCAGATGTCTGCTTGTTTCTCTCTGCCCTTCCACATCCACATGTCTAGCATTTGTCATTCGCATCGGCAGCCTTCCGTTTCCTCCTTCTGCCAACTCATTTCTGGTCTGTCTCCAATCCTCTTTCCAAAGGATTAAGTGGCTCATCCAAGGTTACCAAGTCTTTGGACTCAGGCTGGATATAAATTCACTCAGTGGGGAAGAATCTATCTTTTTTTTTTTTTTTTTGAAAACCTACCAGAAATGTAACATATCTCATATATAAATTCCTTTCCTTTAGAAATTCAAGCTTTTAAAAATAAATTCAAATACCTTGTGTTTTGCTTTTACACTCAACTTTGCCCATTCTACATACTGCTTCTTTCTCAAATCACCATCTTGGCCTTCAAGTTCTTCTTGCCCATTAAGGAGACCTGAGTTTGAATGACACCCCACCACTCACTAGTGCTGTGACTTTGTGAAATTGTATAACTCTCATAGCATTTGTGGGCCTCAGTCTCCCTGTGTGTAAAATTGGAAATTGTTACCTTCCTTCGCTGTTGTTGAGACCATGTATGAAAATGCATGGTGAGTATATAGTAAATGTTCATTTCTTTTCCTTTTGGCTGTCCCCAGAGGATTTCATCTCATAGAGGGGGGCATGCATCTTCCTTTTTCTATTTTAGAATGCTGTTACTCACCCTTTAAGCTGAGAGTGGAGGTTGCCACTGTGAAGCCAGGTGTGGCTCACACTGTCAGGATAGGAAATAATGCTGAGGGACTCCACAGGGACTGGAGGGCACTGGGAAGGAGCTGGCCACATACCCTTGCCTGTGCAGACTGGGTGTTGGTCCCTCAGGGAGTCTCTGCCCAACCCGGCAGGAGGGGTATTTGTGACCTCTCTCTGGACCTCAGTGGGCTTCCCTCATAGCTCAGTTGGTAAAGAATCCACCTGCAATGCAGGAGACCTCAGTTTGATTCCTGGGGTGGGAAGATCCACTGGAGAAGGGGTAGGCTACCCACTCCAGTATTCTTGGGCTTCCCTTGTGGCTTAGCTGGTAAATAATCAGCCTGCAGTTTGGAAGACCTGGGTTGAATCCCTGGGTTGGGAAGATCCCCTGGAGAAGGGAAAATCCAGTATTCTGACCTGGAGAATTCCATGGACTGTGTAGTCCATGGGGTCGTGAAGACTCCAACAGGACTGAAAGACTTTCACTTTCTCTGGACCTCAGTGCCATGTGCTGTCCATTTCAAACCTCAGGAAAGCCAAACAGGATGTGAACATTGTCACATGGACAACACCAGACCACCAGCCAGGGGTCAGGGCTCAATTCTGCACCTGATGTATGTGTGTGTCAGGGGAGTCTACCTGTGTATGTGTGTGTGTGTGTGTGTTTATGTGTGTGTGTGTGTTTTCTCACAGCTCCATGGGAACCTGCCAGGTGAAGAATAGGCAGGAAGAACATATTCTAGGTCTGGGGAGCCAGGAGACCTCTGTCCTTGCTTCCTCACCCAGCCACGAGGGATTAGCCATATTATCCCTTCTACTTTGATTCTGTGATGCCATGGAACCTGCTCTTAGCTGGCTGCCAGTCACCTCATCTAGGCACAGGTCAGCGGGTCAGCTTTGTGGCCTGGATGGTGCCCTGGCTCCTGGACTGAGGAAGTAAGCCTGACAGTGATCTATGCAGGCACCTTTCTCTGAGCCCAGAGCTACAAGTGTGCTGGGGGCAAAGGTTAGGATAGAGAGCTGTTGAGGGGCAGGTGAGTGGGGTGTACGAGACATCACAGCTGCCTACAGGGAAGCCCAGAGCTGGTCCCTCAGACCTCCAGGGAGGGCTGGTGGTTGCTCACTGCCTATCTCAGCTAGGTCATCTGGACTCAGGTATACCCTTTCCCTACACCTGTCCCCATAGCCATCACTCCTTCGCCTTTTCCCATGGGGACATGTCTTCTTCTCTTTTTGTCCATTTGTGAAAACATAAGTACAGTGCTACCTGAGAATGACATGCAGGTCTTCTGTAGGCCTCAGTGCAACTCTTGGGACCAAGAGGCTCTGCTCTGACACCAGTAATACAAGATTGAATGTAATAATGGCTTTGCCTTTTGCAACTGTTTATATTCCGGGGGTTGGTGATGGACAGGGAGGCCTGGCATGCTGCAATTCATGGGGTCGCAAAGAGCTGGACACGACTGAGCAACTGAACTGAACTGAACTGATATGCCCCATAGCCATATGTCTGTCTACTTTATTGGGGTCTCCAGAAGTTTCTGAATCTGATAATCTATGATGCAGGAGACCTGGAGCTGAGCTTGGTATTGGGGGAAGGCCACTTCTTGGCTTTCACTGTGGAGCTAGACCTGTACTGCTCTAGGCTTCAGGATTGGTCATGGTCCAGGCTCTGATTTTGGGAAGATGCTTCTCTTCAGACCCATTCATGGGATAGTCTTTGTGAATATTCCTGAAAATACTTTCCCCAACACTTTAAAGCCTAATTCTCTTACTTATGAATTGACTCCTCTTTACAACTCTAGTGTCTAGAAGAGTACCTGTCAAGTAGTAGGAGCTTAATAAAAGTTTGTTGAGCTAATGAGGTTTGGATGCCTGTTAAACTTTATCAGTCATGTTTACCCTAGTGTAAAGGAGTATTCAGTCTTTCCTAATAAATAAGCACATGGCAAGGCTGGACCAGGTAACTGAAGGGAGCTCTTGACAGTCTGGGAGTTGGTTTATACCAAGCCTTACTTACTCCTGCAATCAAGGGAAGTCAGGTTTATATGACTTGCGTTCAGCCACCTTCAGGAGCCCAAACAAGGTGCCCAGCTCTGAAAGTTCAGGGCAGAGTGATGTCCAAGATGTTGGCCTCTTAGTCTCCCTGGGTCCCATCTGAGGAGTCTGTTCATGGGCCAGCCATCACTTTCTGGGTGGCTCCTGCCACACTTCCTGTGAGTAGCCCTGGAAATGGAGTGGCTTCTGTCATCAGACTGGTCGAGCTCACAGGAATCTGGAAGGTATGTCCTCAAGTTGGGAAAAGTGATCATTGGGAGTATAAATGTTGCCTGCAGAACCCTGAGAGAGGAAGGAGAGCAAGGAGCTTGTCTCGGGGAATCTCTCTCTCTCAGTGAGAATGGAGCAAAGACTGACAATCCTAAAGCCTCCTGACATGAGGAAAATTTGCTGTGACCTGCACTGCTCAGCGTGAAATGGAAAGTTGGCAAATGAGGCACTCAGACTCAGAGGCCATCAGACGTTGAAGGGCCTCTAGAGAGCATATGTCCTGGCCTCTTCATTTTAGAAGTGTGTTGCTTGATTTCCAAACAGGGATTTTCTTGTTTTGTTTTTTAATGTTTTTGACTCTAGCTTAATTCTACTGTTGTCAGAGACCATCTTTGTGGAATTTCAGTCCTTTGGATTGTGTTGAGGCTTGCTTTATGGCTTAAAAATGATCAATTTTGGTAAATGTAAAATTTTGGTACACTTTGAGAAAAGGATATATTCTACAGTTATTAGGTACAACATTCTTAATCAGTTAATAAGATCAAGTTTGGTATATTATGGTGTTAAAATCCTGGGTATTTTTGTCATTTTTTTCTCTGCTTGTTCTATCAGTTACTGAGAGACATATTCAACCTATTATGACTGTTGGAGTGCCTTTTTTTGGTTTGTGTGTGTGCCAGTCTCCTTGGTCCGTGGGATTTTACGGGCAAGAATACTGGAGTGGGTTGCCATTCCCTCTTCCAGGGGATCTTCCTGACCCAGGGATTGAACCTGCGTTTCTTGTGTCTCCTGCATTGGCAGACTGATTCTTTACCACTAGCGGCACCTGGGAAGTCCCATTGTGTTGTGGGCTAAGTTGTTTCAGTCTTGTCTGACTCTTTGTGATCCCATGGACTATAGCCTGCTAGGCTCCTCTGTCCATGGGATTATCCAGGCAAGAATACTGGAGTCGGTTGCCATTCACTTATCCAGGGGATCTTCCCGACCCAGGCATTGAATCCAGGGCTCCTGCATTGCAGGCAGATTCTTTACCATCTGAACTACAGCGAAGCCCCTTTGGGGTGCCTGTTTCTCTTTAATCCTGTCAAGTTTTGCTTCATATTTGTGAAGCTGTGCTATGAGGTGCAACTAGACTTAGAATTGCTTCTTGGTGGACTGAGTTTTTTCATTATGAGTTGTTCTTTATTTTAGTAATTCTTCTTATCTCAAAGTTTTTGTCTGGTATTAGTTCAGCTCCACTCTTTTCCTTAGGTTTGTGTTTATATGGCATATCTTTTCTTCCTTCACTTCATCTTCCTGTATCTTGATATTTAAAGTGTGTCTTTTTTGAGAGGTTTATGATAATTTCTGTCTTTTGATCAATATACTAGAACCATTTATATTTGATATAATTACTGATACATTGAGTTAAATTTTATCATCTTATGTTTCTTATTTTCTTTTCCCTCACCTGTTCTGTATTCCATTTTTTTCTTTTTCGCCTTGTTTTCTTTTGGATAAATCAAGTATTTTGGATATTTTTTGTAATTTTTATTGAAATTAAAAATTTTATATTGACGTTAAATTCATATAACACAAAGTTAACGTTTAAAGTGGACGGCATGGTGGTATGTAGTACATTCACAATGTTGTGCAGCTATCACCTCTGTCTAGTTCTGAAATATTCTCACCACCTGGAAAGGAAATATCATATCTATTATGTAGTCACACCCCAAAAAGGAAACCCTATTGTTAAGCAGTTGCTCCCCAACTCCCCCTCTCCTTGTCCCAGGTAACCACAAATGTGCATTCCGTCTCCATGAATTCAGGATAGATGAAATATATTTTTTGTCGAATTTCCTCCTTTGCTAGCTTTTTATTATAGTTCTTTTGCTCTTCTTTTTAGTGGTTACTTCAAGAGATCACAACACACATCCCTGACTTACTAGGTTTTACTTTAAATTATGAATTTTATAGCTTCCAGGCAAGGAAAATGTTTTAGATACACTGCAACTTTTGTCTCCTCAATCCTATGCAGCTGCAGCTTCCCAAACTCTTAGGCTCTTCTTTCTGCTGGAGTTTTTATTCACTCATCCTGAATTACTTATGAATCAGGAAGAACATTGTAGGCCAAAGTGTTGGCAGATTGTTGAACTCACTTCAGTTGGTTCCTTTCTTTCTGAGATCCTGTCTCCTCAAGTAGTGGCTGCCAAGGTTTCTCTCCAATACTTTAAAAATTTGCTTTTGCCTTTTATATCTTGTCTAGCTTTTTGAGATTGCTCAGTGGGAGAGTGGTCTGCAACAAACTACTCTGCCATTATCAGAGGCAGAAATCTGACTCATTTTGTAGCAAGGAAGCAGAGGTCTGAAAGAAGTAAGCAGTTTTCTAGTTTCATACTGCTAATTAAGACAGAGCTGGAATTAGAACTGGGGTCTCCTGATACCCATTTCAGTGTTTCTACTACAGCCTGCTGAGCAACAAGATGGTCTGAGTCTATCAAACACTCATCCAAGCCATCATTCATTCATTCAACAAATGTTTTTCAGGGCCTTTATCTGTTCCAGTCACTGGGCAAATAAATGACTTTTCTGACTGCTTTTTGGATTTTTCTCCTTGTCTTTGTTTTAACCAGCTTTATTATGGCATGGTACGTGTGGTTTTCTTTGTGTTTACTCTGCGTGTACAGATGTACATAGTTCAAATGTCTTCTGGAATTGTGACTTGGGTTTTTTTTTAAATCAGTTTTGGAAAATTTTCAACCATTGTGTCTTCTAATATTCCTTCTGCCTCACGCTTTTCCTCCTCTTGTTTGTAGACTCCAATTACATGTGTTTTATACCTTTAAGAATTATAAAATTTTGGTCAGAGGATCAGAGGTAGGCAAGTATATTATTTAAGAAATAGTCTTAGCTGCCTGTTGTAGAGACATGGAATAACAGTGGCTTAGATAAAATAGTTTATTTCTCTTTTACTCAATAGGCTGGAGGTAGGTATCCAAGGCTTGGTGTAGTGGCTGTGCTCCATCAAGTGTTTCCCTTATCTGCCTGAACCAAGAGTGCATACAGTCCATCTCTGCTCCAATCAGAAGAATGGAGGGAGTGGGAAAGAAGATCATAACCCTTCCTTGCAATGTTTCTCCCAGGAAGTTACCTGCTTCACTTTCTTTCACATCCAGCTGCTTAGAATTTTGTCATGTGGCCACAATTAACTACAAGGGAGGTTGCAAAATGTAATTTTTGTCCTGGGATGTCACTTTTTGGGCTAAATTTAGGGAATCTATTGCTATAAGAGAAGCTGCTGCTGCTAAGTCGCTTCAGTCGTGTCCGACTCTGTGTGACCCCATAGACAGCAGCCCACCAGGCTCCCCTGTCCCTGGGATTCTCCAGGCAAGAACACTGGAGTGGGTTGCCATTTCCTTCTCCAATGCATGAAAGTGAGAAGTGAAAGTGAAAAGTGAAAGTGAAGTCGCTCAGTCGAGTCCGACTCTTAGCGACCCCATGGATTGCAGCCCACCAGGCTCCTCCATCCACGGGATTTTCCAGGCAAGAGTACTGGAGTGGGGTGCCATTGCCTTTTCTTGGCGTTCGGATCTCCTCAACTGGTTCTTAAACGTTTTCTCAGTTTGTTTGAATCAGGAGCACACATTCCTTCGTAGGGTCGGGGCTGGAAGTCACACCCGCATTGGTCTCGCCCCCAGACGCTGTCTCTTCCCAAACCCCACGCTTGATTTATTAATTGAAGAAGTCTATAGAGTTTACACTAGAGTTAATTTGAGCGCACATGCGCATACAACAATGTAAAAGTTTTAGGTATTGGTTTAGGCAGTCATGTGAACTTCCCTGGTGGCTCAGACAGTAAAGAATCCACCTGCTATGCAGGAGACCAGGGTTAGATCCCCGCGTCAGGAAGGTTCCTTGGAGAAGGGAATGGCTACCTGGCATTCCAATATTCTTGCCTGAAGAAGTCCATGGACAGAGAAGACTAGCAGGCTACATAGTCCATGGGATCTCAAAAGAGTTGTACATGACTGAGCAATTAAAAAAAATTTCTTTTTAGGCAGTAAAGCTAATGTATTAGCAATGTCTCTTCACTAAAAACCTGGTGAAAACCCTTAGCCAAATATACTCTCTACAATCTGCCATTTTTTTCTTCTTATGTCCTGCAGGTTTTTCCATCTCTAAGGAGTTTTCTACTCTATTTTTATCCAACAGTAGGTTGTTCTGAGATTGTTATTTTCTTATATAAGGATCTTTATCATTGTTTTCATTCAACCAACCATGCATCCAACAAATCAATTAAGCACCTATTATTTGCCAGAGACTGTAATTGGCAGATACAGTTCCCACTCCTAAGGACTTACATTCTATGGGAGGTGTGGGGGCGGGGAGAGACAAAAAATAAATGACAAATAATTAAAACAATTTCAAATTGTGATAATACCATGTAAAAGCAACTAGGAGTATATGTAGAAAATAACAGTGGAAAGTACTTTCAAAGGCATTTTACAAAATGATTTGCTTTTACCTGCTAGAAGTTCTTTTTAAATGCACACTCCATCATTAAAAAGAAATTAAACCTTTCAATATGCTCTTTGCTAACTGCTTGCTATTTATTAGAATAGCTTTTAAAACATTATTGTGCTGTAGTCTTGCTCCTATACCTCTGTAATTAGAATACCTCATATTGTGCTGCCAGTGTGGTGGTGGGACATTATACTTGATTTCTTTGGTGAATAGGGTAACTTTCATATAGAGTCTTAAGCTGAAAACATCTCCCTTTAGGCAGGAATGCAGTTTCCATGTTGCTTGTCAAGTCATTCTTTTTTATTATTTTCAAGACATGAAAATGTTTTTAATTGAGTTTGTAAATATTCATTGAAAATTTTAAATCATGTAAAAGTTTGCACACAAAGTCCCTATCAAGCCCTGCTTCTTCCACTCTCAGCCCTCAAGTATTAATATATATAATATCTATGACATTTTGCCATGCCTCCTTCCATGTTTTTCTATGTGTATAAGGTGAACTAGAGTAGATTGGAGTGAGTGAAACAGAGAGAGAGAAACGGAGGAGGGAGAGAGAGAGAAAGGAGAGAGTAAGAGGGGTTGAGAGCGGGGAGGGAGGCGGGAAAAAGGCAGAAAGAGTGAGCAGAGAACTGAAGCCAAGAATTCTTAGCAGAACCTGCTAGCTCCCTTTCTTGTCTCTAACCTTTGAAGGCTCTTGCTTTCCCCACAGATCCTGCTGGGAAAACTACTTGTGGGTTTAAGAGAAGTTTGTGTTTTTCAAGCTTCAGTCCCTTCTGCCTCTAGTGACCCTCCAAGCTGTTGCCTCCGTAGAAATGCTCCAAATTCCCTTCTCAGCCACAACCCCCATTTCTCATGGATTCTCTGGGTTGGAGCTTTGGACTCACTTCACAGAAACAAATCTGATAATCCACCTCAGAATTTCTTCATTTAAGGAAATGTTTCATTGGAAGTTTGGGAGATAATTTTAGATGGGACATCATCCCAACATAAAATAACTTTGAATTAGAGCATGAGGAAGTTATTCCCTTTTTAATGGTTTCCTGATTTTTCTTATTGTTTCAAGGAGAAATTTAGCTTGGTGGTAGTTTTCCACACCTCCTTAATGCATGCTAATCTCTCTCTTTAACAGAGAAAATAGGCCCAGGCTGGCATCTTTTGGCAGACAATGATTCAGTTAAAATTTAACCATATGATATTCCTTTCATTTTGTTTATTTTCTACAGTTAAATTCTGTTTATGGCAAATGATTCTGTTAGGGATTTAGAGTAGAGATATAAGGTTTCCTTTAAAAATATATTTATTTTTAGAAAAACAGAGTCAACAATAGTACAGGTGGTTCTATACTATTACAAAAATCATGCTTATTGATACCCTATGGATGAGAGTTTGGAAAACAGGAAGCCACCTCAATCAGAATTTACACAGCCTCCCATCAACCCTATTCCTCTTTACTCTACCCCTTACCTAAGGACCTCCTCTGCCTTTTCTTTGCTCTCCAGAGGCCCCATTTCCTGCTGGATCCAATTCTAACTCATTCTCTGCTTTCCCAGAGTCAATACAGACCCAATTTTGAAATTCCCTATCCAAAAGGCATCTATATTGAGATGTTGATGGGTGTTACCTGTTCAAATATGTCATTTTAATAATGATAGATTTTTTAGCTCAAAAGAAGATGGGAAGAGGCCAGGCAATCTGTGGTTGAATAGGTCTCAGACTAATGCCTGCCTTAACTGAATATTAGCTATGATCTTGGGCAAGTCAGTTAAGCTAAGATAGTTAGTTTAGCATACAGGGGATTTGAATAAGGGAGAAAGACAGCCTTGTAGGACAACAAGCAGAGCCCTTAAAAAGCCCTCCCTACTCTGAGCTAGAGCAATAAGGCAAGAAAAAGAAAGTTAATCCAAATTGGAAATGAAGAAGTAAAATGATCTCTGTTCACAGATGACATGAACTATATATAGAAAATCCCAAAGATTCCACATATAAGAAAACTGTAAGGACTAATAAACGAATTCAGCACCAGCCCTTATTCCTGCTCCATTTAGTGATCCCAGATCTGTGCTTACCCACAGTAGAGGCCTAATGAACATTTGTGGACCAAGTGGTTGTCTAGATGTGTGATTGATTAGTGCATGAATGAAACAGCTCAGCAAATGTCCTGGTGGAAGGGGCCCTGGTCTAGGAATCCATTCTGGACTCTGCTCATGACACTTTCTGAGCCTCATTTACCTAAAGAGCAAGAGAGGGGCTTAGGGAGATAGTTGGAGCTCTCCACCAGCACTGCCACTCTGAGACAGTCTTTGCTGGTGCTCGACCTTAATGTCCCCAGGCCCAGCGGACACAGACACCTGTCCTGGAGGAAGTCCCCTCAACTGACCAAGTGACCAGAGGCTACCCATGGTAGACCTTTGGGGACCTACACTTCATAGAGGGACGGGATGTAGTACAGGGCTGAGGAGAGAAGTTAGGGAGGAGATAGAGGTGGTGCAGAGGTGAGAGTGATATCCCCAATTCCATTTGGAAGTCAATTTTCAAAAGCAGAGATTTGGAGAATACCCTCTCCCTGCAGAGAAACACCAGATTGTCAGAAATTTCAATGACAGGACCTGGAAGGTAATAATCTGACCTCCTGCTCTCAGGAACTAGAAGCTGAGTAGATGTTCTCCATGGTATTAAGGAAGCTGGGCAGACATGATTTTGACTGACTATTTGCTTATAATATCATCACTTTTCTGTTGTGACTTTAAAGTGAAGTCAGAAAGCAGTTACCAGAACAACGGTCTGCTTTATTCTAAGAGGATTATTTATAGAAATTCTTGCATTAATATGTCAACAGTATCTCCTCAAGGAGAGCCTTGGTCCTTGCTCACTCCAGGGAAAGTTGCTGGACTTGCTCACTCTCGAATTTTTTCCTTTTCTTTGCTTGTGAAAGGAGCTTTTCATCAGTCATCTCTCTGACATTTGAGGTAAAAGAGGTCTGTTTCCTAGTGAGTTTGGTCTGAGAAGGGGCTACATTGGGAAAGCCGAACTGTCTCTGTTCCCACTGAGTCACGTCTATAGACATTTCAAAGTCTAGGCTAAGTATCATAAGAAGCAGTGGATTGTCTGTCCACTGAGACACCCCCAGAAGGTCATTGCCATGGTGGATTGACCATCATCCAAGTTTTAGGCTCTGCCTTCTGGGCTTGCACATGTGTGCTTTCCTCTGTCTCAGCACCAAGAAGTCCACTCAGGCTGATGGAGTTTGCAGAGACAAACTCCAAGCCTAAATGTCAATGTGCTGATGAAAATAAGAAATTGTAACTGCCAGATGGACTGCACATTCAGGCTTTCTCTGTCTTCAGGTGCACAGAAAGGCAGATAAGAATCCCAGTATCTATTGCTCAGCATGAGAATGGGGAGAGAGGATTTAGTCACAGGATGTGGGTTCATTTAATGGCACCAAATCACAGCAGCCCTACACATCCATTTCCCTAGGAGGAAGTGCTCTTCCAGGTGGAACAGAGCTGGTGAGGTGCTGGCAAGGTTCCTTCTCCCAGCACAGAGCATGAGTGAGCACTACCACTAACTATCTTACCTGATTTCCGTTGCTGACCAACTTCCTTCAGATCAGTACAGTCTTTCTGAAACTGTTTTAATACCATCTGGTTTGTTTGCGTTGGAACCAAGTCACCTAGGGTATCTGTTGTGGATCAGGTTCTCTGGAAAGCAGACTCACAGGCAGAGATGTACGTGCACTGGGGGTACTCTTGGGATGAACACCTATGGGGGTATGAAGACAGCAGGGAGGGAAGAGGGAGTTGAAGTGCCATGCAGATGCGACAGAGGTCAGCCAATCCCACGGGAGGCCCTGGAGCTGGAACGGCCCCTTCAAGTTGTTCTGTATAAAGGTAGGAGGCCCAGGCTTTGTTCCCTGCATCCATCACTGGATGTGGGCTATTTGTGGGAAGGGGTCATGACTTTGAATGAGGCTGTTCTCTTCAACTGAGAGCAAATCCGAGAGGAAAACTCCTGCAGCTGCTCATCGATGCCTCAGTCTAGTACGTACACCACCTCAGTCCACACTGTGACTTGTGAATATGAGCCTTGATCCCAGAGCCCGATTCTCAGTGACTGCTGAGCCCCATACAAGCCCAGCCATATCGGTGCAGTGGCGTGTGAAATGAGTCAGAAGTGGCTGCATGGGATTTCATTCATTTGAAACCTTATTATTAGTTGTTATTGCCTCAGGCACCCTCAGGAATGATAAATCTGCCCGGTGGAGGGAACATATGGCCATCATGACCATTCTGAGGTGGTCAGAATCTGGGTCATTACCCCACTAACTGTGCACCTCCTCTCCCACCATGGAGAGGGACTGCAGTTACAGACCCCTCCGTTTGTTCTGTGTCTTTCCACTGGCAGCTCCCTTTGCCTGGGATGCTCTCTGCCTAGCCTTCCCTCATGTCCAGCTGTAACCTCCTCATCTTTCAGGGTCCAGTGTGAATGTCACCTTCTCCTGGAAAACAA
Source organism: Ovis aries (assembly GCF_016772045.2). Lineage (NCBI taxonomy): Eukaryota > Metazoa > Chordata > Mammalia > Artiodactyla > Bovidae > Ovis > Ovis aries. The sequence continues at coordinate 57,419,269 of NC_056060.1, read as the reverse complement.
TGCCCCCCGCCCCCTCCCCCCACAGTCCAGCTCTTTGCAGTGCCTAGCAGAACTCCTTATGCCCTCTCTGGGTCCCTAGAGCACCTGTTATCCCTGCCTCAGACAGCTCCGTACTTGTGGTTCTGTTGGTCTTTCTCCTTCTGAACTCCTTAAGGCCAGGGACTGGATTTCACCCCATCTGTATCTCTGAGCACAGAGCAAGACAGTTTCGGTGGATGAGCTGCCTAGATGAAGGAGGGAACTTGAAAGCTTTGACTCAAGAATGAAAGAGAGCAGTCAAGCTGAAGAGAAGTTATGGTGGATTGAATTAGAAAGAGTTTGTGTCAAGAAGCCCAGCAGGGAAGCTCCTCATCCTTCTCGACTTGCCCAGTTTCACCTGAAACCCTCTGTGAATAAGCCCTCTCCCTGGTCCATAGGTGGTGCTGCCTCCTGTCCCTACCCCCTGCCCAGTGTGTGGCTGAATATACTAGCAGTCAGTGCCCGGTCAAAATGTGTTGAATAAATGAGAATCCAGAATTCAGGGATAAAGGCCAGGACTGGGATGTTGCAGTAGGAGGGAAGGGTTAATTTTAAAAGTTTGAAAGTGGAAATTATAGGCTTTGTTGACAGGCTGTTGTAGATGGACAACAAGGAAGGCAGGTGTCACAGGTATGAAGTCCAAAGAATCAAGTAAATCAGGCTTTGATGTAGAGTATGATCAGCTCACATGGTCCATCCACTTAGTATAGATATTTAAGTCAACAAAGCCTGACTCTGATTAAGAGAAAATGTGAACATAATACTGGAGAGCGGAATAGATGTACGGGGCATCATTTAGGTGAGAGCTCCTGTTCGATTTGTGATGCTTCAAATATTGTAAGGAATTTGTCAAGATCTTTTAAACGCAATTGGCTTTTAATAAGAAATGACACTTAATTATGGGTTGACTTGCCCAGACTGCTCTAGCCTCTCAGTAGCTGTCACATGGATGTCATTGATGAGATGCGGTTGAAGCCTCAAAGCACCCACAGCGAGCCTCCTCTACTGTTTACCATTTAGAAATGTTCACTAGGTGGCGACAGCAATTCACTTGCCTCCCTGGAGAGGCCCTGCTTTTTGATGGAGTACAAAATTAACCTGAGAGATTGCACCTCTATAAAAACAGATTCCTGTTTGTGAAAAACCTCACGGAACTTCATTTTATAAAGCAGGCGACATTTTTACCAAAGATACATATAAGGTGTGGAAAAACTGTTCAGAATAAACATACAAACAAATCTAAAAACTGCTTTTCTCCCACCAGAAGCTATCCTGCCTGACTTTGCCTGAGGAACTCGTCTTCCAGGGGTTCTAGCTCGCTCTCTTCCTGAGTTCTGTCTGTCCACCTCAGCTTCTGTTATATAATTTTGTGAAGTTTATTTATGCCTCTTCTGCGGTTTAAAAGAAATCACAGACTTTGTTTCTTTCTATCGACATAGATTTTCACACAAAAGAGGGACAAAGGGTTGTGGTAGTGGTTACTTGATGAACCAGTTGAAGGTAGACAGAAGGCTAATGCCTCCACAGAAACACTGGTGTTTTGGAGTTTGGGTGAGCCATCAAACCAAGCTGATCTTAGCTTTCTCATCTGTAAAATGAGGATTATTGTAACATCTCCCACAGCGGGTGGTTTTAAGACTGGATAAGAAGGAGAAGACACTCTGAAAATTGCAAATCAGGATACCAATGTTATATTTCAATAGAGCTCTTTTAAAAAGATGGTGCTCACAAAGAGACTGTAGTTAATTAAGAGTGTGCTAGCTTTGGAGGATTCTTTGACAAAATGTGGACCAATCTATGCACTCTGCGTGTGGAGGGCAGGGCTCCACCTCCCCTCTGGAGTCTAGGTCACAGACTTCAGTTGCCATTCTGTGAGCAGTCAATGTGGTGCCCCATATGTGGTCCACTAGAGAAAGGGGCCAAACAGCTCTTTGTTTGGGAGGAGGCCGTTAGGAAATTGGTAGTTTCCTGGAACTTGTCATTGCCATTACAAGAGAATGTTAAAAATCAGAAGTTAATTTTCCACTTCTGTCTCTGGTGTAGATCCCATTCACCTGGGGTGGTAGTGCTTGGTCTGGAGTGCAGAGATAGCCTCAGCTGGATTCCACATGGCCTGTGCTGTGTGCTACCATGGAACACAGGCTTCTTTTCACTGCTGGGTTCACCAGTGAGCTGGAGGTACAAGAGCAAGGGTGAAAGCAGGGAGGAACTCACACTGGTTGGCCTGAGGGCCTGGGAACATTCATATGTTATATCTGGATTTCTGGTTTCACTTTAAAAAATTTATAAGATATAGAAACATAAATCTCAGTTAGCTCAGGTAGGCCACTGATCGGTGCTGAGGAAACTCTGTCCTTTCAGTGGAGCACAAGGTAGGTGGTTTCTGCCAGTCCTCACCTTTCCCTGTTTCATTATCCCCAGTCACTCCTTTGAGTCACTTGCCTGGCCCCCATTGGGATATGAGTTTGCTACCTCAAATTAGAAAACTATGAAAAGTTCTGAGAATTAGGCACAGTCACATTAAAGAAAATATTTTTTTCTTTTGAGGGCAGTGTTGTGACTGCAAAGTCTATACCCTAAAAGCGTGCGTGGTTATGACCTTTGACAAGCACTGCAAAATCTTCTGGTTTTCACATTTCAGTCTGTTTCATTCTCATTATTTCTTGTTTTAACCGGGGCTAGTATATTTAAGACCATCTATCTATCTACCATTTCCAAAGTGAGTGTGCTGAGTGTTCTATTTCATTTCATCAGGAGGAAAAAACAAGAATTCCCTGAAGTTTCTTTTGGTATGTAGCCCTAGATCCTACATTTATTTCCTGCCATTGTGAGTTGGTGATTGATAAAGAAAGAAAATCTTTTTCCTCCTATTAAGTGCTGTAAGCTTAGGAAACTTACAAACTATTCAACTATTTATAAACATTTACCTCTATGTAAGCAACATCAATTAGAAGATTTGATGGGAGAAAACAATTAATTTGTAATAGTGATAAAATATCAAGTAAATTTAATCATATAAATAGATTTGTATCAAAAACACATTTAAAGTACTATATTTAGGCACACTCAAACTACCACACAATTGCACTCATCTCACATGCTAGTAAAGTAATGCTCAAAATTCTCCAAACCAGGCTTCAGTAATACATGAACCGTGAACTTCCAGATGTTTAAGCTGGTTTTAGAAAAGGCAGAGGAACCAGAGAGCAAATTGCCAACATCCACTGGATCATGGAAAAAGCAAGAGAGTTCCAGAAAAACATCTATTTCTGCTTTATTGACTATGCCAAAGCCTTTGACTGTGTGGATCACAATAAACTGTGGAAAATTCTTCAAGAGATGGGAATACCAGACCACCTAACCTGCCTCTTGAGAAACCTGTATGCAGATCAGGAAGCAACAGTTAGAACTGGACATGGAACAACAGACTGGTTCCAAATAGGAAAAAGAGTATGTCAAGGCTGTATATTGTCACCCTGCTTATTTAACTTCTATGCAGAGTACATCATGAGAAACGCTGGGCTGGAAGAAGCACAAGCTGGAATCAAGATTGCTGGGAGAAATATCAATAACCTCAGATATGCAGATGACACCACCCTTATGGCAGAAAGTGAAGAGAAACTGAAGAGCCTCTTGATGAAAGTGAAAGAGGAGAGTGAAAAAGTTGACTTAAAGCTCAACATTCAGAAAACGAAGATCATGGCATCTGGTCCCATCACTTCATGGGAAATAGATGGGGAAACAGTGGAAACAGTGTCAGACTTTCTTTTTTTGTGCTCCAAAATCACTGCAGATGGTGACTGCAGCCATGAAATTAAAAGATGCTTACTTCTTGGAAGAAAAGTTATGACCAACTTAGATAGCATATTGAAAAGCAGAGACATTACTTTGCCAACAAAGGTCTGTCTAGTCAAGGCTATGGTTTTTCCAGTGGTCATGTGTGGATGTGAGAGTTGGACTGTGAAGAAAGCTGAGCACCAAAGAATTGATGCTTTTGAACTGTGGTGTTGGAGAAGACTCTTGAGAGTTCCTTGGATTGCAAGGAGATCCTACCAGTCCATTCTAAAGGAGATCAACCCTGGGTGTTCATTGGAAGGACTGATGCTAAAGCTGAAACTCCAGTACTTTGGCCACCTCATGAGAAGAGTTGACTCATTGGAAAAGACTCTGATGCTGGGAGGGATTGGGGGCAGGAGGAGAAGGGGACAACAGAGGATGAGATGGCTGGATGGCATCACTGACTCAATGGACATGAGTCTGAGTGAACTCCGGGAGTTGATGATGGACAGGGAGGCCTGGTGTGCTGCAGTTCATGGGGTCTCAAAGAGTCGGACACAACTGAGCAACTGAACTGAACTGAAAAAGGAGGGTACCGAAGAAGTCTTATACAATGGAAAGTTCTGCTATGTTTGAGCTTTCATATACTTGAGAATACTCAGTATCAAAAATTGTCAAGTCTTCGTAAATTAATCCAGAAATAAATTACTTTCCTGATAAAAATCACATTTTTAAGCATATAAACTAAATCTAAGATGACATGAAAACAAGCATATTCTTATTTTTTTTTTAACTTTTTCAAGCCCATTTAATACCTTCCAGGCTCATGCATTTATTGTTTGTTTTTGTTTTGTTTTGAATTCTTAACATTTTGCTTTAAAAAAATATGAAGTATAGTAGATTTACAATGTTGTGTTAATTTCTCCTCTATAGCAAATTGATATAGTTACACATACACATGTCTATATGTATACATATATACATCCTTTTCTGAAAAATTCATTTCCATTATGGCTTATCATAGGTTATTGAACATAGTTAATTGTGCTATATGGTAGGACCTTGGAGAAGGCAATGGCAACCCACTCCAGGACTCTTGCCTGCAGAGTCCCATGGACGGAGGAGCCTGGTGGGCTGCAGTCCATGGGGTCGTGAAGAGTCTGACATGACTGAGCGACTTCCCTTTCACTTTTCAGTTTCATGCGTTGGAGAAGGAAATGGCAACCCACTCCAGTGATCTTGCCTGGAGAATCCCAGGGACGGGGGAACCTGGTGGGCTGCCGTCTATGGGGTCGCACAGAGTCGGACATGACTGAAGCGACTTAGCAGCAGCAGCAACAGTAGGACCTTATTTTTTATCCATACTATATATAAAAGCTATGTCTGCTAACTTTTGGAGTACATATATCTTTTGGAATTACAGTTTTGTCTGGATATATGCCCAGGAATGGGATTGCTACCTGATGCAAACAGCCAACTCATGGGAAAAGACCCTGATGTTGGGAAAGATTGGAGGCAGAAAGAGAAGGGGTTGACAGAGGATGAGATAGTTCTATTGCATCATCAACTCAATGGACATGAGTTTGAGCAAACTCTGGGAGATAGTGAAGGACAGGAAAGCCTGGCGTGCTACAGTACATGGGGTGACAAAGAGTCAGATGCCCACTGAGCGACAGAATAGCAACAGCAACAGTGGTAATTGTAGTTTTAGTTTTCTGAGGAACCTCCATACTGTTTCCACGGTGGCTGCACCAACTTACATTCCCACCAACAGTTCAGGAACGTTCCTTTCTCTCCACATCCTCTCCAACATTTGTTATTTGTAGACTGTTAAATGACAGCCATTCTGACTGGTGTAAGATGAAGTCTCACAGTTTTCATTTGCATTTTTATAATGATTAGTAAAGTTCAACATCTTTTCGTGTGCCTAAAAAAATCAGAAAAATGGCTAATTCTGGAAGGACTGACTAAGGAGGGACATGAGGGGACTTCCTGGGGTGATGGAATGTTCTATGCCTCCATAGGAGTGTGTGTTCATATGTCAAAATACATCAAACCATACACATAATGATATGTGCACTTCACTCAGTATTAATATTGCCAAAAAAATTACTGAAAACAAATGCTGAACTCCAGATAGTAGACAGCTTTTCTCAGTGGCATGAGTTAGCAGTTCTGAAATTACTTTCTGTGTATTCTGTGTGTTCTGGTGCTGCTGCTAAGTCATTTCAGTCATGTCCGACTCTGTGCGACCCCATAGATGGCAGCCCACCAGGCTCCCCCGTCCCTGGGATTCTCAAGGCAAGAACACTGGAGTGGGTTGCCATTTCCTTCTCCAATGCATGAAAGTGAAAAGTGAAAGTGAAGTCGCTCAGTCGTGCCCGACTCTTAGCGACCCCATGGACTGCAGCCTACCAGGCTTCTCCGTCCATGGGATTTTCCAGGCAAGAGTACTGGAATGGGGTGCCATTGCCTTCTCTGCTGTGTATCCTAGGCTTGAGCAAGTGAGTAAATATGTTAATTGTTCTGGGGGTCAGGTTTCTAACTATCAAAGAAAAGAGTTACAAACCTGAAAAGTAGGAAGATTAGAATATTTTCTGGTCTTAGTCACTTTTCTGATTTTTTTCACTATTGGTTTTGTCTTTTGTAGAACTTCATATCAATAGATTCATATATTGTCTATTTTTTAATGACTGACTTCTTTCACTCCACATAATGTCTGTGAAACTGGTATCATTTGACAGTAGTTTTTTCCTATTTATTGCTAAGTAGCCGACTAAGGTCTGTCTAGTCAAGGCTATGGTTTTTCCTGTGGTCATGTGTGGATGTGAGAGTTGGACTGTGAAGAAGGCTGAGCGCCAAAGAACTGATGCTTTTGAACTGTGGTGTTGGAGAAGACTCTTGCGAGTCCCTTGGACTGCAAGGAGATCCAACCAATCCGTTCTGAAGGAGATCAGCCCCGGGATTTCTTTGGAGGGAATGATGCTAAAGCTGAAACTCCAGTACTTTGGCCACCTCATGTGAAGAGTTGACTCATTGGAAAAGACTCTGATGCTGGGAGGGATTGGAGGCAGGAGAAGAAGGGGACGATAGAGGATGAGATGGCTGGATGGCATCACTGATTGATGGACGTGAGTCTGAGTGAACTCCGAGAGTTGGTGACGGACAGGGAGGCCTGGCGTGCTGCAATTCATGGGGTTGCAAAGAGTCGGACACGACTGAGCGTCTGAACTGACTGAACTGAGTATCCATCTTATTTCATGGTTCATTTATTCATTTTCCTGGGGGTAGAAATTTGGGTTGTATTCTGTCTTTGACCATAATGAATATTCTTATACAAGACTTTTTGTGGATATATATTTTCATTTCCCTTGGGTAGACACTTAGGATCAGAAGTATAATAAGTACATGTTCAAATGTATAACAAAATAACCTTTCCAAGTTGTACCATTTTACTCCCCCATCAGCAACTCATGGGAGTTTTGGTTGCCTTCCATCCTCATCAACATTTAGTATTTTCAGTCCTTTTAATTTTAGCTATTGTAGTAGTTTTAACTTTTATTTTATGATTGGCAATGACTTTGAGCATTCTTCCTCCACTTTTAAGGCATGGGCATCCCCAAGGCTCAGGTTTTGGCTTATTCTCCACTCTCTCTTCTTTTGGATTTAGTTCAGGAAGTGGGAGTAGTTGTATGGTTCTTAAGAGTTTTGCAATTAAGCTTGAAGAAATGGATCAAAAAGTTCAAGGATGCTCTTTACATTCCTAATTTGGATTTACATAAGCTTTTGTTAATGAGACAAAAATTTTGTAATTACATGTGCATATAATTTACTTGGGTTTGTTCTGTTTTGTAAAGCTGATTTCAATTATAGATATTTATAAAGAAAATGAGTATCTGGCATTGTTTACATGCTAACACTTCCAGAGTTTTTATGAAAATTATACAAGTGGAAAGATGAATTCTCATAAGATTTTCTTAACAGCCTTTTTATTTTTAGAAAGTAAAGCAAACTGTTCAAAGCTAGCATCAACATATTGCCAGACTGATAATTGTACTGGGTGTTTTCATAATCCTTTCCTTTTGCATACTTTCAGAATGGCTACCACATCCCCATATCATATTATCTGTACTTTATAGATGCAGAAATGGGGAACTAGGAGGGGTGATGAAACTTGGCTTAAGGTCTCCCAGTTGGTAGCAGATCAGAAATTAAAGTGAGGAGTCTGTGTCATGGCCCATGCTGATTCCATTAGGAGCTGCTGGGGCCTCCTGGTGAGGCCAATGTGTTCCTTGGCCCTAAAAGCATCTTGTTCCTTTGTTTTGAACAGCACCATGGAACATCTCAGGGGCCAGATCCAGCCAGGTCAGGGAATGTCTAAATTTGGATGAGGGTGTGGTTGGTAGACTCCAGAGAATGGGATAGGTTTTCAGCTAAGCATCAGTGGGGAGTGGCATTGTGACCTGGGCTCTTGGGCCCCCCTTTCATGATGGAGTGCTGAAGGAGGCCCTGTTGTATTCCCAGGAGTCAGCAATCTCTGTCAGGATGGCCAGGATCTAGGTTCAAATGTGCAAGTGGACTGGGCCCACCTTTTGCTCCTGGAAGCAGCATCAATAATGTGTTCACTGTCTTCTTCCTGCTTCTCTGGTCAGAGAATTTCAGTAATTTCAAGGCAGCTTTTGCCCATATTTCTAGACCCTTCATCTGGGTCCACATTCTAGTGTCAAAACCATTATTCAACTTTTTCATTCCTTGTTCTTGATTAAGAAGTTTTAGGGGCATAATAGCTCAGGAAATATCCTCCAGCTGTGATCTGCAAGCTGTTTTCCAAAGGAAAACCTTAACTTAAACACTGGTATATCTAATAAGATACTTTCCATTTTAAATGTACTGGACTGCTTTAACTGGAATTATAGCATCAGACACAAAATAACTTGTAAGGACAAAAGTATTTAGAAGGAGGTGGCTATAGGCTGAACTTATATCATTTTTAAATTATAAGCTTTCATAAAATGGAAACATTTGTAGTTAAATCTAAAGATAGGCTGTTTACCGCGAAAATATGGTATCATTTGATGATGCAAATTAGCCTGAATTTATTGGCATGAGACCTAAATGTAATTGTGTTAAGACGTATAAGAAATTGTTGACAAATGAGAATTTGGCTACAAATTGAGGATAAAAATGAAAACACTTTAAAAAATCAATACGTTAGCAATGAAGTCTTACTTTGCGCAGTTGAATCTCAATTGTATGGCAGATACATCCATGAAAAACATAGTACTTGAAAACTTATTGCCAGATATATGAAGTCTATGGAAAATTGGGAAATGGAAGTGTGATTTGATGACTTTCTTTCATGTGTTACAAGTCTGAGTAGTGTCATGGAGCCAACAGCCTTATTATATGTTTGGTAAATGAGAAAGAAAGTCTTAGGTTATGGGTTTTAATGGTTTTAGAGACCAAATAGAAATATAGGTCACAGAATGAAGTGTGAAACTGAGAAGTCTAGAGGAACAGGGTGGGGCTGAGACTCTGGCCAAGGGTTTTGATGTGGAGAAGGAAAAAAGATAGAGCTGTTGTGGATAGGCAGACAGCCTGGAGGCAGCACTATAGCACAGCATGGGGACGCTGGGACTTAGCTGTCAGAGAAGAAAGCCAGCAGTAAAGAGCTGGGACAGGGAGCAGAGGAGGACCCAGAGACCCTTCCTGTTTACTCCTCACTTACTTCCTCATCTGGAGCTAGTCGTTTAAGTTATCACAGGGAAATTTGCAGTTTGATGTATTCTCCCTGAAAGGACCACATCTTACAGAAACTGCTCCATTGCATGGAGCCTATTTCTTGCCACAGGGCATGGCTTTGTACAATGCCAACTGTGATTCAAAGGGAAGAGCTTTAGAAGGAACCCTGCCACAGTGTGTGTCTTCTCCAGGGAAGTTTTAGGGTTGGATTCATCTCTGTGACCCCAGAGTGGGTACTGGGGAATGTGTCATCCAAAATGAATTGATCTGACCTACATAGCAGGATTATAATGAATCCATGTGGGGTTGTTTGTTTTTCTCTTCTACCATACCAGCTGAGGGTTCAGGAGGGTGAGTTCAGGAGGGTTCAGGAGGGTGAGGGTTCAAGGAGGGTGGTCCTTGGCAGGCAGGGCAAGTGCTGTGCTGTGAAGGTGGACGATTCTTGTCTTGATCAATTTAGAACACCTGTGCTCCCTGTGGCCCTTCCTTCAATTATGCAGTACTCATGGGGCACCAACATAGGGCCTGTATCTCCTCTGTCCAGCCCCAAGAGATCTAGTCTAGAGTGAAGATAGATCATCTTTCTTGGGGTCAGACTTTAAAGGGCAAACTCTTGCTAAAGTCAGAGGAGACTGCCTCGCTATAAGTATATTCTCATGATGGCCCCAGCCATGTTGTTTGAAGAAAATATAGCAGATTATTTCAGCAGCCAGAGATCTAATGGGGTTTACAAATGTTAAGCCTCCTTTCCTCTAATTTCTCAACCATGACTGGTGCATAGGGGGATGTCAAATCCGGTTAAAATAGGAAAAAATGTGGTAGAAAGGAGTTTTTAACTGCACTTGAAAAGCAAAAGCAAAGATTCAGCAAACTCCAGAGATTAATCAGGAGAAGGAAGGCCAACCTTAGAATATAATGAGAATCATTATCCTAACCTGGCCTCTAAAGGCACAGAATTGGAAAATGTTAGTGGAGACAGTTGCAAAGGCTAAGAGGGATTTAAGGAAAATATGTGGAACATGATTAACCTTCCTCAACTTCCCTTCCTCCTTCCCTCCCTTCCTTTGGAAAAAGGGATTCAAAGTCGGCAACAAGAGTGTAAACACATTCTTGCACTAATTGAATACTTTATCATACATATGTGCTGGTTTTCTACAAATAAAAAATAATTCTGCAGTAGTAAGACTCAGAGTGAGTGAGTTGTGCTCAGATGGCCTTATGAATACCAGCCAAAAATGCTGGAAAGTCATTTGGCAACATGTTTCAAGAGCCTTGGAAAACATACATTTTGTTGTTGTTCAGTTGATAAGTCGTGTCCGACTCTTTGCAACCCTGAGAATTGCAGCATGCCAGGCTTCGCTGTCCTTCACTATCTCCCTGTCCTTCACCATCTCCCAGAGTTTGCTCAAACTCATGCCCATTGAGTCAGTGATGAGATTCAGCCATCTTATTCTCTGTCATCCCCTTCTCCTCCTGCCCTCAATCTTTCCCAGCATCAGGGTCTTTTCCAACGAGCTGGCTCTTCTCATCAGTTGGCCAAAGTATTGGAGCTTCAGCTTCAGCATCAATCCTTCCAAAGAATATTCTTTAGGAGTGGCTGCTTTGATCTCCTTGCAGTCTAAGGGATTCTCAAGAGTCTTCTCTAGCACCACAGTTTGAATACATCAGTTCTTTGGCACTCAGCCTTTTTTATGGTCCAATTCTCACATCTGTACATGGCTACTGGGAAAACCATAGCTTTGACTATATGGACCTTTGTTGATAAAGTAATGTCTCTGCTTTTTAATATGCTCTCTAGGCTTGTCATAGCTTTTCTTCCAAGGAGCAAGCATTTTTAAATTTCATGGCTGCAGTCACTGTCTGCAGTGATTTTGGAGCCCAAGGAAATAAAGTCTGCTACTGTTTCCATTTTTTCCTCATCTGTTTGCTGTGAAATGATGGGACCAGATGCCATGATCTTAGTTTTTTTGAATGTTGAGTTTTAGCTAGTTTTTTCACTCTCCTCTTTCACCTTCATCAAGAGGCTCTTTAGTCCCTCTTTGCTTTCTGTCATTAGGGTGATATCATCTGCATATCTAAGGTTGCTGATATTTCTCCCAGAAATCTTGATTCCAGCTTGTGAGTCATCCAGCCCAGCATTTTGCATGATGTACTCTGCATATAAGTTATATAAACAGGGTGACAATATACTGCCTTGATGTACTCCTTTCTCAATTTGGAACCAGTTCATTGTTCCATGTCCAGTTCTAACTGTTGCTTCTTGACCTGTATACAAGTTTCTCAGGAGACAGATAAGGTGGTCTGATTCTCATCTCTTGAAGAATTTTCCACAATTTGTTGTGATCCACACTGTCAAAGGCTTTAGTGTAGTCAATGAAGCAGAAGTAGATGTTTTTCTGGAATTCTCTTGCTTTTCCATGATCCAATGGATGTTGGCAATTTGATCTCTGGTTCTTCTGCCTTTTCTAAATTCAGCTTGTACATCTGTAAGTTCTTGGTTCACATACTGTTAAAGCCTAGCTTAAAGGATTTTGAGTATTGCCTTGCTAACATGTGAAATGAGTGAAATTGTATGGTAGTTACAACATTATTTGGCATTGTTCTTCTCTGGAATTGGAATGAAAACTGATGTTTTCCAGTCCTGTGGCCATTGCTGAGTTTTCCAAATTTGCTCACATATTGAGTGTGGCACTTTAACAGCATCACCTTTTAGGATTTTAAGTAGCTCAGCTGGAATTCCATCACCTCCATTAGCTTTGTTCATTGTAATACTTCCTATGGCCCACTTGACTTCACACTCCAGGATGTCTGACTCTAAGTGAGTGACTACACCATTGTGGTTATCCAGGTCGTTAAGACCTTTTTTGTGTAGTTCTTCTGTGTATTCTTTGAGAATATGTCATAGAAAATAATCATTGCAGGATTTCTTAATAGGTAAAATTGAAACCACCTTCCTAAGTACCCAACAACAGGGAAATTTAAAAAGTCAGTATCAGATTAGATATCAAAATGTTAACATTAGTAATCTCTAGGGGTGGCACAGGATCACAACCCCTAATTAAACCATTTAGTTTTAGGTGCTGTTATAGATAGAATGTTTGTTTCCCTCCAACAATTTGTATGTTGAATCCTATGTGGTATTTGGTGTTGGGCCCATTGGGAGGTAATTAGGTTTCTATGAAGTCATGAGGATGGGGTCCCCATGGGAATTAGTGCCCTTATAGGAAAGGAAGAGACACCAGATCTGCCTCTCTTCACCATGTGAGGGTGCAGTGAGAAGGCAGATGATAGCTCCTAGCCAGAGAGAAGGATCTCACCATGAACAGAATCTGAGGCTTTTCAGCTTCCAGAACTAAGATCATGGCTTCTCGTCACATCATGTCATGGCAAATATATGGGGAAGAAAATGGAAACAGTGACAGACTTTATTTTCTTGGGCTCCAAAATCACTGCAGACAGTGACTGCAGCCATGAAATTAAAAAATGCTTGCTCCTTGGAAGAAAAGGTATGACAAATCTAGACAGCATGTTAAAAAGCAGAGATATTACTTTGCCAACAAAGGTCCATATGCTATATTTTTCCCAGTATCATGTACATATGTGAGAGTTGGACCATAAAGAAGGCTGAGCACCAAATTTTTGATGCCTTTGAACTGTGGTGCTGGAGAAGACTCTTGAGAGTCCCTTGGATAGTAAGGAGATCAAACCAGTCAGTCCTAAAGGAAATCAACCCTGAATATTCATTGGAAGGACTGATGCTGATGCTGAAGCTCCAGTACTTTGGCCACCTGATGCAAAGAACTGACTCATTGGAAAAGACCCTGATGCTGGAAAGATTGAGGGTAGGAGGAGAAGGAGGTGACAGAGGATGAGATGTTTGGATCTCATCACTGACTCAATGGGCATGAGTTTGAGAAAACTCTGGGAGATAGTGAAAGACAGGGAAGCCTGGAGTGCTGTAGTCCATGGGGTCACAAAGGGTCAGGCACGACTTAGCCTCCAGAACTGTGAGAAAATGTCTGTTGTTTAAGCCACTCAGTTCAGTTCCATTCAGTTCTATCAGTTGAGATCAAGTTTTGTCACCACAGTTTTGGTTTTCAGAGGTCTTGCCCTTCCCACTTTTGTGAGGAAAGAACATGCAGGCAAGATTCTCCACCAGAGGCGGGCCTTCTGGCTCCCTACTCCTTCTGGCCCAAGGAGTTAAGGGGGCTGTTAGTTTGTGCTGCAGGCGCTGACTTTCAGGTTTGGAGGAACAGTGTGAGGGGATAGGAGTAGAAATCTTTATTTCACACTTTGAGTTAGTTCTCTCTTATGTAGCAGAGAATTCCAGAGTGGAGGATTTGGACACATATTCTAGACTCCCAATAAACCCCTTTGTTAATACTGTATCAAGGCACATTTTGGGTATTTGCCCACTAAAATTGGTTAGTCTTTCTATCAGATCACCATCTGAAAACACTAGATCTTTTGTTTCTTCTCTCTCTCTTTTTTTTCCTTGCATACTCATTGGCACTGGTATCCCTGTTACAATCTCTCCCTATTGTTTTTATTCACATTGCCTGGACTGCTCCACTGCTACAGATACACATTGTGTCAAAATCCAATTTAGTCTCATTTCCACATTTGTTTTAAGTATATAGCCCCTAACTTCACCTTAACTGCTTCTCATTTTAACCTCTTTATTGATAGAATTATGTCCAGATTAGAGTACACTTGCTTTCTCTACAGGAAGGTAAATTTGCTGAGCTTTCTCTTTATGGTTGCTATTGTCCAGCCTCTAAAAATTAGATGTTTGCTTGTAGGAAGCTAATAGAAGATGAATGGTTTTTGCTTGATTGAGATGCAAGTGCTTCTGTTTGGTAGAGAAGGTAACCTCAAGAGTGATGGTTTTGTTGCTGTGTAAGGGCATTAACCAATTTTATATCTAATTTAGCAATCTTATTGCCTTATTTCCTTTATCATAGACTCATTTTCTTGTGCCCTCCTTTGAATCAGCTTTTTTCATCCTGTCTTTCATTATTAATAAATTATGGAAATCTTTTGACACATGTTCCTTGTATATTTATATGAAAATTATGTTTTAGTATTTTGAAAATTATACTTTGACACCCCCAAATGTGACTGAGATTGAATTTCTCATCACTCTGGAGAGTCACTGAACCTAGATTTATTTGACTGAGAAAAATGAAGTGAAATGGGATTCTTGCCCCTAAGTGTGGTGGTTCAAAACTGGCTTTAAGAGTGGGGACAGGGCTGGAAAGCAGTCCCTCTACCTCATGTTGCTTGAGGACAATGATTCTAGATTCAGAAAATGAAATTGACATTGACCTAAGAATGCATAGGATTGTGTTCCACTGTGCAGTGCACATTACACACTCACTCACTTCTTCAATTATTTTTTCACCCAGTGCACGTTTGGTGAGCATCACTATTTGCTTGACAGTGTTCTAGAATCTAGATAAGGACTGGAAGCAGTGATTTAGACAAAGCTCCTATCCTAAGAAGCGCTCAGAGTGATAGGGGAGATAGAGATATACAGAGTCAGTGATGTAAGACCATTGATCGGTTCACAGAGTGTCACGGGAGCCGTGTGTAGTGGGTAAGAGCAAGGGTATTATGGAAGTGTCCATGGTTGCTCCTGACACACCCCAAGAAGTTCCTTAGGTTGAGTTTTAAAATATGAGTAAGGTTTAGCCAGAGATGAAGTTGAGAAAAGACTGTTTGGGGCAGAGAATCATGGAAAAAGGGAGAAAACCACATAGCACATATACAGAGGTTCTTGTTGCCAGAGCACTGGGTATGAGGCAGGGAGTGACATAAATAAGCTTTTCTTAATGTAGTAGTTAATTTTATGCAGCCACTTGAATGTGTCATGGGATACCCAGGTATCTAGTTAAACATTATTTCTGGGTATGTCTGTGAGGGTGTTTTGGTAAGAGATTACCATTTGAATTTGGTGGACTGGGTAAAGCAGTTTGCCCTCCCAGAGTGGATGGGTATCCTTCAACCTGTTCAAGGCCTTTATAGGACAAGAAGGAGCAGGAAGGTTGAATTCTGTCTTTCTGACTGACTGCTGAGCTAAAGTGTCCATCTTCTCCTGCCCTTGAACTGGAACTTAGACTATCTGTGGTCCTTTTTCTTAGGCCTTTAAACTCGGACTGGAATTTCCTGGGTCTCCAGGTTGCAGATGACAGATCATGAGACTTCTCAGCCTCCATAATTGTGTGAACTAATTCCTTACAACAGATTTCATCCTTTTAGTTCTGTTTCTCTGGAGAACCCTGACATGTAGTTTATGTTCAAAATCTTAATTGATGTTCTCCCCTAGCCTGTCTTGAATTCATCATTTTCTTTTCACTTCCATTCTAAGAACTTTCCTTCCATGATCAAAAGGCAATTAGAGAAGTTATCTCCTTCTCTGAAGGGACAAGATCCCTTATAGAATCAGAATGGTAGCTGCAGCACATTTCCGGTCTCACTTTCAAAGTTCTCAGCATAAGAAGAGTTTTCAAGCATCATGTGAGCACATTTCTGACCCCTCAGATTGGATAGATCTTCGTGGCTTTGGAGAGAACAACTGGAGTAGAAACACGAGAAAGAGACCCGAGGGAGCCAGTTTTTGTGAGCAAGTCTTATTGTCTACTGAGGAGGGCCCATCAGAGGCATTGGCTGAGGGCCTCCTCTCTGTTCCCCCAAACTTGTCTCACATCTCCACTAATTCACATGGGTACCCCACATTCAATGGCTCAGGATACTGGTAGGTTCACTCTATAATAGATGGTGGGGCTGTAGATACCTTGGGGTGAGGTGGTGTGGAAGTGAGAATTCCTGTGTCTGCGCAAAATGGGAGGAAAAAGAGCTGGTAGACATCACTCTTCAAGTGAAACAAAGTAAACTTGATTCTTTGATGACAGCAGCAGCAATCAATCCATGTCTAACACATAGGAGGGTGCTGAGTGCTTCTCATGTGTTCAGGAGGAGGTGGCAAGAGAAGAAGGGAAGCTGTGCTTCTGAGGATGGGAATTCAGCAGGTTGGGAATATAGATCATCCAAGATGTGGCCATGTCAAGTTGATCCCTTAGGTTTTGTATCAGTTAGGAATTCAACGTGTATGTGTATTATCTGTTGCTGTGTAACAAATTTGGTGTCTTAAAAGAATAGCAAACATTTATTATCTCATAGTTTATATGGGTCAGCAATTCAGGAGTGGCACATGTGGTGGTTTTCGCTTGAGGTCTTCACTGAGATTTCAATCAGGATGTCAACTGGGACTTTGGTCCTCTGAAAGGCTTGATGAAGTAGAGAATCTTCTAAGAAGTCATCTGCATAGCTGGCAAGTTGATGCTGACTGTTGGTGTGAGTGTGTGAAAGTCGCTCAGTTGTGTCTGTTGCTTTGTGACTCTGATTCTTTTGTGACTCCATGGACTGTACAGTCCATGGAATTCTCCAGGCCAGAATACTGGAGTGGGTAGCCTTTCCCTTCTCCAGGGGATCTTCCCAAACCAGGGATCAAACCAGGTCTCCCACATTGCAGGCAGATTCTTTACCAGCTGAGCCACCAGGGAAACCCAAGAATACTGGAATGGGTAGCCTACCCCTTCTCCAGTGGATCTTCTTGACCCAGGAGTCAACCCGGGGTCTCCTGCATTGCAGGCTGATTCTTTACCAACTGAGTTTATCAGGGAAGCCCCTGACTGTTGGTGGGGGACCTCAGTTCTTTGCCACATGGACTTATCCATAGGGCTGTTTGAATGCTCTCAACACTTGGCTGTTGACTTCCCAAAGAGTGAGTGATCCAAGAGAAAGCAAGGCAGAATCTACCATGTCTTTTAGGACATAGCCTTAGAGGTCACACACCATCATTTCCTCAATATCCTGTTGGTTACACAGGTCAGTTCTATTCAGTGTGGGAAAGGACTAGACAAGAACACAAATACCAGGATGTGATGATCACTGGGAGCCAACTTGGAAGCTGGCTATCATACTGTCATAGTGACAGAGGCCTGAAATAACAAGGGGTAGGGTTTTATTTTTCTCTCATGTAAAATAAATCTGTAGGTGGACAGCATCATCTCAGACATTTTTAATATCTTTTTGCACTCTCATTATCTGGGTTGCCTCATAGTCCCACGAGGACCTCTGCGGTTCCTGTCACCATATCTGAATTCCAGTTAGCAAGAAGGAAGGAGGAAATGCCAAAGGGCATCCCAGTTGAGTCACCTGCTCTTTTAAGGAGCTTTCCCAAATGTCTGATTCAATAACTTATGTCTGTGGATAAGTTACCACAGTTGTACCACTGGCCAGAGTTTAATTATGTGGCCATCCTTATCTGCAGGTCAGGTTGGGAAACAGACTTTTTCATTTGGGCACATTGCCACCCACCACAAAATCAGTCTAATACTAAGGAAGAAAATTAGAGGAAGTGAGAAAGGCTCCCATTCTACTGTGATACAACTCCCACTGTATGCCTAGGGTTTATGGCATGATGGGTCCTCTCCTGCTGCCCTCTTGCCTTTCCCTTAGGGTCCTTACTACAGACTTGTAGCCCACTACACTTATTCAGCTCCGTGAATTCTTTAGGCTGACTTCGGTTTGATTTTGTCAACCTCCTTGACAAGGAGGTTGCTTTCCTACCTCTTGGAATTCTCTCTGGTAGACAAGACCTCTCTCTCATTGCTTTCTAGCTCCTGGGGGGATAACTGTATATCAGAATATCCTTAGGTGCAAAATATTTTTCAACTTTTTTAGGAATTCCACCCCCACCCCAGGTCTGATGCTCTTTGGAGCTCACTGCCATTCACTGTGTTATGAAAAATTTCCTCAGGTAGGATTGTGATAGCAATTCCAATGTGTGGGTTTTATTTCACTCTGCACAAAGCAATTCTCTGACACCAGCTCAGTGTCCTACACTTTAACTCAGTATTCACACTATCTACCTGGAAATGACATTAGATCCCCTAGGTTAACAGCTCAGTTCCACAAGACTGCCTGCCCCCACTTTAGATGTGAATCCAAGATTGTCACTTGTGGTCCTAGTAGCCTATAGATCTCAGGTTTCCATGACCCCACTTGGTTAATTTGCTAGAGAATTTCACAGAAATCATAGAAACATTTTCCTTAGTAGATTACCAGTTTATTTATAAACGGATGTAATTTAGGAACATCCAGATGGAAGAGATGCATAGGGCAAGGTGTGAGGAAAGGGCAGAGTTTCCATGCTGTCTTAGCTTGTCACTCTCCCTGAATCTCTGCATATTCACCAACCTGGAGGCTCTCCCAACCAGGTCCTTTTGGGTTTTTATGGAAGCTTGATTATATTAGCATGATTGGTTAAATAAATCATTGGCCATTGGCAACTGAACTCAATCTTCAGCCCTTCTTCCTTCCCGGGAGGTCAGGGATGGGACTGATTCCTGGCAATCAGCCCCCATCCTTATGTGCTTTCCAAAAGCCCCTTATAAACATAAACTCAAGTGTGATTGAAAAGGGTTTGTTATAAATATCATGACACATTTATCACTCTTATCACTCAGGAAATTCCAAGGGGTTTTGGAACTTTCAGCCAGTTTATTATAAGTCAGACTGCCACACCACGGTATTCTGTGCACCTCTTCACACACCATCTTTAGCCCCACCAAAATCTCTGTTTATTTTATCCCTTTCCTTAAAGAATCTATCATCTTTGTTTCTGGAATTTTCTCACTAAGGCAGTTTTGGCATTTCCCAGTCATGTATCGCTATCCTGTATATATGAAAAGGAGGGAAGTGCTTGATATTATTGAATGTGTGCTGAATAGCTTCAGTTATGTCTGACTCTTTGTGACCCCACTACCCCATGGTAGCCCTCCAGGCTTGCCATGCCCTCCTGCAAGGTATCTTCCCAATCGGGATCAAACCCACATCTCCTGCATTGGCAGGCAGGGTTCTTTACAACTAGTGCCACCTGGGAAGCCCACTATTGAATGAGTTCAGACTAAGGCTTTAGAGACATGAGTTGTGGTGGTTTGGGGACCAGTCCACAGGGGGCTTTGTATCCTCCATCATGGCTGGGCTCAGGGAGGCCTGGCCTGGCAAGGATACTCAGAGACAGAGATGGCTTTGCCTGTGGTCTTTAATCTCTTTTCTCCTCAGAGAGTCTCAGCCTCTGTAAAGCCTTTCTCACGACTTTGTGGTTAGTGAAGCCTGTGTGTGTGGGTTCTGCTCCAGGGCTCACAGAGTTCTGGCTGTCAGAGCCTGCCTTTTCCTCTGGCTCCTGTGTCCTTGTCAGGCCAAATGAGCTCTTCCCTTGGGAAGCCCTCTTGATCGCAGCTGGACCTTCTGGTAACTTTCCTCATGCTCTCCGGCTGTCCTGACTGTCCACCCAGTACCTGATATGCCATTTTTTTCCCCTTAATGTGATTGGTTTCTTAATGTGAAATCCCATTTGGGTTCTCTCATAATCATTATTGCTCTAAGATACACAGCTACAATCATGTTCACAGCCTTAAAAATGATAATTGTGGAAACAGCTGTTATTCACCCATACTTGATCACAGTGTTAGAAACCATAGCCATATTCCCACAGCAGTAATAGAAGTTGCCATTTATAGAGAGCTCATGATGTGTTAGGCATTAATGTTTTATGTTCTTTCCCATGCCAACTATCTGCGGTAGGAGCTACTATTTACAGATGCAGAGATGAGGTGCAGAGAGGTTAAATGAATTAGGTATGAGTGTCATGCAGTTGATAAATGAGTGTCATACAGTTGATAAATTGTAGGGCGGGGAGTACCTGACTGTGTGGCCAACACTCCCCTCCTGCTGCCAGGGCAGCATGCTACATAATTCCTGCTGCTGCTGTCTGTGACCAGATCCCCTCTTCTGGGCACATGGGGGCATGCCCTAGACACTTTATATCCAGCATGGATGTCTATGAGGGCTGGGAGCCCAGAAAAGGTCAGAAAAAGTTAACATTAAGATTCCTCCTCACAGGACCCAGAGCACCATCCTGACTGAAGCACTTTCTTCCACTGCCATCTTTCTCCTCCCTGTGTTCACCACTGGGAGAAAGAAAAGCAGGGAACAGGCAATAACTAGAGCCTACTTGTGAATGGAAGTCAGTCATTCTGCCACCCTTCGGGGGTACTGCTGAAGTTTTTCAAATTGTGGTGCTAGAGAAGATTCTTAGGAGTCCCTTGGATAGCAAGGGGATCAAACCAGTTCATCCTAAAGGAAATCAACCCTGAATATTCATTGGAAGGACTGATACTGAAGCTCCAATACTTTGGTCTCCTGCTGCAAAGAGCCAACTCGTTGGAAAAGACCTCGAGGCTGGGAAAAATTGAAGGCAGGAGGAGAAGGGAATAACAGAGGATGGTTGGATGGCATCACTAACTCAATGGACATGGGTTTGAGCAAACTCCAGGAGATAGTGAAGGACAGGGAAGCCTGGGGTGCTGCAGTCCACACGGTCGCAGAGTCAGACATGACTTAGCAACTGAACAGCAACAACTGGAGGCAAAATTGTGTTGCATTTGGTGGTGGCATGGGAAAGAGAGGGAAAGCAGGTTGGTTCTTTTGATTTCTTGAAGGGATGGGAGGTGATGTCTGTCAGCCTTAGAAGTAGCTGCCATCTCTCTTGCTCTCCTGTCCATCTGGCTTTGTAGTTGGCCTGTCAAAATTAGATATGGGCCAAGCTGAAGGCATTATTCCAAGAAAAAGTTGCTTGTACTTTATAGTTCAATATAGATGGTCATCCTAGCAACTGTTCTTCTGTCTTTACCAGAAGGAAGGAGAAGGAAGGTTTGCCAAACTTTCTCAAGAAGCAAATTACAGCATGGAATTCTGTTGACCTCTGTTCAGTTCTCTTTTGAAAATTCTAGGCTGTCAAGAGCAGGCAGCTTTTCCAACACAGCTGCATTATTCCAACAGCAGGGCCACAGTAACTCCTGCTGCCCTGCCTATATTGCTTGGAGAATTTTGTGTGTGTGCATGTCTTTTATTCTATTTTTCCATCTGGTGACTTTTGTTTTCTTCTAAATGGTGCTGTTTAAATGCTTTTCACAAATGCAATCTTGAAAATAAACACATTGAATGGATAAGAACAAAAGGAGATCCATTTTTGATGCTCATCACTGCTGAGAGTTTCCTCAGCTGCAGGAAGATGCGGGCAGGGGCAAGGAGATGAATGGATTGTCAGAATGAAACATCACCTAACGGTGCTGCTGGGATTGGAATCTAGTCAGACCATGTGAATAGTGTCCTGACACCCATTTGAACTGAAGGCCTCAACAACTGGGCACTTAAGATCAACTGTGGACCTTGAAAACTTTGGAGTCTCATCTCCTGGTTGGCAATTCTCCAAAGCCTGAGTTTCATGCCTCCAGCACTTCCCAATAGAGAGTAGATGGTAGCTAGATTGTCATTTCATCCCTCAGAGATTTCCCTGCTCACCTGCTTTAGTATATACCCTGTCCACTCCCATATGATCACTGCCTTAATTTGGGCCCTCCCCCTAAAAGCAGGTGCTGAGACAAAGATCTGAGTACAACTTAACTGATTTGAGAGGGAACCACAAACTCCAGTAGGAAAGTGATACATGGAAGGGAAGCAGTCAATGAAGGGTACGTTAAACCCTAGCTATCCCAATAGGATTCTTTGCAACCAAAGATGGAAAAGCTCTATACAGTCAGCAAAAACAAGACTGGGAGCTGACTGTGGCTCAGATCATGAACTCCTTATTGTCAAATTCAGACTTAAATTGAAGAAAGTAGGGAAAACCACTAGACCATTCAGGTATGACCTAAATCACATCCCTTATGATTATACAGTGGAAGTGAGAAACAGATTCAAGGGATTAGACCTGATAGATAGAGTGCCTGAAGAACTATGGATGGAGGTTCGTGACATTGTGCAAGAGGCAGGGATCAAGACCATACCCAAGAAAAAGAAATGCAAAAAGACAAAATGGCTGTCTGGGGAGGCCTTACAAATAGCTGTGAAAAGAAGAGAAGTGAAAAACAAAGGAGAAAAGGAAAGATATACCCATTTGAATGCCAAAGAGTTCCAAAGAATAACAAGGAAAGATAAGAAAGCCTTCCTCAATGATCAGTGCAAAGAAATAGAGGAAAACAATACAATGGGAAAGACTAGAGCTTTCTTCAAAAAATTAGAGATACCAAGGGAACGTTTCATACAAAGCTGGGCTCAGTAAAGGACAGAAATGGTATGGGCCTAACAGAAGCAGAAGATATTAAGAAGAGGTGGCAAGAATACACAGAAGAACTATACAAAAAAGATCTTCATGGCTCAGATAATCATGATGGTATGTTCACTCACCTAGAGCCAGACATCCTGGAATGCGAAATCAAGTGGGCCTTAGGAAGCATCACTATGAACAAAGCTAGTGGAGGTAATGAAATTCCAGTTGAGCTATTTCAAATCCTAAAAGATGATGCTGTGGAAGTATTGCACTCATTATGCCAGCAAATTTGGAAAACTCAGCAGTGGCCATAGGACTGGAAAAGGTCAGTTTTCATTCCAATCCCAAAGAAAGGCAATGCCAAAGAATGCTCAAACTACTGCACAATTGCACTTATCTCACATGCTAGCAAAGTAATGCTCAAAATTGTCCAAGCCAGGATATGAACAGTGTACTGAACTGTTTCAACAGTATATGAACTGTGAACTTCCAGATATTCAAGCTGGATTTAGAAAAGGCAGAGGAACTAGAGATTAAATTGTCAATATCCCTTGGATCATCAAAAAAGCAAGAGAGTTCCAGAAAGACATCTATTTCTGCTTTATTCACTATGCCAAAGCCTTTGAAGTGTGGATCACAATAAACTGTGGAAAATTCTTCAAGAGATGGGAATATCACACCACTTGACCTGCCTCCTGAGAAACCTGTATGCAGGTCAGGAAGCAACAGTTAGAACTGGACATGGAACAACAGACTGGTTCCAAATCGGGAAAGGAATGCGTCAAGGTTGTATATTGTCACCTTGCTTATTTAACTTATATGCAGAGTACATCATGAGAAATGCTGGACTGGATGAAGCGCAAGCTAGAATCAAGATTGCTGGGAGAAATATCAATAACTGCAGATATGCAGATGAAATCACTCTTATGACAGAAAGCAAAGAAGAATTAAAGAGTCTTTTGATGAAAGTGAAAGAAGAGAGTGAAAAAAATTGGCTTAAAGCTCAACATTCAGAAAACTAAGATCATGGGATCTAGTCCCATCACTTCATGGCAAATAGATGGGGAAACATGGAAACAGTGAGAGACTTTATTTTTTGGGGTCCAAAATCACTGCAGATGGTGACTGTGGCCATGAAATTAAAAGACATTTACTCCTTGGAAGAAAAGTTAAGACCAACCTAGACAGCATATTAAAAAGCAGAGACATCACTTTGCCAACAAAGGTCCGCCTAGTCAAAGCTATGATTTTCCTAGTAGTCATGTATGGATGTAAGAAAGCTGAGTGCCAAAGAATTGATGCTTTTGAACTGTGGTGTTGGAGAAGACTCTTGAGAGTCCCTTGAACTGCAAGGAGATCCAACCGCTCTATCCCGAAGGAAATCAGTCCTGAATATTCATTGGAAGGACTGATGCTGAAGCTGAAACTCCAATACTTTGGCCACCTGATGCAAAGAACTGACTCATTTGAAAAGACCCTGATGCTGGGAAAGAGTGAAGGCAGGAGGAGAAGGGGACAACAGAGGATGAGATGGTTGGATGGCATCACTGACTCAATGGGTTTGGGTGAACTCCAGGAGTTGGTGATGGACAGGGAGGCCTGGTGTGCTGCAGTCCATGGGGTTGCAAAGAGTCGAGACACGACTGAGTGACTGAACTGAACTGATCCCAGCAGACAAATAGAGCTCAGTCTTGAGGGGAGCTCTGGAAAAAAGTGTTGAGCACATCTCTCAGGATGCTTCCAGTGACAATGAGAGAGCTCTCGTGGTCCAACTCTCACATCAATACATGACTACGGAATAACCATAGCTTTTACTATGTAGATCTTTGTTGGCAAAGTGATGTCTCTGCTTTTTAATACACTGTCTAGATTTGTCATAGCTTTTTTAAATTTTATGGAACAAGCATTTTTAAATTTCATGCCTGCAGTCACCATCTGCAGTAATTTTGGAGCCCAAGAAAATAAAATATACTGCTGTTCCCATTTTTTCCCCCATCTGTTTGCCATGAAAGATGGGACCAAATGCCATGATCTTAGTGTTTTAAATATTGAATTTTAAGCCAGCTTTTTCACTCTTTGGGATAATTCCCTGCACTTCTGGAACTTCTTTGCATGTGAGCTGAGGGCCTGCTCACAGTTCTGGAGAAAAGGTCCAGGCACAGGCTTACTGGCAGCTTGAGGTTGGCTGCAATGAACTGACAGATCCATGCGATAATTATGGGGTGCTGATAGTGTCTGCTGTCATCTCACACATGGTTTAAGGCAAGTGACTCCCTCAGAACCATAGCAACAGAACCACATCTGCAGGGTTTTTCTCACCTTCATGGTATTTTGTGTTTACTTCCGTCATTACTCTCGCATCAGAACTATGTTCCTTTCTCTGACTGGATATACCTTCTTGATAATCAAAAAGAATTGGTTCCTTGCCTTTCCAAATAAAGGTGTCAAGCATTATGGCTCAAAGGCCCATGGCAGAAATGGCCCCAGGGCCCTGGGTCCCAGCTGCTCTATGAGAAACAGCATTTTGCTGAGCACAGGATGTCAGTTGT
The DNA here is from genome assembly GCF_016772045.2 of Ovis aries. Classification (NCBI taxonomy): domain Eukaryota; kingdom Metazoa; phylum Chordata; class Mammalia; order Artiodactyla; family Bovidae; genus Ovis; species Ovis aries. Next base: position 57,394,003 of record NC_056060.1, on the reverse strand, counting down.
CACAGGTGGTTACATTATCCCTTACTTCCTCCCCAGGAGTATATAGCCCATCAGAGAAGAGGCAGATTTAAGTTCAGTCCAGTGCAATTCAGTCGTTCAGTTGTGTCTGACTCTTTGCAACCCCGTGGACCACAGCACGCCAGGCTTCCCTGTCTATCACCAACTCCCGGAGTTTACCCAAACTCATGTCCATCGAGTTGGTGATGCCATCCAACCATCTCATCCTCTGTCATCCCCCTCTCTCCCTGCCCTCAATCTTTCCCAGCATCAGGGTCTTTTCAAATGAGTCAGCTCTTTGCATCAGGTGGTCAAAGTATTGGAGTTTCAGCTTCATCTGTCCTTCCAATGAACACTCAGGGCTGATCCCCTTTGGGATGGACTGGTTGGATCTCCTTGCAGTCCAAGGGACTCTCAAGAGTCTTCTCCAACACCACAGTTCAAAAGCATCAATTCTTCGGCGCTCAGTTTTCTTTATAGTCCAACTCTCACATCCATACATGACTACTGAAGAAACCATAGCCTTGACCAGGTGGACCTTTGTTGGCAAAGTAATGTCTCTGCTTTTTAATATTCTGTCTGCTGCTGCTGCTAAGTCACTTCAGTCATATCCAACTCTGTGCGACCCCAGAGACAGCAGCCCACCAGGCTCCCCCATCCCTGGGATTCTCCAGGAAAGAACACTAGAGTGGGTTGCCATTTCCTTCTCCAATGCATGAAAGTGAGCTAGGTTGGTCATAACTTTCCTTCCAAGGAGTATGCATCTTTTAATTTCATGGCAGCAGTCACCATCTGCAGCCCCCTAAAATAAAGTCAGGCACTGTTTCCCCCTCTATTTGCCATGAAGTGATGGGACCAGATGCCATGATCTTCATTTTCTGAATGTTGAGCTTTAAGCCAACTTTTTCACTCTCCTCTTTCACTTTCATTTAGAGGCTCTTTAGTTCTTCTTCTCTTTCTGCCATAAGGGTGATGTCATCTGCATATCTGCAGTTATTGATATTTCTCCCAGCAATCTTGATTCTAGCTTGTGCTTCATCCAGCCCAACATTTCTCATGATGTGTTCTGCATCTAAGTTAAATAAGCAAGGTGACAATATACAGCCTTGACGTACTCCTTTCCTGATTTGGAACCAGTCTGTTGTTCCATCTCCAGTTCTAACTGTTGCTTTCTGACCTGTGTACAGATTTCTCAAGAGGCAGGCCAGGTGATGTGATATTCCCATCTCTTTCAGAATTTTCCAGTTTATTGTGATCCACACTTCAAAGGCTTTGGCATAGTGAATAAAGCAGAAATAGATGTTTTTCTGGAACTCTCTTGCTTTTTTGATATCCAGCAGATGTTGGCAAGGGGCAGATTAGAGGGCCTGTATAGGTTATTCTGCCTTTAGCAGCAATAACAGAAAAACTCAGTTCAAACTTGTTCAAACCCACAGAAAATTTATTTTATTTTACTGAACAAGGAGTTTGAGGTAGGTTGCATGCGTGTGTGCATGCTAAATTGGTTTAGTCATGTCCAACTCTTTGTGACTCTAAATAGACTGTAGCCTGCTGGGCCCACTGTCCATGGAATTCTCCAGGCAAGAATACTGGAGTGGGTTGCCATGCTCACCTCTAGGGGATCTTCCCAACCCAGGGATTGAACCTGAGTCTCTTACATCTCTTGCATTGGCAGGCAGGTTCTTTATCACTCGTACCACTTGGGAAGCCTTTGAGATAGAGTTCTCTGGGCTAAATTCAGTGATTCTGATTTTTTCACCCCCATGCTTTGCCATATTCAATGTGCTGATCTTGTTTTGGGGTATATCCCTTTTTAATAAGTTGGCTGCTGCAGTTCTAAGTCTTATGTATAAACACACACCACTGTAGCTTGCCACCAAGAAGTGGAAACCCAAGCCATGCCACACAGGGACAGGCCCTGTGTAGATGTTTTGGCCAACAGCCAGCTGGAGTCCCCTGACCAGCAACAACAGCCAGAGTGTGAGGATACCTCCGGATGATTTCAGGCCCCCTCATCAATGAGTTTTCCCAGCCGAGGCTCTAGACACAATGGAGCAGAGACAAGCCATTCTAATGTTACCCTATCTGAGTCACTGACCCACAGAATCCAAGAGCATGATACTATTTTATGTCACTAAGTTTTGGGGTGGTTTTTAATGCAGTAATAGGAACTGAAACATCATTCCTTGTGGCGTTTTGTGTTGATCATGAGGGAAATCTGAAGAGAATGAGAGGAACTTGTGCTACTCAGTACCTGAAGCCCTCTACATCTTAGAGAGGGGCCCAGAATCCACAGGGGAGAGGAAAAGTTGGTACAGTGACCTGGCACTTGGCAAAGGCCAGGAAGGTGTCTTTTCAAGAGTTATGGGGTCTGTCATCCTAGAGACACCAAGAGAGGGCTTTCCAAGAAAGTTTTCTTAAAAAAATTAATTAATTTATTTTAATTGGAGGCTAATTACTTTACAATATTGTAGTGGCTTTTGCCATACATTAACACAAATCAGCCACCAGTGTACACGTGTCCCCCATCCTGAAACCCCCTCCCACCTCCCTCCCCATCCCATCCCTCAGGGTCATCCTAGTGCCCCAGCCCTGAGCACCCTGTCTCATGCTTTGAACCTGGACTGGCGATCTGTTTCACATATGGTAATATACATGTTTTAAAGCTATTCTCTCCAATCATCCCACCCTCGCCTTCTCCCACAGAGTCCAATAGTCTGTTCTTTACATCTCTGTCTCTTTTGCTGTCTCAAATATAAGGTCAACACTACCATCTTTCTAAATTCCATATATATGTGTTAATAAACTGTTGGTGTTTTTCTTTCTGACTTACTTCACTCTGTATAATAGGCTCCAGTTTCATCCACCTCATTAGAACTGATTCAAATGCATTCTTTTTAATAGCTGAGCAATATTCCATTGTGTATATGTACCACAGCTTTCTTATCCATTCATCTGCCAATGGACACCTAGGTTGCTTCCATGTCCAGGCTATTGTAAACAGTGCTGCGATGGGGTACATGTATCTCTTTCAATTCTGGTTTCCTTGGTGTGTATGCCCAGCAGTGGGATTGCTGGGTCATATGGCAGTTCTATTTCCAGATTTTTAAGGGATCTCCACACTGTTCTCCATAGTGGCTGTACTAGTTTGCATTCCCACCAACAGTGTAAGAGGGTTCCCTTTTCTCCAGCACCCTCTCCAGCATTCATTGTTTTCAGGCTTTTTGATAGCAGCCATTCTGACTGGTGTGAGATGGTACCTCATTGTGGCTTTGATTTGCATTTCTCTGATAATGAGTGATGTTGAGCATCTTTTCATGTGCTTGTTAGCCATCTGTATGTCTTCTTTGGAAAAATGTCAGTTTAGTTCTTTGGCCCATTTTTTGATTGGGTCATTTACCTTTCTAGAGTTGAGCTGCATGAGCTGCTTGTATATTTTTGAGATTAATTCTTTGTCAGTTGCTTTGTTTGCTGTTATTTTCTCCCATTCTGAAGGCTGTCTTTTCACCTTGCTGATAGTTTTCCTTCGTTGTGCAAAAGCTTTTAAGTTTAATTAGGTCCCATTTGTTTGTTTTTGCTTTTATTGCCATTACTCTGGGGGGTGGGTCATAGAGGATCCTGCTGTGATGTATGTCAGAGAGTGTTTTACCTATGTTTTCCTCTAGGAGTTTTATAGTTTCCAGTCTTACATGTAGATCTTTAATCCATTTTGAGTTTATGTTTGAAGGCAGTGACAACCCACTCCGGTACTCTTGTCTGGAAAATCCCATGTGCAGAGGAGCCTGTGTAGGCTGTGGTCCACAGGGTCGCTAGGAGTCGGACACGACTGAGCGACTTCACTTTCATTTTTTACTTTTATGCATTGGAGAAGGAAATGGCAACCCACCCAGTGCTCTTTCCTGGAGAATCCCAGGGATGGGGGAGCCTGGTGGGCTGCTGTCTATGGGGTCACACGCAGTCAGACACGACTGAAGCGACTTAGCTATGGTGTTAGAAAGTGTTCTAGTTTCATTCTTTTACAAGTGCTTGATCAGTTTTCCCAGCACCACTTGTTAAAGGGATTGTCTTTTCTCCATTGTATATTCTTGCCTCCCTTGTCAAAGATAAGGTGTCCATAGGTGCATGGATTTATCTCTGGGCTTTCTATTTTGTTCCAGTGATCTATATTTCTGTGTTTGTGCCAGTACCATACTGTCTTGATGACTGTAGCTTTGTGGTGTAGTCTGAAGTCAGACAGATTGATTCCTCCAGTTCCATTCTTCTTTCTCAAGATTGCTTTGGCTATTCGAAGTTTTTTGTATTTCCATACAAATTGTGAAATTATTTGTTCTAGTTCTGTGAAAAATACTGTTGGTAGCTTGATAGGGATTGCATTGAATCTATAGATTGCTTTGGGTAGTATACTCATTTTCACTATATTGATTCTTCCAATCCATGAACACGGTACATTTCTCCATCTATTTGTGTCCTCTTTGATTTCTTTCACCAGTGTTTTATAGATTTCTATATATAGGTCTTTTGTTTCTTTAGGTAGATTTATTCCTAAGTATTTTATTCTTTTCGTTGCAATGGTGAATGGGATTGTTTCCTTAATTGCTCTTTCTGTTTTCTCATTGTTAGTGTATAAGAATGCAAGGGATTTCTGTTTGTTAATTTTATGTCCCGACACTTTACTGTATTCATTGATTAGCTCTAGTAATTTTCTGGTGGAGTCTTTAGGGTTTTCTAAGTAGAGGATCATGTCATCTGCAAACAGAGTTTCACTTCTTCTTTTCCAATCTGGATTCCTTTTATTTCTTTTTCTTTTCTGATTGCTGTGTCTAAACCTTTCAAAACTATGTTGAATAGTAGTGGTGAGAGTGGGCACCCTTGTCTTGTTCCTACTTTAGGGGAAATGCTTTCGATATTTCACCATTGAGGATAATGTTTGCTGTGGGTTTATCATATATGGCTTTTATTCTGTTGAGGTATGTTCCTTCTATGCCTGCTTTCTGAAGGGTTTTAATCATAAATGGATGTTGAATTTTGTCAAAGGCTTTCCCTGTATCTATTGAGATAATCATATGGTTTTTAATCTTTCAATTTGTTAATATGGTGTATCCATTGATTGATTTGTGAATATTGAAGAATCCTTGCATCCCTGGGGTAAAGCCCAATTGGTCATGATGTATGATTTTTTTAATATGCTGTTGGATTCTGTTTGCTAGAATTTTGTTGAGGATCTTTGCAATCTATGTTCATCAGTGATATTGGCCTGTAGTTTTCTTTTTTGGTAGCATCTTTGTCTGGTTTTGATTTTAGGATGATGGTGGCCTCATAGAATGAGTTGGCAGTTTACCTGCCTCTGCAATTTTCTGGAAGAGTTTGAGTAGGATAGGTGTTAGCTCTTTAAATATTTGGTAGAATTCACCTGAGGAGCCATCTGGTCCTGGGCTTTTGTTTGTTGGAAGACTTTTTATTACAGTTTCGATTTTCATGCTTTTGATGGGTCTGTTAAGATTTTCTGTTTCTTCCTGGTTCAATTTTGGAAGGTTATACTTATCTAAGAATTTGTCCATTTCTTCCAAGTTGTCCATTTTATTGTCAGATAATAGTCTCTTATGATCCTTTGTATTTCAGTGTAGTCTGTTGTGATTTTCCCATTTTCATTTCTAATTTTGTTGATTTGATTCTTCTTCCTTTTTTTCTTGATGAGTCTGGCTAATGGTTTGTCTATTTTATTTATCTTCTCAAAGAACCAGCTTTTAGTTTTGTTAATTTTTGCTACAGTCTCCTTTGTTTCTTTTTCATTTATTTCTGCCTTAATTTTTATCATTTATTTCCTTCTACTAACCCTGGGGTTCTTCATTTCTTCTTTTTCTAGTTGCTTTAGGTGTAAAGTTATGTTATTTATTTTATTTTTCTCTTGTTTCTTGAGGTAAGCTTGTATTGCCATGAACCTTCCCCTTAGCACTGCTTTTACTCAGTCCTATAGGTTTTGGGTTATTGTGTTATCATTTTCATTTGTTTCTATGCACGTTTTGATTTATTTTTTGATTTCCTCTGTGATTTGTTGGTTAATCAAAGTGTGTTGTTTAGCCTCCATATGTTTGTATTTTTAATAGATTTTTCCTGTAGTTGACATCTAATCTTACTGCACTGTGATCAGAAAAGATGCTTGACATGATTTCAATTCTTTTGAATTTACCAAGGCTAGATTTATGGCCCAGGATGTGATCTATCCTGGGGAATGTTCTCTGTGCACTTGAGAAAAAGGTGAAATTCATTGTTTTGGAGTGAAATGTCCTATAGATATCAATTAGGTCTAACTGGTCCATTCTATCATTGAAAGTTTGTGTTTCCTTGCTAATTTACTGTTTGATCTATCCACAGGTGTGAGTGGGGTGTTAAAGTCTTCCACTATTATTGTGTTACTGTTAATTTCCCCTTTCATACATGTTAGCGTTTGCCTTACCTATTGTGGTGCTCCTATGTTGGGTGCCTATATATTTATAATTGTTATATCTTCTTCTTGGATTGATCCTTTGGTCATTATATAATGTCCTTCTTTGTCTCTTTTCATGGCCTTTATTTCAAAGTCTATTTTATCTGATATGAGTATTGCTACTCCTGCTTTCTTTTATTCTCCGTTTGCATGAAATATCTTTTTCCAGCCCTTCACTTTCAATCTGTATGTGTCCCTTGTTTTGAGGTGGGTCTCCTGTAGACAGCATATATAGGGGTCTTGTTTTGTATCCATTCAGCCAGTCTTTGTCTTTTGTTTGGGGCATTCAACCCATTTACATTGAAGGTAATTATTGATAAGTATGATCCCATTGTGATCTACTCTGTTGTTTTGCGTTTGAGTTTATAAACCTTTTCTGTGTTTCCTGTCTAGAGAAATCCTTTAGCATTTGTTGGAGAGCTGGCTTGGTGGTGCTGAATTCTCTCAGCTTTTGCTTATCTGTAAAGCTTTTGATTTCTCCTTCATATTTGAATGAGATCCTTACTGGGTACAGTAATCTGGGTTTTAGGTTTTTCTCTTTCATCACTTTCATCACTGCCATTCCCTTCTGGTCTGAAGAATTTCTATTGAAAGATCAGCTGTTATCCTTATGGGAATCCCCCTGTGTGTTATTTGTTGGTTTTCCTTTGCTGTTTTAAATATTTGCTCTTTGTGTTGGTCTTCATTAATTTGATTAATATGTGTCTTGGGGTGTTTCACCTTGGGTTTATCCTGTTTGAGACTCTCTGGATTTCTTGGACTTGGGTGGCTATTTCCTTCCCCATTTTAGGGAAGTTTTCAACTATTATCTCCTCAAGTATTTTTTCATGACTTTTCTTTTTGTCGTCTTCTTCTGGGACTCCTATGATTCAAATGTTGGGGCATTTAATATTGTCCTAGAGGTCTCTGAGGTTGTCCTCATTTCTTTTAATTCTTTTTTCCTCTCTGCTTCATTTATTTCCACAGTTCTATCTTTCACCTCACTTATCCTACCTTCTGCCTCAGTTATTCTATTGTTGGTTCCCTCCACAGTGCTTTTGATCTCAGTTATTGCATTATTCATTACTGATTCTTTTTAATTTTTTCTAGGTCCTTGTTAAATATTTCTTGCATCTTCTCAGTTCTTGCCTCTAGTCTATTTATCTGTAACTCCATTTTGTTTTCAAGATTTTGGATCATCTTTACTATTATTATTCTGAATTCTTTTTCAGGTAAACTCCCTATCTCTTCCTCTTTGGTTTGGTTTGGTGGGCATTTGTCATGCACCTTTACCTGCTGAATATTTCTCTGCCTTTTCATTTTGTTTAGATTGCTCTATTTGGGGTGGCCTTTCTGTAGGCTGGAAGTTTGTGGTTCCCCTTTATTGTGAAGGTTCCTCCCTGTGGGTGGGGTTAGATTAGTGGCTTGTCAAGGTTTCCTGGTTAGGGAAGCTTGCGTCTGTGTTCTGGTAGGTGGAGCTGAAACTGTTCTCTCTGGAGTGCAGTAAAGTGTCTAGTAGTGAGTTTTGGGGTGTCTATGGGTTGGGCTGCCTATATTTTAATTCTTAGGGCTGTGTTCCTCTGTTGCTGGAGAATTAGCATGGTATGTCTTGCTCTGGAACTTGTTGGCTCTTGGGTGGAGCTTGGTTTCAGTGTAGATATGGAGGCTTTTGGATAAGCTCTTGTTGATTAATGTTCCCTGGAGTCAGGAGTTTTCTGGTGTTCCCAAGTTTTGGATTTAAGCCTCCTGCCTCTGGTTTTCAGTCTTATTCTTACAGTAGCCTCAAGACTTCTCTATCTATACAGCACAGATGATAAAACATCTAGGTTAATGGTGAAAAGATTCTCCACAGTGAGGGACACTGAGAGAGGTTCACAGAGTTACATGGAGAAGAGAAGAGGGAGGAGGGAGATAGAGATGACCAGGATGAGGAGAGGGGGAATCAAAAGGGGAAAGACCAATCTAGCCAGTAATCAGTTCCCTAAGTGTTCTCCACAGCCTGGAACACCCAGAGAGATTCAGAGTTAAATAAATAATAGAAGGGGAGGGAGGAGATACAGGTAACCTGGGGGAGAAAAGGGAGAGTCCAAAGGGGAGAGAGCAGTCAAGCCATTAATCACTCCCCTAAGTAAAAATGGGTACTGAAGATTAGATTCTTAAAGGTACAAAATTGATCAGTTCAGTTCAGTCACTCAGTTGTATCTGACTCTTTGCGACCCCATGAATAGCAGCATGCCAGGCCTCCCAAAAAGCAAAGATTAAAAATCTAGAGTAGAGGTTAGACTCTCAAAAATGTAATATTAAAAATACAAACCAAAATCAATCATAAAATTATAAAAATATATATATGAAATTTGCTTTAAAATAGGGTCTTTTTTTGGCAAGGTAATTGTAGGTTATAAAAATGAAAAAGGAAAAATAAGGAACTTAAAAAAAATTTTTAATGATAATAATAAAAATATAGCTAGAAATTTCTCTGGAGCTGTTGAGGGAAGTGTGGGGTCAGTTCAGTTTCAGATAGTTCCTTGTTCCAGCTTATACTTCTTCTCAAGGTCTATAGGCCCCTTTCAATGCTTAGTCAATGTTAACTACAGGATTTTAATCTGTTGCCCCTGCCACTTCCAGAGCGGTTCCCCCTTCTTTGTTTATTTTGGCTTCCTCTGTTTGCAAGTCTCTTCAGGGTCTGATTTCCTCCCTGACAAAAGTGGGTGAAGATGATCACTTATTTAGGCTCACTTGTTCAGTTGTGTTGTGGGAGGAAGGAACACTGCAAGCAAATATCACTGGTGTGTGTGAGGAGTGCTCACAGTGTATGGACCACACTGGGCTTGCCCCAGCTCACAGGCTGCGTGTGCTTTCCTGGGCTACACTGCTCAGGCTCCAGGTTGCTCTGCAGGGGTGCTGTCCAAAGCAGGCCCTGCATTTCGTGTACGTCCCAGGTCTAAGCTGCTCAGGTTCAGGTTCTTGGGTACTCCAGAAAGGCACAGACTCAGTTGGGCATGCGTTTTGTGCCCTTCCCAGGTCCAAGCAGCTCAGGCAAGCAGGTGCTTGGCAAGTGCACTGTCCCAGGTGGACTGTGCATCTTAATCACCTCTCCAGTCCTGGCCCTTTGGTTTCCCGGGTGTGCCGCAAGAGTGCCATCTCAGGTGTGCCGTGTGTCTCCTCTGGGGAGCTGATCTCAGGCTGCAACCCTCCTGGCAGATGTCAACCATCCAGGATCCCAGGAAGACTTGGTTAGCAACTGGGAGCCTCCTCACAGTTTGGTGGAGGATGCCATCTCTGGGGCCGAGATTGCCTCTTGGCTTCCAGCTCTGGCTGTCGCCCACCTGCCTCTCTGCCTCCAGTTGTGGGAGGGGACCAGTCTGCAGTTGGCTAGTTCTCCTTTGGTATTCGCTCAATCCTTTGTTCTGTGAGTAGGCCAGGCTGCGCCTTAGATTAGAGCTTTTTGCAAGAAAGTTCTCTCTCTTTTTTCTCTCTCTGGCTATCCCACAGTTTGGGTTGCTATCTCATGGTTAGCTCCCTCAGATTTTTCTCAGGGCATTCAGGCCCAGTCCTTACCCTAAGCATGCAACCCACACCTCCCTGTCCAGCCTCTGCTCAATGGTGGCAAACCCAAGGCTCTGTTGGAAGTCGTGATTAGGTGTTTTTCCTGTGGTGTTTTTTTTTTTTTTTTTTTCCTTTCCTCCAGTTATGTTGCCCTCTGAGATTCCAAAACTCCCCACAGGCCTACTGGTGACATGGTTTCCTGCAGTTTGGAAAACTTCTCCTTTACAACTCCCTCCTCAGGGTGGGTCTCCATCCCTAACTCATTTGTCTCTCTTTTTGTCTTTTATATTTTGTCCTACCTCCTTTCAAAGAGAATGGGCTGCCTTTCTGGATGCCTGGTGTCCTCCGCCTGTGTTCAGGCATTGTTCTGTGGAAGCTGCTCAGCATTCAAATGATCTTTTGATGGATTTGTGGGGGAGAAAGTGGTCTCCCTGTCCTACTCCCCTGCCATCTTAGGTCCAGCTCCCCAGGAAACGTTTTTGGGGTTGGGGCTTTCAGGAAGATCCTTAAAGGATGATCTCAAAGTCTTCTGAAGACTCCCAAATCCCATTATATCAAGATGTATCCAGAATCTGAGCACCTCTCATTATATCCAGTAACCACTCTGTTCCAATCACTTTTTGTCTGAAACTGGATACTGAATTTGGCTACTACTGAATTGGCTCCTAAGTTATCTCCCTGTTTCTCTCTCATCACACTACATTCCATCATCCATGAAGTGGCCAGAGTGGTTCTTTTCAAATATGTCAGATCATTTGTAACTGGTCTGCTCAGAACCTTCCACATTGCCCTGAGATGAAAGGCTGTATATAATCCGCACCTCCTGCCCCTCTCCAGCTTCATCTTTGACATACTTGTCCTCTGTGCACTCTCATCCAGCCACATGGCCTCCTGTTCTTTCTCAAATATGTGAAGTACCTTCTTACCATGAGTCTTTGCATTGCTTTCCCCCTCATCCAGAATGTTCTTTCTTGGATAGCTGCATGGCTTATTACCTCACTTAACTTCAGGTTTTACACAGATGCCCTCTGACTGAGGTCTTCTCTGACCATGCTAAGTATATCTGCATCATTGTGCGTGCTTGCATGCTCAGTCACTTCAGTTGTGTCCAACTCTTTGCGACGCATGGACTATAGCCCTCCAGGCTCCTCTGTCCATGGGATTTCCCAGGCAAGAATACTGCAGTCGATTGCCACGTTGTCTCCAGGGGATCTTCCCGACCCAGGGATCAATCTCGCATCTCTTATGTCTCACATTGGCAGGCAGATTCTTTACCACTAGCGCCACCTGGGAAGTCCATTTGCATCATCCCCACCCTGCCCCCATTCCCTAATTCTCCAAATTCATTCTCTCTTCTTTGATTTACTCTATGAAACTTATCCCTGTCTAACCTTACTATATATTTCACTTATTAACTGCCCGCACTGGCATTTTAGCTCCATGAGAATAGAGAATTTTGCTTCTTTTAGTCAGTCTGACTGAAAGATGGATGGCATCCCTGGTGGCTCAGAGGTTAAAGCATCTGCCTGCAATGCGGGAGACGTGGGTTCAATCCCTGGGTCGGGAAGATCCCCTGGAGAAGGGAATAACCACCCACTCCAGTACTCTTGCCTGGAGAATCCCATTGACAGAGGAGCCGGGTGGGCTACAGTCCCTGGGGTCGCAAAGAGTCAGACATGACTGAGCAACTTCACTTCACTTCACTTAGTCAGTCTGAAACTGTGCCTGATACAAAATAGATTCACAATAAATTGTTGAATGGATAAATTATCCGACCTCTCCTTAGCAGTCCTACATTTTCAACTTCTGACTGGACAGCACCACTTGGAGGTCCTGCTAGCACCTCAGAGCCACCAGTCTGGATGCAGACCTCCGCAACCTAGGTCTTCCCAGGGTGCTCTGTGATTGAGCACTCACTCAATGAGGGTGATTGTCTCAGTGCTGGGTGGAATCCCAGCTTCCCTTCACTTTCCAACAGAAAGGGCAGGAAACTCTTCCCACCTCATGAGGTCTTTTTTTGTTTGTTTGTTTGTTTTGCATTATTTTTTTTTGGTAACTTTAAAAATATATTTTGTATTGGGGTATAGCCAGTTAACAATGTTGTAGATAGTTTCATGTGAACAGTGAAGGGACTCAGCCGTACATATATTTGTTCTCCCCCAAACCTCCCTCCCATCCAGGCTGGCACGTAACACTGAGCAGATTTCCATGTGCTATACAGTAGGTCTGTGTTGGTTATCCATTTTAAATATAGCAGTGTGTACATGACCTTCCCAAAGTGCTTAACTATCTGTTCTCCCTCAGCAACCATAAGTTTGTTTTCTAAGTTTGAGAGTCTTTTTCTGTCTTGTAAATATGAGGTTGTCTTGAAAGGAAAAAATGCTAAGCCCTAGGGATTATGTCTGGCAGAAAGCAGATGCTAGTCATTACTATTCCCACCTTGAGCTACTTTTTCCTCTTAAAAGAATATTTTAATTCACCTTTGTACATGTGGTTAAAAATTGTGAAATATTTACCTTTCTTTGATAGATTAACAAGAACTTGACTTGCTTTTACACTGAGTTGTATTTCACCTGGAGCTTCCCTGGTGGCTCAGTGGTAAAGAATACACCAGCTGATGCAGGAGACACAGGTTCAATCCCTGGGTTGGGATGATCCCCTGGAGGAGGAAATGGCAACCAAATCCAGTATTCTTGTCTGAGAAATCCCATGGACAGAGGAACCTTGTGAGGGTCTTGTCCATGGGGTCGCAAAAGAGTCTAACATGACTTAGCAACTAAACAATGACTTGGGGAAATAAAACTCAAGAGAAATGGGCAGAGAAAGGAATTAAACTCCAGCCCTTCAAGATCCAGTGTTACAAAGACAGAAATATAGATCAATGGAACAAAATAGAAAGCCCAGAGATGAATCCATGCAACTATGGACACCTTATCTTTGACAAAGGAGGCAAGAGTATACAATGGAGAAAAGACAATCTCTTTAACAAGTGGTGCTGGGAAAACTGGTCAACCACTTGTAAAAGAGTGAAACTAGAACACTTTCTAACACCATACACAAAAATAAACTCAAAATGGATTAAAGATCTACATGTAAGACTGGAAACTATAAAACTCCTAGAGGAAAACATAGGTAAAACACTCTCTGACATACATCACAGCAGGATCCTCTATGACCCACCCCCCAGAGTAATGGCAATAAAAGCAAAAATAAACAAATGGGACCTAATTAAACTTAAAAGCTTTTGCACAACGAAGGAAAACTGTCAGCAAGGTGAAAAGACAGCCTTCAGAATGGGAGAAAATAACAGCAAACAAAGCAACTGACAGAGAATTAATCTCAAAAATATACAAGCAGCTCATGCAGCTCAACTCTAGAAGGGTAAACAACCCAATCAAAAAATGGGCCAAAGAACTAAACCGACATTTCTCCAAAGAAGACATACAGATGGCTAACAAGCACATGAAAAGATGCTCAATATCACTCATTATCAGAGAAATGCAAATCAAAGCCACAATGAGGTACCGTCTCACACCAGTCAGAATGGCTGCTTCAGAAAGTCTACAAACAATGAATGCTGGAGAGGGTGCTGGAGAAAAGGGAACCCTCTTACACTGTTGGTGGGAATGCAAACTAGTACAGCCACTATGGAGAACAGTGTGGAGATTCCTTCAAAAACTGGAAATAGAACTGCCATATGACCCAGCAATCCCACTGCTGGGCATACACACCAAGGAAACCAGAATTGAAAGAGACACGTGTACCCCAATGTTCATCACAGCACTGTTTACAATAGCCTGGACATGGAAGCAACCTAGATGTCCATTGGCAGATGAATGGATAAGAAAGCTGTGGTACATATACACAATGGAATATTGCTCAGCTATTAAAAAGAATGCATTTGAATCAGTTCTAATGAGGTGGATGAAACTGGAGCCTATTATACAGAGTGAAGTAAGTCAGAAAGAAAAACACCAACAGTTTATTAACACATATATATGGAATTTAGAAAGATGGTAGTGATGACCTTATATTTGAGACAGCAAAAGAGACAGAGATGTAAAGAACAGACTATTGGACTCTGTGGGAGAAGGCGAGGGTGGGATGATTGGAGAGAATAGCATTGAAACGTATACTACCATATGTGAAACAGATCGCCAGTCCAGGTTCAAAGCATGAGACAGGGTGCTCAGGGCTGGGGCACTAGAATGACCCTGAGGGATGGGATGGGGAGGGAGGTGGGAGGGGGTTTCAGGATGGGGGACACATGTACACCGGTGGCTGATTTGTGTTGATGTATGGCAAAAGCCACTACAATATTGTAAAGTAATTAGCCTCCAATTAAAATCCATAAATTTATTTTTAAAAAATATCTAGTCTTAATGTTGCTGGCTTAGACTCTTTTTATTTTTTTCCTTTTTTTGCAGCTCCCTGAAGCAGTAGGCAGACTGGGTGCCCACAGCCCTGGCTTTGCTATTGTAGCATCCTTCCCTACTCATGGTTTATTGCTTTCAGGTTGGCCAGAGTTCCTTTTACAGTCCAGCCAGCCTTCACAGTCCTTGACAGTACTGGGCAGGAAGCAGGGCACAGGCCAAACCTGGGGCTTTGGCGTCATGCCTGCAGCATGCAGGCCACTTGGGCTCCTGCCAGCAGATTTCAGTAGAACAAAGACTAGATCTTCCTCAGGGAGCCCTAGGGCCACAGATCTGAACCTGTCTTCTTCCCATGTGTTGAAAGAGTAAAATCATGCTTCTCATGCAAACACAGAATGAACACATGTCAAAGATTTTATTTAACTCACCAACTGAATGAGGCAATGGTAAGATATAACTGTTTCAAAGGAGAAGTCAAAAGACCACAAGTTTGTATGGTATAAAGGAATGTTGACATAATTTTATTTATGGATTTGGATCTTTAGTATTGTTTTTAGGGGGTTCCAGAATTTATTTATTTGTCTTTGCTATCCCTAATTTACAATTTTCAGAAGGGCTTCTCAGGTGGCTTAGTGATAAAGAATCCACCTATAATGCAGGAGACTAGAGATGTTTGTTTTATCCTTGGTTTGGGAAGGTCCCCTAGAGAATGGCGTGGCAACCCACTCCAGTATCCTTGCCTGGAAAATCTCATGGACAGAGGAGCCTGGAGGGCTATAGTCCAAGGGGTTGCAAGAGTCAGACACAACTGAACAACTAAACAACAACAAAATAGCTCAAAAGGCAATGGGAGGCACAGAGCTCTCATAAAATCAGATAATGCGATGACTCCAGCATCCCATTGGAAGGCTATCCAGTAATCTTTTTTGCTTGTTCCAAAGTCTAACATGTTTCCTCACCCTTGAATGGTTTTCTTGTTTATCTTTTCCATTTCTTGGTTTCTAGGAGAGAGTTTTCCCTCTTTGTCAGAAAAGCTAGGCAAGCCTGGGATTCAGATCTCTATTCTATATTGCCTGGGCACGTGGCCACACTGAAATCACTTCTTCCCTGAGTCCATGTGTGGATATGAGGATTAAAGTGCCTGGCACACAGATGTAAACAGAAACAAACCGTTACCTGCAACTTACTCTGTGTGGGATATGGATCCAAATTTAATGTTGTCAAACCTCTCACTACCCCTATTTTAGAGATGTGGAAACTGAGACACTGGGTGTTTAAGACACTGACCCAGAGTCATGCTGGGGGGTCATGTGATGGAGCTGGAATTCAAACCCAGGCCAGCTGGCTCTGCTGTCACTCAGCCAGCACTCAGGAAATGAAGGTGCCACAGAACTGCTTAGTTTCTTTAATCTAACCACATCTTGACGTGAGTGAGTTGACCAGTTACCCTATAAAGCCAGCTATGGAATTGGTGGTCATGCCTCACTCCTTGGTCGCTCTCTACTCCTGTTTGGGTGGGTGCCATATGACCCACGGCCCTTCCTGGGACCCAGTGTCAAGACCCTCATAGCTGCTTGTGTTGTTGCTTTTTCTTCGTATTGAAATATAACGTAAAACTGGTAGAAATATGCACAGTTCAATGAATTTTCATGAAGCAAATGTATATGCTTGTAAGCAGCCAATCAAGAAACAGAACATGACAGGCACCCCAGAAACTAGCTGGTGCAGAGTGCCAGTCAGTACCCCAAGGGTGACCACCACCCAAACTGGTAACATCATAGTGCACCCTGCCTTTGATCCTTATGAAAAGCAGTCATATAGTCTGCGTTCTTTTGTGTCTAGCTTCTTTCATTCAATATTCTGTTTATGAGAGTCATTTGTATTGTATATAGCTGCAGTTTGTTCATTCTCATTGCTGTGTGAAAATACAATATTTTTTCATTTTCTGATTGATAGACATTTTGGTAGTTTCCAGCGTATGGTTCCAGCACATACCTTTTGGCACACGGAGGTACATATTTTGTGGAGTCTACTTAGCTTTTAAAAGAAAAGTTGTGAACTGTTTGGCCAAGATATTTTCTTAACAGCTGCATAGCCTACTTCTCCATTGCTACAATCAGCACGTTTTCTTTTTTCCTTTTCTTCTTTCGGGTCAAGTATGCTGGCCCATCTGTGGCTCCCTTGATGTGTGCTGAGCACTGCAGTGTTTTAACACATGTGTTCACTAGCTCCTTATACCCATCCTGGTTCATGGAGGTATGTGAACATCAGGACCGAGGCCACCTGACAATCTCAGGGGGACCTGAGATCAGCTCAGCAACCAGTGACCCCAGGAACTTCTCCCTTCAGGTAACTGGGTAAATTTCTCCCCTCCTGGGTAGTGATTTCTACTCCCTGCTCTCTTCTTTATTCCTTGATGGGAAACCTATTTCTAGTTGTTTTCCCTGTCTTCCTTCATCCCTGAAATGGATACAAAGCACTTCTCCCCTAATCTGTGCTTTTTAGGGCTCACCTCCACCACCTCCTCTCCTTTTTCTTCTCTGCCCTCACTGGGAGCTGCCCTGGGAAGGATCTTTATTTTCACCCGTATTTCTGCCCCAGAGCACCAGTCCTGTCTTTCTCAGAGCTGTTTTGATTACTACTGTTTCCACTTCATCCCCTTTCCCCTCAGGCCGATTTAGTCATTTCCTTACCTGTAAATATGTGTGGTTTGTGGGTTTTTTTTTTCTGGGCAGTCACCCACCTTTCCCTGAAGTGTTCCAGTCTCTGACAAGTGCTTCCTGTCAGCAAGGCAGTAGTCCATAGCTGTGGATGAGAAGGCAGGTCAAAGAGGTATACAGTGACTTAGTAAATTATAAATATCAGTAGAACATGACAAGCAACTAGAAAAGAAGAACAGAAATCTGCTGGTCATAATGGACAAAACAGCAGCCAAGCTGGGCCTTCAGATATAGTGCTGAACTTCTTATAACAAGGACAGCAAAAGAAACCAGAGATTATAGAATTGCTGTTATTAAGAAAAAATATAAAAATAGCTAAAGCATGAAAAATAATTATTGTGATATTTATGAAGAATGAAATGTAATATTCATTATTCTATCTCCCAAGTCTTATATATAGTAGGTGCTCAATAAATATATACTTAAGGGATATGTTAATAAAGTGAAATCACTTTCAATTGCTGGCCAGTAGTACACAGTGAGTACTTACTATGTGATAAGCAAATGATAATCTGTACCCCTCAGCAGCCGCACCGGGGGGCACTGTGGTTCCCTTTACTTTCAAATGTAGAAACCGAGTGTGAAAATAACTTAAAGACCATAGCTCTTTTGCATCCTGATGATGGTTTATATTCAAGTGCCCTGTCTGGAGCTAGTTAGCTTCAGCACTAAGGAATCTGAAATTATAGAACAAATGAGCATCTGTGAGTGTTTTCATTTTGCTACACAGTAAAACCAGTCATACCGGCTTTTTACTGCTGGTCCCTGGCTGGAAACCTAGGCAGGCGGCCCTCCTCTCTGCGGGCAGCGGCCAGGCTGCACAGCTGATAAACCTTCTCCGTGTGTGCCCCCTACTGGCAGATGTGAGGATAGCAGGGCTTTCTCCCAGCTTGTTGCAGGAGCATCTTCGAGAGTGCGGCCTGGGTCCACTTCTTGGCTCTTCTTCCGATTGAGAGGGTGGTGTATTACCCAAACCTCCGACTTGGACCTGTGCTCTGACAAATCGAAATGTTTTAGCAAAGGCTGTTATTTATTTATTTTTATTTAGACATTTAATTTTTAATTTAATTTTTGAGTATAGTTAATTTACAGTATTGTGTTAGTTTCTGTTGTACAGCAAATGAATCAGTAATACATATACATATACTGACTCTTTAATATTTTTTCCCATATAGATCATTACAGAATATTGAGTAGGCAAAGGCTGTTTAAATTGCTTGCTGTCCTGGCAAATCTATTCTGTGTGGTCACTTGACTAGGGTGGAGACAGCATGGAGGAGCTAAAGACCTATTTTAAAAGCATTGGAAGAGAAGTTGGGCAACCTGGGTTCTAGTTCCAGGAGGGCCACCTACCAGAACAACAAGTACCCTCTCTGTATCTGTTTCCCCATTTGCAAAATCAGGCACCTGTAAGTCCCATTAAAGATGTCCCTTCCTTAGGTTCCCTTCTCAGACCTCAGTTTCTCACTCCAAACTTCATCCCCCAACCCCATCCCCCACCCCCACCTCCCCCCCCCCCCCACCCCCCCCGCTCCATTTGCTGTCTCTGAGCTGCTGACCTGCATCCTCCTGTGGTGGGACAACTTTACCAGATGCCACCTCTTCTTCCTGATCCTGAACATGGCCTCAGAACCTTTGTATGAGGCCTCCAGGCCCACAGGAACCGAGACTTGGAATCTTATGGCTCAGAAAGTAAACTGGGTTGTATTTCTTGGCATTCAGGCTGACCTGCTTTCTAGCCCCTGAAAGACCTGACTTGGGATGTAGAAAGAGAGAAGCAGCAGAAACCAAGAGCTTATATGGGATTTTGTTTGGCACTGAAGATGGAATCTGATGTAGTAACAAACCTTCGCACAATGTGGTATTTACCAAGCATTCTGTTACTCACATGGCCACAATGTGGTAGGTGCTTAGTTAAGATGGAAAAGGCATTAAATCTGTACAACATACTTTGAGAGAGACAAACAGACCACATTCACATAACTCTTATTACAGAATATTGTAATTGTTCTATTATTAATCATTGTTAATTTCTGACTGTGCCTAGTTTATAAATTAATCTTTACCACATGTATGTATGTATATATAGGAAAGAGGGTTGCACATTTAGGGTTCAGTACTATCCAGATTTTCAGGCATCCAGTAGGGATGGTGGGTCATTTCTTCAGGATAAAGGGGAACTAGTGCCAGGTGGCTCAGTGGTAAAGAATCCACCTGCAATGCAGGAGATGAGGTTTTTATTCTTTAATCAGAAAGATCCCTTGGAGAAGGAAATGGCAACCCACTCTAGTGTTCTTGCCTGGGAAATCCCATGGACAGAGGAGCCTGGTGAGCCACAGTCCATGGGGTTGCAAAGACCTGGACATGACTGAGCAACAACAAGTATAGTGCAATGTAATTACAAGTACTTGGTGATGTGTCTCAGGGGGCTTATAAAGGCATGCGGGCTTGTGGCTCTGCTCACTAAGTCGCCTGGGCAACATTTGGCAAAAACTTTTGATGCTCTGATGGGGCTCATTTTTTGTCACAGAGGAAGTGCCCATGCATCCCTGCTGTCCTTGGCACAGTTGCCTGGCGTTCTTGTCTCTTCCTCTCAGTGTAGACCCTTGGGCTACACTAAATCATACTCCTACTCAGCTCAACATTGCGTCTGGCAAAATCACTGAAATCATAAGTAACAGAGACATTTCACACAAATGCGACTGCTCTGTGGCAAGGGACTCGAGCAGCCAGGAGCTGCAGCACAGGATGGAGCATCACTGGTCGCAGCATCTGTAGATGAGCCTCAGGAGGGAACCTTACTCAACACAGCAGCAGGGGCACCTATTTTGTCATTGTAAAGCAGCAAAATCATAGACACCAGCCAGGTTTTATAAACAAGTAACCACAATACAGGTATAATCTAGGTGCCACATCCAGCACCCTGGGAGGAAGTAATCAGCCCCCTGAAGGGTGGAAGACCTGTAGTTAGTGCACACCCTTAGTCTTGACAGACATTAATAAACATGTTCATTATATTGTCGAACAACTTGAGGTTCAGGGAAATAATTCAAATGGAATCTTCTAGAAGAACATAAACTACAGTGTAATTTTAGGGTCACCCTCTGGCTATGTCAATTCAGGAAAAGGTAACAGAATCACTTGAAAATTATGTGGAACAAATAATTGGGAAAATGTATACTTTTTCCAAGTCTATCCAAGACCTCTGAGGATAACTTGGTTGCCAAATAATTTAATTTACTGTTTTATACTCAGGCAGTCTTTTTGTCAAACTCCAGGAGATAGTGAAGGACAGGAAGGCCTGGCGTGTGGCAGACCATGGAGTGGCCAAAGGCTTGGACATGACTTAGCAACTGAACGACAGTCTCAGTCAGGGCTTCTGTTGGAATGTTCAAGTGAGCTGAGCCAACCCTCTGCACTTTGATGCAGGGTCAATAACTTCTTCATCTCCTCATTCCTGATTCTTCAGTCAGAGTACTTCAATTCGTTTCAAGACAACCACTGTTCATATTTCTAGGCATTTCATCTGGGGCCACAGTCCAGTGCTAACACCCATATCCAACTTCATTATTCTTCGTTCTTGATTAAGAGATTTTAGGAGCATAATCCCTGGCATGTTGCAGTCCATGAGGTCGCAAAGAATTGGACACAACTGAACAATTGAACAACAATAGCAACAAAGGAGCATAATAGCTCAGGAAATACACTTTAGCTGTAATATACAAGTTGTTTTCCAAAGGAAAGCCTCAACATAATCACTGATATATTTAATAATATACTCATCCAGGGTAGATGTTTCTCATACTGTAGACAACTTTGATTGGAATTGTAGCACCATATAAAAATAATTTGTAAGGACAACATTTAGAAAATATTTAAAAGAGATTTGGCCTTAAGTTGAACTTTATGCCATTTTTAAAAATACAGACTTTCATAAAGTAAAAACATTTATGGTTGAATCCAAAGATGGTCTGCTGGTGTCCAATAAAATACTGTATTTATGGCAGAGAGTGGACCTTTTTATTCTTCAGGAGATCCTAGGGCACAGTTCTGAACCTGTCCTCTTCTCTGTGTTAGAGGATTTTTTTAAGAAGTAAAATCATAATTCTCACAAAAACCTAAAATGAACACTTGTCAAAGATTTTTATCTAACTTACTGATTGGGTGAGAACACTGAGATGACATTATACTGGTTCAAAGGAGAAGTCAAAAGATCACAATTTTCTATGGGGTAAAGGTATGTTGAAGTAAGTTTATATATGGACTTGAAACTTGGTTTATTATTATTTTTAGGGGTTTGCAAAATTTGCTTGTCTTTGGAGAAGAATTCTTTGTACTTGTTGTTCAGCTGCTCAGTTGTGTCCGACTCTTTTTGACCACATGGACTATAGCGCGCCAGGCTTTCTTGTCCATCACCAACTCCTAGAGTTTGCTCAAACTCATGTCCATTGAGTCAGTGATGCCATCCAACCATCTCATCCTCTGTCACCCCCTTCTCCCTCTGCCCTCAATCTTTCTCATCATCAGAGTCTTTTCCAATGAGTTGGCTGTTCACATCAGATGGCCAAAATATGGAAGCTTCAGTCCTTCTAATGAATATTGAGGGTTGATTTCCTTTAGGACTGATTGGTTTGATCTCCTTGCTATCCAAAAGACTCTTAAATTCAGTTCAGTTCAGTTCAGTCACTCAGTCGTGTCTGACTCTTTGCGACCCCGTGGACTACAGCACGCCAGGCCTCCCTGTCCATCACCACCTCCTGGAGTTTACTCAAAATCATGTCCACTGAGTCAGTGATGCCATCCAGCCATCTCATCCTCTGATGTCCCCTTCTCTTTCTGCCTTCAATCTTTCCCAGCATCAGGGTCTTTTCAAATGAGTCAGTTCTTTGCATCAGGTGGCCAAAGTTTTGCAGTTTCAGCTTCAGCATCAGTCCTTCCAATGAATATTCAGGACTGATTTCCTTTAGGAATGACTTGTTGAATCTCCTTGCAGTCCAAGGGACTCAGAAGAGTCTTCTCCAACACCACAGTTCAAAAGCATCAATTCTTTGGTGCTCAGCTTTCTTTATAGTCCAACTCTCACATCCATATATGACTACTGGAAAAACCATAGCTTTTCTCCAAGGAGCAATTGTCTTTTAATTTCATGGATGTAGTCACCATCTAAGTGATTTTGGAGCCCAAGAAAATAAAGTCTGTCACTGTTTCCATTTTTTCCCCATCTATTTTCCATGAGGTGATGGGATTGGATGCCATGAGTTCTGTTTTTTGAATGTTGAGTTTTAAGCCAGCTTTTTCACTCTCCTATTTCACCTTGATCGAGAGTTCCTCTTTGCTTTCTGCCATTAGGGTGGTGTCATCTGCATATTTAAGGTTATTGATATTCTCCTGGCAATCTTGATTCCAGCCTGAGCTTCATCCAGCCTGACATTTTGCTGAATGTACTCTGCATAGAAGTAAGCAGGGTGACAGTATACAGCCTTGATGTCCTCATCTCTCAGTTTTGAACCAGTTTATTGTTCCATGTCCGGTTCTGACTATTGCTTCTTGACCTACATACAGGTTTCTCAGGAGCCAGGTAAGGTGGTCTGGTTTCACCATCTCTTTAAGAATTTTCCACAGTTTGTTGTGATCCGCAGAGTCAAAGGCTTTAGCATAGTCAATGAAGTAGAAGTAGATGTTTTCCTGGAATTCCCTTGCTTTTTCTATGATCCAGCAGATTTTGGCAATTTGATCTCTATTCCCTCTGCCTTTTATAAATTCAGCTTGTACATCTGAAAGTTCTTGGTTCACATATTATTGAAGCTTAGCTTGAAGGATTTTGAGCATTACCTTGCTAGCATGTGTAATGAGTGCCATTGTGTGGTAGTTTGAACATTCTTTGGAATTGGAATGAAAACTGACCTTTTCCAGTCCTGTGGCCACTGCTGCGTTTTCCAAATTTTCTGGCATAATGAGTGCAGCCCTTTAACATCATTTAGGATTTGAAATAGCTCAGCTGAAATTCCATCATTAGTTTTGCTCTTAGTTATGCTTCCTACAGAGAAGGCAATGGCACCCCACTCCAGTACTCTTGCCTGGAAAATCCCACGGACAGAGGAGCCTTGTAGGCTGCAGTCCATAGGGTCTCGAAGAGTCGGATACAACTGAATGACTTCACTTTCACTTTTCACTTTCATGCAGTGAAGAAGGAAATGGCAACCCACTCCAGTGTTCTTGCCTGGAGAATCCTGGGGATGGCGGAGCCTGGTGGGCTGCCATCTATGGGGTCGCACAGAGTCAGACACGACTGAAGCGACTTAGCAGCAGCAGCAGCAGCAGCATGCTTCCTAAGGTCCACTTGATTTAGCATTCCAGGATGTCTGGCTCTAGGTGAGTGATCGTCGTTATCTGGGTCATTAAGACCTTTTTTTTGTATAGTTCTTCTGTGTATTCTTGCCACCTCTTCTTAATATCTTCTGCTTCTGTTAGGTCCATACCATCTCTGTCCTTTATTGAGCCCATCTTTGCATGAAACATTTCCTTAGTATCTTTAATTTTCTTGAAGAGATCTCTAGTCCTTCCCATTCTATTGTTTTCTTCTATTTCTTTGCACTGATCACTGAGGAAGGCTTTCTTATCTCTCCTTGCTATTCTTTGGAACTCTGCATTCAAATGGGTATATCTTTCCTTTTCTCCTTTGCTTTTCACTTCTGTTCTTTTCACAGCTATTTATAAGGCCTCCTCAGACAGCCGTTCTGCTTTTTTGCATTTCTTTTCTTGGGGATGGTCTTGCTCCCTGTTTTCTGTACAATGTCACGAACCTCTGACCATAGTTCATTGGGCACTCTGTCTATCAGATCTAATCCCTTGAAGCTATTTCTCACTTCTACTGTATAATTGTAAGGGATCTGATTTAGATCATACCTGAAAGGTCTAGTGGTTTTCCCTATTTTCTTCAATTTAAGTCTGAATTTGGCAATAAGTTAATGGTCTGAGCCACAGTCACTTCCCAGTCTTGTGTTTGCTGACTGTATAGAGCTTCTCCATCTCCAACTGTAAAGAATATAATCAGTCTTATTTTGGTATTGACCATCTGGTGATATCCAAGTATAGAGTTGTCTCTTGTGTTGGAAGAGGGTGTTTGACATGACCAGTGCATTTTCTCGGCAAAACTCTGTTAGCCTTCGGCATGCTTCATTTTGTACTCCAAGGCCAAACTTGCCTGTTACTCCAGGTATCTCTTGACTTCCTACTTTTGCATTCCAGTCTCCTATGATGAAAAGGAAATCTTTTTTTTCTTTTTGGTGTTAGTTCTAGAAAGTCTTGTAGGTCTTCATAGAACAGTTCAGCTTCAGCTTCTTTGGCGTTAGTAGTTGGGGCATAGACTTGGATTACTGTGATATTGAATGGTTTGCCTTGGAAACGAACCAAGATCATTCTGTCATTTTAGAGATTGCACCCAAGCACTGCATTTCAAACTCTTGAGTTGACTATTAGGGCTTATCCATTTCTTCTAAGGGATTCTTACCCACAGTAGTAGATTTAATGGGATATCTTTGCATTGCTATCCCTTTAATTTTCAGAGTTGTAAAATAACTCAGAGGCACTGAAAGGCATGGAGCCCCCATAAAATCAGAGAAGACTCCACCATCCCATTAAAAGGCTATCCAGTAATCGTCTTTGCTTAGTCCAAAGTCTTACATTTTTCTTTGCACTTGAATGATTTTCCTTGGGGCATCTCTATTTCCTGGGTTCTTGGAGAGAGTTTTCCCTCTTTGTCAGGAAGCTTTAGGAGCCAGACAAGCCTGGGGTTCAGATCTTCCTCTGCATTTCCTGGGCATGTAGCCTCATTGACATCACTTCTTCCCCGAGTCCATGTCTTACAGTGGGTGTGAAGATTAAAGCGTCTGGTACACAGATATAACAGAAGCAAACCCTTATCTGCTACTAACTCTGTGTGGGATGTGGATCCAAATTTAAGATAGTCAAACCTATCACCACCCCTATTTTAGAAATGTGCAAACTGAGGTAGCAGGTGTAGCAACTGAGTCACCAGTGTGGAAACTGAGGTACCAGGCACCCAGGGTCATGCTGTGAGGTCATGTGGTGGAGCGGAAATTCAAACCCAGGCCAGCTGGCTCTGCTGTCACACTAAGCCAGTACTCAGGAAGTGAAGGTGCCGTGGCACTGTTTAGTTTCTTTAATCCAACCACATCTTGACCTGAATGAGTTGGCTGACCACCCTAGAAATTTAGCTACAGAGTTGTTGGTCACGTCTCGTTCCCTGGTCACTCTCTACCCCTGTTTGGCACTGGGGTGGGGGCCATATGGCCACTGTCCTCCCTAGGCCCTGCTTCTCTGAGGGTCTTTGAGACTCTGATTCATTTGAGGGTCTCATCTATGAAGCCTGATCCTGATGGTAATTTGGGGTGAAGAGGAGAGCTGGTTTCTGATTGAAGTTTTATGAAATTGGGCACCTGAGCAAAAGATTAAAGAAGCATAGTTTCTATAAGGTTCTATAGGCTCAGGAAGGGAGTACTAAAGGTGTCCTCTGCTGTGACAGTAAAGTGATCGCTGGCCTTTTGGGTCAGATGATCTGGACTCAAGTCTTTCTTCTTGAATCCCCTGGCCTACACTCTCATGCCCCAGGAACCATTCTCCAGACAGTGGCCAGTGTGACTACTTCAGAATATAAATTAGGTCAACTCATCATCCTGCTTAAACCCTCCAGTGACAAATGGTTGAACTTCAATTACACATACCTCATTAGTGTTCTGAATAGTTGCCAACTGGTTCTCTTGGAAGGGGGTTTTGGGAAGAGAGAGAAGAGCCTTGATTTATAGTATTTTCCAGTTTCCTTGCTGTAAATATTCCAATTATTAGAGACAACAGTTAGCTTTGAACTTGACAGTTAACAGCTTACAAAATTCCTGAAACCTGAACAGCTGACTTATGTGAGCAGTGAAACCCTGGACTCAGTACAACTCTCTTAAAACTCAGCTTCCTACTGTGGCCCTTGTGGCCCCGTATAGTCTGCTGTCTCAGCTCAATATGCCACAAGCAAATACTACAGCCTATGTAGTAGTAAAAACACAGAAATGAATTTTCTTATGGTTACGGAGACTAGAAGTCTCAGGTAGAGGTCCAGCCGTTTCAGTTCTTGGAGAGGAATCTCTTCTTGGCTTGCAGACAGCTGCCTTCCAACTGCATCCTCAGGTGACTACAGCGTTCTCTACTGACTTGTCTTAAAAGGATGCTTAACCTGTTATGTCCTACTCTTCCCAGCCTTATGACCTCACTTAACCTTAATTACTTCTGTAAATAACCTGTCTCCAAATAGTCACATTGACGTTTAGAGCTTCAACACATGAATTTTGGAGGAACACAGTTCCATGCCATCTACCTACCTCATCGCTCTCACCTTGTTTCATGCTCCCTTCTGATCATGACGCTGCAGCCTACCACCTGTGAGCCCCCAAACACACGAAGCTTCATTCCCCGACCAAGGCCTTCTTATTTGCTGTTCGTCTATCTAAAAAATATTTTCTCCAGACCTTAATCTGTGATCGCCACATCACCCTTCTGAGGGATTTATTGATGAGAAAACTGAGGTATGAGAGAATAAACATTTGACCCAAGCATAGATTAGTTAGAAGTGCTAGTTGCTCAGTTGTGTCAGACTCTTTGCAATCCCATGCACTGTAGCCTGCCAGACTCCTCTGTCCATGGGATGTTTTTTTAAATTTTCCAGGTAAGAATACTGGAGTAGCCATTCAATTCTCCAGGGGATCTTTCTGACCCAGGAATTGAACCTGAGTCTCCAGCATTACAGGCAGATTCTTTACTGTCTGAGCCACCCGGGAAGCCCCCAAAGCATACATTTAAGAAAATGCTGAGCCCAGATTCAAGGCATCATCACTTCTTTATTTATAGATTTGTAGCTGGCAGAAACTTTAAAAATCACCTGAGCCACAGGCTCAGCTTCCATGTCTGATAATTTGAGAGCTTAAAACTTTGATAAACCCAGCTGAAAGGACACCAATTCCTTTCATGTCAGTTTGACAAGCTTTAATTTAGCCAGTCTTTCTGCAGTTACTAGTGAGAGATTCAGTCCAAGAGACACAGTAATACAGGAGATTGAGGAGGCCCCAGCTAGTATTCTTTCCAGTGGGCCATTGCCACAAACTTCTGTGGAATATTAGCACGGTGAGCTGGGAGAGGTGCTGCTTAGAAATAAAAAGTGACAGCTTCCAGTTGGTATTTCCCATTATGTGGGGCCTTTCTGAATGAGATGAGTTTCCATTTAGGAGAGGAAAGAGCAATATGTCAATGAAGGCAGAAGGAGATGTCTAGAACTTCCAAAGATAGGAGACTACTATTTTCCTCATAGTTTGAAAATGATAGAGCCCTTATATGTATGCAATTAACTAATAATTTATACATCCCAGTTCCTTTGAGAGTTGGTGAAAGCAGAATCAAAGCACATTCAGAGTCACAATTAAGTATTTAGCAATAAAGCAAAACTCTGAAAACAGGATTTTCATCAGCCCACTAAAAAGTCAATGACCTTCCAAATTCCTTAGGTTAAGCTTATGCAAACATATGGGACTTGTCAATACAGGAAAAAGAGACACGAGCTTCAGGTTGAATAATTACCCAGATAATTTGATTCTGGGAGAGTTTGCTTAGAACTCTCTAAGCAAATGCATCGAGCTTGCTGAGGAACTCTTCTAAGGAAGTGCATGGAAGTGCATGGAAACCAGCACTTCCTCTTCCTGTCCTCCGCTGGTCCCCACCCCACCCTGTTTCCCTGTGCATATTTTTATATCTGCATCGTCTATATACATTATATCCTCTGCATTTCAGTTTGACCGTATAGGCCTTGGCTCCATATATGCACATTAAATACAACAGATTTCAAAGGATTTGGATGGGTATAGTATACTGATCCAAAGTCTGTTTTCCTCTACTGTAGATCTCTAATCACAGTAAACTGCTTTTGTAATCATCTAGTGAATTACGGTGGAAACATTAAGTGTTAAAATCCTGGCCTTTCCTTTGGAGATCTGGGTTATTCGGATGCTTGTCTAGACTTGACTACAGACATATCCAGGTACACAGGCCTTTCTCCACATATGTTTAGGCCATATAGATGATCCAGAGAGTTCCAAGTTCAAGTATTTCCTATGTTTTATTTTTTGAAGTATAGTTGATTCACAACATGTGTTAGATTCAGGTGTATGACAAAGTGTTAATATTTCCTTCTTTTCCACTGCCATCCCTGACTAGTTGTGATACCTCTCCCTTTTACCTGGATTCTGGGCAGCAGAGTGTTGATTCAGAAGTGATCTGAGAGTAAGAGTGGAGGATGGCAGGATTCCGCATGATGTGATGCACAGCCAAAAAACAAAGTATGGACGATGGGCCAGGACTCCAAAAGAAAGAAAAGAGCTCTGACAAATAGCATAATGAAAGAATATTCAGGTTGACTCAATGGCCAACATTTACAACTTTGTAAATGAATTTAATTTTTCAATTTTTAATGGCCTTCAGTACATACATTCAGATTGGTGATATAATACAAGGAAACTGGTATTTGGAGTATTCACTCATCTATTTGATTTTCTCTTAAGAGCTAATTCTGAAGTACGCATTTTATGCCTGGCTATATGTAGTAATTAGATAAACTACATAACTTTTAAATCTCGAAGGTAACTGTTAAATCTGAGTTAGGATAAAATGTGATTGCAGGAGTTCTAACCTGGCCACATTCTCTGCTGAAATGTCGCTCTTTGCTTTTGGGGTCATGGAAAGAAAGAGGGTAGAAATGTTAAGGGAGAAGGATATTGGTACATGAGGAGCAGTCTTTAGAAATGAGAACTCACTGGGTTGTAGCTTTACATATAGACTAGAGACTTCCTCTCCTTGAAAATCACAGAAGCTGTGATAAGAGTTAATAAGTGCCATTACCTAAAGTTACTGGTTGATGTATTCCTGGAGCTAAGCAACAATGCAGACATGACAAAAGAAATTTTAATTTGAAGCACATCACATGAATTGTTTTTTCTTATAGGACATATGTGATCTGGCTGAGGCATAAACTGAGCAATCAGAAAAGGACAGTCTTTCATTTAAATTTTGCAGCAGATAAATCACATGTGGATAAACAAGAGTTAATTGAATGTAGTTCGTAGGAAAAGTCAAATGCTGAATTTGTAAGCATTTCTCCAAGGGTATGGATGTTGTAGTCCCTACCCCACCAAAAAGCAAATGAAAACCATTTTATTCACACTAGGAGATATGTTTGATCCAAGGTACGCAGATGTTGGCCTGGCCTTTGTAATCAAATTGAGTGCTTCTGCCCCAGATGTTAAAAAGCTCCCAGTTCAGTGCAGGACAGTAAGGATCTGGGGTGAGTTTTGCTGGTGACTTGTCTTTTCCAAAGCAGGTTTTGTGGAATTGTGTCTTTAGGGCCGCCGTTTCCTGTACAAACTCTTGGCCTCTGTTTTCTCTTGCAGTCTGCTGTCTGGTTTGGATCTGGTCAGATGAACCGTGTCTCCTGGCTAGCTGACAACCCACAGGAGGTAAGCCTATAAAATGGCACAGGCCATGGTTGTTCATGTGAGGAGGACCACCTGGCAAAGATGGGTGGTTCCCATGTGGAATTCTGTTGAGCAGTGCTCTGGGGCAGGGACTGACCAAACTTCTTTAGCACTCGAGGCACTTGTCTGAATTTCTCGGGATGAAAATCATTTCCAGCCGGTCGCTGGTCTCATCTGGATGCAAGGATAAGTCATTTTTCTTCTGCATCTTCTCAACACACCGACCTTGCAAAGTCTGCACGTGGAAGCGTCTCAGAAGGGTGACCAGGATGACCTTCATCATCACCATGGCGATGTACTTTCCCGCACAGGCCCGGGGCCCAAAGCCAAATGGCTGAAAGTACCTGTAAGGAACCTGGGAAAGCGATCAGACATTAGCCAGAGTAGTAAAGGCGAGAGTCATGCATCTCCATTTGATTCACCCTGAAACCACAGTCAGTCAGAATGCTCGGCTTTAGTGATTTAGCCATACTGCTTCTTCACAGACAGGAGTGACTATGACTCAGATCAGACTTTCTCCTTCCAGTGTGATTCACCCTTTGTGATACAGACACAACCTCAACAATCCCCAGTTACGTTTTCATGTAAAGTACTCGGCTAGCTCTGTGGGAAGGCCACATCTTTACTGCTGTTCTGCCAGTCACTGAGGCAAAGACTGTTGTTGTGCCAGGCCATATAACCTGATGACAAGGACAAATTTAGGCAAAAGTGTGGATTCCTGTCCTTTTAATGCCAAGAATCTAAATATTTTTTGTTATACAAATATTTAAAGGGACACACCTCTCTGTCTTGTCCCCATTTGGACTTACATATTGTCTGGCACTTGAAGGATACTTAGTAAGTTATTTTCGACCAATTGGCAACATGGTATGGGTTGCTAATATACAAGTACAGTGAATTAGAGAATTGGTTTAACTAAGATCATATCTCTTCCCATATGGAAATTGAAAAATGGGGTATGCAATGAACTATATGGATAATTCAGATTCAAAAGGAATCATTGCCTAGAATTTGACATATCAGAGGCAGAATCTCCAGTACATCTCAATTAAGAATGAGGTGGGAGTTCTTCTAATTACCAAGTCCTGTTTAGAATAGAGACTAGTACTTGTGGGGCCATTTGAAGAACCAAAGGCAGACTGCAAAAACCAAATCATTTCTTCTGATTTGATTTCCATCTAATCATCATAGATGATGCTTCAGCTGAATCTACATGATGACAAGGTGATAAGTTTAAGTGGAAAAGTGGGTTGCTTAAACAAACTTCACCTCATTTAAGGCAAATTAAGGGCCTGAATTGTTCATACTTTGATCTCGTGTGCCCTCCATGAAGACATGTCCAAGAGCTGGAGAGCCAGCCTCCTTGGCTTGAGGACAGAACTGATGGGCATGTTCTAGCCGGGGCAAATGTGTTCTCTCCTGGTGAGGCTGGAGGGGATGAGTAAACAGAATGAAATGTACAAATACAGAAACAGAGGGGATTTAACAGTTGATACTTTCAAGCGTGGCACACTCAGTTTTAAGGAAGTACTCTTACATTCTTGGCAAAGAGTAAATTCATTAGGCTTTGGGAAAAACTCAAGTCTGTGCAGAATAATGTTAGTCCCCCTTTTCACTGGGTAGCCATCAGTGACATCATCCTCTAAGGCTTTGCGCATGACTAGGTCCATGACAGGCTGGTATTGCATGCTCTCATTAATAAGTTTTTCTACCACAGTTAGCTTTTGAATATTCACTCTTTATTTTTCTTTCACCTGTGGAAGCAGACAAAAAGGACAAAGAAGGTCCTGCTAATTTCAGTGTTGTTATAGGTCAGTTTGAAAAAATATATATATATAATTATAATATATTAATATGCTATGTTTGGTCCACCAAGTCTTATGAAAAGTCAGATTTAAAGTCAATTATCTTAACATCTGAGGGATGTCATTGAGACATCTGGACTTGTGGAAAAATAAGGCCAGGTAACATTGGACCCACATCCCACATGGCAGCCATTGGCTGAGGCTGTGTCTGAGGAGCCCTATAGAGAAACTCCTCTCTGAAGCATCATGTAGACCTACCCAGTCTGCTTCAAACATTTATCAGCTACCTCTGTGGTTCTTGAGTTTGGTCCCCTACTCTCAATTCTGGAAGACGTTAATTCTTTAGTCAAAGAGAGATGGTGAGTTTAATCATGTTCAAGGAAATGTTCTTTTCTGGTATCCTGTGCAGTCATCTGTCAGAAAATATCTCTGATTGTCCCTCCTCCCCATCTTATTAAGGACAACCTGATGCAACAGAGTGGCAAAAACCCTGTTTGTCCACCACACAAAAAGGGGTTCTCAGATCAGTCCCAGGTGAGCTGGGAATTGGTGGACACCTCCACAGTCTCAGATTGTTTGGCTCCATACTGGTCAGAGGGGCTCAATTTATCTTCAGAATTGGCAAAAGTTTAAAGCATTCTCAAATGGGATATCACTTCTGCAGAATGAAAATCAACCCAGGGTCCCGAGGCAGCTCTGCTTTTGTACAGCTACTCTATTCAGGAGAAGTCTCACTTGATCAGAGAACTCTACCAACCCAGCCCCTCAATAGTGACTCCCCCTGGGGAATGGGAACAAGAGTGTAGATAAGAGTAGGAGGGATCAAGGGACATTACATTCTACTTTATAAATCTCTCCATTATTTGATTTCTTTCCAACCAGCATGTGTTTTTCTTATATCAGAAAAATATTGATACCTGTCTGGCATAATGAAAATATGATACAATGACTTGCTTCATTATTCTCTGGGTGGGTTCTAGAAAGGTTTTGACATAAGATTATTAGGAGACAGAAACTGATATTCAGAAGGAATTGGTTTCTAATCTCTATTATCTGTTTGATGAATTCTTACCAGCAACAGTCTGGATTCCCTTCATTACTGCCTCTTCAACCTGGAGATGTGTTGCAATGAGAAACAGCACGAAGAACACAGAGACAGGCATAGTGTCTGGTGCTGTGATTATCATTTCCAGTATGCACTGGTTTACATTCTGTCATGTCAGTTCACCACGTTTCTGAACAATGGAAAGGGGGAGACATATTGGGAAAGTGAAAGAAAGGTCAGAACAGGAAGCAAAGTGGCACTCAAAGATCAATCACCTCAATAAAATGAAGTCATAGGGATTATGCGTCGTTTGGATTGATGATAGACTTCTGCATTAACAACCTTCAGTCTAAAGCTGAACAATTTAACCAAAGATGTCTGTGTGTTTAGTGTCTTTGGACTCCTTGGTTTTCATATTTTGTGTTGTGCAAACACAGATGTTTCAGACTTAAAGTCTTACCTGATTGTCCAGTAGTAGACTATTGGATTGGACATGATAGATACTGGAACAGATACTCAAGAGCAAAAACATGCAACAATTAATAGGGAATTTTTAGGCACCTATACAGAAATAGTAACACACATATATTGTGAGGGATTATGGCTGGTGTAGGTCTGTACCTCAGCCAGAATCAACTCAGTGGCAAAATCCATAGAGTCTTCCAATTTCTCTGCTATGAAAATACTGTCTTTTTTTTTTTTTTTCTATCACAGTTTCTATTTCATCTTTCAAATCTTTGCTGGAAAAATCACAGGAAATATTACCTACTTGTACACAGATAAGACATCTAGATAAACAAATTCAATTGCCATTTAAAATTTGCTTAATTGAAGTCATTAGTGTTTATGAATAACTGAGTTTATACTTAATTATTTGCAAATATCCTTAAATTATATATGTTATATCAAGTTGAGGAACCAGAGTTAGCCAATATATCTCAGCACTGCTAGTAAAATCAAGATTGTAATGTGTGGTTAAGGGTTGAAAACTGGTACCAAAATGCTAAATCCAGTTATGTTTTCTGATATTTGATTGGGCCAGCACTGTGCTTAAATTAAACATCAGATCCCAAAGCTAGTGAATGCCATTGGTAGGAGCATGCATACCCCAGTCTGCCATAGGCACTTCCATTTTCTTTATCTCATATCCACTTAGGCCACTTTTATCTGCATAACCCCCAAGATGATTAAATGTGAGGTTCCTCTTCTACACAGGAATTATTCCTCTTGATATTTATCTCACACCTTGAAGTTTCTGCCTCAACTATTCTGACTAAATAGTTGTTGAATGAATGACTAGTTACATCAATAGGCTTCTGCATTTTGAGAGTGTGGTGGATGGTGAAACACCTTGGAGAAGAGTCAAGGTTCTGGCCCAGGTTGTTGTCCTTCCACATAACCTACTTTTAGTTTCTGAGGTGTATGTCTCTTTTAAAGTGAAGAGATCAGACTAGATAAACATTAAGGCCGTCTTGAGATCTCTATTCTGCTAGTCTTGTCTTTAAGTATATGCATTCATGTATAATTGTATTGTTCCCCAGTTTCAGGGAATACTATTCTGTATTAGGTTAAATGTACAATAAATCTTTCTTTCAAATTCTTGTTGACACATTTGCCTACACATTTAAACACTCAATTGACCTAAGTAGCCTCTATGTTTATGCCACTTTAGCAAAAGTAAGGGAATATTCTTTAATATTCTTCCTATTTTTAAAGTTTTCTCCTTTTTTTTTTTTTTTTTTTTTTTTGGTTTCTCAGGGAAGATGTTTAAACATTGAGAGGTATTCTTCAGGAGAGTAATTTAATGTGTCATTCCAAATAAGGATGTTTACTATTGTATATGTCTGTGAGTATGCTTACAGGCACACATTCACACATCATTCCAAATATATAGCAGGGATATATTCACATTCACTTATTCATCTACCCAGCCATTTGTTCAGCAAATATTTGTTGAGTGTTTCCTATATTCACTCAGTGGTGGTCTAGAATGTTCATAACATTACTTACCTAAGCAGTGGTCCCCAAATGTCTGGGATGTACTGAAATGCCCTTAGACTTTGAATTCATAGAGAAAAGTTTTGATAGAGTTGAATCCATTTCTAAGTATCCGCTTCCTCCCTGTGCCAGAATCAGGGGCCTGTGAATATCCATTGGGATTCCTCCTATTCAGGTTAGAAGTTGCTCCTAATTAAGTGTATGTATTAGAACTTGTATGTCATTAAAAACTAGGAAAATTGAGTTTAGTGATTGTTTTCGGAAAATACAAACTCTCTGACTTACAAACTTATAAGAATGCGTCTATTGGAACTCTGAATGTATTTTGTACAAGATAATTGTGGCTAGGTTCCTAGTCTAGGCCACAAACACCTTCAATGTATTCTGAGACTGAAAAAACCTTACACTTAACAAAATAAAAAGTACAAAATGATACATTTGTAATACTGGGAATTCAAAGAGGGAAAAATATGAAATTGGATATCTAGGGATGGAAGTAGATGTCCCAGAATCCTTTCCATGAATATATATATTTTTAAAGTGTTGGCATGATTAAGACAAGTACTATATGATCTCACTTATATATTGGATCTTAAAAAAAAAGCAAAAATCCCAAGCTATTTGTTAAAAGAAGAGATTGGTGATTGCCATGGATGCTGCCTGTAGTTTGGGTGTGAAATGGGTGAAGGGGGTCAAAGGTACAAACTTCCTTTCAGTTATATGATTGATAGGTCATGGGGATGTAATATACAGCATGGTGATTACAATTAACATGCTGTTTGCATATTTAAAAGTTGCTAAGAGAGTAAATCTTAAAAGTGCTCATTCAAGGAAAAAATTTTATAACTATGTTTAGTGAAAGATGTTAACTAGATTGTGATGAATATTTCTCAGTATATTCATGTATTGAATCACTCTGTATACCTGAAAGTAACATAATGTTATGTGTCAATTATGCCCCAACAATAAATGTATTGGTATTATTGAAAAGGCATGAGGGGATGGAGATTGAAATATTTCTCTAGGCCTTTAGTGCTTTAGATCAGAGAAGATATTACCTAGTTCGCGAACTGTTGGCAAATTTATATAGAGAGGGAATGTTGCTGAGCTAATTTCAAAGAAGACAAAGAAAACTGTTATACATTCTCATGCAGTAAGTTTCTATGGGCCTGCTGACCATAGTGAAGCTAAATTAATGTAGCTGTGGTTCAATATGATTTTTCAAACCACCACACAGTCTGACCACACTGAAGAGATTGCTGGGGTCCAGCCCCGGTGGATCCAGGGAATTCGAAGGGTGGACGGCTTTGGCGTGGAAAGACTTGTTTATTGATTGATATAAGATTAGATTAAGAAACTATAGCGTAGTAGGAAGATTAAGTGGAGGAAGAGGGCTGAATAGCTTGGTTTACGCGGAAGACCGATAAAATTCCAGACAAGGAATTTGCACCATCTACGTTGGGCCACCAGCGCCCACTTGAATATCTAAGGGTGCCTAGCCTTAAGCTGCCTTTCGCGCGGGTCTTAACAGCCAGGGCAAGTAAGTAGACCTGGCGAGCCTCCGCGCCCCAGATAGAGATTCAGCCTGAAATTAGAGTAAAGAGCAGAGAGAGGAAAAGGGAGAGAAGAGAGAGAGAAAGACACGGGGGAGCCAGATTCCCAAGAAACCAGGCCGAGAGACTAGTTCGAGAAACTGGTCCGAGAAACTGGTCCCATCCTTTATTGTTCAGAAGGCCTTTTATACTTTTGATAAAACATGGAGATCAATGGGTAACACAAAATTATGTAGCGTTCGCAACCCAGATTCTTTCCGTATATCATTTTGTATACAAAAGGTCTCAGGTGATTTACATTATCTTCTGGCCAAGAGGCTTGTTAACACTTTTTGGCTCTCTTCCTTAATGAATGTTAATTGTTTCCCCTGAAGTGTTTTTCTTTAATCTGCATCTCCTTAAAGCATTAAAGTTACATCTCTATAGGACAAAGGTGCAGTGGGTTATAACAAAGAAGGTACTTAACTCAAAGATCTAATGTTGCTAATACCAGGTCTACTACTTGTTTTTCTATATACCAACTATATCTAAAAAGAAAGGATATGAAAATTTGGCAGCAGGCATTGACTCAACAAATGAAACTTTTAATCAGTCCTATTCTAAAGATTTTGACTCCTCGGAAGCTCCTACATTCCTAGGATGTTTTAAGCTTCCTGTGCCTCCTGCTGTCAGGAGGCCTCAAACAATCACATGTGCAGCTGTAGGAGTCCTGCAGGCAGGCTAGAAAGCCATCAGAGGGTTTTTTGGATTGAAACACTCTTTCAAATGCAGAAGACTAAAGCCCTGAATTGACTTTTTCCAGAAAATGTCAGAAGAGTGGAAAAGCAGAGTACAAAAACCAGCAGATTTTTGTTGGGGTACATGCTTAGGAATTTCCAGAGGGGTCCCTGAAATCTGAGCACGCCTTGCGTATGTCAGCTTCCTTCCTCATGACCTTGTCATGGGCGGGATTCCTCACACTGGCTCCCGGCAAGAGATGAATCACTGACCTTCTTGATTCAAGTCACAGTAAGCTCTGGTTGAAGTAAAGAGAAGTGTTTAAAGGACTATGTGTCCAAATCATCCACCTGCTACTCATCGACCACTTGAGAACATGTAAGAGCAACATGAAACCGACTTTCTGGACACTAATATTATTGAATTTCAAAATGTGCAAACATGATGAAGTTAGCTCTTCAAGTTTAGGAACTTAAGGCACTGGAGAATTTAAGATACTCTGGACATCTGGGGAAGATATGAACAGAGGGATGGAGAGAGAGAACATGTCTACTGCCTACTATGTGTCATGCTCTGAGTTGATTGCCCTACATAGAGGATCTAATTAACCTATATACCACCATGGAAAGTAGGCTATAATTTGTTTTAAAGAACTTCCCAAGACCATTTGGTTACCAAGTGGTAGAGATAGGATACAAATCAGGTCTGTCTACTTCTAGATCCCCTGGGCTTTCCTCTGGTTGTTAGAAGTGGCTTATTTAGTGGCGGGCTACTCATACTCTTAAAACCCAATAACTATCCAATAGGCCATTAGGCATCTGTGCAGTCTTCTGCTAGGGTAATCTGAGACCAAAGCAAACCCAATAATGACAATTTTAGGATCCCCCCAAATATAAGATACATAAACAAATAAGACATCTTATAAAAATTCATCATGAAAAAATTTTGTGAGTACTGTCATTTCCTACAAGTTGAATTAAGGAAAATTCATTCAGAAGCAGCACAACAATAAAATGATTTGGTTTTCATTTCTTCAGACACGCATAGATAATTCTGACAAATAATAATGGTAGCTTCAGCCAACCCTTCTCTTCAACTCAAAACACACTTCAGTGTTCTAGGTCCAGAGATGGGGCTCTCAGCCTCCGAGGTGAAAAGCACCCCTGGGCCAAAGGCTACCTTTTCCTCTGTGGTCTGGTCACACGGGCCTGAAGTGCTGTAAGAAGTGCTTCACCAGCATCTTAGTCAACAGGTCTCTGTGGTTTTGGGGACAAGAAAACTTACAGAGGCCAGCAATAGCTAAGACCCAACACCAATCAGTCT
Organism: Ovis aries; assembly: GCF_016772045.2. Taxonomy (NCBI): domain Eukaryota; kingdom Metazoa; phylum Chordata; class Mammalia; order Artiodactyla; family Bovidae; genus Ovis; species Ovis aries. The sequence goes on along the minus strand of NC_056060.1, from coordinate 57,355,879 downwards.
TATCAATAATTATTCTAAAATGTGGTACTTACACAGACTTCTCATGCTTCCTGCATAGCCGAGAAAGCTTAAAGATGTCTGGTTTGAGAAGGAGAGCTTGCCATGCATCAAAATAACCCTGGATTTTAACCATGAGGGTGCTTTCTGGAAAACCAGAAAAAGGTCAGAGCATGTGAGCAAAAATATGAGTCCAAGAAGGATACGCTGATGAGAGAAGATCCCTGTAGACTCTCCTAGCAACTTGGACTCTATGCAGGACAAGGTTCTCTTTCAGTGGGTGTTTCAGCCACATGAATGTCATCAAACAAATCAACACTAATTTATCCTACTTGTTTATCAGAGATACTTATAGTTTTCAAGTTTGTGTTAGGGACACAGCTTAGAATTTCATATCCTTCTCCTAGACTGAGCTTTCAACACCTTCTGTTTTCCAGACCATGGAAAATAAGAAGTAATTAAAACTGTTATGGCCTCAATTCTGGCACCTGGCATGGCAAAAAGCCTTCCCATTCTGTTGTTTATATTTCAGTCCAGTGTGTAGAATTCATCTTGGAAACTTCAATGTCTTGTCCTGTGTCTTGTGCAGTCAGCTCATTAATGGATATTTTTGAATTAAATTGAATACCAGGGAAAAGGTAACTACTTATTTTTTCAGATTATACGCATGGGAAGGGAAGAGACATAAGCAGATGTAGAATCTGGTTCATAGAAATGAAGGTTGCCCAACACCATACAGCCAGTGTGGCTGGCAGCCCCGAGGCTGCAGCCCAGTCCTATCTGACCTCAGGGCCGTGTCCTTTCCTATTGGTTCACTGGGTCCCTCAGGCCCATTGAGAGTTTAACAAGGACCTTGTGAGCAGGGGGAAATACATATAATGCTGTATGGATTATGCAGGTTCTTAGCCACACAGTCTGCATCCATAAGTTAACAGCTGTACAGTGCATTTTACTTTACCCCTTCTATGAATCAAGGCTAGTGCGGAACCAAGAAGAAGGGACTTCTAAAATAGGTAGCTGTCAATCCTTAGGAGAGATGTGTGTGGCAAGAAAAGTACCTTGAGAGTCCCTATCTGAAAGGGGATCCAGGCAAGAGGCTGTGACTGAAGTCCTCAGAGCATATGGGGCTCCCATCCTGATGTCAGTCAGACAGGGGTCCTATGACTCTTGTAAGGAATAATTAAAGAGCAGGGGAGAGGAGGTGAGGAGACTGGAGAATAAAAAGGGAGGGCTTTTCTCTTGTTTGCTTGTCCAAATGTAGTTGATCAGGGAGTAGGTGTGATAGCTCAGCTGGTGTGGGTGAGAATGAAAATCATGCCTTGTTCTTATGCCTGTGATGTTCTTTCCTCAGATCTGCAGGGGGTACAGGGCTACACTTCATCTGGGACTTTGTTCAGATGTCCATTCCAAATCAGAGGGTCAGAGGCCTTTCTGACCACCTTCCCTCTCCACAGTAGTCTCGGCCTCTCTCCAACCACCCCATTCACTTTATAGCCCTTTACCCTACTTTTTTTTCAAGGCACGTATTTTTGCCTAAAATATTACTAGATAGTTAACTTGTTTACTGTCCATATGTCCACTGGGATGTAAACTCTTTGAAGGCAAGGACTATATCTACTTCACTACTCTAACCCCAGAACCTAAGCCTGCCATATAATAGGCAATCAATAAATATTAGTTGAAAGAACATATGAATCAGTGAACACTGCTAGAAATCAAATCAGGAGAAATTACATTAAGCTGACAACAGCAGGATGGAATGAATCCACATGATTGATATTTGTTCTTTTGTTGGTTAGAGTTGCATATATGTGTTTAATGATTTTTTTTCTGTAGTGTAGTGAGGAAAGCATTTTCTTAAGTGAAATATCTTTCCAGTGTTGTTATACTTGTTAAATCACAAACTTTATGTGAAACAACTTTTTATACTGCTTTCACATGCTGCTGCTGCTGCTGCTGCTAAGTCGCTTCAGTCGTGTCCGACTCTGTGCAACCCCATAGACAGCAGCCCACCAGGCTCCTCCGTCCATGGGATTCTCCAGGCAAGAGTACTGGAGTGGGGTGCCATTGCCTTCTCTGGCTTTCACATAGTAGATACTAATTTAATGATAGTTATCATCATTTCCAGCAGCAGCAGCAGTACCCTTATCATCATATAGGTAGAGTCAAAGTTTTCATACTTAGTGACTTTGAGGGAGAGGTGTGTTTGTCCATTTATGTGTTGTGTGTGTGTGTGTGCACGTGCGTGTGTGTGTATGGAGAGATAGAATGTTTCTTTGTGTATGTATGTGTGTATACACATGTATATGTGTATGTGTGTGTGTATATATATTTTGGCCAAAAGAATGGCTAAAAGGTGTGTAATGGTTAAATACACAGGTTTAGTGATTAGATGTATTTATGACCAAATGAAATGATTGGAAACTTAAGTTTCTAATCTGAAACGTAATAGATATGTTTGGGTAGAATCATCCTATTTCCTAGAGCAATGAGGAGAGATACAAAAGAAATAGAAAATGGCCCCCACTATGGTTTTTTATGATCTTATAAGTGAGGAAGGTAGACATACCAAGAAAACACTTTAGGAATACATGGAAAGATTTAAAGAAGAGCAGTGTACAAAAGAGTATATCTTTCCATGAGTTCATTATCCTTTTCATGCCCTGTTTAAAGGGCTGAATGTCAAGTCATGAGAATGAAAATTTCAGTACCATCCAAGGGGATCCCCAGGAAGAGCGTGTTAGAGGTGTTCAGCATGTTGTGCCACATGAGGGTCAACACATCCACATAGCCCAAGTCATTGCGGACCTCCTCCAACCTGTCCAGATGCTTGGTGATGGAATCAGCACAGGTGGTCACCATGCGCACCAGGCCAGGGCCGGACAAAGCTGAAGGGGACAACATCAGAGTGAGCTACCTCCAACTCCAGGGCACACAAGCAATCAGGGAATTTTGGCTTTTTATGTTTGGAGCTTAACTGACCACAGATTTTTATTAAATGAGTGGAAATTTTCATCTTTAAATTTTCTTCTATATTCTGCTAATTGTCTAGTATCCAGTATCATGTTTTTTTTTAATCACTTTTATTTTTTATTTTTATTATTTTTTTTACTTTACTTTAAAATACTGTATTGGTTTTGCCATACATCAACATGAATCCACTGCAGGTGTACACGTGTTCCCCATCCTGAACCCCCCTCCCACCTCCCTCCCCATACCATCTCTCTGGGTCATCCCAGTGTACCAGCCCCAAGCATCCTGTATCCTGCATCGAACCTAGACTGGCAGTTCATTTCTTACTTGATATTATACATGTTTCAATGCCATTCTCCCAAATCATCCCACCCTCTCCCTCTCCCACAGAGTCCAAAAGACTGTTCTATACATCTGTGTCTCTTTTGCTGTCTCGCATGCAGGGTTATCGTTACCATCTTTCTAAATTCCATATATATATGTTAGTATACTGTATTGGTGTTTTTCTTTCTGGCTTACTTCACTGTGTATAATCGGCTCCAATTTCATCTGCCTCATTAGAACTGATTCAAATGTATTCTTTTTAATGGCTGAGTAATATTCCATTGTGTATATGTACCACAGCTTTCTTATCCATTCATCTGCTGATGGACATCTAGGTTGCTTCCATGTCCTGGCTATTATAAACAGTGCTGTGATGAACACTGAGGTACATGTGTCTCTTTCAATTCTGGTTTCCTTGGTGTGTATGCCCAGCAGTGGGATTGCTGGGTCATTAGGCAGTTCTTCAACATAGTTCTGGAAGTTTTGGCCACAGCAATCAGAGCAGAAAAAGAAATAAAAGGAATCCAAATTGGAAAAGAAGAAGTAAAACTCTCACTGTTTGCAGATGACATGACCCTCATCATAGAAAAACATAGAAAAAACAAGAGACTCCCAGAAAAACATCTACTTCTGCTTCATTGACTATTCTAAATTCTTTGATTGTGTGGATCATAACAAACTGTGGAAAATTCTTAAAGAGATGGGAATACCAGACCATCTTATCTGCCTCCTGAGAAATCTGTTCACAGGTCAAAAAACAACAGTCAAAACCGGACATGGAACAACAAACTGGTTCCAAATTGGGAAAGGAGGATGTCAAGGCTGTATATTGTCACCCTGCTTATGTAACTTCTACGCAGAGTACATCATGCAAAATACCGGGCTGGAAGAAGCACAAGCTGAAAGCAAGATTGCCAGGAGAATATAAAAAACCTCAAATATGCAGATGACACCACCCTTACGGCAGAAAGTGAAGAGGAACTAAAGAGCCTCTTGATGAAAGTAAAAGAGGACAGAGAAAAAGCTGGCTTAAAACTTAATATTCAATAAACTAAAATCATGGCATCCAATTGCATCACTTCATGGTAAACAGATGGGGAAACAATGGAAACAGTAACAGACTTTATTTTCTTAGGTTTCAAAATCACTGCAGATGGTGGCTGCAGCCATGAAATTAAAAGACACTTGCTCCTAGGAAGGAAAGCTATGACAAACCTAGAGAACATATTAAAAAGCAGAGACATTACTTTGCCTACAAAGGTGTGTCTAGTCAAAGCTATGGTTTTTTCAGTGGTCATGTATGGATGTGAGAGTTGGGCCATAAAGAAAACTGAGTGCCAAAGAATTGATGCTTTTGAACTGTGGTGTTGGAGAAGACTCTTGAGAGTCCCTTGGACTGCAAGGAGATCCAACCAGTCCATCCTAAAGGCATCAATCCTGAATATTCATTGGAAGGACTGATGCTCAAGCTGAAGCTCCAATATTTTGGCCATCTGATGTGAAGGGCCACTCACTGGAAAAGACCCTGATGCTGGGAAAGATTGAAGGCAGAAAGAGGACATCAGAGGATGAGATGGCTGGATGGCATCACCGACTCAATGGACATAAGTTTGAGCAAGCTCCAGGAGTTGGTGATGGACAGGGGAGCCTGGCATGCTGCAGTCCATGGGGTTGCAAAGAGTTGGACACGACTCAGTGACTGAAATGAAGTGAACTGACCCACATCTGACTTTTGACTCTTAAAACTGTAAGATAAGGAATGTGTAGTTTGAAGCCAAAGACTTCAATTTCAGCAGGGTATAGTAAAGAGATAAATCACTAAATAAGAATATTTGGAATCTAGTTTCTGCTCTTCCATATCTGGCTGTGTTGCCTGGGAGAAAGTCACTAGCTCTCTAGAAATGTATTTACTTAAGTATGAAATTCAGAGGTTGAAAGAGATAATGCACCCCTTCTCAGTTCTAAAATTCTCTAAGTTATTTGCAAATTGCTTTCTGTTAAAATATCTGGGATGTCAGCCAGTGGTTCAGCAAACATGTTGCTCTGTTAAATCAACTATATGGCTGACACACTAAATTATTAATTGAAGTGACATTAAGTGTATAGAGAGCCAATTCTTTTTCACATCCATAAGGTCGATGTAAAAACAGGAAGAACCAAATTGAAGTGGTTAAATGTGTAGGCTCTGAGGTTTTCTTCTGTGCTACCTTTTATTAATGGTGGAAATTGAGCATGGTACTTAACTTCTTTATGCCTCAGTTTTCTCATTTGCAAAATGTAGGTGATATTTACCACATGGAGTCGCTGTGGGATTAAGGCATCCAGTGTTTAAAACAGTGCCTATTACAGAGTACATGTGTAATGAATGCTGTGCTATGCTCAGTCGCTTCAGTCATTTCGAACTCTGTGACCCTATAGCCCTCCAGGCTCCTCTGTCTCTGGGGATTCTCCAGGCAAGAATACTGGAGTGGGTTGTCATGCCCTCTTCCAGGGCATCTTCCTGACCCAGGGATTGAGCCTGTGTTTCCTGCATTGTCAGGCAGGTTCTTTACACTACTAGCACCACCTGGGAAACCCGTAATGAATGCTGCTGCTGCTGCTAAGTCGCTTCAGTCATGTCCGACTCTGTGCGACCCCACAGACAGCAGCCCACCAGGCTCCGCTGTCCCTGGGATTCTCCAGGCAAGAACACTGGAGTGGGTTGCCATTTCCTTCTCCAATGCATGAAAGTGAAAAGTGAAAGTGAAGTCGCTGAGTCGTGTCCAACTCTTAGCGACCCCATGGACTGCAGCCCACCAGGCTCCTCCGTCCATGGGATTTTCTAGGCAAGAGTACTGGAGTGGGGTGCCATTGCCTTCTCCAGTAATGAATGCTAGCTCTTACTATTTCAAAACTGTGAAGCAGCAGAAGTTAATGATTTCATAAGGCATAGTCATAGACAAAAAAGCAGAATTTAGCCAGATACCTGAATACCTTTCATAAAGTAAGTTCTGACAGCTTTCCAGATAACTGGATGATAAATATGATGCATTTCTCATGCATGCCGATTAACTGCAAGCCAAGTTTGCTGCCAAATCGAGATGTATAATGATTATGCTTCATTACGTGGAACACACTCGAGGACCTACAGAGAGAGCAAACCTTGGGGTTACTTGCTAACGGTCAAGAGAACTGTCAAGTGTGATGAGTTTGCTAAGCTGGTGTCTCTCGTAGAAAATGCCTGTTGATCTAAATTCAGTGCACAATTTCTAGTATTCAGATTAAATGAGCACCTCCTTCTCTGTGTTAGTAAAAGAACCTCCTCTGGTTTAAACATGTCTACCTACTAGCTCTCTGTTTGAGCATTACTAAAGATAACAAACAATACACACAGAGTTATTTGTTATTTGCCCTTCTCTAATAGCTAGTCTCTAAAATATCACCCACTAATGTGGTCAAAGCTGCAAGGCTGTAAGAAAGTGCATCCTCCACACCACGATGTTTCCAGGAGCCTCCAGCCCTGAGGCAGCCCCACTCCAGACAGTGCCCTTCTCCTTGCTCCCCACCCCACCCTCAAGACCCCCCCTCCCCGCATAAAGGAGCCTCAGAATTGGGAGATGCTGGAATAATTGAAATCTCATCTCTTTAGTCTGGAAGTAGCAGTTCTGCCTTGTACCACTGATTCCTCAGAGTCTCTAATCAGGCCTGGCCTTTCCAGGGGTATCATTCTGGGACTGAAGGATATACCTTGGTACCTCTGCCCTGAGCTTGGCTGACTTGGGTGGGCCTGGAAGCCTCGTGTGGCAGTGACAGTTGTTCTCCTGGAGCTCTGCATCCATCATGAATCACCAAGGTCTTCAGGGTCACAGAGTTCTCCCAAGACATAGGATATATTGAGCCATTAGATAGCCCTTGATGTGGCATCCGTGGGACTTTGCCAATAGCCCAGGCTTCCTTGAGCTTCCCAGTTCTTCTTCCACTATTGTGCCTTTTATCCTCACTCACATACCCAACTCTAGACAGCCCTGGACTGGGCTTCAGAGCAACTAGGAAGGTGGAGGCAACTCTTCCCCACTCATCTCCTCCTCCAGGACTTGTTTCCTGCTCCCAATCCCAGTCTAATTTGGGCACAATAAGCGAGGAGCATTATAGACTGTTGTAAATTCCTAGCTGAAGACAAACTGGGGCCTCCATGTGTGCAGAGAATATTGTCTTCTTAGGACAGTGGTACAGAATTCTTCTACAGAGAGCCTCACTTTGTTGAGATTTTTTTATTAAGACTGCTTATAAGTTAGGGTACAGCATTGGCAAAAAAAATCAACCATTTAAATAATTTACAATTGAGAGGATAAAGGATAACAGGATAGTTCTCTTTAGTATAAAATGTAGAGTAGCTTTATTTATTCCATTGTGTATTTAATACTGACATAAATCCAGATACTTCTATTTGTATTCCAGGAAATTAATATGATTGACACACAGATAGAATTTTGCCCTATGTACAGACATCATGCCATAGAAAGGACTGAACTTCTTATTAATTGATAGATTTCAGAATTCTAGCTATTCTTACCATCCCCTCCCTCACTCTATAATCAAAGCAGCAAGTAAGTCGTTTGTATACTCTTACTTCACAAATTAGGATCAACAAATTTTAAGTTCTTAGAGGACAAACAATACTATTGTTCTACTCTGACATTTAGAGCTTTTGGGTATATCATAAAACACATTGGTGTGTCCAAATGTTTTGATGAATTCTGTCCAGTTAAAAACTTCAGCCCACAGGGAGCCAAAACCAGCACTCTGTGACAACCTAGAGGGATGGGATGGGGTGGAGTTGGAGGGAGCTGCAGGAGGGAGGGGACATATTTACACCTATGACTGAGTCTTGTTGATGGATGGCAGAAACCAACACAGTAATGTAAGGCAATTATCCTCCAATTAAACATTTGTTGTCGTTTAGTCTCTAAATCATGTCTGACTCTTGTGACCCCACGGACTGTAGTCTGCCAGGCTCCTCTGTCCATGGAATTCTCCAGGCAAGAATAGTGGGGTGGGTTGCCATTTCCTTCCCCAGGGGATTTTCCCGAGCCAGGAATCGAACCCAGGTCTCCTGCATTGCAGGCAGATTTTTTTTAACCAACTAAGCTACAAGGGAAGCCAATTAAAAATAAATAAATTAAAAACAAAAACAAAAACTTCAACCCAACTTAATGTTAGCTAATAAAGAGCTAACGATTAAATCAATTGTCCACCAGGGGTCGCCAATATCTCAGAGACAAATTGGAGTCAGAGGCTCTGACTTGGCAGAGAACAAAGTAGGCAAGACAGAAATGATATACACTTCTTTAGGCTTTAAAATAAATAGGTTGGCTTTCTCTAACTGGAGTAGATCAGGAAAATGATGAAGGGAATGTTGGTGAGGAGCTAAGGACACCAGCCCAGAGCTCTCCTGACATTCAGGATAACTGTAGAGACCGCCTTCCCCCAGTTGGGGCCAGCCTGTAACAGCAGGTGAGTGAGATATTACACTGACTGACTGAGAAGAGATCAAAGAATCCACAAGCTCAGAATGGATAGTGGACAGTGTGAGATGCCTGGTCCCCGGAGTCATTATCCTTCTTGAAACATGACTGAAGTCAAAAGCCACCTCCAAAGATGGCAAACCTATTGTCTCTTCAAAATAAAAAGTAACCAGGAAGTTAGTGTCGGTAGTAAAGAGAAGCCACCCTCATTTCTGAGTTTAAAGAACTCACAGACCGGTGGTGAGGTTCAAGAAAGATGAGTACTAAAAATATGGGGAGACAATCAATGGAATAACTGGTACCAAACATTCAAAAACACTTGCTTCCTATAGGCCTGTTCTGTGCCTGTCACTCACACTCCATCAACCCTACCACGTTTTCCCTATCCTTTGCCCTCTAATATTCTTACCCAGTTCTGATACTGAGGTCACTGCAAGAGAAAGTGAATATTAACAGAGAGACCTGACTGCACCCATCCCAAGCTGATCAAAGTTAGTATCCACAATATGAGACCACCTTCCCCAGCCTCCTGATGCGATGCAATATGAAGTGCATAGGATTAAACAGGAAAGTATTCTTACAAAGTAGCCTGAATCGAGCTGAGCCTAATAGACCTGGTGTTCAGTTTATAAGCAATACCAGGAATAGAGAGTATGTTCAATGACATCATAATGAGACAATGAAAGAAGTATGAAATGTGGGACATCTTGTAAGACAACTGACATGGTCTCTTCAGAAGGTTAAGGTCAGTGGGCAAAAAGTAGGGCAATCGTTCTTAAAACTTTTCTGTTCATTTGAACTTTTTCTTACTAGAAAGTTAGAAAAGTATCTCTTGTCCAAATAAAGTCTCTCCCTTTCATGCATCCTCAACCCCCTTGACCCTCTGCTTAATTTGTCCTAGTTGCCTTGTAAAAACTCAACCCTGATTAAAGCCAACCCTTAGTTAAGTGTGTGGTTGCACATGACAGCTGAATGGGGCTGGAGAAAAGGCTATTGATGCACGTGGATATGGGCTTCCTAGGTGATCAGTGGTAAAGGATTTGCCAGTGTAAAGTGGTAAAGTCTCCTGCCTGCCAATGGATGAGCCACAGGAGGTGTGGGTTCAATCCCTGGGTTAGGAATGAACTAATCTCTGTTAGTTCATCCCTTTTTACTGGGCATGAACTTCCATGTCCCTATTCAAGGCCAATTCCACATGTCACTCCTTTGTCATTTCAGCCGGCACACTCCTCCTTTCTGCTGCGTCGATGGTTTTCCTCTATGACTCATCGTTCCCACGAAAGCACACATGTCATAGTCTTGTATCTTAGCAAACAAAAAGACTTGGACCAAATACCCCTTTCAGCTTTATTCTATTTCTCTTCCTCCTTTAGGGCAAACTCCTTGAAGAGTTTGTACCTGCCACCTCCAATTCTTCTCTCCCCATTCTCCACAGTGGCCACATTTTGCCCCCAGAACGCCACTGAACTCCCCTTGTCAAGGCCACCCTTAACCTCCCTGGTGCTGAATGCAATGCTCACTTCTCTGTCTAGTCTTGTGGCACTATCTGGATACTTGACAGTTCCGTTTATGAAGACCTACAAGACCTTTTAGAACTAACACCCAAAAAAGATGTCCTTTTCATTATAGGGGACTGGAATGCAAAAGTAGGAAGTCAAGAAACACCTGGAGTAACAGGCACATTTGGCTTTGGAATGTGAAATGAAGCAGGGCAAAGACTAATAGAGTTTTGCCAAGAAAATGCACTGATCATAGCAAACACCCTCTTCCATCAACACAAGAGAAGACTCTACACATGGACATCACCAGATGGTCAACACCAAAATCAGACTGATTATATTCTCTGCAGCAAAAGATGGAGAAGCTCTATACAGTCAACAAAAACAAGGCCAGGCACTGACTGTGGCTCAGATCATGAACTCATTACCAAATTCAGACTCAAATTGAAGAAAGCAGGGAAAACCGCTAGACCATTCAGGTATGACCTAAATCAAATCCCTTATGATTATACAGTGGAAGTGAGAAATAGATTTAAGGGCCTAGATCTGATAGGTAGAGTGCCTGATGAACTATGGAATGAGGTTTGTGACATTGTACAGGAGACAGGGATCAAGACCATCCCCATGGAAAAGAAATGCAAAAAATGCAGAATGGCTGTCTGGGGAGGCCTACAAATAGCTGTGAAAAGAAGAGAAGTGACAAGCCAAGGAGAAAAGGAAAGATATAAGCATCTGAATGCAGAGTTCCAAAGAATAGCCAGAGATAAGAAGGCCTTCTTCAGAGACCAATACAAAGAAATAGAGGAAAACAACAGAATGGGAAAGACTAGAGATCTCTTCAAGAAAATTAGAGATACCAAGGGAACATTTCATGCAAAGATGGGCTCGATAAAGGACAGAAATGGTATGGACCTAACAGAAGCAGAAGATATTAAGAAGAGGTGGCAAGAATACATGGAAGGACTATACAAAAAAGATCTTCACGACCCAGATAATCATGATGATGTGATCACTAATCTAGAGCCAGACATCTTGGAATGTGAAGTCAAGTGGGCCTTAGAAAGCATCACTATGAACAAAACTAGTGTAGGTGATGGAATTCCAGTTGAGCTGTTTCAAATTCTGAAAGATGATGCTGTGAAAGTGCTGCACTCAATATGCCAGCAAACTTGGAAAACTCAGCAGTGGCCACAGGACTGGAAAAGGTCAGTTTTCATTCTAATCCCAAAGAAAGGCAATGCCAAAGAATGTTCAAACTACCACACAATTGCACTCATCTCACATGCTAGTAAAGTAATGCTCAAAATTCTCCAAACCAGGCTTCAGCAGTACGTGAACTGTGAACTTCCTGATGTTCAAGCTGGTTTTAGAAAAGGCAGAGGAACCAGAGATCAAATTGCCAACATCCGTTGGGTCATGGAAAAAGCAAAAGAGTTCCAGAAAAACATCTATTTCCGCTTTATTGACTACGCCAAAGCCTTTGACTGTGTGGATCACAATAAACTGTGGAAAATTCTTAAAGAGATGGGAATCCCAGACCACCTAACCTGCCTCTTGAGAAATCTGTATGCGGGTCAGGAAGCAACAGTTCGAACTGGACATGGAACAACAGACTGGTTCCAAATAGGAAAAGGAGTACGTCAAGGCTGTATATTGTCACCCTGCTTATAACTTCTATGCAGAGTACACCATGAGAAACGCTGGACTGGAAGAAACACAAGCTGGAATCAAGATTGCCAGGAGAAATACCAATAACCTCAGATATGCAGATGACACCACCCTTATGGCAGGAAGTGAAGAGGAGCTAAAAAGCCTCTTGATGAAAGTGAAAGAGGAGAGCGAAAAAGTTGGCTTAAAGCTCAACATTCAGAAAACGAAGATCATGGCATCTGGTCCCATCACTTCATGGCAAATAGATAGGCAAACAGTGGAAACAGTGTCAGACTTTCTTTTTTTGGGCTCAGAAATCACTGCAGATGGTGACTGCAGCCATGAAACTAAAAGATGCTTACTCCTTGGAAGAAAAGTTATGACCAACCTAGACAGTATATTCAAAAGCAGAGACATTACTTTGCCGACTAAGGTCCGTCTAGTCAAGGCTATGGTTTTTCCTGTGGGCATGTATGGATGTGAGAGTTGGACTGTGAAGAAGGCTGAGCACCGAAGAATTGATGCTTTTGAACTGTGGTGTTGGAGAAGACTCTTGAGAGTCCCTTGGACTGCAAGCAGATCCAACCACTCCATTCTGAAGGAGATCAACCCTGGGATTTCTGTGGAAGGAATGATGCTAAAGCTGAAGCTCCAGTACTTTGGCCACCTCATGTGAAGAGTTGACTCATTGGAAAAGACTCTGATGCTGGGAGGGATTGGGGGCAGGAGGAGAAGGGGACAACAGAGGATGAGATGGCTGGATGGCATCACTGACTCAATGGACGTGAGTCTGGGTGATCTCCGGGAGATGGTGATTTACAGGGAGGCCTGGCGTGCTGCGATTCATGGGGTCACACAGAGTCGGACACGACTGAGCGACTGAACTGGACTGAACTGACAGTTCCATCCTCCCTGACACTCATTCCTCACCTTTCTTTCAGACCACAACACCCTCCTGGTTTTCCCTTTTCTGTTTTACTCTCCTCCTCAGCTCCTTTGTTAGTTTGTGAGTACAGTGGAAGGTCTGAATGATCAGATCCTCCTTCTTAATATCCCATTCAGTGGTACTAGGCAAGTCAAGTCAACATGTCTGAAATGAAATCCTGATTTTTCCCCATCCAAAAGATGTTCCACCCACCTCGTCTTCTATACAGCGCATATCTACCTGGTAATAGTGTGGGCTACCATCCTGGTTTGCCTGGAACTATCTGAGTTTTACTATAAAAATCCCACAACATGGGGATAAATTTATGCACTATTAAAACAGATATATAAACACTATAACGATAGATAGTATTTAGACTGGTAGCAGATGGGCCAATTTGACCCCAGTTAGTGTATTAAGTGCTATTCCCTTATTGGTGCTACCCACATTCTTCTTTATGACATTCTTGTAAACACCAGTATATACTTATGGCATGAAGTGTCTGTGGCCCCTCGTTATTTACAGCACCCCTGCCTGGGGAATTGTGCACACTTTACCTACAGATGATCAGATGCCCTCCCCCTGCCGCCCCTCGCTGCTCAGGCAGAAGCCCAGCAGCCCTGGTGCCCGACTTCTCCCCACCCAAAGTTCTGCAGCCCTCACCACTTCAGAACTAAGCTGAATTGAAAAGTTGGGCATAATCTTGGCACAGTTGTAATGATGACAGATATCAAACTTTCAGAAGAGAAAAGGCCTGGCATATTATTCAAAGAAAAAGCTCTCTGGGGTTCAGTGGGGTCTCTTCAAGAGGTACAGGAAGTTCTGGGAGGATCTGAAGAGCAGTGAGGGAAGGAGATGGGGACAAACACATCCTATTCCTGTGGGGAGCTCAGCCCTTAACAACAAAATCGAGCGGCTCAGAGGCAATTATAGAGAACACAGAGACTCCAACCAGAGAAAAGCCTGTGAGGACAGGACAGGGCAAGAACTGGGAGAGCAGGGATGGAGCTGGGCACAGGCAGGTGGCTGTTGTCTGTGTCCTCAGTGTGAAGTAAGCACCTGACAGTTTGGGGGATGGTAAGGTCACTTTCCTGTAAGGTGCAGACTGGTCAGATGCCACGTGCTGTGATAAGGATCCTATTTCAGGAATTGCCTGTGAGGTTCCTGGGCATTTATCTGGGGATCTGAGTATCTACTGTCTACGAGCTATGTCTGTCCTGGTCATCTGGTCATTTCTCAGGTGCTTCATTCTTCCCTCCAGGTCTAGTCTTGCACCTCCACCACCTGACCTAGACTTTGGAGGAAAAATTAGACAAATCCACTCCAACCTGCTTCAGTATCTCCCCATACTGAAGGGAAAAGCCCTCTGTCCTGGAAGCTTCTTACCTCCTCTCCTCCCTCCAGCTCTGCAGCATGCTGCAATCACTTGGGGACCTCTAAAATCTACTGATGACTGGGTTCCCTCCCCACTGGAGACTGTAAAAGTTGGGTTTATAGCCAGGGCTGTGGGGTTATGAATAGAAGCCAGGGTAAGAAGCACTGCTTTAGTTCTTGAGCTGCAGGTGTCCTCCTTGACTTAAGTAATAAAAAGATATCTTTAGCAATAGACATCAAAATATCAAAATGAGTTTGTTTTTTAATACGAAAAAACCCCAGACTTGATTTTTAAATATATCCCCAATTATTAACAGTCTTCAGTTCAGTTCAGTTGCTCAGCCATGTCCGACTCTTTGTGACCCCATGAATCGCAGCACGCCAGGCCTCCCTGTCCATCACCAATTCCCAGAGTTCACTCAGATTCACGTCCATTGAGTCCGTGATGCCATCCAGCCATCTCATCCTTGGTCGTCCCCTTCTTCTCCTGCCCCCAATCCCTCCCAGCATCAGAGTCTTTTCCAATGAGTCAACTCTTCGCATGAGGTGGCCAAAGTACTGGAGTTTCAGCTTTAGCATCAGTCCTTCCAGAAAAGTCCCAGGGTTGATCTCCTTCAGAATGGACTGGTTGGATCTGCTTGCAGTCCAGGGGACTCTCAAGAGTCTTCTCCAACACCACAGTTCAAAAGCGTCAATTCTTCGGTGCTCAGCCTTCTTCACAGTCCAACTCTCACATCCATACATGACTACTGGAAAAAGCATAGCCTTGACTAGATGGACCTTAGTCAGCAAAGTAATGTCTCTGCTTTTGAATATGCTATCTAGGTTGGTCTCACTTGCTAATAATGAGGGTTGCCTCTCCACATACCCAGACTCTCATGAATTCTCCATACATCTTGTTGTAGTAATTTCAGGCACTGCCAATCCCCATCCAGAGAAACCTGCCGTAGGAAATGAGGGGCCCAATTCCCAGAAAGTAGCTGAGACCTAGGAAAGTCATCAGATCACAATCAGTATTTCAGCACCACTCAAAAGAGCAATTGCTTAAGATACTGCTGTTCTTGTTCCTATAAATCCAAATGTCCTTTTACATCTTCTGATGTATGTAGGTGAGTCACACACACAAAATAATTAAAACAACAACACAAGTTAACATGAGGCTCTTCATAGCTCTATGAATGAAAAGTAGTCCAGATTCTATACCATGCCACCTCCTTTTGATCTTAATAATTTCAGTCTGAATGGACTGCAATAGATGTCTACTTGACTCTTGCTGTGTTAAATGGTATCAGTGGTGTCAGATACAAGTCAATCAGTCCCTCCGAGAATAGGAATGAAAATGAGGACAAGTGACCAGCTGACAGATTTGTGTGGCTGCCGAGTTTTGTCTGGAAACTTTGGATTTGAAAGCACCAGTGAATGGAATGGGTAGGTTTGAATTAATTTGTGGTTTTGGTGTCATCTTTTTAATGTGAAAAATATGGTCTGCAAAGACAGTGTCCAAACAAAAGGCATCCATTTCTGTTTTTTGGGTTTTTTTCCAGAAAGGTTTTGGTTTAAGAAGATAATCTTAAGTTAAACCTCATTAGACAAAATAAAACAAAGCATTGAGTAACGAGGCAGAGGGTCTGATCAGTGTCTCGACCAGAGTCTGAGTCTGGTGACATGGTTTTTCTGAAGAGCAGTGGCCCTCATACCCTTGCTGATGTAGATGGTGATAGAATTGTAAAGAGTGTTAATCTGGTGAGCAGCCAGGGGATTTGCTGTTGCTTATATCAGAGAACAAACCTGGTAGCTTTATTTCAGGGGTGATGGTGAAAAGTTAATCAAAAGCTTGTTGAAAAGATTTTAGGAGTCCTATTGTAAGGTAATAACATTTCTATATCTTACTCCTGAATTCCATTCTGTCAGTGAATTAGTCTTGGGGCCAAAACTCACTCAACTGTCTGAGACAGTACAATGATGGTAATTTAGATAAGTTTTTGTGTGAATTATTTAAAGTGGATGTCAAAGCCCAAATCTGATAAACAAGATTTATTACTTAACTTTGAAGTAGCTGAAGTAATGTGGAAAAGACGGTCAGGGTTTTCTTTTTGCCCTTAAAATGGAAAGTCTTCGTTAATGTCTATATAACAAAAACAAGTTTGGGAGTCTTAGGTCAAGAAGTCTTAATCTTATTATTGTTCTAATAACACTATGAGCAGTTGACTGATAGAATTTTTTACTGGACTGGGGACACATGCCTGCTATGAGGAATTTTCCCTGAAAACTACAAAACAGTCTGATATTTCTGAGAATTCTGTTAATCTAATTGTGTAGAGTGGTGGGGTTTCTATTAGAATTATCTGGATAATTATATGCTTTTTAAAATTTTTTTATTTTTTTAAATTAATTATTTTAATTGGAGGCTAATTACTTTACAATATTGTAGTGGTTTTTGTCATACATTGACATGAATCAGCCACGAGTGCACATGTGTTCCCCATCCAGAACTCCGCTCCCACCTCCCTCCCGTCTCATCCCCCAGGGTCATCCCAGTGCACCAGCCCTGAGCACCCTCTCTCATGCATTGAGCCTGCACATGTGATCTGCTTCACATATGATAACGTACACATTTCAACACTACCCTCTCAAATCATCCCACCCTTCCCCTCCCACAGAGTCCAAAAGACTGTTCTTTATATCTGTGTCTCTTTTGCTGTCTTGCATGTAGGGTCATCGTTACCATCTTTCTAAATTCCATATATATGTGTTAGTATACTGTATTGGTGTTTTTCTTTCTGACTTACTTCACTCTGTATAATAGGCTCCAGTTTCATCTACCTCATTGGAACTGATTCAAATGCATTCTTTTTCATGGCTGAGTAATACTCCATTGTGTATATGTACCACAGCTTTCTTATCCATTCATCTGCCGATTGATCCACAGAGCTTGTTGAAGATTCTTTCAGGGTGTGATGTTTCAAAGGATCCACAGTCCACGGTGGTCGCCATTTTTCTTCCACTGTCCAAGGCCTATCTAGCCCTTATGGTGGCCCCACCATCACCACCACACCCAAGAATAAAAGAAACTAAAGGGTGGGATGACAAGAGGGAATAAGTTCAAGAAGGGAGAGAGCAGAAGGCAAGGATGAGGCAAAGTGGGAGGGAGACAGGACAAAAGGCATTCCAGAGGCATTTTCACCTTCAAAGCAAAGGTGGAGTGAATTTGAATCAGAAGAGCAATCCTGGAATTTTACCTTGTTTTATTCCATCTTAAACTTATTTTAAAGGATACTTCTACCAAGTATATTTTACCAAAACAAAATGCAAACTAGAAGGGATTATCTAAGATATTTTTAATGCTTTCACTTAACATGTACATAACATGTACATACATGTGATGATTGTTGTAGAAATACTCACCTGAGTTCATTCGCTAATATATTGTGGCTTCAGCTGTATCCTCAGGTTTACTCTTTGTCATTTTCAAAATTGTTTTACCCTCATGGACCAAAACCCAAAAAAAACATTCTCCGTAGATATAGAACTAAATGGCTATAATACCTGGTATTGAGGCTGTGTTTTTAGAGTTCCAAACAAACAAGAAAGCCAGTGAGCAGCAGGATTGCAATGCTGGCAACAGTCACCCCCTTGGCCACCATGCCGGTGACATCATACTGCACTGGGTTCAGCACTTCCAAAACCATTTTGTGGTCCTTGATCTCAGGGGAAGCAATTTAAAGTCCTGTAGAAATCAAGGGGCAGGAAAATTAGAGAATCCCCCAAAGGTACATCTAGGACTTCTATTGCTTCAGAGGATGCTGTACTATTGAGATGGGTGCTTTGTTTGATAATGTGCTGGGACATTTAGACAAGACAAATTTGTGATTTCAAGTCAGAACAACCAATCCCAAGAGAGAGCTTTTGGTTTGAAGTGCGACATTTCTGACCTTTGCAAAGTATCAGGTTCTTTTAGATGCTTGTTCTAATAGAACCTTATCATCTTGCCCTTGAGTAGGTAGAATGCTTAATTAAGAGCCAAATTTCTTACTGAAATACATGAAAATGTAACTTATTCCAGAGATGGAGTCATTCTGTGACTTCATCAGCATTTTGTTTAGGCAATCTTTTCTCTGGAGGCAACCTTCTTTTTTTTTTTTTTTAAAGCAATCCCTCATCCCTTTCCTGCTGAAAATTACTTTCCCCAGAGTAAGCTTTTTACAGTAATGAGAACTTTTAATTTCTCACTCTTCATTCTTCTTCTGACTCTGATCATTTTTATGATCATTACCTCAAACTCTTCAGCATGTAGATTGCTTATTTCTACTTAATTATTTTGGGGGGAATTTATCTTATTCTTTGATTTGAAACAGATTTCTTTATAGCCTCATTTTGCCTATTTCACTGTTTTTATTCCTATGTATTTGGTATGTTGATTTTGCTTCTGATCTTGGAGATTTCTTTATGAGGAAATGTCCTGCGGGGCCCAGCAGTACACTGCCCTCTGGTCACCTGAGCAATATACTTTAGGGGTGCCCTCTGTGTTGGCTGCGTGAGTCTTTCTGTTGTGGCAGGCTGACTGTTGTGGGTATGGTGATTGACGTGGCTGCACCAAGGTCAGGTTGGTTGCCAGGCCCTGCCTTGTGCATAGACTGCCACCTGTAGTGGGCAGGTCCAGGTCATGCAGTGGCTTTGAAGTCCAGGAAAGGGGATCCTTGGGCTAATGCTGATCTGGTGGTGACAGAGCTCGGTCCTGGGGTGGCTGCTTGTGGGTCCAGGACTCCTAGAGTTGGGGCAGCCTGTTGATGGGTGGGACCATGGCTCAGAAGTGCTAGGCCTGATGACCCCTACTGGTGGGCAGGGCCAATTCCTCGCTTGGAATTGGGTGACTGTGTAGTCTGGGGTGACCCAGAGCTGGTGACAGGCCACTGGTAAATGCCCCAGATCCTAACACAGCTGGCTGTAGGGCATGGTTTTCCCAGGGCTAGTGTTCACCTACTGATGCATAAGGCAAGATCCCAGGTCTAGGGCTGGCCCACTGGTTGAGTGGATCTGTGTCTCTGGCTGGAAGGTCCTTAGATTTCCTTAGGTCCTTAGGTGTTAGCCTGCTGGTGGGCAGTGACAAGGCAGGGGGCGCTTTTCAAGACTAGTGCTGGCCCCCTCCTGGGCAGAGCTGGGTCCCAGGGTCTCTGGCAGCAGGGCCCTAGTTTGACACCCAGAATTTGTATCAGCCGGCAAGGGTTAGGGCCTAACCCCTTGTGGGTGAGGCCAGATTTAGGGCTAATGGGCTCCAAAATCACTGCAGATGGTGACTGCAGCCATGAAATTAAAAGACGCTTACTCCTTGGAAGAAAAGTTATGACTAATCTAGATAGTATATTCAAAAGCGGAGACATTACTTTGCCGACTAAGGTCTGTCTAGTCAAGGCTATGGTTTTTCCTGTGGTCATGTATGGATGTGAGAGTTGGACTGTGAAGAAAGCTGAGCGCCGAAGAATTGATGCTTTTGAACTGTGGTGTTGGAGAAGACTCTTGAGAGTCCCCTGGACTGCAAGGAGATCCAACCAGTCCATTCTGAAGGAGATCAACCCTGGGATTTCTTTGGAAGGAATGATGCTAAAGCTGAAGCTCCAGTACTTTGGCCACCTCATGCGAAGAGTTGACTCATTGGAAAAGACTCTGATGCTGGGAGGGATTGGGGGCAGGAGAAGAAGGGGACGACCGAGGATGAGATGGTGGGATGGCATCACGGACTCGATGGACGTGAGTCTGAGTGAACTCCGGGAGATGGTGATGGACAGGGAGGCCTGGCATGCTGCGATTCACGGGGTCGCAAAGAGTCAGACATGACTGAGTGACTGAACTGAACTGAACTGAACTGAGGCCTTCTGGTGGGTGATCTGGGTCTGATGGCTAGCTTCAGAATCCTGGAGGTCCTGGGGCTTTGCTGGCCTGTTGGTAGGGAGGGCCAGTTCTTGGGCTGCTGGGTGCACAGGGTGTCCTTCCGCAGCAGGCCTGCTGGCCGGTGGGACAGTATCCCCAACCAGCTGACTGCCCGTACTGGGACTTCCTGTGACTGGGGCAGACTCACAAGTGGGTAAGAGCAGGTCCCTGCACTGATCATCTAGGCAGAAAATTTCACAATGGTGATTACCAGCACCAGTGTTTCTTGGTAGGATGTTCTCTCATTAATGACTGCTGCCAGCTTCTAAGTCCCTACGCTGAGTTTCAATTGCTTCCTGTGTCTCTGGGAGGCTCTCCAAGGTCAGCAAGTGGGTCTGACCCAGGCTCCTTTCAAATGATTGCTTCTATCTTTCGTCTGTGAGCTTGTGAGATTTTATGTCCATCCTTTAGAACTGGATTCTCTACTTGCCACAGACCTCTGGCTATCCCAAAAGTGGCCCTCAGTTCAGTTCAGTCACTCAGTCGTGTCCGACTCTTTGCGACCCCATGAATCACAGCACGCCAGGCCTCCCTGTCCGTCACCAACTCCCGGAGTTCACTCAGACTCATGTCCATCGAGTCCGTGATGCCATCCCGCCATCTCATTCTCTGTTGTCCCCTTCTCCTCCTGCCCCCAATCCCTCCCAGCATCAGAGTCTTTTCCAATGAGTCAACTCTTCACATGAGGTGGCCAAAGTACTGGAGCTTCAGCTTTAACATCATTACTTCCAAAGAAATCCCAAGGCTGATCTCCTTCAGAATGGAGTGGTTGGATCTCCTTGCAGTCCAGGGGACTCTCAAGTGTCTTCTCCAACACCACAGTTCAAAAGCATCAATTCTTCGGTGCTCAGCCTTCTTCACAGTCCAACTCTCACATCCATACATGACTACTGGGAAAACCATAGCCTTGACTAGACGGACCTTAGTCAGCAAAGTAATGTCTCTGCTTTTGAATATGCTATCTAGGTTGGTCATAACTTTTCTTCCAAGGAGTAAGCATCTTTTAGTTTCATGGCTGCAGTCACCATCTGCAGTGATTTTTGAGCCCAAAAAAAGAAAGTCTGACCCTGTTTCCACTGTTTGCCCATCTATTTGCCATGAAGTGATGGGACCAGATGCCATAATCTTTGTTTTCTGAATGTTGAGCTTTAAGCCAACTTTTTCACTCTCCTCTTTCACTTTCATCAAGAGTCTTTTTAGCTCCTCTTCACTTTCTGCCATAAGGGTGGTGTCATCTGCATATCTGAGGTTATTGATATTTCTCCTGGCAATCTTGATTCCAGCTTGTGTTTCTTCCAGCCCAGCGTTTCTCATGATGTACTCTGCATAGAAGTTAAATAAGCAGCCTTGATGTAGTCTTTTCCTATTTGGAACCAGTCTGTTGTTCCATGTCCAGTTCGAACTGTTGCTTCCTGACCTGCATACAGATTTCTCAAGAGGCAGGTTAGGTGGTCTGGGATTCCCATCTCTTTAAGAATTTTCCACAGTTTATTGTGATCCACACAGTCAAAGGCTTTGGCATAGTCAATAAAGCGGAAATAGATGTTTTTCTGGAACTCTCTTGCTTTTTCCATGATCCAGCAGATGTTGGCAATTTGATCTCTGGTTCCTCTGTCTTTTCTAAAACCAGCTTGAACATCAGGAAGTTCACGGTTCATGTATTGCTGAAGCCTGGTTTGGAGAATTTTGAGCATTACTTTACTAGCATGTGAGATGAGTGCAATTGTGTGGTAGTTTGAGCATTCTTTGGCATTGCCTTTCTTTGGGATTGGAATGAAAACTGACCTTTTCTAGTCCTGTGGCTACTGCTGAGTTTTCCAAATTTGCTGGCATATTGAGTGCAGCACTTTCACAGCATCATCTTTCAGGATTTGAAACAGCTCAACTGGAATTCCATCACCTACACTAGTTTTGTTCATAGTGATGCTTTCTAAGGCCCACTTGACTTCACATTCCAAGATGTCTGGCTCTAGATTAGTGATCACATCATCATGATTATCTGGGTCGTGAAGATCTTTTTTGTATAGTCCTTCCATGTATTCTTGCCACCTCTTCTTAATATCTTCTGCTTCTGTTAGGTCCATACCATTTCTGTCCTTTATCAAGCCCATCTTTGCATGAAATGTTCCCTTGGTATCTCTAATTTTCTTGAAGAGATCTCTAGTCTTTCCCATTCTGTTGTTTTCCTCTATTTCTTTGTATTGGTCTCTGAAGAAGGCCTTCTTATCTCTGGCTATTCTTTGGAACTCTGCATTCAGATGCTTATATCTTTCCTTTTCTCCTTGGCTTGTCACTTCTCTTCTTTTCACAGCTATTTGTAAGGCCTCCCCAGACAGCCATTTTGCTTTTTTGCATTTCTTTTCCATGGGGATGGTCTTGATCCCTGTCTCCTGTACAATGTCACAAACCTCATTCCATAGTTCATCAGGCACTCTATCTATCAGATCTAGGCCCTTAAATCTATTTCTCACTTCCACTGTATAATCATAAGGGATTTGATTTAGGTCATACCTGAATGGTCTAGCGGTTTTCCCTGCTTTCTTCAATTTGAGTCTGAATTTGGTAATAAGGAGTTCATGATCTGAGCCACAGTCAGCGCCTGGCCTTGTTTTTGTTGACTGTATAGAGCTTCTCCATCTTTTGCTGCAGAGAATATAATCAGTCTGATTTTGGTGTTGACCATCTGGTGATGTCCATGTGTAGAGTCTTCTCTTGTGTTGATGGAAGAGGGTGTTTGCTATGATCAGTGCATTTTCTTGGCAAAACTCTATTAGTCTTTGCCCTGCTTCATTTCACATTCCAAAGCCAAATGTGCCTGTTACTCCAGGTGTTTCTTGACTTCCTACTTTTGCATTCCAGTTCCCTATAATGAAAAGGACATCTTTTTTGGGTGTTAGTTCTAAAAGGTCTTGTAGGTCTTCATAGAACCGTTCAGCTTCAGCTTCTTCAGCATTTCTGGTTGGGGCATAGACTTGGATTACTGTGATGTTGAATGGTTGCCTTGGAGACGAACAGAGATCATTCTGTCGTTTTGAGATTGCATCCAAGTATTGCATTTCAGACTCTTGTTGACCATGATGGCTACTCCATTTCTTCTGAGGGATTCCTGCCCACAGTCGTAGATATAATGGTCATCTTAGTTAAATTCATCCATTCCAGTCCATTTTAGTTTGCTGATTCCTAGAATGTTGACGTTCACTCTTGCCATCTCCTGTTTGACCACTTCCAATTTGCCTTGATTCAGGGACCTGACATTCCAGGTTCCTATGCAGTATTGCTCTTTAGCATCAGACCTTGCCTCTATCACCAGTCACATCCACATCTGGGTATTGTTTTTGCTTTGGCTCCATCCCTTCATTCTTTCTGGAGTTATTTCTCCACTGATCTCCAGTAGCATATTGGGCACCTACTGACCTGGGGAGTACCTCTTTCAGTATCCTACCATTTTGCCTTTTCATACTGTTCATGGGGTTCTCAAGGCAAGAATACTGAAGTGGTTTGCCATTCCCTTCTCCAGTGGACCACATTCTGTCAGGCCTCTCCACCATGACCCGCCTGTCTTGGGTTGCCCCTGGGCATGGCTTAGTTTCATTGAGTTAGACAAGGCTGTGGTCCTAGTCTGATTAGAATGACTAGGTTTCTGTGAGTATGGCTTCATTGTGTCTGCCCTCTGATGCCCTCTTGCAACACCTACCATCTTACTTGGGTTTCTCTTACCTTGGGCGTGGGGTATCTCTTCACGGCTGCTCCAGCAAAGCGCAGCTGCTGCTCCTTACTTTGGATGAGGGGTATCTCCTCCCATCGCCCTTCCTGACCTTCAACGTGGGATGGCTCCTCTAGGCCCTCCTGAGCCCGCACAGACACCACTCCTTGGGCGTGGGGTTGCTTCTCCCAGTCGCCGCCCTGGCCTTGGGCATGGCGTTGCTCCTCCTGGCCTTTGCCCCTGGCCTCGGGTGCCACCCCTGGCCTTGGACGCCGGGTAGCTCTCGCTTGCGCTTAGTGCACTGGCTGGCCGCTGCCGCCGCGGCCTGCGCTTAGTGCGCCGGCCAGTGCGCCCGCGGGCCGCCGCCGCCATCTGTGCTTAGTGCACCGGCCAGTGAGCCAGCCGGCCGCCGCCGCCGCCACCTGCGTTTAGTGCGCTGGCGCCGCCGCCTGCGCTTAGTCAGCTGCCGCTGCCGCCTGCGCTTAATGGGCCGGCGCTGCCGCCTGCTCTTAGTTAGCCGCCGTCGCCTGAGCTTAGTGCTCAGTCGGCCGCCGCCGCTGCCGCCTGCGCTTAGTGCGCCGGCGGCGCCGCCGCCTGGGCTTAGTGCGCTGCCGCCGCTGCCTGGGTTTAGTGCGCTGCCGCCGCCGCCTGCACTTAGTGGGACCTAACTGAACTTAAAAAGTTTTTACACAGCAAGTGAAGTGAAGTGAAGTCGCTCAGTGATGTCCGACTCTTTGAGACCCCATGGACTGTAGCCTACAAGGCTCCTCTATCCATGTAATTTTCCAGGAAAGAGTACTGGAGTGAGTTGCCATTTTCTTCTCCAGAGGATCTTCCCAACTCAGGGATCAAATTTGGGTCTCCCGCATTGCAGGCAGACACTTAACCGTCTGAGCCACCAGGGAAGCCTTACACAGCAAAGGAAACGAAAAACAGAACAAAAAACCATTTATGGAATGAGAGTAATATTTGCAAACGATGTGACTAACAGATTAATTTCTAAAATATGCAAACAGCTCATGCAGCTCAATTTTAAAAAACTAAACAACCCAATCAAAAAATAGGCAAAAGATCTAAATAGACATGTCTCCCAAGAAGATGGACAGATAGCCAATAGGCACACTAAAAAATTTCTCAATATTGCTAATTATTAGAGAAACGCAATGAAGTATCACCTCACTCCAGTCAGAGTGGCTATCACAAAGATGTCTGCAAATGATAAATGATGGACAGGGTGTGGAGAAAAAGAAACCCTCTTACACTGTTTTTGGTGGGAATGTAAATTGGTGTAGCCCTTGTGGAAAGCAGTATGGAGATTCCTTTAAAAACTAAAAATAGAGGTACCATATCGTACAGCAGTCCTCTGGACATAAGCCCCAGAGGAAACTATAATTCAAAAATATACATGCACCCCTAGAGAAGGCAATGGCAACCCACTCCAGTACGCTTGCCTGGAAAATCCCATGGATGAAGGAGCCTGGTAGGCTGCAGTCCTTGGGGTCGCTGAGTCAGACATGACTGAGCGACTTCACTTTCACTTTTCACTTTCATGCATTGGAGAAGGAAATGGCAACTCACTCCAGTGTTCTTGCCTGGAGAATCCCAGGGACGGCGGAGCCTGGTAGGCTGCCGTCTATGGGGTCACACAGAGTCGGACAGGACTGACGCGACTTAGCAGCAGCAGCAGCATACATGCACCCCAGTGTTCATAGCAGGACTATTTAGAATAGCCAAGACATGGAAGTATGCATGAAGAAGTGTGGATAAAGAAAATATGGTATATATACTCAATATTGCTCAGTGATAAAAAGAATGAAATAATGCCATTTGTAGCAAGTGGATGAACCCAGAGATTATCATACTAAGTTAAGTAAACCAGACAAAGACAAATACCATGTGATATTGCTTTTATATGTGGAACTGAAAAAAAAAAAGATACAGATGAACTTATTTACAAAACAGAAACAGGATGATAGACATACAAAACAAACATGGTTTTCAGAGGGGATAGCAAGGGAGGGATCAGTCCCAAAGGGGAGTTCGGGATTAAAATATATACATTATTATATATAAAATAGATGATCAACAAGGACCTACTTTAAAGCCCAGAGAGTTATACTCAGTATCATGTAATAACCTATAATTGAAAGGAATCTTAAAAAGTATGTATGTATATTTATTTGTAAAACTGTAACTGAATCACTATGCTTTACACCTGAAACTAACAACATTATAAATCAACTATTTCAATAAAAGTTAAATGGATTTTAGCCATTAAAAACCTACAAAAGTGCATGGGGCTCATCTTCCCCGTACAGAATGACTGGCTGAGGAGTCCAGTGTTGGGTTCAGATCCCTGACTCATAGGGGAGCACCTCAGCAATTATAATTATCCTCTCATTAGTAGATTGCCCACCCAGCGTGTAGGAATCTTAACCAGGTCTCCTGTCCCTCCTACCTGTCTTGTTGTGGTTCCTTCTGCATATCTTTAGTTGTAGAAGATCCTTTCTGCTAGTCTTCAGATCTTTCTCATCAGTAGTTGCCTGTAAATAGTTGTAATTTTGGTGTGCCTGTGGAAGAAAGTGATTCTGGGTCTACTTGGCTACACCCTCCATCCTATGAGATTGAAGGACTGTGTATGGCTTCTGTAGGCATTCCTCTTGCTAATTTCACTGTGGGCTCCGGGACTGGCAGCCCTAAGCAGCCTGAGGGCCACTGGGAAGAAGGCAAGAATGTGCAGGATTCAGGCAGAGATGTACAAAGTGTGAGTGAAAAGTATGTTGTACTCATATCCTCAAATTTTGTTCTTTTCAAAAATCTTAAATTATGGTATATGTGTGAACACACATGCAGAATATTTTGCCAACCATGGACACCCTTCCTATTTGCTGCTTTAGAATACCTACCTGTAACTTTAGAGAACTAGAACTGTACAAATAAGTTCCCAAGTCCTCACCTTCTCTTCTATCTGCCGAAGTGTCTGCATTCCAGAACCCAGTGCTCATCCCTGTGTGCATGGTTTCTAGTGTGCCCCCGTCCTCTTTGGGCACTCTGATAGGAGTGTCCATAATCAGAGCCTATGGCACAGCAGAGGGAGACAAGGTGGACACACAGGTTTAGAGACACGTGCTTCTGAGTAGGAACAGTTGCTTAGGACAAGGGCGCCTTGGGGAGCTCTAGCACCTGAGAACATGAGGAAGAAGCAAAGAGGTCTTGAGGGCTGGTGCTGGGTGCAGCTAGGGCTATGGAATAGCTACAGGTGGATGGATTGCAAGGATGGATTATCCCAGAAAAGTGCTGGGAGGTTGTGGTATGACCCCCTTCTGTGACCCATAGCCATCAGGAAAACGGCAAAGATAGTGAAATGCCTTAAACCAGTGAAGGGTCAGCAGTGTGCGTGTGCTGGTTGGTGTGGGTGGTCAAAGGTATGGGGAAGGGTACTGTGGGCTTCTGGGACTGAAATGTAGAGGGTAAGACTTGCACATGTGTGCAATAATTAGACAGTCAGTTCAGTTCAGTTCATTCACTCAGTCATGTCCAACTCTTTGCAACCCCATGGACTGCAGCATGCCAGGCCTCCCTGTCTATCACCAACTCCTGGAGTTTACTCAAACTCATGCCCACTGAGTTGGTGATGCCATCCAACCATCTCATCCTCTGTTGTCCCCTTCTTTTCCTGCCTTCACTCTTTCCCAGCATCAGGGTCTTTTCAAATGAGTCATCTCTTCACATCAGGTAGCCAAAGTATTGGAGTTTCAGCATCAATATCAGTCCTTCCAAAGAATATTCAGGACTGATTTCCTTTAGGATGGACTGGTTGGATCTCCTTGTTGTCCAAGGGACTCTCAAGTCTTCTCCAATACCGCAGTTCAAAAGCATCAATTCTTCAGTGCTCAGCTTTAGTCCAACTCTCACATCCATACATGACCACTGGAAAAACCATAGCCTTGACTAAATGGACTTTTATTGGCAAAGTAATGTCTCTGCTTTTTAATAAACTGTTTAGGTTATTCATAACTTTTCTTCCAAGGAGCAAGCATCTTTTAATTTCATGGCTGCAGTCACCATCTGCAGTGATTTTGGAGCCCAAAATATAAAGTCTGTCACTGTTTCTACTGTTTCCCCATCTATTTGCCATGAAGTGATGGGACCAGATGCCATGATCTTAGTTTTCTGAATGTTGAGACAGCTACCCAATTATTCCATTTTATTGACATTTTAAAGACACCAACACTGTGTCAGGCACTGGGAAGGGTACAGAGGTGACTAGTTCAGTGTTTCTTGCACCAGGAGACTCACAGTGTCTGGAGACACAGGCTTGGGTCCCAGCCCCAGTCATAGTCTTCTATGGGACAGAGATCCAGGCCAGCATGAAGGACCATAAATGTGTACAAGGTTCCAGCTGATGAGGTGAGAAGAGCTTCCTCCAGGAGGGGCATTGAGATAGGAGAAGGCTTCCTTGGGTAAAAGTTGGCTTTTTTTTTTCTTTTTAAAATTAATTAGTTAATTTTAATTGGAGGCTAGTTACTTTCAATATTGTAGTGGTTTTTGCCGTACATTGACATAAATCAGCCATAGCTTTTAAGCGAGAGTCAGAGGAGCACAGACAGGAGGGTTGAAAGGTACGTGGAGGAGAGTGAGTGAGAGGTAAGCTGGAAAGGAGTGGCTTTGGTGACAGAAATAGTCAATGGGCTCTTCTTGGAGTCCCCCCCCTCTTAGGGGCCCCTGTAGACTTCTTCCTTGTATTATGTGGGGTGAGAGGCAATTGCAGTCCTCAGCAGCCTGAGGAGACCAGGAGACCCCACTGATGGGAACACATGGATTTTACTACTGATTCGCATCCCTGCTGGCCCACAGGTTCTCAGCAGCAATTTTATGTTTCCCTCTTCCCTCAAAGATTTCTGGACATCCTGGGCATATCTGATGTGAACCCAGGCCTTTGCTGATCCAAAATGAGGATCCCTTCATGCTTCTCCCTATCCCTTCCCACTGAACCCCAGTTTGCCTGTCAGTCAGAACCTCAGCTGTGTACATAGTTAAAGTCTCTTCTCATAAGGTCTTCAGATTAATGTTTTTCAGGAGATGCAACTAGCTGCTGGGATGCTCCACCTCACATCATCCATGATTAGTTTCCAAATCTGCCTGTGGTCCCAGCTGGAGCTCCTGATGTAGAGGGAGAGAGGGAAGGTGGGCAGGACACAACCTTGATGAGCACGTGCTCTAATGGCAGGATCGCTGAGCCTCTCAGGCATCTTATCTCACTTCATCTTTTAGGTGGGGAAACTCTATTTAGGTGGGGAGACTCTATTTAGGTGGGGAGACTCTATTTAGGTGGGGAGACTCTATTTCCATGGCAGCAAAATTTGCACAGCTGGAAAGCAGCAGATCTGGCCAGTCTGTCTGGCTCAGAAGCCCCTTCCATCAAGCCATCTTCCCTTTCTTCTCTGCTTACCTCCCAGTGTTGTAGAGAAGAAGTACAGCTGGCAGTATGGTCCCACTCATGTTCTGAGCCAAGACTGGTATTTGGGGGACTTGTCTACTAGCAAGCCTTGGTTCTTCTCCCAACTCACCACAGCCCTTCTCTGGGCCTCGGGTCGCTTATCTGTAGAATGGAAGTGTTGTTCTCATCTCCATGGTCCTTTCAGCAGTGACAGTTCATGATTTATGCTCTGAACCCCTGACCCTCATCAAGGATGGTCAAGAGACCCTTGAAAAGAGGTCTCCTTTGGTCTTTATTTGAACCAGGTTTGATAAGCATTTCATGACCAGTTTGTTCCAAAGTGCCAGGAAGCTTTATTCCCATGTCAAGGGTGGATTTTATTATTACTTATTACTGGAGTAGGCCTTTGGACTGCCTGTTTTACTAGCCTGTTATGGTCCAGGAAATAGTTTCCTCTTGGTGCTTCTTCCCATATCCAGAGTTTCATTGTTAAGATGGTTGATCTTATAAGACTATATATTTGATAATAGTTTCAGGTTGCCTAATCATCATTCATTTTGTCTTAGGCTCAGATACACATCTAGTAATACCAGGAACAATAATCTTGTAAATTTATGTGTGCACAGTCACTTTAGTCGTGTCCAACTCTTTGTGACCCCATGAACTGTAGCCCATCAGGCTTCTCTGTCCTTGGGATTCTTCAAGCAGCACTACTTGAGTGAGTTGCCATGCCCTCCTCCAGGGGATCTTCCTGACTCAGGGATCCAACCCAAGTCTCTTATATCTCTTGCATTGGCAGGTGGATTCTTTACCTCTAGCACAACATGGGAAGCCCAATCTTGTAAATAGGCAGATACAAGTCACATAGCTAATAACATTGATGAAATCATAAATAATTATTTAAATTCTTATTTAAAGAATTTCCATTAGGTTTGGTCCATCATCCCCAAAGGCTGTCTGACCAGTGTGACCTGCACCAACCACTATGATTAAGGGAAATTATATGTTGGCATTGTATATAAAGATCACCAAAGATGTCTACATCTACATGGTGAGTTATGGGTCTTTGTGTCCATTATGGGATTAAGAGAAACTGTTATCTCCTAAGGAGCTACCTGATTGGTGTCAGAAGGAGAAAAATTGATCTTTATGGCTAAGCAGGAATTTCTTCCTTTAAGGGGGGGTTTGGTTAACGTAAATACAGATGCACAGTGCACAGCAGACAGGAGGGAAAAGGCCAAAGAGAAAACGCTATATGTTTAACATTTTCTGGTGTTTCCTTAAAAATTGAATTTTTATTTTTATCAGTATCACTCAGTTTACTGTTGAGGTTTTGAAGTGAACTCAGAAAGCAGTTATCAGTGAAACTATCTCCTTTATTCCAAGGAAATTACTTATACAAATCTTGCTTTAATATACCAACTACATGTCCTTACAGGAGGGCCTTAGTCATGTCTCATTCCTTGGGAAATTCTCAATTCTTTTCCTTTCCTTTGCTTGTGAAAAATCTCTTCAACCTCCAATCAGTCATCTCCCCTGACATTTGAGGTAAAAGAGGTCTGTTTCCTAGTGAGTTTGGTCTGAGAAGGGGCTACATGAGGAAAGCAGAACTGTTTCTGTGTTCCCTCTGAACTAAGTCTATAGACTTTTGAAAGTCTAGCTGACATATCATAAGAAGCAGTGGATTATCTGTCCGCTGAGACACCCCCAGAAGGTCACTGCCATGGTGAACTGACCATCATCCAAGTTTTAGGCTCTGCTTTATGGGCTTGCAATATGTCTCCCTCACCGTCTCGGCACCAATAAATCCACTCAGGCTGATGGAGTTTGTGGAGGCAAGCTCCAAGCCTGAAAGTCAATGCGCTGATGAAAATATGAAATTGTAACTGCCAGATGGACTGCACATTCAGGACTCTCTGTCTGCAAGCACACAGAAAGGCAGATGAGAATCAGAGTATCTATAGCTGAGCATGAGAACTGGGAGAGAGGATTTAATTACAGGATGTGGGTTCATTTAATGGCACCAAATCTCGGCAACCCTCTGTCCCCAGGAGGGAAGCATCCTTCCAGGTGGAACAGAGCTGGTGAGGCCTTAACAAGGCTCCTTCTCCCAGCACAGAGCTTGGGTGAACCTCTCTAGGCTTTCCATGGCTGACCAACTTCCTTCAGATCAGTGCAGTCTTTCTGAAACTGTTTTAATACCATCTGGTTTGTTTGCGTTGGAACCAAGTCACCTAGGGTATCTGTTGTGGATCAGGTTCTCTGGAAAGCAGACTCACAGGCAGAGATGTACGTGCACTGGGGGTACTCTTGGGATGAACACCTATGGGGGTATGAAGACAGCAGGGAGGGAAGAGGGAGTTGAAGTGCCATGCAGATGCGACAGAGGTCAGCCAATCCCACGGGAGGCCCTGGAGCTGGAACGGCCCCTTCAAGTTGTTCTGTATAAAGGTAGGAGGCCCAGGCTTTGTTCCCTGCATCCATCACTGGATGTGGGCTATTTGTGGGAAGGGGTCATGACTTTGAATGAGGCTGTTCTCTTCAACTGAGAGCAAATCCGAGAGGAAAACTCCTGCAGCTGCTCATCGATGCCTCAGTCTAGTACGTACACCACCTCAGTCCACACTGTGACTTGTGAATATGAGCCTTGATCCCAGAGCCCGATTCTCAGTGACTGCTGAGCCCCATACAAGCCCAGCCATATCGGTGCAGTGGCGTGTGAAATGAGTCAGAAGTGGCTG
The DNA here is from genome assembly GCF_016772045.2 of Ovis aries. Taxonomy (NCBI): domain Eukaryota; kingdom Metazoa; phylum Chordata; class Mammalia; order Artiodactyla; family Bovidae; genus Ovis; species Ovis aries. The sequence continues at coordinate 57,323,824 of NC_056060.1, read as the reverse complement.
CATGGGATTTCATTCATTTGAAACCTTATTATTAGTTGTTATTGCCTCAGGCACCCTCAGGAATGATAAATCTGCCCGGTGGAGGGAACATATGGCCATCTTGACCATTCTGAGGTGGTCAGAATCTGGGTCATTACCCCACTAACTGTGCACCTCCTCTCCCACCATGGAGAGGGACTGCAGTTACAGACCCCTCCGTTTGTTCTGTGTCTTTCCACTTGCAGCTCCCTTTGCCTGGGATGCTCTCTGCCTAGCCTTCCCCCACGTCCAGCTGTAACCTCCTCATCTTTCAGGGTCCAGTGTGAATGTCACCTTCTCCTGGAAAACAATGCCCCCCGCCCACCCCACCCCCCAGTCCAGCTCTTTCCAGTGCCTAGCAGAACTCCTTATGCCCTCTCTGGGCCCCTAGAGCACCTGTTATCCCTGCCTCAGACAGCTCCGTACTTGTGGTTCTGTTGGTCTTTCTCCTTCTGAACTCCTTAAGGCCAGGGACTGGATTTCACCCCATCTGTATCTCTGAGCACAGAGCAAGACAGATTCAGTGGATGAGCTGCCTGGATGAAGGAGGGAACTTGAAAGCTTTGACTCAAGAATGAAAGAGAGCAGTCAGGCTGAAGAGAAGTTATGGTGGATTGAATTAGAAAGAGTTTGTGTCAAGAAGCCCAGCAGGGAAGCTCCTCATCCTTCTCGACTTGCCCAGTTTCACCTGAAACCCTCTGTGAATAAGCCCTCTCCCCGGTCTGTAGGTGGTGCTGCCTCCTGTCCCTACCCCCTACCCAGTGTGTGGCTGAATATACCAGCAGTCATTGCCTGGCCAAAATGTGTTGAATAAATGAGAATCTAGAATTCAGGGATAAAGGCCAGGACTGGGATGTTGCAGTAGGAAGGAAGTGTTCATTTAAAAATAGTTTAAATGTAGAAATGATAGCCTTGGTTGACAGGCTGTAGAATCTGGAGAACAAGGAGGGCTCGCGCCAGAGCAGAAGGCAGTTTTGAAGGTGGAAGAGTCAAGTAAGTCAGGTTTGAACTTTGAGTTATGGTCAGCTCACATGGTCCATCCACTGAATATGAATACTTAAGTCAACAAAGCAGGACTCTGGATAGGAGAAAATGTGAAAATTATATTGTATAGCAGAAGAGAAGCATGGTACATAGGTCAGGTCAGAGCTCCTGTTCTGTTTGTGATGCTTCACTTTAAATACTTTGAGCAGTTTTTCAAGATTTTTCCATTCAGAAATGACAACTATGGGTTTCCTGTCTAGACTTCTCTATCCTCTCAGTGGCTGTCAAATGGAACCTTCCTTTGTTGTTTCCCATTCAGAAATGTTTCCTAAGTCATGAGAGAGACTCACTTGCCTCCCTGCAGTTGTTCTTGAGTCCCTCAGTCACGTCCAACTCTTTGCAACCCCGTGGACTGCAGCACACCAGGCTTTCCTGTTCTTCACCATCTTCTGGAGTTTGCTCAGACTCACGTCCATTGAGTCAGTGATGCCATCCAGCCATCTCACCCTCTGTTGTTCCCTTTTCCTCCTGCCCTCAATCTTCCCCAGCATCAGGGTCTTTTCCAGTGAGTTAGCTCTTCGCATCAGGTGGCCAAAGTATTGGAGCTTCAGCTTCAGCATCAGTCCTGCCAATGAATATTCAGGGTTGATTTCCTTTAGGAGTGATCCTGATCTCCTTGCTGTCCAAGGGACTCCCTGTAGAACACTTGCTTTTTGATAAACTACAAAATTAGCCTCATTGTATTTCGGCTCCATAAAAACAAATTTCTCTTTGTAAAATACCACTGAAAGCTTCATTATATACAACAGTGGAAAATTTATCAAAGGTGTATTTAAGGATTGTAAAACCATTCAGAATAAACCTACAAACAAATGTAATGACCATTTTTCCCTAACCAGGCATTATCCACTATCCTGCCTGACTTTCCTGAGGAACTCATTCATATAGGAGTTCTAGGTGGCTCTTTCCCTGAGTTCTGCCCATCTATCTCAGCTTCTTTTCTAGGATTTTATGAAGTTTATCTCTGCCTCTTCTAAGGCTTGAAAGAAACTACTTTTTTCCCTTTTCTTCCTATATAGGTTTCCACACACAGTAGGGACCAAGCCTTGTGATAGTGGTTACTTGATGAACCAGCTGGAGACAGACAAAGTTGTTGAAGCTGTCTGAGCAGAAGCATTGACTTTGTAGAGGTCAAGGAAGCCATACAACTGTGCTGATTTTATATTTCTTGAAAAGTTAGAGTTATCATAATATCTCCCTCATGAGGTCGTTTGAAGAATGGATAAGAAGAGGACAAAAAGTGGTCTTCTGCTTTTGTGTGGAGCCCTAGATTCATTTCCTACTTAGTGTGTTGGTGATTGATGTTGAAAGAAATAATATGCTCTTCCATTAAGTGATACAAACTTATGGAATGTATAAACTCTTGAAGTACTTATAAACACTTAACTATATAGAAGCTGCAATTAGAAGATAGGGTGGGAAAAAATAATTCACTTATAAAAGTGAGAAGCAGATAAAATATTCCCCAAATAAATGTTATCATGAAAGTAATATATTTCTGGATTAATTTAGGGAGACTTTACATATTTTCACACAGATGTATCAGTATCAAAGTCTTTTCAAATCCATAGAAGTTCAAACATATCAGACCTTTCTACTGCTCAAGACTTTTATGGTATCCTCTTTGGTGTGGCTTAACATAGCATTCTAAATGTGTTTTTGATGTATATCTGTTTATATGATTAAATTCATATTTTTCTGCATATAACCTGAATCTAAGTTCACATGGAAAAAAAAGCATATTCTTAGAAAAATTATAATGAAAAGATACTGGAGAGACCAAATATTAAAAATTATAAATATGATAATTAAAACATGACTGTATCACTAATATAGACTAAAAAGTAAGGTAGACATATACTGGAATTTATTACATTATAAAAGTTGTATCAGGTAGGGAAAAGGTAAATTATTCATTTAATGATGTTCAGACAACTATTAAATACATCATTATATGAAAAGAAAAGTTGGATCTCTAACTTACTTTTAACAACAAATTCCAGATAGACCAAAAAAAATCATAAAGAATAAAATAATAAATGTAATATGTGAAAATATGAGTGATTTAACTAATAATAGCAGAATGTGAAGTAATCTTTTAATAAACTACATACACACAAATTAGTAAGTTCTACTACATAGAAATAACAAAAACAAGCGTGCATGAGAAAGAATTTTCAAGCAAAATTAAAAGAGAAAGGGCAAACACAAAGCTGAGAAAAATACTTGCCACCTGTGTAACTGATAAAGGGCTATCTTTCATAATATATTTTTATATAATAATTACTTCTGCTTATATAAAAGTGAGTGAAAGTCACTCAGTTGTGACTGACTCTTTGCAACCCCATGGGACTGTATAGTCCATGGAATTCTCCAGGCCAGAATACTGGAGTGGGTAGCCTTTCCCTTCTCCAGGGGATCTTCCAAACCCAGGGATCAAACCCAGGTCTCCCGCATTGCAGGTGGATTCTTTATTTGCTGAGCCACAACAGAAGCCCAAGAGTCCTAGAGTGGGTAGCCTATCCCTTCTCCAGCGGATCTTCCTGATCCAGCTATCGAACCAGGGTCTCCTGCATTGCAGGTGGCTTCTTTACCAACTGAGCTATCAGGGAAGCCCATATATAAAAAGCATCCTGCAAGTTCACATGAAATGGAAAAATGATATGAACAGTTATCAAAAGGGAAATATAAATGGTTCAAATATGAAAAGATGCTCAACTTCGGTGTATAATAATAGAAGTGTAATTAAATGTATAATGAGATATCATTTTTGGTAGCCTATTGGATTAACAAAGTTTGTCAAACTAGAAAAACAAGAGGCTTTATCAATGATGAAGTTTTGTGAGCAAGAGGGATTCTATGTCTCCGAGATTTAACCTGTAATCTGTTTGGATTTTGAGCTTCTTGAAGAAATGTAGTTGTCTGTGAAGTGAACTAGCATTTAAAAATAGAGTTTGCAACAATAGTACATGAATTACTGTAGGCAGATATCATCAGTAGATGCTAAAAGTAGTGAAAAAGTTATGATTGAGATACAGAGTTTTTATTCAGTCTCATACTATCTCCCTATAAGCTACTTAGTAATAACAAAGTGAGAAGAAGTAACTGTATAGTAGTTAACCCAGGCAGCCACCATCCTGTGAGGAAGCCCACTGGCCACATGTATGGGATCTGAGGCTCCCAGGGGCAGATGTATGTGACATATGTGAGTAAAGGAGCCTTCAGAAGATTTTAGCCTTTGGGCTTCAAGTTTTTCAGCTACCTCCAACAACATCATGGAGCAGAGACAAGCCATTCTTGATGTACCTTGTCTAAATTCCTAAACCCCAGAATCCATGAGCATAATAAATGACTGACTGATGGTGGTGAGTTTGGGGATAATTTGCACAATAAAGGACAGAGATGGTATGGACCTACAGAAGTAGAAGAGATTAGGAAGAGGTGGCAAGAATACACAGAAAAGCTGTTAAAAAAAAAAAAAAAGTCTGTATGAGCCAGATTACCACAATAATGTGGTTACTCACCTGGAGCCAGACATCCTGGAGTGTGAAGTCAGGTGGGCCCTATGGAAGTATTACTATGAACAAAGTTAATGAAGGTGACAGAATTCCAGCTGACCTATTTAATATCCTAAAAGATAATGCTGTTAAAGTGCTGTGCTCAATATGCTAGCAAATTCAGAAAACTCATCAGTGGCCACAGGACTGGAAAGGGTCAGTTTTCATTCCATTCCCAAAGAAAGACATTGCCAAAGAATGTTCAAACTACCATACAATTGCACTCATTTCACATGGTAGCAAGATTCTGCTCAAAATCCTTCAAGCTAGGCTTGCACAGTACACGAACTGAGAACTTCCAGATGTACAAGCTGGATTTAGAAAAGTCAGAGGAACCAGAGATCAAACTACCAAAATCCACTGGATCATAGAAAACACAAGAGAATTTCAGAAGAACATTAACTTCTGTTTCACTGATTTCACAGTCTTTGACTGTGTGGATCACAGCAAACTGTGAAAAATTCTTAAAGATATAGAAATAACAGACCAATGTCAAGGCTGTATTTTGTCACCCTGCTTATTTAACTTATATGCAGAGTACATAGTGAGAAATGCTGGGCTGAATCACATCCTGATTCCAGGATGAATCACAAACTGGAATCAAGGTTGCCAGGACAAATATCAACAACCTCAGATACGCAGGTAATACCCTAGTGGCAGAAAGTGAAGAGGAACTAAAGAGCCTCTTCAGGAAGGTGAAAGAGGAGTGAAAAAGCTGGCTTAAAACTCAACATTCAGAAAACTAAGATCATGGCATCTGGTCCCATCATGGCAAATAGATGGGGGAAAAATGGAAACCATGAGAGACTTTATTTTCTTGGGTTCCAATATCACTGTGGATGGTGACCACAGCCACGAAATTAAAAAATGCTTGCTCCTTGGAAGAAAAGCCATGACAAACCTGCTGCTGCTGCTGCTGCTGCTGCTGCTGAGTTGCTTCAGTCGTGTCCGACTCTGTGCGACCCCACAGACGGCAGCCTACTAGGCTCCCCTGTCCCTGGGATTCTCCAGGCAAGAACACTGGAGTGGGTTGCCATTTCCTTCTCCAATGCATGAAAGTGAAAAGTGAAAGTGAAGTCACTCAGTCATGCCCGACTCTTCGCAACCCCATGGACTGCAGCCTACCAGGCTCCTCCATCCATGGGATTTTCCAGACAAGAGTACTGGAGTGGGGTGCCATTGCCTTCTCCATGACAAACCTAGACAGCATTTAAAAAGCAGAGGCATAACTTTGCAACAATGGTCCGTATAGTCAAAGCTATGATTTTTTCGGTAGTCATGTATGGATGTGAGAGTTGGACCATAAAGAAGGCTGAGCACTGAAGTATTGGTGGTTTTGAACTGTGGTGTTGGAGAAGACTCTTGAGAGTCCCTTGGACTGTAAGGAGATCAAATGAGTCAATCCTAAAGGAAATCAACCCTGAATATTCATTGGAAGGACTGATACTGATGCTGAAACTCCAATACTTAGGCCACCTGATGCAAAAAGCCAAATCATTGGAAAAGACCATGATGCTGGGAAAGATAGAGAGAAGGAAGAGACGGGGACAACAGAGGATGAGATGATTGGGTGGCATCACCGACTCAATGGACATGAATTTGAGCAAACTCCAGGAATAGTGAAGGTCAGGGAAACCTGGTGTGCTGCAGTCCATGGGGTTGCAAAGAGTCGGATATGTCTTAACTGATTGAACAACAACAACGAGTAGTAAACGCATGCAGCTATGTTTGTGGAAGGTGATAAGCTTGCCTGAGGGAAAGTGTTGATGGTCAGGGAAAGTGTTAATTTCCCATGGGAAGGGAGGTACTAGTGAGCCAGTCTAGGTCATGGATGACTTGGTTTGGTTGACACTGTATTTCAGAATGTTGAACCTGTGTTCAGTGCCTGCAGGTGAGACATGCTCCTTTTTCCCCACAAGCTCTACTTACAGATCATAAGTGCCTTGCTCCTCTAGACATTCTGACTGGGGAACCCTTGTAACCTAGACTGTACAGGTAGGACCAGCCTCATCTTTAGGTAAAGGAAATGCTGTTGTTTTAGGGGTATCTGGAAGGCAGAACCTCCTTTCCTTCCACAAGTCCTGCTTGCTGATGCTTATAATTTTCTTAAGCAATTCTTTGGGAAAATAGCTATGTTTGAAAGGAGGAAAAGATTTTGGATTTATGTATGTTTTATAACTGAGGTAGATAAGTTCAGCAGATCAAGAAAAACTGGAGGGGGCAGGTGTTGATAAGAGAACATGAGACACGGAGAATGTATGCTGAAGTTTGTATGGGGAGGTTTGAGAAACTCTATGAAGCAAGCATTTCAACTTGTAAAGAATCTGCCTGCAGTGCAGAAGACCCCATTTTGATTCCTGGGTCAGGAAGTTCCCCTGGAGAAGAGATAGGCTACTCACTCCAGTATTCTTGGGCTTCCCTCGTGGCACAGACAGTGAAGAATTTGCCTGCAATGCAGGAGACCTGGGTTTGATCCCTGGTTTGGGAAGATCCCCTGTAGAAGGCCAAGGCAATCCATTCCAATATTCTTGCCTGGATAATCCCCATGGACAGAGGAGCCTGGCAGGGTCCTGTCTATGGCATCACAGAGTCAGACACAACTGAGTGACTAAGCACAGCGAACAGCTAACAAAGCTAGTAGCAAGATTTTAATGGCTGAAAGGGCAGAATTAATCTGTAAAATGGGGGAGATATCTGCTTTGTAGTATTGTTAGAAGAATTAAATGAAATAATTTTGTAAAGGGCTGAATACAATAAGAAAGTGCCTACAGTTATGATTGCTTTCTTGGTGTGAAAGAACACACTTCACAATAAATTGAAATAAGAAAGGCTGAAGAATGAAGTGTTCTCAGCTCCTAATCTATCCAAGCTGAACTAGGCTAGAAGAGGAAACCCCCATGCCTATGTCTGGCTGGGTTAAATATCTGGATATTTGGAAATAACCAGATGAGGAACTATTTCATTCATATCTGACATCTTTGCCAAAAGAAGAGTTTGCCTGATATCTGTCTCCATCATAATGGGTTTCTTCATTTCAGTTCAGTTCAGTCACTCAGTCGTGTCTGACTCTATGACCCCATGAATCACAGCACGCCAGGCCTCCCTGTCCATCACCAAATCCCAGAGTCCACCCAAACTCATATGCATCAAGTTGGTGATGCCATCTAGCTATCTCATCCTCTGTCGTCCCCTTCTCCTCCTACCCCCAATCCCTCCCACCATCAGGGTCTTTTCCAATGAGTCAACTCTTCACATGAGGTGGCCAAAGTATTGGAGTTTCAGCCTCAGCATCAGTCCTTCCAATGAACACCCAGGACTGGTCTCCTTTAGGATGGACTGGTTGGATCTCCTTGCAGTCCAAGGGACTTGCAAGAGTCTTCTCCAACACCACAGTTCAGAAGCATCAATTCTTCTGCATTCGGCTTTCTTCACAGTGCAACTCTCACATCCATACATGACCACAGGAAAAACTATAGCCTTGACTAGATGGACCTTTGTTGGCAAAGTAATGTCTCTGCTTTTCAATATGCTATCTAGGTTGATCACAACTTTCCTTCCAAGGAGTAAGCGTCTTTTAATTTCATGGCTGCAATCACCATCTGCAGTGATTTTGGAGCCCCAAAAAATAAAGTCAGCCAGTGTTTCCACTGTTTCCCCCTCTATTTCCCATGAAGTGATGGGACCAGATGCCATGATCTTCATTTTCTGAATGTTGAGCTTTAAGCCAACTTTCTCGCTATCCTCTTTCACTTTCATCAAGAGGCTTTTGAGTTCCTCTTCACTTTCTGCCATAAGGGTGGTGTCATCTGCATATCTGAGGTTATTGATATTTCTCCTGGCAATCTTGATTCCAGCTTGTGCTTCTTCCAGCCCAGCATTTCTCATGATGTACTCTGCATAGAAGTTCAATAAGCAGGGTGACAATATACAGCCTTGATGTAGTCTTTTCCTATTTGGAACCAGTCTGTTGTTCCATGTCCAGTTCTAACTGTTGCTTCCTGACCTGCATACAGATTTCTCAAGAGGCAGGTTAGGTCGTCTGGTATTCCCATCTCTTGAAGAATTTTTCACAGTTTATTATGATCCACACAGTCAAAGGCTTTGGCATAGTCAATAAAGCAGAAATAGATGTTTTTCTGGAAATCTCTTGCTTTTTCAATGATCCAACAGATGTTGGCAATTTAATCTCTGGTTCCTCTGCCTTTTCTAAAACCAGCGTGAACATCATGGAGTTCATGGTTCACGTATTGCTGAAGCCTGGCGAGGAGAATTTTGAGCATTACTTTACTAGTGTGTGAGATGAGTGCAATTGTGCGATAGTTTGAGCATTCTTTGGCATTGCCTTCCTTTGGGATTGGAATGAAAACTGACCTTTTCCAGTCCTGTGGCCACTGCTGAGTTTTCCAAATTTGCTGGCATATTGAGTGCAGCACTTTCACAGCATCATCTTTCACAATTTGAAATAGCTCAACTGGAATTCCATCACCTCCACTAGCTTTGTTTGTAGTGATGCTTTCTAAGGCCCACTTGATTTCACATGGGTTTCTTAGCATTTCTCAATTTGGCCAAAGTAGAGAGGATTTTATGGCCATCTTGAGGTCTGGTTTGCCCTCTGATAATAGTAAATTACTACTTTTTTCCTCCATTCTTTTTTTTCTTGCAATACCACATGAATTGAGATTATGCAAAACTAAGAATGTTCCTGATGGTTAGGTAATAGCTTAATGGAATCTGATAATTTCCAGCTGAGGCAGCTGGTGCAATCCACATGTTAATACCATCACCTTATTCTAAGTGAAGTTTTACAGCACTTTCCCATGAAATACCTATCTTGAGCATGAGCCTCCAAGCATTCATGGGAAATGGGTAAGGCAGGTAGAATCATCCAAATTTTATGGATGAAGAAACCAAGATATTTCCTGACTTATTTTCTTTGGGTAATGAGATGAACATGAGGTGAAATGAGACTTGAAAAGGGTTTACCCAGCATCACATGGGTGAGAGCCCAGAACCTGGGATTAGACTCCTCAGCCTTCCAGCAGTGAGTCCTGCTGCAGAGAGGCAGCATGATGGAAGGGCTGAGGGTTTGGAATGAGAAATGGGCAAGAATCTAACTCCTTTACTGGCTGAGTCCTTATGGGCACGTCTCCCTTGTCTTGTCATCAATACAGTGTGGGCCTTCCCAGGCAATCATACTAATGTGAGAGTTGTCAGGAAATTTAAAGTGAGATCATGAATGCAGAAGCATCTGGCACATCTTCTGCCCCCCCCCCCCTGCATGAAAAGAGGTTTCAGAGTGTCATCATCAGCCTAATTACTGAGCATCCCCATTATCAGATGCAAGGCTTACTGAGAGGTTGCCCTATACCAGACACTGTGCTGAGAGCAGCACCTAAATTATCCCTTGTAACTGCCACATGAACCTTCTGAGGAATTTATTATTTCTATTGGATTGATGAGAAAACTGAGATATGAGAAAGTAAATAAACATTTGACCCACGTATACATTTGTAAAAAGACTGGGCCCAGAGTCAAGGCTTTACTGCCTTCTTATTTGTAGATTTGTAGGTGAAAGAAACATTAAAAAACACTTGGACTGCAGGCTCAGCTTCCAGGTCTTGTGACTTACAATTTTTATTACAAGAAATGTTTTATCAATAAGTTAAAATGCTAAAGTCTGTGAAAAATTTGCTTTAGGCTGTAAGTACAGTGCATTTAAGATTATTCTTGCAGTAATCATTCATAAGAACTTTAATTAACTTTAGCATAAAAACTCTCATAAGAATTTTAATTTGTTTTGCAGTCTGTAATGTTTTTTTTCTTTTTTATTTAAGAATAATTGCTTTACAGAATTTTGTTGTTTTCTGTCAAACCTCAACATGAATCAGCCATAGGTATACATATATCCCCTCCCTTTTGAACCTCCCTCCCATCTCCCTCTCCATCCCACCCCTCTAGGTTGATACAGAGCCCCTGTTTGGGTTTCCTGTAATGCTTTATGTTCTTGATGGAACATAAAAGAGGCATGTATGCCTGATGGGTTTGATGACCAGATTGCCTTATCCATGTGCATTCCTTTTGTCTTGTTGACCTGGTGGAAATGGTATGGCAGTGACTCCCTAGACATAGGTCAAAACCTGCTAAAAACTTCAATAAGAGAATGACTAATATCTTGAGATGAGCCACAGAGAGTTTGTCTTTGCCCTTAGCTCTTGACTTTGTTTTCGAGCTGAGTTAAACTTAAAGTACCACAAATTCCATTCAACTCCATACTTTGACAAAGTTTAATTTAGCCAGTCTTTTTGCAAATACAGGTGAGAAATTCAGTTCCAGAGACCAACTAATACAGGAGATTGAGGAGGGCCCAGCTAGCACTCTTTCCAGTGGACCAGTGCCCCACACTTCTGTGGAATATTAGCACCATGAATGGTGAGGGGTGCTGCTTAGAAATAAAAAGAGACAGCTTCCAACTGGCATTTCCCATTATGTGGAGTCTTTCTAAATGAGATGATTTTCCATTTGGGGGAGGGAAAAGTAAGAGGTCAATGAAGGCAGAGGCAGGTGTCTGGAACTTCCAAAGATGGGAAACTACAATTTTCCTCACAGGTTGAAAATGATAGAGCCCTCATGTGTGTGCATTTCGCTAATAATTTATACATTCCAGTTCTTTGAGAGTTGGTGAAGACAGAATACACAGCACATTCAGAGTCACAATTAAGTACTTAACAATAAGGCAAAATTCTGAAGCAAAAACAGGATTTTCAAATATACGTTCATCAACCCAGTGTAAAGTCAATGACATTCCATATCCTTAAGCCAAATCTGTACATACTTATGAGGTTTGTCAATACCGGGAAAAGAGTGACAAGCTGAACAATTACCCAGATAACTTGTTTCTGGGAGAGTTTGCTTAGATAACGCTAACCAATATTTTCCTTCTCCCCTTGCCCCCACTCCACCCCAGATTTCCCCAAGCATATTTTTGTATCTGCATTATCTATATGCAACTATATTCACCTTCCATTTCACTTTGTATAGGCAGAGTATGACCTTGGCTGCATATATGTATATTAAATACAGTAGGTGTTCAAGAGAATTAGATGGATGAAGTACAGGGATCCAAAGTCTGTTTTGCTCTACTTTGTAGCTCCAGCCAGCCAAAGTAAACCATTAATAATCACCAAGTGAAATAATGAGGATACATTAAGCCTAAAATTCTTTTATTTCAGGCTTTTGAAGTGTTTGGATACTCATCTAGACCTGGCTGCTTCCCTTGTGGCTCAGCTGGTAAGGAATTAGCCTGCAATGCGGGAGACCTGGGTTTGATCCCTGGGATCCCTGGGAAGATGCCCTGGAGAAGGGAATGACTACCCACTCCAGTATTCTGGTCTGGAGAATTCCATGGATTGTATAGTCCATGGGGTCACAAAGAGTTGGACATGACTGAGCAATTTTCACTTTCTAGACCTGACTACACAGATATATCCAGATACACAGATATATTTCTGCATATGTTTATGTCATATAAATGGTCTAGATAATTTCAGTTTCAAATATTTGCTTTATTAATGCCCATCTTTTAATTTTTAGGATAACTGCTTCTCCTTTACTTGATTTCTGGGTCAATTAGAATATCTCTGGGCCAGAGTGTCAATTCAGTATTGATCTTGAAAACAAATATGGGGAGTAAGAAGAAGGGACAGGCATGGATTCCAAAAGAAAGAAAAGAGCTTCCACTCTCAGGAGCTTACATTCTCATTTTATACTCAGCTGTTGCCCTACTGCCAAACAGCAGGATGAGAAGAATATTCAGGTTGACTCAATGGCAAACATTTACATGTTTGTAAATGAATTTACCTTTTTAGTTTTTATGTGGCATTCAGCAGATACACTTGTAAGGTCATATCAATAATACACAAGGAAAGTACTATTATTACTTGGAAAATTCACTCATCTGTTTGATTTGGCGCTAATTCCAAGATGTGCATTTTTCCACGGTTACATATAGTGGTGATTCAGTAAACCAGGTTAACTGTTAACTCTCATAGGTAACTGTTAAATTGGAGCTAGGATAAAATGTGATTGTAGGGGTTCTACCCTGGCTGTGTTCTCTCCTGATATGCTTGTTGCTCTTGGCTTGGGGTCATGGAAAGAAAGAGGAGGGAAGAAGTGGTGAGAGAGAAGGATAATGGTACAAGGAGCATTCCTTAGAAGTTTGAACCTACTGGGTTGTGGATTTAGCTATACACTCAGAGTCTTACCCTCACTGAAAAATCACAAAAGCTTCAGTAAGAGTTAATAGGTGGCATTATCTAAATTTATCTCTTGGTTACTGCACTCCTGGAGCTAAGCAACTATGCAGACATGAAAAGAGGAATTTTATTTAATTTAAAATGCATTGTGTGAATTTTTTAGTATGTCAGATGAATGGTACTAATTATATCTTATTCAGGCTATTAATAAGTTACTTTGTCTTCATATACCTGAATCTACACCTGTTGTATCAGAGGTAAGAGAGGAATAAATTGAGAAATTGGGAAAGGATAGTCTTCAATTTAACTTTTTCCACAGACAAGTCACATATAGATAAACAAGACTTAATTGAATATAATTGTAGGGAAAATCAAATGCTGAATTTGTAAGCATTTCTCCAAGGGTATGGATGTTGCAGTCCCTACCCCACCAAAAAGCAAATGAAAACTGTTTTATTCACACTAGGAGATATGTTTGATCCGAGGTACGCAGATGTTGGCCTGGCCTTTGTAATCAAATTGAGTGCTTCTGCCCCAGATGTTAAAAAGCTCCCAATTCAGTGCAGGACAGTAAGGAGCTGGAGTGAGTTTTGCTGGTGACTTGTCTTTTCCAACGGAGAAGGCAATGGCAACCCACTCCAGTACTCTTGCCTGGAAGATCCCATGAACAGAGGAGCCTGATAGGCTGCAGTCCATGAGGTCGCTAAGAGTCAGACATGACTGAGCAACTTCACTTTCACTTTTCACTTTCATGCAAAGCATGTTTTGTGGAATTGGGTCTTTAGGGCTGCCGTTTCCGGTACAAACTCTTGGCCTCTATTTTCTCTTGCAGTCTGCTGTCTGGTTTGGATCTGGTCAGATGAACCGTGTCTCCTGGCTAGCTGACAACCCACAGGAGGTAAGCCTATAAAATGGCACAGGCCATGGTTGTTCATGTGAGGAGGACCACCTGGCAAAGATGGGTGGTTCCCATGTGGAATTCTGTTGAGCAGTGCTCTGGGGCAGGGACTGACCAAACTTCTTTAGCACTCGAGGCACTTGTCTGAATTCCTCGGGATGAAAATCATTTCCAGCCGGTCGCTGGTCTCGTCTGGATGCAAGGATAAGTCATTTTTCTTCTGCATCTTCTCAACACACCGACCTTGCAAAGTCTGCACGTGGAAGCGTCTCAGAAGGGTGACCAGGATGACCTTCATCATCACCATGGCGATGTACTTTCCCGCACAGGCCCGGGGCCCAAAGCCAAATGGCTGAAAGTACCTGTAAGGAACCTGGGAAAGAGATCAGACATTAGCCAGAGTAGTAAAGGCGAGAGTCATGCATCTCCATTTGATTCATCCTGAAACCAGTCAGTCAGAATGCTCGGCTTTAGTGATTTAGCCATACTGCTTCTTCACAGACAGGAGTGACTATGACTCAGATAAGACTTTCTCCTTCCAGTTTGATTCACCCTTTGTGATACAGACACAACCTCAACAATCCCCAGTTACGTTTTCATGTAAAGTACTCGGCTAGCTCTGTGGGAGGGCCACATCTTTACTGCTGTCCTGCCAGTCACTGAGGCAAAGACTGTTGTTGTGCCAGGCCATATAACCTGATGACAAGGACAAATTTAGGCAAAAGTGTGGATTCCTGTCCTTTTAATGCCAAGAATCTAAATATTTTTTGATATACAAATATTTAAAGGGACACACCTCTCTGTCTTGTCCCCATTTGGATTCTGGCACCTAATAGATGCTTAGTTATTTTAGACCAATTGGCAACATGGCATGGGTTGCTTATATAGAAGCAGAACGAATTAGAGAACTGGTTTAACTTAGATCATATCTCTTCCCCATATGGCAATGGAAAAGGGGGCATGGAGGGAACTATATGGATAATTCAGATTTTTAAAAAAATTGCCTAGAATTTGATATAACAGAGGCAGAATCTCTAGTACACCTCAATTAAAGAACAAGGTGGGAGTTCTTCTAATTACCAAGTCCTGTTTAGAATAGAGACTAGTACTTGTGAGGCCATTTGAAGAACCAAAGGCAGACTGCAAAAAACAAATCACTTCTTCTCATTTATTTCCATCTAATCATCATTGATGATGCTTCAGCTGAATCTACATGATGGCAATGTGATAAGTTTAAATGGAAAAGTGGGTTGGTTAAACAAACTTCACCTCATTTTAGGCAAATTAAGGGCCTGAATTGTTCACACTTTGATCTCTCGTGTGCCCTCCATGAAGACATTTCCAAGAGCTGGAGAGCCAGCCTTCTTGGCTTGAGGACAGAACTGGTGGGCATGTTCCGGTCAGGGGAAATGTATATACCTGGTGAGGCTGGAGGGGATGAGTAAATAAAATGAAATGTACAAACACAAATACAGAGGGGATTTAACAGTTGATGCTTTCAAGGGTGGCACACTCAGTTTTAAGGAAGGACTCTTACATTCTTGGCAAAATTTTCAAGAGTAAATTCATTAGGCTTTGGGAAAAACTCAAGTCTGTGCATTCTTCCAAGATTCAGGATAATGTTAGTCCCCTTTTTCACCGGGTAGCCATCGATGACATCATCCTCTAAGGCTTTGCGCATGACCAGGTCCACAACGGGCTGGTACCGCATGCTCTCATTAATAAAGTTTTCCACCACTTTTAGCTTTTGCATATCATCAATCCTTATGTCTCTTTCACCTGTAGAATAAGATTAAAAAGACACAGCTCATGTTAGTTTCAATATATGGTCAGTGTTTAAAATCATACATTTTCCACAGAACAGTTTGCTCTCCAGTACTCTTGCCTGGAAAATCCATGGATGGAGAAGCCTGGTAGGCTGCAGTCCAGGCAGCCTATAATGTATATCTATAATTCTAAAAACTGTATATCTATAATTCTAATATAAAATGTATGTATAAAATGTATATCTATAATTCTAATGTAAACCAGTAACTGGAGTAAAATATCCTGTGCTTGTTCCATAGAATTATGAAAATTTTGATTTGAATTTTATTATCTTAACACCTATGGGTTTCATGCTGCTGCTGCTGCTGCTAAGTCGCTTCAGTCGTGTCCAACTCTGCGCGACCCCATAGACAGCAGCCCACCAGGCTCCCCTGTCCCTGGGATTCTCCAGGCAAGAACACTGGAGTGGGTTGCCATTTCCTTCTCCAATGCATGAAAGTGAAAAGTGAAAATGAAGTCGCTCAGTCGAGTCCAACTCTTAGCGACCCCATGGACTGCAGCCTACCAGGCTCCTCCATCCATGGGATTTTTCAGGCAAGAGTGCTGGAGTGGGTTTCATAGTTAAGTCTAAATTTCTAGAAAACAAAAACAAAAAAACATTGGATCCACATCCCACATGGCTGCAGTTAGCTGAGGCTGAGTGTCTGAGGAGCCCTATAGAGAAACTCCTCTCTGCAGCATGATGTAGACATACCCAGTCTACTTCAAACAGATAACTGCCACCTCTGTGGTTCTCCAGTTTGGTTCCCTACTCTAAATTCTAGAAGATGTTAATTTCTTCTTTAGTCAAATTGAGATAGTAAGTTCAATCATGTTCAAGGAAATGTTCTCTTCTGGTACCCTGTGCAGTCATCTGTCAGAAAATGTCTTTGATCATCCCTCCTCCCCATCTCATCCAGGACAACCTGGTGTAGTAGGGTGCCAAGAACTCCCTATCCTCACCACACAAAATAAGCCCTAGGTGAGCTGGGGATTGATGGACACCTCTACAGTCTCAGCATGGCCCAACACTGGTCAGACAGGCTCAGATAACTCTCAGAATTGGCAAAACTTTAGAGCATTCTCAAATGGAGTATCACTTCTGTAGAATGAAAATCAACCCAGAGTCCCAAGGCAGGTCTGTCTCTTGTATAACTATGCTATCCAGGAGAGGTCTTACTTGGTCAGAGAACTCTACTGACCCAGCCCTTCATGTACTGCTCTTTGTGTTTATCTGGGGTGGGGAGGTAGAGGGCAGATGATGGGGAAGGTAATCCAAGTCATTTCCTAGGAATGACCAGGTGTGTGGGTCTAGAGGGAGCACGTGTACACGCAGTAGTGTTTACCCCGGTTTTATGTTTCAAGAGGATGTTTTGTCAGGGAGGCATCATGGAGCACAAGCCCTTTTCACCTCTCAAGGAAACTGTATTAAAGGCTTATGATCTCAAGAGCAGTTTCCTCCTGTTGCCTGCAGTCTGTCATTCTATGGGTCTCCTTCTCGCTCCAGCGAGCCTGCTTGTCGAGTTCTCTTTTTCTCATGATACTGAGAGCCCCAGGACTGCAGAGATGGCGCTGGCTTGTTCACCACGGTGCCCCGCACCTGGCACAGAACCCATAACCTGAAATGGGTGCTCGAGAAAATATTCCAGAACTGAAGCCTGGAGGTTATTGTGGTTCCTCGCTATCTACCTTCCCAGGCAGCTTTCCTCCTACAACAACACGTCTGCAGAAACCTTCTTTCGCATATTTCATACTTGTATGAAATTTCACCTTATTGTCAACTATTTCAAGCAGCACTCGATTGTTTTAAAGGTAATAAGATAAAAAAATTTTTTTAATGTATTGCCTTTCATCAACAAAATAGGTTGTTTCACAGGGACTCTTTAAAGTCAACAAAGAAAAGTCTATCATTACAGATATCTCTTCACGTGTGTCTGAAATGTACTCCTAAAGAGATTACTCATGTGAAGCATGTTCCCAATAAAGCATTTCATTTTCTCCCAGAAAGCAATTCTGACTTGAATGTGGCTGTATTTCTGGGGGAAGGTGGGGATATCAGAAGCAGTGCAAGAATGATGTGAAGCAGAGGCAGAACAGGAGGAGATGGAGTTGGGAAGAGCTGAGCAGGGACCTGGGGGCTCCCCTGCAGGGGAGGAGAGGGTAGGGGGAGGAAGGGCCTGGCAGCCCAGGACTGTGGGGGAGGGAAACTGATTACTCCCCTGCCTTTGCTATCACCCTCTCTTCCTCCCTCTACTCCCAACTGGAAGAAAGGACTGCTTGAAACCCGGAAACACTGCCTTACATGATAGCCATTTCCCTAAGTGGACCTTCAAAAGCCTTTGGTACTGACAAGGTAGCAAATCCTTGTGGATGATCTCATGTGTTTTAAACACAGACATATAAAACCACATGCATGTGCTTATGTGGCCCTTTAAAAAGACCTTGAAGAATACACAAAATAATAACAGTGATTCCCTCTGGGAATTGGGATGAGGCTGAGGAGAAGAATGGTTGGGTTCAGGTGACATTATTTTCTGCTTTATACATCTCTCCATTATTTGGATTTTTTCAATGAGTATGTGCTATTTTAAAATCAGGAAAACACAGGAAGAACTATCATTTTAACCTGTCTGGCATAATGAAAATACAACCCAATGACTTGCCTTATTGTTCTCTGAGCAGATTTTAACAGAGTTTTTGACATAAAAATTTTAGGACGTAGAAGCTAATATCAAGAAATTGTTTTCTGAGCTCTATTGTTTGTTTGATAAATTCTTACCAACAACAGTCTGGATTTCCCTCATCATTGCCTCTTCAACCTGGGGATGCTTTGCAATGAGAAATAGCATGAAGAACACAGAAACAGACATGGTGTCTGGCGCTGCGATCAGCATTTCCAATATGCACTGGTTTACATTCTCTTTTGTAAGTTCACCACGTTTCTGAAGAATAGGAAGGGAGAGAAATATTGGGAAAGTGAGTGAGGTTCAGAACAGGAAGGGAGGTGGCACTCAAGGATCAATCACCTCAACAAAATGAAATCATAGGAATTACAAGTCTTTGGAATTGACAATGGACATTTTTATTAATAATCTTCAGCTCAAAGCTGAACAATTTAGATATTTATCTATGTATGTAATGTCTTTGCACTCCCTGGTTTTCATGTTTTGTATTGTACAGACACAGAGATGTTTAAATCTTAAGGGTCAGTCCAATCAGATTGTCTAATACTGAGCTATTTAGTTTGGGTATTATATAAACACTAAAGCAAACACTTAAAAGCAGAAACATGCACCAATTAACAAGGGGGAATTTTTAGACACCTATACACAACCATACATGCTTCCCAGGTGGCTCAGTGGTAAGGAACCTGTCTGTAATGCAGGAGACTTGGGTTCAATCCCTGGATCAGGAAGATCCTCTGGAGGAGCAAATGGCAACTCACTCCAGTATTCTTGCCTGGAGAATTCCATGGACAGAGGAACCTGGTAGGCTACAGTCCATAGTGTTACAAAGAGTAGCACATGACTGAACGACTGAGTACGCTTGCATACAGTCATATACGTATGTTGTGTGGGAATTATGGTTAGTGTAGGTCTGTACCTCGGCAAAAATCAACTCAGTGGCGAAATCTATGCAGTCTTCCAGCTTCTCTGCTGTTGAAATCCTGTGTCTTTTTTCTTCTATGAGAATTTCCATGGCATCTTTCAAGTCCTTGCTGGAAATAAAAGTGAAAATATAATCTACCTGTACTCAGTTAAGACACCAAAAAATGGATTTATTTGCCGTTTAAATAAAATGAAATGCTATAGATGAAGCTATTAGTACTCATGAATAACCAAATTTATACTTAATTATTTGCAAATATCCTTAAATTATGTATAGATTACAATTCATAGTAAGGAACCAGAGTTATCCACATATCTAGCTACTGGTAGCAAAATCAAGGCTATTACCTATAGTTAAATGTTGAGAACTGTTACCAAAAGGCTAAATCCAATGTATTTTTTCAAGTATTGGCATGATAGAGAAAATACATACTGGCTTTCTCACTTGTATGTGGAATCTTTCTACTTTAATTCTATTTATTCATTTTGGCTGTGCTAGGTCTTCACTGCTGCCTGGGCTTTTCTCAACCTGCAGTGAGTGGGGGCTACTTCCTCATTGCGGTGTAGGCTTCTCATTGTGATGAGCACAGCCTTGAGGCTCTGGGGCATGCAGGCTCCAGTAGTTGCAGCACTTGGACTCAGTAGCTTTGGCTCCCAGGCTCTAGAACACAGGCTCAATGGTTGTGGCCCACCAGCTTAGTTGCTTTGGCTCCTGTGGAGTCATTCTGGACCAGAATCGAACCTGTGCTCCTACATTGGCAGGCAGATTCTTTACGACTGAGCCACCAGGGAAGCCTCATGTGAAATCTTTTTAAAAGGGATAGCAAAACCAGTAGAATATTGTAGAGTAAAATAAATAAATTAATTAATTTAAAAATAATAATAAAAGTGGGAGTTCATAGACACATAGAGCAGATTGTTGTTTACCAAGGCATGAAGTTGAGGGTGAGTGCAAACTGGTGGTGGTGATTATCAAAAGATACAAACTTTGGGTTATAATAAGTCACTGAGATGTCATGAACAGTATGTGTTCATATTACTGTGTTGTATATTTGTGAGTTGCTAAGAGGGATCTTTTGGAGAAGGTGATGATGGCATCCCACTCCAATACTCTTTCCTGGAAAATCCCATGGATGGAAAAGCCTGGTAGGCTACAGTTCATGGGGTCGCGAAGAGTCGGACACGACTGAGCAACCTCACTTTCACTTTTCACTTTTATGCATTGGAGAAGGAAATGGCAACCCACTCCAGTGTTCTTGCTTGGAGAATCTCAGGGATGGCAGAGCCTGGTGGGCTGTTGTCTATGGGGTCGCACAGAGTCGGACATGACTGAAGCTACTTAGCAGAAGCAGCAGCAGCAAGAAGGATCTTTAAAGTTCTCATCACAAGAAAAATTTTCTGTGTGTGGTGACAGACATTAGACTTACTATGATGATAATTTTGCCGAATATACAAATATTGAATATTTATGTTGTATAACTGAAACGTAACTGTATATGTTATGGATATCTTAACAAAAAACTAATATTAGCATATTGCAAGGGCATATCGGGAAGAAGACTAAAAAATTTCTCTAGATCTTTACTGCTCCCAGTCATAGTAGATGTTAACCTAGTTTGCTATCCATTAGCAAATTTTATATATCGAGAGACTTGCTGAGCTAATTTTAAAGAAAACAAAGAGGAACTGTTATACAGTCTCACGTGATAAGTTTCTGTGGGCCTGCTGACAATAGTGAAGATAAAATAATGACCAAATGTAGCTGCAGACCAGTATGACTCCTTAGACCACCACAAAATCTGACCAGAGTGAAGAGATGAATAATTGACCTTATTGATTCAAGTCACACTAAGCTCTGGTTGAGACGAAGAAAAGTGTTTAAAGGACCACGTGTCCAAATCATCTACCTGATACTCATCGACCAGTTGAGAACATGTAAGAGCGACATGAAGCTGACTTCCTCCTTGGAGACTAATATTATTGAATTTCAAAGTGTGCAAATGGATGAAGTTAGCTCTTCAACCAAGTTTGGGAACTTTAAGAGTTGGAGAATTTAAGACAGTCTGGACATCTGAGTAAGATATGAACAGAGGTATGAAGAGAGCTAACATGTTTATTGTCTCCTATGTGTCATGTGCTGTGCTAATTGCCCTACATAGAGGATCTCTTTAACTCCTATCCCACCCTGGAAAGTAGGTTATATTTTATTTTAAAGAACTTCCCAAGACCATTTGGTTACTAAGTGGTAGAGATAGGATACAAATCAAGTCTGTCTACCCCTAAATCCCCTGGGTTTTCCATTGGTGGTTAGAGGTGGCATGTTTAGTGGCTGGCAACTTACACACTGGAGCTTCCCTGGTGGCTCAATGGTAAGAATCTGCCTGCCAAGCAGGAGACACAGGTTTGATCCCTGGGTCAAGAAGATCCCCTGGAGTAGGAAACGGCAACTCACTCCAGTATTCTTGCCTGGGAAATCCCATGGACAGAGGATCCTGGTGGGCTATAATCCATGGGGTTGCAAACGAGTTTGGCATGACTTAGTGACTAAACAACAATAACACTTGCACCCTGAAAACCCAATGATTATCCAGTAGGCCATTGGGCATTTGTCCAGTCTTCTGCTAGACTAGTCTGAGACCAAGGCAAAGCCATTTAATGACAATTTTAGGATTCCCCAAGACATAAGATGTATAATTAAACAAACAAACAAAAAACACACCTTATAAAAGTTCATCATGAAAAAATTCTTCTGTGACTACTGTCAATTCTTACAAATTGCATTAAATTGTTTCAATGTAATACAATAAATGATTTCATGTTTCCATTTTTCTAGACATGCAAAGAAAATTTTGACAAATAATAACGATAGGTTCAGCCAACCCTGTTGTCTTCAACTCAAAACACACTGCAGTGTCCTAGTTCTAGATTTGGGGTTCTTAGCTTCCTAGATGAAACGCATCCCTGGGCAAAAGGCTGCCTTTCCACTGTGGTCTGGCCACATGTGCCCAAAGCGCTGTAAGAAGTGCTTCACCAGCATCTTAATCAACAGCTCCCTGTGGTTCTGGGGGCGAGAAAGCTTGCCAAAGAGGCCAGAAATATCTGAGACACACACAAATCAGTCTCATCAATAATTATTCCAAAATGTGTTACTTACACAGACTTTTCATACTTTCTGCACAGCCAAGAAATCTTAAAGAAGATGTCTGGTTTGAGAAGGAGAGCTTGCCATGCATCAAAATACCCCTGGATTTTAACCACGATGGCACTTTCTGGAAAAACATCAGAGCAGATGAGCAAAAATATGAGTCCAAAAAGGGTATGCCAATGAAAGAAGATCCCCTGTAGACTCTCCTAGCGTCTTGGACTCTAAGCAGGACAAGGTTCTTCCTTCAGTGGGTGTTACAGCCACATGAATGTCACCAAAGAAATCAACACTAATTCATTCTACCTTAGCACCTAAATGGCCAAGTTAACCAGAGGTTTGGCAGTTTTCATGTTTATGGTAGAGATCCAGCTGAGAATCTCACATGTTTCTCCTTGGCTGAGCATCCAACACCTTCTGTTTTCCTAACCATGGAAAATAAAAAGTAATTAATGCTATTATGGCCTGAATTTGGCACCAAAGGCAAAAAGCCTTACCATTCTTCTGTTTATATTTCAGTTCAGAGTGTAGCATTTATCTTGTAGTCTTCCATGCCTTATCCTAAGTCTCCTGAACAGTCAGTTCTTAAATGATTTTCTTGAATTACATTGAATACTAGAGAAAAGAAAAACACTGCTTTTCTCAAATTATACACAAGGGAAGGGAAGAGACATGTATTTTCAACTGTTAAACACCCGGCGCAGGGTAAGGTGCTTTACAAAGAAACTTCATTTCATCCTTAGAGTCTTGAGAAGAGAGTGAGAGTGTCCTCATTGTGCAGATGCAGAAGCTGCAATTCATAGGAATGAAGAAGTTTGCCCAACACCATACAGCCAGTGTGGCTGCAGCCCAGTCCTATCTGACCTCAGAGCCATGTCCTTTCCTCTTTGGTGCACCGTGTCTCCCAGGCCCATTGACAGTTTAACAAGGACCCAGTGAGCAGGTAGAAGTACACATAACTCTGTATGGATTATGCAGGTTCTTAGCAACAAAATCTGCATCCATAAGTTAACAGAGAGTTGTACAATGCACTTTTCTTTACCCCTCCTAAGATTCAAGGCTGTTTGGGAATCAAGGAGAAGGGACTTCTAAAATAGGTACCTGTCAAACCTTAGGAGTGTGTGTGGAACAGGCAAATAGGACTTTTACAGTGCCTGTCTGAAAGGAGTACAGACAAGAGGCTGTGACTAAGATCCTCAGAGTGAATGAGACACCCATCCTGATGTCAATCAGACTGTAATGTCCTCTTGAAAGAAAGAATTAAAGAGTGGGGACAGGAGGCGAGGAGAGTGTGTGCTTGTCCAATGTGGTCGGTCAGGGAGCAGGTGTGACAGCTCAGTTGGCATGGGCGAGAGTGAAAATCATGCCTTGTTCTTATTCCTGTGATGTTCTTCCCTCAGATTTTCAGGGGGTTCAGGGCTAAGCTTCATCTGGGGCTTTGTTCAGATGTCCATTCCACATCAGAGGATCAAAGACCTTCCCTGATCACCCCTTCTATAGTTTTGGCTTCTCTCCAACTGCCCCCTTCACTGTCTAGCCCTTTGCCCTACTTTTTTTTTTTCCAAGGCACTTATTATTGCCTGAAATATTACTAGATAGTAACTTGTTTACTGTTTATATGTCCACTGGGATATAAACTGTTTGAAGGCAAAGACCTTATCTAGTTCATTGCTGTAACCCCAGAACCTAAACCTGCCATAAAATAGGCAATTGATAAATATTAGTTGAATAAATGTATGAATCAGTGAACACTGTTAGAAATCAAATCGGGAGAAATTTCTTTAAGGTGACAACAGCAGAATGGAATGAGTCCATGTGATTAATGTTTGTATTTTTTTTGGTTGGTGGTAGAGTTAAATGGATGTGTTTAATATTTGTTTCTATAATATAATAAGGAAAGCATCTTCTTGAGTAAGAAATCTTGCCAGGATTGTTATAAATGCTAAATCACAAGCTTTATGTGAAGCAATTTCTTATACTACTTGGCACATTGTAGGCACTAAATTTACGGTAGTTATCATCATTTTCAGCAGCATCAGCTTGAAGTTTTCATACTTAGTGGCTTTGAGGGAGAGGTGTATGCGTGTATTTATGTGTGTGTGTTTGTATATATACATAGAAACTTAAATAGATTGAATGTGGCTATGGGTTTGTATGTGTGTATGCATATATCATGTGCAAAAGAATGGTTGGTAATGGCTGAATACATAGGTTTAGTGGTAGGATATATTTATGACCAAATGAAATGATCACATCTATTAAGTTTCAGCTGTGGGTAGAATTATCCTATTTCCTAGAGCAATGAGAAGAGATACAAAAGAAATAGAAGATGGCTCTTGCTATGAATATTTAAGAGCTTGTAAGTGAAGAATGCAGACACACTAGGAAAACACTTTAGGAATACTTAGGAAGATTTAAAGAGCAGTGTACAAAAGAGCGTATCTTTCCATGAGTTCATTATCCTTCTCATGCCCTGTTTAGTAAAGGGCTGAATGTCAAGTCATGATAATGAAAATTTCAGTACCATCCAAGGGGATCCCCAGGAAGAGGATGTTAGAGGTGTCCAGCATGATGCGCCGCATGAGGGTCAACACGTCCACATAGCCCAAGTCATTGCAGACCTCCTCCAACCTGTCCAGATGCTTGGTGATGGAATCAGCACAGATGGTCACCATGCGCACCAGGCCAGGGCCGGACAAAGCT
Source organism: Ovis aries (assembly GCF_016772045.2). Taxonomy (NCBI): domain Eukaryota; kingdom Metazoa; phylum Chordata; class Mammalia; order Artiodactyla; family Bovidae; genus Ovis; species Ovis aries. The sequence goes on along the minus strand of NC_056060.1, from coordinate 57,298,796 downwards.
GAAGGGGACAACATCAGAGTGAGCTACCTCCAACTCCAAGGCACACAAGCAATCAGGCAATTTTGGCTTTTTATGTTCAGAGTTTAACTGACCACAGATTTTTATTCAATAAAGTGGGTGGAAATTTTCATTTTCTTCTTTATACTTTTTCTGTATTCTCTTAATTTGCTACAGCAGGTCATCACATTTATGGTTTAAAATGAAAAAATAAATATTTTAAAAACAGACTATTCGAAATTATACTTTTCTTTATATGATAACAAATCATTTGTGAGATTGCAAATGAACTATGTAATACTTGTGGTTATAAATCACAAATCTATGATTTTCCATGTTTATTATATACCCTTCTAAAGAAGATTTGTGGGGTATTTTATGTTTTATTGGGTGGCAGAATATTGCTACTGCTACTGCTAAGTCACTTCAGTCGTGTCCGACTCTGTGCGACTCCATCGACGGAAGCCCACCAGGCTCCCCCGTCCCTGGGATTCTGCAGGCAAGAACACCGGAGTGGGTTGCCATTTCCTTCTCCAATGTATGAAATTGAAAAGTGAAAGTGAAGTCGCTGAGTCGTGTCCGACTCTTTGCGACCCCAAGGACTGCAGCCCACCAGACTCCTTCATCCATGGGATTTTCTAGGCAAGAGTACTGGAGTGGGGTGCCATTGCTACAGAACTATTCAAACTGGATCTTACTGTTTTGATCTAAGGTGCTTACTGTTTAATTATAGATTGGGCTTCCCTAGTGGCTCAGACGGTAAAGTGTCTGTCTGCGATGCAGGAGACCCAGGTTTGATCCCTGGGTTGGGAAGATCCCCTGGAGAAGGAAATGGCAGCCCACTGCAGTATTCTTGCCTGGAAAATCCCATGGACTGCGGAGCCTGGTAGGCTACTGTCTATGGGGTTGCAGCTAATTTTCTAAATTACCAAATGTTTTCATTGTTGTTTAGTCGCTAGGTCATGTCTGACTCTGCAACACCATGGACTATTGCCAACCAGGCTCCTCTGTCCCAGGCAAGAATACTAGAGTGGGTTGCCATTTCCTTCTCCAGGGTATCTTCCTGACTGAGGGGTTGAACCTGCGTCTACTGCTTCACAGGTGGATTCTTTACCACTGAGTCAATTGGGAAGCCCTTACCAAATATAACCTTCTCTTAATCTTAGTTTCTCTTCAAACTACAATCATTTATTGTACTCAGTCAATGTCATAACAACAAAACAAATCCTTGTTTGAGCAGTCTTTCTCATAGAACTGGGCACTCTTTCAGGGCAGTGATAACCTATTAGCTTTGTACTTCAAGTCCATAGTACATGGTGGCTCTCCAAGTGTATTTGTCAGATAGAGGAATGAATGAAACCTGGTAGAGTTAACTAGCTCTATTCTCTCCCTTTGCCCTGCTCCTGACTGTCTTAGCAGCTAGTGGGTCATGATGGTAGATGGTCTAACTTGAGAGTTTAACTCTTAAAATTATTTCTCTCCTTGTTCTAAGTTTCTCTGAGTTTTCTTTAGGAGTAATTGCTTTTTTATGTCTTTGATTATTCAGATTTGCTGTTAAATTCAGAGTGCGCAAACAAAGCAAATCAGCTGTGCTGCAGAGCCCCTGAAGACACACTTTACAAATAAGAAAGAGACCTGTAAGTGGTTCTAGACTCTAAGCATTTCCACCCATGTATAAAAAGGAAGCTTGGGCTGGCAGCATACTTTCTGACTTAAGGAAGGAGTTGGAGATATGGAAGGTGGGGATGCTGTTTTCTCGGTGACTGTCACATCCACAAGTAGGACAACTAATTCCTTCATGAATCAGTCCTTTGCATGAAAGGACTGGCCTTGAATATCAGTTCCAGGCTGATGTCCGATTTTCCTCTAAGCTCAAGAGTTTGAAGCCACATTTCAAATGTATAAACAGAATGTAATATCACTGATAGGGCCATGGGCCAAAGAATGTGGGCAGCCTCTAGAAGCTGGAAGGGGCAAAGAAACATTTTCTCCCTAGATCCTCCAGAAAGAAATAAGAGTTTTCCCAGTATCTTGATTGGAGAAGGAAATGGCAACCCACTCCAGTATTCTTGCCTGGAGAATCCCATGGACGGAGGAGCCTGGTATGCTGCTATCTATGGAGTCGCACAGAGTCAGACATGACTGAAGTGACTTAGCAGCAGCAGTATCTTGATTATTGCCCTGTGAGACCCACATCAGACTTTTGACCCATAAAACTATAAGAAAGACTTCAATTCCAGTGGCAGATGGTAAAGAGGGAAATCACTAGATAAAGATGTTTGGAATCTAGTTTGTGCTATTCCATATCTGGCTATGTTGCCTTGGGGAAAAGTCACAAGCTCTCTAAAAACGTTATTTACTTAAGTAAAAAACTCAGAGCCTGGAAGAAATAACATACATAGCTACTCACAGTTTTAAAATTCTCTAAGTTGTCTGCAAATTGTTTTCTGTTAAAACATGTGGGACGTCAACCAATGGTTCAGCAAACATGTTGGCTATGCTAAATATGGCTGACACACTAAATTCTTAATTGAAGTGACATTAAGTGTATAGAGAGCCAATTCTTTTTAAATCCATGAGATGGATGTAGAAACAGGAAGAACCAGATCAAAGTGGTTAAATATGTAGGCTCTGGGGTTGTCTTCTGTGCTACCATTTACTAATGGTGGAAATTGGGCAAGATGGTTAACCTCTTTATGCCTCAGTTTTCTCACTTGTAAAATGTAGGTGATATTATTATTTATTACATGGGGTTGCTGTGGAATTAAGAATTAAGTGTTTAAAATAGTGCCTACTATATAATACATGTGTAATGAATGTTAGCTGTAACCATTTTAAGACTATGAAGCAGAAGAAGTTAAAAATGATTTCAAAACAGACATGTTCATAGACAAAGCAGCAGAATGTACCCGGCACCTGAATACCTTTTGTAAAGAAAGGTCGAACAGCTTTCCAGAGTGCTGGATTATTGTTAAATATGATGCCTTTCTCATGCATGCCGATGAACTGCAACCCAAGTTTACTGCCAAATCGGGATATGTAGTGACTGTGCTTCATTACATGGAACATACTTGAGGATCTGCAGCAAAAGCAAAACTTGGTGTTGATTTTTAAGGGTCAAGAACTCAAAATGATGAGTTTGACTACCTGTTGGCTCTTGTAGCAAATGCACTTGATCTAGACAAAAATGCATGATTTCTAGTGTTCAGATTAAATAAGTATTTGTGTTAGCACAATAACCTCCTCCTCCAGTTAAAACATTTCTACCTACTAGCTCTCTGTTTGGGCATCACTAAAGATCAACAAACAACACACACAGAGTTATTTGTTCTTCTTCTCTAACACCAAGTCTCTAAAATATTACCCACTAATGTGGTCAAAGCTGCAAGGCTGTAAGAAACTGCACCCTCCACACCACCATGTTTCCAAGAGCCTCCAGCCCTGAAGCAGCCTCACTCCAGATGGTGCCCTTCTCTCCCCTCCCCACCACCCACCACAGAAGTGAATCTCAGAATTGGAAGATGCTGGAATATTTGAAGTCTCATTACTTCAGTCTGGAAGCGGCAGTTCTGCCTTGTACCACCTATTCCCCAGAGTCTCTAATCAGGCCTGGTCCCTCCAGGGGTATCACTCTGGGACTGAAGGATATACCTGGGTACCTCTACCTTGAGCTTGACTGACTTGGGTGGACCTGGAAGGCTCTCTGTGGTGATGACAGCAGTTCTCTTGGGGCTCTGCTTCCATCATGAATCACCAGGGTCTAGAGGGTCACAGAATTCTCCCAAGATGTAGGATATGTTGATCCATTAGATAGCCCTTGATGTGGCATCCCTGGGACTTTGCCAATAGGCTAGGCTTCCATCAACTCCTCAGTTCTTCTTCCACTACTCTGCCCTCTACCCTCGCTCCTGGACCAGTTCTTACAACCTAGTCTCAGCCTTTAGAACAAGTAGGTAGGAAGGAGGCAGCCCCCTCCCCACAGATCTCCTCCAGGGCTTGCTTCCTACCTCCAATCTCAGTAGAATAAGGCATGATAAGACATTGAGTATTATAGAATTTTTTAAAATTCTAGCTGAACGCATCATGGGGCCTCCACATGTGAGGAGAATATTGTCTTCATAGGACAGCGGTACAGAATTCTTCTGCAGAGAGGCTCGCTTTGGTGAGAAGCTCTTTTATTAAGGCTGCTTATAAGTTAGGCTATGGCATTGGAAGTATAGATAAATCATTTAAATAATTTAATAATTGAAGGATAGGGTTTTCTATGTAATATCATGTGATCTCCAAAAGTGACAGTTTTACTTCTTTTCCAATTTGAATTTATTTATTTTTCTTCTCTGATTGCTGTGGCTAGGACTTCCAAAACTATGGCAAATGAAAATGGCAAGTGTGGGCATCCTTGTCTTTTTCTTAGAGAAAAAGCTTTCAGCTTTTCACCATTGAGTATGATGTTTGCTGTGGATTTTTCATGTATGGCTTTTATTATGTTGACATAGATTCCGTCTATGTCCACTTTCTGGTGAGTTTTTATTGTCAATCTTTTTCTGCATCTATTGAGAGGATCACATGGTTTTTACTCTTCAATGTGTTGATATGGTGTATCACACTGATTGATTCGTGGATATTGCAAAAATATACAAACAATGAAAGATCAGAAAGAGAAATTGAGAAAACACTACCATTTACGATGACATCAGTGAAAATAGGATACCTAGGAAAAACTTACTTAAGGAGCCAAAAGACCTGTACTCTGAAAACTAAAGACACTGATGAACTGAATTGAAGACAACACAGATGGAAAGATATACCCGTGTACTTGGATTGGAAGATTGAATACTGTTAAAATGATTATACTACCCAAGGCAATCTACAGATTCAGCATAATCCCTATCAAATTACCAATGACATTTTTCACAGAACTAGAACTAAAAAATTTTTAATTTGGAAACACAAAATACCTTGAGTAATTAAAGTAATCTAGAGAAAGAAAAATGGAGCTGGAGTAAGCAGGTTTCCTGACTTCAGAGTATACTACAAAGCTACAGTAGTCAAAATAGTGTGATACTGGGACAAAAGTCATATGGATCAATGGAGCAGGAGAGAAAGCCCAGAAATACACCCATACACCTATGGTCAATTAGCTTATGACAAAGGAGGCAAGAATATACAGTGGAGAAAAGACAGTCTCTTTAATTAAAGTGGTACTGGGACAAGTGAAGAGCTACATGTAGAGGGATGAATTAAAACCTTCTCTATACTATATAAGCAACTTCCCTGGTGGCTCAGATGGTAAAAGCATCTGCCTACACTGTGGGAGGCCCAGGTTTGATCCCTGGGTTGGGAAGATCCCCTGGAGAAGGAATTGGCAACCCACTCCAGTACTCTTGGCTGGAAAATCCCATGGACGGAGAAACCTGGTAGGCTACAGTCCATGGGGTCACAAAGAGTTGGACATGACTGAGCAACTTCACTTTCTTTCTATATAAAAAATAAACTAAAAATTGATTAAACACTTAAATGTATGACCAGACACTGTTGGTATAAAACTCCTAGAGGGAAACATAGGAAGGTCACTTTTTGCCATAAATCATAGTAATATCTTTTTGGATGTGTTTGCTAGAGCAATGGAAATAAAAATAAATATAAATAGGGCCTAACTGAATTTAAAACTTTTGCACAGCAGAGGAAACCATAAACAAAACAAAAAGACAAACTACCAATGGGAGAGAATATTTGCAAGTGGTGAGATCAACAAGGGATTGATTTCTAAAATACACGAATAGCTTATACAATTCAATATTTTAAGAAATCAAAGAACCCAATTAAAAAATGGGCAGAAGAGGTAAATAAACATTTCTCCAAAGAAGACATACAGATGGTCAACAAGCACATGAAGAGGTGTTCAACATTGCTAATTATTAGAGAAATGCAAATCAGAACTACAATGGGGTATCACCTCACTCCAGTCAGAATGGCCATCATGAAAAAGTCTATAAATAATAAATGCTGAAAAGTATGTGGAGAAAAACGAAACCTTCTACACTGTTGGTGGGAATGTATTAAATAAGTTGGTGCAGCCACTATGGAAAGCAGTATGGAGGTTCCTTTAAAAACTGAAAACAGAGCTTCATTATGATCGAATGATCCCATTCCTATTCATATGTCCGGAGAAAAACATAATTCAGAAAGATACATGCACCTCAGTTTTCACAGCAGCACTGTTTACAATAGCTAAGACGTGGAAGCAACCTAAATGCCCACTGTCGGATGGATGGATAAAGAAGATGCAGTACATATGCACAGTGGAATATTACTCAGAAATAAGAAAGAGTGAAATAATGCCACTTGCAGCAACATGGAAGGACCTATACTCCAATAGTCCAATAGAAGCTCCAATACTTTGGCTACTTGATGCAAAGAACTGACTCATTGGAAAAGACCTTGATGCTGGAAAAGATTGAAGGCAGGAGGAGAAGGGGACGGTAGAGGATGAGATGGTTGGATGCCATCACCAACTCGATGGACATGAGTTTGAGCAAGCTCAGGGAGTTGGTGATGGACAGGGAAGCCTGGCGTGCTGCAGTCCATGGGGTCACAAAGAGTCAGACACAACTGAGCGACTGAACTGAACTGGAAGGACCTAGAGATTATCATAGTAAGTAAACCAGACAAAGAAAAATATCATGGTATCACTCATATGTGGAATCTAAAGGGAAAAAAAGGATAAAAATGAACTTGTTTACAAAACAGAAAGAGATTCACAGATCTAGAAAACAAACTTAACGTTACCAAAGGTGAAAGGGGGTTAAGATGAACATATACACAATACTATATGTGAATAGATAACCCTCAAGGACCTAATGTGTAGCATAGGGAACTATCTTCAATATTTTTTAATAATGTATAAGGAAAACAGGGCTTCCCTAGTGGCTCAGTGCTAAAGAATTTGCCTGCCAATGCAGGGGACCCAGATTCGATCCCTGAGTCAGGAAAATTCCCTGGAAAAGGAAATCGCAACCCACTCCAGTATTCTTGTCTGGGAAATCCTACAGACAGAGGAGCATCTGGGCTATAGTCCATGGGGTCATAAAGAGTCATAAACAACAACAAATAAGAAAACAGAATCTGAAAAAGTATATATATGTATATATATATAACTGAATCATTGTGCTGTATACCTGATACTAACAAAACATTGTAAATCAACTATACTTCAATAAAAAATTTGAGGAGGACAAGATGGCAGAGGAGTAGGTGCACGTGGAGTACATCTCTCTTCACGGATACATCAGGAATACACCTTCAGACATAGAAATGCATGCAGAACACCAGTTGAGAGCAGACAAGAGTACCTGACCAGCAAAAAATAATATATAGAACCATGCAAAACTCGCATCCACAGCTGAACAATAGAGAGGCTGGCCCATCAAAACCTGATGTACTGAACTGCAGAGTAGGACCCCATCCAGGGTGCCCCTTTAAGTGCTTGACATGCCGATCTACAGATAGGACCCCATCCATGTCTATGTGCCTGACGTGTGGAACAACTGAGGAGGACCCCAGGCAAGGGAGCCCTCTAAGTGCCTGAATGGGCAGAGCTATGGAGAAAGACTGGCCAAAGATGCCTTCCGATTGCCAGTTACGAGAGGCTCAAAAAAAGACTCTGATAGGGCCTGAACTCCTGCGGTGGAAGCAGTCTGTGTCCCTGCACATTTGGTGCTGCCAGGGTCCCCACAAGCCAAGCAGCTGCGCCACCTTCACTCCCCACCCTTACTGGGGCAGAGCTGCCACAGGCAAAAAAAAGTCTTGCGTCTAAGCATGTAGGGTTGCTTCGGTCATGTCCAGCTCTTTGCAACCCTGTGGACTGTGGCCTGCCAGACTTCTCTTTCAGGGGGGTTCTCCAGGCAAGAATACTGGAGTGTATTGGCCAATACTGGTTGCAATACCCTTCTAGAGCTCTATATTTCCTGTTGTCCTAGCTGCCAAATCCCCTGAGTACCTGGTGCTGCCAGAACCCCTGCAACCCAAGCAGCTGCACCACCTCCACACTTGGCCCTCACAGAGACAGACCCAAGTCCTCAGGAGCAAACCCCAGTGGATGACTCACATGCAGAGGTGGAAATAGAACCACAATTGAAACCCAGGGGCAGTGTGGCTAAGGAAGAAGACCTTCCCACCAGCTGTACAAGCTGCAGATTAAATCCACACGATCAACTAGGCATACTCTGTGTCTATGGAATATATAAAAGGACATTGAGAGCTCCCACAAAAGAAAACGCACTAGTTCTGATAGCTGTGGACATTGGAGGAAAGAACACACAGGAATAGGACCAAATTAGAATCTGACCTGCCCCACAGCAGGTTCAGAGAACAGCACAGTTTTGGAGGGCATCCTAGGGAGGTGAGGTGGACTATGACTCCCAGAGAGGGAAAGGACTCTGACAGCAGTGACTCAAGAAAAACATTTATTATTCTTATGTTTTGACCTGTTCTGTAGATTCTTTGGATTTTTTTTTTCTTTTATTTCCCTTCCCACCCCCCTCTGTTGTAGTTGTTGATTTTATTGACACTATAAAATCTAATTAAGCTTTTGAGCTTTTTTTTTCCTCAGTCACATTTTTTATTGTTGTTATAAACCTCTGCCTCTCCATTGGGTTTTTGCAGTTCAATGGAGTTTGCCTTTTTTCCCCCTTCTTCCTTTTTTTCCTCTTTTATTAATTTTAATTTTTAAAACCTATTATTATTTTTTCTACATTTATCCTTTTATTTGCTTTTCCTAATGTTCTTTTCCCCTTGCAGTTAATCTTTAATATATATAATTCTTCTTTATCTAGCTCTATTTAATGTTGCATGCCTATTCTTTCTTTCCTTTCTTCCCAATGTATTTGTTAGTTTTGTTTCCATTGTTTTATTCCCCACTTGGCACTGTGCTTTAGTTTTCTTTTCCAGCTTGTGCTTTAGTTAGTTTTGTTCTTAACTGGTAGATATAATTATTTCCTTTGTTCACCAGATCAATCTACTGTACTTTATTTTTGTTGGACTGTTTTGATTTTGCTTATGGGTGTGTATGTATATGTATATCCCATTATCATAATTATTATTTGGCAGATTTTATAACTGCCATTTGTCTGGGATTCATCTTTGGTTTCTTGTTTGGGGGTATTTATTTTAACCTCACTTAATGCCATAACAAACCACTTGTGGAGTCTTCGTTCCTGACCAGAGATCAAGCCCTAAGCCTTTGGAGTGGGAGCACTGACTTCCAAGACCCTAGACTAAAGAGAACTAACCCTAGGGAGTATCAAATAGTGAGAACTCAAACAAAGGAAACCGCTTGAATACGAGACCCGGCATCACTCAACCACCAGTAGCACCTTGTGCGGGACTCCTCATCTAAACAACAAACAAAACAAGAATACAAACCCAGTCATCAGCAGACAGGATTACCACCTCACTCAGCCTTGCCCATCAGAGGAGAGAGAGAAAAAAAAAACTCAGCATAAATCTCACCTTATACAAAGCTTACACAAACTGCTGGACCAACCTTAGGTCTCATGTACCACCTTCCACCTCCCTGTGTTAGCACAGCTGTTCTGAGCTTGTTACCCAGACCCCTCTGTAGGGCAGGACAATAGGCTCTTCAGATTACAGAGTTTATGTCACAGTATTCAGTATTTATATGTGGATCATGTGGCCAAGTGTAAATCCATCTTAGTAACACATAAGCATAGCAGAGTGACTTTCCTCCCTATATGTTTCTGAAACTTCAAAAAATTTCCACTTGAGTATCTTCAGATTGACAGCCATTTTATCACAGAGATAATCAGAAAAAAGAAGCAGAGTTTGGGAATTAAAAAGAGGGACAGAGTGGTGAACAGAGAAGTAGAGGTTTTTTGCAGTGCAGCTGCTGGAGACATGAAGAAAGTCAGTGCAGGGTGAACTGGTATTAGTCTCAGCAGTATTTACAAGACAGGAGCCAGAATGTGTATAAAAGATGCCCACTTTGTGTGCTTCGGTGAGGAGCTGCCGTAGGCAGAGCTAAAATGATATAACCCTTAAATTTGGGGCTGAAGAGCCAACCTGCTCAAGCCTGCTGCTGTTGCTACTAAGTCACTTCAGTCATGTCCAACTCTGTGCAACCCCATAAATGGAAGCCCACCAGGCTCCCCCATCCCTGGGATTCTCCAAGCAAGAACACTGGAGTGGGTTGCCATTTCCTTTTCCGGTGCATGAAAGTGAAAAGTGAAAGGGAAGTCGCTCAGTCGTGTCCGACTCTTAGCGCTAGGGAAGTTAAAATAGACCTTCCAAAGCTTTCCCACTATTCCATGTGTCCAAGGCCAGAGTGGAGTTCAGAAGAGACACAGATCATGACATCAGAAAGGGATCAAACATTTGAGCAAAAGAATAAAGGAAAATATGCACATTATAACAGGAAAGTAAATATATTTTTAAACAAAAAAATTTTTTTTGATGTGGACCATTTTTAAAGTCCTTATTGAATTTGTTACAATACTGTATCTGTTTTATGTTGTGATTCTTTTGGCTGCAAGGCCTGTGGGATCTTAGCTCCCCCGTCAAGGATAGAACCCACACCACAGGCATTGGAAGGTGAAGTCTTAACCACTGGACTGCCAGGGAAATCCCTAGGATATATTTATAAACATCTTTTTGACATTGCAAAAGAGGGAGAATCTGGACTTTTCCTGGTGTGCAGGGGATAGAAGTTGGAAAGAATCACACAGTGCTCAGTTGTGCAAATTCTGGATGCATAACGTATTTCTGATGTTAGCTTTACTTTAGATGTTATTTTCTCCCTTATTTTGGTGTGCTTGATATTGTACAGATTCTCATGTACTCACTACTACTTGGGCTCTTCCTTCCTTCTATACTAAAATTCTGTTTCTCAACTGCAAATTCTCCTACTATGGCTGTTTTCTGAACAGACAACACTCAAAGATTGGGAGTGGCTACTATACCCTATGCATTTATTCTTCCAGTGGGCTAGGGTGGTCATCTCATTAGCTCCTCTCTCTCCAAGTTGCAGTTGGCTCCTAAAAGGATGATTTATCTCTAATGAGGTTGTTCAGTGAATGCCTGTGAGAACACATTGCCGTAGAAGACCCTGGGCCAAAGGAGCTCAGCTCCAGCTGAGTAGATTAGGTGGTGGGCTAAGTACTAGCCAAACCTGCACATCTGTGATGGATTTCAAGTACCCATTTAAACTTTAAAAGAAAGCCCCTGAAATAATGGCAGTACTATGAAATGAAAACAGAATTATCATATGAATGAATTTACTTGATATACATTTTAGGAACAAAATCTTATTTTCAAACCAAAATACTCTCTAAGTCACACATATTCTTGATTTAATCCCAGATAATATTAACCAAATTATCCTAAGTTTTGGGTAAGTTTTTCTCTTCCTAGCAACTATAAAAGCAAAAAACCAAATATCCAGATGCTTCTATTTGTGTTTCAGGGAATTAGTTTGACCAACTAGCCAAACTTTGTCCTGTGTGGAAATATCATGCTATAGAAAGGACTGAAACTCTTATTAATTAAAAGATTTTAGGCCTCTAGCTTTCTCACCTTCCCCCTCCTCATTCTATAATTAAAGAAAGTAATTTATTTCCTTATTATTCACAAACTAGTATTCACATTTTAATTAGGAAACAGGCAGAACAGTATTTTTCTATTCTGACTCCTAGAGCTTTGGCATATTTCATAAAAGATATTGGTCTTTCCATGTTTTGAGAAACTACCTCATCAGTTTAAAAAAAGAGAATAAGAAATCCCAAATTAATCCAACTAAATGCTGGTTAATAAAGAACTACCATTTAAAGGCAATATGTTCTTTAAGGGGCACCAATATCTTACTTATGCTGAGACAGAGGCTCTAACTTGGCAAAGAATGCTTCCCAGGTAGTGTTAGTGGTAAATAACCCACCTGTCAATGCAGGAGGTGCAAGCGATCCCTGGGTTGGGAAGATCCCCTCAGGGAGGGCATGGCAACCCACTCCAGTATCCTTGCCTGGAGAATCCCATGGACCGAGGAACATGGCGGGCTACAGTCTATAAGGGTCACAAAGAGTCAGACACGACTGAGCAACTTAGCATGCACACACGGGCAAGACAGAGGTGATACACACAGCAAGGAAAGTGTGGCTAAAGACAAGCAGTTTAAAATAAGATCACTTTTCAGAAGTAGGCTGGTTTTATCTAACCAGAGTAAATCAGGAGAGCAAAGAAGGGAAGGTTGGTGAGGCACTCAGGACATCAGCCCAGAGCTCTCCTGACATTTAGGAGGACAGAGGAGACCTCCTTCCCATAATTGTACCAGCTATAACACTAGGTAAGGGGGATGTTACATTGATTGACTGACTGAGAAAGTGAGGGTCTCTCACCACTGAGAAGAGACCAGAGTCCCCAGGCTCAGAAAGGATACTGGGTAGTTTAAGACGCCTGGTCCCTGGAGTTATTATTCTTCTCAAAACATGACTGAAGTCAAAAGCTATCTCCAAAGAAGGCAAATCTTTTGTCTCTTCAGAATGAAAAGTAGCCAGGAAGTCAGTTTAGGTGGTAAAAAAGAAGTTTAGGTGGTAAAAAAACAACAACAACAACAAAAAAACTCTACTGAGTTTAAAGAACTCACAGACCCATGGTGAGGTTCAAGACTGATGAGTACTAGAAATATGGGGAGACAATCAATGGAACAACTGGTACCAAACATTCAAAAACACTTGCTTCCTGTAGACCTGTTCTGTGCCTGTCACTCACACTCCATCAATCCTATCACATTTTTTCTGCCCTTTGCCCTCTAATATTCTTATGCAGCTGTAATACTGAGGTCACTGCAAGAGAAAATGAATATAACAGAGACCTGACTGCAACCACCCTAAGCTGATCAGATTTAGTATTCATAATATGGGACTACCTTCCCTGGGCTCTTGATTATGATGTAATATGAAGTATCTAAGACTAAACAGGGAAATATTCTTATAAAACAGTTAATCTGAATTGAATTGAGCTTATAAACCTAGTGTTCAGTTTATAAGCAATACCAGGAATAGAAGAGTATGTTCAATGACACCATAATGAGACAATGAAAGAACTATGGAATGTGGGGCATCCTGTAAGACAACTGACATGGTCTCTTCAGAAGGTCAAGGTCAGGGGGCAAAAAGTAGGGAGACTGTCCTCCTAACTTTTTTGTTCATTTGAACTTTTCTTACTAGAAAGGTGGAAAAATATTTCTTCTTTGTCATTATAGTCTCCCTGTCATGCATCCTCACCTCCTTGAACCTCTGCTTACTTTGTCCTGGATCCCTGGTAAAATCTCAGCCCTGCTAAAGCCAACTCTTAGATTACTCTGCTTGCATCTGGCAGCTGAATGGGGCCAGGGTAAAACCATACATGCACAAAGACACACACACACACAGGGGGAAGTCGCAGTTAAATTCAAATGAGCCCATGGTGCAGTTGCCCATTCTAGTACATTTTCTGAGTCCAATAATGCTCTTGTCTCCTCTATGACTGTTATATCCTGCCTCCTCTCTTCTCCACTGTTCTACTTCCTCACCTTTAATCTCAGCTACAGACTTGATTGGGTCAGGAAGATCCCCTGGAGAAGGGAATGGCTGCACATTCCAGTATTCTTGCCTGAAGAATCCCATGGACAGAGGAGCCTAGCAGGCTATAGTCTATGGGGTCGCAAAGAGTTGGACACCACTAACACAGAGAGAGAGACTTGATTTCCTATTTTAATGAGAAAACAGAAGCAACTAAAACCTCTGCAAGTCCAACCATCAGGATCAGTGCCCGTATGTTCAACCTTCACTTCTGTTACTGGGGATGAACTTCCAGGTCCCTATTCAAGGCCAGTTCCACCTGTCACCTGAACCTCTTTGTCGTCTCACCTGGCGCACTCCTCCTTTCTGCTGCATCGATGGTTTTCCTCTGTGACTCATCATTACCATCAAAGCACACATGTCATAGTATCTTGTATCTTAGCAAACAAAAAGATTTGGACCAAATACCCCTTTCAGCCTTATTCTATTTCTCTGCCTCCTTTAGGGCAAACTCCTTGAAGAGTTTGTACCTGCCACCTCCAATTTTTCTCTCCCCATTTTCCAGAGTGGTCACATTTTGCCCCCAGAATGCCACTGAAACTCCCCTTGTCAAGGTCACCCTTAACCTCCCTGGTGCTAAATGCAATGCTCACATCTCTGTCTAGCCTTGTGGCACTATCTGAATACTTGACAGTTCCATCCTCCCTGACGTGCATTGCTGTCAGACCACCACACTCTCCTGGTTTTCCCTTTCCTGTTTGGCTCTCCTCCTCAGCTCCATTGCTAGTTTGTGAGTACAGTGGAAAGTCTGAACGGTCAGAACCTCCTTCTTAATATCCCATTCAGTGGTACTAGGCAAGTCAAGTCAACATGTCTGAAATGGAATCCTGATTTTTCCCCATCCAAAAGATGTTCCACCCACCTCGTCTTCTATACAGCACATATCTACCTGGTAATAGTGTGGGCTACCATCCTGGTTTGCCTGGAACTATCTGAGTTTTACTATAAAAATCCCACAACATGGGGATAAATTTATGCACTATTAAAACAGATATATAAACACTATAACGATAGATAGTATTTAGACTGGTAGCAGATGGGCCAATTTGACCCCAGTTAGTGTATTAAGTGCTATTCCCTTATTGGTGCTACCCACATTCTTCTTTATGATATTCTTGCAAACACCAATATATACTTATGGCATGAAGTGTCTGTGGCCCCTCGTTATTTACAGCACCCCTGCCTGGGGAATTGTGCACACTTTACCTACAGATGATCAGATGCCCTCCCCCTGCCGCCCCACGCTGCTCAGGCAGAAGCCCAGCAGCCCTGGTGCCTGACATCTCCCACCCAAAGTTCTGCAGCCCTCACCACTTCAGAACTAAGCTGAATTGAAAAGTTGGGCCATAATCTCGGCACAGTTGTAATGATGACAGATATCAAACTTTCAGAAGAGAAAAGGCCTGGCATATTATTCAAAGAAAAAGCTCTCTGGGGTCCAGTGGGGTCTCTTCAAGAGGTACAGGAAGTTCTGGGAGGATCTGAAGAGCAGCGAGGGAAGGAGATGGGGACAAACACATCCTATTCCTGTGGGGAGCTCAGCCCTTAACAACAAAATCGAGCGGCTCAGAGGCAATTATAGAGAACACAGAGACTCCAACCAGAGAAAAGCCTGTGAGGACAGGACAGGGCAAGAACTGGGAGAGCAGGGATGGAGCTGGGTGCAGGCAGGTGGCTGTTGTCTGTGTCCTCAGTGTGAAGTAAGCACCTGACAGTTTGGGGGATGGTAAGGTCACTTTCCTGTAAGGTGCAGACTGGTCAGATGCCACATGCTGTGATAAGGATCCTATTTCAGGAATTGTCTGTGAGGTTCCTGGGCATTTATCTGGGGATCTGAGTGTCTACTGTCTACGAGATATTTCTGTCCTGATCATCTGATCATTTCTCAGATGCTTCATTCTTCCCTCCAGGTCTAGTCTTGCACCTCCACCACCTGACCTAGACTTTGGGGGAAAAATTAGACAAATCCACTCCAACCTGCTTCAGTATCTCCCCATACTGAAGGGAAAAGCCCTCTGTCCTGGAAGCTTCTTACCTCCTCTCCTCCCTCCAGCTCTGCAGCATATTGAAATTTAGAGCCCTGGAGGGCTCTAAATACCATCAATGCCTGGGTCCCCCCATCAAGAGATTATAAAAGTTGGGATGTGACCTTGGCATTGGGATGTTGAACAGCCCCCTGGGTGACTTTGATGTGAAGCCAGGGCAAGAAGCACTGCTCTAGATCCCGAGCTGCAGGTGTCATGCTTTTGGATAACTATCCTGTGGGTCCCTTCATCTGTATCTGAGTGATAGGCAGGTGCTGACTTGAGGAGGGCTGGAAGGCAGCTTGCTGCCCTGGGAGATCAAAGAGCAGGAGGCAGTGTCCCAGTCCCCCAAGTTCAATCGTCATCTGTTCCAGGACAATTTTGAGACTCAAAATTGGCTGCAAAAATGAGTGAAGTACTGATTCTGAAAATGAGAACATGTCAAATTCACTTAAGTTTGGCTGAGCAGAGCTCAATACACCAAGAGGAGTAAAACCCAAGGGCACTTATATTCTCACTATTAGAGCAGTGAATCTCAAACTGGAGTGTGCCTCAGAATGACCTGGAGGGCTCATGGTCAAAGATCCCTGGGCCCCAACCCCACATTTTCTTATTTAGAGTGTCAGGGAGGGACCAAGGATGGAAAGCCAGATGTGGCTACTGCTGGTCAGGGGACCACAGTCTGAGAACCACTGTACTGGGGTGTTTGATTTTAACCCAGTGAAATGACATTTCCACCCCAAATTGCATTTCCACTGAAGCTGTATAAACATGTTTAGTTATATAAACATGGTCTGTCTTAGTTACTGTTAAGACTCTCACAATACCAAACTGAATGAAATGGGAAAACACCCAGGCAACAATTGAGGAATTAGTTTGGTTCAAAATAACATTCTTGGATAGGTAGAAATATTTGAAAGGATAACATCTTTTTCTCCCCTCCTCCCTTCTTTCAAGTATTTGGTTCAGAGTATTCAGGCTTTATGTTTACCATGGTATTTTCAGAAATGATATATAATATCATGGCATGAAAAAAGCCAATGTAGTTTCCAGAAATGCTTCACTTATTTCTGGGCAATAGTCTATGTATCTGAAGAAACAATTCTAATACATAAGTAAACACCCTGGTCAGTCTTAGTTTCTGTCAGGGATTATAAATATAAAATCTCATTAATGAGACATTCTGGCAGTTAGCTTTGCTAAAATTGTAGCAAAGTAGCTGAACATCTATGTGCTTTATTTTAAACTCTTCATTTTCTATGATCAGTCAGTGAGAAAACTAATATTTCACAAAGCTAGTTCTTTAGTTGATCCATATTTTGTTAACACTGGAGTGAACTCAATCTACCGAAGCTTTCTGGAAAATGTAACGGAGCAGGAGAATACCATTGCTTTTACTGGGGCACTGACAGACAGTCACCTTAGGATAGCAGCATTCGGTAAAGAGAAGAATACTTTCTTCGTCTGCTGTCTACCCTTCTGTTGGCATTAGAAACACATCAGCAAGTTGATGCAATCAGAATTCCGCTCTCCTCAGGTACTTGTTTTTTATTACTATTGCTGTTCATTTGTTTTCATGCTTACTTCTACAGTTAAGACCAAAATTTTAGGGAAGTATAAAAGATAACACCTTTCCTTCAAGTGTTTTGTCAAAACCAAATCATCTGTATTCTGTTTCCACATTCCCTGCTCAGAGATATTTTGAATAATTTCCAGTCTTTCCAGAATTCATTATATACAGCTCAAGTTTCAAGCAAAACCCAATTATTCTGTTTGTCTCAAGTGTTAGATTTTTACCTGGAAATCACTCACCTTTTTTAAGTAGTAAAAACATTGGAAACAAAGATGGCAAAATATCAAAATAAGTTTGCTGTTTAATAGGAAATATCCCAACCTTGATTTTTAAGGTATTTCTCCAATTATTGAGACTTACTTGCTAATAATAAGGGTTTCCTCTCCACATACCCAGACTCTCATGAATTCTCCATACATCTTGTTGTAGTAATTGCAGGCACTGCCGATCCCCATCCAGAGGAACCTGCAGTGGGAAATGAGGGGCCCAATTCCCAGAAAGTAGCTGGGACCTAGGAAAGTCATCAGATCACAATCAGTATTTCAGTACCACTCAAAAGAGCAATTGCTTAAGATACTGCTGTTCTTGTTTGTATAAATCCGAATGTCCTTTTACATTTCTAATGTATACAGGTGAGTCATACATACAAAATAATTAAAACAACAACACAAGTTAACATGAGGCTCTTCACAGCTCTACAAGTAAAACAGTAGTCCACACCACACCAATTCCTTTCGGTCTCAATCATTTCAGTCTGAATGGACTGGTTTAAGAAGAGAATCTTAAGCTAAACCTCATTAGACAAAATAAACCTGTGCACATGAATGTTCATAGCAGACTTGTTCACAATAGCCCCAAAATGAAGAGACCCCAAAAGTCCATTAACAGTAGAATAGGTGACTAAACACTGAGATCTTCATGTAACTGCATACTATATGAACTGCAGCTGCATGCCACAACCAGAATGAAACCCACAGGCAAAAATGTAAGGCAAGAACCGAGACAGAAGAGTAAGCAATATAGGATTCCTATTGCCAAAACATGCAAGAGCAGATAATTGTTTAGAGAAGGATATTGTTTAGAATATGAAATTAGGTGCAAAATCTATCAGAAAGCAGGGGAGTGATCATTATAGAGTAGAAGGCTATTTACTTCTGGGGTGACAGAGGGTATAACTGGAAAGGCACAAGAGGAGTTTCTGGGATCCTGTAGCATCCTCCTTCTTGTTCTGATCTGTGGTCGCATGTTTATTTGTGCATTTTATGTAGAACAGATTTTTAATGGGCAAAAGGAGACTGTATCACCATGCCTTTTTCCCAGTGCTCCTATAAAGAATGTGGTGCACAGGGCAGAGAGAGGGTCCGGGGAAGAGGGCCCATGTGCAAGGTTAGACATCACCCTGTAACCTTGGGGAAGGGAGAGCTGCCAGGCGCCACGTAACCATAGTCTTGTCAGAGATCAGCGAACTGGCGCAGTTTCCCCAAATTGAAGCTTGCAAATCACCAAGTAGGATTGATTCTTTCCTCGCCAACCCTTACGGCCCTCCCTGGCACTGTGCCCTCTGCCTGTGTGTGCCACCTCTGCACACTCCTGGACCCCCTGTCCCCATGACCTGATAACACAGGGCCTCTTAGTAAATGTGGGTTTAGGAAGCTTAGATTTGAGTCCCAGCTTCAGCATCTACTAGTTGTGGACTGCTGGCCTCTTTATGTCTCAGTTTCTTCATCTGCAAAGTAGGGATCAACACACTTACCTCACCAGAGTGCCCAGAGGTTCACAAGAGAAAGTGGGTGTGAAACTGCTTTGAAAATTGTTAAGTTGAGGAATTTGGCTCACTGTACCTTCTCAACTCTTTGGCTCCACTGACCCTGAGATTCCCCATATGCACAAAACTCAAGAGTCCAGAGAGCTGGTGATTGGAGGGATCTGGCCTAGAGGGTTCTAGAACTAGAGCATTCTAAACAGACCTTACCTTTCCCCAGGGAAAACATGGAACTATTCAATAGAAGCTCCCTAGTAGCAAAATGAACATCCACCTGGGATTTAGGACTTCCTGGTGGTTCCCCTGCTCCCCCTATTCGCACTTTCCTTCCAGCTGAGATGCTGGGAAGCCTTTTCTCTTCTGGGGCTTTAACCCCTCACCTATGAACAGAAGAGATTGGCTCCGCACTTACTCATACCACCTGGACCAGGCAGAGGCCCTCTCGGGTGCTCACTTTCCCTTTCTATCAAATGAAAGGGTTGGGCTCCATTCTGTGGCTCTCAACCCTGACTGCTCAGGAAAACCACCTGGGAAAATGAGAAGTCCACGTGAGGATCCACATCAGGCAGGGCTGAGAACGGCAGCACTACGTGGTAGTGTCATAGACTGTCAGTGTGTGACAGCCTCATGTCCCCAGCCCAGAGGTGGTAGACAGAGGAGCTGCCACTTTTGGGCTCCTGGTCCAGAGCTTCAGGGATGCTCATTCTGTGCTTGCCTCCCCCCACCTCCCCAAAGCTCCAAGGGAGTTCTACCATCACCTGCAATGCAAACCTCTGGGGCGACTTGTTAAAAATAGCCCCTCCCTCACCTCTACCATTCATGGACCCTGACTTGGGTGCCCACTGGGGGAAGACAATCCAGTGAGAAAGGAGCAGTGATGGAGAAGGGGCTCAATGAGCTAAAGACCGTGGCACAGTCTTCCTTCAGACTCCTATCAGGGAGTAGAGAAGAAAACCAACTAAGCATTCCATTACATTGGGCATTTAAAGTAACCTAAAATACCAGGCTGAATCAAACAAGAGAGACAGGCCGTTCTCTCAAAAATGATAAAGAATCCAGGCCCAGGGCATTTTGCAGCAGCCCTACACTCCCACTCTCCATCACTGTGCAAAGAGGCCCACACTTGAAGGTGTGTAATGAGTATGCTTTTGAAATAAAGCCTTATCAAGTATCTTATGGGACTGGAGACAGACGCTTGCTATGAGGAATTTTCCCTGAAAATTAAAAAGTAGTCTGATATTTCTGAGAATTCTGAGCTAGTATGACAGTGTAGAGTGATGATGTTTCTACTGGAATTATCTGGATAACTATATTATACTCTACTTTTGATTGGTCCACAGAGCTTGTTGAAGATGTTTTTAGGTTTTCAAGACAATGATAGTAGTCCCCCATTTTTCTTCCACTATCCAGGACCCATCCAGCTCTTATGTTGGCATCAACATCACCACCTTATCCAAGAATAAAAGAAAATAAGGAATAGGATAAAGAGAAGGAATAAGTTTGAGAAGGGAGAGGGCAGGGGACATGGCTGAGGCAAAGTGGGAGTGAGACAGAAAGGGGAACAGAAGGCATTCCAGAAACATTTTCACCTTCAGAGCAAAGTCGGAACGTTTGAATCAAAAGAAAAATAAGTTCCTGGAATTTTACTTTGCTGTCCCCATCTTAAACTTATTTTAAAGGATACTTGTGCCAAGTTGATTTTACCAAAGCAAAGTGTAGCCTGGAAGAGATTATCTGAGGTATTGTTTTAATGTTTTCATTAAACATGTGCAGATAATTGGCTAAACATTTTTTCACCTGAGTCCTCATTTGCTTACATGCTGTGGACTTCAGCCAGCTCCCCAGGTTTACTCTTTGTCGTTTTGTAGAATTGCCTTTACCCTCGTGTATCAAAAGCCCAAGGAAACAATCTACTTAGATGCACAAATAGATGACTGCCTTACCTGGTATTGAGGATGTGTCCTCATAATTCCAAACCAAGAGAAGAAATCCAGTGAGCAGCAGGATTGCAATGCTGGCAATAGGCACAACTTCGGACACCATGCTGGTGACATTGTAATGCCTTGGGTTCAGCACTTCCAAAAGCATTTTGTGTTACTTGATCTCAGGGGAAGTAATTTAAAGTCCTGTGGAGATCAGAAGAGTGGAAAAATTAGAAAATCCCCAAAATGTACATTTAGGACTCCTATTGCTTCAGAGGATGCTGTACCGTAGAGATTGGCGCTTTGTTTTATAATATGATTGGACACTTAGACAAGACAAATTTATAGTTATGAGTCAAAACAAGCAAGCCCAAGAGAGATCTTTTGGCTTGAAGTGCAGCATTTCTGACCTTGGTAGAGTCTCAGGTTCGTTTAGACGCTTGGTCTGATAGAACCTTATCACCTTGCCCTTGAGTGGGTAGAGTGACTGAGTTCTCAGTTAAGAGCCAAATTTCCAAAATATATGAAAATGAAGCTCATTCCAGAGGTGGAGTGATTCTGTGATTTCATCGGCAGTTTCTGTTTAGGCAGTATTTTTCCCCCTGAAGCCAAATACATTTTTTAAAGTGCAATCCCCAACTACCTTTCTTGCTTGGGATTACTTCCCCCAAGGGTAGGCTTCTCCAGTCAGAAGGTATTTCGCAGGCATCACTGAGGCATTCTCAGAGCCTCCCATAGTCTATTGAATTCAACATGACTCACTCAGGACAATCTTTTCCTATTGGCTTTAATGAAGCTTAAAAATCTCTTGCACCATGTGCTGGTTGAAGCAGTACACATTGGACTATGACAGAGGTAGTAGGAAAGAAGAAAAGGAGAGAAAGAATAAAAAGAGAGGAGGAAAAAGAGAAGTGGGGAAGCAGGAAGAAAAGAGATGACGTGGTTGATACCACCAGCAGAAGGCTCAGAAGGTCTCACCCAGCCACCAAGCTCTCCACAGCAGCTAATCTCCTGAACAGGATAATTTTCAGTTTGATTTTCTGGTTCTGATGTGGTTTTCTCTTTCCTTTTTCCTCTTGGAGAGCATTTTTTTTTCTGCTTTATTGAGTTGTAATTGACATACAGCAGTATATAATTTTAAGGTGTACAGTATAATGATTCGACTTACATGCATCCTGGAATGATTATAAAATGAGTTTAGTGCTGATCTATCATCTTATACAGATACAACGTTGAAGAAATAGAAAAATAATAGTTTTCCTTGTGATGAGAACACTTTGGATTTAGTCTCTTAATAAATCGTATATAAGAGGCAGCCGTGTTGATTATCTTTATCATATTGTACTTTATCTTACCTAGTACTTACTACTGCAAAGTGAAAGTGGCTCAGTCATGTTCGACTCATTGCAACCCCATGGACTATGTAGTCCGTGGAATTCTCCAGGTCAGAATACTGGAGTGGGTAGCCTTTCCCTTCTCCAGGGGATCTTCCCAACCCAGGGATTGAACCCAGGTCTTCCGCATTGCAGGAGGATTTTTCACCAGCTGAGCCACAAAGGAAGCACTTATTTATCTTATTACTGGAAGTTTGTACCTTTTGACCACCTTCATTTAATCCCTGCCCCCACTTCCACCCCCTGTCTCTGGCAACCACATATTTGATTTCCTTTTCTATGAGTTTGTTTTTGAGGTTTAATTGAAGTATACCACCATTTTGGTTTCTGGTACACACGGCATAGTGATTTGGTATTTCTATACATTTCAGAATAATCACCACGATAAGTCTAGTTGTTATCTGTCACCACAGAAAGATATTATGTAGTTATTACTGTGTTCCAACACTGTCAAGTTCATACCCATGACTAGCTTATTTTGTGACTAAAAGTTTGTACCTCTTAATCTCCTTCAACTATTTCCCTCCCCCAAACCCCTCCCCTCTGGCAACCACCTATTTTTTCTCTGTATTTATGAGTTTGTTTACTTATGGTTGTTTATTTGTTTTGGTTTTTAGGTTCCACATATAAGTGAAATCATATAGTATTTGCCTTTCTCTGTCAGGCTTAGTTCATTTAGCATAATACCCTTTAGGTTCATCTATGTTGATACAAATCGTAATATATCACCCTTCTTTATATCTGAGTAATATTTCATTTTATACACACATCCCACATCATCTTTATCCATTCATCTGTTTACGAGCTCTTAGATTGCTTCCATATCTTGGTTATTGTGAATAATTCAGCAAAAAACATAGGGGTTCATGTATCTTTTTGAATTAGTGTTTTCATCTTTTCCCATAAATACCCAGAAGTGGAATTACCAGATCATAGGTAGTTCTATTTTTAATTTTTTGAGGAAACTTTATACTTTTTTCCAGAGTGGCTACAGCAATCAACATTCCCACCAATAGTGCACAAGTGTTCCCTTTTCCCCACATCCCCACCAAAACTTATTTGTTCTGTCTTTGATAATAGCCATTCTGACTGGTATAAAGTGATATCTCATTGTGATTTTGATTTGCATTTCCCTGGATAATTAGTGATGTTGAACATGTTTTTATGTGACTGTTGGCCATCTGTGTATCTTTGGAAAAATGTCTATTCAAGTCCTCTTCCCATTTTTAAATTGGTTTTTTTTTATATTGAATTATATGAGTTCATTATATATTTTGGACATTAACACTTTGTTGTACATATCATCCTCTCCCATTTCGTAGATGATCATTTTGTTTTGTTGGTAGTTTCCTTAGCTGTACAAAAGATTTTTTTTCCCACTGTATTCCCATTTATTCTATTATTGTTTTCCTTGCCTGAGGAGACATATCTCCCAAAATATTGCTAAAACTGGTGTCAAAATCTGTATTTTCTTCTAAAATTTTCAGGTCTTACATTGAAGTTTTTAATCTAGTTTTAATTTTCTTTCGTATATGGTCTAAGTGGTCTAGTTTGATTCTTTTGTGTGTAGCTGTCCAGTTTTCTCAGTACCATTTATTGAAGAGGTTGTCTTTTCCTCATTGTTGTAGATTAATTGCCCATATCAGTGTGAGTCATTTTTGCACTTCCCACTCTGTTCCTTTGATCCGTGTGTCTGATTTTGTGCCAGAAGTATACTATTTGGATGATTATAGCTTTGTTTCAAATCATGGAGTGTGATACCTCCTGTTCTTCTTTCTTAGGATAGTCTTGGCTAATGGGGGTCTTTTTCGTTTCCATACAAATTTTAGAATTACTTGTTTAGTTCTTTGAAGAGTCTTGTGTTTTGATAGGTATTTTATTGAATCTGTAGATTGCCTTGGGTAGTATGATCATTTAACAATATTAGTTCTTCCAATCCATGAGCACATTATATCGTTCCATCTGTTTGTGTCATCTTCAATTTCTTTCATTAATGTCTTTATAGTTTTCCAAGTATAGGTCTTTTACCTCCTTGGTTAGATTTATTCTAAGGTACTTTATTCTTTTTGATGTTATTGTGAATGGGATTATTTTTAAAATTTTCTCTAGTAGTGCACCTTTTATTGTATATAAATGCAATACTATTAAATACTAATATTAATGAATATTAATGTATAGAAAGATTTTTACATGTTAATTTTGTCTCCTGCAACTTCACTGAATTCACTGATGAGTTCTAGTAAATTTTTTTTGGTGGGGTCTTTAGGATTTTCTATGTGTATTATCAAGTCATTAGCAAACAGTGACAGTCTTACTTCTTCCATTCTAATCTGGATTCCTTTTATATCATTTCCTTCTCTGTTGGCTGTGGCTAGGACTTCCAAAACCATGTTGAATAAAAGTGGTAAGAGTGGGCATCCTTACTCCTGAACTTAAAGAATATTTCAGCTTTTCAACATTGAGTATGATGTTAACTGTGGGCTTGTCATATATGGCTTTAGTGTGTTACGTTCCCTCTATTCTCACTTTGTTGAGAGTGGTTTTTTTTAAAATCATAGATGGATATTGTATTTTGTCAAAAGATTTTCTGCATCTATTGAGATGATCTTATGATTTTTATTCTTCAGTTTGGTAATGTGAATCACATGGACTGATTTGCAGATATGAAACCATCTTTGCATCCCTGGTATAAATCCCACTTATTTATGATGTATGATCCTTTTAATGTACTGTCAAGTTTGGCTTTCCAATATGTTGTTGAAGATTTTTGCATCTATGTTCATCAGTGATATTGGTCTGTAATAGTCTTTTTGTGTGTTTTCTTAATCTAGTTTTGGTATCAGGGTGATGCTGGCCTTGTAGAATTAGTTTGGAAGTATTTCTTCCTCTGAAAAGTTTTGGAATAGTTTGAAAAGACTGTTAGATATCTTCTGTTTGGTAGACTTCACCTATGAAGCCATCTGGTCCTGGACTTTTGTTGGGAGGTTTTTGTTTTTGTATTACTGATTCAATTTCATAGCTAGTAATTGGTTTGTTTATATTTTCCATTTCTTATTGATGCAGTCTTGAGAGGTTGTACGCTTCTAAGAATCTGTCATTTTCTTCTAGATCGTCTACCTTCTAGGCATATTTGTGTGAAGTCGCTCAGTCGTGCCCGACTCTTTGCGACCCCATGGACTGTAGCCTACCAGGCTCCTCTGTCCATGGGATTTTCCAGGCAACAGTACTGGAGTGGATTGCCATTTCCTTCTCCAGGGGATCTTCCCGACCCAGGGATCAAACCCCAGTCTCCCGCATTCCAGGCAGACGCTTTACCATCTGAGCCACCAGGGAAGTCATGTGACTGGTAGTAATCTTTTATGCTCCTGTGTATTTCTGTGGTGTCAGTTGTAACTTTTTATGATTTTATTGATTTGGGTCCTCTTTTTTTTCCTTGATGTATGGCTAAATGTTTTCCAATCTTATCTTTTCAAAGAACCAGCTCTTAGTTTCATAGATCTTTTCTTTTTAAGTCTCCTGATAGAATCCCAGGGACGGGGGAGCCTGGTGGGCTGCCGTCTATGGGGTCACACAGAGTCGGTCACGACTGAAGTGACTTAGCAGCAGCAGCAGTTCATTTCTGCTCTTACCTTTATGATTTGCTTTCATTTTCATTTGTCTCCAGCTGTTTAAGTTACCTCTTTGATTTCTGTAGTGATCATTTGTTGTTTAGTATATTATTTAGCCTCTATGTGTTTTTGTAGTTGGGTTCTATTCTCATAACTTTGTAGCTGGAAAAGATGCATGATTATATTTCAATCTTCTTAAATTTACTGAGATTTGTTTTGTAGCATAGGATGTGATCTATCCTGGGGAATGATTTACATGCACATGCATCACTTTTTGATGGACCGTTCTATACATCTATTAATTTATTCTGGTGTAATATGTCATTGAAAGCCAATATTTCCTTATCCATTTTCTGTCTAGATGATCTGTCCTTTGATGTAAGAGGGGTGTTAAAGTCCACTACTATTTTTGTATTACTGTCAATTTCTCCCTTTATGTCTGTTAATATTTCCCTTTATGTATTTAGGTACTCCCATGATGGGTGCATATATGACTATAGTTGTTAAACTTCTTGCTGGATTGAGCCCTTGATCATTATGTAGTGCTTTTTTTTTTTTTTTTTTTGTCTCTTGTAACATTATTTAAAGTCTATTCTGTCAGATATAAGCACTGGCATCCTGGCTTTATTCTTTCCTATTTACATGGAATACACATTTCTATCCCCTCACTTTGTGTGTCTTTAGATCTGAAATGAGTTTCTTGTAGGCAGCATGTATACGGGTCTTGTTTTCATATCTATTCAGCCATTCTATGTCTTTTGATTGGAGCAGTTACTCCACTTACATTTAAAGTAATTACTCCCTGGTGATCCAGTTGTTGACTCCATGTTTCCAATGCAAGGGCCACAGGTTCAGTCCCTGATCAGGGAACTACATGGGATTAAATCCTGAATATCACGTAGCGCAGCCCCAAAAAAACAGATTAAAAGAATAATTCATTGTTATATATTTATTGCTATTTTGTTAATTCTCTTTTGTTTGGTGAGACTTTTTATTCCTTTTTCTCTCTTCCTTTGTAATTTGATGGCTATTTTTAGTGTTATATGTGGAGTCCTCTTTTTTTCTGTGTATATCTACTATAGATTTATTATTTCTGGTTACCAAAATGTTTATATATAGTAATATATATATGAGCATATATGTATGTGTGTATATATATATAGTCCTTTGAGTTGATTTTTTAAGTTTGAATGAATTTTGAGTGAGTGAAGTCTCTCAGTCATGTCCAACTCTCTGCGACCTCGGGGACTGTACCCTACCGGGCTCCTCCATCCATGAGATTCTCCAGGCAAGAATACTGGAGTGGGTGGGTTACAGTTTCCTTCTCCAGGGGATCTTCCCGACCCAGGGATTGAACCCGGGTCTCCTGCATTGGAGGCAGATGCTTTAACCTCTGAGCCACCAGGGAATTTTAACAACTCTGAATTTTCTCCCTCTCCTCAACATTTCTTCTTGACATATCTTATAGTCAAATCCTGACTTGGCTGGCTGAGAGGTGTCCTCCCAGGGTGTCCTCCCAGGGTATCCTGGAGCTGCTATAGGCCTGCTGTTAACCAGGGCCAGAGCCCAGGGCATTCCTGGGTGGTGCCAATCTCCTGGTGGGTAGATTGGGTCTTGACATAGCTGGCTCTGGGGCTACTGTGATCCTGGAGTGGTTGTTTTGCCTGCTGGTGGGTGGGCTCTGGGCTGGCGCCCAACCACCAATAAGGGCAGGTCCTGGCACTACTGCCAGTCCACTGATGGGCAGAGTCAGGTCGTAGGTTCTCTGGCTGTAGGCCTAAGGGTTCCCATACCTGGTGCTGGCACACTGATGAGTTCACTGGATTGTGACACAGCTAGCTGCAGGTCCTTGGTGGTCCCAGAGCTGTGTCCATCTGCCTGTGGGTAAAACCATGGCCCAGGGGGTCCTAGGGCTGTTGTCCACCCATTGGAGGGTGAAGTCAGGTCTCAAGGTTACTTCCAGCTCAGTGGTGGGCAGATCTTGTCTTTGGGGTCTTTGGCTGTAGGGCCTCAGGGGTCCCAGAGTTGATGCTGGCCTGTAGGTGGGCAGGGCTGGGGCCCAGGGGATCCCAGGGCTGGTTCCTCCCTGAGGAGTGAAACTGGGTCCAGGGCTAATGTTGGCCCCCTGGTGGGTGGGGCCATATTCCAGGGTGTCTAGAGGCTCAGGCCTGTATAGAAACAGGCCTGCTGATAGGTTGGGATGTGTCCCCATCTAGCCTAGTCATCTGACCTGGGAGTTTCCAGGACTGGTATCAATGGGCTGGTGGGGATGGGCCAGGGCCTGACACTAACCAGCTAGACGGAGGATTCCAGAATGGCTGCTGCTAGTGGCTTCCTCCCCACATTGAGGCTCAGTTGTCTCCTGATTCTGCAGGAGCATCTCTGAGATCCGCCAGTGGGCCTGCCAGCTTTTGAATGACTGCTTCTGCCCTTGACCCTAGAGCATGTGAGGTTTTGTGTACACTATTTTAAGAGTGGAGTCTCTATTTCCCACATCCCTCTGGGGCTCCTGAAAGCAAGCCCTGCTTCTGCTGCTGCTTCAGTCATTTCCAACTCTTTGTGACCCTATGGACTGTAGCCCACCAGGCTCCTCAGTCCATGGGATTCTCCAGACAAGAATACTGGAGTGGGTTGCCATTCCCTCCTCCAAGGGATCTTCCTAACCCAGGGATCAAACCCACATCTCTTAAGTTTCCTGCATTGTCAGGCAGGTTCTTTACTACTAGTATCACCTGGGAAACCCAAAAGCAAGCCCTACTAGCCTTCAGAGCCAAATGTTCTGGAAGCTCATCTTCCCAGAGTAGAACTCCCAGACTGGGAAGTCCTATGTGAGGCCTGGACCCCTCATTTATTGGAGGCCATCTCTGCAATTTTAATTATCTCCTGTTGGTG
This sequence comes from Ovis aries, assembly GCF_016772045.2. NCBI lineage: Eukaryota > Metazoa > Chordata > Mammalia > Artiodactyla > Bovidae > Ovis > Ovis aries. The sequence continues at coordinate 57,269,996 of NC_056060.1, read as the reverse complement.
GATTCACCTGCCTGGTGGTATGGGTCTTGACTGTACTATATATATGCTCCTCCTACCCATATTATAGTTCCTCCTTTAAATCTTGAGCTATAGATCTTTTCTACTAGACTTCAAATCACTTTCATGGATAGTTGCTCTGTAAATTTGGGAGTGCTCACGGAAGGAGGTGAGCACAAGGGCTTCCTACTCTGCCACCTTGGCCACTCCGCTCTGCAGTGTTTTTTCAACAATGTAGTGTTGACTCTTTCTTTTCAATAAGGATTTCTAATACCTATAATCTCAGAAGAGAGTTTCAGGGATTGTAGTTTGTTGAAGAGACTTATATTGAATAATCTTATGTAATGAAGAACGAGCAACCATTCCATTCAGTTCCTAGTGCCAGGTGACTACTCCAAGGATTATCATCCCTTGGAAAGTGTTCTAAGTTTCCAAGACTTGCAGTGTTCTTGAAACAGACTTTGGCTGGGTTTTTGTTGTTGTTCAGTTGTTAAGTCATGTCTAACTCTGTGACCTCATGAACTGCAGCATGCCACTTCCCTGTTCTTCACTATCTCCCAGAGTTTGCTCAGACTCATGTCCATCGAGTCAGTGTTGCCATCCAACCATCTCATCCTCTGTTGTCCCCTGCTCCTCCTGCCTTCAATCTTTTCTACATCAGGGTCTTTTCCAATGAGTCAGCGCTTCACAACAGGTGGCCAAAATTTTGGAGCTTCAGCTTCAGCATCAGTCCTTCTAATGAATATTCAGGATTGATTTCCTTTAGGATTGATTGGTTTGATCTTCTTGCTGTCCAAGAGACTCTGAAGAGTCTTCTCCAGCACCACAGTTCAAAACATCTGTTCTTTGGCACTCAGCCTTCTTTATGGTCCAACTGGGTGGGTTTTACCTAGCAATAAAGTTCTAGATTCTTAATGAAGTCTTGTTAGTGGATATCAGGGGTTATGCAAACTCCTTGAAATACTGAATAAAATGTTATATCTGCTCTTTTATGGGGGAAAGAAGCCATAATTTTCATCAGATTCCTGAAGTATATATAATTACTTTTCTCCCCTTATCTGTATGAAATCTTAGATATGCAATCAAAGACACATTTCTGGCAAGAACAGAAATTTCATGACATAGTTGAATTCATTCAGTTGCCTGATTCACTCTATTGATTCATCCTATTAGTCTACCATTTAAGTAATCATTAACAGCTAAGTGCAAGGCACTAAAACTTCTTGCACATATGTTGGGCAGTTTTTTTTCCTTGTAAATATATATATGTAAATTGAGACTGAAAAGTTAGCCTTGTGTCTATTATCATTTGGTCCCTTTGTTAGTGAGCAGTTCCTTTGAACAGATTGAGTTTTTAGGTATTCAGTTTCCAGACTGAAATTTTACTAAGTAAACTCATTCTGAGTAAGCTCCTTGTGACTTCCTGACAGTCAAGACCCTCAGCGTTTCTGTCTACATTGATGAAACCTGAAACCAGTGTTAAAAGCATAAGTGAAGAGAGTGAAGGGGAATGATGTCCCAGAGGAAGTGCTGAGAACAAAAATTTCTCATTTAAGAAACTCTCAGAGAGGTATTACAATATTGGGAGCACAAAGTATAAGATATTGGAAGCTGATGCAAATTTATAAAGGAGTATGACAGTTCAGCAAGGCATAGAAAAAAATGTTCCAGTTCTACAAAAAGAAGACAGCAGGGACTGCTGAAATACTCTTATTTTTTACAAAGAAAAAAACACTTTAAGAATTGCAATGTTTCAAATGTTTAAATTATAATGTATTAAAATATTGGTTTTATTTTTTTACACTTCCATATACACTTAAAAACTATAGTAAGAGAGTATTTCATGTTTCAACAAAATTTTTATAGGTTTCAGTACAGTTTTTAGGATTATCTTGCATAGTTTCAGCTTGCACGGTCATTTTACTGTCCTGCACTACTGCACAATGTTAGCACTGCCTATATGTCTAAATGTTTGCAGGGGCAAAGAAGCCTGATTCCTCATCTTCCTCAAAAATATGTCATAAAGATGCCTCAAAGAGCACTAAAGACCCAAAGGCTGAGAATTTTTTTAACGCTTACAAAGCATTTGCTATGTGTTAACACAACTTTCCCAGCACTTTACAAATATTAAGTCATTCATCCTCATGATAAGTAGGCTAAGTATGATGGTACCCATTTTATAAATGAGAAAACCAAAGTGTGGGTAAATATTTTGCCCTTGGGCACCCAGCTAGTTATTGTAGAGGTGGGACTAGAGCCTGTGGAGTCTGTTTCCAGAGCCGGTGCTCTGAACCATGCCATTAGCTGCCTGTTATGGGATTCATCTGGTCTCTACATTCAAGGACCTTTCAGTTATGCATATTCATTCCCAGGCTATTCAGAACGACTCTCTTTTTAAAAGTTAGCTTTTCTGACCTCTGAATGGAAAGGTCCTTAAAGATTCTCCCTGCCTTGCATATTGGTTTTCCTGTCCAGTAGAATATTCCAATGGGCCACACAGGTAGAACATAGGCCTTTGAGTTATGGTACAGGAATGGAGTAAGGTCCTAGAACTTCAGAGAGATTACTTGTATGTCCCTGTGTCAGGAATAGTTTCCCCTCACCCACAAACATGCATATACACACATGTGGCCACGTACCTTCAAAAGCCATCTCACATACCTGGCTCTCCAGGCATTTGTTTGCAGAGTGGTCTCCTTCATTGAAGCATCCCACATTGTACCAAGCAGAGACTTTGGCCTCCTGTTGAACTAGGCCTGTGCTCCCATGCTGCGTGGACCACAGGTATCCTGCCACCTTAATGCCCTACAACCTCGAGATAAAGAAATACCAATACAGAGTCCCCAGTGTGAGCAAGGGCAAAGTCAGCAGGGGGCACAGCAGAGGCTGGGTGTACCAGTGTCTTGGGGTCAGGATGTACTCTGGGCCCCACAGTGCTGGAAGGGCCTCCCAGATCCCCTGATGCAGCCCTGACCCTCTGCAAGGTGGGAAGGCAGGCTCTTACCTTGCAAAAGTGCTGTCCAACTTGGCCAGACCCTATCAAATCCTACCTTGCAGCATGGCAGTGACCTGTCCAGCAGGGAGAAGACACAGCCACCTAGGTCTGAGCTCTGGGTGCCAAGCCTGCCCTCCTCATTCTCTCTAGTACACCTGACCAATCTCTCTTTCATGCCCCTACAACCCAGGCACCTTGGTTCTCCCTGCTACACCTTCTGATCTCGGTCCCCACAGATAGAAGGCTGACTACTAGGGCTCTTGCACGGAGCAAGACAGATGTGACCTCAGCCCCTAGGGACTGAGAAGTTACAGATGTTTATTGGATGGTTCCCCCAAGTGAGTGAGAACATCCAGTTGGGGACAGGAAGACCTATGGCTGGAGAGGGTCCTATCTCAAGGAGGGGCTCTGGAATGAGACTGGTAGCCTGGGACCAATGGGAACAGAGCAAGGGTGAGCATGATGTAAAGCAGAAAGAAGGATCAGCAAGGAACAGGAAGAAGGCTGGGGACCTGGGGCCCAGAGAGCAGGAGGAGTGTGGGGTGCACTGGGGTTGAGCTGAAGTGATAACATACACCTGTGCAAAGTTTTGTAGGAATATTAAAAAGGTTAGAATTTGTCTTAAGAGAAATGAGGAGCCACCGAAGGGCTTTAAGGAATCAACAAAGTCATACCTGCATTCTACAAATATAAATCTCTGACTTGAGTGGGACGAATACAGTGCGGGGAGGGGTGCTGGAGAGGGTGGGGGAGACTTCCATAGTTTTTCAGGCAATAGAAGGCGGTATTGTGGTCTTGGGAAACAGAGACAAGTGGACAGGTTTGTGAGATATTTGGTGGTTAAGTTGGCATGGTAGTCATGATATAAATACAATGATTTGAGGAAAAAGGAAAATGTTAAGTATGCCTTCTAAGTCCCCACACTTTGTATCTAGAGGGGTGGTGTGCCATTTTCTGAGCCTGGACCAGTTTTGAGGTTTGGAATATCCAAGAGGTAATATACAATCTATAATTCAGGAAAGAGGTCTAAGCTGACTTATGGGCTATGGAAACTGTATAGACTGAGAAGGGTATCTTAAGGGACACCAAAACTTGATGACAGAATATAGAGGATAAAGCTTATAAAAAGAAGGTGGGGGAGGAGGACTGGCCCAAAGCTAACAAGAAACCAGGAGAGGCTGCTCATGGCTAAGTGCCAGCATTTTATGATGAGCAAGGAGGTGTGGCTAGGATGCTATGGTAATTGAGAAAGAGGAAGATGGAAGATGGAGAATGTTCAAAAGGCATGAATTTCCAAAAAATAATTTTTTTTTTATTTTTAGAAAAGTTGTAACAGCTGCTATTGCTGTTTTACAAGAGAAACAAACAGCCTGGATGTGGGTGTCAAGAGTCCCTTGAAGAGTGTGGACAAGACCAGATACCTGTAGCATCAGTTTCACTCTCACCTGGAATGTTTCACCAAGTGCTCTACATGCACTAGGGCTCAGGCACCACAACAACTTTCTAGAATGAGTTCGTTATGCCTCCATTTGACAGATGAAAAACTGAGCCTCAGCATGTCAAAGCAAATGGTAGGTAGAGTGGGAGGTGAGCAGCAATCTGTGCGAGCTGAAAGCCCATCCTCTTAACCCAAACGCGCTTTCCATGTCCTCTCACTACATGCCTGGTTCTTCCCTGGCTGCCTCTCCTTGTTTTCCTTTTACATCTCTGGCCTCCTATCTTCTTTGCAGGTTAACTTCTTTTTCTTCCAAATAACCTATGTTACCATTTCCCTTCAACCCATTTCCTCATAACTTCTGGCTTCTGCTTTACCTATACTCCCATCAGTCCCTCAGAGATGTTAATGCCCTTCCTACCTCCTAGACTGTACCTTTTCCCCTTCCATCTTTGTTCATTTGATTTCACTCCAATGGCTTTGGACCCATTTGGCTATCTCTTCTCCTTGTATCTGTTTGCCAATGGCTGTTTTGATAGGCTTTTCCTTGGGCTTCCCTGGTGGATCAGATGGTAAAGCATCTGCCTGCAATGTGAGAGACCCGGGTTCAATCCCTGGGTTGGGAAGATCCCCTGGAGAAGGAAATGTCAACCCACTCCAGTACTCTTGCCTGGAAAATTCCATGGACTGAGGAGCCTGGTAGACTACAGTCCATGGGGTCACAAAGAGTCAGACATGACTGAGCGACTTCACTTTCACTTTCTCCCACTGCTCCTCTGTAATAAGAAATTCCTCTGTACCTGCTCCTAGCTCCCTGAGCATTTCCCAGCCTAAGAGCTTAGCTCTTGGCTTCATACTCCTTTTGAGAACTCATTTCTTTTCCTGACTTTAGCTCTTGCTGCTGTGTGGGTACCCACCCTCAGTTCCCTTCTTGGCCCTGTCCTCTTTCTTTACCCCGATATCTGAAGCATCAAGTGCCTAGTGAACATCAGCACTTAGATGTCTCACCATCACTCCACACTTAACGGCTAAAACCAAATCCACTAACTTCCTCCTAAACTTCTCCTCCCACCCCAACTTTCTCATATATCATTTCCCCAGTCATTCTCAAAATCTTTACTTACCCCTTACCCTTATTTTCCTACCCCCTAGGACTATTTGCTCTGTATCCCAGTCTAAACACATCACAAGGTTCTAAAGATATTCCCTAAAAATGTCTTGTCTCTAACACAAGATTTCCCTTTACCTCTGGACCCATATCTTAATTTTTGAAATGGACCTTAACCCTACCCTCTGCTCCATTAATGATCAAAGTGTATTCTCAGTGGTCAGTTGAATGCAAATTAATGTCTTCCTTGTAGACTTTTGCAAAAAATTACCTTAAAATCTAATGTCCAGTGGTTTTCAAAGGCCTCTGTTGGGAAAAATCTCCCCAAATTGAAGTTTTCTGGTGGACCCTTCATTCCACTCTTGGCATTCCCAAGATCTGATGGCTTTAAGGGCTACATGGATGACACAGTTGTGGAGATGGGTAGCTGTTATAGAGCCCAGGACTCCTCTCAGACTTTCAGATGTGATGCCAAACAGAACATCTCCCCATGGGGCCAATCCATACTCCAGCCCGTCGGCAGCCTTTGCTGAGTGTCAAGCCCCACAGCCTTTGAGGCGTTGCACACTTGGACCTGGTGTGCAAATCCCTTCTGCAGCTACCTTTGCCTAGTCATGCTCTGGTGCCAGGCCTTCAACTACGAGTGACTTTATGTCAGTCACACACAAATCATTGTTTCATCTAAAGGGATGTTAAGGACAACAGTTAAAATCATTTATATTTATCCTTCTGAATTGGATGTGTATGTTTCCTCAAATCCTTTGCTGAATAAAATGAGGTCTTCATTCTTAAGGGTTGTCTCCCTCCTGTTTCGCTCCTGGAAGATGAGGTCCCCCAAGGCTGGGGGTCTGGATCTACATCCTTTACAACTATGTCCCATGGGAGGACAGTGTCCAGGGCTATGCATATGCTCACTACAAATCTGTCCCCTGTGTTTGAAGCATTTCCACCTCTACGCAGATTTTTCTCCTCCATTGTCACCTGACGTCCTGACCATCCCTTCAGTTCATCCTGCACGCTGCTGCCAGATTGTTTTCTAACTCAGTTTTCATTACATCAATCCCTTTAAAAACTTTTTTTGCTTCCAGATAACTACAAGGCTCCCAGAATTATCCTTAGTCAGCCTTATTTCTTGGCTGTCTCTACCCACACTCTTGACGCCTCACTGAACCACAGATAACCTACCTCATGTCTCCCCCATGTCACCCGAGTTCAACTGGTTCTGCCCTGCGAGCCTCCCAGGAGCGGTCTGTGTCTTCCTCTCCTTCCTTGAGCCTTTTCTCACCTAATAGAAACATCCCTCCTCCTTTCTCTTTGATGTGGGTCCTGAGAGACTCTTGCTTTTGACTGCCAAGTCATTAGAGTTGTGGAGGCTTTCGTTAAACATTAAGGGCCCTGTCTGAACAAGGCGCTACATTCAGACACAGGAGGTATGTGGAAAGTTTTCTGAGGAAGGTGCTGTACACCAGGACATCATGTGAGGACCACAAGTCTGTAAGATGGGAGGCAAAACTGCCCATGAACTTCTACATCGAGGAAACACAGAGTATCAGATCTGGGATGGCAGGCGGGGTTGTGGTAGGGGGAGCAAAGCTCCGAGATCTTACAATAGCACAGTTCTCTCCTTTGAAAACTGAACCAACCACATGAGATCCAGAGGAGCAAGGTCACTTGTCAATGGTCACTTAAAAATGGGAAAAGTTTTCCGTGTGCACATTCTGTGATCTGATTTCCATGTCCTGGCATTGGGGTCATGACACTGGTGAGTATGTCATTTTTCCTAGCAGGCATCCAAGTGAGTCCCTGGGAATTTCTTTTTCTGGAGGAGAGATAATAGAAACTAACAAGGGAGATCTGGTGGGATAAAGATTGTGCAGTTGGCTTGGACTCCCCTTTAGGGCACCATAGGGAGACCTCAGCCACAAGCTTTCCTTACACATAGGAAAGACAGTTGATGGTGCCTGAAAGGCAAGTTTCTCTAGTAAATACCAAAATCTACATTTCACATGAGCACACAGATCCAAAGCTCTTGAGTGTCAGGCAGGCCTGGGGCTTTCCTACTCATCTTTGAGGTCCCATGACTCCAATGCATGCTTGTGAAACTGCTCCTTTCTCCACAGCTGCTTACTGACTGCCCCTTTACCTCAGCTTTCACCTTCACCTGTCCGAGGCTGCCCCCTTGTCCTTCAGATACCCAATCCATTGTCTTCCCAGTAGGCTGCATCTGATATCCTGCCCCAGGTGAGTTTGTTTTAAAGTATCAGCATTGACCACCTGAAGAGCCTTCTAGATGATGGCCTTTTCAGGCCATGAGACAAGTTGGGTTGGGGGTGGGGTGGGGTTTGATGTCGAGAGACTGGAGACCCATGGCGTCCTCAGAGCCTTTTGTAAGGAGTCACTTGACATGCAAACCATACTTTTTTCTCACCAGCAGGCTGAGTCTGTCTCATGGAGAGGCAGAACAGGCCAGGCTGGGCATCATTCCCATAGCAGCACTTCAAGAGGTTTCCCACCACTTCACTTTTCAACTCAATTTTAAAAGAATCTAACATGTTATCTTGAGAAGGAAATGGCAACCCACTCCGGGATTCTTGCCTGGAGAATCCCACGGACGGAGGAACCTTGTAGGCTATAGTCCATAGCGTCCCAAAGAGTCAGACGTGACTGAACGGCTTCACAACATGTTATCTGGCCTCAAAGGATTATTGGTAGTGGGATTTTTTTCAGCCCAATTTTGACTTTTTACCTGAGGTGAGGCAATGCAGAAGTGACAGTATCACACTAGAGGGATTTGGGGTCATGGGCCCAAGTTCCAGTCTAGGCTCTGTGGTTAACTAGCCCTGTGACCTTGTTTACTCCCCAAGGCTCCCTGGGGACCCGGTCAAGGATGTGGATCCTCTCTGCCTCAGGATACACTGAGCCCACGGTCAAAGTGAAACCTCTGGGACCGGGCACCAGCAGTTTCGGCTGTTGCTCCTCAAGCTTCAGAGTCTCCCTGGCACACAGAGCTGTGTGACTCCATGACTCAAAAGCAACCTGCAAGGTTCCTAAACAGGGGGGGCAGCCCTGCGGCCACCAGCCAGAGGCCACTGAACCTCTTTCTCGTGGCAAGATTCATAGCCACGTCTGAGCCTTCGTGTCCAAGATTTACCACACCGAGGTCCCCAGAGGCCTTGCGTTGGCTCACCTACCTGGTTGTGATAAGTCCTTTGAAGGGCAGCAACAAAGCTGCCTCTGCAGTGGGATGTCCTTCATCATCACCACAGCGCAAGTTCCTCCAAGGCAAATCCTCACTATTCACTCCTCTCTGGGGCCTCCGAGGGGGACACCGTGGGTGCCTGTACCTAGTACGTGCTCAGTAAATGTTGGTGAAGGGAATGAATGAACAGTTGACAAGCTAAGCTTCTTAGGCCTGGGGTCATGATGCATTCACATGTACCCAGAGGGATATTTTCCTTATCCTATCTCTGATTCCAAATGCCAAATTCCAGCAATGAGTTGGCCCGAAGCCACCACCCAAATAGTCAGATAAATGCAGCAATACCGGCCTTTACTTGTGAGCTTATCTGTTGTTTAATGAACAAACTGTGAGGCCACAGAAATGGCCTAGAGCAGGGCCAATCTCTGGTGAGGGAGCCACTGACTGACCTCAAACAGTAGGGTTACCTAACCTCTCTGGACCTCCTTTCCTTATCTATTAAAACAAGGGGATTGGGCCACATGACCTCTTTGAGCTGTGGATCTGATACCCAGGGTTCTTACCCTTTCTCTCAGCTTCCCTTCACAGCTTTCCCCAGCGTTCTCCCTCTTCACCTCTCTCGGCTCTTTTGCACGATTACCCTCAGGCCAGCCAGTGCCACCTATAGGCTCAGGCACTGGGCACTGACCTGGGATGTCAGGGAATGTGAGTTGCAAGTGGCCAGGTTTGGCCATCTCCTCTGGCTCTGCTCATTCTTTAAAGCCCCAGACGCATTCTCAGAATCTAAGGAAAGCTGTGGAGAAACACACAGTAATCAATATACTTTGAATACAGTGCTGGTTTCTGGACTCCCTGCAGGATTTACAACTCCTAAGATCCTTTATCCACCTACTACTTCAGGTTTCCAGTGTCCCAGAGGCTCTTTCCAGATCAGAACCACCTTTGTTGACCAGTAGAGTGTGATTTCCAGGTTGTTAAGTGAATGAATTCTCCTTTAACTTTGATGTCATTTAACTTTTCACCTGGGCCCCAACATCTTTCAGATGAGGAAGGCTTGATACAGTGGTAAATTATGCAGCCAGCGGAACCAGTGAGAAATATTCACAGGGAGAATGAGGGACATGTCTGGGACCCGCTTCATACTGACACTGTCCACAGCTGCCCTAAGCCTCAGTGGGCATCCAGGCTGATGGGATCTCTGGGTTTCTGCCATGGGGGAGCCTGTCTCATGGAGAACAAGTGCAAATGCAGACCACTGTATTCACTCCAAAAGTTTAATATCTACAATGACCCAGCCAGTGTTCTAGTCCCTGGGAATATAGCAGTGAACCAAATGAGGCCCTTGCTCTCAAGAAGTTAATTTGGACAAGACAGAGTCACCCATATTACCGTTAAGTGTTAGTGTTAGTCGCTCAGTCGTGCCCGACTTTTTGCGACCCCATGGACTGCAGCCCACCAGGCTCCTCTGCCCATGAGATTTTCCAGGCAAGGATACTGGAGTGGGTTGCCATTTCCTTCTCTAGGGGATCTTCCCAACCCCTGGGATCGAACCTGGCTCTCCTGCACTGCAGGCAGATTCTTTGCTGACTGAGCTACAAGGGAAGCCCTATTACTGTTAATATAAGCTCAGGTTACAGTTGTTCAACCAGAAGCATGATCAACAATAGGGTAGAGGAGAAAGAGATTATCCTGGGAAGTCTGGGTATAGCCTAATGAGCAGGACTTGAAGGAGGAGTATTGTTTTCAAGACATCAAGTTGAGGGAAAGGCATTGCAGGTTCAGAGAATGAGAAAACAACTGACAGGGGGAATTCACAGTTCCTCCTGCACGCCTGCCAGCGCCACTTGATTTCCAGGGTTCAGATGGACTCCCTATCACTGTGTGAGTATACTTACTGCTACAGCTCTGCCTCAGTTTCCTTATCAGAAAAATTGGGGAAATAACAGTGTTTCTTGATATGGGGTCGCAAAGAGTCGGACACAACTGAGCGACTGAACTGAAGTGAACTGAACTGAACTTGATATGGTAACTGTGAGGAGGAAAAGAGATAAAGCATGTTGAAGCCTTACCAGAGTATCTGGATGAAACACACAGAGTTCAGTAAACGCTGCTGCTGCCTTTAGTCCTCAGTCTCCCACAAGAGTGTGGATAACAAGGGATAGTATGGGAATAGTTGGTAAGAGCGGAGTCTCTAGACTGGAGTTGTGTCCTTGGGGGTGATCACTGAAGAAATGTGTCCTGGCGGGCAGATAACCACACCTTCTTGGATACTCTGAGAGGCCTGGGAATGAGATGATCTCTAAGCTCCCTTGGTGGTCCATGTGTCAGCAGTTGTGACCCTGGTGCCATGGAGTAATTGGTGGTCGTGGGACACTGATGTGGCATGAATGCAACTCTAGAGCCACTCTCCACCACATTTCCTTGGCTGTGCTATCTCTCTTCATTTCCTATCCACCCGCTTCCTTCTCCTTGACCAGTCAGAGGAAATCATCTCACCAAAACAATTAGTCTCCAGGGGCTGTCCTTCAGCTTTTTGTCTCTCCTGAGGGTATTCTCATTTTAACAGGCACCTGAAGCAGTTCGGTGGAATTGTTCACGTGTGGCACTCTTTCCACTCTGTGGGAGCCTGCAGGCTAGGAGGAGGAAATACTAATAAGCGTGATGCCGTCACAAGCATGAAGAGATACTAGCACAGAGGGGGGCCCAAGAAGCCTTTATGTGAAAGGTGGGACTTGTGCCGAGCCTTGGAATGTGGCTAGGATTTTGATGGTGAGCAGAAAAGAGGGCTTTGGCAATGCTTGGAGGTAGGACCGAGCAGTGTGGTTGGGATAATGAGACCAAAGGAGCTAGAGTCACATTGGGAAGCATTAATAATTTCCACTGGTGGAACCAGAAGTAGGGGTGAGGATGCTGAGGGAGGATGCAGGAGAGGCATTGCTCTCTTGACTCCTTGGCTTCTAATCTGTGTACATACTCTTCTGCTAGGAGGCTAGCTTATGTATACTCCTATACAAGGAAACTAGAGGAAGTTTTAAGAAAACAGGAAATCCTACTAGCTAAACTGTATGTGTGGGTGCTAAGGCAGCAGGCCTCTTCAGAACTAATTTATGAGTCTTGCAAAAAGGTCTTAAATTTCCATCTAATTTAGCTTATATCTCATTGTCAACAAGAATGGAGTTTGATGATCTCTTCCACTACATTGGGCTTAAAAGGGCTTTCTACTGCTTCCCAAATCAAGGCTGTCTACAGTGGATGAAAAACTGGCCCCACTGAGATATCTGTGATTTATTTATAGTGCTGAGTATTTAGGAGGTCCTCTTCAATTCTGGGATATTTTTAGCTAATATTTCTTTGCATATTTCCTAGATCGCCAGTTAGACAAACACTGGGTCTGACAGATTCATCCTTCATGTTTCTTACCTGCTCTTTTATATTTCTCATCTCTTTTATCTCTTTGTGCCACATTGTAAGGTACTTCCTTGACTGAATTTCCCAGCCATCACTTCTACTGTTATGTATTTGGCTTTTCAGTCCATTCATTCAGGTTTGTATCTCAAAAGCCAAAGTATTAATGTCCATTGTCTGTTCATCCTTTTATGGATGCAATGTCTGCTGGTGTCTTTGAGGCCGTTGATGCAACATATTCTAGAGCCCTATTTCATCGATTATGAACTCTTCTGTTTACAGTTCGTGAAATAAACTCCCTTCCAACGGCATTAGCTGCTGCTGCTGCTGCTGCTAAGTCGCTTTAGTCATGACCGACTCTGTGCGACCCCATAGATGGAGCCCATCAGGCTCCGCCCTCCCTGGGATTCTTCAGGCAAGAACACTAAGAGTGGGTTGCCATTTCCTTCTCCAGTGCATGCAAATGAAAAGTGAAAGTGAAGTCACTGAGTTGTGTCCAACTCTCAGCGACCCCATGGACTGCAGCCTACCAGGCTCCTCCGTCCATGGGATTTTCTAGGCAAGAGTACTGAGAGTGGGGTGCCATTGCCTTCTCCCACAGCATTGGCAGTCACCAAATATTTGGTGAGTCTTAATTATATGCTCGTCTTTGTGGCTGAATTTCTTTGTCAGCTGGGCTGCTTCTGTTCCCCACCTTTTGGGGAAGGACTGGAAGAAGCCAGATATTCTGCTGCAGATTGTACTCTCTTTTCAAGAAGAGGAAGGCGTGCTTCTAGTCAGAATACCTTAGTACCGAGGCTGCAGGGCTTGGGTATATTCTGTGTCTCCAGCCCCACTCCTCTCTATCCATAGCTTCTTTGGGCAGAGCCCCACTTCAGCTGCCACTTGGTAGGAGGAGAGAAGATACATAAGAGCTCCTGGGGCCAGCTCTTCAATCTGCTGGTTGTCCCTACTTTCTCTCCAGCTTCCTGTATCCATGGCCTTCAGTGTGGAGCCCTACTGGGTTTTGTCTTGCTTATGGAGGGATACTCTTCTCTCCCATATGTATTTTGATTTGTTTCCTTCATTAGGTTGATCCCAACATTTTTTACACTACCAGAATTTCTGGCCCAAGGAGGGCTACACTTCTTTTCTTATAATTCACTTATGAAGGTAAAAACTATCTTTTCTATCACTTTCAGAGACTGGGGGTGACAAGGAAAGGCTGTAGCATGTGCTTCATCCATCATCTTGAACCAGAAGCTTACTGAGAATATTAAAAATAAGGTGTCACTAATTTCTGAAAGCAGTTCCAACAAAGGTGCTCCAGTGATGTTTTGGTGATATTAGACTGAGTAGTTAGGCTTACAGGAGAATCACCTGTTTGGGCATGAATTGACTGATGTGGTAGTTAACTTAGCAGTCATGTGGCTCTGAGGCCAGACCCTGTGACACTGAAGCAGCATCGTTGATGTCGTAGGTACTCTAGACCTCACCTAAGGAAGGGTCCAGAGTTAGACAGGGTAACATAGAAGTATCAAGGGATGAATAGCGAAAAAAGATACACCTGGAGACCCAGAAGAATAAACATAGGCTAGACATGGAGGTTAGTGTCCTGGCTGAAGGAAAGAGCCGCAAGCAGAAATGCAAACACGTAAAAATGGCTTATCAAAGAATGGGTGAAATGCAGAACATGGGCGATTTTCGTCAGGCGTAAGAATTCCAATAATAAAAATTTCCTCAAGGCAGGGTAAACTTGCAAAAAGGCAATGATTGAATCCTTGATAAGTGGTAGAGACAGTTTGAAAAATGCTCCAAATGATCTGTGACCAGCTGGAACTTAGAAGTAAGACACAATCAGCATTGTTATAGTTTTTAATGATGCTGTATTGTTAATGTAGTTGTGTCACAGCAGGAGATAATTCACTTTCCAGTTCCACCCCATACTGTGTGTGACTGGGGACAAGTTCCTATACCACTCTGAGACTTCCGTGTCCTTGCCAGTAAGATGGAAATAAGAGAACCTTCCTTGCCTTGAGATAGCATACGTGAAATATCTATATAAACCATAAAGTGATATAATCAAATGGAAGACATGATTTTTCTGGAACCTCCTTCTAACTCTCTAGGACTTCAGGAGCAAAGCAGAAACTAACCATCTAGTGATCCCTGAAAGCATCTCCAGCTTCAGGTAAGCATTCCACGGGTCCCTACAAGGTTCTGATATGCTACCACCACTGCACCAGACACATTCTCCCAAATATTCCACTCCTTCACTGAGAGCCTTCTCTGCTTCTGCCAGGTAATGGCCATGTGAGGAACATGGCTGACAGGTCCAGGTTGAGCTAGAGCTCGTGACCCAAGAATGAAGGCAGGCCTTCAACTAGTAAGTATAAAAATGAGATGAGGTTTGTCAAAGGGAGCATGTTGGGCCCTATGTAACTTCCAGATCTTCCAAGTCCTCCAGGTGAAGTCAGGTGCCCCCCTTAAGCTGAGTCTTAAAGATAGCAGGTGTTTACCGAAAGAAAAAACCACCAAGTGGTGACCTATTTCAGGGAGATAGAACAGTGTGTACAGACACCCCTGATGGTTAAGAAGACAGTGCTTGTACCAAAAGCAGGGAATCTCCCTCTTTCCAAATTATGCAGGCATTATTCTGGTAATCAGGAGCAGGCATTATTTGTGCTGAAGGTCTCTGGAAGAGTAAGGCTGTAATTTCTTGCATGGTTTCTTGACCTGTCAGGGGAGTGAAGTGGGGGCCTAGACCCAGGTGCATGTGGGCTCCCCTGAATTGACTTCTGCCATTTCTCATTAAAGTCACTCATGACATGGGACACAAAAATGAATCCCTGTCTCCATAAAAACCCAGTTAAAATAACACAAAGGAATCTTTACTCAACAGAATATTTGAGAATAGATTTTTCAGTTTGCATGCTTCCAAGTGGGTAGGGAGGGAGGAATTTTGATCTTCCCACTCCTTAGGACTGGCATCAATGCCGCTGTTGAAAGTTTGGAAGCCCTTAACCCCCGGATGAAGGCTGTCCCTGGGGCTAAAGTTTAGTTGAGACAAAAGTTGTGACTTGCCTGCTAGTGATGCCAAGTTCTAAATGGAAGCTCTTATCAGTGGTCCTGAGAAACCAGGTCCAGAAGGTATGGAGGAAAACTTGCGCTTGCTATGACAGGATGTAGGTAGAGATTACTTCTGGATGAGCACTCTGGACATGACAGGCTCTGTGACAATGGATGAATAACGTGTTTGCCAAAGAGCACTTTTCATACTTATGCTGCTGCTATAGGAAGCAGTCATTATCTTACACCATGGGAGCTATCATCCTGAAAATTAGGGCCCCAGAAATGATAAAGTTGTCCTTGAAGTTTGGCTGAGTTCTGAGTATCATTCCCCAGTTTTATGGGAGCCATAGCTTTGCTCCCATGGAACTAAGTTTTCAAAGGTTAATGTTTTCCACAATAGCAGTGCATCTGTATCACCAGGGCAGAGTTCAAAGTGGGCATTCCTGAAACAAGGGTTTCTGTATAGCTCATCTATGAAGAGCATCAGGACTAGGGATATTGCTGCCCAGCCCCTACCCCACCCAGGGAATATCAAAATAGAAAAAATAGAGATATAATCTACTGCCAGCTTAGCTATTACTCTTCAGGTCTTATGAAAACTACACAAAATTCCATATACAAACAAACCAGGAGCAGGTTTAATAACTGTATGAAGCTCCCATTTCTATGAAAATCAGATTGCAGGCAATGGTTATTCAGAGCTGATGATTTGGGAATTGGTAAGCACATGGGAGGAAGATATGCACCTCAACCCACCCTTTAGGTCCAGCAGGTGAGAGGTGGGAGTGAAGGCCCCCATCCTCAAATCACCTCTAAACATTCTGATCCAGTAGAAGTCATAGGCTTTGGCCGATGTCTTAAATCGCCAAGATACCATTTAGTGGACCTGTAACCTTGGTTGGGCAAGTTATGTAACCTCCCTGAGCCTCAGATTCCATAGCTGTGCAGTAGAGGTCACACCTACCTCCTATAGTGATCAGAAGGGTGTTAAAGAGTTCGTTTCCTTAGAGTGCTGGGTATAAGGGCTAGCACATATTCATTCCCCCATCAATGAGAGCTAAGCAATATACACAATAAAATAAACGCCTTTCAAAAGACAGAAATGTCAAGAAGGAGAAAACATTTCCTAATGGGTAGAAAATCATGAACTGGTTGGTTTACCCAAAACAGTCCCAATTTATGCCTGTTGTTCCAGTGCCATCACTAATCGCACTCCCTTTACTCCAAACTCCCCTCTTTGGTCAATACATTTTCTGGTCACCATAATGATGAATTTCAGGCGTGCTTTCAGATGTGCTACCTGCAGCATCAAAACAACAGGGGTAGAAGCTATTCACAACGATAGTGGCTGCCTTTTATAGAATGCTAAACTTTACCGTGCTGTATCTAAACCTCACAACTGGTCCCGTAATGATTTTTTATTATTACGTCCATTTTAGAGATGTAGTTTGAAGAGATTAAGTAACTTGCCCAACAGTATAGATTTCACCAAGTGTAGAGGGTAGGGCGATGGCCCCAACTTCCTGTACTTTGGGGCAGGCCTCTGTGTGCCTTTCAGTCTGGAGCAAGGCAGAGCAGGCAGTGACTCTGTCAGTGACGAGAGCAGCCCTGGAAATTCCCCTTAGCAATGAGGCTGGTTTCCTTGACCTCCAGGGCCTGGACCACAAAAACCCCTGGGGAGGGCACAACTCAGATCTATTGCCTCTGACAGAGCAACAGAGCCAATAGCAGCTTTGCCTCCAGGTTGTGGTGTGGGGAATCCAAACAGGGCTTGAATGTTTGAACCCTCTGCTCCAGTGCCTGAGCCCAGGACATAAGATCAGTCCCAAACATCACCATCTTCGTTACTGTCCTTTCCTCTGAGTTGTTATCTCAAGGTGTTAACTCATGTAAAAACATTAGCAGCACATGATGGTCAAGTCCTCTTTCTCTGACCTTTCCTGGTGTCTTTTAGAGTAAATCTCGGTCTATGGATCCTAGTACTACTTGTGGATCACACTGAAGTGACTCAGCAGCAGCAGCATGTGTGCTACCAGTAAATGTACACACATGTATGCATGCGTGATCATAATAACTAGCACTTATTGAGCACTTACTGTGTGCCAGACACTGTTCTGTGCACTTTGTGGGTAATATTCTCATTTAATCTGTATACTGGCTCTAGGAGGTAGGCACTACCAGTACTGAAGTCCAGAATCTACCAGTAGCTTGCCCAAGTTCATGTAGCTTCTGAGTGGCAAACCAGGACGCAGATCCAGGAAGTGTGGCTCAGAAGCATGCCCTTGCCCACTCTGTGACCCCTGCTTTCTTCTCTCTCCTCTCTTTTGTAGCAGACAGTAGCATTTCATATCCTACTTGCTTCCACAGGCCTGGAGTCTCCTTAAGCAAGCACTAGGTAGGCCAGGGGATGGGACAGCATTGTCCTCCTTCAGCTAGGATTGTGCGCTTTCCAAATCACTGTCTCTTCTCTACAAAGCTTTCCAGATTTTCTCACCCTACAGTCACCTCTCCTTTATTTTCCTTTATTGCTTATGGCTGCAGCCAGCTTTTGGTGTACATTTTTGGTGACATTTCTAGCATGTTTTTTATCCCAATGCAACACAGGTGGGGGCCTCTGTGTGCATGTGACTTGTGGCATGTGGCTTGACTCTCAGATTAGATTGTAAACTATCCTGCGTCTCACCCCCTTCCCCTTCTAGCAAGTCTATGCGGCACATTTCTGTGATTTAGGAAAAAACCACCTTAGGAAGGATAAACTTTGGACAAGGCACTCCTTCAGGGGAACGTGGACCTCATTCCAGGCCCTCGAGCTCCCTGTGTTTCTTCCCCATCCTATCCCATGCCATTTCCCACCCTGCACCAGCCTCTCTGTGCCTGGCAGTAGGGCTAACAAGGAGGTGTTCCATGTATATCTTTTGGCTGCTTGTAATTCTAACATAGGAACCTGTTAAAATTGTTACAAAGATTTATAAAAACTAAGAGGACTATAAGGGTGATTTTCCCTTTAAAATGTAAATCTGGTTTATTCAATTAGAAGACATTAAATCAAAAAATAAACAAAGAAGCCAGCATTTAAATGGATGACTACATTTCCAAGGAACCAAAGTTGGCTGCAGCAAATGCTGCTCACGACAAATTTGACAAAAGCTTGAGAAAGTAGGAAAGTCTCAGTACCACCACCGCCATTTACAAACCATGGCAATTTAGGAAAATCACAAAACCGCTCTCCCAGCCCCAGACTGTGCATCTGTAAAATGGGACTATTGATGCAGCGCCCCCTACCCCCCACCCAATGAGAGGGCGATGTGATCGTTAGAGGAGAGAGTGGTTAGTGAAAACATCTCTGGAGTAATGGTAGGCAGAGTTAGAATTTAGGGTCACTATAGCCAGGAACATCTGTTAAGTAATCACTAAAGCAAAAAAAAAAAAAAAAAAAGAATTTTTTTTTTTCATGTACAGTAAGAGTGCATGCTTTACATATGCATCAGTTTCTGGCAAACACTTAAGCTTAGGAATAATTGGAGATAGTTGCAGCTTTTTGTCAATGTTCAAGAAAAGATGGCATAAGGAAAGAACCTAGGGAGAAACACATGCAGCTCTTCAGTTTCCAGGGGGATTTTAGTGGGTGACTTGGGCACTACACATAGCTTCTTTTGGTTCCAAGACAACTAGCTCGTTTGCTAAGGGAGGCTTCATAGGTTGAGTATGGGGAGCGGGCAGTATTATCAGGGCTGAAGAAGCCCAGAGTGGTAGGACAGTTCTCAAATGGAAGAGTGCTAAGCCTTAGAATTAAGTCTTATTGAATGGCTTTGAAAAGGAGTTAAAAGGAGGAGTCATGGTACAGGCACCAGCATTTCAGCAGATTGGAAAGCGCTTTAGAGGTAGAGATGAATGCCAGACAGATGAGGAGAAACTATGGGAAGCTGAGGGAGTGGGCAGAGAAGAGGCTGAGGGCTGTCAGAGTGGGCAAAGACAGGTGATGCATTGCATGGGGGAAATGACCCACATTATGTTTATGATTCATTCATCCATTATTAACTTTTCTAGAACCCTGAACTTCAACTATGTGCAAAGCATGGTGTTAGGATTCCAGTTCGGGTGGGTGGAAGGTGTGGGAGCGGGTAGGAGGAACACAAAGAGAATATTATCTCTGCCTTTAAGAAGCTCCTGCTACAGCTAAAGAGAAAGACACGAATACATACAAAAATAGCAAGGTTTTATGTGATAAACTCCGAATGAAAGGAGTATGCAAATTACAAAGGTGGAACAGCAAATGGATCACTCTAGACAGAGGAAGGAGATGGGAACTGGGGACTGTCTCCCAGAGAGACAGTCCTGGTCTTGTGGTGTTATTAGGATTTCGCTGGAATTAGATGGTAAATTGCTTTTGGTGACAGCGTAGGACCTGTATTCAGATACATTCTGAGTGTTTCCATAGAAGGCATTGGTCTTAAAATACTGCTGAAGCCCTAGTAATGTTGGGGATTTTTAGGCATATATACAGATGTGAAGACATCTGTATAATCCAATCCACATCATGTATGAATTAAACCATATTATTTGATCCAGTGTGGCTAAAAATGTCTGGCCCCTCTTAAAAGGCTACAGCATGCACATATAAATAGCTTACAGAAAGGTTAATTGGAACCAGCAGAGTAGGAATGAGGTTACCATGGGTTTTCAGGATACAAGAGTCATTTAGAGGCTCCTCCAAGGTGGTGCCTTCTCAGTTCTCTGGAACTAAGAAATTGTTAATTCCAAAACCAAAGGAAGGAGTATATATAAATCTTATTTATAAATGAGCAATCAGCATTGTTCACATGCCCTACCAGAACTTTGTTTAAAAAAAAAATGAAAAGATGCTTTTAATTAATTGTTAAGTCAAGAAAATAAAGATAATAAGTATACTTCTTTCAACTTAGACTTTTTCAGCTGTTTTAGTTTGAAGTGGCTATTTCATCAGAGATGGCACAATGCCTTGACATAGTTACTACATAATCACTTGTATTATATACGACTGGCAATATTATTGACCATTTGAATGAAGTGCTGTAGGGATAAAGAAGAGGGAGTCATTCTCCCTGGAGTATGGAGGTCATCATTCTCTTCTTGTCTTGAGAATAAAGGGATTGGAAGCCTAAAGAGGAAATGAAATTTGTCGAAGTAGCAGGAGCTTCTAGCAAAGCATGGTAAAATGGCTGAGTAGTGTTGAGGATACTAACAAGGTTGGCAGACATGAAGTTAGCATCACACCCATATACCCAGTTGTGCCATATTCTCCAGTAATACTGGTCTCCTCAGGCACAGGTGTATATATATATATCTGTGGGGCTTTGCCAGGCAAGGGTAAGCAAAAGGGGTGCCATGGACTCAGTAATATTTTGAGGCTGTTATAAGAAGAACTATGGCTTCTAGGCCAGATACAGAAGAAGCTCAAGATAGGAGGAAGTTCAAAGACATAGAGAAAGTGGTGATAGCACTGGCTTAGAGATCCCGGTGAGGCTGGAGAATATTTGAGTGAGGGGACTGGAGTAAATGAGCTGGAAGGTGATGAGAGGATGAGGATGGGATGTCAGAGTGGGTGCAGTTTCTGATGATGACAAGGTTTCACTTATGCCTCTCAAAGTGTGCTGAGGTGGAGGAAGACGGTCACTGAAGGTGCAGTCATCAACAAACTGCAGCCAGGGTGTTGCTTTGATCAGCACTAAGGACCTGTAGTGCCTTAGGGTAAAGTGGAGAGGAAGACTCAGAGAAAGAGGCTAAAGCCTTCATTGAGGAGGGAAGTCAGGGTAAAGGGGTAGACAGCATGAACTTCAAGGATTTTACAGTATTTTAGAAAGAAAAAGAGAGTGATGGTCTAGAGGCTGCACCCGGGTTCCTGACACTGAAACTGGAGATTGTACCATTGAAAAAAATCCTCTGCTTGAGAGGGTAGAAAGGAAAACAGTGTCCCCAGGGGTCAGAGATGGATTTGAAGGGTCACTGAGGGAAGAAGAGGAGTTTGGTGGAGTCTGGCAAAGTAGGCAATGGGAACTGGGTGGGGGCAGTGGGGAGAGGGCATGCAGAAAGTGGTAGCAGTTTCTGAAATCGCAAGAAAGCTTAGTGACAGCTGTGGTGCACCTCTCAGTGAAGTCTGGGGCTACTTATACCCTCAAATGAGTTCAGCTGTGTCAGCTTTGGATACTTTGTAGATGGCAAATTATGATGAGCATGGTTCCCAGATTATGCTTTCTGAAGCCCTTTATGTCACTTTAAAGTGCATGGATGAAAAAATTACACAAAACAGATGTAGGGTTGGACCACTAGTCTTACAAAAATAACACAGAAGTAATCAGACATCGAAGCCAATTAATTTCTTTTTATGTTAAGTCCTATATCATCTGTCTTTCCAGTCTTCTCCCCTGCTATTTGCCCTACACTCCACCAGCTATACCAGACTAGCCCTAACTTCCCAAGCACATGGCCCACGTTTGAGCCTCCTGTTGTGTGTGATGTTCCTCCATCCAGTATAACCCCTGGGCTGGGGTCAGGTTAGTGTTGCCAGGTTTACCTTTATACCCTCTCCTCATTAAATCAGCTGAGCATTTTCCATTGCCTCAGAAAAGCAGAATGCAGAAGGGAAAAATACTTTCCTGGCTTTTGAGTCTCAAAATCCAGGCCCTATAGGGGTAGGGAGGACTGTCCACAGTGGTGGCTTTGGGAAAAGGTTGGGTGATAGGAGTGCCTAAACCTCCTTCTCCCACATAGATGTGAAGTAGCCTCAGGCTGGAGGAAGAGGGAGAGACAGAAGAGGAGAGCTGACAGACAGGAGGTGAGCTGCCCGCACAAGCACCTAGGGCCTTGCTTCCAGCCTAGGCTGTCTGCGGGAGTGGGACGCGGCTGGCCTGCTCTTGCATTTCCCCCACTAACCAGAGTTTCTGTCATTAACAGTCCCAGCCTGCCAACCTGTCTCACTTTGGCTTACATTATGCTTTAAATTTGTTTTCACTGCTGTTATTTACAGTTTTGGACATCTGAAGTTTTAAAAGCCCAGATTTCAGGCCTCTCTTAAGGAAAACTCAGATCGGCCCACACTGGACCCACAATCTCTGTGGCCAACAGTCTGTTGTCCCTTTCAGCAGGGCTGGCATTCCCCCACTTCCTTTGATTATTATCTGTTATTCTCTGACCCAATGCCTGCCTGAATTTTTTGGCTCTAGAGCCTCAGATCTCTGATGCCCAGTGAGCTAAGTGCTAGGCTACAAGCTGGCATACATGACCAGTCTTGATAAGTCTAGTTATAGTCTCAGAGACAAAGCAAATCTACCTTCCCCCAACACTGAGAACAATAGCTGGTTTCCTCAGTGGAAAGCTGCAATAACCCTCTGTTCTCTCCCCAAGTCTTCCCAGACTTGGCAGAGGAAAGACTTATCTTTCACCTTGCAAAAAATGCCAGACTCAGAGAAAAGCAAAGACAAATATGTGATATGCTCTCACAGGTCACAGTGATTTACATCCACTGACAGAGCAGGGCAAACACTGGCTCAGCCTAAGAGGCTAAACTGCGTACCCAAGGTCCCAAGTTAGTGGTAGAGTTTAGAACCCAGACCTCCTCTCTTCCCAGCCAGTGCCCTTGAAGACTAGACTGCTTTATTCTGCCTTGGAGAAGGGCTGGTGGGAAGCCCTTCCCTGGGACCAAAGGAAAAACACTCCTACCAGTTCATTCTCCAACCATGGAGTCAAAGATTAGGCCACAAGTTTGACCATATCCCAACTCACTTAATGAAATTTTCCGAGTTTATTTTTACTTCTAAACACATGTGTTTAACAGATATGTTTCTAAAAAGAGCTCCTATCTGCTCTCATCCTTTCAGAATAAGTTTTCTAAAGCTGATTCGGACTACCTGGACTGTGTAAAGACAGCTGGAGGCACAGAACTGACAAATCAACGAGATACCACTAATCTCTGATGGGCCTGGGCACATGAAGGTTTTCCAGGCCTGCCCTTCCCTTCTGCTCTTTTGTTGAAGTTGTATCACTGCGTAGGAGCAGTCATTCCGGAAGGAAGGGCTATGTATTGAAAGTGAGCTCAATACATTCTACTACTCTCTCTAAGGACCTGGCTGTTGTCATGGTTACTTTTTTCAAGATACCACATTGGGACTTTCACTCTTATTCCACACTGGAGAGGAAATCAACAAGCAGGGAAGTCTGCATCCAGAGGGATCTTAGGAGAGCAAGACTTTCCCTCACTTCTATCCTAATAGAGTTCCTGTTCTGTAGAGGGAATGTGCCCTACATTCCAACCTTCTCCTGACAATGCTCCACTCTCTGTCATTCCTGGGCAGGCTGAATTGAGTCACACCTTTCCCCTGCAAGTGGTGGGAAGCTCTTAGGAGCAAAATTGGCCCAGCTCCTATCATGGTGGCAATCCACAGCTTGGCAGTGACTGGGGCAGGCAGGTCTGGGAGGAGCACAGCAATCTCAAGCAGGCAGCTCCACAGCCAGCGCATAGACAGAATTTGCACAGCTCAGTGCAAAGTGAAAAGGCGGAGCCTCTTGTTCCAAAAGCAGGGAGGGAAAGGCCTTTTCCTATCTTCCATGGTCTTTCCGCCTTTTAAAGTTTGCCATTTGCTGTTGTGCTCTCCTGGGCACAGGGATACTCTTAGGGCAACCACCCTGTGATGACTCAGGCCCCTTGGCTGTGCACCAGTCCTGTCCTTCTCCCATCTGTGCCCAGCCATGTTCACTGGGCAGGACAGACTAGGCATCTCTTTTTTTTCTCCACTCTCTCCAGCCTAAGGGAAAGGCAGATTCTCAATAGACAAGTAGGAAAGCAAAGTACTAGACTCACTCTTCCCTATGTTTCTTCTAGGACACTGTTCAAATCTTTTTATTGTATTGATGGGATTGCATGGTTTACACTAGCTCTTATCTCTTTCCTTCATCCTTTTAAAACCACTTTATTGAGGCATAATTGACATATAATAAACCTCAAATATTTAAAGCATGCAATCTTATGAGTTTTGACACATATCTATGTATGGATATACATGAATGAGATCATCACCAAAATCAAGATAACATTTTCATCATCCTCTTGTAAGCCATCCCTTCCTCTGCCTCATCCTCAACTACAAATCTGCTTCCTATCACTATGGATCAGTTTACATTTTTGAGAATCTTATCTCAGTGTAATCATATAATCTGTACTCTTTTGTCTGGCTTCTTCCACTTAGCATATTGGTTTTGAGACTCATTTATGTCATTGTTCAGTTCAACAATTTGTTTCTCAATATTGCTGAGTAGCATTCTATATAGTTTATCCATTCACTTGTTAATGAACCTTCAATTTGTTTCCTAGCTTTTTGGCTATTTCACATAAGACTACAGTGAACACAGGCATACAAGAATAGAATGTGGTAGCTATATTTTTAACTTTTTAAAAACTGCCAAATTATCTTTCAAAGTACCAGAAGTATCAGAGTTGCAGTTGTTCCACATTCTCACTAACACTTGATATGCATCAGTCTTTTAATTTTAACCATTCTAGAAGTATCTGATTGTGGTCTTAATTTGCCTCTCCCTAAACCTAGATAGCATATTGAAAAGCAGAGACATGACTTTGCCAACAAAGGTCCATCTAGTCAAGGCTATGGCTTTTCCAGTGGTCATGTATGGATGTGAGAGTTGGACTGAGAAGAAAGCTGAGCACCGAAGAATTGATGCTTTTGAATTGTGGTGTTGGAGAAGACTCTTGAGAGTCCCTTGGACTACAAGGAGATCCAACCAGTCCATCCTAAAGGAGATCAGCCCTGGGTGTTCTTTGGAAGGATTGATGCTAAAGCTGAAACTCCAGTACTTTGGCCACCTCATGCAAAGAGTTGACTCATTGGAAAAGACTCTGATGCTGGGAGGGATTGGGGGCAGGAGGAGAAGGGGACGACAGAGGATGAGATGGCTGGATGGCATCACGGACTCGATGGACTTGAGTCTGAGTGAACTCCAGGAGTTGGTGATGGACAGGGAGGCCTGGTGTGCTGCGATTCATGGGGTTGCAATGAGTCAGACGTGACTGAGTGACTGAACTGAACTGAACTGAATTACTAATAACTTTGAGCTGTTTTTAGCGAGCTTACTGGCCATTCGTTTATCTTCTTTTTTTAAAAAAACTCCAGCCCCCACATCAACCTACTTCACTGAGCAGGTAAGAGGAGACCCAGCCCAAATCAGTTGTGGAGGCCAGCAGGGCTGGGCCAGCCATATATCTTCTCTTGTGAACCATCTGGTCAAATATTTCCCCTTTTTGCTTTGTTTGCTTTGGCAGCACCATACAGCTTGCAGGGTCTCAGTTCCCTGACAAGGGACTGAACCTGGACCTGGCAGTGAAAGCCTGGAATCCTAACCATTAGGCCACTAGGGAACTCCCTCCCCTGTTTTATAAAATTGTTTTGTCTTATTGAATTTTAAGAGGTTTCTTTTTTTCTTTTCTTGTTTTGAAATCAAGTATTTTGTCTAATATATGTGTTCCAAATATTTTCTCCTAGTCTGTGGTCTGCTTTGCTTTCCTACTGTCTATTGAAAATCTTAAGTTTTTTAACTTTTGATGAAGTCCAATTATTAATTTTTCTTCTGTGTTGTGCTTTTTATATGTATTCTAAGGAACCTTCACCACCTCAAGATTACAAAGATTTTTTTTCTCTTGTTTTCTTTTAAAAGTTTAGCAGTTTTAGGTTTTACATTTAGATCTGTGATTCATTTTGAGTGAATTTTTGTGTATGGTGTGAATTAAGGGTTGATGCCTCTCCCACCCCTTACCTCCTTAACCATATCCAGTTGATCCAGCACCATTTGTTGAAAAAAGTTTTCTTTCCCCATTGAACTGTCTTGGTACCTTTGTTTAAAATTGGCAGTATATGTATAGGACTCTCTGGACTCTCTATCCTGTTCTACAGATCTCTATGTTTATTTTTTGCCAATACCAAACTTTTGATTACTGTAGCTTTATAGAAAGTATTGAAATATAGCAATAAGGTTGGTAACTTGGAAGACAAATTCTCCAACTTTGTTCTTTATAAATTACTTTGCAAGATTTCTCTGGTGGTCCAGTGGCTAAGACTCAATGCTCCCAAAGCAGGGTTCAAGCCTTGGTTGAGGAATTAGACTGAGAGTCCTTAGTCCTTAGTCCCTGCTGTGACCGAGTTCTCATGCCACAACTAAAAGATCCTGCACGCTGCAACTAAGACCCAGAGCAGCCCAATAAATACCTTTGCCATGGAAGTGTGCTTCTCAGATCTCCTTCAAAAGAACCTGCTTTTGGAAGTGTGGTTGATGACTCTAACGCTATGGATTCACCAGCAAGTTCACAAAAAGGCTATCTTTCTCTTGGTAGCTCCAACCAGTGACTGAGTATGGTGTGGGTATTTTGATAACCCATTCCATCCAATGCAAGACTCTTCCAAAAGGCAATCTTTGCCTGGGGACACCTCTTTCCTAACTAAAACTCTCAGAATTACACTCTGGTCTGAAGCCCTTCACATACAATTCTTCCCTCCTTGTCTCCTTACATGGGTGCCCGACCTGCATTGGGATCTGACAGTGTTCTTGTCTGTTCCTGCTCCCTTTCCCACCTTTTCTCCTTCCCATTTTGCTCTAGAAATCTCTTGCATATCTAAATCCAGTATCCCTGCCTGCTTCTCAGAGGTCCCTAACTAACCATACTTTGGCTATTTGCATTTCTGTATACATGTCAGACTTTATTTTTTGGGCTCCAAAATCACTGCAGATGGTGACTGCAGCCATGAAATTAAATGACGTTTACTCCTTGGAAGAAAAGTTATGACCAACCTAGACAGCATATTGAAAAGCAGAGATATTACTTTGCCAACAAATGTCTGTCTAGTCAAGGCTATGGCTTTTCCAGTGGTCATGTGTGGATGTGAAAGCTGGACTGTGAGTGCCCAAGAATTGATGCTTTTGAACTGTGGTGTTGGAGAAGACTCTTGAGAGTCCCTTGGACTTCAAGAAAGTCCAACCAGTCCATCCTAAAGGAGATCAGTCCTGGGTGTTCTTTGGAAGGAATGATGCTAAAGTTGAAATTCCAGTACTTTGGCCACCTCATGCGAAGAGTTGACTCATTGGAAAAGACTCTGATGCTGGGAGGGATTGGGGGCAGGAGGAGAAGGGGACGACAAAGGATGAGATGGCTGGATGGCATCACCGACTCAATGGCCGGGAGTCTGAGTGAACTCCGGGAGTTGGTGATGGCCTGGGAGGCCTGGCATGCTGCAGTCCATGGGGTCGCAAAGAGTGGGACATGACTGAGTGACTGAACTGAACTGATACATCTTGAAATCAGCTTTGTTTTTTGAAACTCTAAACAAAAAGCCTGCTGGAATTTTAACTGACAGTTCATTGACTCTACAGAACAATTTAGGCAGAATTGCCACCTTAACGATACAGCCTTAGAGCACAAATCTGATATATCTCACCATTAGATCTTCAATTTCTCTCAGCAGTGTTTTGTACTTTTTGATGTAGCAATCTTAAACATCTTTTTTTTTTTTTAAATTACAAGTATTTTATGGCTTTTGGTCCTATTGTATTGGAATGGTTTAAATTTTTTTTTCAATTGATTGCTACTAATGTAATACAATTGAATTTTGTATATTAACCTTGTAGCCTGAAACTTTGCTGAATTCATTACTAGTCTCTGTCGTTTTGTCTCTGCTTTCCTCATATTTTTAAATAAAAATTTTATGGAATTACAGTGCTCTAGTAAGAGTAGGGTGTAGTTGAAGCTTCAGCCTTTGTGTCTCCAGAACTTCCCTGCCCCTGACCTTCAAAAACAGTTTCTGAAAATCCTCTTAAGAACTGCAAGACACTAAGTAACACAGCTACACAACCCACTGTCCTAGGGGAGTTGGTATGTACTGAGTACCTTTACGGAGAAGGCAATGGCACCCCGCTCCAGCACTCTTGCCTGGAAAATCCCATGGACGGAGGAGCCTGGTGGGCTGCAGTCCATGGGGTCGCCAAGAGTCGGACATGACTGAGTGACTTCACTTTCACTTTTCACTTGCATGCATTGGAGAAGGAAATGGCACCCCACTCCAGTGTTCTTGCCTGGAGAATCCCAGGGCTGGGGGAGCCTGGTGGGCTGCCGTCTATGGGGTCGCACAGAGTTGGACACCACTGAAGCGACTTAACAGCAGCAGCAGCAGAGTACCTTTGACCATAATTTATAGGCATTTTTTCTTACCTTAGTCTTTTAAAAAAGGGGGGAAAAATACCTTGTAAGATAAATAAAAGCAGTTCCATTTTAAAGATGAAGAAATAGAGGTTAAATCTCCTCAATATTTTCTCACAGTTGATTTCTGGCTGAGGAAGGATTAAAATCCTTCTGTCTGACTCCCAAAGTTCATGTTCTTTCCTCCCCAGTCTGACTCAGCCAGACAGCTAGATATTAAAACAGACTGATGCTATGGCCAAGCTTTTGTATTGACTAATTATGCATCCATCCAGCACATGGGCTTGCATGTCAGGAGGCCTGACTGGGCTCTGATGTTCCACCCCTCCTGGTTCACCAGTTTCCTGTTCCACCCATGCTATCTTTTGAGGATACCAACGACTTCTCTCTCACTAGTCTGATGAACTGTTTGCCAGTCTAAGAAATTTTTACTCTTCTGCTCCTGCAGAGAACATCTTGCAACTATTTGCTCTGGGCTCTCTTCTAAAGTCTCTCTGGTCACCTTTTATCTGTCTTCTGCCCTAATTCCTTACTGTGACTTCTTTTCTCATTAATCACCCAGGGTCACCCAGTCTGCAGACTGAGGTCTTCTGTTTCATCCCTCTCCACACTCATTCTTAGAGACACCTTTCCAAACACTTGTAGGAGCAAGACCCTTTCCAACAGGTCTGTCAGTTGCTGAAAGGTGTGGTCCCAGGCTTCTTGGGTGTTCCAGAGTACCCCTACTCTACATCTTCACATAAAACCATTAAAATATCTTGGAAATTCTAATGGCTTAACATCGACATGATGTTTTCCAGGCTGCCCCCCACTCCCACCTTGTACTCTAAAAACAGCACAAATTCTTAGACCCCCCCCCCAAATATCTTGATTTATACTTTGGGGGACATATTTAATGTTTTCAAGGAATGTCTCCCACTTGAATAAGCACATTTATAATATCTAAACCTTACTGAAAACCAATCTTACTAGGTAGCTAATTCCTAAATTTCTGTTATTTCTAGGGTTACCAGCATTATCTTTGTTTTCTTTCCTCCTTCCCTTCTTTCATCTAATCACAAAGCCTAGCCCATTGTTTGCTCTGAACTCATCTCCAGTTGGGTTTTATCTTCTGCATCTATTGCCCAGGCCAGGACCATCAGTTCACTCCTGATTAGTTTAAGGATTTCAAAAGACTGATCTAGTTGGTAGTATCCCCAAGTCAGAATCAGTAACACATGGACAAAACCCTTTCTCGGGCACTATTTGTCACAGATGTCTGCAGTCTAGTGATATTCAAAAACCAGGAGCCTGAATCAGCATATTTTTATTGACTCATTTTCTGATCACTTAATTCAAACTGCTTTGTCCGGTCACTAAGGCTTTCTGCCAGTGTCTTGTATCACCAGGTTTATTGTTCACATTATTCCTCAACATGAAACACCTTCAGCCAAGAGAAGAAACCCAAGGTTTGCTGGCCCTCTTATGTGAGCTGGTCATTCTCACCTCCATGCTTTTTGCCCATTTTATTCCACATGTCATGAATGCCAATTCTCTGTCTTCAATTTTTCCCTCTCATTGTAGACCCTAGTCCTATATTTTGCTATCCTAGGATTTCTTCTCTAACCCTTTCCAATCTTCAAAATGAATGTTCTAGAGCAAGTCTTTTAGAATTTACTTAGCAAATACTATATTTACATTAATCTAGCTCTGACAAGCACAAGTTCTCACATCAACTGGAAATGAATATCATCAGGCTATGAGCTTCTTCAAGACAAGGACCATGTCTTATTTAACTTTATATTACCAGCATCTAGTCCAGTGCCAGGCACATCATTTAAGTGCAGTAAACATATATTCAATAATCAACTACCACTTTATGGTGGCGAGTTCCTTAAGTGAAGAAGTTTTAGCTTCCTAATATGGAAAACAGTGCTCATAATGCTAGCATCATAGGTCACCAACATTAAATATGAAAACCCATGTAAAGGTCCTAGCACAGAACTTGGCACAGAGAGTTCAGTCCATGTTGAGTTCACACCTTTCTGTTAAATTTTTAGAATTGTCATCACAATTGTCGAGCTCCCATAATTGCATATCAGGGTATTTCTGTTAGAGCCTTTTCTGGAGTAGTACCAAATTCAAGTGTGAGTCCAACAGGAGGAAAATCCACAAGACTGCTTCTTGCAGTACCCTTTGTTATCAAGTTTTGATGTGAGGCATGGCTGTGACACATCTGACAGGCAGATATATGCTGTTTTTTTTTGCCTTTTTAGGAGAATCTATAAATGCATAATCTGTTTGGATACTAGGCTTCATCATGGCAAGGACCAGTTTCAATCCCCTTCCTTCCTTTTCATACAGGAGAGAAATTGTATGATCAGCAGGTTGAACAGCCTTTGAACGCGTCAGCGTGTTCACTGCAGCAATGAACTCTGCACGTGTGTTTCCATCAGGAAGAGTGGAAAATAGAATTCCTGAGGAGCTTTCAAATCACTTCCATAAACTTGAGAATTTTCATAATTTTGGAGTGGCAGTCATTCCTAAACTGAATTAGGCTCTCAGTTTTTCTATCTGTAAAATAGGGGTAATAGTTTGGACTCTCATCCTCTTCTTATTAATAATTATAATACAGAGGAAAGAGCACTGGACTGGGAGTCAAGAGGACTGAGTTCTATCCCTTGTTATGACTAGCTGCATAGACCTTGGGCAAATCACTTCAACTCAGTTTCCTCACCTCTAAACTGAGAAGTCTAAAAGAGGCAAACTCTAAGTCAGCTCCCAAATTGCAATGGATATACTTTTTAAGAAATGAAGTGGCCCGCTTCTTCTACCCAGGGATTCCAGGTAAGAGGAGACTTTCTGCACCCTGTATAGAGACAGAGGCATGGCCTGTGCTGTCCGAGGTCGGTATATGGCATCTATGTGCTGACTATATGAGTCACAGCACCACGCACCAGGCAGGAGCTCAAAGAGGGTGAGTGCGACTGAAGACAAGTACTCGAGGGAAGTACAGGCATGTGAATTATTTGGACACCTTTGCCCAAAGATGATGATTATGTTTTGTGCAAAAGCAGAACTTATTATCATACATTTTTTTTTTTTTCACATTTCCTAAGCTGCCCACTAGCCCTCTGATTTTTTGGTTGGAGAGATTGCCTGTGGGTATACCCCAGTAGAGAAAGTCTGGAAAAATAAGTGGAAAGTTGCCTGTTACATCTGTTGGAGTGTTAGTTCTTCTTCCAGGGAGGGACTCAAGTGCAGCAGGTGAAGAGCTGCCCCTGGTATTCGTTTGATGATCATGCCAAGTTCAAAGCAGACCACCTCCAACCCTGAACCTTTCTGGATCCATATCACACCTTAGAATCTGTATGTGCTTGTATATATTAACACCACCCTATTTCCCAGCTGCAGGAAAAGAACCACAGGATTTCCAGTCAGAGACGTGAGTTAGGCCTTGGGCAGGACTCTTCAGGTCTCTAAGCTGATATAAGGATCAAAAGAGACGAGGGCACGTGAAACACTTTGTTCCAGGGTTAGTCACAGCCGTCCTGGCCCTCCTTCCTCTATAGATCTCCTCCTCAAATACTGTTTCAGGGAAGTTTTGTTAAATTAACTAAGACTCATCCTTTTGTTAGGGATATTTGAAGAAGGGGCAACTGCACAGACCAGAGGCTTTAGAAGCAAGAGTGCCCAGGGCACTGCTGTCCTGCAGCTTTGAAGCAGTGTCCCTCGGAGGAAGCTCTGCTTCCGGCAGCAGCATCTCACCCGCCCCCACCCAAGCCCACCCGGGTTCTCTCCCGGTCACTGTGACTTGGTGGCGTGTCACTTGGCCAGCTTCCCCTCTGCCCATGCAGTCCGTGACTGTTGTGATCAGGGGCTGCCCCCTGGGGAGCCCTGCCTCGGGCTCTGTTCTCACAGAAAGGGCACCTCAGAGTCCTGCCCCATTTGGCTTGGGATGTGCATCATGGCAAGGAGGCCATATGCCTTGTGGCTGCCAGTGCCACAGCCCAGCCAAGTGCCCCCCCTCCAGTTCATAGCCTGTGACAACCATTGAAAACTGGGGATCCGAGTCACCCCAGAACCAGGGGTTAAGGAGTCTCTGCTGTGAAAAGATGCCTAAAGCTTTACCACCAGCCCACTTACTAAAAACTTGTGCTTTACTAAGACTAGAGGGGCTACTTGAAGGTCAGTTTAAAACGGTAGCTTGTGCCATTGTGGCACA
Organism: Ovis aries; assembly: GCF_016772045.2. Classification (NCBI taxonomy): domain Eukaryota; kingdom Metazoa; phylum Chordata; class Mammalia; order Artiodactyla; family Bovidae; genus Ovis; species Ovis aries. The sequence goes on along the minus strand of NC_056060.1, from coordinate 57,237,374 downwards.
AGGAGAGCACATAGGCTGCAGCTTCAGACTGGCCCTGAGTGGGAATCCCAACTTGACATTCACTGTTCAAGTAACATCCTGGGGCAAAGTGCTGAGCCCGGTTCACACACATGTCAAATGGAGCTGCTGATGCCTTTGCACAGTTGTTGTGAGGATTAAACAGAACTGCATATTGTAAAGCACCCAGCCTACAGGGGCTGCTCCGAAGGTTTTTCTCTTGCTCCCTTCTCACCAGAGAATGACCAAATTATCTCAAGGATGACTCATTTAAAATTTTTTCTGTTAAAAAGCCAATCATGTCATAATTGATCATTTCTGACTGACCATTTCGTTTCAGGTATTAAGGTGTCCAAAGTAAATGGATTTGTTTGCAGTGTGGACCTCCCACAAAGCAGGACAGTTTGCCAGTGGGTCTGCCAGCTATTACCCTCCCCTCATACCCCTCCCCACCCTACCAGCCCAATCCCAGCCCAAAAGTTGAAGGAAAAGGGCCATTAAGTTTATCTGAAAATCCTAGACACCAAATAATTAGAAGCTTTTCATTCATAAAACTATCCTTTTTCCCGGGAAGCCCTCACTGATGGAGAGGCTTATTTTGATTTCCTGGTTTATGACTTATATAGAGACCATTTGTGTATTTGTGTGTGTGTTTCAGAAGTAACTAATCCCCAAACAGCAGAACAAATTGCCTTAGTCTATAGCAGCCAGTCTGTTCTAAGTATCTCATTGTATATCTCAAATTTTGCCATTGTTTGTCTGTCTTGGTCAGACAGCTCATTAAGACAGCCAAAATGACAAGCTCTACAGCGTTGTGGGCCCCTTTGTTTCCTTATGTATAGACAAAATGTAGATGTAACCCTCAAAAGACATAGTGAGTGGATCTGAAAAATCTTAAAGAACCACTGAAAAAACTTAACTACCACTTGTAATAAAAATGTTATCATATTTTCGCTTAATTCCCCTTCATATTTAGGAGACTGTTGTACGCTGTAAAATGGAAATACATCCAAACACAGTCCACACAAGTTATATCTTATAGTTATTTATCCAAGTTCCTTAAATCCACAAACAAGTGTCCGTAATAATGACCAGAAGTACAGGAAGTCTTTAGTTCTAAAGGACAAAGCTATGTTTCTCTGTACTTGCATAGTACATTGCTTTAAAAAAAAAAAAACTTTCTGCAATTCAATTTAAAATATCCAAGTTGCTAACTTCCAAGCAAAGCAGTCACAAGAAGGAATTCTTTTTGCCTGAAATTGGTAGCAGTAACAGAACTACAAGTCATAAGCAGCTTTTAAAATCAAGCATCATCGTGTTGTGCTAATTAAGGAGCATTTTCTTAACCGAGCAATTTTAGGTCCCAAATTTTCTGGGACTGTCCTGATTTTGAATGCCCTGACCCACTGAACTCTGTATTTAGACTAAGTATCCCATTTTCTGGTTCCAAAAAGGTGTCAGCACACGGTTCAATTTAAAGATAAGTGGCACACACAATTGTTATAAAAAACCAAAGTATCATCATCCCAACTTGTCTTTATTGAAACTGAAATTTTCTAAAGTCTCTTTGCTTAGATCTGTGGTATCTCTATAATCTTTCCAGGTTCAATTGGAAAAATTTTTATTTCACTCTTACAAAACATCTTTTTATGCAACCCTCAAGTGGGATTATAATTACACAGTCTTAATTGATGGAGTTCAGATGAAAAAAATTGTTCCTCATCTCTAACTCCAAATTTCTAGAAAGATTAAAGCTACTCCTGGGTACCTGGAAAAAAAAAAAAAAGGAAACAAGGCACAGATGCCTGGAATTCCTATTTTTAGCTTTGGAATGAATCTTTTCTTATGGTAATGAAAACAAATAGAAAAATGCTTGCTTTTGTGCTATGAAAGAGAGAAGAGAAAAACCGGTCCATAAATACTTGCAAAAAAAGACCACTTGCTACTGAAACAGAAACTGGATTAAAAAGCTGAAGTTCAGAAGTAAAATTATTTTGATACTCCTTAAATATTTTAGCAGCTTAAAAATGCACTAGGAAAAAAATTCACATATTTCCCCCTAGCAGAGCATACCATTCGGGGTGATACTTGCAAACTCCTATATTGCCGCAGTGTGGATTTTTTCCCCTCAAATGAAAACCTACAGAAATAAACTCAGAAAAAGGAGAGATTGCTTCCCCTTTCCATCCTCATATCAATAAAATATTTTAAGTGAACAGTTTTCTGATCACAAAATTCAAGTCCAGGTTGTTTTAAAAAATCAAGAAACAGTTATTTAATAGAATACATTCTATTAAAAGTTAGCCGAGACCAACTAACAAGACCTCAAGAAAGGAACATATTTCAAAGAATTTTGTTCTCTTCAATAGTTGCATGAGTTGTTTTTTTTTTTTTCTTTCAGGAAAATGTGCAAATATCAAGGTTACCTGGGTCTGCTGGTCACTTCTAGTTTTGGACTCTTGAAGATGGTGAGTTTTGCTAATGATGCGCGGCTGTTAAAAGAACCGGGTGGCTTTTCTGGCAATCACTCTTTGTGTGCCATCTTTTATAAAGGTGCTTCTTGTTGCTAAGAGATCAGTTGCTTAGAGACCAAATCATTTAAAAAAATATATATGTCAGAGGCCAACATAAATTATAACCAAAATTTGTCATTTCAGCTCGCCCTCTTAATGTTTGGCTTTTGTAATAGATCGTAACGTACCAAGAGAAGCCAATTACTAATCACAAATAGAAAACGGACCATGAGGAGGAGAAAAGATCTGTGCGTACGCTCCCATGGACAGGGAGTAACACCGCTGATTCCCTGGGAGAGAGTTACAACCTCACGGGGCTCTCTGAAACTTTGACTCCTCATGGGGGGTCTGAGATGTACATTTACGTACACACATGTACCTGTCCCAGGTAAACTTGGGTGCAGTTTGGAGTATGAAGACAGGGCAATTGTGGAGCTACTTTTGTCTTTTTCAAAGGAAAATTAAGAGAAAAAAGATGCTGTGCTTGGAAAAATGTTCAGTTGGGAAACTGAAGTGATCTTAGGCTTCAGCCAGATATTTCTGTGTGTGAACAGCTGCCACTGCTGCAGGTCTGTACCATCCTGGGAGGAGGGGGCTGGTGTACAAATCTGCCTTTTATCTTCTCCCCTGTGCAGCACCATCAAGGAGACAGCAATAAAAACAATTGGTTAAGTAGGTAAGGTTTGGCCTTGGGCTTCTTTCTCTCCCACTGTGTGGTGAACTTTGCCCGTTGAGAGACTCTCCCCTCAAATTAGCTGTCATTCAAGTATTGCCCCTCCCAGGGGGCATTTACGTTTTAGGAATATATTTTTAAATGAAAGACTGAGAATGGTAGCATGTGAAGCTTCTTAACAGGTAGGATAGGTGATGTAGGGGAGCCAAATAAAGCTATATGCACTCCTTAATTGTATGACTTCATAACACCTCGCAATCCTCCATCTCTTTTCCTACCTCCTCCATCCTTCACAATTCTTTTTGGTCCCATCTTAGGTGAGAAGCAAGCAAGCAATAAGGGATCAAAGACTTGGAGTTAAGAATCAAGTAAGATAAAAAGAGTACCAAGAATTTTATATATATATATAACAAGCCTCCAAAGTGCTTGCCGTTAGAAAAGAATTCATGCCTGTCTTGACTCCTAAATAGTGTTGTGATGAACACATTATGTGGGAGAATGTGGGGCCAGGGCCAGGAGGTGGGGTGGAAGCATCAGGTGGGGGGATGCAGTGGTCTGGCTCTCATTCATTACTTTGTGCTCATCTCTGTCAGGTTGCAATCATCTCATCACTCATTTACAGAGTAGATGAAAGACCCACCAGTATCAACTTATTTAGAGATACATGGCAGTTAGAAAAAAAAAATTACAACCTGTACAAATGGAATGGGGCTAATGCTCAGTAGAAATTCATTGTAAGAGGAAAGGAAACGCTGACTTTGCCCAGCCCAAGCTACGAGTCAGATGGATATAGGGCATGTGAGTGTTGCAGAATAAACTCAGGTATGTCACCAAGATTTCCCTTAAAGTCTTTTTTCTCCGTTTCTAATCCCCCCAATTTTTCTTTATTGCCTTTTTTTTTTTTTTTTTTTTGAGAAAGAAATGGAAGCAGAAAGGGAAGGGATCTGAGAGCAATTAGGGACAGGAAAAGTCAAGAGAAATTAAAATTCCCCAGTACACGATTGGTCCTTAGTTGAAGGAATGAGAGAAACGTAGAGGAGGTTAAGGGGAAAGAGGCCATGAAGTTGATTGCATGTTTCTTAAGTCAGGGACCACCTTATACTTTTCTTTCCCCAGTTCCACATACTTTGTACAGGGCATTTGCATTTAGACCTCAATCAAATGGTTTTGTTAACTTCCAAGTCAAAGGGAAAAAAAACGGGGCCTGAAGAGGTTGAACTATTTCTTGGCCCTATACCCCATGTGCCTGGTTCCCTCCAAAGGAGCAGGCTCTGCAGATGTTTATATTTTGGAGTCCAATCTGAAAATAAAACCCACCTTTCTTCTTATCCATCTGCCCTAATCTCTCAACTCCTTTGGCTCTGCTTTGACTCTCCCCACCCTTGTGGCCATTAGCTTTGGATTCTTCGCTTCTACCTCTGTGACATGAGGCCCCTGCCTGTCTTTTTGGCCACCTCTTTCCCATTGGAAGGTGATTCAGGCACCACTCAGGATACCAATCTTTGGCCAAGCCCCAGCATTTCACCTGCCTAGATGGAGGTGAGAAATGCAGCGGGTCTGTGAAGGACCCACTCAGTTGTCAACCCTGTGTGACTGAAGAAAATAGGCTTGGATCCATGAAGCCTCTGCCTACAAGTGTCCCAAACTAAAAGGACATTTTTCACAGGAAATAAACTGTTTGCACCAAGGAATGTGATCTGGTGTTTTGGGGATCCTGCAGTGCAGCAGACCACTTTTCCCACAGATGCATGGACCAAAGAGCTCCCACAGCCTGGTTCTACCACTGCCATGGTGCTGCTCAGCCCATATAAGCTCCATCTCCCAACCTCAGGAATGAGGGGGAAGCTGGGAATCCAGAACAGTAGGGAGATGGTACACTGAGAGACATTGAGCCCCAAGGCATCCCCTGCAGAAGTGGTTGCTGCTTCCAGTGACTTTCATTGATGAAAGCAGTTTTCTTTGATGCTACTCCCACTGGGCACCCTATTGCATCTATTGTCTCCTACCCAACTGCCAGTAATTCCCCTAGTACTTGCCTCTCTTGACTGAAAACCGAAGACACTTTCTAGAAATAGAAGAGCCCCCTTCTTAATTAGCTAGGAGGACCTACTCCTATCCTGGAAAGCTTCCAGTATAGTGGCCTGCAACTTCCATGCCTAGTTCTACAGGAAACTATCCCCAGAAGAGGGCAAAGGGCATATCTAGAGGGGCATGCCCTACTAGATAAGAATGGAGGCTGCCTCAAGTGCTTGAGGCCCTCTCTCGAGGGACGCCTCTGCCTGCAGGCAGCCTACAGCGACTACTAAAAGCTTAAGCAGTACCAAACAAGGCACCTTGCCAATGTTGTGTGCTGGGCAGAAAGCTACTCTTAAAAGCTAGAGTACCGGAGGGCCACAGAGGAGCTGCCGCCCCGGAAAAGTCTCCTCTAGCTGTCAGCACAGTGGCTGCTATTAAAGAACAGGATTTGGACAGTGACGGCAGCGGAACACCCCTGACTCAGATTGAACTTCAGAGCCACTTTGGGAGGTGTGAGGTGAAGGTGCAGAGAGGACATGTCTCTCCCAGAGACGGCTGTCCTTCCTGGCTAGAAGTACTGCAACCAAGCTTGCCCTTGTGCTGATTGCCTCTCTGGACGCCAAACTCTTGTTGAAATCCACAGGGACTTCTGGCATGCTAAGATCTGAGACACAGAGGCAGGCCCCAAGGCTCATGATATTGCTGCCTTCCCTGACGGCAGTGCCTCCTGGTCTCACCTTCTCCTGGCAGTGAAGGCTTTAAGACATCACATGGCATCACCCCTTTTGGCACATCCTCACAGCCTTACTCAGCAAAAATCCCTCAAAACACCTTGCTCCCCCATCCAGATTGTGTCCCTGCTCTTTGAGGGTATACATCTGTCCACAGGCACACTGTCCAATAACCACCTAAAGAGCAAGGCCAGACACAGCGTATCCCTTGGGTGCTCAGGGAAGATTCATCCTTGTCCCCATTACCAGTAATGGACCTGATCCAACTATCCAGATAATGTACCTGTAACAACCCTCTTCCCCTTCTCTCCTGCTAGGTAGAACGCCCCTTCTCTCCCTTCCTTCTCCACCCTGCCACAGGAAATATGGCTTCCACCTACCCCACGTCCCCAAAGCTCTGGTCATACCAACACTCTGGCAACCGGCCCGCCACTAGGGGGGCTACAGCAACCCCGTTCCAGAAAGGCCTCAGCAGCACCTTGCTCTGACATGCTGAAGACCGCAACAAAGAGCCCATCCACCACCCCTGGTCTCCAGAGCAAGCATATATGTCCAACCCATCTTGTTGGTTGCCAGATATTCAAGGCAGGGAGAGCTCTCGGACTGCAATTTGTATGATAATTAACATAACAAAAGAGCCCAGCCTGATAAGAACCACCACATAATCCAATTTCACTGCTTTTCTTGGAGAAACAACCATGATGTTCTCTTCATAGATTGTCTGGCCCTCATTGACCCTCTTTTGCAGTTGGTATTATACCCATCTGTTAAGTAGTTTCCTGGGTGAGAAAAAAAAAAAAATGGGAGAAGGAATGGGAAGCAAAAGAAGAATATGCTGTGGTAGGGAAATGTGGAAGCAAACAGAAGTCAAGGATCTGGTGCTCTTGACTTATGAGGATTACATGTCCTCACAAGGTGCATACATTAATATCCACACTAAACAAATTTCTCTATAAACTAGCTCTAGAATCTTCTAATCCTCAAGAGAGATCGAAGGGAGATAATTACTAATTGCAACACAATTATAAGCCAACAATGTTGCTTTTGCAAAGTACAAATTAACCGAGCAAAATTATCTTTAATCTAGTCTCTTTCCCTTCTCTGATCCACCTCTGAGTCAATCTATCCCTGTCTTCCCATTCTCCCTGTACATCCCCCCATCAAGCCACCTCTCATCTGCAGGGAAGCACTCTCTCTCCTACCCCATCTTTATGCATACCTGGCTCAAGCCTGGGACAGACACACATCTTGAAATGAGGTGGGCTAAGATAAAGGCCAAAAAGCACTAAACTGCTCTGTTTCAGAAACCTGTTTTGTTAGTTTTTGTTTCCCTCTTTTAAAGGTTGATTCCTGCCTGAACCACAGTTTTCAGCCAGCAGGGTACACAGTGCTTATTTCACTCTACACACTGCATTTTGAAGCCAAGTGTGCTGTAACCACCTGGCATGGCCAAAGCCCACTGTGTAAGGGCGTCAGTCCTCTGTTAGCTTAAAGGGACTCCTCCTCAAAAGAACAAATGTTCTCCAGTTGCCCGTGCTTCTGACACCATTACCTCCTTCCCACTCAGGGTTTCCCAATTGTTTTCATCCTGGAGGAGATTTGTTGATTTGTAAACACAGCAACTAAACAACAACAAAGCATGCAGCAGGCATCCAGTGGAAGGCTGATGAAAACCACCCAGGAGGAAATGAAAGGAAGAGATCCACACAGAGGAGATATTCTGGCTTACATACAAGCAAGAAGTTGAGACCTCGTGCCCATGACATCTTGAGAGGTAAGCAGTGGCATATTCAGAACACACCTCTAGGAGGCCTCTGGAGGGGACAGAAGGTGCTGCCCCAGTCTTGCCAAGGATGATCCCAGCAGAAAAGGCTTTCAATCCATCCCACCCATCATTTCAATCCATATGGTGGCATCAGGAGAGGGCAGGGTCAACAACTGTTAGGGTTTGCCCCTGCATGTTCCTCCTACACATAACTCATCCAGATGACACCCACTCGGAATGAAAAATAGACCCTGTGGGAATGAGCTGGGAAATTTATCAGTCTTCCTTGCCTATCCTGTCCTTTCCAGTTCCCTAGACCAATCCCAATCAAAAGAATAGAAAATATAACGTTCAAGGAAAGGGAAAACAACCCAGCCTTGTCATCCAAGAGAGACAGTGGCTAACCACTGCCACGGGGTTAAGTGTGATTGTTTCCAAGAGGCACTGCTAACGCAATGCAAGACCAGGGAAGGTCTGTTTTGAAGTGACCAGGAAACGGAGCCCCCTTGTACTTAGGGCTTTTCATGGTGCTGCTTCCTTGAAGCTGCAGTGAGCCTCTTCCAGTTCTCAAGCAGCTGCAGCTCAGGCTTTGGTACATGACCTTGCTGGAAGGTATCTGTTCCCCCACTGGCTCCCCAGGCCCCTCCTCCTCTCTCAGCCACAAGCACCTTGGCCCTAACTCTGCCCCTGCAGGTCTCCCTCTTACTTTCAAATGGCAACCCCTCCTCTAACTGTTCGGTTAAAACCCCCAAAGTAATTATCATACTGACTCCTGATAATCTGCAATGATGCAGGGCTAAAACTGTTAAAGGAAACAAAAAAGCACTGCCTTCTGGATGTCCAACCCAAAGCAGATCCAGGTCGCCAGCTGATTTTATTGGTAACTAGTAGGAAATTCTGACATCTTCGAGGTGGGGTGTGAATTGAAGGTGGAATGTTAAAAAGTTCAATGCCTCAGTGAAATAGTCCATGGATGACTGAATTTGATATATTAGTAAAGAGTTGATATATTAGCTAAAGACTATTATTAGAATAAAATATTAAGTAGTAGAAGGCTGTTTTCATGTAATAGTTTAAAAGCACCATGTATGTGACAAGTCATCTCAAGACGCTAAAGTCTCTATTTTTTTCCCCAACCTATTTCTCCCCCAAATTCATGCACCCCTCAAGAGTAAGGACCATGTCTTACTCATCTTCTAATCCCTAGGCTGCTGGAGTCTGCAGCCCTTAGTAGATGGACAGTGAACTTTGCTGCTTACCCTTCACCTCATGTCCCCAGCCCCCACCTTCCCTGGTGCTCCTTGGGGCCTGACAGCTGAGCTACCTGAGCTCTCAATCCCGCCACATTCCCAGACCAATCATGTCTTGACACAGGGATTTTTGTTCAAGTAGCCACAGCTCTGTCCACAGTTCAAAGTGTGGTACCAACTCACTGTCCATCCCAAGTTTTCTAACTTGGGCCTTGGTGCCTTGGAGCTGACCCCTAGCATTCCACATTGTTACTCAAGTCAGGTTCTCCACCATAACTCCTTGCAATTCCCCTGGGCCTAAGTGTTTAGTACTGAGTAGGGATTCATCTGACCCCGTTTCCTCGGTATGGGTGAGCTGTCTAATAAGCACGCCAGCTCTACCACCCCGCCGTGCACGTTTCTGCAGCCCACTACATGGATAGCAGTCACGTATCCCCCAGCCTGTTCCCCTCCCCTCACCCTCCATCCCTTCCTTCCTGGAAACAGTTTGACCCCCTGACCCAACAGTCTACTCCCAGTTAAACTCAGACTATTCTCAGTGCTGATAGCAGCCTCTCTGCCCTCAGTCTGGTCTCTACTTTGCCCTTCTGATGGGACACCCCATCTCCATTTCCCGAACCACCCCCCAACCCCCGGTACTGACCATATTTGTCTAAGTCAAGGCAGGGGATTACTGAGCCCTGTGCCCTCTCCTCCCAGGTGGCCCTCCACTTAGCATATGGCCACAGATAGTGAGGGGGCCCTGAGATCTCCCAACCTTTCTTGGCAACCTTCAACAAAGGGATCTGCAAGTAATGGTGGTGAGCCCACCCCCAACACACACACACACACACACACACACACACACACACATACACACACACACACACACTGGTTTCCAGCATCCTTCTTGCACTGTCAAGAGAAATGGAAGGTGAACTAAGTGGGGAGGGATTTCTCTGAAATAGGTATATTGCTGTGGAACTAGGGTTTGGGGTTAGTTACTTTCTCCATGGGAGGAGGGGTAGGGGTACAGCTCCCTAGTAATGAGACATACTGAATTGGTGGGGACAATCCTACTTTCTATGGTGCTTTAATTCATTTCAGTGAAGGTAATTTACTTTGTGCTTTACTAAATACACAAGTCCTTACATTTCAAATGCCTTGTTGCACTTTATACACATTTCCAAAAACACTTTAAAAGAATTCCTTCTCAAATCATGAATTGGGAGAAAGGGGGGCCCCCAAGTGAGTAGATGGCTCCCCTGGCATCATTCTGGGCAAAGAGCTGCTCTCCCCAGGCCCCTGCACCTGACTCTAACCACAGGCTTCATGTTACCAGAGTCCTGCTCTCATCCACAGGGATGTCAGCTCGGCTCTGCTTGTCATCACTCTCGGGTGTCCTCTCATGTAAGGCTGCAAACTACCCTCCAGCTTTAGCTGGGTGGGTGCTTTGGCGCTCCCAGCCATGCTCAGATGGCAGGTTTGCCTGCTGAACTCTCAGCTGCCCCCTGTGTCCCCTTTCTTCCCTACTCCCCTCAGACAGGCAGGATTCTCACACCACTTCTCTCTACACTCCTTGCCAGAAAGCCTTCCTGAGCCAAGCTTTTACAAATCTCTTCTTGTAAATGGGAGGTAACCCCAGCACCTTCTCTAGAGCTATTTGCTTTTTAAGCCCCTTTCCAGTGAATCAAGGAATAAAGACTGGCCCCTTTGAAGGGATTTATCATTAACCCTCAGGGGGCTGGAGGAGCCTGAGAGAGGCTCTTTCCAGTGCCGTAATATCCTATACCACATTCCTGCTACCAGACCCAGCAGAGGCTGGCAAGGTTCAGTGAAAGCAGCCCCCACATTCCTCCGCCATGGCCCTGCCCCACCACTCAACTTCAGGCCCACCGCTGAGTGAATGGAAGGCAGATAGCAGGTGGGAAACTGAGGGTGCATTGCAAATGTACCCTTTGAAGACTGTTATCCCTGGCTGGTCCAATCCTGTGTGAGCCTACTTCCCCAGCTCCTAAGAGTTTCCTTTTATCTCACATTCCTGCTCAGATTATTCCCAGGAACCACTTGGGAAAGATACTATATGTTTCTCTTTGCGCAGTGCCTGGCACATAGTAAGCACTCAGTAAATGTTAGCTATTAGACATTAAAGAACAAATCCAGAATGAAATCCAGGATGCTTACATAAAAGCTGCTAGGAATAGCCCGGGGACCAGGAGAGTGGTGGGCAGCTAAATTCTCAGCGCGTGGTGGACTACTCATTTAACAGTTATGAAATGGAGGGAGCTGCAGTTCTTTAAAATAGAAAAAGAATGCATTTTAGCCAAATGACAATGATAAAGAGCATTTTATTATTCCTAAATCTCCAAGAAAGTTGAAAAAAGTTTTCTCATGCTGGCTGAGTATACTGCTCAATACCTAAGACGGAGGTTTATGACAAAACACCACCCATCTGTCTTCTGTGTTGGTTGTGAGAATTCCTGCTCATCAGATGATGTAAAAGATTTCATAGGACCCAGTGCCATCTACGGGAGGAAAGAAAGCTAATGAGAGGTGTAAAACCAAGCAAGCAAAACTTGCAAGATTCCCACCTAAAGCCGGGGAACAGAAAGATAAACAGCTGAGGTTCTGCCTTCAGAGTCCAGAATTCATCTTACTGCCTATAGCCCAGGATCACAGCCCTGCTTTCTTCCTTCCCTCTCCTTTGTCATGTTGCTCTCCACATGGAGGCTGGAATTTTTTCTCCATTCCCTGAGTCTGTCTGGATTTCCAGCTGGTCCTCTTGTGGTGTTGATTTCTAACTGGCTCTGTGGGGGCACAGGTTTGCTTCCCTGCCCAAGACCTGCCATGACCCCAGTCCTGAGGGCAAGAGTTCAGTACCTTAGTGCAGGTAAAGCCCCTGCTTCACTTTGAGCATCACCAGGACCCAAAAAGCTCTAGACAGGATGCCATTGGGTAGAACACTGGCTATCCTCCCCACCAAATGCCAGATTCTATGCCACTTTCATCCCAGTGTGCCCTGTGATTGAGCCAGTCAAGGTTTGGCAGAAAACTAGGTTGGTGGCAGAAGGTATGGAATGGAGGTAGGGTCACTACAGGTGTTCAAGCAGGAAGGCTACATTTGGGCAAGATGGACTGGACAGGCAAAGCCTGAAGGCAGAGACACTGATCACAGGGACTTAGATAACTTCCCCTCAAGGTGGAGAGGAGGCAACCAATGTGAGAGGTGGTTCAGAAGAATTGACGTGAATCTGGGGAGGTGTAGGGGAAGGGAAAGAGCATTATTACGTGAAACAACTAGGTAACTGCAAAAAACGTCTTTTGAATGGTGCCTTCCCCTATGATCCCACTCTCTCCTAACCCCTCAGTTTCTATTTACTTGAGGTTCCCACTCAGTTTCGCAGGAAGCACCCAGGGAGGCAAACCCCCTTTATAGGAAAGATGTTCATGCTAGGAAGAAATGGACAAGGTGACTAACATCTAGCAAGTTCTTACTATGGAAGGAGCATTGGTAGCCTACAAGGAACCTGAGAAACAGGGACCTTGCCTCCAAGGCTACCCATTAAAGTGCAGAGCCAGAGTCCAGCCTAGGAGTATGACCCTGAAGTCCTTGCCCTTGGTGGTGCAGAGTGTTTATCTAGAGAAGCCAGAAAGAGGAGCAAAATTGAGGGGGAAGATGACCACTTTCAACAGGTTGAGGGGCTGGCAGGACAGGCAGCAGTCCAGTCAGCAGTCAAGAGCTGTGGGCTTAGAGATCTGCAGATAGATCAGGACCTGGAGAGACAAACCTGGGCATCAGCCACTCCTGGACACGTCAGATCTCCAGCACAGACACAGAGATCAGGAAAGAAAGTGCAGGCCACCACCCTGAGGGGCACCCTAGGTTTAGGAACTAATGAAGAAGCAGAAAAGAAGCCACGGGGGTAGAAGGAAAACCAGGAGTGGATCATTTAACTGGAGAGTCCAAGGAGGGCAATGTAAAGACAGGAGCAAGAAGCCATAAGCTTAGAACACTATACTGACAAGCTGAAGAAGCAAGAGGAGGCTAGTGGCTTCAACCATTAGGAGAACACTGCTGCTCTGCCACCAGCCAGATTCTGTCAGATGGTGAGCAGAGGAGCTGCTGAGCAGCCAGTGTGGACTCTCCGTTCAAGAAGAGTCAAAGAGGAGAGAACTGAAAGAGGTGGGGGAGGGGACCCTCCCTCCTTCAGGCAGGATTGCACAGATGTAATCATTCATCTCATAATCCCTGCAGTGAGCAAAGAGAGAAATCATCTCCAACCAGATTATTTATTGGCCTGGACAGACCATACTTCAGAAGCAACAGTTTTACAGCACCACCCTTTCAACTCAAACTCTCTGGCAGGGGTCATTCTGCCACCACCACTGGCTGTAAAAGTAGCGTATCTCTAACATGATGCTAGAATCTTGGCGATCACCTCAACCAACCCGCCACTCTGTGTGGGAGCAGTAATGGCTTAGGCTGACGAAGAGCCTTGGGGATCCCCAAATCTGTAGAAAGCTCTGAGGATTTCCAAAAGGGGCCAATCATATCCAACTTGTGTGGATTTAAGCTGCTTCTTGGTCTTACCCATTTTGTCAGCCTCTGATTCAGGAGGAACAATGTTAAAAAGCCAAGGAAAAGATTTCTTTATTTGGGGCCGAAGGTGCAGGGGCCAAGTGGGAATGAAATCCAGCTCCTGCTTTCTTGCCTAGTCCTAGGTCCATCCAGATGTGACACCTTTTTCTAAACTGCCCAAAGGAGCGTAGGCTAGTGGGGGCTTGCTTACACATGTATGTTGGGAAAAGGTCTGGGGTCCCTCTGTGTGGGTGGAAGGCGGCTTTCTCAAGAGAAGCATTTTTTCTTTTTTCCCTGACTGCCTTCCTCTAGCCCTCACAGGCCTAGTCACCAGTCACCAGGCTCTCTGGCTGGCAGTGCAGGGTTGAGGAGAGGCTGGGGTTGCTAGGGCCGAGTGCTCCACGGACCATGGTAATCTCGGGTAGAAAGCTCGGCTTCCAGAGGAGTGCTGGATAGAAAAGGCGAAGGGGCCAAATCTGCTGAGTTACGGGAACAAACCTTGCCTGGTGCAAAATACTGTTGGTTGACTGTGCAAATTATTTTAAACACAAAATTGCCAAGTCTTCACTAAATAATGCTCTCCCTGGTCCTTGAATGAACCAGCTGAGACCAGACCACAAGAGGTTAAATCATGTGGAAATCCCTATTTTAAAAGGGAGCTACACTTACTCAAGAACCACTTATGTAGGATACGTCTTCAAATTGTTGCCATTTGCCAGAGAAAATATGCTTTAATTCCTTGATGCCAAAGAATGTCTGATACATTGTATAATGAAAGTAGAATAATTGAGCTACTTGTTCATTACAAAGCTCTCCAGCTGAATACCCTAAATTCTTCAGTGGCTGAGTGGGCTTGCAGTGAATTAACAACGTTCCTTATAAAAAAAAGTATATTTTGAGGTAGGGCACAATATTTACAGTAGAATTTTCTGTGAAGCATTACTAAATTCCTTTTACTTCAAGAAGGATCATGAATTATTCTTTGTTGGTAATGCCAGGGTAATTCAGGACAGGCGAAACATTAGCCAACGTGATACGCAAAAGTCCACACAAGCTTCACTCTCGCCTCTTTTCTTTCCGTTTCCGCCAGGGATCTTCCTTGACTTTCATTCTCCTCATATCCCGCCCCTCTCTCACAGAGTTCCTGCCAGCTGCCTTGTCTCCAGGTAACTGAAACACCAGGATTTGGGGAGCCCCGTAAAGGGCAGCAAGCATGTAGTGTTATCCTTCTCGTCCGCAGAAGCAGGCAGCACGGTAGTGTACGCCTGGGAGGCTTTCAGGGAGGCACTGGTGTTGGGTACAGAAAGCTAGGGTTAGGTGAGAGACGGAATAAAAGCCGATAAACCAAGACCAAACTCAGAACGACTGATGCTGCCGGACAGGGCTGACACTGTCTCCACATCTTTGCACTTCCCAGGAAGAGTGAATGAAGTGCCAGCCCAGTCAGGGCTCTCTTGTCCTCTTCTGGCTGTGGCTCTGGGAAAGCAGGCTGCATGTCAGTCATAATGCTGTGGCAGCTGAGAGGTTTGGGGAGTGGAGAGAAGAGTGAGAAAAGAGAGAAGGGACACAATGTGATGTGGCCAGGCAGGCAGAGCCTTGTTTATAGGAGCACAGGAACATTTGAAGGATCACAGGTTGAGTTTGAGGACAACCAAGAAAAGGCCCCTTGATTTCCAAAAGTTACTTTTAAATTTTTCCAGTGATTCCAGAGGGGTGAGGATAGATGCTAGATAACAGGAGGGTTAAAGAGGGGCTTGGGGCTGGGGGTGAGGAGTGGGGGTGCAGTAGGGCAGGGTAAGGCAAAGACCACACATTTCCAGAGCAGCAGAGAATAAAAACTGACATGGGGGCTGTGTGTGTGTGTGTGGGGGGTGCTATGTCACTGGGGCTGGGAAGGGGAATGGACACTGGAGTTTTATTTTAGCAGCAACCCTCTGGGCAGCCATTATGGCAGAAGAGGCCTTAAGGGAAAGAATCTGAGGAGCAGAGGAACTGTATTGTTTCCCTGAAGTTGGAAGGAAATAGAAAAGAAGGGCTATAGGTTTGATTTGTGTTCATGAGTCTCCCTCTCCCACATCAACATGGCACAGTGGGTGGCAGTATGGAGACATCACAGTCATCTCTTTGCAGTGTGGGCTAGTGGCTAAAATGGACAAATGAGCAGTGGGGTGGATCCAGTGACCACCATCAGAGGACACTCTCTCCTCTAAACCAGGGGTCCCCAGGGCCAGTCGTGGACCACTGTCCTTCCGTGGTGAACTTCTCACTGAAATAAGGACAATGAGGTCCTTTTTTCATAGAGCTAAATTCAATGCCTTTATGCTGAGATTACACCCTTCCCCCACCCTTTTTTTTTTTATTAAAGTGTTTTGCTAAACATGAAACAATGATCATAGATCAGAGTTTGGGTTTTTCCCTTAATATCTTAGCAAAAGAAAAAACGCTGTTCCTGGTGCGGCCTGCCCTCGCTGCCGCCACCTTTTTTCATATTTTTGTTTGTAAAGTGAATTCTTAGGAACCATTGTTCTCAAACTCTTGTTTGTATACCTCTAAAATACAGCACAATTATTTTATATAAAGTATTTCAGAATGCTGGAAGAATGACGTTTGGGGGTTGGTCTCCTGGGTCAGGATTTATCACCTTCTGCCAGTTCACCAGTCGCACCGTGAGCTATTTTCTGCAGGGCTTGCCTTAAAGATGAGTGGGAAGTCAAACCTTTTCAACTCGTTTCCAAAAGGACCGCATGACAACTTTTATGTATACACCTCCCTCCAGAGACACCAATGAACAGGTATGTGGTGGGAATGGGGCTTGTGCAGCCCTAGGATCCCAGCCCTTGAGACCTGGAAGGAATTCCAGAGTTCATCTTGTCACCTAATCTGAATTATTCTGTCTGAGGCCCTCTTTAAGGGAGCAGGTTTGTCTGAGGCCGAATCATCAACCATTAGCAGGGTCAAGAGGAAAGAGGGGTCGGGCCCACTTTCCAAACCCCCAATCAGGGCTCTCCCATCTCCACCTGTTCCTAACTCAAAATTATGGCAAGCCCCTTCTTCCCCAGCAAGCAAGCTTCAGGCCAAACAATGGCAGCCTTGGCCCAGCATGCTAGGCCTACCAGGTGGTACTCAAAGAAGAATGCCATTTTATCCTTTGTAGTAATGGCTATTTGCCTCCAATCTTTAATGCCTTTCTGATTGTGTGACTCAGAGCTGCTGCTGTAGCTGTGGTCCCCTCCTGGGGAGGAGTTGTCTTCCAGTGACCCAGAAGTCATAGTCCACCTCAGCCTCCACGATTTCAACAAGGCTTTCCTGCAAACGTCTCCGCACCCTGTCCCCTCCCCAACCTCCCTGGTTCAATACCATGCCCCCACAAACCCCCACACCCGCCCCAAGAGTGAAATCTTTGTCTTTTACAAACCAGACCTCATGAGAGTTCCAGGTGAACTGATTGGTATAAAAATTCTCACAGTAGTCTGTGAGGTTAAAACACTGGAAATTACACGCAAGGGCACCTCTAGGGCTGGGGAGACCTAGCAATGTCACCTCCTACTTTGGCGGTAAGGGACATGGTGAATAGGGCCACTGCAGGGAAGTTAGAATGGGGAGGGGGGGATTGGGGCCACTCTGAGGGATAGGGGTAGGACCCAGGAAAGCTTCACAGAGAAGACATTTGAGCTGGGTCTGGAAGAATGAGTTAAGAGACAGAGAGGGGACTTTCCAAATCCAGCTCCCTGCCCCTTTCCATAAAACCAACACACCCCAGACAGCATAGCAGCAGCTACAGAGGAAACTCACACTGAGAGCCAGGGAGGACCCGCCAGCTGGGGTGCAGCTACCATGTGCGATAGTGTAAAACCAAACAGCCCTTCCTTACTCACTTGGGTTATGACCCCCGCCTGATAAAATAAGGTCATCTGTCCCCTGGCTCTAAGCTGAGATTTAATGCCCAAATGCCATTCAAGTTACTCTGTATTTTGGGGTTGTCTAATTACATTTTTTAGACTTTGTGGAAAAATGAAGCTTTATTGAGCCTGTGCCATAAAAAATAAAATGTAGTAAATTAATGTTTTAACTTTGACCCTGGCACGTTTGACAAGTTATATTGACATCTCACTATCCTTTACACCCTTCAGTAATGATGTGGCCACTTCGTGATGCTTGCAGTGATAAGGTGTTTAGCTGGGGATATGTCGTGAGCATGTGTCTCTTGAAAATTAACATAAAGGAATCCAGAAACAAATTCTGTCTCTGGGGAGAGAGCATTCACATGGGAATCAGAAAGACCTGGTTTCTTTCCCCAGCTCAGCCCTGACAGTAAATGCCTCATCTCTAACTACCATCCACTTCACTTTCTCATCTGTAGAAGGGAAGCAGTTGCCTAGGGAGGGGAAAAATGGAATAGATGGTTTCTAAGGACTCTTCCAGCTCTGCAATTTCTATGATGAAATTCTAAAGGATTCCTTTATTGAACAGTGGTCTAGGACATTCCCTTCCACACCAATCAACCTTATGTAATGTTTGCTTCCAAAACCCTGAATCCTTGCTTTCTCAGGAACTCTTGGCATTAGTAGTTAAGAGTTGGCCTCAACCACTAATGCTATTGTCCCACTTTAGCTGTTGCTGAGAAGAAGCCAGCAGGGCTGGAACAAAGTGCAAAAAAAGGAGCTGATCCGGGGGCAAAGAATCGCCCTTGGGATCATGGATCCCTGCTTTTCCTCAAATTAGAAAAACGAGGCCTGAGCTGAGTGCAATTGTGAGCTTGTTCCTACAGCTAGCAAAAAGCAAGGAAGGCAAGTGCCTAGGGTCAGGCCCCCATCTGCCAGCTCCATGCAGGTTCCTGGGAACCAACAAAGGCATTTTCTGGCTCCTTCAATACTCTGCTTCAGAAGGCTCCATATAGAAGCGAGGTACCTTCTGCCAAAACAGAGGACCCTTTCTCCTGAGCCCCTGTGCACTCCTTTCCATTGTGGGTGGCATCTTCTGTCTGGTGGCGCCTGGGCTTCTTGCCATCACCAGGGCTTCCTTTTGATCCCTGATTTGCATGGCTTTCTGTTGAGCAAACAAACACATCCGTCCTCCCCCCCCCCAACAAGACAAAGGCGATTCATTCATAGGAGCTGCTGCCCAGCTGACAGATGTTCTGGCCTTCTTGCCCTGCAGCCAGGCATGTTGCTGACCCCAAAGGTGAAAGGCTATGCCACCCATTCTCATCCCCCAGTTGGCCAGTTGCTACTCAGGATCATACAAGAATTTTGATGTTTGTCTTTCCTCCCCTACTCCTGCCTCCACAGTTCTTAGTAGCTCTTAGGACAGAGCTGTTTCCAAAGTGGCCTTTGATTAGGTCAGCTACAGCCTGGAAAAGATGGGCCATGTGGTCAGAGATGCCCTGCCACAGCTGCTCAAACCCTACATCTGCAGACCTGACCGTGTCTTCAGGAAGAAAAGGCTGTGAGGAACCCTTTTGAGGTACTTCCACATACAAAGATAGTGTGTAATGGTTCAGAAAACAAGCATTGCCTTTCTGGTTTGTCCTGACTTTGGGGTTCAGCAGTCTACTTTTCACATTTAGTTTATGGCCTATTGGGGGGGACAAGATCCTTACTAACTCTTCAGCTTTTAGAGTTCAGATAAGCTCCCGACCGAATGGTCACTTACTCTAGAGGAGGGAACGTGGACTTCCGACAGGATACCCATGGGGGTTCCTACGGAGGTGGTGAGATCTGAGCTGGCTTAGAGGAGAGGCAGGATTTCACTGGGCAGACATGGAGATGGGCAGGCTCTCATCTGTGCAAATTCTTCTGTGTGAAGGCAGGAGAATGTGGAGCCAATCTGAGCAGCAGGGAGAATGCAGAGGCAGCCAACGAGGCAGGACTGATCACGCTGCCACAATAGGCTCCTCCAGCTCATCAGCCAGCCCACCAGGAGTCCTGAGCTCAGTTTGAGTCAATGCTCTTTAGACCCCTTTCTTCTTAGAAATTCACCAAGAGATTTTTGAGGGAGAAGTAGCCCTGATGGAGTCCACTTAAAGAGCAACTCTATGATCTCAACTCAACTTACTTTCTCTAGGCTTCTTTGGAAATCATTCCAACAAATATTTGGAATCCTCCAGCATTTTCTACATAGGTTACTGAGTGCTCTGTATTTTACCCCAAGCCGCAGCTGATAAGAAGGGCTACCAACAGCATACTAACTTGTTGTATAGAGCTAAGAGTCTCTAG
This sequence comes from Ovis aries, assembly GCF_016772045.2. Classification (NCBI taxonomy): domain Eukaryota; kingdom Metazoa; phylum Chordata; class Mammalia; order Artiodactyla; family Bovidae; genus Ovis; species Ovis aries. The sequence goes on along the minus strand of NC_056060.1, from coordinate 57,217,656 downwards.
AAATCACTTTGGCGCTTTTCAAAGTCATCTCCAGGGTGCAATAGAAAGGTTTGACAGCATTGAGTGAAACTGACCCTTTGCTCCCCTGCCAATAGTCAAGGCAGAGAGTTTCTGGAATAAGATCCTGAAGAGTGCTACCACCATACCTGGCAGGCCTGCAGCTCTAGCACCACCCCCTTTGCTGGAGGCCTACAGAGTTTGAAGAGGGCCGCCGCTAGCTCCTCCTCTAACCCTGGCCCTACAAGGGGAACCGGCTCCCTGCTGCTTTTCCCTCCTACAAGGAACAGCCTTTCTTTCCCCCAAATTATACCCATCCTCTATGCCCTTTCAGTATATCAAGTGATTAGAGATCCCTGTTAGTGTAACTTTCATTGTTGTTGTTTAAAAATGTTTAATAAGAAGGATATTCCCTTTAAGAAAATCATTGCCCCCCAGAAGCAGAAAACAATAGTAAGGGGACAAACTGAATTGACACCAATATGATTGAAGGTTGGCAAAGTGTGATGGGAGAAACAGCAGGAAAGAGAAAGAGGTGAAGAGAAGTGAACAGAAAGCTAAGAAAGGAAACCACCTCCCCAAGGAAGATAATGGAATCAGACCAGGGGCAGGTGGGAGCAGCCATCAGGAGAGAAATCAGATCCAAGGAGACCTGCCACACTAAGGGTTGAAGATGTACTTTGATGGGCTTAGAACGGGCATGGGAAAGTTGGTCTTTGGAGGCAAATTGTAAGGCAGAGGCTGGAAAGACTGAGTTTGGAGGTTGAAAGAATACCAATGTGGGGAAATCCCCGAAGGCAGTTTCTTGCATTGGACTTGGCCATGTTGCTCCTCTTCTTTTCCTCCCCTTTCTGGTACCCTCAGGTTATTTGCACTATTCTCTGGTTCCCACTGCACAAGGGCAGACACTGAGCATGTACCTGAAAGGGCACAAAGCTTCCTTTCCAAATAAGGTTTGGCCTTTTATGGTCCTGAGCTGACCAATGGCAGGATTCACCTAATTCTGGAAGCAAGGGCTACACTTCCAAGGCCAAGGGTCCTCCCCTTTGAGCTAGGTGTATAAAAGGTCAAGCAGAGAATGAATGTCCCTTTCCTACTCCTGAGGGTTCACGGGCCTACATGTTTGACCCTACTCTGGCTTGACCAACAATGCCTTTCTTCCTTTTCTTATCTGGCCATGAAGACATGCTACTGCTGCTCTCTCAGGCCTGAGTGTTCTGTTCTTCATCCTTTGATGGACTAGACCTGATTTAACTGCCAGTTTCTTTTCCATAAAGTATCTTCAGGTTCCTTTGTCTTTCCAAGGCTAGGATTACTGCTGATTAAATTCAGACTACTGGGAGTGACTACAATCCTGGGGAAATACTGGTTATGATTGGGCTTAAAACCCAAAGTCTAAAGGGTGTGATATCACTGATAATTAAGCAAAAATTATTCTTGGAAGTTATGTAAATATTTTTAAAACAGTAAAACTTAGGTAACAATTTCCTTGCCAAAGAAAAATTTTCACAAATTTTCTACAAAAGTTGCAGAGCTACAATTCTAAAATAGTGATGAAGGAGAAAAGGAGAACTGGATTGAAGTGTAGACTTCCTACATACATTTCCCCTTTTGTCTTTGTATTGTTATCCTGTTGCCCCTTCTTGAATGTGTGTGTGTGTGTATGTGTGTGTGTGTGTGTGTGTGTTTGCATCAAGCAGTTCTTGCCTTCTCCTCCCCACCTTGGGTCATCTCTAATCTTCTCAATTCTGCCTACAGACACTTCACAACATGTGCCCATACTATTTTTGCTGACAGACATGAACTAAACATGGACCTGACATTCTTGCAGATTCAAATGAACAGTCTTGAGCATATTCACTCTATGGGGTCCCATGTCCCATTCTGCTGTGAAGCCTCATTGTTCACTTAAGGGTATTCACTGATTGAAATATCTTGCCTAGGTCTAAAGGTGTATCATTAGCTGCCCTTCCAAATCACAAACTCATAGGTTAATGGGGCTGAGGGTCACCTTAACTGCCTTCAGGGAGCACTTTTCATTCCAACCCTGAGTTCTCAACTTTTAATCACTGCTCCCGATAAACAGCAGCCTATTTTCCTCTAAGCAGTATTGGGAAAAAAGGTAAAGCAGGCAAAGTGTCATCCTTGGTGTGCTCTTTCTAGAGAATGTGCCCAGAGTCTCCTTGGCCTCTTTTTCACCTTTCTCCAGCTATCCCCTCTTCAGATCACAGTTTTAGACTGCAGCTACCCATCACCATAACTACTACCACCTTCAATCTCTGCCTGTGGAAAATTTCCTCTCAGCCTCCTAGGTCCAGCTCAAATGCGACCTCCACTGGCAGGCCTTTCTTGAGGTCCAACCTGCATCTTTCTCTCTTCTGCAGCCCCAGTGACCTTTAGAATGGTATTTGCTGTGGTACTTGGCATTTTCTACATTAGACAGTAAGCTCCTTGAGGGCAGGATCCATGTCTGATACATCTCAGGATCCCCTGCAGGGTTGAGCCCTGTGAACGCTTTCTGAGGCATGCAGAAAAGGCTAAGGAAGGGGGAGGCTCTAACAATGATACGGTGTGCTCTGCTGGTAGCCTTGAGTGTGGAGTCTACCTCTTCCTGGGACTGGCCTCTGTCTTCCCTCCCTTTCTCAATCCCAGCCATTCCTGAAGGACATCTCTCTTTCACTGCCTTCAGCCAACTGTCACTGTGGGACAGAGTTCTCTGGGAAGGCTTCAGCTGTTAACAGCTTAGAATGTTGCTATTCCCAGAAGTCTTTGCACTGAAGAGAGGGAAAGATGGAGGTGGGGGCTTTGAAGGAGGTGAAGGTGTGAACCTTTACTCCTCAAAGACATGTATGTTAGAGGGTCTGGGCATGACAGGCTGGGCAAGTGAGGAATTTAGGGGATTGAGGGGGTATTTATTGACACTCTTTCAATCACTGCCCCTTAGTATTCTGAGTGGGTTTCCTTCTCTTTATGCCTTTGTCTTTTTAAAAGGTGTATGTCCTGGCACTTATCAGCTCTTAAATAGTAATCATTCTTAATATTGTCATTACCAATAGGTCAAGAATATCAACAAGACAGCCAAGTGAAAACATACATAGCCCACCCTAAACACATGAGCATTTGGAGGTGCCAAGCAGGAAATGTAGATGGATTTTGTTAGGCAGAATTTCTGAAAATAAGTTTCTGAAAGGAAGTATCTGCCTCCCTGGTGGTGGAAACAGTTTGAGCAAAGACAAGGAGGTGAAAACAGCAGGTTATGTGTGCACAGGGGATGGCCAATGACTGGGGAGAGGCCCCTCCTGAGACACCAGTGGAGCTGGTTAGATGGCAGGAGGCAGTGGGAGGGGAGAGAGGGGCCATGATGAAGGAGATATCATGATGAATTCAGCTGGAGTTACAACTGCATGTGCTGGTGGGTCAGTAAGAAGTCCCCTAGGAGCCGGAAGTTTCTAGGCTGAGAGTGAAGAGGTGGGGCCTAGGCTCACTGGTGTGAGTGAATCTTGCACAGGAGCAAGCATGAGGGAAAAGGAAGGGTGTGGGGTGCAGGGGGTGTCCCTTGGAAAGTGTTGGGGGTGGGGGTGACCATAGAGCGACAGGAGTGGACCTTCTAGCACTTCCAAGCTCACCAGTTACAGCAGAAAAATCTAGAAATATAAGGCCAGGAAGGAGGAGAATGTTGTTAAAAACCTAAAGTGTGCTCTACATGCAACTTTGTTTAAAATGAATGTTGATGTGGTCTTTAGTTACTGATTTGAAAGATTAACATCTTCATTGTTTTTCTGGATTGGGAGATATATTGAGGGCTTGATAAATGTTGAGTTGAAGTTCCCACTTAGCCATCTCCCTGGTGCTAGGTTTGCATAAATATGAATATAACTCTTGCCTTGGGGGTGTTGCAAAAACCATTACTTTCTCCCAGTTCTCTCTTTAGCTGCCAGCCAGGTAGGAAATGTCACTGAATAAAGAAGTCACCTTTCCATCTACCCACTGTCACTTAGCTAATGATTGATGCATATTACCGAAGGGGGACAAACAGTCCTTTGCAGGAGTATAACTCTCCCTATTTTTTTCCCAGTCCAAGTCTTGTTAATGATGGTTTTCAGTGGGTAATGAGGTTATGAGGAATGTTTATTTCCTTTACATTTTATGCATTTTCCAAATATTACTTAGTTAATTTTCTTGTTTTGAAGGAAGAAAAGCAGACTGGACATGATTGGAGTCATCACTCTTTAGTCTTCCAAGAGAATCTCTGGAAGCCATGAGGTTCCTAGTGATATGACAATACCTCTGTGCCTCCTTTAAGAGAATATTCCTGGCATAGTATTCAAGATTTTCAACTTACTTTTTAAAAGATGCATGAGCATAAACTCTGCAAGGTGAACTTTAGGACTGCACTTCAAAATAGAGCATTTACTAGCCCCCACATGGCTGCTTCTCTTCTCTTAATATCAACTCTTTAGTGCATTATAGGAAAATGTGACTTGGGAAGATTCCCAAGAATAAGGCATAACCTATATGACTTATGTCATATTTCTAGCAGGAAAACTCAGCTAGCAGTCATATGGTTAGGACTGTCTCAAAACCAAGTTCAATACGAATTTAACCCGTGAGCACTGCTGCTGCTCACTGCTCTACTTGTGCCTTCATGCCCCAGTGCTCTGGGCCAGTTGACGATTCCCTCTACATCCCCACATACTCTCTGCTGGCTGGCTGCTGGGCCTTGCTTTGGCCAGGGGGCCACATCATGATAAAGGCTTGGGAATGTAGAGTCATCTGCAGCCTGTTCTGCCAAAATATTCAGTGGAAGCCTGAGCCACGCTGACCTCAGACATGAGGAAAAGAGATGTGGTAGGTAGGATTCTAAGGTAATTCTTATCATTCTACCTCTACAGCCCCCAAGATTCCGCCCCCTCACCGCCATGCGCATGTCTGTGTTATCCCCCCACCCCTTGAGAGTGAGCTGTCCTTAGTCGCTCAGTCGTGTCTAACTCTTTGTGACCCCATGGACTGTAGCCCACCAGGCTCCTCTGTCCATGGGGATTCTCCAGGCAAGAATACTGGAGGGGGTTGCCAGTGAGCAGGACTTAATGAATATGAGGGAATTTCACTCTTGTGATTATTACCTTGTATAGCAAAAGGGATGTTGTAAATGAAGTCAATGACCCTAATCAGTTGACTTTGAGTTAATTTAAAGGGAAATTTCTCTGGGTGAGCCTGAATTAAGCAGGTGAACCCTTGAAAAGAGTCCAGGTTTTCCAAGTCAGAATGATTTCAAGCAGCAGAGATGCTCTTCTGTTAGCCTTGAAGAAGCAATCCTGTCATGTTGTAGAAAGGGCTACGTGACGGTGAACAGCAGGTGGCTTCTGGGAGCTGAAACTGAATTCTTCCAAGTAGAGAGCTTTGAAGGGAAACCTAAGCTGTGGATGAGACTTCAACCCTGGCCAGCACTTTGATTTCAATATGAGCAGAGGACACAGCCAACTCATACATGGACTCCAGACCCATGCAAGAAAGATTTCTATTGTTGAAGACACTAAGTGTGTGGTAATTTGTTATGTAGCAATGGAAAACTAGTGCAATCAGTAAAGGGTGTCTTTCATCCTTGAAGACAGAGGAGGATGTAAGATCTAAAGTCCTTTGAGAAGCTTGGAAAGCAAAAGAGCATCCTGGCCAGCTCGAGGAATTCAGTGAGTGGTGCTGAAATATAAAATCAAGCAAAGAGGCCTCCCCCTCTTCCTAAGGATCTCTGAGGTAGGGGTTAAACCCATGTCTTTCCCTCTCATGAAGAAAGCTCAGGTAAGTGGTGCTGGCTGCCGGTCTGTGAGTTCTCCCACCCAATAGGAGATTAGTGCAGAGGAGAGGATCCGGAGATGAAATTTACACCCTGGGAAGGTATCAACATTGGGTTTCAGTCAAAGGCAAGCCCTTCACTTGTGTCTCTTGAAATTTGGCAAATTTCTTCCAACTTTATTTCATGGGGTGCGTATGTGCTAAGTCACTTCAGTTATGTCGGGCTCTTTGTGACTCTATGGACCATAGCCTGACAGGCTCCTCTGTCCATGGGATTCTCTAGGCAAGAATACTGGAGTGGGTTGCCATTTCCTTCTCCAGGGGATCTTCCTGACCCAGGGATTGAACACATGTCTCTTACATTTCCTGCACTGACAGGCAGCTTCTTTACTACCAGTGCCACCTGGGAAGCCCTTTCATTCTGTTACTTGCTACCAAAGGCACAGAAACAAGTTCACCATTCTGTGGTGCATTTTTTAAAAAAAGAAAAGCACAGCCAGTCTACTTTTCCCTCAGAAGAGCCAATATTTGGTTTTTCTTTCTTCTTCCTTCAAAAAAAATTTTGGAACGGTGACACCAGTTTCAAACTGGTAAATCATTTCAATGTTTGAATCATTTTAAAGGATTCAGAGGGAATATTTCTTTAATACTGGGAATAATTAAGAGATTATATAATATGCACAGGAAAGACAAATAGCTTTAAAAAGAAAATCCTTCATCTCTTTTTCTTCTACCATCTCAAGGGCCCTAAGTCTCTACTAAAAACAATAAAATAGTCCAAGTGAAAAAGTTATCTTTAAATTTCAGATCTCTAGTAGATTGTGCAATAGAATATTTTTTTTCATCTCCCTAATTTTATTTACTAGCATGTGAGATGAGTGCAATTGTGTGGTAGTTTGAGCATTCTTTGGCATTGCCTTTCTTTGGGATTGGAATGAAAACTGACTTTTTCCAGTCCGGTGGCCACTGCTGAGTTTTCCAAATTTGCTGACATACTGAGTGTAGCACTTTCACAGCATCATCTTTCAGGATTTGAAAGAGCTCAACTGGAATTCCATCACTTCCACTAGCTTTGTTCATAGTAATGCTTTCTAAGGCCTACTTGACTTCACATTCCAGGATGTCTGGCTCTAGGTGAGTGAGCACACCATCGTGATTATCTTGGTTGTGAAGATCTTTTTGTATAGTTCTTCTGTGTATTCTTGCCACCTCTTCTTAATATCTTCTGCTTCTGTTAGGTCCATACCATTTCTGTCCTTTATTGAGCCCATCTTTGCATGAAATGTTCCCTTGGTGTCTCTAATTTTCTTGAGGAGATCTCTAGTCTTTCCCATTCTGTTGTTTTCCTCTATTTCTTTGCATTGATCACTGAGGAAGGCTTTCTTATCTCTTGCTATTCTTTGGAACTCTGCATTCAGATGCTTCTATCTTTCCTTTTCTCCTTTGCTTTTTCCTTCTCTTCTTTTCACAGCTATTTGTAAGGCCTCCTCAGACAGCCATTTTGCTTTTTTGCATTTCTTTTCCAGGGGGATGGTCTTGATCCCTGTCTCCTGTACAATGTCACGAACCTCATTCCATAGTTCATCAGGCACTCTATCTATCAGATCTAGGCCCTTAAATCTATTTCTCACTTCCACTGTATAATCATAAGGGGTTTGATTTAGGTCATACCTGAATGGTCTAGTGGTTTTCCCTACTTTCTTCAATTTGAGTCTGAATTTGGCAATAAGGAGCTCATGATCTGAGCCACAGTCAGCTCCCGGTCTTGTTTTTGTTGACTATATAGAGCTTCTCCATCTTTTGCTGCAGAGAATATAATCAATCTGATTTCGGTGTTGACCATCTGGTGATGTCCATGTGTAGAGTCTTCTCTTGTGTTGTTGGAAGAGGGTGTTTGCTATGACTGGTTCATTTTCTTGGAAAAACTCTATTAGTCTTTGCCCTGCTTCATTCTGCATTCCAAGGCCAAATTTGCCTGTTACTCCAGGTATTTCTTGACTTCCTACTTTTGCGTTCTAGTCCCCTATAACGAAAAGGACATCTTTTTGGGTGTTAGTTCTAAAAGGTCTTGTAGGTCTTCATAAAACTGTTCAACTTCAGCTTCTTCAGCGTTACTGGTTGGGGCATAGACTTGGATTACCGTGATATTGAATAGTTTGCCTTGGAAACAAACAGAGATCATTCTGTCACTTTTGAGATTGCATCCAAGTACTGCACTTCAGACTCTTTTCTTGCCAACATCTGCTGGATCATTGAAAAAGCAAGAGAGTTCCAGAAAAACATCTATTTCTGCTTTATTGACTATGCCAAAGCCTTTGACTGTGTGGATCACAATAAACTGTGGAAAATTCTGAAAGAGATGGGAATCCCGGACCACCTGACCTGCTCTTGAGAAACCTATATGCAGGTCAGGAAGGAACAGTTAGAACTAGACATGAAACAACAGGCTGGTTCCCAATAGGAAAAGGAGTACGTCAAGGCTGTATATTGTCACCCTGCTGATTGAACTTATATGCAGAGTACATCATGAGAAATGCTGGGCTGGAAGAAGCCCAAGCTGGAATCAAGATTGCCAGGAGAAATATCAGTAACCTCAGATATGCAGGTGACACCACCTTTATGGCAGAAAGTGAAGAGCTAAAAAGCCTCTTGATGAAAGTGAAAGAGGAGAGTGAAAAAGTTGGCTTAAAGCTCAACATTCAGAAAACCAAGATCATGGCATCTGGTCCCATCACTTCATGGGAAATAGATGGGGAAACAGTGTCAGACTTTCTTTTTTTGGGCTCCAAAATCACTGTAGATGGTGATTGTGGCCATGAAATTAAAAGACGCTTACTCCTTGGAAGAAAAGTTATGACCAACCTAGACAGCATATTGAAAAGCAGAGACATTACTTTGCCAACAAAGGTCCATCTAGTCAAGGCTATGGTTTTTCCAGTGGTCACGTGTGGATGTGAGAGTTGGACTGTGAAGAAAGCTGAGCACCGAAGAATTGATGCTTTTGGACTGTGGTGTTGGAGAAGACTCTTGAGGGTCCCTTGGACTGCAAGGAGATCCAACCAGTCCATTCTGAAGGAGATCAGCCCTAGGATTTCTTTTTAGGGAATGATGCTAAAGCTGAAACTCCAGTACTTTGGCCACCTCATGCGAAGAGTTGACTCATTGGAAAAGACTCTTTATGTTGAGAGGGATTAGGGGCAGGAGGAGAATGGGATGACAGAGGATGAGATGGCTGGATGGCATCACTGACCCAATGGACATGAGTCTAAGTGAACTTCGGGAGATGGTGATGGACAGGGAGGCCTGGCATGCTGCGATTCATGGAGTCGCAAAGAGTGGGACACGACTGAGTGACTGAACTGAATTTTATTTTTTTTTCTTTTTAATTGAAGGATAATTGCTTTATAGTATGTGTTGGTTTCTGACATACATCAGCATGAATCAGCTATAGGTGTACATATATCCCCTCCCTCCTGAACTTTGCTCCCACTTCCAACCCCATCCCATCCCTCTAGGTTGCCACAGAGCACCAGTTTGAGCTCCCTGGATCACAGAGCAAATTCCTTCTGGCTATCTTATTTTACATAGATACTTCCAGATGTCTAAGCTGGGTTTAGAAAAGGCAGAGGAGCCAGAGATCAAATTGCCAACATTCACTGGATCATAGAGAAAGCAAGGGAATTCCAGGAAAACACCTGTCTCTGTTTCACCTTCTACACTAAAGCCTTTGACTGTGTGTGTCACAACAAAATGTGGAAAATTTTTAGAGATGGGAATACCAGACCATGTAACCTACCTCCTGAGAAACCTGTATGCCAGTCAAGAAGCAACAGTTAGAACCTTGTATGGAACAACTGACTGGTTTAGGATTGAGAAAGGAGTACAATAAGGCTGTTTATTGTCACCCTGTTTATTTAACTTATACACAGAGCACATTATGAGAAATGCCAGGCTGGATGAGTTACAAGCTGGACTCAAGATTGTGGAGAGAAATATCAACAACCTCAGATAGGTGGATGATACCATTCTAAAGGCAGAAAGTGAAGAGGAACTAAAGAACCTTTTGATGAGAGTGAAGAAGGAGAGTGAAAAAGCCAGCTGAAAGCTAAATATTAAAAAAAAAAAACAAAGATCTGGTCCCATCACTTCATAGCAAATAGAAGGGGAAGAGGTGGAAACAGTGACAGATTTCCTCTTCTTGGGCTCTAAAATCACTGCGGATGGTGACTGCAGCCATGAAATTAGAAGACGATTGCTTCTTGGCAGGAAAGCTATGACAAACCTAGGCAGTGCAAGCAAAGACATCACTTTGCCAACAAAGATCCATATAGTCAAGGCTCCGGTCTTTCCAGTGATCAGGTAAGTTGTGAGAGCTGGACCATAAAAAAGGCAGAGTGCCGAAGAACTGATGCTTTGGAACTGTGGTGCTGGAGAAGTCTCTTGAGAGTCCCTTGGACAGCATGGATATCAAACCAGTCAATCTTAAAGGAAATCAACCCTGAATACTCATTGGAAGGACTGATGTTGAAGCTCTGATACTTTGGCCATCTCATGCAAAGAGACTACTAATTGGAAAAGACCCTGATGCTGGGAAAGATTGAAGGCAGAAGGGGAAAAAGGCAACAGAGGATGAGATGGTTGTGTGGCATCAGCAATGCAATGGACATGAACTTGGGCAAGCTCCTGGAGATGGTGAGGGACAAGGAAGCCTGGTGTTCTGCAGTCCATGGAGTCACAAAGAGTTAGACACAACTTGGCGACTTAACAATAGCAATCTGTTTTACATATGGTAATGTATATGTTTCCATGCTACTGTCTCCATTCATCCCACCCTCTCAATAGAACATTAAGTGCCATTCTATTTTGTGAGAAAAGTTTATCACAGTGCTGCTGTCACATCCACACGTGGAAACACATTTCAGATATAACAGCAATCTAATTTCAAGTGACATGAGGAGTCCAGACAAAGGTGTGATTGTAGAGGATGGGGAAATTGCTTAGAGACCAAGTGACCAACCTTGAGCCCATCTTTAAAGGAAGGTTAATGTCCCATCAGTGATGAGGACTGAGAAGGAAGGGACCTCCGGGCCATGCAGGAAAAAGTTGGGAAGGTTGGAAGAGTTGAGGCATATTTGTGTAATATTAAGTGAACCAGTTATGTTGGAGGTGGAATTCATGGCAGGAAGTAGAGATGTCTGGAAAAGCAAGCAGCTATGGAAAGTTTTGGTTACTGAGTCTAGATCTTTCCTGTATGTAGTGGAAAGCTGCTAAAGTCATTTGGATCCATCAAAAGCAAATGTTTTATGAAAATCCGTGTTTAGCTGTGTTTGTCTGGATCGATGGCAGGAAGCCAATGGGGAATTTACAGCGAAAGTGATAAAGACCAAGCCAAGGCATTGGAAGGAGAGGAGAAGATAGCATTCAAAATACAATATACACATACAAAAAAATTCAAAAAGACATGGTGCCTCTCTAGGGAATCTACTGGCGTCACAAGCCTTCAAAGGTTTTGGCAGGGACCCTGTTTGTTTGGTGAGGCCAAGTGCTCTAGGCAAACTTCTTTCTCTTTGCAGAGAAATATAATCATACATGGGCTTATTCTGACATTTTTACAGAATTAGCTCATGCCTAATTGAGAATTTCAGAGATTAAAAATTAGCCACATCAGGAACAGAGCATGGTAATGGTGTGAAAGGCTGCTTCCTCCAGGGCAAGTGTGAGCCAAGATTTAAAGATGCTCTTTGGGTCCAAACTGATGCTGAGAGATGCTGCTTGGGGCCTAAGTTTCCATAGGCTTCCACATATCTTCTTCCTTGGCTCCCTGCTAAGCCATCAGATTCTGGGTTTCCTTAGTTTCCTCCTTGAGAAATTTGTGTGATCAGCCCTAATGTTAGTTTCATTTTAATCCCTGCCATTTTGACATTGTTCTTCCCTACATCTTCAGCAATCAGACTAAGCAGTCACCTACTGCTTAGGTGGATTGTACCTGGATTCTAGTGAAATGAAGAGACACTAAAGGTAAGAGCTAATTATCTATTGAACACTTACAATGTACCAGGCCTTCTGCTAGATGGACGTAAAGTGCTTAACAAGGTGTCTGGTACAAATGGGGCTCAATCAACATTCATTTCTTTCCTCCCTGTTATTAAATTATAGAGAGGGCATGAGATGGTGAAAAAACACAAAAGGAGCCAGAAGGGAGATGGGCAAGGAGAAGCCTTGTCTGGATGCAACATGCAGGTAACTCCCACCCTCCTGGAGCAGGAGGAGAAGCTGCTCCTCACCAACCAGTTAGGAAGAAGAGAAGTCTTCCCCCCTCAGAGCTCCCAGCTCCCCTCTGAGCAACGGCCAGCACTGAGGCCTGGGAGGAACTCAGAGGGATAACCCTGCTACTTTGCTACTTGCTGGCTGTCCTCTGTTTGCAAATCACCCTTCTGCTCAGAGGAAAGTCTCTTGGAAAATGAGCCCTCCTTTATAGTTTAGCTTTTCTTCCTTTGTATAATAATAGGTTCTGATTTTTAATTTTTTTAGAGAGGGGGGTTAACACTTGCTTGAATTATACTCCAAGGAGATCTAGGTCTGAAGAAGCTGGGACATGGCTTCCTAGCAGAATTCTTCCTCTTTTGTGAGCCCCATTGTTAGGGGCAGGGTCTCTTTCTCCCAAAGTCCTCCTCAAAATGACACACTCATCAGACTGCTATGGCTCTAGTAATGTGAGAAGGGAACATATTCAGACCCCAGAATCTTAGATGCTGATGCAGTAGACAAAATAGAACCCACACCCAGGAGACCTGGATTCTAGTCTATGGTTTTACTGCTTTAAGAGAAAATCAAGTCACCCTTTGAGTCCTGGTCTCCTTGTGTACCACCTACGAACCACAAATCTTATCACAGTGTGGTAAGAATGGCAAGATAGTCAGCACCCTTGCTGACATTTAGTACTTGTGCTAATTCAGTGGTTGGCCCCTATTCTTCCCCGCATTTTTATCTCCTTTCCCAAATTCAATACTCTGGTCTTACTTTGATGTAGAAAGAGAAGGTAAGTTCTTTCAAAGAGAAAAGGCAGGGAGGCAGAGGCAGAGGGAGGGAGATGTTCATCTTCCTTGTGAAGGATTATCTCCTTGGCATGTGGCCTCCACTTCTCCCACTTTTTTTTTTTTTTCAATTGCTCTCATCTCACACGCTAGTAAAGTAATGCTCAAAATTCTCCAAGCCAGGCTTCAGCAACATGTGAACTGTGAACTTCCAGATGTTCAAGCTGGTTTTAGAAAAGGGAGAGGAACCAGAGATCAAATTGCCAACATCTGCTGGATCATGGAAAAGCAAGAGAGTTCCAGAAAAACATCTATTTCTGCTTTATTGACTATGCCAAAGCCTTTGACTGTGTGGATCACAATAAACTGTGGAAAATTCTGAAAGAGATGGGAACATCAGACCACCTGACCTGCCTCTTGAGAAACCTATATGCAGGTCAGGAAGGAACAGTTAGAACTGGACATGGAACAACAGACTGCTTCCAGATAGGAAAAGGAGTACGTCAGGGCTGTATATTGTCACCCTGCTGATTGAACTTATATGCAGAGTACATCATGAGAAATGCTGGGCTGGAAGAAGCCCAAGCTGGAATCAAGATTGCCAGGAGAAATATCAATAACCTCAGATATGCAGATGACCCCACCCTTATGGCAGAAAGTGAAGAGGAGCTAAAAAGCCTCTTGATGAAAGTGAAAGAGGAGAGTGAAAAAGTTGGCTTAAAGCTCAACATTCAGAAAACGAAGATCATGGCATCCAGTCCCATCACTTCATGGCAAATAGATGGGGAAACAGTGGAAACACTGGCTGACTTTATTTTTGGGGGCTCCAAGATCACTGCAGATGGTGATTGCAGCCATGAAATTAAAAGACGCTTACTCCTTGGTAGGAAAGTTATGACCAACCTAGATAGCATATTAAAAAGCAGAGACATTACTTTGCTAACAAGGGTCCATCTAGTCAAGGCTATGGTTTTTCCAGTGGTCATGTATGGATGTGAGAGTTGGACTAAAGAAAGCTGAGTGCCGAAGAATTGATGCTTTTGACCTGTGGTGTTGGAGAAGACTCTTGAGGGTCCCTTGGACTGCAAGGAGATCCAACCAGTCCATCCTAAAGGAGATCAGTCCTGAATATTCATTGGAAGGACTGATTTTGAAGCTGAAACTCCAGGACTTTGGCCACCTGATGCGAAGAACTGACTCATTGGAAAAGACCCTGATGTTGGGAAAGATTGAGGGCAGGAGGAGAAGGGGACGACAGAGGATGAGATGGTTGGATGGTATCACCAACTCAATGGGCATGGATTTGGGTGGACTCCAGAAGTTGGTGATGGACAGAGAGGCCTGGTGTGCTGCAGTTCATGGGGTCACAAAGAGTCGGACATGACTGAGGAACTGAATTGAACTGAACTGAATATCAGATTCCATTCTTTTTCCATTTCAAGTACTACTTTGGAAACTCCAGTGTCTTCACTTCCCTTTTGAGTTCTGGAACCTCAAACCAGGCTGTGTTCTCTAAGACTATATGTAGTGGACAAAAAGATTTCTATAGAGAGTAATCTTGGCATTTTGTCGAGTTCACAAAACTACAAGTAGTACTTTACATACTGTCTGATAGAAGTGCTTCGTGGTTGGTCCCCCTTAGAGGAGAGAAGCAATTATAGATGTTTTCTAGAAAGGCAGAGCCCCAGAATGGGTGGGGAATGCTCTCTATGTATTGTGGTTTGGGGGCTAACAAAAGACCTTGAGAAAGAACCAAATTTGGGTCCTAAATTTCTGGTCCAGATTCCTGTTATTCCACTATACCGTGAGCCCTTTGAGGGCAAGGATCAAGTTTTAGGCATTTTTGTTTCCCCAGGATATAGCAGATGGGGCATATAAATACATCTTTGCCAAGTGAACATGTGCAATGAATATCTACCCAAATAAGGCAGAAAACTTGGAGCCACAGACTCCTGGGAGCTGGCACCACCAGACAAAGGTATATAGGATCCTCAAATACAAGTTCTATCAGTGGGCAGCTACCAACAACAACACCAACAACACCAATAAAAAAGGATTCTACGTGTGCTACTAGACTTCTGGTTCCAACCAAATGGAGGAGACACATGGTACTCTCTCCCGCTTATTACAATTAAACACTCTGAACAAGATACAAAAAAAAAAAAAAGGCAATTAACTGAGGACTTTGAAAAGTAGGTAAAAGCAGGCAGTCTGGGGGGAAAATAAAAATATGATGAATGATCAATATGATAGAAGCCAGTTTCTTGAAATTTTTTTCCTGGATTTGACCTGTCCATGACTGCTGTACAGTTATGAAACTGCATGGCAGTCAAGGACAGCAGCAGCTCCAAGAAACAGCCCATTTTTCTGGTCAAATGACCTGAAAAATTGAACCCAGTAATCCAGAGAGTGGGAGAAAACCCTGTTCTTTTTTTTCTCATTTTTTAATTTTTTAGCTCAGCCTTAAGGCCAGATGCAGCTCCCAAACTGTCCTGCCACCACCATGCCAGCTGCTCAGGTTCCTAAAAGCCCCAAGAGAAAACGTCTACCTCTGGATTGAGGAACTCAGGAAAACCCACAGAATCCTGTGATGGAAAGAGTATGAGGGTAGTCCTCATTTTTTCTCTTGTCACTTTGTTGTGATTTTAAGAGGACCCAGAGTCTCATTGCATACCATACGAAATGTCCAGATTGCAATCTAAAGTTACCCAACATGGTAAGAAGCAGAAAAATCTGAC
This sequence comes from Ovis aries, assembly GCF_016772045.2. Lineage (NCBI taxonomy): Eukaryota > Metazoa > Chordata > Mammalia > Artiodactyla > Bovidae > Ovis > Ovis aries. The sequence continues at coordinate 57,202,097 of NC_056060.1, read as the reverse complement.
CATTTATCAAGGAAAAGACAAGATAATGTTGTAATTGCTGAAAAAAATTTAAAGCAGCTATTATAACCATCCTTCATGACGTAAAGGTAAACATTCTTGTAAAGGTAAACATTCTTGTAAAGAATGGAAAACTAGAACTTCTCAGTAAAAAAGAAAAACAAAAACAATTTTTTAAAAAGAACCAAATGGAAATTTTAAAACTGGGAAATACATGAAATAAAAATTCACTTGATAAGTTTAATACAGAAGGCAAAAGACAGAAGAAAGTATCAGTAGGCTGAAAGAGATAAATAGAAATTATTCGATCTAAAGAACAGAGAGAGAATGTTTGAAAAATAATGAATAGAACCTCAGGAATCTGTGGGAAGATATCAGATGGTCTAACATCCATGTCTTTGGTGTTCTCAAGAAAGAGGTTGGTAGAGAAAAAATATTTGGAAAAATAATAGCTGAAGATGTCCCCAATTTGGTGAAAGGCAGAAATTTACAGATTCTCCACAAACAGGATTGACTTAAAGAAAACTGAACCATTTTACCCACCAATGCCCTCCTGTTCGCCTGCCTAGACCCTAAACACATCTGAGTTCTTGACCCTGGTGCCAGGGAAGGAGCACAGACATATAAGACACGCGGGAGATGATTAATCCTGGCTCACTGAGTCAAGTGTGAGACCCAGGGAACACTAGGTCCCCTGCCTAGTCCTCAGTTCCTCATCTGGAAAATCTCAGGTTTGAGCTAAATGGTCTCCTAATTTCCCTTCCAGCTCTAAGACATCCATTAGCAGTTCCTATGTAGACTTTTCTATTCAAAAATGATAACATTATTTATCAAACCCAATACTGTGAAACAAGAGACCATTGTCCTCCCACAGATTTTGCACCCTTTGTAATGACTGAAATGCATTAACTGAAATGGAGATGGTCACTGAACAAAACCAGATCTGGAGTTTCAAAGCAACCAGAACGGAGGTCGACTTTCCCCAGCAGCTTCCTAACAGAACATCTCAAACACCGTGGAAAGGCTGGAATTCATGGCAAAGGAAAGGAAGCACCATAGAAAACTTTCACTCCCAATAAACTCATTTCAAATGTCAGCTTTTTCAGATGCTAATAAATGGAATGGAATGTCCCCATTGCCTCGGATTCCCAGGGTAACATCAAGTCTGTCAGAAAACATTTAATTTACCACGTCTGTAAACACAGTGATAACTACCATGTGTGTAGCATCTTACAGTTAATAGAATAGGTCTCATTTCACACATTTTCTCATTTCATCCTCACAACCACCACCTCAGGTAGGTGAGAGCAGTCACCTCCTGTTTTCTCAGAGAAAACCGTCTTGAGAGGTTTTACCCCAGACCATCCAGCACTAAGCTGGAGAAAGCGCCAACAGTCTGGCACCCAATTCTGTGCTCTTTTCCCACACCAACAATCAGAGGCCCTGGGTAGTGCCAGAGTCAAGCTGTGGGCTACAGCTACTGGGAACGGGGCCAGTTACCCCACTTTAGGAGGGCAGGATGTAGTAGATTAGAGCCTCTGGGCTCATTCCTCCCAAGAGGAACACAGTGTTGAGAGTCAGCTCCAAGAGATGCAGTCCCTTTCTTTCCCATCCTTTCATTTGCCTCCAGCCAGGCTGTTTGGCTGGGGAGGCTCTCTGGTATGAGACACACAGGCTTCTCCATCCCCCAACCCTGCAAAAGTTTTGCAAAAGTCCTTTCTTCCCTCCCTCCAGTGCCTGTGAACGTGCTTGCTAAGTCAAGTAGACTTGGGGACCGGTGTTTGCTTCTTCAGGTTTTACCACTGAGGAGTTGTGAAGGGCTTTGCTGCGTGGCCTTGTCATCTGCTCCTCCCCACCATGGAATTCTGTCCCCTCACATTCCAGCACATTCATTCAGCCTCCAGGCTGCATTGATGTGCTCAGAGGACTTCTTTCCCTCCCAGCATGAGCCATTTTCAGCTCATTTATTTCATTTCATTAAAAAAAAAAAAAAATACAAAGTAGTCTTCTTTGAGTGTGAATACTGAGTCATTGCATACTGTCATTTGAGAACAAAAAGAAGGACAAAAGGTGGGTAGGCTCATTTCGTCCAGCAAAGGAATGGACCTCCTCTTCTTTGTTTTATCCTTAATGACTCATTCAACCTGAATCAAAGCTGAGCAGTCTTGGCTTTGGAATGGGAGGCTGGGTGGGGGAGAAGCGGGGTGCAGCCAATTGGAGGAGTGGAGTGTAGGCTGGGATCATGGGCCAAACCCCTGGAACCATATCCAGGAGGCATGAAGACAGCAGAGGGACTGAGAAAACAGAGTGGCTGAATGGTGCTATGCAAAGCCCTTGCTCATCTCCGGTCCTGGTTCTTCCCTCTATAAAAACTCCAAAAGGCTCACATGAGTGGGCTAGGAAAGGACCTCAGGCACACGACTCTTCTGTAACTATGTCCCTGGATCTGTGTGCTTCTACCTGGGCACTGGAGTCTGGATTCAGGAAATGAGGTTTGATGCTCACCTAGGTACCTAGACAGGTGGAGAGAGGAAGTTTTGGTAACAAGCTTAGGTCTGGATCCCACCTGTGTGTCGTCTTGGCTATGTGACCTTGGAATAAGTAAACTGAGTCTGGGTGTTTTCGTTTGTAAAAAGGCAATAGTAGTACTTATCTTGATAAACCCTTGTGAGGATAAAAATGTAACATTTGTGAAGTGCCTTAGCACAATGCTGCTGACAATTTCTCTTGGACTTCCCTGACTCACAAACAGGACACTGGGGCAGTGGACAGTTTGGCTTGGTGGCTTTGGGCAGCCATTTAATCTCCCTCAATTTCTTCTTCAGTAAAAAGGGATAATATGTGCTTCACAAGAGGATCGTAAGCATTAGAAATGATGGCATGAAGAGTCCAGCACAGATCTGGGTCACTGTGGCTCCTTAAGTGGTTGTAATTAGTTACCTTAGAGGTCACTGTCAGGGTCCAGTGCCCCTAGAAAGGGGTCTCTGGGAAGATTGCAGCAGTCCTTAGACCTAATGTCGGAGGCTAGAAGCTGGGCCAAGACAGGATGGGAAGACCCACAGAATTCAAGGCCTCTAGAAACTGAATGGGCCACTCCTCCACAGAGGAGCAGAAAAACCCTTGACAGAGTCCAGAAACTCACATTCTAGTCCTGGTTCCTTCCTTAATCATGGGACAACGGGCAAATTACTTCGCCTCCTTGGAGTTCAGTTTCCTCATTTGTAAAATGTAGAAAGGGGGAAGGGCCAATAATGTATCTTAGAACTCTGAATTATCATTCTATGAAAAAGCATGTCACCACATTCTTACCTGAGGTGAAGAAGAATCAAGATGTCTCCAACCTAAAGATCAGGACACCCATACCATTTCAAACACGGTGTTTTGTAATCATAATCTTATCTATTGTATGAGGCTTTGAACTTGGTAGTGAGCTTTCATAATTTTCATTCTTTTAAATAACTGACAGAGACAACCGTATGGGTATGTCAGCATCTCTTCCTTATCAACTTTATTAGAAATAGCAATATGCTCAGTTATAAAGAATATTCCCCAACCTCCATTACAGCTAGAATGACAATGTGACTGAAGTTCTAGCCAACAAGATGATGTGAGCAGAAGTCGCCTATAGCATCCAGAATATATTCCTCAAGGGAGAGAAGACACCTTTTGTGCTTTTTCTCCTCTCTTTTATGCTGGATGAATGAGAATAAGAGGACTAGAACTTGGCAGCCATAGTGTACCATGAGGTGATGTGCTAAGAATGTTGGAGCAGGAAGACAAAAGGAGCATTTGTTCCTGATTCCTGGAGCCATCATCCCAGCTCTAGGCGGATTCTGTTGGATCTCTTTTCCATAAGAGAGAAATAATTCCTATCTTGTTTAAGATACTATTTTTATTTTCCCGTCACATGTAAACAAACCTAATCCTGATTGATAAAATGATCGTCTGTTTTATGAAAGATCCTGTACTAAGTACTGTAGGGAATGCAGGGATACATAAGATTTAGACACACAAGACTTAGGCAAGAAGGTTCTCTCTGGGTATGAAGGAAAAAAGAAGAAAGGTTTGGTTTTGCAGGTCCATGTGGGCATGAAAAGAATTTATGGGAGTCGAGACCAGAGAATGTAATGAAAGGAGTTGGACTGCCAGGCCAAAGCGGTTGGATTTGATCCTATGACAGACAAACAAGTAGATGACCTTACCCCCACTGCAAACAAAGAAATCCATGCCTAGGTTACAGGGCTTGCCGAAGGCCACCCAGCCAGGGAGTGACAGAGTCAATCTCAGTTCTCTCGACATTCAGTCTGGTGTCATCCTGAAATTCTGTTCTGCATTTGAAAGGATCTGGAGCAGCAAGAGAAGAAATGGAGGTTCTACAGTTTGATATAGCCAGGGAGTTGGAGCGTGTACTGCTCCAGTGGCCTGCCCGCCCCCTCCCTCCAGGAGAGAGCTTTGGGAATTGCCAGAAATCTAGGAGCCAGACCTACCTTTACATCTGAGAACCCTTTCTGGGCTCCCTGATTAGCCACCTCTGTGCAGCTACCGTGGCCGGGGTGCTCCTTTACTGTGGAGTAAGACCCTCCCCAAGTGTCAGGTACAGCGCTGCCTGCTCTTTATACATTATCTGATTACTCTCATTTATTTGAGCCTAATAAAGTTATAATGTCCATTCCTGTTTTACAGATGAAGATGAAGAAACAGAGGCTCAAGAAATAAAGTCGCCTATCCAATGTTGCTCAGTTGACGGCAAAGTTGAGGTAAAAAGCCATGTTCGTTCAACTCCATAGACCTGTTCTGAGCCCCACATTCTAACATCTCCCCAGTCTCTGCCAAAGCATGGAACAGTCTCCTGTTCCTGCTCAGATTCCCAGGACTTACCTCGTTTGATGGGTTGACCAGCACTAAGAATCTCCTGCCAGATTCCAGTTGTGCTCATTCCGCCTGCATCCGGAACTGGCATCCCAGCCAGGAGTCACACCACCATGCTCTGCACCTGACCCCGTGTGGGTGAGGGGTCTCCTGGGAGAGAGTGGGCCCACAGATGCCCAGTCCTCTGTGAGGGCTCTCAATTTTGTCTGGTCATGGGGCAGGGATATCAGAGTCCTCCCATTCTAGGTTCTAGAGTTCACAGATTCCAGCAGGCTGTTTCATGGGATCAGGGACACTTCGTTCTTTGTGGCCATCCTGTGACTGTCATGGTTAGAATGCATTTGTTCTAATTTGCACTGACATTCAGTCAATAAACAACTGGTCATTGGAACTGAATCTCCTATCGCTGCCAGCATTTGCAAAGCTGAGTTTCATTTTGCTGATCATCCAGTGTGTATCCTTCCAGTAATGTGGTATGTCCAGTGTTCCAACATGAACCACATATTCCCCTAAGCTGACCACCCTAGTTTTCTTCTGGAAATTCCACCGGAAACACCCTGAGATACCGTAGCCTGCAAAGCTGAAGGCAACCGATAGACCTTGGTCCTTCTTCATCCACTGCCTAAGTATGAGGGACAAGCCCTATGCCAGGCTTTGCCCTAGGCCATCACATGTCCACCCTGTTCTTGTCTTGCACAACCTCCCTTTCCTCTGTCTAAACAGTTGCTGTTTCTTTCCAAGCTCAGTCTAAGATTCTCACCCCTACACATGCTCCCCTAATCAGGCTGAAGACAGAATACGTTCACCTTATTTTACTATGACTAGATATATCAGTGATATATCAGACTTAGCCTGTCTAGCAGATTTTAATAGTTATTAATATTCATTCATTTCCTTATAAATACTATCATCAATATTCTTGTTCTCTCATGTACCACTTAAAGTATCTGAAATCAGACATGAAAGAGAAATTTAAATTTGGTGAAGACAAAGTTTTCTCTTTGTTTTATTTTTTAAAATGTTTATTTTATATTGGAGTATAGCTGATTAGCAATACTGTGGTAGTTTCAGGTATACAGCAAAGTGATGCAGTTACACATATACATGTATCTATTCTTTTTTCATTTATGTTATTACAGAGTATTGAGCAGAGTTCTCTGTGCTATATGGTAGGTCCTTGTTGGTTATCTATTTTAAATATAGCAGTGTGTACATGTCAATCCCAAACTCCTAATCTATCCTTCCTCTCTATCCATACGCCCAGTGTCTATCAGTTCATTCTCTGTGAGTCTGTTTTTGTTTTGTAAATAAGTTCATTTGTATTATTTTAAATTAAATATCACACAAGAATGATTTCATATATTTATCTTTGTCTGACTTACTTCACTTGGTATGATAATCTCCAGGTTCATCCATGTTGCTGAAAATGGCATTATTTCATTCTTTTTAATGACTGAGTAATATTTGACTGTATAAATGTACCACATCTTCTTTATTCATTCATCTAATAATGAATATTTCTTCCATGTCTTGACTATTGTATAAAACAATGAATATTGGGGTACATGTATCCTTTCAAACAATGTTTTTCTCTGAATATATACCCAGGAGTGGGATTGCTAGATTATACAGTAGCTCTATTTGTAGTTTTTTAAAGAACTTCCATAAGTTTTCAATAGTGGCTGTACCAATTTGCATTCCCACCAACAGTGTAGGAGGGTTCCCTTTTCCCCACATCCTTTCCAAACATTTATTTTTTGTAGACTTTTTGATGATGGCCATTCTAACTGGTGTGAGATGATGTCTTATTGTAATTTTGATTTACATTTCCCTAATAATTAGGAAGGAATGCTCAAACTACCGCACAATTGCACTTATCTCACACGCTAGTAAAGTAATGCTCAAAATTCTCCAAGGCAGACTTCAGCAATACATGAACCGTGAACTTCCAGATGTTCAAGCTGGTTTTAGAAAAGGCAGAAGAACCAGAGATCAAATTGCCAACATCCGCTGGATCACGGAAAAAGCAAGAGAGTTCCAGAAAACATCTATTTCTGCTTTATTGACTATGCCAAAGCCTTTGACTGTATGGATCACAATAAACTGTGGAAAATTCTGAAAGAGATGGGAACATCAGACCACCTGACCTGCCTCTTGAGAAACCTATATGCAGGTCAGGAAGGAACAGTTAGAACTGGACATGGAACAACAGACTGCTTCCAGATAGGAAAAGACTACATCAAGGCTGTATATTGTCACCCTGCTGATTGAACTTATATGCAGAGTACATCATGAGAAATGCTGGGCTGGAAGAAGCACAAGCTAGAATCAAGATTACCAGGAGAAATATCAATAACCTCAGATGCAGATGACACCACCCTTATGGCAGAAAGTGAAGAGGAACTCAAAAGCCTCTTGATGAAAGTGAAAGAGGATAGTGAAAAAGTTGGCTTAAAGCTCAACATTCAGAAAACGAAGATCATGGCATCTGGTCTCATCACTTCATGGGAAATAGATGGGGAAACAGTGGAAACAGTGGCAGACTTTATCTTTGGGGCTCCAAAATCGCTGCAGATGGTGATTGTGGCCATGAAATTAAAAGACGCTTACTCTTTGGAAGGAAAGTTATGACCAACCTAGATAGCATATTCAAAAGCAGAGACATTACTTTGCCAACACAGGTCCATCTAGTCAAGGCTATGGCTTTTCCAGTGGTTATGTATGGATGTGAGAGTTGGACCGTGAAGAAAGCTGAGTGCTGAAGAATTGATGCTTTTGAACTGTGGTGTTGGAGAAGACTCCTGAGAGTCCCTTGGACTGCAAGGAGATCCAACCAGTCCATTCAGAAGGAGATCAGCCCTGGGTGTTCTTTGGAAGGACTGATGATAAAGCTGAAACTCCAATACTTTGGCCAGCTCATGCAAAGAGTTGACTCATTGGAAAAGACTCTGATGCTGGGAGGGATTGGGGGCAGGAGGAGAAGGGGACGACAGAGGATGAGATGGCTGGATGACATCATCGACTCAATGGACATGAGTTTGGGTGAACTCTGGGAGATGGTGATGGACAGGGAGGCCTGGCATGCTGTAATTCATGGAGTCGCAAAGAGTCGGACATGACTGAGCTACTGAAATGAACTGAACTGAACTGAATAATTAGCCATGTTGAACATCTTTTCACATGCCTCTTGGTCATATGTATGTCTTCTTTAAAGAAATGTCTATTTAGATCTTCTGTTGGTTTTTTTGATTCTGTTTGTTTGTTTTAATATATATGGAACTGCATGAGCTGTTTGTAAATTTTAGAGATTAATCACTTGTCGGTTGCTTTGTTTGCAAATATTTTCTCCCATTCTGTGGGTTGTCTTTTTGTTTTATTTATGGTTTCCTTTGCTGTGCAAAAGCTTTTGCGTTTAATTAGGTCCCACTTATTTAATTTTGTTTTTATTTCCATTACTCCAGGAGACAGATCCTGAGAAGGCAATGGCACCCCACTCCAGTACTCTTGCCTGGAAAATCCCATGGACGGAGGAGTCTGGTAGGCTACAGTCCATGAGATTGCTAAGAGTCAGACACAACTGAGTGACTTCACTTTCAGTTTTCACTTTCATGCATTGGAGAAGGAAATGGCAACTCACTCCAGTGTTCTTGCCTGGAGAATCCCAGGGATGGAGGAGCCTGGTGGGCTGCCGTCTATGGGGTCGCACAGAGTCGGACATGACTGAAGTGACTTAGCAGCAGCAGGAGACAGATCAAAAAAGATATTGCTGAGATTTATGTCAAATAGTATTCTGCCTCTGTTTTCCTCTAAAGTTTTTATAGTATCTAGTCTTGCATTTAGGTCTTTAATCCACTTTTAATTTATTTTTGTATATGGCATTAAAGGATGTTCTAATTTCATATTTTTACATGTAGCTGTCCCAGAGAAGGCAATGTCACCCCACTCCAGTACTCTTGCCTGGAAAATCCCATGGACGGAGGAGCCTGGTAGGCTGCAGTCCATGGGGTCACTAGGAGTCGGACACAACTAAGCGACTTCAGTTTCACTTTTCATTTTCATTCATTGGAGAAGGAAATGGCAACCCACTCCAGTGTTCTTGCCTGGAGAATCCCAGGGACGGGGGAGCGTGGTGGGCTGCAGTTTATGGGGTCACACAGAGTCGAACACGACTGAAGTGACTTAGCAGTAGCAGCAGCTACACCCTTTTACACCCAGCTGATGGGCACAAAAGGAACTCTGAAATCTGTACTACGGCACATGTACTAGCTTCTCCTTTAGCCAAGCAACAGCAGAGATTGGTCTAAGTAAGGCTGGGATCCAGGCCCAGTTTACCTCTTAATAGTGTGTGATCTCTAGTAGGTCAACACTCTCTGAACCTCAGGTTTTTCATCTGCAAAATGGAAATGATACCAATGCGCACCTCATCTGAGGTTAATCAAGGATGAGAAATCCTTGATAGGCCATGAAGCAACAATCAAAGGCCATGAAACAACAATCAAATATTAGTCATTTTTTTCACACACATTTACTTTTCGTTTCGCCTCTGTCAAATGATCCTTCCCCTCTGTGCAATGGCACAGCTTCTTGGCACGGTCCTTTCTCACCATTCTGTCATGAGCCATTGGCCTTAAGTCTGGGAGCAAATTGGTTATCTCTGGGGAGAAAGGGAATAAAGGAAGTAGTCAAGCCCCCGACGCCTCCACTGCTCATGAGCCCTTTCCCAGGCCCCAGCCACGTGACTCCCTGCAATACAAGTGTGTTTCCCAAACCCCTGTGGAGGGAACCTCTGCCTCCACCCCAGCCCTGGGCTGAGTAAGCACTAGGGCAAGCAGAAGAGGCTTGTCATCTGGCTGAGGCCAGAACTCAGATGCACAGGTGAGCCACAGTCCCGAACAAAACAGCACATGGTCAGGTGCCAAGGGAGCGAGAAAAATAGGACAGTCCCGGAGGCTCTGGCGCTCTGTGGCCCCAACAAGCTGAGAGACAGGATGTGCACCATCCGCCTCTTCCTCAGCCCCACTCTGGAGGGCCCCCTCTGCCCTGTCCCTTCATGACCCCCACAGCCGTCTCCCTCACTGGCCTGTAGGAGCCGAGAGGTCAGACAGTGGACGGCTCCATTGCCACACATACCAGGCTGGACCCAGAGGCTGTCCCCAGTGAACACCTACTGAACTGAGCAGACGGAAACAGAGCAGTGGACAGCACCAGGGGCTCATCCTCTGGCCTTGGAGGCCTGCCTGCAAAACAGCGTGCAGGAGGGACCCTGTCCTGGGAAGGAGGTTGCCTAGGCTCTTGTGGGAGGAGCTCCCTAGAAGGAGTAAAAGGGAAATTCATCAATATCCTGTGAATTACATTGAGAGCAAGGCTGTTTAGAAAAGAAGCCTGGAAACTGAAATTCTTGAGAGCAGCAGCTAAGCCAGGGAGCATGCTACTCCCCTGTGTCAGAGGTGAGAGTGTAGAGCTCAGGCTGTATTCCTAAGTCCTGTCTGCAGGGCCTTCCCACTGCTGGCTGCCAGGGCTGCTTCCTGGACTGCAGGTGGACTGAGTGCTCCTTCCTGCCACCTTGCTGGGTCGGGGTGGGGCTCATCTGTGAGTTTGAAGGGCCCTGGCATTCTTGGAGAAAGGTGGCCTGCTCACCAGGCCCTGTTCTCTCCTGACCTCCAGCCGAGAACAGATGAATGCTTTCTCTGAACTATTCAGTCCCTTACCTGATTTGGAAGCATGAAGGGAATATTAAGATAGAGAGCTACTGTATGCAGATACCTGTCTCTTTTTGTACTATATTTACAGAAAGGAACTGCTTTGGCTTTTAGAGTGAAGTGTGATGTAAGAGTTTGTTGCTGCTACTGCTACTTGCTGTTCACCATCCAAGCAGTAAAAACAAATTGGAAGTACTCAAATGTCAATAACACCGTCAAATAGCTTTAAAATATATCATAGCCCCCCACCCCCACTTCAGCTGTCATTTTTTAAATCCTTGGAAGAATAGAGAACTTTGTGAGAGAAACTGTCATACTCTAATGCTTGACAACACAGTGTCCACCTTCGCTTTCCAAACTCTCGCGTCGGGGCCTCGCAAGTACCTTTAATTTCAACAGTTTGGGGTGAGACTAGCTCACTGTGTGGCCTTGGGCAAGTCCCTCATGGCAGGACCTCTAGGTTTCTCTTCCACTCTGGAGCCCCTTTCAGTTCCATGAGTCTTTAGCCAGTGATCCCATTAGGAAACAATGCAGTTCCTAGAATTATGGGTCTTCAGGGAGCACCGTCCTCTTCTTGGCTGAACTGTTCCCAACACTGCTGCTTACACAGAGGTTCCAAACTTTCAAGCCTCAATAATGACTCCAAGGAATTCAGCTTTTTCTTCTGTACCAGATGACTGCCGGAACCACAGGGGCCCTGGACAGGCCTTAGCTGGCGCAGCAGAAAGAAGGAAATTGACCTTCTGCCCTCCTCCCAAGCTCACTCTTTCAGTGGCCTCCTGGGCTGCCTCCTCTGGACCCCTCTTCACAGCCCCACCGCCCCACAAATCCAGGCCCTTGGGCAGCTTACAATTGCCCACTTTGTGGGGCTCTCCGGCCCTTTCCTCCTCTGACTGCTAAGAAACTCCTTCTAGAGGATCTGCACTCAAGTGGGAAGGAGACTTCTGACTAACTCACACGCAGGTTCGATGTTTCCTCAGGAATGGAAATATGGACATCTCATAGGAGGGAAAAAGCCATTACATTCCCACAGAAATCAATTTTGAAGAGTTGAATTTGAGGCATCAAAGATGAACCAAGAGAGGGAGATGTTTTGTGGTGCAGAAGGCTTCCAACACCAAATTTCTGGGTTTGGGTTTGGCTCTACCCTGTCTTTAAAAATTGTGTGCTCTTGGGAAATTTATCTAACCACTCTGAAATCTGACTTTTATAACCATAAAATAGCTCTGGAGCCTCTGACCTACGCCCACTCGATCATGTGAGAGTGCTTGCAAACTGTAAAGCTCAGCAGGACAGCATGTCGGTGCCCCTCACCACTTCTTCCTGAGCCTGGAAGCGGCCCCCTCCTCAAGTCGGCTCTGCCACAGGTCCGCCAGGTGCCAGCCGGCACTTTCCCTTCCAGCCTGCAGATCATGCTCTCTCCCCTTCCCACCTCCTAATCCCTGTAGGGATCCTCGCCCCACAAGAAAACACCGAATTTCACCACAGGCAGGGGTTCTGGCTTGGGTTGTAACAGGGCAGCGGGAGACTGGCATGCAGGGCAGAAGAGTGGAGGGTCTGTGTTGCGGATAAAACCCAGAGACATGGTTTTTTTTTTTTTTAAACCAAGACAAGAATGTGGCCCTTCTGGCACTATTTATAGCATCTCTCAGCCCCCTTAAAGACTGGGCAGCACTTTTTGGTGCTATTTTAAAATGAGGCAGCCCATGAAATGGGGCTATTCCCACACTCTTCTTTCAGTCAAAGGACAGCCCTCCAACACCCAACATAATGGACACTCTCCTTATTTAAATGTAAACATTTCTCATAGTTTCCCAAAATCAATATTTATAAATACTACACTGGCAATTATTCTAGCTATTCCTAATTACCATTAGGCTTGTATGATGACAATGTGCTTGAAAATATTTCTAAAAATGCTAACAGAAATGAGTGAATTATTTTTTCTTAGAAAGCCAATTCATAGGACACTCAAATATTGTAAAGAGAGGTGCCATTATGTTTATTAAGCCACAGTCTGATGAAATTAAGTAATGCATGCTGGGTGACAAAGTCACACACTGATCAGAGTTGGGGGAGAACCCAGTTCTCCTAATCCACTCATGGCTGGTTGAGAATGAAACAGAAAATAATATAAGCTAGAAGGTAATTATGAGCCAAAAAGATAAAAGGCCAATTCAAAGCTGTTTTAAAACAAACTAAACACTGATTTAAATCCAACAGTAAACAAACATATGGAAATTAAATTTAAATGAGAAAAAGCATAAGTGGGTAATGCAAGTTTCAGACAGACAGAGTAAACCCATTTCAGCTGTCCTCTGATGCAGAGTCTTTTTTTTTTTTTTTTGATGCAGAGTCTTTTCGGTCAGCCATACGGACCTCTGTGGGCCACAATTCTGAGGAGGAAATGATTATACTGGGAAAATAAAGGTCATAGGTTAAAAAAAAACTGTAACAAAATGCTGGGTCTTGTCTTTGACACAAATTGAAGTCAGAAGTGGAGATGTAACCTCATTTTTGGTGAAAATGACCAGGAAAAATAAAGAAAACAGTTCTTTCTCTGCTTCCCACAAAAGGAAATAAAATACCAGTAAACAAGAAAGACAAAGTAATTAAGAGAACTCCTAAGCCCAGATAAACTGGCCCAGTTTGTTTGGAGGGAGTACGCACTGCAAAGCCCTTATAGTGATTCTGAAAAGCACGCTGAGGAGAGATATCCTGTAGGTGCTTGTAAGAACTTGCAGCCTAAAGATGTTCACCTCCTTCACCATCTGCTTTCTCTGCTCTGTCTTCTTGTGCTCACAGTATGATGCTAAACCATGGGGCTTGTCTCATACTTACCCAACAAGTAACTAAGAGAATTCCTGAGTCTCCCTAGTCTCTCCCATTTGATTAAGGTAGGTGTCCAAATCAGGTTGCTATGGAGTAAGGACCGATTTAACTGAATGCAGTCAGCTCAATCCATAATTTACCTAACATCTCCTAGCCATGATTTCCAAGAGGCCAGAGGCAAAGTTCTTCTAGGAAAATGAAGAAAGAAAAAATCCATCTGCAGTAACTAAGTCAAATGTCCAGAACTCCTGGATAACAAAGAATAAGACAATAGCAAAACTAATAGGAACATGACATGGACCTTACAGTAAAAAAAACATCTTGTTGGAATAAATCTCAACTGCAATAAAGCATAAAACATGGCTAAAGCTTAATATTAAACTAGTAAATCCCAGGTATCTAAACTTTCATATTTTTTTAATCAAAACTGTCTGAAGTTATGGGAAGTACCTAAAGAAAGGAGCAATATACATATGAGAGCATTCAAACACAAAGGCACAGGGCTTTGGGAAGAGCCAGTATAATGAGGAGCTTTAAAGCTCGAGTGTCTTTCACTTCATGGCACATGTACCTCTGCCAACGCATCACTGTGAAATTCCTTCAAATAGTAGTTTACTGTATTTCACTGACTCATAAACTTTCAACCTGGAAATATGAACTGGCTTGTCCGTGGCCATATAGCTAGTTGGTGAAAAAGCCAGAGATCAAGTCAGCCTCTTGAATCCAAATCTAGACCTGTGTTCCCTACACCCTCTACACCTCCAGCTACTTTGTATACGCTCCTAATCAGCCAAACTGGCTCAGATTCTTGGTTTCAGGCAGTCAATAACAGATCTTAGTTATCTAGCATCTCAAAAGAATAAACACTTCTAACATTTAGAAGTAAAGTAACTTACGTGAAAGCTGGCAGGTGATACAAGGCACCATATGTCACACTGGTGACAGCCCAGCTCTCTCTGGCTTGAACTCACTGCTGTTCTCCATTTCTTCCAGAATCAGGTGCCAGGGCTAATTAAATTCCTGATTAAAGCCCAAGGCACCACTAGGGGTTTCGCTGGTGAGCTGGCTGGTTAGAAAGTATGAAACAGTCCCTTCTATTTTATTTCCACAGATACTAGGAATAAGTTAGTAGAGCTATCCAATATTCCTTCCACATGATAATACATCCACTTATTTATTCACTCACCCATTCATTCATTCAAAATTCTTTCATGAGTACTTTGGGACACAGGACACATCAACCTCTCCCCTCAAGGAATTTATAGCTCATTTGAGGAGATACGAAATGAATCCATGAAAAGAAGTTAAAACAGAGCAAGCATAGGCAGATCAGGGAGGGAAGAGAGAGGTTGTTTGAGGTGGAACTGATCTAGACAGACTTCATGGAGGAGGCAGAGTCGATAAGCTCCTTGGGAGTAACTAAGTAGGAAGCCCCTTGATCCTTCCATCCCTTGGTTAAATAAAGTAATATCTCAATGACACTAAGGAGCAGGACACATCAGATACTTGCCAAGGGATTTGTTAATTTCTGAAGTTAGCCAAAAGTGAAAGATAATAACCTTATATTACTATCTTTTACTTTGGGCTGTGAGGACCCAGTCTCCTCACTGTACAGGCCCCTTGGGCCAGGCTTGTGACTGATGGATAGAGAAGCATTTCTTCAGGACACTGGATCACCTGGAATAGTGGCTCTTAGTAACATTAGATCCGATGCACTTTTTGTAACAAATAATTTGTAACTCTCCCTCTCTCATACTCAAATGAAAGCTAAGCCAGAGATAAAACAATCTGCCTATACACAAAATTTACCCTCTAAAATCCATAATTTAAAAAAAAATAGAATCATACATTCACTGCACTATATTCAAGGAACAAAGAAAAACAATTTATAGTAAAACAATAAGTATGTCAATACCTGAAAAAAAAAAATAGTGTACACGGCTTCTTATAAGACTGAATAAGGAGCTGGATGTCTGCCCCCATGTGCAGAATGACTGTGGATTCAATGCGTATCAATGCACACAGATGCACGTGTGTTTCAAGGGCCACTCAACTGCTGTGACTGGCATTGCCATTTGTAATATTATTTTCCAGAATTGTGAACAACCCTCAGTAAAGTTCGGAACAAAATTTACCACCTTCATCCAACCTTGCACTCCTGAAAAGTTCAATGTGTGTTAAAGCTAAAAGCAAAAAAAAAATAATAATAATAATCCCGCCTTTGTGTTTATATATAAAATGAAGTTGGAAGCTCAGGCCTGTTAGTTATGAATAAGATTTTCACAGACATGAACGTCCAGTGAGATGTTTGAAAGTCAAGTAAGATAGTCCCTTGTGGTGCAGACTGTCCTGACCACTGCAGAACATCTGGAATTTCTGCCCATGTCTACTAAGTGTCGGTGGCAACCCCCCCATCATTGTGACAAATGCCTCCATAAATTCTAAAAATGCCTCTTAAGAGGTGGAACCACTCTCTCTGGGAAGTCTAAATTAGAGGGCAGGGGTGTATTGTGGGGGAGGGAGTGTCTTCCAATAGCTAGAGTTAGGGATTTTCTGCTTACCCTATTGCCCTCTGCTGCTGCTGCTGCTAAGTCGCTTCAGTTGTGTCCAACTCTGTGCGACCCCACAGACGGCAGCCCACTGGGCTCCGCCATCCCTGGGATTCTCCAGGCAAGAACACTGGAGTGGGTTGCCATTTCCTTCTCCAACGCGTGAAAGTGAAAAGTGAAAGTGAAGTCGCTCAGTCGTGTCTGACTCAGCGACCCATGGACTGCAGCCTACCAGGCTCCTCCGCCCATGGGAGTTTTCAGGCAAGAGTACTGGAGGGGGATGCCATTGCCTTCTCTGATTGCCCTCTGTGATGCTTAATTTTATGTGTCAACTTGACTGGGTCATGGGGTGCCTGCTATTTGGCCAAATATTCTGGGTGATTCTATGAGTGTATTTTTGTTGCTATTTTTCTTTCTTTGTTTGTTTTTTTACTTCTCTTGAAATCATTTATTATCAGGAAGGAGGAAGTTACAATAAATTGTCACAGAGTTGGTACACAAACATAAACTTTCTTCAGATTAATTATTTTTTTTAATTGAAGTATAGTTAATTTTTTAAATTTTATTTTTTTAACACCAAAAACATTTTGTATTGGGGTATAGAAAATTAACAATGTTGTGGCAGTTTCAGGTGAACAGTGAAGGGACTCAGTCATACATATACATGTATCCATTCTCCCCCAAACCTGTCTCCCATCCAGGCTGCCATATAACATTGAACAGAGTTCCATGTACTATGCAATAGGTTTTTGTGGGTTATCCATTTTAAATATAGCAGTGTGTACATGATCTTCCCAAAATCCATAACTATCTCATCCCCCTGAAAACCATGAGTTCATTTTCTAAGTCTGTGAGTCTCTTTCTGTTTTGTAAGTAAGTTCATCTGTATCTTTTTTTTATGGTAGTTCTCCTTTTCTGTCTGACTTACTTCACTCAGTGTGACACTCTCTAGGTCCATCCATGTTGCTGCATATATATGTATATACCACATCTTTATCCATTCCTCTGTCGACATTTAGATTGTTTCCATGTCTGGTCTGTTGTAAACAGTGCTACAATGAACATTAGGGTGCATGTATCTTTTTGGGTCATGGTTTTCTCTGGATATGTGCCCAGGAGTGGGATAGCAGGGGCATATGGTAGCTCTATTTGTTTAGTTTTTTAAGGAACCTCCATACAGTTCTCTATAAGTGTATTTTTGGATGAGATTCCCATTTAAATCGGCTGAGTAAAGCAGATTGCCCTTCCTAATGTGGGGAGACCTCATCCAGTCTGTCTAAGTCCTGAATAGAGCAAAAAGGCTGAGACTCCCTTGGGTAAGAGAAAATTCCTCCTGCCTGTCTTCAAACTGAAACGACTTTTTCCTGCCTTAGGCCTCAAACTGAAACAAGGACTCTTCCTGGGTATCAAGCCTGCTGGCATTCAGAATGGAGCCACACCATCAGATTTCTGGTTCTCCAGCTTGCCAACACCCTGAGTAATCTGTCAGCCTCCAAAATAACGTGAGTCAATTCCTTATAATAAATCTGTGTGTGTGCACACGTGTGTACATACATGTGTGTATATAGACCATCTATGTATTATCTATACTTAGCTGTATACACATTATATTGGTTCTGTTTCTCTGAAGAGCCGTATCTAATACACTCCCACACAAGTCTGAGCCATGTCCTTGCCCTGGCCTGCCTCCTGCCTTCCGGTGCCTCCTTCCAGGGTGCTGGGCTCTCGCCATCGTAGCCCTTGGTCCACCCTAAGATACCCTGAAGCACTGTATCAGGAGGCTCCAGCTGCAGCACACAGGACCCCACCCCAAACTCAGCCTGAAGCAGGCAGTGGCAGACAGGAATGGGAGGGACGGCCAACAAGCAGCTCTTACAACTAACTGATTGGCCCCCCGGGGCTTGGGCCATTTTTCAGTATCTGTTTGGACACTCAGGATTAGAGTGTTCTGTGAAACAGAGAGTACCTTTTCAGAAAGACATTGGTATTAGTAGTGTTTCCCAGGAGGCCAATAAGGCTAGGACCAAAGATGGGAATTTTACAAAGTAGGCAGATATAGAGAACCCCTTCAAATGCCACCTGGGACGAAGAAAGTTTCTCAAAGGTGCACCCTTTCTCTCTGGGCACAGGGAATGGCAATGTGACCATTTGATTAGTTCCCCTTTAGTGACTGAATCTTGTGGTCAGGAAAGAAGGCTTCAGAAAGAAACTGTAGAAAGGGGATTTCATTTTATCAAGTATTCGTTCACTCATTCAAAAATGCGTTGAATGTCTCCTGCATGCCAGGCCTGCGTTAAGTTCTGAGACTTTAGTGATGAACAAGATGTAGGCCTACACTAAGAAGCTCACTGCCTGACAGGAAGATAGACAGGTAAAAAGGCAATTATAAAATGATGGGATGCACACCGGGAGAAGTAAACACAATCACAGTGGAAGCATATGGTTGGGGCGTTTATCCCTCCCAAGGATGAGCAGGTTTCCCCAGAGAGAATACCAGAGGTAAGATGTTCTGTTTATTAAAGTATAGTTGACATACAATATTTTGTTAGTTTCAGGTGTAAAGCATAGTGATTCAGTATTTTTATACATTGTGAAAAGATCACACTATGAGTCTAGTTACCATCTATCACCATACAAGTTATTACAATATTATTGGCTATATTCCCTATGCTGTACATTACACCCCATAGTGAAGTGAAGTCGCTCAGTCATGTCCGACTCTTTGCGACCCCATGGACTGTAGCCTATCAGGCTCCTCCGTCCATGGGATTTTCCAGGCAAGAGTACTGGAGTGGATTGCCATTTCCTTCTCCCGGGGATCTCGCTTTACCGTCTGAGCCACCAGGGAAGCCCTTACACCCCATGATTTAGTTTATTACTGTAAGTTTGTACCTCTTAATCCTCTTTACCTATTTTGCCCATTGTCCCATTCCTCTCCCCTCCAGCAACTGCTAGTTTTTTGTCTGTATCTATGAGCCTGTTTGTTTTGTTATATTTGTTTTTTTAGATTCCACATATAAATGCTATCATATGGTATTTGTCTGATTCATTTCACTCAGCATAATTCTGAAGAATGAATTTAAGTTGGGGCAGATGGAGAAGAGAAGAAGGACAAAACAGGCTAGAGATGAGTGCTGCGGTGGAAGAAGTCAGGGAAGGAGCGGGTACCGCCTGGAAGCTGGAAGAAGGAATATAAGGCGCAGGGTGGGATGGTAAGAAACAGGCCAGAGAAAGCAGACAGGGGGCAGGTCACGGAAGTCCCTGTGTGAATCACGTCAGCAAGTTTGGTTTTCATTGTGAAGGCAGTAGGAAGCAGCTGAAACATTTTAAGCAAACGAGTTACATGATCAGATCTGTGTAATAAATATATCACGGAGACTGAAGAGTCAAAGCAGGCTGGGAACAGGACAGGCATTAGGGACAATGTTGCAGGAGTCTGCCTGAGGCAAATTAAGGCACAGGGGAGGAAGGAAGGGGTATAAGGAATATCAAGGGGGGAAGGGTTTGTGTGTACACATGATAAATATGAAAAAAATATTGCCATCACTAATAAAGTAATAAGTAAAAGGGTATGGTATTTCCTTCTATGAACTTGATAAGGGTTTTTGTTTCATTTTAAGGGAATAAAGTGAGCTTAAAGCTCAGTATTCCGAAAACCAAGATCATGGCATCTAGTCCCATCACTTCATGGGAAATAGATGGGGAAACAATGGAAACAGTGTCAGACTTTATTTTGGGGGTCTCCAAAATCACTGCAGATGGTGACTGCAGCCATGAAATTAAAAGACGCTTACTCCTTGGAAGAAAAGTTATGACCAACCTAGACAGCATATTTTAAAGCAGAGACATTACTTTGCTGACTAAGGTCCGTCTAGTCAAGGCTATGGTTTTTCCAGTGGTCATGTATGGATGTGAGAGTTGGACTGAGAAGAAAGCTGAGCACTGAAGAATTGATGTTTTTGAACTGAGGTGTTGGAGAAGACTCTTGAGAGTCCCTTGGACTGCAAGGAGATCCAACCAGTCCATTCTGAAGGAGATCAGCCCTAGGATTTCTTTTTAGGGAATGATGCTGAAGCTGAAGCTCCAGTACTTTGTCCACCTCATGCGAAGAGTTGACTCACTGGAAAAGACTCTGATGCTGGGAGGGATTGGGGGCAGGAGGAGAAGGGGACAACAGAGGATGAGATGGTTGGATGGTATCACCTACTCGATGGACATGAGTCTGAGTAAACTCTGGGAGTTGGTGATGGATAGGGAAGCCTGGCGTGCTGCAATCCATGGGGTCGCAAAGATTCATATATGACTGAGCGGCTGAACTGAACTGAACTGAAGGGAATAAAGCGGTAGGAGACTTGCAGAAAGTTTGGACGTGAGTTTGAAGTCCCTGTGGACCTCCAGGTAGAGTCCATTGGTAGTTGACTTTGTGGGTCTAGAGCTCAAAAGAGAAGCATAGGCTACAGACAGAGGTTGACAGTCTTCATGGTAGGCGGTGATCAAAATCTTTGGAAGTAGATGAAGTCTCCAAGAGAGTCTAAGTCTATAGAGAGGATGTAAGGGCAAAACCCAGGCTTTCCTGGTGGCTTAGCAGTTAAAGACTCTGCCTACAATGCAGGAGACATGGATTTGATCCCTGGGTCAGGAATATCCCCTGGAGTAGGAAATAACAACCTGTTCCAGTGTTCTTGCCTGAAAAATTCCATGGACAGAGGAGCCTGGTGGGCCACAGTCCAATGGGGTTAGTCCAATGTTGTTGCAAAGAGCTGGACGAGACTGAGTGACTAAGCATGCACAGAAGGCAAAATCCAGAAGTATACTGGCCATTGAGGTGAAAAGAAATGGAAGGGCAGCTGAAGGAGGGGAGAAAGAATGCTCAGAGAGATAGAAGGAAAACTAGAATAAAGCGATATCATGGAAACCAAGGCAGGAAGGAGGGACAAGGAGGGAGTGAGTGGCCAAATGTTGCAGAGAGGTAGAGCAAGACTGACAGTGAGGCAGAAAAGTATATGCTGTGTTTAGCAAACAAGTCATTGGTGACTTATTTCTTTTATTTCACTTAATATTCATTACTTATTTCATCCCTCCCCCTATTTCCTTTGTATTAATTAGCTCAAGTTGCTATTCATTTCTTTTATTTTCCTTCTTAGTTTGGGAGCTGTACCTTTCCATTCTACCAGCTGCCATCTCTGTTGTGTCACTCACAGGCAGACCCATTATATGAAGATGTGTCCAACTATTTCCTCCAAATTCACTATTCTCCTGCTATTTCTCTTCCTCTGCAGGATAAAATCTTTAGAATGCTTTCACTTCTCACTCTTACACAGCAACATGAGACCTGTGGAAAACTTTTACTTCCCCTCTTTCTCCTTTAGTACTTTTAGTTCCAGGCTATTCTTAACATTTCCCTTGAAATATGTCTCTTCTATTTTGTGCAGTTCTATTACACATTCCTAAATGGACTATTATTATCCACCCAAATGTAACTAATAATATATTTTACAGATCCTTGTTCAACAGTTGTTTTTTTTTTCCCCCTTTCTATCCTCCCTCCATTCTGAAGCCTTTAAACTGATTCATTCATTGTTTGATCAGCTCTCTTTTTAGTATCATTTTCTCTGATAAAAGATGTGGGTGACATGTCCTTTGAATTCTTGCATATCCTCAAATATATTTCTATTGCTCTGACAGGAGGGTAAGATCTTGCTACAGGATTCTCAGTACGCAGTATTTTTTTTCTGGTAATCCTCACATGATTCACTCTAGTCTTCTCTGCTTTGAGTGTCATAGACAAGAAATTTGATGCCCTCATGATACTTCTTCCTCTGTAAGTAACTTGTACTTTCTTTCTGGAAGAGAACAAGCTTTTCTTTTTAGTCTCAGACTTCAGGAATTTACCAAGCTATGACTCATTTGTCTTGCCCACGACTTACTGAAACCTTCCAATCAGCAGACTTTAATTTAGCTTGGAAATTTTACTTCCTATTACTTAAAGTGTTAGTCACTCAGTTGTGTCTGACTCTTTGTGACCCCCATGGACCTCTTTTCCATCTACTTAATTTGTCTGCAGAGCTTCCCTTCTAGTTTCAGAGTCTTTTTGTGTTCAGTACAATCGTTACATCCTAATCTTATTTTTAAAGTTATCATTGTTCTCTATTGGCTTGGTTTCATGTAAGTCTCTTCTAAGAGTATTGCTGGGCCCCTTAGGTATTATGGTAGTCTTTCCTTTTGTCTGATCCCTGGGCTCAGTGCCAGCTGCTAGGGACGCTTAAGAAGAAGCAGCCCCACAGGTGGTGGGTATTAGTCCCCTTATCAAGGCCACAGGAGGAAGACTCTCATTCCCCAGTTTTCTCTCACTTCCTACTCTCAGGAACAAAGATAAACTCAGTATACCTGTATGATTCCTCTCCCTCTCACCCAGCCAGGTCCCTTTGCCAGGATACCTACTGGTGCCAGATACTGGTGCTTTCCTATGATCACGGAAGAAGGGGCAGTGTAGAGATCAGGTGCTCACATGCCCAGCTTTAAGAAAACAGTATGATTCCATTTGAGAAATCATTTCAGAGTGACATCTGAGATGGATATTACAGTAGAGAGACTTAGGCCCTCTTTCCTATTACAAACACACCAATTCGGCAACAATTCGTGGACAAAATTACTTCAGTGAGAAACCCAGAAACCAACTGAAAATTTCATGTACCATAGGCAAACATTAAGCCAGACTTGCTGAAGCTAGTAAGGAAAGTCAAGACACCTGTTTGCAATAATTGCTACCCCAGTACAGTTCCATATGACCAAGAAGAGAAACCATAGCTCCAAGTTTCTCCTAGGAAGGAAAAAGCTGTTCCACATGTCCAGTGCCAGTTTTTTTTTCAAGGGGGCTACTCAGAGAACTGACTTCTGTCTTGCCAGTCTTAGAGCTCTGACATGTCCAGCATAGTCTAACCGCACAGGGGAGAACAAAGACAGTCAGGTGGACTGGTAGATACTATGGCTTCTCCTCTCTATTTAGCACAGAGTGAGCAAACAAAAAACATAGCTGCCTGATTCTCCTTGGCAAGGGAAAGAGTTGGCCCAGATTTCCAATACCACAACTTCTCCCAGGGCTTCCTGCAAGACTAGCTTCTAACTTGTTTGTCTTGGAATGTTGATGGGATCTGGCAAAATCTATACAACTTGGGGCTAGTGAAAGCAAAGACATAGATTTTAGCTGGCAGTCACCATCAGTTCAATTCAGTTCAGTCGCTCAGTCATGTCCGACTCTTTGTGACACCATGAATTGCAGCACGCCAGGCTTCCCTGTCCATCACCAACTCCCGGAGTTCACCCAAACTCATGTCCATTGAGTCGGTGATGCCATCCAGCCATCTCATCCTCTGTCGTCCCCTTCTCCTCCTCCCCCCAATCCCTCTCAGCATCAGAGTCTTTTCCAATGAGTCAACTCTTCACATGAGGTGGCTAAAGTATCAGAGTTTCAGCTTTAGCATCAATCCTTCCAAAGAACACCCAGGACTGATCTCCTTTAGAATGGACTGGTTGGATCTCTTTGCAGTCCAAGGGACTCTCAAGAGTCTTCTCCAACACCACAGTTCAAAAGCATCAATTCTTTGGCGCTCAGCCTTCTTCACAGTCCAAATCTCACATCCATACGTGACCACTAGAAAAACCATAGCCTTGACTAGATGGACCTTTGTTGGCAAAGTCATGTCTCTGCTTTTCAATATGCTATCTAGGTTGGTCATAACTTTTCTTCCAAGGAGTAAGCGTCTTTTAATTTCATGGCTGCAGTCACCATCTGCAGTGATTTTGGAGCCCCCGAAAATAAAGTCTGCCACTGTTTCTACTGTTTCCCCATCTATTTTCCATGAAGTGATGGGACCAGATGCCATGATCTTCGTTTTCTGAATGTTGAGCTTTAAGCCAACTTTTTCACTCTCCTCTTTCACTTTCATCAAGAGGCTTTTTGCATAGTACCTTTTCATTGTGCAGCATAGAGCAAGCAGGTTTTGTTTTTTTTTTTTTTTAATACCTAGTTTCCAGATTCTCTTTAGGAAAGAAAAAAGTTACAAAGAGTGTCCAATAACCTAGACATCTGCAGACTGCAAATAACAACAGAAGTAGACTAGCTTAGCATGAAAGACGAGAGGCCCTCAGAACTGCTGGCTAGGCTAATTGGTCGATGTCTCCTCCCATACAAGGCCAGTCTAATTTGTCTAGCACAGAAACTAACACAGAAAGTTGGGGAAAATAAAAAATCAGGCAAAGATGTGCCAAACAAGGAAAAGACATAAATCTCCAGAAGACTACTCTAATGAAATGGAATTATATGATCCACGTGACAGAGAATTCAAAATAACTGTCATAAAGATACTCACTGGGGTCAAGAGAACAATGCATGAACAAAATTATAATTTTATCAAAAAGACAGAAAATATTTTTAAAGACCAAACAGAAGTCATGGAGTTGAAGAACACAATAACTAAATTGAACATTTTTCTAGAGGAATTCAGCAACTGACTGATTAAACAGAGAAAGCATCCATGAACTCAAAGACAAATCATTGAAAATAATTCAGTCAGGGGAGCAAAAGGAAAAGAAAGAGAGAGAATATAGAAACTTTAGGTACCTATGGGGCATCATAAAATAGACCAATAGGTGCATTGTGAGTATCCCAGAAAGAGAAAAGAGAGGATGGACTAGAAAGCTTATTCATAGAAATAATGACTGAACACTTAGCAAATATGGAGAAGGAAATAGACTTCTAGACCCAAGAAACCCAGAGAATATTAAATAAGATGAACAAAATTTAAAAAAAAAACACCCCACATTGAAACTTAATCAAATTGTCAAAATTCAGACACAAAGAGAGAATTTTAAAAGCAGCAAAGGAAAAGCAACTTGTCACATAGAAGAGAGCCACCAAAAAACAATCAGTGATTCCCCAGCAGGAACCTTGCCGGACAGAAGAGAATGGTGTCGATATAGTCAAAGTGCTCAAAGGAAAAAAACTGCCAACCAAGAATACTACATCTGGCAAACTATCCTTCAAACATGAAGGAAAGACAAAGAATTTCCATACAAACCAAAGCTGAAGGAGTTCATCACCACTAGACTCTCCATATCAGAAATGCTAAAGGGAGTTCTTCAAATTAAAATAAAAGTGTACTAAACAACGACACAATAGTATAAGAAATATGAAAACCTTGGCAAAGGTAAATGCATGCACAAATTCTGAGTTTTGTATTCCTGTAATGGTGGTAGGTAAATAATTTTTAATTCTAGTGTATATATTAAGAAACAAAAATACTAAAATAACTATAATTTTAAAATATGTTAAAAGATACATAACATGAACAGATGTAAATTGTGACAATAGTAACAGAAGGAGGGATCAGGAGAAGTTACAGGGTGGAACTTTTGTATCTGATTGAATTTAAATTATTAGCTTAAAATAGACTCTGATAGCTATGAGATATTTTATGTAAGCCTCAAAGTAACCATAGAGACAAAATACCTAAAGTTACACAAAAGAAAAATCAAGACATAGCAATACAAAAAAAATCAACAAAATACAAAGTAAGACAGGAAAAGACAAGCAAAAGAATTACAAGACTATCAGAAAATAAGAAAATGGCCATAGGAAATCCTTCCCTATAAATAATTACTTTAAATGTAAATGGATTAAACTCCTCAATGAAAAGCCATAGAATGGCTAGACAGATAAGAAAACAGCACCCAAATACTTGCTGTCTATAAGACACTCGATTTAGATTTAAGGACACACATAAGCTGAAAAACAAGAGATAGAAAAAGATATTCCATATAAATGGTAAACAAAAGAGAGCAGAAGTGGCTAATCTTATATCGGACAAAATAAACTTTAAGGCAAAAACTGTTACAAGAGACATAGAAGTATATTACATAAAAGTGTCATTCTATGAATCGCCAGTCTATGTCTGACGCAGGATGCAGCATGCTTGGGGCTGGTGCATGGGGATGACCCAGAGGGATGTTGTGGGGAGGGAGGTGGGAGGGGGGTTCATGTTTGGGAATGCATGTAAGAATTAAAGATTTTAAAATTTAAAAAATAAAAAACTAAAAATAAGTAAAAAAAAAAAAAAGTGTCATTCTACCAGGAAGATAGATAGATATCACATATATACATACATACACATATACATAAACACACACTCAACATCAGAGCACTTCATCATATAAGTAAACATCAACAGAATGTTTATAACAACTGAAGGGAAAATAGAGAACAATAAAAAATAGAATATTTCAATACCCCACTTTCAATAATGGATAGAACATTTAGACAGAAGATTGATAAGAAGACATATGACTTGAACAACACTGTAGACCAAATGAACCTAACAGATATACACAGACTATTCTAGGCAATAGCAGAACACATTCTTCTCAATTATGCATTGAACTTTCTCCAGGGCTGATCCATATTAGGTCACAAAACAAGCCTTAATAAATTTCAGAAGATTGTTACCTGTTCCGACCACAATGGAATGAAACTAGAAATCAGCACCAGAAGGAAAACTGGAAAATTCACAAGTGTGTTGAAACTAATCAACACACTGTTAACCAATAATAAGCTCAAAGAAGAGGTCAAAAAAAATTTAGAAAAATACCTCAAGACAAATCAATACAACATGTGAAAGTGAAAGTCACTCAGTCGTGTCTGACTCTTTGTGACCCCATGGGAGTGGATAGCCATTCCCTTCTCCAGGGGTTCTTCCCAACCCAGGGATCGAACCCAGGTCTCCTGCACTGCAGGCAGATTCTTTACCATCTGACCACCATACTGAAACATATAAGATGTAGCAAAAACAATACTAAAAGGGCATTTTATTGAGATAAATACACTACAAATGAGGAAAGATATTAAACACCCTAACTCTACAGCTCAAGAAAAATAAAGAACAAAATAAAGAACAAAATAAAGAACAAACTAATAAAGAACAAAGCTAGCAAAAGAATGGAAATAATAAAGATTAGAGCAGAAATAGAGTATAAAAAATTAATAGAAAATAATGAAACTAAGAATTCGTTCTTTGAAAAGATAAACAAAATTGATAAGCCCTTAGCTAGACTAAGAAAAAAAGAAGACTCAAATAAAATCAGTAATGAAAGAGAGGACAGAACAACCCATGCCACAGAAATAACAGGATTAAAAGAGACTGCTACGCATGATCCTACACCAACAAACTAGGATGACCTGGAAGAAACTGATAAGTTTCTAGAAACATACAACCTACCAAGACTGAATTATGAATATATAGAAAATATGAGCAGACCTGTAACTCATACAGAGGTTGAATCAGTAATCAAACACCTTGCAACAAAGAAAAGCCTAGGACTAGATGGCTTCATCGGTGAGTTCTACCAAACATTTAAAGTAGTATTGGTGCCAGTCCTGCTCAAAGTCTTCCAAAAGATTTAAAGGCGGGGGAGAGCAATTCCGTATTCACTTTATGAGACTACCCTGATACCAAAAGGCAGACAAAGATACCACAAAAAAACAAAAAAAAACTGCAGGCTGACATCCCTGATAAATATAGACTCAAAAATCCTTACTATTAATAACAAATTTAATTCAACAGCACATTAAGATCATCATACACCATAACCAAATGGAATTTATCTCTGGGTTGCAACAATTTTTCAACAAATGAAAATCAATTAATGTGAGCCACCACATTAACAGAATAAAGGATAAAAATCACATGATTGTTGCAATAGATATAGAAAAATATTTGACAGATTCAGCATTCTTTCATGATAAAAACTTCTCAACAAACTAGGAATAGCATAAAGATACCTCAGTATAAAAAAAGGCCATAAATGAGAAGCCCACAGCTAACACCATACTCAATATTGAAGAACTAAAGCTTTTCTTCCAAGATCAGGAGCAAAGTAAGGATGCCTACGTTCATAACTTTTAGTCAACATAGTACAATACTGGAAGTCCTAGCCAAAGCAAATAGACAAGAAGAAGGAACAGAAGGCATCCAAATTGGAAGAAAAGAAGTAAATGTATCCTTGTCTGCAGACAACATGATTTTATAAATAGAAAACCCTATGAACTCCATTAAAAAAAAAAACTGTTAGAATAAACAAATTCAGTAAAGTTGTAAAATACCAAAATCAGCTGTGTTTCTATACACTAACAACAAACTATTTGAAAAAGAAATTAAGAAAACAATTCCTTTACCATAGCACCAAAAAGGTAAAAGTCTTTTTACTAAGGAAGTAAAAGGCTTACATACTTAAAACTACAAAACTGACAACAACAAATGGAAAGAGAGTCTGTGGTCATGGATAACAAAACTTGATATTTTTTAAATGTCCATACTACCCAAAGTTATCTACAGATTCAATGCAATCCCTATCAAAATCTCAGTGGCAACTTTTTTTTTTTTCAGAGATAGGGTAAACAATTCTAAAAATTCACATGAACCAACAAAAGACCATCAATCTTGAGAAAGAACAACATAGCTGGAGGCATCACACTTCCTGATTTCAACATATACTTCGAAACTGTAGTAATCAAAACAGTATGGTACTGGCATAAAGACAGAAATATAGACAATGAGCCAGAATAGGGAACCCAGAAATAAATTCATGCATGTATAATCAACTGATCTTTGACAAGGGTGCTAAAAATACATAAAGGGAAAAGGATAGTCTCTTCAACAAATGGTGTTGAGAAAACTGGATATAAATATTAAAAAGAATGAAATTGGACCCTCATACACAAAAATTAACTCAAAATGGATTAGAGACTTAAATGTAAGACCGGAAATTCTATAACTTCTAGAAGGCAACATAGTGGAAATCCTTCATGACATTGGTCTTGGTAATGGTTCCATGGATCTAACATTAAAAGCATAGGCAAAAATAGATAAGTGAGACTACATCCCACTAAATAGCTTCTGCACAGCAAAAGAAACAATAAACAGAGTAAAAAGATGACATAGGGAGTGGTAAAAAATATTTGCAAACCATATATCTGATAAGAGGTTAATCTCTAAAATATATAATGAACTCCCACAATTCAATAGCACAAAAACTATTAATAACCCAATTAAAGAAATGGGCTAACTGCTTGAGTAGACATTTCTTCAAAGAATATATACATATGCCAACATTTGTTGTATATGGCCAGCAGGTATATGAAAAACTGCTTAATGTCACTAATCATTATGAAAATGCAAATCTAAACCACAATGAGATATCATTTCACACCGGCTATCATCAAAAAGCAAAAGTCAACAGTGTTGGTGAGGATGTAGAGAAATTGAAACCTTTGTACACTTTGTGCTACGTCACTTCAGTCATGTCCGACTCTGTGCAACCCCATAGATGGCAGCCCACCAGGCTCCCCCGTCCCTGGGATTCTCCAGGCAGGAACACTGGAGTGGGTTGCTATTTCCTTCTCCAATGCACGAAAGTGAAAACTCAAAGTGAAGTCGCTCAGTCGTGTCCGACCCTCAGCGACCCCATGGACTGCAGACTACCAGGCTTCTCCATCCATGGGATTTTCCAGGCAAGAGTACTGGAGTGGGGTGCCATTGCGTTCTCCGTGTACACTGTTGGTACGACTATAAAATAGTGCAGCTGCTATGGGAAACAGTATGAAGTTTCCTCAAAAAATTAAAACTATCACATGATCCAGCAATCCCACTTTGGCGTATTCATCCAAAATAATTGAAATCAGGATCTCAAGGAAATTTCTGCACTTCTGTGTTCATTATAGCACTATTTACAATAGCCAAAATGTGGAAACCATAAATGTCCATCAACAGATGAATGCATTAAAAACATGTGGTATATACATTCAATGGAACGTCTGTGTGTGTGCTTAGTCACTCAGTCATGTGTTGCTCAGTTGTGTCTGACTCTTTGTGACCCCATGGACTGTAGCCCACCAGGCTCCTCTGTCCATGGGGATTCTCCAGGCAAGAATACTGGAGTGGGTTGCCGTGCCCTCCTCCAGGGGATCTTCCCAGCCTAGGGATTGAACCCAGGTCTCCCACATCGCAGGCAGATTCTTTACTGTCTGAGCCACCAGGGAAGCCCAATGGAACATTTACACAGCCTTAAAAAATAAAGAAACTCTGCAATACAAGACAGCATAGATGAGCCTTGAGGACATTATACTAAAAAGGCATTATGAAAAAAGACAGTCATGAAAGACAAATACTGCGTGATTGCATTTATGTGAGGTATCTAAGATAGTCAAGTTCATAGAATCAAAGAGTGGAATGGTGGTTGCCAGAGACTGCGCGGGGGAGGAAATGGAGAGTTTCTAATCAAAGAACATAATATTTTAGTTAAGCACAAAGACTACATCCTAGCAAACTGCTGTACAACACTGTACCTACAGTCAACAATACTGTATCACACACTTAAAATTTGTAAAGCAGGTAGAGCTCATGTTAAGTGTTTTTACCACAACAAATGTTTTAAAAAGAAAGAAGGTAAAATGACACACAAGAGTAATTCATTCCTAATTGTTGTGTGAGATAGTGGGGGGAAAAAAAAGAATGAGAGAGAGGGAAAGATAGGTGAGACATAGCCTGATATCATAGCTGTGCACATCTCTTAAAAAAAGAAAGCCATCAAAGTCAGGATCTGTAGTCTGACCTGCACTCCCCCTGGCTGGTGGCAGTCCTCCAATGCCTGGTTTCAGCCCCCTGGCTCTGTAGATAGAGTGCCATCTTCACCAGTCTTGATATTGGCAGGAATCCCTTTGGTCCCTCCCACTTAGCCGCTGGAGAGATGAGGCATATATAATCTTGCTTGTCACTCTGCCTTTTGACCCCAAGAAGAAAAGGTTCTTCTGGGCTCTTAGTCTCCTAGTTCATCTTTCTTTCAGGTTTATTATTCATCTCTGAGATGCAGAAATGATGGTTCCACTACCTAGTCTCCAGGAGATCCTATTCTGACATCATTGCTCTCTGTGAACCCACCATAAAATGCCAGATCTAGGACTGGTTTCCTCTCCCTTGCAAAGCTCACACATTCTAGCAGTGAGTGCTTACCCCGCCTTTGTTTTTAAGCCTTGGAGCCAAGCGCCGCTCTAAGCCCTTTTCCATTTCATCAAATTGAATCCTTTCCCTGTCCTATTTTCCCTACTTCCTGCCCATCATCTTGAGCATTCCTGACTGGCCAAGATTTGGGCCCAAAAGGTTCCCACTTTCAATGAAAAGGGCATGGATAGATGTTGGTGAGGTTACCATAGAATGATGTTTGGGCAAATTGCTTACCCAACCTGAGCCTTGCTTTTCCATCTGTAAAATGGTTGTAAGACTTACCCTGCAAAGTTCACAGGCTTATTATAGGGCTCAAATGACATGAGAAAGTACTTTGAAAACAGAACTGCTGTACACATATAAAGCTTTGTTTTATTCTTTTGAAAACAGTGGTTCAAATTTCTTAAGTGGGACTTTGCAGTATTAACTTACTTCCATGGATTTAGCCATTTCAGAACCACTCAAAGCTCCTCTTCATATGTTTCCTTCAGTTTCTGAAAACAGTCACTTCTTTTATTTACTCAAAGACCTTAACTCTGGTTGAAAAAGAAAGCTTCTCTTTAGTGTAACAAGGTTACAACTTAGATTCTACTAATGTTGGAGTATGGGGCCCTGTCTGTCACCAATCAGGTAGAGATGTAGACATGGAGATGTGCCCACGTCCCCCTTCAAGGAAGGACTTGCTGCAAGGAGTAGGGCAGGTGAGCCTCAGCTTCAAGAGCTGCCTGGCCTAAGGCCACACCCTCCCCAGTACAGCCCACATCTGCCCCCGTGACCCAGAGAGACGAGGGAGAAAGCCCAGTCATTCTGGCCTGACACAATATACTGATGGGCAGTACTCAATCCAGAGCCTCCCAGTTGGTCTGGCTACAGCTTGGTAGGACTACACTGAACTGGACTTCTGCTCAGTTCTACTTCCTCTCTTCCCTTCATAGGTGCTGATCCCTAATGAATATCTTGTACCCCAAATTCCATCTCAGCATCTACTCCAGGGTATCCAACCTGTGACAATTGGCTACCATGCTCTAAAAGGGCAGGATGGGTTTGGGGAAGGGGTAGGTTTACTGCAAACAAAGGGAACAAAGAAAGCACCGGAAAGGTAGAGGGGAAATCTGAAATAGCACTACTGTACAACCTGGGACAGCTCCAATCCATCAATGATTGGGTTACCCAGATGTCTAAGTAACTATGATAGGTAGAAATGTGCTACTACCAAAATCTCATAAGGGACGCAGTATCATCCAGCCTTATTCAGGGCATCTATCTCATCATCTCAGTCCTAGGCATAACATGATTTGGTGGTCTCAGCCTAAGGCACCGAAGGCTGACTTCTCAGAAAATGCAAATGTTACTGGGTATTATACAAAAACCTCAGTTAATACCAAGATTAGCCAAATCATCCAAATGTAAGGGTTTTATGTTTCAACTGCCTTTAAATGTGCAGTGAAAGAAAAAGTGGCATTTCCTGGAACTCAGTGTTTTCTTATTTCATTCAGAAAAATGGGTTTAAAGACTGAGATTTAGTCTGGTGGGGGTTAGAGATTATGCATAGTTTCAGTAGTGACAGGAGCCACTGAAAATCCTACAATAAAAGGTAATCTCTGAAAATGAAAATCTGTCATCTGTGGTCCACCAAACCAACTTCCCACCACCCCAACACACACACTTAAAACTCCTCACTGGCTTCCCACTCCTCCTTCAGTAAAGACCCCAGCCTAATGAGGTCTAACCCACAGAAACTGGCCCCTAACTCTTTCTCCAGGCTCACTGAACACTCTCCCTTCCTTGTTTCCAGTGTTTTCCACGCTGCAGCCACATTGGCCTTCTTATGGTTCCTTAGGGCCTCACACATGCTGTCCCCTCTGCCTGCAACTCTCCCACTCAAACTGTCACCTGTTAATGACAACTCACCTTTAGTTTCCAACACGACCATCATCAGTTCCTTTGGGAAGCCTTCCCTGGCCCCCTGCTCCACATGTAGGACGGGTTCCTCAGTGGTCCTGTCTCACAGAATCACATTCAGTTTTTTCAGGGCGTCTATCTCATCATCTCATTTGGAATTATACCCTCACATCTGTGAGATCTATTTGGTTAATTATCTCCTTACTTAGACTGTAGGTTGCAGGAAGGCAGGAATGGTGTCCCAGTTCGCTCTCCATCTTATTCCTAGATCCCATCACAGTTCCTGGCAGAGAGTAGGCACTCAATTGTCGAATAAGTGGATAAACAAACGTTGAATGAATGAGTGAGTGAACAAACAAGGAAAATGAGAGAATTTCTCACTTCGGTTGGGTGACTTGAATTTCTTGGGGTTAAAATGTAGAAATAGGGAGTTAAAAGCAGAGGCGGTTGGGTGGGAGATAGATGTACATGCTGACAAAAATCAGAGAGACTTTCTCCCTAACTGGTGGTAAAGAGGAAGAATGGGGCTGGGGAGGCAGCAAAGCACCATCAGAAGTCACAACATAGCTGCCAACCTTTGGACCAAAATACCCAAGTGCCAGGCCTTAAAGTAAATGAAAACTATTCACTTCACCATCAAGAGCAAATGCTATGGAATTAAAGTTGGAGTATATTCTTGAATTGGATTTTATACTCTGGGGCCCTAAAGCTAACCTGGAATCATTTTTTAAGACCATTCTATTTAACCTTTGAAAATGAAGCATCTGCCTTTTAATGGAAAAACTACTTATCATTGTAAAGACAGCACATGATGTTCTTGGCTCCTTTGGTCTCCAGCAAAGGAAACTCAGATATCTCCCCAGGTTCCCATTGTACCTTGAACCCTCTATGTGACCACAACAGGCCAGATTAATAGCTAACTTTATTTTTTAATAATAAGTAGAATGTACCAGCTCATCCAGAGAATACTAGGCAAGGCAGTCTACAGACATACCTGCCTCTCAAAAGTCTCAGGAGACTTAAGAAGCCAAAGATTGAAGGGCCACCTATAACCAACCTCAAAGTCACTGTATTCAGACAAGAGGCCAAGTTTACCAGCCACTCAAAGCTCTGTTCCTGAAAAAAAAACACTGACAATCAATTAATCAAATATTTTCACTTGGCACAAGTCCCTGCTGTGACAGACACAGTGAAGAGAGGTCCCTTCCTTAAGCACACTATAACCCAACTAAAGAACTAAGATCCGGAAGAACTAAGAAATTGGTCAGTAGCACAAGGCACAGTGTATGGGTGTCAGCAAGTTCAGACAGCCCATAGCCAACCACACTAAAGCCCATGGAATATTAACTCTTTGCCAGGTGCTTTACATGCATTTTCTCATTAAATCTTCACAACCCCATGAGATACGTATAATTACAGTCTCCTGAGATGAGTTGAGTAAGGTACCCAAAGTCGCATAAAAAGCAGTTTCAGGCTCAGCTCCATCTGATTCCAAAGCCCTTGCTCAGAACCTCTGAGTACCTGAGGCTTGCAGAGTTCAGGGAGTGGGAAAGCTTGAGGTGGGCATAGACGGCAAGGCCTGACGAGGAAGGAGGATCTGAGCTAGATCTTAAACAGGGGCAACCCTGAGATAGACCGGAGAAGGAGAAAGATGGGTGTGCGGTGAACAGGGCACAGGGAGGAGAGAGGAGAACAGGGAAAGAGAACAGAGCAAAGTCAGCTGCTTGGATACAGTTAGTCTGGGGTGAGGGATGAGTGAAGAAATCTGCCTCGTTGGCCACCGTAACATGCCCCAGCCTTCTCCTTTCTTGTAAAACACTGTATTCTTGCACAGAAAGACTTGGAGAGGGAATGGGAAGAAGAATCAGGTGGGAGATTCTGGGAAATCTGGCTTTTCCTTTGTCCTCTTCTTGCCCACTTCTTAGCCTCTCAATACAATATCTCAGGTACTCTAACCATCCAGCCCAGCGTACATGCCGAAGGTTTGGAGTCCTATATCCCAAGATGGGCAGCAACTTGGTCTGAGGTTGTCAGATAAAGCCAGGCTTGTTCCAAGGGGAACTCCTTCTACAGGCTGTGGGCTCTGAACCAGAAGGGATGGGGATGTGTGTTTCAGGCTGCTTTCACTCCCATGACCATTAGACAGGCAGCCTGCCAAGGACAGAGGGGCACGTTCTGTGGCATAAGCAGTTTCATGCTTAAGTTCTGCTATCACTACACACACATCATTTGACAAAGCCATGCGCTCACCATACAGCCTTTCGTTCATTCATTTGTTAATTTGCTCATTCAACAGGTAACTGCTGAATGCCCATTTTAAGCCAGGGACTGTGTCAGGTGTTGCGAGGAGACAGGGTTAAACAAGATGTGGCCCCTGACTTCAGAAGCTGTACACTGTCATTAATGGTGGGCATTGGTAACAGATAGTCAGGCAACAGTAACTGTATGAACGCTGGGCTAAAACGACGTTCAGGAGGCTCCATGAGACTCCAACTGCTTCCTCTGCAAACTGTCTTGTTCATTTCTGTACTCAGCACCCATTACTGTGCCTGAAATACAGTAGGCAGTCAGTAAGCAAAGTGAAAGTACAGTCGCTCAGTTGTGTCCAACTCTTTGCGACCCCATGGACTGTAGCCTACCAGGCTCCTCCCTTCATGGGATTCTCCAGACAAGAGTACTGGAGTGGGTTGCCATTGCCTTCTCCAGGGGATCTTCCCGACCCAGGGATTAAACCCAGGTCTCCTGCATTCCAGGCAGACGCTTTAACCTCTGAGCATAAATTAAATGAAGATCTTACTGGGGCTGACCCCCAGTCTGCCTCTCTGTGACTTCTCCCTATTGGTTGTAAGCCTGACAATTGGCATCCTAAGCCTAAATAAAGAGATGAGGATACATGGCAATTCTTCCAATAGGTCATAGTATGCTGGGATTGGGACACTGTCTGTATCACGTCCATCCCCTACCAGACCTCATGTCCCCGTAGTTGAGGTCGTTCATGAAGCACTTGGGCCTTTATGCTCTCCTGATTCCTCATCCTGGATGTTCTTTTAAGAATACGCAAGCTGGTCAGCCTCGATTAAAACTAAGGAATCCGGACCTTGACACAGAACCTTGACAGCTCCAGCTGGCTCAATGGCAGGGAGCCAGCTCCTTCTCTGAGATAATGGGCTATGGAAACAGCAATTTTGGTTTTAAGTTGTGGCTTCCACACCACCAGGGCCTCCTGAAGGCCCTGGGGCCCCAGGGAGGCAGACATTCTAGAGGAAGCTGAGAAAAATGGGGAGTGAAGAGGTCCTGGGAGAGACTGAGAAGTGACTCTGCCTTGGGGGAGAGGGTGGTTAGTGGCCTTTGAGGCACAAGAAGCATATGAGGTAACAGGAGTTGGAGGGAGCTGTGAAGAGGTAGCCAGGAGGTATGAGGCAACTGCCCCCTCAAGTAAGACAGACTAAGTAAGGTAAAGTCCAGTAGGGGCCTGGCCACCATCCCAAACTTCAGCCAGAGAGCACCTCAGAATCAGACCAGAGTGGTCTTGGGACAAAGCCCTCCAGCTGGGTAGCAGCAGAATAAAGTTAGAACCAGGAGTATTTTTTTTCCTCCCAGTTTCCACTCTGGGGTTTTTTTCTTATCTCTCTGCTACCTCCCAGATATGGATCTCATAGGAAAGTTCTTGGCCTTCACAGATGCCCCCTGCTTGTCATGCAGGGCTGGGCCTCTCTCCTTCTGATGGATGGCTTTTTGAACCATCCAATGCCAGCTGTTTCCCTGTCTCTATCCATTCTTCCAGGAAAGATGGAGTAGGGTCTTCAGTGGCCACATGAGGCCTTGTGACCCTGGGGAGGAATGACAGGCAGCCTGGGACTCAGCCCAACAGCAGACTGCCCAGGGGCAGTGGGCACATGCCTTGGCATCTGGGCATGCTGATCTTTTTCTCCACAGAGGGCAGTGTGGGGGGAGGAGGGGGTGGAATCCAGCGACATCTCAGGCCATAAGAATTCCTGCTCTCCCCCTCAGTCTGACCCTCGTTTTGCCCGTCTGGGCCATGGTAATGGCCACGGTCAGGGCAGTGGGGGAGAAGGAAGGAGAGGCGGGTTTGCTAGTTTGGTTGGCCAGGCACCAGGAGTGTGAGCCTGCCCGCCTCCGCAGACTGTCTCGCTCCTGTCCCCCACTCCGCCGGCCTGTCCCTCCGGGCTGCTCGAGCCCCACTACTACTGTCCCCAACCCGCCCCGCCAGCAGGGCCAAAGGGCGGCGTGACTCACGGCGCTGCCACCAGCCCACGGCTTGCCCGAGGCATATAAAGGCTGCCGGGGTGAGAGGCGGCAGAGCCTTGCCGGACCCGCTCCGAGGCGCGCAGAGCATGGCTGCAGGCGCGGAGCGAGGCCGCGGGGGCGCGGGCTGGGGGCTGCGCGGCGCCCTGGCCGCGGTGGCGCTGCTCTCGGCGCTCAATGCTGCAGGCACGGTGTTCGCGCTGTGCCAGTGGCGCGGGCTGAGCGCTGCGCTCCGGGCGCTGGAGGCGCAGCGGGGCCGGGAGCAGCGCGAGGACAGCGCCCTGCGCGCCTTCCTGGCGGAGCTGAGTCGCGCGCCTCGTCGGGCGCCCGCGCCACCCCCAGACCCCGCGAGCGCCGCGCGCAACAAGCGCAGTCACGGCGGGGAGCCTGCGCAGCACATCCGTGCCGAGAGCCACGACATGCTGATGATGATGACCTACTCCATGGTGCCGGTAGGCGGGGTCTCAGCTCCCTTTGACGCCCCCGCCGGGGTGGGCAGCGGGCAGTGTAGGGAGAGCGCCTCGGACATCCTCTCCTCCCCTGGCCAGATGGCAGGGTGCCTTGGGGAGAAGTCCTGGGTGTGAACCCGCTGGGGAAATCACCCTGGCTAGCGCCTTATCCCATCTGTGGTCAGTTTCCTCATCTGTTAAATGGGGGAGGGGGTAAGTCTTCCGGCTCTGACGTCGTTCAGACTGCAGATAAATTAGGGGATAGGCAATGTTCTTAAGAGCCTACTTCGTAACTTTGAACACAGGTTTTCACCTTCTGGTGTGACAGGACCACAGCGGCCTAAGCTCTGCCTGTGAAATTCGTAGGGGGCCCCTGAGAGCACAGACACATTTCTGGAAGAGCACACACTTCTGTAAAGTGATTCTTTCTCTGACATCATCTATTGGTCTGGCTTTTCACCTGGCCTCAGCTCATCCCACCCAAGACTGACAACCTAATAGTTTCGGTTTATGTGAAAACAGCCCTAATTTTACCAACCCCTGGGACCTTTTTGAGGGGAAACTTACTCTTGGGTACCAAGTGGTTACAAATAATGGAAATCAACATAGAGCCACTTTGTCAAAACGCAGTGTGAAGGTTGGGGTTTCATGTGGGCTGCAAGAAGTCTATCAGTTCAGTCGTTCAGCCGTGTCTGACTCTGAGACCCTATTGACTATAGCCAACCAGATTCCTCTGTCCATGGGATTTTCCAGGCAAAAATACAGGAGTGTGTTGCCATTTCCTTCTCCAGGGGTTTTTCCCGACCCAGGGATCGAACCTACCTCTCTTACGCCCCCTGCATTGGCAGGAGGGTTCTTTACCACTAGTGCTACCTGGGAAGCCCCTAAGAAGTCTATGGAACCTCAGGAAATGTCAGAGTGAGCTCTTCACAGGCTCATGCATCTAGGGGAGAGTCCAGAGCTTTTCATTAGATTTTCAAAGGCCACTGTGCTCCCCAAAAATGATTTCAGAAACACTGCACTTTAAAAAGTCTTTAAAGCAAAGCCTCAAAAATCTTTCTTCCAGTTTTAACTTCATTTGTTTTTGCTGATATTAGCTCAGTAATTATCTAACCATTACACTTGGATCACATAGCAGTTCCCCATTCTATTTCATTATCTATTACAGCTGTGATGGATATTTTACTTTAAATTTACAAAGATTTCAGTTGTCATCTCAAGTGTGGGCCATATTTCAGAATCCTAGGTGTTTGAAGATAAATTCACTTAATCCTATTATCATAGAAGCTTTTAAATATCTTACATGAGCTGAAGTGCTTTCATAACTACATGAAAGTACTACGCACTTCAAGCACATCTTTTGGGAAAGATCACATTTTTCCATTGCTGAGTTCATTTTTTTTTTTTTTTTACCCACATTATCATGTAAAAATCTGGACGCAAGCAAAAGTTTCAGAAAAGGACCTCTGTAAAGTAAAGAAATCTCTTTAGGGAAATTCACTCTTTCTCTTGGCTCTCCACTGTGCATTTTTAGGGGTTTGTTAAACCATCCAAGAAGGTTGCACCTGAGCACCAACCTTTTATATTTTAAATCCTGCTTTTAAGGTAGAGGCTTATGTATCCAGATTGCATTCTGTTCATCATTAATCCAAGAGAATGCAGACACTCATATCTGTGTCAGTATGAAAGCTGATTTAACTACCACTACCTGCTCTGTAGCAAGTCAGAGAAGAGACATTACGTTACATTTATCTGGATGAGAAGCACTTGAAGATTATCCCCAACTCATCCCCCACTTGCAATGGATATGCTTTGACCTTTAGGAGTCACTGAGGGATTTTCCATGCAAGCCAGGAGAAAGTCACCATCACAGTCTTTTTGGAAGTAGTTCCCAAACGGTAGACTTAGGGTTCACCTGGGAACACATTAAAAATGCAGATTTCAGGGTCCCACTCAGACTTGTAGAATTATAATCTCCAAAACCAGCTTCCTTAAGTCCCCCAACCTACCTATCTCCCACCCTCCCAACCCCTCGGTGAGTTTGATACAGGTGGTCCAGGTGCCAACACTTTGAGAAACGCTCCTCTAGACCACCACTTCTCTAATGTGCATATGAAGATCTTGGAGATCTTATAAAAAATACAGATTCTGATTCAGAAGCTCTAAATTGGGGGCTGAGGCTCTATATTTATAGCAGGCTCCCCCTTATATTGGTGCTGCTGGTCTGAGAACCACACTTTGAATAACTCCATTCTAGAGCAGTGGTTGGCACAGTGAAACCATATAGGGAGTTTAAACTTGACTGATGCCTAGGACCCATCTCCCAGAGATTCTTAATTAATTATTAGGAGTGCAGCTCGAGGGCAGGTGCCCATTCACCAACACAAAGAGCCTTGGCATGCCTTCCTGATGATGGTCAGTTGTATTAAGCACCTCATTCTCACCAGGTCTCCCTTGAGGCCTCTGCTTTAGGCAAAGGAACAAACTTAAGGTGAAAAGCTTTTTGCATACTTTATTGTGACAACATTCTCACCATCCACCTCTGTAGATTTTCCTCATCTTTACTCCCTGTGTTTCTCAGAACAGAGAATTATTCACATGAGAAAACAATTTTTAAAAAGAACTTTCTCAGGGCATGTAGCGTTGGACATGACTTAGCGACTGAACAACAGGGCACCTAAGTAGAAAAATTGCTAAGAGCACTATTAAAGATGTAGTATACAGCATGGAGGTGAGTGTACCAACTTCTTAGGGTTGAAGTCTACATTTTACCTCACCTTTTTCTATAGCGCCAGTAGGTCTTCAGTGAGGGTGAGATCAGAGGTCCCCTCACTACTGAAGTCCCATGTCCTGAGAGATCTCGGAACAAAGAAACTGTATGCACACTAATTTCAGCATTGCAAAAAGTCTTCTGAAAATGGCTCATTTATCCAAGATGAGCCTTCTCAAGCCAACCAGTGCTTCTAAGTTCTATGCTTTTGGCTGAAAGCACTTCAACTCAGCATGTTAATTCTGGTTAGCACAGAGTCCAGGCCAGAGCTGCACTGAGAGGGATTCACTCTAGAGGGAAGCAGTGGGACTGAGCCAGCCCACAAGCCTGGTTCCTTCTAAGCTGACTTCCCAAGTCTGGAATGGATCATGTTAGAATAGCCACCCCTTCAGCCGCATATCAGGGCCTTGTTTCAAACCACATCTGTTCTGTTCAGTAGCTGACTTCCCAAGTCTGGAATGGATGTTAGAATAGCCACCCCTTCAGCTGCATATCAAGGCCTTGTTTCAAACCACATCTATTCTGTTCAGTTGCAGGGGAGACACTTATACCCCATTAGGTCCTGTCATATAGACTGGGCCTTGATGAGAGCTCAGAGGCCTGACAGAGCAGAACAAAAGACTGGGCGGCCAAAGCAGTAACCCACATGCGGAGCCTGATTGTGGCAGGAGAGGAGGCAGGTTCTGCAGCCTTTCTCATAGCAGCCTGTGCTAATGGGCACTTGGGATGTCACATGTTAATTTGCGTGTCAGAAGCCATGTCCAAGTATCAGTGAAGGGTAAGAGAAAACCTGAAGCTACATCTCAGCTAAGACTGTGTCTGGTGTTGGTACTATGAATACACTCATAAATTTTGTTCATGTATCAGGTCGTGATGGTATGTGAGGAAGACAGGAGAGGGCTGGCCCCTTAGCTGCATCCTTCAGACACTTTATTTATTGATACATATTCTGCACACATGCAGATAAAACCTTCAGTGAAGATGTACAGTTGTCATGCTTGTCTAAGGACTTATGGAAGAAACAAGTGGGTCAAGACTGAGCATCTGGACCTGTGGGACAGGGAAGTTGTGTTGGCCACATGGAAGGCATTGAACTGTCTGGACCTACTCTCGGGTCCTGTGGTTATGCGAAAGCTCCTAGTTTCTTTCTAGCCATAGCAGCGGAGATGAGGGCAGCAGGAATAGGGCCCCCTGAGCCCATACAACCTGAGCAGGATGAACCTCCCAGGGCCTGGTGAATTGTCCACTTCCATCTCTTTCTGCTGTTTCCCTGCCTTTCCTTCAACCTTCTGAGCCAAGGATAAAATGAACTCAAGGTCATGTTCCACCCTCTGGAAAAGCACCACTCCACTCCGGGGAGATGGCTGAATCCCTCAGACCTGCCTGTCATTTCGCACCACTGCCCACTAGATGACAGGCTGAGAGATCTCTGGGTAGAAGGCTCTTTCTGGGTGCGTTGCAGAACTTCTCAGACCATGAATCTTCCAAAGCCGAGAGACTGTTCACCCTCCACAAAGCCTTTATCTCAGGATCTCTCTTTGGCTGGTCCAGGCTTGCCTTCAGGTGATGCTGCTGCCATTATGTGGCTGCCCTTAACTCGGGAGACCTGGAATTCCTTCTTCTTCATGGTCAGGTTCCCAGGCAAATTCTCTCTCCCCATTGCTTCCCTGAAGTATGTTATGGCAATAAGTAGTGTGGACCTGGGAATCAGACAGATTCATCCTGGGCCCACAGCTTGGTAGCTGGGCACCTTTGGGCAAGTCTGTTAACTTCCCCCAGCCTGTTTCCTCCTCTGTAAGACTGAGATAATAATATTGAATATGCACCTCATACAGTTGTTTGGAAGTAGGTAAAGGACAGTGCCCAGTATAGCCAGACTTCCAGTAACTGTTCACTGTAGCTGTTGCTGAGATTAATCGCTGTGAGTTTATCATGTAGCCCTCCTTGCCCCATGCCCTCAGTATCTTGTTTCTGGCTTTACTATTTATCTTCAGTCTCTGCAGAATGCCAAGTTGTCTGATCATATGTGCTGTTATCAGCTGCTGCTTTGGGATCCTATTTTGCCTTTTGAAGCCTAGGGTGGCATCACACCAACCTAAATCATCTCGTCATTGAAAGCAAAACAGAATTAGCCTTGATGTGGCTTCTTCAACAGTTCAGGCTTTGCCAGGGCCTCACCCCTGCTTCACGGTCACTGATGACGAGGTTCGACACCCATGAGGAGAGTCATCTTCACCCCCATTCTGAGCTACTGGCATAGTTCTTGTGTACTCCTGTTGATTTCTGTTGATGGCAGTTCTGAAAAAAAGTTCTGGATGCTTTCATTTGAAAGATTGATAAAATGTGAGTGGAAGGTAGAGCAAAAACATTCTAAGAAAGGGAAACAATTTCCTTCTTGGGGTAGGGTGTCTCATGTTCTCCAGGATATGGGTACCTATGTGGGAACTATCAAAATAGTCCTAGATCTTATAAGACATAACTTATCTGGGGAAAAAAGACATTTTAAAAATCTACATTCTTCAAACTCTTCTTCCCTCCCTGCCTCAGAAAAATATCCTTGGCCAAATCTAGTTGACATTCAAGCTTAATTTACATGCATTTTATCTACAGACTAAAGGTCATGTTGTGTAAAACAAGCTGAAGCTTTTAGGTTGTAATTCTGCTACAAAGGGAGCATTTTTCAGCCCGTCAGTTGCTTTTTTTATGTAGCTCTTTGAGTTGTAACAGCTCTATATTTTAAGTAGATATAATTTACTTCTGGTTTAACTGAAGTTCAGACACAATTTTCTTTACTGAAAGTTGGAGTTAAAAGAACAAGGCCAACTAAAGATCACTTAAAATGCAATTCGTGGAATTGTTCAGAATGCTATAAGTAGAGTAACCCCATCTTCCGGCCACTCAGAAAGTTTCTTGTGTTCGTCAAACTGCTGGGAATTTTGGAGATGCTGCTGCTGCTGCTGCTAAGTCGCTTCAGCCGTGTCCGACTCTGTGCGACCCCATAGACGGCAGCCCACCAGGCTCCCCCGTCCCTGGGATTCTCCAGACAAGGACACTGGAGTAGGTTGCCATTTCCTTCTCCAATGCATGAAAGTGAAAAGTGAAAGTGAAGTCGCTCAGTCGTGTCCGACTCTTAGCGACCCCATGGGATGCAGCCCGCCAGGCTCCTCCGTCCATAGGATTTTCAGGCAAGAGTACTGGAGTGGGGTGCCATCACCTTCTCCGTTGGAAATGCTGCATAAGCTATATGTAAAAACTGTGAAGGACTTGGAAATGCATTGTGGGTAACTGTACCCAAGCTAAAATGATGAGCCAGCAACTGCAAAATAATTCCCCAGTTTTTCAGTGACTCAGTGCTTTTGGGGTCTGGAATCTTCACTCAAAAGTGGAAAATGCCGTCTTCCTATAGGCAATACTTGAGGTCCTTGGAATCCATCCCTCTGAACAGTCAGGCCTTTAGAGAAAATTCTTTAACAGTGAGCATCAGGGCAGTGACAGAGAAAACCAGTCCTCACTCAATTGATGAAGGAAGGTTTTGTGGAGCAGGCAGAACTGGAAATGGGTAACGAAGAGTGGATGATATTTGAGCAGGCAAGGAGGGGAAATCAGTGCAAGTACAGTTAATAACTTGAGCCAAGGTCTGGGGACAGGAAAGAACATGGTTGCAAGGCTGAGAGAGCAAGAAGCTTTCCTACACTGAGGAGTCTGGGCTGTGGGAGAGGAATTAAGGGGGCCACAGGAGAGCCTTGAATTTCTACTTTTGAAAAGCTGAGAATGAATCTGATGAGCAATTGGGAGAATTTTCCATGGGGCACTCATGAAGGAAGCGATTTTATAGGACTGATCTGGCTGTACAATACAGGAAAGATTGTACTGGGGAGAGATGAGAGGCTGGAAGAAAGTTAGGAAGTTATTGCCTTAGTCGAGGCAGGAAATGATTTTGTCTAGCTGAGGTGATGGTATCAGAAATGGAGAAGATCTATATCCTAGAAATACCATGAAATAAAGATGAATTGAACTTGGAAACTAATTGGATGTAAGAAAAGAGAAAGGAGCCACCTGGTCCACATCCATCCAAAGACGGTGGAGTGATCAGAATTGAGGAAACTGAAGTGGGTTAGT
This sequence comes from Ovis aries, assembly GCF_016772045.2. Lineage (NCBI taxonomy): Eukaryota > Metazoa > Chordata > Mammalia > Artiodactyla > Bovidae > Ovis > Ovis aries. Next base: position 57,157,595 of record NC_056060.1, on the reverse strand, counting down.
TTTGATGTGAGAATGCTACATTTGTTTTGAGATTGAACATGAGATGAAAATAGAGGAAAAGGGGAAGGAAAACTGAAGAATGGAAGAATATTCAAGGAAAAGAGAATACCCTTCTTCCAAGAACTATGTGTTCTCCATCAGAGAGGTCTTTACAAGTCTAAAAAGTAAAAGTCAGTTCCCAAAGCCTAAATAATGACCTCTAGAAAGAATGTTATTTCCCAGATAGTCGTTTTTATGGTTCAGGGGTTCAAACCATACATATATGCTGGTTATTGAATATAGGGAAGTTAATTACACTAAGCATAATTTGTAAATATTCATGTTCAAGGTGGACTCATGCTTTCATTCTTCTGTTGATCAAAGCTTTTTGAACGCCACAGAAACAGCATGTTTGTCAAACCAATAGTTTCATCCAGCCAATATTTCAATGCTAACAACATCCACAACTGTTGTGAGCATCTCAACCCAGCTGCTGCTGCTGCTGCTAAGTCCTTTCAGTCATATCCAACCCTTTGCGACCCCATAGACAGCAGCCCACCAGGCTTCTCTGTCCACAGGATTCTATAGGCAAGAATACTGGAGCGGGTTGCCATTTCCTTCTCCTCTCAACCCAGGGACATCCTCTAAATATTTTCTGGACTAACTTCTTATAGCTGTTCCTTGTGCAGAGGCAGGAGGGGGCTGAGCAGGGAGTAGCTTGACAAAACATCTTCACAAATGGTTTTGCTATGTACAAAGGATGCCAAAGGGCAGAGTTTGGGATAATGGATTAATTCTTTGTCCTTCCCGCCAACACTGGACAAGTTACTTAACTACCATTTATGTATACTTTTCTGACTATAAGGTGAAGATAAGCATACTTAGATAAGAATCAAAATTATCTGAAGATGCTTGTTGAAAGGAATAATGAGAGCACAGAATAGTATTATTAACAGTTAGTGAAAGATTATTCCAGCAGCACTCCTGCTTCAGAAAAATCCATTAGAGGCCTAGGGGAGACAAGTGATTCTTAGCTCACTTCAAAACACTCATCTCTTCCACCCATAACCTCTTATGCACTTATCGTCTGTATCACACAACTAAAACTTTGTTTGTGTACAGTTTTGGTCTCTGATTTGTCATCTCTAGTCACCTTTGTCTCTTTAAATATATCTCACCACTCTGCTACACCATTAGCGAGGTATTTGATGAATATCTCTTCACTGATACATGCTTCTACAACTCAGCAAGGGCAAATATAGACTAAGATATCTGCCGGTTTCTGAATCTAGTTTCTTTACACATGAGGAGTTTTGGAGATGAGTCCTGGAGTATTTTTTAAAGTCTTTTCTAAGAATTCTTGCTATCCATCAAATAGGAGTTTGTGTCAGGTATTGGTAAGACTGATTTAGCAGGCCTGCTCTACCTGTTGGAGATTCCTTCATTCATTTGACATGTAGTTACCTACTATATCACAGGCACTATCGTGGGTGTACAAGAAACAGTGTAAGCGAACCATGCAAATCCCTGTCCTGTTGGGGTTTACATTCTGGGAGGGTAGCAACAGACAAGAGCCAAGGTAAGTAAGTAAATCACCTGCAGCATTAGAAAGTGAAAGTGCTATGAAGAACAAGAAAGCAGCATGAGGGTTAGGGAGCAGGAAGGGGGAGATGCAGTTAGAAGTCTTCTGGGTGGGAAAGGCCTCACTAAGAAGGTGACATCTGAACAGAAAACTTGAAGGAGGTGAGGGAGTGAGCCATGTGGAAATCTACGGAAGGGCTGTTCAGGCAGAAGGAAGAGCGAGAGCAAAAGCTCTGAGATGGGGGAGTGGACAGAGAGCACAAGGAACAGTAAGAAGAGGGAGTGGGAGGGAGTAGTAGGAAATGGGGTCAGAGGATAACTGGGCAGAGAAAGGACCAGAGGACCAGCTCATGTAGAGCCTTGCAGGATGTTGTAAAGACATTGGCCTTTATGCACAGGGAGTGGGGGGGGGGGGGGGGGGGGCGGTCTTTGAAGGATTTTAGGCAGAGTGATATGATCTGACTTGCCTTTCCAAAGGATCACTGCTGCTGCTGCTGCTAAGTCGCTTCAGTCCTGTCCGACTCTGTGCGACCCCATAAACGGCAGCCCGCCAAGCTCCCCTGTCCCTGGGATTCTCCAGGCAAGAACACTGGAGTGGGTTGCCATTTCCTTCTCCAATGCATGAGAGTGAAAAGTGAAAGTGAAGTCGCTCAGTCGTGTCTGACTCTTAGGGACCCCTGGATTGCAGCCTACCAGGCTCCTCCATCCATGGGATTTTCCAGGCGAGAGCACTGGAGTGGGGTGCCATTGCCTTCTCCGCCAAAGGATCACTACAGTGGACTAGATTCTTTGGAGGGGAAGCGTGGGCAGTGGTAGCAGGGAAGCTATTTACTTGGCTATTGCAGTGAAAAAAGGTACTGGCTAAGGGGTGGAATGCTAAGTGGACTCTGTCTAGATATGTCTGATGTCAAGCTGCTAGAATTTGCTGACAGCTTGAACCTGCGATGTGAGGTGGAGGGCGGGGGGAAGGAGTTCAATGACTTCAAAGTTAGTGGCCAAGTAGTGGAAAGACAGAATTGTCATTAACGAGAGAAGAACTGCAGATGGAACGATTTTGAGGGGAATATCAAGAGTTCAGCTTGGGATATGTTAACACCAAGATTTCTGTTAGATGTTTCTGTGAAGATATTGAAGAGGCAGCTGAATACCTGAGTCTGTGAGGGAGGGAATCCCTGCTGGCAGTGTACCTAAGAAATAGTGGGGAGGCCGAGCATGATAATATTCACTACCTGGACACAGGGAGACTCTAACCAACAGTCCATCTACTCCTGAGGTCACTGAGGCTTAGAGAGATAACACATCCTGTTCAACGTCACAGAGCCAGTGAGTGAAGGAACTGGCTCTCACATCAGACTTAACTATGTCTGACTCCCAAAACGCATGTACTTTATACCACACCTTTCAGGCCTGGGTGTTATCTTTTAATTCTTCTACAGGGTTTTCTTTTTTTCTGGGGGGGGGGGGGGTGGTGATTATGTTGTTCAGTCTCTTAAATTGTGCCCAACTCTTTGCAACCCTATGGACTGCAGCATGCCAGGCTTCCCTGTCCTTCACTATCTCCCAGAATTTCTCAAACTCATTTCCATTGAGTGGATGATGCCATCCAACCATCTCATCCTCTGTCACCTCCTTCTCCCCCTGCCCTCAATCTTTCCCAGCATCAGGGTCTTTTCCAGTGAGTCGATTCTTGCATCAGGTGGCTAAAGTATTGGAGCTTCAACATCAGTCCTTCCAGTGAATATTCAGGGTTGATTTCCTTTAGGATTGATTGGTTTGATCTCCTTGCTGTTCAAGGGACTCTCAAGAGTCTTCTCCAACACCACCGTTCAAAAACATCAATTCAATGCAGACTAGCCTTCTTTATGGTCCAGCTCTCACATCTGTACATGACTACTAGAAAGCCATAGCTTTGACTATACAGACCTTTGTTGGCAAAGTGATGTTTTTCCTTTTTAATACACTATCTAAGTTAGTCATAGCTTTTCTTCCAAGGAGCAAGTCTTTTAATTTTACACTGTATTTTCATTGATGTATGAGACCACTTTTCATTCAGCACCCCAGTCTCTGTCTGGCTGACCCAGCCCTAACCAGATAGAGCATGAAAGGTTTGTGTTATTTCAGTCCAAACCAGGGGCACATCAATAGCTCCTGGTTTTGCAGTGATGTTGCTATGGGCAAGAGAGAGGTGGCCATGTCTCAGGGACCCCAATAGCATAAGCCTCAAATCTCTGGGCTCCCATTTTCTAGGGATTAATGGAGTATTTGCCAAAATAAAGTTATCTTAAGCAAATAGACACAAAGAGAAACAGTAACCACATGCTAGACGTTTGGTTCCCATAATCTACTGGTCAAAAATGAATAATGTCTTTGGCTGAAGAGCACATTCTGTTCCCAGGTGACTGAGTAATCAATCAGTTCAGTTCAGTAGCTCAGTCGTGTCTGACTCTTTGCAACCCCATGAATCGCAGCATGCCAGTCCTTCCTGTCCATCATCAACTCCTGGAGTCCACTCAGACTCACGGCCATTGAGTCGGTGATGCCATCCAGCCATCTCTTCCTCTGTTGTCCCCTTCTCCTCCTGCCCCCAATCCCTCCCAGCGTTAGAGTCTTTTCCAGTGAGTCAACTCTTCACATGAGGTGGCCAAAGTATTGAAGTTTCAGCTTTAGCATCATTCCTTCCAAGGAAATCCCAGGGCTGATCTCCTTTAGAATGGACTGGTTGGATCTCCTTGCAGTCCAAGGGACTCTCAAGAGTCTTCTCCAACACTGCAGTTCAAAAGCATCAGTTCTTCGGTGCTCAGCTTTCTTCACAGTCCAACTCTCACATCCATACATGACCACTGGAAAAACCATAGCCTTGACTAGACGGAGGTGTTTATACTTATGAAATATCTACTATATGCTGAATGTCATTCTAATGCTGGCAAAGGGACCAGATGAGAGAATGGGGCACACAGGAAGAAGATGAAAGAGTTCTCACCAATAGGTGCCTATTTGGTTTGGGAGCCAGAGCAACATGAAGGAGCACAGTGATGCTGCTGGGCTATAAAGGGATCAGCCAGTGGGGATGGAGGTCTTTGCGGAAGGTTGGGCAGGATTTAGCTGGACTCTGAAGATACCCATTTAAACCAAGAGCACTCAGCCCCAAGCCATCAGCATGGGATGGCCAACATTTGTTCCCTTGCATCAACAAATGCCTGGACCTTTGGCTGATCTTCCTGTGGGGCTTCAAGAAAAAGGTCATGCCTCAGTATTTCATCCGCAGACATGGCAAAGCCTGCCTTCCTGTTGGGGTCTATAGATTGTCATCACCACATCTTGGTCCCAGTGTGAATTCCTGCCTTTCAGAGGGATGAGTCCGGGGTAGCTGACCCCAGCTTCAGACTCCATGAGGGATTCCTCCAACACCTGTGGTCGAATCCTTCAGCTGGGCCAAGGCTTTCCTAGCTTAATCCCAGGCTGATTATCCACTCCCAGGAAGCTGTTTCTAAAGGACCATTTGCATGCACATAATAGCAGCAATTTGCACAATTAAGGAGACCCATAAAGGGTATTTAGTTGTCTAAGAAAAATGGAATTTAAGTTACAAAATAGGTCACATCTGAAAGGTGACTTGAAATTAAACAGCATTCTCCACAGCAAACCAGAGCCAGTACTTAGGGAATGGCAGGGAAGCCGTGACAGGACATATTATTTCAGCAGCATGCAAACTGGTGGTGATGGGTAGGTTCGCTCTTTCACTTTTTTTTATGATCAGTCCTGAGAGTAAAATGTGAGAGGAAGGGAGTTCAAGAGGGCAGCCAGCCAACCACCTGAGGCTTTGTGTGCAGATGAGCAGTGGCAGTACACGGAATTTTGCTCTATTCATCCTGATGAGAAAGAAACACGTTTGATTAAGCCTTTCATTTTTGAACAGAAGAGACTGCTTGACGTTGATGCATAATCAACTAGGAAAAATCCAGTGTCTTGTTCACATTCAAAGTAAACTAAAGCAGAGATTTGCATTTCCTGTTGAATTTCACACAATTCCTTTTGCAAAATCTAAATGGTATAAAAATGGTAGTGCATGCTAAGTCACTTCAGTTGTGTCCAACACTGTGCAACCCCTACCAGGCTGTCCATGGGATTCTCCAGGGAAGAATACTGGAGTGGGTTGCCAAGAGATCTTCCTGACCCAGGGATCAAACCCTCATCTCTTAGGTTTCCTACACTGACAAGCGGGTTCTTTACCACTAGCTTCACCAGGGAAGCTGTAAAAAATATAGATGTGGTAGAAAATAGGACTTCTGCCCTGGAAGCCAGCTCTGGGAGCCTGGGCCAGCTACTTCACTTGATTTCTTTGGACCTCAGCTTTCTCATCCCTCCTCCGCTTGACTCTAGGTCTCTGGTTGTCTCCCCCTACTTCCTCCCCAACTCCTCCTGGGAGTAGAATTTGAAATCATCCAACTCTCTCATTTTATGGATAAGTCAACCCAGAGTAGCTCCATTCTATTTGTTTTCTATTGAGGTGTTGGCAATTTATGTGGGAAAAAGAAAAATCTTAAGATTAATGAACAACTTCAAAATCACTAGGCACCTATTCTAGTTCATTCTACGTTCACTTGTCTAGAAGAAACAGAGATCTGTCCAAGTTATTGCAAGTAATGGGCGTAATGAGGAATATATGACATTGAGATTCCTAGGGAAAGCTCTGTAATTAAAACCATCCTCTGGGCTCATATAATGTTTGCATGCTCTCTTCTCTCACTCTGAATTATTAAAAACACAGCAAGTAAAAACCACCCATAATCCCAATATATCTTTTCAAATGATATAAACTAAGAAGTGAAAATTACCCTTTAATCTCCTAGTCTCAGTCTTCAAGAGGAAACAAGATCTCAGTGGTTTGGTTCATAAGCCTTCAAAGTTTTCTCTGTGCTTATCCAGACATATCTAAATGTTCTTTTTCAACCAAGAAGTTCTACTGTTATGTGGCTTGTGTTGTTTTTAATCACTCAGCAGTATGCTTTCAAGATTAGTCACATAGATCTACTTCATTCTTTTGCATCTGCTTAATAAGTGCCTTATTCTAAAGGAGATTGGTACTGGATGTTCTTTGGAAGGACTGATGCTAAAGCTGAAACTTCAGTACTTTGGCCACCTCATGTGAAGAGCTGATTCATTGGAAAAGACTCTGATGCTGGGAGGGATTGGGGGCAGGAGGAGAAGGGGACGACAGAGGATGGGCTGGCTGGATGGCATCACTGATTTGATGGACGCGAGTCTGAGTGAACTCCCGGAGTTGGTGATGGACAGGGAGGCCTGGCGTACTGCAATTCATGGGGTCACAAAGAGTCAGACACGACTGAGCGACTGAACTGAACTGAATAAGTGCCTTGTTGTGTGTGTGTGTGTATGTGTGTGTTAGTTGTGCAGTCATGTCCAACCCTTTGTGACTCCCTGGACTGTGTAGCCCACCAGGCTCCTCAGTCCATGGAATTCTCCAGGCAAGAATACTGGAGTGGGTTGCCATACCCTTCTCCAGGAGATCTTCCCGACCCAGGGATTGAACCCAGGTTTCCTACATTCCAGGCAGATTCTTTACCATCTGAGCCACCAGGGAAGCCCAATAAGTGCCTTACTGATAAACATTTAGATTGTTTGCATGCTTTTGCCATCACAGTGTGGAGATGAACATTCTCGTCAGATATCCTTGTATAGTCTTCTTACAAGTGAGGTTCCCAGTTCATAGCATTTTCTTTCTCATCAGTTCAGTTCAGTTCAGTTGCTCAGTCGTGTCCGACTCTTTGCGACCCCATGAATCACAGCACGGCAGGCCTCCCTGTCCATCACCAACTCCCAGAGTTCACTCAGACTCGCGTCCATCGAGTCAGTGATGCCATCCAGCCATCCCATCCTCTGTCGTCCCCTTCTCCTCCTGCCCCCAATCCCTCCCAGCATCAGAGTCTTTTCCAATGAGACAACTCTTCACATGAGGTGGCCAAAGTACTGGAGTTTCAGCTTTAGCATCATTCCTTCCAAAGAACACCCAGGGCTGATCTCCTTCAGAATGGACTGGTTGGATCTCCTTGCAGTCCAAGGTACTCTCAAGAGTCTTCTCCAGCACCACAGTTCAAAAGCATCAATTCTTCAGCACTCAGCCTTCTTCACAGTCCAACTCTCACATCCATACATGACCACTGGAAAAACCATCGCCTTGACTAGACGGACCTTAGTCGGCAAAGTAATGTCTCTGCTCTTGAATATACTATCTAGGTTGGTCATAACTTTCCTTCCAAGGAGTAAGCATCTTTTAATTTCATGGCTGCAGTCACCATCTGCAGTGATTTTGGAGCCCAGAAAAATAAAGTCTGCCACTGTTTCCACTGTTTCCCCATCTATTTCCCATGAAGTGATGGGACCAGATGCCATCATCTTCATTTTCTGAATGTTGAGCTTTAAGCCAACTTTTTCACTCTCCTCTTTCACTTTCATCAAGAGGATTTTTCGTTCCTCTTCACTTTCTGCCATAAGGGTGGTGTCATCTGCATATCTGAGGTTATTGGTATTTCTCCCAGCAATCTGGATTCCAGCTTGTGTTTCTTCCAGTCCAGTGTTTCTCATGATGTACTCTGCATATAAGTTAAATAAGCAGGGTCTTTCTCATAGAGGCTGCTGAATTAGTCCCATCTATTTTCAGTTTGAATTAAACACAACTCAAGTTAACTGGTGCCAAATTAGCAAGAAGTCCATTATTTTTCTCCAGAGGCTTTTTCCTTGCCCCTGAATTGCCCAAGATTCCATGGGTTCTACTAATCCAGTGAGACCAGTTCTGTATCCAGAGAGAAAACTGGGAGATCTGGTCAGGCCACAGATGGGACCTCTTTGGGCTGTCTTTTCCTTCATTGCTGCCATATGTTACAAAAGTTGAAAGCAAGTCCCCATGTATTGTGATATGTCTTCGTCCACTGCAGCATGACCTCAAGGTGACCCTGAGATGACACAGCATTTCTTCTGGGAGGATGGCCCCACCTCCTCAGCAAAACTCCTGACCTAAGCTATCTGGGGGTACCATTCTTTATGTTACACCCAGGTTGACAGCCGTTGTCATCTGCTCTCAAGACAAGCTGTCTTTTGGAGACCACTGACATACTTTCCTACTTGAACCTTATCTCACCAGTGGAAAAGTTCTAGGTCTGGAAACAGGTACTGTTCTGTGCACAGGGATACAGACAAAATAGCAAATTCTCCTGCTGTCAAAATGCCTTCATTCTTTAGAGAAAAGGCACAGGTAATAAACAAATGCATACAGAAGCCAAGATAATATTGGATAACAGTGAGTGCTACAAAGGCCAAAAGCCTTGAGGTGATGGGGACTGGCTGCTAGGGTTACTCTCAGGTGGGGAGTCAGGGAAAGCCTTCTTAACTAGGTGACATTTGGGCTGAGGCCTCTGTGAAGATGTGAACACAGTTTATAAGGCTTGGCAAAGACCAGTGGTGATGGTCAGTGTGATTGGAGTCCAACAGTGGTGAAGTGGGGGTAGATGGTCTTGAGAGAGGACAGGGCCACGTCCTGCATGGATCCTCATAACCCCCAGGGCTATGAGTTTTAAGGCTGTTTTCAATTCACCATTCTCAAATCCTAAATGAAGATCTAGAAAGCCTGGTATACCAAATATGACTCCTTAACTTGACAAGCTAGGTTTTTATGACTTTCAATTTTGAATTTTCTGATTTTCATCCAAACTCTTAAGCATTATTATTAGGAAAAAAAATGTTTCTTTTTTTCTTATGGTCATACCTTTTCACACCATGTTTTACTTTGATACAATCTTATATAAACCATGTTTGTTAAAGAATATTCCCAAGTGAAGATTGACACAATTTACTGATAAATATCTAAATTAACTTTTAGCATATAAATGAAGCCAAAAGGTCAGGAAATGCAAACTCCTTATTTATCACTTTTATAGAAGCTATGCTAACTCCAGACCAGTGATGAACATAAAAGAGAGGTTAATTTTTCCTATTGATGCTTCTGTTGTTTCCAACTACTTCTCCTGCTGTGATCCCCCAGGCAACAAATGAGGCATTTATGAAGTCTCTAATGGTTCTCTCAGTGAACAATTATGCATATTTTAAGATGATAAATTTTGTAGTACAGCTGATTGCATTAATTTATGAAAATAACTCAAAGCAGTGAATCGAAATTTCTTCTGCCTGTGTTATAATGCTCATCCGAACCACAACAGAAAATACAGTAGACCTAGAATCAGGAAACCCGGAGTTGAGCCCAGCTTTTCCACCAGCAAGCTGTGTGACCTTGAGTAAATGACATCACCTTGCTAAGCCTCTCTGTTCTTATCTATACAAAAGGGAGAGTCCCACTGCCCAACATACTTCAGCTCAGAGAGTTTTGGGGGCTAGGAGGGAATGGTTTGTATTGGGAGGGACACCTGGGATGTCCTAATGCATTGCTTGGCTGGAGGTGGTATATGGATGTTTGTTTTATTATCCATCTTGCACTATTGGCACACATTTTGTATTTTTGTGGTATATATGATATATTTCACAATAAATTTCTAAAGTAGTCAGTAAGCACCTGTGACACACTTCACAAACAGTAAATGCAGTACAAGTCTTTTCCTCCAGGTCCCCTAGCAAACAAAATAAACCTAGGTAGAAGACAAAACAAATTTTCTCTTCAAATCAAAACAAGTTTCCTTTAAAAAGAGTTTGAGAGAGAAATCACCAAAATTTTTGGAATAAAACAAAAGTGCATTTTATTAAGTGTGGGCATTAGTATAGCTCCCTCCCACCCTGGCTCTCTACTCCTCCTTACTTGAGGAGGAGTTTTGGGGTTTTAGTTCCCCTTTTTAGGATTCTCTCCAGAAATAGTCTAGAAAGTCATAGACAAAGAGAGAATCTGGAAAGCAGCAAGAGAGAAAGTGTATAGAAGCATTTTCATATGTACTACTTTTTTACTTAAATGAAAGCATGTTATACATGCTGCTCTATATTTTGTGGGGTTTTTTTATTTATCTTAGAGATCTTTCAATATTGGCTTTATGGATTTAAATTTAGTCTTTTCCACAGTATTTCATTGTATGAATATGCTACAGTTTCTCTAACCAGACTTCACTGATAAATATTGAGGTTGTTTCAAACTTTTGCTCTTGCCCACATTTCTAAAATAACCATGTTTGTACATATATCTTCTCATGCATACATGAGTGTATCTGTAGGATAAATCATAAAATATAATGGGTCAAAAGACAGATCCATTTAAATTTTAGTAGATATTGTCAAAATGCCCTCCAAAGAGGCAGTGTCCCTTTGCATTTCCATCAACACAGTATGAGAATGCTCCTTTCCTGATACCCTTGTGAGAAGTACTCTGTTATTCTTTTTATTCACAAACTGAAAGGTAAAAATAGTATTTCATAATTTGATGTGTTTCTTCAAATATAAGTGAAGATAAGACACTCTTTTATTTTTCTTCTTTGAGCTTTCTGCATGGATCCATTGCCCATTTTCCTTTGTTTTTTTGTTCCTTTACTTAAGGCTTTGTAGCAACTCTTTGTATACAAGCTCTTTGCATAATTATTCTTCTAAGTTTGTGTTTCTCCTTTGTTATTGCTTATAGTACTTTATGTCTTCTAGAAATGTTTAATTATTAGACAGTCAAATTTATCACATTTTTCCTATATATGGTATGGGGATTGTTTCTTTCTTAGAAAAGTCTTTCCTACTCTAATACCATTATAAATATTTTTCCAAAGGTCTCCTTCAGTAGTTTGTTTTTAACTTTAAAATTTTCAACTAAGGCTGCTCAATTACCTTTTTTAGTGTAAGGAGTGAAACAGAGATCTGAATTTATGTTTTTCCCTAGATGTGTATCCAGCTGTCTCAACTCCATTTCCCAATTGATAAGGTTTCTTCCCACAGTTTTGAAATGCCACGTTACTTGGGTTTAAAATTTTCTCTATGTATGAATTTGAAATTCTTAGATGGTAAATTGATAAATTAACTAAATCATTCCTGGCATATCCAAGAGACCATCAAAACAATAGCATAAATAGAGTTTGCTTATCCCATACCAGGCCCTGTTGTGAGTGTACTGCGTGTATTCAATCATGTATCCACATAACCATGCTATAAGTAAGGTAGGTACTGTTAGCTCCTTTATAGACAAGGATGAGGTTAGACGAGGACAGCACAGAGAGGTTAAGTAACTTTCCCAAAGTCATACTATTTGTGAATGACAAAGCCGTGATTTGAACACAAGCAATTTGACTTCAGGATTCATGCCTTCATCTGTACTTTTGAAAACACTTTTGTGTATGCTTCCTACATCCAAGGAGCTGTTCTAAGAACTTCATATATAACTTCACTTAAGTTTCACAGCAATCCTAAGATGTTAAGTACTACTAATAGCTCCATTTCACAGATAAGCAAACTGAGACAGAATGGAATTTGTTGTTTTAGTCTCTAAGTCGTGTCCGCCTCTTTTGCAGCCCCATGGACTATAGCCCCGACTGCAGCCCACCAGGCTCCTCTGTCCATGGAATTCTCCAGACAAGAATACTAGAGTGGGTTGCCATTTCCTTCTCCAGGGGATCTTCCTGACCTAGGGATCAAACCTGCGTCTCTTGCATTGGCAGGCAGATTCTTTATCACTAAGCCACTAGGGAAGTGGAACTAGAGAACAGAAAGAGAGAAGGGGATGGTGTGAGATGAGGCCAGATACAGAGGAATTTTGCTGTATCTTTAGAGCAGCTAGGCATCACCAAAGTGATTGAATCAGGGCTAACCTGATCAGATTTGGGTTTTGTGGAGCTCACAAGCAACAGCATGGAAAATGAATGGGGGAAGTGTTAAATGGTGTGAGGGAATGTTGTGTCAGGCTGACAGTGCAGTGCAGTGACCGTGCACTCCAGATGGCCATCCAATGGCAAGTAAGCAGTGTCCCCACGACATGAGAATCACTGCTTTCAGGGTAGTTTCCACACGCCACGCATGGAGCTCCCTAACCCTAAAAGCAGCTATTCACATAATCTACATTTTCAGAAGAAACCAAAACATCAAGGAGCGAAGTACCTTATCCATACCCACTCACAGAGTTAAGTATGTGCTTCAGACTGCTAAGTTCACCAGTCCTGTTTATTCAGATCCACAGATTGAGTCCTTCAGACCCTGGGGAGCCAGCATGGGTTTAGATTTGGCTGTTCCTCCCCCATCCTCTGCCTTCTCAGAGTTTGATAGAAATCAAGGAGATTCTGTTGAGAATGTCGATAGAAATAGCTGCTGATACAAGAAAAATCTGTATCTTTAGGTCTTTCAGGGGTGTCTTTTAAGTTTTAGATTAACTTTTCCTCAGACTTCTACCTATTCTTCTGAAACTATTTTGGAAATTTTTATTATTGTTTTCTGCGTTTCTGAATAAAGAGCAAGTTCAGGGTCTACTGCCTACCGTGCTGCTGGTAATGGTCCTCTCTTCCCACAGATCCGAGTGATGGTGGACCTGTGCAACAGTACCAGGGGGATCTGCCTCACGGGTAAGCTGGCCGGCACTGAACAAGAGCAGCTCACATGGGGAACGCACGTGCTGGCCGAAGGGCCTGGGGTAGAGTCAACACCTAGGAACTCCTTAGCTTTATGAAAATGCTTGTTGGTTTACTTGTATACCATATATTTTCAATGGGCTAAAACTCAGTAGTAACATAAATTGTGAAAAACAATAATATTTTTGGTATTGCCATAGAAATCCAGCCATGGAAAATAACTAGGTCTTGGGTAATTAGAAATATGTGGTACCTTGAACTGAGGCCAACACTAATTCCCATTAGTGCTTTAAAAGGGAAAAGAAAGGAAAAAGACCTTGCTAAGAAGTAGAGAGCCCTTACCAGAAGTAGTTATTTCCCCATATCGTACATATAGCTTGAATGGGAAGCTCTAGATGCAAACTGCTAATCAGTTAAGAAAATGTTTTTTATGACCATTTCTCTGTGCGATGCCTACCATGTGCTCGATGGGACTGGAGGTTGGTCACACCCTGTCCCCTTCTATTCAGTGAATCAAAGACAAATAGAAAGGAAGGAGGGAATTAACCTCAAGGCACATCAAGCCTTAGGACCTGGAGTGGCTGATGGATGGAGCAAGGGAAGAGAGGCATGGTGTTTGGTTTTCTTTGGCTGCAAGGCATGTGGGCATGCAGGATCTTAGTTCCCCTGACCAGGAATCAAACCAAAACCCGTGTCCCCTGCAGTGGCAGGGCAGAGTCTGAATCACTGAACAGCCAGGGAAGTCCCTGGGGAGCGGTCTTGGTGTGATTATACCTGACTCTGGCAGAGACTGGCTTCTTATCTCAGGGGAGGAGTGCCTGCCCACTGCCTTCAGAGCTCACATGCGGAATGCTGCTCTGGCCAAAGGGCTGGGGACAGAATGAGCACCTAGAAACACTTTAGGTTATGAAAATACATGTTGATTTGCTTTTATCAGACATTTTTAATGGGCTAAAAATCAATTTATAATTATGAAAAATAATAACATTTTCATTATTACCATAGCAGTATCACCATGGAAAATAACTAGGTCTTGGGTAATCAGGAATGTGTGGTACGTTGAAATGAGGCCAGTCGCCCAATTCATCACTCTCTGCCCAACCAGGCACTGACCATCAAGGACAGGCCTACAGTGCCTAGTCTCAGACACTGCATTTCCTGTCTCTTTGAAAGGGGTGCAGCATTCTGAGGAAACAGAGGGAAGTTATTTTTGCATTAAAAATCTATTATGAAGAGGTCTGGATCTAGATGGTAGGGTAGGAAGATCCTGAGCTCTCATCTTCCCGTGGACACACCGAAACTACAACTACTTACAAAACAATTATCTCTGAGAACAACCTGAAGTCTAGCAGAACAGATTTTCTAAACTAAGGACAGAAAGAAAAGGACACAGTGAGGGACCCATGTAGGATGAAGAGAGACACAGTCTAGTCAAACCCACACCCCCAGTGCAGCAATCCACAAGCAGGAGGGATGTCACAGCCACAGAGATTCCCCCCGAAGAGCAAGGGGTCAAAGCCTCACATCAGGCTCCCCAACCTGTGGGATGTGCATGGGGAAGATGAGCCCCCACAACACCTGGATTTGAAAACCAGTGAGGCTTTCATGCAGGAAAGCTGAAGGGCCGTGGGAATCTGGGACTCTGCTCCTTGCATACACTTTCATTCACTCTAACTTCCAGCACAGAGGCAACAGCTTGAAAAGTGCTTGGGTCACATAAGAAGGAGATTCACTGATGAATTTTAAGGCATGTGCTCGAGGGACAGGGATCTGGAGGAACTTCCTCTGGGAATGGAAGTGCTGGCAGACACCATTTCTGTCACTCTCCACCAAACTGACACTGTGTGCCCTACCCTGATGCTCCCCTGAGGACTGACTCCAGCCAGTCCCTCCAGAATACTTCTTGCCCTGCCCTACCCAGAGGGCAGCCCTAGCTGGCATCAACACCCCTCCAAAGCAGCTCCCACTTTAGGGGGCCCACCCCACACCACAGAGCACTCACAATAGTCCCAGCCGGACCTTAAAGCCAGTTGCACTGGAGGCTAGCTCCACACATCAGCAGGCCCGCAGCAGTGCTCTGGTGACCAGGTGGCAGTTGCGCCATTGAGCTGCACCTTCTACATAAGGCCACTCTCCTACAACTAGGAGATGTAGCTGACACCCTTAATACATAGAAACAAGTACAGAGAG
Organism: Ovis aries; assembly: GCF_016772045.2. Lineage (NCBI taxonomy): Eukaryota > Metazoa > Chordata > Mammalia > Artiodactyla > Bovidae > Ovis > Ovis aries. The sequence continues at coordinate 57,142,302 of NC_056060.1, read as the reverse complement.
TTAGGCAAAATAAACTGACAAAGGAATACCTTTCAAATGAAAAAAAATAAAAAATAAAAATAACACGAAACACCAGAAAAGGAGCTAAATTAAACAAAGATAAGCAATTTACAAGATAAAGTGTTCAAAGTAACAGTCATAAAGATGCGCACCAACTCGAGAAAACAATGGATGAACTCAGTGAGAATTTAAACAGAGAGAAAATATAAGAAAAAAGAACCAATCAGAACTGAAGAATACAGTAACTGAAATGAAGAATACACTAGAATGAATGAACAGCAGATTAGAGGATGCAGAACAGATCAGCAGTCTGGAAGACTACAGTCTGGAAGAACAGTGGGAGCCACCTAATCAAAACACTGAAAAGAAAAAAGAACTTTAAACAATCAGATAGTTTAAGAGACCTCTGGATCAAGAGTACTGACATTTGCATCGCAGGAGTCCCAGAAGAAGACAGAGAGAGAAAGGGACAGAAATCCTACTTAAATAATGTCTGAACACTTCCCTTGCCTGTCAAAGGAAACAAACATCCAAGTAAAGGAAGCACAGAGAATCCCCCCAAAAGACAAACCCAAAGAGGTCCACACCAAGACACATTATAATTAAAATGTCAAGAATTAAAGAGAGAATCTTAAAAGCAGCAAGGAAAAAAAAAACCTAATTATGTACAAGGAAACCCCCATAAGACTATCAGCTGTTTTTTCAGCAGAAACTTTATAGGTGGGAAGGGAGTGGCATGATATATTGAAAGTATTGAAAGAAAAATAATTTACAGCCAAGAATACCCAACAGGGTCATCATTCAGAATTGGAGACATAAAGAGTTTTGCAGTCAAGAGAAAGCTTGTAAAGGAGTCCATTACCACTAAACAGGGCTTACAAGAAACGTGTTTTGTTTTTGTTTGTTTGTTTTTTTAAAAAAACACTTCCTTAAATAGAAAAGAAAAGGCCATAGTTAGAAATAAAATTATGAAAGAAAAACATCTCCGTGGTAAAGGCAAACATATAGTAAAGGTAGTGAATCAACTACCAAGAAAGTTAATATTAAGTTTAAAAGGCAAAAAGTAGTAAAATTACCTATAACTAAAATAATTAGTTCAGTGATGCACAAATAAAAACATGTAAAATATGATGTCAGAAACATAAAATGAAAGAAAGGAAGGTAAAAGTGTAATGCTTGTAGAATGTGTTCAAACTTAAGTGACCACCAACTTAAAAGAGACTGTTCTATACATAAGTTATTATATGTGAACCTTTAACTAAGGAGACAAAAGTCTTGTACTCAGAAAACTGGGCTTTCCATGTGGCTCAGTGGTAAAGAATCTGTCTGCCAATGCAGGAGACACGGGTTCAGACCTTGGGTCAGGAAGACACCTTGGAGAAGGTAATGGCAACCCACTCCAGTATTCTTGCTGGGGAAATCCAATGGGCAGAGAAGCCTGGCGGGCTACAGTCCATGGGGTCACAAAAGAGTCGGACATGGCAACTGAACAACAAAAACAACTCAGAAAACTACATTTCAATTCAGTTCAGTTGCTCAGTAGTGTCTGACTCTTTGTGACCCCATGAACTGCAGCCAACTCCCAGAGTTTAATCAAACTCATGTCCATTGAATTGGTGATGCCATCTAACCATCTCATCCTCTGTTGTCCCCTTCTCCTCCCACCTTCAATCTTTCCCAGCATCAGGGTCTTTTCCAAAGAGTCAGTTCTTCACATCAGGTGGCCAAAGTATTAGAGTTTCAGCTTTAGCATCAGTCCTTCCAATGAATATTTAGGACTGATTTCCTTTAGAATGGACTGGTTGGATCTCCTTGCAGTCCAAGGGACTCTCAAGAGTCTTCTCCAGCACCACAGTTTAAAAGCATCAATTCTTTGGTGCTCAGCTTTCTTTATAGTCCAACTCTCACATCCATACATGACTACTGGAAAAACCATAGCTTTGAATAGATGGACCTTTGTTGGCAAAGTAATGTCTCTGCTTTTTAATATGCTGTCTGGGTTGATCTGGGTTGTCTGGGTAGCTTTTCTTCAAGGCACTGATAAAAGAAACTGAGGGTGACACAAACAGATGGAAAGATGTATTGTATTCACGACCTGGAAGAATTAAGATTGTTAAAATGACTATACTACTCAAAGCAATCTACAGAATCAATAAAATCCCTATCAAAATGCTAATGTTATTTTTCACAGAACTGAAATAACCCTAAAATTTGTATGAAACCACAAAAGACCCCACATAGCCAAAGAAATCTTAAGAAAGGTGAACAAAGAACTTCAAACTTCCTCATTTCAAACAGTATTGCAAAGATAGTAATCAAAACTATATGGTTCTTTAAAAAAAAATTGGAGTATAGTTGATTTACAGTGTTGTTACTTTCTCCTGTACAACACAGTGAATCAAAACTGTATGGTATTGGCACAAAAACAAACATATAGATCAATGGAACAGAATAGATGCTTCTATCATCAATTAATTTATTATGACAAGGGAGCCAATAACAGACAGTGGAAAAAAACAGTCTCTTCAATAAAATGGTGTTGCTAAGTCGCTAAGTCACTTCAGTCGGGTCCAACTCTGTGCAACCCCATAAACAGCAGCCCACCAGGCTCCTCTGTCCCTGGGATTCTCTGGGCAAGAACACTGGAGTGGGTTGCCATTTCCTTCTCCAATGCATGAAAGTGAAAAGTGAAAGTGAAGTCGCTCAGTCGTGTTGGGGAAGTGGATTGCCACATGCAAAAGAATGACACTGGATCACCATCTGCAAAAATAAGCTCAAAACAGAATAATTGCTTAAATATAAGATTTGAATCCATAAAACTCCTAGAAGAAAACAAGAAATATACTCTTTGACATCAGTCTTAGCAATAAATTTTGGCTCTGTGTCCTCAGGTACAAGCAACAAAAGAAAAAATTTAAAAATGGGACTATAAAAAATTAAAAATCTTTTGCACAGCAAAGGAAACATCAACGGAAAAGCAAACCAAGCAAATGGGAGAATATATTTGCAACCGATTTATCTGATAAGTAGTTAATATCCAAAATATTGAATATATAAGGAACACAATATAAAAATGTATTTAATTAAAAAATGGATAGAGGACATGAATAGACATTTTTCCAAGGAAGACATACAGATGACCAACAGACACATGAAGAGATGCTCATTTTCACTAATCATCAAGAAAATGCAATTTAAAACCACAATGAGATATCACCTCATTCATGTTAGAATGGCTGTTATCAAAAAGACAACTAAAAATAAGTGTCAAGGAGATGTGGAAAAGGGAACTCTTATGCACTGTTGGTAGGAATGTAAATTGGTGCAGCTACTATGGAAAACAGTATGGAGGTTCCTTAAAAAATTAAAAAAAGAAGTAGCATATGATCCAGCAATTCCACTTCTGGGTATTTATCTGAAAAAAATAAGAAACTAATTAGAAAAGATATATGCACCCCTGTCTTCACTGCAGCATTATTTACAATAGCCAAGATATGAAAACCTAAGTGCCCATGATACACGAATGGATAAAGAAGGTATGGTAGAAATACACACAATAGAATACTACTCAGTCATTAAAAAAGACCGAAATTTGAAGCAAAATGGATGGACCTCGAGGGTAATATGCTAAGTGACATAAGTCTGACAGAGAAAGACAAATGTATGATTTCACTTACATATGGAATCTAGAACACAAAACAAGTGAACAAGCATAATAAGACAGAAACAGGCTCACAGACACAAACAGGTGGTTGCCAGAGGAGACAAGAGGGAGGGGTTAGGGGATAAAAGAAATAAGTGAGGGAGATTAAGGGGTATAGATGTCCAGTTATAAAATAGATGAGTCATGGGAGTGTAGTGTCCAGCATAAGGAATATAGTCAATATTATCACAGTAACTTTGTATTGTGAAAGATTACTAGACTTGTGGGGATCAGTTTGTAATATATATTAATGTTGAATCATGATGTACTACACCTGATACTAATATAATTTGTATGCCAACTATTCTTCAATTGAAAAAAAATTCTATTATGGAATAAATGCACAGCTCTCATGGACTCTAAAGATAACCACAAGACTTTGAAGCCAGCTGGAGCTTGTGTTGGGTCTCCTCAGTCTTAGGCTCCAGGCTCTGAGGAGGTCCTGGTCACTTCACAGGGCTGCACTGGGGAAGGCTGAGAACCCCTGCACAGTGTGCATGGACTTGGAAGAAACCTATGCTGCAACATTCTCCCCAGGACCTCTCAGTACCTGCCAGGCATTAGGAGCTCTGGTCGCATTTGTAGAGTGACTAAATCTGACTTTTGTAAGTGATTAATGGGAGTGGTGGGCTAGCAAGAAAGATGCTTCCTGGGGAACTCTGAGTCCAAACCTGACTCTTGGCTTAGTTTAACCTGAGAGAAAAGCTGTGATCCTGTAGCTTCTTAGAAAATGCTAATTGAGTTATTACTCAAGTCACATTTCAGCCCTTACAGAAAATTAAATATCTTCAGAACAGCTTAGTCCTTTATTCTGAAACCCTTGTGGCTTAAGCACCTTTCTTACAGTCTCTGGGAGTCCCTTTTCAGCGTTGCTGCATGTGACAGTAATGAGCGCTAGAGAAATGCTCAAATGGATTGAATTACAGGCACAAAAGCGCTGTTGAGAGGCACAGGAAAAGCCTCTTCCTTTTTGATTTTTATAGTGATAGAATGAGAGCCAGGCTGTTCAGTGAATGTGGGCCAGAGCTATTGAGACCACTTAGGGGAGATTGACAGGATCGCATCTGTGCTGGAGATGGGTTGAGGAGGTTATTCTTTGGCACCTAAAAATGCTTTTCAAAAGCCAGTTCCTTTTTTCATGACAGCTTGAAATTGGGTCTTCTTTTACACAGAAAGCTCTTCAATTAAAACTTAGGTGTGAAAAGTACAAGTTGTATGTACTTTTTTACAAGGCAAGGAGGCACCCAGGGATAGGCCAAGGTGCCTGTACTGGGGGCAGGGAGGTAAGAGGACCCAGGACCGAACTGGGGAGCTTCAGGGGGAGAGGCAGAGAGCAGCAATCCAGAGGTTACAAGGTTACAAGGCTCCCAGATGACACCTTCAGGAAGGGTTGCCAGGACAGACCCTGGGTTTGGGCCTGAGAACAAGATCTAGCTCTTCACTGGAGTCATCTTTGAAAAAGCAGGTGCTTGTGACTTGAGGCTAGTCCAGCTGTGACCAGGAAAGTCCCTTCCTCTTCCTTTCCCAGGACTCAGCTGTGGTTGCTCTGGGGACAAGGACAGATGCCGTGGAGTTTTGTGCAGCCTGTGACATCTCAGGTGAATAGTGAGGGCAGTTCACAAGCCAGAGTAGTCAGGCTTTAGGATTTTGCTAATGCAGAGTTTGTCAAATGACATATGGTTTTCTGGATGCATCTTACCCCTGATCCCAGGTTTCCTTGGGACCCCAGAAGTGTGTCTTCTGGAAGAGCAGGCTATCGTGAAGAAGGCAGGTCTTGGGTAATTCTTCACTTCCAGTGGCCTCCACATATAGGCTTATTGGAAAATCTCTAAATCATCATATTGCTGAACTGCTTGTTGGGACCAAGGTGCTTCAGATCCACAGTGCCCATTCTCCTTGCAGAGACATGACTCCAAGTCTGTGATAACTCTTCTTATCCTATACCCAGGCATCAGTCGTGGACCACTGTTGCTACCTAGCATGGCCTCAGGTCCCAGGTCATTCTTTTGTGGTATTGCAGAAAGTTGTCCTAACTGATTGGAGTTGGCACTTGAAATAATATCCAACTCTTCACATTTTTAAGGTTTTCATGGCCATAATCCAAAATTGAAATGCACCAAATAAAAGAGATTAGACCAAAGCTCCACTTTAATGGGGCATGTGGGGAAAGATACATATTTTTCCACATCAGGTGCCCTGGGACTGGCAGAATAGCTGGCAGCAGGGCCAGTTGTAGAGGGTAGACCAGCACACAGAGGGTGGGAGCTGAGGCCTCAAAGCTGTCCAACCCAAGTGGGAAGCCCCCTTCTTAGCATGGAACCTTGTATAAGGGCACTGGTGGCAGGCCCAGGGAACAGCTCTGCGTACAGCCTTAATATGAATGTGACTGCCTACACGTGTTCCTAGAGGGTCTGTTATTCCAGAAGGGGACAAGGGTCAGGAGCTGAGAAAACATCCTGCAAGACAGTTTTCTAGTGGCTAGTTGGCACATGTTATTTGACATCTGACATTATTATAATGACTCATATTTGGGGCTGCGTCTGGGTGTGAGGGGCCATGAGCAGCTCTGTTGGTATCCTGGGGACCCTAGGACAGTCTACATCACTCTGCTCCTGAGCTCTTTGAAACTGTTATCCTTTCTTTTCTGAAATTCTCTAGTTTCAAGGCCTGAGCGTGGACTTCACAGGTGGTGCAGTGTTAAAGAATCTGCCTGCCAATGTAGGGGATGCAGGAGATGTTGGGTTCGACCCCTGGGCCAGGATCATCCCCTGGAGATGGAAGTGGCAACCCACTCCAGGATTCTTGCCCAAAAAGTCCCATGTACAGAGAAGCCTGGCAGGCTACAGTCCTTGAGGTCACAGAGTCAGACACAACTGAGTTTGCACGCATGCATGAGGCCTGCTGGGCTAGCCTCGCTCTTCCATCTCCAGAGCACTCTCTCTCTCTCTTTCCTGGTGCTGCTTCTGTCTCCTGCCTCCCTCCAGGTAGGGTGTGTCCCCCTCTCTGCATCCCCAGATTTGGCTCAGATATTTCACTCTTACCTCAAGGGTAGTATCTCCCAGTCTTTCTAGGGTCAGGAACCCCTGTAAGGACAATGACTGATTCTTTTCCCAGAGAACTTTCACATCAGGTCCAGGGGACCCAGGACCATCTGCACTTCAGTAACTTGTGGTGCTTGGTAAAAATGCAGGTTCCCGGGCCTCATGCTAATTCAAACTGGATCAGAATCTCCAGACTGGTCCCAGGTATCTGCATCTTTACAAGCATTCTAGTTGACTCTAGGCCTCAAGTGACTAAGAACTATAGCCGTAGGATGTCAAGGACGTCGGGTCAGGGTCAGTAAACCCTAATCTAAGCACCTCATCATAGCAACATCCTTGGCCCTAACTAATGTGCCCTAAGTGTACAGCTCCGGCCAGGACCTCTCTCGAATACTCCATTGCATGGAAACGGACTGTCCCGAGAACTCTTGCAACCTACTATATACAGTTGATTCTTGCTTGTTCACTTTTTTTCTACCAATCTGCACATCTGAATTTGGCTCTATCGGCAATCTGGATTGACTGTGGATTGATTTCTTTCTGACAGCTATGCAAAGTCCACATTGCGTCCTTACAAGGGCGTTTGTGGCGCCATCTTGTGGTGAGACTACAGGCTACCCTGATCCTAGAAAATGCCGTGTCATTTTCAGCAAATCATTTTTGCGCAACATAGGACTATATATATATATAAAGCATACTGTCAAACACTTGCTCTTTTGAAGGTTTTCATGTCTTTCAAATAGGACTGGATACTTCCAGGCACCGAATCATCTGAGAGGCCTTCTGTTTTGCCTCCAACCAGACAAGGAGTCCTGCCCGTTCTTCTGCTGAAAATACCTCTCGCATTTCTAGCTCCCTCTACAACGCTACAGCCACCAACCACATTTATCTTCAACCTTGTCCCAAGTTTGAACTACAAACATCCTCTGAATATTTTCTCCTCCCCACCCCCACCCCCGCCTCTTTCTCTCTCTCTCATCTCATTCCCTGCTGCTGCTGCTAAGTCGCTTCAGTCGTGTCCGACTCTGTGCGACCCCATAGACGGCAGCCCAACAGGCTCCCCTGTCCCTGGGATTCTCCAGGCAAGAACACTGGAGTGGGTTGCCATTTCCTTCTCCCTAGTTGTATTCTATTTCCATCTACAGAAAGGATCACAAGCGCGCAGATTTCAGTGTCATCTTCCCTTCTTAAAACTCTACTACGGCTCCGTGCTGCCTTGCAGATACTGCCTATGCCCCGCCACCAGGCCTTCAAGCGTTGCTGCGCCATATCCCTCCGCCAAGTACCCCGGCCTCATCACCACACATTCCAGCTGGGCCAGTTTCCCTTCTCTCTCTCACCCCTGGACCTTTGCTCCAGTTGGTCTCGTGCAGGGGTGCCCATACCTCAGCCCTGCAGCTGTCTCAGGCCCCCTGGGCCTTCAGAGCTACAAGTGAAGGCTTACCCTCTCTGAAGTCCTGCTCAGACTGCCCTTTGCCCAGACTGTCCCAGCACCTCTGTGGTTGCTTCTCTGTTGCTCCCTCATATCTCGCTGTGGTTTCAGAGTATTCACCTAACTCAGCTCGATTGTAAACATGACAGATTCAAGGACCAAGATTTCTTTATTATTATTATTATTATTATTTTATTAATATTTTTGGCTGCACTGAGTCTTCATTGATGCACGCTGGCTTTCTCTAGTTGCTGCAAGCCGGAGCTACTCTTCACTGCCGGCTGGTTCATGGGCTTCTCCTTGCAGTGGCTTCTCTGTTGTAGGACATGGGCTCCAGGGTGTGTAGGCTCAGTAGTTGCAGTGCAAAGGCTTAGCTGCACTGAGGAATGTGGGATCTTCCCAGACCAGGGATTGAACCTATGTCCCCTGCATTATTAGGTGGATTCTTAACCACTGGACCACCAGGGAAGTCCCAGGGTTTCTATGGGTAGATTTTGGTGCACACAGTAAGTGCTTCGTAAATGGTGGTTTTCTGAAAAGTCACAGGACTTGGATCTTTAGACAGACCTTCTCACTCCACTTGGAGAAGGGCATGGCAACCTACTCCAGTATTCTTGCCTGGAGAATTCCATGGATGGAGTAGCCTGGTGGGCTACAGTTCATGGGGTTGTAAAGAATTGGACACGACTGAAGCAACTGAGCCTGCACACACCCACTCCAATATTGGTGACTGTTTATGTGGTCAGAGAAACAAAGACCCTCAGCTGTTCATGTTGCAACCTGACTGGTCTGTATGAGTGCTTATTAAGTGGAATAATTGACACTAAAACTGTTTGTGGAACAATTTATTGTGTTAGATTATGTGTAAATGATTCACCCGAACACCTTAGATCCTTTTTAGGGTGATTACAAATGAAGAAAGGTATTTGTTACCTGATCTGAGCCCTCAGGTTTTCTCAGGCAATTTTGTGCAACAAAATAGAAACCCAGCAAACCAGCTTTTGCTCTCAACTCCCCTGGGTGGCCCAGAGGAGACAGGCTGTCTGGATGAGTGCATTCAGGGCTGCTCCCAGGACAGCTGGCTCAGCCCTGCAAATGCAGCACTTCCTGACACCTAGCTGCACACAAACTGCTGCAGGCCCACCCACATGATCACCAAACCTCATGTAATTAAGTTGACTTTGGAGTCTATGGTGAAGCCACTTAGAAATTATTCTTAGTCCACTAGAACTTGAGCAAAAGTGGGTTTGACTGGGCTATGGGTATTTGTCTAATTGTTTTTAAGGCTCTTTGGGCAAATATACTGAGTTCTAAATAAAAGGCACAGGGCAATTCCTTGGGGCTCATAGATGATCAGTCTGTTTTAAGAGGGGGAAGATGCTCTTTGTTCTTTGAGTTCGGAAGTTAACTTAGCTTACTTCTATCTGTGGTTTATCATCTAAATTTTTCTTCTGTTGTAGGACCACCTGGCCCAGCAGGTAAGAACCTATAGATATTCTGAGTTTGCAGGGAGGATGTGGGTGGCTGGCTCCCCAGGATCCCTCAGAAGGGACTGAGGCAGGGAGGGGGGAAGAGTCCGGAGGCAGCCTTGACTACTGCTGTGTCCCCCCCCCACCTTCTCTCTGCCCGAGTCACCAGCTCTCCGGCCCCCTTCCACTTGAGAGCCTGCCATCACCATTCCCTACCTGACACTGCTTTGGGTGGTGGTGGGGAAGGAAAGGAAGAAGCAGGAGAAGCTCTGGGAGAGGTCTTGATGCCTGCCCAGTCTCACTGGCTAAAGGAAATTAACTTCAGTGAAAAATTTTTTCAGTGTTCCCATTTCCCGTGTTTTGATGCAGGGCCTCCCGGAGTCAGTGGATTACCAGGACACAACGGATCAAACGGACAGCCTGGTCCCCAGGGCCCAAAAGGCGAAAAAGGAGCCAGTGGAAAAAGAGGAAAAATGGGTATTTAGGCACAGCTTTTCTAATTAAATCCCTTGGTTGTTTTGTCTCCCTCATAGCATGTTGGATGAGCCAACACTGGTGCAGTGGGGGAAAGTGCTGCATCTCTGAATGCAAAGCTGGTTAAGTGTTGCCTGGAAGCTGCTGTGTTCTGAGGCTATAAGGGCCTCCTTTTGGTCCAACCCTGATGACGGTGTATGTCCAGGCTGCCTGGGAGAAGCAGTGTTCCTGGGAACTGATGTCCGCTCCTCTGCTTGCTCTGATGCAAACAGACAGATGGAAGAGGAAAGAGTGTCTGTACTGATACCCCAAGTTTGTTCAAGGGTCAGTTCCTGCCCTGGCCAGGGTAGCTGGACAGAGAGGATGAGAGGTGACTGTGGTCAAATTGACACCAGAGAGGTAACTCAGCCAAATCAGGTTAGCCCTGGGCATTTTAAGAACCAGGGTTTGTACTCGGCCCCTTGCCCTGCATACCTCCCTGGGCAGCCACACAAGGGAGGCTGCAGGAGGGAAGAGAGGAGGCTGTGAAAACCCTGTGTCCAAGGACGGGCTGTTGGGAGCATGGCTCAGCCCTCAACCAGCTCAGACTCTAGCCTGGACCATCTGACTAGAAACCAAGGGCTCTGCTGTCCCCGCCACCCTGCCAAAGCCCAGGGGCTGTGAATGCCCTCCCCTGCTCCCTTCCTGGGCCCAGGATGCATTCTCATTCCCACCCAGAGACCAGTGTAATTGCAGGGAGTGGGAGGAGGGGCCAGAGCTGGCAGGGCCACAGAGAGGAACTGGCTTTGTTTTGGGAGCCAAGAGAAGCCACAGAGGGGTTTTGAGGAGGAGAGGGACATGATCAGATCTGCCTTTCTGTGATACCCCCACTGGGGGAGGACAAACTCGAGCAAGCATGGGAGCCAAGGCAGGGAGACAGTGAAGAGGCTACGCAGCAGGCAGGCAGAAGGGATGCAGGTGGGATGTGCAAAGCTTGATGAGCTGAGTGATGTTTTGGGGGTAAAATCAACAGTACTTGGGGAAGGCAAATATAAGTAGGAAGGGGGAGGGAAGTACCAAGGCTGACTCCAAGATCTTCCTCCTGCATGACCACCCTTCCCTAAGGTGGAGAGAGCCCTGGACCGACTTAGGTCCTAGCATGGGATGTGCTCAGTTTGAAACGCCTTGAAATGTCCAGGAGGAGGTGTCAGAGGGCCTTGAAGATGCCGGTCTGCAATCAGAGGAAACCCTGGGGCTCGAGGTGTACCTTAGGGAGTCACCCAAGGAGATGGGCTTTGGGGCCATGGGCCCAGCCCCTTCGGGAGGGAGCCACCCAAGAGGAGAGCCTGGGCCCATCCAGGAGGAGCAGCAGTATCTAGTGACCAAGTAGGAGGGAGGAGCCAGCAAAGGAGGCCAAGGACAGGCTGAGCAGCAGGAGAAGCCCTAGCAGAGGGTGGGAGCATTCCTCAGCAGGCATTTATTGAGAGGGTTCCCAGTGCTGGTGCGGAAACAAAGTAGATGCAGCCCCTATTGTATCATGGAACTTACTGTCCTTGGTGGGGAGGCGGACGTAAAGTCCACAATCAGATGCATCTGTAATCACGGGGTGAGGAGCAGAAAGGAAAGAACAGTGTGCTATAAGCGGGGCAGAGAAAGGGGGTCAAGAGGTCATGTCGGAGGTCAGACCTGAGGAATAAGAGCAAGGCAGACGGTGGCCCAAGTGGGGTGCACACACCTGCCAAGGCCCTGCTAGGGCAGCTGGGGGAGGCGGCATACAGCCAGGTGAGGTGGGAGGCGGGGGCCAGGCCCTTCCAGAGCCTTCTGCATGGTGGTCTGGGTCTCTCTGCCAGCCACATGCAGGATGTGACCCTCAGGGCCAGGGTCATAGCCATGGAGAAGGAGGGGCCATCACGTCAGCAGAGAGCTCCAGGATCTTTAGTGGTTTGGCAGGCAGGGTTGGGAGAGGGGAGGAGTGGGCATGCCTTCCAGAAAGAGGGAACAACAAGTGCTGTTTCCAAAAACAGGCTAAAGAGCCCGTGTTCCGCAGAGATAGGACTGGGTTAGACTGTGCACGTCTATGGGTCGCACAGAGTTGGACAAGACCAAAGCGACTTAGCAGCAGCAGCAGGCTGTGCACTCTAGCAGTGGTCTCTGAACAATGGTATATATTAACAGCTGACATTCACTGTCAGGCACTCTACCAAATCCTCTCTACATTTACCTCACTGAGTCTTCACAACAGCCCCAGGAGATGGGGATGTTTGCGAGCCTTATTTTTCCCAGATGAAGAAGTCTCATCTTTCCATTTTCCAAACAGGCCCGGGCCCTCTGGCAGGGCCTGTGCACCACTGCCCCGGCCCATCCCTCCCCTGGAGCAATTGCAGCTGATACCTCCTCCTCCTCTTCAAGATTGCCCCTGACCTCCGTATCTGCCTCACCACCCCCTCCCACCCCTGCCTCACCAGCTCAGTAACATCCCCTGCTCTCCTCCGAAGCATAGATCCCTCCCTGAACTCCTCTGCTCGTGTTGCTCGCTGATGTGCTGATGGTCTGGCCGCCTAGGGAGAACGTGAGGTCCGTGAGAACCAGGCTCCAGAGCCTGGTGCACCCAGTGAAGGCGGGCAGTCATAGTGGACATAACATGCCCAGTGTCCAAAAGCTAATAAGCGTAAGAGGCAGGCTTGACTCCAGGCCTTGGCTCCTGGACCCCTGCTCTTAAACACGACAGCACCGAACACTTCCAGGCTGGAGGGGGTTGAGTCCAAGAGGCATTACCCGAGGTGCTACAAAGCAGGAGCAGGGGGAAGGAAGCCCGGGCCCTGGGAGCTAGTGCTATTAATTGTCTAAGGATGCTGCTGAGCCTCATTCTGAGTCTCACCAGGAGGGTGGGAAGACACCAGCCCTTCAGAGAAGCCCATAGGACACAGGCTGGATGCACAGTTCATCAAGAACCCACGTGTCAGGCGGAAAGAATTACCCCTGCTCTGCAAGCAGAAGGGAGCCAGGAAAGGCATTCGGGGAGCACCTGCCGTGAACTCTGCCTGGCTTCGAGGGCCTGGGTCTCCTCACCTGTACACCGAGGAGCCGGGCTTCCAACAACTCTAACATGGCTTCCAGTTTTGAAACAGTCTGCTCCAGTGTTTGTCTGTGAAGGAGAGACTGTGCCTTGTGTATCCTGTTATTTGCCACAGCTCTCTGCCAGCCCCAGCTAAGGCTCAGTAAAGAACTGATGAGTGAAGAAGGAAGGAATGAGAACAGTAGGACATAGTTTGTGTCCATAAGGGCTTGCAGTCCTGTTGAAAGAGAAGATAGAGTTTATATACAGCATGAATTCTGTAACTGGTTATTCTGATATGATGGTGCTTTATTCTGTACAGCAGGGAATGCTGCCAGAAGAAAAATCTGAACTTAATTGTGAAGATAATGGACAAATAGGATCCTGTATAGAGGATGGGTTGTACCGTGGAGCTAAGTGTAAAGGACAAGAGAGAGACATGTGATCCACACCTTGGAAATAAATAGAGGGGAAATGGGGAGGGCACTGCAAGGAGAGAAGGAAAAGGCCCTACTTGGAGGCACTGTTAGGGAGGCTGGCCCTGCCTATGAGAAGGGCCCCAGGTGAGGATGGTGCGGTGGGGAGGGAGCAGGGGTTTCAGCTCTGTGTCTGCAGGAGGCAGCCAGGAGCCACTGCGGGCTCTTGAGAAGACCAACCTAATGAGACCAGAGTTTAGAGCTCCAGACTAACGGTTGTTTCCAGGATATTGAAATATGAAGCTAACCCTCACCTTCTGATCTTAGGAAAGCTAAGAACAAGAGTGGAATAGGCCAGAGTCAGAGCTTGAAGTCTTGGTTTGGATCCCAGCTCGTCTGCTTACTAGCTGTGTGCACCTGGGCAAGTTACTTAATCGCCCTGTTTCCTTAACTGGAAAATGAGAATAGTAATAGTGTTTTTAGGAAGATTAAATTTATATATATAAAGTGCTTAGAATAGGGTCTGACACAGAGCAAGTGCTGCATTAGTTTTAGATATTAGGTGGTAGTGTTGTTTCAAAGGGTGGGGAAGGAAATCTGAGTGGAAATGCCTACATTTATTTGAAACCATCAACTTAGATTTAGAGAGAATTGAACATTTTTGCAAACAGCGTCTTTTCCGAAGTTTGACATGCTATGCCTCAAAACCAAGCATTTTCTTTCTTTCCATCTGCCTCTCACTTTCTCACTCAAGAGTTAATGCTTCAGTGTTTTCTCTAAAAATTGAGTCCCCACAAAAACAGAAATAAACATCCTCCTCCTTATTCATCCCAGCCTTGGGTCTGGGTTTTGCATAATACCCTCAGCTCCCATCTCCTCCACCTCAGTGGGTGACAGATGGCGCTGCCAAAAATAAGATGTCCTCCTTCACCCCCTGCAATGAAGATGGCGTTGACCCCAGTTGATCACACAACCCCAGACTCTAAAGCTGGGAAAATGACTTGTTTTGAGTGGGCACTGGCGACGAGAAAGGAAAATAGCAGAAAGCCACACCCAGCACCCGAGCAAGGCGAGCAGAGTCTGGCCTTTCTTCTGCAGCAGAATGTGCTGACTCCGAGCCTGCCAGCAGTCATGGGACAGACACTGCCCTGGTCCAGGCCACTCAGAGTTTAACAGTGTCCCTGCCCGTAGCCAAGTCGGGGAAGGCAGACAGTGCCACATCCGCCACCTCTGCCAGCGAACGTGATGAGGTGGTGGTGTGCTTCTGCACGCCATGGCCAGGCACGGCCAAGGTGGTTGCACCAACCAAGAAGAGGGACAACTTTGTGGAGGTGGCAAAGACGACATAGACAAAACGTCCCCTCCCCTTTCTTGAAGAAAGTGATCATGCACACACGCAGCTGAGCGCCAAAATACACCCATGAGCAAAGTCCTTAATATCCTGAGCATTAGGCACCAGCCCCTGAGCATTATGCCAGCTGTGAGAATGTTCTCCTGTTTCACACCTGGCCTTTTTGAGAAAGGGGAAAAATGCATAAAAGGAAGGAATAAAAGAAGAGGAAATCGAATGATGATGCCAAAGGCTCTTTGTGACTAGAATAAATGCTTGAAAAAGAAAACCCTCAAGTAACTAGAAGATACCATTTCCTGAGCGCTGCTGAATGTGAGTCACAGGACACCTTTCGGAGGTGTCAGTTATCTTCTGGTGCATTGTGCTGGCTGGACTCTATGGCAACGTTCTCATCTTTTGTGTCCTTCAGATAATGTGCCAAATTGCCTATTTAAAATACTGACAAAAGAACGTCCGCTCGTGCAGAGGTCCCTGATTAAGGGCTTTTCAGTGAGTGAGCCTCTTTCCAGAAAGATGTCCTGATAACTGTGGGCAGAGGTGACCCCCAGCCATGGGATCTCAGCGTGGTGTGAGAGAGGCATTGTGGGACCTGCCTTAACCATGTGACTGACTCCACGGCAGAGCCTCCAGTAGCTACAATGCAGGGGCTTCCCTTGCTCTTCTTCACATGCTCTTCCACCGTGTCCCCAGCAATTCAATTGGCAGAAATTGAGCAAATGTTTCCCTGTTTGTTGCATTTTTTAATGTGATCAACACTTTCAGGTTCTTTCATACACTGCTGTCTTCCTTGGGATGGTCTGTGTAGGCTCCCTTGAATCTAAAAGAGCTTATCACCCCCTTGGCATAGAGAAAAGGTGCTAGGAGTGCCAGTTGCACATTTTAGGGAATAATGGGCTAGGATGGCAGCGCCATCTGTGGTGTGACACGATTTATTAATAATAACCTCCCCATTGCTGCAAGGGCTTGAGAAGAGCCAGTCAGGTGGGAGTCGAGAGGTGTTCAGGGTTGGATGGGAGGTTAATCTAAATGACCTCTAAGGTGCCTTCCTATCTGAAATTCTATGATTCTCTTGGGATGGTCATATAGGAATCCTGTGTAGCTGGTAGGAAGTTGGGGGTGGGGATCAGAATTGGTTTTAAATCTGGAGGGAGGACAGTTGCAATGTCATAGAATGACAGTTAGGGAATGAGGACTGGCCAAGCTGGTGGGGAACTCAGCCAGAACCTTTAAGAAGGGGCTTGGGACTGGCAACATAATTAGAAAAAGCAATGAATCCTAAGGCAGGCTTGGGATTGGCCACATAATTAGAAAAACAATGAATCCTAAGGCCTCTTGGTTATAGAGGTTGAGAGAAACTGAAGTTTTTCACTGAAACTTGCCTCTGGCTCTTCTCTGTTGCCTGAAATCTCTGCCCCTTTGAAAAATATCTCTGTTGACTGATATCTCCAGGAGGCTCCTGTCAAAATGAACAAATGATGCCTGCAATCGGATATCATATTAATTCATCCATATTTGGCAATATCTTTGCACATAGTAAGCAATCACTTTCCCTCTTAGTATCCCTAGGTGCCCATAAGTTCTAGCAGCTTTTTAATAAATTTTCTACATAAATAATCATATCATATATAAAGACAGTTTTAATTCATCCCCCCCCAATCTGTTTGCCTCTGTTTCTTTTTCTTTGCCTTATTGTACTTTATTTAAAGTGACAAGAATAGGTACCATTGTCTTGCTCCTGATCTTAGGGGGAAAGCATATAGTCTTTCATTATTAGGAATGTTGTTGTTGTTGCTTAGTCACTCAGACATGTCCCACCTTTTGTGACCTGATGGACTCTAGCCCACCAGGCTCCTCTGTCCATGGCAAGAATACTGGAGTGGGTAGCCATGTCCTCTTCCTTCCCGACCTGGGGATCATACCTGAGTCTCCTACATTGGCAGGAGAATTCTTTCCTATATGAGTCAACAGGGAAGCTCTAGAGATGATGTTAGCTGTAGGTTCTTTTCATAAATTCCCTTTTTCATACTGAGGACATTTCCTTCTATTCCTAGTGTGACGAGAATTTTTATTCAAAATAGGTGTTGAATTTTATCAAATGTCTTTTCTATATCCATCAAGATGATCATGTAATTTTTTCCTTGCTTAAATTATTAATATGCTACATTACATTGACTAAATGATTCAGATTTTGAATTCTATCCTGGCAGGCAGTTAAGCTTACGGCTCAGTGTTTTTAAGGTTTGTTACGGTAGGTCCACAGCAGCCTTGACTGTGGGCTAATTTAGCCCCGCTACTAACACAAGTCTTTCCAGGGCTCTACCTTACAGCCTGCCGTTTTCTGAGATCCCTCTGCTTTGACCGGCAGGAATTAGGACCCTTCCCTGTTCAAGCTCTGAGAGCCACATAGTGAGCGGCTTTCTGTTCATTCTTTTCCCTGCCTGGTAGACTTTCACCTTATACAGACTATTACTCTGCCAAAGACTTGAGGAAACCCCTCTGAAGTTCACCAGAGCTCTTTCTACACAATGACCTCCTCTCTCATATTCTGTCCCATGAATCCCAGCCACCTTTATCTCCCCAAACTCTACTTTTTTGTCTCCTCACCTCAGCGAAGCTGCTGTGTGGAAGCTGCTATGAGTTGGGGCATCACATGATGTGCGAGATTGGTTTCCTTTCTCCCAGCATCAGAATGCTGTGCTGCCCATTTTCCAATGCTGCGATGAGTCACTGTGTGATCTTGACTACTCCTCGTAGGACTGTAGTTCCTGTAGTGATGTCTCCCTGTGAGCAGAGACAGAAATTTTGTCCATTACCTGTTGTTCACAATATCTCCATCCCTCATAATGCTTGTCCTAAAGCAGTGTGATCTGTTTTGCTATTTTGCTTAAAAAGATTTTGCATCCAAATGTCAAAGAAAAGGGTGTTGGAGATGGAATCAAGATTTTTGCTGCTCACTTAGCAGCCTCAGTTGTGAACCCTGTAGGCCTTATTTCCAATTTCTACCAAGTGAGAGTAAGGAAAACTGACCAGCCTACAACCCCAGTATTGTGAAGGATACACCAGATAATGCAGATGACAACATCCACTGTTCAAGGGCCTAACAAAGTCCTCCAAGTGCTCAGCCCTCCCTGCTGGGGTGGGAAGGGCAGATTTCTGATGAGGCTTCCCCTTCTTTCTGCTCTCACTGTGACTGTCCCTCTTGGGGTTCACTCCTCTCTCCAACCTGTTGGCCCAGCAAAATGTCTCTAAAAAAATTCAACAGAATGACCTAGAAGTATATTCTTTCATGAATTTATACCTTGCTGCTGTCCTAAAATGATTATGAAGTGTTATGTATTTGGTTTCTGAAGCTGCTTCACTTTAAAAACATTAAAGCACAGTATTACAAAGTAGTATACCAGAATTTCCTGCACAACAGGCTCATAAATCATTTTTGTTCCTCAGGGCCACCTGGAGCCACAGGAACTCCAGGGGAAAAGGGAGACCCTGGTGAGCTGGGCTTGCCTGGAAACGAGGGCCCAGCAGGGCAGAAGGGTGACAAGGGAGACAAAGGGGATGTGTCCAATGATGTGCTCCCCACAGGTAAGGGGCTGGTGCCGTGGTCTTCTCCTGGGGCGAATGGGCCCAGAAACCATCCTGGTTTCTTGTACCAAGGCTGCTCTGGGTCATCTCTCCTTATCTGCCCTAGATGCCCATCTGTTTCTTAGCATGTTTTACAGTTCTGTGCTTTTGACAAGGAGAAAACCATGTGTAAGCCCAATGTTAGTAAGACCAAATCTGAGATCTAAGTATAAGTAGTTGAGATAAAGCACCATGCCATGGTTGGATGGATTTAGGATGAAGGAAACTTCCTTCAAATATCTGTTAAATCCAGTGCAATCCAGAACAAGAGAAGTGAGAAGTTTCAAAGGACAACAGAAAGTACAAGCTTCAGAGTTGAGCTCAGGCCATCTTCAGACCCTTATCCTAAGATTCTTAACATAGGATTGAGGCAAACATGGTTGCTGATCTTCTTTATCTGGTTTCCAGCCCAGGTTAAAAGCAGGTAATTGGTATCTGTGGCACAGCAAGCTTCAGAAAGGCAATGACATGGTGGAAAGAGTAAGTGACAGCTGATGGTCATGGAGGAGGAAGAGATAGAATTTTAAAAGCACTTTACTTTGGGGACCATTTGTACTATAAAAGCATAACTACCCTATTCGTGTGTTCAATAAGCATTTTTGAATATCAGAGAACACCATTTATGAATTAGGGACTTTGCTATAACAGCTGAAAATGGAAATATGAAAATGAGTAAGACATGATATCTGTCCTCAAAAAGCCAGGATGATAGATGTTCAGGACAGTGACCCTGAATCAGTGTCCCATCCAGCTTTCAAAATTTCTTGAGCACCTGCCATTTACCAGGTGCTATGAAAAGATCAAAGCACCCAGGAAAAATCAAATTAGGTTTAGCATGCCTTGTTCCAAAAAAGGAGGTTGTGCACAAAATATGTAAAATTTAAGAGGTGTTTCAACAGGATTTATATATATATATATATATATGTGTGTGTGTGTGTGTGTGTGTTTGAATATATTTTGAAACTATAAGATCATGTTATATTTAGTTATATGGGAAATCTACACATCCAGAATATCGCACACCCCTATATTACCAAACAAATGAGGGTGACCACAAAGCATTCAGGAAAGCAGCATCTCTGAGTGTACTCCAATTCTAGAGACTAGGCCAGAGCTCAGTGTGTCCTCTGGCCAGAGGGCAGAGAAGGAAAAGGAGGGCTGGACCACATCTGCCATGATCTCTGCCTTTTCTGCTGGGGGCTTAGAACCACCCTCAGCCTCTGTGACCCCTGCTTGCCCCTTTAGTTCTAAAGCAGCTGAAAAGGCCTATTTGGTGGGGCTGGGAAGAGGCAGCTAAAGAGATCTCAGATCACCCGTCAGCCCAGGAAAGGAGTATAGAACCACAGGGCTGAATATCCCAGACTACCGGCATCTTTACGCAACTTGCAGAGCCAAAGGCCCCTGCAAAGGGCTGCACCCACATGGCCACCAGAATCAGGTGTGTAGTGACTCCACCTGCTGATGTGTAGGGAATCCAACCATCAGCGCACTCACCCTGGTGACCTCAGTGGGTTCTCACAGGGCAGGGCAGGGAGTTTGAGAATCTGGAAATGAAGAACCAGTCTCAGAGGGATACACTGCCTGCCCAAGGTCCCAAAGCTGGACAGCCGCCCCCTGATCTCTTCCACAACATGGGGCAGTATTTCTCATGCCTGGAAGCATCCTTGGAGGTTTTAAAAACTACAGATGACCAGCTTCCCCATCATTTTGATGAAGTGATCTGGAATGGGGTCCAGGCATTATAATTGTATTTGAGCTCCTTGGGTGATTCTAATAAACAGTCAGGGTTGAGATCTCCCAACATCAGCCAACAAAAAGAGGATGAGCTAAGAAGTGAAACAGCCCTGAGTGTTGGGGGGGTGGGGCAGCTCTGCTCCAGCTGTGACCTGGGGCCAAGCCCTGAACTTCCCTGAGACCCGGGTCACCCGAGGAGCTGCTGGTACTGCCTCACAGAGTACTTGGGAGGGAAGAAGGGGAGATTTCTAAAATTCCCAGCACAGTTCCTGGCACAGAGTTGAAACTCAGCGCCTTCTGTGGGAGCTCCCTTGACCCTGTGTGAGTGAGTGCTGGAGGACCACTGTCCAGGATTTGGCCAGCCTCCCTGGAGCGGCTCCATCTCCTTTTCCCTTGTGTGGAACCCATCTCTGCTTACAGCTCTCTAATCAACTCCCACCCCTGCTTCTCTCTCTCTTTCTCCAGGTGCCAAAGGTGACCAAGGCCCACCTGGCCCACCTGGCCCACCTGGGCCCCCAGGCCCTCCAGGTCCTCCAGGTCCCCCTGGAAGCAGAAGATCCAAAGGCCCTCGGCAGCCAAACATGTTCAACGGCCAGTGCCCAGGTCACACACCCCTGCCCTAGGAAGCCACCTCTTCAGTTAACAATCCCAAGCTCCCAGGCTTCACCCAGACTTTGTGACCAGATTGTTTTAAATAAGGGGAGATTTTGCCCAAAGCGAGTATTCCCTCCCCTTCTCCACCAACCTGGGAGGCCTGAACAGCCTGCCCAGGGTAAGGACTCGTGGCAGGTTTAGAATCAGGCCTCCTGCCTCCTGCCCTCATCCCTCTTCCTTCACTTGAGCTAGTTGCTCAGTCATGTCCAACTCTTTGCAACCCCATGGACTGTACCCTGCCAGGCTCCACCATGGAATTCTCCAGGCAAGATTATTGGATGGGGTAGCTATTCCCTTCTCCAGGGAATCTTCCCAACCCAGGGATCAAACCCAGGTCTCCTATTTGGCAGGTGGATTCTCTATAAAGGCTGAGCCATCACCAGACTATTCCTCTTTCTTACCAGATCTGCCATCTCTCGAGCATGGAGGGCTTGACTGATGCTGGAGGGATGGAGATGATGGGGAAATTCAGATCGTCTAACTCCCAATAGATACCCCAGTACTGCCATCACCACCTCTAAGCTTTTCTAACAGTGCTAGTGACATTGTAGGCATAGGGCTAAGTGCTCAGTTCATTTAATTCTACACTAGCCCTAAGATATAGGAGTCGTATTCTGACCAGTTCACAGATACAAAGCTGAAACCCCAGGGAGCTACATAGTCTGTCCATGGCCACTCAGTAAGCAACAGCTGGGATTCAAACCTGTGTGCCTGCCTGTAAAGCCCCTGCTTGGAGCATTTTCCTTTCAGAGACAGAAATCCACACGTTGAGAATAAGCCAACAAAGGGCAGTTCAGTTCAGTCGCTCAGTTGTGTCCAACTTTGCAACCCCATGGACTGCAGCACGGCAGGCCTCCCTATCCATCACCAGCTCCCAGAGTTCACTCAAACTCATGTCCATTGAGTTGGTGATGCCCTCCAACCATCTCATCCTCTGTAATCCCCTTCTCCTCCCTCCCTCAATCTTTCCCAGCATCAGGGTCTTTTCATATGAGTCAGCTCTTCGCATCAGGTGGCCAAAGTATTGGAGTTTCAGCTTCATCATCAGTTCCTCCAATGAACACCCAGGACTGATCTCCTTTAGGATAAACTGGTTGGATCTCCTTGCAGTCCAAGGGACTCTCAAGAGTATTCTCCAACACCACAGTTCAAAAGCATCAATTCTTTGGCTCTCAGCTTTCTTTATGGTCCAACTCTCACATCCATACTTGACCACTGGAAAAACCATAGCCTTGACTGGATGGACCTTTGTTGGCAAAGTAATGCAAGGGCACTGATCTCTGGCCAGCCTGGATGGCTTGTTCTTCGGCCAGTTGTGACAGGGGTGGCCATGGGGTTGAGAGCTAAGAAGAAATCATGGGCCATGCTAATGAAAAGTCAATCTCAGATGCTGCTATAACTTCTCCACACAGCGATGTTCAGGGACTTATTCCCCTAACTTGGGCTATGAGGAGGCACAACTGGATGCCTGGCTTCCTGGCAAGCAGAGAAGAGGGTCCTGACTGGGGTTTCTTTCTCACTTGCTGTGGATTTCTCCACCACTTTCCTAAATACTCTTTCATTCTGTCTGGTACACTGTTCTTTCTGGAAGATGTTTGAGTGGGTGGAGGGGCACACACTCACCTGTCAGAATGGGTGACTCTGAGCTTTCAGAGATGTCACCATCATGTCCAGTAAATGGAGCCTGATTATGACCCTGCCCAGCAGTGAGCAGGCTGTTAATTCAACACCACCCTTTCCCTTAGCATCAGCCCTTTGTTCAGCTTCCCTGGGGGTGCAGGCTGAGCAGAACCATCCCCTGAGAGGAGGGGAAGTCCGACCCTGATTCTGTGGAATTCGGACTTGCCAGAGGCTCTGTCAGCAGTGAGAGGGGTGCTAGAGAGGTGCCCTCCCAGCCTAGCCTATCTGCTAAGAGGCTGGTCGGCAGGGGTTGAGCTTCAGGGTTGTGAAAACTGCTTTAAAAGAGAGGCCGTTTCCTTCTGCTCTGCCTCCTAGGAGTGAGTCCTGGTTGCCAGGCATCCAGCATCTGAGCTTGGCCCTCGCTCCTGCCCCTCCTATCCCTTTCCTTTAACCCCGTCCCACCCCCTCAGCTTCAGAAGCTGGTGGGTAAGTCCTGCACAAGTTAATGAGACTCTTTCTTCAGACTGAGAATGAGAGGGTCTCTCTGACTCTCTCTGTGCGAAGCCCAGGCCCTTAAGTGGAAACTCGGGGGGGGTGGGGGGGGACTTGAGAGGCAGGATTGTGTGTGGAGAGTCACAGCCCCGAGACCACTCTCATCCATGGCAGATGGGCTTCAGAGAGACAGGGCTCATCCAGCTAAAGGAACGTTTGAGAAGAGTCTCCCTATTTTACTGATATAGACACCTCTGTAGTTTATTCTGTGTGTTTCCCTAGTGACGGTGGAGGTGCTCCTTTCTATCTAGCAACCACAAGGTGATCGGAAACCCTCAGAATTTGCCTAGGGAAGTGGGGTCCTGGCCTTTCCCGGAAAGCCCAATTTGCTGAGACCTGCTGCCAGCCGGTCTGCGCCCTCTCATCTCCCACTGGCCACACTACCCCCGCCTTCTGGGCTGCTTCTGCCACCTGAGCCACCTCTTCACCAAAGGTCTGAGTTCAGCCCATTTGCTAAGGAAGATGAATCTATGCTTCATAGCCTCAAACCAGCTATGAATCAGGTGCCCTTCAAGGGCCTGGGTCCCACAGGTCTTTGAGCAAAAAAAAACCATGGAAAATGGGGAGGGGAAAGGGGCCCCGACCTCTCTGGTCTGGGCTGTGTCTAGGCTTCTTCTTCCTCTGCTCCCTGGCAGTTCAGGAAGACAGGGTGAAATGGGCCACCCCATCGTGAGGCTGCTCCTCATCCCCATCAACTTCCCTGAGGGTGAAAAGCCCTCCAGAAAATGCAAACTGTGATAGATTCCCACCTGCCCAGAGTGGCCAGGAACGTGTCAGTAAGCCTTCCCCCCCCTCCAGGTTGTTGAGGGTTAGGATAGCTGACTCAGGTGACATTTTCCTATTACTGACATCCTCTCGGGATTGTACAGTCTTAGCAACTATGGTCATGAAATGCTTGTTGGGAACTCACCAGGCAGAGGGGAAAAAAATGGAAGCATATGAGTTGGTGCTTAAAAGCAAGCAAGCAAAAACCAAGGATGCTTATGGAACTTGAATCTGGAATGAGGTGGCTGAAAGCACCAGTTATAAAGTCATACACATCTCACTGTGCCAACTGCATTTGCTCTGATTATCTTTGTTGTTTTAGGTGAGACGTGTGCTGTACCAAATGATGATACCTTGGTTGGAAAAACTGATGAGAAAGTCAGTGAACACCATTCCCCGCAAGCAGGTACAGAAACAAAGCATCCTGTTTATTTTTTAAATTATTTGTGTATGGGTCTTCATTGCCGTGTACCGGCTTTCTGCAGTAGCGGGGGCTACTCTCGTTGCGGTGAAAGGACTTCTCACTGCAGCACCTTCTCTTGCTGTGGAGCACATGCTCTAGGTGCACTGGCTTCAGTAGCTGTGTTGCACAGGCTCAGTGGCTGTGGCTCGAGGGCTGCAGAGTGTGGGCTCAGTAGTTGTGGTCACGGGCTTAGTTGCTCTGCGGCATGTGGCGTCTTCCCGGACCAGGGATCAAACCTGTGTTCCCTGCATTGGCAGGCAGGTTATTACCCACTGGACCATCAGGGAAGTCCCAGAGCATCCTGTTTTAAAACTCAGAAATCAGACACCTCAAAGTCATATGGACTAAAAAAATAAAATAAGCACAATGTGCGAGTTGTGAGTCATGTTTCTTTTGTTGCAAAATGAGGACTATAGCCCAGGAGAAGGCATTTCAGGTAGCTCTGAGAAACTGCTCCAGAGCAGTAGGGGGAAAGGTCAGTATATATGTGGTTTTGGTGAAGGAGGAGTACATGCAATCAAAGTTTCTGCAAGTCACATGGAGCAGTCATCACCATGAAGGATTTGGGTACTTTTCTAGATATTTAGAAAGTGAAAGTGTTAGTCTCTCAGTCATGTCTGACTCTTTGTGACCCCACTTACTGTAGCCAGCCAGGCTCCTCTGTCCATGGAATTCTCAGGCAGGAATACTGGAGTGGATTACCATTTCCTTCTCCAGGGGATCTCTCTACCCAGGGATTGAACCCAGGTCTCCCACATGGCAGGCAGATTCTTTACTGTCTGAGCCACCATATGAACGTGACTTCAGTTCAGTTCAGTTCAGTTCAGTTACTCAGTCATGTCTGACTCTTTGTGACCCCATGGAATGCACCATGCCAGGCTTCCCTGACCATCGCCAACACCCAGAGTTTACTCAAACCCATGCCCATTGAGTTGGTGATGCCAGCCAACCATCTCATCCTCTGTCGTCCCCTTTTCTTCCTGCCTTTGATCTTTCCCAGCATCAGGATCTTTTCCATTGAGTTAGTTCTTCATATCAGGTGGCCAGAGTATTGGAACTTCAGCTTCAGCATCAGTCCTTCCAATGAATATTCAGGACTGATTTCCTTTAGGATGGACTGGATGGATCTCCTTGCAGTCCAAGGGACTCTTCTCCAACATCACAGTTCAAAAGCATCAATTCTTCAGCCTGCGCTCATAAAATCAGCTCCTGAAAATATCTCTGAAGACCTGTTCTACCAGTCCCCCACTCCTGCCTCCACTGAGGACAGAGTGCCTCATTTCTGCTCTCCACCCTTAGCTCCTTTCAGGGGATGTGGAAAGTCAGCAGCTGCATCAGCACATGATTTAATCCTTGTAGAGGTAGGTGGCAAGTGCCAATGGCAACTGCCAGTTTGTAGGTGACAGTCATAACTGGGAGGTGAGTAACTTTCTCTTCTTTTGATAGAATCCATGATCACATCCATTGGAAATCCAATACAAGTGTTGAAAGTTAAAGAGACATTTGGGACTTGGATAAGAGAGTCTGCTAACAAGAGCGATGAACGCATCTGGGTGACTGAACATTTCTCAGGTGCTTTTACTTGGCAGATAATCCATATCTCTGTTGTAATTTTATCTTTCCTCTGTTGCCTCCCTTCAGGCTTATCCTGTTTCTGTGTCTGAAACTTGCTCACTGGTGTAACAGAATTGCTTTTTTATAATTTTAGAAAGCCCAAATGAGTGGGCAGAATGCTCTTTTCAGTTGAGCACACTGGTGACAAGCCTCACAGTTCAGATAATAGGGACATGACCAGGGTACCTCCACTGTAGCTTTTTGGCAAAGTGTCCGGGAGGAAACAAATAGCATCCTGACTGATAAACCCTTTATGAACCCTGAAACCATAATGAAGAAGAAATGCCAGAGACATTTTTGCACAGGCTCTCTTTCTTTAAAGAAATCCTTTTGGCCACTTTTCTCAGATACTGCAGTATCTGAGAGCCCAGGGGAGTGGGTGAGGTACCATCTCGAAGGTCTACTGCACCACACTGTCCCAAACAGATGTGGTTAGGAATTGCAGTGGCCCCAAGCCGGAAGAGGGCTGGCCATGCCTACTAGTCAGAGCAACAGCTCAGACATGCTACTTTGGTTTCATCCAAGCACACTCATCGGCTGGCAGTAACTGTTCAGATGACCAGCTGAAAGGGAATCTGTGACTCTAAAGGGAAGAGCAAGGCCATTGAGGCACCATGGCCCCCTTGGAGTGCAGTGGTGGGAGGTGACCGCACAGGTGCTCTTCACAATGCAGGCCTGTGGCAGTCTGACAGAAAAGTTGATGAAATTGTAGGGGAGGGCATGGTACCGTTTTCCTGGGAGGAGCAAAGGCAACTCTGGTTACTGTGTTCAAAAGATGGTTCAGGAGTCCACGGAAGAGAATTGGCCTTGGAGTTTGGGAGCCTGGGATCTTGAAACTGGACAAGGACCCTTGCAGGACGTCTGAGTCTCACCTTCTGTCCTTTTACCCCTCCCCCCCCGACTCACCTCCGAGCTGTGACTGCCTTTCCCTGATTTCCCTCCTACAGGCATCAGGGTGAAGGAATTCGAAGACCAGCCCTCACTGCTGAACGGCAGTTACACGCTCATCCACCTCCCGTACTATTTCCACGGCTGTGGGCACACTGTTCACAATAACTCTCTCTACTACCACAAGGGAGGCTCCAACACCATAGTGAGGTGAGTCCTTCAGGGCCCCGCTGCCCCTCCTCACCCATCCCAGCCAGCACCTACTGTGCATGGCGCTTTAGTCACACATCAGCTACTTAAGGGAAGGGACTGTGGTTCTACCCTCTTTATGTTCCTGGGGCCTGGCACACAGCCAGAGGTCAGTCAGGGTTTGCTGACTGAATGAACCGCAGGCCACAAGGAGTGAGCCCCCATTGCATTTATTGCTGGTCTGGAACCAAGTGTAAGTTCAGGGCCAGAGAGAAGGAGGCTGGGAGTGATGCGGGGGTTGGGGGCGGGGGTGGGGGCACGCAGAAACTTTCTTACCCTTTAGGAAAGAAAGCAGAATCCAGGCCTCCCTCTGGCAGGAAGGTGTCACACCCCCAAATGAGTTTTGTTCTGAAAACCGTTGGGTGTGAAGAATTTCGTGTCACAGCTGAGATCTCTGAGGACTAGAGACTGCAAGGCCTTCAGGTGGTTCTGTCGTCCCGACAGAGCCCTCACCAAGCCGCCTCCACACACCCTCCATTTTCCCATGGGCAGGAGAGGTGGCCACCCAGGTAGTCGGGGCCCAGGACAGCGGCCCAGGCTTCCTGGCTCCGCACAAGAATTGCTAAAGGTTGTCTGCATGGCTCAAGAAGAAATCAAGTCCTGGGCTTTAGAAGCAGATGTCATCTTGGGCAAATCAAGGGAGCAGTGAACTCAGTCAAGTTCCAACCCTCCCACCTACTTATTTGTGACCTCAGAGAAGAGACACCACTTCCCGTAATTTCTGTGTCCTCACTACAAATGGAAAGATGGATGAGAACCTCTGCAGCCCTCCAACTGTACTCCCATTGGAAATGACAATTCCAGTGTTATGAAAGCTGTGGTCCTCATCATTCCAAACAAGAGACCTGTATCTTGAGGGAGGACTGGATTCCCTCATGGGCATGGGCTTGCTAGTACATCATGTGGTCAAACCAACCACGTCAGACACCCATGTCAGCTGTGGCTGGAGGCACCCCCTCCTGTGCCTCTGCACCACCTCCCCCCCTGGGTTCCCTCACCACCTCAGCACCTCCTGGCTACCTCATCTAGACAGAATCTTGCACTAAAAGAAAAAGATAACTGACCCGCCACCCATTCAGAAGCCCTCTCTCCCCGCACACTGCTTTCTGTGACGTTTGTTCCCATTCAGTCCCGTGGCTCCCTGCATGTGAACATGTGCCAAGTTGCTTCAGTCGTGTCCGACTCTTTGCGACCCCATGGACTGTAGCCCACCAGCCTCCTCTGTCCATGGGATTCTCTAGGCAAGAATACGGAGTGGATTGCCATTCTCTCCTCCAGGGGATCTTCCCAGCCCAGCAATCCAACACACATCTCTTTTGTCTCCTGCCTTGGCAGGCAGGGTCTTTACCACTAGGAAGCCTTGTGGCTGCCATATATAGAGCCACCCAGGTGGCACAGTGGTAAAGAATCCACCTGCCAAACAGACTCAATCAAAGCTGTTCAATCTATGGGAAGATTCCCTGTAGAAGGGAATGGCTACCCACTCCAGTATTCTTTCCTGGGCGATCCCTTGGACAGAGGAGCCTGGCAGGCTACACTGCATGGGATCACAAAAGGGTCACACATGACTGAGCAACTGAGAGCAGTTACGTGGGGTATTCTGGGGTAAATGAGGGCCAGAGGAGGATTGGCCACCCTAAGAAAGAGTGGCTTCTAATGACACTAAGCTTGTGTGAGGTTAGAACAACTATACTGGGGCCCTGCTCTAGTGCCTGGCTACAGTCTGGGAGGAGAATCAGAGGCAGACTGGAATTAGACCCTTTTTTGCTGGAAGAGACGAGCCTCTTCAAGAAAAGCAACTGTAAGTGCCAGTATCAGACAGGGACCCAGTGGCGGTCCTGAATCCCTGGCATTCAGAGGAAGGGAGCCCTGAGAGCAGAGATGGGCATGAAAGACCTTCTCAAGCCCTCACTCTTATCTAGTTTCTTTTCAAATTTACTTCAGGATTTCTTAACTGGTTTCAAGCTTGCTGTACTGCAGTGCAGACCCGCAGCTTCGCGCCTGTCACAGTTCTGCTGCTGCTCAATGGCGCCCTCTGGTGTTTTTCTTTTCTTTTAACCTTGAGTCCCTGAATTTTCATTCCTGAAGCTGAATCAAAATCCACTTTGCTATGATGTAGGTTTGGAGTCTGCCAGATCAAACAGCCTCCAGGAGCTGAGGGGCATGGGGTTTCACGCCATCACTTCAGTGATCTCCTTGTTTACCAAAGAAAGAAAAGTGACTTCACAGCCATGACTTGGCTCCTTCACTTCTCAGCTGCTGACTTCCTTCATTGAGCCTGCTGTGAAATTTTTATCTTAAAACTCCAGCGTGGAGTAGAGGAATCACCCCAAACGTGGAGATCAAAAGCCTGAGTTTAAACTGCTTATCTGTATTCCTGAGCTGGTCACATCTCCTTTTCTCATTAGTAAAATGAAATGACAGACTAGATTATCTTTTAAGGCCCCTTGCAGCTTTGAGGGGGCATATCAGGAGGTCAGCAGACACCTGAGGATTCAGGAAGTGAGGACTTTTACCAGGGTCACGTGGTTAGTAGGTGGACACTGAGATGCAGTCACCAGCCTCTGCATCCGCACTGCTCACGGTGCTGCAGATGTAATAGCAGAATGAGCGCAACCTGCAACTTACTAGAAAGGCAGAATCCCAGGCCCCACCCTAGGTGAACAGAGGAGCCTAAAAACCACGCTTGTCCATAAAAATGGTGTCTCATATCTACTTTTTTTTTTTTTTTACACATTTCAGGTTTGAATTTGGCAAAGAAACATCCCAAACGCTGAAGCTTGAAAATGCCTTGTATTTTGATCGAAAATACCTCTTTGCGAATTCCAAGACATACTTCAATTTAGCTGTAGATGAAAAGGGCCTTTGGATTATCTATGCTTCCAGCGCGGACGGCTCAAGCATCCTTGTTGCACAGCTGGAGGAGAGGACCTTCTCCGTGGTGCAGCACATCAACACTACATACCCCAAGTCCAAGGCTGGCAATGCCTTCATCGCCCGAGGGATCCTCTATGTCACTGACACCAAAGATACGAGGATAACGTTTGCCTTTGATCTGTTAGGAGGGAAACAGATCAATGCAAACTTTGCTCTAAGAACTTCACAGTCTGTTCTTGCCATGTTATCATACAATATGAGAGACCAGCATTTGTATTCTTGGGAAGATGGCCATTTAATGCTTTATCCTGTGCAATTTCTGTCAGCTGCGTTACACCAGTGATAGGAAGCCTTCTATTCCCCTCAGTAAATTTCAGCTGTCCTCTGGTACCATGTGTGTCCCAATAGGAAACTTGTCTTTAAGGGCGGTCAGGTAATTAGCTGTCATAATCGCACGACATGGGCACTTATGTGGTGTTTCCCCTTTAATTCTGATTCTGTAGGGGGAAATAACAGACTGGAACTCAAAGATGGCTGGCATTTGGTAATTCCTTCACAAACTAGCTGGGCAAGTTACCTCTGCCTCTTTAGGTCTTGTTTTTCCCACTGGTAATATGAAAGGGCTGGCTAAGCTGATTGGTAAGATTTCCTTACCTGTAGGGAATTCTGTGATTCCTAGCTGTTGCTGCTCTCGCAACTTTTATGTATTTGGTTTTGGATTTTGTTTTTGGCTTTTAGCCATGGTTGAGCAGATTTACCTCTGAGTTGATCAGCCTGGTGGCCTGAGCAATAAATTCCTTAGTGCCGACTTATGTTTATTGTTTTGGAAGTTGCACTGACCCTTTAAGGCTGTTGAGGTACCTTATTATCCCTAACTTATTACCTTTCTCTGCATCTTCACCTGCCACCAGAGCGTCAAAGTGGGCATCATCCTTAGCTCCTGATTACCCCACCAAAATTAGCCAAAGCCAGGAATAGCTGCCTGCATTGAAGCAGAAACAGGCGCTTCTGGATTCCTGTCAATTTCTGACCATGCCGACCTGCAGCTGGGCTCGTAAACACTGAATCTGCAGGTCTTGCAGGGTCTTTCTGCCCTAGATCTGGATCTGCTCTCAGAGCAAACAATGTGCAAGTGGACATTAATCCAGCGGGAACCTTGAGAGGCACTTTGCAGTTTTCAGAAGAAAGGTGCCATTCGTGGGTATTATCTAGAACAGGGATGGGCAAACTGTGACCCTTGGGCCAAAGGCAGCCCATCGTTTCTGTAAAGTTTTATTCAACACAGTCAGAGGCATTTGCGTATTATCACAGTCACCGGCGTATTATAGGCTGTGACTACTTTTGCTGTATACTGGCAGTGTTGAATCACTCTAAGAAAGTTGAGTAACAGCTCCCCAAACCTAAAACATTTATTTTCTGGCCCTTTACAGCAGTAGTTTGCCAACCCCTGATCTAGAATAGTAAAGTGAGCCTGATTCTTAGAAGGGCTTATTCACCTGAGCCTGTTTGTTATATTTTTTTTTTTTGTTTCAGACTAAAAAGTGGTCATTTATATGCTTTGAGTTTATAGTAAAGCACAAGGGTGAGAACAGCATAAAATTAAGTGTGTCCCCCAAAAGAGCAGTTAATGAACTGTTCTTACCCTAACGTAGTTTTTCCTTTTAATATATGTTATCTGGCTTTTTTTTCTCCTTGTGACTTTTTAAAAAATTTTAATTGGTGGACAATTACTTTATAACTACCCAAATATAGTTTTAAAGAATGTGATCTGGCCCCTTTGGATGCCAGGAGAAAATCCAGTTTAACTTGCTCCTAGTTCAGTTCAGTCGCTCAGTTGTGTTTACTCTTTGCAACCCCATGAACCGCAGCACGCCAGGCTTCCCTGTCCATCACTAACTCCCAGAGCTCACTCAAACTCAGGTCCATCGAGTCGGTGATGCCATCCAGCCATCTCATCCTCTGTCGTCCCCTTCTCCTCCCGCCTTCAATCTTTCCCAGCATCAGAGTCTTTTCTAAGGAGTCAGTTCTTCACATCAGGTGGCCAAAGAATTGGAGCTTCAGCTTCAGCATCAGTCCTTCCAATGAATATTCAGGACTGATCTCCTTTAGGATGGACTGGTTGGATCTCCTTGCAGTCCAAGGGACTCTCAAGAGTCTTCTCTTACACCACAGTTCAAAAGCATCAATTCTTTGGCACTCAGCTTTCTTTATAGTCCAACTCTCTCATCCATACATGACTACTGGGAAAACCATAGCTTTGACTAGATGGACCTTTGTTGGCAAAGTAATGTCTCTGCTTTTTAGAATGCTGTCTAGGTTGGTCATAGATTTTCTTCCAAGGAGCAAGCGTCTTTTAATTTCATGGCTGCAGTCACCATGATTTTGGAGCCCAAAGAAAATAAAGTCTCTCACTGTTTGCATTGCTTCCCCATCTATTTGCCATGACGTGATGGGACCGGATGCCATGATCTTAATTTTTTGGATGTTGAGTTTTAAGTCAGCTTTTTCACTCTCCTCTTTCACTTTCATCAAGAGGCTTTTTAGTTCTTCTTTGCTTTCTGCCATAAGGGTGGTGTCATCTGCATATTTGAGGTTATTGATATTTCTCCCGGTAATCTTGATTCCAGCTTGTGCTTCATCCAGCCCAGCATTTCTCATGATGTACTCTGCATATAAGTTAAATAAGCAGGGTGACAATATACAGGCTTGATGTACCCCTTTCCCAGTTTGGAACCAGTCTGTTGTTCCATGTCCAGTTCTAACTATTGCTTCCTGACCTGCATACAGGTTTCTCAATAGGCAGGTCAGGTGGTCTGGTATTCCCATCTGTTGAAGAATTTTTCACAGTTTATTGTGATCCACACAGTCAAAGGCTTTGGCATAGTCAATAAAGCAGAAATAGATGTTTTTCTGGAACTTTCTTGCTTTTTCTGTGTTACAGCAGATTTTTCAGTTTGATCTCTGGTTCCTCTGCCTTTTCTAAATCCAGCTTGAACATCTGGAAGTTCACAGTTCACGTACTGTTGAAGCCTGGCTTGAAGAATTTTGAGCATTACCTGGCTAAAGTGTGAGACGAGTGCAATTGTGCAGTAGTTTGAACATTCTTTGGTGCTGCCTTTCTTTGGGATTGGAATCAAAAGTGACCTTTTCATTGGAAGGAAAACAGGCCTCAGGAGTCCTGTGGCCACTGCTGAGTTTTCCAAATTTGCTGGCATATTGAATGCAGGACTCTAACATCATCATCTTTTAGGGTTTGAAATAGCTCACCTGGAATTCCATCACCTTCACTAGCTTTGTGATGATGCTTCCTAAGGCCCACTTGACTTCATACTACAGGATGTCTGGTTCTAGGTGAGTGATCACACCATCGTGACTGAGGTCCAGGCAGGGCCACTGAGAGTAGAGAGGAGTCCTGGGGTCCTACGGTCAGGAAAGAGACCTAGGGAAATACTTATGTAAAGATTTTTCAGCAATTTGCCCTCACTGAGTACATGTATGTGTTAGGGGGGAGCTTCTGAAACTTTTTCACTGGAGCATCACTGATTCTCAGTGGCCCTGAGTCCTGGTTTTATACCATATTAGTGGAAGCATTTTAAAACTCAGGGAATGTGCAGATTGAAACATTTGAGTCTCCACACCCCTGAATAAACCTAGGCAGCTATGAGGGAATTTGTTGTTGCTGTGTTCTCAAAATAATGGGTATTTGAAACTTTTCCCCCACTTTTTAATTAGATTGGTTGTGTCATGTCATCACAGCTTTTTAAAAAAATGTCCTCTTCAGATTCATGTTTTATAACAAAGTAAAATAGAGTTTCATGTTCAAGATCAATGCGTTTAATATGTGCTACTCTTCTTTTAAAGTATTTAAAAATATATGTTGGCTGTTTCTGGACACAGGGGACCTGAATATGTATATAATTTCATAGTGATGATTATAATAGTAATATACACAATACTAACTGTACATTCAGTAACAACCAAAAGAGGTTAGTTATTGAATTAGCCCATATTTCTTTTAGAAAAAGTTTTAGAAACCCCAGTCTTGGTATTTGATTTATCTTGGCACCCTTAACTGTTGGTAAGGAATCATATACTCACTGCTAGAGACATATAGATCGGGATTTCTCGCTCTCTCTCTTTTTTTTTTTTTTTTTTACTATGGTAGAGTAATATAAGGACAACTGAGTTTGACCAACAAACAAAAATTAGTGAGTAATTTCATATAGGATTGAAAAGTTTGTCTTTACAGAGTGAAAAGAATTCAGATTTTACTCATTCTTTCTTGCAAACAGTGCTTGATTTTAAAAGAGGTTTGAGCTCACTGCTAAAATAGAAGGTACCAGTTAATGTTTTTAAGTCAAGATATCATTTTAGCAGTTTTACATTGATGCTTATAAGCAAAGTGACTTTAAAGCACTTTTCAAACATTTGCACTTCTGATGTCAGAATCAAACCAGATAATTCCCTAATTCTTCTTTAATCTAAAGCCAGTAACTTCCCACCAGAGAGTAAACAGAACCATCCCTCTCAACCTCAGAGGTTGGGTGGACCCATTTCAAAGCATTTTCTTGCAAACTGATATTGTGTCCTATCACTTAGCCCAGGTGTTATGACAAAGAACAAATCCTGGGAGGAAAGTTTTAAAATGAGGAGTTCTGATCTTAGGTGCCTCCACAGTCTGTTACCTTCCAAGGTTGCAAGATAAAAAGTCAAACAAGACTCTAAAATTCTTAAAGAACCAGGCGTCTCTTTCTAACTGCACGGACTACATTTTGACTGTGACCAGCTGATCACAGACCATCTAAAGGAGAGGTTCACGACGGAGCTTTTCAGTTTTCATGCAGCTGCTATGACCTGGTGAACCACATCATTAAAAGCCATCATTTCCAATCTGTAACCACAGATTCTAAGCTATTCTGAACAATGAATGGATCATGGTGAATGTATCTTTTTTGGTTGTAATTTATTTAACTTTAATTAGTCAATAAAAATAATCATTGCTGAACATAATCACATGTTGAAACAAGTGTACTGTTATTACCTCCTGTTAATTTATACACAATGTTTAGAAGAAAAAATAACCAAAAACCAGTATTGTGGTAGAATTATATTCATATTTGTTGCTCCTCTATTCAAACTCTCATAGTTTGCTGGCTCCTTCTGAGTACTGAAAAAAGTCATTAACATGGATTGTTTCCTCTATCAGAAAACATGAAAAATGTGCAGCTAGTTACTAAAACTAGATACGTACAGACGTAAGTGCAATGAAGATTTGTTAGTTTATTGGCTTAGTTTAGGCAACTAAAAAGGACATGATGTTACAGGCTAAACAGAGAAGGAATTTTAAAAATTGGATTTGTGTGAATTTGGGCAAGTCTTTCAATCTCTCAGAAGCTCTGTGTCATCTGTAAAATGTGGATAGTACTACTTACCTCCTTTGGTTTTTCCATGTGAAATGAAAAGTGCTCTAAAAATTATATGATTCTTGATAAATCATAAGTGGTACTTTTATATTTCAAACCTTCAGGGAACCAGAGCAACCCTGTTATTCTTTCAGCCTTATTCAGGGGCTGCTGAACTGAGTGAGAGGTATACAGCATCAACAGTGTCTCTCTGCTGATCTGTGTGACTAGGGAGTTAACACTTCAGGCCACCAAAAAAATGGTCCCTTAGTCATGCTACAAATTTACAGTAAAACTGCCCTCAAATCATGAAAAAAAAATTCAAGGACCCACTGTTTTGACCTAGAGAACTTCTTTATAACCTTCCCCAGAAGAGTCTCTGTTCCTGACAGGCCCAGGCATGCACTACTGATGACTTTTGTCATGAAAATAATACGAAGCAAAAAAAGAAATAAAAGTCCTCAGAGAAGATAGCCTTTCCCCTTTACCTGGACCGTTCAGACTTTGCATAGGATGCTAACATATCCAGTTTTATAGCTGTTCACTGTAAGATTTAAGATAAATAAATTAACCTGTCTCCCTACTTTCCCCTCCAAACAATCTGTCATGATCAGCCTCAAAAATTGAGTTACTTGAACAGTGGTTGTTAAACTACTTTCTAAAAATCTAAAAAAATTAATTCTAAAATTGATAAAGTCTTGTGTCTAGCAACCTGGCTTGGTTAGTGTTCCAAATTCATTTGCCAAGAAGCCACATACACAATCACAGGATTACAAAAGGTCAACACTAGATAGAACCTTCACATAAAAACCATTCCAAGCTTCTCATTTTAAAGCCTAGAAAAGTGAACCCAGAGAAGTTTCACCTAACATCACAGCTTAAGTGTCATGGTGAAGATAAGACATTGTTTCCTAACTTTATGATCATGGTTTCCACCTTACTCATACATGTCCAAGAGAAGGATCTGGTCTTTGGAAAAAGACAGTAATTAACTTTGAAGATTTTTTTTCAAAAGGTGTTCCTTTTTAAAAAGCTGTATCTAGAGGAATTTGCCAATTTAAGCCTGCTTCTGCTAAGTCACTTCAGTCGTGTCCGACTCTGTGCGACCCCATCAACGGCAGCCCACCAGGCTCCCCCGTTTCTGGGATTCTCCAGGCAAGAACACTGGAGTGGGTTGCCATTTCCTTCTCCAATGCATGAAAGTGAAAAGTGAAAGGGAAGTCGCTCAGTCGTATCCGACTCTTAGCAACCCCATGGACTGCAGCCCACCAGGCTCCTTCGTTCATAGGATTTTCCAGGCAAGAGTACTGGAGTGGGGTGCCATTGCCTTCTCCAATTTAAGCCTACTCAGGCATAGAACACTCCCCAACAAAGAATTTCTCAACAGTCGTCACCTTCCAAGAGGTAGATAAATAAGCTGGCACAGCACTGCTTTTTACTTTAAAAATTGTCTCACCATTGGACAACCCTTCCTGCCCAAATGTTTTCGAGACATCAATGTAACTGCTGCCTGGTGCTTACCATCTATGTGTCATGGCCTCTTCTAGGCAATGGAACACGTCATTTCATTATTTCACTTGAGCATCATAGCTGCTCAAATGGAAAAGTCCTTGTTGTTTTTCAGTTGCTAAGTCGTGTCTGACTCTTTGCAACCCCGTGGCCTGCAGCATGCCAGGTTTCCCTGTCCTTCACAGTGTCCCAGAGTTTGATCAAGCTCATGTCCATTGATATCCTTCTTAAACATCATTTACTCTCTCTGGCCAATGTTTTTATCCTCTCTCCAAGCATAGCAAACACTGTGATGTACCCACGACATGGATTCCACATCAGGAAAGACTTTCTGCCCCTGGTGCTGGGAGTGCTGTCAGGATATAGCCTTCAGCTGTCAGACCCTTCAGGATTTGCCTTGTCTGCAGAGATTTGCTTCACCCAGGAAGCATCTCCTCATCCAGTGATGGATCAGTGTGAGTATAAAGGCTTGGACAATTCAGCCCAACTTGGAACTGCTGCAAAGGGCCATTCTAGTACCAGAGATCCCCGTGGCTCAGCCGGACCTGTCACTGGGCCTGCATCACAGACTTTTCTTTCTGCTATCCTGCTTCCTACTCCTGCAGACCTCCCACAGGTATTGATAGCAAGGGCACTGTTTAATGACACCCTGCTAACTAAGCTCCATCTCAGAATTTGCTTCCCGAGGAACCTGCTGTAGAGTTGCCAGGTGAAATGCAGGTTGCCCAGCTAAACTTTAATTTCAGATAAATAACAAAAATTTTAAAATATAAATATGTCCCAGAAATGGCAGGGGATATACTTATACTATGGGTCAGGAAGATTCCCTGGAGAAGGAAATGGCAACCCACTCCAGTACTCTTGCCTAGAAAATCCCATGGACAGAGGAGCCTGGTGCAGGCTACTGTCCATGGGGTCGTAAAGAGTCAGACATGACTGAGCGACTTCATTTTCTTTCTTTCTGTACTTATACTAGGGGCTTCCCAGATGGCTCAGTGGGTAAAGAATCTGCCTGTAATGCAGGGGAAAAGGAGAGTGAAAAGTTGGCTTAAAGCTCAACATTCAGCAAACTAAGGTCATGGCATCTGGTCCCATCAATTCATGGTAGATAGATGGGGAAACAGTGGAAACAGTCGCTGACTTTATTTTTCTGGGCTCCAAAATCACTGCGGATGGCAATTGCAGCCATGAAATTAAAAGACGCTTGCTCCTTGGAAGGAAAGTCCAACCTAGACAGCATATTAAAAAGCAGAGACATTACTTTGCCAACAAAGGTCCATCTAGTCAAGGCTATGGTTTTTCCAGTGGTCATGTATGGATGTGAGAGTTGGACTATAAAGAAAGCTGAGCACCAAAGAATTGATGCTTTTAAACTGTGGTGTTGGAGAAGACTCTTAAGAGTCCCTTGGACTGCAAGGAGATCCAACCAGTCCATCCTAAAGGAGATCAGTCCTGGGTGTTCATTGGAAGGACTGATGTTGAGGCTGAAACTCCAATACTTTGGCCACCTGATGTGAAGAGCTGATTCATTGGAAAAGACCCTGATGCTGGGAAAGATTGAGGGCAAGAGGAGAAGGGGACGACAGAGGATGAGATGGTTGGATGGCATCATCGACTCGATGGACATGGGTTTGGGTGGACTCCAGGAGTTGATGATGGACAGGGAGACTTGGTGTGCTGTGGTTCATGGGGTCACAAAGAGTCAGACACAACTGAGTGACTGAACTGAACTGAACTTAATGCAGGACACGTGGGTTCAATCCCTGAGTCAGGAAGATCCCCTGGAAAATGAAATGGCAGCCCACTTCAGTATTCTTGCCTGAGAACTCCCATGGACTGTCCATGGTTACAGTCCAAAGGGTTGCAAAGAATCAGACATGACTGAGTGACCAAGCACATATTTACACTAAAAGTTTTATTTATCCAAAATTCATAATTTAACTGGGAGTTCTGTATTTATATTTGCTAAATCTGGCACCCCTAATCTGAAGTGGTCCCAGAAAGAAACTGCTGATGCAGCTTTGAAGCTGAATCATCCACCACCCTGTTTGTAACAGGGACCTCATGGCTGATGGTGACTGAGCAAAAATGGCCAGTGAGATGAGTTGGTCCAATCATTAAAGCTTTCATTGGTGGGAAACTGGAATGATGTGGCAGTGGAAAAGGAATGCATCAGCTAGTGTTACGTATCAGGTGTTAGAGATCATGAAGAAACAGGGAACCAAAGGATCATGAAATCAGGTGGCTCTTGCTAAGGAAAAAAGATAATAAACAGGTGAGAGCAATTGCCAACTGAAAGTTACG
This sequence comes from Ovis aries, assembly GCF_016772045.2. Lineage (NCBI taxonomy): Eukaryota > Metazoa > Chordata > Mammalia > Artiodactyla > Bovidae > Ovis > Ovis aries. Next base: position 57,103,130 of record NC_056060.1, on the reverse strand, counting down.
TGGAAAGCCCAGGGCCTCCTTAACAGCATGCAAAGAGGCTCTTGACTTCTGCAGTGGAAGGCAGAGAAAGCTGAAGACCAGACCGCGGACTTGAAGATCAGCTCCAAAGAAGCTTTTTGCCAAGCTTCAAAGAAAATTAAACTCCCAGCAAAAGAAGGTTGCCACACCAAGGTGAGGACCTGGCCAGGAAAAGGTTGGGACTCTGCCATCTGGGATGGGGCTATCTGGGTCGGCCGTTTCCAAATTGCCGTTTGTGGTCATTTAGAAATAATGGGGAAATTCAAGGATGCATTAGATCAAGTTTGTTGGCAAATTTATTTTCTGTAAAAGGCTTGATAATAAATATTTTAGGTTCTGTGGGCCACATCATCTCTGTTGCAACTCCTGAATTCTGCTGCTGTGGCTAAAACACTCACAAACAATAGGTCAATGAGTGAGCATGGCTGATTCCAATACAGCTTTGTTTATGGACGCTGACATTTGAATTTTATCATTGTATGTGTCACAAAATGGTTTTAACTATTCTTTTTAAAGATGACTTTTAAAAATAAATCTATTTTTGTCTGTGCTGGGTCTTCATTGCTGTGCACGGGCTTTCTCTAGTTGTGGCGAGCGGGAGCTCCTCCTCCTGTGCACAGGCTTCATATTGCCATGGTTTCTCTTGTTGTGGAGCACGGGCTCTACCTCAGCCCATGGGCTTCAGTAGCTGTGGTTCACAGGCTTAGCTGCCCCGCAACGTGTGGAATTTTTCTGGGCCGGGGATTCTTTACCATTGGACCACCAGAGAAGTCCTGGTTTTAACTATTTAAAAATGTAAAAACCATTCTTAGCTTGTAGACTGCACAAAAAAGGTGTGGGCTGGATTTGACCTGCACCTAATTTCAGGTTGCTGAGACCTGATATAATTTCACGATTTATAATAAATATATATTGGTCTTTGTCTACTTTCTGGCATAGAGCTCCTAGACCTCAAAATTTCATGTGATGAGCGCCATTAAAGTGTCTTTTATTGTTAATGAAGTGACTTTTGGAAAGTCCCTAAGTAACGTAAACACAGGGACTACTTACCAGTATAGCCAGCCATGATTAGGATTGGAACTTTCACTCCCACCCCAACCTCCAGCGAGGGAAGTGGAGTTGGAGGTTGAATCAATCACCAGTGGCAAATGATTCAATCAATCATGCCTGTATGATGAAGTCTCCATAAAAATCCAAAAGGACACGGTTTGGAGAACTTATAGGTGAACATGTGGAGATGTGGGGGGTGGGGGGGGGGAGCATGAAAGCTTCAAGTCCTTTTGGTGTGCCTTGCCCTATGCATCTCTTCCATCTGGCTATTCCTGAGTTTTATCATTTTATAGTGGTAATCTAGTAAGGAAAACGTTCCTCTGAATTCTGCGAGATGCTGTTGCAAATTAATCTCAACCAAGGAGGAAGTTGCTGGTACTTCAGAAGCACAGGAAACTGCATGGACTTGGGTTTGGCGTCTGAAACAGGGGCACCTGTGCAGGACCGCGCCCTTAGCCTGTGGGCTCTTGTGCTATCTCCAGGGAGATGATGTCAGAACTGAGCAGAATTTTAAGACACCAACGAATATCCAAGAATTTTGTAGTGCAAGAAAACTCCCACACATCTGGTGTCAGAAGTTGTAGTGTGAAAGTAAAAGAAAAGCTAGAAACCTGAATTTTCCCTTATTCACCTGGGTTAAGTCATGCTATCCCGAACGGTAATTTTTCTTTCTTACATATACGTAGGTCCCTTTTATAGGATCCCTGTTATATATAACAGTACATAGATACTCTTTTATATTCTTTTCCCATGTAGGTCATTACAGAGTATTGAGTAGAGTGCTACCATAGTAAGTCCTTATTATTTATCTATGTTCAAATGGTACTTGTATTTAAGAACATTTTATTGCTAGAGGATGGAGGTCATTGTGTCAACTTAAGAACTGTTGCACAAATAGCGTAAAATACTTCATCTTTTCCAAAGGAATACCATGGTGGTTGGCAACATCAGTGTCATCAGAGTTCACTTGAGTGCTGACTGTGAGACGTGTACCAAATGCTTCACATATCTGATATAATTCTCACAGAAAGTCCATAAGGTATAAATATCCACCTTTTCCAGATTAAAAGATACTAAGAAATTCACTCTAACTCAGTTTGTAAATGGTGAAATTAAGATTCAAATTTAAGAAGTCAGATACTAGAGCCCACACTGTGAGTAACTGCTATTTCCTGCCTCTCAGAAAGAAACCCAGGGGTGTGGTAGTGAAGTGGTAGCCAGATTGCTGTCGGACTCCTCACTGCTTCAGTTTCTTTGTCGGGCTTCCTAGCAGCAGCCTAGCAGAAAGGCAAGCAAAGATGTCTGAATATATTCGGGTAACCAAAGATGAAAATGACGAGCCCGTTGGAATACCATCATAAAATGATGGGACAATGCAGCCCAGCTTCTAGGGGCACGTGGTCTGCCCTACAGGAAGCCAGTGCCTCAGTATATGAGAGGTATTCTGCACGCCCCTAAGGCTGGCTGAGGGAATCTGGTGTATGATGTCAACTACCACAACAAGAACAAAAGAAAAATGGATGCTCCGTCAGCAGTGACCACGAGAAAAGTAGTCCAGAAATAGTGTTGGGTCTCCCATGGAAACAGCAGGATCTAAAAGAGTATTTTAGTACCCTTGGAGAGGTTCTTAGGGTTCAGGTCAAGAAAGATACTAAAACTGGTCATTCAGGGACTTCCTTGGTGGCCCAGTGGCTAAGACTCTGCACTCCCAATACAGAGGGCCTGGGTTCGATCCCTGTTCAGGGAATTATTAACAGATCCCACATGCCACAACTAAAAGTTCACATGCCACAACTAATAACACCCGACACAGCCAAATAAATGCATATTCTAAAAACTGGTCGTTTGAAAGGATTTGACTTGGTTCATTTTACAGAATATGAAACCCAGGTGAAAGTCATGTCACAGCAACATGTGATAGATGGACAACAGTGTGACTGTAAACTTCCAAATTCTAAGCAAAGCCCACAGGAGCCTTTGGGAAGCAGAAAGGTGTTTACTGGGTGCTGTACAGAGGACATGACTGCTGATGAGCTGCAGCAGTTCTTTTCCCAGTACGGGGAAGTGGTAGATGTCTTCTATCCCATGCTGTTCAGGGCTTTTGCCTTTGTTCCATTTGCAGATGATCAGGTTGCCCAGTCTCTCTGTGGAGAGGACGTGACCATTAAAGGAACTGGCATACATATATCCAAGGCTGAACCTAAACACAATAGCAACAGCAGTGGAAGATGTGGTGGTGACCAGGTGGCTTTGGGAGTCAGGGTGGATTTGGTAGATGAGCCGTAGAGAGGGCGGAGCTGGTTTGGGAAATAGGGTGAAGTTGCTCAGTTGTGTCTGACTCTTTGCGACCCCATAGACTGTAGCCTACCAGGCTTCTCTGTCCATGGGATTCTCCAGGCAAGGATACTGGAGTGGGTTACCATTTCCTTCTCCAGGGGATCTCCTGACCCAGGGATCGAACCCAGGTCTCCCACATTGGAGGCAGATCATTTAACCTCTGAGCCACCAGGGAGTAATATGGGCAGACGGAGGAATGTTGGTGCTTTTTGCATTAGTCCAGCAATGATGGCTGCAGCTCTGCACAGCAGCTGGGGTATGATGGGCATGTTAGCCAGTCACCAGAACCAGCCACGCCTCTCAGGTCATAACCAAAGCCAAGGCAGCATGCACAGGGAGCCAAGTCAGGCTTTTGGTACTGGAAATAACTCTTAGAGTGGTTCTAATTCAGGTGCAGCAATTGGTTGTAGATCAGCATCAAATGCAGGGTCAGGCAGTGGTTTTAATGTAGGCTTTGGCCCAAGCATGGATTCTGAATCTTCTGGCTAGGGAATGTTGACATTGGGTTATGGTTAGTTTGTATAAAATTCAAATTTTTCTAAACGCATGGTAAGTATATTGTCAAATACGTATTTAAGAATTTTTATTTTTTAATATGAATTTATTTATTTTAATTGAAGGTTAATCACTTTACAATATTGTATTGGTTTTGCCATACATCAACATGAATCCACCACTGGTATACACTTGTTTCCCATCCTGAACCCCCTCCCTCCCCTGTACCATCCCTCTGGGTCATCCCAGTGCACCAGCCCCAAGCATCCAGTTTCATACATCGAACCTAGACTGGCAATTTGTTTCATATATGATATTATACAAGTTTCAATGCCATTCTTCTAAATCATCCCACCCTCTCCCTCTCCCACAGAGTCCAAAAGACTGTTCTATACATCTGTGTCTCTTTTGCTGTCTCACATACAGGGTTATCGTTACCATCTTTCTAAATTCCATATATATGCGTTAGTATACTGTATTGGTGTTTTTCTTTCTGGCTTACTTCACTCTGTATAATAGGCTCCAGTTTCATCCACCTCATTAGAACTGATTCAAATGTATTCTTTTTAACGGCTGAGTGATACTCCATTGTGTATATGTACCACAGCTTTCTAAAATTGGCTTGTTCAGTGTGGAGTATATTCAGCAGTATATCTGGCATTTTTCTTTAGAAAAAGAGCTAAATTTTTTAAGTTTTGTTACGTAAAGGGTTGAAGTATTGAGTGTTTGAAAGTGAACTGCTATTAACCTTATTGATAAACCAACACACTACAATTGATATCAAAATGTTTCTCCTGCAATATTTTATCCATGGACTTGTGAAGTGAATTCTTTGCATGCTCAAAATGGAAACGATTGATTAGAACTATGTTTTTCTTGTTTTCATTCAAATCCCACCATATCAAGTTTTTTCCTTGGGAAATCTCTTTAGAGAGCATGGTGTCACAGTGCTTGGTTCTGTTGTTTTTGTTTTTTTTAACACTTGTCTCCTTCATGTACAAAAGTACAATACAAAGCCTTCATTTAATCTTTGCAGTTCATCTCATTTCAAATGTTTATGGAAGAAGCACTTTGGTGAAAGTAGTGCTGTAAATAATTCTACCATAGGAATACTTCTGTCTACATGCTTTCTCATTCAAGAATTCTTATCACGCTGCACAAGCTGCATCTTTGATAATACGTGTCTCATTTTTATACACTACTCTTTATTTCATGGACTTGTATCAATGCTGTGAATGCAAGGCTGTGATAGGGAGCCAGAGGCCTGTTAAAACTTCTGAAACCTTGTGTGGGATTGATGATGGTGCCAGTATGAGCGAGGAAAGGAAAGAGCGTGTGCAGAGATTTGGTGGTGCATAACGGATATTTTTTAACTTGGCAAGATGTGTCTCTCAGCCCTGTGGCTTTGGTAAGAGTGTGCTGAGAGCAGTGATAGCAAATAACATACAAATGTTTTTTGCATTCAAAGGACATCTGCATCTGTTGGAAGACTTTTAGGTTTGTTCTTAGTTAACCTACGTTAGCTGAATGTGTTAAGTGAAACGATGTTTGTATTTTCCCTTTTTGTCAGCTACTGTGAATGCTGTATGGTGTGTGTCCTCTTCTGTCACAGATCTGTAAGTGTGGTAATGTGAACTGAAGCTGAGGGGCTGAGAACATGTACTGAGCTTATGGTGTGCTTTGCAGGAGTACTTGGAAGCAGAGTTCACTAGTGACCTCATGGTGTCTCCAAGTAAGGTGGAAGTTCAGATGTCTGTGGCTTACCCATAAGAATGCTGTGTACGGCAGCTCTGTCTCCTGTGCTTGGATGCTTTTTACAAGAGTTGTCAATGTTGGAAATTCTTAAATAAAACTGATTTAAGTGATAATATGTATTTGGTTTGCAGCCCTGAATGCAAAAAATTCAAAGCAGTTAATTCTCCTTTTTTGACCCTTTTGAGATGAAATTTTCATGAAGTTTCTTGGTAATAGTTTATTTTGCTTCAAATAAACTTATTTGAAAAGTTGTCTGAAGTCAAATGGATTTCTCACTTGTCATACATAGACAGCTGATACCCAGATTCAACTGCTATTTGTTCTTGCATTGCCCAAAATGAAAAGTTTTTGTTTTGCTTTTTCAAATCTAGTTTTTAATGTCTAGGTGACTGCAGCTAAAATGCTAAGCAGTACCCTCTAGCTTTTTCTTAGTGCCTTTGTGCATATGGGTGATGTTCTATTTGCATGGCCTATATAAATCTCCTTTGAGAAATCATGACTTCTAAAAATATTCATATTTGAAGGAGTGGGCAAAACAATGTTAATTATTTTAAAATGCTTTGTAGCAAAGCTTGTCAATTGAAATGCAAGGAATATCAGCACCTTTCTAGTTGGGGATTAATTGCAATAAGGATGAAGTAGAAGAAACCACAAATAATCTTGTGCCTGAAATCTGTCAAGAAGCCTGATAGCTTTAAGAACTAGCAAAGTGGGTTGTCTATCTGTGGAAGTGTTAAGCAAAATGGTCTTTGTCTTCCAAAAGTGAGGAAATAGTTTTATTGATAAAGGTGTAAACGTGTTAGTTGCTCAATTGTGTCTGACTCTTTGCAACCCTGTGGGCTATATATAGCCTTCCAGGCTCCTCTGTCCAAGGAATTCTCCAGGCAAGAATACTGGAGTGGATTGCCATTCCCATCTCCAGGGGATCTTCCCAACCCAGGGATCCAACACAGGCCTCCTGCATTGCAGGCAGATTCCTTTACTGTCTGAGCCAATGAAAAAGCGAACAATATTGATAAAATAGCTTACAAAACTCAGACACTGGAGATGCATTGTTAAGTATGTAAAAGCAGTAATATGTTGCTTCTCTATTGTACTTAAATTGTAACTAACTTCTGTGAGAGTCGAGCTCCTTTTCTAATGGAAGAATGACAGTTTTGTGCTGATAATTTACTTAATGCCCTTATCTAATTAGATTATGATAAATAAATTTGTCATTTTACAGGTTACATGTTAAAATTTTATAAATGAAGCCATCCTTCAGACTTATGGTCACCACATCATTTTATTCAGTTTCCTCAGTAAAAGTATCTTGCCTTAATTTAATTTTTTTCTGCATCTAAACTGCATGATCTCCAAACCTTGTACTACGTGATTTTTACATTTTAGCACTTGCACTATTATCCAGCAGAAGTAAAATGGTAGCACTTAAAATGATATTCAGGGACCTCCAAAGACTAAACAGACAAAACTTCAAAGAGCTCAGGGTAAGTTAACTTTGTCAAGGTCATGGTTTTAATCCCTTATTAACACTTGCATAAATCTGGTTACCAGTCTTAGAAAGATTTGAATGTTGAGAACAACCATCTATTAGCATGTTTATGGTATGACATAGCTATGGGTAGTTAATTATACATTACAAAAAAATTGTTTTGAAGTTTAAAGTAAACTATTTGGCAAAGATTTGTTTGTAAAGTGTATTTGGTTATCTAAATGTATTCATTCCAAAATTTTTTTCTGAACCAGTTGAATAAAAATTTTTGTTGCCACCAAAAAAAAAAAAAAAAAAAAAAAGAAAAGCCTACGATCCCTCCATTCTTTCTAGCTCCTTTGATCCTTCCAGTACAGTAGAAAGGCTAAAGGCACAGCTACATAACAGCGGTTTCCTGTCTTATTTGGTGAGTCTCATTCCTTAGAGTCTGGAGATGAAATAAATACCGGCAACCTGCTTCATTTGGCAGAAGAGGTAGCCATCTTTCTGTTTGATTTCTCTTTCCCCTACCCCTCTTTTGCTCTAGATGCACCCTCCACCTTCCCTTTGGTTCCTATTAAAGGTACCGAGTCCAAACTCAATCTCTAGGCCACACAGTTGCCAGGCCAACAAATCCAAGCAAGGTGTGGAGGCATGGAATATGACTTTAGTAAGAAAGCTGACTGACCGAGAAGATGGCAGACTAGTGTCTCAAAATACCCATTTATCAGGGTCAGGATGCCAGACTCTTTTGTAGAACAGAGATGGAGGTAGGAGGCAGTGAGGAAATAAAGGAAAAAGGCAGAATGCAGAGGGACAGGCAGTGATGAAGCAAAGCAAAAAGGGGCAGGCAGACTTGCAAAACAGCTCTAGGAACTGCCAACTTCTGAAAGGAATGTGTTAATCTCTTCTCTCCTGTAGGTGATCACAGATGCGCAGGGTCAGATTATCTCCCTGTGAGCTGAGCAAAGACAATTTAGTCCAGCAGTCAGGTAGAAGGGCTGGGTTTTCTGAGGCACTGCATTCTATATGATTATAATTACAACAGCACCAAAAGCAAGTCAAAAACAGTTCCAATATGGAATCAGAATTGGATCTTCTCTGCAACTTTAGCATGGTATATCATGTCTGTCTTTTACTTTTAATCTGTGAGTAGGAAGATACTCTAGAAAAGGAAATGACAACCTGCTCCAGTATTCTTGCCTGGAAAATTCCATTCACAGAGGATGCTGGTGTGCTACAGTCCATGGGGTCGCCAAAGAGTTGGACATGGGAACATGTGTACTCAGTACAGGACATCATACTGAAATATTTTTTTGTAGGCAGCATGTATTTAAGTTGTGGTTTTCCCCCAGTCTACTATGCCCTCAGAATTGAGGTACTTAAACGAGGGATTTGTAAACTATAGCTTGGCAGACAGCCTGTATTTGTAAATAATAATTTATTGAAACATAACCACATCCATTTCTTTGTTTTGACTGTGGCTACTTTTATGCTACAGCAAAACAGTTATGTAGTTGCAGCAAAGACTTCATAACTGGCAAAGGTAAACTATTCACCTTCTAGCCTTTTAAGAAAAGGTTTGCTGATCTTTGGTTTACACCATTTACGTCTAATGTGAGAAGGCAACGGCAACCCACTCCAGTACCCTTGCCTGGAACATCCCATGGGCACAGTCCATGGTGTCGCTAAGAGTCGGACACGACTGAGTAACTTCACTTCCACTTTTCAGTTTCGTGCATTAGAGAAGGAAATGGCAACCCACTCCAGTGTTCTTGCCTGGAGAATCCCAGGGACGGGGGAACCTGGTGGGCTGCCGTCTATGGGGTCACACAGAGTTGGACACAACTGAAGCGACTTCATAGCAGCAGCAGCATTGATCAATAAGGCTGGTTTACATCTACCTTCTTGCTGTTGTCTAATGTGTCCTTTCTTCCCCTTTCTCACTTGCTGCTGTCTTATGGACAAGTGAAAACTTTTTATAGCTTCACCTTATTTCCTTTATTCACTTAGTAGTTATTAGTTCTTTTTGTGTTATTTTACTTTATACTGTGAATCTTTATCACAGTCTACCTTCAACAACACACTATTTTATACTCAGTGTAAGAACTTTGACAACATACTTTCATTCCCCTTTCCTGGCCTTTTTTGATATTGTTGTCATGTATTTCACCAGGACATATGTTATAAAACCACAAATGTTTGTATTGTATTATTTTTGTTTGAAGCAAGGTGATTCTCTTTTAAAGAGAGCTAAATAGTGAGATATAAGTTTTATATAATTTCCCAATGTAGTTTTCACTACTGGTGCTCTTCTCTCTTTGTGTAGAACCAGACCTCCATGTGGTACCATTTTCTTTTGGCTTCATGGACTGACTTCCTTTACTTTTCTTTCAAATTTCTTTTATATGGATCTACTGGTAACAAATTCTTTGAACTTTTGCATAGTTAAGAGACTTCATTTCATGTTTAGGGAGAGCTGGCAATCAGTTCTTTGTTGGTTGGATTTTTTTCCCTCCAGTTTTATGGAGATATGATTGGTATATAACCTTAGTTTTAGCTGTTGTCTACTTAAATGGTCACAACCTAAAGGTTGAGAGTAAAGTTTTATTTGGTGGGAATTTTTAGGACTCAAGCCCAGGAGATAGCATCTCAAGTGACCCTGAGAGAACCGTTCCAAGGAGGAAGGGGGAGGAGTCAGATCATATAGGAGTTTGCAACAAAGGGCAGGTAGTCTGAACATCAAAATATTATTGTTAATTAAGGAAAATAGTATATCTCAAGTTAAGAAATTTAGCATTGTTCAGTGTATGGGAATCAAGATAGCCGGGAGAAACATCAATAACCTCAGATATGCAGATGACACCACCTTTATGGCAGAAAGTAAAGAACTAAAGAGCCACTTGATGAAACAGGAAAGTGAAAAAGTTGGCTTAAAGCTCAACATTCAGAAAACTAAGATCATGGCATCCGGTCCCATCACTTCATGGCAAACAGATGGGGAAGCAGTGGAAACAGTAAGAGACTATTTGGGGGCTCCAAGACCACTGCAGATGCTGACTGTGTTGTAGCCACTCATTCCGGGAGACAAACTCACTCAGGACAATGCAGATAGTGGAGTGCGGTCTATTACACCGGCGGCCCCAGGCAGAGTCTCCTCTTAGCCAAGGACCCCGACCAGTTCTTGAAAACCTTATATACCCTAAGTTTACATGCCCAAACCCACCTCCCCAAATTCTCTGAAACTAGTCTGAACAAAGAAAAAGAAAGATACAGTCAAAGTTAACCCATGATTTGTATGCCTTAAACCCATGATTCGTATGCCTTAGGCCTAGGTAGTTAACAATGGAAACAATTATCAATAGGCCTGTGGTCATACCCCAATGAGCATAATAGAATTTATGATTCTATTTGGTTATACAGATAATTAGAGTATTAGGTGACAGAGAATCTAGGTACGAGCCCTGGGGCTCTTCCATCCAGGGGGTCCAGTTTTCCAGTTGGTATGTCCTTTCCATAGATACTGGGCATATAGCTCAAATACCACAGTCTGGCCCAAGATGGAGCCCTGCTTTCACGATGGAGCCTGTTCGTCTGTTTCCTCCTTCAACTGCAGCCATGAAATTAAAAGACACATGCTCCATGAAAGAAGAGTTACGACCAACCTAGACAGCACATTAAAGAGCAGAGACATTACTTTGCCAACAAAGATCCACCTAGTTAAAGCTATGGTTTTTCCAGTAGTGATGTATGGATGCGAATGCTGGACTATAAAGAAAGCTGAGTGCAGAAGAATTGATACTTTTGAATAGTGTAGCTGGAGAAGACTCTTGAGAGTCCCTTGGACTGCAAGGAAATCCAACCAGTCCATCCTAAAGGAAATCAGTCCTGAATATTCATTGGAAGGACTGATGCTGAAGCTGAAACTCCAATACTTTGGCCGCCTGATGCAAAGACCCTGATGCTGGGAAAGATTGAAGGTGGGAGGAGAAGGGGATGACAGAGGATGAGGTGGTTGGATGGCATCACCAACTCAATGGACATGAGTTTGAATAAACTCCAGGAGTTGGTGGTGGACAGGGAAACCTGGCATGCTGCAGTCCATGGGGTCACAAAGAGTCAGACAGGACTAAGCAACTGAACTGATAATAAAAACAGCAATTCAAAGCAGTCAAAGAAACAGTTACAATATGGAATCAGAATTAGCAACATTAGTATGATATATCTTCTCTGCAACATTAGCATGATATCTTTTTCTACCCTTTTCCTTTTAATCTGTGTGTATCATATTAAAATATTTTTTGTAGGCAGCATATGTTTAGATCATGCTTCTCCTCTCATCTACTTCTGCTTCTGAATTGAAGAACTGAAAAAAGGGAGGCGTAAACTATGGCCTCATAGATGGCCTGTTTTTATAAATATTATTTTATTGGAACATAGTCACATACATTTCTTTATGTATTAACTGTGGCTGCTTTTGTTTTACAAGAGAATTATGTAGTTGCAATGGAGACTTCAACTCTTCAGCTCTAGGCATACTTATATCCTTTTTCTGAGCCTTTGCTTCAGAACCTCCACCACTTCACCATCCCACCTGTCTAGGTCATCCCACAGCACTGAACTGAGTTCCCTGTGCTATACAGCTGCTTCCTGTTAGCTACCTGTTTTACACATTTAAGTGTGTGTATGTCAGTGCTACTGTCTCAACTCGTGCCGCACCCTCCTTCCCCTGCTGTGTCCACAGACCTGTTCCCTATGTCCATATCTCTTCTTATGCTCTGTATTAGGTTCATTGTTGTTGTTGAGTTGCTAAGTCATGTCCAACTCTTGGCATCCCCATGGACTGCTGCAAGCCAAGCTTCCTCATCCTTCACTATCTCCTGGAATTTGCTCAATTTGTCCATTGAGTCAGTGATGCCATCCAAACATCTCATCCTCTGCCATCCCTCTCTCCTCCTGCCTTCAATCTTTCCCAGCATCAGGGTCTTTTCAAATGAGTTGGCCCTTCACATCAGGTGGTCAAAGTATTGAAGCTTCAGCATCAGTCCTTCCAATGAATATTCAAGGTTGATTTCCTTTAGGATTGACTGGTTTGATCTCCATGCTGTCCAAGGGACTCTCAAGAGTCTTCGCCAACACCACAGTTCAAAAGCATCAATTCTTTTGCACTCAGCCTTCTTTATGATCCATATCTCATATCTGTACATTACTACTGAAAAAACCATAGCTTTGACTAGATGGACCTTTGTCAGTAAAGTGCTGTCTCTGTTTTTTAATACGCTATCTAGGTTTGTCATAGCTTTTCTTCCAAAGAGCAAGCGTCTTTTAGTTTCATGGCTGCAGTCACCATCTGCAGAGATTTTGGAGCCCAAGAAAATAAAATCTGTCACTGTTTGCATTATTTCCCCATCTATTTGCCATGAAGTGATGGGACCTGATGACATGATCTTGAGTTTTTTGAATATGGAGTTTTCAGCCAGCTTTTTAACTCTCCTCTTTAAGCTTCATCGAAAGGCTCTTTAGTTCCTCTTTGCTTTCTGCCAGTAGGGTGGTATCGGCTGCACATCTGAGGTGGTTATTTCTCCCTGCAATCTTGATTCCAGCTTGTGCTTCATCCAGCCTGGCATTTCAAATTATGTACTCTGCATATAAAGCAAGGTGACAATATATAGCCTTGACGTACACCTTTCCCAGTTTTGAACCACTCCATTGTTCTGTGTCTATTTCTAACTGTTGCTTATTGACCCGCATACAGATTTCTCAGCAGGCAGGTAAGGTAGTCTGGTATTCTCATCTCTTGAAGAATTTTCCATAGTTTGTTGTGATCCACACAGTCATAGGGTTTAAGGTAGTGAATGAAGCAGAAGTAGATGTATTTCTAGAATTCCCTTGCCTTTTCTATGATCCAACATATGTTGTCAATTTAATCTCTGGTTCCTCTGCCTTGTCTAAATCCAGCTTGTACATCTGGAATTTCTCAGTTCACATACTGTTGAAGCCTGGCTTGAAGGATTTTGAGTGTTATCTTGCTAGCATATGAAATGAGCACAAGTTCATTAGGTTCATCAGTACCATTTTTCTAGATTACATATACATGCATTAATGTATAATAGTTTTCTCTTTCTGTCTTTCTTCACTCTGTAAGACAGACCTAGGTTCATCCACCTCACTACACTAATTTTCATTCCTTTTTATGCTGAACAATATTGCATTGTATGTATATGTTTATGGGTATGTATGTACATATATGTGCTGTACACAGCCACAGTCGTGGCTGACTCTTTGTGACCCCATGGACTGTAGCCCGCCAGGCTCCTCTGTCCATGGGGATTCTCCAGGCAAGAATACTGGAGTGGGTTGCCATGTCCTCCTCCAGGGGATCTTCCCGACCCAGGGATCGAACCCAGGTCTCTTGCATTGCAGGCTGATTATGTGCCATCTGAGTCACCAGGAAGGCCCAAGAATACTCAAATGGGCAGTGTGTCCCTTCTCCAGGGGATCTTCCTGACCCAGGAATCAAATTGGGGTCTCCTGCATTGCAGGCAGATTCTTTACCGGCTGAGTCACTAGGGAAACCCATATATATAAATATATAAACTATGTCATGCCTTCTTTATCCAGGCATCCATCAATGGTGGGTCCCATGTCCTGGATATTGTAATTTGTGATGCTGTGAGCAGTGGCTATGTGTCTTTCTGAATGATTATTTTCTCTGATATATGACCAGAAGTGGGGTTTCATGGTCATATGGTAGTTTTATTTCTACTTTTTAAGGAAATCTCACTCCTGTTCTCCATAGTGGCTGTATCTATTTACATTCCCAAGAGTGTGAGAGGATTCTTTATTCTCTACACCCTCTCCAGCATTTGTTGCTTGTAGCCTTTTTGATGAAACTCATTCAAACTCTGTCTGGTATGAGCTGATATATCATTGTGGTTTTGATATGGATTTCTCTAACAACTGGACATCTTTGGTGGTTCAGCACGAACAAAATCCACCTGCAGTGCAGGACAAGTGGGATGGTCTCTGGATGGGGAAGATCTTAGGGAGTTGGAAATGGCAACTTGATGCTGTATTCTTGCCTGGAAAATTCCCCAGACATAGAGCTTGGTGTGCTACAGTCCATGGGATCACAAAGAGTCAGACACGACTGAGCACACACAGAACACATCAACTCTTCTGTCCCGTAGCCATTCATAGTTAGGCAGGATCCGTTATCTCCTGATGAACTGAAAAAGGGCATTTTGGTCCAAAAGTCAGGGAGAGGGCCTGGGTTTACTAAGGTAGGGCTTTATAAATGATTATAGTAGCAACAGCAACACAAATCGAGTTAAAGAAACAGTTCAAACATGGAATCAATCAGTTCTTCTCTGCAACTTTAGCATGGTATATCTTTTTCCATCCTTTTAATCTTTGGTTACCATATTAAAATGTTTTTAGTGGGCAGCCTATACTTACGTCATGCTTTTACCCCCAGTCTACTTCAGCCTCTGAACTGAGATGTTGAAACAATGGACTAGTAAACTATGGCTTGTTTTGAAAATATTTTATTAGAACATAGCCAACTACTGCACAATTGTACTCATCTCACATGCTAGTAAAGTAATGCTTAAAATTCTCCAAGCCAAGCTTCAGCAATATGTGAACCGTGAACTTCCTGATGTTCAAGCTGGTTTTAGAAAAGGCAGAGGAACCAGAGATCAAATTGCCAACATCCGCTGGATCATCAAAAAATCAAGAGAGTTCCAGAAAAACATCTATTTCTGATTTACTGACTATGCCAAAGCCTCTGATTGTGTGGATCACAATAAACTGTGGAAAATTCTGAAAGAAATGGGCATACCAAACCACCTAACCTACCTCCTGAGAAATCTGTATGCAGGTCAGGAAGCAACAGTTAGAACTGGACATGGAACAACAGACTGGTTCCAAATAGGAAAAGAAGTACATCAAGGCTGTATATTGTCACCCTACTTATTTAACTTATACGCAGAGTACATCATGAGAAACGCTGGAGGAAGCACAAGCTGGAATCAAGATTGCCGGGAGAAATATCAATAACCTCAGATATGCAGATGACACCACCCTTACGGCAGAAAGCGAAGAGGAACTAAAAAGCCTCTTGATGAAAGTGAAAGAGGAGAGTGAAAAAGTTGGCTTAAAGCTCAACATTCAGAAAACGAAGATCATGGCATCCAGTCCCATCAATTCATGGCAAATAGACAGGGCAACAGTGGAAACACTGGCTGACTTTATTTTTCTGAGCTCCAAAATCACTGTAGATGGTGAGTGCAGCCATGAAATTAGAAGACACTTCTTAGAAGGAACGTTATGACCAACCTAGACAGAATATTAAAAAGCAGAGACATTACTTTGCCAACAAAGGTCCATCTAGTCAAAGCTATGGTTTTTCCAGTAGTCATGTATGGATGTGAGAGTTGGACTGTGAAGAAAGCTGAGCACCGAACAATTGATGCTTTTGAACTGTGGTGTTGGAGAAGACTCTTGAGAGTCCCTTGGACAGCAAGGAGATCCAGCCAGTCCATCCTAAAGGAGATCAGTCCTGGGTGTTTATTGGAAGAACTGATGTTGAAGCTGAAACTCCAATACTGGCCACCTGATGGCGAAGAGCTGACTCATTTGAAAAGACCCTGATGCTGGGAAAGATTGAGGGCAGAAGGAGAAAGGGACAACATAGGATGAGATGGTTGGATGGCATCACCGACTCGATGGACATGAGTTTGAGTGAACTCCGTGAGTTGGTGATGGACAGGGAGGCCTGGTGTGCTGGGGTTCATGGGGTCACAAAGAGTGGAACAGGACTGAGCGACTGAACTGAACTGATACTGTGTATCTTTATCACAGTCTCCTTCCAACAATACACCATTTTAAAGGAAGTGTGAGACCTTTGACAACATACTTTCATTCCCTTCTCCTGGCTTTTTTTATATTGTTGTTATGTATTTCATCAGTACATGTGTTATAGAAACAAGAATGTTTTATTTTATTTTTGTTTCAAGCCATCTGATTGTCCTTTAAAGAGATGTAAGTAGAAAGGTAAAAGTATTTATATAATTTTCCAGTATAGTTACCACTGCTGGTGTTCTTCGCTCTTTTGCGTAGATGTAGACCTCCATGAGACACTATCTTATTTTGGCCTCAAGGACTGGTTTCCCTTACATTCCTTTCACATAGATGTGCAGGTGACGAGTCACTTGATCATGTGCATATCTAAGACTTCACTTGATGTTTAGGGAGAGTAGATAGTTGTTTGGCTGGATTTTTTTCCTCCAGTACTATGGAGATATAATTGGCTTGTAACATTAGTTTTAGGTGTTGTCGGCCTAAAAAGTAGTCACAACCTGAAAGTTAAGAAGAATGGTTTATTTGGTGTCAAGTTGTAGGACTGCAAGCCCGGACACAGCATTTGAAGTGACTTTGAGAGAACTGCTCCAAGAAGGCAAGGGGTGGAGTGAGGTGATACAGAAGTCTGCAGTTAAGGGCAGGTGGTTTGAACTTCAAAATATTATTGTTAACTAAGGAAAACCAGAAATCTCAAGAAATACAGCACTTTTCTATGTATGAGAGGATGCCAGAGTCTGGGCTTGCTGAATCATTCCTTTCATACACATCTCAGCTATCAGGGACCACTATCCAGCCTTTTCCACATCACCCCCCAGCTCCTCAAGGCTCACCATGAGGAGTGGCTGGTAGCTGCCGTATAGCAGGTATTGTTCTTCATGGGCACCCTCTGAGCTCAGAAATTCACATTTGTACAGCTGGAATTACTTATAACTGTGACGTTAGTTTAGTGATATGACAGGAAATACTCCTTTCTCAGTGTACAACATAGTGATTGTATATATATATTATATACACACACATATATATGTATATATAGTATGTAATAGAATATAATGATCGCAGTAAGTTTAGTTAATATCCATCACCTGACATAGTTCTAAAAAGTTAAGGCCTATTCTCAGAGCAGCTTACAAATATGTAACTCAGTATTAAAAACTATACTCAGCATGCTGTACATTACATCCCCAGGAAAGTTATACACTACCTTTTTCTATTTCCCCCACCACCAAGGGCCTCCTCTGGCAAATGCCAAGCAGTTCTCTGTAATCTATGAGTTTGGGGTGTTTTTTTTTAATTGTTTATGATGTATAGTTGGTTTACAATGCTTTAGTTTCTGGTGTACGGAAAGTGAATCAGCTCTGTGTTTACATATATCCCCTCTTCTTTGGATTTCCTTCCAGTTTAGGTCATCATAGAGAATTGAGTATAGTTCCATGAGCTGTACAGTAGATTCTTACTAGTTATCTTAGACACAGACTCAGTGTACATTTGTCAGTCCAAATCACCCAATTCTTCCCAACGCCCCTTTTAACCCTGATGTCCATAGGTATATTCTCTCTATTCCTCCAGGTCTGCTTTGCAAATAAGCTCCTCTATACCACGTTTCTAGATTCTACATATATTTGTTTACCATATTTGTTTTTCTCTTTCTGACTTACTGAACTCTCTGTGACCGACTGTCTTCTCGGTTCCTCCACCTCACACACTGACAATTTCATTCCTTTTCATGGCTGAATAATATCCACTGTATATATATGAAAAGTGAAAAGTGTTACTTGCTCAGTCACATACAACTTTTACAACCCCATGGACTGTAGACCATGAGGCTCCTCTATCCATGGCATTCTCTTGGCAAGAATATGGGACTGGATACCATTCCTATCTCCAGTGGATCTTCCCAACCCAGGATCGAACCTTGGTCTACTGCACTGCAGGTGGATTCTTTGCCATATGAGCCTTCAGGAAGACCCTAGAAATGGGATTGCATGGTTACATGGTAGTTTTATTCCTAGTTTCTTAAGGAATCTGTATACTGTTCCCTGTAGTAGCTATATAAATTTATTTACATTCCCACCAAGAGCATATGAGGGTTCACTTTTTGCCACATGCTCTCCATCATTTGTTGTTTGTAGCTTTTTTGATGATAGCCATTCTGACTTTTGTGAGATGATACCTCGTCCTTTTGATTTGCGTTTCTCTAACAATTGGGCTGTCCCGGAGGTTCAGCAATATAGAATCTGCCTGCAATGCAGAAATTGTGGGCTTGATCCCTGGGTAGAGAAGATCTCCTGGAGAAGGGGATGGCCACCCACTCTAGTATTCTTGCCTGGAAAATTCCTCAGACAGAGGAGCCTGTGCGCTAGAGTCCTCTGGGTGGCTAAGAGTCAGACATGACAGAGCAGACACAGCACTAACAATCTTTTCTTTCCTGAAATTATGCTTAGGTTGGCATGCTCAGATTACCTTCCTGTGACTGAAAAAGGGCACTTTGGTCCAACAGCCAGGCAGAGGGACTGGGTTTCCTGAGGCAGGGCTTTATGTATGATTATAACAACGGCAACTAAAACCACTCAAAGAAACAATTCCATCATGGAGTTAGAATTGGCTCTTCTCTCAATATTAGCATGGTGCACTTTTTTTTTTTTAATTCTTTTAATCTATGCATACTGTGAAAATACATTTTTTAGGCAGCATATATTTAGGTCATGCTTTTTCCCCCAGTCTACTTCTGCCTCTGAATTGAGGTGTTCCAACAGGAGCTATGACTTTGTTGACTATAAACTATGGCCTGGTTGATGGCTTGTTTTTGAAAATAATATTTTATTATAGCCACATCCACTTCTTTATGCATTGGCTGTGGCTGCTTTTGTGCAACAACAAAGTCATGGAGTTGCAACAGACACTTTGTAACTTGCAAAGGGAAACTATTCATCATCTGGCCCTACAAGAAAAGGTTTGCTCAACTTTGGTTTACACCATTTACATCTAACGTAAAGATGGATATGCTTGGTTTAAATCTGTCTTGCTCTTGTCTCATGTATCCTTTGTTCCTTGTTTCCTCTTTTGCTGCTGTCTTTTGAATGAGTGAAAGTTTTTTTTTTTATAACTTCACCTTATTTCCTTTCTCTGCTTGGTAGTTATAACTTCTTTTTGGTTTTTTACTTTATAATGTGCACGTTTATCTCAGTCCACCTTCAATCAATACACATTTATACACAGTGTAAAACATTGACGGACTACTTTCATTCCCCCCTCCTGGGCTTTGAAATATTTTTGTCATGTATTTCCTAAGTACACGTGTTATAAACCAAAATATTTGTATTATTTTGCTTCAATCAATCTGATTATCTACTGTAGACAGGCAAATAGTGAAGTAAAAAACTTTACATAATTAACAATAGTTTTACCATTACTGATGCGGTTTACTCTTTGCTGTAGGTCCAGACCTCCATGTGGTACCATTTACTTTTGGCTTCAAGGACTGACTTCCTTTACATTCCTTTCACATTTCTTCTGTTTGGATCTGTAGGTGACCCATTGTTTGACTTTTTGTATATTTAAGATTTCATTTAATGTTTAGGCATATTTGGTAATCAGTTGTTTCTTGGTTGGATTTTTTTACTCCAGTAGTATTGAGGTATAATTGGCACGTTAGTTTTAGGTGTTGTTGACTTGAAAAACCTAGTCAGAACCTAAAAGTTGAGAGGAAGTTTTATTTGGTGGGAATTTTTAGGACTTCAAGCCCAGGAGACACCATCTCAAGTGACCCTGAGGAAACTCCAAGGAGGCTGGAGAAGAGTCAGATTACATAGAAGTTTGCAACAAAGGGCAAGTAGTCTGAACATCAAAATATTATTGTTAATTATGGAAAACCAGATATCTCAAGTTAAGGAGTTTTACACATTTCTTTGTATGGGAAGAAGCAAGAGTCTGGGCTCACTGAAATCATTCCTGTCATATGCATCTCTGCTATCAGAAGCCACTATCCTGACTTTTTCTCTCCTCCGCCCAAGCTCCTCAAGGCTCACCCTGGGGGAGTGGCTGATGGCTGCTGAATAGCAGATATTTTTCTTCCTGGGTGCCCTCTGGGCTAAGAAGTTCACATTAGGTGGGCTGGAATCACTGATGACTGTGATCCTAATTTATTGGTATGGCAGGAAATTCTCCATTTCTTAGTGTACAACATAGTGATTTCATATATACATAGATATATGCATGTACATGTAATTCAAAATGATCATCATCATAAGTTTAGTTAAGATACATCACCTGCCATAGTTTAAAAAATTAGTAAAAATGTTAAGACCTATGCTCAGAGCAGCTTACAAATATGTAATACAGTGTTACAATCTATACTCAACATGCTGTACATTATATCACCAGGACTTATTGTATAACTGGAAGTTTGTACCTTTTCACTACCTTTTCCTAATTTTCCCATCACCAAGAGACTCCTCTAACAACCACCAATCAGTTCTGTATATCTCTGAGTTTGGGGTTTTTATTTTATTTTTAAAAAATTTTAATGGTGTATAGTTGCTTTACTGCTTCATTTTCCGCTGTACAGAAAGCACATCAGCTTTCTGTTTGGATATCCTTCCAATTTAGGTCATCATGGAGCAATGAGTGGAGTTCCCTGAGCTATACAGTAGGTTCTCATTAGTTATCTATCTTAGACATAGACTCACAGTATAAATTGTCAATCCAAATCTAATGCTGCCCAATGTCCCTTTTAACCTTGGTGTCTGTAGGGTTTGTTCTGTTTCTCTAGATCTGCTTTGCAAATAAGTTCATCTATACGTGGTACATGTACATGGTACACAATACCATGTCTCTAGGTTCCACACATGTATTAATACACAATATTTTTTTTCTCTTTCTGCCTTAACTGAACTCTGTGTGAGTGTCCCTAGGTCCCTCACATCTCTGCACATAGCACATCTCATTCTCTTCTTATGACTGAGTGATAGTCCAGTGCGTATGTGCCATGATTTCGTTAGCTGTTCCTCACTGATGGGCATTTGTGTTGCTTCTACATCCTGGTTAAAGTAAACAGTGCTTCAGTGCACATTACAGTGGATGTAGCTTGTTCAGTGATAGTTTTGGTCAGGTATATGCCCAGGTGTGGGATTGCTTGGTCTTGTGGTAGTTCTAGCTTTTTAAGGAATCTCCATGCTGTTCTCCATAGTGGCTGTATCAATTTATGTTCCCACCAAAAGCCTCGGACAGTTCCCTTCTCTCCACACTCTGTCCAGAATTCCTTGGTGGTACAAATAATATTTAATTGTTTTAGTTGGAGTATAATTGATTTACAACATCTTCCTGATTTCTGGTGTACAACAATGTGAATCAGCATTCCTGCCATTTGAGCCTCCCTCTCACCATCTCCACCATCCCACCTGTCATCACCCAGAACTGAGCTGAGTTCCATGTGCTCCATAGCTACTTCCTACAAGCTATCTATTTTATACAAGTAATTGTGTGTCTATCAATGCTACTCCCTCAATTCATGCCACCCTCTCCTTCCCCCACTGCCTGTCTTTTCCTGTCCTGCCCTGCCTGAAAATAGATTCAGAAGTATATATATCTCTCTTCCAGAGTCCATATATATGAATTAATATGTTTTTCTCTTTCTGACTTACTTCACTCTACACGACATACTCTGTGAGGTTCAGCCACCTCATACGCTTAACTCAGTTTCATTTCTTTCATGGCTGAGTAATACTCCATTGTGTGTATATGTATCACAACTTGTTTATCAAGGCAGATGTCAGTGGACATCTTGGTTGCATCCAAATCATGGCTATTGTAAACTGTGCTGCTATGAACTCTGGGGCAAATGTGTCCTTTACAATGATGGGTTTCCCCGGATATATGGCCACAAATGGATTGTGTGGTCATATATTAGTTTTATTCCTAGTTTTTAAAGGAATTTCCAGACTGTTCTCCACAGTAGCTGTATAAATTTACATACCCACCAAGAGTGTGGAAGATTCACTTTTATCTATATCCCCTCTATGATTTATTGTTAGTAGCCTTTTTGATGATTGACATTCTGAGGCTGGTGTGAGAGGATACCTCATTGGGGTTTTGATTTGTGTTTCTCTGATCAATGGATTCCCCTGGACCTTCAGCAGCACAGAATCCACCTGCCATGCAGGAGATGTTGGTTCAGCCCCTAGGTAGGGAAGATTCCCTGGACAAAGGGATGAGTACCCACTCCAGTATTCTTGCCTGGAAAATTCCGCAGGCAGAGGAGCCTGGTGCACTACAGTCCACTAGGTGGCAAAGCGTCAGTTCTGAGCAGACACAGCAGCAATAATCTCTTCTTTCCGTTAACAGGTAGGGGGTCAAATTATCTGCTGTGGGCTGAACAAAGGCACATTAATCCAACATTCAGGCTGAGGGGTTGGTTTACTGAGGCAGGGCTTTATGTATGATTATAATAACAACAGCAACCAAAAGTCAAAAAAACAGTTCCAACATGGAGTCGGAATTGGTTCTTCTCTGCAACATTAATATGGTATATCTATCTGTTTCTATTCTTTTACTTCTAATCTGTGGGTATCCTACTGAAATCTTTGTTGTAGACTGCATGTATAGATCATGCTATTTCCCCATATTTACTTATGCCCCATATTTACTTCTGAATTGAGGTACTTGGGAGACTAATAAACTATGGCCTGGTTCAGTTCAGTTCAGTCGCTCAGTCGTGTCCGACTCTTTGCAACCCCATGAACCGCAGCTTGCCAGGCCTGCCTGTCCATCACCATCTCCCAGAGTTTACGCAGACTCACGTCCATCGAGTCCCTGATGCCAACTAGCCATCTCATCCTTGGTCGTCTCCTTCTCCTCATGCCCCCAGTCCCTCCCAGCATCAGAGTCTTTTCCAATGAGTCAACTCTTCGCATGAGGTGGCCAAAGTACTGGAGCTTCAGCTTTAGCATCATTCCTTCCAAAGAAATCCCAGGGCTGATCTCCTTCAGAATGGACTGGTTGGCTCTCCTTGCAGTCCAAGGGACTCTCAAGAGTCTTCTCCAACACCACAGTTCAAAAGCATCAATTCTTCTGCGCTCAGCCACCTTCTCAGTCCAACTCTCACATCCATACATAACCACAGGAAAAACCATAGCCTTGACTAGACGGACCTTAGTCGGCAAAGTAATGTCTCTGCTTTTGAATATGCTATCTAGGTTGGTCATAACTTTTCTTCCAAGGAGTAAGCGTCGTTTAATTTCATGGCTGCAGTCACCATCTGCAGTGATTTTGGAGCCCAAAAAAATAAAGTCTCACACTGTTTCTACCGTTTCCCCATCTATTTGCCATGAAGTGATGGGACTGGATGCCATGATCTTCGTTATCTGAATGTTGAGCTTTAAGCCAACTTTTTCGCTTTACTCTTTCACTTACATCAAGAGGCTTTTTAGCTCCTCTTCACTTTCTGCCATAAGGGTGGGGTTATCTGCATATCTGAGGTTATTGATATTTCTCCCGGCAATCTGGATTCCAGCTTGTGTTTCTTCCAGTCCAGCGTTTCTCATGATGTACTCTGCATATAAGTTCAATAAGCAGGGTGACAATATACAGCCTTGACGTACTCCTTTTCCTATTTGGAACCAGTCTGTTGTTCCATGTCCAGTTCTAACTGTTGCTTTCTGACCTGCATACAGATTTCTCAAGAGGCAGGTTAGGTATTCCCTGGTATTCCCATCTCTTTCAGAATTGTCCACAGTTTATTGTGATCCACACAGTCAAAGGCTTTGGCATAGTCAATAAAGCAGAAATAGATGTTTTTCTGTGATCCAGCAGATGTTGGCAATTTGATCTCTGGTTCCTCTGCCTTTTCTAAAACCAGCTTGAACATCAGGAAGTTCACAGTTCACGTATTGCTGAAGCCTGGCTTGGAGAATTTTGAGCATTACTTTACTAGCATGTGAGATGAGTACAATTGTGCGGTAGTTTGAGCATTCTTTGGCATTGCCTTTCTTTGGGATTGGAATGAAAACTGACCTTTTCCAGTCCTGTGGCCACTGCTGAGTTTTCCAAATTTGCTGGCATATTGAGTGTAGCACTTTCACAGCATCATCTTTCAGGATTTGAAATAGCTCAACTGGAATTCCATCACTTCCACTAGCTTTGTTCATAGTGATGCTTTCTAAGGCCCACTTGACTTCACATTCCAAGATGTCTGGCTCTAGATTAGTGATCACATCATCATGATTATCTGGGTCGTGAAGATCCTTTTTGTAGTTCTTCCGTGTATTCTTGCCATCTCTTCTTAATATCTTCTGCTTCTGTTAGGTCCATACCATTTCTGTCCTTTATCGAGCCCATCTTTGCATGAAATGTTCCCTTGGTATCTCTAATTTTCTTGAAGAGATCTCTAGTCTTTCCCACTTTGTTGTTTTCCTCTATTTCTTTGCATTGATCGCTGAAGGCTTTCTTATCTCTTCTTGCTATTCTTTGGAACTCTGCATTCAGATGCTTACATCTTTCCTTTTCTCCTTTGCTTTTCTCCTCTCTTCTTTTCACAGCTATTTGTAAGGCCTCCCCAGACAGCCATTTTGCTTTTTTGCATTTCTTTTCCGTGGTGATGGTTTTGATCCCTGTCTCCTATACAATGTCATGAACCTCATTCCATAGTTCATCAGGCACTCTATCTATCAGATCTAGGCCCTTAAATATATTTCTCTTCCACTGTATAATCATAAGGGATTTGATTTAGGTCATACCTGAATGGTCTAGCGGTTTTTCCCTACTTTCTTCAATTTGAGTCTGAATTTGGCAATAAGGAGTTCATGATCTGAGCCACAGTCAGCTCCTGGTCTTGTTTTTGTTGACTGTATAGAGCTTCTCCATCTTTTGCTGCAGAGAATATAATCAATCTGATTTCGGTGTTGACCATCTGGTGATGTCCATGTGTAGAGTCTTCTCTTGTGTTGTTGGAAGAGGGTGTTTGCTATGACCAGTGCATTTTCTTGGCAAAACTCTATTAGTCTTTGTCCTGCTTCATTCTGCATTCCAAGGCCAAATGTGCCTCTACTCCAGGTGTTCTTGACTTCCTACTTTTGCATTTCAGTCCCCTATAATGAAAAGAACATCTTTTTTGGGTGTTAGTTCTAAAAGGTCCTGTAGGTATTCATAAAACCGTTCAACTTCAGCTTCTTCAGTGTTACTGGTTGGGGCATCGACTTGGATAACTATGATATTGAATGGTTTGCCTTGGAGACGAACTGAGATCATTGTGTCATCTTTGAGATTGCATCCAAGTATTGCATTTCAGACTCTTGTTGACCATGATGGCTACTCCATTTTTTCTGAGGGATTCCTGCCCGCAGTAGTAGATATAATGGTCACATGAGTTAAATTCACCCATTCCAGTCCACTTTAGTTCGCTGATTCCTAGAATGTTGACGTTAACCCTTGCCATCTCGTTTGACCACTTCCAATTTGCCTTGATTCATGGACCTGACATTCCAGGTTCCTATGCAATATTGCTCTTTACAGCATCGGACCTTGCTTCTATCACCAGTCACATGCACAACTGGGTATTGTTTTTGCTTTGGCTCCATCCCTTCATTCTTTCTGGAGTTATTTCTCCCACTGATCTCCAGTAGCATATTGGGCACCTAATGACCTGGGGAGTTCCTCTTTCAGTATCCTACCATTTGCCTTTTCATACTGTTCATGGGGTTCTCAAGGCAAGAATACTGAAGTGGTTTGCCATTCCCTTCTCCAGTGGACCACATTCTGTCAGGCCTCTCCACCATGACCCGCCTGTCTTGGGTTGCCCCGCAGGCATGGCTTGGTTTCATTGAGTTAGACAAGGCTTTGGTCCTAGTGTGATTAGATTGACTAGTTTTCTGTGAGTATGGTTTCAGTGTGTCTGCCCTCTGATGCCCTCTTGCAACACCTACCATCGTCCTTGGGTTTCTCTTACCTTGGCATGGGGTATCTCTTCACGGCTGCTCCAGCAAAGCACAGCCGCTGCTCCTTACCTTGGACGAGGGGTATCTCCTTACCGCCGCGTTCCTGACCTTCAAAGTGGGATAGCTCCTCTAGGCCCTCCTGTGCCTGGCAGAGCCACCACTCCTCGGGTTGCTCCTCCCGGCCGCTGGCCCTGGCCTCGGCCGTGAGTGGCTCCTCCCAGCTGCTGCCCCTGGCCTCAGGCTCGGGGTAGCTCCGCAGGGTCACCACCCCTGACCTCGGACGCGGGGTGTCTCCTCCCGGCCGCCACTGACCTCGGAGGCAGGGTAGTTCCTCCCGGCCGCCGCCCCTGACCTCGGATGCGGGGTGTCTCCTCCCGGCTGCTGCCCCTGACCTCGGACTTGGGGTGTCTCCTCCAGGCCGCCACTGACCTCGGAGGGGGGGTAGCTCCTCTCGACTGCCGCCCCCGACCTCGGACGGGGGGTGTCTCCTCCCGGCCGCCACTGACCTCGGACGCAAGGTAGCTCCTCTCAGCCGCCGCCCCTGACCTCCGACGCAGGGTAGCTCCTCTTGGCCGTTCCTGCGCCGTCGCAGCCTGGCACTCTAGGCCGCTGCCCCTGACCTCAGACGTGGGTTAGCTCCTCTCGGCTGCGCTTAGTGCGCCAGCTCGCAGCCGCCGGCGCTTAGTGCTATGGCTCGCAGCAGATGGCCTGTTTCTGAAAACACTATTTTATTGGCACACAGCTACCTCCGTTCCTTTATGTATAGACTGTGGCTGCACTTGTGCTATAACAACAGTCAAGTAGTTTCAACAGAGACTTCATAACTTGCAAGAGGAAGCCATTTACCTTTCGGCCCCTTAGGTTTACACCATCTATATCTAATGCAATGCACAACATGTTGTGTTTCCATCTACTGTCTTTCTGCTGTCTCATGTGTCCTTTGCACCCTTTTTTTCCTTGTGCTGCTATCTTTTGGAGGAGTGAAAACTTTTATGTAATTTCACCTTATGTCCTTTCTGGCTTAGCAGTTATAAGTTCTTTCTGTGTTCTTTCACTTTAGTTTAACTGTGTATCTTTATCACAGTCCACCTCAACAATATACCATTTTATGTGCAGTATTTGACAACATACTTTCATTCTCCTCTCCTGGCCTCTTTTATATTGGTGTCATGTATTTCACCAGTATATATGTTATAAAACCAGAAATGTTTGTGTTATTTTTGCTTCAGGGTATCTGACTGTCTTTTAAACAGAGATAAATAGTGAAGTCAAAGTCTTTATATAATTTCCCACTATACTTACTTGTGTTCTTAGGTCTTTTGTGAAGGTCCAGACCTCCCTGTGGTACCATTTTCTTTTGGCTTAAAACACTGATTTTCCTTGATATTCCTTTCACATTTCTTCTATATGGATGTGCAGTTGACAAATTGACCATTTTCATATTTGAGACTTCATGTTTAGGGGGAGCAGGCAATTAATTTGTTGGTTGGATTTTTCCTCCAGTTTTATGGACATATAATTGTAATATAACATTAATTTTAATCCATGTAACACAGTGACTTTATACATATTTTATGTATATATGTAATGTGAAATGATCACAGTAAGTTTACTTAATATCCAACATCTGACAGGTAAAAAAAAAAAAAAATTGTGGTGAGAACTTCCAAGACCTAGTCTCTTATCAGCTTACAAATCAGCAATACAGTATTTTCATCTATATTATTTATACTCAGCATGCTGTAACTTAAATACTCAAGACTTAACCTATAACTGAAAGTTTGTTCCTTATAACCACTTTCTTCTTTTTCCCCTACTACCAACAACCTTCCCCTTGCAACCACCAACCAGTTCTCTTGTCTATGAGTTTGGGGGATTTTATTTTACTTTTTGTGTTTTATTAGTTTTTAATGGCGTATAGTTGCTTTACAAAGTTTGCTTCTTCTGAAGAGAAACTGAATCAGCTATATGATTACACACATACACCTAACTGATCTATATGTGTAAACATACACACATATGGACCATATACACATGTAGACTTAACTGATCACATGGATCACAACCTTGTCTAACTCAGTGAAACTATGATCATGCCGTGTAGGGCCAACCAAGACATATGGGTCATGATGGAGAGTTTAGACACAATCTGGTCCACTGGAGAAGGGAATGGCAAACTACTTGAGCATTCTTGCCATGAGAACCCCATGAACGGTATGAGAAGGTAAAAAGACGTGGCACTGAAAGATGAGCTCCCCAGTGTGGCAGGTACATAATGCGCTACTGGAGAAGGGTGGAGAAATAGCTACAGAAGGAACAGAGAGGCTTTTGTGATTAGAAGTGCAGTGCATGTTGGGGTCCCTGTGTTTTCTTGAATGATAGATTTCTCGGAATCTAGAGCCAGGTGTAGAAACGTCAGCTCCTTGGCTGACCTCTCTTGACAGTGTTTGGGCAGGTATTTGGAGGCTGTCCTTTCTTCTGGGCATTGACCATGTATATTCCCAGGGATAGGCAGTGGGGTTCCTTTCCTCCAGGCAGTCTCCCACAGTTACTGTTTGTAGCCCTGTGAGGATGCTAACTAGACCAGTAGGATTTGATTTCTTCTCGTCCTTCTAATGGACATGCCTGCAGTCATTAGGAATGTGGAAGCATTTTGGTTTCTTACTGAGGTTTAAGTTTTCTGGTTTTGATTTTTCCTTCAAAGGTGTGAAGATAATATAGCTGTAGCAATTGACTTCCTGAAGTTCCATCTCGGCCAAAATTTATTTCTGCAATACCCATCCCGGGATAAGTCCTAAGGGCAGCCATTATGGTTAACAGCCCCCCATGCCCTGTGGACTCTAGGTGCCCCTAAGCCCTGGCTGTCCAGTTGTACGGATGGGACATGTCCACAAGCGGGTAGCATTTTTCCACATCCACCTTGGGTTCCTAGTGCAACCAGAGCCTTAGGGAATGCCAGGTTCCTGGGCTGTGCCTTCCGGTACAATGCGTCTGAGCAAACACCTAGGGGCTTGTGTCCCACAACTTCCTCTCCTTAAAGCTATACACTCTTGCATTTTAACTAATCCCAACAGGTTCAGAGCACCCAGATCTAGACACCAAGGTGCCTAGGAAGCTGCACTTTCAGGAAGGAAGCTTGAGCTAGGAACCTTAGCACCAGGAAAGCGTGGAGGTCAGTTGACTATTGCTTCCAAGATCCTCCAGGCCTTGATTCCACTCCAGACTCTGGTCCCAGTCAGAGCTGAGCGGATACTAGAGGTTGAAAAGGGGTCGCCAGGAAGGGCACCCTGCCAGGCTGTCTCGACCTCACCCTGTCCCAACCTGAGACATAAGCCTGCACAGACTCCTGGTATAGGAGAAACATCAAATAAAGTAGGTTCGAGGGGATACAGTAGGAATTGCTTTTCTTTTCCTTTGACATTGTGCCTATGTTGTATAGTTGACTGGCTGTTCTGTGCTTGTCAGTGTACAGACCTCTGATACAGGTATGATGGTAACTATAGGGTGTATCTATGTTTCTGGGTTTTTTGGTCACAGAGCTTCTTGCAGAAGGTCATGCCCCCTGCTGAAAACAAGGTCCTTGTGGATTATCTATGTCTGACCCAGTTTTCAGTGTATATGAGGAAGGAAAGAGACTATCTCTGTGGATTACCTTTAGAGATTGCCATTTCTGTGGTCGGGCCAGAGATAGAAACTTCTGTGTGTATGTGAAAAACGAAAGAAAGTAAGCAAGCTGATAATTCTGGTGGATCATCTATGATGGATACAGATTTCTCTGTTTCTGTTAGCCTGGACCCCCTAATTCATCCCCACCCCCTTCACTTCTGGATTTGTCTTTTTTTTTTTCTGTTTCTCTTGGTATGAGATAGAACATTCTCAGGGTCTCTCTTTGGGGTGTAAATTCGATCCTATGTTTATTTTTTTTCAGTCCAGAGGGGGACATCATGGGCCCTGTGGTCTTATGCTGTCTGGCTGAGTCTCTGGAGCATAGGATCCTTCAATTACCATCCCTGTGGCTTCCAGGGGCATAACATCCCCATCTCTCACTGGGGTTTTCTCTGGCCGAGTAATAGCCCATCCCTTACAGGCAGCATATCTTGTTGAAGCTCTAACGTATCAGTGAGGATTTTCCAGTTTCTCTATCTTGGCTCCTGTGAATATTGCTGCAGTGCCTGTGAATGTGCACGTCTCTTTCTGAATGATGGGTTTCTAGGGGTTTAAGCCCAGGGGTGGGAATGTCAGGGCCTAGGCTTAGTCTCTCGAGAATTTTTTGGCAGGCATTCTAAGACTGTCCATTTTTCTGGGAGTTGCCAGTGAACCTTCACACCAACAGTGTCAGGGGTTCCCTTTGCTCCAGGCCCTCTTCCGCACTTAGTGCCTGTAGCCTTGTGACAATACCTAACTTGCCTGGTGGATCTGATGTCTCCTTGTCCCTTTGATTGGTATTCCTTCAGGAATTAGAGATCTTGAGTCTTTTGCCCTGAGTGTAGTATTATGTGCTTTTTGTTGTTCCTTCCAGTGTGTGTTGGAAAATTTACCTGTGCAGTTGGCCACCTGAAAGTCCAAGGTGTGCCATACCTGCCGCAGGACAGGTCCTAAGCACAGCGGTTATCATTCACAGCTCCCTAAGCCTTGTGACTTACAGGTGCCCTAAGCAAATGTGGTGCCATTATACTTACAGGTAGTGTCCACAAGGTTACAGCACTATTCCTGCCCACCTCAGGTTCCTGGGTCAAACAGAGCCTTAGCCAAAGCTAGCTTCCTAGGTTTGAATTTGAGTGGAATATGCCTGAGGCAAACTTCTTAGTCTTGTTCTCTCTGTGACTTCCCCCGGTGCTTTATATGCCGGACCACCAGACTAATCAGATCCCTGGCCTCATCAAAGGGGCTGGACATGGAAGCCTAGCGTGCTGCAGTTCATGGGGTCGCAAAGAGTTGGACACAACTGCGTGGCTGACAGATATGCAACAGATCCTGTCCTATACAGGTAGCCTGAGGCAGTTTTCCTTTAGGGACTGGATAAGAGTCTCTCACAAGCTTATTTCCTCTAACTCTTTGTGTCAGCCTGCAAACTCTTAGTTCCCTTAAAAGTGGTGGGGGTGGGTGTGTGTGTGTGTAGCTTAAGTTGAAGAATCCACCATGAACATCTAGTATCAGTAATACGCCTACCATATATTTCTCAGAGTCCGTGGGAATCTGTGTGAAGTATTTAGATTATCTGTGGAGAAACCCAGGTGTTGCGAGAGGGCATCAGAGGGCAGACACACTGAAACCATACTCACAGAAAACTAGTCAATCTAATCACACAGACCACAGTCTTGTCTAACTCAGTGAAACTAAGCCATGCTGTGTGGGGCCACCCAAGACAGACAGGTCATGGTGGAGAGGTCTGACAGAATGTGGTCCATTGGAGAAGGGAATGGCAAACCAGTATTCTTGCCTTGAGAACCCCAAGAACAGTATGAAAAGGCAAAATGGTAGGATACTGAAAGAGGAACTCCCCAGGTTAGTAGGTGCCCAATATGCTACTGGAGATCAGTGGAGAAATAACCAGAAAGAATGAAGGGATGGAGCCAAAGCAAAAACAATACCCAGTTGTGGATGTGACTGGTGATAGAAGCAAGGTCCGATGCTGTAAAGAGCAATACTGCATAGGAACCTGGAATGTTAGGTCCATGAATCTAAAGGAGATCAGTCCTGGGTGTTCATTGGAAGGACTGATGCTAAAACTGAAACTCCAATACTCTGGCCACCTCATGTGAAGAGTTGACTCACTAGAAAAGACTCTGATGCCGGGAGGGATTGAGGGCAGGAGAAGGGGACAACAGAGGATGAGATGGCTGGATGGCATCGCCGACTTGATGGACACGAGTTTGAGTGAACTCCGGGAGTTGGTGATGGACAGGGAGGCCTGGCGTGCTGCAATTCATGGGGTTGCAAGGAATCAGACAGGACTGAGCGACTGAACTGAACTGAGGGCAATATTTACAAAACAATGCAGGGCTATGTGGGTTGGAATTGAGGAGTGAAACTCATTTGAATTCTTATATTGCAGAGTTTGAGTCTCAACTGTCTTACCTATAAAACAGGGATTTTGAAATCTATTTATCACTAACAATAGAAACCATGCCTCATGTGTTTGTTTGGGGGGTTCTAGCATTGATGTTTTCACTGCTATGGCCTGAGTTCAATCCCTGTTCATGGAACTAAAATCCCACCAGCCACATGGTACAGAGAAAAAAGAAGGAAAAAAAGAAAAAAAAAAAAGGAAAGAAAAAAACAAGGAAAAGAATTATGCTGGATTTTTTTGTCTTTCAGACCAGCAAAAACTGTGGAAATCTCACTAACAGGTCTGCCTTGCAAGAAATGGTTAAAGTTCTTCAAGAGATAGAAAATTATATGGATCAGAAACTCATATCTACATAAAGAATGGAAAAGAAATAGAAAAAATAAATGTAGGTAAGATCTTATTTTTTTATTCATAATTGATTTCCATATGTAACTGTTAAAGGTAATAACAGAGACAATGTACTGAGATGATGGAAAATGGAAGTGAATGATAGCAATGTTATAGAAGTGGCAGAGAGCAACTGTGAACAGTATAGCTCACGTGTACTATCTATGAAGCGGTATAATGTTACCTGAAAGTAACTTAAATTTGTGGCAAATGTATAAGAAAAATTTTAGAGCAGCCACTTAAACTCATTTTACAGAAGTATAATAGATTTAATAAGAGAAGATAAAGTTGAATCACATTAAATGCTCAACTAACATCAGCGAAGGCAGAAGAGATTTTTTTAAAGTGCAACAGGGACAACAGTTATAGCTGTATTAATATTTACCATTTTCTTATCAATAATCACTTTAAATGTAAATGATCTAAATATACCAGTAAAAGACAGGATTTAAACAACAACAACAACAACAAAACCCAAGACCCAACACCTACAGTAAAGACACAGATTAAAAGTAAAGAAATAGAGAAAGGTAAACTATGGAGAAAGAAAACTAAAAGAGCTATGTTAATTTCAGACAAAATAAGACTTCAGAACAAGTAAAATATATCTACTTTTTTAGATTCTTTTCCCATATAGGCCATTAGAGTACTGAGTAGACTTCTCTGTACTGTACAGTTGGTCCTTATGTTTTCAGTCGTGTCCGACTCCATGCAACCCCACAGATGGCAGCCCACCAGGCTCCCCCATCCTTGGGATTCTCCAGGCAAGAACACTGGAGTGGGTTGCCAC
Source organism: Ovis aries (assembly GCF_016772045.2). Taxonomy (NCBI): domain Eukaryota; kingdom Metazoa; phylum Chordata; class Mammalia; order Artiodactyla; family Bovidae; genus Ovis; species Ovis aries. The sequence continues at coordinate 57,069,963 of NC_056060.1, read as the reverse complement.
TTCCTTCTCCAATGCATGAAAGTGACAGTGAAGTCACCCCGTCGTGTCCGACTCTCAGCGACCCCATGGACTACAGCCCACCAGGCTCCTCCATCCGTGGGATTTTCTAGGCAAGAGCACTGGAGTGGGGGCCACTGTCTTCTCCAATATTTTATATATAGTATTGTGTCCACGTCAATCCCAGTCTTTCACTTTATCCCTACCTTCCCTTACCCCACTGGTAACCGTAAGTTTGTTTACTGCATCTGTAACTCTACTTCTGTTGTGTTAAATAAGTTCATTTGCATCCTTTTTTAGACTCCTCAAGAAAACAGTATCATATGCTATTTATCTTTCTTTCTCTGACTTCATTCTGTATAACAATCTCTTGGTCCATCCATGTTGCTGCAAATGCATTTTGGTGTTTTTTTTTATGGCTGCATAATATTCTGGGTGTGTGTGTGTGTGTGTGTGTGTGTATATGTATATATATACACACCACATCTTCTTTATCCATCTTTTGATGAACATTTAGGTTGCCTCCATGTTCTGGCTGTTGTGAAACAGTGCTGCAATGCACATTGGGATGCATGTACCTTTTTGAGTTATAGTCTTCTCTGGATATATGCCCAGGAGTAGTATCACTTTACACAGATCAGAATGGCCATCATCAAAAATCTACAAACAATAAGAGCTGGAGAGGGTGTGGAGAAATGGGAACCCTCCTACACTGTTGGGCTGGAATGTAAATTCCAGTAGCCATTATGGAAAACAATATGGACGTTCCTCAAAAAAAAAAACTAAAACTAGATTTAGCATATATGATCCTGAAATCCCACTCCTGGGCATATATCCAGAAAAGATGAAAACTCTGATTTGAAAATACAAGCACCCAGTGTTCATTGCAGCACTGTTTACAACAGATGAATGAATAAAGAAAATATGGTATACATATACAATGGGATACTATGCAGCCATTGAAAAGAATGAAATACTGCCATTTGCAGTAATATGGATAGACCTTCAGATTTTCATACTAAGTAAACGTCAGAGAAAGACAAATGATATCATTTATATGTGGAATCTAAAAAATAATACAAATGAACTTATTTACAAAACAAACAGACTTCCAGACATAGAAAACAAACTTACGGTTACCAAAGGGGATAGAAAGGTGGTACGGGGGATAAATCAGGAGGATGGGATTAACAGATACACACCACTATATATAAAATAGATAAACAAGGATTTACTGTATAGCACAGAGAACTGCATTCAATATAATGGAAAAGAACTGGAAAAATACATATAACTGAATCACTTTTTTAAAATTTAAATTTATTTATTTTAATTGGAGGCTAATTACTTTACAATATTGTATTGATTTTGCCATACATCAACTGCACACCTAACACAGTATTGTACATCTTCTACAATTTTGAAAAATTCTATTACCTTAGAGATTGACCAAATCACCAGGTACTATTTTAGTATCATACATACAGTGACGGAGAGAATGCAACATAGAGAAGTTACTGTATGCAGAACTGTGGTTAAGTGTATATGGATGCATGCTCAGTCATGTCCAACTCTTTTGTCACCCCATGAACTGCCACCCGCCAAACTCCTTTGTCCCTAGGATTTTCCAGGCAAGAATACTGGAGCGGGTTGCCATTTCCTCCTCCAGGGGATCCTCCTGACCCAAGGATCACACACTTGTCTCCTGCGTTGCAGGCGGATTCTTTACCTGCTTAGCCACTGGGGAAAGCCCCGGTAAGTGTATGTGTATACCTACAATTTTTGTCGCATTTGTGTTCCTACATATTTAGGCATCCTCCCTTTTCTTCACCTCCACATGAGCACCATCCCCAGCTTAGCTCCTTCACCAGTGTGGACACCAAAATGCACTCTAACTTCAATCAACAAGAAGATAAAGTAATGTTAGTTCTTACCCTACTGAATCCCAAAATTGCGTGCCTTCTGTCTGGTCACCTCTATATCCCATTTCCTAAAATGGCTTCTCATATAGAAGGCACTCGTAAATATTTGTAAATGAATGAACTGCCCAATATCTTAAGAATTTTCCAATAGTTAAGCAAAGTTTTATTAAAGTTAAAATGATCTCAACTGTTATAAATATTATCAAAGAATGCCACACCAAACTGAGATAAAACTCTTAACAAATAACATTTATTTTTCTTTTACATATGTATTTCACAGCCTAAATACCACACTGCCTTCAGAGAAAGGTGCTTTGATGCCATTATATGTTACTATTTACTGCACAGGCATTAAACATTCTCATTAACATGATGAGACAATTTGCTGGTAAACATTTAAACACACAGACACTGGTTTCAATATTTCAAGAACATATGTTTGGTCATAACCAAGAAGTACATCAAAATATGACAACATTGGCTAATATTTTTCAAGCAAATAATATTTAACTCTGCATAGTTTATACAATAGGCTGTGATAATAAATAATATCACCAATCTCATCAACTATTGGCCACAAAAAGCCTAACATTCATTTTAATTATGATATGAAATGCTCTACTGGTGTAGTTTCAACATAGCCTTCAAATGTTGTGGGTGTTTAACCTTGAAGAGTGAAAAGAAAAAGTACTAAACTGGACTAAAAAAAGAAGTATTAACTTGGTATGATTTGGTTAACTACAAATATGTCATGTCCAACTATTACATTCCTAACATGAAGGCAAATATTTAAATAGAAAAACTAGCAGTCCAAAAAACGTGAATGTGCAAACTGTGAGGAAAACATTGCATTTAAATTTGCACTCATTTGCAAATTACAGTACTAGCTCAGTATAAACACTAACAGGAAAAATATTCAGCAGGAAAGAATGGGAACAACCTCTCACAGCAGAGAACTAGTCACTGAACATGGCTCCAAAGCTTAGAGTGTTTCTGGTGACCTGGAGCTTCAAACTCCTTATGACTGTTCTTCATTCAACAAAGGAGACTGCAGGCATGCTACAATCAGTGGTAAGAATAGGAAGAAAAACCTGAAACAGCAACATTTTCTTCCTAGATTTGGTGCAAACGTCTTCTCATTATTATAACTTAGTTACAGGCTAACTTCTAACCTTGATTGTTTTCTGAGTCAGGTTTGCTAAATGCTGTGAAGAATAGCTACCTTCATACAATACTAGGTTTTTGCTTTATTTAAATATTGTCAGCATGATAAAAGGTTACATGCACAGTCATTCTACCAGCCCACATAGGCACAACTCGGCCTAACACTCACCTTCGATCAGATTCTACACAGAGATTCTCTGTATTGTTTTCAGTGGGTAAACAACTGCTTGGAAAGCAGAAATGCCTAATAATTTCTGCAGGGTGTTTTTAACTGAAGTGTTTATAAAAATAAAGCCCCAACCTTTAAGCCTACAGAATGTCAAGAATTCTATGAGGGATGTTAAAAGCACTGGGCAAAACCCTGGTTTTCAATGTCCCGTCTGCCCCACAGGAGAAGATCCGGTTGCCCTGGGTGATGTTGATCTGCATGACTCCAGCCCCCAGGTTCCTGAATATGGACTGTTTAGCGTGTTCATTTTTAAATGAATGAATTAGGCCATGGCCTGTCAATCTCCAAACCTAGTTTAGAGGAAAACGTGAAAACAAAAAGTGTAAGTCTTTTCAGAAAGAGATGAGAAACTTTCAAAAACATGGCCTTCACTTACGTTCTCCCAACCCAAATGACCTCTTTAAAGCCCAAACTTCCCCCTCAACTACCTCCTTCCCAACAGCTTATTTAATAGAAACACCACTCAACAGGGCTCATTTACTATCCTTACAGTTCCCTGTACCTTCTTTCAAATTCCTTTTTTTCACATCCTCTTATTTCATATTAACCATATATAACCCCATCTCTAGTTCAATTAAATACATTCCTAACATACTAAGCTTTGGCCCTGGGGCAGTATAAAAGAACAGTACTGCCTCACTTATCTGGAAACCTCAACTGTGCAAAACAGAGTCAGGGACTGGAGACAGAAATGGGGAGAGGGGAGGAGGTCCCCAGAAACTCCATGCGTTAATTAAACACATAGAGTTCCTTAAAGCTTTTTAATGACCTGAGAGTATACTGAGTTCATCTGGTTTTCTAGGTCCTAACAAGAACCACACAGAAGGAAGGAGGAAAGGAAGCAAGAGACAGACAGTGTTCACACAAAGAGGGTGGTGAGTTTTTTTGCTGTGGTTCCCCTTCCCAATCAGCCTTGATAGAAGATAAACATAAAAGCACATTTGCACATCTCTCATACCCACTCACCTTGATGTTACCTTCTGCTGAACCTGTAGTAAAATACTCCTCACAGGGGTCGAGAGCCAGTGCCTTAATAGCAGAGTCATGCGCCTGGAATGTGTGCATTAGCTGTCTCTGCCTGATGTCAAAAATGCAGATGTATCCTTTCCTGCCTCCAGATATGAGGAGTTGCTGTTTTGGTGCATACTGAAGCACCGTGGCACCATGATCGTGGCATGTGAAACCTGAAGAGAAACATCAAGAGCCTTTCCCAAACCATGTCTACTTTGGCACTGCTGGTAATTTTTAAATACAGATTTCAGTAATACAGAAATTACTGCCACAGTTTCCCTTCTAAATTTCTATAATCATGATCAAAGTAAAAAGACTGCAAGCACTGACAGGAAAAAACTTCTTATTCATAACCTCAGTACGAAAACACACATACACACAGGAAGTCTAAGCTCTAACTAAGCTATACTGTCTCCTAAGAATGCAGAAGCCAAAATACAGAGGAGAACAAGCTTCTCAGTGATACTCGATGTCTTTACTAATACCCACCAATGACAAGTATTCACCCTTTCACAGTCCCTCTCCATATATAAAGCCTCATCAAAAACTAGAGCGCAGGGAACCATATTTAATATCCTGTGATAAACCATAATGGAAAAGAATGTAGGTACAACTGAATCTCTTTGCTATATAGCAGAAATTAACATTGTAAATCAACTATTCTTCTTAACGAAGTAATTAAAACTACACTAGTGTGAAAACGCCCAGCTACAAATTAAGAAGCTATCCTTCCTGGGACTCTCTGCATTCTAATATGATTAAAGCCTTAATTTAAAAGACGTTAATAATTATTCACTAAAAAAAGAATTTTTCAATCAAAATTGAAAATTACATCTCTCAAATAATACATCTTCATCTTAAACCTTTTTTTTTTTAAGTCCACCTAGCTTTGTTTAACTCAAAACTTACTAGAGCTTTGAGCATTTTTGGTGGCGTTGTGTGGAAAACTGATCTTTTGGATGGCAATCTGGAAACATGTCACAAAAGGAATAATGTTCAATTGGCATTGTTCATACTTCTAATTCATCATAAGGTTAACTTTCATTTTACGGTTAGGTTTAATTCTTTAAAATATGATCTCATTTCTGTTGAGCTCAATAAATACTTTGCCACTAAATCCTTCAACAGCCTTGACTCTGCGACCATATGGACTAAAGCCCCTCTGTCCCTCAGGCCCCTCTGTCCGTGGGATTCCACAGGCAAGAAAACGGGAGTGGATTGCCATGACCTCCTTCAGGGGATCTTCCCAACCCAGGGATCGAACTCTTGTCTCCTGTGACTGCTGCATTGGCAGGTGGGTTCTTTACCACTGGCACCATCTGGGAAGACTTGTTAGTAGCACCACTCCCCATACTATATTTTCTGAAGGGAATACAACACAAAGATTATTCTAGCCTAGCTGGATGTCTGTGACCATACATAGTTACCTCAGCAAGCCAGCCAGCATTCCAGTTAACTTTTAGAATTTTATTCATTCTATATATTTCTCCATTTTTAACCCTTGAACAAACTATACACACTGAACTTACTAGTTAAAACCAGGAAAGCACTCTTTCATAGCATAATGAAAATCGAAGAGTTGACTCACCATGAATGAGGCTGTTTCCGGGTGTTATCAATGTGTCCCAGAGGCATACATTTCTAATAAAAATACATCATAGATAAGTTGTTCTAAGTCATCACTGGGATCAACTATGTCTTTACATCAAATATTTTCACTTATTGAGTCTTATGGTTTTTTGGTTCACTTACATTTATAAAGCAGTGATTCTCAACTAGGATGAGGGTAGAGGTTAGGACTGAGAATATATCTCTTCCAAGAGTCTATCCTTTTCAAACTACAGGGTTCTGTGTCTCACATGGTCCCACCTGACTCGTCCCCATCTCATCTCTTTTCCATTATTACTCCAGGGAAAATGAGACATTATTTCCTGAGTAGAAGAGACACTTCTCTATCCCTGGGCATCAACACCACAGGGAAATGAGAGGTATCGTTCATGGGCACATGCTGCCAATGAAAACAATCGAAGGCAAAGAAAATGTTGAGAATGCTACAGAGTCTCAAAAATCTGCCAGTATTTAATACCAGTTAAAAAGAATTCCACATACTTATTAGTAGATTACATTGGGAGTAATTTTGGCCTGTTTCTGATAAGGAAAACTGCTCAAAAGAATTTGTAACAAAGTTTTTGTATTTCTGAGGTTGAAAAACCTGACTAAATATAGAAATCCATACTTTCTAGCAAGAGTGCCTTTCTGCCTACAATAGGCTTATTCCTGGTTTGCATCTTTGTCAACCCACCTGTTGTCATTGGAGTGTCCAGATGTGGCAACTAGACTTGAAGAGGTAACAAATGCAAAGTCACTTGTGGCTTTACTGTGGCACTGCCAGCTCTGTGGGGACGAAGTGCAGCTGCTGTTATGTCAGAACCCAGTAAGATGTGGTAAACACACACACACACACCTCTGCTAATAATTTACTACATGCAAAAGCTGGAGACAGTTTTTAAAATCTAGAATAAAGAGTAAATGATAGGATTTGCTGTCATCTGCACATTATTTGGCTAATATCAAACAAGCTAGTAAAAACAACCAACTTTTTTTAAGATTATGTAACAAAGGGATAGAACAAGTACATGAATTTAAGCAAGCAATTTAATTAAGGGCCCAGGCAATTTTAGTGCTTATCTCAAATACATTTAATAAGCTTTAATAATATTAAATCAAAACAAACAGCCACCACCCAAAGAGGAACAACTCCTATATGCCCATCTAGTCTTAGACCTGAAGGACTCAAGTCAAACTATAACCTTAATACCACCTCTGTGGGCCCTGCCTTTACTCCAGGTAAACAGCAATAATAAAAAAACAAAGTAAAAGTGGTCCTGCAAAATAATGCACAGGTTTAAGGTTGCCCAAGACTGCCTGAAGATGTTCCAGAGCTGTAGCAAACCACTTACGGAGACAGACATGACTCTCCTTTTTGGATCAGGTGTGGAAGAACAGAAACTTGGAGGTGAGGAGTCAGGAAAAGGAGCAGGGTATTTAAAATAAAACAGACATTTTTCCCTTTGGAATTATTTTGGTATATTACAGAAACGACAAAGACCAGAGGGTAGATTGAAGGTCACTTCCACTTCTATAAGGATTTTATGACACAGTCTATATGTATTAATTTAAGAGAATCATCTCCAGACATGCTCAGCTGCATCATCAAATGACTGAAACAGGATTTGGATTAATGGATGAAGTCGCCTATGGGGATTGGTTATTTTAAAATCTAGTAATATTCTGGAGCAAACTGGCATGCATGGAACTGTCTGGTTCTTATTACAGTACCTAAAATGAATCACTATAAAATTCTATCATTAGGAAGTTACAGATTTCAAAATGGATGAAAGTATAATAAAAATGTATCTTAAATAGTACTACACACAGGGAAGGCCCCTAAAAATTTTCAAATACAATGATCATCCTTGAGGCTGTGCAAACCACAGTTTTGGTTATTCTGATCTAGAAGGAGGGCAATGATGGGTGCTGGGCTACGGTTCCTGGCAGAGTGGTCCCTTTCCCAAAAGATCTACCAGTGGGATTTGCTGTCTGAAACAAACACTTCACAAACAAGGCAGCCTCTGCATGTACCCTGGGAATACTGAGTGATACTTACCATGTAAGGTTTAGGATTTGACGCAGTTTGGTTTACTTGCCAGATACTCAGAAAACCCTCTCCATCTGCAACACCACACTGTAAGAATAGTGTGAATATTAAACACAGCTTCTGAGTAGCTATGTCAAAGTTAAAATCACTTATCAAGAGGAGAGTCACTCAGTCCCACTTTACCAACATCCTGCCTGTACGTATGTTCCTGCTGCTGTAGTTCTCAGTCCAGTCTCTCAGTCGTGTCCGACTCTAGATTGCAACCCTGTGAATTGCAGCACGCCAGGCCTCCCTGTCCATCATCAACTCCCGGAGTTTACCCAAACTCATGTCCATCGAGTCAGTGATGGCATCCAGCCATCTCATCCTCTGTCATCCCCTTCTCCTCCTGCCCTCAATCTTTCCCAGCTCAGGGTCTTTTCCAATGAGTCAGTTCTTCACATCAGGTGGCCAAAGTATTGGAGTTTCAGCTTCAGCATCAGTTCTTCCAATGAATATTCAGGACTCATTTCCTTTAGGATGGACTGGTTGAATCTCCTTGCAGTCCAAGGGACTCTCAAGAGTTTTCTCCAACACCACAGTTCAAAAGCATCAATTCTTCAGCGCTCAGCTTTCTTCACAGTCCAACTCTCACATCCACACATAACCACTGGAAAAACCATAGCCTTGACTAGACGGACCTTTGTTGGCAAAGTAATGTCTCTGCTTTTTAATATGCTGTCTAGGTTGGTCTCAGGAAACCCCAAGTACTGCAGATATCCTGCCACCTTTTAAAGGCTTTTCCATGCCTATTTCACTGCTTTATTCCAAATTTCTGTAGTATAATTTAGGGGGGAAAAAAAAACCTGGTTTCTCTCAGGTGCCTAACTTCACACAGGGGCACCATCAATACATGCAACAAAAACAGAATTCTTTACAATCACAGAATATTTAGTGTATCTGTAAGTGGATAATTAGTTGATCCACACAAAAGTCTGTGGATTTATGCTCTTATTGAGAGCCAAAGGGCTATATAAACAAACACCAAACTGCCTCAGTTCAGTTGTTCACTGTATCCACCCTCTGTGACTCCATGGACAGGCTTCCCTGTCCATCACCAACTTCCAGACCTTGCTCAAGCTCATGTCTATCGAGTCAGTGATGCCATCCAACCATCTCATCCTCTGTCATCCCCTTCTTCTCCTACCTTCAATACTTCCCACCATCAGGGTCTTTTCAAATGAGTCAGTTCTTTGCATCAGGTGGCCAAAGTATTGGAGTTTCAGCATCAGTCCTTCCAATGAATATTCAGGACTGATTTCCTTTAGCATGGACTGGCTGGATTTCTTTGCAGTCCAAGAGACACTAAAGAGTCTTCTCCAACACCACAGTTTAAAAGCATCAATTCTTTGGCGCTCAGCTTTCTTTATAGTCCAACTCTCACATCTATCTATGACTACTGGAAAAACCATAGCTTTGACTAGACAGACGTTTGTCAGCAAAGTGAAGTCTCTGCTTTTTAATATGCTGTGCAGGTTGGTCACAGCTTTTCTTCCAAGGAGCAAGTGTCTTTTACTTTCATGGCTGCTGCCAACATCTGAAGTGATTTTGGAGCCCCCCAAAACTACACTGCCTGCTAAGCTTAAATTTATAGTGACTGAATTTGTTTTTAGATGTAGCTTTATTAGCCATTTATTCATAAATACCCACACTTATTTTCCGATGAATTTAGTAGTAACCCCCTAGAACTAACCTTGTTGCCCTGTGAATTAAAATATAATCTGGTGACTCTTGCATTGCCGGCTTGGCGGAAACAGACAAGCTGCTGAGGTCGTGTCCACTCAAACATTCGTACACTGCCATCCTGAGCACCTGTAAGATCTGAGACACAAGAGGAAAAGCAAAAACTTAAGACATAAAGCTACAGAAAGGGTTCCATTGCTTCCAATTCTATAAGCCAGCTTCAGAATGGTAGAAGCCACTCACAGTTCTTTGTTGATGAATAAAACACTTACAGTACTGATGGACTGGGTGTGACGTCATTCTTTTAACATTATGGAGATTTCTTTTCATAAGCTTTAAAAGAAGATGAAAATGAATTTATATTGTGGCATCACAGAAGAGATAAGGAAGGATATGCTTCAGGCCACATCTAATTCTATAATTTAACATTTATTCTCTCACACTGGATTATTACTAAAATAAACCCTGCTGTGGATTTTCTGACCCCCTAAATACATGACACTTGTCTGAACAGGCTGGGGAAGCACAGTCACTTGATGGCTTGGCCCTGGTCTGTGTGGACTGTGAGGACACCGAGCGGCTTCATCTATGGATCAAGGGAACTCTCCTCCAAGTGCCCGTCCCTGAGGACAATCAGAACTATCTCCAGATTCTTCAGAGCAGAACATGAGAATGGGACCCCTTGACTACCATGATTAACAATAATGTTATTGGTGCACTTTTCAAACACAGAGTAGACACGAATTCCTTTCTGTCTCTGTTTACCACCATGTGCCTCTCAGTTTGCTCATTTATAAAATGCAAATCACCTAGGTTGTTATGAGAAAAAAAAAAAGCATGCACCTGAGACAAACTCATAGCATGCTAGCTATCGTCACTGTGGTGTACTAACTACTGGTCAGGGCTCAGATCTGCAGCCCACCATTCCTATTTCAAAGTCACTTAAACCTATTTTTGAGTGAGTCCATATCCAGAAACCATACCTAATAGTAAATGACATACCACACTAGCTCCAGTGCTAGTCTGTCCACTGCCCAGCCATGGCAGAGATGAAGATGGATGCACCTGACTTGCTGAATAGGATGTTGCAGTGGGTTGATAAAGAGTTGTAGTGGAACCACGGTAATCAATATCATCTGAACTGTGGAAAACATTCATGTGTTACTGTGAAAGTTCCATTTTTCAACACAAATTCCAATTACAGACCTTTTTATCTACCCAAAGGACAGTCTCTATTTTTAAAAAATAAAATGAATAAATATCCATGAGGAAAACTTAGGTACAAGTCCTAATCATCGCCAGTTTTAGTACTGGTTAACTTTTTGCATTTAGGCAAAATGTAAGTTAAATGTTTGGGGGAATTTTGTTGTTGTACAAATTAGAGCAAATGTTTGTTTTGAAGTATTTAATACAGATTGGCTTTTTATCCTGTATAGAAAAAGATTGTATGTTCTCAAGTACAGATACCCATTTATAAAATTCATACATTTTAAAGAAATCTGAGTTAAAAGTTTTCCTAGAGTGAGGTATTAGTTATCACATTAAAATGTTAATTTTTAATTGTTATATAACACAGTTCCATCTATCCTGAAGTATGACTGCAACTTAGTTATATTCTATACTAACAGGTGAGAACCAGAACAGTGGAAGAGGCTATCCTGGCACCATTCCCAGTATATAAATATAATTTCCAAGAGTCTGGAGAAAAGAAGAGGGAGGGCAAACGTGGAGGAGACACCCCAAAATAGGAAAGTGTTCCTGCACTCTTGGTGCAGTGTCCAGAGTTTTACTGAAAAGTAAGGCTGTCTACATTTTTACCTTTAAAAAAAAAAAAAAGGTATGCTTATAAGGAGAAAAGAAGAAACACTGAAAATTAGTAAATATGACTCAGTCTACTTAATATATTTGTATATTCTGCTTTTTACAGTAATTATCCGAATCAGCTAAATTTATTTACCACTGTGTAAATTTCTGACATTTCTTTGGAGTTAAATGTCAGTAATTAGCATTAGGCTTTGAGGATTTTTCTGACTCAAACCCTAGGAATAGCTCAGGGTCTAATGGAAGAAGTAGGAGTACTTTGTACACTGAAGTAAAGGAGAGCCTTTTATTGGTAGCTAAACCAATTATGTTTGTCTCCTTCTCAAATGAAGGGAGAGAGACACACATAGTTTTCAAGACAATTCAAATCACAAGCATAACCATTTAATAGACTCTTTGAAGAAAGCTATATTTAAAATTGACTACTATACCCCATGCAAAATGTTTTTGGTGTTAAAAATAAATAAATAAATTGACTACATAAGGTAAGCAAACCTTTTGGATTCTCTGTCATATTCTTCTCCAATCCATATGTATGATTGACAGGCCAGTAGAGAAGTAATATCGAGCTCTTGTACATCATGTGTTGAAGCCAAAACAATTTCATTACAGTTTGCCTATAAAGCAAAGGCAGAGTCAATAACTAAGCAATTTCACTAAATCAAAGTACTACATTCTTCATAATGACTGAAGCATTTACCTTATTAATGGAAAACGCCATGATCATATCCGACTCTTTATGAATGATTTTTGCCTTTCCGCCTGGATAGCCCAGATCTGCTTCAACCTACAAGACACATGTCAGCAGTTTTAGTTGTCACAGCACAGCTTTATAAAGATACACGTATATCCCACAAAACTTTAAAGGACAAGAAGAAAATGTAGCAGCAGCAAGAAAGAAGGTACCAGTAATTTTAGTGTGTTGATAATTAAACGTGGAATTAGCTTTGATTCTCTGATGCCTGTAATCACCCCAATTACAAAATTTCCATTTGATTACAGGATACTGAGTAACTGTCACAAAAGATTAGCTAACATAATTTTCATTAGTGTTTATAACAGAAAATGTGTCTCTTGTCTCTTCCCAAAGTGCACAAAGATACAGCAGCAAGAATGTGAGAGAAAAAGACACAGAAAGACAATGGAGTCATGTAAGAAATGAAGTATTTTTAAATAAGGGTGATGAGATAGGAGTAAGAAGTTGGAGAGAAGAACAGTTAGAAAGGAATGAAGGAGATGGATGAGAGGAAAGCGTTATGCTTAGAGTCACAGGTGACAGGAAGGAAACAAGAGGCAGAATCAAGAAGGAGGAAACATAAAACAATCATGCTTTAGAATAGATTTTGAAAAGGGACAGAAGTGAAGATGGGACAGGAAGCAACAAGGAGAAGAACCAACTGCAAGAGAGCTCAAGCCTGACACAGTGGAGCACCTCCTACCCTGTGCCACTGAGGTGTGTGGGAGCAATGAGCACTCTGACTAGTTAGCCAGCTGGGCAGATCATGGTTAGTATCAGAGATGCGGGGTTAGCTCCTTGAACTTTAAAGAATGAGCTAAATTTGAGAGCATGGAACACTACCTTGATGTGGCAATCTTCTGCTACGCAGTTTTGTTTGACCTGCTCCACATGTTCTTCTATAGACTTAAACAACACCACATCGTCACAAATGCAAAACATACGCATGAAACGGAATTGTAAAAAAAAAAAAAAAGAAAATCTTCAAATTGAAATGGACACTCCATCACTTAAAGATGGTAAAAATGATTTTACAAGCACAACATTAAGAATTAAACTGAGTAAAATGTGATATCAGATAAAACACAACACAAAACATGCAAAATTTATGTATCATACATTTAAAAGCAATTTCAAAACAAAAATTCATTAAATTCATTATTTGTATGTCAGTTATATAACTTGGAAGTTCTAACTGTAAACTCAAAAAAACCCAAAATTTTGAAAAATAAAACCTATTTATACAAGCAGATGCATTCTCTACTATATAGATTCCTATCCTTATAGGCGTTTATTTCAAGTAAAAAATGAAAACTTTTCCTAAACACAGATTAAAAGTACTGATATTTATTTCATTCTTACTCAGAAGGAATATATCCATGAAGAGAGATTCAAGGATTAAAATTCACATCAACCATTTACTACACATAATCTTGGATTTTTCTCCTTACAAGTACATGTTTGATGAGCTAAGACTTGGTAAAGAAATCACACAAATAACTTTGCTCCTGGTTGATGACGGAGCCATTAGGGATGCCTACAATCAGAAGTGGTATTTCTGCTCTACTGTGGAAACCTCTGAAGGTTTCATCGCAGCAACATATTCCTCCTAATACCAAAACTTCCTGAGTGCCTGCTTCTCTAGCCAACATGCCCAACACCCCACGCTTTGTGACTGCCCGAGGGCTGCTGCAGCTGACGCTGAAGGAATGGGACATGTGTGCAGAGGGTGACTCAGCAGAAGCCAACTGCTGAAGACCCTATCTACCTTTAATCAAGGGGCTAGGCTTCCCACACGTACCGATTTCACAAAGACTTGTTTTGTAGAGTAGTCTCTAACATACTCAGTGAGTAAACATATCTTCTAGTGATTCTAAAATTTCAGCATTTCTCAGAATTTTATTTTTATTGTGATTTAAAAAAATTAGCCAACATTTTAGCATTCTTAGGATTATTTTGTCAATTTTGGTAATTAATTCACTAGATTTACCAAACATATAGACCACCAATATCCTATTTAATAATCAAAAAAGATAAACCACTCTTATTATATGGGTAGTTTTAATAAATTTTGCATATTTCTGAATTAAATTACCAATTTCATTTTGTCCTAACAGCCTTAACATTGTTTTTATAATGTTTTTTCATAAATGAAAACCATTTTTTCAGCAGATCTGTGCTTTCAACACAGTAGCCACTAACCATATGTGGCTGTTTAAACAAAATTAAAAATTCAGTTCCTCAATCACACTAGCCATATTTCAGCTGCTCAATAACCACATGTGGCTGATGACTACTATACTGTAAAGAACAGATACAAATTTCCATCATCACAGAAAGTTCTACTGGAGAGTACTGAACAAGACACTGGGCTTCGGAGGTGGCACAGTGATAAAGAGCCACTTGCCAATGCAGTAGACACACAAGGTGGGGGTTCGATCCAGGGTGGGGAACATCCCCTGAAGGAGGGAATGGCAACCCACTCCAGTATTCTTGCCTGGGAAATTCCAGGGACAGGGGAGCCTGGTGGGCTATAGTCCATGGAGTCACAGTCAGACACGACTGAGCGACTGAACACGAAGCACGAACAAGATACTGATTTCATTCAACAATTTAAATTCAAAGGTACAAAAGGGTACGTGATAAAAATTCTTCCATGTAAACCCCCAGCCACGTACTTCCCATGCTGGAGCCAACCAACACTTACATAAAGAGCATTTTAAGAAATGTTCCATTTATGTCTGTCCCACATCCCTGTACCTGGAGAGCCTCTTCTGGTAGAAAAACAGAAAAGTACATACAGCTTGGCCTGCTGATTCCAAGAGCATAGAGATGGAGGGACACAGAGAAGTGGAGGTAAGGGGCAGAATCAGGGAGACTTTTGTTAAGAATGAGGGAAACCAGAAAGGAGACAACAGATCCTGAATCTCAAGACAAGTACTGAGGGTCCAATCAACCTTGACCCTGGCTTCCCACAGCACTCTGAGGCTGATGATTCAACAAAACAAAACTGCCAGAAACCTTATGAACAACTAAAGCATACTTTTAAGAAATCAGTCAATAATTTGAAGAACTAACACTCAGAAAATTGATCCTTCAATAAACTGGCTTGAACTGGCTTTCTGTGAATAACAGAGCTCTAATTAAGCAGTATCTTTTATCTTAAATCTATTTCTTAGACTTTCTATATCTTACTTTATGGGATTTGGACTCAGTATCACTATCGAAAATGCAGTAAACAACAGATTAAATGAGAGGAAATGAATTTAGCTCTGGGGTTCCCTCAACAAAACCCTACATCAATAATTTCCATACCATTGGGGTCTTTTGTTATCAAAAAAGCTTATAAGACACAAAAGAATCCCTATACTTCATTCCTCCAGTTCCTCACTTAAGTACATAATTTTTAAATCCACAGAAAAAATAAATGACTGTTGACCAGAACTGACCACAATGGCCATCCAAGTGAGTGAATGATTAGTGAAAAGAATGAGTTTGGTTCTGATGCCATAGGCATGGGGAACATTTGAGAGGCAATTCTATTTTCTGCCTTGGGAAACTAAACCACATGGTTAGTTTCCCTCTTGGTGTGAAATATAATTCATTTTTCTTTTCTCACTGTTTTTGCCAAATCTTTAATCACATCTTACACTCAGAACACTCTTCAAATTGCTCATTAGCTCATTAAATAACCAAATGGACTGAAATGCTTATATAAACCGTCTGCGTACCCCTCATTTTATAACGAGATCGTTTTAAGGTCGAAAGCACCACTCTCTCAAATTCATGATTCTTCTTGAACCCTGTATGGCATTACATTACTAACTTATATTTAGCTTAAAAATCACCATGCAATGTAGAATCTCTGCCTCACTTTTTAAAAGTAATTTCCTTCATCTCACATTTGGTATTTCTGTAGTTTAATCTCTCTCACAAAATTATCTTGAGTTTGTTGCTTCTACAGTTTATCCTGTTCATTTCTAAATGCTAAGTAAATAAAGGGTTATGCTGTATTTTCAATTAAATGATATTTGGAGAATCATAGAGTATACTCATTTATATATTAAATTCCCTAAGCCATCCCTCACAATGTTTGTTACATGTAAAATCCCAATGGCAAATATTAGAAAGGACTTATCAACTTTCATTTAATTATACAGGATTTATCCAAGGACCTATGTTGTTTCATTGTTATGAAATAAAAATTATCTGAAGTTTGGTACAATGTTACCTATGATGTATGAAAGATAATGAGTTAAACCAAAAGTAAATTTCAAATAAATCAAGCACTAGAATCATTAGAAATGTTAAAACTAAATGAAAATTATGAGAGATTTTTTTTTCCCCATAATACCTCACTCTGCTTTCTTTTCTTAGTGAAAATATATCTCATGAATGTCTCTTGAAGTACTTCTTGTTTAACAAGGAAATGCCAAAGTCGTTTGACTGGAAGTGCAGAAGAATCCCGGGATCTAGTTAAAAATAAAAAAAACAAAAACAATGTATCACACTATTTTAGTATATAGAAAATGTTTCATTATTTGCAGATAATTTTTTTAAACCTTCATTATTGCAAAGAAAATATAGCATTAAGCTCAACAAAATTTAATGTTTCACTTTGAATTTTTAGTTCTATAAACTGTTCCTTCATCTGGCAATTAATTCTCTAATTGATGATTCTCCAAATGGACAAGCTGAGCTGAGAGTCAAATGAATCTCTTTTTATTCTCTTTTCAAATTATCCTTTAGGTTGGATCTGATGGTTATAGCATATCACCAATGAATATAAAGTCCCACATTTAATTTTTAATAGCCTAACAAACTAAAAAGCCTTGCTCTTTCAAGTTTATGAGCAATACTCTACATCATGGCCAGCTGCCTCAAAAACAGGATGCTGCTTATCAAAAGGGGCTTCCCAGGTAGCATTAGCGATAAAGAACCCATCTACCAAAAGACAAGAAATAAGAGGTTTGATCCCTGAAGGAAGGGATGGCAACCCATTCCAGTATTCTTGCCTGCAAAATCCCATGGACAAGGATCCTGGTGGGATATAGTCCATGGGCCAGTAAAGAGTCAGACATGACTAAAGTGACTTAAGCACATAGCACACAGATGAACAGACAGAAGATCAAAACATGAATAAAAAAACCTTACTGTGTTTAGCATTAAATTACAGACAAAAGGTCAGTAGCATCTTATGTGCATATGTAGACTGTTATCCCAAAGCATTTAAGACTTCCTAAAATGATGACAAAAATAAAGGTTTCTTCCTGATTATAAAATTGTCTATTGAAGTATACGTAATAGAGGAAAAATAATTTTCTATCCAGAATTCAGATATTTTCTTTGGCATATACTGCTAGAAACAGGATTGCAAATTCAAGGTCATGCATGGTTTAAAGGCTACTGGCATAATATTGTGCCAAACTGTCTTCCAGAAAGGTTAAGCCAAGCTACCCTTATTAGCATTATAAGAGAATTCTTACTTGAATGGAGTATTTTCAGGTTCTAGCATTGCTTTATTTCGAAGACTAGCTGGTCCAGCTCCAACTGAAAGGTCAGTTGGATATGTGTTGATATAGTTGGGGGGAGGACCTTCAAAATGATCCATTTTCTCTTGTAAGATCTGCTCCCAATTCTCCAAGTTTTTAATCACAGCAATACCTAATGGTGATGTTACAGGCAACTCTAAAATGTAATAGGATATATTTTACTTTGATTAAAGATGTTGACCATCCCCACATATTTACAAAATCCAAATTGTTAGAGCCAAAACATCTGAAAATAGAAATAAATCTGAAAATGTTAATCTAACATCATTTGGATTATTAATGCTTTGAACAAAAGACCAGCCTTCTAATATGAGCTGAGAAAATGTTCCGCTTCTACAGGCTGGTTTCCTGCCTTTTCTTCCAACCTTCCAAGTAGTCAGTAATTCTTGCCATGTGAACTAAAAACCACACACTGGAACCTAAGATAAACAAGACACCTCATAACATCTCCAATGCAGTTTTTTTTTTTTCAGTTCTTTTATATGGATAAGAAACTTGGTAATTATTAGCATTAATTTTCAAATTCCAAACTTACCAGAAAATTCCAATCCAGCAATGGGAAAGAAATTCCTGACATTGTGAAGTGCAAGCTTAACCATTGTCAAATGTAGAAGAGCCCAGCTGTTCGAACAGAATAAAAAAAATTCACCTTAACTGAAAACTAAAATCATGAGAACATAGTACTGTGTCAATTGTTTGGCCCAATCTCCCACCCAGAAAATAAGCTGTTTTTTCCTAACCATTTACTATTAAAAAAAAATAGTACTTTTGCAGTACAGTATCTGAAAATAAAAGATATGCAACAATGGAAAGGGTTTTATTACACAGCCATATGGAATCTAACAGCATATCAATAAATTACGTATTTTTTTCTCACTAAAAATTTTTTGCCAGCTATTCTTTGAAACAAGATGTGAAATACTCTACTATCTAGCAATTTACCTCAAAAGTAAAGAATTCCTAACCTGAAAGTATAAGTCAATTTTTGTATAAATCCATGATATAACAGTAATGTTGCTTAAAACCAGTAATATCAGGAATTTTTACAAAAGAAAAGGCAGAAAGAAAAAGAAGAAAGCCTCATTTACCTATAGGAGTTAGGGTCTTGGTGCTCCTGTATCTGTATATCTGAAAAAAAAGCATCATCTTCTTCTTCATCACTATGAATGCTTTCATCAGAATCATATATAACTCCACTATCAGACAAAGGGAGAAATGGCTGCAATAAAATGTGAAGTTATTTTTGAATGTATAATTGGGTTATTTTTATCCTAACTTAATAATGAGCCACTTAATAAAGTGGTGTCAATTAAAATTTTCTTTTGAAAATTATACTAGACCTGGGAAAGTCAAGAAACCAAGTTAAAACTCTCAGATTCAATAACAGCTACATACAACACAAATATTTTTTAAATTAATAGTCTTTTTCCTATATATCAGCAACAACTAGTTCAAAAACTCTGAAGAAAAAAAAGTAATTAAGAAACATAATACCAAAGGAAAACCTTGATGAAAACTGTGAGAGCTACGGTGAAGGAAATTACAAATCCCTTTAAAATCTAAATAAGGAGACTGAAGCATTAAAAATAATGATTCTTTAATTTATGTGTTTTAGGTAATTGCAATAAAAATTTCCACAGGGATTTCTTTCCCTTTTTTGAAACTTGATAATGACTGTAAAGTACACAGGGAAGAAAAAAATAGGTAAGATTAGCTGAGAAATCTGTCTAAAGTGAAAGATAAGGTTTCTTAGTGAATATTAAAATCAGTAATTAAAACAAGTACAGTCTAGCAATTGATCCATGGGAAAATATAGTCCAAGAAGAGTATATAAATAAGAAATTAATCGTATGACACAGGTAACATCTTAAGTTGTTGGGAGGGAAGGAAAGACAACTACTTGTAAGGGTGGGAAGAGAGGATAAGGAGGGCACTAAAGTCTGATTCTCACTTCACTCTAGATGAACAGGAGAGTTAAAAGTTAAAAAGAATGAGGAGGAGGAGGGAACAAAGGAAGAGGAGAAGATAACAAAAGCAAACATTTATTAGTGGGAAGAACTTTGTTTAAAAACAATGTAACATTATTTTATAAAAGTATGAATAGACATGACTAAATAAACTTCTTAAAACTTCTGTATGTTAAAAACACAAACAATTAAAAAGCAAATAAACTGGGAAAAGTATCACAAGTAAGATAAATTGCTAATATCCTTAATAAATAGTTCATTCAAAGTAAGAAAAATATTACAGTTCTAATAGATAATTTAGTTAAGAACATGAAAAGTCAGTTCCTCAAAGTAGAAAACCTAATGGCTGTAGATTCATTAACATTTTTATATCACTATAACAAGAAATAAAAATTTAACCAAATTGACAAAAATGAAAAAGGAATACTTAATGACAGTAAAGTCATATGTGTGCTCACTATTCTCAGAGTATAAATCAGTAATCTGGAGATATATATCAAAAGCCTTTGACCCAGTACTTCTTAATTACATAATCAGAATGTGAATAGGCTTTTCAAAACAGATTATTAATCTCAGCATTATTTATAAAAATGAAAAAATAAATATAGCAAAAGGCTAATAGGAAAAATGTAAACTATAACATACTCACCAAACTGAATAGTTATTTCATGTGATTCACATTTTGAGATAGATTCTTAATACCTATTTTTTTAATAATTTTTAAAAATTCAACATTTGATCAGCTAAGTCAAAATGTGATCCTTTAAAAGGACACACTGTCTATGCAGCAACAGCTCCAAAGTATTTTTGGGCAGTTTGATACCTTTTATATCTGAAGTAGCCTTACCAGAAAAGAGAAAATCTAAAATTGACAAAGTAGTATTTTTAAGACTTCCAAATGATAAATGATTTTAACAAACAAAATTTGCCTCAAACTAATAAACTTAAAATCTGTAGGGCAAATAAAAATGCCCCCTTCCTTTTGAACCTCCTTCCCACTTGCCACCACATCCCACCCTCTAGGTTATCACAGAGCACCAGTTTGAGCTCCCTGCACCATACAGCAAATACCTACTGGCTATCTATCTTACATATGGTAATATGTTTCAATACTACTCTCTCCATTCATTCTACCCTCTTCTTCATTCACTGCGTCCACAAGCCCATTTTCTATGTCTCCATTGCTGCCCTGCAAATAGGTTCAGCAGTAACATCTTTCTAGATTCCATATACACGCATTAATACAAGATATTTTTCTCTTTCTGACCTACTTCACACTGTAAGATAGGCTCCAGGTCCATCCACCTCACTAGAATTGACTTGTATGTGTTCCTTTTTATGACTAAGTAATACTCCATTGTATTCATGTACCACAACTTTATCCATTCATCTGTCGATGGATACCTAGGCTGCTTCCATGTCCTGGCTATCATAAGTAGTGCTGCAGTGAACACTGGGGTACATGTATCTTTTTCAATTATGGTTTGCTCAGGGTATTTGCAGAGAAGGCAATGGCACCCCACTCCAATTCTCTTGCCTGGAAAATCTCAAGGATAGAGGAGCCTGGTAGGCTGCAGTCCATGGGGTCGCTAAGAGTCGGACATGACTGAGTGACTTCACTTTCACTTTTCACTTTCATGCATCGGAGAAGGAAACGGCAACCCACTCCAGTGTTCTTGCCTGGAGAATCCCAGGGACGGGGGAGCCTGGTGGGCTGTCGTCTATGGGGTCACACAGAGTCAGACAAAGACTGAAGTGGCTTAGCAGCAACAGCAGCAGCAGCAGCAGCAGCAGGGTATATGCCCAGTAGTGGAACTGTTGGGTCATATGGTAGTTTTATTCCTATTTTTTTAAGGGATACTGTTTCTCTATAGTGGCTGTACCAACTGACATTCCCACTAAGAGTGTAGGAGGGTCCCCTTTTCTCCATACCCTCTCCAGTGCTCATTGTCTGTAGGCTTTTTGATGATAGCCATTCAGACTGGTGTGAGATGATACATCATTGGAGTTTTGATTTGCATTATAAAATTTCCAGCAGATCCTTGCTTCAAGCCCTTGACATTTGAAATAGTTGGATACTTGATGAGGAAATTTAACTTGCTTCCAAAATTATAAAAATATCAGCTTTATAAAATGTATCTATTCATGGAGGTACTTTCTCTCATTTGGCATCAAAATGTAAAATGTTTACACAGGATAACTGCAGTGGATTAAAATATTCAATACATAAAACATGTTTAAATCCATAATAACAAAAGTCACTTGCTTCCTCTGAAGGATGCCAGAGAATCAACTCATCACTTTGAAAACTGGTACAAAAAGCAAAGAATAAAGCATTTATCCTGTATTTCTCTTTCAAAATGCACTTCAGGTTAACCAAATAGGATGAATAAGGAAGTATTTCAGCAAATAAATAAAACTCTCCAAATTTATGATAATGGATTCAGGCAAAGATCATCAATTAACATCCCAAAAAAGAATGTATCCTGGTGGAAATACACAAAACCACCTAAGAAGAAATCCTGTACTCCCTTTTTCTACCTAATCATGGTGGAATGTGATAATGTCTCTAAATTTAACTCTCACTTTACAGAGAAACAGAAAATCAGAGGAATATGGTCAAAAGACCAAACACGGGGATGCCATCAGCAAGCCACTGAAAATTTTTAAATGACAAATTCTGGGGCAAAAAAAGGGGCAGGGGTAAATTTAACAAAGTGAGGTGGGGTAGAACCTACAGATTAAAAGAGACTTAAGACATATCAACCAACTGTAATATATGAATCACTCTGGATCCTGATTTAACAAACCAACTGTTCAAAAACATTTAAGGTATAATGGGGGGAAATGTGAACATTCTCTGGATACTTGATAGTAAAGAACCGTGTGTGAGTGTATGTGTATGTAAATGGGAGTGTTTATGTGTGCGTCTGTGTGAGACAGAGATAATGCTCGTGTGTTACTGGTTCAAAACACTTCTGTTTAAAAAATACATAATGAAATATTTATGAATGGAATTTCAGGTCTGGATTTGCTCCCAAACAATCTTGGGAGTGGGAAGAATTATAATGCAACAGAGGTAAAGAAGGAAACCTGTCAATAGAATGTGAAGTGCTCAAAACACCAAGTGCGGAAAAGCACACACCCAGCACTGTACAAAATGGGACTATGTAGGATCTAGTCACCATGAGTATTCTGATCCCCAGAGAAGTTCCCTCTGCTTTGGAGAAACAGATATGTCATGGGGCCTCATGAAACCCATGGTCTAATGAAACTCTCAAATATCCATCCACCTTCTCCTGCTCTAATTTCATGCTGACCAAGGTAACTACTGACAATCAGAAGGGATGTTAGATGGTAGATACAAGTATTCCAGTCCCTAGAAAAGGATGCTGCTGATTATGTTAGTAAACTGAGTTCTAGTTTATACTTAGGTCCCATATGATTTTAATTTGTCTCAACCATATCAAGTGTCTGATCATTTCTGAATGATTATTCAGCTTCTGGAGTTGAGAGATGAAATGTCTAAACTATGGTGATTCAACCCAGAAGCTGCCCCATCATTCCTATGTGATGCAAACAGACACACATACAGAATGCATTCCTCAGGCCCCTTACCTTTGCAACAAAATAATCCCACATACTAAGTTCAGGAGGAATAAACTTTTCTTTGTAAGATGGTCTTTCTGCAGGCACAGGTGGTGGGGTAGTGTCCTTTACAGGTCTTCCAGGGACCAGCATTCGCATGTTAAACCTCCTACGGTGTTTATCTATGTCTTCAGAAGGAACAGGAGGTGCTGAATTTAAAGACAGGAAAAAAAAAATCCCATTATTTTCCATTATTAATTCAAAGAGTTGACCTTTCTTTTCAGCCTTGAAAAGAACATTCTTGCCATGTTTTTAGTTTTCACTAAATTACCTGTATCTGTGCGTGTAAACTTTTCTAGTCACTGCATCAGTTTTTAAGCAATCATGACAGAGACACAGACGAGGATAGACTATAAAAGATTAACTTGCAATGAAGCAGCCTATGTGCCATTAATAGACAGAATAAGGATTCAAGCAATTCTATATACAACGTATCAAATAAATGATGTATATTCAACAAGTAGTAAGGAGAGCACATGAGGGATTATTTCTGGATATGCTGTTCAAGGAAGGGTCACTGAATGAATATGCAGGATACAAAGCATGTCTTAAAAGAAAAGCACAGGCTCAATGTGAAAAGAGGAAATTAACACCAGAAACAAATGATCAATGGCTTGGCTAAATGAGGAATAATTTTCTTTTGCTAGACAGGTGGTCAGGGAAGGGAGTAACAAGGATACTCTGGAGTTAGGCATGGACTAGCCTGTGGATAGAAAGCTGGGAGCTCATCCTGTGGGCCATTCTCATGAAGGCATCTTGAATGAGGCACATGATGAGATAAAATCTGCACGATCAATGAGGATGGTATGGCCTGAACTAGCACAGTGGGTGGTAAAGACTGAAAGGAAGGTTTAGATGTGAGAAATACATAAAAGGAATATCAAAAGAATTCAGGACTAATTGGATATGAGATATCCATGAAGTCAGCCTGGTCCTCTCCTGAGGCTCCCTGTCACAGAAAATAATAATTTTATCTCTCTTTGATGAACATGACCACTTTTCACTCTGTCTATCACTAGGCTATACCACTTTTATCTCTTTCTAATTGAGGTGGAATTTACATAAAATTAACCATTTTACAATGTACAGTTCAGTGGTCTTTAGTACATTCATACTGTTGTGCAACCAATATCCCTATCTAGCTGCAAAGTGTTCTCACCATACCAAATGAAAACCCCACACTAATCAAACAATCACTCCCCATTCCTCCCTCCCCCTAGCCCATGGCAACCACCAATATGCTTTCTGTCTCTACGGATTTACCTATTCTGAATATTTCATATAAATGGAAGCATGCACTGTGTGACCTTTTGGGTCCGGCTTCTTAAACTAAGCATCGTATTTTTAAGGTTCATGCTGGTTACAGCATGTGTTAATATTCACTCTTTTTTATGCTGGATTACGTTCCATTGTACCTATACACCACATTTTGTTTATCCATTCACTCTTGATGGTAACCCACAACTATCTTTCTTTTGGGAGAAGACTTTATTTTTCTTTTTAATTTTTACAACGTTGTGTTGGTTTCAGCCACACAACAACGCAAATCAGCCATAATTATACATACATCCCCTCCCTCGCCTCCCTCTCCTCCCCCTGTCCCATCCCTCCAGGTCGTCACAGAGCACCAGAGTGGGCTCCCTATACTACACAGCAACTTCTCACCAGCTGTCCATCTTACACCTGATGGTGTACGTATGGTGACGTTCCTTTCTCCATTTGCTCCACGCTCCCCTCCCCCACTGTGTCCACAAGTCCATTCTCTACATCTGCATCTCCACTCCTTCCCTGGAAACAGGTTCATTGGTAGCATTTTTCTAGATTCCATACGTATGTGTTAATATACCATATTTGTTTTTCTCTTTCTGACTTACTTCACTATGTATAATAGGCTCTAGGTTCATCCACCTCACTGGAACTGATTCAAATTGGTTCTTCACAATTATCTTTTAAGTGGCTATTGCCACAGCCTCCCACATGGGCTCCCTACTTTTATTCTTTCACACAGACTATTTTCCACACAGCAATTAGAGTGGGTCTTTTGAACATCTAAATCAGATTACATCACTCTTCTGCTTAAAATCCTCTAGTAGTTTCCTATCTTCCTTTAGAATAACAGTGATAATAAATGACCCATGAAGCCTCCAGTTGCTTATCTCATCTCTGACCACACTCCCTGGCTCGGGATAGCCATCTGGCCTATACAACGGTTCCTGGAAAAAGTCAAATTAGTCCAACCTCATGACTTTTGCGCTCACTTCTCCATCTGCCTGAAATGCTCTGGCCCCAGATATCTGCACAATCTGATCCCTGACTTCCCTAGGACCCTAATCAAATGTCATCTATTCAGAAATGTGTCTTCTGACCACCCTAACTAAACTCTTCCCACCCTCTTTCCCCTCATCATTCTCTGTCTACTCACTCTGTTGTATTTTTGTTGTAGTTCTTACCATACCTGAAATACTAGCATTTGTTAATTGTGTGTTTACCTCTCCTAGGTGTAAGCTTCATGAAGGTATGGAGTTCTCTGTTTTGTTCACCATACCCCAAAGGCCTGGCATATGGCAGGTGTAAGTGAATGTAAACATGAATATGTCCTCAGAAGTTTAAGCATGATGATTTGACGAGTGAATTACCATGAAACAATAACAGTAAACTCAGGAAGAGAAAAGAAGTGATTTGGGAGGAAAACTTTTAAATTTACAGTGGATTACAACTGGATAGGAAGATGGAGACGGGTCATATCCATATATAACAGGAGTGGAGACATGGGAGTCAGCAAAATCACCTCCCTTACTTTGATTTACATGGGAACTTATTCATTTGATTCCATCTTGGGCACCAAGGACACAGGTTAGAACCTGTGCCTTTAGCTAGTGGCTCTCTGGGCCACTATCTCATCATCTGTAACATGACCATTTCTATGGATGAATTAAGACAGGCAATTTCTGTGTTACAGCACCAAGGTGGAAAACGTTCCCATGGCATCGGTCTATATCTTACCATCCTACCATCTTAAAAAGTGGACTAAAAATGTATTCTCATCCATAAGAAAAAAAAAAGAGCACAGAAAATGGAATTCAAAAACCATGTGCATGACTGGAACAGCCTGAGTATGACCATGAGCTTAATCTGAAGCTAACTGCTGGTATACTCTGTAAGAACTATGAGGATTTATCTAAATCTTCTCTACTTAAAAACTTTTTTTGAAACTTTTAAAAAATAAGTGTGATATCTTAAAATAAAAGCTGAGAAAAGGAAGTGGGTTGCAAAAAAAATAATTCTCAATTAATATTTCTACCTTTTAAACAAACACTGCTAAAGAAAGTTCTAAAGCTTACTATTTCATAGTTAAGAAATCTTTAACTTTTCATGCTATGTTACAGATAACACCCTTGATGCTTTTACTTACTGCAATTAACAAACCCTGAGTGTTTTTCTTATGCATGCCTAGATATCATGGCAATGAGTTCAGACCTAACTCAACTGTGTGCAGTACGGAAAGTCCAAAAATCTTAGCCCAGTTATTTATGATAATGACCAAAACTTATTAAGAAAGCTTTTATAAACTCAAAATCACCATGATAAACTATAAAAAATAAAAATTATCCTTTTCCATGACCTCATTCCTCAACACTGTTTCCTCACTTAACTTTACCTTTTCTTTTTTATTCTTTTCAAATTTATCAAAAAATGTTAAACTGAAACTGTACTCTTTATTCTGAGATTATTATTCTAAGAGTGATTATACATTAAACATCACTGATTTTCAAAACAAAAATTCTCAAAACATTTTAAAAAATCTTTAAGAAACTATTTATACTTATATATAATATACTTATTGTTATCAAATTTACCTTACCTGAAATATTTTCAGATTGTCTTTGAGGCTTCACAACAAGTTTCACACCTCCTCCAAAAACAGCAGCCCACATTCGGTTATTTAATGGGTGAGCTGCAAGTCGAAACAATTCATTGGAAGAATTTGTGGCAAGAGCATGTATCAATAAACTCAAGTACACAGCGACAACAGCTTCACACAACAAAATATTCAATTTTGGTTGGTCTTCATCTTGGGCTGAACTCAAGAGATTAATAAGTGAACTCACACCTGTAAGGGTATATAATATTAAAAGAAGTGTATCAGCATAAAGCTCCAGAAGGGAAACAAATCCAAATCTGCAATTAAACCACAATTATGTATCTATATTATACTATATATATAGTATCAATATACACACATGGATATATATATATATATATATGTGTGTGTGTGTGTGTGTGTGTGTATATATCTCCACAGTTTTAGTCCACTTATGCATGCAGGCTCAGTTGCTTCAGTCGTGTCCAACTCTGCGACCCTATGAACTGTAACCCACCAGGTTCCTCTGTCCATGGCATTTACCAGGCAAGAATACTGGAGTGGGTTCCCATTTCCTTCTCCAGGGGATCTTCCCAACCCAGGGATTGAACCCAGATCTCTTACATCTCCTGTAAAGCAGGAGATTCTGGGTTCAATTGCAGAGTCAGGAAGATCCCCTGGAGAAGAAAATGGCAAACCACTTGAGTATTCTTGTCTGGAAAATCCCATGGACAGAGGAGACTGGCGGGCTATAGTCCACGGGGTCACAAGAGTTGGACTCGACTTAGTGACTAAATCACAGTCCATAGTTTGAACAAAATAAATGACAGAAATGGCTTATAACCTACAGAATAAAACAAGAATCCATTCATCCACACTAAAGTAATAAATGACTGAATAAACAAAAAGAAAAGAAAGCTCTTCCTTACAGCACAATTTCAACTAATAGGTAGAAGGAAGCATGGAATTAGAAAATCACCACTGAGTCATCTCCACAGTTATATTTGATTCAGGCAGGAGTCATCACTGAACATTATAATTAGCAGGTAAAAGTATGACATTTTACACAATCCTCAAACACTCTCTTCAAAAGATACTTATGAATTGCAAAGGAGAATAATTTTACAAAGGAGAAATCTGGCAGAAACGACCACACGAAGTGGTCAGAGTTAATGGCACCAGTGCTGGGACCAAAGTGGCATCATGCGCCTCTTGCTATTTTGCACTGAGAAAGGTACAATCTCTCTTCATAACCTGAATCTAATATTAACATCAGAAAAACCCAAACATAAGAACATTCTAAAAAATAATTGGCTAGTACTCTTTCAAAGTGTCAAAGTCATGAGAGACAAAGAAAGGAGGACTGCATATTGGAGGAGATTCATGAGACAATACAACTAAGAATACAACATGGAAGACCTCAGCGAGATGACAGGTGAAACTGCCAAAGAAAAAAACCTATAGGTTAGACAACAGTATTGTATCAATATTAAGATGCTGAATTTCCTAACATATCCTGAATTTTCATAACAATGTTAAGTTTAATAAGAGAATGCCTATTTTTCAGTTCAGTTCAGTTCAGTTGCTCAGTCGTTTCTGACTCTCTGTGACCTCATGAATCACAACACGCCAGGCCTCCCTGTCCATTACCAACTCCCAGAGTTCACTCAAACTCATGTCCATCGAGTCGGTGATGCCATCCAGTCATCTCATCTTCCGTCATCCCCTTCTCCTCCTGCCCCCAACCCCTCCCAGCATCAGGGTCTTTTCCAATGAGTCAACTCTCCACATGAGGTGGCCAAAGTATTGGAGTTTCAGCTTCAGCATCAGTCCTTCCAATGAACACTCAGGACTGATCTCCTTTAGGATGGACTGGTTGGACCTCCTTGCAATCCAAGGGACTCACAAGAGTCTTCTCCAACACCACAGTTCAAAAGCATCAATTCTTCTGCACTCAGCTTTCTTCACAGTCCAACTCTCACATCCATACATAACCACTGGAAAAGCCATAGCCTTGATTAGACGGACCTTTGTTGGCAAAGTAATATCTCTGCTTTTTAATATGCTATCGAGGTTGGTCATAACTTTCCCTCCAAGGAGTAAGCGTCTTTTAATTTCATGGCTGCAATCACCATCTGCAGTGATTTTGGAGTCCAAAAAAATAAAGTCTGACACTGTTTCCACTGTTTCCGCATCTATTTCCCATGAAGTGATGGGGCCAGATGCCTATTTTTAGGAAAGATAAACTGATATGTGTAAAGGGGCATCATGTCTGCAACTTATCCTCAAATATTTCAGAAAAAAGTATACATATATCCACACAGACACACAATACGTGAGGGAGAGAGGAGGAATGAAGGGTAAGGCAAGTATGGTAAAATGTCTACGCTGGGAAATTTGGGTGAAGATTATACAAAAATTCTTTGTGCCATTTTTGAAACTTCTACAAGTTTGAAATTACTTCAATAAAAAGTCTAAACAACAATGTTTTGAGAGACTTATGTATAAAAGAATTTTAAATACACACTCTGAGTCTGTCACTTTCTCTACTGCCCCTCTTTACAAAGATCATTAACTTGTAATCACAGATATAGATTATGATTAGAAATTTATAAAACTACAGTAAAACTTAAATGACATGGCAAATGAGGAAAGGATGTTGAGAGCAGAGGTTTGAAATAACTGATACTGAGAGTGAGAAAGAACTAACCAGAGGAAAAGGACTGGCAGACACCATGACCTATGTGTCACAGGTCCTGTCCTACATATATACCGACACTCTTGAGAATGACTATATTCTGATACATCTGTGAAAAAACCTGTGTGATATTGGCTCTCTAAGACTCTAACTCAGGATGTCTAAGGATAAGAAACACAATTGTGCTCACCCTTGGGAAAGATGTTAAACCTTGCTTTTTTATGCTGGTCAGCACAGCTGGTTTTTGAAGCCTTAACTTTCTGAATCTTCAGACAACATTACAGTACTTAAGAATTCCTAATCCATGGCAGAAAATATCATCAAAAACAAACAAATAAAAAGTGATTCACCAAACCCACAAACAACAACAATCAGGGAACCAGTCAGTAGGTTTGTAAAAAGGAATTTCCAAATAGAAAATATAAACAAAAATAAGAACAGCGCTCGAGTTCTCACCGGGCCATTGAGCAGGAGAAGAATTTGGTGTTGCATGTTCTTCAATGCTTTCTGTCCTTAGTCTTCGACGATCACTTAAAAGAAGGCCTTGATAAGCCATTCCTGTAAACTGGTTTCCTTCTGTTTGACTGCCAAACCAAAGAAAATTCCATTATTTATCGTCCACAGAGCTAATAAGCAAGTATACCTTAAATACACTTTTTAAATAACTGTAGCAAAAACAAAACTCTTAAAACTGAATTCAATGTTCCAATAATAACTTATTTCAGAAAGTTTAATTAGTTATAAATATTTATTGATAGTTTTTTAAAACAAAATACCAAATGTTCTATTTGGGCAGATGACATTTAGTCTTTAAAACCTTTCCCAAATGCCACTTAAAACTTAAAAATCTTTTCCATATTCACTTATTTGTATTCTAAAAGTCTGCTGTAAGGAGATTACTGTTGGTACCAGGAATATCAGAAACTTTCAGCAACTATTTTCTTGTATTCTTAGTCCTGCCAAGTTGTGCAAGCTCAATTCTGAATTAAAAGGTCAACTAAAATCTGCAGGAAACTATTTTAGAAAAACCAAATCCTAAAGTCAAATATGCCCAAATATTTACTTTCCTCATCTTTATGGAGTGGGGGAAATATAAAAGAAGAAAATAAATCTTACTTCTCAGAGAGTCAATCACAGCCTAAGAACTAGAAAAGATATATTTAAACAAAATGTATTTGGATTCTCATCTGGCACCATTTTAAGCAGTGACTGATATCAAACAAAATGTCTTTGATCATTAAGGTGATCACTGTCAACTAAATAAACTCTTTTTCTTATTTACACTTCCTAGTTTTGAGAGTTCACTTAGACCTGGCCTTACTAGGCTAACATCAGAGTTAGGCCATTTTGAGAGTTAACTCCTTATGCAATAACAGTCTTCCCACAAGAGGCTGCTGAATTTATAAGAAAAAAAATCTAGATAAATGTTTAATATACATTTAATGTGATTCTATTTATAGTACAAACTTTTCATTTATTAACATAATTCATTTAAGTCTAGGTCATCTTTCTGACTGATACAATTTCTTACTACTTATATTGCCCTGGTCATTAAAATATAAAGGATACACTGATGAAGGCAATTAGACATTTAACAAAATTTCAAACCATTATATCACTTGATAAAAGTTGATATCACTTTTAAAGACTGATACCAAAATAGGTAAGTAAAATTGATTTTAATAATTTCAATGCTAGGAATGTACTTTATCATTTTTCAAAATTTTTCCTCTTCCAACTGAAAAGCAAACAAACAGGAACTGATCTAATGCCAAAGGAATAGTTCCTAAGGGAGAAAAAAATTAGAAAACTTCATATTATAAATTACGTTGGATAATGGATACTTTTTTTGCAAACAAAAAGAAGATGGTGATGATAATTTTCCTTTACTATTTGTCATTTTCTATTTGTCTCTGTTGTTACTAGGTGATTGCTAAACAATTATTTTCTCATTCTCATAAAGTACACACGGTGGTCATACTCCAGGATTTTTCCATCCCTTGGAAGCAGAACCTTAATATAACTGTGGTACAGTTTAATGTTTTTGCTGTATAAATACTATTTGGGTGATTTTTTTTTTTTTACCTGTAGCTATGACTGTCACATAATGCTTGGTAAATTGATGCAGAAAGTGATGCTGCTAATGAATGAAGTGTGTGCACCTAAAACCAAAACAGCCACAATTACATTTCGTACTGATATTTCTACAAACAGTAGTAGGTTAAAGATCAGAAAATACCCAAGAAACTAGCAATATCATAAATAAGACTAGATCCTACATGAGACTACTAACTCTGCCTTAAAGCTTCTAAAATAACACTCCCCTAATTTAATATACATTCTTACAACAAAGTTGATTTATACACATATTCATCAAATATTTGTTATTTGTGAGCCTGCTGTTTTGCAGGCCTTGAGCAAAGTCTCACATTGCTGAGACTGTCCTAGCCTGCTAATGAATAGCTTAAATAGTAATACTAAAAAAAAAAAAACAGAACCAAAATTAGCAGATAATTTTCAGAGCTTTTATTTAAACTTGCCTTATGAAGTTCCTCTTGATGAAACTGAAGAACTGATCTTATCAATAAGAATGAATTAAATGTTTAGAAAATGTATCAATCACTGTGTGAAATGGTTAATTTTCCAGAAAGCAAGACATCCACTTAAAAGTAATGCAGTCTGAAATTTTTAAATTTTGATAGTTTAAAAAATTATCAATATAATATAAAAACCTACAATGCCACGCTGAATCAACACTTTGACTCATACAATCAAAATCTGAAGGGATCTTAGAAATAGTTTCATACTTTTTCAAAGCTTATCCAAATTTTCAGGAACTAGAAATGTTAACTT
Source organism: Ovis aries (assembly GCF_016772045.2). Classification (NCBI taxonomy): domain Eukaryota; kingdom Metazoa; phylum Chordata; class Mammalia; order Artiodactyla; family Bovidae; genus Ovis; species Ovis aries. Next base: position 57,037,123 of record NC_056060.1, on the reverse strand, counting down.
AGACTAAATTAAATGCTAACTTAATTATGAGCATTGAATGAATTTTCTACTTTTCCATATTCACCTAACAAATAATTTAAGTAATCTCAACAGAGGCTTCCCCAGGTAGTGCTAGTGGTAAAGATCATGCCTGACAATGCAGGAGATGAAAGAGACATGGGTTCAATCCCCAGGTCAGGAAGATCCCCTGGAGGAGGGCATGGCAACCCACTCCAGTGTTCTTGTCTGCAAAATCCCATTGACAGAGGAGCCTGGTCCACAGAGTCGCAAAGAGTTGGACACACCTGAAGCGACTTAGCATGCATGCAATAAGATGACATGACCAGCAAAGCTTGGGTTCTTCAGAAACACACACTACCAGAGACTGAATGTGCATTTCATACAAAAAAAATTTTAAAGAAAAAATGCTGGGGAACTGAACTAACATCAGCCACTGGAACTGGAAAAAGCACAGGCTAAGACAGAGTCTGAGTGAACTCCGGGAGATGGTGATGGACAGGGAGGCCTGGCGTGCTGCGATTCATGGGGTCGCAAAGAGTTGGACACGACTGAGCGACTGAACTGAACTGAACTGAACACAGAGGAAGTTTGATCAACTCTCCAGATCCTGCCATACTCCCTAGGGTTTCTTAGCATCTGCCTGCTTTTACATTTTCAGCATCGGATATAGTTTTAATTTGGGGTAGTTAATTCTATATATTGTCACCCTGCTTATTTACTTATATGCAGAGTACATCATGAGAAATGCTGGGCTGGATGAAGCACAAGCTGAAATCAAGATTGCAGGGAGAAATATCAATAACCTCAGATATGCAGATGACACCACCCTTATGGCAGAAAGTGAAGAACTAAAGAGCCTCTTGATGAAAGTGAAAGAGGAGAATGAAAAAGTTGGCTTAAAGCTCAACATTCAGAAAACTAAAATCATGGCATCCAGTCCCATCACTTCATGGCAAGTAGGTAGGGAAACAGTGGAAACTGGCTGACATTATTGTTTTGGGCTCCAAAATCACTGCAGATGGTGACTGCAGCTATGAAACAAAAAGACGCTTACTCCTTGGAAGGAAAGTTATGAGCAACCTAGACAGCATACAAAAACCAGAGACATCACTTTGCCAACAAAGGTCCGTCTAGTCAAGGCTATGGTTTTCCTGTGGTCATGTATGGATGTGAGAGTTGGACTATAAAGAAAGCTGAGCACCAAAGAATTGATGCTTTTGAACTGTGGTGTTAGAGAAGACTCTGGAGAGTCCCTTGGACTGCAAGGAGATCCAACCAATCCATCCTATAAGAGATCAGTCCTAAGTGTTCAATGGAAGTACTGACGTTGAAGCTGAAACTCCAAAACTGTTGCCACTTGATGTGAAGAGCTGACTCATTTGAAAAGACCCTGATGCTGGGAAAGACTGAAGTCAGGAGGCGAAGAGGATGACAGAGGATGAGATGGTTGGATGGCATCACTGACTCCATGGAGATGAGTTCGACTAAACTCCGGGAGTTGGTGATAGACAGGGAGGCCTTGTATGCTGTCGTCCATGGGGTCGCAAAGAGTCGGACACAACTGAGCAACTGAACTGAATTCTGTCCATATTCTCATTACCCTGAACTACTGCAGTTTCCAACAAAACAAAATCCTCAGGCAGATAGCAATGAGACTACTTTCGCTGGGACCACTTCTAATCAGTCATGGTTTTCCCTAAGATACTTCCTGAACTTACATTTTCATAATATCCCAGCATGTAAGGAACAGTTATAAATATTTCTACATAATGATTCATTTAAATGAGATGGGGATCTAAAGGAAAATGTGTTAAGAATACTTTTTAGAAAATGAATTAATTTCTACCAAAAAAGTATCTGCCTGTCTTAAAGGAAGACAGTAACTTTTCCACAAGTAAGAAGAAACTATTATATTAGATTCAGGTGTACAGCATAGTGGTTCAATATGTTTATAGATAATTCTAAAATAATGGCTATATTTTCCTGTGCTATATCTTTGTTGCTTAAATTATTTTATACTAAGTATTTTACACTTAATTGTTTATATCTCTTAACTCCCTACCCCTAACGTGCCCCCATACATATATGCACACTTTGTTAACCACTGTTTGTTTTCTATGTCTGTGAGTCCATTTCTATTTTGTTACATAGTCATTTTTTTTTGATTCCACACATAAGTGATAACATACAGTATTTGTCCTTCTATCTGACTTATTTTACTTAGCATAATATTCCATCCAGTGTGGCAAATGGCAGAATTTCAAGAATGCTTACTTTCAAATTACATTCATTGGACAAACAGTCTTGAACTGATCAGACTCAGAAGGCAGCAAATAAGAATACTTTAAATATTTCTTCTAAGTTCAAACCAGAAGAGAAGTATAACTTATTTACCTTCTCAGTGTGCACAATACCAAATGATCATAAACTTTACATTACCTTCACATCTTCAATACTGGGATGAGGTGGCGTTTTCATCTGAACAATAGTATAGAGTATATCATGGATGTGATTATTTAAGTACAATACAGGATTAGCTATGACTGTTTTTGTTGAAGCAATACTTGCTGAAAGCAGAGGTAGAGTGGTAGGCAGTGGTAGTGGAGACTGGAGCTGCTTCACTGTAGTTTCCTGTGAGTGACAGTAGGTTATTTTTTCCAAAGTGGTTAAAATGCCAAGGAGAAAAAAAACAATTAAAAGTTATATGATTAAAACACTGGCAGTAAACATGAGTAAAAGCAATATGTTAATGTACTTGCTCATTCTACAAAAACTGGCATACTAGGTACTATGCGCGATGCAAAAGGTATAGAGATGAGTCTGACACACTGTGCTCTCAAGCTTTTAGCCTACTTCTATTTATCAAAACTTTTGTCTAAAAATATGTATGCACAGTGTAAATATCTGCTTCTATGAATAGAGGAGCTGATCATGTTAAAATTAACTGGTAGAAAGAGCTTTAAAACTCTAAGCGAAAGAGTTACTGAAATTATTAAAATAACCAAGATTGAGAACAAATGTAAGGTGGATACCTGCTGTGATTCTTGTAGCAAGAATTTGAGCTCCATTCGTACTGAGGCCAGACCACCACCTTGGGCTCCATGGAGGCTACAGTAACTAAGAAACACTCGAAGGAGGTCTTGGTTCTTGTGCAGCCATGACTTCCGTCTTTCCGCGTGCTCTCGTTTAGCCTGGAGTCTCCGCCTTTCTATCTGGTGTCGCTCATAGGAGCCAATATCTGGTTTGTCCACCTTCTCTTCCTGATCTAGAAGATCACTCTCTCCTTTGGGATACATTTTACTGGCATATTCTTTAATAACCGACTCATGATTACATATTTCATGCAAGGCAGCAATCTCCTTTTCAAGCCAGTTGTAGAGCTGAAATCTGAGTTTTCCTCCATCTACTTCATAACCGGTAGCCAATGTTCTTAGTTCAGTCATAAGGATCTTTAAACAAGCTCTGAATTTTAGTTGTTCAGCAATCACATCAACTTCAGTATCACCTTCAAGATGATCCTCTTCCTGAGGGGTCAATAACACATTAGGGTCTGGAGTTTTCTGATCTTCTTGTCTATCCTTTTTCCTGACATCTGTACTTTTCATTACTAAACCAATAGCATCTTCTTCTTCTTCTTCTAAGGCACTATCATGCTCTTCACCCCAATCAAGAGTAAGAGGTTCCTCTTCTATTCTTACGACTGGCTGACTCCAGTCAATCTGTGATGAAGTGACATTTGACCAATCAGTGCCAAAACTTCTATCACTGTCACTCAGAGTTTTTGATTCTGAAGGTACATCATCCATCTTTTTAGAAATGAAGTCAGGCTGATCTTTTTTTGAGGGTAAGGCAGACACTTTGGTAACTTTTGGAATTTTGGAGAGTACCTCCAAGGCTAAAACAGGGCATCCAACCTTAAAATGAGCATTGGCTGTAGTAAAGAATAATTTTCTTTCTATGAGGTTAATTTTATCAACAAAGTTCTTCTCAGTTTTGAGACCTACAGTTGCCAAAGTTCCTTCAGGGGAGACAAGGTTTCTTCGAATAAGCAAAGGATGAGTTCGAAGGTAGTTGTAGAAACTAAACACCACTGGGTTACAAGACTTGATGATAACTACAGAAATCAAACAGAGACAATTGCAAGGTATGATGTTAATTTGTAATTATGTTACAAAAGAATAAAGTGTGTCAGCATTTCCTCAAAATAAAGGAAACTTATTAACCCAGGATTAGTTGAACTATGGTACATCCACACAATATAGCTGAAATTAAAATTTCCCTGTGATATCCAGAATATATTAAGTGAAAGAAGATTCAGAATAGCATATATAGTAAGCCATCTTTTATTTAAAAAATTAGAAAAATTAAAAACACATCTATACACACACACACATTTTTTAATAGAAAAAGAATACACAATTTTTTTTCAACTGGTCCCCTAAAAAGGGAGAGTAAAACAGGGTAGAAAGATGAGGAAAGATGATAGATTCCTCTAAAAATAACTTTTTATTTCAAAACCACTTAACATTTTATATAATTCTAAAAGGAAATTTACTTTTCAAAAATTTATGATAAAAGCAAAATTACACAAATGATTCTTTGCATCAAGCTGGTACCATAATCACAAGACAGGAACTAAAAAGTGAGTTAAAAATTTAAGTAATATGACTGACCATCCTGAGTCATATATACCATCAAAACAAAAAACTGAAAAAAAAAAAGAAAGAAATGCTTCAACTGTTCTCAGTAACCATGCTGTTACAAAAATATCTGCATCATTACTCTGAAACTATTATATATATAATATAAAACAGCAAATAATTATGTTAATGTCATAAGCATCCAAGCTTTTCATGATACACATTTTTGAAATATCAGAACTCTGTATCTGAAATTAGAAATGTCAGTGTGAACACATGTACCCCAGGGTGGAAAATTTTTCCTAGCTTCATTCACTGAAATAACCTAGGAACAATGGCCACACCTGTAGCAATGGGGATCCCTGTGTTCAGGCTGCGGGGTCTAAATACCACTCCCAACTAAAATGAACCAGGATTCTTTGGAGGATTGGTCATTTCCAGATCTTGGGCAGGAGGTGTATAAGATGAGCCTGAAACATCTTACCATACCAGAAAGCAAAGAAACTATCAAAGAAAAATGTCAAATTCAAGGACTTAAAGAGGCTCTGATAATCTGAGCATCCATAATAATAACCAGCAAGATTAAAACACAACTCTGTCTTAATCTGTGAATTCAAAATAACCTTAAAAAATGAAAGTTAATTGGTCACTTTTCTAGGATGCTAGAGAACCAAGCTATTATTTTGAAAACTAGTAAATAAGAAGAATCAAACATTTATATTCCTTTTACTATGTATACGGCTGGAATTGAGTACTCAGGTCATTGCCAAGGGAGACTTACTCTACAGAAGCATTCCAGCTCAAAAAGTAAGGATAAAATGACAAATTTAGAATATTATCATTTTACAAAAACTAATAAAATAAGGGATGTAGATGGCAGTCACTGATAGCTGTTAATTCCACAAAAAGCAAAATAAGCTGACACTATGAGTTCCCTGAGGGTTTCCATGGTGGCTCAGATGGTAAAGAATCTGCCTGCAATGCAGGAGACCCAGGTTCAATCATTTGGACGGAAAGAAGAGAATGGAATGGCAACCCACTCCGGTATTCTTGCCTGGAGCATTCCATGGAGCACACCATGGAAGCACGCCAGAGGAGCCTGGCATGCTACAGCCCATGGGGTCACAAAGAGTCGGACACAACTGAGCAACCAACACTTTCAAATGAGTTCCCTGGTGGAAGTGCTCTACCTACCTATTAAATATTTCTGCCAGAAAAAACTACCAAAATCCTCTAAAATCTTACTTACCAATTTATAGGAAATACAGAGAAACGGAGGGAGGCAAAAACATCAAATGAAACAACAAGAATACAACCAGCAAAATCTAAAACTCAGGAAACTACAGGACAAACAATCTGACTTCTTCAACAAATAAACTGGGGGGTGAGGCACGCTGCAGTAACTAAATATGGATGAAAACTGACATAAGAGGCACCTCAACCAATCACGATACAGGCCTCATCTGGATCTTGGGTCAAACAAATAAACTGTATAAGATTTTATAAGACAACCAGGGAAATCTGAACACTGAGGATCTGATTACTCACAAAACTGTTATGTGTTATAACTGACATGTGCTATGTCTTTTAGAGTCTTTATTTTTTTAGAGATGCATGTTGCAATATTTACAGACGAAATGATCTGTTGGGTTTGCTTCAAAATATATCTATACAGTAAGTTCCCTACATACAAACCTTCAAACTGCAAACTTTCAAAGATGTGACCAGGCATTTGCATGTTTAGTTCACATGTTTGGTGCACTTTTCAAGATACCGTATAATTAAAAATGTTTTATTATTTTTTGTGTTTACGTATTATTTGTGTGAAAAATATTATAAATCTATTACAGTGCAGTATTAATACAGCTGATTGTGTTAGATGGGTATAACTCTTTATGTATACATTAAAATTTCCCCAATAACAACCTCTTAAAAGTTAACCTGGAAAATATTAAGAAATAAATAGAATCTTCCTTCTGTAAAAATGTGTACCTTTTATTAAAATTACTTGGGTAGCTCAGATATTTTTCTTCTAAAGGTTTTATTTCCTTTGCTTTAAAATTTGTTTTAATATATACAGTCGTCCCCTCCTTGCCTGCAGTTTTGCTTCCTACAGTTTCAGTTACCCGAGGTCAACTGAGGTCCAAAAATATTCAATGGAAAATTCCAGAAGCAAACGATTCATAAGCTTTCAAATTGTGAGTTGTTCTGAGAAGTAAGATGAAATCTCACACCATCCTGCTCCATCCTCCCCAGGACACGGATCATCATCCTTTGTCCAGAGTGTTCCATCCACTAGTCACTTAGTAGCCATTGTGATTATCAGATCCACTATCAGGGCATCATGTGCTTGCATTCAAGTCCCCCTCATTTTATTTAATAACAAAGAGCCCCACATGCAAGAGTAATGATGCTGGCAGTTCTTCTATGCCAAAGAGAAGCTGCAAGTGCTTCCTTTATATGAAAATTTGAAAGTTCTCTATTTAGCAAGGAAAGCAAAAAATTCATAAGCCAAGGGTACTATGATCTATGGTCAGAAAAAATCTATCCACAAAATTGTGAAGAACGAAAAAGAAATTCATGTTAGTTTTTCTGTCACACTTCAAACTGCAGAAGTTATGGGCACAGTACATGATAAGTGCTTTGTTAAAGTTGGAAAAGGCATTAAAACTGTACAATAAGATTCTGAGTGAGAAAACCCACATTCTCATCTTTCATTACAGTATATTGTTGTTATAATTGTTCTCTTTTATTATTAGTCACTGCTGTTAAACCCTTACTGTGCCTAATTTATAAATTAGACTTTATCTCATATATATATGAAAAAACATAGTTTATATAGGATGTGGTACTAGCCACCATTTCAGAAATCCACTAGGGGTCCTAGAACATAATCCCTGGGGATAAGAGGGGACTACTGTATTAAATTATTACATTTCTTTTTGTAAAGAAGAAACTAAAAAATGAGCCTGAATCTCTTTATTCATTTAAGCTCTCTAAGTATTTAAAAATAACACATAAAATTATAACTAAGGAAAGTACAAAATGAAAGTAAAAGCTTGTATCTCTCCACTCCTATTCCTAAAAGGTAACCAGCGCCAATTTAGTTTATGATTTGTTCCAGAAAACAAAAAAGGGAGAGAGTGTGGGAAACCAGACACAGTCTGTGTGCGCACACAGTATGTGTGTGTGACATATGTACATAAATACAACAAGGACCATATTGGGTTCTTTTTTTTTTTTTTTTTTTGCAAAAAAAAAAGGTTAATTACTTTACAACATTGTAGTGGGTTTTGCCATACATTGACATGAATCACCCATGGGTGTACATGTGTTTCCCATCCTGAACCCCACTCCCACCTCCCTCCCCATCCCATCTCTCAGGGTCATCCCAGTGCACCAGCCCTGAGCACCCTGTCTCATGCATCGAACCTGGACTGGTGATCTGTTTCACATATGATAATATACATGTTTCAATGCTATTCTCTCAAATCATACCACCCTTGCCTTCTCCCACAGAGTCCAAAAGACTGTTCTGTATATCTGTGTCTCTTTTGCTGTCTTGCATATAGGGTCATTGTTACCATCTTTCTAAATTCCATGGACTATTACTCAGCCATTAAAAGGAATACATTTGAATCAGTTCTAATGAGGTGGATGAAACTGGAGCCTATTATACAGAGTGAAGTAAGTTAGAAAGAGCTATGTAATGTGGGAACATGCTGTATGCTTCACTTTAATATATATGAAATTAGAATAGTATGGTAATCTTATATACCTTGATATATAGCTATGAGAGTAAAAACGTGTGTGAAGTCTTTTTAGTACTGCTAAAATTATGACAACAAAATGCCGGATTCAATCACAGGGAGTAAGTGACTGAACCTCTAGCCACACAAAAAATTTTGATACTCATTTCTCAACGATGAGGTGGGTGTGTGTGTGTGTGTGTCTGTGTGTACGGTGATGAGGTGTGTGTGTGTATTATCTAAGTATATGTATTATCTATTCAGAAACTGCCTTTTAAAAAAGAAAAAAGAGAAACCCACAAAATGTCCTACCTTGATGTTCATTATCCTCCTTCGGTGTCTGTTCTAATAACGTGTCCAATGCTCGGGTGTAATCTTTCATTACCCAGTAAGCAAGACTACGGAGGAAAGGATCAGGATGTAATCTTTCACAATCGAATCCTGAGCCATCCTTTTGGCAACCCAAAATCTTCTGATTTAGGATGGACAGATAAGTGGAAGAAGTCTCAAAATCAGATTCATATAAACGGGCAATTACCATGGCTAGCTGGATATCTTCCATTTTTTCAAGACATACCTATAAATTTAAATATTAAGAAATACTTATTTAATGATAATTATTTAGAGATATGAAATATCCCACCAAACTCCTGAAATTATACACTATTTATATTATCAGAGTAGAGGAAAGAGGTCCAGAGGCTAAGAGAGTGACTAAGAAACAGCAAGAAATTCAAGAAACTAGAACTTAGTTTGCCAGGAGAAACATCCATAACCTGATATGCAGATGACACCACCCTTATGGAAGAAAGTGAAGAGGAACTAAAAAGTCTCTTGATGAAAGTGAAAGAGGAGAGTGAAAAGGCTGGCTTAAAGCTCAACATTCAGAAAATGAAGATCATGGCATCTGGTCCCATCACTTCATGGGAAATAGATGGGGAAACAGTGGAAAGAGTGGCTGACTTTATTTTCGGGGGCTCCAAAATCACTGCAGATGGTGACTGCAGCCATGAAATTAAAAGACGCTTACTCCTTGGAAGGAAAGTTATGATCAACCTAGATAGCATATTAAAAAGCAGAGATATTACTTTGCCAACAAAGGTCCATCTAATCAAGGCTATGGCTTTTCCAGTGGTTATGTATAGATGTGAGAGCTGGACTGTGAAGAAAGCCGAGCGCCGAAGAATTGATGTTTTTGAACTGCGGTGTTGGAGAAGACTCTTGAGAGTCCCTTGGACTGCAAGGAAATCCAACAAGTCCATCCTAAAGGAGATCAGTCCTGGGTGTTCATTGGAAGGACTGATGCTAAAGCTGAAACTCCAATACTTTGGCCACCTCATGGAAAGAGTTGACTCATCGGAAAAGACCCTGATGCTGGGAGGGATTGGGAGCAGGAGGAGAAGGGGACAACAGAGGATGAGATGGCTGGATGGCATCACCGACTCAATGGACATGAGTTTGAGTGAACTCTGGGAGTTGGTGATAGACAGGGAGGCCTGGCGTGCTGCGATTCATGGGGTCACAGAGTTGGACACAACTTAGCGACTGAACTGCGAACTTAGGAGCTTCCAACCTAGAAAGTTCATTTATAAAATAAGCATAAAAGAAGGTATATCAGTACCATCTCAGACTTGGATTAAACAAGGTTCGTTTTTAAATTAAATAACACCTGTGATATTCGACTTTATATAATCAGTTCCTCTTAATTTCCAAATATATTCCCACATAAAAACACAATTCAGTTCAGTTTAGTTGCTCAGTCATGTCCGACTCTTTGCAACCCCATGAATCGCAGCACACCAGGCCTCCCTGTCCATCACCAACTTCTGGAGTTCACTCAAACTCATGTCCATCTAGTCGGTGATGCCATCCAACCATCTCACCCTCTGTCATCCCCTTCTCCTCCTACCCCCAATCCCTCCCAGCATCAGGGTCTTTTCCAATGAGTCAACTCTTCACATGAGGTGGCCAAAGTATTGGAGTTTCAGCTTCAGCATCAGTCCTTCCAATGAACACCCAGGACTGATCTCCTTTAGGATGGACTTGTTGGATTTCCTTGCAGTCCAAGGGACTCTCAAGAGTCTTCTCCAACACCGCAGTTCAAAAACATCAATTCTTCGGCGCTCGGCTTTCTTCACAGTCCAGCTCTCACATCTATACATAACCACTGGAAAAGCCATAGCCTTGATTAGATGGACCTTTGTTGGCAAAGTAATATCTCTGCTTTTTAATATGCTATCTAGGTTGATCATAACTTTCCTTCCAAGGAGTAAGCGTCTTTTAATTTCATGGCTGCAGTCACCATCTGCAGTGATTTTGGAGCCCAGAAAAATAAAGTCAGCCACTCTTTCCCCATCTATTTCCCATGAAGTGATGGGACCAGATGCCATGATCTTCATTTTCTGAATGTTGAGCTTTAAGCCAGCCTTTTCACTCTCCTCTTTCACTTTCATCAAGAGATTTTTTAGTTCCTCTTCACTTTCTTCCGTAAGGGTGGTGTCATCTGTGTATCTGAGGTTATTGATATTTCTCCTGGCAATCTTGATTCCAGCTCATGCTTCTTCCAGCCCAGCGTTTCTCATGATGTACTCTGCATAGAAGTTAAACAGGGTGACACTATACAGCCTTGACATACTCCTTTTCCTGTTTGGAACCAGTCTGTTGTTCTATGTCCAGCTCTGTTATTACTATATTAAAAGAATCTTCTATTTACATAGCAAGTAGCTTAAAAAATAAAGCTACATACGCTATTCTTACTCTCTCTTGAGTTTGTATTCTAAAGTAACTACTCATCTGAGAATTTGAGATCCTTCAGGCAATATGAGCATCTCAATCAATATTTCCCTTCTTGCCTGAGTATTTTCTAGGCTAAACTTCCCATTTGAAAATTATAAATATTTGTTATTTTTAAAAGTTACATACCTTGAGATAATTTTGAAAATAGGACTAATTCTATACATAGAGTACTTTCACTTTGTTGGATATTTTCTATGATGTATTATTTCCAATTACACTTTTCCTTCACCTGTTTGGATTATTCATTAAAACTGATATCCTAAGAAGACTATCTCATAAATAGAAATATTTGTAATTACTCTCAATCAGCTATCAAGATTCTATATCCAAAAATGCAAAGTTTTATCTCTTCCCACTCACCTTCCAATATCTAAGATGACTACAAAACAGTACAAACTGCATCTCAGTTCTTTAGCTATGAATTTCATTTAGAAGAAAAAGAACTTAAAATATCTGCCTGTCTATACCAAGTAAGGGGACTCTGACCTGTGCATACTTTGAATAGTTTAGCATCACAAGATGGCCAGGAAGAAGATATTCATAAGCCATTGTTTCTATGTATTTATAATTGAAATGCATATACTTACCTTGAAACGCAGTATTCTCTATATAAAATGTCCCATTTATGCTTCTCACTTGCATCTGTTTATAACTCCATTGTCACAGTGCCAATGTGGCACAGTTGTAACCTCTAACTGTGTGTGTAACAATGTGGCACAGTTGTAACCTCTGTGTTCATTCTCTACCCTCTATCCTTACAAACACATGACCAAACATTACAATCTCCTCTATGACCTTCCCAGATTTTCAAGCTCTTACAGGTATTTCATAGCACATCTTCTCAGTCATACCTCAATGGCATCTTTCAATGAACCAGCTAGCAAGAAAAAAGCAGCAGATTGTTCAAAGCGTTGTTTTCCAAGCAAAGAGAAAGCATTTTTCAAAGCAGCTTTACGCCATCTATCTTCATTAAAGTTGTGGCTGAAAAATGTTGTCATTTTTTCATCATGCTGTGACCTGAGTATCAGAGCACAAACATAAGTGGTTAAACCAAATTTCAAATATTTAATCCTGTACAGAGTATATGAAAATAGACAATGAAAATCTCAAACAGCCAGCTAAAAGAAGAACAGTAACAACTTTAGTGAGATGTATTTGTTATCAAGCTTCGCTTCATTTCTTCTAATAAGGAGAAAACTCAAAATACATACACATAAGTAGGAAGCAAGAGCACTCTACTTCCCCAGTTGTTTTCATCAACTTATTTTTAACAATATCCCATTCTTTAGTTAAGCTCAAATAATACAGTGCTTATTTTTCTCAAATAAAGGAACCAAGGCACAAATGAGGAAACTAATTTATCCAAGTACTTTCAAAAGTGTTACATCTTCGATTCACAGCACAATCTTAATTCTATTAAATCATATTAAGTGTTGAAGCAATTTACCTAAACAGACCCCACACAACTGCTTTCTTCTTCATTGAAAGGTAGAATAATGCAGCATCCAAGGCATCATTGTTACGCTGAAAAGAAGCTTTGGCAACCTAAATGGTCAATAAAAAGCTGAATTAACTATTTGATAAAAGAATTACAACAATTAATGTTTCCCTACTACTTCCATGGCTGACAGAAACTATGAAGATGGGAAGAACTGCCTCTCTTCCACAGTCTCCAGTAGCTTATAACACATGCTCCTAGAGACAACCCTTGGCATACCTGTAATTACAATAAAAACAGTAACAGCAACTAGTATTTACTGACTACTTACCATGTACCAGGCACCTTTCATTTGTCTTACTGAATCACCATGATCCAAGAAGTACTACTACTATCCCCATTTTACATGGGGCAACTGAGACACAGGGAGGTTAACTGAATTAGTTGAGGTCACACAGTAAATAAGGGGTGCAAAAGGCATTAGAAACCAGATAGTGATAAAACTAACATAGGAAACAGTAAAGAAGGCAGAATATTTGATAGACATGACTTATTCTTTTCGGCTGTGTTGCTCAGCTTGCCAGATCTTAGTTTTGTGTCCAGGGATTGAACCTGGGCCCCCAGAAGTAGAAGCACAGAGTCCTAACCACTGGACTACCAGAGAATTCCTGGTGAGAACTTTTCTTAAAAATTAAGCATATTAAATTCCTTAATGTTTTGTTAAAGTTAAAATGTTGACTTCTATGGTATATATATACACACATATATATGTGATTTCATAATATTGATAGACGTCTATGAACAAATATCAATTATACTCACACATACATTTAAAAAACTACAGGCAAAAATAAATGTTCTTTTTTTAAAAAAACAAACATAACTTGGTATTTTTCAACCAAATTTGACAGTGCTGAAGGACTGTCACATGCTTTCTGGCATGTGATTAAAATATAGATGGTTGAAGCTCTGTTATTTTGAACAGCCTTCAAATTTTAGTTCTTGGAAATTTCATGAGAAAAAAGTCTTAATGAATACATAATTCCCCACGTACCAAAACAGACAACCTCCTTTGAGCCATATGGCCAAACTTGCTAAATTATGCAGAACCAATGAACTCAATGTAAATTTAAAAATTATTAACCCAGTAACATTATTGTACATATCATACTGTTTCGAACACAGTAACATGCAGACCATATACTTCTCAAACCTACCAAGCTAACATCTGCATAAAACTAAGTTTAGAAGCGAAACGATATGTTTTTTCAGCTAACATTGCCTGATGGTAGAGTAGAACACTACCAAGGCATGGGAGAGACAGGAGAAGATACCTAAAAGTCACATCACAAAAATGCTTTACTTTCAATGCTTTTATTTCTCTTCCCCCTTTTTAAGCATTTTCTCTGCCTTCAATTATTTTAGTACTTCAATATTTAATAATTTTTACAAGAATTTTTATTCATCTTCAGTTAATGATTTATAACATACATTTCAAGAGAAAAAATCTTACCTATCCTTTTGATTGAATTTTAAGAGATAAATTACTTGTGTAAATTAATTATATATATTATAAAAATACTCAATTTATAATGACAAAACACACTGTTGATAAGAAACTAAAGAGACTTTGTAGGCAATATCTGAATATTTCAGAGAAAATATGATCTCATTTTCCCTTTGCTTCAGGATATGGAAAAAATTTAACAGGGACTTCTCTGGTTGTCCAGTGGTTAGGATTCGCCACTTTCACTGCTGAGGGCACAGGTTCAATCCCTGGTCTGGGAATTAACTACCCCAAACCATACAGTGTGGCCAAACAAAAAAACAAAAAAAAATTTCTGAGAATGGAAGTGAGGGATGTGTGTTCCAAATTAGTTTGCCAGGTGATTCGTCAGACACTAAAATTTGAGAACTACTACTTTAGAGGAGTAAATTCCTCTTGAAAGAAATGAATTCATACTCCACAAATGTGTCATGAATTGTACTTCTGAGAACTTCAGTGGACTGGTTACCCAACCTCTCTGAGTCATAGTTCTATCAGGTGGAAATCGAGACAGTAACATGCAGCTGATGAGAAGATAACATGAAATATTTTATGAAAAGCAACTAGAACCAAGCCTGGTACACAAAAAGTGCTCAGTCATGGTCAGTTTCTGCCAACACTGAAATAACTTCCAGCTTCTACTAAAAATTTTTTAACCTTTTTTTCCTACTAGAAAACTGATTTCAAAAACCCATCTTAAAATGTATAGCATGTTTCATTTGCTGCCATAGATATCTTCCTCAAGTGTCACAAATCAAAATTTTTTGAATGGTATTTTAAATGTGCAAAGGAAGTTTGTTATGTATTAACCTAGCCATGCAGAGAATCTGTTTTATACAAACAATGTTTTTTCTATCTAATGTATATAACTGACATACAGTTTGTATTTTTCTAAACTGGGACACATCTCAACTTATAGCAGAATATACTATATTCCATAAGTATTATATACTTAGTATATATGGTAAAAGACAACTGATATACTGAATGGAGAGTTTATAAAGGTCAAGATTCAGAAATGTCCAAAAATTTTTATTTAAGAAATTCTCAAGATCTCAAGATTCATCTGTATGAATCCCTCACCACAGGTTTTCTGGAAGATAATATCTTTTATGCTGTAAGAAAATACTTAACTCCAAAATTCAATGACATACACTTACCTTTTCAATGCATCTTCGAAGAGTGTTGATATTCCTGACCCACCAACCTATTCCCATAGCTCTCAACTCAGACCACTGAGGGTCCCCTCTCTGAATTGCTGGAATCATATTAATCAGCTCCTCCTCAGCCTCAGAATGAAAAGCCCAGGCAAAATGGCAAGTAGATACACCTAAATTAGAAACACAAAATAATAAGCATCAGAACTCTATCAAAACAAACAAAAATAATTTTCTACATACTCATGTATTTATTCCTCCTGGAAAGAATTTTCAAGCAGAAAAAAAAGTATGAAAGGATTTCTTCATTCAGACTTTTATAGTGTAAGTATTAAATACAAGATCACTGACAGGGAACACAAAACCAATTCTTTTTCTGAAATGTATTTACTGGAAGAATGGAAACATTAAAACCTAATCACTAGAAAGAAAGATATTTGAATATTTAGCCATTCATACATTTTCACACATACCAAAACCAATCAAGAATAAAAGGTCTGGTCAAGCCTATGTGCTCCATGAACATGTAGGTCCCATTTCACAGTGCCACCTGCTTGCAGGCCATATCCATCACTACTGGACACTGAAAACTGCCCCATCCATCCCTCTGGCCAAGAAGCTACACGTATTATCTAAGAGCAAACTCTAACCTTAATGACAGCCCCAGGGAAGAACTGTTAGGAGGCACATTCCTCTGTCTTTGGTGTCTCCTTTAAAAAAAAGAGTTTAAAGCTGCCTAATTACTAATGATATACAGCAAATACTTTTTTTGCCCTGATTAAAAAAAAAAAAAAACTGACAGGGATCTAGGCTGTATTAGAGGCAACAAAATGGATTTAGTGACACACTCCATGAGTCTGTCAACAGCTGAATGACCGGCTTTATTCCACTTGGAGCAGGTGAAAAAGAAACATGACAGAAATGACCCACAGAGTGATGTGAGACAGTGAGAATGCTACCGGAAGAGCCCTGAGGATCCAGGAAAGAAGCCAGACAGTCAAACTAGCCATCCGTGAGAATCCCTTTGGAAACAAAGAAATGCCTGAGACCACTGACAGTCTCATAGTCACATTACTACTACACAGGACTCTCAACACATTTCTCATTGCTACCATTTACATACAACTGTGTTTGAAATCGTACCACAAAATCAATGCAAAAAGCCTTAACTGTCACTATAAATGTAGAGGAAAATGAACAAAAGTTAAAAACATCAATTTGTATTTTGTCAGATCCTAAAATGCAGATTAATTCTCTATTTAAATCTGTCTGGGGCTTTCCTCACAGCTCAGTTGGTAAAGAATCTGCCTACAATCCAGGAGACCTGGGTTTGATTCCTGGGTCAGGAAAATTCCCTGGAGAAGGAAATGGGCACCCACTCCAGGATTCTTGCCTAGAGAATCCCATGGACAGAGGAGCCTAGTAGGCTATAGTCCATGGGTTCACAAGAGTTGGATACGACTTAGCAAAAAAACCACCACCACCATCAAATCTGTCTGGTTTAAGAAATAGTTAAGTGTATAAAATAACTATTAAAAAATTAACACTGATTTAGAAATTGCTATTATAAGCCAATGCAAAATGCATACTTTTGCTGACACAAATATTTTAATATAAAATAACAATACAAAATATACCCTATACCCTTAAATTAATTTCATTAATTAAATTTTTGGTATAACTAAAGGGAAACCAAAATACACACAGGCATGTCAGAGGAATTTGGTTCAAAAATAAGATTAAGAGAGCAGCGACTGTATTTGGAAACCTAACTATTAGAAAAAAGGTATTAAGAAAAAAACCAGGCACACCAACAGGCACTTATTTTTGTCTACCAACATCAGGCTATTCTTTGCAATATATCTTTGTTCTTCTTTAGCTTGTCTACTAGCTACTTAGACCCTGATACTGGGAAAGATTAAGGTCAGGAAGAGAAGGGAGGGACAGAGGATGAGATGGTTGGATGGCATCACCAACTCAATGGACCTGAGTTTGAGCAAACTCTGGGAGATAGTAAAGGATGGGGAAGCCTGGTGTGCTGCAGTTCATGGGGTCACAAGAGTCAAACACAACTTAGTGACTGAACAACAACTAGCTACTTAAGTTTTTCCCTGAAAACTGTTCCCCAGACCATCACCGACAATACCAGTCACTTTTCTCATCTCCAGTGTTTTAACTGTACCAAAGGGAAAATGGAATTTGACAAAGCTTTAGCAATTTGAGGTGTTTTAAATCTCCTTAGGCAATGTACATAATTGTCATTAAGTGATTCAGTACCATCTGACCATCATTTGAAACTAAAATTTTTAATATTAAAACTAAAATTTGAGATACCATTTTTTAACCTATTCCAAATGGCATAGATTGTTCTAAATAATATCAAGTATTGCAATGAGTTGAGTTTTGGCATCATTAACATTGGTTCTGGGAATTTAAGTTAGCACAGTCTTTCTGAAAGTAGCAATATTTACAAGTGTTAAGAATTTTCAAGCCCTTTGATTCAGTAGTTTCACCACTAGAAAACTAATATGAGGAAGTAATTAGATATATATGAATATTTATATGTAAAGTTGTAAGGTCATTCAGTAGCATGATAATTCAAGTAAGAAAAAAACAGCAAAATTTGTATTTTTAGAAAAAAAGTAAAGGACAGATGAATTATAGTTTAAAAACATGATAGACTATTAGACAGCTGTTAGAATCATATTTTCAAAAAAAGCATTTATTGACAGTAAAGGGTAAGTATTATGGGTAAGAATAATGAACTATAAAGCCTGATATTCTAGGTCCTATAATACTAAACAATATTTTATGGGGCTGTATCCAAGATGCTGGTTTCAAAAGGGACACAGCCCACTACACTGGAATTCTAATTCAAACTCTAATAATAAAGTGCCAGGTCACTTTAAACTCTACAGTTTTGATTTTTTAATCTCTAAGTTAGGGGGCTGATACAAGTCTATATATCTTAAATCAGAGTGGCAGTGTGCTGGAAGTATGCAAATCTACTGGGTTACTATATGGCAGATATTCCTAAAACATCAGCTTTAGTTGTGAGTAAATAACTTAGAACATAATGCTTATATTAAAGTAAACACAAGTAACAATGCATAGGGCAAAATTTTTAAAGAAAGTGTATCAGATATCATAGAAATTCAGGAACACTTTAGGTTGTAAAGCCAGACTACCCAGTTTACTCCTAAACTACTATGACTTTTGATGACTGAAGTCTGAGAAACTGAGACAGATGAGCAAAAGTCACAGAGTACAGCTGAAAAATAACACAGTAAAAGGGTAAGTGGGTACCCTGTGACAGGAAGATCTTAAGGCTAGTGATGGGTATGCATGTGATGACTTATCTAATGTTTATACACAACAGTGAATATACCAACCACTTCAATATGAAATAAAAATTACACAAAGGTTCAAACAATACCTTGATGAAGTAGCTGTACTCGGTATAACGGAGGCAGCGATGTCAAAAGGCAAGTGTGCAAGCGCATCGCCAATAAGTACCGTAAACCACACTCATCCAATGTGTCTCTTCCTTTAAAGAGTAAATAAATTTAAGGAAAAAGGAATGCAACAGGTCATAAACCAATGGAAAGTTAGAAAATAAACATTAAATAATAATTTACAAAAAATACATATTTTTGAGTGTATTCCTTTCTGAATACTTCGATATCTTTATCAATATATATAGCTTCTCAATAAGTACATGTATATAATAAAATTGTCAAAAGAAAAAATTTACAAAAAATGTGAGCACCTATCAGTACAGGTAATAACGGTACTTAGAGCTACTCATAATTAATGAAAAGGAAAGTAAACTTGAAATCCAATAAAAACTAATAGTTAGGTATATTTTATAAAAATATTTCCTATGTGAATTTTTCCTATTTTAAAAACTAGGAATTACATAATAAAGTAAAATTATTTTTAATATAATTACATAGGTAATATTTTCTAGATTGGTTAGCTCAAATGAAATACAGTACTATCCATATTTGAAATTTGACTCCTCAGGCTAGTGTTACCAAGTTAAGGCTGAACTTCAATTCTGATTTCACAAATGTGCTCTTAGTCAAAAGTTGAGCAGAGGTATGAAAGCATGGTAAGTTTACTCAAAATTATAGCCACTGTTGGATGAAAAAAAAAAACAAAACAGAAAAATACTAATAGCACCTAGCCCAGTAACTGCCATTTAGGAAGTACTCAAGAGTATTGAATCAAATATTTTCTTGAAGAAAATAAAACATCTTAAACTGTCAAAGTTCCAGCTCTACTTCCCATTAGCTGTATTTGTTCATACACTCATCATGTATCCGTTCAACAAATGAAGCATCTGCTACATCGGAGGCACAGTTTAGGTACTGCAGATTTGGCAGGAATAAGGCAAGGTCCCTACTTCCAGGGTGCTTACATCTTAGGAGACAGGCACAAACAACAAAGAAGTAATGTGTCTAGTGGAAAATTAATGCTACAGAGAGAAATAAAGCCGAACTGGGAGAAAAGCGAGTGCTGGAGTAAGAGGGTTCTATTTTATATTATGCGACTAGGGAAGAACTATCCACCAAGATGACATTTCAGCACAAATCTGAGGTGGTTAGGGAGTGAAGGGTGCCTAAATCTGGAAGACAAGTATTCCGTGCAGGGGAAACAGCATGTACAAAGATGTTGAGACGACTGCACCTGGTGTGTTTGTGGGACAGCAGGGAAGGCAATGCAGTAGAGTGATGTGAATACCGATCACCTGGAGCCTTGAAGGCCACTGATGGATTTGGCTTTTCTTCTAAAGCGACATGGGAAGCCATCAGTGTTTGTTGAGCAGAGGTGAGATTTAAGGTGATTTTGTTTTAAAACAATCACTAGTTCCCACGTGACGGACAGACTGAGGCAACAGGAATGAACCAGTTTTAGGAGGCTTTGTCAGTAATTAGGCAGGACGTGACAGTGACTTGAACCAGAGTGGTAACAGGAGAGGTAATGAGAAATGTCTGCAGTCTCCACACAGCAGAACTAACAGCATATGCCAATGGACTAGACTGGGGCGTGAAAGAAGGCTGAGTCCGGAATACCTCTAGGTTGTCTCACCTGAACAATGGAGGGATTCATTTACTTAGAATCTATCAACTGAGATAAGTAACTACATAATCTCTGAGCTTCAGTTTCCCACCTGTGAAATGGAGACATTCATTCCTGCCTTATCTACCTCATGAAAGTCTGTGATAGGAGGAACCACTTTTATATTGCCTAAGGATACAGTTTTGTATCTGAAAATTTTAACTATTTTTCACAGATTATGACATAGCTATTTTCTTAATACCCCAGTGTAAAATCTCTAATATATACTAATAAATATTAAGTTTGCAACAAAGGCTTAAGGCTCTTCTGGGAAGGATCCTGCTCTACTGCACACAACCTCATAATGATTCAAAAAAATTTTAATTACTAGAGTTATAAAATAAGTCATAGGCAAAATCCTCTAAAAGTCACTAGTTATTTGAATCTACAAAAAACTTTGGAGACACATTGTAAGGGCATAAGTCTATATGAAGAGAGATATTCCAGGTAGCTTTAGGAACAGACTTTTTTTCTCAAACTTGTAAATCTTGTGAAATAATTAAGAGTACAGGCTTGGAGGCAATGATTTATCCACATCTGAATCCCACTTCTGCCATTTACTATCTATGAGACCTTATATGTTCTGGAATCTCTCAGTGTCTTATTCTAAAAAAATCAAGTATAATAATGACTACCTACTAGCAGATTGTTGTGATAATTAAATATGATAAAGCACATGAAGCTCCTGGCACAGAGCAATTGTTCACTCCTCCACAGTATTTACTGAATGAATGAATGATCAATCATTTTCAGTTTCCTTTGCTAATGTCATCATTTAGAATCAACACCATTACCTTCAACTATCTGCATAGGAAAGAATGGAATCTAGTTTCAGGAGGTAGCCAAAATTTTTCTGGTTACAGAATGAATTACGCAAGACACGCATTACATTAAAATGTATGAAAACCTCTTTCTCAAGACTTTTTGGAGAAAATTAGGTGATTATAAAAAAATTATTTGTACCTAGAAATGTGAAGATGAACAAGTTGTGCCGGGGGAGTTGGGGTGGGGGGCGCTCCTTACAAACCTGGTGGTTCAATAGTAAAATTAACAAATGGGCCATTTTTATCACTAAAAGCAAAATAAAAATAAACCATTGGAATCAATCTGTTAAAAAAAAAAAAAACGACTGTATGTCCAAAATGATATGAGTTTCAGGATAAAAACTCAGGTGAGGATGCACAAAGATATCACAAATACATAAAGTTATGTGCACAAGTCAGAGTCTACCCCAACTGTCTTTTCTTTCACAACTGATCATTTCACCTAATATTAACTGTCAACTAGAGAGAACATTTCCCTGTAAGGTTTAAAGAAAGACTGCAATTTAATACGTGAGTCATTACATAAATAACACAGACAGTTCTACTGACAAAAACTTTATAAATTTTTAGTGAGAGTATTTACCTGAGTAACTCTTATCTCTGTTTTCATCAAGCTCAGTACTGGTGGTAGCCACCGTGTCAGCCAAAGCTACAAGGAACATCTGCTCCAAACGGGTAAGGCCTGGTAGACTTGAGTGCATGAGATGACTAGAAAGTACCCTAGCATGTTCTTGGCCAAAGTAAGCTGGTCCATATTGAGAAAGATTTATTACTTTTGATTTGTTGTCTCTCTTTTCTGGCTCTAAGTCGATATCATCTGTTGTTATATCCTGGATTTGGAACAGCTCTGAGTACTGGTCCTCTGGTTGACTTTCTGCATGATCTTCACAGCTCTGTGGTACTTTGGTACTTTCTTCTGAAACTCTGTACGTTGCATCTTGATCGGCAGCAAGCAATGCATACAAGGGTAGTGGAGGAATAGAATCTATCTCAGTATAATCTCGAGTACCATCTTTGCCCATGGTGACTGTATCCTTTGCTGTACTGCCACTTACACTAATGGTTCGAGAGAGGTGTCGCTTAGTTCCTTCTCCGGCATCAGCATCTCTAACTACTGCAACTTCTCCTGCAATGCATTTTACTAAATGAGAGAGAATAGCTTTGGCCCTGCGAACTTTCCCTAAATCCATCAATTCCAACAGCTGGGTGGGATGATACTGTGGGAGAGTAGGGGAAAGGACATGTGCAGCTTCAAATAAGCCACCATCTTGAACTACAGTTGGTGAACAAAATACATCGTCAGCAATAGCCGTTCCTTCAACAATACTTTTTCTTGACAACATACTAGATTTAAAGGCAGAATGATCTTGTATTGCTGTCTCTTCTGCATCAGAACCATCAGGGTCAACGTCTCCAAATCTGACAGCGTGCTTCCACTGCGCGTATACGTGCATTTCACAATCCATTCCTACCACCAAGATCCCATCTCTTACCCAAGAGAGAGAGACAGGCAATGAAGGTGTACCATCAACAGAGGACACTAAGTCTATAGATCTAAGAAGAACCCATCGTGACCTAACTCCTTGCTTGATACTTCCACCTAGTGGTAAAGTAATGACAGCTACTCCATCCTTACTATTGGTTTGCTCAGTCACAATTCCTGAAAGCCGCCCATACATGAAGATATTAGCACCGACCCCCACTGTGAGAATGTGGGAACCATCTTCTTTGGATACCCAGTCCAAATGTACTAAATGTTTGATATTCGGAATAAGGTATCTATCCTTGCTCAAAAGTGCATCTGATTTGCTGTACACAAAGAGATTACTGTCAACACTGACCCGTGAATCAAGTACACTCCCAACTTTGACCAAATCATCAAGATGAATTGTTTGTTCTAAAACCCATTCTGACCCTCCAGTAGATTCACATTCGAATATGCAAACATGCATGGAAAATTCTTTCGAAACAAAACCATTGTGGTGGATCGGTTGTTTGTAAGCCACTGCAAGGCGACCCGTGTATGAACAGCTAACAGCAACTGGTCTTCCCACAATGCTCACTGTACTGCTATTATCTTCTCCTTCATCGTTCATCAAGGGCCATCTTCTCCAATGATAGGTTTCCTTCTCATCACTTTTACACTGTAGGTTGGTTTCCATACAACATTTCCAGAAGCGTACTTTATTGTCAGAACAAGTTGTAACGACTAAATAAGGTGCAAGGCACACTGGATAAATTGAAGAGGAACTCAAATGGCCTTAAAAAAGAAAAAGTAGGTCATCATAATAAGAGAATTACAAAACAATATGCTAATACTCAAAGTCTAGAATGTGATTAATTCAAATCCACTATGAACTTGTTCAGAATAACTCTGTAGTCCCTTACTAAATCAAATATTTCATTAAAATAAAACTCAAAATCAATTAAACAAGTCAAAGTTTAATCGATCAATAAACTTGTTATCTGCTATAAATTACATCTTTACCACACATACTTCACTGGACTTTCATGCTGTATCTTTTATCACTTTCATCATAAATACATTAACAGTCACTAGAATTTTCCCTTCAAATTCCTCTAACTGGCCCTCAAATAATCCAGACACTAGATCTACTCCACCGCAAAATGCTTTCAGTCAACCAGACAGACATTAGATCTCACCTTTTTCACAGGTTTAATTCATGCTCTCCTAACACTGAACTAGAACCATCATATTTATCCCTGATGGCCAAAAATTAACACTTCCTATTTATTGTCAACTATAACATGAGGGGTAACAGTGATTAAGACTGGGATCAGAAAGCCTGGATTCAAGTTCCAGTCTATCAACACCTTCCTAACAGTGGGAAACCCACTTAAACATCTGAGTCTGTTCTACCTATCTAATGGGGATTATGTTACTCCTTCCGTTGGAGTGTTACTGTCCAGTAAGATGTTTGAAAGTATTTTATAAAGTCCCTGCAAAATAGAATTTATCATTATTAATTCTAATAAACTTATTTGAGTATATCGTAAACTTTCCAAACACTTTGAAAGTTTCAAAAGCTAGGGATGAGTAAGAGAATCTCATACTCAAAATCATTCGCCAGTAACCAGAATAGTCTTGAACCTCTGATTCTGAGTCTTCAAAACCACTATTCTAGGAACTCCTCAATCACAAATTCCACAAATGACAGATCATTTTAAACTCAGATGTCAGTCCTACTCTCCAAACTATTTTATCCGCCTTGCTAAAGTCAGTATCACTTTAGACAAACCAAACTATAAACTTGTATCCTGTATTTTCCCCCCAAAGTATCTGCCAACTCCTGTTTAAACATACTTAATAATAGCACAATGTGGATGAAAAGCCTTAATTAAAAAAAAAAAGCTTTAATAATTCACATATGAACATGTATGTTCTTTGCAATTTTGCTATCACAATATTCCTATTTATAGGGGGCTTCCCTGGTAGCTCAGATGGTAAGGAATCTGCCTTCAATGCAGGAGACGTGGATTTGATCCCTGGGTCAGGAAGATCTCCTGAAGAAGGGAATGAATGGCTAGCCACTCCAGTATTCTTGCCTGGAGAATTCCTTGGAAACCACAGCGCAGGCAAGAAACCCTGCATTAAAACATTCACACCATAATCCGACAAGCTGATTGTATTTATTTTATATTTATCACAGGAAATAATTTCTAATATATACATGTTTCTAAAAAGATGCATCATTAGTAGAAAACAAATCTTTCTTTTTAATTTTTTATTTTATACTGCAGTGGTGGCTCAGACAGTATAGAATCTGCCTGCAATTCAGGAGATGTGGGTTTGATCCCTGGGTCAGGAAGACCTCTGGAGAAGGAAATGCTTACCCAATCCAGTATTCTTGCCTGGGGAATTCCATGGACAGAGAAGCCTGGCGGGCTACAGTCTATGGGGTCACAAACAGTCAGACATGACTGAGAGACTAACACTTTCTTTCACTTTTCATAGCTAGTTAACAATGGTGTGATAGTTTCAGGTGGATAGCAAAGGGGTTCAGCCATATATATACATGTATCCATTCTCCTCCAAACTCCCCTCCCATACAGGCTGCCACATAACATTGAGCAGAGTTCCCTGTGCTATACAGTAGGACCTTGTTGGTTATCCATTTAAATACAGCAGTGTGTATATGTCCAGCCCACAATCCCTAACTATCCCGTCCTCCATCCTCCCCCTATTAGTAATCATAAGTTCATTTTCTAAGTCTGTGAGTCTGTTAGAAAACAAAACTTTTAGTGTCAACTTTACATCTGCTTCAGAAGAGTTCATCCATCTTATGCACTGAAGACTGCTCTGAGCTACAAGTGTCCAGTTTTAACATCTTACCTGCTGAAGGTGTTGCTCTTATTAGTTCAACTCCTACTGGGAGATCAAGAGGTTGGCTATATACCAATCTAGAACTCAGAATCAGTTTACTAGCAGTTTGAAGGTTGGCAATTGATGAGGAATGTGACATGGGGCTCACGCTAGGAGAGGTTTCTGGAGAAGAGTCTACATGCTTCTGTCCAGGGACTGAAAGTAGACTGTCTGATGAAACACCTTCTGAAGCTTTAGCTTTGAAAACAAATTATGAAATACATTACTATCATCACTGTGTACATGAACTAGAACACTTTGTTATAATATAAGAAATATAGTTTCTTCAAAGTGTTCTGGAGACAAGATCAAGTTTAAAATTTTCCTTGAGAGAATTTTCTTAAACTATTTTACCCTTTCTTAGCATCATCAATTACATCACAGTGAAGAAGCACAACATGTAAGATATAGGAAAAAAACTTAAGTTCCCTAGTTTCACTGTTTTCAACCTTGAAAATACATCAAAAACTTGAGGAAGCTTTAACATGAAGATTCTCAGGCCTAAACATAGAAACACTGAGTCAGTTGTTCTGGGGTAGATTCCAGAAATCTGCATTAATAAGCAGCAGAGGTGTTTCTGAAAGAGATAGGTCATAAATCAAATTGACAAATAACAAGATACTGACTCACTTCAGAGATGAAGAAATTTAAACTTGGAAAGCTTAATGATTTTCCTAAGCTCCTATAATTAGCTAGTGGCAAAGAAGACACTAAAATACGAACCTATCAACTATCAAATGCTGAAACAATAAACACGATTTCAAGAACATAGGAAACTTCAGACAAACTTCAGACAGTACTAGTTGAATGGCTTTGTAAGCACAGTGATCTTGACCTTTGTTTAAAAAGTTTCCAGCTTTCAAATTTAGGTCAAGTGAAAAATCTCTACACAGATTTAGTTATTTGTGCTTCTGTGACATGTATGAGATACTCTGCAACATTTGTTTTATTTGCATGTTCATCTCACCCTCTGTGCCTATCTCTAGAAAATACTATATTTTCTGGTAGGTTAAGAATTCTCTTCCTTGAGGGTATTATGTAAGTGAAATAAGTCAGATGGAAAAACACAAATATCATATGGTTTCACTCATACGTGGAATATTTTTAAGTAATAAATGAACAAACAAAACAAAGACTAACACAGAAACGGAGAAAAGTCTGGTAGTCACCAGAGGGGAAAAGGCTGTGTGTGTGTGGGTGGGGGGTGTGAAATGGGTAAAGGGAGTCAACTCTATGGTGACAGATGGGAACCAGACTTTTGGTGGTAAGCAAACTGTCATGTATATAGACGTCAAATTAACTGTTGTACACATGAAACTTATATAATGCTATCAACCTCAATTTAAAAAAAAGAAATAAAATTCTCCTCCTGACAAGATTTTAGATCCTTCAACTCGTACATTTCTGTGAAACAACACATATGCCAAGAATTAACTCCAAAGGCTTTGAAAAGATTTGGGGATTCCTCCTACCACAAGAGGATTAGGCTCAACCAGGCATGGGTAAAGGTTCTACTGAATCATTTGGCTTTTTCAATGCCAGTTCAGGGCCCAGTTAGAACTGCTATTTACATAGTTACATGATGATGTTGATTACCAAGGGAACAAAAAACATATACACTAGTATTTTTCTGTAATGTTTAGTATGTATAAAATCATTAAAATTATATAAAAATCAACTTTCAAAACTCTCAAAAATTTTGGAATAATCAATTTAAGGCGGATACAGTTTGATAAGGCTAACCATGCAATTATTCATTTAAATTCTCTCTCAGGAAGTCAAAGTTTGTTTTAAAAAGAAAGATTCATAATCAATTTCTGTACTTCATATTATACATCTTCTGGTTTGCAAAAACATCAATATGAATATGAATGGCAAAAGTATGGCTGAAATTTTTTTTTAATCACTGCTGTATTTCCTAATATTCCACAAAATCAGTTCCACCCTTTTGAACTTCAGAATCACATTTTTCTAAATAGCAAATCTGCTTCTTTTAGAGATGCTATAGCAAATGTGCACAGTATCAGATGACAGTGTGTATTAACCAACAAAAAATTATAATATTAATTTTACAGGCAAAACTGACTTATAGAGACATGGTATCTAGAACAGAGTCATAATAGACCTTTAGTACAAACTAATTAAAAATCAATCAAATTTATTAATTCAATATGTCTAATGTACCCATTTGGTTTGTTTTTAGATTAACCTGTTTCATTAACAATTTATGGCCCTATAATTAAAAGTTTGGCATATACATACTTCAACTCAGCAATTCAATTTATAGTTCACTGGATCACCATTTTAAAGAGTTAACCAACCTAAAGCATGTCCAGTAAAAATGAATTTATCTCATATTATCGCTACATAAAATTGTTATATAATTACTTACCTAAACATGCCTGTATGGATTTAAGATGAAGGTGCCACATGTGGAGAATAGAGCAATTATCGCTGTCCTTTTCAATTACTACTAGAAAGAACTTTTCTGAAAATGGTGGTGGCCGATATCCTATTGTTAAAGGAAAAGAAATATTTAAGTTAACATGTTTCTATAGGCAACCCACTCCAGTACCCTTGCCTGGAAAATCTCATGGACAGAGGAGCCTGGTAGGCTACAGTCCATGGCGTCACAAAGAGTCAGACACGACTGAGTGACTTTACATGTTCACATGTTTCTATAGGGTTAAGAGAAAGACATTTGTTTAAACAAAATCTCTTGGTATGTACTGGAAGGAAACGGAAGAAAAGATGTTTAGAAACAGTTTTATATCTTTTGTGCTAAAAGTTAAGTGGCTATCAAAGACTAATGGGGCTATGTCATTAAGTACAAAAGCCAACATGAATGGATGCCTACTGATCAAAGATTGGACCATCTGAACAACAAAGAATAAAAAAGAACACAATTTATTAAAACACATTCATAAAAATACCAAAAATGAGAGGGCACTTAATGGTAAGTGAAGAAAGGAAGGACAAGGAGGACCAAAAGGAAGAAATGAAAGGAAGAGAGAGAGAGAAAGCAAGAGGGAGAGAGGGAGCAAGTCAGCCTCACTGGATGCCCCTGGAAGTAACTGGGGCACTAACTCCTTAAATGGAAAACTAGAAATTAAATGCAAAGAATGAAGTAAACATATATTCTGCTTTTTCTATATGTAAGATATGTAAGACAGTCATGGATAGAGGGCTGATTGTGGTGGTACAGAAGAGAGACTTTTTAGAAATTTTACATTTTATGAAAAGATTATTTGTGAACACAATTTTTCCTGTTGACAATTACATTTTTCATATAGGATAATGAGATCCACAAAGGACAGCAAAAACTTTCTTGAAAAATGTAAACCTATACATTATATGAAGTTATGGGTGTGAGACTTTTGAAAACTGTAAAGCACCACAGAATTTAAAGAATATTTCATTCAATGAAAAGAAAGAACAGAAAAAAATGAAAACTCATAATGGCAAGTCATTGGCAAGGAGCACTGCTAAAACGCAAATTGTGGCCTCTGAATACCATGCTCCATGGGAAGGAACAATTTGGGGGTGGGGGGTGACTCCATTCTTGCAAAGGCTATTTACAAGAGAAGCCTGGTATATCTTGCTGTGCCTGAAAGAAAGCAAATTATCAAAACTAATGGGTTGTGTCAAAAGGACTCGGGACCAACTGAAAGTATCTTCACCAGTCTAATACAGGACAATGTGAACATTAAAATTATGATTGCACTGACTGAAATATGTTAAGTATATAAAAATTAATGACTGATATATCTTTGTATGCATATTATTCAATAAAGAGTTTTTATAAAATGGGTTCATAATGACACACAAAATAAAAAGAAAGACAACAACATTCATCCATAACCACCAACAGGAACCTGGGAACAAACTCCTCTGAATTCATCAATTAAAGAGAAAGAACTAAGCACTTACTCCGCCTTTTCTAAAAAGAACTCTATTTCAAGACAGCCAAAAAGCTCTCGTGGATAAGGAAAAGCTTTTCCTTCCAAATGCTTTCCAGCTAATAAATAAATGAGAATTGATAAAACTAGAAAATCATACTTGAAAATCCTTCATGAAATAATTGACTTAAAAGCAACAATATCAATGGAAGAAACCATGAGATAATAGACTGCCGGCATATGTTACACTGGCGGCACCAGGTCAATTTTCTGAATCCTAGCATCACTAAAAATGAGACATCCTAACATTATGTTCTTTCTTATGTCCTTCTGTGATGGACATAAGAGCTCATTTGCACTTCACAGGAAAAATTTTAAATGACATCCACAAGTAACTGGTCAGAAAAACTGCTATAAAATAACTTTCTCTAAAACAAATTAGTGGCATGATAAGAGTATAAAGGGGGATTACTTTAGCTTAAAAGACTCCTAGAAATGAAACACTATGTGTGGACTCTATATGGATATGGATCCAAACAAATTAAGAACCAACAATGCTGGGCTTCCCTGGTGGCTCAGTGGTAAAGAATCTGTCTGCCAATGCAAGAGACGTGGGTTTCATCCCTGATCTGGGAAGAACCCATATGCCCTGGGGCAACTAAGCCTATGCACCACAACTGCTGAGCCGGTGCTCCAGAGCCCGGGAATGGTAACTCCTGAGCCCGTGTGCTGCAACTACTAAAGCCTGTGCTCTGCAACAAGAGAGGCCACCACAATGAGAAGCCCAGGTACCACTAAAGAATAGCCCCCACTTGCCACAAGTAGAGAAAAGCCCATGCAGC
The DNA here is from genome assembly GCF_016772045.2 of Ovis aries. Taxonomy (NCBI): domain Eukaryota; kingdom Metazoa; phylum Chordata; class Mammalia; order Artiodactyla; family Bovidae; genus Ovis; species Ovis aries. Next base: position 57,006,724 of record NC_056060.1, on the reverse strand, counting down.
AACAAAGGCTTAGCATAGCCGAAACAAAGCACTTAACAGTGTACAGAATGCGGCAGGGAAAGGGAAGAGGAGAAACACACACTTCAAGTCCCTTAAGAAAACAGCTATAAAATCAAGAACATTGAGGAAACTGTACAAAAACTAAAGGAGACATATGTATACCTATGGCTGATTCATGCTGATGTTTGAGCTAGCCTCACAGAGTACAGGAACTCATTCTGATTTTCCACTAAAGGAAATGAAATTAACCATACAAATTCAGTAGAAACGTCTTCCTTAAAAGTCTATACATAATTCTGTAATAAAAGCTATACTCAGAAAATAAAGTATGACCTTCTAATACTTACAAGCTACAACCAGATAAAGTATCTGGAAACTCTTCGAAAATTAAAAACTATTCATTACAGAAAATGAATTCTTAAAGTAGGACATATCTTTCTACCCTCAAACAGAAAGTATTCTACTCAGTATGGCTATTTTCAAATTTCACTTTCATATAGAACATGAATGTTTTATAATTACAAAGTTGTAACCTCTAAAAGGAATATTTTAAGCTAAATAATAAAAGTTTAAACTAAACAGCATATGGTTTACATTTGTACATTTTATTTTTAATTGGAGGTTAATTTCTTGATAATATTTGATGGTGTTTGCCATACATCAACATAAATCAACCATAGATATACATATGTCCCCTCCCTCTTAAACCTCCCTCCCCATCCCTGAATGGCCTTAGGAGAACTACTTTCTCTCAAGAAGGAAATACAACCTTTCAGACAGGAAATCTATGAGACAGTACCTTTAATGCTCAGAGTACCTGAGTTTCCTGGTATACCATACAACATAATATCTTCCTTCTATAGTCATCAATAATCTTTAGTAAACTTATACTACAGTTAATTGGCTTCCTTAAGATACCACAGGGATACCTACTACCAATCAAAATAATTTAACTGTAGTGTTGAACAATCAGGGTTAAGTTTTTAAACAATTAAACTAGATTCCATAAATAACATTTATTGGCAAAGGCTATGTCACCAGTGAAAGTATCTTTCAAAATATAATTTTAAGGGAGGTTGGGGGAGAATGGGTACATGTATATGTACGGCTGAGTCCCTTTGCTGTCCACCTGAAACTATCACAGCATTATTAATCAGTTACATCCCAATACAAAATTAAAAGTTTAATTAAAAAATAAATATATCCAATTTTTACCCACATATATTCTTTACCCAGAAAAAAACAATAATGACAGAACTGGTGTATTTGTAAAAAAATCATGAGAGTGATGACTTTTGATAAAAGACCTACACTCAGTGAAAGTTTAGAATTTTTTTAAGATTAAGGTATCAAACTCAAGACTATTTTTTAAAAGTACCTTGGGATGGTTGAAAAAATATTTCTGTTTCCTTTTTTTCCATATCTTCCTTATGTGGTTTATATCCTCTAATGAAGTCTTCTTGAAACACATGAAGCAACTGTGTATTTGAGCCACACTACAAATATGAAAAGAAGTAAAGTTTTATCTTTGCAATTCCATATCTTCCACTCACTACCTCTCCAAGAACCCCAATGCAGAAGAAATAAATCCAACAATTTCTATTCTTTATAGAATAACTAAGTATAGTGGGAAAAACAAGAGAAAAAGTCATTAGATAATTTACTTTCATATATTCTATAGTCAATAGCAGAACTGTGAAACTAATAAAAACAAATCAATAGGTTTGCATCTCGGAAAAAAAAAAGTACTGCCAAAAAACAAATTAAAAAACAGGTTTCAACACCGGATGGAGAAGGCCATGCAGACCATATTAAGCACACTACTACAGGTCCCTTTTTCTTATTCCACTTGAGAACCAGAAAAAGAAAACCCAGAAGATTCCTCAAAGTACTTCCAAAAACTCTGTCTGGTAGGAATTATGAAGAATCCCATAACAGCCAGTGGGAATGACACATCTGTGAAAAAATGTATCTACATTTAAGTAAGTAGGATTTCTAAAAGAATGGATGAAACATCACAATCAGCTGATTCTACATAATCACGTGGGACCACACAGAGAAGAAAAGATGATCACAAATAGCTACTCGGAATCACAAAAGTGAACTGAAATTCAAAGACAGGCTAAACCCAAACAAAAACGTACTGTGGAAGTAAGTCAAGACAATTAATTAGATGGCTATCCAATGGATTTCAAGGAGGGGAAGCAACTGTGATAATCCTGGCACTCAGTGGATGGGCTACAATCTTAGGGTATAAAGCAAATCAGCCTCCTTTCATAGTAGAAGGAAATTAAAGGACTATTGATCAGATTGACCAACAAATTTTTAATGAAAATTATAAGGTATTTTTATGTCTCTCTATATAGAAACACTAAAAAAAAAAAAAAATCCCTTCACAGTCAAAGCATAAACAGTCATCTCCTCCAGGGAAGAAGAATGTTGCTGCTGTTGTTTAGTCGCTAAGTTGTAACCAACCTTCTGCAACCCCATGGACTGTACTCTGCCAGGCACCTCTGTCCACGAGTAAGTAGGTTGCCACTTCCTTCTCCAGGGGATCTTCCCAACCCAGGGACTAACTAGAAGGCAGATTCTTTACCACTGAGCCACCAGGGATGCCCAAATGTGAGAAAAGGGAAGGGTGACACCTTTATGGATACAGAAATAATACAGCACACTGGAAACAAATGTAGAATGAGTTCTAAAGTTTGTAATTCATAAGCATAAGCCATTTGTCAGTGCTTGCAGTTTACCAGCCCTTGTGATAAAGAGAGCCACAAATGGAAAGGGAAAAAATTCTTCAATAAGAATGAAGTAAAAATCAAAACGCTAAGTGAAAAAGGTCTGTAATAATATACCATAGTGAAGAGTAGAGAAGGGGGTACCCTGGGGAAATGAATTTAACAGCCAGTTCACTAAAAATTAAGACATTTATGTGAATGAAGCTAATACACTCTTCTCCTATATCCCTGTGGAGTAAAAAAAGGAAATTATAGGTTAAGGGTTTCCTGAAATTAGTAACGTCTGGCAGCCACATTTCTGTTGCCAAGAGCTGATGTGGTCATTTCTCTACAGTGGTGGAAACTTTTCCTGACATAATGTGCAAGGGCTATGAAAAAATAATGACCTAACTGTATTTGTTTTTAAATATGGTCAGCTCTTTCTTCATTTCCTTGTTTGAAAATTGTTGGCAACTTCCTCACCAAAGTAACCTTTTTTCATATTTGGAATGAATACACTACTCTATCCCCTTTAGTCCATAAACATGACCCTGAAGAAACAAATATCCTGAGGGCTATGATGGAATTTACAAACTCCCCATAGATAAAAGCATTCTCCTTCTTTCCTAAGTCAACTAGGGAAGAACACTGCCCACATCAAAGAACTGTGATTAGAGCGTAAATGCATGCTTTGATCCTACTTCTATCTTCATTTTAATCGATCTCATAAAAAATATATAATACCTAGCCTAACAAGCCAAACACTCCAAAGGCATCTACTGAGCTGAAGTAAGTAATAATATTTGGAATTTAGAAAGATGGCAGCGACAACCCTGTATGCGAGACAGCAAAAGAGACACAGATGTATAGAATAGTCTTTTGGACTCTATGGGAGAGGGAGAGGGTAGGATGATTTGGGAGAATGGCACTGAAACATGTATAATATCATAAATGAAACGAATCACCAGTCCAGGTTCGATGCATGATACTGGATGCTTGGGGCTGGTGCACTGAGACAACCCAGAGGGATGGTACGGGGAGGGAGGAGGTGGGAGGGTTCAGGATGGGGAACACATGTATACCTGTGGCAGATTCATGTTGATGTATGGCAAAACAATACAATATTGTAAAGTGATTAACCTCCAATTAAAATAAATAAATTTATATTTAAAAAAAAACACAAACTGAGCCTCTATGCAGCTGTACTGTATATAAATCATTATAAATTTTCACCACGGTAATCAAAAGAAATTGGCTATATTTAGTATCAAACAACAGAATTACTCTCTGAATGAAATACAGCTGACCTCTGAACAACACGTAAGAATGATATACATTCACTTCGGTGGGAATTTTTTCAATAGTAAATATTACAGTACTACATGATCTGCAGCTAGTTGGATATACAGATGCAGAACTGAGGACGTGGAGAGCCGACTGTTAAGTTATAAGTGAATTTTCTATAGTGAGAAGGGTCAGTGCTCCTAATTCCCACGTTCAAGGTTCAACTGTATATCATATGCCCGTAAAGCACTCTGGGATAAAGCAAGTTAATACCACCAATTCACAAACACGTTTTTACTTGGTTGGTTATTGCATCAAGTTCAATAATACAGCCAGGTCGAGCAGTTGACTGTTGGCTCACAATATTAAACACTTCTCCAATAAGTTTCTGTTAAAAAAAGAAAGAAAGAAAAGGTTCATAGTCAATAATATATCTACTGTCAGTATGACACAGCACCTTGGATATTTAAGGCTCTTCTAAATAGTCACTGATTTGCAATGGCAATTCACAAATTCAAAGAAATATTTCAACTTTTTATACTCACTCTCATTTTTAAAATTAACTAAGCAGAAAAACCTATAGTGATTACATAAGCAGTATACGATTTCAAGACATCTAGTTCTTTGAACATGTCTTCATTTAGCAACCCTAATGCTCCAACACAGACCTGGCTGAGGACATGGCCCTATGCCTATGTGGATGGCTGCAGACCTACAATGCTATTTAAAAACACAATCTTGCTAGGGCTTGTACTTGCCCTCAACGATAGGGGCAAAGGATGAGAAGAAGTAGGATTCTGTGACTTGGGATGGAGATGTGTAAACAGAGGAAGCCTAACTCTGGATCCCCAAACCACAAAATCTTTCTGCTAAAAAATAACATAAATAAATAAAACACAGCCTTCCTTCCTTCTCCTTTCAAGCAGCCCTCTCTTTGCACAGAAATCTTTCAGTTACATCACCTGAAGCAATTACTTCTCGTGGAGATGCCCATCCTCCTCAGCACTACCTCCACTCTTACCGCCTTCAGAGCACTCAGAGTAGTAAGATCCCAGCTTAGCCCAGCATGTAAGTACAAGGTTAGCTATGGGAAAGTAGCAATATACACTGGAGTTGTAGAATCTTTCCAATTTATATCAGCAGAATTCCAGAGGGTGTGCATGGGAACAGATTCTAGGGTTATTAGACAAAGACAAAATAAGTGCTTGGGCAGGGATGAATTTATTGTTATAGGTACATTCACCCAAGATTCAGGATTTTAAATGTTAGTTCAGACACCTGGAAGTGCTGCCAACAGTCTGCTGGGTTTGTCCATTTGAAACCTGGACTCAACTGTGACCTACAATTAGTGAGTTTAGAACACTGGAATTTCTCTAACATACCATGAATCTTTGCTCCTTACAAGTGTGGTCACTGGAGCAGCAGCTTTTTACAAATGCAGTCTCTTAGACTCCAAAGCTAACACATGTGTATTTTAATAAGCTCTCTAGATGATTCATGGGCATGCTGAAGTTTAAGAAGTACTGTTGCAGATCAATGGTTCTCAGCCTTGAACTATGGTTCAACTATGAACAATGGTTCTCAGCATATGGAACTAATAATCTCTGGTGCTTAGGTCCTATTTGTAGATACTGACTTATTGGTTCTTGGGTATAATCTGATCATCAGGCATTTTACAAGCTCTTCAGCTACATCCAACATATGGCCATGGTTGATATCCCCTTACAGGAATATCTATCTGCCAGCACTATAACTAACAAACAACTGAATGCCTTGTTCAACACTACAGGATCCCACTCAATGTCACCTTCAATTTTAAGGGGGCATCAAAAGCTCAAAAATAAAGATCAATAAATTCTTAATGCAGTATTTTTAAATAAAAATTAATACAGCAAATAATAATGAAGAAAAAGTAGCAAATGTTTTAATACAGGATTCAATAGTGTCTTGATGAGCCATACTGAAGCCCAAGACAAAAGCAAAACTGCACAGACATGTTTTCATATGTTTTTTTAAGGTTAATTTTTTTCAGAACATTAAAGTGGTTGAAAAACATTAAAAAATAAAAGGTAGTATATTGAAACTCACAAAATCATTTAAAATTTATTTTTACCAAAAATAATTTAACTTCAGTTTACCGAAACTTCTTTTTGAAGGGCAACATTGTGACTGGATTTTTTTTTTAAGTTCCCAAGTCCACCTCTAAGTATGGATAAGACTGCACTAAGTAAAATTTGTGAATTGGTTCTAGAAAATCCAAACACAATGCTGACTTTATATTACAAATTACTGACACTGCATGTCACTTAAAACTATTTGAGATGAAATTTCTATTAAGACTTAAATTATCAAAATATTTAAAAACCAAGTCAGTGGCTGGTTTTTGTAAACAAGATTATCCATATAACATTATTTTGCTCCAGTGAGCAATTCTAAATCTAAAGCATTTCAGTTAATTTTTCATATCTTCATTTTGAACATGAAATTAGTGTGCTGTAGTAGTCAGAATAATGGCCCCAAAAGGTATCTACATTCTAATTCTTAGGACTTATGAATATATGTTACTTTACATGGCAAAAAAAAAAAAAAAAGTACATATGCGATTAAAGATCTTGCTATGAAGAGGTTATCCTGTATTATGTCCAATATAATCTTAAAGAGAGGAAATATGGTTTGATTTGGAGAAAAAGATATGACAAGAGAAGCAGACACCAGAAAGAGAAAAGGATTTGAAAATATTATGTACTATGTTGCTATCTTCAAAAGGCAAGATGAGGAAGAAAGACAAGAAATACAGGTAGCCTGTGAAGCTGGAAAAGGTTTAAAAAAGAAAAAAAAGACTCTCCTCTAGTGTCTCCAGAGAGACCATGGCTTGGCCAATATCTTGGTTTTAGAGCCTCTAACCTCAAAGATATAATAAACGTGTTGTTTTAAGTCACCACGTTTGTGGAATTTTGTTACATCAGCAGTAGGAAACTGATACAGATATCCACCAACAATTTTTATCTGACATGTACTTTTTCTAATAATAATTAATATCACATCTGATAATGTATTTCCAACTTTTTTCCATTCATTTCAGATTCATTTCACACGTCTTGTTAAAATTTTATACCCACAAAACATACTTTCTTCTTCCCAAGTTTCTCCTTCTTACTCATTTTAAGTTACAACTCTAAACTGATAAGAAACAGATTTATAAACAGAAAATTTCAAATAGAGAAAATTAGATAAGTAGATTTTTTTTCGCACTTTGGAATGTGTTCTTTTTGTTTTTTTAATTTTGCCTGTGAGGGCTCTTTGTTGCAGAGCACGGCCTCTAGAGTGTGGGGTTTTGGTAGCTGTGGCACACCAGCTTAGTTGCCCCAGGGCACGTGGGGTCTTCCTAGATCAGGGATGGAACCCATGTCCCCTGAATTGGCAGGTGGATTCTTAACCACTGGACCACCAGGCAAGTCCTGTCTCTGGAGTCTTCTGTTCAAGAATTTAGCTTATGAAAGTAGAAAGGGTCAAAAATTTTCTACAATGAATAAATATTACATTTTAACTTTAAAAAAATGAAAATGGAAGGTTTAAGAAAAAACTACATTTGTAACTACACTTGAACAGAAGACCAAGATAAATTTTAAAATTCCAAGAACGTATTCATCTGCTCTAAATGAAATTTCTATTTTCCTGGAAAAATAATGCCCAGGTTATTGATACATTTTGCCAGTGAGAAGAATGAACCATAGAGTATGTACTCTGAGAAATTATGGGGATTGACACAGCCAAAAGACAAAAAGCAGACAAATGTTATTATTTTCAAAAAGGAAAACAGCATACTTCTGTAAGCTGGAATAAAGAGCCTGATGTCTATTTAGTACATTTTAGTCATCAAGACATCAGGGTACACACAATCTACTATACATTAAAACAATCTCATACAAATCTGACTTCCTTTTTTGATTACAAGAGATTTGGCAGACAGGGTGTATTTTATTTGCATGATAAGCTGACTCATGGAAATACTTGGGATAAGCTGAAGAAATATTCTAGACAATAAAAAATGGAGAAAGATTTCAAATGTATACTGCTAGGTCCTTTTTTCAGCCCAGTACATTTAACATTTCTGTAATAAAATTCAGAAATTACATCTGAATTTCATCTAATTGACTTAGATGAAAACGCAGAACAACATTCATCGAACAGGCTGATGATGTAAGTCATATAGAAGTAACACAATTAACAGAATCTGGATTCAAAAAGATACTAAACATCTGTACCTTTAGTGAAATGTAATAGGGAAGTAAGTCTATATTTGAGTCCCAAACTCAAATGCACAAATATAAGATAGCTTGCTAGCAAAAAAAAAAAAGACTCTGATGTTTACTTGAAAGCTCAATATGAATTACATACAAAGAATGTGGCATGACTGACAAGACATAATCTACTGAGAGAGGGCATAATACTGCTATATTCTAGAGATCCTACAATTTCCAGTGTATAAACAAACTGAAAGTTGCTCAGAACAGTAACCAGGGTCAAATACAAAGCAGTTAGATAAATCTATCGGCAGAGGAGCAGCAGGTCTGGCCTGAGGGAACAAATTTGGGGATTACAAGATAGGTGTCTGAGGTGATCTCTCACGTAAGAAATGTTGTTGTTTAGTCACTCAGTCGTGCCCGACTCTTTTGAGATCCCATGGACTGTAGCCCGCCAGGCTTCTCTGTCCATGGGATTTCCCAGGCAGGAATATTGGAGTGGGTTGCCATTTCCTTCTCCAGAGGATCTTCTTGATCAAGGGATTGACCCCACGTCTCCTGCACTGGCAGGTGGATTCTTTACCACTGAGCCACCTGAGAAGCCCAGAAGAAACATTAGACTTATTCTAAATGAAACTACAGCTAACAAGTAGAGTTTAAGTATTACAAATTTAACTTCAATATAACTGTGATGGTAATTCAAAGACTGAATGTGCTGCATTTAGAGTGGAGTTTCCCTCCTCAGACGTCGGAAGACAAGCTGGCAGGAATATGGTAGAGAGAAACAAAGCATCAGACAGCTAGTTAGACTAGGGGAACTTCAAATCTTCCACCTACGTAATTTTAAGTGCTACTTTTCTAGACTTTCTCTATGTAAACCTTGTGACTCCAATCCAATTATCACTGTTTTTGGAATAAGAGTTAGACACGTGCTTTCCTGTATCCACTTTCAGGCCATCTTCTCACTCAACAAAGACTAAGGATCTATCTTTCTAAATCTTATCCATTCATCAAAAATGAACTCGAATACTGTCCTTAATAAAAACTTCTATGGCTACCCTAATCTGATCTCTCTCGCCTCTGAATTATGAAATAGTGTTTGCCAATTGATTATATATCACCTTCAGATACCTCTCTGTCTTAAACTGTTATTTAAACTTTTAATAATTTCTCTCAACTAAATTTAAATCTCCTTAAAGGCAGACACTGTAGTCCCTATACATCTAGGGACACATGACAGGCATTCAAAACCAGTCACTGATTTTCAATACTGGGAGCATTTTTATTAGAACAAATATTTTATAAAAAGCCATGTTTTCACAGCGAAATGGAAAATTCACCATTCAAACCTGAGTATTAACTAACATGCATGACTTCCAGCTGAAATACAGAATGAGTGGAATGAGATACTGCCACCCACTGATAACATATTCTAACCACAGGACTTTTTAAAATAATGACTCAAGCTAAGAAAAGTTCAAATTTTCCCAACCTAAACATACAGCTTGGTGAAGCTCCCTTAAAACCTTTCTTGAACAAAGAAAAATTAACAGAACCAAATGACAGAGTGAAAAATGTCAAGAAAAAAAATATAGTTTAGGAAAAAATTCATATTTATTTCTTTAAATGTAAAGTTGATGTGTGCTGTATAAACTGTAATTTTTTTTCTGGACTACGGGGATTCTAGTTCCTCAACCAGGGACTGAATCTGGGCCATAGCAGTGAAGGCATCATTAGGTGGTAATTTTGACTCATTTACCTTGAAACACAAATTAAGGAAAAACAAACTAGTTACAGAGAGCCCAGAACAAATGCTTACTCCCTGAACACCTACTAACAAATGAAAGTCCTAGACAAAAGAGAATGGCTTCTTAGCTTAGATATATTAATAAAGATTAGGAAATACTTACTGAAGATTCTGGATCTGACAGTTCATCCAATAATTTCCTTGCATCTACTACAGCTTGGTAGAGTCTCAGGTTTTTGCCATCAGAAGCAACAAAGCAAGCACTAGCAGAATTGCAATACGTGCCTGAGAAAGTAAACACTCTGCATTATAATATATATATTTTTAACTAACTGAAGTACAAGAAAAAAAATTCCATACTTCTCTTTTTAGGTATAACCATGGTCCAGAATCACAATGAAATGGATACAATTAATAAATATAAAGTTATTAACAAAAAATTCAATAGAAAATAGGTTATGAGAGCAAAAAAAATTAAAAACAAAACTCTAAAGACAGATACCTACATTTCAATACTTATTAAAAGCCCCCTAATAATAATAAGTATACATTACTTTGTATATAAATAACAGTTTTAAAGATTTATTAATTTTACTATTAAAATGAACACTTACCAAGACAGTAACTGGGAATAAGAGTTGGAAGCCAAGCCACATTAGAGAAGGCTGAAGTATGTAAAGAGTTGATTCGTGCCAACTCTGACACTCCTCCAGTGTATGACAAGGGTCCTATTGGGTCCACACGCCACAGAATAAGTTCACTGTAGATGGCATTCGGGTCATGAAATGTACGTGTTGCTGCATTTCTGAGAGGTTGTTTCAAGGAACCCTTTATGTGTCTTACAGGATCTATCAATCTACTTAATTTACTGTCTGAGTCCCACTGAAAATCTGATTCAGGAGTCAACAGAGCATTATGATGAGATGATGTCAATAATAATGGTAAAACGGAATGACATGCCAGATCATTGAGGTGAAACCGATGACCACAATATCTAAATTTGTGAGATACAGTTAGAACAGTGGTAAAGGCAGACTTATCAGCAAACGTGACTGCCCACTGATTGAGAGAGCCATCTATGTGTTTAGAGACCATCATTACTGTGGGAGCTAAAATGTTCATATTTGTACTGTGTGATCCAGAGTGCGTCAGTGATCCGCGAGGACTGCATTCAGCCAGCATGTCTTGGTGTAAGGGAGTGTGGTGAGAATCTTTTACAGCATTTATACAGGCATACATCATGATATTTTTACTGAGAGAGCTTGCATCACCAGATGGAAACGCAACAGGAATCCGAGAAGAAAAAGAAACCTGAAAAACACAATTATTATGACTCAGTGTAAGTAGTTTGTCTCCTCTCAAAGTCTTCTAAAAATACTTTAATTTTCAAAATGTCACACCTCAGCTTCCTAGCAAAAAATATCATTTTCAACTTCATTATGCTCTAATCCTTTCCCTCTATTTATATAATATCATCTCTATTCATAGCCTATGAGGAGAGTGAAGAAATAGTTGCAGGTATCTTGCCTGTACATATAAATGACTACAACTACAAATCTAAACAAATATTGTTCAGAAAGGTAACAGATAAAGATAGCTAGATTTAAGGAATAAAACTGGAGAAGTGGGGGGACTCATCCTGAGTCACATTTTTAGGATAATTTCTTGAGTGTTAAGTCATTTTAGTCATGTCCGACTCTGCACCCTATGGACAGCAGCCCTCCAGGCTCCTCTGTCCATGGGATTGTCCAGTCAAGAATACTGGAGTGGGCTGCCATCCCTTCCTCCAAGGGATCTTCCCACCCAGTGATTGAACCCACATTTCTTATGTCTCCTGCATTGGCTACCTGGGAAGCCCCGTAGGGTAATTTCTAAAGTTTATTCAAAATACTGGTAATTCCTAGGGAAAAAACCTAATATACACATATTCAGACGTTCACTATTGCATTTCATAGTTAAATTTACTGTACTTGAATCAATCAAGTTTGTAAAATTGGCTATAATTGATCCCCTTTGGGAGCAAGTTATTCTCTTTTCAGTTGCTTATCAAAAATAAAATGGTTAAATATTTCTGAAAAACTGCTAAATCTGAACGGCATCTGTTTCACTTTTTCAAGAAATGTAAAAACTGCTTCATCAGTAAAATATACCTGGACTTGTCTAAATATTCCAGGATTATATTCATCCAAATACTTTACATGCCACACTAGGAAGGTACCGTCTACTGGGTGTATGGTAAAAAGCATGTCAGGATTCTTATTCCATTCAGCTAGCAGCATTTCGATCTTCCGATCAAGCAGGACCGTAGGCAGTGGCATTGATATAATAGGCCGTGAATAGGTTCTAGGACTTCCTTCTCTTTCCGCATCTTCATGTTCTGACGATCCTGTACCTGCTTCAGATTCTCTATCTAGGGATAATTCTAAGTCAGAAAATAAATTCATCAGTACATACTAATAATACTATAAAAATTCATTTACATACTCAGTCAGTTCAATCGCTCAGTCATGTCTGACTCTTTGCAAACCCATTAACTGTACCCGGGCTCCTCCTTTCATGGAATTTTCCAGGCAAGAGTACTGGAGTGGGTTGCCATCTCCTTCTCCAGTGGATGTTTCCAACCCAGGGACTGAACCCAGGTCTTCCACATTGCAGGCAGAGGCTTCACCCTCTGAGCCACCAAGGAAACCTATTTACATACGAGACAATCAATAAACAACATACTATCTTTAGAGATCATGAGTCCCTTTACCAATTTATGGCCAGGGGAAAAAAAAACAAGGAAGGAAATTATTTTCTGGTCTGAAAGAAAAACACCAATACAGTATACTAACACATATATATGGAATTTAGAAAGATGGTAATGATAACCCTGTATGCGAGACAGCAAAAGAGACACAGATGTACAGAACGGACTTTTGGACTCTGAGGAAGAGGGAGAGGGTGGGATGATTTGGGAGAATGGCACTGAAACATGTATACTCTTATGTAAGAAACGAATCGCCAGTCTATGTTTGATACAGGATACAGGATGCTTGGGGCTGGTGCACAGGGATGATCCAGAGAGATGATATGGGGTAGGAGGTGGGAGGGGGGTTCAGGATTGGGAACTCATGTACACCCATGGTGGATTCATGTCAATGTATGGCAAAACCAATACAGTATTGTAAAGTAAAATAAAGTAAAAATAAAAAAAATTTTTTAAAGGAATACAGTGTTTAAAAACTTGAAATAAAAATTGTATGTAAAGAAGAAAAAAATTATTTTCTGGTCTGAACTGAAACTTACTACATTTCTTAGTTTTAGATAAATCAAAATTTCATTCACACTATCACATTATCTTTATCATTTCTATTATTAGCAAAACCTGTCCCCCACCACACACCCCCCACCCCCGCCAAAAAACACTGCTTGCAAAGTAATACATTATTCAAAGCAATACATTATAAGAAAGCAAAGTTAGATGGTCCATATTAGATGGTCAGAAAAGACCTGAGGAATGAATGGAAAAGTAAAAAGGAAGGCGAGGAGGAAGGAAAGATTACAAACCAAAAGTGGCTTCACAAAAAGCTGTCAGCCTGAAAAAAAGAAAACCCTGAATACAGGATACTCACCATGATCTAGTTTCATATGTAAACCCCTCTCTCTTTCCTCCTGTGAACGTTCTTCATCTTCTTTATCACCTTCGTCACTTTCATGATCTACCTGCCTTTCAGAAAGTTTTCTTAATTGCTGCATAAATATTTCAGTAGATGACGTAAAGTGAAATTCTTTGTTGTTTAACCAATGAACTACAAAGCCCCCATTTCCATCATCAATGTTAAATACAGTGCCAACCAAGACATTTGGAATATCTGTAAAATCAAAAAAGATAAAATTTCTATATCAATTCTTAACATCTTTTAAAATATTACACGTGCTTAGAAAGACTAATTCCATTACACAAAAAAATGTGCTAAACAAAAAGTAAATATAACTCTAGCAGGATTTGAAATTTTAATTAAATTTAATGGTAAATCAATTACTGGCATAGACTTACATGGAATTAATCATTTAAAAGCCAAACACACCAAATGCACAAACTTTTATCGAATCTTGGTTTGGGGACAAGGAAACAGAAAGGTGTAACAGAAAAGCAACTCTAAAAGACATTTTTGAGATGACTGAAATTTAACTATGATGATTAGAGACCATGGAATTATTTCTAATTTTCTTAGGTACAATAATGATATTGTGATTATGTGAGAGAATTTCCTTATTCTTAGGAGACACTTGCTAAATTATGTAAGGGTGACGTGCTATGATGTGTTATTTTGTAACATTAAGAAAAAATTTCACTCACACACCCTCACATACACACATACATATGTGTGTATACACAGAGAGAATAAAGCAATTGGGAAAATGTTAGCAACTGTTGAATCAAAGTGGGTGAAATGAGGGTTCACTGTACTATTCTTCCAACTTTGTTGACTGTTTTAAACTTTCCTTAAAAGTTGAGGCAAATAATGCTAAGAAAGAACGCAGGAAGGCAAGCAAACTTCTAAGTATAGCAGATTTTCTCCACGTGGGGTAACTGAAATTCATGCTATAGATCAGTTCATGCAAAATAGTACAATTCAAAAACAACAAACAACAATCTCCTTAATCCCAAATCAAATTATAAAGAAATCTACTCAATAGAAAGAAAAAAAGACTGTCCTCTGCAAAAGAAGTGAGAATCTAAAGATGAAATAAGTAATATATTCTAGAAGTGTTTTATTCATAAATATCAATGTTAAATAAAGCTCCAAAGTGTTCTTTTTTTTTCCAGTTCCTGGGTTACAAGCCTGCTTTTCTAACAGAAATTAAACAAATCAAATAAATGTAAATTAACAACCCTATAAAACAGTACATCCCCTACATACCTATGTACTAGGTAAAAATCCAAATCTCAACCCAAATCTTATCATGGACAAATATTCTTACTCTAAGACATCTTAAAAGATAACTGAGAGATAACTGTCTTGAGACATTTTGTTGAAGAATGATTATTCTAAATTAGTGGGATTTAAAGAGAAATAACAAATGCATTAAAAAAAAGAATCTAGATGTTAACAGGAACTATACCATTATAATATACTCTTTTTATCAGAAGATACATTTTGAAATATTTAGGTAATGTTGTAAAATATTTAGGGGATGAAGGAAAATGTCAGTGACTGCTTTCAAATGGCTCCGCCAAAGATAATGGAGAAGGGAGAAAAGGTACACACACACACGCACGTACGCACGCATGCACGCACACACACACACACAGAATAAAAGCAAACATGGTGAAAGGTTAATGACTGACTTTGGGTAAAGAGCACATGGGTATTCACTATACTATGCTTTCAGCTTTACTCTAAGGTTGAGAGGTTTTCCTTAAAAAAAAAAAAAGGCAGACAAGTCCTGCAATAAAAGAAAAACACCAATACAGTATACTAACACATATATATGGAATTTAGGAAGATGGCAATGACGACCCTGTATGCAAGACAGGGAAAGAGACACAGATGTGTATAATGGACTTTTGGACTCAGAGGGAGAGGGAGAGGGTGGGATGATTTGGGAGAATGACATTCTAACATGTATACTATCATGTGAATTGAATCGCCAGTCTATGTCTGACGCAGGATGCAGCATGCTTGGGGCTGGTGCATGGGGATGACCCAGAGAGATGTTATGGGGAGGGAGGTGGGAGGGGGGTTCATGTTTGGGAATGCATGTAAGAATTAAAGATTTTAAAATTAAAAATAAATAAATAAATAAATAAATTTAAAAAAAATTATTTGTATTTAACAAACAATTAGGTCAACCTAAATGTATTTTTTAACAAACAGTACCTATAAACACATGATGTTAAATATTAGTACAAAATAATTTTTAAAATAATGTGTAGATAAGTTAGGGTGAAGATGGTTAAAACTGGTTAAATGGTGAAAGTTAACAAAAATGCTAGAAGACAAGGCCTAATGGCCACAAGAACACATCTAGTACTTAGACTCAAATGATATAATAGAATGCCTATACACAAGGAATGATCCTGTGGTCCTATTTCATTTGATTAGAATAGTATATACAGGTAAAATGCAAAACTTTCTAACACAGTATCTGCATACTATCACTGACTGTTTTTTGTTTGAACTCAAGTCTTCATCATAGTCAATAACTCAAGATAAGGTTCTTTTACAAAGGTTGAAAATCTATAAAAATCTAAAACCACCACCATTTTGAAAACAAGTAGTGTTATAAATCTTAGAATACAATTAAGATGTTAGGTCAGAAAAGATAATCTATTAAAAAAACACTTAATCAAGTAGCACAGCAAACTTCTATTACTCAACAGAAGTATAATACAAACCACAAATACAAGGCCAATACATAATTTTTATTTTAATAGCCATATTATATAAACAGGTAAACAATTTTAATAATATATTTTATCTGACCCAATATATGTAAAATATTATCATTTCAACATGTAATCAATATTAAATAAAATTATTAATAAGAGATCTTATATTATTTCGTTGTTTTCTAAAGTCTTAAAAATACAGTGTGTATTTTAGAGCATATCTCAGTTTCGACTATCCACATCGCAATTGCTCAAACAGCTACATGCGGTTCATGGCCACCATACTGAACAGCACACACCTATATCCACTATTATTCAACACAATGGGGGTAAGCATCTGAAGGCCAGTCCAGGTTCAATGCATGACACTGGATGCTTGAGGCTGGTGCACTAAGATGACCCAGAGGGATGGTATGGGGAGGGAGGAGGGAGGGGGGTTCAGGATGGGGAACACGTGTATACCTGTGGCGGATTCATGTTGATGTATGGCAAAACCGATACAATATTGTAAAGTAATTAACCTCCAATTAAAATAAATAAATTTATATTTTTAAAAAATAATAAAGGTCACTTTTTCGCAGCTTCATTTGTTGAGTATCATCTTTTATAAATAAATATTTTAAAATAAAATCCTCTGTCTTCACCCTGAAGCAACAGACTGCCATTTCAATAAAACATACCTATGTTTAGTTGCTAAATCATGTCTGACTCTTTTGCAACCCCATGGACTGTAGCCTGCCATGCTCCCCTGACCATAGATTTCCCAGGCAAGAATACTGGAATGGGTTGCCATTTCCTTCTCCAGGGGTTGAACCGGCATCTCCTGCATTGGCAGGTGGACTCTGTAACAATGAACCACCAGGGAAGCCCCATAACCACATGTGCGCATGCTCAGTCATGTCTGACTCTTTGTGAGTCTATGGATGTAGCCTGCCAGGCTCCTCTGTCCATGGAATTTTCCAGGCAAGAATACTGGAGTGGCTTGCCATTTTCTCCTCCAGGGGATCTTCCCGACCCAGGGATCAAACCCACATCTCCTGCATCTCCTGTATTGGCGGGTAGATTCTTTACCCACTGCACCATCTGGGAAGCCTAGATAAATCCCTCCTATAACTTTGTAAAAATATAGTTCTTCTAGCAATATAATATGAAACTCCTAGGCCTTATCACATGTTTTTCATGCAGAAAGAAAACAATGACTTAAACAGAAGTTTTAAATATGCTCTTACCAACAATGAACCTGCCTCAAAATACTTCTCAACTACAGGGGAAGAAAAAAGCAAAAATAAAATATAAAGGTTAGAAGAAAAACTATTCTTGAATGCAGGACAAGAAAGTGTATGAGAGTATAAAACAAGATATGCTGAAATATAAAGGAAACTATACAAAAATAAAGTTATAAAGAAGAGCTGAGAAGAGAGAATAATAGTGAAAATACAGAAGGAAGGAAGGAATATCACACTAATTAACCAAGCTGCCAGTTCTGTTCATCCCCAGGTTCAACTAAAGCTCTAATTTACTTAGAAACTTTGCTATATTCTAGACAAACTAAGGTCAAAAATACTTATCTGAAATTATTCCCTGAGAATCACAGTCTCAATTTAAGAAATGGCATCTTATATTTCTATTCTAATTAAGAAGTATTTTAAAAGGAAACATGGAGTATTAATATAAAATTAAAAACAGGTTATAAAAGTATTCCTACTTTCTATTTATTTATCTTATTTCAGCAGATAGTAAGTAAAACTTTACTATCCTTTACCTGTGGCAGGGTTGATGCTTGCTGCAATGTGAAAATGACACAGTGCATTTGCGTGGTGGGAAATATGTCTTTGAACTTCATGTGTTGTCGTCTGGTCAGGCTTTAATTCAGTGTGAGTTACAAGAACAGAAGATCTCCTTTGTCCTTTTCTTAAATTTTTCAAATGGTGTATTGTCTAAAACAGAAAAATAATTACTAAATCTGGGAATAATTACTAAGTCTGGGAAGTCTAACTAATGCTGATCAAAGTACTTTTGATAATTAAGGATCTTATAATTTTCCTTTCTGTAAAACCTATCTTATAGGAAAATTTAACTACAACGGAACAACTTTGAATATATTCTCCATTGGCCTTGCAAATTTTATAGTTCAAGGCAGCAGTTGCTCAAAAACATTTATTATCTACAGAAACTGCTATAAAGATTAGGAATCCAAAGTCTAGTTTTTTGGGGATATCCCAGTACTGAGATGAAATTTACTAGTCATATGAGTGTTTAAAAAAAATTCCAAATCTTCCTACCAGAAAGAATATTCCTCCTCAAAATTCTCACTGTTCTCTAGGCAAGAATATCAAAGTGGGTTGCAATTTCCTTCTCCAGGAGATCTTCCTGACCAGGGATCAAACCCAGGTCTCCTGCATTGCAGGCAGATTCTTTACCTTCTGAGCCACCAGGGCAGACCCAAGGACTACATAGCCAGCTAAATAATCACATCTAACCTCTATTATAAAGACAAAAAGAGGGTACAAAAATACAGAATAACAACGGGAAACCTTAACTTAGTGTAGCCAGAAAAGACCTCATGAAAGTGATGACCTATGGAATTTGCTTAAATTGTGATAGGTATCTATGATAAAAATTCTGTACTGACATACCCCATCATCTGAACTATTCTGATATGGGGCCATGTCAACTCTTGGCACCATCTTTTCTCCACATCATAACTCCACCTCATGGCACTTCCTTATTGTGTCACATAACCACCTCCAAAACCATGCCTAATAATATTTAGTAATATTCCATTCTTTTCATTTATTCCTCACATTCAGTTAACTAAAATGTAGCATCCTTTCAGTTATTTCTGTGTTAAGGTAAAATATCTGCACCGTCCTTTCAATTCCACAGCTCTTGTCCCTTTTCGTGTGAAAAACAGTATCAGTTCTATGGTGTGTCCTCTGTCTCTGGTCTCCCTGTTTATTTCTTTGATTATACCTATCAAATTATTTTCACTCGATCTTTGACATTTATCATTATTTTAAATTAGACTGGCAAGGCCAATTATTTTCTCCTAGAAACAAAAGGTATAATTTAAGTATATATAGAATTATATATACCTTACAGTGAGGAGTTTCGTAGGAAAGGGTGTTAGAAAGCAAAATAGCTTGTAAGTCAGGTAATCAGGCT
This sequence comes from Ovis aries, assembly GCF_016772045.2. NCBI lineage: Eukaryota > Metazoa > Chordata > Mammalia > Artiodactyla > Bovidae > Ovis > Ovis aries. The sequence goes on along the minus strand of NC_056060.1, from coordinate 56,987,188 downwards.
TCTTCTATTAAAAACAATTTTAACACTACTACTGAACAACATTTTACTAAAAGAGTGCAAAAACTGTCAAATTACTGATTACATATTACATTTTTGCTTTTACTGTATGTGGCAGTAATTAAGTTTAACAAATACTTGGAAAGTAATATATTAGGTAACATGCAGGATACAAAAATATCTAAAAGTCCTTAAGCCTCCAAAAGCTTATATATAGTTTAAAGATAAAATGTTACAGAAGTATATATAAATTATTGTAAACATCTAGTAAATAAAATACTTTTCCCTACTAAATTGCAATCAATATCAAAACATACTATAACTCTGTTCTGACTTCTTTTAATTACATTTATGATTTAAATGTTGAAAAAATGTATAAATATTGCCTAATTACAGATAGTATCAGAGCAGGACTACTTTATATAAAATTTTAAAGGACAATATCCTTAAGCCTATCAAACCCCCAAAATACTTCTGCCTGCTGAAAATGCAAAAACCATTTTGGCTATGCAACCATTAAAGTGTTCATGTAAATATGCAATGTAAAAGTATAATTAGTAATGTAGAGAGATATTTATAACACATTAAGTATAAAAAGCAAGTTATAAAACATTACTACAATCTCAATCTTATAAATAAAGAAAAAAAATGCACAAACACACATACTGGAAGAGTTGGATTATAAACTCATTTTTTTTCTTTTTCCTAATCTAATTTTAGAATAAGCATAAGTAATATGTTTATCTCATTTTATTCCCTAATCATAATGGGCACAATAGTTCACACTATATTATAAAAATATAACTTCTTAGAAAGCACTTTTATAGTATATTTTAAAATTAGTAATATTATTTCACTTTCAAAATAGTAAACCATGAAAATTATGCAATTATATAAGTTCACTTAATATCTTAACACTTTTATTCTTATTCACAGTCATTTTTAACTTTATTTTCTAATTACAAGTCACTTTTAGTTGGTAAGATTCAATCCTCACGAAACAAAAGCAAAATATTTGTTTATTTTTTAAAGGTTATTGTGGTATTTTATTTTTTTATCTTTTGGCTGTGCCATGCAGCTTGTAAGATCTTATTTCCCTGACCAGGGACTGAACCTGGGCCCTGGCAGAGAAAGCACCTAGTCCTAACCACTGGACCATGAAGGAATTCCCTACAAAATATTTTTAATTACAACCAATTTCAAGGACTTTTACATGACACATTATCTTCAAGATTCATTTACTGTTTTATATAATACAATACCTCAAGAGCATGCTGTATTCTGTCTTTCTGTTTTCCAGCATGAGTAAGGTTGCTGGAAATGCTGGAAGTGGTAGTCTCACAAATCTGCTCACCCAAAAGACAGTCTTCTGGAAGTAAGGTTTCTGCCCAGAGCCGGCAGACACCATCATGGCATGAAGTTAATAACACATTACAGACAGAACCTCTAATGATAAAGAGAAATAAACAGAAGTTACTATGAATACCAATGCCATCAAAAATTAAAGGCTATTCATACTTAGTTCCTCATGCTTAAAGATGACATTAGTACAAAACTAACAATATATCTACCTGCAGTTATTTTTCCAATAATGATAATAGATTTCTACTGACTATTTCACACTCTCACCAACACCCATTTATTACCTGCTCAGACCTGCAAGGTGGCAGGCTGGACTCAGGATGCAATCTGTTACCATGAAATAAGAACAACCTAACTGTGCCCAACACTCACCTTAATACATTAAACTTAAACTCTGAATAGCTAAACTAAATGACAGTATAGTATGCGTCCAACTGTTTTAGAAGTTACACTGTGTGGAGAAAAAGTATCAATCAAAGAGCTTGAAATCACACACAGTATGGCTGAACACCATAAAAACTAGGAAGTGGGGGTGACAAAGGAAACAAATTAATTAATGCCAGATTACATACATGTGCTGCTTGAAAACAAGGCTCTGGAGGATTAGTATCTCCTAAACAAAACAAAAAAACAGCAAAAGGAAACCTACATTTCTGTCATTACAAATTATAGAATGATCATAATAAAAGATCATTAATTATAATTAAACTATGTGGTTTATCACAGTAGTCGCTTTATCCTTCTTATAATCTAAACAGTTACAAATAGGGAAACATGTATTAATAAAACTGTAAGGAGACTATAATTTCAAACTATAAATCAATTTCCATTAAGTTAAGCAAAAATGTCACAGTATCAAGCAGCTGAAGTGACTTAACCTCTCATCATGAAAAAAAAAGCACAAAAAGTTTTCCTGTTAAAAAAATGCTTACACAGAATCTGACTCAGTCAAAGGTAAAGTGTTCTGCAAATGTTTTCCACAGGTGCAAATAACTTAAGCAGATTAAGTTAGAATAGCCTTTTATTTAAATTCCAAAACTGTATACATTCCCCATGTTATCATTTACTGAGCCCCACACTGAGTGTGCTATATTTCCCATCAAGGGCAAATGGTGCTCAGATATACTTAGCAGATGAAATAACCCTTCCTCAAGAATGAATACAGATTTCTAAGCAAGCATTTTTAGAACTTAAATATAATACAAGAATCATTTGTTTAGGCTATTTTATAGCTTGCTTAATCTTTCAAATGCTTTTAAAAGATGCTATAACAATGAGAAAAATTTGGTAAGTTTCTGTTGCTAGCCTTAAGAAAAGGTTGGGACACTTTATTCACTGTATGTGATTACACTTTACCAGCATGTGGATTACCAACAGTTTATTACTATGTTTTATTCTTCCTTAATGTGTGCCTTTCTGTTACCTGCAAACGTTTGCTTCTTAGAATCTATTGCTGCTGCTAATACTGACAATATTAGCTAATGCTGCCTGGGCACACACAATGTGCAAAGGCCTGTATAAGCATTCACACACACTCACATATTTTAGTCTCTCACGACTCTCTGAGGCAGGTACTATTGCTACCCTCATCTACAAGGGCAAAAAGAGCTTAAGAACTTTAGTCAAAAGCTCACAAAGCTGGTAATAACAGCAGAATCTGAATTCAGGCAGTTGACACCCAGAACCTATGCTCTTAACTGTCACCATATCAATCAAAAGAACTTTTGTTTTCATTATTTTTATAAATATATAAGTATACAAAATGAAGTTATATGACACACTCGTCTAACCTGGGCATATACTTGCTAGTTTTACGCCATGAAAAACCTGTTACAGCTCGTGGATGTGCCAAATACACAAAGGAAAACTGAGTAGACGCCTGTCTCCTTTTCACTTCATGATGATCCTGAGGTATAATTGAAGACTTCCAACCAGTCATAGGATACCATACTTTCAAAAGACAATCATCCTGTAAAAATATATATTCAAAACTTAAGTGGTTTGAACAGAAGCTTTAAAAATTAACCTATATATTAAAAACACATATAAAGTTTATATATATAGTACAGAACTAAATTAATAAAATGATGCTTATTACTCTAAATGATACCATTCATGAAGGATAAATGGACCATATGCTCATTACCAATATTCTCTACACAAAGGTGGTTTTCAAATAGAGACTGAAGCCAAATTCCCCCACTTCAATACACCAGGGTGCTCCCTGTAAAGAAAAGACTCAAAAGACTCTGAAACCAGATGATAGCTTGGATAAGAAAGAAGCCATGTTATCTGGCACTGTTATCCTTTTCTCCTTTCTGAAGAGATCTGAAAGGATGAGTCAAACCTTTTTTAAAAAATTGCTTCTTGTCCTAAGTCAGGATGCAGCAAACTTTTCCTATAAAGGGCCAAGTAAGTTTTGTGGAACACACAGCCTCTGATACAGATTTTTCTTGGTTTTGTGTTTGTTGTGTTTTTTTTTTTTTCTTTATAATCCTTAAAAAATGTAAAATCCATTCTTGGCTCTTGGGCCATAATGCGTTCTTATGATGAGAAGGCATTTAGGCAGTTTTTGGGAACCACCTTTATGCCCACTTAAGATATTTACAGGTATACCAGTAGGCACTGACAATCATTTTTCTTAGCTCTAAGAATTTTGTTAAAAGGCCTAAACAATTTTATCTTATTTAACAGGAACTATCTCTTTTATAGTGCTTCATCCTCAATGGTGAAAAGTTTATAAAAGAAAATAATAAAATAACATTTATGGGGAAAAAACTCAATCTCTAAGAAACAATGAAATTATGTGTTTCTGAAAAGTGTGTATAGGTGAAAATATTTTCATCTGAACTGGACAAACACTTCTGCCTCTTTTCCATCTTAGTATTCATTCTCAATATATATTACATAATGTATGTTTCTACTGAGGGGTCATTTATTCAGATATCTGATATACACAACAGATCTCTTTAAGTACTTACTCTGAGGCAAAGCACTTAACCATGCACTAGTTGCTTTCCTCCAAGTACCTTCTTCACCTAGCATCGTTTTCACCTTCCCAAATTTACTGCACAATCTATGTCAGTAGTTTCAGATTATGTATCATAAAAACGCTTAACGTACCTGAGAGCCCCTAAGGAGTTAAAAAGGAAAGTCAGAGAGCCTCCACAACCAAGGCAATCGAGCCCCTTCTCCTATTCACACTAGCTTCCCCCCTAGTGAAGCAGCCTCAACACTTTTATATATTACTGTCTAAAACTCTAAAACCACAAAGGATTAAACTAGAAATCAGTATTAGAAAATTCTCAAGTATTTATAAACTAATCAAAAACACTTCTAAATTACAAGAGAAAATTTTATATATTTGAACTGAAGGAAAATAAAAACAAAACATCAAACTTGGGGGCCCGTAGCTACATGAGTGCTTAGAAGGAAATGTATAGTTTTAGATGCTATAAATCAAGAAAGAAGAAAAGTCACAAATCAATGGTTTAAGCTTCAACCTGAAGCGTCAAGTAAAAGAAGAGCAAAGAGAACTCACATTAAAGAGATAAGAGGAAGAATAAAAACCAAAGAAATAAAATATGAAAAAAAATCAAGAAATCAATTAATCCAAAAGCTATTTTGAAAAGATCAATAAAATTTATGATCTAGAGTGATCAAAAATATTTAGAGAGAAAACACAAATTACTTTTATCAAGAATGAGAGATAGGACATTACTACAGATCCCATAAACAACAAAGGAACTAGGGAATATCATGAACCATTTTATCCCAATCAATTCAACAATGTATGTTAAATCCCTTAAAAGATAATTTCAAAACAACTGACAAAGAAGGAAATACAAAACCTGAATAGTTCTACATCTATTAAAGATGTTGAATTCACAATTTGAAATATTCTCACCAAAGGACGAAACAAAACCCTAAAACTGTAACTAAAATACTAGCCTAGATGGCTTTACTGGTGAATTTTACCAAACATTTAAGGAAGAAATAGCACCAATCCTTCACAAACTGTTTCAGAAAATTGAGGAAAAAATGATCTCATTGTATAAGAGCATTATTATTAGTCAGACACCAAAACCAAAGACATAAAAAAACTATATATGAATATGTTTCATAAACAAAGATGCAAACACCTTTAAACTTAATCCAGCAGTATGTTAAAATACAAGTTTTGACCAAGTGTTTATCCCAGACACCAAAACCAAAGACATAAAAAAACTATATATGAATATGTTTCATAAACAAAGATGCAAACACCTTTAAACTTAATCCAGCAGTATGTTAAAATACAAGTTTTGACCAAGTGTTTATCCCAGCAAAGAAAAGTGGGTTTAACACTGGAAAAATCAGTAACTGCATTTCATCATATTATTGATAACAGAATGAAAAAGAAAACTTACATAATTATCTCACTATATGCAGAAAAAGCACTTGACAAAAGTAAACACTAATTTATGGAAGAAAAATAATATTCTCAACACACAGAAATAAAATAAAAGGGAATATATCACATGATCAAGTTGAGTGAGTCTACAATAAACCTTCAACTTATATCATATATAGTGGTGAAAGACAATGCTTTTCCTGTAAAACTGGGAGCAATAAAAGAACATCTGTTCTCATCATTTCTATTCAACAAATTGGACTAGATGTCCTAGTACTTGTGATATATTGGGTAAGGGAAAAAAATAAAAGGCATACGGATTAGAAAGAAAGAAGTAAAACTGTCTTTATTCACAAAATCCTAAGGAAACTACCCAAAAAGGCTGCTAGAACTGATAACCAAGGTCATGAGATTAAGGCCTGAAAATTCAAAAATCAACTCTATTTCTATATGTTACCAATAATTAGAAATGCAATCTCTGTAAATATATTTTACATTAGAAAGATAAATAGTGTACACTGAAAATGATGAAATGCTGCTCAGAGAAAGAAAACCTAAATAAAAAGAGAAGTATACCACATTTGTAGATGAGAAGACCAACTATTATTAATGTAGAATTCTTCTCAAGTTGATCTGTAGAGATACAATGTAAACACTATCAAAATCACAGCAGGTTTTGGTTTTTTTTTTTTTGGTAGAAACTGACAAAATCTGTGAGGAAATCAAAGGACTGGCACCACCAAAAATATTTGAAAAGAAAAAAGTTAAGAGGAGTAACAGACTTCGAAACAGAGTTTGGGATGGTTATGCACACACTGCTATATTTAAAATGGATAACCGACAAGGCCCTACTGTATAGCACCCGGAACTCTACTCAGTGTTGTATGATTGTCTGGAAGCGAGGGCCGTTTTGCGGGGAATGGATACACGTATATGTATGGCTAGTTCCGTTCACTTTCAACTGAAACTATCACAACATTCTTAATCAACTATCAGTTCAGTTCAGTTGCTCAGTCGTGTCCGACTCTTTGTGACCTCATGAACAGTAGCACACCAGCCTCCCTATCCATCACCAACTGCTGGAGTCTGCCCAAACCCATGTCCATTGAGTGAGTGATGCCATCCAGCCATCTCATCCTCTGTCATCCCCTTCTCCTCCTACCCCCAATCCCTCCCAGCATCAGGGTCTTTTCAAATGAGTCAGCTCTTCGCATCAGGTGGCCAAAGTACTGGAGTTTCAGCTTCAGTATCAGTCCTTCCAAAGAACACCCACGACTGATTTCCTTTAGGATAGACTGGTTGGACCTCCTTGCAGTACAAGAGACTCTCAAGAGTCTTCTCCAACACCTCAGTTCAAAAGCATCAATTCTTTGGTGCTCATCTTTCTTTACAGTCCAACTCTCACATTCATACATGACCACTGGAAAAACCATAGCCTTGACTAGACGGACCTTTATTGACAAAGTAATGTCTCTGCTTTTGAATATGTTGTCTAAGCTGGTCATAACTTTCCTTTCAAGGAGTAAGCGTCTTTTAATTTCATGACTGCAATCACCATCTGCAGTGATTTTGGAGCCCAGAAAAATAAAGTCAGCCACTGTTTTCATTGTTTCCCCATCTACTGGCGATGAAGTGATGGGACTGGATGTCATGATCTTCGTTTTCTGAATGTTGAGCTTTAGGCCAACTTTTTCACTCTCCTCTTTCACTTTCATCAACAGGCTTTTGAGTTCCTCTTCACTTTCTGCCATAAGGGTGGTATCATCTGCATATCTGAGGTTATTGATATTTCTCCTGGCAATCTTGATTCCAGCTTGTGCTTCTTCCAGCCCAGCATTTCTCATGATGTACTCTGCATATAAGCTCAATAAGCAGGGTGACAATATACAGCCTTGACATACTCCTTTTCCTATCTGGAACCAGTCTATTGTTCATGTCCAGGGTCTGGTATTCCCATCTCTTTCAGAATTTTCCACAGTTTATTGTGATCCACACAGTCAAAGGCTTTGGCACAGTCAATAAAGCAGAAATAAATGTTTTCCTGGAACTCTCTTGCTTTTTCCATGATCCAGAGGATGTTGGCAATTTAACTCTGGTTCCTCTGCCTTTTCTAAAACCAGCTTGAACATCTGGACGCTCACAGTTCATGTATTGCTGAAGCCTGGCTTGGGAGAATTTTGAGCATCACTTTACTAGCATGTGAGATGAATGCAACTATGCAGTAGTTTGAACATTCTTTGGCATTGCCTTTCTTTGGGGTTGGAATGAAAACTTTTTCCAGTCCTGTGGCCACTGCTGAGTTTTCCAAATTTGCTGGCATATTGAGTGCAACACTTTCACAGCATCATCTTTCAGGATTTGAAATAGCTCAACTGGAATTCCATCACCTCCACTAGCTTTGTTCATAGTGATGCTTCCTAAGGCCCACTTGACTTCATATTCCAGGATGTCTGGCTTTAGGTGAGTGTCAGTGATCACACACCATCATGATTATCTGGGTCTTGATCTTTTTTGGACAGTTCTTCTGTGTATTCTTGCCATCCTTTTTTGAGTCCGTCTGTGCATGAAATGTTCCCTTGGTATCTCTAATTTTCTTGAAGAGATCTCTAGTCTTTCCCAGTCTATTGTTTTCCTCTATTTCCTTGCACTGATCACTGAGGAAGCCTTTCTTATCTCTCCTTGCTATTCTTTGGAACTCTGTATTCAAATAGGTATATCTTTCCTTTTCTCCTTTGCTTTTTCACTTCTCTTCTTTTCACAGCTATTTGTAAGGCCTCCTCAGACAGCCATTTTGCTTTTTTGCATTTCTTTTTCTTGGGGATAGTCTTGATCCCTGTCTCTTGTACAATGCCATGAACCTCTGTCCACAGTTCATCAGGCACTCTATCTATCAGATCTAGTCCCTTAAATCTATTTCTCACTTCCACTGTATAGTCATAAGGGGTTCGATTTAGGTCATACCTGAATGGTCTATTGGTTTTCCCCACTTTCTTCACTTTAAGTCTGAATTTGACAATAAGGAGTTTATGATCAACTATACTCCAATACAAAATAAAAGTTCAAAAAAAAAAGAACAGCTGAGGAGTATATATAAATATAATTCCCAAAGGGGAAAAAAAAGTTAGAGGAGTCATTCTACTCAATTTCAAAGCTAACTATAAAGTCATTGTAATCAAGACACATATCATTAGCATAAAGGCATATATATATATACATACACATACACACACACACATAAATGTGTGTGTTAACTTATATATGGAACAAAAGGAAGCCAAGAACAGATCCACGTATGTATGGAAAACTGATTCTCAACAAAGTTGTCTAGGACATTCAATGGAGAATGGATTCTCTTTTCAAAATGTAACTGGAATTATCTTGATATCCCTTTGGGAAAAAACTGACTTCAAACCAAATGCAAAAAAAAAAAAAAATCCCACAATGTAAAAATCAAAACTCTAAGGGCTTCTGGTTCAAGACGGTGGAGTAGAAGGACATACACTCTTGTCCTCTTGTGAGAGCACCAAAACAGTAACTAGCTGTTGAACAATGATTGACAGGACACTGGAACCCACCAAAAAAAGATGCCCAATGTCCAAAGACAAAGAAGAAGCCACAGCAGACGGTCGGAGGAGCACAATGACGATAAAATCAAATCCCATATCTGACAAGTGTGTGACACACAGACTGGATAACAATAATACCAAAGAAGTTCACACACTGTTGTGAAGGCTCTGAACCCAACATCAGGCTTCCCAGCCTAGGGATTTGACAAAGGGACTGGAATCCCCAGGGAATCTGGTGTTGAGGGCCAGTAGGATTTGATTACAGGAACTTATAAAGGACTGGGGAAACGAGAGACTCCAGCCTGGAAAGGCATAAACAAAATTTTGCATGCGCCAAGACCTAGGGGAGAGAAGCAGTGACCCCACAGGAGACTGAACCAAAACTATGTGCTAGTGTTGGAGGGCCTCCTGTGGAGGCATGGGTCAGCAGCGGCTCACCACAAGGACAGGGGCACTGGAAGGTTTCCCTTGGCACAAACCCTTTTGAAGTTCACTGTTAACCCAACCATAGAGCCCACAGACTTGGTTACCTCACACCAAACAACTACCAGGGAACAGTGCAACTCCACCCATCAGCAGATAATTGGATTAAAGCTTTACTGAGCAAGGCCTTGCCCACCAGAGCAAGATCCAGTTTTTCCCATGCCACTCCCTCCCATCAAGATGCTGTACAGAAGCCTCAGCCTTTATCCATCAGAGGGAAGACAGAAATCATATCGGTTTCTCAAGAGGCAGGTCAAGTGGTCTGGTATTCCCATCTCTTTCAGAATTTTCCACAGTTTATTGTGATCCACACAGTCAAAGGCTTTGGCATAGTCAATAAAGTAGAAATCGATGTTTTTTCTGGAACTCTCTTGTTTTTTCGATGATCCAGCGGATGTTGGCAATTTGATCTCTGGTTCCTCTGTCTTTTCTAAAACCACCTTGAACATCTGGAAGTTCACGGTTCACGTATTGCTGAAGCCTGGCTTGGAGAATTTTGAGCATTACTTTACTAGCGTGTGAGATGAGTGCAACTGTGCGATAGTTTGAGCATTCTTTGGCATTGCCTTTCTTTGGGACTGGAATGAAAACTGACCTTTTCCAGTCCTGTGGCCACTGCTGAGTTTTTAATTCCCTTAAATGTAAATGGATTAAATGCACCAACCAAAAGACATAGACTGGCTGGGAGATGAAAACACGTGCATGCATGCACTTCCACTTACCACAACACTCTACTTGACACCCTCCCCAAAATTGTTTTATATTGTTAAGTTAATCATGTTCCCATTATGAATTGCAATTGTAATTATTTTTTGCCTGGCTATTGACTGTGAAAACTGATAAACATCTCTCACTATTGTGATGATATAACTACTTCTCACTTAATATCACTGACTTATTTGGTCAACAGAAAAATAAGAACTCTATATAACCAAAACTAGGATCTAATAAGAAAGCCTGTAATCACTTTTTAAAATCTAGATTCATATTAGAATTATCTTGAAATTTTTTGAAAAATACAAATACTCAGGCATTGCTTTTCTTCTCCAGAGCTCCAGATATGTTTCTAATGAACAGTCCTGTTTAAAAACAACTTGACTATATGAGGATCATTTATTTTTATCTTGTATGTTTCATTTTTTCTATTTCATATTCATTGCTCCCATTTCATTTAGTTTATGTTCTCCAATTTCTCCGTCTTTTTTTTTTGCTATTCTTTTTCAAGCCTTTATCAACTGTAGTAAAGCTTTTGTATATATATAAATATGTACAATATATATTAGAAAACATCAATTTTTGCCTAACTAAAATAAATTATATTTTCATTCCACTTGTTTGACTTAGTATGAGTACAATGCTATATTTCTAATAAAAAAACAGATATGCAATAAGCAACAAAGGTTTACTGTATAACATAGGGAACTATAGTCAATATCTTATAATAACCTATGATAGAAAATAATTTGAAAAATAATATATGTATATTTTTATAATTGAATCACCTTACTGTGCACTTGGAACAGTGTAAGTCAACTATACTTCAATAAAATATATATATATATTCTTTTAAACTGTAAAACTTCTAAGAGAAAACATAGTAAAATATCTTTGTGATTTCAGGATAGACAAAAAAATTTTTTTTAATGACAAAGAATTTTTTAAATCTAGGCCATAAAAAGCACAAACCAATATTTTAAAAATTATGTTGGATTTCTTCAAAATTAAAAACTTCTACACATCAAAAGATCATGGTATATGGTCCCACCACTTCATGGCAAATAGATGGAGAAAAAATGGAAACAGTGACAGGCTTTATTTTCTTGGATTCCAAATTCACTGTGGATGGTGACTGCAGCCATGAAATTAAAAAGACGCTTGCTCCTTGGAAGAAAAGCAAGACAACCTAGAGAGTGTATTAAACAGCAAAGGCATTATTTTGCCTGCAAAGGTGTGTACAGTCAAAGCTATGGTTTTTCCAGTAGTCATGCACAAATATGAGAGCAGGACAATAAAAGAAGGCTGAGTGCCAAAGAATTGATGCCTTTGAACTGTGGTGCTGGAGAAGATTCTTGAGAGTCCCTTGGACAGCAAGGAGATCAAACCAGTCAATCCTAAAGGAAATCTACCCTGAATATTCACTGGAAGGAGTGATGCAGAAGCTGAAGCTCCAACACTTTGGCCACATAATGAGAAGAGCTGACTCACTGGAAAAGACCCTGATGCAGAGATAGATCAAAGGCAGGAGGAGAAGGGGACAACAGAAGACGAACTTGTTGGATGGCACAGCCAACTCAATGGACATGAGTTTGAGCAACTCCAGAATGGTGAAGGACAGGGAAGTCTGGCAAGCTGCAGTCCATGGGATCACAAAAAGTTGGACACAACTGAGTGACTGAACAACATACATCGGAAGACACCATTTAAAAAATTTAAAAAGCAAGTCATAATCTGGGAGGAAATATCTACAATAGATTTATCTTTCCTTTTTTAAATTTTTAAAAATTTATTTAATTGGAGGCTAATGACAATATTATAGTGGCTTTTGCCATACATTTACATGAATCAGCCATGGGTATACATGTGTTCCCCATCCTGAACCCCCCTCCCACCTCCCTCCCCATCCCATCCCTCAGGGTCAACCCAGTGCACCAGCCCTGAGCACCCTGTCTCATGCATCAAACCTGGACTGGCAATCTATTTCCATAGGGTAATATATATAGGGTAATAACTCCCTGATCTTCAAGCTGGTTTTAGAAAAGGCAGAGGAACCAGAGATCAAATTGCCAACATCCTCTGGATCATGGAAAAAGCAAGAGAGTTCCAGAAAACATCTATTTCTGCTTTACTGACTATGCCAAAGCCTTTGACTGTGTGGATCACAATAAACTGTGGAAAATTCTGAAAGAGATGGGAATACCAGACCACCTAACCTGCCTCTTGAGAAATCTGTATACAGGTCAGGAAGCAACAGTTAGAACTGGACATGGAACAACAGACTGGTTCCAAATAGGAAAAGGAGTACGTCAAGGCTGTATATTGTCATCCTGCTTATTTAACTTATATGCAGAGTACATCATGAGAAACGCTGGACTAGAAGAAACACAAGCTGGAATCAAGATTGCCAGGAGAAATGTCAATAACCTCAAATATGCAGATGACATCACCCTTATGGCAGAAAGTGAAGAGGAGCTAAAAAGCCTCTTGATGAAAGTGAAAGAGGAGAGTGAAAAAGTTGGCCTAAAGCTCAACATTCAGAAAACGAAGATCATGGCATCTGGTCCCATCACCTCATGGGAAAGACGGGGAAACAGTGGAAACAGTGTCAGACTTTATTTTTTGGGCTCCAAAATCACCACAGATGGTGACTGCAGCCATGAAATTAAAAGACACTTACTCCTTGGAAGGAAAGTTATGACCAACCTAGATAGTATATTCAAAAGCAGAGACATTACTTTGCCAACAAAGGTCTGTCTAGTCAAGGCTATGGTTTTTCCTGTGGTCATGAGTGGAGGTGAGAGTTGGACTGTGAAGAAGGCTGAGCGCCAAAGAATTGATGCTTTTGAACTGTGGTGTTGGAGAAGACTCTTGAGAGTCCCTTGGACTACAAGGAGATCCAACCAGTCCATTCTGAAGGAGATCAACCCTGGGATTTCTTTTGGAGGGAATGATGCTGAAGCTGAAACTCCAGTACTTTGGCCACCTCATGCGAAGAGCTGACTCATCGGAAAAGACTCTGATGCTGGGAGGGATTGGGGGCAGTAGAAGAAAGGGACGACTGAGGATGAGATGGCTAGATGGCATCACAGACTCGATGGACGTGAGTCTGAGTGAACTCTGGGAGATGGTGATGAACAGGGAGGCCTGGCGTGCTGTGATTCATGGGGTCGCAAAGAGTCAGACACGACTGAGCGACTGAACTGAACTGAATATACATGCCTCAATGCCATTCTCAAATCATCCCACCCTTACCTTCTCCCACAGAGTCCAAAAGTCTGTTCTTTACCTCTGTGTCTCTTTTGCTGCCTCGCATATAGGGTCATTGTTACCATCTTTCTAAATTCCATATGTATGCGTTAATATACTGTATTGGGTGTTTTTCTGACTTACTTCACTCTGTAAAATAGGCTCGAGTTCATCCACCTCATTAGAACTGATTCTAATGCGTTCTTTTTAATAGCTGAGTAATATTCCATTGTGTATATGTACCACAGCTTTCTTATCCATTCGTCTGTTGATGGACATATAGGTTGTTTCCATGTCCTGGGTATTGTAAGCAGTGCTGCAATGAACATTGGGATACACGTGTCTCTTTCAATTCTGGTTTTCTCAGTGTGTATGCCCAGCAGTGGGATTGCTGGGTCGTATGGCAGTTCTATTTCCATTTTTTTAAGGTATCTCCACACTGTTCTCCATAGTTGCTGTACTAGTTTGCATTCCCACCAACAGTGTAACAGGGTTCCCTTGTCTCCTCAATCTCTCCAGCATTTATTGTTTGTAGACTTTTTGATAGCAGCCATTCTGACTGGTGTGAGATGGTACCTCATTGTAGTTTTGATTTGCATTTCTCTGATAATGAGTGATGTTGAGCATCTTTTCATGTGTTTGTTAGCCATTTGTACGTCTTCTTTGGAGAAATGTCTGTTTAGTTCTTTGGCCCACTTTTTAATTGGGTCACTTATTTTTCTGGAATTGAGCTGCAGGAGTTGCTTATTTTTGAGATTGTCAGTTGCTTCATTTACTATTATTTTCTCTCATTCTCAAGGCTGTCTTTTCACCTTGCTTATAGTTTCCTTCATTGTGCAAAAGCTTTTAATTAGGTCCCATTTGTTTATTTTTGCTTTTATTTCCATTACTCTGGGAGCTGGGTCATAGAGGATCCTGCTGTGATTTATGTCAGAGAGTGTTTTGCCTATGTTTTCCTCTGGGAGTTTTATAGTTTCTGGTCTTACATCTTTATAATCCATTTTGAGCTTATTTTTTTGTATGGCGTTAAAAAGTGCTCTAGTTTCATTCTTTTACAAGTGGTTGACCAGTTTTCCCAGCACCACTTGTTAAAGAGATTGTCTTTTTCTCCATTGTATATTCTTGCCTCCTTTGTCAAAGATTAGGTGCCATATATGTGTGGATTTATCTCTGGGCTTTCTATTTTGTTCCACTGATCTATATTTCTGTCTTTGTGCCAGTACCATACTGTCTTGATGACTGTACTTTGTAGTGTAGTCTGAAGTCAGACAGGTTGATTCCTCCAGTTCCATTCTTCTTTCTCAAGATTGCTTTGGCTATTCGAGGGTTTTTGTATTTCCATATAAATTGTGAAATTATTTGTTCTAGTTCTGTGAAAAATACCGCTGGTAGCTTGATAGAGATTGCATTAAATCTATAGATCACTTTGTGTAGTATACTCATTTTTATTATATTGATTCTTCCAATCCATGAACATGGTATATTTCTCCATCTATTTGTGTCATCTTTGATTTCTTTCACCAGTGTTTTATAGTTTTCTATATATAGGTCTTTTGTTTCTTTAGGTAGTTTTATTCCTAAATATTTTATTCTTTTCGTTACAATGGTAAATGGAATCGTTTCCTTAATTTCTCTTTCTGCTTTCTCATTGTTAGTGTATATGAATGCAAGGGATTTCTGTGTGTTGATTCTATATCCTGCAACTTTACTATATTCATTGATTAGCTCTAGTAATTTTCTGGTGGAGTCTTTAGGGTTTTCTACATAAGGATCATGTCATCTGCAAACAGTGAGAATTTTACTTCTTTTCCAATCTGGGTTCCTTTTATTTCTTTTTCTTCTCTGATTGCTGTGGCTAAAACTTTCAAAACTACGTTAAATAGCAGTGGTGAGAGTGGGCATCTTTGTCTTGTTCCTGACTTTAGGGGAAATGCTTTCAATTTTTCACCACTGAGGATAATGTTTGCTGTGGGTTTATTATATATGGCTTTTATTACGTTGAGGTATGTTCCTTCTATGCCTGCTTTCTGGAGGGTTTTTATCATAAATGGATGCTGAATTTTGTCAAAGGCTTTCTCTGCATCTATTGAGATGATCATATGGTTTTTATCTTTCAATTTGTTAATGTGGTATATCACATTGATTGATTTGCAAATGGTGAAGAATCCTTGAATTCCTGGGATAAAGCCCACTTGGTCATGATGTATTATCTTTTTAATACATTGTTGGATTCTGTTTGCTAGAATTTTGTTAAGGATTTTTGCATCTATTTTCATCAGTGATGCTGGCCTGTAGTTTTCTTTTCTGTGGCATCTTTGTCTGGTTTTCGTATTAGGATGATGGTGGCCTCATAGAATGAGTTTGGAAGTTTACCTTCCTCTGCAACTTTCTGGAAGAGTCTGAGGATAGGTGTTAGTGCTTCTCTAAATTTTTGGTAGAATTCAGCTGTGAAGCCATCTGGTCCTGGGCTTTTGTTTGTTGGAAGATTTCTTATTACAGTTTTGATTTCCATGTTTGTGATGGATCTGTTAAGATTTTCTACTTCTTCCTGGTTCAGTTTTGGAAAGTTATACTTTTCTAAGAATTTGTCCATTTCTTCCAAGTTGTTTATTTTATTGGCATACACTTGCTGATAGTAGTCTGTTATGATCCTTTGCATTTCTGTGTTGTCTGTTGTGATTTCTCCATTTTCATTTCTAATTTTGTTGATTTGATTCTTCTCCCTTTTTTTCTTGATGAGTGTGGCCAAATGGTTTATTTATATTCTCAAAAACCCAGCTTTTAGCTTTGTTGATTTTTGCTATGGTCTCCTTTGTTTCTTTTGCATTTAAGATTTCTTTCCTTCTACTAACCCTAGGGTTCTTCTTCTTTTTCTAGTTGCTTTAGGTGTAGAGTTAGATTATTTGATTTTGCTCCTGTTTCTTGAGGTAAGCTTGTATTACTGTGAACCTTCCCCTTAGCACTGATTTTACTGAATCCCATAAGTTTGGGGTTGTTGTGTTTTCATTTTCATTCGTTTCTATGCATATTTTGATTTTTTTTAAATTTTTTATGATTTGTTGGTTATTCAGAAGTGTGCTGTGTAGCCTCCATATGTTTGTATTTTTAATAGTTTTTTTTTCCTGTAGTTGACATCTAATCTTACCACATTGTGATCAGAAAAGATATTTGAGATGATTTCCATTTTTTAATTTTTGAATTTACCAAGGCTAGATTTATGGCCCAAGATGTGATCTATCCTGGAGAAGTTTCCATGTGCACTTGAGAAAAAGGTCAAATTCATTGTTTTAGGGTGAAATTTCCTAGATATCAATTAGGTCTAACTGGTCCTTTATATCATTTAAAGTTTGTGTCTCCTTGCTAATTTTCTGTTAAGTTGAACTATCCATCAGCGTGAGTGGGGTATTAAAGTCTCCCAATATTATGGTGTTACTGTTAATTTCCCCTTTCATACCTGTTAGCATTTGCCCTACATATTGCGGTGCTCGTATGTTGGGTGCATATATAATTGTTATTTCTTCTTCTTGGATTGATCCTTTGATCGTTATGTAGTCTCTTTTCATGGCCTTTATTTCAAAGTCTATTTTATCTGATATGAGTATTGCTACTCCTGCTTTCTTTTGGTCTCCATTTGCATGAAATATCTTTTCCAGCCCTTTACTTTCAGTCTGTATGTGTCTCTTGTTTTGAGGCGGGTCTCTTGTAGATAGTATATATAGGGGTCTTGTTTTTGTATGCATTCAGCCAGTATTTGTCTTTTGGTTGGGGCACTCAACCCATTTACACTTAAGGTAATTATAGATAAGTATGATCCCATTGCCATTTACTTTGTTGTTTTGGGTTCGAGTTCATAAACCTTTTCTGTGTTTCCTGTCTAGAGAAGATCCTTTAGCATTTGTAGAAGAGCTGGTTTGGTGGTCCTGAATTCTCTCAGCTTTTGCTTGTCTGTAAAGCTTTTGATTTCTCCTTCATATTTGAATGAGATCCTTGCTGGGTACAGTGACTGGGCTGTAGGTTTTTCTCTTTCATCACTTTAAGTATTTCCTGCCATTCCCTTCTGGCCTGAAGAGTTTCTATTGAAAGATTAGCCATTATCCTTATGGGAATCCCCTTGTGTGTTATTTGTTGTTTTTCCCTTGCTGCTTTTAATATGTTATTTGTGTTTGATTTTTAATTAATTTGAATAATATGTGTCTTGGGGTGTTTTGTCTTGGGTTTATCCTGTTTGGGACTCTCTGAGTTTCTTGGACTTGGATGGCTATTTCCATCCCCACTTTTGGGAAGTTTTCAACTATTATCTCAAGAATTTTCTCATGGCCTCTCTTTTTGTCTTTTTCTTCTGGGACTCCTATGATTTGAATGTTGGGGTGTTTAACATTGTCCAGAGGTCTCTGAGGTTGTCTTCATTTAATTCTTTTTTTCTTTTTTCCCGTCTGCTTCATTTATTTCCACCATTCTATCTACCACCTCACTTATCCTATCTTCCGCCTGTTACTCTACTGTTGGTTCCCTCCAGAGTGCTTTTGATCTCAGTTATTGCATTATCCATTATTGATTGAGTCATTTTTATTTCTTCTAGATCCTTGTTAAACTTTTCTTGCATCTTCTCAGTCCTTGTTTCCAGACTATTTATCTGTAACTCCATTTTGTTTTCAAGATTTTGATCATTTTTACTATCATTATTCTGAATTCTTTTTCAGATAGACTCCCTATCTCCTCCTCTTTGGTTTGGTAGACATTTATCATCCTTTACCTGATGAATATTTCTCTGCCTTTTCATCTTGTTTAGATTGCTGTGTTTGGGGTGGCCTTTCTGTAGGCTGGAAGTTTGTGGTTCCTCTTTATTGTGGAGGTTCCTCCCTGTGGGTGGGGTTGGACGAGTGGCTTGTCAAAGTTTGCTGTGTGGGTGTTCTGGTGGGTGGAGCTGGATCTCTTCTCGCTGGAGTGCAATGAAGTGTCCAGTAGTGAGTTTTGAGGTGTCTATGGGTTTGGTGTGACTTTTGGCTGCCTGTATTTTAATGCTCAGGGTTATGTCCCTGTGTTATTGGAGAATTAGCTTGGTATGTCTTGCTCTGAAACCTGTTGGCTCTTGGGTGGAGCTTGGTTTCAGTGTAGGTATGGAGGCTCTTGGATGAGCTCTTGTCAATTAATGTTTCCTGGAGTCAGGAGTTTTCCAGTATTCTCAAGTTTTAGATTTAAGCCTCCTGCCTCTGGTTTGCAGTCTTATTCTTATAGCAGCCTCAAGACCTCTACATCCATACAGCACTGATGATAAAACATCTATGTTAATAGTGGAAAGATTCTCCACAGTGAGGGACACCCAGAGAGGTTGAGTTACATGGAGAAGAGGGAGGAGGGAGTTAGAGGTGACGAGGAGGAGAAGAGGAGGAATCAAAAGGGGAGAGAGCAAGCTAGCCAGTAATCAATTCCCTATTTGCTCTCCACGGTCTGGAACACTCAGAGAGGTTCACGGAGTTACACAGAGAAGAGAAGGGGGAGGAAGGTGATAGAGGTGACCTGGGAGAGCAGAGGGGGAGTCAAAAGGAGAGAGACCAATCTGGCGAGTAATCAGTTCCCTAAGTGCTCTCCACAGCCCGGAACACCCAAAGAGAGTCAAAGAGTTAAGTACAGAAGAGAAGGGGGAGGGAGGAGATAGAGGTGACCTGGAGGAGAAAAAGGAGAGTCAAAAGGGGAGAAAGCAATCAAGTCAGTAATCACACTCCTAAGTAAAAATGGGGACTGAAGATTGGATTCCTAAAGATACAAAATTGGTAACAAATACTACAAAGCAAAGATTAAAAATCCAGAGTAGAGATTAGACTCTCAAAAATACAATATTAAAAAACAAAACAAAATTGCAAAAATTATGAAATACATATATATGAAATTTGCTTTAAAATAAGGTCTTTTTTGGCAAGGTGATAGTAGGTTTTAAAAATTAAAATTAAAGGAGTAATAAAGAGCTTTAAATTAAAAAAAATTTTTTTAACTAAAAAATGATAATAGTAAAATATATACAGGAATTTCTCTGGAGCTTTTGAGGGCAGTGTGGGGTCAGTTCAGTTTCAGATAGTTCCTTGTTCCACCTTATACTTCTTCTTAAGGTCTACAGGCCCCTTCCAACGTAGTCAGTGCTAACTACATGATTTTAATCTGTTGCACCTGTCACTTCCAAAGCCGTTCCCTCTTCTCTGTTTATTTGGCTTCTTCTGTTTGCAAGTCTCTTCAGTGTCTAATTTCCACCCTGACACAAGGGGGCAAAGGTGGTCATTTATTTAGGCTCACTTGTTCAGTTGTGCTGTGGGGAGGGAGGAACACTGCAAACAAATATCACTGGCATATCTGGGGAGTGCTCACAGTGTCTGGACCATGCTGGGTTTGCCCCCGCTCACGTGTGTGCTTTCTCAGTCTATACTGCTCAGGTTCCAGGTTGCTCTGCAGGGGAACTGTCTAAAGTTAGCCCTGGGTTGCGTGCACTTCCCAGGTCTAAGCCACTCAGGTTCAGGTTCTTGGGTACTCCACAAAGGCACAGACTCGTTTGAACCTGCATTTTGTGCCCTTCCCAGGTCCGAGCACCTCAGGCAACCAAGTGCTTGACGAGCACATTCTCCCTAAGTGGGCGGTGCGTCATCACCTCCCAGGTCCCAGCCACTCGGTTTCCCAGGTGCACCGTGAATCTCAGGTGTGCTGTGTATCTCCTCTGGGGAGCTGATCTCTGACTGCGGATGTCAACCATCCAGGATCCCACAAAGACTTGGTTAGCAACTGGGAGACCACTTGCAGTTTGGTAGAGGGTACCATCTCCAGGGATGAGACTGCCCCTTGCCTTCCGGCTCTGGCTGTCGCCCACCTGCCTCTCTGCCTCCAGTGCAGGGAGGGGCCAGTCCGTAGCCAACTAGCTCTCCTCTGCTATTCGCTCAGTCCTTTGTTCTGTGAGTGGGCCAGGCTATTCCTCAGGTTAGAGCTTTTCCTGGGAAAGTTCTCTCTCTCATTTTCTTTTTCTCTCTGGCTATCCCACAGTTTGGATTGCTATCTCATGTTAGCTCCCTCAGATTGTCCTCAGGGCATTCAGCCCTTGTCCTTACCCTAAGCATGTAGCTGGTGCCTCCCTATTTAGCCCCAGCTCTCCACTGGCGGACGCAAGCATCTGCGCTACTTATCTGCTGAGAAATGCCGTTAGGTGAGTAATATGTGGGGGTGTTTTGTTTCTTTTTTTTCCTCCCAGTTATGTTGCCCTCTGAGATTCCAAAACTCCCCACAGACCCACCGGTGAAAGGGTTTCCTGGTGTTTAGAAACTTCTCCTTCACGACTCCTTCCCCAGGATGGGTCTCTGTCCCTAACTTTTTTGTCTCTCTTTTTCTCTTTTATATTTTGTCCTACCTCCTTTTGAAGAGAATGGGATGCCTTTCTGGGTGGCTGGTGTCCTCCACCAGCATTCAGAAGTTGTTTTGTGGAATTTGTTCAGCATTCAAATGATCTTTCAATGAATTTGTGAGGGAGAAAGTGGTCTCACCATCCTGTTTCTTCATCATCTTCTTGCTCTCCTTTATCTTTCAATTACACTAAATTTACAAAGAACTCTTACAATTCTGTAATGATCAGAAAACCAACCCAATGTTTTTAAACTGACAAAGGCAAATAAACACTTTACCAACCAAAGGATACTGACACCCAATAAACATATGGTCAACATCATTAGAAGTCAGAGAAATGCATATGAAAACAACAGTAAGATACCACCTACACAAACTATTACAATGGCTAATATTAAAAAGGCTGACAGTATCAAATGTTGGCAAGCAAGTGAAGCAACTGAAACTATTCAATTGTTGGTGAGCATGCAAAATGGTACAACTTTGGAAAGTATTTGGTACCTTTTTGTAAAGCACCATAAAGTGAAGTGAAGTCGCTCAGTCATGTCCGACTCTTTACGACCCGTGGACTGTAGCCCACCAGGCTCCTCCGTCCATGGGATTCTCCAGGCAAGAATACTGGAGCGGGTTGCCATTTCCTTCTCCAGGGAATCTTCTCGACCCAGGGATCGAACCCAGGTCTCCCACATTGCAGGCAGATGCTTTAACCTCTGCACCACCAGGGAAGCCCATATGATCCACCAATTTCACTCCTACTGTATTTTTCCAACCATGAGAAACAGAATGTTTATACAAAGACTTGCAAATGAATGGTTGTAGTAGCTTTGATCATTTTAGCCTAAAACGCCAAATGTCCTGTATGTCCATCAACAGATAAATGGATAAACAAATTATGAAATATCGAAGTAATAGAATTCAACTCAGAAATAAAAAGAACAAATTACTGATGCATACAACATAGATTAATCACAGAATACTGGGGCCAAGTGCAAGAATGCAGACACAACAGATATATATACTAGTATTCAACTATACAATTTCATTCACATGCAACTCTAATGAAGGCAAATCTAAGTGATAGAAAGAACAGCAGCTATTTATTATCTGGGATTAAGAACAGGAGTGAAGATTAATTGGGAAGAGGTAAAAGAAACCTTCTGAGATGATGGAACTGTCCAATAACTTGATCGTGGTGGTGATTACACAGGTCTCTAAATTTATCAAAATAATCTGAACTGTATATTTTAAATATAATTTCATTTTATGCTAGTTATACCTTTTAGGTTAATTACCTTAATGAGACAATTACACCACATAGAGCTAATTACAAAAAAATACAGGGACAAGATTTACACAAAAGGATATTCATTCTTTATAGCAACAGAAAAAAATGAGAACTATTCAATGTTCATTAATATTTATCTGGTTAAATTAACTGTGATATACATTCATTCATATAATGGAAAACTATGTAACCTTTGAAGATATATGTGTATTGACACATTAGTCTTTGATACATTAAGTGAATAAATCAGCTTAAAGAATATGTATACACATACACTTCTGTGTAGTTTACAAAGGCATCAAAATGTCTAAAAGAATATATATTAAATAGAGAACAGTGGCCTTTTGTTTTTGTTACTTGAGGTAGGTCTATTTGGCAGGGGATTTTTATTTTCTTTGCATGTTTCTCTTAATAAAAATACATATTATGCTAAAGAAGTAAAGATATTTCCATGTTAAAGGGGAAATAAAGGTCAATAAGCCAATCTTTGAGTAACCAAAACAGCATACCTAGGTAAAGAGAAGCACTCTCAAGAAGAGGAAAAGTTTCAGGGAACATTTTGTAGCCTGCTCCTTCCCTTCCTGCCAAAATCATCCTCTTCAAAAATTCATCTCACTCTAGACCTGAGAAAGCCCAGTTTTTTTCTCAGTGGGTAATCCTCTATTAAGGAAAAATGTTTTTGGAAAAAACAAGATATTTTAAGTTACTTTCAAATTTCAAAAAGTAATCAATTGTTATACAAAGTATTTAGATATAAACTTCATAAACATGAACAGAATTTGTTTATACTGAAAGATCCTTTAAAATCTATAGTGTTATATAATTTTAAAGTTTCACACACATGATTTCATATAATTCCATAATAACGCCCTTTTCAAAATTCCCTACCTTTACATTGCCCCTCCCCCATTTCCCACTCCCTACATTAACCACTGTTCTCAATATTTATATTTATCTCTATAGAGTTTTTTCTCTAAATTTGTAAGCCTGCTATTTTGTTTAATTCGCTAGTTTGTTGTATTTTTTAGATTCCATATAATAAGTGATATACAGTGTTTGTCCGTCTGATTTCACTTAGTGTAATACCCTCCAGGTCCATCCACATTGCTACAAATGGTAAAATTTCATTCTTTCTTATGGCTGGGTTGTATTTCACTGTGTGTGTGTGTGTGTGTGTGTGTGTGTGTGCGTGTATGTGTACACCACAGAGCGTGTTTGTGTGTGTGTGTACACCACAGAGAGCCCAAATCAGTAAAATCAGAAATGAAAGAGAAGACGTTTTAAGTGACACCACAGAGACACAAAGGATCATTAAGAGATACTATAAGCAACTATATCCCAATAAACTGGATAACCTAGAAGAAATGGACAAGCTCTTAGGTACAACCTCCCAAAACTGAACAAGAAGGAATAGAAAATATGAACTGGCCAATTATCCATAATGAAACTGAATCAGCAATTTTAAAACTCCCAACAAACAGAAGTTTAGGACCAGATGGCTTCACTGGTGAATTCTACCAAACATTTAGAGAAGATTTAACACCTATCCTTCTGAAACTATTCCAAAAAACTGCAGAGGAAGGAATAATTCCAAACTTATTCTATGAGGCCAGTATCACTCTGATACCAAAACAAGACAGAGACATCACACACAAAAAAAAATACAGGCCAATATCATTGATGAATATACATGCAAAAATCTTCAACAAAATATTAGCAAACCAAATTCAACTGTACATTAAATGTCTCATATACCATAATCAAATGGGATTTATCCCAGAGATGCAAGGATTTTTCAGTATCTGCAGATCAATGTGATACATCACATTAATAAAGGAAGTATAAGAGCCATATGATCATCTCAATAGATGTAGAAAAAGCTTTTAAACAGACATTTCTCTATAGGAGACATACAGATGGCCAATAAATACTTGTAAAGATGCTCAGCATTGCTCATTAATAGAGAAATGTAAATCAAAACTACAATGAGGTATCACCTCCTACCATTCAGAATGACAATCATAAAAATTAAAAAAAAAATTGTAAATGCTGGAGAGGACGTGGAGAAAAGGGAATCCCTACTGCACTATTGGTAGGAATATAAATTGATAAAGCCACTCTTAGAACAGTATGGAAATTCCTTAAGAAACTAAGAATAAAACTGCCATATGACCCATCAATCCCACTACTGGGCCCATACCCTTAGAAAACCACAATTAAAAAGACACATGTACCCTAATGTTTTTACAATAACAAGTTTTTACAGTATTTACAATAACAAGGACATGGAAGCAACCTAGATGTACACTGACAGATGAATGGATAAAGGAGATATATAAAAGGAAATATACAACAGAATATTACTTAGCCATAAAAAGGAATGAATTTGAGCCAGTTGTAGTGAGATGGATGAACACAGACACTGTTACACAGAGTGAAGTAAGTCAGAAAGAGAAAGACAAATATTCTATATCAATGCATATATATGGAATCTAGAAAAACTGTACTGATGAACCTATTTACAAGGAAGGAAAGGAGACGCAGACTTAAGAGAATGGACTTGTGTACACAATGGGTAAAGGAGAGGGTAGGGTGAGTTGAGAAAGTAGCACTGAGATATATACACTATCATATGTAAAACAGATGACTAGTGGAAAGCTACTATATAACACAGGGAGCCCAACCTGGCACTCTGATGTAACACAGGGAGCCCAACCTGGCACTCTGTGACCACCTAGAGGGGTGGGATGGAACAAGGAATGGATGCTTAAGAGGGAAGGGATTTATATATATAATTATGACTGATCTGTCCTATTCTACAGAAGAAACCAACACAACATTGTAAAGCAATTATCCTCCAATTAAAAAATAAATTTTAAAAAAAGCTTTTTAAAAAGTTCAAGCCAGGGAGAAAAACACCAATACAGTATACTAACACATATATATGGAATTTAGAAAGATGGTAATGATAACCCTGTATGCGAGACAGCAAAAGAGACACAGATGTATAGAACGGACTTTTGGACTCTGAGGGAGAGGGAGAGGGTGGGATGATTTGGGAGAATGGCATTGAAACATGTATACTATTATGTAAGAAACAAATTGCCAGTCTATGTTCGATACAGGATATAGGATGCTTGGGGCTGGTGCATGGGGATGATCCAGAGAGATGATATCGGGTGAGAGGTGGGCGGGGGGTTCAGGATTGGGAACTC
The DNA here is from genome assembly GCF_016772045.2 of Ovis aries. Classification (NCBI taxonomy): domain Eukaryota; kingdom Metazoa; phylum Chordata; class Mammalia; order Artiodactyla; family Bovidae; genus Ovis; species Ovis aries. Next base: position 56,961,550 of record NC_056060.1, on the reverse strand, counting down.
ATGTACACCCATGGTGGATTCACGTCAATGTATGGCAAAACCAATACAGTATTGTAAAGTAAAATAAAGTAAAAATAAAAATTAAAAAAAATAAAATAAAAAGTTCAAAAGCCATTTACAGTAAAATCTCTACAGAGAGTGGACACAGAGGGAACCTACCTCTAAATAATAAAGGCCATATATGACAAACCCAAAGTAAACTTCCTACTGAACAGTGAAAAGCTGAAAGCACTTCCTCTAAGATCCGGAACAAGACAGGGTGTCCACCCTAATCACACGTATTCAATATAGTTGTGGAAGTCCCAGCCACAGCAATCAGAGAAGAAAAATAAATAAAAGGAATACAAATTGTCACTGTTCCCATATGACATGACACTATTCACAGAAAACCCTTAAGACGCTATCAGCAAACTAATAGCACTCAACAATGAATTCAGTAAAGTTGCCAGATACAAAACTAATATACAGAAATCTGTTGCATTTCTAAAAGTCACAATGAAGTATCAAAAAGAGAAATTAAGGAAACAATCCCATTTATCACCATATCAAAAATAATAAAATACCAAGGAATAAACCTACCTAGGGAAGTAAAAGACCTATACTCAGAAAACTGTAAGACAGTGATGAAACAAACTGAAGATGACGCAAACAGATGGAAAGATATGCTGTGTTCTTAAACTGCAAGAATTAATATTGCTAAAATGACCATACTTGGAATTCCCTGTCAGTCCAGTGGTTAGGACTCAGAGCAATCTGCAGATTCAATGCAATCCCTATCAAAATATCAATGCCATTTTTCACAGAACTAGAATAAATAATTTCAAATTTTATATGGAAACATACACAGAATTTAAATAAACCTATCAAGGAAACCAAAGGAAAAAAAACAATTATTGAGCTGAAGATTTACTTGGGTGTGTCCTGGGGGAAAGGGCTCTTTAATAAGTAAGACTTTACTTAGACAAAAAGTTAAAATACTCGTAAGCCCTCCACAAATTTAATTTACTACACATTAAAAAAATATAGTGGGAGGGGGGTTCAGGATTGGGAACTCATGTACACCCGTGGCGGATTCATGTCAATGTATGGCAAAACCAATACAGTATTGTAAAGTAAAATAAAGTAAAAATTAAAATTAAAAAAAAAAGAATAAAACAGGAAGGTAGAAGAAAAAATATATATATATATAGATATCAGCTTAGGGTTCAAGATGATGTTCAAGTAGAACAACATGCACTCATCTCCTCCTGCGAGGGCATCAAAATCACAACCATCAGTAGGAGGATGCTGGTACCTAGGGAAAAAAAAAAAGATAACCCATGTCCAAAGACAAAGAAGCCAAGGTGAGGTGGCTTAAAGATTTACTGAGCATGACCTGTCCAGCAGAGTAAGATCCAGTTTTTCCCACAGCCAGTCTCTCCCATCAGGAAGATTCCACAAGGCTCTTATACTCATCCATCAGAGGACAGACAGAATAAAAACTACAATCACAGAAAACTAACCAGACTGATCACATGGATCACAGCCTTGTCTAACTCAATGAAACTATGAGCCATGCCATGTATGGATACCCAAAACAGGTCACAGTGGAGATTCTGACAAAACATGGTCCACTGGAGAAGGGAATAGCAAGCCAATTCAGCATTCTTCCTTTAAGAACCCCATGAACAGTATAAAATGCAAAAAGATATGACAATGAAAGATGAACTCCCCAGGTTGGTAGGTGTCCAATATGCTACTGAAGAAGAGTGGAGAAACATCTCCAGAAGAAATGAAGAGGCTGACCAAAGCAGAAACAACGCCCAGATGTGTGTGTGTCTGGTGGTGAAAAGTAAAGTCTAATGCTGTAAAGAACAATACTGCATGGGAACCTGGAATGTTAGGTCCATGAATCAAGGCAAATTGGAAGTGGTCAAACAGGAGATGGCAAGAGTGAACATTGCCATTTTAGGAATCAGTGAACTAAAATGGACCAGAAAGGGTTAATTTAATTCAGATGACCATTATAATACTGTGGCAAGAATTCCTTAGAAGAAATGGAGAAGCCTCACACAAAATAGTCCAAAATGCAGTACCTGGGTGCAATCTCAAAAATGACAGAATGATCTCAGTTCACTTCAAAGGCAAACTATTCAATATCACAGAAATCCAAGAATCTGTCCCAACCACTAATGCTGAAGAAGCTTAAGTTGAACAGTTCTATGAAGACCTATAAGACCTTCTAGAACTATCACCCCCCCCTCCAAAAAAAAAACAAAAACAAAACTGATGTCCTTTTTATCACAGGGAACTGGAATGCAAAAGTAGGAATTCAAGAGATACCTGGAGGAACAGGCAATTTGGCCTTGGAGTACAAAATGAAGCAGGGCAAAGGTAACAGAGTTTTGCCAACAGAATGCACTGGTCACAGCAAACACCCTCTTCCAACTACACAAGAGACAACTCTACACATGGGCATCACCAGATGGTCAATACGGAAATCAAATGATTATATTCTTTGCAGCCAAAGATGGAGAAGCTCTATACAGTCAGCAAAAACAAGACCGGGAGCTGACTGGGGCTTAGATCATGAACTTCTTATTGCCAAATTCAGATTAAACTGAAGAATGTAGGGAAAACCACTAGACCATTCAGGTATGAACTAAATCAAATCCCTTTAGTGGAAGTAACAAATAGATTCAAGGAATTAGATCTGATAGGCAGACTGCCTGAAGAACTATGGACAGAGATTTGTAACACTGTACAGGCGGCGGTGATCAAAACCATTCCCAAGAAAAAGAAACACAAAAAGGCAAAATGGTTGTCTGAGGAGGCCTTACAAATAGCTGAGAAAAGAGAAGCAAAAAGTAAAGGAGAAAAGGGAAAACACAGCCATCTGAACGCAAAGTTCCAAAGCACAGCAAGGAGAGATAAGAAAGCCTTCTTAAGTGAACAATGAAAAGAAATAGAGGAAAAGAAGAGAATGGGAAAGACTAGAGATTTCTTCAAGAAAATTAGAGATACCAAGGGAACATTTCATGCAAAAATGGGTACAATAAAGGACAGAAATGGTACAGATCTAACAGAAGCAGAAGATACTAAGAGGTGGTAAGAATACATAGAAGAACTATACAAAAACAATCTTAATGACCCAGATAACCATGGTGGTGTGATCACTCACCTACAGCCAGACATCATGGAATGGGAAGTCAAGTGGGCCTTAGGAAGCATCACTAAGAACAAAGCTAGTGGAGGTGATGAAACGCCAGCTGAGTTATTTCAAATCCTAAAAGAGGATGCTGTGAAAGTGCTGCATTCAATAGGCCAGAAAATTTGGAAAACTCAGCAGTGGCCACAGGACTGGAAAAGGTCAGTTTTCATTCCAATCGCAAAGAAGGGCAACACCAAATGTTCATACTACCACACAATTGTACTCATCTCAAATGCTAGCGAAGTAATGCTCAAAATTCTTCAAACTAGGCTTCAACAGTATGTGAACTGAGAACTTTCAGGTGTTCAAGCTGGATTTAGAAAAGCAGAGGAACCAGAGATCAAACTGCCAACATCTGCTGGATCATAGAAAAAGCAAGAGAATTCCAGAAAAACATCTACTTCTGTGTCACTGACTATACTACAGCCTTTGACTGTGTGAAACAACAAGCTGTGGAGAATTCTTCACGAGATGGGAATACCAGACCACCTTACCTGCCTCTTGTGAAACCTGTATGCAGGGCAAGAACCAACCAGACAGAACCGGACATGGAACAACAGACGGGTTCAATATACATCAAGGTTGTATACTGTCACCCTGCTTATTTAACTTCTATGCAGAGTACATCATGCAAAATGACAGGCTGGATGAAGCACAAGCTGAAACCAACACTGCTGGGAGAAATATCAATAACTTCAGATACGCAGATGACACAACTCTTATGCCAGAAAACAAAGAAGAACTAAAGAACCTCTTGATGAAAATGAAAGGGGAAAGTGAAAAAGTGGGCTTAAAACTCAACGTTAAGAAAGGAAGATCATGGCATCCAGTCCCAACAGTTCATGGTAAATAGATGGGGAAACAATAGAAACAGTGACAGACTTTATTTTCTTGGGCTACAAAATCACTGCAGATGGTGACTGCAGCCATGAAATTAAAAGATACTTGCACTTTGAAAGAAAAACTATGACCAACCTAGACAGCATATTAAAAACCAGAGACATCACTCTGCCAACATAAGCGTACAGCCAAAACTATAGTTTTTGCAGTAGTGATGTATGGATGTGAGACTTGGACCAGAAAACTGAGTGCCAAAGAACTCATGCTTTTGGTGTTGGAGCATGATGGTGTTGGAGAAGACTCTTTAGAGTCTCTTGGACTGCAAGGAGATCAAACCAGTCACTCCTACAGGAAATCACTGAATTTTCACTGAAAGCACTGATGCTGATGCTAAAGCTCCAATTCTTTGGGGCGAAGAGCTGACTCACTAGGAAAAGACTCTGATGCTGGAAAAGACTGAAGACAGGAGGAGATGGGGACAACAGAGGATGAGATGGTTGGAAGATATTACTGACTCAATGGACAGGAGTTTGAGCAAGCTCTGGGAAATGGTCAAAGACAGGGAAGTCCGGCCTGCTGCAGTCAAAGAAAGGGGTTTCAAAGATTTGGACATGACTGAGGGACTGAACAACAACAACAACAAGCCCCAAGGGCTGGGTCGCCTCAGGCCAAAAAACTAACAGGGAGAGTGCCCATCCCCAACCATCAGCAGATGACTGGATTAAAGCTTTACTGAGCAAGGTCCTGCCCACCAGAGCAAGACCCAGTTTTTCCCACCATCAGTCCCTCCCATCAGAAAGCTTACATAAGCCTCTTAGCCTCCTCTACCAGAGGGTAGACAGAAGTGAGAAGAACCACAATCCCACAGCAACTAAAACAAAACCAATTACAGAATATCAATAACCATGAAAAAGCAGAAAGTTATGTCCCAGATGAAGGGACAAAATAAAATCCCAGAAAAACAACTAAATGAAGTGGAGACTGGCAATATTTCAGAAAATAATGACAGTGAAGATGATCCAGGATCTCTGGAAAAGAACAGAGGCAAAGCTTGAGAAGATGCAAGAAATGTTTACCAAAGACATAAAAGAACTAAAGAAGAAACAAACAGAAATGATCACAATAAACCGTGGAAAATTCTGAAAGAGATGGGAATACCACACCACCTGACCTGCCTCTTGAGAAATCTGTATGCAGGTCAGGAAGCAACAGTTAGAACTGGACATGGAACAACAGACTGGTTCCAAATAGGAAAAGGAGTGCATCAAGGCTGTATATTGTCATCCTGCTTATTTAACTTATATGCAGAGTACATCATGAGAAATGCTGGGCTGGAAGAAGCACAAGCTGGAATCAAGATTGCCGGGAGAAATATCAATAACTTCAGGTATGCAGATGACACCACCCTTATGGCAGAAAATAAAAAGGAACTCAAAAGCCTCTTGATGAAAGTGAAGAGGAGAGTGAAAAAGTTTGCTTAAAGCTCAACATTCAGAAAACGAAGATCATGGCATCTGGTCCCATCACTTCCTGGGAAATAGATGGGAAACAGTGGAAACAGGGTCAGACTTTATTTTTGGGGGCTCCAAAATCACTGCAGATGGTGACTGCAGCCATGAAATTAAAAGAAGCTTACTCCTTGGAAGGAGAGTTATGACCAACCTAGACAGCATATTAAAAAGCAGAGACATTACTTTGCCAACAAAGGTCTGTCTAGTCAAGGCTATGGTTTTTCCAGTGGTCATGTATGGATGTGAGAGTTGGACTATAAAGAAAGGTGAGCACTGAAGAATTGATGCTTTTGAACTGTGGTGTTGGAGAAGACCCTTGAGAGTCCCTTGGACTGCATGGAGATCCAACCAGTCCATCCTAAAGGAGATCAGTCCTGGGTGTTCATTGGAAGGACTGATGTTGAATCTGAAACCCCAATACTTTGGCCACCAGATGCAAAGAGCTGACTCGTCTGAAAAGACCCTGATGCTGGGAAAGATTGACAGCAGAAAGAAAAGGGGACGACAGAGGATGAGATGGTTGGATGGCATCACCGACTCAATAGGCATGGGTTTGGGTAGACTCTGGGAGTTGGTGATGGACAGGCAGGCCTGGTGTGCTGTGGTTCATGGGGTCACAAAGAGTCGGACATGACTGAGCGACTGAAATGAACTGAATGCACAAGAAGGAATCCATAACAGAATAACTGAGATAGAAGCATGGATAAATGACCTGGAGGACAGAAAGGTGGAAATCACTGCCACAGAACAGAATATAGAAAAAGATTAAAATGCAAAGAAATGAAGACAGCCTAAGAGTCCTCTGGGACAACATTAAGTGCACTAACATTTGCATTAGAGGAGTCCCAGAAGAAGAGAGGGAGAAAGGACTTAGGGAAATATTTGAAGAGATAATAGCTGAAAACTTGCCAAACACAGGAAAGGAAATAGTCAATCAAGTTCAGGAAGCACAGAGATTCCCAGCAGGACAAACCCAAGGAGGAACACACCAAGACACAGTAATCAAACTGACAAAAATTAAAAGAGATAAAATATTAAAAGCAACAAGGGAAAAATGACAAAAAACATACAAGGGAACTCCCATCAGGCTATCAGCTGATTTCTCAACAGAAACTCTATAAGCCAGAAGGGAATGGCATGATATATTTAAAGCGATGAAAGGGAAGAACCTACAACCAAGAATACTCTACCCAGCAAGACTCTCCTTCAGATTTGATGGAGAAATCAAACGCTTTCCAGAGAAGCAAAAGTTAAGAGAATTCAGCACCATCAAATCAGCTTTACAACAAATGCTAAAGGAACCTGTCTAGACAGAAAACAAGAGAAGGAAAAGACCTACAGAAAGTAAGCCCAAAACAATTAAGAAAATAACAGGGTCATATATATCAATAAATACATTAAATGCACCAACCTAAAGATACAGACTGTCTGAGCAATGAAAACACAGTCATGTATGCACTTCCAATTTACCCCATCTCTCTGCTTGACCCATGCCATCCCCATTCTAAGTAATTACTTTATGTGCGTGCCTGCCTAGGTGCTCAGTAGTGTCTGACTTTTTGCAACCCCATGGACTGCAACCCACCAGGCTCCTCTGTCCATGCAGATTCTCCTGGCAAGAATACTGGTGTGGGTTCCCATGCTCTCATCTTCCTAACCCAGGGATCAAACGCAGGCTCCCATAATGCAGGCAGATTCTTTAGGTCTGAGCCACCAGGGATGCATGTTAGGTTAATCATGTTCCCATTATGGCTTGTAATTGTAATCATCTTTTATTTTCTGTCTGGTTATTGATTATGAAAACTCATAAACATCTTTTACTATTGTGATTATGTAACTATTACTCACTTAATACCATTGTATCATGATTGGTCAACAGAAAAATAATAGAACTCTGTTTCACCAAAACTATCATTTAATAGAAAAACCTGTAATCACTCTTTAAAATCCATATGCATATTGAATTACCTTGGAATTTTTTGAAAAATACAAATGCCCAGGTATTGTTTTTTTTCCTCCAGAGTTCCAGATATGTTTCTAATGAGCAGCCCACGTTAAAAACAACTGGGCTATCTTTTACTTTTATCTAATTTGTTTCACGTTTTCTATTTGATATTCAGTGCTCCCATTTCATTCAGTTTATATTTTCCAATTTCTCCTTTTTTTTTTGAGGTCCTCTCAAGCTGTTATCAAGTACAGAAGAAAAGCTTTTGTATGCATATATATAAATAATATGTATAATAAATATATTTTGAAAACTTATGAATTTTTGCCTAAAAAGTTTATGACATTTTGATTCCACTTGTTTGACTTAGTAAGAGTAGAATGCTAGATTTCTAATTTAAAAAAATAAGATATGCAAGAAGCAGCAAAGGTGTACTACATAGCACAGGGAACTATAGTTAATATTCTGTGATAACCTATAATGGAAAATTATTTCAAAAATAATATATGTGTATACATATAACTGAATCACACACAAAAAAAAGAATTCTACTTTTTGAAATTTAGTAATGTCTTTTGCCAGTTTTTCTAAATGTCCTATGGATATCTAATAACAATGTATGATATACAAAATTTTAAATCTATTTGTGTAGGATACAAGATTAATATAAATTAACTAAAGGTAAGTCTATTATATTTAAATGATTAATGACATCATTCAAGATGCTGTTATTTTTTCTTCACTTGATAAAATATTCTCAGAGAAATGTTAATACGTCTCACTACGATCATATGCTTTTTTCTTCTCCCTTACATTTCTTAATTTTTTATTTATCTCTGTTCTTTGTTGTTAGGTGTCTAGCAGTTTATGATGTCTATCTTCTTTGTGAACTGCACCTTTTATCATTAAAAATATTCACCTTTGTTTCATTTGAAATAAAATTTAAAATATAGATCTTACCATCAAAATTACTCAATGAACTAGAATATTAGAAATCCTGAAATTAATTGAATTTTAGTCCCCAAACACCATAACTGAAATCCTGTCATGTGCAACAGAGGTGGTGGAAAATGCCTTCTAGTGGTAGATCACAGTCACCATCTGTTTCATCAAGTCAGACAAACTTGGCTTTATTAACAGCAGCAGAACAGACTGAAGAGGAGGGAGAGACAACATTACAATGTTAGTTTCTGTTCTTTTTATCAAGATAATATTAATCAGATGTGGTTATCTTCTCAAAAAAGTAAGTTTTTTAAATCCATGACATACTTTATTAACCCCCAAAGGCATTCTTTTTTTTTTAAATTAATTTTTATTAGGGTATAGTTGATTTACAACCTTGTGTTAGTTTCTGCTACATGGCAAAGTAAGTTCGATATACATAGATATATCCACACTTTTCTAAATTATATTCCTATGTAGATCATTATAGAGAATTGGATACAGTTCCTTGTGCTATACAGTAGATCCTTATTATCCATTTTATATATGAAAAGACAGTGAAAGTGAAGTCACTCAGTCGTGTCTGACTCTTTGCGACGCCGTGGACTGTAGCCTACCAGGCTCCTCCATCCATGGCATTCTCCAGGCAAGAATATTAGAGTGGGTTGCCATTTCCTTCTCCAGGGAATCTTCCGGACTCAGGGATCAAACCTGGGTCTCCCACATTGCAGGCAGGCGCTTTAACCTCTGAGCCGCCAGGGAAGCGTTTATATATAGTAGTGTATATATGTCAATCCCAAAACTGTTCTTATCTTTCCCTAAGAAATGTAAAGCACTTAGCTCTCAGGAGAATTGAACATTAAAAACTTAAGGGAATATGATTAACACAGTGGGAAAAAATCAATCAATCACTAAGGCTGTGCACAATAAATTCAGGGGAAAAAAGGATATGAGGCATTACAGAATGTACAAACAGACTCATCTTTGAGGAGCTTAAAATCTAGCTGCCCCATTTAAGAGGACATACCTTTTAGTCTTATTACTTTTTTTTGTCTGAAGCACAAAGGTATCTTTCAGATTCATTAGAGGAGATAGTTCAAATAATCAGAAGATGTTCAGACAATGAATAATGATCATCTTCCATGGCTCATTAATATTTTTTAAAGCACCAAGTGACCCTGTCAAAAGACCATATATCCTAAAATAGTCTCATAGCTTAGCCAGCTGTAACACATAGCAAAGGCAAACATCATATACTGGGTAAGCAAAAGGAGATAAACAGAAACATTAAAATATATGAGGGAAATCAACTACCAGCCTTGTCATTCAGCTACAAAGGAAGAAATCCTGCAACAGCCTGAGAGAGTTTGGAAGAGGATTCTGCCCTAGGCAAGTCTCCAGGTGAGAATTCAGCTCAGCAATACCTTTACTGCAGCCTTTAGAGTCCTTGATCACAACACCCAGCTAGCTGCATCCAGACACCTAACCCATGGAAACTGTAATAATAAATGTGTGGTTTTAAGTTGCTAAGTTTGTGGTAATTTGTTATGCAATAAAAGAAAACAAACACAAACTCCCAGTGATAATGTTGTGAGTAAAATTAAGGCAGGCAAAGGGAAAAGAAAGTACAGTGGTAGGTGAGATGCAATCTTAAAAGGTGTGCTTAGGGACAGCCCCACTGAGACAGTGACATTTAAGAAATTAAGGGGAAAAGCCACACAGGTCTCTGGGGAAAGGATTTTCCTGGGTTAAGAGAATAACAATTGTAATAGAAAATAAGAAAACAGAAAAACTTGGAGACAGCAGCTATAAGCAACCCCTTCAAAGTGTTATGAGGCAAAGAACTAACGGAAGCTGAGAGAGAAGGTCAAGAGATGGTTTGTGTTAACTGCTGCTGTCTGTTTTAGATAGATTATATATAAATGAGGGCAAGATTATATAGAGCATGTTTGGTATGCAATGCTGTATTAGTCAGCTCAGGCTGCCATAACAAAATACTATACACTGGGTGACTGAAACAATGGAAATTTATTTCTTAACAGTTCTGGAGGCTGGAAGTCTAAGATCAGCGTGTCAGCATGGTCAGGTTCTGGTGAGACCTTTCTTACCAGCTTTTTGACAGCTACCTTCTTGGTATGTCTTCATGTAGTAGAGAGAGAACAAGCTCTCTGGTGTCTCTTCTTATAAGAGTACTATTCCTATCATGAGGTCCACCCTCCTGACTTTATCTAAGCTGATTACCTCCAAAAGGCCTCATCTCCAAATACCATCACTTTGAGGGGTGGGGTTAGGGCCCAACATATGAATGGGGAGGGGGGGACACAAATATTCAGTCCATAACACATGCTAATATGATGCCCCAATGGAGAAGGGAAACTGAGAAAAGAGGAGAGGATTGCAACAGTGAGGTCCTTGAGGAAGCCTGGACAAACAGAATCCAGCCCAAAAGTGGAAGAAATGACTTGTATAAAAGCAGACAGTTCATCCATGGCAACACAAGGGAAGGCAGAACACACTGGCACAGATGTAGGGAGACAAGGGTAGGTACATAGCGGGAGTTTATCAAAATTCTCTTCTGATTACACTGAATTGCTCAAATGCTTACAGTGGTAGCATGAACTGCATAAGGGACTCTACCAATGTCCAATGGAATACAGCTTCAGTTTAAAATACAGTAGCTAAGTCAATGAATTTAGTAAAGTCACAGGATACAAAATCAGTATATGGAAATCCCTTGCATTCCTATACACTAACAACAAAAAATCAGAAAGAGAACTTGAGAAAACAATCCCATTCACCACAGCAACAAAAAGAATAAAATACTTAGGAATAAACGACCTGTGAAGAGACAAAAGACCTGTATACAGAAAACTATTAAGACACTGATGAAAGATATCAAAGACAAAACAAACAGAGAGATATATCACATTCTTAGAAGAATCAGTATTGTGAAAATGACTCTACTACTCACAACAATCTACAGATTAACACAATCCCTATCAAATTACCAGTGGCATTTTTCACAGAGCTAGAACAAAAGATTTCACAACTTGTATGGAAACACAATAGCCAAAGCAATCTTGAAAAACAAAAACAGAGCTAGAGGAATCAACCTTCATGACTTTAGACTATACTGAAAAGCTATAGTCATCAAGACAGTATGGTACTGGCATAAAAACAGAAATGTAGCTCAATGGAACAAGACAGAAAGCCCAGAGATAAACCCACACACCTATGGGCACCTTATCTTTGACAAAGGCGGCAAGAAATGGAGAAGAGACATTCTCTTCTATAAGTGGTGATGGGAAAACTCGTCAGCTATGTGTAAATGCAAAAGAATGAAATTAGAACACTTCCTAACATCACACACAAAAATAAACTTAAAATAGATAAAAGACCTAAATGTAAGACCAGAAACTATGACTAAGAGTAAAACATAGGCAGAACATACTTTGACATAAATCGCAGCAAGATTCTCTTTGATCCACCTCTGAGAGTAATGAAAAAACAAAAATAAAAATAAACAAATGGGGTCTAATTAAACTTAAAATTTTTTGCACAGCAAAGGAAACAGTAAACAAGAGGAAAAGACAACCCTCAGAATGGGAGAAAATAATTGCAACCGAAGCAACTGACAAAGAATTAATCTCCAAACTATACAAGCAATTCATGCACCTCAGTAACAGAAAAACAAAGAACCCAATCAAAAAAAGGGCAGATCTAAACATTTCTTCAGATAAGACACACAGATAACCAATACACACATGAAAAAATGCTCAATATCACTCATTATTAGAGAAATCCAAATTAAAACTACAATGATGTATCACTTCACACCAGTCAGAATGGCCATCATCAAAAAACCCACAAAAAATAAATGCTGGAGAGGATGTAGAAAAAACAGAACCCTCTTTGTACTGAAAATGAGAAAGTAAATTGATGTAGCCACTATGGAGGACAATATAATAGTTTCTAAAAAAAAAAACAGGAATAAAACTTCCATATGACCCAGCAACCCCACTACTGGACATAAACCCTGAGAAAACCATAATTCAAAAGACACATGTACCCCAATGTTCACTGCAGTACTATTTACAATAGCCAACATGGAAGCACCCTAAATGTCCATCAACAGGTGAATGGATAAAGAAGCTGTGGTACATACATACAAAGGACTATTATTCAGCCATAAAAGGGAACAAATCTGAGTCAGTTGTAGCAAGGCAGATGAATAGAGAGCCTGTTGCACACAATGAAATAAGTCAAAGAGAAAAACAAATATCATGTATCAGTTAAGTTCAGTTCAGTCGCTCAGTCGGGTCCCACTCTCTGCAACCCCATGAATCGCAGCAGGCCAGGCCTCCCTGTCCATCACCATCTCCCAGAGTTCACTCAGACTCACGTCCATCGAGTCCGTCATGCCATCCAGCCATCTCATCCTCTGTTGTCCCCTTCTCCTCCTGCCCCCAATTCCTCCCAGCATCAGAGTCTTTTCCAATGAGTCAACTCTTCGCATGAGGTGGCCAAAGTACTGGAGCTTCAGCTTTAACATCATTCCTTCCAAAGAAATCCCAGGGCTGATCTCCTTCAGAATGGACTGGTTGGATCTCCTTGCAGTCCATGGAACCCTCAAGAGTCTTCTCCAACACCACAGTTGAAACGCATCAATTCTTCGGAGCTCAGCCTTCTTCACAGTCCAAATCTCACATCCATACATGACCACAGGAAAAACCATAGCCTTGACTAGACGGACCTTGGTCAGCAAAGTAATGTCTCTGCTTTTGAATATACTTTCTAGGTTGGTCATAACTTTTCTTCCAAGGAGTAAGCGTCTTTTAATTTCATGGCTGCAGTCACCATCTGCAGTGATTTTGGAGCCCCCAAAAATAAAGTCTGACACTGTTTACACTGTTTCCCCATCTATTTCCCATGAAGTGATGGGACCGGATGCCATGATCTTCGTTTTCTGAATGTTGAGCTTTAAGCCAACTTTTTCACTCTCCTCTATTTAAACACATATATATGAAATCTAGAAAAATGATAGTGATGAACCCACACAGGGCAGATATAGAGAACAGACTTGTGGACACAGCAGGGGAAGGAGAGGGTGGGACAAACTAAAAGTAGCGTTGAAACATACATATTCAGTTCAGTTCAGTTGCTCAGTCATGTCCAACTCTGCGATTCCATGAATCACAGCATGCCAGGCCTCCCTGTCCATCAACATCTCCCAGAGTTCACTCAGACTCATGTCCATCAAGTAAGTGATGCCATCCAGCTGTCTCATCCTCTGTCCTGCCCTTCTCCTCCTGCCCCCAATCCCTCCCAGCATCAAAGTCTTTTCCAATGAGTCAACTCTTCACATGGTGGCCAAAGTACTGGAGTTTCAGCTTTAGCAGCACTCCTTTCAAAGAACATCCAGGGCTGATCTCCTTTAGAATGGACGGGTTAGACCTCTCTGCATCCAAGGGACTCTCAAGAGTCTTCTCCAACACCACAGTTCAAAAGCATCAATTCTTCAGCGCTCAGCTTTCTTTACAGTCCAACTCTTACATCCATACATGACCACTGGAAAAATCATAGCCTTGATTAGATGGACCTTTGCTGGCAAAGTAATGTCTCTGCTTTTCAATATGTTATCTAGGCTGGTCATAACTTTCCTTCCAAGGAGTAAGATTCTTTTAATTTCATGGCTGCAGTCACCATCTGCAGTGATTTCGGAGCCCCCCAAAACTAAGTCTGACACTGTTTCCACCGTTTCTCCATCTATTTCCCATGAAGTGATGGGACTGGATGCCATGATCTTCGTTTTCTGAGTGTTGAGCTTTAAGCAAACTTTTTCACTCTCCTCTTTCATCAAGAGGCTTTTGAGTTTCTTTTCACTTTCTGCCATAAGGGTGGTGTCATCTGCATATCTGAGGTTATTGATATTTCTCCCGGCAATCTTGATTCCAGCTTGTGCTTCTTCCAGCCCAGAGTTTCTCATAATGTACTCTGCATAGAAGTTAAATAAGCAGGATGACAATATACAGCCTTGACATACTCCTTTTCCTATTTGGAACCAGTCTGTTGTCCATGTCCAGTTCGAACTGTTGCTTCCTGACCGGCATATCGGTTTCTCAAGAGGCAGGTCAGGTGGTCTGGGATTCCCATCTCTTTCAGAATTTTCCACAGTTTATTGTGATCCACACAGTCAAAGGCTTTGGCATAGTCAATAAAGCAGAAATAGATGTTTTTCTGGAACTCTCTTGCTTTTTCCATGATCCAGCAAATGTTGGAAATTTGATCTCTGGTTCCTCTGCTTTTCTAAATCCAGCTTGAACTTCTGGAAGTTCACGGTTCATGCATTGTTGAAGCCTAGCTTGGAGAATTCTGAGCATTACTTTACTAGCATGTGAGATGAGTGCAATTGTGTGGTAGTTTGAGGATTCTTTGGCATTGCCTTTCTTTGGGATTGGAATGAAAACTGACCTTTTCCAGTCCTGTGGCCACTGCTGAGTTTTCCAAATTTGCTGGCATATTGAATGCAGCACTTTCACAGCATCATCTTTCAGGATTTGAAATAGCTCAACTGGAATGCCATCACCTCCACTAGCTTTGTTCTTAGTGATGCTTTCTAAGGCCCACTTGACTTCCCATTCCAGGATGTCTGGCTCTAGGTGAGTGATCACACCATTGTGATTATCCGGGTCATGAAGATTTTTTTGTACAGTTCTTCTGTGTATTCTTGCCACCTCTTCTTAATATCTTCTGCTTCTGTTAGGTCCATACCATTTCTGTCCTTTATCAAGCCCATCTTTGCATGAAATGTTCCCCTGGTATCTCTAATTTTCTTGAAGAGATCTCTAGTCTTTCCCATTCCGTTGTTTTTCTCTATTTCTTTGCACTTATCACTGAGGAAGGCTTTCTTATCTCTCCTTGCTGTTCTTTGGAACTCTGCATTCAGATGCTTATATCTTTGCTTTTCTCCTTTGCTTTTTCCTTCTCTTCTTTTCATAGCTATTTGTAAGGCCTCCTCAGACAGCCATTTTTCTATTTTGCATTTCTTTTCCATGGGGATGGTCTTGATCCCTGTCTCCTGTACAATGTCACAAACCTCATTCCATAAGTTCATCAAGCACTCTATCTATCAGATCTAGGCCCTTAAATCTATTTCTCACTTCTACTGTATAATCATAAGGGATTTGATTTAGGTCATACCTGAATGGTCTAGTGGTTTTCCCTACTTTCTTCAATTTAAGTCTGAATTTGGTAATAAGGAGCTCATGAACTGAGCCACAGTCAGCTCCTGGTCTTGTTTTTGTTGACTGTATAGAGCTTCTCCATCTTTTGCTGCAAAGAATATAATCAGTCTGATTTCAGTGTTGACCATCTGGTGATGTCCATGTGTAGAGTTTTTTCTTGTGTTGTTGGAAGAGGGCATTTTCTATGACCAGTGCATTTTCTTGGCAAAACTCTATTAGTCTTTGTGCTGCCTCATTCTGCATTCTAAGGCCAAATTTTCCTGTTACTCCAGGTGTTTCCTGACTTCCTAATTTTGCATTCCAGTCCCCTATAATGAAAAGGACATCTTTTTTGGGGTGTTAGTTTTAAAAGGTGAACAGTACTGTTCTAACCCCATGAACAGTATGAAAAGGCAAAATGATAGGATATTGAAAGAGGAACTCCCCAGGTCAGTAGGTGCCCGATATGCTACTGGAGATCAGTGGAGAAATAACTCCAGAAAGAATGAAGGGATGGAGCCAAAGCAAAATCAATACCCAGTTGCTGATGTGACTGGTGATAGAAGCAAGGGCCGATGCTGTAAAGAGTAATATTGCTCTGGAATGTCAGGTCCATGAACCAACGCAAATTGGAAGTGGTCAAACAGGAGATGGCAAGAGTCAATGTCAACATTCTAGGAATTAGCAAACTAAAAGGGACTGGAATGGGTGAATTTAACTCAGATGACCATTATATCTACTACTGCGGGCAGGAATCCCTTAGAAGAAATGGAGTAGCCATCATGGTCAACAAAAGAGTCTGAAATGCAGTACTTGGATGCAATCTCAAAAATGACAGGATGATCTCTGTTCGTTTCCAAGGCAAACCATTCAATATCACAGTTATCCAAGTCTATGCCCCAACCAGTATTGAACGGTTCTTTGAAGACCTACAAAACCTTTTTTAGAACATATACATTACTGTATGTGAAATAGCTAGCTAGTGGGAAGCTGCTATATAACACAGGGAGCTCAATCTGGTGCTCTCTGACAACCTAGAGGGGTGGGGTGGGGTAGTGGGTGGGAAGGCAGTTCAAGAGGGTGAGGACATATGCATACTTATGGCTGATTCACAATGCTGTTATGGCAGAAACCAATACAATATTGCAAAGCAATTATGATCCAATCAAAAATAAATTTTAAAAATAAAATACAGTAGCTACATAGAGACAGCACGTAGTGTACATGCAAGGTGAGAAGTCAGACCAGAGGTACTTGCATAACACCATTAAAAAAAAAAAGAAAGAAAGGGACAAAAAAAAAAAAGAACAACCCTAAGGACTATCCATAAATGAAAGGGTGAAATCAAGAAAAAACCCTCTCTGAAAAGGAGTATGGTAAGGAAGGATTCTCCTGCACCTGGACGCTGAGTGGAGGAAGAAGTCTCTGCTGGGCATCTGCACCCACAAAACAGGTTTCATGAGACCCAAGCACACAATGTATGGTACGACTGCCAAGCTGAGAATTTAGTTTGAATTGGGCATGCCCCCAGGTACCTAGTGGCTCAGACAGTAAGGAATCTGCATTCAGTGTAAGAGACCAAGGTTCAACCTCCGGGTTGGGAAGATCCCCTGGAGAAGGGCATGGCAACCCACTCCAGCATTCTTGCCTGGAGAATTCCATGGACAGAGGAGCCTAGCAGGCTACAGTCCATGGGGTCACAAAGAGTCAGACATGACTGAGAGACTAACACTTTCTTTCACTTCCTAGGCACCTGGTAGAAACTATATACACCTTTCCTAGAAGAATGCATACTCAACTCAAGCCTCAAAGCATCCGCACAAATGCACTTGCAGTATTTCTTCATGAAATATAAAGCCACCTGATTTGGGTATGAAATCCAAAACATCTGAGTTAAAATCCCACCTCTACCTTCTGACTACCTTTGTATTCTCAGGCAAGTTGTGAAACTGCAGTTTACCCTTCTGTAAAACACTTGCCCCATAGCTTTTGAAGCCACAGTTTCTGGTACATAACTGTCAACTACTAGTAGTTGCTATTATAACACTATCGCTGGTTATTACTTTAACAACCAATTACTTGTTAAGTTTACTTAGTAACGCAAAATAAATTTGTCACCACCAAGAAGACACTTCTACATCATCCACCACCACCCAACATAATTGAACCATGCTCTAATGCATACTCTGGACAACCCATGAATCAAAAAATGAACCACACTGAAAATTAGAAAAATTTGTATTTAGAATAATAATGAAAATAATACATGTCAAAAATTATGGAATAAAAAACCTTATGGGATAAAGCTAAGCTTAAAGGGACATCTATAGAGTTAAATGTACACATGAGAAACAACAAATGCTGAAAAAAGCAAAGAAACAAAAAATGCTAAACATCCATCTAAAAAGTTTGAGAAAAAAACAGAACCAAACAAATTAATAAAAGAGTAAACAGACATACAATGTGTAAGCCTACAAAACCAAAAGTCAGTTCTTTGAAAAGATTTATAAAATTGATAAATTCTTAGTAAGATGAAAAAAACATCACATATATATTACAGATATTAAAAAGACGTTTTGCACAATTTTACACCAATAAATCTGAAAATTTAGTTAAAACAGGCAAATTCTATATAAACCTAATTTACTAAAACTTACATAAAAAAAGAAATATAAAATCTGAACAGCCCTATAACTATTTAAAAAACTGAATCCCACAAAGGAAACTCCTGGTCCAGATGGCTTCACCAGTACATTTAAGAATAAAACACCAACCTTGCAGAAACCCATTCTACTGACTATGTTTTAAATATATATATCCAATTCATTGTATGAGGCCAGCATGACACTGAAATCAAAATCACTACAGGCCATCTCAGAGATGTTACATTTTTAGTTCCAGACCACCACAATAATGCAAATACTATCACAATAAAGGGAGTCCACACGAATTTTTTGGTTTCCCAGTGCACACAGAAGTTCCATTTGCACTATACAGTAGTTTATTCAGTGTGCAATGGCATTATATCTTTTAAAATGTACATAGCTTAATTTTAAAATATTTTATTGCTAAAAAAATGCTAACCATCATCTGACAACACAGGGTTGACACAAACCTTCAAGGTGCTAAAAAACACATTAACTGCAAAGCCCAATAAAGGAAAGCACAATAAAACCAGGTATACCTGTATAAAAAAGGAAAAAATATTTGCCAAGTCTCACTCTAACAGAGAGCTCTCCTAAATCCTAAATAAAACATTAGCAAAACAAATCCATCAAGGACAACACATTACAATTAAGTTGAGATTATTTCAAAAACACAAGATTTATATAAATAAGTCCAACAAATTTCATCTCACTAATAAAGAAAATAAGAAAATAATGACAATATCATTAGATGCAGAAAAAGTATTTGCTATTTTAAAAATTCTAGCAATCTACAAATCAGAAGGAAACTTGTTTCATCTAAAAAAGAGTATAGTAAGCACTTATGGTAAATATTATACTTAATGGCGACCCTGTGAAAGGTGTCCTTTTGATATTGGGAACAAGGAAAAGATAACCAATCCCAGACCTTTCCTCAATACTATCCTGGAAGTTCTAGATACTAGAGTAAAAAAAGGAAAAGACATTAAAACACTTAAGAGTTAGGAAAGATGAAATAAAACTGTCATTATTCACAAATAATAGAATTATGCACACAGACAATACAGAAAGATCTACAGAGGACTTGTTAATATTGAGTTTACTAAGACTGCTAGATATAAAGACCAAAATTAATTGCATTTCTATATACAATTATAAAATGATGTCATTTACAACATCAAAAATATCAAATACCTACGAATGAATCCAACAAAAGATATTTAGGACTGCTGCAAAAAATTATAAAACATTACTGAGAAAAGTAAAAAGATCTAAATAAAAATTATGTCATGTTCATAGATGAGAAGGCTCAACTGTAAAGACGTCAATTCTCCCAAAACTAATCTATAGAATCAATGAAATATCAATTAAAATCACAAGAGGTTTTCTGTTGGTTTTATAAAATTTATCATACTCATTCTAAAGTTTATATGGAAATATAAAGGGCCAAAAGTAGATAGGATAATCTTGTAAGAAGAAAAACAAGATGTGAAGATATGTTCTTTCACACATCAAGACAATTTAAAAGCTATAGAAATGAAGGTGGCATTGCTACAAGGAAAGACCAATGGACCAAAGAAAAGAATTCAGAAACAAAGCCACACTAGTTTGGATATTTGCTTTTGACAAAGGTGGCAACACAGAGGCTTTTCAATAAATTTAGCTGCACAACTGGATATCCATATGGAAAAAGTGAAACCTGACCTCTTTGTCAAACCATAGAATTTTTGTACATGGATTTTAGATTTAAATGTGGATGACAAAAAATAAAATATCCAGATTGTATCAATGTGATACACCATACTAAAAAAGTAGAAGATAAAAGCCATATGATAATCTCAATAGATGCAGAAAAAGCCTTTGACAAAATTCAAAGGCTTTTTTGATTTTAAACAACACAAAACTTTTCAAAAAATGGGCATAGAAGGAATTCTCCTCAACACAGCAAAGGCCATAAATGATAAACCAACAGCAAACATTATTCTAAATGGTGAAAAACTGAAAGCATTCCCTCTAAGATCAGGAACAAGACAAGGCGCCCACTCTAACCACTAATATTCAACATAGTTTTGGAAGTCCTAGCTATGGAAATCAGAGAAGAAAAAGAAAGAAAAGGAATCAAGATTGGAAAAGAAGTAAAACTCTCCCTCTTTGCAGACAACATGATACTGTACATAGAAAACCCTAAAGATACTATCAGAAAATTACTAAGGTTAATCAATGAATTTAGCAAAGCAAAATCAATACATGGAAATCACTTGCATTCCTGTACAATAACAGTGAAAAAATCAAAGAAATTAAGGAATCAATCCCATTCACCAATGCAATAAAAAGAATAAAATATCTAAGAATAAACCTAGCTAAGGAGACAAAAGAGCTATATTCAGAAAAATATTTAAGACACTGATGAAAGAAATCAAAGACAAATAAACAAGTGGAGAGATATTCCATGTACCTAGATTGAAAGAATCAATACTGTGAAAATGATTACACTACCAAATGCAATCGACAGATTCAATGCAACCCCTATCAAATAACCAATGTCATTTTTCACAGAACTAGAAGCAAAAATTTCACAATTCTTATGAAAACAAAAAAACCCTGAATAGCCAAAGCAATGTTAAGAAAGAAGAATGGAGCTGGAGGAATCAACCTTCCTGAGTTCGGACTGTAACACAAAGCTACAGTCATCAAGACATTATGGTACTGGAACAAAAACAGAAATGTAGAACAATGAAACAAGATAGAAATCCCAGAAATAAACCCATACACCTATGGGTACCTTATTTTTGACAAAGAGGCAATAATATACAATGGGGCAAAGATAGCCTCTTCAATAAGTGGTGCTGGGAAAACTAGACAGTTACATGTAAAAGAATGAAATCAGAACACTTCCTAACACCATACACAAAGATAAACTAAAAGTAGATTAAAGACCTAAATGTAAGACCAGAAACTATAAAACTCTTAGAGAAAAACATAGGCCAAACACTCTATAAGTTAGATCACAGCAACATCCTCTATGACCCACCTCCTACTGTAATGAAAGTAAAAACAAAAATAAATAAATGGGAACTAATTAAACTTAAATGCTTTTGCACAGCAAAGGAAACTATAAACAAGATGAAGAGACAACCTCAGAATGGGAGAAAATAAAAGCAAATGAAACAACTGACAAAAGATTAATTTCCAAAATATACAAGCAGCTCACGTAAGTCAACACCAGAAAAGCAAACAACCCAATCCAAAAGTGAGCAAAAGATCTAAACAGACATTTCTCCAAAGAAAACACATAGATGGCTAAAAAAACACATGAAAAGATGCTCAATATCACTCATTATTAAAGAAATGCAAATCAAAACTACAATGAGATATCAGCTCACACCAGCCAGAATGGCCATCATCAAAAAGTCTGCAAACAGTAAATGCTGTAGAGGATGTGGAGAAAAGGGAACCCCCTTGCACTGCTGGGCTTCTCTGGTAGCTGAGCTGGTAACGAATCCGCCTCTTTTAATGCAGGAGACTCTAGTTTGATCCCTGGGTGGGGAAGATCTGGAGAAGGGATAGGCTACCCACTCCAGTACTTTTAGGCTTCCCTAGTAGCTCAGATGGTAATGCATCCTCCTGCAATGCAGGAGACCTGGGTTCGATCCCTGGGTTGTGAAGATACTCGAGAAGGGAATGGCCATCCACTCTAGTATTCTTGCCTAGAGAATTCAAGGACAGAGGAGCCTGGCAGGCTACACAGTTCATAGGGTTGCAGAGGGTCAGACACGACTGGTCGACCTGCACTTGCACTGTTGGTGGGAATGTATATTGATACAGCCACTATGGAAGATAGTATGGAGATTCCTTAAAAAACTAGAAATAAAACCACCATATGACCCAGCAATCCCAGAACTAGGCATATACCCTGAGCAAACCAAAATTCAAAAAAGACACATGTACCCAATGTTCACTGCAGCACTATTGACAACAGCTAGGACATGGAAGCAACCTAGATGTCCACTGACAGATGAAAGGATAAAGCTATAGTACATATATACAGTGGACTATTACTCAGATATAAAAAGAAATGCATCTAAGTCAGTTCTAATGAGATGGATGAACCTAAAACCTATCATATAGAGTGAAGTCAGTCAGAAAGAGAAAAACAAATATTGTATACTAATGCATGTATGTGGAATCTAGAAAGATGGTACTGATGAGACTACGTGCAGGGCAGCAATGGAGACAGACACAGAGAACAGACTTACGGACTCAGTGCAGGGGTTGCGGGGAGGAAAGGCTGGGATGGATGGGAGAGTAACATAGAAACTTACATTACCATATTTAAAATAGATAGCCAATGGGAATTTGCTTTATGACTCAAGGAACTCAAACCAGGGCTCTGTAACAACCTAGTGAGGTAGGATGAGGAGAGAGGTGGGAGGGAGGTTCAAAAGGGAGAAGACATATGTATACCTATGGCTGATTCATAGGTCAGGCAGAAACAAACACAATACTGTAAAGCAATTATCCTTTAATTAAAAATAAATAAATAAAATATCCAGGTTTAGACCAGAGGTTCTGAGGTCTTCTAGTCCAAGGCACCTGCAGATAGAATTCAAGATACAAAAAATATTTTTGATACATCAACTGTATCCTCTCATGCCTTAGCATTTCAGTGAGCTATTTCCAATTGACAGTATCTACATAACTTTGCCTGAGTTTTTCAGAAATTGTTTGTAAAAGCTGAGAACCAATGTTCTGCCCTCACTAGCCCTTAACTAATGTGTGTATGTGCGATGTGTGTGAAGAGTGTGAGGAACATAATGTTGCAAGCAGCGCTGGCCACCAGAGTTACCCAGAGATTTAAGCCTGTTCATCACCTATAAATACAGTCTTTTTAAAGCACTTTTACTTCTCTGCCTCAAATCCAGTATATTTCTTTGTGAGCACCACCCATATTAACAACTTGAACTAGAATCCTTGTTTGGGAGTCTGCTTCTTGAGAAACCAAGACCCAAAGATACCAGGAACTTGAGTCAGGGAAAATAATTACTTCTCTATTTTCATAACTGTGAACTGAAGGAATTGCTAAATTTCAGTTATGAATATAAAGAACATACCAAAATGGTATTAACAGTATTTGTGACTTTGTGTCTAAAAGAAATCACAGATATGTTACTATTACATGACAGCTCACCTCATGCAAATACCTCCAAATATTCTTTGAAATAGTTATTTATCAGTTTACTACTAAAGTGCACACAATTGCAGTCTTTCTGCCTATGTTACAGAGTCTTCCTGTCTATAATGTCATCAACTATTGAGCAACTGATTAGCTCTGTGCCATATAATTATTCAACCACAAAACAGTTGAGTGTTCTACAACTGAAGATTAACTCAAAGAGCCTTGAGTGAATTCTGATGTTGTTGGAAAACCTATCCTTGCCTTGTGAACTGTAATATGGAAATTTTAATTCCATACACAACTGAATATAAGTAAATACATTGCATGTGTTCAATTATCATTTTATACTTATGAAATACTACCTAAATTTGAAGGAGCATTCATAGAATTAGGTGAAAAAAACTCCTGAAAATAAAATATGTGACAGTAGGAAAAAATTATTTCAAAATTAAAGCTAAAAAAAAACCCCAGAATTTAAACAAACAAAAAAAAATGAGGGGGCCCACAGAAAATTAGAGGATCAGTATAGAAGGATCCACAACTGAATAAGGGGAGATTCAGAATGAGAGAAAACAGAGTATAAAAGGAAGGAGATGACACAAAAGGAATAATATAAAGCAATTCCCCTGAACTGAAGAACATGAGCTTTCAGACTGAATGGGTACATCAAATTACCTACACAAAAAGAGTCTTTATCCCTTATATGTATATATTTGTATGCAAATACTTATAGCTGGTTGACCCATTCCACCACATCTTGACATTTCAGAACACCAGGATAAGGGGAAGATTCTTAAAACCTCTACAAAATGGATGGAGCTGGGAGAACAGGGTCTTAATGGCACTGTACCTCTCAAATAGCAACACTGGAAGGCAACAGAACCATGACATTTAAAATTCTCAAGGAAAATTAGTTCCTACCAAATTCTATGCCCAATGAAATAAAGCATAACAGCAGAAGAAAGAACTGCTCAGATTTGAGAGGCCTCTAATGTGTTTTTTTCCCATTCATCTTTTCTCAGGAACCTACTAAAGGATATCTCCATCAAAACAAGGAAAGAAGATAAATGATGCTAAGAAATAGAGAATTTAAGAAAGGAGATGGGCAGAGAATCCCCTGAGGTTGGTAGAAGAAAATCCTGAACTGAGAGCTCTATATTAGACTCCAAGAGCAACTAAGCCAGACTGAGCAACTAAGTCAGAGCAAAGAGAATACATGTTTCCAGGATACCTTCTACTGGGAATTATACTGAGAGGAGATGCAAAGAACGTCAGAGGTGTGAGGGATGAATTAGGTATAGGAATTAGGTATACAGAAAACTAAGCAAACAGTAAAACATATTATTAACACCAAAGTAATTATTCTATGAAGAACCTCTTACATACTCTTAATAATGTGCATAATAAATACTGGTTTTCCCAAATATTATGAGACACTTAGAGCAGAAAGATAGGAGGAAGGGAAGTGAATACACATATGTATGGTTAAGTGGAGATGGAATTGGGGACATCAGCTTAGAGAACTAGTCTCAGCCTCCATAGTAGTGAGGCCAGAGATGATACATAAAACCAAAAAGAAAAATAATAATAATTAAACAATGGGAGCATAAGCAAATTACTTAAGAATATGGAAAGAAGTATTTAAATATGCAATTTTACAAATCACTGCCTCTAGGACACAGGAATTAAGAGTGGGAAGAAGGGAGTGCATCTTTTCATTGCAAATCTAGTAGTATTATTTTACTTTTAAAATTATGCATATATGCTATTTTTTAAACATAAAAATTATTTTAAAAAACCGTAAATTTTTGCAATGGTCAAATAATAAAAATTATAGCCACTATTTCTCAAATGCTAACTGCCTATGAGAGACATATCAGATATTTCACAAAGCTATCACCTATTCCTCAGGCCAGCTTTGTAATGCAGGATCCTTCCAATTTTACAGATGAAAAATCTGAAAATGAGAATGAGTGAGGAATATTTCTAATTCTTTTGTTTTTTCCTATTTATGTATTGTTTGTTCCTTTACCTTTCCAGCAGTAGCAAAATATTCACCATCAGGGGACCACTCCATCAAATGCACAGATACTGAGGTTCTAAAAAGACAAAGTTCAACAGTTAGCATTTTTAAAATCTAGAACACCTTTTATATATATATATATGTATATATATATATATAAATGGTCAAAATAAGATTTTTCATAGCATCAAACAAGAGTGTTTTCACCTCTCTAAAAATAAGTCTAAATATTTCACCTCCCTAAAAATACAAATTAACTCATTAAAACCAACCCAAGGTTCACTGTGGGGATCCAAAGAATGCAATTAACATGCTTACATGATATCACAACCTACATGCTCCACCAACATCTTAATGCAACATTTTAAAAACTGAGTTCATCACCTTCCCTGGCTAGTTGGATCCCTTCATATAATCTGTGTTGTCAATGGTACAGCCATCCTTTCACCACATCTTCCCATCTATAGTTTATGCATTAACAAATAATTCCTTTATGTCAACCTTCTCAACCCAAGTCCTGAGGTTATTAACTATGAAAATATCTTCATTTTTTTTAAATAATCTATGGTAGCACATATTAGAGGATGATGTTATAATGGGTTTTGGCCAGAAAAAGTCTATTTTCTAGGCTACTAAGATCATTATGAAAGGGAACTTTGTTTAGAAAGCATTTTTTAAATTAATGAACAACAGAGTGAGACACTAACTTGCACTGCCAGATGCACTTCCAATCATTTAAAACAGGAAGAATTTTATTATTGATTTCTTCCTCCTCTTCCAGAATGTCATCTCCTGGAGGAGCCCACAGCTGAAGAGCATCAGTTGCTGTCAACAATCTGTTATCTGAAAATTAAAGAATGTTCTGTAATAAGCAAGGATTATCTGGAGAAATAAATGCACATGAGGGCGTCTACTCCAGTCTATAAACTGTTCTGTGAAAAATAAGCAAAACTGTCTATGAAAAACACTTGTAGAGTATATCTACTTAAAAAGTTGCATGAATCTACTAGATAAGAAAACTTGAGAGAAATCTGAGAACAACAACAACAAAAAAGCCTACAGAGACATTGTCTATCAGGTAAAATCTAGGAAAAAAAAAAAACAGCAAAGTAGAATAACAAAACAAACCCCAAAAAACTCTGATATATACAACACAGGATATTCTCTGGCTATAAGACATAACTAAAGATTAATAAAATTTGTTTTTCTACATCGACTATTAAAATTACCTTCATTAACTGTGAATGTAAAAAGGGACAATAACCATCATTATTATAAGTTTCTAATCTTTCAATATTAAAGACAATAATTTCTTGAAATACAAATAACAAAGTGAGATAGGTTTTTTAATCTTGTTTCATTCCTGATTTGATTTCTTAATAAATAGAATAAGAGTAAAGTGCAGCACATTAACTAATGAAACAAATCGTCATCGTTTCTTGGAACAAAACATTCAAAAGTAGGGGGGGAAGCACAGAACTAACAGTAAATTAAGCACTATACAAAGCAGTGTATATGAAAAAGGAAAAAGTACACTCATTCAGTAGCAAAAAAAAAAAAAAAGAATATTACTGATTATTTTCTTATTGTGGGAGGCTATATCACATTGTAATCATACACTTAAAACAAATTATTAACTTTCCATAATTTCTAAAGATAATTGCTAAATACCTTGAGGGTCCCATGCTAAATTGTATGTCACGGAACTCAAAAAAAACTGCCCAGTTTTAAGCCACTGACACTTGAGTTGCTGAAATACATAGAGAAAGAAAAAAAAGATACGTTTTCAAAATAATATCCACAAACACTACCATATTATCATCTTCTTCAACTTAAGACTTTATGATCTGAAACAAAGATATAAATATTTCACTATTATTTTCAAAATACTGTTTTAAAAATCATTTACAGTGGTTCAACTTACTATTCTACTATATAAAGCTGTTTGCCATGCCCAGTCAAAGCATGTCTCCCAGGCTTCCTTCCTTGTCTATAAACACATTCTTATTCCTACGGTATCTTTTCTTCTCTACCTGCACACTCCTACAGTTACATCAATAACTAGCTAAACCATTACCTCTCCAGTGAAGCCTCTTCTGACATTTTGGCAGCACTCAGAGCAGTTTTTACTTCCATTATACCACTGTAACAACCCACTCCAGAATGCATGACTGGAGAATCCCATGGACAGAGGGGCCTGGAGGGCTACAGTCCAGGGGGTAGCAAAGAGTCAGATACAATGGAAGCAATTTAGCACACACGCACCATGATAACGCTGATCAGACTGAATTATCTGCTTATATGTCTGACTCTCCTATTACACGGTAACTCTTCAAGGGCAGGAATTATGCCATAATGAGCTTTGTGTACTGACTGTGGTAATGACTAGTACATAGATGCTCAATAAACATTTGTAAAAACAAAGCAAATGCACATTAGAATGAAGTGCAAATTAACATCATCTGCTGGCATCAAAGTCTAAAATAAAACTAGGTCTACCCTGATAGCTCAGTTGGTAAAGAATCCAGCTGCAATGTGGAAGACCTGGGTTCGATCCCTGGGTTGGGAAGATTCCCTGGAGAAGGAAAAGACTACCCACTCCAGTATTCTGGCCTGGAGAATTCCACTGACTGTGCATGGGGTCACAAAGAGTCAGACATGACTGCGACTTTCACTTTTTCTTTCAACCTTCCAAAAAGTCAACAAATTTAAACTATGTAATACATAAAACCCACAAAGCTGACATATATATATTTGAGTAATCTGCATCCTATTTTCTTACTATTTTCACTCTAAAGTATAGAAAGAAGATTTAAAATCTAAAAGCCAAAGGCCTTTCACATGAAATACAGTAAAAAAAAGTTTAGCTATTTCTTTGCAGTAGACAAACATAAAATGTACTTTCGTGAAAGTATGGTGCAACATAAAGCCATGTCAAGGCTTTTTATTAGGCAAGTTATATATTAATTGCTTGGCAAGTATAATTTAATAAATGATAATACCCTAATTACAATACCTTAAAAATATTTTTAACAATTAAATAATTTATTCAAGATTTCATGACTATCTAGAAGTGGAATTTTAAAATACAACTACAAAACCTGAATTTCAGTATATATATAAAATATATATATATATAAATTTTTATATTTTTTAATTAGGGAAAAGGTTATTTTTTAAACCCTATCCCTACTAACCCAACAAGTCACAACAGTATTTTAAATACTGTTCAACAGATCTATTTTAAAATAATAATTAAATCATTCCTAAAACTGGAGCTATCCCTAGTATTCTTTCCTTTAATATTTTCTCAGAGTATAACCTGTGGACCAATTACAAAGCAAAAATTTTGGAAGTGAGGTCTGGAATCTGAATTTTTTTCCTTTTTTAAAATTTTTATTTTATATTGGAGTACAGTTATTTACCACATTGTGTTAGTTTCAGGTGTACAGCAAAGTGAATCAGTTATACATATACATATATTTTTTTCAGATTTCTTTCCATATAGGTTATTACAGAATACTGAGTAGAGTTCCCTATGTTACACAGTAGGTCCTTGTTGATCATCTATCTTATATAGATTAGTGTGTATAAGTTCATCTTAAACTCTTAATTTATACTTTCCCCCTATCTTTTACCTGTGGTAACTGTAAGTTTGTTTTTGAAGTTTGAGTCTCTCTCTGTTTTGTAAGTTCATTTGTATCATTTATTCACTTAATCTGAATTTTTAAATATGTACTCCAGATGACTCTTAAGTACCCAAAACTTTGATATGTATTTCATAACACTATTAGAGGGAAAATACTGATATAATTTGTACTTCCGAAAAGAAATGTAATATTAACATACATACATTTAATGAAAAATATCAAAACCACTTATTTACTGCATTTAATAATATAATATTTTTTAAATTATTGGTAAACATGTCAAAAAGTGAAATCCTGGCAGTCAGATTTCACACTGGCAGTTGAAAATATATCTCAGATGGTGAAGTCCCAATGCATATAGTAATTTTAAATTTTTTAAAGCATTCTACCCATACTGGATTTTCTGAGTATTAAATAACATAAAATATAATTCAATGCCCAGAGAGTAGAAGTAATGTTCCAGATACTGTTCTAAGTACTTGAGAGGCATCAGTGAGCTAAAGTAACAAAGCTCCCTACCCTCATGGAGCTTACATGGAGCTTACATTACTTACTGAATGGTAATCTATAAATAAATAAACAAGGTTAAGTGTTATGGAAAAAAGTTAAAAATAGAAGGACAGGCAGGTTAGAATGAAGGCGGGAGAAGCAAGTGGCAATTCTGACAGTCAACTCACATCCCACTGAAAAGGTACCACTGAACAAAAACTTAAAGGGCCTGTAAGAGCTGGCCCTGGAGCTATCTAGAGAAAGAGGGACATTCCAGACAAAAGAACAACCAATGTAAAGGCCCTAAGATGGGAGGGCAACTATCCATACAGTGAAAATGCCACTATGGCTGGAGTGACCAGAGAGGACAAAAATAGGAGATGAGCTCTGAGAAGTAATAAATGGGAACAGTTGAGGGGGCAAGACGAGGGGTGGAGGAAGAACTGTGGTCCATTCTAAGAATTTCTGGCTTTAAATGTGAGAAATATGAAGCCATAATAGAGTTTTTAGCAGAAAAATGTCATGATCTACTCTGCTAAGAGAAGAGGCAAGGGGTATAGATATTAGATAAGAGACTAATCTAGTTATCTAGATAAGAAATAATAAATAAGAGTTCAACTAGGGTAGATTCCAATTAACAAGGCAATCTCAATTAGGAATACTCTAGAAAACTGAGTTTCTAAAAGGCCTAGGGATATATTTCCAGTGAACGTAAAAGATCTTACCATAAATCACCAGACTAACTTCACACCGATATTCCAGCCCACCTTCAGCACCTGCTCCTAAGGAGCTCTTTACTGCTGTCAACTGGATTCCAACTCAGTTATAAAATTTTTCTACTACCATTTAATACTTACACAATTTCTCTTATGAGAATTTATGCCCAAGGGCTCAAAAATACAAACAGCATTACCATATGAAGCTGCAATCTAAAAGAGAATAAACAAAGTATTAATATTTAAGGAAAAAAGAAAACAAAAATAACTTCCTTTTTACAATAATGTGTAAACTGATTGCATGCAATCTGAATACAGTATTCATGGTTTATTCTTTTCCATAAATATAGCTGGAAAAGTCCTGGACTTAAGAATCTCTTCTCTGTTCAAGAATTCAGCAGGCTTTATTTCACGTATCAAATATAAGGCTGACCTATTCAAAGAAATCATCTTTTCCTATAAAAATTTCATTTTTAAATACAGAAATAAATTTTACTAACAAAGTAAAATTTACTTACAGTCCAGTGAAAATACTATTAAAACCATGAGAAGTAGAAAAAGACATCAAAGAGCAACAGGTATTAAAAATATATCAAAAAAATGACATGAACTATACCGTCAAACAAAGAAACAAAAACTACCAATTGGGAACACCATGGAGAAGAAGGAATAGAAAAAAGGGACTGGCGAGAAACCAGAGAGACATTCTGCAACTCGAGGGTAAACAGCTGATTCGGACATCTCCAATGAACTTAAGCCAAGGGTCTGGGGGCCAAGAGGACTTTGTTCCAGGTCACACACCTAACAAGACACACAAATTCCTCTTTCCCTAGGAGCTATCAATGCCTGTTCTCTAGTAATTGCTTGAAAGCCAGTTCCCAGTTTATCCTCCTGTTGGCAAGAGAGAATCAATTGCAGGAAACAGACCAAAAACCCTCTCTTCTCACACCTCTGGGTCTATGAGTTAACCTATAAAGCTAAATTATGCATTGGTTTTTAAGATCAACCAAAAAGACCCACTCTGATTTCAGGGCACTCTAATGCAAAAAAAAAAAAAAAGTTATTTTAATTGTTATTCAATATCGAACACTCTTTTCAAGAAAAAGCTTTCCCTCCACAATGGTAGGAGGACAGCTACTTAAAATGCCTGGCTAAGGTAACACTCAGGTGAAAGTGTTATGAATGATCACATTCAACATGTAGATGAATGAATGAACAAATGGTTATCATGGCTTGATACAAAGTCCTAAATTGAGAGTAATCATCACAAGGACTGGAGATAAAGAAAATTTTAAAAGATGGCAATAAAAGACAATGAATCAGGGATGTCCCAACCTGGTCTTCTTTACCTCCAACCAGGTTAGAAAAAGTAAAATCACACTTATGAAAACCAAGGTCTTCTATATTAAAAAAAAAAAAACAAAACTTTGCTCCCAGAGAATCTGCTTATTCTTATTATCACCAGCACATAAATAACTTTTTAAAACGCATCTCTGACAACTATCATAACAGCTCTAGGCAGGTTTAAAGTTACCACACTTGGCATAGGGAGATAAGCAATGAAAAATTAATGAGAAATCTGACACTGAGTGTTTTCTAAAAAGTAAATAATACTTAAGGAGAACAAATAGGGGAAAAAAATCAGAAAAGCAAGAAACAAGTATCAGAAAACACCAGGAAATTCAGTGTTTTATACTATGTCAGGTTTTTTTTTATACTGGATTGTCATATTATTCATACAAACATTAAAGCTTGATACAAACAGGAAGGTAGGACGATGTGGTACCCAGCAGGTGGGCAGGGGTAGAAATGGTATAATAACTGTAATTTATTGTTTGGCATAAATTTACATTACTTTGTAGCACCATAAATATTCTGATTAAACAAATATTTGATAAAATTTGTTATTACTCGGTAAATACAAATTTCTAGAACACTAAAACTATTACAGGAAAAATATCATTCTTATATTCTCATAGAAACATTTAACTCTGCTACACAACACTGGCCTTAAAGAACTGCTAGAATATACAGCATAAATGCTATATTTACTTTACATATAATCAAAATTTGATGTATATCATGTTTGAAATTTCGGGGGAGAGCAACAAATGCTGAAATTTGAATAATTTTAAAATAAATTCTCTGTTCAACATCTGAATGTATGAGCTTTAATATTCAAATAACAAATAGTTTCATTAAATTAACAGAAACTTTACAAAGAGTCAGTTATATGACAAATTTTATACTAGATGTTAACAACTTGCTACATTTCTTGATAAAAAATCTGACATTATTGTAATTTGAGAGAGATAAGGTATGCTAGGTATAGAAGATAAAAGTTCACTTTCCTGCTCCTGGCATAATAGCTGCCAGAATTATCAACTGGCAGAATATCAATAGGTACAGGAATGTGAAGCCTGCAGATCTTTTAAGACAGTATATACAGAAAGAACAATTATCACTTATCAGCTTAACAGTTGTTCCTAATTTGTATACAACCTATCATTACCCTTTGCTACCAATAGCCACCTAAGCAAGGTATACTATTTATAATTAGAAAATGTAGGCAAGCCTTGTATAGAAGCATAAGAATATTCTCTGAGATAGTTAAATATATTAAAAGATGATATTTAGAAAGTAAATAAATCCCTTACTCTTCCATGTTGGTTAGAACACTCCACACAGCTGACTTGGATGTTTCCATGCTTAGCACCAGGGATGATCTGCACACATTCAAAGTCACTTGCCAAAATAACAATATCACAGCCTGATCCATACGCCTAAAAACAAAAGTTTTATATTATGTAAAATATGTAACTTGTGAATTA
This sequence comes from Ovis aries, assembly GCF_016772045.2. NCBI lineage: Eukaryota > Metazoa > Chordata > Mammalia > Artiodactyla > Bovidae > Ovis > Ovis aries. Next base: position 56,928,369 of record NC_056060.1, on the reverse strand, counting down.
CTATTAGTTTATCTTCGTTTTTGTTGCTATTGCAAAGGATACTATGATATATCTTACAAATATAGTTAACGTAATATTAAAAATATCAATTTCCAAATCAGAACATTAAAAGTCACACCAAAGGCATGACACACCATACATGATCATTCAATAACTGCTAACTAACAGGAAAAAAGGTTCTTCCAGGTCTTAAACATTACAGCCTCCATACCTCGTTAATCCTTTTGTTTGGAATTTCTCTCTGATGCTCATCTCAAAGATGAAATGAGACCCTAAAAAATAAAACCTTCATCTGAGAGTAATAAGGCATTGAAGGCTGCAATTGTGTTCCCAGGGTTCAAACCAGGCTTCAGGAAGATCAAGATAGAAATCAGATGCATTTTCCAACACAATTCCACATGGCTTAAAGAGCTAGTTAAATAGACATGAACCCCTGAGGCAGAATTACATGTACTACAGGCAAACACTAACCAAACTCAACTGCCTAAATAAATCCATGATGAAGCCTGCTTGCCCCCTCCCCTCAAGCATAGATAAAGAGAGGCACAGAGAGAGAGAGACACAACAGATGGGGAGGAAACCATTTCAAAGTGACTACACACACACACATTTAAACAAAATAAAAACAAACCAATATATAAAATGTGACAAATATTTGCTATGGAAAGCAAAGCACAAAGTCAAGTTCCTGGAAAATTCCCTTGTTCAACAGAACTATACTGAGCAAAACCACATTATTTCTTCCTATTGCCACACTTCTTGGTGTGTGCTATTCCTGTTTTGCAACTTTGTGAATTTTATGATGACACAAAGGGCAGAGGATGGGGACATTTTTCTTTTTGTTCCAAACTCAACTTACAAGTAAATATTCAAAACACCTAGCAAGATAATTCTCAAATTTAAAAGTACCATAAATATAAGGTTTATGAGGTGTTTCCCCCACCAACTGTTTCTACAGCCTTAAGCAACATGGTCACATCCTGCAAAATATAGATATCCAGTAGCCAGGGCTGACATCTGCTAACACCTAAGCCAGTGAGGTCCACATACAGCTGTTAATGAAAGAGGGAACTGAAGGTAAAGACCAGAGAGAAAGACAGACACTATTTCTACCTGTTACCAAAACTTCCAATGTTACCAAAACCCTTCTCTAACTACTATAAACTATCTTCAACTCCTGTGTTTATGTGTACCAAAAAGTTTCCCAAATGGAAAAACAAAAACAGAATTTTAAGCACAGGAAATACAGGGGAAAAAATCACTCACAGGAGGAAATAACTACTTACACTCTCCCAGACAAGGCAGATTTGCCACACTATACATTCGAGAAAGCTAAACTGATTGGTAATAGTACAGGCAGAAAAGTCTTTACACTTACATTATTAAAATAACAAAAATAATCTTACCCTTAAACATTTCACAATTTCCAAAGTGCTTTATAGCATTACCTCAGCAAAGCAGACTGATGGTAAGAGCAAACCTTGACAGAGATTGGAATCACCACAGGCAGGGTTTTCAATGTTTGTTTTGCAGTACTACGTGATCTTAAGCAAGTTACCAAAGTTCTCTGAGCTTTTCCTTGTGGTAAAATGGAAGAAACAGTACTTACCTCATAGGATAATAGAATTAAAGTAGAAACTCTGTCTACAGTGCTTAGCACACATCACTCATTAAAGAAACAAAACAGTGCATGATGTCCCAAGTTTGGGCTAGCAACTGGGAATACAAAAACCCAAGATGTGGTCCCAGTGAGTCTAACAGGGAGATCACCTAGTGAATCACCAATCACAATTAAAGGATAAACTGCCACAACAGAGAGAGATGTGTTAAAGTTACTCGCAGAAGACAAAAGGCATTCAATAAACATTAGGTCACTCCCTCTTTCACCTTTGCAACAAACCTGAAAGGAAGAGACTATCATTATATAAATAAAGATTCAAGTTCATTTATTTTTCCAAAATTATACAGTAAGTGGAAGATATTCAAATTCAGGTCCTTATAATTCTTATGTTCTTTTCCCCTACATGACATGTCAAAGAGACATGAAATAGTTCAGATATGTCTCCTGTGGAAGATGGGCCATCCCCAGCAGCTGCTGCTCCAGACCTGGGCTCCTGCTGCTCAGTCACTGAAGAGGACTTTTACTTCTCCCTAGATGGCCGTAACTGCCTGACCTTTACTACAGGACATGTACCGTGCTCCTTAGCAGTAGAGAATCTTGCCATCTTCCTGAACTGCAATAGTTCTCAAACCTGGCTGCATCAAAACCACCTAGGGAACTTGTTAAACATACAAACTGCTTGGTCCCACCTAAGACTTACTAAATGAGAATCTTCATGGGTAAAAGAATTTGGCAATATCTATCAAAATTAAATACAACATACTCTTTGATTAGACAAGTCCTTATTTTACTATAAGCATACTTACAAAGTTTGCCAAAATATATAGAGAAGGATATTCACTGCTTCATTATTTAAAGCAGCAAAAACTGAGAATAACCATACCATCTATCAGTAGGAACCAGTATTTTGGTCATTTGATGTGAACAGCTGACTCATTGGAAAAGTCCCTAATTCTGGGAAAGACTGAGGGCAGACGGAGAAGAGGGCATCAGAGGATGAGATGGTTGGACAACATCATTGAAGCAATGGACATGAGTTGAATCTGAGCAAACTCCGGGAGATGGTGAAGGACAGGGAAGCTTAGCGTGCTGCAATCCATGGGGTTGCAAAAAGAGGGACATGACTGGGCGAGTGAACAACAACATCATCAGTAGAGAAGTGGTTAAATAAATTAATGAATATCCATAGAGTAGAATACTACACCATCACTAAAAGTTTAGGGAACACTGGTCTAAAACAGAGTCAAATCCTTTATCAAACTAGTAATTAACCAACATAACAGAACAATAATGTGTGGCACTAGGCTCCTGTGGAACCACACCTGGGTAACGCCTACTATTTTATATAATATCCATGGTCATGGCTAAAATGGAACCCATGAACTACTGCACACACAGAGGTGGGAAAGTACAGAAGAAGTTGAATATTATAATTCTTTACCTTTCTCCAAAGAGTCTAAAGTGCACATAACCCCCGAGTACGGAAGGACAGAGGGCTCATCAGCCACTACTGAGTCACATGCATTCTAATTACATGAAGGCTCACAAGATTTTATATACACGTGCGCTTATCCGGTTGCTGCTATACTGAAAGGTCCATCAGAGCAAGGATCAGGTTCTTGCTTACCACGGTAGTCCCAGCACCGAGCACATAAGCAGCCCTCAATAGATACAGATACCTGTATGACAAATAAATGATTCAAAATCATCCTAATTTCTGGGTCCACATGTCTATGCACCTGGAAACTTGGTTAAAGAATATGGAGTTCAGACAGTTAATATAAACTAATAATTTGGCCAAGTTTATGATGGTAGCTATACAAAGAAAGAGATCTTGGCTCATCTTCCAATCTAATAGCATCATGGATTTAGAAGACCCACCAGAAGGGAATCTATCAAAGCCTTCCTTAATTATTTACCATCTATTGAATACCCTCTATGATCTGGCAGTCTGCTAGGGGCTTTATGAACATTGTATCTTCACAGGCCCCCTTTCAAAGATGGAGAAACCAAGGCCCCGAAAGGATAAGTGACTCTCCCAAGTTCACAGTGAGGATTCATTTGTGTCATAATAAAGCTCCTTCTCTTTCCACTGCATCACCCCAACTCTCTGCCGTTAAGATGTCTTAAAGGCCTATGTACATCTTTGTGAAAAGTGAAAGTTACTCAGTCGTGTCTGACTCTTTGCCAGCCCATGGACTGTATAGAATTCTCCAGTCCAGAATAACAGAGTAGTAGCCTTTCCCTTCTCCAGGGGATCTTCCGAATCCAGGGATTGAACCCAGGTCTCCTGCATTGCAGGCAGATTCTTTACCAGCTGAGCCACAAGGGATTGCAATCCCAAGTATAATTTCCCGCAGCACCTATCTTAGACCAGCAACTAAGAAGGTTTATACAAAATCTATAATTGCTCAAGAGATTTCCACTCTTTCAATTTTAGATCAAATGCAATTTTTTCCATTTTTCTTTATCAGAATTCAGTTTTACCAGAGGAAGAATTTAGAGTGCAGGAAGAAAAGCAAGTACTCACTGGGACTACAAGCAAATACTAACATAACTCCAGAGAGTACAGGATGTGGGCTCCTTTGTACTAGGTAAATAAATCTCTCTGACTTGGCCAAACATAAACTAGCTACTCCACATGTGGTAGAGAGGTCACAGGATCATTACAGGGAAGCAGGAAAATGGGCACTAAGCCCTTTCTCGAACAAATGGAATCCCTTAATTAACTTCATCTTCCCTTGGGTTCCTGGGAGAACCATCCCTATGCCGCAGCACCATATACCAGTATGTATAACAGTATGATCTACAAAATATTTCATCCCTAAGTCAAGGATACGATTTGTCCAGACACAAAGATGAAGTCCAAGAAAAGAGGGAGAGTCTTAAAAAGCATCTTTTCCTTCTATTCATGTGGGAGTTTCTTTTATGGAAGGACTAAACTGTCCTTATGATGATAAAGATAACTACTATAACTAAGAGATAATTGTGTAGCACAAGTTCTTACGGCAATGACATGCTCTAAAAATATCAACCCTCACTTCTTTTAACCTTACTTTTGGAGACCAAATCCATCCTATGAGGAAAGAGAGGTTCAGTCTCCTCTGTGAGCACCGAAACTAACTTTCCAACCTGGCTGAACTTTTCAACCTGAGCCTAATGTGTGTGAGTCAGTCATAGTTGATCTGGAGAGGTCTCTGAAATGCTGCAAATAATATTTAAAGTCAAGTGAATATGCTGATTTTCCCGGGGTCCATAAATCTCCTTTGTCTTAAAGAATCTCTTCCTTAGACAAAGTGTTATATTACCACAAAATTATTACATGGAAGCTAAAAACTTGTGTATTTGTTATTACCAAGATTCTATGTTTTTAGTTGTGATGCCCAAAATTTCATTAGGAGTCCTGTCAATTAGTTGAGCCTGAAAAACAAAGTGACTCTCTTCTACTTTATTAAAATGTTACACATGAAAAAGATGTAAGTCTCATTTTCTAATGCCATAAAGTTCTCTGAATTAACACACTATCATGATCATAATATACTGCTGCTTCCTCGAGAGGGTTCAGTGTCCTTCTCAACGGTGATTAAGTATATCTGAATAGGCATACAGAGTCTTCTCTAACCTCAGTGTTACAGACGCTAATCACTGTGACTATATTACTTTTTTAAATGCAAATAACTAATATCCATAACACAAACACAGTTCTAATTTCTCAGATTTCCCTTCAGTCTTAGCTAAATTAAACTGTAAAGAAATGGGATCTTAGCTGCCTGACCAGGGGTTGAATGAATCCAGGCCCTTAGGAGTGAAAGCACTGAGTACTAACCACTGGACCACCAGGGAATTCCCAATTTTCTTTAAAATCTTACACAAACATGACCTTTACTAAAAGAAAACAGAGTACAAGTACATTAAACTGGCATTTTCTATGAAGCAGTTGGATGTTTTAACATCCTGGTAGTTAAATGGGCAAAGTTTAAGATCCCTGACAACTGGTGACAGATGCGTCTATATTTTAAAAAGAATAGCACTGATCAATCAAGAGGCACTAAGCACGTTGAAAGGTTTCACTAATAAAGTGTTACAGTCTAATTTAACAAGAAAACTCCACAGAGTATTACTGTTAAACTACCACCTCTCCCTGAGATTTTGATTCATATAAATATAGGGCACCCATAATTAAAAGCTAGAAAAATAAATATAAGAAAAAACTGCCATTTATTGAAAGCCTGCTGGGTAACAAGTTCTATACTAGGCATTCCATATTCCTAGTCTTCAAGATTGCAGTAAATCTACAAGTTAGTTATTAATCCCACTTTACTATAAGGAAATAGAAGTTTACACAATTTAATCAAAATTTTAAGTCACAAGGCACACATACTGGCATACAAATTTGGATCTTTTTACACTTTCATTTATACTCTGGTAACAATAAGCCTTATGGACTGGCCAGCACATATAAAAACTGAGAATTACCTTTCAACCTCAAATCTGTACTCTAAAGCTTAAAAGTAATTTGCCTCATCAGTTCAGTTCAGTTGCTCAGTCATGTCCAACTCCTTGAAACCCCATGGACTGCAGCACGCCAGGCCTCACTGTTCATCATCAACTCTTGAAGTTTACCCAAACTCATGTCCATTGAGTTGGTGATGCTACCCAACCATCTCATCCTCTGTCCTCCCCTTCTCCTCCTGCTTTCAATCTTTCCCAGCATCAGGGTCTTTCCCAATGAGTCAGTTCTTTGCATCAGGTGGCCAGAATATTGGAGTTTGAGCTTCAACATCAGTCCTTCCAATGAATATTCAGGACTGATCTTCTTTAGGATGGACTGGTTGGATCTCCTTGCTGTCCAATTGACCCTCAAGAGTCTTCTCCAACACCACAGTTCAAAGGCATCAATTCTTTGGCACTCAGCTTTCTTTATAATCCAACTCTCACATCCATACATGACTACTGGAAAAACCATAGCTTTGACTAGATGGACCTTTATTGGCAAAGTAATGTCTCTGCTTTTCAATATGCTGTATGCTACTGCTGCTAAGCCACGTCAGTCGTGTCCGACCCTGTGCAACCCCACAGACGGCAGCCCACCAGGCTCTGCTGCCCCAGGGATTCTCCAGGCAAGAACACTGGAGTGGACTGCCATTTCCTTCTCCAAATATGCTGTCTAGGTTGGTCATACTTTTCTTCCAAGGAGTAAGCGTCTTTTAATTTCATGGCTGCAATCACCATCTGCAGTGATTTTGGAGCCCGAAAAAATAAAGTCTGCCACTGTTTCCACTGTTTCTCCATCTATTTGCCTCATAGAGAATACTGAAGTAAAATACTACTTTTTAAAACTTCTACATCTAAAGAAATAGAATGAACTTTCTGGACATTAAATTATTAGAAATAGAGAAAGTATCCAATATTTTGCTTCTTAATTTGTTCTCAATATGCTTTCCATGTGAAAGAATTTTAAAGTTAAGTGTATTATATAGCAATATTAATATGTAATGTTTATGAAAACTTTCAATTATTTTGTAACTACTGGGGATTTACAGAAAATCTTTTAACCTAAATGTTGATATTCTGAGAAAGACAGTCCTGACAGTATTCATAAAAATATTTCCCAGCTAATATGATTAAACTATTAAATTGTAATTAAACTTCCAACCCTACAATATGATGGGAAGAGTACATTCCTGAGAATCTAGGGGTGCTAACACTGACTATAACAATGGAAAAATCATAGTCTCTCTGTACATGGTTCTTCAGTCAGTCAAATGAAAGACTGTGACTAGATCACTTCTGAGACTCCTTTCACCTTTAAACTGTGGTTCTGTTAAGTGTACATAAATGTGCTTCCAAATATCTTGATAAAAAGATCACGTAATCCAGTGTACAGTATCATACACAGAACCCTAGCTAAATGTTTTATACCTTATGACTCTTTCCCCTACTCAAAGCTGACAGGAGACAAGGATGGGTCCAGAATAATGACCAGTGGCTAACAGATGGAAAGGATGAGCTATGCCAAAGTCTAGTCTAAGAAATTTAAGCCAAAGAAACCAGAATCAACAAGAAGAATTGATCTGAAAAGTCATACATATTCAGGGATAAGGCAGTCATTAAGACCCATGTGCACTTTGAAATTGAAAACACCAGTTTGAGAAGGAAATGGATGAGATAACAAGAAATAAGAAAGAACTTATAAGAAAACATGCATCCAAACTCTTTAAGAAGGGGCAGTTTGATCTTACCAGTTTTTTAGTTCAAATCACTCTGAAGCTCAGCTGCCCTCCTTGATGATTCAATGTGTATACAGAAATAAACCTTGCTTTTACTTCAGTTCCTCTGTCCCTTGCCCTGAGTGGAACCTCAACTGGTACAAACACGGGACATGCAGAGCAGGGCTTCAGGGAAAATGTGGAATTGTCCATGATATTGCAGCAGCAGTAGCAATGAGGATATGCTAGGATAGAAAGCTAGCAAAACAATGTGACCCCTTGGAACCCAGAATATGTATCTGGAGAAAGGCTTTGGAGCACTAAAGAGCCAAGCATACTTTTTTCACCTTTGAAGAATAAACAGCAAAAACCAATGAGCAAGAATATGGTACACCTCTCACTCTCATACATCATTGCAGTATAAAAACATGTGACTTTTCTGGAAAACAATTTGGTAATATGAATTAAGAGACTCTAAAGAGATTTAAGTACTTAGATTCTATTTCTAGGACTCTATCCTGAAGGACATTCAGACATGCAAACAAACATTACAACTAGTACCAAGATGTTTACTGCAGTATTATTTAAAGTCAAAAAAAAAAAAGGGGGCTCTGTGACGACCTACAGGAGTCGGGTGGAATGGGGAGGTGGGAAGGAGGCTCAGGAGGGAGGGGACATATGCATCCATACAGCTGATTCACGTTGCTGTGCATCAGAAACTAACAACACTGTGAAACAATTATATTCCAATTAAGAATTTCACACAAAAAAAATTTTTAATGGAAATCTAAACATCCCATGAAATTAAAAGATGCTTACTCCTTGGAAGAAAAGTTATGACCAACCTAGATAGCATATTCAAAAGCAGAGACATTACTTTGCCGACTAAGGTCCATCTAGTCAAGGCTATGGTTTTTCCAGTAGTCATGTATGGATGTGAGAGTTGGACTGTGAAGAAAGCTGAGCGCTGAAGAACTGATGCTTTTGAACTGTGGTGTTGGAGAAGACTCTTGAGAGTCCCTTGGACTGCAAGGAGATCCAACCAGTCCATTCTGAAGGAGATCAGCCCTGGGATTTCTTTTGGAAGGAATGATGCTAAAGCTGAAACTCCAGTACTCTGGCCACCTCATGTGAAGAGTTGACTCATTGGAAAAGACTTTGATGCTGGGAGGGATTGGGGGCAGTAGGAGAAAGGGACGACAGAGGATGGGATGGCTGGATGGCATCACTGACTCGATGGACGCGAGTCTGAGTGAACTCCGGGAGATGGTGATGGACAGGGAGGCCTGGCGTGCTGCGATTCATGGGGTCGCAAAGAATCGGACACAACTGAGCGACTGAACTGAACTGAAACATCCCATAACAGAAAAATTATGCTTTATCATGTCAAGTGTATTGTCTACCATACTCACAGACCTTTCGAAGCGAAACTGCCCCACCCACAGTCCTTCTGAGAGGGCAGCCGTGACAGCATTCACTGCATACAGCTGCTTGGACCAGCCAGGGTTTGACACTGATTCTGAAGACCAAGAATTTAATACTAAAAATTATATTCCAGCAGGCAATCCATGATGTGGCCTGGCTTAAAAAGGTGACCTGGGTCAGATTCTAATTTCCAGATATTCAAGGAAATACTAAGAAATGTAGCAGGCAGTAAAGCCAACAGGACTTTGTACACAAACACCAAGGCAGTCCCTGGGATCCTCATGTAAGCCAGGTTTAATGGATCCAACAGAGAGAGAGACTGAGATATTATGAGAGCCACAGAGCCCCACAGAGACAAAGGAACCAGGCTCCAGAGAGAACCGGCTTCCTGCTTTCCGAGGCCCAGCTGTACCATGTACACCCTGTGTTACAAGATTCTTGGAAGAGTTTTCTTGTTGACTGAAAAAAAATAAAATACACAACCTAAAAGTTCAGAATTATATTTTATTTGATGGACTTTCTGAGGACCTCAAGGCTGGGAGGCAGCCTCTCAGATAGCTCTGAGGGACTGCTCTGAAGTAGTAAGGGAGAAATTAGGATATATAGGAGTTTTGCAACAAAGACCAGGTAGTCAGAACATTAAAAGATCACTGTTAACTAAAGAAAACCAGACATCGCAAGTTAACGAATTGAGCACTTTTCCATGTATGGGAAAATGAAAGAGTTGGCTCACTGAAAGCATAGCTTGATATGCACCTTAGCTACCTAGGACCAGTCTCCCTCTCTTTCCCATCCTGAGTGCCCTGGCGGTTCACCTCTAGGGGTGGCTGGAGTGGCTGAGGATTGGCTGCAGGCAGCCCAGTCATCTCTGCCCTGTGTTCCAAGCTGCAACACCCTTTGTTTACTGACATGGCAGGCAACAGTTTTCATTCAGTCAGTCAGTCTTCTACTCTTCCATATCCTTACAATTCCCCATTACCTAGGTAATTTGTATCTTGACTTGTTCCACTTAACTCTGAACAAGTATTTACAGCAAGATGACTGTTGGGGACTCAAGTCAACAAATGTCTACTGAGCAGTTAGTGTAGACCAGGCACTCAGGACATAACGTGATAGGAAACAGGCAGGGTCTCTCCATCATATGAAGTTTACATTTTGCCAGGGAAAGGGAGAGGAGGATGATAAGTTTTTGTTTTTATATTTCTTAATTTACAAAGAAGGCTTCAGATTCTCATTAAAAATCATGGACAAAAAAACAAAATACATCTGTATTCACTTACTCAGAAAACTCCACTAAGCCAATTTTCTTTAAACGTAGAGGTTTACATAAAACAAACAGACATCACAAAGAATAAACTTAAAATGAACATGTGTGTAACCATCACTTAAAAAAGACAATATTTCCAGCAGTCCAAAAGACCACATGTCCCTTCAAAAGTACACTTCTCTCCTGCAAGCAGAGTAGCATTACCCTGACTTTTTTGGGAAACCACTTCCTTGCTTTGCTCTGTAGTTTTTCTACTTGTGCATGCATGTCTAAATAATTTGGTTTAGTTTTGCCAGTTCTCTGAACTTTGTGTGTATGAAAGCATAATGCATATATTCTTTTATCTTGCTCTCTCTTCAGGAATATTTAGTCAGAGGTAAATTCATGATACATGTAGCTGTGATTCATTCACTTTCTTTACTCATTAATATTACCTTTTATGTACCACAATGTATCCAGTCTAAGTCCCTGAACAGCTTGCATATTAAAAACCATGCTGCTCTAAAAAACAAATAAACCAGAATGCTGCTCTGAACATTCTTGTAGCAATATACTGCATATCAAATGTTTTTCTCTAGAATATATATACAGAGGAGGAACTGATTGATAGATTATAGAGTCTATGTATCTTAGATTTTGGTATATAATGATAAAACATTTTCCAAAGTAGCTGTATGAAATAATATTCTCACTATCAAAGTATAAGAATTTCCATTTCCGGATATTCTTGCCATCACCAGACACGTCAAATTAATCTTTTGCAAATGTGGTAGGTATGCAACGGTATTTCATGCTTTCAACTTGCATTTCTGATTACTATGGAGGAAAATTCCCTTTTCGTATGCTTGTAATTCATCTAGATTTTCTCTTTTTTGTGCAATACCTGGTCAAGACTTTTATCTACTTCCTAAAAAGTTCTCGGTTCTTTTCTTATTGATTTGTAGGTATTTTATATTCTGGATACTAAACCTTTGTTAAATATATGTGAGGCAATTATCTTTTCCAAATCCATGGGCTACATTTTCAGATCCCCATAATTAGATTCCAGTTATGCATTTGGGGCAGAAACAGCATAGAAATGCAGCCACTTTCTCACAGCATTTTACTAAGAAGCACATTCACCTATCTGTCCCATCTCTGGTGATGTTAACTTCGATCAGTTGATAAAGGCGATATCTGCAAAGTTTCTCCTCTATGAAAGTATTAATTTTCCTTTGTAATTAATAAGTATCTTGCAGGAAGATATTCCTGCAAGCATCCCTTTGATGATTCTTACCTAGTCAGTTATCACTATTAAATATGATGGCTGTCTAATGGTAATTTTCTAATTCCATCATTGCATTATTAGTTGACTTTCTTCTATAAGGAAGAGTTTTCTTTTTTTGGCTGAACAGCTTATTGGATTTTAGTTCCCTGACTAGGCATTGAACCTAGGCACTTGGCAGTGACAGCATGGAGTCTTAACTATTGAATTGCCAGGGAATTCTTTTTTTTTTTTTTTAATTGAAGCACAGTTAAAGTATAGCTGATTTACAACACTGTGTTAGTTTCTGGTGTATAGCAAAGTGATTCAGTTATACATACATATATTCTTCTTCATATTCCTTCCCACTAAAGCTTATTACAAGATACTGAATATAGTTACCTGTGCTATGCAGTAGGAAATTGCTATTTACCTGTTTCATATATAGTAATGTGTATACGTTAATTCCAAATTCCTCATTTATCCCTTCCCTTTGAGTTTTCTTCATGATTTCTGCCCTTTTTATATTAAAGATCATGGATTCTTACCTCATTCAAAGGGTGATAATCGACTACCATCACCTGTTTTCATATTCCAGTTGTCCCAGACTTGCCCAGTAGGAATCCTTCAAGCTAGCCCTGCGTTCTTTTGACATATTCTCGCCATTCTTTGAACAATTCCTTACTTTCTGGCATAAGATATTCCAGGTTCCATCTAGGCTTATCATCCAACCTAGAATCAGATGTTTCTCCAATGCTGTTTCCTTTTAGTGGAAAATAGCATTTAGAAACCAAGATCTTGATGCCAGTCATTTCTGCTACTGGAGTACTAACTGCATCCAGGCCCCTCTCAGCTGACAGACTAGGAAACAGATATGTCTGTGTGTGCACATGCTTACATTCATAAACACATGTGTGTATGTATGTGGACACCAACATACATCTTCAACTCTCCACTGAAAGGTTTAGAAGCAATGACATCCAGGACATACACACATTCCCACCATATCTATATGTCTCTATACCTATACATCATTGCTCTCTCCCTCTCTTGCTCTTTAAATATATATAAATATATACACATATTTATACATTATAAATATATAACATATACATATATGGATATACACATATATATATGAGGTCCCACTGACAGCTCTAATCGGATTATATCCACCACAGGTTTCATTCTAGCCTTCATACATTACATATTTTTAACTCCCTTCTTCAATAATGAGAAATCTGGTTCATATCAAAAAACAAATTTATTTATATACAATTGTGGTATATTTGGTGTTTTGTTTAAGAAATACTTTGAAGCCTGAAGGTCATGAATAAATATAGAAAATAAAGCCTTCTAAAAGCTTTATTGTTCTGTCTTTCAGACTAGATCTGTAACCTACCAGATGAGGTGTATGGGGTGAGATAGAGGCCAAGTCTCTTTTTTTTCCTATATAAATAAGAAAATGTCCCAGTATTACTAAGACAATCAATCATTCTATACTATTGTACCATGTCATCTTTGACATAAACCAAGCATCAATTGGGAATTCCCTGGTGGTCCAGTGGTTAAGACTGAGCTTCCAATGCATGGGGACACAGGTTTGATTCCCAACAGGGGAACTAAGATCCCACATGTCGCACAGCATGGTCCAAAAGAAAAAAAAAAGCATCAAGGAATGTGTGAGTCTGTTCCTGGCGCTCTGTTTTGTTACTGTGGTATATTTTTAGGCCACCAACACCACACTACCTTAATGACTACAACTTTATAAATCTTGGGCTGGCAGAAGTCCTCTCATCTTAAGACTTTCCTATTCTCGGCCCTATCTATTTTCATCAAATTTAGAATCATTCCATCACATCTCACAAATCCTCTTAAATTTTTGGCTGGGAATACATCAAAGTTATAAATAAGCTTGGAAATAATTGATGCCTTTACAGTACTGATTCTCCCAGTCCATACAAATGGTATCTACGTCCTGTTGTTTAGGTTTCTCAATAAAGTCTTATTAAATTCTACCCACAGAAGTCTTCTGCATGTATTATTAGATCTATTGCTGATCCTTGATATTTTCTGATGATATGAAAAACAGTATCATAGTTTCAGGTCCAAGTAAGGATGACAGTATGTCTCTGCCACTGAATGCAGCTATTAAAACATGGATAAAATGCATGGAATAAATATTTTAAAACTGAAAAGTAAATGATAACAGGTGAAGTAGCAAAGAACAAAATTTGAAATTTACTGTACTAGCAGAGAGTTTAAAGTTAGGATGATGACACTGGAGCCTATTATACAGAGTGAAGTAAGCCAGAAAGAAAAACACCAATACAGTATACTAACGCATATATATGGAATGTAGAAAGATGGTAACGATAACCCTGTATGCGAGACAGCAAAAGAGACAGAGATGTATAGAATAGTCTTTTGGACTCTGTGGGAGAGGGCGAGGGTGGGATGATTTGGGAGAATGGCATTGAAACATGTATAATATCATATGTGAAATGAATCGCCAGTCCAGGTTCGATGCAGGATGCTCGGGGCTGGTGCACTGGGATGACCCAGAGGGATGGTACAGGGAGGGGGGTTCAGGATGGGGAACACGTGTATACCCATGGCAGATTCATGTTGATGTATGGCAAAACCAATACAATATTGTAAAGTGATTAGCCTCCAATTAAAATAAATAAATTTATATTTTAAAAAATAATAAATAAAAAATAAAGTTAGGATGAAACCAGAACACACGAAAAAAAGAGCTCCAGGAGCAGCAACTTACTTTGGGCTCAAGAAGTAGGAAAAGAGACTCTCAATTTTCCAAAAGAGGGAGAGAAAATTCCCCATTTATTCTGTTCTTTTCTCCATTTTCTCATATGTCATCCCCAAGCAATCTCAGAGCTCCAACAGGAGGAGCTATAATCCCACAAGACTCGGGGAAACCCCTGGTACTTTCCTTTCTCTGCCCTACTGCTACTTGGCACTGAACACACACACAGACACAGGAAGCACAGAGCAGGGTAAGTGAACTCTCAACTTTCCAGTCAGAGAACCACCAAGGGGAGCCCTAGCAAACCAGAAAGTATCAGAGAAATCACAAAAAGGAAAGAGCTCGGAAGAACAATCCGATGCTTATTTTTATAAATTTCTGAGCTCATCCTTGGGCAGCACATGCACAGATCATACCTAAAACAGCAGAATAAACACCTTGGGGATCTGAACTACGGGCAAGACCACTGCCCAGGTCTTACTGTATACTGGCCACTTGCTGCATATACACAGGTTATCTCCAAATAGCACTGCAAAATGGAACTCACACTGAAACTACAACCTATAGGAGGCCAGTCAGACCTTTTGGCATGAACCCAAATAAGCTGACTGCCTGCTGAATTAACATCCTCCACAGAATTTACACAAAACCTAAATACTGTGTCTCATAACACAATACTTTAAACAGCCCAGGTTCAATGCAAAATTACTGAGCATACAAACAGCTGTGAAAATCTCATATGGGAAAAGACAATCAACAGACACAGACTTTGAAATTATCACACATAGATGTTAAAGTGCTACTATAAAAATGCTCATCAGTTCAGTCACTCAGTCGTGTCCGACTCTTTGCGACCCCATGGACTGCAGCACGCCAGGCCTCCCTGTCCATCACCAACTCCCGGAGTTCACTCAGACTCACATCCATCGAGTCCGTGATGCCATCCAGCCATCTCATCCTCTGTCGTCCCTTTCTCCTCCTGCCCCTAATCCCTCCCAGCATCAGAGTCTTTTCCAATGAGTCAATTCTTCGCATGAGGTGGCCAAAGTACTGGAGTTTCAGCTTTAGCATTATTCCTTCCAAAGAACACCCAGGGCTGATCTCCTTTAGGATTGACTGGTTGGATCTCCCTGCAGTCCAAGGGACTCTCAAGATCAATTAGAAAAAGAAGAGCAAAACAAATTCAAATTCCTGGCATGCAGTAGTCAGGAAATAATAAAGATAAAAGGAAAAATCAATGGACAGGAAATTGTTGTCCTATGACAACAGGAAAACAATATGAACAAAATAAAAATCTAGTTCTTTGAAAGGATCATGAGAGACTATTACAAACAACTATACACCAATTAAATGGACAACCTGGAAGAAATAGACAGATTTTCAGAAGAGTTCAACCTTCCAAGACTGAACCAAGAAGAAATAGAAATGATAAACAAGCCAATTACAAGCACTGAAATCAAAACAGTGACCAAAAATCTTCCAAAAAACAAAAGCTCATGGCCGGATGGCCTCACAGGTGAATTCTATCAAATATTTAAAGAGCTAATGCCTATTTTTCTGAAACTCTTTCAAAAACTTGAAGAAGAAATACTTTTAACTCATTGTACAAGGCCACCATCAACCTGATACCAAAATCAGACAAAGACATCACACACAAAAAAGAAAATTACAAGTCAATATCACTGATGAACATACATGTAAAAATCCTCAATAAAATTCTAACATACAAAATTCAGCAAGTCATTAAAAAGACCACACACTATGATCAGGCTTCCCTCATCGCTCAGTTTGTGAAGAATCCACCTGCGATGCAGGAAACCCCAGTTCAGTTCCTGGGTTGGGAAGATTGGCTGGAGAAAGGATAGGCTACCCACTCCAGTATCCTTGGGCTTCCCTTGTGGCTCAGCTGGTAAAGAATCTGCCTGCAGTGTGGGAGACCTGGATTCGATCTCCAGGTTGGGAAGATCCCCTGGAGAAGGGAAAGGCTACCCACTCCAGTATTCTGGCCTGGAGAATTCCATGGACTGGATAGTCCATGGGGTTGCAGAGTCGGACACAACTGAGTGACTTTCTTCTATACTATGATCAAGTTTGGTTTATCCCTGGAATGCAAGGATTCTTCAATATAAGCAAATCAATGTGATACACCATATTAACAAACTGAAAGATAAAAACCATATGATAATCAATAGATGCAGAAAAAGCTTTTGACAAAATTCAGCATCCATTATGATAAAAACTCTTGACAAAATGGGCAGAGAAGGAATTTACCTCAACATAATAAAGGACATATATGATAAATCCACAGCAAACATTATTCTCAATGGTGAAAAACTGAAAGCATTCCTTCTGAGATCAGGAACAAGACAAGGGTACCCATTCCTGCCACTATTATTCAATAGTTTTGGAGGTTCTAGCTATGGCAATCAGAGAAGAAGAAGAAATAAAAGGAATTCAGATGAAAAAGAAGAAGTAAAACTCACACTGTTTGCAGATGACCTGATATCATACATAGAAAATCCTAAAGATACTACTAGAGCTAATCAGTGAATACAGTAAAGTCACAGAAATCAAAATCAGTACACAGAAATCACTTGCATCCTACACATTAACAACAAAAAATCAGAAAGAGAAATTAAAGACTCAATCCCATTTACTACTGCACAAAAAGAATAAAATGCCTAGGAATAAATCTACATAAAGAGACAACAGAGCTGCATACAGAAAACTGTAAGACATGGATTAAAGAAATCAAAGACAACATAAACAGATGGAGAGATATTCCATGTTCCTGGGTTGGAAGAATCAATATTGTGATAATGGCTATACTACCAAATGCAATCTACAGATTCAATGCAATCCCTATCAAATTACCAGTGTCACTTTTCACAGAACTAGAAGCAAAAATTTCACAACTTGTATGGAAATACAAAATACAAAAGACCCCATATAGCCAAAGCAATCTTGAGAAAGAAGAATGGAGCTGGAGGAATCAACCTTCCTGACTTCAGACTATACTACAAAGCTACAGTCATCAAGACAGTATGGTACTAATACGAAAACAGAAATATAGACCAATGATACAAGATATAAAGCCAAGCAAGAAACCCACACACCTATGGGCACCTTATGTTTGACAAAGGAGGCAAGGATATACAATGCGAAGAAGACAGTCTCTTCAATAAGAAATGCTGGGAAAAATGGACAGCTATGTGTAAAAGAATGAAATTAAAACACTTCCTAACACAATACACAAAGATAAAGTCAAAATGGATTAAAGACCTAAATGTAAGACAAAAATTACATAAAAGTCTTAGAGGAAAATATAGGCAGAACACTCCATGACATAAATCACAGCAAGATCCTCTATGACCCACCTCCTAGTGTAATGAAATAAAATCAAAAATAAACAAGTGGAACCTAATTAAACTTGAAAGCTTTTGCACAGCAAAGGAAATTATAAACAAGATGAACAGAGAACCCTCAGAATAGCAGAAAATAAAAGCAAATGAAACAACTGACAAAGGATTAATTGCCAAAATATACAAGCAGCTCTTACAACTTAATACCAGAAAAACAATCAAATCCAAAAGTAGGCAAAAGACCTAAACAGACATTTCTCCAAAGAAGACATACAGATGTCTAATAAACACATTAAAAGATGCTCAACCTCGTTCATTATTAGAGAACTGCAAATCAAAACTACAATGAGCTATCACCTCACACCCAGTCAGAATGGCCATTATCAAAAAAAGAAAGAGAAAAAAAAGCTACAAACAATAAATGCTGGAGAGGGTGTAAGAGGGGAAACCTCTTACACTGTTGGTGGGAATGTATATTGATACAGTCACTACAAACGTTATGGAGAACAGAACATTATGTAGATTTCTTAAAAAACTAGGAATAACACTACCATATGACCCAACAATCCCACTACCAGGCATATACCCTAAGAAAACCATAACTGAAAAAGACACACATTCCCCAATGTTCACTGCAGCACTATATACAATAGCTAGGACATGGAAGCAACCCAGATGTCCATCAACAGATGACTGACTGGAAAAAGAAGCTCTGGTATATACATACAATGGAATATTACTCAGCCATAAAAATGAATGCATTTGAGTCAGTGCTAATGAGACGGATGAACCTAGAGCCTATTATATAGAGTGAAATAAGTCAGAAAAACAAATATCGTATTTTAATGCATATCTATGCAATCTAGAAAGACAGTACTGATGAACTTATTTGCAGGGCAGCAATGGAGATGCAGACATAGGGAACAGACTTGTGGACACAGAGCCAGGGGGACAAATGGCGAGGACAGCACGGAAACACATACACTACCGTATGGAAAACAGATGGTCAACGGGAACTTGCTGTATGATTCAGGGAACTCAGATGAGGCTCTCTAACAACCCAGGGGGACGGGGTAGGAAGAGGGAGGGAGATTCGAGGAGGAGGGGACATATGTATACCTATGTTGATTCAGGCTGAGCGCCGAAGAATTGATGCGTTTGAACTGCGGTGTTGGAGAAAACTCTTGAGAGTCCCTTGGGCTGCAAGGAGATCCAACCAGTCCATTCTAAAGGAGATCAGCCCTGGGATTTCTTTGGAAGGAATGATGCTGAAGCTGAAACTCCAATACTTTGGCCACCTCATGCGAAGAGTTGACTCATTGGAGAAGACTCTGATGCTGGGAGGGATTGGGGGCAGGAGGAGAAGGGGATGACAGAGCATGAGATGGCTGGATGGCATCACGGACTCGATGGAAGTGAGTCTGAGTGAACTCCGGGAGATGGTGATGGACAGGGAGGCCTGGCGTGCTGCAATTCATGGGGTCGCAAAGAGTTGGACACGATTGAGCGACTGAACTGAACTGATGTTGATTCATGCTGATGTATGACAGAAATCAACACAATATTGTAAAGCAATTATCCTTCGATTTAAAATAAATTTTTTTAAATACAGTTCTTTGAAAAAGTTCAATTAAACTTATAAACCTCTAGAAGTATACACAGAAAAGGAGAAGACACAAGTTACAAATATCAAGAATAAAAGAAAGAATATCAGTACTAATATTGCAAACATTAAAAAGATAAGATACTGTAAACAACCCTACTGGAGAAGGAAATGGCAACCCACTCCGGTATTCTTGTCTGGAGAATCCCATGGACAGAGGAACCTTGCAGGCTATAGTCCATGGGGACACAAGAGTCGGACACGACTGAGTGACTTTCACTACTACTAAACAACTCTACACACATAAATCTAACAGTGAAATAGAAGAAAAAGACTAATTCTTCCAAAATGAGAAACTACAAAAATACACCCAAGATGAATTAATTACCTTAATAGTTCTTTAACTGTTAAAGTACTTACAGAACGATATCAATTCTGCCTGATCCCTGGTAGAAAATAGAAAAGGAAGAAACACTTACAAACTCATTTTACATAACCAGCATTACAATGATACCAAAACTAAACAAAAACAATATGAGGGGAAAAGACAATGGGTCAAGAATGAGCATAGATGCAAAAACACTCAACAGAATATTAGCAAATCAAATCCAGTCCTATATAAAAAAGATAATACACACCATAACCAAGTGGGATTTATATCAGCAATACAAGGCTAATTCAATTTGCAAAATATCACAATGTAACTTATCACACTAACAGCTTAAAGAAAACATCACATGACCATATCAATGAAAAAAATTGACTATATTCAAGATGTCTTCATGATAAAAACTTTCAGCAAAAAAGGAACATTTTTTTCAATCCTATAATACACATACAAAAAAACAAAACTAGGACTAGCCAGTGCAGTAAGTACAATAGAGCAAATCAGATATTACTTAAGATAGGACTAGCAAATGGATTTAGAAAAAACCGATTTCTGAAAACAATCAAAATATAGTAGAGATAGTTTTAGACATAGAACTAAAAGTCTAATATGTGTTTAATATATTAGTCTCATGAGGGCAATGGGGCAAAGACAATATTCAATGAGCTATTGGCCAAAAAATTTCCAGATTTGATGAAACACATCAACTCATAGGTTCAAAAATCTCAGAAGTCCCAAAGAAGATTTAAAAAAAAAAGAAAGAAAAAAAAAAAGGGCACACTTAGACCCAACACAGTTAAACTCCAGAAAGACAAGAAAAATCTTAGAAGCAGTTAGAGGGAAAAAAAGCAAAAATACAACTTCCAAAGGAGCAACAGGCTGGCAGCTAACTTCTCAACACAAACAGTGGATGCCAGGAGACAAAGGAGTGACATCTTCAAAATGGGAAAAAGAAAATATTGCCATCCTCAACCTAGCAAAAATGTCTTTCAAGAATGAAACACAAAACCTAAAATCAACAGAAGGGAGGAAATAATAAAAATCAGAGAGGAAATAAATAAAAGATTTTTTAAAAGTCAATAATACCTGAAAAGATAAACAAAAATAGACCTCTGGCCAGGCTTACCAAGAAGAAGAGAGAGGAGCCAAATAAACAAAATAAAAAATGAAAGAGGAGAAACACCAACCAAAATCACAGAAATACAAAATACCATAAGAAAATATTATTAACAGCTAAATGCCAAAAAAAAAAATGTACAACCAAGAAGAAATGGACAAGTTTCTAGAAACATATAGCCTGCCAAAACTGAATCAAGAAGAAATATAATTTGAATCCTCCCAGACTTATAAAGCTACAGTAATCAAACACTGTGGTATTGGCACAGAAACAGCCATATACATCAATGAAACAAAATAGAGAGCCCAGAAATAAACTGACATACCTACCATCAATTAATCATCACCAAAGGAGGCAAGAATACGCAATGGAGAAGAGTCTCTTCAGCAAATATAAAAATATTTTTGTAGATTATACATTAAAAATTATTATAAGATAAATAGCTATAATTCCCTGTGCTTTACAATATATCCCTGCTGCTTACCTATTCTATTGGGTTGCCCAAAAAGTTCGTTTGGGTTATGGGACAAACTTTTTGGGTAGCCTAATCCCCTTTTCCTAATTTGCACCCCCCCCTTACCTCTCCCCTTTGGTAACCACTAGTTTATTTTCTATATCTGAGTGCACTTCTGTTTTCATTTTTGAGTATCATTTTTTTATATTATTTTTTAGATTCCACAGGTAAGTAACATCATGAAGTGTTTGTCTTTACCTGACTCACTTCACTAAACATGGAGCTTCCCAGGTGGCTCAGTGGTAAAGAATCCACCTGCCAAGCAGGAGACATAGGTTCCATCTCTGGGTCAGGAAAAATCCCCTGGAGAAGGAAATGGCAACCCATTCCAGTATTCTTGCCTGGGAAATCCTGCAAACAGAGGAGACTGGCAGGCTATGGCCCAGGGCATCACTAAAGAGTGGAACACAACTAGCAACTAAACATCAACAACCCTACGCGTAATATTCACAGGTTCATCCACACTGCTGCAAATGGTGGAGTTTCATTCTTTTTCACGGCTGAATACTATTTTATTGTGTATGTATATGTGTGTATATAAATATAAACACACATACCCCACGTCTTCTTTATCCATTTGTCTATTGATAGACATTTAGGTTGCTTCCATATCCCAGCTATAATATAAACAAACATCAGGGTGAAGCTGTCTTTTCAATGTAGTATTTTCATTTTTTCTGGATATATACTCAGGCATGGAACTATATGATAGTTTTAGTTTTCTGAAGAACTTCCAGACTGTTTTCCATAGTACCCACACCATCATTACATTTCCACCAAGAATGTACAAGGGTTTCTTTTTTTCTACATCCTCTCCAACATTCATTATTTGTAGACTTTTTGATGACAGCCATTCTGATAGGTGTGAGATGACACTTCACTGCTGTTCTAATTTGCAGTTCTCTGATTAAAAAAAAAATGCTCAGCATCGATTATTATGTGCCTGTTAGCCTTCTTTGGAAGGTATGTCTTCTTTGGGAAAAACAAAAAACATCTACTCAGGTCTTCTGCTCATTTTTTTATTGTGTTGTTTTTTATTTTTTTTAACCTATATATTTTGGACATTAATCCTTTGTCAGTCACATCATTTGCAAATATTTTCCATTACACAGGATGTCTTTTCCCTTTGTTAATGATTTCCTTTGCTATGCAACAGCTTTTAAGTTTAATTAGATCCCATCTGCTTACTGGTTCCAGTCTTAATCCTACCACCGGTTTTGCTGTGTGGCTTTGACTAAATTCTTTAATTCTGAGATTGAAAATTCCTATACTAGATCTAAATTGTAAAGCGTTTCATTTCATATACCACTTTAACATACAAGATGAATATTAATCCTTTCATTTCAAAAGAATTGTTTCTATGTCAACCACATACAACGGACACTATTAAATATTGCCAGAAAGAAGAGCTACTGTTCAACTACTTTAGCAATTTTACTAGTTTACAGCTTATAACAATACACACCAACAGTATACAACAGTGCATTTTTAATAGCTGGTTTGCCTTAGAGGGTATGTACAATGCTTAAGCACTCAAATATTTTTTCAATCAAAGATAACCAGGAAGTTAGGCTAAACAAAATTCTACTGGGAAAAGGAAACTCTCCTTTCCACTTACTATATTCCATCATTGTTTGCACTGTTGAGTTTTTAACACTAGATACCATATTAATAATATTAAAATAAAAAATCGAGTTCTTAATGATTTTTGTTTGCTTTTGGTTTTAATGGCCAACCTGGGCTTTTGATTATATAAAATATTTTCAGCATAAAATGATAGCCATGTTTAAATGTTCCATGAATGTATTTATTAGCATTCTTTTTTCTTTTTTTGGCAGTGCCCCAAGGCTTTCCCCAACCAGGTGAAAGTATGGAGTTCTAACCACTGGACCGCCAGGGAATTCCCAACATTCTTAAAATTACTTCCTAAAGAAAATCTTGTTTCTAATCAGGAATACTGCTTTAGCTGAGTTCAGTTTACCACCACGTGGGGCAACTAACTCAATCAAGTCTTTGTTGGACTCTTCGATTTTCAATTTCAGGCCCCACCCCACCTCAGCTATTTTTAAAAACCTGTAACTTAAAATACAGAATCCCTACAGCCCAGGCATTAGGTTAATTTCTAATTTTTTAGGTATTAAAGTCTTTTAAAAACACAATTGTGAAAAATTTAGAACTGCTTAATGGGCACAAAATCTGTCAATTCCTCTTAATACTTTAAGATGCATCCTTAGGTTAAACCAAGAGCTTCCCAGGTGGCTCAGGGGTAAAAAAATCTGCCTGCCAATGCAGGAGATACAAGAGATGCGTGTTTGATCCCTGGGTTGGGAAGATCCCCTAGAGTAGGGAATGGCAACCCACTCCACTTTCTTGCCTAGGAAATCCCACAAACAGAGGACCATGGCAGGCTGCAGTACATAGCGTCACAGAGTCAGACACAACTGAGCACACACACAGATTAAACCAGACCAATAAAGCTTTATACCTGGACTGTATTCTCTGAGCTTTCCCTGCGCCCACCCTATAACTCATTTATACAAATACGGCCTAACTGCCATTGACCTATATCAAATGTATTATAAAATAATCTTATAAAAGTGGCAGTGTTTACCTAGGAATGTTTCATATTATACTAAGGTGTCCTTTTTCATCTATTAATTCATTGGGTACTTTTTTACACCCCAACAAGTTTTTGTTCTAGGTGCTTAAAGAAATAGTAATAAAGGGCATTGAAGGCACTTGGGCCTTTTCTCTGGAAAAAAAAAAAAAAAGTCATTTGAAAATTTTGAACAAGAAACCAACAAGATCTGATTTATACAGGAGAAGGCAATGGCACCCCACTCCAATACTCTTGCCTGGAAAATCCCATGGGTGGAGGAGCCTGGTAAGCTGCAGTCCATGGGGTCGCTAAGAGTCGGATACGACTGAGCGACTTGACTTTCACTTTTCACTTTCATGCACTGGAGAAGGAAATGGCAACCCACTCCAGTGTTCTTGCCTGGAGAATCCCAGGGACGGGGGAGCCTGGTGGGCTGCGGTCTATGAGATCGCATAGAGTCAGACACGACTTAAGCGACTTAGCAGCAGCAGCAGGATCATTCCAACTATTATGCTGAAAATAAACTGAAGAAGGATAAGACTAAAGGCAGACCAGGCAGGGAGACCCATTAAGAACCTATTGCCAAAACTATGGAAAAAGATGATGGTGTCCTGGACCAGGGTGGGAGCAGCACAGGTGATAAGTGGGCAGATTCTGGATGCATTTTGAAGAATAGCCAACAGAAATTGCCAACATTAG
Organism: Ovis aries; assembly: GCF_016772045.2. Taxonomy (NCBI): domain Eukaryota; kingdom Metazoa; phylum Chordata; class Mammalia; order Artiodactyla; family Bovidae; genus Ovis; species Ovis aries. Next base: position 56,903,555 of record NC_056060.1, on the reverse strand, counting down.
GTCTGGGGTGGAAATGAAAGAAAAGATTCCAAGGGAACTGGGGGAGGGAAAAAGATAAGGTAGTCATTTACTGATTTAGAGAAGGCTGAAGGAGAAGAATATTATCAGATAGCTATTACACTCAAGAGGGAGATATCAAAGAAACAGCTAGTTACAGCAATCTGGAATCAGGCTGAGAAGTACTTAAGGGAAGTAAAAGAAAACCAGGAGAGGAAAATGAAGAAACTATTTCAAAGAAGAATAAAAAGCAATTTTACAGGACAGCAAAAAGAAAAACTGCTAAAGCAATACCCTTGAGTAGATAAAAGGAGATGGGACCTAGGATATTAACCAGGGTTTCTCATAATGGCAGCAGCATTGACAATTCAGGCTAATTCTTCATGGGTGGGGGGCTGTCATGGATATCATGGGATATTGATCAGGATCTCTGGCATCTTCCCACTAGATGCTAGTCCTTCCCCCACAACCTTATCAACAACCCATCTCCAGATACTGCCAAATGCCTTACGTGGGGTACAATCACTTCCAATTTAAGATCATCAGTACCAATAGAGGAACTGGCCTTTGCTGGAAACACTGACAATTTATCCATATAAAAGATGCTATGGTTAGAGTACATGATAATAATTTGAATATCTCCTTCTGATTAGATCCGCTTAAGTAGAGACATAGTCAAGGCCAGGGAAAACATGAGGAGGCTGCTGGCTTATCACAAAACCAAAGTCATTACTCCTGGAAAAATATCAGCCTTAAATTGAACTGTAGCTACCATATAAGCTATCTGTCTCTCTGAATTCAGACTGAGCCAAAATTTTTATTTTTTGGTGCGGGGGGAGCCTCTCTATGCCCCACTGCATAATGCCCAAATAGTCTCTGGCTTCCTAGGTTTCTTCTAAAACCACAAAAGAAAACATGACTTAGTATGAATTAAATTATTATTCCTGAAAGGGTCCAATTTTAAAAGGAATACCCCTAAAGGAACATGATAATCTAAGAGGATGTCATTATGCTTTTCAAATCACCACACCAAAATATCATGTACAATGTTCAAAAGAGCCTGGTTCTATCCAGTGACCCCTTTATACTGAGTGACTTCTCCATCAAAAAGATGTAAGCTAACTATATCTTTTTTGTGTTTAGGATGGAGGGAAAGGGGAGCATTAAAGGAGCCCTCAGCAATCATAACATGAGAAAGATTGAGAATAAAAGCACAGTCAATCGGTTTCCTGTGTCATATACCAAGTGCCAGGGTTTCGTGAGCTACAGCCACACCACCTGTGTAGCCTGCACCTGCTTCCTCAATAACAGGTCCTAATATATCATGAATTAGCATTACAGAGCAAAAATACAATGAAAAAGGATTCTACAAACTGAAAAAGACTGAAAACCCTGAAACTTCTCATAATATTAAAATATTTGGTTTCCAAATTTGTTTAAAAATTAAGCCACAAGTTAGAAGACCCTTACTGAATCTGAATTACCGATATTCTCTATTAGTATCCCCTTTTAAACACTGCTTTGTATTCTATCACCGAAGGAAATTAAATTGGTCAGGCATGACTTGTTTTTCCACTGTGCCTTTGAGGTTGTAACCCAACATCCTATACTCTTTTTGATGATTAAATATTGAAACTGATTTGTTCTAAGTGTCTCAAGATCCAAGTTTAAAAAGATATTAAATTTTTATTGAAGTATTTACGTATTTACAATGCTATGTTACTTTCAAATGTACAGCAACATGATGCAGGTATACACATGTATGCATGCCTTTTCAGATTCTTTTCCCTTGTAGGTTATTCTAAGATGTTGAGTATAGTTCCCTGTGTTATACAGCAGGCCCTTGTAGTTCAGCTAGTTTATATATAGTAATGTGCATTTGTTAACCAAAACTCCTCATTTTCCTCCCTCACCTCTACTACCCCCTTTGATAACCAAGTTTGTTTTTTATATGAATCTATTCCTGTTTTGTAAATAAGTTCATTTATATCATCTTTTAAGATAATTTCTAAAGTCATCTTTTAAATACCCAAAAAGCTAAGAACAGAAAGTAAAGGAGTAAATCTATCTAGCAGGATAGAGACCCTAAACACCATAACCCTGGCCCCATCTCCCACTCCATACTGCACTCTGACAGTACCAAGGACCAGATACTGAGAATACAATCATAAACAAGAGCCTCCTTCTCAACTGTGAGCCCAAAGAAGACCCACTACCTCACAAAGGCTCTGTATGGCTTAATCTCTGAGCCAGAATGGAGGTCCAGGTTCCCTGACTGTGAAGTGTGACCAACAGTCTCGTATATACATACAAGTGGACGGGCAGTGTACACAGACTCCAGACCCACAACCTCACCACAGTTACTTTATGTTTCTGGTTCCATTTTCTCTTTGCCCCTTGGCAAACTCTAGAGAGGTCCATATAATGCCATCCAAGGTCTGAATACTTAAAGTGAACCTAATTTAAGAGCTTTATTCTACAGATGATAAACCTAAAAAAGTTTCAGTGATTTAACCAAGGGTCCAATGACTAGTTGGCCTGAGTAGTCTGACCTCCCATTTCTAGGGAGGCACTAGTTGGGGCTGTACCAGAGTTTCAGGGTAGCTGCCAAGAGTCTTCTCTACAACGCAGGCTAATTAACAATCTACACAGGGACATAAGTAAAAATTTACAGAACCTCCTATTCACCTAAAGGCTACAAACTCTAAAATGTATCAATTTAAACACACAAGAAGCTACTCTCCCAGAATAAATGGGCCAATTTCTCTTGGAAAACAAGTCCACTCTAAATTCTTGACTTGTCTTTCCCTTTATTCTCAGCATAGGCAAAGTCCTTAATACCTGTTGATAACCAGTCAGTATAGGAGAAGTTTTTCTGTCCAACTCCCCAGTTTCCCCTGCCAAAAGCGATCTCTTTTTCCTCTGAATTCCCACAAGAATTTAAATACCTCACAATACCACACAGCTGGTCTGCTGTGGTGAAGTATATGTCTTAATTCCCCTAGTAGATTACCAGGTTCTTACACTTTTTAATAAACTCCCTGAAATCAGGACTATGTTCTGTTCTGTTTTCTTAAATCTGCACAGAGCCACACACATCCAAGTGCTCAACAAATATCTGTTAAATGTATAAACAAGCTGATTATTTTCAAAGTTTGGTGGTGTTGTAATTCTAGGACTAGAATACTATTATGCTACAGTAGAATTAAAATATATCTAAATGTCAAAAAAATCATATATTATCTTCTAACTTTTAATTAAAGGGTTTTTTCATTCATGACTAGAAAAAAAAAATGATAAAAGTCAAGAATGTCAGAAAATACATTTTCCTAAAAAGCTATAGGTAAAGGACTTCCCTGGTGGTCCAGTGGTTAAGAATCTGCCTACCAATGCACAGGACATGGGTTCAATCCCTGACCCAGGAAGATCGCACATGCTGTGGGGCAACTAAGCCAAGTGCCACATCTACTGAGCTCATGCACCTAGAACCCATGAGCCTAAACTACTGAAGCCCTCACACTCTAGAAAAGAAGCCCATGCTCACCACAACTAGAGAATGCATGCAGGCAGCAACAAAGACCCAGAGAAGCAAAGAAATTTAAAAAGCCCCAGGTAATGTTTGCAAATCCTATTTCTCAAAATTCTAACTGAATTCGCTATCTAATAAAGAAGTCTTGTTTTGTTTAAGTCCTGTGTTTGTATTTTAACCACTTTTGTGAAAGAATAGTCACCCAATAATGCATCCTTTGGGCTTCCCAGGTGGTTCAGTGGTAAAGAATCCACCTGCCAAAGCAGGAGACACGGGTTCAATCCCTGGGTTGGGAAAGATCTCCTTGAGGAAATGGCAACCCACTTCAGAACTCTTACCTGGGAAATCCCAGGGGCAAAGGAGCCTGGCGGGCTACAGTCCATGGTGTTGCAAGAGAGTCAGACACAACTGAGCAACTAAACAAGTACATCCTTTATACTGTGCCACTCCTTGACTTCGCTGCTCTGGGTCTTTGTTGCTGCCCACATGCTTTCTCTAGTTGTTGTGAGCATGGACTCAGCAGCTTGGCCCGTGGGTTCTAGGTGCATGGGCTTAGTAGTTGTGGCACACGGACTTAGTTACACGCAGCATGTGGGATCTTTCTGGGCCAGGGATTGAACCCGTGTCCCGTGCACTGCACTTGTTGTTCTTGCCATCCAGAAACACCTAATACCACTCTTTGTCTTTCTAAGTATCAATCTTCCAGGAAATATTTTATCTTCCCAACTACATGTGATCGCTTTCATCTGCCTTATATTGTAATTATGTACATCATTTTAATCTCTGCCAGTGTAAATTCACTGAGGCTAGAAGTGGCTAATTTTTGTTAATATTTTTCAGTGTGTTGAATTCATATCAGAATCGAGTAAATAACATCAACACCCTCTATATGTCTGAAAATATAGACTATACTCCTTAAGTGAAAAAATATTTTAATATTAATCATCATCATACACCATCATTGTTTTAATTAATATTCTAATGCTTCAGTTCAGTCATTCAGTTGTGTTTGACTCTTTGCCACCCCATGGACTGCAGCACACCAGGCCTCTCTGTCCATCATCAACTCCCAGAGTTTACTCAAACTCATGTCCATTGAGTCGGTAATGCCATCCAACCCTCTCATCCTCTGTCGTCCCCTTCTCCTCCCGCCTTCAACCTTTCCCAGCATCAGGGTCTTTTCAAATGAGTCAGCTCTTCACATCAGGTGGCCAAAGTTTTGAAGTTTCAGCTTCAACATCAGTCCTTCCAATGAATATTCAGGACTGATTTCCTTTAAGATTGACTGGTTGGATCTCTGTGCAGTCCAAGAGTCTTCTCTAACACCACACATCAAAAGCATCAACTCTTCTGTGCTCAGCTTTCTTTATAGTCCAACTTTCACATCCATACATGACTACTAGAAAAACCATAGCCTTGACTAGACTTACAGAAAAGTAAAATTAAAAAACTAAAGACTATTTTCAGAGAGTAATAACATAAATAAGGAGAAATTTACACTATCTGCTGCATTAAGCCTTAAACATCCACCTACCTACCTAACTATAAGAAGGTGGTTGGAAATGTCTTGATGGCATAATAAAAGCACAACAAAGCTCATACATGGTAGAAGATCAACCCTGAACTACCTGGGACTTGACTTATTGCAAGATAACAATATTTCCAGAACTCAGAACTTATATTGAAGAGAAAAGAACGATTTAAAGGTGGCATTTATGTAAGTGTATTTATAAAATTGCAATGGAGTGTTTTTAAAAAACTGTCAAAACACAAGTGAAAAGCATCACAGCCCAGATGCCAGCACTAAAAGTACACCCATCACTGGGACGGTCCACTACCAACTGCACCACATGTCAGCAGAGCAGAGCCCATGCCCTGACAACACAGCCACACACAGTGCAATTCGTATAGATGGCTGCTTTTCAATTACAATGTCATGAACACATCAAAATTCTTTTACAACTCTTTTTCAAAAACTTTGTGTGTAGACTCTGATATAATTGATCTGCCTAATTTTGCAAAGGTCCTCAGATTACTACTGGCTAGCTCCAAGACGGTCTTTCCTTCTACACTGGCCACGTCTAGGCCTTTCACACAAACACACCCTTCAGAGCAAGCACTCTGACAGGAAAGAGGCATATACAGAAAAAAAGCCCACCAGATGAGAAGTCACAAGACTTCCATTACAGCCCTGGCTGGTCCCCTTTTTAGTCACCTGACTCAGAACTAGAGCTGTTTCATCTGATTCCTGTACAAGTCAAATGGCATACTAACATAAAGGAGGGGTTTTTTTAATTTCATTTTTCCCTGTACTAGCACTGGCATTGAAATAACTGGTAGCTGATTCCTAAGTACTTGAAAAACAGTTTGTTCTCATTTTTTTCAAGCAACTCTGTTCTTCACAGAGCCCAAAAGGTCATTTCTAGTTCAAGGCAAAATTATAGCTGGATCAGTGCATTCAAAACCAAGATATTAAAATGAGATGGTATACAACAAGAGTATAAATTCCAAATGACCAGTGTCACAGGCAGTCATCCTAAACCAGGTAAATTGTGAGTCATTATTCAGGAAAACAAAAAGGATTCTCTTGTTGCAACATAAAAATGTAGGCTGGAGTAAGAAGATTAGTATGTCTGTAGCAGAGGGGCCAAGATAAAGAGTATACACTCAAATATAAAGTCAAAGACAGCAGAAGAATATCTGACAAGTTTAAATTTCACAATACAGCTATCAGGAACAACTAAGTATTATTGAGCCAAGAATAATAGGGTAAAATGGTATCTGAAGGTTATTATACACCAGTTGTGTGGAGGATGAACTGAAGTGATCAGTGATGTCAGGAAATCCAGTTCTGAAATCCTTAATATTAAGTAATACAAATAAGGTTCTACAATAAGCTAAGGACATGAAAGGGGGTAAATCTGCTAGCCACTGCAGAGAGTCAGCTAGACTTGGTAACAGACTAATGAGGGAGGAGTAAAAAGATTTGAAAATGATTTCCAAGGACCTGATCATGGGCAGCCTACAGCATAACCACACCTGCGCAGCATTAACTGGCTTTTCCTGACTGCACCTGAACCTGTTTAGCCCTATATACCAGCCTCACAATAAGACACCGCTCTATTCTAGATAGAAACTGAAAACTACCACCACCATAATAGTATAGAGATACCCCATAAGCCAAGATTCCAGATTGGTTTCTTGATGGAGAAAGCCTCCTCTTCTAACCCTGGTGAACTTCCCCTCCAGCTACAAAACTAGGGGAGAAGGAAACATCTTCTACATCCCCCAAACTGTCTACACACTTAAAGCCCAAGTTCAACACCATATGGATCTTTTAGGTTACCAGTACACAAAACACAGATGACAACATTGACAAGGATAGGTATAACCATACAGTCAGGCAAATTATATTTTCTAATGGTCCATTCTAAACTGATACAAAGCCAAGTTGATTACATTTACAATTAGAGTGCCTAAAAAGCAATATTATGGGGTTATCTCTAATGCATCACAATGATAGATAATTTCTGCTCCAGAATGCACTGTGCTACATAATGATTCTGCAGTTTTGCAGGAGCTTTTCTTATTTCTGCAGCTTTAAAAACATGCTTCTGGAAAGCAGACAAAGTGTTTCCCTTTTCTTAAAAGCACATCATTATACTATTTCCAATTTTACCAAGCAGAATGGTTATTGATAACAATGTGTATTTAGTCGAGGTCTCATCGTCTACATTTTGTTCTGAAAAGAACGAATTTTCTGAAGAGGACAAAAAACTCATATTAATCCATGGGAGTCTCCCTACGAGTAAAAGAAGCTCCAGGGCTTGGTTTGAATTGGCTATACTAACAACATCCCATTCTCAAAGGGACTAATTTAGCCATGCTCCTTGAGAAACATGTCTGTTTCACCCAGATTTTTAAGAGGTTCTATCTAACACATTACTGTTTACATACACTTTAACCTCACAAACAAAAACACTGTCATAAAATTTGCACATTGCCTTATCTTATAAACAAACCAGCCTACCTCGCAAACGGATTAAAATATTATCTAGGGAGGTTACCAAACCGCGATCTCGTGATAAATAACAGCTCCCCAGGCCTCTGTCACTCTAATTATTCTATTCTAAATTTCTCGGGGGCAGAGAATGAATTTTTCATTTTCGTGTGGGAATTAAGATTCTGCATATCAGGAGGCAGAGGGTCGGGCTTAAAGCCATCGGCTCCAGCGGCTCCTCGCTGCCCTAACCCCGCGGGCAGGGGGAGCCAGGTGCAGCATCGCCTCCACGCGCCGAGACAGACCGAGTCTCTGCGCCTCCAAGAGCAGGTGCGAAACGGACGCTCTGGGCTTTCAGTGGTTTCATCTTCCTCCACCCAGACGCGGGGACCATCCTAGGCGAGGAACCTTCTAGTCCAGTCACCCCAGGGGCCCGCTTGCTGAGGACGGACAGTACGGTGGATTCCTAAACCTTCCCCCAGACGGGTAATTTCCTTCAGCAGCCGCAGGACTCACAGTCCCACGGCCCGCCCCCCTAAGCTGCGGTGCAAAGAGGACGCGGGCGGGGCCCCCCAACACTTCGCAGCCTACCGAGGAGGCGTGGGTTCGGGACAAGGTGTTTTCGGCCCCTGCGTCGAGCCCGCGGCCTCTTCACCTCAGACTCCCGGACCTCAGGCTCACCGTGAAAGGGACATCCTCGACGCTGCCCACGGAGTAGCAGTTGTCTCCAGGGTTGACAGCTCCGGTGAGGACCTGATGCAGATGCATCTCCGGAGACCCGGCTGGTGAGGCGGACGCGCGAGGAGCGCAAAGAGCCCTGCTCCCGGCCCTCCTCCGGGCGCGAGAAAGCTTCCCGCTCCGCCTCTCTCGGGACCCACCCCGCTGCGGCTCTGGCTTAAGGCCTCGTTCCCCCTTCGTCTCCCCCCGACGTCGTCCCGGCCATAGGAGCTCCTCGGCCGCTGCCGCCGCCGCCCGGATCGCCGCTCGGCTGCGGAAATGCCCGGATGCTCCCACCGCCGGCTGCACCGGCGCACAAATGCGGGAGGAGAGCAAGTGTGCGGGAGGGGGAGGGGTAAGGGTGAGGAAGAACGCGAGCCGGGCGCGTGCTGGAAGAGACGCTCCTCCCGAGGGAGGTGGGCGGCGCGCGCGTCCACCCTCTGGGCAGCGCGGGACGAGGGGAAGGGTAAACCCCTCCTCCCGCTGCTAAGCCCTCAGCAGGGTCCTTCTCCTCACGCCCCGCTTGTGCGCGTGCGCGCGCAGAGGTTTCCAGGGCAATAGCGCGCGCCTCGCGGACCCCTGTCCCGGGATTGCGCGCGCAGACTTGCGGGAGTTCCCTTGGAGCCTCCGGGTTGCGGCCGCTGGGGGCGGTCGCCGGGGTGGCCGCGGGGCGGGGTGGAGGCCGCTCCTGGCCAAGGCCCAATCCCTCTCGCAGACGCACCGCTGGTTTGTGTTTCGTTCTCTGAGTCTTTAATCCAACACCAAGCACACTGCATGACGGTCAGGGCAGTTGACCTCAGGAGGACACCCGTTACCAGGAAATTCCACCTCTGTAAATCTAAATCCCTTCGTGCTTTTTAAAAGTACAGTGCATTAGATATTTTATTTGATGTAAACAGTAAAAATATCTTGCAACTGTGTAGAGAAGCCGTCTAACAGCAAATTATTTTGTTCCCCCTTTTCGTCACAAGTTTGTTCTAGACCATAGAAAGGAGCCCCCTGGAATGAGTGACTCCTCTACACTCTTTTTTCATGCGTGATGGCATGGATTCCCTGATTTTTTTAGACTGTCCATCACAAGGTTTTCAGCCTATACTGTGTGTGTGATTTAAGTCACTGAGGCAAGGAGGTAGAAGGGAGCAAGATACATCTATAAAACCAAGCAGAACGCCGAAAGTGTTAGGATTGAGACACGAAAGCCTATGCACCACAGAAGAAAAAGATGGGTGTTAGGAAGAGGCTGACATAAACGCTGCCTTCAAATAGAGAAAATAACCTGAGCTAAGGCTTAGAAGTGTAAAGTGACAGGATGTACCAATGTAAGAAGACAGATGAAGTTTCGATCCCTGGGTGGGAAACATCCCCAGGAGGAGGAAATGGCAACCCTCTCCAGTATTTTAGCCAGAAGAATCCCATGGACAGAGGAGCCGGTGGGCTCCAGTCCATAGGGTCGGAAAGAATCAGACACGACTGAAGCGACCTAGCAGCCGGCAGGTTAGAGGAACAAAGATTAGATTAACGTTTAAGTCTGAAGATATATAGGGTGGGAAAAAGGAAAGGTAGTAAACATGAGATGGATACCTCCAAGAAGTTAGCTTGGGGCCAGCCTGAACATGTGGAGTCCTGAATGTTCCACTAAAAAGCTTAGATTTTAGATTCCAATCTGCCTGCAATGTGTGTGGCTGGGGGTGGGGGGTTGGGGCGAGGAATGTGTGCCTGCTCAATCGAGTCATGTCATACTCTGCGACCATGGACTGTAACCCGCCAGACCCCTCTGTCCATGGGATTTTCTCGGCAAGAATACTGGAGTGGGTTGCCATTTCCTCCTCCAGAGGATCTTCCCCACCCAGAGATGAACCTTGTCTCCTACACTGGCAGGCGGATTCTTTACCACTGAACCACCTGGGAATCTCGTGGGGTGGGGATGGGGGTGTCCATCAAACGCTTCAAATGCAGAAATGTATAAACCTCTGCTTCTTTAGGAAGGTGACTTTGTTATCACTGTGAGCATAATTAGAAGTTTGGGGAAGACTGCAGGCAAAAACCTGGCCAGAGTTGGTAATCTGTTTAGTGAAATGAGTCAAAAGATAATTCCCAGTGACCTAAGGCCTTTTTATTTTCATTTTCAATTAATGGCATAACTGTTCCCCCAGTCATCCAAACTAGAAACTGCAAGCAAATTTCACTCCCATTCTCTCTCTTGTCCATATCCAAGGATCACTTTTCCAGGTCCCTAATTCATGCCCTTCATCATCCCTGCTGCCCTTTACCTCATCATTTCTCAAGTAATTACTCTAAAAGCCTCCTAACTGGTTTGACAGCCTTTCATCTCCATGCTCTCCAATCCATCCACAACTCTGTAGCCTGAGAAACCTTTTTAAGGGAAAAAGTCCTCTGCTTAAAAGCTCCACTTTCTACAACTTCTGCCTAATCTATTTTATCTCAGGCTGTTCCCTCACACCCACTATGCTCCAGCCCCACAGAGCTATTTGCTGGGTCTGGGGCTTACTGGGTTCTCTTAAGCTTCTGGGTTCATGCTGTTTACTTTCTCCTTCCCCTTGTTGATCTGACAAACCAGAACTTAAAAGTCAGTTACTCAAAACCTTTCTTGTCTACTTCCAAACACCTTGAGGCTTCTTCCTCTTGAAACACACATATCACATACCAATCTCAGTCTTGGTTTGTGTCTGTTTCTTCTACTAGAGTTGTAGATACTTCAAGTCAGGTTCAGTATCTTATTTTCTCTCTGTTCTTGATGCCTGAGTCATAGTACTCTATTTGGGCTGAAATACAAGATTTTAAAGTGAGTAAGATAACCCAATTTTTCCTGAAAAATTTATGAGGTAAAAAATTACCTGTCAGGGGCTTTCCCAGTGGCCCAGTGATTGAGAATCCACCTGCCAGTGCAAGGGACACAGGTCCAATCCCGGCTGCAGGAAGATCCCACATGCCTCAGAGCCACTAAACCCTTGTGCCACAACTACTGAGTCAGCGCTTCAGAGACTGTGCTCCACAGCAAGAGAAGCCACTGCAATGAGAAGCCCATGCACCACAAAGAGAGAGTAGTCCCTGCTCTCTGCAACTAGAGAAAGCCCCTGCACAGTAACAAAGATCCAACACAGCCAAAAATCAATAAATCAACCGATCTTTGAAGTGAAAAGAAGATAATAAAATACAAAGATCAGTCATGCCTACTATAATTCTAGATAAAGTATTAATAGTGATTGAAAAAAAAAGTATTTGTCAGTGTGCATGGGATTCCCCTGATAGCTCTGTTGGTAAAGTATCCACCTGCAATGCTGGAGACCCAAGTTCAATTCCTGGGTCAGGAAGTTTCACTGTTGAAGAGCTAGGCTACCCACTCCAGTATTCTTGGGCTTTCCTTGTGGCTCAGATGGTAAAGAACCTGCCTGCAATTAGGGAGACCTGGGTTCTATCCCTAGGTTGTTAAGATCCCCTGGAAAAGGGAAAGGCTACTCACACCAGTATTCTGGCCTTGAGAATTCCATGGACTGTATAGTTCATGGGGTCACAAAGAGTGGGACACAACTGAGCGACTTTCACTTCACTTCAGTATACATGTATTTATTTGTGTGAGTGTAAAAGTGTTTAAATGATTTTCAATGGTTTTGTGGAAGTATAACCTACTCATGTTAATAAAGTATACCATGTACAGTATGTTGGGTTCCAGGAAATCACAGGTTCTGTATGTTTAACCATATATTACTAACCATGAATAAGTGTTGTTTTTGTTGTTTATTCTCTAAATCATGTCCAACTATTGCAGCCCCATGGACTGTGGCCCACCAGGCTCTTCTGTCCTTGGGATTTCCCAGGCAAGAATACTGGAGTGGGTTGTCATTTCCTTCTCTAGGGGATCTTCCTGACCCAGGGATCACATCTGCATTTCCTGAATTGCAGGCAGGTTCTTTACCACTAAGCCACTAGGGAAGCCCATGAAATAAGCCATATTTTTTTTTAAAAAAAAAAAAGGGAAAATAACACAGACAACAAAATGTACACACAAAAAATAAAGCCCCGTACTATGCATGATGTACTATAAAGGTAAATACTGGTGCTGCATCTTGGTACTAGCAACTAAAAAGCATGCCACAGCATCAAATACATCTGGGATAATTCCTATATATACAGTATGTAGCAGTAAGAATTGGTATAAGGCAAGCAGTTAAATACAGTAAATTTAAATAAATTCCTTTAGAAGAAGGTGTAATATGTCTAGACAAACATTTCTGTAAAAACTGGAACAAAATATAAGCAGATTAATAGGTTTGAAGAAATCCCAACATTATGTTCATACACAAGGCAAATATTTTACTAAACAGTAATACATGTTGAATAACAGGGAAAATGAATATGTGTTATAGAAGCTAGTGTTTTAGTGAATTATAGCTATGTACTAAGAAATAAACAGTTTCTAAGTGCCATAAAGATTTTTAATCTTCACCCTCAGAACTTAAAGAAACATTTCCAAAGCTTGAAAACATTGCTGCTACTGGATTTTAGATGAATCTCTTAATCGTCAACTTTCACTGCATTAGAAACTGAGTCAAGGAGTTCCCTGGCAGTCCAGTGGTTAGGACTCATGGCTTTCACTGCCAAGGCCCAAGTTCAATCCCTGGTCAGAGAACTAAGATCCCACAAGTTGTGCAGTATGCCCCCCCCCCCCAAAAAAAAGAGTCAAAACCATTATCAAACAAAAACTTTTACTTGGATTGTCAAGAGCATTTTTAATTTCACAGTATTTAAACCATTTCACTATTGGCTCTCGTTTTACAACATCCTATGAGGTTTTGGCCCAGTCACACAGTTGTGAGATTGGAGACCTCTTCCTTCTTCCTTTTGGTATCAGCTGAAAATCTGAAGCCTGCATCCACCTATTCCACTCTTCCTTCATGAATCCTTTAAATGACTTCATGATAGCAAAGCAACATCTTAAAGTTGGAACTGGTTAGTTAAGTCTCCTAGAATCACAGCCAAGCCTTTTGTTGTCCAATCTGATCAATCAAAACTCATTCCAGACTAATATGGCAAGTTTCCTTAGTAGCCCACCCACTAGGACAGTTTTACTACATTTTAACTGTCTATAGTCATTTCTTCCTAGTTCATCAACCTTTTGCATGGACCTGAAAATTAAGTGGGGATTCTTATTCTAAATTAGAAAAAGTATCAGTTCTGTAACATTAACAAAATATTTCAATACAACTGTAAGTTATGGCTTCTCATGTCCACAAGTTTTGATTTTTTATTAAAGTATAATTGACATATTAATTTCAGGTACACAACATAAGGATTTGATACTTATACATATTGTAAGTGATCACCACAATAAGTCTAGCTAATATCCATGGCTTCACATAGTTACAAAGATTCTTTTTCTTTTGATGAGAACTTTTAAGACCTCTTCCCTTAACAACTTCAAATATGCAATATAGTATTATTAACTATAGTCAATATGCTGTACATTGCATTTCCTTGATTATTTATTTCATAACTATAAGTCTATAAGTTTTAATAATATTGTACCTTTAGGGTTTAATGGAACATTGGCTGTCTGAGGTACTTAGTTTCCCAGCAGTAATCACATACTGTTGTGCACTAGCTACCCATTACTGTGTAACAAATTACCACAAAACTTAGTGGCTAAAATCAACAGTAAACACACAGTTTCTGTGCCTCAATAATTCATTAGTGGCTTAGTTGGGAGGTTCTAGTTCTTGGAGTGTCTCCAAATGTCAGCCAGATAATAAAAGAAGCTAGACACAAAAGGCCATACATTGCATGATTCATTTTGATTACATTTTCTGAAAAGGCAAATCTATAGGCATAGAAAGAAGATTTGTGGTTGCCTGGAGCTGGTGGTGGAATGGGAAGTAACTGCTAATGGGCATGGGGTTTCTTTGCGTGTGACAAAAATATCCTAAAAATAGACTGTGGTCATGGTTGCGCAACTCTGTAAATTTACTAGACATCATTGAATTGTACACTTAAAATGAGTAAATTTTATTATAAATAAACTGTAGGCTCATAAAGCTATCCTAAAAAAGAAGTGTCAGCCAGGGCTTCAGTCATCTGAAGCCTTGACTGAAACTGAAGGACCCTTTTCCAAGACAGCACACTCTGATGGCTGGCAATCTGATCCTGGTGGCTCCGTGGTTGGGGGGCGGGGGAGCTTCAGTTCCTAGCTATGCGGTCCTCTCCATAGCATTGTCCACTCCATAGCAGCTGGCTTCCCCTAGAGCCAGTGATCCAAGAGAGACCAAGGTGGAAACGGCAATGTCTTTTACAGTCTGGCCTCAGAAGTCACACACCATCACTTCCACCATATTTTATTAGAAACACAGGCGAGCCATGATGTGGTGTGGAGAAATTATTTTCCAAAACAGTGAATACCAGGAAATGAGAATCACTGGGCACCACCTTGGGGGCTGACTACCATGCCATGGAACTCAAGGGTTTTCTCTTCAAACATTAGGGGGCATCATTTCTGTCATTCTTATTCTTCCATGGGATTCTCCAGGCAAGAATACTGGAGTGGGTTGCCATTTCCTTCTCCAGGGGATCTTCCCGACCCACGGATTGAACCCAGGTCTCCCACCTTGCAGGCAGACGCTTTAACCTCTGAGCCACCAGGGAAGACCCCTTACCTACAGAGGTAATTGGAATTTCTACTTGTAAACCTAGAGTGTTATAATGCTGATCTTTAATATGTCTGTTATCAGGTCTTTGTTGTTGTTGTTGCTGAACTGGGTCTTTATTGCTGCACGAGGGGTGTTCTCTAGTTGCAGTGCAAGGGCTTCTCATTGCAGTGGCTTCTCTTGTTGCGGAGCACAGAGCGCACATGCTTAGTTGCTCAGTGGCATGTGGAATCTTCCTGGACCAGGGATCGAACCCATGCCCCCTGCATTGGCAGACAGATTCTCAACCACTGAACCACCAGGGAAGTCCTATTATCAGTTCTTTATTGGTGAACTATCCGTATGTTTTAAATACTGAATTTGCCAAGTGAGTCCATTTGTTTGAGGAATCTGATACCCATATTTTTAAATGTTTAATCTAGTTGTGAAGACCATATAGTTTCCCTACAGCTGTCTCACACTTTAAGATGCTATTTTCTTTGGTGGATAGCAATGCAAGCCCTGACTCCCCATTACAGATACTATGAACTGTAGCCTGCCAGGCTTCTCTGTCCATGGGATTCTCCAAGCAAGAAAACTGATATGGGTTGCCAAACCCTTGTCCAGGTGCTCTTTCCAACCCAGGGATCAAACTCACGACTCACGTCTTCTGTGTTAGCAGCCAGGTTCTTTACCACTAATGCCACCTGGGAAGCCCAGGCAGCATCACATTATTGTCTTCTTGGTGACTCTATCTCAGAATTGTAGGGAACAAGGTATAAGGAAGGTTGAGAAGTGCTTGCAAACGAGACTCTCAACCAGGGCTGAACATTCTTGCAAATGAGAGTCTCATTTGCAAGCACTTCTCAACCTTCCTTATACCTTGTTCCCTACACAGAATGTTAGTTATTTACTCATACATTATGCTTTCAGCTTTTTATCTCTAATATGAGTGTATTGAACAGAGTGCATGTGTGCTAAGTCACTTCAGTCATGTCCAGCTCTTTGCAGCGCTATGGACTATAGCCTGCCAGGCGCTCCATGGGACTCCATGGGACTCTCCAGGCAAGAATACTGGAGTGGTTTGCCATGCCCTCCGTCCAGGGGATTTTCCGACCTGGGGATCAAACCCGAGT
The DNA here is from genome assembly GCF_016772045.2 of Ovis aries. NCBI lineage: Eukaryota > Metazoa > Chordata > Mammalia > Artiodactyla > Bovidae > Ovis > Ovis aries. The sequence goes on along the minus strand of NC_056060.1, from coordinate 56,887,541 downwards.
TCCTTGCCTCTCCTGCACTGGCAGGTGGGTCCTTTACCACTAGCCCCACATTAAACACAGGGCAATTTTTAAACACTTTTTTGAAGGGTAGAGATGAATCTTATAAGCAGCTGAAGAGTTTTTCCAAGAAAATGCACTGGTCATAGCAAACACCCACTTCCAACAACACAAGAGAAGACTCTACACATGGACATCACCAGATGGTCAACACCGAAATCAGATTGATTATATTCTCTGCAGCAAAAGATGGAGAAGCTCTATACAGTCAACAAAAACAAGACCAGGAGCTGACTGTGGCTCAGATCATGAACTCCTTATTACCAAATTCAGACTCAAATTGAAGAAAGCAGGGAAAACCACTAGACCATTCAGGTATGACCAAAATCAAATCCCTTATGATTATACTGTGGAAGTGAGAAATAGATTTAAGGGCCTAGATCTGATAGATAGAGTGCCTGATGAACTATGGAATGAAGTTCGTGACATTGTGCAGGAGACAGGGATCAAGACCATCCGCATGGAAAAGAAATGCAAAAAAGCAAAATGGCTGTCTGGGGAGGCCTTACAAATAGCTGTGAAAAGAAGAGAGGTGAAAAGCCAAGGAGAAAAGGAAAGATATAAGCATCTGAATGCAGAGTTCCAAAGAATAGCAAGAAGAGATAAGAAAGCCTTCTTCAGTGATCAATGCAAAAAAATAGAGGAAAACAACAGAATGGGAAAGACTAGAGATCTCTTCAAGAAAATTAGAGATACCAAGGGAACATTTCATGCAAAGATGGGCTCAATAAAGGACAGAAATGGTATGGACCTAAAAGAAGCAGAAGATATTAAGAAGAGGTGGCAAGAATACACAGAAGAACTGTACAAAAAAGATCTTCACGACTCATATAATCATGATGATGTGATCACTAATCTAGAGCCAGACATCGTGAAATGTGAAGTCAAGTGGGCCTTAGAAAGCATCACTACGAACAAAGCTAGTGGAGGTGATGGCATTCCAGTTGAGCTGTTTCAAATACTGAAAGATGATGCTGTGAAAGTACTGCACTCAATATGCCAGCAAATTTGGAAAACTCAGTAGTGGCCACAGGACTGGAAAAGGTCAGTTTTCATTCCAATCCCAAAGAAAGGCAATGCCAAAGAATCCTCAAACTACCGCACAATTGCACTCATCTCACACGCTAGTAAAGTAGTGCTCAAAATTCTCTAAGCCAGGCTTCAGCAATACATGAACCATGAACTTCCAAATGTACAAGCTGGTTTTCGAAAAGGCAGGGGAACCAGAGATCAAATTGCCAACATCTGCTGGATCATGGAAAAAGCAAGAGAGTTCCAGAAAAACATCTACTTCCGCTTTATTGACTATGCCAAAGCCTTTGACTGTGTGGATCACAATAAACTGTGGAAAATTCTGAAAGAGATGGGAATACCAGACCACCTAACCTGCCTCTTGCGAAATCTGTATGCAGGTCAGGAAGCAACAGTTAGAACTGGACATGGAACAACAGACTGGTTCCAAATAGGAAAAGGAGTACGTCAAGACTGTATACTGTCACCCTGCTTATTTAACTTCTATACAGAGTACATCATGAGAAATGCTGGACTGGAAGAAACACAAGCTGGAATCAAGATTGCTGGGAGAAATATCAGTAACCTCAGATATGCAGATAACACCATCCTTATGGCAGAAAGTGAAGAGGAGCTAAAAAGCCTCTTGATGAAAGTGAAAGAGGAGAGTAAAAAAGTTGGCTTAAAGCTCAACATTCAGAAAACGAAGATTATGGCATCCAGTCCCATCACTTCATGGCAAATAGATGGGGAAACAGTGGAAACAGTGTCAGACTTTCTTTTTTTTGGGCTCCAAAACCACTGCAGATGGTGACTGCAGCCATGAAATTAAAAGACGCTTACTCTTTGGAAGAAAAGTTATGACAAACCAACCTAGATAGCATATTCAAAAGAAGAGACATTACTTTGCCGACTAAGGTCCGTCTAGTCAAGGCTATGGTTTTTCCTGTGGTCATGTATGGATGTGAGAGTTGGACTGTGAAGAAGGCTGAGCATCGAAGAATTGATGCTTTTGAACTGTGGTGTTGGAGAAGACTCTTGAGGGTCCCTTGGACTGCAAGGAGATCCAACCAGTCCATTCTGAAGGAGATCAATTGTGGGATTTCTTTGGAAGGAATGATGCTGAAGCTGAAGCTCCAGTACTTTGGCCACCTCATGTGAAGAGCTGACTCATTGGAAAAGACTCTGATGCTGGGAGGGATTGGGGGCAGGAGGAGAAGGGGACGACAGAGCATGAGATGGCTGGATGGCATCATGGACTCGATGAACGTGAGTCTGAGTGAACTCCAGGAGATGGTGATGGACAGGGAGGCCTGGCGTGCTGCGAGTCATGGGGTCGCAAAGAGTCGGACACAACTGAGCGACTGAACTGAACTGAAGCTAAGTTTTTATATACTTGGATTCTTTTGTTGCTAGGATCTGGAAGATACATCATCTTAGAGGAATTATAGTAAATGGTTCATTTCTTTACAGAAACTGTTTGATTCTACTGTGAATAATAAAATGCTCTATAAACAAAACTTATTTCCTTAAATATCACCGTTTCATAAACTCATTTAAGTGAGAGCTTACAGGGAAACTAATATTTTTGGTTTTAGTTTTTGCCATTTGAATAATTGCTATGTAAAGTACACCAGACATGACATGAACTGACCCCTGCTTATCCTTCTAGTTTTGTTTCTTGATACTCTAAGTACATGTTGCAACCACACTGACAGTTTAGTAATTCCCTTGGTTTTTCTAACCTCTAGAAACTGGCTACCTGCCCATCTAGAAACTTCCTCCCCACAGTCACCGTCGCCTCCACCACACCCTTTGCCTGACTAGTTTCTATTCTCCCTTCTCAGTTGTTGTTTCATCACTAAGTCGTGTCTGACTCTTTGTGACCCCATGGACTGCAGCATGCCAGGCTTCCCTGTCCTTCTCTATCTCCTAAAGTTTGCTCTAGTTCATCTCTGGAGAGCTGTGCCCAGACTGAATAGGATCCCTCTGTCATGCACTCCGACCCTTCTCTTATCTGTCCAGAGGGCAGGGCCTGTGTCTTGATGACAAAATGGCTGAGTGCCTTCACCTCTATTTGTTTTCTCCTCACTAGAATCCCACATTTTACCTGGAAAATAGATGCCCACATCTCCCAGCCTACTACCTTGCTATTTGGTCATGTGGCAAAGTTCTGACAAATAGGATATTAACTGAAGACACAAACTATCTCACAATTGCACTCATTTCACAGGCTTGCTCAAAATCCTTCAAGCTAGGCTTCAACAGTACATGAACCAAGAACTTCCAGATGTTCAAGCTGGATCTAGAAAAGGCAGAGGAGCTAGAGATCAAATTGCCAACATCTGCTGGATCATAGAAAAAGCAAAGGAATTCCAGAAAAACATCTACTTCTGCTTCATTGACTAAGTGAAAGCCTTTGACTGTGTGGATCACAACAAGCTGTGGAAAATTCTTACAGAAATGGGAATACCAGACCACCTTACCTGCCTCCTGCAGAACCTGTATGCAGGTCAAGAAGCAACAGTTAGAACCAGACATGGAACAATGGACTGGTTCCAAATTGGGAAAGGAGTACATCAAGGCTGTATATTGTCATCCTGATTATTTAACTTATATGCAGAGTACATCATGCAAAATGCTGGACTGGATGAAGCACAAGCCGGAATCAAGATTGCTGGGAGAAATATAAATAACTTCAGATATGCAGATGACACAACTCTCATGGCAGAAAGTGAAGAATTAAAGAGCCTCTTGATGCAGTTGAAAGAGGAGAGTGAAAAAGCTGGCTTAAAACTCAACATTCAAAAAATGAAGATTATGTCATCAGGTCCCATTCAGTTCAGTTCAGTTCAGTTCAGTCGCTCAGTCGTGTCCGACTCCTTGCGATCCCATGAATCGCAGTACGCCAGGCCTCCCTGTCCATCACCATCTCCTGGAGTTCACTCAGACTCACGTTCATTGAGTACGTGATGCCATCCAGCCGTTTCATCCTCTGTCGTCCCCTTCTCCTCCTGCCCCCAATCCCTCCCAGCATCAGGGTCTTTTCCAATGAGTCAACTCTTCACATGAGGTGGCGAAAGAACTGGAGTTTCAGCTTTAGCATCATTACTTCCAAAGAAATCCCACGATTGATCTCCTTCAGAATGGACTGGTTGGATCTCCTTGCAGTCCAAGGGACCCTCAAGAGTCTTCTCCAACACCACAGTTCAAAAGCATCAATTCTTCGATGCTCAGCCTTCTTCACAGTCCAACTCTCACATCCATACATGACCACAGGAAAAACCATAGCCTTGACTAGACAGACCTTAGTCGGCAAAGTAATGTCTCTGCTTTTGAATATGCTGTCTAGGTTGGTCATAACTTTTCTTCCAAGGAGTAAGTGTCTTTTAATTTCATGGCTGCAGTCACCATCTGCAGTGATTTTGGAGCCCAAAAAAATAAAGTCTGACACTGTTTCCACTGGCAAATAGATGGGAAAACAAGGGAAATAGTGACTTCATTTCTTGAGCTCCAAAATCACTGTGGGCTGTGACTGCAGCCATGAAATTAAAACACATTTGGTCCTTGAAAGAAAAACTATGACAAACCTAGATAGCATGTTAAAAAGCAAAGATATCACTTTGCCTACAAAGTTTCATATAGTCAAAGCTGTAGTTTTTTCAGTAGTCATGTATGCATGTGAGAACTGGACCATAAAGAAGGCTGAGTGAGCACCAAAGAATTGATGCTTTCGATCTGCAGTGTGGGAGAATACAATTGAGAGTCCCATCAACAGCAAGGAGATCAAACCAGTCAATCCTAAAATAAATCAACCCTGAATATTCATTGGAAGGACTGATGCTGATGCTAAAGCTCTAATACTTTGGCCAACTGGTGTGAAGAGCCAATTCATTGAAAAAGACCCTGATGCTGGGAAAGATTGAAGGCAAGCGGAGAAGGTGACAAGAGAGGATGAGATGGTTGGATGGTGTCACTGACTCAATGAACATGAGTTTGAGCAAACTCCAGGAAATGGTGAAGGACAGGGAAGCCTGGTGTGCTACAGTCCATGGGGTTGCAAAGAGTCAGAGACGACTGAACAATTGAACAACAAACTGAAGACGAGATGTACAGCAGTTCCTGGAAATTTTCCTTACAAGGTAGTCATCATAGCCTTTATGCCTTCTCCTTCCTCCCTCCCTCCTGTTTCTCTAGGATATAGATGTGATGGCTGGAGCTCTGTCTTGGCACATGTGGGTGAGACTCAACCCCAAGGATGGCAGAGTAGAAAATTGGACACTTTCCTCTGAGTCCCAGACAACTGTGGAGCTATCTTTCCAGCCTCAGGTTTCTATATCTGGATTTTTACATGAGAGAGAAATAAAGATATATCTTGTTTAAGCCACTATTTTTTGTGAATGCTGTTAGAATTGTTTCAAATCCTAACTAATATTTTTAGCTTTTTTTTTAGTTCCTAAAGCCTGGCACAGTGCCTAGAAAACAGTAGGAACTCAAGAAATGTTTATTAAGCCAAGTAGTTATTAGCTGGATTGGGGGTACATTATGTAAATTGAGTTTGTAAAAATTTGACAAATACTTTAGAGCTCACATATCTTTCCAAGACCTCAGAAAACAAATACCCCTCCTGGCTTCCCCGGTGGCTCAGGCAGGTAAAGCGCCTGCCTGCAATGTGGGAGTTCCAGATTCGATCCCTGGGTTGGGAAGTTTTCCTGGAGAAGGAAATGGTAACCCTCTCCAGTGTTCTTGCCTGTAGAATCCCATGGATGGAGGAGTCTGGTGGGCTACAGTCCATGGGGTCGCAAAGAGTCGGACACGACTGAGCGAGCTCACTTCATGGGGAGGGGTAGATAGTGGTTGTGGGGGTAAAGGCCAGCAGCTTTGAGATGAGGAACAACCATTGAAATTAGTTAGCAAAACTTAGGTGTAGCCTGCTGAGGAATACACAGACCATGCTATGCCTCCGGAGAAATGAATTGAGTTTGCTGGCATAGGGCTTGAGAAAATAAATGTTTAAATAGGCAGTAATAGGTATTTAAAATGGTACGGACCTAACAGAAACAGAAGATATTAAAAAGAGGTGGCAAGAATACACAGAAGAACTGTACAAAAAAGATCATTACCAAGATAATCACAATGATATGATCACTCACCTAGAGCCAGACATCTTGGAATGTGAAGTCAAGTGGGCCTTAGAAAGCATCACTATGAACAAAGCTAGTGGAGGTGATGGCATTCCAGTTGAGCTGTTTCAAATACTGAAAGATGATGCTGTGAAAGTACTGCACTCAATATGCCAGCAAATTTGGAAAACTCAGTAGTGGCCACAGGACTGGAAAAGGTCAGTTTTCATTCCAATCCCAAAGAAAGGCAAAGCCATAGAATCCTCAAACTACCACACAATTGTACTCATCTCACACGCTAGTAAAGTAATGCTCAAAATTCTCTAAGCCAGGCTTCAGCAATACGTGAACCATGAACTTTCAGACGTTCAAGCTGGTTTTAGAAAAGGCAGAGGAACCAGAGATCAAATTTCCAACATCCTCTGGATCATGGAAAAAGCAAGAGAGTTCCAGAAAAACATCTATTTCTGCTTTATTGACTATGCCAAAGCCTTTGACTGTGTGGATCACAATAAACTGTGGAAAATTCTGAAAGAGATGGGAATACCAGACCACCTAACCTGCCTCTTGCGAAACCTATATGCAGGTCAGGAAGCAACAGTTCGAACTGGACATGGAACAACAGACTGGTTCCAAATAGGAAAAGGAGTACATCAAGGCTGTATATTGTCACCCTGCTTATTTAACTTCTATGCAGAGTACATCATGAGAAACTCTGGGCTGGAAGAAGCACAAGCTGGAATCAAGATTGCCAGGAGAAATATCAGTATCCTCAGATATGCAGATGACACCACCCTTATGGCAGAAAATAAAAAGGAACTCAAAAGCCTCTTGATGAAAGTGAAAGTGGAGAGTGAAAAAGTTGGCTTAAAGCTCAACATTCAGAAAACGAAGATCATGGCATCCGGTCCCATCACTTCATGGGAAATAGATGGGGAAACAGTGGAAACAGTGTCAGACTTTCTTTTTTTGGGCTCCAAAATCACTGCAGATGGTGACTGCAGCCATGAAATTAAAAGACGCTTACTCCTTGGAAGAAAAGTTATGACCAACCTAGACAGCATATTCAAAAGCAGAGACATTACTTTGCCAACAAAGGTCCATCCAGTCAAGGCTATGGTTTTTCCTGTGGTCATGTATGGATGTGAGAGTTGGACTGTGAAGAAAGCTGAGCACCGAAGAACTGATGCTTTTGAACTGTGGTGTTGGAGAAGACTCTTGAGGGTCCCTTGGACTGCAAGGAGATCCAGCCAGTCCATTCTGAAGGAGATCAACCCTGGGATTTCTTTGGAAGGAATGATGCTAAAGCTGAAGCTCCAGTACTTTGGCCACCTCATGCGAAGAGTTGACTCATTGGAAAAGACTCTGATGCTGGGAGGGATTGGGGGCAGGAGGAGGAGGGGACGATGGAGGATGAGATGGCTAGATGGCATCACCAACTCAATGGATGTGAGTTTGAGTGAACTCCAGGAGTTGGTGATGGACGGGAAGGCCTGACGTGCTGTGCTTCATGGGGTCGCAAAGAGTCGGACATGACTGAGCAACTGAACTGAACTGAATTGAACTGAATCTGGTCCTAGAGTTAGAGAATGAAATGAACTGAGTATGTTCTTCTGGTTGCTGGAAAAGAATACAATCGTGCAAATAGCTAGGCACTATGGTATTGAGACCACCAAGTATAGCACTCTTAGGGATGGGCCAAGATGACTAAAAGACTGGGCCTCTTAACACCACACCCCTCAAGAGAGGTGACAGTGAACGGGAGTCAGCACTTCCTCATAATATCCCCTCCTTCAAGAAAGAATTCATATCTGAAGGCATAAACAAAAAAGGAAACTCAGGAGGGTCTGGTTCCAGCGGTGACGGTAATCACAGTATGTGTTTGCCAGTGTGGAGGTGTACTGATATGCATGAGGTATTAATCCAAAACCTGAAGTTCTAACTTAACTCTTCCTTTAATCTATTTCTACATGTTGCAGTTGGATAGGCGTGTTCCTGTGACCTCTTGTGGAGCAAGACTGTAAAAACTGCTCAAGGACAAATGTTCAGGATGTATTAAAGTTTTATTATGTAGTTTAACAAGCAGATTGTAAAAAGAAATAGCCATCCACCAACAGAGGAATGGATCAACTGTGATATATGCATCCACTCAAATGCTATTCAGCCAATGAGGAATGAAGTACTGATACACGCTGTAATGTGCTGAACCTCAGAAAACGTATGTTCAGTGAAAGAAGACAGACTCAGAAGGTCACATATTGTATGATTCTGCTTATATGAAGTAGCCAGAATGGGTAAATCCAGAGATGCAGAAAACAGATTGGCAGTAGCCAGGGGGTGGGAGTGGTTGGAATGGGGAGTAACTGTTTAATGGGTACCAGGTCTCCTTTTGCGGTAATGAAAATGTTTTGCAACAAGATCCCCAGACCTGTTCACTTTTAAATGGCTAACTTTATGTTGTGTGAATTTCACGTTGATTTTTAAAATTGAAAGACAGAAGTAGCCATTTTTTTGTAAATTAAAAAAAAACTCTCTGTGTGAACAAAGAAAAAATCCTGGAAGATATATTAACAGCCTAGTTGGTAGAATTATGAAAAACAAGTTTAATTTTAATCTTTTTGCCCATTTTTTTCTAATTTTTCCACAATGAACACATGTATTTCTTTTTATATTGAGAAAAAATATAAATGATGGCATTTAAGTCTATTAATAGATTTAATTAGGAAACCATGCTCATGATTAACATTATGTAGTTAATCTGTGGCAGTTTTCCTACTGCAGAATTAAATTTTCAATAAGAATAAGGGGTTATATTTTTAAAATTTAATAATTTGTACACATGCACACAAAATTTCAAATATGAATGAAAATATGTCTAAATTTGTTAAGAAGACAAGCATTTCAGTTCTAAATCCTGAATAAGTCCTGATTGTGGTGTTGAAAAAGACTCTTGAGAGTCCCCTGGACTGCAAGATCAAACCAGTCAATCCTAAAGGAATCAAGCCTAAATATTAATTGGAAGGGCTGATGCTGAAGCTGAAGCTCTAATACTTTGGCCACCTGATGTGAAGAGCCAACTCAATGGAAGAGACCCTGATGCTGGGAAAAATTGAAGGCAAAAGGAGAAGGAGTGGGAGAGGATTACATGGTTAGTTAGCACCACCGACTCAATGGACATGAATTTGAGCAAACTCCAGGAGATAGTGAAGATCAGAGAAAGCTGGCATGCTGCAGTCCATGGGGTTGCAGAGTTGTACATGACTTGTCGACTGAACAACAAGCTCTAAATCCCCAGTAAATCTACATAGAGTATGTGTTGCGATACCTAAAGGGGTCAAAGCCCTACTAGGCCTTTGATCCTGGAGCTGATGATGACTTCCATGGGATACCACAGTATCAGGAGGGCTAACTGCAAGGTCTCCCCACATCTGAAAAGAGGTTGAAGAGCCAGTAAGAGTTCTAAGGCTCATTTGGAAGAACAGGAAGCCCCTTGTGAAAATTTGGCAGGGAATGAGGACTAACGGCCCTCAAAAAAGGAGTGGCTCTAAGTAAAATGGGTTGGACAACACTGGTGCATCTGATCCATGCTGCCTGAGGCCCCAAGGGTGACCACATCTTTGCTGCTAACTGGAAGACATTCAGCATCTCGCTTTCCTGGTATTTTAAACTGTCCTCAGTACATGTCTCATTCAAAAGTGAATTATGACAAAGTTGTAAAATAAAGGTTTATATCTCTAGTTTTGGGTTTTTTAATGCCTCTTAGGCATTGGGAGCCCAGGGGAATCCCTCAACAGATCCCACAGCTAGTTTGTTTTGATTGCAGTTTCTCTTTCCCTTCATCTTCTCTCCTAACTACAATTTCACCTCAATTCAACTCTTCTTTCAAACTCTAACTTAAAAGTCCCCTCCTAGGTGAAATCTTCCCTCTCCAGTGATGGCAAATAAATTGATCCCACATTGTGTTCCCTGGTCTTTGTGCCTCCTTTACAGGATTTATCACATTATTTCTATTAAAGTATACTTTTTCAAAGACTTAAAAATCACTATTCCCATGTAAATACAAAATGAAATTGTGCCAAAGATTTTATTCAACTCACTCATTAATGAGAAAACCACTAAGATGTTAAAGCAAGTTCATTTTGACTGAGAGATTTATATGTTCTGCCTGGTAAAATTCATTTGCATTGCTAAGAACGTGAATTATTTGTATTGCTATTAGCTTCCTAAAATTTAACTTCTACTCTCACAGTTTTAAAATAGCCTAGTCAATAGAAAAATCAGTAAAATAGAATAAGATAATCCCCAAGGGATGGGGGAGCCTGGTGGGCTGACGTCTATGGGGTCGCACAGAGTCGGACACGACTGAAGCGACTTAGCAGCAGCAGCAGCAGCAGCAAGGTTCCCCCAGACAATGCCCAACACTCTACTGAAAGGACATCCTATCATTTCTTTTGACCATCTCCAAGTCTTGAATGTTTCTTGACACTTTATCACTTGTATATCTGTCTACAGGCCTGCTAGAATAAGAGCTCAGAGCTAGATCTTCAGATACTTGTTCATTACTTAGCTCCTTTGTGCCAAGCTCCAAGCAAAGATTTTAACAGATACAAATGTGACACAAAGGCAAAAAAGTATCTTCCCAGAGCAACCTATTTAGCATATGTTAAACACATGTAAGCAAATAATTTATGTAAAATATATAAGAGCTATATGTTTGGGACTTCTCTCGAAGTCCAGTGGTTAAGACTCCAGGCTTCCAATGCTGGGGGTGTGGCTTTGATCCCTAGCCAGGGAACTAATGCTATGTGGCACAGTCAAAAAGGGCAAAAAAAAGAGCTATATCGTTCAGGAAAATTGATCATCGATATCAACAAAATGGAACAGTGAGAGAACTGGGAAAGAAAAGGCACAATTGGCATTCTTCTTAAGAAAAAAGTGATCCCACTCATTCCTAAGGCAAAATCCACTCGTGATTTCCCAAAGAAGAATTCAGTCCAACCACACACACACACACACACACACACATTTCTAAATGCTGAAAATGAAGAAGCTACAGAGAAGAGGAGACAATATTGATAGGTAATATTTACTGAGCACATTATCTTTAACACTTACAAGCACCTAATGACCTAGATACTTTTATGAATCTGTGAATGAGAGGAAATTTTCCATCCTGCCTCTTGAGTTCTTGTGGCTAGACTAATAATAAAATTGACCAAAGAAAGACTAACAGGAGAAAAAGAAATTTAATTCATGTGCACAGAAGTGCTAAGTCAATTAGATCATGTCCGACTCTGTGACGCTATGGACTAGAGCCCGCCAGGCTCCTCTGTCCATGGGATTCTCCAGGCAAGAATACTGCAGTGGGTTGCCATGATCTCCTCCAGGATATCTTCCCAACCCAGGGATCGAACCCACAACACTTGCATATCCTTCATTGGCAGGTGTGTTATTTTACCACTAGCACCAGAACTAGGACCTAAGAAGTGCTCAAAGCAGGCAGCTTTTATATTCTGTAGGCAGAGAAACAATACATTTGTGAGGAATTAACAGAATAAACAAATCAGGCTTTGAATGCTTCATCAGTGAAGCATCTAAACAAAGTTTGGGCGTGGGGTAGGAAATTAAAAGAAGTAAGAAGGTTTGTTCATATTCAAGCTTGCCTGCCATTCCAGTAAACAAAAGATGTTGTGGGTCCTAAAGCCATCAGCCACTGGAGTTGGCCCTGATGGTGCGCCCTGAGGGGGATTCAGGATGGAGAAAAACTGGATACAGGCCCTAGACAGTTAAGATGCATATTAAGGAATGATTTCAATAAATCCAGACTCTTAGATCTTCCTCTACATAGAGAAGCACTAAAATCATTAACTTGAGATGCTGGTTTTTCGTAGTTAGCAGTAATATTTTGATGTTTGACGGCATGTTTTGTTTTGAGCAAGAACCCTTATATAGCCTGGTTCCTTCCTTACCTCTTTAGAACAATTCCTCGGAGCTGTCTGAGAGGCTGCCATCCCAGCTACAGTCCTCACTAAGGTGACCAAATAAAATATAATTCCCAGCTTGCAGGCTATACATTTTTTTTTCAGTCAACACTCCAGAAGTAGAGTGCACCTTTCATATGAGAGATTTATTTCCTACTTTCAGGAGACAGAAAGGAGGACCAAACTTTGAATTAACTTTAGTTCAAAAATAATCAATAGGCCATTGAGTATTTTGGAGCAGCCCATCCTGGGCCCCAACAAATCCCTTTTTATAGATGAGGAAACCAAAGCACACTGAGGTCACAGTGCTAAATCTTGCCCTCTAGGAGCGGCAGTCCATGGGGTCGCAGAGTCGGACACATCTGAGCGGCTGAACTGAACTGAACCCCCTACTAGCTTCAGTGCTGCTGGAGGGCCAGGGACTGTTTTTGGCTTTGGGGTTGGAGTTGTTTTGTTCTTAATTCTGTGTTGCTGTTGTTTTAATTCTATATTGTTTTATTTTCATTTTACCTAGTGTTGTGTCCTTTATTTTGCCTATATTAACCTCATAAACATTAAGAGATATCCCTTGATTCTAGTTTGCTACAGGTGGGTAAAGAAGTCTCCTGTCAATTTGTATTTATCTGTTGTGATTTGTAAGTGCCTTTTGTTTATTCATTCATTCGTTTCACAGACTTTATTTGAGCTCCTTGCTTGGCCCAGGACCTCCGTGAAGCAGCTGGATTATGCACAGTCTCTGCCCTCACTGGGTTTAGTCAGGGCCTAGAATCCCATGGACGGAGGAGCCCGGTGGGCTGCGGTCTATGGGGTCGCACAGAGTTGGACACGACTGAAGCGACTTAGCAGCAGCAGGGACACTGTAAACTATATTGTTATGTCTATGCATGTGTGCATGCTCAATCACTTCAGTTCTGTCTGACTCTTTGTGACCCTATGGACTGTAGCTTGCCAGGCTCCTCAGTCCATGGGATTTTTCAAACAAGAATACTAGAGTGGTTTTCCATGCCCTCCTTCAGGGGTCTTCCTGACCCAGGGATTGAACTCATGTCTTCTGCATGTGTCTTCTGCATTGCAAGCAGATTCTTTACCACTGAGCCACCAGGGAACCCCTCTATTATATCTATGCCTGATACTAAAATAAATACTTAATAAACATTTTCACTGTAGCACTGAAACTCCCTGGTTTTTTTTGCTCTCCAGATTTGTAAATGGAGAATTTCCTGCTGGTTCCTCTGGCTCAGGCTAACATCCAGATACTAATGAATGGGGTTTAGAGAATTTAAGGATGAGTTACCATCTTAAACAAATGAGTAACAGAATATAATTTTGTTTCACATTTCAGATTTGTTATAAATACCAGAAATGGAAATGTCACTCAGCTCTATTTTTCTCTGATTCAAGATGTACTCACTGAGGAATAAATGATCTTAAGAATAGGCCAGGACTTGTTTGATTGATATAATGTGGAGGTAAGAACACAGGCTTTATTGTAGCTCAACTATACATCAATTAAAAATCAATCAAGGGTTTCACTGGTGGCTCAGTGGTAAAGAATCTGCCTGCCAATGCAGGAGACACGAGTTCGACTCTGGATCTGGGAAGATCCTACATGACTAGGAGCAACGAAAGCTGTGCACCACAGCTACTGAGCCTATGCTCTGCAATAAGAGAAGCCACAGCAATGAGAAGCCCTTGCACTACAACAAAGAGTAGCCCCCACTCACTGCAACTAGAGGGAAGATCTTACAGCAACGAAGACCCAGCACAGCCAAAAATAAATAAAAAAATTTAATCAATCAATCAGAAACACAGGCTTTACAATCAGAGGGACTTGAGCTCAGTTGGTGCCTCTGCTAGCTTTAGGCAGGTTACTTCTCTGATCTTCAGTGTTTTCATCTGAATAATAAAAATAAAACCACCCTCTAAAAATATGATGTAAGGATGAAATATAATAATATAAGTGTTTAGGATCTAGAACATGTTAGTCGCTACTATAAACTAGTTAGAACTTTTTGATGTCTTTTTTTCATGATATAAACACACAGACATTTTAAACAAAGAAACAGTGCAGTTATATCCTTCTGCCTCCACCTCTCACTCCTCACCACCATCTTATCCAAGGGCAGAGCATGGTGTTTCAAGGCTAGTCTTCAGGGACTTCCTTACTGGTCTAGTGGTTAAGACTCCATGCTCCCAGTGCAGGGGTCCCAGGTTTGACCCTCTCCAGGGGACTAGATTCCACATGATGCACCTAAGAGTTCACCACAACTAAAGATCCTGAGTGCCACAACCAAGACCTGACACAGCCAAATAAATAAATAAAGTAAAGAGGATAGTAGAGACACCAAAAACTTCAAACTAGCAAACCTGGAGAAGTCTTTAATAGATATCAAAACATCTTGTGACAATTACTTAAAAGAATATATTTATCAAGAGCCAGCAGGCACTCACTAAGAACAAATCATGTCAAATTTTTTTAATGTTCATTTTTCAATAGTATAGCTAATGCCATAAATAACTTATTTTGTTTCAGAGGGAAATTTGACAAAACCCTTACTGGATTATCATGCCAAAATACACATGCTGATCAATGTCCCAAACTGGCCTCTGCAAATTGGCAAGTCCCTTGGTATATTCACCATTGTTGAGATTCTGACCTTCAGCCTGGCTCACTCAGAAACTTGATCACTTCCTGCTTACAAAATCCCTGAGAAACTGATTAAAACCAAATGCTTTTTGTCATTTTAACAGTGCTATATTGAAATTACACACAGAAAAAAAGCCCATAGTGTAGGGTCAATCTTAGCAGGCTCTTCTCTCCCTGTGGGTTTATCACATGAGTAGCTGAATCTTCAAAATGTGTCTATATGAATGCAGAATCAGATATAACAAAGAGAGTTTGTTAAGTGATCCAAATATCCAACTTTGAACAAAGACATTCTATCAGGAGGCTTGACAGAAGGCTAGAGAAGTGAGGCTGATATTGGTTCAAGGATCACCTTTGTTTCTCCACAGCCGATTCCACACCCTTATGATAGACACATCCTCTCTTTAGACATATTAATATTGATATTAAGCATTTCCTGAAACAGAAAGTGTTAGTCACTCAGTTGTGTCTGACCCTTTGCAACCCCATGAACTATATAGCCCACCAGGCTCCTCTGTCCATGGAATTCTTCAAGCGAGAATACTAGAGTCTCTTCTGGCGAGTCTCTTCTCCAGAGGATCTTCCCAATCCAGGAGTTGAAGCCAGGTCTCCTCCACTGAAGGCAGATTCTTTACCCAAGGGATTCTTGGGTCACCTGGGAAGCAGGAGGAGAAGGGGGTGACAGGATGAGATGGATGGATGGCATCACCAACTCAATGGACATGAGTCTGAGCAAACTCCAGGAAAAAGTGAAGGACAGGAAAGCCCATGGGGCTGCAGCCCATGGGGTCACAAAGAGTTAGACATGACTTAGTGACTGAACAAGAACAGCAACAAACATTTCCTATGCTTTGAATACCTCAGCTATTGACTTTTGGTTGAATTATCTGAAGTCTCCCTTCCCTCCACTCCTAATTCATGTGTGGAGGACTTTCCTGTAATCCTGACCTAAAGGACCACTTACAAGAATTATCCATAGGTTGGGTTAATGGCGCTCCAGCCACCTGAAAGAGTCATGTAGAATCAGTCCCCTTCTGCATTACTCTGATAGGTCTGGAGGAACATAGTAAACATTGTCAGACTTGTAGCTGTCCAGGATAGCTGATACAGGGGCTATCAAAGTACAAAATAATTTAAACAGACTAACATAAAAAACCAAACCGACAATGTAAGTATAGACAATTCAATAGAGGTCCAAAAAACATCAATCACAAGTACAGTTTTAGAGAAATCTGATTTTGCCATAATTTCTATTTGAATACAGCTTAATAAAAATTCACTGCGTTAATAGAAACATCATTTTATTTTACTCTACATTGATTCAGACTATATCTAAGAATAATTTCTAATTCTGACCACCACAAGAAATTCTAATTCTAATGAGTAATCTCATAGAGATTTGACCAGCTAGGGGTTCTGCCCCCAATTCTGGTGTGTGTGTCTATGTGTATAGGGGGGTCTCCCACATCACCCAGCACTTCTCCATCAGTGAAAGTCCTTTAATTCAACTCAATTTTGACACTATCCACCTGGAGATAGCATCACATCCCACAGGTGAAGGGCTCAGTTCTACGTGAGGGCACTCCCTCCCTTCTTCAGAGACCAGTCTTAAGAACAGTTTGTCACCTGTGCTTTGGAAATGGCTAGAAATCAGAGGGTTTCATGACCCCCTCCTTGGGTTCTATTAATCTGCTAGAATGGCTCATAGGATTTAGGAAACCAGTCTCCTTACTAGATTACCAGTTTACCATAAGCGATAAAACTCAAGAATAGCCAGATAAAAGATATATACAGTCAGGTATGGGGAAAGGACACAGAGAATCACCATGCTCCTCAACCTCCATTTGTTTGCCAAACCAGAAGCTTTCAACACCGTCTATTTTGGGGGGTTTAAGGAGGCTTCATTACATAAACACAATTGAGTCAATCATTAGCCATGAACATTTATTCACACTCCAGCCCCTTTTCCACCCCCTTTGATCAGGGTGGGAAGTGGAGTTGAAAGTTCCAACCTTAAAATCACATGGTTCTCCCAGCTACCAACACCCTAAGTCCTAAAGTCACTTTATTAACATAATAAAAGACCCTTTTGTCATTCTTATTACTTAAGAAATTCCAAGTTTCAGGAGCTCTGTGCCAAAAACCAGGAATGAAGACCAAATATTCATTTCTTGCTGTGTTGTGTGTGTGTGCGCGCTCAGTCGTGTCTGATTCTTGCAACTATGGACTGACTATCCGTGGCTCCTCTGTCCTTGGAATTTTTCAGACAAGAATACTGCAGTAGGTTGCCATTTTCTTTTCCAGGGGATCTTCCCAACCCAGGTATCAAACCCCTATCTCCTACATCTCCTGCACACAGGCAAATTCTTTACCGCTTGAGCCATTGGCGAAGCCCTAAGTCACAATATCAAACCAGCACTAAAATATTCATTCAGGAAGTATTGAGCGTTTATTTTGTTTGAGGTTCTGTCATACTCACAGGGGTTCTGAAAAAAAGAACCAACCAAGGTCCTGCCTTATGGTGCTTATATACTAGAAGGAAGATAGGAAATAAGCAAATAAAAATATATATTGGGTCTGGAGGAGTTCAATGAATAAAAATAAAACAAAGCAAAGGAATAGAGAAGGGAAAGGCTGTGTGGAATGAAGTGGCCAGAGAAGAGCTCTCCAGAGAAGCACATATGAGCGGAGATCTGGTAGATATAAGTAAGGAAGCCGTCAGCAATCTGTGAGTCAAATTTGATGAGCTAGCTGCCTGTTTTTGTACAGCTCAAAGAGCTAAGGGGCTTCCCAGGTGGTGCTAGTGGTAAAGAACCACCTGGTTTTTATATTTGTAAATAGTTTAAAATTTCTTGGAAAAGTATTGCATATTTGAAATTCACAAGCAATTCAAATCTGTGTCCAAAAACAAAGATATATTGGACCCATGCATTTATGTATTATCTATGATCGCTTTTGCACTATCACAGCAGAGTTGAGTAGCTGCAACAGAGATGATACGGACCACAAAGTATAAAATAGTGATTCTCTGACCTTTTATGGAAAATGTCAATCCTTGATCTAATGGAGCAAGCATTGCCAATATGTATGAGAATAATGCTTGGCAGAGAGAATGGCAGAAGCAAAGTCTAGGACTGTTCAGTTCAGTCATTCAGCCATGTCCGACTCTTTGAGTCCTGGGGTCTCAAACATACCAGCCTCCCTGTCCATCACCAACACCCGGAGTTTACTCAAACTCATGTCCATTGAGTCAGTGATGCCATTCAACCATCTCAGCCTCTTTCGTCCCCTTCTCCTCCCACCTTCAATCTTTCCCAGCATCAGGGTCTTTTCAAATGAGTCAGTTCTTTGCATCAGGTGGCCAAAGTTTTGGAGTTTCAGCTTCAACATCAGTCCTTCCAGTGAATATTCAGGACTGATTTCCTTTAGGATGAACTTGGTTGGATCTCCTTGCAGTCCAAGGGACTCTCAAGAGTCTTCTCCAACACCACAGTTCAAAAGCATCAATTCTTTGGCGCTCAGCTTTATTGTCCAACTCTTATATCCATACATGACTATTGGAAAAACCATAGCTTTGACTAAACAGACCTTTGTTGGCAAAGTAATGTCTCTGCTTTTTGATATGCTGTCTAGGTTGGTCATAGCTTTTCTTCCAAGGAGCAAGCGTCTTTTAATTTCATGGTTGCAGTCACCATCTGCAGCGATTTTGGAGTCCCCCAAAATAAAGTCTGTCACTGTTTCCCCATTTATTTGGCATGAAGTGATGAGACCAGAAGCCATGATCTTAGTTTCTGAATGCTGAGTTTTAAGCCAACTTTTTCACTCTCCTCTTTCACTTTCGTGAAGAGGCTCTTTAGTTCTTTGCTTTCTGCCATAATGGTGGTGTCATCTGCATATCTGAGGTTATTGATATTTCTCCCAGCAATCTTTGTGCTTCATCTAGCCCAGCATTTCTCAGGATGTACTCTGCATATAAGTTAAGTAAGCAGGGTGACAATATACAGCCTTGACGTACTCCTTTCTCAGTTTGGAACCAGGCGAGGACTGTGGTTGACTGTAATCAAAGAACTGCACAGGGGACTTCCCTGGCAATCCAGTGGTTAGTTAAGACTTTACCTTCCAATGCAGGGGGTTCAGGTTGGATCCCTGGTCAGGGAGCTACAGTCCCACATGCCTCAGGCGCCCCCCCCACCCCCGCCAAAAAAACACATAGAAAACAGAAGCAATATTGCAACAAATTCAATAAAGAATTTTTTAAAAGAATTGCACACAAGGCTGGAAGTCAGGGAAGGAGAAGGGGCCTGGTAGGAAATGCTATCAGGAAGGAAACTATGAAGCCAGATTTTCTTGAGGTAAATATTTTAAATGAGATAGGAAGCCACTTGGGGGTTTGAAAGTGGACTGACATGATCTGAAGCTGGCTAGATTACAGACTAGAGGGCCAGGTTCTTACCGTACATCCCAACGGTATTAATGCTAGTTTGTAGCTGCAGTTTAGCATTTCCTTCAGTTATGAAAACAGCCAACAAAACACAATGACTGTCACCAACAGAAATCACAAATACTTTCATATCAAATCATCATTGTAATTATCTTGAAATATCACATTAATATTTCCATTTAGAAAATTATTACTATACCTTCTAGTAACGTGTGTGTGTGTGCTCAATCACTTGGTCATGTCCGACTCTTTGTGACCCAATGGACTGTAGCCCACCAGGCTCCTCAGTCCATGGGACTCTCCAGGCAAGAGTACTGGAGTGGGTTGCCATGCCCTCCTCCAGGGCATCTTCCCGTGGTTGCAGGGATGCAACCACGTCTCCTGCACCTCCTGCCATGCAGGCAGATTCTTTACCACTGAGCCACCAGGGAAGCCCATACCTTCTACTACATCTTATTTAATATGTTGATAAAGAAACATATATAACAGATATATTATTTAATATAAAATATATACTATACATATATGTTACTATATCATAATTTTTAAGATATTTTAATAATTGTATTTCAAAGTAACTTGCTTCCTATTTAATACAATGTGTTTTATGTATTTAAAAACATTATTCTGGAGTCCATATACTTGATTAAGCTGCCAAAGAGTTCGAGGGCCCCAGCAAGGCTAGGAATGGAATTAGAGAGAAGCATTAGAAGGATTAAGTTAGAGTAGGAAAAAGTAGGTGGGTCCAAAGTAGTTATTTTAATCTACCTGTCACGTAGTGATCACTGAATATATGTTAATTATTATTGTCATTGTTAAAATGTTGATGTATTTGTGGTCTGTTACCTGTGTGTGATGTATGCTACTTTGTGATCTGCATTTTTCACTAAAAAATAGATTTTCAATATCTTGTCTCTGCACATTTTTAATATCATTTTAATGGTCACTTTAATTACATAGGTGTATTGTTATTTATTCAATTAATCCTCAATTATAGGACTATGCATTATCTTTCTTGTTATAAAAAAATTATAAACACCAACATTAAATCTTTGCACATCCATGATTATTTCCTTAGGATAGATTCTAAAACTGGAACCAAGATGCATTATTCAGCGTACTACGTGCGTTCCTCAGTATACTCAGTGTACAATTCAGTCCCTTGAAGCCCTGAAGTTTCCCACTTCAGCTTACCTTCTAGTTGGGATTTCATCTTTCCTCCTTGGCTCACAAATACCTGAGCAGCTATTTGAGTTAACCTTCCTGGTTCACCCCAAGCCTCTGAAGTTTCCACAGACATACACACACAGCCTTTGGTCTTTTGACTTTTATACAGAATTAAAGCAACCGGCGGAGAAGGCAATGGCAACACACTCCAGTATTCTTGCCCGGAAAATCCTATGGAAGGAGGAGCATGGTAGGCTACAGTCCATGGGGTCGCAAAGAGTCGGACACGACTGAGCGACTTCACTTCACTCACTTCATACTTTATCACTGGAGAAGGAAATAGCAACTCACTCCAGTATTCTTGCCTGGAGGATCCCATGGACAGAGGAGCCCAGCGGGCCGTGGTCCATGGGGACGCAGAGAGTCGGACACGACTGAAGTGACTGCAACAGGAACGAAATTGCTGGAAACAGGAACTAAATTCCTACCGTCCACTGGGTGGCAGTATTTCCTAAATGTTGGGTAGATTATCTGGGATGAAATAAATACCTTCTGTTATTTCAGGAGTACTTTCCATGTAAACCTAATTCTATAAAGTGTCCAGTGTCACATGAGTGGAAAGAAGTAGGGCTGTTTCAGCAAAAACTTACTAGGTCAGTACTATGGTATGGTATTTCTAGAAGTTTATTTTGAAGATTGCTTTAACAAATAGCTTCTCTTTAAAAGCTTGTAATGTTAATTTTTCTCCTTTAAAAATTGCAAAAAAATTTAATAGAGAAAAATCACATATATTTTTATTAATATAACCTGTTAGCATATTATATTCCTTCCTGGAATAACAACAAAAACAACTGACATAAATTTGGTCAATTAATTTTGACACCTCAG
This sequence comes from Ovis aries, assembly GCF_016772045.2. NCBI lineage: Eukaryota > Metazoa > Chordata > Mammalia > Artiodactyla > Bovidae > Ovis > Ovis aries. The sequence continues at coordinate 56,866,226 of NC_056060.1, read as the reverse complement.
CCAATAATATACAATGGGGAAAGAATACTCTGTTTCATAAATGGTGTTGGGAAAACTGGACAGCAACATGCAAAAGAATGAAACTGAGCCACAGTCTTATGCCAAATACAAAAATTAACTCAAAAAGGATTAGAGACCTGAATGGTAAGACCTGAAACCATAAAACTCCTAGTAGAAGAGTGGTCTTGGTGATGATCTTTGGAACTTGACTTAAAAAGTAAACGCAACGAAAGCAAAAATGAATAAATGGGACTGCATCAAACTAGAAAGCTTCTGCACAGCAAAAGGAACCATCAATAAAATGAAAAGGCAACCTACTGAATAAAAGAAAATATTTGTAAATCATATGTCTGATAAGGTGTTAATATCCAAAATATATGAAGAACTCATACAACTCAATGACAAAAAATAATAACAATCTAATTGAAAAATGGGCAGAGGATCTGAATAGACATTTTTCCAACAAAGGCAAACAAATGGCCAGCAGGTACATGAAAAATTGCTCAGCATTACCAGTCATCAGGGAAATTTAAATCAAAACTGAAATGAGACATCATCTTACACCTGTTAGAATGGCTATTATTAAAAACCAAGTGTTGGAGAGGATGTGGAGTCAAAGAAACCCTTGTGCGCTGTTGGTAGAAATGCAAATTGGTACAGCCACTATGGAAAGCAGTATGGAGGTTCCTTTAAAAATTAAAAATAGAACTATCATATGGTCCAGCATTTCATTTCTAAGTATTTACCTGAGGAAAAGAGAGACACTATCTTGGAAAGATATATGCATCCCCATATTCATTGCAGCATTATTTACAATAGCTAAGATATGGAAACAACCTAAGTGTCTATCAACAAATGAATGGATAAAGAAGATGTATATATATACACACACAAATTGAATATTATTCAGCCATAAAAAAGAATTAAATTTGTCACTTGTGATAACATAGATGGACCTTGAGGGCATTATACTAAGGGAAATAAGTCAGAAAAATACAAATATGGTATGATCTCAGTCATATGTGGAGTCTTGAAACAACCACAACCTCAACCAAGCTCACAGATACAGAGAACAGTTTGGTAATTACCAGGGGCAGGGAGTGGGGTGGGTAAAACAGGTAAAGGGATTCAAAAAGAACAAATTTCCAGTTGTAAAATAAATAACAAATAGGGATCTAATGTACAGTTTGGTGACCATAATTAATAACACTGTATTGCCATTTTGAAAGTTGCTAAGATAGTAAATCTTAAAAGTCCTCTTTACAAGAAAAAAATTCTGTAATTATGTGTGGTGATGAGTGCTAACCAGTCTTATCATGGTAATCATTTTGCCATGTATACAAATATTGAATCATTGTAGTGTACACCTGAAACTAATATAATGTTTTATGTCAGTTATTTATACCATAAATAAATAAATAAAACCAAACAAATCCTGCTGATAGAATAGAGCTGTATCTTGAGCCGACAACCGGATATGGATCTTACTATTTAGAATGGTCTAATTCATTTACAACAAACAGAAAAGACCTTTAATTGCTCATTTCTAGTTACTCTGAAGAAAGCCGTTTGCAGAACTGTTATAACTAAAATTGCACCAGCATCTGGCAAGGAACACACACACATTCAGTACTGGCTTGGGTAAAGGTACCCCATCACTTCATACTGAGAGAAAGGATTAAAGACACCAGACTTGGTACTTGAAAGGTCACCTCTATATCACAGAAGTCTACGTGTAGCTGAGCTCAACTCCACCTGCTTTAAGAATGATGGCTTTTCTTTTTCTAAAATAATCTTCAGATGTAAAAGAAGTCTCAATGTTTAAAAGACTGTCTCAAAAGTTAGGAATAATATTTGGATGACTTAAGTGACTTGAATAAACGACATGTAAAGTCTGGCCCTCTAAAAATCATTATCTAGCTGTTACAAGTATGTAGAAATACAATAGCATTTAAACTATTGACCTTGCCTTCTGAAACCACCTTTCTAACATTGCTTATCCTATTTTTCAAAAGCAGAATCCATTGGTTTTTCTACATACACGATCGTGTCATTCATGAAAAATATGCCATTATTTGCTTTTCATTTACATCAGAAATTTTAGCCTAAATTAATTTGTATTTCATGTCCACACAGTGTAGTTTTCAGGTTGTCTGATGCAAAGAAATTTGGCAATATAAAATATTCATATTCTTTGACTCAGTAAATTCCCTCCTAGAAATCTACCAAGAAAATAAATCCTTAAAAAAATTATATACCTGGACCTTCCCTGGTGGTCCAGGGAAGAATCTGCCTGCCAATACAGGAGATGTGGGTTCCATTCCTAGTCAAGAAAGAGTTCCACATGCCTCAGAGCAACTAAGCCTGCACACTGCAGCTACCGAGTTCTTGCTCTAGAGCCCCATGAGCCACAAATACTGAAGCCTGCATTCCACAGCACCTAGAGAAGCACTGCAGCTGGAGAGCAGCCGCCCACTCGGTGCCGCTAGAGAAAGTCCTCGAGCGGCAATCAAGACCCAGGGCAGCCATAAATAATTAAACAAAGTGCTATGGAATCACAGTGTTAATATTTTTAAAAATGATACACCCAATTTATGTCTACTCAATTAGTAGATATTAAAAGTGAGATAATAAGAGCTTATGGTTTGGTGAATGCATGGACATTTGGAGACAGTAGTGTGCTCAGAGAGCATGGAAGCTTCACGCTCTTTCCCTGTTTCTTGCCCTATACATCTCTTCCATTTGGCTATTCCTGAGTTTCATCCTTCTGAAAAACTGGTAATCTCATCTCACTCTACGATGTTTAGCAGTGACTATTACTGTTACCATGGAAGCTACAGCTAAAAATAACCTTGGAGGACACCTGCTCTGATTCATTACGGTCATGATTAAAAGCTGCTGAGAGATGTTGCTGCCCAGTCACCTCTGCACCTGGAATAAGGCAGCCGCGTGAAGCCTGAGGAAGCCCTGAGCAAGCCCTGAGCCTCTCACAGCATGGAGACAGAGCTGCAAAATTACCCTGAAGCTGAGCATCTCAAAGTTGAAGCAACACTAGTGGTCATCTCCTGTGATTTTCCATTTTATTACAATATTCCTCATAGCAAGACAACCATCCTCGGTTTGAACACTCCAAGGACAGGGAGTTCTCACTTTCTCACAAGAGCAACTCTTATCATTCAACAGCTCTAATCATTAAAATGCCTACAGTTATATGGTGTCAAATTATACCTCTGAATAACTTGGGTCATTTTGTCTTTTAGACTTGTACAAAGTAAGTCTATATGGTAATGCTTCCAATATTTGAATTTAGTTGTTAAAGAGTAAGTCTTTATTAAAAAAAAAAAAAGCCTCTCCAATATTTAAATTTTCCATTTAAGTTCATTATCCCTACATAACTTCATGTTTTTTCATGTCCACTTTAAGAAGGCAAAAACTGGAATAATTTGAAAAATTCTGAAAGAGATGGGAATACCAGACTACCTGACCTGCCTCTTGAGAAACCTATATGCTGGTCAGGAAGCGACAGTTAGACCTGGACATGGAACAACAGACTGGTTCCAAATAGAAAAAGGAGTATGTCAAGGCTGTATATTGTCACCCTGCTTATTGAACTTCTATGCAGAGTACATCATGAGAAATGCCAGGCTGGAGGAAGCACAAGCTGGAATCAAGATTGCCAGGAGAAATATCAATGACCTCAGATATGCAGATGATGCCACCCTTATGGCAGAAAGTGAAGAGGAACTAAAAAGCCTGTTGATGAAAGTGAAAGAGGAGAGTGAAAAGGCTGGCTTAAAGCTCAACATTCAGAAAACGAAGATCATGGCATCTGGTCCCATCACTTCATGGCAAATAGATGGGGAAATAGTGTCAGACTTTATTTTTTAGGGGGCTCCAAAATCACTGCAGATGGTGATTGCAGCCATAAAATTAAAAGACACTTACTCCTTGGAAGGAAAGCTATGACCAACCTAGATAGCATATTCAAAAGCAGAGACATTACTTTGCCAACAAACGTCCATCTAATCAAGGCTATGATTTTTCCAGTGGTCATGTATGGATGTGAGAGTTGGACTGTGAAGAAAGCCGAGCGCCGAAGAATTGATGTTTTTGAACTGTGGTGTTGGAGAAGACTCTTGAGAGTCCCTTGGACTGCAAGGAGATCCAACCAGTCCATTCTAAAGGAGATCAGTCCTGGGTGTTTATTGGAAGGACTGATGCTGAAGCTGAAACTCCAGTACTTTGGCCACCTCATGCGAAGAGTTGACTCATTGGAAAAGACTCTGGGAGGGATTGGGGGCAGGAGGAGAAGGGGACGACCGAGGATGAGATGGCTGGATGGCATCACTGACTCGATGGAAATAAGCTTGGGTGAACTCCAGGAGTTGGTGATGGACAGGGAGGCTTGGCGTGCTGCAATTCATGGGGTCGCAAAGAGTCGGACACGACTGAGCAACTGAACTGAACTGAAAATAGCATTTCCTTATTTTCAGAAGCTCCATCACACTTGTGGTTCATTTACGACTCTGTCTGCTTTTAAATTCTTAAAATGAGATTATAAAAGTGGGGCTGTTAAAATACTTTCAGATGAATGCATCAGTACTATGCTGTGTTAAGCTGCTTCCATCTGTCTGACTCTTTGAGACCCTGTGGACTGTAGCCTGCCAGGCTTCTCTGTCCATGGGATTCTCCAGGCAAGAATACTAGAGTAGGTTGCCATTGCTCCCCTCCAGGGAATGCATCAGTATACCCAGCTAAATGTGGCTTAAACTTTAAATAACATATTTTTTGACATAACTAAAAGACCAGAGGGAAGACAATCTGAGATCTACTAAGTCTTTTTTTTTTTTTTAAGTAACTAGGTGATTTGTTAGAGAAGGCAATGGCACCCCACTCCAGAACTCTTGCCTGGAAAATCCCATGGATGCTGGAGCCTGGTAGGCTGCAGTCCATGGGGTCGCTAAGAGTCAGACACGACTGAGCGGCTTCACTTTCACTTTTCACTTCTATGCATTGGAGAAGGAAATGGCAACCCACTCCAGTGTTCTTGCCTGGAGAATCCCAGGGACGGGGGAGCCTGGTAGGCTGCGGTCTATGGGGTCGCACAGAGTCGGACACGACTGCAGCGACTTAGCAGCAGCAGCAGCAGCAGCAGCAAGTGATTTGTATGTCCATTAAAATCTGAGAAACATTGTAGCCTGAGATAATTCCCCTTAACTCACATTGACCTGGCTTGTTATCAGGAATGGAATTACTGATGGTTCTCAATCCTGCCAGGACATTGGAATCACCTTGGGAAATCTTGGCCAACTTCAAGGCCACCAAGATTTTCCTCTATGTTGTCTTCTCAAATTTTATAGTTTTACTAAAATTAGAGCTACCATATGACCCTGCAATCCCACTCCCGTGCATATATCTGGAAAAAAAAATATGATCCAGAAGGATACAAGCCCCCATGTTCACTGCAGCACTATTTACAATAGCCAAGACATGGACGCAACCCACATGTCCATCAATAGAGGAATGGATAAAGAAGATGTGGGACACATATACAATTATGTGTATATGATAATGGCCAAATGATTATGTGTGTATGATTATGGCCAAGTAATATTCAGACATTAGAAAGAATGAAATAATGCTATTTGCCACAACATGGATAGACTTAGAGATTGTCATACTGAGTAAAGTAAGTCAGACAGAGAAAGAGAAATATTGCATGATCTCTCTTCTATGTGGAATCTAAAAAAAAAAAAAAAGATACAAATGAGTTTACCTATAAAATAGAGACTCACAGACTCAGGAATGATCCTTGCCAAGGGAAAACATAAGAAGGGATAGTTAGGGACTTTGGGATAGACAGGTACACATTGCTATATTTAAAATGGATAACCAACAAGGACCTACTGTATAGTATAGGGAACTCTGCTCAGTGTTATTTGGCAACCTGGATGAAAGGGGAGTTAGGAGGAGAATGGATACATGTATATGTATAGCTGAGTCCCTTTGCTGTCCACCTGAAACCATCACAACATTGTTAATCCGCTATATCCCAATACAAAATTTTTAAAAAGATTTAAAGGAGCTAACAAAAGAAATTTTTATAGTTATAGCTTTTACATTTAGGTCTGTGATCCATTTTGAGTTAATTTTTTAAGCTATGTGAGATTCAAGGATTTATGTTTTGAGTTTTTTGTGTTGTTGTGCTTATTATTTCATTGTTTTTTTTACCCATACCTATCTAACTACAACTACAAAATCACAAACTTTAAAATAAAAAATCCATAATTGAACTTAATCAAAATTAAAATCTTTTGCCTCTCAAGAGACACTGTTAAGAAAATGAAAAAGCAAGTCACTAATTGGAAAACAGAAGTGTTGAGAAAGAAATCAGACAAATCAGAAAGGAGGGGGATTATAATTTTGCGAGGAAATTGTTCAATGATATGAAAAAAGAAGAAGAGGATACTCTAGATTAAAGAAACTTAAAAGACATGATAATCAAATGATTTGAGTAAATCAACCATAAAAGACATACTGGGAACATCTGAGAAAATTTAAATATAGACTGGATATTAATCAGTGTTTCTTCAAGTTAAATTTTTTTGCCCAACAAATTTGGGCAAAAATACCATTACATTTATAAAATAAAACAAAATTTAATTACTAGAAAAATGAAGTGAAATAAAGATGTACAACAAATGTCTATAGTTTTTATTATTATTAGAGTCAATAGACACAAAATTATCTTATGAAATCGTTATGCTTATTCTCAATTTCTTTACTTATTTCTTCACAGACAGGTAGTAGTAGTTTATGGACCAGCATAGTGACCCACACATTTTGTGCAGGACTTTATTGGATGATATTAAGGAATTACTACTAATTATTTCTCTGACTTTCAGAAACACCCATGGTCACTGACTCAACATCCAGCATGAGAAGTTTGATGAAAAAGACAAAGGTCTCAACCAATTGTGTTTTAAAACTCATTTGAATTTTTACAAAAGTATAAGACTACAGGCTTCCCTGACGGCTCAACAGGTAAAGAATCCACCTGCAGTGCAAGAGACACTAGAGACACCAGTTCGTTCCCTGGCTCAGGAAGATCCCCTGCAGAAGGCAATGGCAACCCACTCCAGTGTTCTTGCCTGGGAAACCCCATGGACAGAGGAGCCTGGTGGGCTACAGTCCGTGGGGTCGCAAAGAGTTGGACACGACTGAGACTAAACACAGCATGTGAACAAAAGGTGTTCCCCTTAGAAGAAGTTTGTACAAGTTTAAGCATGCTTCACTAGCTTCACACCTAGTCTGTCCTCAAGTGTAACTAACAATGGCTTGACTGGAAGTAAGACAAAATAGCTATTTGTTTATGATTTGCCATTGACCCTACTGAGAGAATCTGTGTGCCTCTTCTTTCCCCAGGTCACCCGAATGACAAGAAACAGCAGAAATGGGGAATTTCCTAGTGGTCCAGTGGTTAGGACTCTGTGCTTTCACTGCCGGGGCCTGGGGTCAATCCCTGATCAGGGAACTAAGTTTCCCCAAGCCACAGGACATGGCCAAAAATAAAAGACCAGAAATGAGACAGAAATCTTTGGGTAGACAGCACAGGGGGAGCAATTGGACTATGGAACCCTAAATCAGTACCTGAAGAAACTAACAAGTTTCTTTTCTCTTACTGTTGTCTGCTGACTCCTACTGAAATTTTAAGAATACAGTGCTTCTAACTTTTAACATGTGGTTAACATTGCCGTATTTTGTGATCCCAATATAGGGATCATAATATGATAAAGGACATTTCCTGGTATGTGAATTTATGTGCTTGGAAGTTTTACATAGTTACATACATTTTAAATTCAGTATTCTATGAAATGCAATGCAAATTTCAATAATATTTGGGTTGTTATTTTGTCACGCACATGCCTACCACTGAAGTCCATACAACGCCTAAACTTTATTTAGCTGAGAGGCACAGCATGCGGGATCTTAGTTCCCCAACCAGGAATTAAACAACCCATGCCTTCCACAGTGGAAGCACAGTCCTTTTTTAAATTTTTATTTGTTTTTGGTTGCACTGAGTCTTTGTTGCCAGGAGAGCTTTCTCTAGTTGCAGCGAGAAGGGTGTTGCGGCAAGTGGGGGCTACTCTTCCTTTTGGCGCCTTAGCTTCTTCTTGTGGGTGGCTTCCCTTGTTGCAGAGCACAGCCTCTAGGTGCACCAGCTTCAGGAGTGATGGCGCATGGGCTTAGTTGCTTCAGGGCATGTGGAATCTTCCCAGATCCGGGATTGAACCCTTGTCCCCTGCATTGGCAGGCAAATTCTTACCCACTGTGTCACCAGGGAAGTTCGAAGCAGAGTCTTAACCGCTAGAACACCAGGGAAGTCCCAGCCACCTGTACTTTAACACAGAATTCAGGATTGCTAAAAATTATTTATACTTCTTATTCAAATATCTCTTGGGAAAAAAATCTTTCGATAATTCTTTTGCATTATCATTACAGATTTCACAATTTCCTGGCTCTGAAAGTTTTTTAATGACAATTTTCAAATGAATGACAGAGGAACTAGTAAAATGAACCCCCATATACACACTGAACTTTTTTTTCTTTTTTAGCTGTGCAGCATAACTTGTGGGATCTTAGTTTCCCCGACCAGGGGTCAGACCCCCTGCAGTGGAAGCATGGAGTTCTAAAAACTGGACCACCAGGGAAGACTCCATACATGCCTAGATTTAACAGTACTTAACATTTTGCCATATTTGTTTTATCAATATTTTTTTCTGATTAAAAAAAAAATAAATTACAGACATTATGACATTTCACTCCTTAAATACTAGAGTAGACATCTGTAAAAATTAAGTATATATAACCACAATTTCTAGTGAAATAGTAATATTCTTCTTTTTATATGATAAAATACCCATTCTATTCCTGAATTTTCCAATTGTATCAAAAATCTCCTTCCTAGCTGGTTTGCTCAAAATAGCATCCATTGCATTTGTTACATGCTGTAAGTCTTGTGAAATTCGAAACTATTTCCATCCACTTTCCCTTCCATAACAATGACTTGCTGAGGAGGCTAGAAGAGTTTTCTGGTAGAATTTTTCTCCATCTAGATGTGTCTCATTGCTTCTTCATGGAAATATAGAATTTATGCCTAGAATCAAAGATCCCCTAGAATTTAGATCTAAAAGCTTGACTAGATTCAAATCAACATTTTTTCCAAGACTATGTGAGAGATACTTCCAACGTATCATAACAGAGTACTCATATGCGTGGTTATTCCGCTGTTTGGGATGCTAAGATTTATTCCTAGATTTGGATAATGACAGCGTGATTCTTTTTTAATATCACAGCTTTATTGATATATAATTCATATACCAAACAGTTTATCTACTTAAAGTGCATAATTCAGTGGGTTTTAGTATATTCACAGAGTTGTAGAACTATTACCATAATGACTTTCAGGTAATTTTCATAATCCCCAAAAGATAACCCATACCTATTAGTAGTCACTCCCCAATTCCCAGCCACTACCAGCCCCAAGCCCTAGGCAAACACTAGTCTATTTTGTCTCGAGTTGTCTATTCTAGGCATTTCACATAGAATCACACAATATGTGGTGACATCCCAATTCTTACACAGCACAATGCATCCTTCCTTTCCCCATAACTAGCAAGTAATCTGTCACATCAAATATTACTTAAATAGTGAAATCTCCTTTTCTAATAGTATTCATATTAGACAGTGAGAGGACAGATGCACACATTTTTAAATTAAAATACTATGTCAAAAATCCTTAGTAACATTTATCTTTGATCTATAGAACTTCTTGTAATTTCTTTTTATGACATAATTTAAAGGTTCGTATTCATTTAAAAGCTTATAATAGTGCAAGAGGAGAGAGATGATCTTCAGAAAAGATAGAGAAACACTGCAAAAATCAGGAAGATGATTTTCCATTGCAATAATGTTCTTCTTAGGACTTTCATATGTAATTCTAAAATAATTCATAGAGGTATCAATATTTACCTTTCAAATGTTTAGTGATTTGCTATCTAACTTGATTGCATACTACAGTGAATTTTTAAACACTTACAGTGCCAATGTTCAGATTCTACTCCAGGCAAAACAAATCAGGATCTTTGGAAATCGTATGAACACTTCATAGTGGTGCTTGTGTACTTGATTTTAGATCCCTTCAAGAGGCATATAATGTCAAGTCCCATAATGAGTGATGCTAAGTTTCATCACCAAATTAAACTGGTAACTACCAAATAAATCCATCTTAAAGGTAAACATATTCTTTGCATTAGCAAGTAATCTGTGCAATAATATTATAGAAACTTGGAAATGTTCTCACCTAATTGTTTTAGAATTCATTGATAATTCTTGCAATATGAGGTTGCAGAGTGATGATTTTTCTAGTTCTAGTATTTTTTTCTAATTTGTTAGCTTGTGTTCTTCTGTAAAGAAGCATTTCAACTCCTCCTTTTCCTTTCTAAGTATCTGTTTTGGACTCATGGCTTATTTGTCATGTGAGTTACTTTTAGTTTTCCTGTGTCTTTATTTTGATGCTAAAATTGTTGTGAGTTTGTAATTGGGGATTACTTCAAGCCAGCTCCTGTTTGTGTCCTTTGCCCACTTTTATTCTATTATTGATGATTAAGAACTTTTTATATATTATGTAAATTTATTTTTGCAAGTATTTTCCATAGCTTTCAAACTTGTTATAACATACTTAAACAAAAAGAAAATAAATTAGGTAGTTAATGTATCATTCTTTTCCTTTATGTTTTGTTTTATCTGTAATATTTACAATAGCGTTTCTCTTCTCAAGATCATAAAAGTAGTCACACAATTTTTCATGTTTTCATATTTTAATCTTTGATCTATAGGCAACTTACTTCAATGAAGGTATAAGGAATACATCTATCATTTTAAATACTGCTAGTGAATTATCCCAATATCATTTATGAATGAATTATTTTTTCCCCACTGACTTTTAAGTGATACTTTTGTCATATAATGAATGACCATATTGCAGGGGAAACAGTCAGGAAGCTATTGTAGTGGTTCTATTTCTGGACTATGGTATTGTATTCCTGTGCCAGGGTCAAAATGTTCTTGTTACAGTAGCTTTATAATTTAGTATCTGTAAGACATTTCCCTTCATTTTATTTTAGAATTTTCTTGGTTATCTATTTGTTCATTTAAAAATATATTTATTGTGCACCTACTAGATGCCAGACTCTGTTTCAGGTGTCAGAATAGAAGAAAGACAAAATCCCCACCCTTAGTGAGCTTCATACCCTGGAGGAGGAGATGAACAATGAGACAACCTTATTAAAAGTTGTAATAAATGCTAAGAAAGAAACAGAATGGTGTAACAGGGACAGCTGAGTGAGGACACTGATCAGAGAAGACCTGTCTAAGGCAGGGACATTTGCCAGGATGAAAAGGAGGTGGGTCTGTGAAGGAGCACTCTGGGCAGGAGCACATGCAAAAGTCCTGTGTCCAGGGAAGTCTCGCCGTGTTCTGGGAATGACGTGAAGGGCCGTAGCAGTGGAGCAGCAAAAAAGAAGACATAAGGTGGGCATTTTCAATTTTCTTCCCCCGCCCCTGCCCTGGATTCACTGTGCGCCCCGCTCTGTACCCAAGAAGGTTGACTTCCAAGGACTGTCTCGGTGACTCCCTTGCCCTCTGGTCTCTGGTTGATTTCAGCCACTGGGGACACTTGTAGGAGATGACTGGAAGGAAGGAAAGCGGTGCCAGGAGATTTATTTCCTTGGCTCCCTCCCTGTCATTAATAGATTGCCTCCTCTCGGCTGTATCCTCGACCGAAGGCCGCAGTCCTGTCAGCTCACACCAGGCTCAGGCCTCAGTGGTAATGTCTCCCACCTGTGCTACACCTCTCCAGGTTGCTCTGCCCACGCCCCACCCATACCTTTGATCAGACTGAAAGTTTTAGTTTTGGGGGGCTGTGTCAGGTCTTAGTTGCCATGCAAGGGCTTCTCTCTAGTTGTGGCCCACAGACTCCAGAGCGCATGGAATCAGTAGTCCCATGGCATGTGGAATTTTAGTTCCCTGACCAGAAATCAAACCTGCATCTCCTGCACCGGAAGGTGGGTTCACCCACTGACCTCCAGGGAAGGCCCTGACTTAAACTTTTAAAAAATCACTCCGGTTGTTTTGAAATATGAATTGAAGGCTTGTAGATATAGAGCAAGATGAAGACAAGCAGAGAAATCCTATCAGGAAGAGAGTTAAAACCAGGACTGCCTTGAAAATCTTTAATGTATGGTCACTGGCTGAGAAACACATGACTCTGAGCTCCATTCATTCAAAGTTTTTGATAATTATTTATGTTCCAGGCACTATTATGGGTACTCAGGATAGATAGATCAAAAATTAAATAGTATGTCAAAACAGAAAAGTGGCAAGAAATAATGAAAAAGTAGAGCAAGGTAATAGGGTAGGGATACAGGGGTGGCAGGCGTAGGTATAATTTTAAATAATCTGTCACAGAGAAGGTGAGACTTGACCCAAGCTCTGGAGGGGGTGAAGAGATTAGCCATGCAGAGAATATTCCAGGCAGAGTAGAAAGCCGCTCTAAAGGCAGCAGTGTGAGGGCATGTCTGACTGTGCCTGTAACAGCAGAGGCCAGTGTAGGCTGAGCTCAGGGGCTTGGGGGTGAATGCAAGGGAATGAGGTCAGGGAGGCTACAGGAGTCAGAGGATGCAGGGCTTCCCTGTAGGTTTGTTTGGAGTAGAAGGGGCAGAGAAGAGAGAACTGCTTTCCTCTGTGAGTCAACCCACCCTCTACTTTAGAGAGAGGTATGGCACCCCACTCCAGTACTCTTTCCTGGAGAATCCCATGGACGGAGGAGCCTGGTAGGCTGCAGTCCATGGGGTTGCGAAGAGTCGGACACGACTGAGCGACTTCACTTTCACTTTTCCCTTTTATGCATTGGAGAAGGAAATGGCAACCCACTCCAGTGTTCTTGCCTGGAGAATCCCAGGGACGGGGGAGCCTGGTGGGCTGCCGTCTATGGGGTCGCAAGGAGTCGGACATGACTGAAGCGACTTAGCAGCAGCAGCAGCACTCTCACACAACCTCCTAGTGCCCACTCTTCCATAATTTATGGGAGGGGGAAATCCAGTAATCACTCTTAGTTTCTCAGAATGCATGAGTCCTGTCTAATTGTGTTTATGCGATGTCTGACAAGCAGGAAATACTGGCCTCATTCTCCAATGTCTGTAAAATGTTGATATCTGAGGAGAATAAACCTGAGATTGTACCACTAACCCTTCAGGTGCATGGGCAGCCACGTCATCCGGGGTCCCCATGACATCAGCATGCCTACAGGGATGGCTGGAGGAAGGGCTTCAGAGCACCAGAGCAAAGCTATTGATTTTCTGCTCCACTAAGAAAGATGTTTAATTGTATTTTCAGATACACCTTTAGGAGAAAGAAGAACAATCTCTCTTATTGCTGTCTCTACTGATGGGCAGTAAATTTAAAATAACCCTTTTCTTTTAAAGCTTTTTATTGTGAAAAATTTCAAGCGTATACAAAATTAGAGATCAGTATATTGAATCTGTATATGTGTACTCATTACCCAGATTCAATAATGATCAATTAATGACCAATCTTATTTTTTCTATTTAATCTAGCTATATATTTTTTCCTGTTTTTGGTTTTGCTTTTTTTTTTTTTTTTTTTGCTTCACTGAGTGACTTGCAGGATCTTAGTTCTCCCAGCAGAGATTAAACCCAGGTCCCTCAGCAGTGAAAGTGCAGAGTTGTAACCACTGGACAGCTAGGGAATTCTTGTTCCTGAGGTTTTAAAGCATATTCCAGGGATGGATATGGGTTGCACACTTGCTATATGTCAGACACTATCCTAGGTGTTTGAATTCAGCAGTAAAAATAATAATAAAATAAAATTCCTGTTGACAAAAATCTCACAGTCTAGTTAGGAGAAAAAGATAACAAAGAAAATCAACAAGTGCATTATATGGTATGTTAGGTGGTAAGTCCAATGGAGAAATAGAGGCAGAGGAAGGGCAACGAGAATGCAGGGGCAGTGGCTACAGCTTTAAACAAGGGGGTCAGGGTATGTGTGGTGAAGGTTGGGATGCCTTGCTCAGATGCCACTTCAGAACTGAAAATCTTATTCCCTCAATGGCTGAAATGGAGAAGGCAATGGCAACCCACTCCAGTATTCTTGCTTAGAAAATCCCATGGACAGAGGAGCCTGGTAGGCTGCAGTCCATGGGGTCACTAAGAGTCAGACACAACTGAGCGACTTCACTTTCACTTTTCACTTTCATGCATTGGAGAAGGAAATGGCAGCCCTCTTCAGTGTTCTTGCCTGGAGAATCCCAGGGACAGGGGAGCCTGGTGGGCTGCCATCTATATGGTTGCACAGAGTCGGACGTGACTGAAGCGACTTAGCAGCAGCAGCAGCAACTGCTGAAAAGAACCACCTCATCCAGGGTCCTGACTGCTTTCTGGTAAGGCCTATACTCAGTGACTGATCTATTCAGGAGTATAAAGGCCTACATCTCTTGCCCCAACTCTAGACAGCTCTGAAGGATCATATCATCTTTAGATCCCCTGCAGGGTTGGAGATCTAAAACCTCCATTGATATTGTATCATGGCTCAGTTTCTTCCACTGGCAAATCCTTCTCATTTTTCCCTTCCATAGGTGTTGATTCAAGAGACTGTCCTGCATGTTAATCTCCATTTCAGAGTCTATTTCTCAGGGAACTCAACCTGAGACACTAGGCCTTCCCTTGTGTCTAGAAGACCATGACTTCTAGCAAAGATATGATCTGCATTAAGGGATTAAGCCCTGGGACTATTTGGAGGAAGAACATTGTAAGAAGAGAAAACAAGTTCAAAGGCCCTGCAGCAGCAGTAGGCCTGCTGTGTTTGAGGAAGTCAAGAATGGCGTGGACTTCATGCCAGCTGAACACGTGTTACAGCTAGTACCTTGTGAAGAGCCACAAGGAAGCACATGCTCTCAGTAATTCAGCAAGTCCTAGAATGGACCATATAGAAAGGAATCCTGGTTTGTATCCTTTATCTTCCTTTCCCACAAACCCCAAACCTGCACTACAGAACAGGGAGCAAGCCCAGATAACCCCCTATCCCTAAATCCTAGTGACACAGAAGCGAGATGCAGGACCTACGAGGGTGTAGGATGGACACTAACTTGAGGAGCCCTTGGGAAGCCTTAGCCCACCTCAGACATGACTCTGACCAGGTAGCAGTTTTGCCCCTGGGAAGGGAGGGGATTAGCAGGGCTGATGGAGAGGGATGATGTCTGGCAAAGTTTGGCTACTTGAGGTACACATGTGGCTTAGGAAAAGGTATCAAGTCTCATGTAAGAGGAACTGTTGTGGATAGATTCATAAGGTGATAAAATTTATTCAACAGACATTAACTGACTCCTTTACAGTACCCTAGGCACTAAGATAGAAAGGTGAGTCCTCATCAGCACCTCCTCTCAAAGAGGTCACAATAAAAAGAAAATATGAACAATGACCATTCACTGTGAAAATCATCTAGAATGGCATTGAGTAGTAGCAGAATAAAAGACAAAAAGCCCTCTCGCTGAATTTTCATTCCCCTCTTGCTGACCTTATCACGTTCTATTTTCACATCCCAGAAGATAATTTCGTTTAAATTGTCTGAAACATAATAGAATATTTTTTAGTATATAAAATTATTTATACAGATTATATTGCTTTATTGAGTTTTTTCTGATTGTAAAACCAGTACATACATATGTTGAAAATTCAAGGAATTTACAGCTGCCTAATTAACAAAGAAAAAGTCCTAACCTGGCAACCACTCTAAACATAATCAGTTTACTTCAGTTCAGTTGCTCAGTTGTGCCTGACTCTTTGCAACCCCATGAACTGCAGCACACCAAGCTTCCCTGTCCATCACCAACACCCGGAGCTTGCTCAAACTCATGTCCACTGAGTCAGTGATACCATCCAACCATCTCATCCTCTTTTGTCCCCTTCTCTTCCCACCTTCAGTCTTTCCCAGGAGCAGGGTCTTTTCCAATGAATTTGTTCTGCACATCAGGTGGCCAAAGTATTGGAGTTTCAGCTATAGCATTAGTCCTTCCAGTGAATATTCAGGACTGATTTCCTTTAGGAATGACATATGGGATAAACACAATGGGAAATAAAATTTTCAAGTCACTATGAACACACACATATACACACGCACAAAACTTTTATAATAGGAATCATACTGCTATCAGGAAACCTGATATTTTTACTCAGTAACGTTTAATCTATCTTAAATACTACATTCTATGATGTAATGAGCATCTGTTGTTTTGTTTGCATTACTCACTCACCCTATTCCTTCTGGGAAATTGCTCTACCATTATTTTTCCAGAGAAAGTCCTTGTATGACTCACTTCTGGTTTAGTCATCATACAAACAAGGTAAGCAAACAGCAGAAAACTTTGCCATCCAGCCACCTTCTCCTCCTTCCCACTCTCAGATTCAGTGCTGGCACTTTGCTCTCTGTAGGTGACCTATCACATTTTGTCATTTGGGCCCATTTTCTTTATTCATATACTTTTTTTCATTTCCGCACTTTCACTTTCCTTGTTTTATTTATTTATGGCTGTGCTGGGTATTCATAGCTGCCCTTGGGCTTTTCTAATTGCAGAGAGGCAGGGCTGCCCTTCACTAATGTAGGAGGCTTCTCCTGGCAGTGGCTTCTCTTGTGGTGGTGCACAGGCTCTTCAGTAGTCATGACGAACAGGGTTATCTGCCTTGCAGCAAATGGAATCTTCCCAGACCAGGGCTGGAAACCATGTCCCTGCTGACAGGTAGATTCACAACCCCTGGACCACCAGGGAAGTCCTCACTTGTTTCAGTCGTCTTATTTGCTCATTTTCATCATCCTTGATTACTTCAACTTCCATCTCCTGGTGAACTTCCAAATTCCACATTTCTCATCTGAGCCCTACCAACAGCCATCTCTAGTGTCGGCATCCTGTGTCAGTCTTTTTAACAGCAATGAATCCAAGCCTATAGCTGTAGCTGTAAAAGCTTTTGCCAGCTCTGTCTCTCTATTCTTAGTCCTTTTGTGAATACCTCTTCTGCAAGACTACGCTTTGGTTAAAAAAAATGCTGAGTGGATAATCATGCTGACAGAGTGGCTAACAGCTCCTGAAGGAACTGCCAGCTCCTGGACCTGCAACACTGTCATGATCCTCCAATGTAGGACAGCCATCATGGTCTCAGCATTTGAAGAGCAAAGGTAAACAGACAAGCCTCCATTGCTTTGTTCATTTACTTAAGCAAATAGATTTCCAGATACTGCAAGAAGGGCTGAGAAACGAAGAGTGAGCAAGACCTTTCCTCTTGAAGAGTTCATAGATTAGTGGGATAGACAGATATGTATACAATAAGAAATAAGATTTTATAAACATATGTATAAAACATTTCCTTAGAAAACTATGCACCAAAAGGAAATACGCCAAAAGTTAGCAGGGATTATCTCTATCAGATGATTTTTCCCCTTTTAGCTTACTGTATTTTTAGACATTTTCCTTCAATGTATATTTATTAATTTTGAAATGAAAAGAATCATGTACAAAGAGTGGCACAATAAGACACATGCAGTATTGGAAGTGTGCACAGTATTCTAAAGAAGCAACTAACATGTCTTGGGAAATGAAAAGAAAACTTTACAATATGTTGTACTGATATGTGTCTTTCACAAGCCAAACAAATGCAATGTATGGCCTTGTTTGGATTCTGATCTAAGCAAACCATCTGTAAAAATATTTATAAGGCAAGTGGGGAAATCTGAACTTTGGCTGGATATTTGATGATAGTGAAGTATTATTATTATGAGATATGATAAAGGTATTACAATAATGCTAGGAAAAAAGAACCCTTATCTTTTAGGTAAACATACTGGTATGCTTGTGGGTAAAATGATATGAAGTTTGGGATTTTTACAGGTGAATATAAAACAAAAACAGTGGTCATGATTACTGAAATTGGGTAATGAATTCATGGAGTTTGTTTCAATATTTTTCCTCCTTTTGCGTTTGTCTGAGACTTTCTACAATACAATATGCAATAATAATATAAAATTTTCTCTAAACAACTTCAAATATCTCCATCTTCAAGACTAAGCTCAAAAGGCATCTTCTATAGTGAATGATCAATCCATATGTAACACTGATGAAGTTACTGTGCCTTGTATGTTGTTTATTTCACAATCATGTGGTCTGCTTCAATGACACTTGTCTTACAACTTCAACATATATTTGTTTATACTATTCAGTGTTTCTGGTGTGCTTATACATAACAATCGAATATTTTAATTTTTATGATTAAAACAAGAGATCTTCTCTTTGAAACCTTTCCTGATCATTCACTCCATTATTTGTACCCCACCTGAATGCTGCATATACAACAGGGAACCCATAAACACTCTTGTGTTTATTTGTTCACTTATATTTAAGTGACATCAATGTGTAGCTCATGAAAAGCATTCGGTAAATAGTTGTGGTGGTGCTTGTTATAATCACAGTCATTTCTCCCAGGCTATAAAACCAGCAGTGACTATATCTTACTTATCTTTGTATACTCGGCAATTATCTTAATACCTGGTACATTCTGAGTGCTCAATAAATATCTCTTAAGTGAATGAATGAATAAATGCAACTTAGGATTACTCTACTCATAGATCTATACTGAGTCTGGTAAAAAAAAAAAAACATTCATAAGACTGAGAAATGTAAATTAATTCATGCCTTAGAGTTTACCCCATGCTCCACAGTTCATTTGGTCAGAAATGTAACACATTCTTAGATTTAACACTTTGAGTGCAAATGACAGGGAAAAGCCAAATACTTTTTTCATTTTTGGCAAGCAATGCAATGTCCTCAATAGCCGTGAAAGTGAAAGTCAATCTACTCTTTGCAACCCCATGGACTGTATAGTCCATGGAATTCTCTAGGCCAAAATACTAGAATGGGTAGCTTTTCCCTTCTCCAGGGGATCTTCCCAACCCAGGGATCAAACCCGGGTCTCTCAGGTGGATTATTTACCAGCTGAGCCACAAGGGAAGTCCAATAGCCATCCTTTATCATATTTGTATCCTGAGACCCTCCCAACTGCAAACATACATTGTGGAGAGAGGCAAGTTAGAGGATGGGACATAGGATGGAGTGGAGCTGAGGGATTAGATCAGAGACAGAGTAAATCTCCATGAATGGCTATTTCACCAAATTTTTGGTAATGTTTCTTAAAAACTAAAAATACTTCATGACTTATTTTTTAGGTTGTGGCAAAACATTCCTGGTATAAAATGATTTGATCAAGGGACTCCCCTGGCTGTCCAATGGTTAATACTCTGTGCTTCCAAGAAGGGGGCAAGAGTTGGATCCCTAACTAAGATCTCATATGCCGCACCATGAAGTTAAAAAAACAAACAAACAAAATGATTTGATCAAGACACGTATTCAACTGTTCTCCACAATTACATTGCAAGGTAAACAGAGCCTGCCACCTGTTTTAAAGAAGAGGAAAATAAGGAAATTTACCCTTCACTTGGATAGGATTTTAAATTGGGAGATTTAATTTTTTCAAATGCGGCCTACTGGGATACTAATGTTATGTCATTACTGCCAAGAAAAAACTGTTTGCTTTATTTATTTACTGTAATGTAGAAAAAAATAGCTTTATTGCTTTGCCAGGCAAAGGGGGCATCAGGTGATGAGGGGAGAACTGTGACCTTCTCTGAATGAAGAGTGCTCCAATCAAGTAGTTAACATCTTCAATTTGGTGGGATTTTTAGTTCTACAGACGATCTCAAATATATTGTGTTTCCCTTGAGGGAGATGCTGGACCCTGCCCCCAAGGCTGCATTACTGTTTCTTGAAGTAGGTGCTAGATCCAAAGTACTCTTTAGATTCTTAAAGTATTTGAGTGACATCCAAACTCAAAGCCCTTCAGAATGAGGGAGATTTGTTTGTTAGCTTGGTTGCTTGTTTGTTTATTTTTAGGTACTTGAACAACTAACTTGCTCCTTGAAAAGCAGGGATACAGAAATCAAAGGCCTTATTGTGCTGAATTCTTCTCTGTGGTCATTATTCAGACTAGTTCCCAGCATGCCACAGTCCAAAGGAAAGGGTCCAAGATCTGTTTAAAACTCAGAGACTAAACAACTTGCTCAGCACCCTGTTCACATTATTAGTGTTGCTTGTATTCATTATTTTAAAGTCTTTTTTGATAGCTCTTTTCATGCAATAATCTTAGGCTTCTGGAAATCATCTCAAAATATAGGAAGTGCCTCCCTGACCTAGTTATGATGAAAAATGCTTTTCATGACTATCCCGTCTCTTCAAGGAACCTTGGAACAACCAAGTTCTTAAACATAATTGAATCCCAGGGAAGAATTTTACAGAAGTGCAGCTTTCCCCCCGCCTTTCCCTTTTCTTTCTTTGAAGAGGGATTTCCCATGGCGAGAAAGGGAATTTTTTTTTTTAATTGAAATTGGCTCCTCCTGCTGCTCACCTACCCCTGACTATGGAGGATATTCACTCTTAGGGGAACAAGCAATGGGTGTGGGTGGGTGGGTGTGGGTGTGGGTGTGTTTTCTGTTTCAGCATCTAGGAGAGTGACTGTGTTGCAACAATCTATTTGAAAGAATGTTCCCTAAATATCCCAATTTAAAAGACTCTATAGAGCTGAAACAAGAGCACTAAGAGAGCCCTGGTATTGACAACCCAAATCACAAAAGGTACAGCTTTTCTAAGAATATAAGAATTACATCTGCCTTGCTTCCCTGGTGGCTCAGAGGTTAAAGTGTCTGCCTCCAATGCAGGAGACCTGGGTTCGATCCCTGGGTCGGAAAGATTCCCTGGAGAAGGAAATGGCAACCCACTCCAGTATTCTTGCCTGGAGAATCCCATGGACGGAGAAGCCTAGTAGGTTACAGTCCACGGGGTCGCAAAGAGTCGGACACGACTGAGCAACTTCACCTTCATCTTTAGGTACAGAAGGTAGAATGGAAAGGACTTTTTGGAGAAGATATCCCAGAATAATCTCAAAGCAGAACCCTCTGCCTAAGGTTATCTAGCTTTCCTTAACAGGAGCACAGGCAGAGAAGGCACTTGGTCCCTGAGGTAACATTTACTTGGAAGGTTAGGACAAATGATGTCCACGACCCTGACTGCAGGATCAGCCCTAGGACTGCGGCACAGAAAATACGCTAGCCCATCTGTCATCCCTCCCCCGCTTCCATTCGTGGAGGGAATTGGAGTAGCTTTGGAGTTGCTGACGCCATCCCTTCCCGCCTCTGACTCTCAGAGAGCATGCGCTTTCATCCTCACTTCCTCTCAAGGAGGGAGCAAGAATAAGGCGACGCCCAAGTCGACCCGCTGCCCGTTCTTGTCACAGGAACTTCAGCACCCACGGGACGGACAGCGCTCTCCTCCACCTGGAGACCTGAGTCCCGAGCGCCCACTGTCTAATTAATCCCTTTACTCCGGAGCCCGGCAGAGCTCCGTTAGACTCGGATCCCCGCCACTAGCCCTCCCCGCGCCCACTCTTCTAGCTTTTCCTGTTTTTACTCCTCCTTTTCATTCATAACAAAAGCTACAGCTCCGGGAGCCCGGCGCCAAGCTGTTTCCGAAGCCAAGCGTGGAAGAATGGGTTTCCTTTGGACCGGCACTTGGATTGTGGTATTGGTGCTCCACAGCAGCCCAATTCAGGCTTTCCCCAAACCGGCGGGCAGCCAAGGTACGTGGACCCTTTTCTTCCCACCTCGCTTCTATTTTGCTACGGAAGGTAAAGCTTGATATAATGCGCGAGCTGTACATCACCGTGCCTTGTTTTCTGATCACATGATATCCATGCACATTGACAAAGAAATCAGTTAGGACTTAGAGCCAGAAGACAAATTTTCCTCACTTTTTAAATGATAGAGCAGTAACATGGGTTGTTTTTTGAAATTGGGAGGGGGTGGCTTTTCCGCCTATTAAAGTGGTTTCATTGTTTGGTTTTTTCCCTAGTCATCTTACAACTTTTCTCAGATTCTCTGTTCATAACGTGTTCAGTGTGTGATAAAAAAAAAAAAGCTTTTAATTATGCTCTGTCTCCTTGAAAACAGCTGGTAAACCAAGTGTTAGAACTCTGTTAGATTTCTGATCAGGAAAAAAAAGTGTAATTCTATACACTGGGATAATAAGCAAAGGCAATGCTGATAATCATTTTTATTGTATAATCTTATAATTTTTGTTAATATATATTTTTGTTTCACAGTCATCCAAAAATATTTCTATTTTCTTTTTTGAAGATTTTATTTAATGAGACACATTGTCTTTTGAATACACAATTAAATTTGCATTTGTGTTTATTCTAGACAAACCCCTACACAATAGAGAATTAAGTGCAGAAAGACCTTTGAATGAGCAGGTAGGTCAGAAGTAAATGCTATTTCATTTTATTTTAGTTATTACTATTTAATGTAATCATGCTGTGACCTTTTAGCCATTTGGAATTCACAGACCTCAAAACTTAATAATAAACTGACTGAAATGATGATGGGAAATATAATTTTGGTAATTTCTGTATCCTGACAGTTGAATATAGAGAGTTCTGTATAAAACAAAGAGCTGACTGCATAAAAACCCAGTAAGCTCAACATCACATCCACTCTATCGTAAGAGTTCTTAATTTATCAGAGATTTATCTTTTACCAATATTACCAGAGAAGAGAATTAATATTTATAGACTATTTGTTCTTTCTTTTATTTCATTTAATCCTTATGACAATACTTTGAGATAAAAATATTATTTACATTTTACAAACAATAAAACTAAATCCCACAAGGATTAAATTATTTAGCTATCATGTTTGGTAAGTGGTAGAGCAATGATTTAAAACCAGGTCTATCTCCTGTTTGTTTCACAGATTGCTGAAGCAGAAGCAGACAAGATTAAAAAAACGTACCCTCCAGGTAATAAGAAATTAGTTGATGCTAATTTAAATAATGTAGGCTGTGAGAAGCTTAACTAAAATGGATGTGCTGGGCTTGGGGGCTTTTCTTCCAGAAAACAAGCCAGGTGAAAGCAATTATTCCTTTGTTGATAACTTGAACCTGCTAAAGGCCATAACAGAAAAGGAAAAAAATGAGAAAGAAAGACAATCTGTAAAAATTTCCCCAAATGATAATAAATTGAATGTGGAAGATGTTGATTCAACCAAGAATCGAAGACTGATTGATGATTATGATTCTACTAAAAGTGGACTGGACCGTAAATTTCAAGGTAAATGAAGAAAAAGAACTTTTGCTACCTATTTTCTCTAATCTGTAGTTTCCCATTATAGGTAAGAGAAAGTCCTATACTTTGAAAATATCTGTTACACACTCACAATCCTTTATTAGTCCATGTCCAAAACTGAGAAAAGGCCCAAACTTAACTGTATATCATGCACAATTCCAGCACCACAGAAGCCCAGGTTTTATTGTCTCTTTAAAGGGTGCTTTGAGTTCATTTTAACATTCTAATTTATTTTAACTATAAATACAAAATATCATAATTCCCATATAATTAAATCAACAAAATACCCCACACACACATTCCAAGGTGAAATACTTATTACTCCCTTTCCAGTGTTCTCTTCCTAGCTATAGCCTGTCTCCCTAGGCATTCTAACCTTTCCATGGCTTCAGTTCCCATCTATATCCTGATGTCTCATATCACTAGCCCAGACTTCTCTGAACTACAGACCTATAACTATCTACCAACTTAACATCTTCCCTTTGAAGTCTCAGAAGCAGCTCAAACTTAACATGTCTAATATTAAACTCATAATTTCTGTAAACCTTATAATTTAGCCCTCTTTCCTCTAGGAAAGGCACTACTATACATCCTATTTTTCAAGACAAATCTAGGAGTCAAACCATTTTTTTCCTTACCTCTTACATTCTAATCCATCAGTCTTATCAATTTTACTTCCTATGTGTCATCTTAATTTTTTTCCTCTATTACCAATCACCTGCATCCTTTTCCAAGCTCCAATCATGTCTCCTTTGAACTACAGAAAAATCTTTTAATGGATCTTCCAGCATTCGCTCTGACCCCCTCCAGCTTATTCATATAGCAGCCAGAGTGATCTATTCAACACACAAATATGAGCATGTCACTCTTTGGCATAAAACCTGCTAATAGATTCCCATTTCTCAGGATAAAACCCAAAATCCTTAATGTGTCATCTACAGTCTTACATGGACTGTCTACTTCTCTGGTTTATCCAGCACATGATCTGGTAGAAACCTTGTTTCTTTCCATCATGGCACTGATTGCAATTTGTAATTTTATATCCCTGAGTGTGACTACTTATGATTTCTCTTTTTCTCCTAAAATAAACTGAAAACTCCCCATGAGAACAGACAGAATATAGTCCCAGTGTCTGGAGCTCATGAACTGATAAGTGAACAAATACACAAATAAGGGAATACATGAGGGAATAAATTAAATATTGTACTGAGGCATTGAGATCTGCCTCAATTCCTCAGTGTGTCTTCCATTCTGAGTACTGGTTCTTAGGAGTGACTATAGATTTTCTTATGTGTCTTAATTCTCTTCCTTGGGCCACAAGAGAACTATACTGATTATCTCTGCCAGAAAACAATTACTAATTAGACTTTTATAGGCTATCATAGCCTGAGGAGAATTGTGTTGTATATGTATGGGGTAGGGGAGATGGTCTATATTTTTATACATTCCATGTTGCATACTACATGAAAGTTTTTTGGAATTCTTTTTCTAACCTAAAATATTTGGGCTAGCAATAAATAGGTACTGGGTATAGCTGCATGTGAAACAAATTCAACCACTTGGGTGGAGTTGACCATTTAATGAAAATATAAAAATCATCTAATGTTTGTCTGACTGTTTTTTGGTCAGATGGGTTGTGCATGCAGACATAGGTAGATCTGTTTGTGATCTGATCACTAACTGAGCAACTTATTTTTAACATTGTTCAGTATTTTATTAACATCCCCAATAGATTCTGAACTATCAAGTGCTAGGCTAATAGCTCTAGGCTTGCCCTAGGGGTCATTTTAAGTCCACTTGAGTATATATAGAAGATTCTTGGAGAGAATGGTTTATGAGTAAATTGTTAATCTTCTCTCATACCCTGGTAATCCTGGAACCAGAAGGTTTGGGACCACCCAGGTGACTAGAGCCTCAAAGACATGCAAACTTTCATCCTAGTAGAGAGGCCGAGGGGCGTAACTTCTGCAGGGCGCTTTTATACCTTTAGGAAACCTCTAAATGAGCTTGTGCTGGAGAACCCAACAACTCTCCTTCTTGGTGTTTTCTACAGGATGTGTGAGTTAGGATTTCTCCAAGTTTCTTTTAGGAAATACTGCTTTGGGGCTTCTCTGTGCATTCACCAAACAAATATTCATTGAGAAATTACTAATTATCAGAGTATGAGCTAGACAGTAAGCTCTGTGTAGTTAGGGACCATGTCTAAACTATTTATCACTGTATTTCCAGTCTTAGCCCCTATTAAGAGTTTAATACTAACATATTGAATAAATGAATGTTAAGTAACATATTAGTTGCTGGAAATTCAAACTCAACTGGGCAGATGATGGGACAAGGCCCTTTTATATCCACTTAGAACTGGAGCTGCATTAAAAAGTTATAAACGTTGAACTCATGTTTGCTTCCCCTCTGAGGTCTATATAGGAGGGTGAAATACCCTTTCATGAGCAGTAGAGAAGTCATTCTGAGTAATTCTTTCCATTGTGGAGGAGCAGGGGAAATCATGGAAGGCAAGGAGCATTGCCCCACAGTTCAGCTATTAACCCCGTCT
Source organism: Ovis aries (assembly GCF_016772045.2). NCBI lineage: Eukaryota > Metazoa > Chordata > Mammalia > Artiodactyla > Bovidae > Ovis > Ovis aries. The sequence continues at coordinate 56,840,324 of NC_056060.1, read as the reverse complement.
AGCCAAGCTGTACTAGGGGAGATCTGAATTCTTGGCTCCAGAGAATCCAGCAGTGTGGGGAGGAAAGAGGCTACTTTTTTAGAGTCTTGCTAATGTTCTCCCTGTAGTGAATTAAATGAACTGAAAAGCAGCTGTCTCAGTTATTTTCCAGCTTCAGCAGGCAATCACTGTTCTTCCTTTTGCAGATCCCAAGGGATAAATGGGAAGGGAAATAAATTCTTCTGCCTTTCTCTAGACCTGGGCAGTTTCTGCTACACTTACTCCCCAGAGTCTGACTTCCAACCTACAAATGGACAAATCAGACCTAAGTGACAGCGAATCTCTGCTCTGGAAAAAATGGATGAGGAACCCAATTTTCAGTCATCCAGGAGGGGAGCTGATTTTACAGAGTTTTCTAAGGGACTTTCTTGCTCGTTAGTCATTCTAGTACATAGGACTCAAAGGCCTTGCAGCTTACTGGTTGGCCTGCTATTCGGCAATAATACACTGTCAGAACACTCCCAGACCTCCATGAGTAATCACCCTGCTCACTTTCCTAAGCTTCCTTCCAAACAACACAAAGATGATATTCTGCCTGAGGCTGCATACCCTTCCATCTTTGCAGAGTCTGGAAAAATCTATGAATCCCCACGAGCTACAAACGAAAAAGATGAACAGGATAGAAATATGTACTAGGTTCTTCTTTCTGTGAGTGAATATGTTCACAATTATTTGGACAGAATTTGGCTAGGGATTCAATGTCTATTTTCTCTAGAAGATAACTACAGTTCCTTTATTTCAGGTGCAAATCCACTGTCCATAGTAATACAACTACATTAACTTTCATATGATACTTGGCAATTTAAAAGGTGCTTTTACATCTTACCTCATTTGATCCTCAGAATCCCGTGAAATACATGCTCTTAATAACTTCCTTTATAGTGGTCCAAGAATATATAAATAAGAGAAATCATTGGAGCTAAATTTCTGATCTTTCCAAGCTGCCTAGAGGTGACAAGAGGAGTTAAGTGCCTTGTAAACTTGCACATATGACTATCCTCTTCCAGGGGGTATAGATTATTGTTGTTCAATTGCTCAGTCATGTCCAACTTTTTGCTACTGCATGGCCTGCAGCACTCCAGGCTTCCCTGTCCTTTACTGTCTCCCAGAGTTTGCTCAAACTCATGTCCATTGAGTCAATGATGTAATATAGATTGGAAAAGACCAATTGCTTCCTGGGAGTGCTCTGTGGGACATGGTGCCATTCTTCCTTGCCACCAACCCTACTGTATCCTTCCTTTTCCTCAGGATGGGCCCTTGCTTTAGTCTGGAGTGGTACTGCCAAACATACTCCCAGGAAAGCCAAGCATACATGTCTTCAAGCTTCTCTGCAGAGGTTTCCATAGATTTACATATTGTATTGTGCAAATCTGTTATCACATTTTAAAAGTTTAAATTTCAGGGACATAAAAAAGTTCCTTATTCTCTGGAAAAAGGGTAGTCACATTAAGCTGCCTTACATAAAGGCACCCTGATACCTGTTCACAAGTGAACAGTTATTCCAAGTAAGTCACAAAATCTTCAGTACATACTCTTTGATTCTGGGTGTGAGGCAGGTTCCCCCTCCCTCAGCCCAGAAATTTGCCTGCAAAGGGAATACATGTGCCGATAATACCAGTCTACTCCTTGTGTGGAAATGGAATATCAAATTATGTAATATATAGAAGAGTGCGTTGAACAATAAGGCATAGTATCTATTGGTATTTTACTTTTTGTACTATTAGCACTAAAAATGGAGAGGCCTTTTGTGTTGTCTTCAGATCTTCCTTTTATAACCACATAAGAAGCTTTCAGAATTTCCATTACCATCTTAGACTCTTGAAGTCAAATTTTATTTCAAACCAAGAGTTTACATGGACAAAGCCCCACTTTAAGTATATTCCAAACATACCTGAGTGTACAAATTCAGATTATAAATCTAATGTAATCCAAGAAACAGGCCTGTGATCACCACAATGTGAAGTTGTGATTGCTCTGTCTAGATGATCCAGATGGCCTTCATCAACTTGATGGCACTCCTTTAACTGCTGAAGACATTGTCCAGAAAATTGCTACCAGGATTTATGAGGAAAACGACAGAGGAGTATTTGACAGGATCGTGTCCAAACTGCTGAATCTTGGCCTAGTAAGTCATATGCATGAGAACAAACCAAATTCGTACAGTTTGGAACATGCTAAGAAGCCAAACCACTTGATTCAGAGAGCCAAATGTTTATAATGTGTCTACTTTATACCAGTCACCATGAGTTTCGAGGACAAGTAAGACTCCATTCTTTCCCTCTAGGAATTTATGGTTTATCAGAGGCGCTAGAGGGCTTCCTTGGTGGCTCAGAGGTTAAAGCGTCTGCCTACAATGTGGGAGACCTGGGTTCGATCCCTGGGTCGGGAAGATCCCCTGGAGAAGGAAATGGCAACCCACTCCAGTATTCTTGCCTGGAGAATCCCATGGACGGAGGAACCTGGTGGGCTACCGTCCACGGGGTCACAAAGAGTCGGACACGACTGAGGGACTTCACTTTCACTTTCAGACAAGTACACACATTCTCATACTACAAGTTGTGTAAGAACCATCAGCATGATTTAGTATGCCAGAAGATGGATTATATCCAGTTAAGCAATAAGGAAAAGATTCAGAGGAGGAGGTGTTTGAAGTGAGTTTAGAAGGATGGTTAGGATTTAACCAGCAGAAATGTTTTAAATGTGTGATATGAGAAAGAAATAAGATGTGCAAAGCCATGCAATGATTAGGAAGCCCTACACAATCCAATCTGACCCTACACTGCCCCATCTTGGTTCCCAGGCACATTAACACAGTCCTGGCAGGCCTTAGGAGGCTGTTAAATTCGCAGGTTTCAACAGTTGCCTACCATGACCTGCACCTGAGGGTTGAGAAACAACTTGAGGATTGTTTTCTGTGGGTTCCAACAGTAAAGACTGCCTCTTCCCAGGAGTGTTGGGCAGTCACTGTGACAGTCAGTGCGTACTAGGGGCATAAACAAGGGTTGTTCAGAAGATGGACCAGAATATTCTCTTGTCTTCTAAAAATATGTGTTCAGCTAAAGAGTTTAGTATTTTTAAACCACAAAAATAGAACTAAGTTATATATATTTTGACTTTTTGTAACAGATTACAGAAAGCCAGGCACACACACTGGAAGATGAAGTTGCAGAGGTTTTACAAAAATTGATCTCTAAGGAAGCCAATAATTATGAAGAGGAACTCAATAAACCAACAAGCAAGACTGAGAGTCACACTGGGAAAATACCAGAGAAAGTGGTAAGTATATGCAAATACATATGCATCAATTATGTATGTGTGTATACGCATGTGCATGGATGTGTGTACTTGCATTTGTATATAATTAATACAGTTTAGTTCAGTCGCTCAGTCGTGTCCAACTCTGCAACCCCATGAATCGCAGCACGCCAGGCCTCCCTGTCCATCACCAACTCCCAGAGTTCACCCAAACTCATATGCATCGAGTCGGTGATGCCATCCAGCCATCTCATCCTCTGTTGTCCCCTTCTCCTCCTGCCCCCAATCCCTCCCAGCATCAGAGTCTTTTCCAATGAGTCAACTCTTCACATGAGGTGGCCAAAGTACTGGAGTTTCAGCTTTAGCATCATTCCTTCCAAAGAATACCCAGGACTGATCTCCTTTAGGATGGACTGGTTGGATCTCCTTGCAGTCCAAGGGACTCTCAAGAGTCTTCTCCAACACCACAGTTCAAAAGCAGCAAGTCTTCAGCGCTCAGCTTTCTTCACAGTCCAACTCTCACATCCATACATGACTACTGGAAAAACCATAGCCTTGACTAGACGGACCTTTGTTGGCAAAATAACGTCTCTTCTTTTGAATATGCTATCTAGGTTGGTCATAACTTTTCTTCCAAGGAGTAAGCGTCTTTTAATTTCATGGCTGCAGTCACCATCTGCAGTGATTTTGGAGCCCATCTTATATTATTTAGTAAAGATTATGTCTTATACTCCAGAGTAAAATAACACATATTATGTGAAATGGTTATCTCACATACAATTCATATAATCCCAGTGCACTGGATTCAAATGTTTCACAACTCTTGGTATCCAACTTCTGTTCACAGTGGATGTCATCATTTGCCCTCAACACCCCCCTCAAAAAAAACCTGGATTGATTTGATATTTTTCCACACCAGCTTTTTTTTTAACTTTTTATTTTGTATTACGGTATAGCCAATTAACAATGTGATACTTTCAAGTGGGCAGCAAAGGGACTGCCATACATATAACTTGTATCTATTTTCCCCCAAACTCGGCTTCCAACCAGGCTGCCATATAACACTGAGCAGAGTTATCTGTGCTATATGGTAGGTGCTCATTGGTTATCCATTTTAAATACAGCAGTCCTCACCAACTTTTCTATTCCGCAGAGCTAGTTGCCTCATACTGCCTCTCCATCCACCCTGTGCCCTTCCACCCGCCGCTTCCTCTTTCCATTGACTCAGGGGTCTGTGTCATCCTTTACTGAGACTTGTCATTCCGTCATCTTTCATCTCCCTGGACTCCTTACCTCTTCATCTTTTCTTTGGCCTTAGCCAAGCTTCTAAAATCATTCACTCCTCCTTGAATTCTTTTAAACTTCTGTTTGGAGCCAACCATAGGGGGTATAAGAGAATATCAAACTCCTCACCTCTCCTTTCATTTTCTTTACCAGAGTGCCCACACCCCATGACTCCTCATCCCCTTCAACACCCTATCACAGACACAAGGGAAAAGTGGCTTATAGACTTATGGTCCTGTTTTAGGGGAGGCTAGAGAACAGAAATTGGTATGAATTGTTCTGTTTTTACTAGGTAGGTTAAAAGCTCTCCTTTTTTCTCCCTACTTCCAATCTCCACCATCTGTCATCTTTTATAACAGCTTTAGAAGATCCACCTACCATAAAAAATTTTCTAGACTTATCACATAACTCATGGCTTTCACTCAAGCATACCAGTCTGAAGTAAAACTGACATATCAATTTTCTTCCTTCACTCCCATTTTGTACTCCTTACTTCTCATCTCTAAAATCTCCTTATGCATTAATGAAAACAAAATTATTCTTCCAATAAATATTTATTGAGATACCACCTATGTACCAAACACTGGGGATACAATGCTCATTTAGAAAGGTATAATCCCTGTTTTCATGAAGCTTAAAGTCTAAAGGAAAAGGTAGATGGTCTTCAAATAGTCATGTATTTTAATTGCAACTGTATTAAATGCTCTGAGAAAAGAAACATGGTTCTGTAAAACCTCATAAAAAAGGAACCTGTCTTGGACTTAGGTTGGGGAGGCTTCCTGGAGGAGGTGACTTGAGCCAAAAACTGAAGTTAGGCATTAACTAAACTGAATAGGAATTAACAAGAGCAGGACTTGTTAATAACTGAATAGGAGTTAACTTGTGAACATGAAAGGCAACAAATAGAAGGATGTGTGGAGTACCCAAATGACTGAAACCAGACAGTGTAGCTACTGCATATTTTTTAAAAAGATAAGCTTGGCTACAACGTGGAAAAGGCAGGGATGGAAATACACTGGAAGGTAGTTGTGTACCAGTTAGAAGGGAAGAAGTCAAGGTAGCTTAGACTAGAGTAGGACAGTGAAGAAAGAAATGTACACATTTGGGATAAACTTAGAAAGTGTGGCCAGTAAGGCTCCTGATGGATCAAATGTAGGGAAATGAAGAGAAAGAGGCAAGCAAAGCTCTTACATTTCTGTCTAGTTCACTAAGTGGAGAATGGATCATTAAGATAGGGAACGTTGTCTACACATCAGGTCTGGGAAAATATCCTGTGTACCCTGCCAGACAGGCCTTAAAATGTCACCCAGAAATCCCTAAGGTATGACACTCTGCTAGTATCAGACATTGTGACAGGCTTTCCTGTATCTTGGCATCATCCCTTTTGGTAGATTCTAAAACTCAAAGTTCCTTTCCTTAGTGAAAGGCAATTTTATGAAAAAACACTCATGAGTATTGGTAAAGGGAAAGCTGGCCAGAACAGGAACCTGCCTATTCTCCCTGGAGCAGGATTCAGGGTCTTCAGGTAAAGCACCTGTCTCTAAATCTCAGTGCCCTTCCCATGTGACTTGATGCCCACATTCCTGGAAAAGAGTTTGATCTTGTGAAGGAAGAGGTGTTTGTGCACTTTAAAATTCAACAGCATCACAGACAAGTATCCATTAGTTCTAACAAAATGTTTATTTTGTGCTTATTTCTGCTCCTCTCCCTGCAACTGGAGACTCCAATGGCAGCAATTCAGAATGCTTTTAGTAACGGAGAAAATGATGAAACAGTATCTAACACTTTAACCTTGACAAATGGCTTGGAAAGGAGAACCAAAACCTACAGTGAAGACAACTTTGAGGAACTCCAGTATTTCCCAAACTTCTATGCACTACTGAAAAGTATTGATTCAGGTAAACATTATTTTCTGCTCACGTGAAACAGAAACAGTAATTCCAGGAAATGTGTGGGTGGGATTTTTTTCTTCCTGTTTTCAGTTTCTAAATTCAACCGTCAATGGCATATATTATGGCCTTGGGGGAAATGGTTCTCATTGATTTTTTTCCAAAAGAAGTGTACTAGTCATGGAAATATTTAGGAAAGGATAATCAGGAAAGGTGGGATTTCTGGATAATTTAATCTTCATGTTAACAGAGGGTTCATTTATTTGTTCAATAAACAGGTATTGAACACATGTTGTGTTTCTGGTATTGGAGAGAACCTTGTACCCATGTAGGGATGAATCAGAGCACATTCCCAGCCTGACCCAGTTCAGCCAAAGCTTTTATTGCAAATCTCTTTAAGGTTTTATTTTCCTCCTTCAGTAGAACAGTATATGGAACATAGTTTATTATTTTTAAATGATATAGAATTTTGCTTTTTAAATATTTTCAACTTGTCTTCAAATGAATTGAAGTGAACTAAACATTGGACTAATAAAGATCAGGAGCTCAAAACACACTTGGGAAATGATTTGCTTTTCTAAAAAATGAAATCTTTAATGTAGTGTTCTCTTTTCTAAGTGCTCCAAAACGAGTTGACTGAAGATTTCAGTTCATGTTTATTTTTGGTTAATCTGCAAGGAGGATAATAATGTGCCAATTTTCTGTTGTTGTTATTGTCTAGATAGATGCCCTGTACTGACTTATGGCTTTTCTTCCTCCTGTTTAAAGATTCATCCCCAGACTGAACATTTGTAATAAAGATTTCTATAATTGTAACATATTTTCCCAAGAAGTGACCTTAGAGTGAGCTTTCATTTCTGGAGAACATCCTTTTGTCCTTCAGTCCCAGACATTGACCAGATGGCACCCAGCCCCCCTGCTGGTGTCTGCAGGGCTTATGCATCTTGAGGGTCCATTCTGAGCCATCTTGCCCTACTGGTTGGCAGATACCCAGCTCAGAACCTCTGTCATCTTGGTGAGTCACTTCTTGTCAGTGAAGTGCATCAGCATGATACTAAATATTTTTATGGATATGACCTTGAGAAAATAATGTGACTGCTGAAGTTATCATTCACCTGCACTTCCCAGGACTTCTCTCCTCCATCTCTTCTCCCACCTTCCTCTCTCCCAAGTTTGTGACTTTTATATGATATTTTTCAGATTCCATCATATGGATTATTTTTTTTATTTTATGTGCTTTAATCTTTTCAGTTTCCTTGACCCCATTGCTTCTTGCCCTTATTTTTATTAGCTTTTAATTTAAATACTTATACCCATCTATTTCACTCAAGGTCTGAACCAATTGAGAAATAATGAAACAGAAAATGGAAGTATCTTCAATACTGATACAGACTAGGTTGTAGAATGTAGCTTAGTGTGAGAACCAGCAGTGGGCTTGCCTATTCCCTACCCCTCAGTCTACCTCTCAGAACAGCTCTAGTCCTAGAATAGTTGGAGTTTATAAACCAGGCCTATTTTCCAGGTCCCTGCCTTCCACTGTTGCAAAGCAGTGGAAAGAAGATTCCAAATGCCCATCAGTCAAGAAATGTAGACTAATGTCTGTTGGCTACCAGCCCCATCTGTGAGAAGGCTGAAAAGTTGCGGGAAAGGCTAGAAGAAGTAGTAGAGAAAATCTTTCATGGCAGCAAAAAGAGTAGGGATGCTGTCCTCTAGCAACATAGGTTTTCTTTTCTTAAAAAATGGAAATAGATTTTTTTTCCTGATTTTAGAATTAATACAGCCACTGAACTACTATAGAATCACTGGTCACCGTCTTCTATCAAGATACAAAACAGTATGTCAAATATGAAGTTTCCGAGAAACAGCTAACAGTGGTTAATCTATAGGAAGTTAATCTATAGTCGTTTGCGCATAGGAAGTAAGCACTGGGGCAGGGGGAAGAAGAGAATATTGTGTTCACTTTTTACTTCTGTACCATTGGAATATTTTCATGATTTGTGTATATTCTTTGAAATGAAATCGAGGTTGAAAGCAATATATACTCCTGTTAAAAAATCAACCTTGAATTTAAAAACTAAACGTACATGTGTGTTCCTATTTCAAATATTAAGCTTGATTAATGAAAAGAGGTCATTCTTGCCCTCAAAAACATATGAGTAGAGAAGGGTTATTGGGTCACCAATCTTCTAACTTTCCTTTGAGTTTCTATTATTCCTGGTTGCAAACGATATCATCTACTCTATCAGTAAAATATTCTAGATTATGGTAAACCTCTTTGGAAAAGTTATAATTACTCATTTGTGAAAAAATTAAGTATATCAGTACATTGTCCTATATTCCCAGTCAAGACGTGGGCTTTTCATAAATATATTTTAGGTATAAATGGGTTAGCTATAAATGTAGGGAGAACTATTTCAATAAGATGCTGTACTTCATAAATTAACATTAAAAGATGAAACTATATGCCACCATTTAAAAAAAAATTATTTTGTCCTTTTATATAGAAAAAGAGGCAAAAGAGAAAGAAACCTTGATTACTATCATGAAAACCTTGATTGACTTTGTGAAGATGATGGTAAAATATGGCACCATATCTCCAGAGGAAGGTGTTTCCTATCTTGGTGAGAGTCCTATCTCTTTTGTTTTCACAGTGACTAGTTTTCATTGTCCAAAATGAATGAGAGATTTGGGAATAATTATTTTACTAACTTGATCATTTATATCAAAATAGCCTGACTCATTTGGGTTACCAGAATTGCCCAGCTTGACAATGTATACAAATAAAATTAACCTGACATTTTCAATTCTTTATAGATCCAGTTCAACAACAAACATTTCACCTCTGTTATATTCTGTTTTACTAACATTTTCTAATCATTTTCTCAGGGATAAAACTAAAATTTGTCTTTCTTTTTTCAATTGTGTTCACATGGTTGGGAGTAAGCGTCTTGATTTTAACCAGTGGGGTCTGTGTGTGGTGAGCACTGGCCTGGGCAGCAGCAGCTCTGCCTCCTGCTCCCAGCTCTGCCTCCGACCACGTCTGTCATGCCCAGGAGAGCATCCATCTTTCTGGACCTCACTCTTCTGTGAGATCAAAGACTCGGTTACCTATATCAGGAGCTGATAAACTATTGCTCATGGGCCCAGTCTGTCCCATGACCGATTTTTGTATAGCACACAAACTAAAAATAGCTTTTACATTTTTTTAATGGTTGAAAAAAAGTCAAAAGAAGAATAGTATTTTGTGACATGAGAAAACTAAATAAAATTCAGACTTCAGCATCTGTAAATAAAGTTTTACTGGAACAGCCATGTTCCTGTTTAAGTGTTGACCATAGGTGCTTTTGTGCTACAGAGACAGTTGAGTAGTTGAGACTGTGTTGCCCACAAAATAAAAAATATTTACTCTTTGGCCCTTTATAGAAAATGTTTGTCAACCCTTGATTCCTTGAACTTTATAGATAAGCTGAAACAATCTTTGATTCTGCATTCAGGTTGTTAAAAGAAGAAAAGCCTTTTGTTTTCCTGCTTTGGTTTAGTTAATTAACAAATACCATTCATCTTAGATGTCCTTTGGGCAAGATGAACTCAGGACCCCTTACTCTGATCACTGACTGGGGAGAGAGAATTAAATGGAAGAGAAAATATCGTAGGACAGAGTAATCCAGAGTTATTCTGTATAAATGCCATTTTTTTTCTACATTAAAACTAGTTTTACTCTTTTTTCTGATTATAAAAGAATATGTTTATCTTTAAAAATAGTCAATGCAGAAAGATGTTAAAAAGAGTGAGAAATCACTCATAATACTAGCATCCAGGTAACATTCTGATTTATATCCTTCTAGATATTTTTCTGTATGTGTGTACACACATACATACCTATGTCATTTTTGTCTTTTATTTGTTTTAATGGGCTCAAGTTACACACCATGCTTTGTGGCCTACTTTACCCACTTAATAGTAGATCAAAAACATTGTTCCAAATCAATCACTGTTTCATGTTAATAGTTGGTGACTCAGAAATTTCACACTTAAGTCATTTATCCTATGAAAATAAACTAGATCTGCCACAAAGTCTTGTGTGCAAGCAAGCCAGGTATTTCTTTTTTTTTTTCTTTCAGTTTTTAAGATTTTATTTTTTCTTGAAAGTTGTAAACACTGAACTACAATTTCACAAATTAGCAAGAACACTGATTCTTACCCTTTAAGAGTATAATTAAAACAAATGAAGCATTTTTTTAAATTGGGGTTTAGTTGCTTTATAATGTTGTGTTGGTTTTTACTGTACAGTGAAATGAATCAGCTTTATGTACACATGTATTCCCTCCCCCACCCTGGACCTTGTTTTTTATTTTTATTCCACTATTATTTAAAGGTATGCTATTCCATGTGATAGTCACATATTGCTCTTTAAATTAACAATAATTAAAACTAAGCGAAATTTAAAATCTAGTTTCTCATTTGCTCTAGACACATTTGAAGGCCACAGATAGCTTGTGGCTGCCGTATCGAATAGCACAGAAATGAGTATTTCCATCATTGCAGAAAGTTCTATTGGACAGCACTGGCTTATGGAAACAAAACAATGGAAATATTCTTGCTACCCCATAAGAGGAGACTATCTAAATTATTTATTCTTACTTAGACTAAATTTTGTTTTTAATGTTTCTGTGGTTAATAATTGTATGTTTATAAATAATAAATATGATTTAGAAAGACTAAGGAAATAGGGAAATGTCCATGATATACTGTTGGATGCTTAAAGCCATTTAGAACATAACCTTAATTTTGGTGTTTAAAAATAGATATACTGGGAGGGGATTTATGTATACCTATGGCTGATTCATGTTGATGTCTGACAGAAAATAACAAAATTCTGTAAAGCAATTATCCTTCAATAAAAAATAAATAAATGTTTAAAAATGGGCATATATACATAAAGTTAGAAAGAAATATATCTGAGCAAAATAAGTGTTATTTTTTTCTTTATAATTTTCTTATCATTTTCATGTATAACTTTTACAATCAGAAAATGAGTTGTATGTAAAGAATTTTCTGTACAAGCATGTTGGCTTTTGACTTCCACTGCCATGGAGATATACTCTCAGACCCCTGAGAGCTCAGATGCAGCATGGGTAGAAGGGAGAGAAGTAAGTAACCTCTTCTCCTCCATCTCAGCATGTGACAACGATCAGTGGTCTACACTTCTGTTCTGGTCCTAACAGTACGTGGTGACTACAAAGGTTGCCAGCTGTGGTTGCTATTTCAGAAAAGAAAGCAGAAGGCATCACACAATAGAATATACTGATTTTCATTTCAAAAAGGGATGGAGTAGGGTAGGAGAAAGAATTTTCTTGAGGCGAAGTAACACAAATAATGGAATCTTTGTAGACTAATTGTAAAGAAATGCTTGTTTGCACATAGCCCTGTCCTACCAGTGAGATGGATATCTTACTGGTTAAATAAACTGAAAACCAAGAGTATGCATTCAAATTCACTACTGCCTTGAAGTGCTCAGAGTCTAGATTTCTATGTGGTAACACCTACAAGATGTTACTCTAAAGAGCAGAATTAGGACAAAGACAAGAAATACAGATTTTGGCTTAATATGAGTAGAGAAATTCTCACCCTTAAGACACTTAACATGATGGAGGTCTTAGCTAACTCTTGGGAGTAATCATTTTGCAGAATATAAGTGTATCACTTCAACATGTTGTATACCTTAAACTTACACAGTGCTCTATCTTAATGAAAATAAAAAATTTAAGACCAACAATAGAACTAGCTGCCTCATAGTGAGGGCCCTGAGTGACAGAAATCCAACTGTTTGGCTTATGCAAAAAGGGAATCTATTTCCTTATGTAACCAAAAAGTCCAAAGGTGGGGGTAGTCTAGCTTCATGTTTGTGAAGCCCACCAAAATGTGAGAATCCATTTCTTCTCCATCTCACTGACTCTTTGAATATTGATTCATTCCACATAAGCAACTCCATTATGAAACAAGATGGCTGGCACAGCCTCAAGCTCACATCTTCATGGTATACCAATCCTCATGGAAAGAGAGCATCTTTCTCCTAGCATTGCATCTCACTGGCCTGGCTAGAGTCATCTGCTTCTCCTTGAACTATAGCCCAAGGGTTGGGGGAGGCAGACCTGGGTTATTCACGGATTGTAGCTCACCAGGCTCGTCTGTCCATGGATTTCTCCAGGCAAGAATACTGGAGTGGGTAGCCATCCCCTTCTCCAGGGAATCTTCCCAAGCCAAGGATTGCACTGGGGTCTGGGCTTTCCTGGTGGCTCAGCTGGTAAAGTATCCTCCTGCAATGCAGGAGACCTGGGTTTGATCCCTGGGTTGGGAAGATCCCTTGGAGAAGGGAAAGGCTACCCACTCCAGTACTCTGGCCTGGAGAATTCCATGGACTGTATAGTCCATGGGGTTGCAAAGAGTCGGACACGACTGAGCGATTTTCACTTTCTCCCACATTGCAGGTAGATTCCTTACCATCTGAGCCACCGGGGAAGCCCATTCAGCCACCACTGGAGCCAAATATGCTGAGAGGGGGAGAGGTGTGGGCTTTCCAAAGGAAAATCAAGATGTAGTTACCAGGAGGCATTGAGTAGACCCAAACCACAGGTGTTCATTATAGTCCCCAACGCTGGATGTGTTCTAGCACTGGCCAGAAATGTGGAAGAGACTTCTGCAACTAACTGACTAGGATGCTGAACTTGAGAACCTCTAATTGTATGCCTTTCAATCCTGAGCGTCAGTGATTTCTAGAAATATAATCCGTATCATCTTACTAGCGGTGTTTTGCTTTTTTGTTTCATTTTGATTTTGGGTGCACTGGGTTTTGCTTTGTGCAGGCTTTCTCTGGTTGTGATGAGAAGGGCTGCTCTTCACTGTGGTGTGTGGGCCTCTCACTGTGCTGGCTTCTGTTGTTGCAAAGCACAGGCTCTAGACACAAGAGCTCAGTAGCTGTGGTGTGTGGGCTTAGTTGCTCCTCGCATGTGGAATCTTCCTGGATCAGGGATTGAACCTGTGTCCCTTGTATTGGCAGGCTGATTCTTATCCACTGTACCACCAGAGACGTCAACTAGCATTGTTAATATTGTGGAATTGCTATTGTGATATTTTGGGTGAGATTTCAACATTTTTAGTAGAATTTTAAAATCATCTTTGAAGACATAACACTTTAATTCTTCTCCTCCCCCTTCCAGAAAACCTGGATGAAACAATTGCTCTTCAGACCAAGAATAAACTAGAAAAAAACGTTACTGACAATAAGAGCAAACTTTTCCCAGGTATGATTTTACTATTTATTTTCCAGCTTTTAGCAAAATAACCCTTTTGAGGGGTGAATCATAAACATCAGTAAATATTGGTAAAGAATTACAGATTTCAAAAAGTTTGAACACCTGGAATCCAACCATAAGATTAAGTAGCTATAACCTTGGCCAGTTTCACTACAGAATCTGATCCCCAGAAGCACTAAAAAGAAATGAAGGCTTTACTGAAGATTTTTAGGTGGTGGTTTGTGGATAAAGATGAGAACTGTGTCACAGGTTAAACAATCCTTTCTAAAATTCTCCTTTAGGTATCTTTTTCTCTGCCCAGATCACCATCACCCAGACCACTGTCCCAGACCCTCTGTCCCCTCTCTGCTGTCCCCGTCCATGCTGTCCCCTTCTCTCTCCTCTGAGACAGTTTGTGCCCCATGTGGTATGACTTATGCCCTTGTCTCGGTTTCTTCACCCCTGCATCTCCACCTGTCACCCTGCTTAGCATGTCAAATGCCATGGGGTAGCCTTTCAGGGATGCAAGATGGGCAAAAAGAGAAAAGATTGCAAACTCTTATACTTGAATTTTGTGTCCCTACCACAGAGATTATGTACATATATTTGATAGAGTACATACCACTTTAAAATGATGTTTTCAAGCAATTTTTAGTAACCTGGAAACATTGTTCCATAATGATGCTAATAACAAAAGCAAGGAACAAAACTGTACTACTAGGGAAAAATTATGCATAAAAAATATATATATACACACACTACCCCACAAAACTAGTAGTGACTATTTTACAAAATGAGACAATAACTGATTTCTTTTTTCCTATTTTTCTGTAGTAATAAACCTTTTATTGAAAAAAAAGCTTATCATTAGACTGCTGATATTCCCTAGTTTACTGACCATAGCAATGCACTACAGTTGTTTTCAAGGGGTTACTTACTTCATGGTTTGATTCTTTAATTCAATATAGCATTTTTAGAAAGAAATATAGGGATTTTTTGGCCATGTTGTGTGACCAAATTGTGGCAATACTAATTCCTCAACTAGAGATCAAATCTTTGTCCCCTGCAGTGGAAGCAGAGGGTCTTACCCATTAGATCACCAGGGAAATCCCAGAAATAATTATTTTAAGTGAGAAATGAGCAAGGATTATTATTGACAGCAAGGATCCAACTCTCTTCTTTGTGTTAGGGTGACCAGGGGTAAGGAACTGTGAAGAAAGAGGCAGGAGAGAAGTCCAGCCACAGCCCCAAACCCTTATGTGTTATTCGAACAGAGTGTTCTTCAAAAATAACATTGAGGAGATGAGGCAACTACAGTTATTTTCATTTGAAATCAAGACTCAATACTTTGGAAACTGACATATCTCACTTGAATATCTTTGTTGATTAAAATACGGAGAATAACACAGTGTGGTAGAATGAAAAAAACAGAACCAGAATCCAGAAAACTGGGAGTGGGGGAGTTGGCCCAGCTCTTCCGCCAGCTCAGTGACTCAGCACATCCCTTCTGCACATCTCTCCCCTCTTTGGGCCTCAGTTTCCTCTTCTGTCAAATGGGGAGGGGGAGGAGTCAGACAAGGTAATCAGTAAGATCCTTCCAGCTCAAAAAACGGTCTGACCTCAACCTATACTTTTTCAATAAAATTTATTTCTACACTGGGAATTAATACATGAAATAGGGTTATAACAGTGTACAATCTGATTACAGTGCCATCAGAGAAGAGTCATGAAGAAACAGACAGTACCAAGGAAGAAGCTGCTAAGATGGAAAAGGAGTATGGAACCTTGAAGGATTCCACAAAAGATGATGACTCCAACCCAAGAGGAAAGACAGATGAGCCCAAAGGTATGAAATTGACAGCTCTATGTTGACAATTAAATTGGGGAAGCAAAAACTTTCACTTGAAGTTTGATCCGAAAGGCAAAGTCCCACCAAATCTGAGAAATTAGAACCATCTGTATAGAAAAGATTCAGCATGTGGTACTTTATTTGAATAGAAATCTTTTTTAATGGCTTTGAGTCTTCTGGGATGGCAAATTGGTTTCATCTTTTGATGGTCTTTAGTGTCCAGCGGGCTTCTGTGCTTGGGGAGAAACATTCATGACCATTTGTGCATTGCTTAATGTCTAGTTTCTGAACTTATAAATTAAGCAATTTTTATTTAAACATAATTGATACTCCTCTAAACAGTCATATACTACTTATTCAACAAAGTCATCAAAATTTATGGATTTAACAAAGGAGATTTGCTTAATCATTTATAGTGATTGTAACCTGAAACTTTCAAAAACTTGATTAAAAATAAATCAAATATATCAAATTTCCTTAAATAACCTAAATACTTTTAAAAAGAGGAAAAAAAGCACTACACTAAACTAGCTCAGTAATTATAAAACCTGTTTTTATCCTTATTCTTGCACATTCCTGGGGTTCAGTTTTTACGCAGCTCTCGTAAGTCTATATAATCTTCCTAGGTTTTGAGACACATTACCCTATCCTCAAAGAAAGATACTCTGTTAAATTGCAAGTTCAAAATCATTAACCCTCAGATTTCAGGTCATCGTGGGATCTGGATGCATAGTCCAGTGTTTTGAGCCCCTTTAATTACAAAGTGTGCTGGTTATATCATGGAAAATTTATATCTGTTTCTCAGATATTCTTTTTCTGAAACTCAGTGAGTGTCTTTACCAGAAGTTGTGAACAGATGGCTTAAACCTTTTTTTTGTCATTATGATATATTGAACTCTTTAGTATAATTGGAACCTTATTTATATCTTATCTGTATCCTATTAGTAGGGTCATCTAGAGGTTTCATTCCCTGGAAGCTGAGGGAGTGGATCATTGCTCTGTTGGGGGAGAAGGTAGCAAGTATGACATTCAACTATTTTATCATCTGGAAACACATCACTGGGGTCCTTTTTCATTGTTTAGTACATATAATCTTTAGTGGCAATGAACTGACAGACTGCTTATTTCTTGCTGTAATGTAAGGCCACAAAAGCTGATCATGTTCATGATATAGCTGTTTTTTTAAAAAAAAAAACTTCTTATTTTGTTTTGGGATATAGGCAGTTAGCAATGTTGTGATCCTTTCAAGTGAATAGTGAAGGGACTTAGTCATACATATTTGTTGTTCAGTCACTAATTTGTGTCCTACTCTTTGTGACCCGTGGACTGCAGCACTCCAGGCTTTCCTGTCCTTCACTAACTCCCAGAGTTTGCTCAAACTCATGTCCATTAAGTCAGTGATGCCATCCAACCACCTCCTAGCTCTTAATTTTGAAGAGACTGACCCACATGCAAGTTCCCAATCTTTCCTGCTCAAACAGATAGAAACAGGTTCACATTCATACTTGTTAATAGACCCATGCTTAAAATGTCTGTGTATTAAGTAGAAAAGAAACTAGCTATTTCTTTCTTACCTTGTAACTTAATTAACAGCAATAAAAGTACAAACTATCTTTCTTATATTAAGAGATTAAAAGATTATACTACTTTCTTTGTTAGCGTCCATACGTGCATGCCGAGTCTCTTCAGTCGTGTCCGACTCTTGAGACCCTATGGACTGTAGCCCCCCAGTCTCCTCTTTGTTAATATTTTATATTAAGATTTTCCATTTTTGTAAGTTGTTCCAGTTGATAATAATGGTGATGATGATGATTTTTCTGTTTAAATTGGTGTAGCTTAGGAAGTAGGAACCCTGCCTCCAAGTTCCTCCTTTGTCCCTTTGTACCCAGTGGTTTTTAAAACATCTATGCTCTCTAGCAACAAAAGGCTTTTTAAAAGAAAAATTGAAGTATAGTAATTTACAATGCTGTGTTAGTTTTAGGTGTATAGCAAAATATGTATGTATATTCTTTTCAGATTCTTTTCCATTATAGGTTATTGTAAGACAATGACTATAGTTCCCTATGATATACAGTAGGTATGTATTGTTTATTTATACATATTAATAGTAGTGGGGGCTTCCCTGATGGCTCAGTGGTAAAGAATCTACCTGCCAATGCAGGAGACTTGGGTTTGATCCCTGGGTCAGGAAGATCCCCTGGAGAAGGAAATGGCAACCCACTCCAATGTTCTTGCCTGGAAATCCCATTGGGCAGAGGAGCCTGATGGGCTACAGTCCATGAGGTCACAGAGAGTCAGACATAACTGACTAAACAGCAACAGCAACAAATATAGTAGTGCGTATCTGTTAACCACGAATTCCTAACAGGCTATTCTAGACCCACTCTGAAGCTTCCTACCCCAAGACGTGAAATCAATTCTTCAAAGAATTCTGGTTCCTTTATACAGAAAATATAGAAAATTAAACCTAAGTTATACAGGTTCAAATGAGTGGTGATGTTGGCCAAGGGTACTGCTTGTATTTCAGTTGCTGGGACTTTTTGAGACAGGGCCAAAAAAGAACTTTTTCTTAATATATGAAGTTCATGTTGATCTTTCCTATCTCATGAAGTTTTAGATCATTATACCTTTCTTCTCTCTAGGCTGGATTCCGTAGACCATCACAAGTTTCCTCTACATTGCCATAGCTGACATGTCCACTCTCATTGTTTGGTAATAGCCTATGTTGGGAAAGGTGATGAGGCTGCATCTGGACTCAGGAGGAAAGAATGTTGCAATGACTGATTAATTACCAGTGTTTGTCATGGGCATGGAAAAGGGGGATTGCTAATATATGTGTCACATTTGGTGAGCAGGCATGCTGCCTTGATACTTCCACTCAACCATAGGCCCACTTTGGATGAGTGGTAAACTTTTTTAAATAGTTTTTTAATTTGCCATCCTAGCAATTTTTTTTTTTTTGAGGAAATAGAAAGATGGCTTTAATTGTCAGCCAGGGAAAGGGAGAACACAGTAGGCTCATACCTCAAGAACTGTGCCCCTGCTTCATGAGGGGCCTCAGGGATCATATAGAGGGAGCTTGCAATCAGGCGTAGGAGTAAAGAACAAAAAAAACAGTCATAGGCTGGCATCTAGTAGCCTGGCCAGCCTAGCATTTTTAAGTATACAGTTCAGTGGCATTAAGTTCATTCATATTGCTGTGCTATGATCACGACATCCATTTCCAGAACTCTTTTCATCTTGCAAAACTGAAATTCTAGACTCATTGAATAGTAACTCCCCGTTCCCTCTGCCTCTCCAGCCCCTGGCAACCACTGCTCTACGTTCTGTTTCAATGAGTTTGACTACGGTAGGTACTTCAGATCAGTGGACTCAGGCTGTGTTTGTTCTTTTGCCACCAGCTTATTTCACTTAACACAATGTTCTCAAGCTTCATCTGTGTTGTTTTATCAGGCTAATATTTCACTGAAGGTATATACTACACTTTATCCATCTGTTTGCGGACACTTGTGTTGCTTCCACCTTTTGGCCATTGTAAACAATGCACTGATGGGTATACAAATATCGCAAGACTCAAAAACCTTTAATTTGGGCAGGGGGAATATTCCTAAAAGTGGAATTATTAAGTCATATGCTTTGCTGGTGGCTCAGACAGTGAAGAATCTGCCTGCAATGCAGGAGACCCTAGTTCTATCCCTGGGTTGGGAAGAACTCCTGGAGAAGGCAATGGCTACCCACTCCAGTGTTCTTGCCTGGAGAATTCCATGGAGAGACGAGCCTGATAAGTTATAAGTCCATGGGGTTGCAAAGAGTCAGAAATAACTGAGCATACATATAATTCTATTTTTAATTTTTTGAGAAACCACTATTTTCCATAGTGGTTTCATCCTTTTACGTTCCCACCAAAAGTGTGTAAAGGTTTCAATTTCACCACATCCTCACCAACACTTTTATTTTCTGGGTTTGTTTGTTTGGTTTTTGTGGTAGCCATCCTAATGGATGAGTGGTGAACTTCTGAAAGATAGCTAACCAGGAAAAGGTCCTGTGGCCTGAGCTAGACAGCTAGGAATTGGACAGCAATTCCAGCTCAGTGTGCCTGAATCATCTCCTCTGGGAGCAACCCACGTGTGATGATGGTCCTTCCCTAGAAGGAATCATGCTCATTGCTTAGGACAACACTTTATATTGCTGTGCAAATATCCCTAGGAATTGGTTCTCCCAGGTCTCTTTGTTTGTTTTAAGAAGTGAAGTCGCTCAGTCGTGTCTATTTGTGACCCCATGGGCTGTAGCCCACCAGGCTCCTCTGTCCATGGGATTCTCCAGGCAAGAATACTGGAGTGGGTTGCAATTTCTTTCTCCAGGGGATCTTCCCAATCCAGGGATCAAACCTGGGTCTCCTGCATTGCAGGCAGACACTTTACCCTCTGAGCCACCAGGGAAGCTCTTGTTTTAAGAAGGCATTATGTGAAAAAAAAAAAAAAAGGAATATGCAGGAGTTGATCCTTGGTAGCTCACTACTATCTTTTTAGGATGTAAGTGGAGACTAATGATGAGGTTAGATTTCTCATTAGGATTTCCATTAGGTAATAATGGGGAGAGAGAAGGTTAAAACTCATCCACTTGGTGTTGAACCCTTGTAATGGGCTCTCCTGAAATATTAAGAAAAGAGTAGGGATTCAGGGCTAAAATTAATCCCCCACCCAGCCCCCACTCCATTATTTAGAGACTTAATTTATTCATGCTATCCTCTTTACTCTGGAATAAGAAAAACTGATTCTAGTACAGTTTAGAGAACGCCAAACTGAGCTTAAGCCAAGGGCCAACATTTCTTGGAAAAAATGCAATTGATGCCCGAAAGGACATATTATGACATACATCTTTGTAGTCATCGTTGCTTTATTTGTACTTTTCTCAAAGACTACTTTTCTTCTCTGATATAAAACTCAGTGAGAAAACACCTGTTGTCTCTAGGTTGAAAAATAAAAGAATTCATGTGGGCGAAGGCAGGGTTGGCTGGATTTCCTGAGACATTTATTCAGTAAGAAACATTTATTCCAATAGCAGGCTCACTATGCTCAGAAAGATGCAGAAGGAATTTAAGGACCAATGCCTGCCTTTGAGGACACAGATAGCTCTGAAATTACCTAAGAATAGCTCTTAAGTCATATGTAGGCAAGTACAACGTGAGTCACAAGTGTATACAATAGGCTCCCTTCAGAGAGAAAGCTGGAGGACTTATAGAGCAGAACGAGAAATGAGGTAATGGCTCAGCTAAAACCACTTAAGGAAATAATTAGAAACAGGACACATTGGCAGGAATATCTTTAGGGAGTCTGTTTTGGTCTTGTGACATGGGGTGATGACTCCATCTAACCACAGCAAATATTGATTAACCATGCCAAGCATATGCTGGGGCCTGTGAAGAAAGGGAATAATACCAAAACAACAAAAATAGCATACATTTATATCACTCTTCAACTTAAAAAGAAGTTCACATGCATTTCACTTCAAGTTTAATGCAAAAAATCCTATTTAATTGCCAGTGATGGAACATAATCTATCCATCTTTATAAACAGTGTAGCCTATTCAAACTCTTGCTTTCTACAGGGACTCACACTAAGAATAGTATTTTCAGATATTGATTTCTAGTTGATGCAGTTATTTAAATGATCTGATCACTATTCCTAAATATAGGGAAATGCCAGTGAAATCAAATTTACTCCAATTTCAGCCATATCTATTAAGGTGCCTAATGTTTCAATTAAATTGCTCTCTGGGGACCAAAGAATTTTGAAAGTTTATTCCATGATCTAAGTGTGGTTCTTTTTGCCAGTTTGATGTTTACTCTTTCACTTTTGCTCTATGAGTCACTGAAAATCTTTTTTAAAAATCATCCAAGGGGCGAAATAAGCATTACCATACCCATAAACTCATTCCAGTGCTATCATTTGTCAATTTTATGACTAGATAATGGAATTAAGTTGAAAAAGATGATCTCTAAGATAACTTTTCCCTAAATATCCTATCACTCCCCTATCTTCTTTACAGAAGCCAAAAAAGAGAAAGGAGCTTATTTAATTAATAAATTGATAATACAGTCAACTAACTCATGGGGATGCTTTTATGTTTAAAGCAACATAAGAGGAGAAAATTCATGCCTTTATGCAAGCCCCAAGGCATTCTGTTAGAAAGGACCAAAAATAGTGAAGCCATCTTCTCCCAGTGAGTCAGCAAATGTGCCAGGAGCTCAGGCAGGCCGGAGACCTACCACCAACACAAGATTGTGCAGGAGAGCAAAGGAGAATTTCTCCCCATGTGTAGAAACCATGAGTCTTCTTTTCAGAATTCACTCCTGAATTTACAAATAAGTAAACCAAGGTTCTGGCTTCCCAGGTGATGCTAGTGGTAAAGAACCCACCTGTCAATACAGGAGACATAAGAGATGCAGGTTTGGCCCCCGGGTCGGGAAGATCCCCTGGTGGAAGGCATGGCAACCCAATCCAGTATTCTTGCCTGGAGAATCCCATGGACAGAGGAGCCTGGCGGGCTATAGTCCTTGAGGTCACAGAGTCGAATACGACTGAAGCGACTTAGCTGCAGCAGCAAACCGAGTTTCAGAAGATGAACTGACTCACCCAAGAGCTCATAGGCAAATGGTGATAGAGCTGGGCCTTGAACTTCTGTCCCTTGACTCCCACCACTGCTCATCCCTCCCAGCATCCCCTGCTGCATCTTGCAGGCATGTCAAGTGGCATCACTTTGCACAAACTCTTTTGTTTTGTTTTTGTTTATGCTTCAGTTTGTAGAATCTTAGTTCCCCAACTAGGGATTGAACCCAGGAATCCCCAGGATTGACCACCAGGGAATTCCCACCGAAATTTTTTAACTGAATGGCTCTGGGACCCACCTTGGCATCCATGATACCACTATCAGTTGCTTTGTTCAAGCCTGTACTTGTACAATCTTTACTGCACAGAATTTTAAGCAATATATCAAACAATTTTCACAAGCACTGTTTTTTAACATCTAATGTCTTTAGTATATCCAATATTCAGTAGGTTAAACATACTGATTTCTACAGAGCTGGGTCTTTTGTTTGCTGGTTTTTTGTTTTTATGGTTTTTTTTTTTTTTTGGAGGGGGATGTTGGCATATCACAGGAGCATGTCAGAATCAGAACAAATTCATATATATACAAGGATATTTCTCTTGCAGGGCTGAGAACCAGAACAGTCAGAAAAGCAGGGCTACATCTTGACTCTGGCCCTCTTCCCATCTGCTTCAGCATATGTTTTAAGGCTTGTGCCATATTACCTCAGCCATGAGCTATTTTTTTCCAAAGGAAGCTGAAATTAATTTGAAAATAGGCCAGCTTTCCAAAGTGGATTCTCATGGGCTTTCAGTGCACACTGTGTAAATAAAAGATCTGCTTTACAGCTCCTGAGAAGAGGAAATGTAAATAGGAACCAGCTGCTTCTCTGAGGGCAGAGAGACACCTGATTTTATTCCTGTTTTTTCCAGTGCAATAGCAAATGTAGTGGGGGGTGGGGTTGGGGTAGGGTTCAGGACGAGTGAAAATGGTTCCCAAACTTTGCCCCGCATTCAAATTGACTCAGGATTGTTAAAAAAAAAAAAAAAATCCTGATACTTAGTCCCTCCTCCAGATATTCTAATGTAATTGGTATGAGGAGTTGACCCGGGCATCAGGATTTTTAAAAGCTCTCCCAAGTGAATCCAATGTGCAACCAAGATGGAGAAACACTGCCTGTTGGTTGGCCAGTTTGGTAACGACAACAGGCACTATATCTCTAGTCTAAAGGGTGAATTTTAACCAGTTCCATTCATTAGAGGCCCCAGATTCACCCTGGTTCAGGTTCTAACCCTTACTCAGCTGTCTGCTTGGGCACATCACTTACCCTCTCTAAGCCTGAGTTTCCTCATGGGTGAAATGGGACCAATAATGCTGATTTCATAGAGCTCTGTGAAAATTAAATGCCATGTGAATGTAGTTTGTTTAGCACATTCATAGGTGTATTAAAATTGTTTCTGATGTAACTACCATTTAAATTCAGAACCACTAAATTTCAAGTCTTGTAAATAAGCAATTAATATTTTGAAGAAGGAAGGAAAGAACGCAGGGAGGGAGGAAGACCTATACAGTTTATTCTTCTTTAAAATTGTAGTCTCCCTGGTTTGGATTCCATGCTCACAAAACAATCTTCTGATTATGACTAGCTTCTATAAAGCAAGGCTTCATCCATTTACTCATTGAACAAATATTTACTGAGTGTCTATTATTATGTGTCAAGCTTTATTCTAGGCATGGGGGTATATTAATAAACAAGAACTGTTTCTAAGGGAGGAAGATAAGTAATAAACTTAATAAATTATATGATAAAAAATGATATGCATTATGGATAAAAATAAAGCAGAAAATGGGAATGAGGGTGATGGGGGGTTCCATTTTAAGTTAGGGAAACTATCCTAATCCATGTTACGATCCACAGAATAGTAGTCTTTAAAAATGTATATTTCTTTATTTGGCCTGCACCTGGTCTTAGTGGCACCATGTGGGACCTTCCATCCTCGTCATGGCATGTGGGATCTTTAGCTGCGACTTGTGGACTCTTATTTGCAGCATGTGGCAGTTCCTCGACCAGGGATTAAACCCAAGACCCCTGCTTTGGGATCTTAGAGTCTTAGCCACCAGGGAAGTCCCAAGATTACCAAACAAAAACACAAAAGAATCTGCCTTTTAATGGGTTACAGTCTAGTTTTCTTTATAGTAAATTCATTCTTTGTTGTGGGTTGATAATGTTAATATGGTGAATAAAATTATTTTTCATGTATTTCATACTTTTAAAATTCAACACCATTTTTATAGGTTCTTGGTCACTGAGCAAAAACCAACCTGACAAAATGATGCTGGGTCTCCCTATTTCCAGTTGTCTTAGGTTGGGCTCCCTTCAAAGCAGATGCTGAGAAGGGGATTTGAGGTGGAATTTTTAATTGGGAGGTGACCTCAGGAAGCTCTACTGAGGGACAGGTCTATGAGACAGGGGAGGCAAAGGAGCCGCTACAGTGTGTTAATGAGCAGACTTCAACTGTGGGCAGTGAGACTCGGACCTCTAGGGACCATGTGGAATGAGCCCAAGGAAGCTGGGGTGTGTATCTGCCAAATCTGTCCACCCTTAGCTGAGGCTCCTATATTAGTATATCTGGAAGAACGGAAGCATGAGGGTGGGGAATCAACAGTGTCTGCTACACTATGGTCAAAACTTCATATTTATATTTTACTCTAATTGAGAATTTTTAATGCAATATATAAACAGAAACTAAGCTGTGATACTCCTTTTCTCAAATAAGCTCTCCACAGGGTGTGGAGAAAAGGGAACCCTTCTACATTGTTGGTAGGAATGTAAATTGGTACAAGCACCATGGAAAACAGTTTCCGGGTTCTTTAAAAAACTAAAAATAGAACTGCCATATGATCCAGTAGTTCCAATTCTGGGCTTATATCGGAGAAAACTAATGCAAAAAGATACATGTACCCAGTGTTCATAGCAGCACTATTCACAATAGCCAAGACGTGGAAACAGCTTAAATGTCCATCAACAGATAATGAATAAAGAAGGTATGGTACATACATACAATGGAATACTACTCAGCTATGAAAAGAATGGAGTAATGCCATTTGCAGCAACACGGATGGACCTAGAGATTATCATATTAAGTGAAGTCAGGAGGAGAAAAATCAAAGGCTGTATGATATCACTTATATGGGAAAGCTAAATACGATACAAATATCTATGAAACTGAAACAGACTCACAGATATGAAAAACAGATGTAGTTGCCACTGCTGGGGGAAGGTGGGGGGAGGGTAGGGGGATGGATTGGGAGTTTGGGATTAACAGATGCAAACAATTATATATAGGAAGGATAGACAACAAGGTCCTACTGTATAGTACAGGAAACTATATTCAATATCCTGTGATAAACAGTAATGGAAAAGAATATCTATATGTATGACTTAATCACTTTGTTGCGCAGCAGAAATTAATACATTGTAAAACTATGGTTCAATAAAATAAATTTTAAAAAATTAAAAAATAAGCTCTCCATATTAGGATATGATATCACAGGTAAGATAGTGGGAAGAATGCTTAAAATTATTCAAAGAACAAGACTATTTTCACACATCCTCAAATGTTTTAGAAACTAATTACCTGATGTGCTAATGACAAGTCATTATTAACTGTTCATTAAAGCAAACCCTATGAGAAACACTAATTTGATTTTAACTCATGAAAAATAATGAAATTGCGTTCTTTAGAAATAGTCTACACTAACATTTCTTTCCTTGTTCAAAATGCCTTTTCTAACAGAATTAATACAAAATACAGAACACTGGTTTTTGGTTTTGTTTCGTTTGTTTGTTTTGTTGTTATTGTTGTTACCAAATCCAGATGTTCTTCTTACAAAAGGACAATAGACAGTGAAAATCTCTACATTCTTGGTGTTGCAATGTTATGACATCAGTTGGTGGACATTGGTCTTTCATGTGCTTTAACATTCTTAAAAGCAAAGAATTAAAATCCAGGCTTTTTCTACACAGGTAATTGAAGTGAACAGGGACTAGAAATTGTGACTCTCTTCTTTAGTTCACTTATGTCTTTTTGCAAAGGAGTTTCTTTGTGCTCCTTTGGGGACCAGTTAACATGCAACCCAGTGGGGAGGTAAGAGTGGGCTTACAAGATCAGGAAGATGCTCAGGAAGTCACTTAGGTGAATGTGGTGGAAACTGACACATCAGCAAATCTTAAGGCAATGTTACTATTCATGGACTGTAGTCAGATGTTCCCAGCTTCAAGCCTGGCTCTACTACTTACTAGCCTTGTGATCTTCAGCATGTTACTTCCTGTCTCCAAGTCTCAGTTTCTTCCTCTATTAAAATGGGGATTAAATAGGATTAGCTCAAAATGTTGTTGTGATGAGTAAAAGAGATCACGTATTTGGGAACACAAAACACAGCCACTGGTACATAGTAAGCACATAGTACAGGAAGCTCAACCAAGAGGTCTAGTTAGGAGACTAGAGGTAACAGGACTCAAAGAGGGTTCAGAACAGATGGTCCCCACACTGAGCCCTGGCAGCTATTGCTTCTGCAAAGGCCCTGGACTTTGAAGGTGTTTTTTCCTTGGGTCATCCAGTATTCTTCAAGTCACCTGATCTCTTGATGCAGACACTCTAAGCATTAGGGACTCACCTGATTAAGGAGATGGTTGACTCTTTGATACAGGACAAGGCTACATCAGTGTCCATGTCTGAATACAAGTCTTTTCTTTTAAATAAGTAGCAGGTAGCAGAAACTTAGCCAGACTAGAGTCATAATTTCAGCTCTGTTATTTCCTGTATGGCCTCAGGAAATCACTTAGCCTCTCTGAGCCTTAGTTTCCTCATCTCTAAGCTGATGATAATACCTACACACTGCAGAAGAAGTGCATCTAAAGGGTGTCACAGAGCGGATACTTCAGTGATACGCATATCCTCCTGCCACACTTAAAGCCTATCAGAGAGTTTTACATCCAGGGGAGTTTTATTAATACTACAAGGAGCTCTAAAGTTCTCTATCCAAGCCTTGAAATGAGGTCCAGGTCTCCTCTTCATCTGAGTGTTTACACACTCCCTCCCAGATTGGACAGAAGGCCTGTGTGCAGCTTATCCAAAGCCATAGACTTTGACTTATCACTTTTTTGGTGTTGAATTCTTAAGTATCTGCCACTCTGATTCAGTTCTTGACCCAATAATACACCTTAGTTTGAAAGAACCAACCTGACCGGAAATGAACCAATCTGAGACTGGTAGGAACCAACCCATCCAATGAACTGAAGCAAACTCTTCTTTGCCAAGATAAACTGTATTTATTTGTGTGTGGGGGATAATGGCCCCTTGATGTTACCAACTTGGACCTGCCTCCTGGATGCTTATCCCTGTTAGGGACGCTTTCCAACAAGTGCTCGATAAGTCCAATGTTTGTTCATGGCCTCTAACAGAAGTGTGATCTTTACAAAGAGATGCAGATGGTTTTTATGAGTGTTTAATATAGGTACTCTTAACTTTTTCAGGGAAAACAGAAGCCTATTTGGAAGCCATCAGAAAAAATATTGATTGGTTGAAGAAACACAACAAAAAGGAAAATAAAGAAGGTAAGGATTTAGTGTGGTTGTTAATTGCAAACATCACCCATTTGTCAGGAGCTCTTATTTTGTATTTTTTTATTAGCCATGCAGCTTTCAGGGTCTTAGTTTCCCAACCAGGGATCAAACCCAGGCCCCTAGCAGTGAAAGCACAGAATCCTAACCACTGGACCACTAGGGAATTCCCAGGAACTGTTATTAAAGACTCTCATAGTCAAATTAGGCTAAAGTCCCCTCTCAGCCCAAAAGACTTGGCACCACCCCTCAGATGCAAAAGGGAAGAGACCTCCATTTCTCTCAATTTTCAAATCATCCTTTCAAGCAAAAGAATTTTCTTTTCCATTTTGTTATGAAAAAATGTCAAACAGAAGCAGAGAAAATAGTATAATAAATCCCACGGACCCATCACCCGCCTTCAATAATTATCAACATTTTGTCAATCTTCTATTGTCTACCCCCTCCCCTTTTCTTGAAGTATCTTAAACATTTCCTGAGCTCCTATTGGTGCACCCTGCAGTCACAAAGGCAGTCACTCACTCACTTAAATCACAGAACCAGACTCTGTTCTGAGTGCCAGAAATGTGAAGGACGGTGAGATGCAGCACTAACCCCCACCCTGCCAAATTGCTCACACCATCAATAAAGCTCTGGCGGGCCTCGCTCAGGACTGACATGAGAAGCATGGTGGTGAAGACAGAAGAGGAGAGGGCACATCTCTTTACACTGGGAGAAAGGGCTGCAGGAAAGCCTGTGCTGGAAAGGCAAGGAAGAATTTTTGAGTGAGGAGAGATGGAGGCCGAGGGAACACTGAGCCCAAAGACATAAATGGACAAAAGGGAGTGATGCATTCTGGGAACTGGAGCCATTCATTTTTCCCAGGAGCACTGGGGTGCTCTGTTAGGAGGACCTGCAGACAGAGCCGGGGAGATGGGCAGCGGCCAAGTCAGGAAAAGGCTTGTGCACCCTGCAAAGGAGGTTAATTTTAGCCAGAGGAGACTAAATCAGGGCTTAATTAGGTTAACGACTGAGAAGTCTTTCTGGCAGCAGTGTGGTTACAGATTGAAAAAATAAAATCCCAGAAACCAGGCAAGAGATAGGAGGCAAGGATTTGGAGCAGGTAGGATGGGGCTTAAACCAAGGTGAGGCAGGGGGAGAAAGAAGAAAGGAGAAACTCCAGAGCCACATGGAGAGAGGATTCTAGTATGATTTCCAGGGGTCTAGCCAGAGTAGTTGATGCTTTTAAAATGAGAGGAGCAGGGCTTTTCAAACTTGAAAATGCATTCACGTCACCTGCCAGATCTCCTAATGCCCACAGGACCACTAAGTCAAGCTCAAGGGGCAGGACCCAGGCATCAGTATTTTTTAAGCTCTCATAATTCCAGTGTACAACTAAGCTTGAGAACTGATGAGATAGAACACAGTGGGAACAAGAGGTGTTTTCAGCACTCCTTTAGCCTGTGATCATACAAGTTGAGCAAGATGGAAATTATAATCAGGCCTTTACACATACTTTATTTCATTTGGTTCAAAATGATATGAATTAGCCAGCTGTCATTTCCATTAAAAGTCACATGAACCATATTTCAACAATCTGTCATTGATTGAAAAATGCACCATCGCTTCATGTACGAAGAAAAATTATAACATGCCATTAATAATGGCAAAGACTTTAAAATTATTTTTATAAAGCTTATCTTAGCATCAGTATAATACAGTATGTACCAAAATGCATTCAGTATGTACCAAAATTCAGTATAGATTGAATGCACCAACCATAGTATTTATGTTCTTTCTTTCACTGATTAACACATAAATCTGACTTCTGGTCATAACCGGCAACATCCTGCAATTCAATCTTTCTGTTCTAGAAATGACCAACTAGTAAAGCATGGAACTCTAGTGCTTCCATATTGGAGGCTTTATGAATAAACTTCAGAATTATAGTGTTGGGTCTGGGCTTCCTTCTGCCTCTAGCAAGTGCGGGTGACATGCATTTCACCCTTCTCAAGGCAGAAACAGTGAGCTCTTCCTCCGCTACATTTATATGTGCTCTGCCTGATCTGGGTCATCTCTCAAAGCCTGTGGAGACCCAGGTCCTAGAGCCATACAGTGGCTGGGACACTGTGAACAGGAAATCTTACCATTGGTTCTGACCTTCCTTACCCTCTGCCCTTTGCTTGACAGGGGCCTGGGGTGACCTGAATCTACTTCCCAAATTCAGGAAAGGGAGGTCCACATGATGTGACAATGAGGAGAATAATGAAATCTTAAGCAGGCTCAAAAAGAAAATCTGCACTTTTCAAAAAGCAAATAATAGCTCTTATCCTTTTTGAGTCTTAACAACCTTAAAACCTTTTTAAGTTAGCAAGGTAGCTACTCCTGGTGCACTCTAACCACCAGCTAGGGCAGAACTGGGAGCGGCTCCAACAGCCTTTCCTCTGCACCATGCTGGTCTTCCACCCCCGTTTTCACACAGTGACAGCCATGTTTATAACATCTTTACAAGAAGAGTTTTTTCCATCTTCCCTTTCAATTTATTTTTCCATTTCAAAAGAAAGCAAAATATTTTCCTGTTTGTCTATTCAACTCATCTGTTCACAGACGTTTTTGGGGAGTTTGCCTTTTCTCCCACTAAAGATACTGACCCAGAACTGGTTCTGAAAAGCCAGTGTTATTAATAATTTGAACCAGTGCCTCTTGGTGCCCTGTGAGTCAGTCAGGAAGCCACTTGTGAGGTATGCACAAGATATACACTCAGCCTGATTCTGTAACTCGTGCCTGAGAGAATGGGAAAGTCAAAACTGAAACAAAATAGAGCCTCCAAACACCTACTGAATGTCCTGCATGTGTTAGATGCTTCACATTCAGCACTTCAAGCCCATGGAATGATCAAAGCAGTGACTACAGACAGACCTGAATTCAGAACCTGATTCTATCATAACCCGAACAAATGACTTACCGCCTCTGTCCTGTCTGTTCATCTCTGAAATGGGGACACTAATACTCTCCTCGTGGGGCTTTGTGAAGAGCAGATAAGATGCGGCTGTAAAATGCTCGGTGCTGCTGGTTGTCTCTTCAGTCGTCGTGGCCGTGTTCAAACCAAAAGGAGTAAATGCCCTCCTAACCACCTCTCTCTGCGCCTCAGCTCACCTTGATATGATAAACACCTGATCCTTGTAAAGAGGTCCTTCTGGTCTGGTTTTCCTTTCATGCAGAGGCTTAAAGATGCCTGGGTGACCCAGGTTCAGCTTCTATTCAGGCTAGCTAAAGGTGGCCATGGAATGCTCAGAGCTTTTGTACCACACCCTGCACCCCCGGCCCCACCACCGTCCTTTCTCTTCCTTTTACAAACTGACAGAAGGCAGCACTTTGTTCCAGGGGCTGCCCACAGCCAAGATGAATGGCATGGCACCCAAGAAACTCAGCCTCAGGAAGCTCAGTCTGGGGGCTGTCATGAAAGACCTACATGCCCAGTCATGGGGGTCATGTGTCATTCATTTTGATGCCTCCCTAGGATGTATTCTATGTAGCTATTT
Organism: Ovis aries; assembly: GCF_016772045.2. NCBI lineage: Eukaryota > Metazoa > Chordata > Mammalia > Artiodactyla > Bovidae > Ovis > Ovis aries. The sequence continues at coordinate 56,808,983 of NC_056060.1, read as the reverse complement.
AAAATGATATTTCTGAGGAATATCAATGTTCACCGTGTAAACTGAGTGAAGGGAATTAGTTATTAATATAAGGTTAAATGTACCTTGTGATCACAATTGTGTTGAGATGTACATTGAAAAGCTAAAAGGAAACAGAACAAAATATCCACTGTGGTTATCAATGACAACAGAATCCAGGTGATTTAAATACTAATTTAGTGTTTCTATATTTTCCCTATTTTAAAACAATAAGCATATAATACTTAAAGCATCAAGGGAAGATGTGGGGTTTTTTTCCAAGCCTTCAGAAAGATGCCACCAGCAGCCTCCTTATTTGGTTGAGGATCTTTTTGTTTTTTGTGGATGGTTCAATGGTTTACATAAATTTTTTGTTTAAGTAGGACAGAGGAACCACAAAGAGGTTATGGTTTCGCTTTTCACTCCCTGCATACAATTCAAACAACATGAAAATCAAGGTAATTCTTAATATGAAAAAAAAAAGTGGGTTGTCATAGCAATGTGGGTTTACCCAGTGTAACAAGTTGAAGAAGTCAGAGCACCTGGTTCTGATCATAACTTTTACTAGCTGTGTGACCTTGAATAAGGAACTTAAGCTTTAGGGTCTTGTTACCCACAGTGTGTTTCCTGGACAGGCAGCATCAACATCTCCTGAAACCTTGTTTAAAATGCAGAATATGGTCCCCCTCCCCGGCTCAGGCCTACTGAATACAGATCTGCAAGTTCCCAAGAGCCCCAGGTGATTGATATAAACATTAAAGTTTGTGAAGCCCTGGCTTATGAACCTGTTCCCTTTCTGGTCAAATGAGGTCTATTCTCCCCACCTGAATGCCTCAAAATGTTGTGATGAAAAGCAGATGGGATAATATAATGTATATAAACATGATTTGAAGCTGCAAACTACTGCAACAATGCCAAGAACTAAAATGCCTTCCATTGTGAAAGATGGGCATGGTAACTGTGTTGCATAAAATGCTTCGCCAATAGTAATCAGTGTAATGGATTGTGCTTTCCTGATCTTTGCTCATGATACTCGAATGATATTTTCCAGATTATGACCTTTCAAAGATGAGGGACTTCATCAACCAACAAGCTGATGCTTATGTGGAGAAAGGCATCCTTGATAAAGAAGAAGCCGATGCTATTAAGCGTATTTACAGTAGCCTGTAAAAATGGGAAACGACCCAGGAGTCTTTTAACTGTTTCAGAAAATGTAGTGTAGCTTAAAACACTTCTAATTCTGTGATTAAAGTTATTTTGACCCAACGATTATTAAAGTGCTAAATTTACAGTAGTTACTCTTAAAAGTGGTGAAAACAATAGCTTTCTTGCCGTAAATACTATCTGAAAAGTAAAGTTGTATGTAAGCTGGGAGTTTGTATATAGAATTCTTATTTCTTTATAGATTTACATTTTATAACCAGATATATGTTGCTTTGGAAAAATCTGTAATGGAGTGAACTTAAAGCTGGACCCTCATTCCACTGTGTCACACATACAAATACCACCCCCCCTTGAAGAATTAGGGGGCTCTGTTTTCAAGGCATGCTGGGTACCAAAGCACCTCATAGACTATCTGTTACAAGATGTCACTTCTGTACCTCTTCCCTTTTGGGAGCTGAAATAAATTCACATTTCCTCGAAGCCTCTACAGCTTAAAATGTAGCTATCAGCTTTTTTGGCTACCCCTGCTGGCTCTTTTGGAGAAGGCAATGGCCACCCACTCCAGTACTCTTGCCTGGAAAATCCCATGGGCGGAGGAGCCTGGTAGGCTGCAGTTCATGGGGTCGCTGAGTCCGACTGAGCAACTTCACTTTCACTTTTCACTTTCATGCACTGGAGAAGGAAATTGCAACCCACTCCGCAACCCACTCCAGTGTTCTTGCCTGGAGAATCCCAGGGATGGGGAGCCTGGTGGGCTGCCGTCTATGGGGTCTCGCAGAGTCGGACACGACTGAAGTGACTCAGCAGCAGCAGCAGCTGGCTCTTTATCAGGCCCAACGGCACAAAAAGGAACCTGAAAAATAGGCATAGGATTTGCTGGATTTATTAACCATTTCTCCCCACTCTCAACATTTCCTATTAGTGGGATTTCAGAAACTGAGTTTTTCTCTTAAAAGGGATACTGAACTATGTACTCTCCAAGAAGACAAATGAGGTCATAAAATACTATATAAAGCAAGGTAAAAATTGGTAACAGACTCAAGTTATCCAAACTGAATTTGATCCAAGCCAAGGTTTCTCAACAGAGAGCAGGAGGACCAGGGAGTTGGGTAGATAGATGTGTGTTCTTGACTCTGCAACCCCATGGACTGTAGCCTGGGACTGTAGCCAGACTCCTCTGTCCATGGAACTTTCCAGACAAGAATACTGGATCAGGTTGCTATTTCCTCGTTCAGGGAATCTTCCTGACCCAGGGATGGAACCTATGTCTCTTGCATCTCCTGCATTGGTAGGCAGATTCTTTACCACTAGCACCACCTGGGAAGCTTGAAAGGGTAAATATAAAGATAAAAATGATTCCCTTCCTTTGGGGGACCATGGACACATGTATATGTATGGCTTAGCCCTTTTGCTATCCATCTGAAACTATCCCAACATTGTTAATCAGCTACATTCCAATATAAAATAAAAAGTTTTTTTTTTAATCATTCCCTTCCCTGTGAACCAAAGCTTATAGATGAGCTTTCCTGAAGGACAAGGTTAACGAATGTTAGATCCTTGCAACCCCTCTTCCTCAACCACCACCACAGACACAATCAAGAAACAACACACAGTAATGCTTCCTCCTGAAGTGTTAATGCTTTGAATTAACAAACCAAAGAATGTTTTGAAAATGTATTATTCAGTATAAATTAATTATATATTTTCTATATATTTCAGTTGAAAATCATAAAAATAACATAATGCTTTGTATATCGGCTATCTTACTTCAGATGGCTTCTGCTACCTGTCTTGAATGCCCCTACCTCATATTCAGTTTTTGGTGAGGAATGGGGGACATACAGAGAAGCTACAAATGGTGTTTTCACGGGGAGGAGACCACTGCTGCTTCTCCCCACCTTCTCTAGAGTTGCAAAAACAAAACCCACAGCCTAACACACAGAGAAACAAAACTCATGTTTTAGAAAAGCCAGTGCCCACTGGTGAATAGTGAGAAGGAACCAAAACATCTTTGCCTGAACTATACTTGCCAAAGCACAATGAGTCAGATCATTTGAATGACTCATCTTTGATAAATGACTCAATTTCACCATGACCGGTAGTCCAAAAATGCTGCTTCTACATTAGGGACAATTAACTGATTGTGACCCAAGCATTTTCTCCATTCACTTGTCTAATAGTTTACCTAAACATCTATGCAGTATTTTTAAAATAAGGTTTTACTAGGGGAGTTCATTGTAGCTTTCAGAGCACACTGACATTCATTAGCTCCTATTGATAAGACAGAAGGAGATTGTCAGTCCTGTTTTATACATGAAGAAACTGGTTCACAGAAAGGGCACTGGACATACCCAAACTCTGATGGCCAAGAAATGATAAAGCCGGGATTAGAACCCAGATTCTTGTCTCGGTTCCTCCTCCACAGTGCTTCTGTGTGCAAAGTGAAAGTGAAGTCACTCAGTCGTGTCCGACTCTTTATGACCCCATGGACTGTAGCCTATCAGGCTCCTCCATCCATGGGATTTTCCAGGCAAGAGTGCTGGAATGGGTTGCCATTTCCTTCTCCAGGGGATCTTCCTGACCCAGGAATCGAACCCGGGTCTCCTGCATTGCAGGAAGACGCTTTACCATCTGTGTGCAAGGCAGTGACCAAAGGACTCTGGTCCAGCACAGTTTGACTGGCCTCGGTGAATTCAGTTTTCAGTATCTTGAAGATGAGGTAAGAGATGTTTTTGCTAGAAATTGCTAAGAGAGACCTTAGGCAAAAATAAAATACTCAGAAAAATGTTCCTGAGATTGTGCCCTTCGTTTCCAATTTGTCTTCTGGATAGTATTTTTGGATTTGCGTCTTTTGGATTACTCTCAAATTTCATATTATCATAAAAACTCTTTAAATTAAAAATAATTCCTGGACTTTTTTTTTAAGAGGCCTTAACCTTTCCTTATATACATGACTGTTTCCCTTCCTAATTTTTTTTTCTTTTTCTTTTCTGCTTTCTCAACTCCCTCCCCATAATGCAGGTAGTAGTGGCTACAAGAAAATAGCAAAGCATGATTAAGAGATAACCATATAGCAAAAATAATAATAATGTGAGGAAAAAAATGAGCAGTTATCATGAGAAAAAGCATGAGAAAAAATTAGGGGACAAAACCCAAAACACAAGGGATTATGTACATTATGAACAAGCGAGAAATTTAAGACAAGGGCAAACAGCTGTTTTCCATTTATGCCCCTGTTCAGTTCAGTTCAGTCGTTCAGTCATTCAGTCGTGTCTGACTCTGTGACCCCTGGATGGCAGCACGCCAGGCTTCCCTGTCCATCACCAACTCCCCAAGCTTGCTCAAACTCATGTCTATTGAGTCAATGATGCCATCCAACAATCTCATCCTCTGTCATCCCCTTCTCCTCCTGCCTTCAATCTTTCCCAGCATCAGGGGCTTTTCAAATAAGTCAGTTCTTCACATCAGGTGGCCAAAGTGTTGGAGTTTCAGCTTCAGCATGAGTCCTTCCAATGAATATTCAGGACTGATCTCCTTTAGGATGGCTTGGTTGAATGTCCTTGCAGTCCAAGGGAGTCTCAAGAGTCTTCTCCAACACCACAGTTCAAAAGCATCAATTCTTCAGCACTCAGCTTTCTTTATAGTCCAACTCTCACATCCACACATGACTCCTGGAAAAACCATAGCTTTGACTAGACAGACCTTTGTTGGCAAAGTAATATCTCTGCTTTTTAATATGCTATCTAGGTTGGTCATAACTTTTCTTCCAAGGAGCAAGCATCTTTTAATTTCATGGCTGCAGTCACCATCTGCAGTGATTTTGGAGCCCCTCAAAATAAAATCTGACACTGTTTCCACTGTTTCCCCGTCCATTTGACATGAAGTGATGGGACCGGATGCCATGATCTTCGTTTTCTGAATGTTGAGCTTTAAGCCAACTTTTTCACTCTCCTCTTTCACTTTCATCAGGAGGCTCTTTAGTTCTTCACATTCTGCCATAAAGGTGGTGTCATCTGCATATCTGAGGTTATTGATAATTCTCTTGGCAATCTTGATTCCAGCTTGTGCTTCATCCAGTCCAGCATTTCTCATGATGTACTCTAAATATAAATTAAATAAGCAGGGTGACAATATACCCTGTTGGTCAGCCTTAAGGCAGCCACTGTCAGTCAGCCTTAAGGGGTGAATCTGTGCAATTCTGGTACTGCACGTTCTGTTGCAGTAACCCCCGAGGGCACTTGTTTCCATTTTCATGGAATACCTGGAGGAGCCAGATGGAAAAGAAAATGAGGAAAGAGAAAAGAGGGAGAAGGGGAAAAAGGTCCTTCCTGCTTCACAGAAAGAAAGATTAGGAGGAATAAATACAAGGACTTTTCGTGGAAGCTGAAAGATTTATTTAACCTGATTCCTGAATAGACACTGAAATAAGAAAATATTTAATTGTATGGAATATTACTCAGCCACATGAAGGAACAAAGCTGAGTCAGCTGTAGTGAGATGGATGAACCTAGAGTTCTGTCATACACAGTGAAGTAAGTCAGAAAGAGAAAAACAAGTATCATATATTAAGGCATATATGCGGAATCTAGAAAAATGGTACAGATGAACATATGTGCAGGGCAGGAATAGAGGCACAGACATAGAGAATGGGTGTGTGGACCCGGGAGTAGTGGAAGGGGAGAGTGGGGCAAACTGGGAGATTAGGATTGACATATATACGTACACTACCACATGTAAGACAGATAAGGAGTGGGAACCTGCTGTGTAGCACAGAGAGCTGAGCTCAGTGCTTTGTGATACTGACCTAAGGGGTAAGATGGGGGGGTGAGTAGGAGGGAGACCCAAGAGGGAGGGGATATATGTACATATATCACTGATTTATTTCATTGTCTAGCAGAAACTGATGCAACACTGTAAAGCAATCATACTCCAATAAAAAATATTTAATTATAAATAATACATTGCTTAAAGTTTACTGCTATAACTCATATACATATAAAAGACAAATTATGTGACTGAAAAGCTAAGTCCTTAGTCCTTCAAATGAGCAACACTGACTGTACAACATTCTATAACAAGACTTATCAATGAAATTTAAGCTAGAATTTACCAGTGTGTCTAGTCATGGTGTTGTTTACTTCTTCTTTGATATATCCCATGTTTTCACTATATCTGAAACACAAGTCAGATATTACTTAGATGCAGAAGTTGCTGGTAATTGCAATTTATTTGCTTTTAGATTTTTGAAACCTTTTCCAAAATTCTGATTATAAGAATAAAGATCATTAGAGAAGCTGTCACCATTTAAAACTGTAATTTAAAAATCTAATATTCCCATTTGCTGAAAAAAACTCAATACACAATTATGAAAACATTGTTTATTTTCTCATTCAGACTTCTGTAGTTTATTTTTACAAAATAGCAGACAAAATTTGCTTTATAGTCATACATATCGAAATATATGTGTATATATATATAGCACTTAAGTTATAAACACATAGCAAAATAAGCATCACTTAAACAGCAACCATGTTTTTCACATAATTAAGATTTCTCAGGAGATAAACATTGTTTCAGCTTGAATATGTAAATAGTCTTTGAGGCTTTATGTCAGCTAGTATTTACAAAAGCTAGTCTAAAAGCTACCACCACCTGCAAAAGTGATGAGCATTAAGACACAGTTTTGCTATCATGCCATAATAAAGACTGAAAATCATAGAAAGCCTGAGGAAACTAGTGACTTCATTGCAACTGCTGTAGCTGGAACTAATTAATTGTGATTTAAAGACGTATGCTGCTGCTGCTGCTGCTGCTGCTGCTAAGTCGTTTCTGTCGTGTCCGACTCTATGCAACCCCATAGACAGCAGCCAACCAGGCTCCCCCGTCCCTGGGATTCTCCAGGCAAGAAGACTGAAGTGGCTTGCCATTTCCTTCTCCAATGCATGAAAGGGAAAAGTGAAAACTGAAAGTGAAGTCGCTGAGTCGTGTCCGACTCTTAGCAACCCCATGGACTGCAGCCCACCAGGCTCCTCCGTCCATGGGATTTTCCAGGAAAGAGTACTGGAGTGGGGTGCCATTTCTATGAGAATCCAAAAGGATGCTTTTGAATCATCTGTTGTTGGTTTCTTTATGATCCAGCCATCTCTTAACCAGGTTAGATTATGCCCCCTGATCATCTAACTGTGATAAAGGGAAGCTGTATAGAGACTTTCTTCATCTCTGAAAAAAAAGAAACACAGCATAAATCAGTGTTGAAAAATTGTACTCAGAAAATACATATATTCATTGTACAACTTAACATCCAGGGTAGGAGTTATATCAATTTATAACATCATGCATGCCTTAAAAGTTGTACAAAATGCAAACACTAAGGTATAATTCATTGTCCTCATTTTACTGCTGTCTCAGTTATTGGAATAAAGAATAGTATTTGTCATATATTTGTATTTGTTTATACTATATAAATTTATATTAAATTATAAATTAATTAAACTCACATTTACATTTGTTTGTATCTTTAATAGCCTATGTCTTTGTCAAAAGGATTTGAGGTACCTACAACAAAAGGCATATATATATATATATATATATATATATATATATATAATAAGATGGGTAAAACAGAAATTAAAAATCAAGACTACGGAAAGGAGAGGGATAAAATATATTAAGGGCTTCCCAGGTGGCTCAGTGGTAAAGAATCCACCTGCCAAGCAGGTGACTCGGGTTCAATCCATGCGTCAGAAAGATCGCTTGGAGAAGGAAACGGCAACCCACTCCAGTATTTTTGCCTGGGAAATCCATGGACAGAGGAGCCTGGGAGGCTACAGTCCATGAGGTCGCAAAAAGTTGGACACGATTTAGCAACTAAACAACAACAAAATACATTAACATCAGCAATGGTTAGTTGAACTGAGGACCAGTTTTGGCTGCAAGCTTTCTGGTAGCCAGGGCAAAAAAAGAAAACACAGTAAGTTGTGTCATTCTAGGAACCATAAAGGAAGAAGGAAATCGATTCTATAAGCGAAAGTTTTGCCTTAGTACCAAATTAAAGAACAAAGGGAAAAGTTCACATAAGACCTTATTTAGGAAACATCTGGTAACCAATAATAGACAATGTCCTTGACAAGTTTCATAAAGAACAGCATTTTACAAGCATTCTCTAGGACATTGCTTTCTCTGATGCTATCAACTAGAGGTCTACTTGGACACTCTCCAGAATTGCTTAGCTGGATAGTTATGCTATTAAAGCAAAGAAGTAAATTTTTATAAATACCACAAACAAAAGTGCTGCAACAGACAATGCTTTATATAGAATGCACTAGCTCTGTTTACATTTATACATTAAAAATGCCTTTCTAGCATTAAAATCTAGTTTTAAAGGCAAAAATAGACAAGTTGACCAAGCAAGGACATCTTAAGAGTAATTTACTCAGCCGCTGACATTTTTCCAGGGTATTTTTACCTGCTCTCTTCTTTCAGTTTCTTGGCTGCCTGTGTTGATAATTTAATCTGCAAGTCCAGCCTCTGCAGGAAATCTCTGGCTGATACTTCCTCAGGCTGCATGGGCTGAACATCCAATTCTTGAGGGCTGGGAGGAGAGACATCTTCCCCAGACCCTACCAGCTCCTCTTCATGAGAAAAACTATCAACAGTTTCATTTTCTGGAGAATCTACAGAGTTGAGTCCATTAAACAGCAACGGCTTCTCTGATATAACTGGGATGTTCAAAGTTTTCTTCAGAAATATACAATCATTGGTAAACAGTTTATTTGCCCTTTTAATTTGTTCCATCTAAAATGTTTAAAAAAAAACAGTTACATATAAATAAGCCTAAAAGTAGGGCTTATTACACAACATAAGCTAAAAATATTCATGAGCAAAATATGCTTTCTCTAGATCTGAGATTCTTGATTCCCAGACACCCCCAGTTATTTTAAGAGATGCCAGAAAATTCTCTTTCACAATTTTATAAGAAGAAAGACTAACTTTTCCCCAGTTGTATTATTTCCCTTCTAAGGCAGCTTTTACCAAGCAACTTAAATCCCTGAAGTTAAAAAATGTAGAATATTTAGCAATTATTTACTACATTTCAATCATATTTTAACATTTCTATTATCTGATTTAAACAAACTTCCCAGTGCAGTGATCTTCTTTATGGAGTGCTTCCCATCTCGAGATGGTAAATTTAATGGACACAGAAGGTGGTAAAGGAAGAAAGTACAAAAATTAGGAAGAATGGTATAGGCTGGGACTGCAGTCATTAAGGCCTCACAGAAAAGGTGGGGTTCTGATTTTGACTCTTTTGACTTTAGATGGGGGCCTGAAGAATGGGTAGAAGTGGGACAGGTAAGGAAAGAGGTAGGGAGCTCTTTACATGGAGTATCTTATTTTCTCTACCTTATGGATTAGGTACTTGAAAATCCACTTTACAAATAAAAGAAACAAAATAAGGAGATTATATGCCATGGAATCATCATGCAGTGGGGAGATGCAGAAGCCAGAATTTTATACAGGTTTCCAAACTTCAAACTCTTTCACAGCCTGTGAATTCCTCCAAACCAAAGAAATGGAGATGTAAGGTAGGGATGAAAGGGGAAATGGAATTTGTATATGTTACCTCATTTAACCTTCCTAACAGTTCTGCAATATTATCATCTCCTCTTTTACAAATGGGGAAAGGGAGACTCAAGGGATTGAAGTGGCATGCCTAGGTCCCCAAATGCAGGTAAGTGCAGACAGCATCCTTGGCTGTGCTGGTGCAGAACTGTCAGGCAAGCACCTGCTTAGGTTCATCATGCCACACTATCATGCCTCTGCAGACTTCTCCAGCCACCTAGCCTGGGGACTTGCACCATGCTAGTAGGCTCTTTGCATGCACGACACCATCCGATCTTGTGAGATATGTCAACAAGACAGCTTGGAATAACAGCTAAGCACACAGGCTTGGGGATGTGATAGATCTGGTTTCAAATCCAGCTTTACCAACACACACTGAACATAAATTCGTTACTTCTCTCGTTATGCCTATTTCCTTACATATAAAACAGGTATCATCTACCCTTCACAGGGTAGTTGGAGGGATTAAATGGGAGTTTATACATAACTATGCATACAGGATAGAGACACAGATGTGAAGCATAGATGTGAAAGGGAGAGACAATTTAGCAGTAAATGGTACTTACTTTCCATTTTCCTATGAAGAAATTAAGGCACGGGAGATGACCGATCTGACCAAGTGTACGTGGTTCTGTATAAGCCAGAATTTCTGTCTGACTCTAAAGTCCATACAACACCAAGATTAAAGTACATGACTAATGGAACCCAATTCTAGGATCCTTTAATGCCAAACCGATTGAGTGAAAAAATTAGATTTCTACTTCAAAGAGCCTGAAAAAATAAGTCAAATAAAATACACCCTGTTCTTTCTGCTTTCTAACTATAAGCTGAATCCACAAAATAGCACATTCAATGCTATCTTTTATTTTTTGTGTAGGATGGTTGTTTATGTTCTAGTTTCTAGTTAAAGGAGAGAAGGCAAGGGTGAGAAAGAACATATGCAGATACATTTTAGAGACAAAATTAATATCTCAGAATCATTAAGTGTCTCTGGTCTAGTTTAGGCTTAAATTTGAGGCACTTAAAGAACTTGAAAATGTGTCCAGAGCAGGTTCAGGTATATCCTAGTCTGCCTTTAGGACCTCTTGTTTTCACCACGTCCTCCATCTCTCTTAGTACAAGGGCTTCCGAGGACACTGAGCCCTCTCCTGGCTCCAGGGTGAACACATGACTCATTCCTGCCCTCCAAAGCATCATGCTGCCCAAGCTGTCCTGACAGGTCACAGTCCCACCTCAGAACAATTCAGAGATGCAAGGAGACTTCTGCTGGGTCTGGAGGTGAAGGATTTCTATTTTCCCTTCGGGAAAGAGATGGGTCTGGAGCTGCTGGCGGCCATCCTTTTACCACAAGGAACTTAACTACAAGGTCACCCTGGAGGAGATGGAGCACTGAACCAAAGCCTGAAGCCCAAATACCCTCATGCCCTTCAGTTCCACTAATAAGCCAGTAAATGCCACATTTTGGGGTATTTTGTTGTTTTTTTTTTTTTTTTGCTTAGTTCAATTTGAGTTTTCTGTCACTTATAAATGCAAGGACTCTCATTGATACAGCACCCTTTGAAATACTTATTGGCAGAGGCCTACAATTGCTAACAGTCACTGTGACCTGGAAATAATGATAGAAGACAGAAACAGCTGGGAACACCAGGATCTGGTTGTTGAGGATGGGCTGGGAACATCAACCATAAACTGTGAATTCCCTCAGGACAAGACCTGTTATTTCTACAGCTTCCCAGGTCGAGCAAAGATATATACACTAAGTGCTTAGGATGGATGGATTAATAATTAACATAGGTCAGAGAAATTGGAGGAGGAAATGGCAACCCACTCCCATGTCCTTGCCTAGAGAATTCCATAGGCAGAGGAGCCTGGTGGGTTACAGTCCATGGGGCCACAAAAAGTTGGACATGACTAACCACGCATGCACGAGTGCAGAGAAATAGGCCTAAAAGATGAACCCAGAGAAGTAACCAGAAAGCAGTAGTAAGTTACCTATTGTGTTGGGTTTTCCCCCTTTAAACTCACCCTCAGCTTCCAATCCATACCCTAGTCTTCTTGAGCCTGTTCTGACCCCAGCAGGCTGACCTCATCAGAACTGCACTTCCCAAGGCCCCTTGTTCTTGGAATTCCAGTCGGTGTTCCAAAAGAAGGCCACCGGCAGCATGGCCACACCATGGCTCTGGTGCCTGCATCCCTCTGTGGCAGAGTTCCTGCCTGGAGCCCCGTTGTCCACTCCTCCCACTCTCCTCAGTTTCGGGTACCACACTCCTTCCCCCGGCCCTCAGGCCTGGGAGTAGTGTCTCCCTGCTGTTGCTCGTCTTCACCATCCCTTAATCCTATCCCACTTCTACAAATGTCTCTGCATTAAACCTTCAAGGGCCACACCCTTGGAGTGCGCTAAGAAAGCTAAGTTGCTCAGTCGTGTCCGACTCTTTGGACTCTTTGCGACCCCATGGACTGTAGCTCACCAGGCTCCTCCGTCCACGGGATTCTCCAGGCAAGAATACTGGAGTGGGTTGCCATTTCCTTCTCCAGGGGATCTTCCCGACCCAGGGATCGAACCCAGGTCTCCCGCATTGTAGGCAGACGCTTTAACCTCTGAGCCACCAGGGAAGCCCTGGGGTGCACTAGCTGTAGTCTTTGGGGACCCTGATATATCTATCACTTAGAGCAAGAAAGGCCATCACAGCCTTTCTTGCAAGGGGCCGATGACAGGAAGCACAAGACAAGGGACTGAGTCCACAGCTGGGTAAAGCCAGGGAGTCCCCAGGGAGTGAGGGTGGGGGCCCCAGCTCTCATGCATGCCACTGTACCATTGATGTAACAATAGAACTGCCTCTTCTAACAAGTCGATGAGCTTCTCCAGGTCAGGGACTGCTTCACCTCCATTTCAGCATTGCCAGCAAGTATTTAAGTTATATGCTGAGTCTGATGAGCTAGATTCTAGGATGACACACAGATGCCAGCATCAAGAACATCAGCAATATCCACAGTTGGCATCAAGGTGGGAACCAATCTAAGGACAGGCAGATTTGAAACTGAAGGTGAAAACAGGTAAATGAGGTTAATATAAGGGTGCAAGCAGAAACAAGGGCTCTGGCTTTACCATTTTATAATCATTCCCTATGTCTGTTTTCTTTTCTGTAAATTAAGGAAAATAATAGTACTTTCTATACAATATGATTATTATGACAATTAAATGGGTTAATTCATGTAAAACATTTACAACAATGCATGGCACACAGAAGCACTTAAAAATGCTAGCAACTATCATTAAATTTGGTTAAAAGTGAGAAAGCAACAAGTAAGGGCAGATCCTAACATGTATTCAGCAAATGAAAAGGAGGTAGGAATTTTCTCTCAATAAAAAATACTTCTCCCACAAAGTAAAAATATATAAAGAAAATTTCATATAAACAATCCCAGATGAATAACGTTGTCACTGCCCCGAGGTAACAGCAAGTTTTTTTCTTTTTAAAAGCTATTTAATTTGATCTTAACTTGTTCTTTTTTTACAAGTATAGGCTCCAAACTCTGTAACCAATAGTAAAGTTAAGGAATGAAACCAGCCATGCAAAAAGTCAGGGGAAACAAAAAAGGATTCTTGCCAGAGAGAGTAGTTACAAGGCCCCAGCTGAAATTTCATGGCTGAAATGTAGAGAGCAAAGAGCAAGCTGTAGGTCACTCATATAATAAATAAAATTTGGATTTTGTTTTAAATGTAATGGGAAGCCACTGGAGGATGTGTGGAGGAAGTGAGTGGAATGATTTGAAGATCATCCCACTTTATGGAAAATGGATTGGTAAGAAAGAGGCGTTAGTTGAAACAGGAAGCCCAGTTATAGAAGAAACTGCAGTAGCATAGACAAGGGATATAAATAATCCCAAACAGTGAAATATTTTAATTTGCTTTGGAATGTTTTACACTTTCATCTGAACTTAGATGGGTCTAAGGTTCTTGGAATTTCACCTCACATAAAACTAAGAAAAGTCACGATCCAATCCAAGAAAGAGCTAAAACACTCTACACCTTACCCACCTGCCCTCCTTCAGTATTTCCAAGGATCCAATGAGTGCTGAAAATAGAAAGTGTGACCTTTTCAGAGTAATGCAGAACAACCCTTTGTTTCCTGAGGGCAGATGACTAGGAGGGGGAGATACAGCAGCCAAATGTTTTCATTTTAAAAGTCTTTCCTAATCAGGACTGAGTAGAGTGACTCAGTGAAATTTACCATCTGCTCACTAAGAAACAGATTATGAAACAATCGAGTAAGAGCTGACAGGACAGCCCCAAGGACCACTGTGGTGAAATCAGATGGAACACATCCATCAACAACTTGTTTAAAATGACCCCCCTGTAAATACACGGTGCAAAGGTGAATTCACTCTGAATTCACAAAATGTCTCCCGAAAAGTGATCTCAATAGCTGCTGTTAGGCCTGAACAAGAACTCTCCCCAAAGGCTATTTTAGGTCAGCTTCATCAGGCCATCTACCTAACTGGAGATGCAATATTCAAAGTTTCTTTTTCTTCCTCTCTATTCATTTAAAAGAAAAAAAAAAAAAAACCTTCCCAAAACATTTCAGGATACATAATAAACATGTAACACAGCACTGTGTCATTTATGGAATATTTTCATATACACTCAACTCTCATTTGATTATTATTATCATTATAGGAAAACAAGACTTAAATGTTAAAGGATTCTCTCAAGATCATTTCCTAGTGAGTGCTGGATTCAACCTCCTCACCTGGCTGTCTCCTATTAAATTCTAAGGGTTGGTGATGATCAGACTTCTCTTTTGCCATGTGCTAATAAGGAAAATAATTTTTTTCTTCTCCATGTTATCTCAGAAGAATATATGAGATCCCACTTATGAAATATCCAGAAAAGGCAAACCTAGAGATTAGAAAGCAGACTCATGGTTATCTGGGATGACGGAAGGGAACAGGGAGTAAGGGATCCTTGCAAGGTGATGGAAATGTTCTAAAATTGGACTGTGGTGATGGCTGGAAGGCCAGAGGCAGATGGGCCCCCCAGAGTAAAGCAATTGGAGATTCATTCTCTACTGATGGAAACTCAAGACAAGAATAGCAGGACAATTAAGAGGAGGAGGCTGGGCCCTGCTCAGACCACATATTTCTCGAAGTCAGGCGACTTCCCTGACCATACATGCACAGAAAGGCTCCTTGGAGGCCAGAGGAGAATTCTGTCAAGGGCTGCTCTTCCCAGACGCCTTTTAGGTAGAATCCATCCTAGCTAACAGATGTGTGCACACACATGGCTGGATCCTGAGATACACCAAATATGGACTGTGAATCAGGCAGATAAAAATGATTGGCTAAAGGAAAACTGGAGAAAAGGCCCCCCAAAATAATTCAAACTGCCGCGAGGGCACAACTCAGAGACACTCCCTCTGAATCTGCCCATGTGTCTATCCACACACACTGTACTCTTTTTTCCCTCCTAATAAATACTTTACTTGCCTCAGTATTTTCTGTCTTCGTGGAAATTCTTTTCTGCAAAGCTGAAGGGTCAGGGCCCTTGTCACTGACCACTGGTCTAGTAGCTAAGATCTGGTGCCTTCACTGCCGTGACCCGGCCTCAATCTCTGACTGGGAACCTAAGCCCCACCCAAGCCACTGCAGCCTGAGGCCACCCAAGATCAGCTGCACAACTCTTGAAAAATCCTTGAATTATGCACTTAGGATGGGTGAATTCTATAGTATATAAATTATACTTTGATAAAGTTGCTTTTAAATAAAGAAGGCATGAGAATCTATTAAACCCTAAAGCTACTAAGGGCTACCTTAGTACCATACCTCTTACAACAGGCAATACTATTTATTTATGGTTCTCTCCCCTTTGACCAGCAAAGTCAACAGTTTCCAGTAACAGCAGAAGGGGCTAAAGTTCTAAACATAAAAGATTTACATACGCTTACATTTCTAACTAACCACTCTTGTTCCCCCTAATATGAAAATCATTTCACCTTTTCTCAGCAAGGTGTCTTCTGATAGAAGAAGTGTGAAAAAGCAAGTGGGCTCAACAGCTCATTGGAAGGCAAAGAGAAGACCCTAGGAAAAAATCTGGACAGGAAGTGACTGGACACAGAGATGGGGGTTGGCACAACTGTCTGGAGAGGGTAGAGGTCAGGGAAGTTGTGAGGGGGTAAACAAAAAAGACAAAGTGTGTGCAAATAATAGCTTCCCTTGCTGCCTCTCACTCACTTTCTAGTTATACACAGGGCTTCTAAACAAAAAGTTCCCAGCAGCTGCCCGATCGGTCAGTTCCCTCCACAGGCTTGCCCCCAGTGAAAGGAACTGGCATCACCGAAAAAGCTGTAGCAAAATATAGAATACTGGGTTAGGGGAAGGGACTTAATGTCTCAGTGGAGATAAGCACAGCCCGGGAAATTCCAGCCCCTGCAAGTCTGTCTGAGATCTGAACTATATTTAATAGCTTCTTAGTTCATCCCCAGTAGTTTCAGTTTCCCTCACTGAGGTCTTCCATGGCCACACCATTTAAAATTGCAGCCACAGCCACCAGCCTAATCTCCTTTCCCTGCTTAATTTTTTTTTTTCATTTTGCTTGTCAGTATCTGACATATAATATACTTTGTTTACTTACTGTCTCCACTGCCTAAAATATAAGCCCCGTGAGGATAAGAACTTTTAGTTATTCACTAGTGTATCACCAGAAAGGTAGAAGCTGGAGGTAAAAAAAAAAAAAAAAAAAGAAAAATCTGATGAATGATAAACACTGTTGAGAAAGCGAAACAGGAAAGAGAGGAAGGGCACTGGGGTGAAGGAAGGTTGCAATTTGACATGGAGTGGTCTGAAAGGCCTCAAGGAGGAGATATTTAAACAAAGACTTGAAGGCAGTGGGAGAGCAGGTCACAAAGCCAGTATCAGCCACATGATCTGCAGGTCCCAAGGTGACTTAGCTGGTAAAGAATTCCCCTGCAATGCAGGAAACATGGGTTCGATTCCTGCATTGGGAAGATCCCCTGGAGAAGGAAATGGCACGCCAGTATTCTTGCCTGAAGAATCCCATGGACTGAGGAGTCTAGCAGACCACAGTCCACAGAGTCGCAAAGAGTCTGACACGACTGAAGCGACTGCGCACACACGCACAAGGAAAGGGAAAATGTGGGGCCACTGTTAACAAATTATTAAACATTTACAGGCAGCAACAGCAGAGCATTAACTGCAGGATTCCTCTAAGCGTGGGGTTTATGTGATTGCACAGCTCCCCCAGCTATGACATGGCCCTGCACACAGCTATCAGGGAAAGTGCTCCCCACAGATGGATGGAACAGCAAGTTCAAAGATCCCAAGAAGGGACAGTACATTTTGAATGAGAAAAGGGGCCATGCTTATAAAACAGGAACATTCCTGGGCTCCTTTACTGGATATTCGGATCCAGTAGGTTGGAGGTAAGCTCGAAATCTCCAATTTCTCATCACCTACTCCTTTAAGCAATTTAATTTAAATATGATGTGGGTGATCTTGGCAATCAATATGAGAAACTTAACTAACTCAACTTCTTTCTGTTTAATTGAGGAATGAAAAACCTTTCTGCCTTTTTAACTTCCACATAAAACCAATTTTTAATGAGTAAATCCAATTAACATCTGTAGTTAATAACTTCAATAATATCACTTCAGTGTTATGGTGAGCATCTGCACTTTTACTAGTTCTGTATAAACAGTGGGAAGAGTCTCTAAAAATTTCATCAACTGGAGTTCAAACTCCAAAGTAAATGAGAACCATTGGCACTCAACCAAGAGGGAGGGTTTCTCAGGGAATATGTGGATGAATTTCTAGATGGGAGTGGGGGGCAGTGCTAGTGGCATTTACTGGGCAGAGAACAGAGATGCTGCTAAACATCCTACAATGCACAGAACAGTTCCCTGAGACAAAGAATTATCCAGTCCCTAGTATCTATAGGGGTGCAGTTGAGAAACACTAAAATAGATTGTGGTTACAGATTATAGTTCCCAATTCACTATATTTGAGCTTAACATCATAAAATTAAGTCTTTATAAAGGTAATGAAAAATCTGACTTACACTTTAATGAGAAGGGATAATAAAGTTATCAAGAACAGGATCTATATCAGTGAAAATAGGGATTAGATAGCATTTGATCAGAGGTGGAGAATTGCAGTGAACAGATGTTCAGGAGCTCTGAGAAACCCAAATGGAATCATGGAGGGCAATGAGGACCAGAGAGGCTTCTGTGGGTAGAGGCCAGGGAAATGACACTCTCTGAATATCATGGATTCCTAGGTACAGTAGGCCTGGCCTAGTACTGAATAGAAAAGATGCACAGAAACCACAGACAAAAGACCGTCCTTCTGGAGGAATCAAAATGAGAAAGACTTGATAAGACTAGGATAAAAATAAGGATGGAAATCAGAAGTAATACCTAGAGCAAAGCAAATGCTTTATCACTGTGCTAATTCAAGCTAACCTCAATGAATAAGCATTGGAATATTGGAATGGAATACTGGGAAATATCCTTACCTCTCATCTGTAAAAAGGAGATTAATTACACCTATCTCCAAGCCTTAGTGGGAAAATCAAACTGAGTGAGAACAAGATGGTCCAGGACAAATGCAATCAATGCCTGGCACACAGCAGGCACTCAACAGAAGGTGTAGCCACTGATAACTTCCTAACTGCTTCTTCTGGCTTTGACTCAAACCAGTCCCCATGAATGCAAATATAAGGACTGAAGTTCTATGTTCACATTTAGAAACTCCCAAGCGGACAGAATAGGACAAACCGTGGCACAAAATCCTCGGTTCATGTCTGCACAGCAAGATCCCTGCTCTCAGACTGTTTAAATGACAGTAGGACCTGCCAGGTAAACACACACCAGCTTGGGTGTGCAAAGGAGATGACTCAGTCTCTTGTCACTGGTGAAGAGCCAGAGTTTCACTTGCAGAGAAAGATAAAGACAAGATCACCTTTCTTCCTATTGCTGTCTAGGGTGCTTCAGGGAAGAACATTGAAAACTGATATAGAACTCATATGTAAAAAAGCTATCACATAGTTCAGAGTTAATTATAAGTAATTTTAATGAAAAATATGCTCCCTCAGGTTTCCATGTTCTTCCCAGAGGTGTAATGCAATAGGCCCAAGGCACAGGCACACCCGCACTTATAAATTTACAATAAACACAGCTCTCCAGCTCACCTGGACCACATTCTTGGCCGCTGCTTAGCGACAGGTGTCACATTCACAGTTGCCAGTGAGCCCAGGAGTGCAATTTCACTTCTAAATAAAGAAGCATAATCAATAGAACTAAAACCATCCGGCGGGAACAACTGTACCCTTCCTGACTCATACAGTTTTGTTTACCCAGAAAACAAAATTCTCTGCCCAAATCCACACATCAGTTCGGCATTCAGGAAATATTACATAGCAGTATGACCCGGAATGAAAATCTGGCGAATCTGGGTCCGGGTGGTGCCGATGCCCTGGTCCTCTTTGGCCTGCCTCACGCGGCGGATCCTATCCGAGTGTGGGCAGGGCATCGGGAACTCGATGCGCCCACCCGGGAGAGCCTTCCGTCGCTGTCCCTGCAGCGCGCGCTGGGCGAGCGGCTCGAGGCCGAGCCGCCGGGGGCCGCTGGCTGCTCCTCGATGCCCGGCTCCTCGCGCGCCCCGCCCCGAGCCGCTGCGCCCCCGCCCGCGGCCGCCAGCCCTGCTCACCGAGACTCCGTACTTGAGCGCGATGCCCTGCAGCGTGTCGCCGGCGCGGACCCGGTGCTCCACATGGCGCTCGATGACGCCGGCGCCCAGCGGCGCCCGCACGCTGCCTGTGCTACCGTACGAGCGGGTCTTGGTGCGTGCCAGGCTCAGCGACTGCTCGGCCTCCTCGGCCTCGGAGCCGGAACGCGAGTGCGGCGGCGGCGGCGAGGGGGCCGAGGGCCGGGGCGCACGGGGGCCACCTGCCCGCAGGGACGGAGCGGGCGAGGAATCCGCCATGGGTCCTGCGGAGGCCGCCGGGTCGGGAAGCTCGCCAAAGGGGCGGCGCCTCGTCCGCCGCCACCCCCTCTTCCTCCTCACAGGGGCTGCGGAGGGCCGTTCCGCGGGGACGGCGGGCTGGAGGCCTCGGTGGGAAGATGCGGGCCCGCCATGGCGGCCGCCCGCTCCTCCGCGTCCGCCTTTCCAGGCGCACCTGCAGGAGGGAGAGCGAAACGAGCTCCGGCTGCTGCCCCGCGGACCGCTCGGCTCCACCCTGCCCACCCGGCTGGCCCCGCGGTGCGACAGGCGGAGAGCGCTAAGGCTCCTGGCAGTGTAGCCACTGGGGACCCATAGGCCCCCTCGGTCCCGGGGTGGAATCCCGCGCCGGGCCGACAGAGCCCCACTCTGCCCAAAGCAAAACACCAAAGCTCTGCTCTGCTCCTTTATTGATTCCATAGCAGGCTTCAGCTTTCTTATATCTTCAACTTCTCCCAGCCCCCCATTACCACAGGACCTCACAGAAAAATTAAGACCATTAAACATAAATAATTTCTCCAGGCCCGTCTCAGCCTTTCTGGGTCCGGTGCCCTCAACACTCCGGGGAGGATAGTGCTTCTAAGGCCTGGTGTGACCTCTAAACCCTTCACTCGCTTTGGTTTCACTCTTCGTTGCACACCAGTGCCAATTTTAGTAAGCGCTGCTTTGCAAGTCTGCCTAGCTCAGTCCATTCTCTTGGTGCACTACTTAGAATTTACTACCTGTCCCCAGTTTTTTCTTACCATTTTCCTCCTTAATACCCTGAAATCTTACTCCCCAAAGTTTTATCATTAACTTCACCAATGGCTTCTTATCTGTATTCTTTATCTGAACACCCTCTCCTCAACTTTCTGCCTTCTGATGGTATTCTACAGAGTGGGTGGACGTTTATTAGAATCTAGCACTCGGGATTCTGTTGTACTCTGGACAGCTCTTCAAGAGGAGGTACCCTATGGGCAGATTAGGAGACTGGAGATTTGATTCATTGGCTGAAGTTTCGATATGTGGCTGTGCTGGACAGAGACAAAGGAACTAGAGTTCAGGAGACAGGATAAGAGACGGAGAGGAACAAGTGGTCCCCGAATCACCATCCTACTCAAAAATTCTTCAGTAGTTTCCTATGGACAACAGTATATAACTCACACTGGCACTCAACTCCTTTTTTCCATTTTTATTGTTCACGCTCCGGCCATACCCCATCTACAAGTCATCCTGCAAACTCCATGTGCTCCCACCAGACAGAAGCACTTGAACTTGCCCCTCCTTCTTACCTTCATGCCTGGCATATGCTATACCCTATGCTTGTAACCCTTCTCCAGTCTCTCTGTTTACATTTAAGAAAAATTAAGGTCCATCCCACATAATACATCCCAAAATGAGATCTTTCTGGATTCTTCCCACCTGTACCTGTCCCCCAAATGCCCAGTTGTTATTGTTTCTCCACTGAACTCCAAGGTGGTGTGTACCTCTTGCTTAGCATTTAACTTGCGTTTTGTGTCCTGCTGTGCTACTGCTGCTGCTGCTGCTGCTAAGTGGTTTCAGTCAGGTCCGACTCTGTGCGACCTCATAGATGGCAGCCCACGAGGCTCCCCCATCCCTGGGATTCTCCAGGGAAGAACACTGGAGTGGGTTGCTATTTCCTTCTCCAATGCCTACACTTGTCTTATTTCTTCTATACATACTCTTGAGAGGTAAAACTAGATCTTATTTATCCTTTTCAACTTCAGCAGTGTGTACTTAGCTCAGTGCCTTGAATAAAGCATCAAAAGTATTGATAGTTGAATTGAGGTGGAGTAAAAAGATCCTGAAAGCTGTTTTACATTATTTAGCAAAAGTCTTCTATGGATGAACTTGAACTCTTGGTTGGTATCCAGAGTGCCCATCCCAGGACCTAAGAAAGAGGCAGAATGTAAAGGAGATCAGAATGTAAAAGAGATCAAAGTGTTCCAAAATATAAAGGAGATTAGGTAATATTTCAAGAAAACAGGAGAAACTGACCTCAGAGTTGAAGTCTAGTAGAGAGGCAGCATAGAGCATATCTTCCACTAAAGAAAAGTTTACGGAAGAACCGGAAGTCTTTATTTGAAGATTAATGAACTGGGTTCTATCAGTATTATTAGATGTTCTTTGGAAAGGGTTCCATGATCAATTACTTGAGGAAACACTGCAATCTCTATTTGCCTTTTGGAGAGTCACAATGCACATTAGAATACTGAAGGCTCTAGAAGGTCCTGTAGTAAAATAAGCGATTGAATTTTGCTTGACACTGTACTTCTCAAACTCATTTGACCATGGAAACCCCTTTTTTCCCCTCAGAATTTCTACAGTTTTGGAAGTGCTGATATAAAGTGGGGAAAGACAGGCCTAAATAAGGAAACAGGAAAATGACTTTGAGAATCAGAGATTCCCAAAAGATGGAACAGTACACATTAAGGGGTAGAAAATGATCACTGAATTGCTTCATAAAATGACCAAGTCCTCTGTATAAGCGCAGGGGGAACGTTAACACCAAAAATGTACAAAGATTCATAAGCCATCCCACTTCTGTCTTATCAGCACTAATTTCTAAGCTGTTCCTAGTTATTTTCAATTTCTCCAGCCTTAAGAAATCCCAAGTCATAAAACACCTTCAAAACAGTTGTAAAATGGTCTGAAATAAATTCAACACAATTCTCAGGATTTTCTTCATGATTCCTTTTTGTGATCAAAAAGCTAGAGTTTCCTCTGAAACTGAAAGTGAAAGTTGCTCAGTCCTGTCCAACTCTTTGCGATCCTAGGGACTGTATAGTCCATGGAATTCTCCAGGGCAGAATACTGGTGTGGGTTGCCCTTCCCTTCTCCAGGAGATCTTCCCAACCCAGAGACTGAACTCAGATCTCCCTTATTTCAGGCAGATTCTTACTAGCTAAGCCACCAGGGAAGCCTCTTTAGCTACAAGTCCCCTCTAGAAGCCCCTCTAGAAGTTTCCTCTAGTTCTCAGAAATTAATCAGCTTGAATCAATGCTTTTTTGATATTATTTGGTTAGAGTTCTTTGTGAGTTGTTTTTTCCTACATAGATTTGCACTGTTTCCAAATAACTAGTCTTCCTGTGAATTTTATACTGATTTCTCCCTAATCCAAAGTTAAACATCTACATTTGCAGCTCAGACTGAACTTTTTGTATATATATATATATTTTTTTTTCCTTCTTCAACTAGAACTTCAAAATTAGTTTTATGTATATCTGCCTACAACACAGAACAAACTTCACCACTAGTGGTAAAACATTAGAAGTACTTCCTTTGAGAACAAGAATAAGAAAAGGAAGTCTTCTGTCACTACTTCTATTTAATTTTGTTCTGGAAATCCTAGCCAATGCAATAACAAAAAGAAGAAGAAAGGGAAATAAAGATTAAACAAAATAAACTGTTATTTACTGATAATAAACAATACTAAAATATTTACAGCTAATACAAATAATGTCTAAAATTGGAACTGTTCAAACTATAAGACACAGATCATTATGCAATTACCAACTGAATCAAACAATCAGAATATACAATTGTGGAAAGAGATCTTTTTAGATACCAAAAGAAAAATTAGGAATAAACTTAATAAAAGAGAAGCAAGCTTTATATGGAAAAAATTATTACATTTTATTAAAGGACATAAAATAAGATGTAAACAAAAACAGATGTTCCACGCTTATGGATGGGAAGATACAAAATAATGAAAAATTTCATTTCTTTCCCAAACTAAAACATAAATACTTTGAAATTCCAACCAAAATTCCTATAGGATTCTTCAAAGGACATGGCAGGCTTATCTTAAAATTCATATAGAAGATAAAGGGTTAAGAAGAGCCGAGACTTTCCTGAAGAAGAATGAGGATGGGAGACTTAACTTCACAATCATCAAGAGTTATAACAAAGGGATGAGAACTAACCCATTATAGTAGTGATGCTGGGAAAAACCAATGTAACAAAGGGACATCAAAAAAAAATCCCAGAAGCAGACCCACACATATCAGAGAAATGAACCTATGTCCAAAAATGCTGCCGCCACAATTAATTATCCTTGTGGAAAAAAATTAGATCTCTTCCTTATACCATATGCCAAAATCAGTTGTACAGTGAGTAAACATATAATTGGGAAAAGCAAACTTTAAGACGTTTATAAATACCTTGGGATAGCAAAGAATTTCTTAAACAAGATACCAAAAATAAAAACTACAAAGAAAAAAACTGGCAAATTATACACATAAAAACCTCTGTCCTGAAAATGCACCTTAAAATTTTGAGTAGACAAGGTATAAAATTGGGGAAATATATTTGAATACATATAACTGACAAAGAATTACTATCCAGAATATGTTAAAATTCCTACAAGTTATTAAAAGAAAAACATCCACTAAAAAATGGTTAAAAGATATGAATAGACAATTTACAGAAAATAAAACTCAAGTGCCCAATGGAAAGATGCACAGACTCACCAATAAGCAGAGAAATTCCATTTAAAACTATATTTCATAGGCATGAGATTAGCAAAAAAAGAAGAACTGGACAATTAAAGTATTGATAAGCCACTGAGCCACCTGGGAAGCCCCAAAATACATTAAAGACAATTTAAATAAACAGAAAAACTATGCTATGTTCACAGACAGGAAGACTCTATCATATAAAATTTCAATATCTTAAAACTTGATCTGTATATTCTATGCAATAACAATGGGTTTGTAAGAAATATGAGAAGCTAATTCTAAAGTTGATATGGAAAAGCAAAGACTCACAGACAACCAAGATATTTCTGAAGAATAAGGAAAAGGAAACTGCTCTACCAGATATCAAGAATTCCTATAAAGCTACAATAGTTAAAACAGGATGATTTTGATGCTGGGAAACCAGTGGATAAGAGTAATGTAGCCAGAAACAGAATCACAAATGTAGAACTTCATCTATGACAAAGGTAGCAGATCACTGGGAAATGGTCTGTAAAACACACGACATCAGCACAATCAGCTATCTACGTGGTAGACTCTACTTCCTACCATACACAAAATGTAATTTCAGCTGAATTACAGACTGAAATGTGAAAGATAAAACTTCAAAACTTTTAGAAGAATATAGGAAAAAATATCCTCATGTTCTCAAGACAAGATTTCTTTAGATAGACTAAAAGTTTTATTCATAAATGATTAATAAGCATGACAACATTAAAACTGAGAACTTCTGCTAACAAGATGATACTTTAAGGAAAACAAAAAGACAAATTAGAAACTAAGAGACATGTGTCCTAGGAAGCAAAAAGTATTTTAATAAAATGTTGAATTATCCCTCAGTATCCAAATTCTAGTTAGTTTTTACATGAAAAGCAAGAACCAAATAGATCTGAAAACTAGGTGTTCTTCATTATTTGAATTCTGGCTATCTGAATTCAGAAACTGCATAAATGTTGATAGTAAGGAATGTTTTATTTTTAACATATGCCATCAACCAAAGATTAATATCTAGAATATTTAAAGAGCTACTTCCTATACAACAATTAAAAAAAAGACATATTCCAAGGGCATAACTAGAATTTTACAGAAGAAAAAATCCTAATTGTGAATAAACATATGAAAAGATGCTCAACCTCATTAAAATCAGGAAAATTTACATTAAGACGAAAGAGTTAACCCTTTTGCACTCACCAGATTGGCAAAATCTAAGTTTGGCAAGACCAGTGACCAGGGAAGATAGGAATTCTATTCATTGCTGGGAAGAGTATAATTTGACACAGCCACTTTGAAAAACACTCGCTAAGATAAGTAAAACTATAAAATTGTACATGTGCATTCCCTACAAATGACAAATCCTAATACTAGACACTGTATATCCCCTGTTGAAAATCTCATACCTGTAGACCAGGAGATATGTTGTGAAAAAGTCCACAGTAGCATCATTCAGAGAAACAAAAACTGGAAACAATCAATTATTCAGCAGCAGAACAAATAAGTAAATTGTGCTATATTTACATAATTGCATATTTTAACTGCCTTATTGATAATAATTCACATATCATATAACTCACCCATACAAAGTATTTTACATTCATGGTACATTATTAGTTTTTTATTTGTGGTAAAAAATACATATACATATATAGCAAAATTAACCACTTGAACCATTTTTAAGTACAGTGGCACCAATTACAATTTACAATGTTGTGCAACCATCACCACACTGTCTATTTCCAAAACTTTTTCATCACTCCAAACAAAAACTATAATCACTAAGCAGTAACTTCCTATTCCTGCTTTCTCCAGCCCCTGGTAACCTCTATCTCTATGAATTTATCTATTCTAGACATTTCATATAAATGGAAACTTACAATATTTGTCCTTTTGTGTATGACTTGTTTCACTTAGCGTAATGCCCTCAAGGTTCATCCATGCTGTAACATGTGTCAGAACTTCAGTCCTCTTTATGGTTGAATAATACTTCATAATATAGATATATCACATTTTGTTTGTCCATTCATCTGCTGATGGACACTTGGGTTGTTTCTACCTTTTAGCAATTGTAAATAATGCTACAATAAACATTGGCATTTTATAAATATCTATTCAAGTCCTTATTTTCTATTTCTTTGGATAGATACCTAGGACTGAAATTACTGGGTCTTATGTTTACCTTTTTGAGAAACCACCAAACTATTTTCCATAGCAGTTATACGGTTTCACATTCCAACTTGCTGCAATGTACAAAGGTTCCAATTTCTCTACAACTTTGCCGACAAATATATTTCCCAGTCTTTGACTTGCCTTTTCATTGTTTTAACAGTGTCTTTCTCGGAGTAGAAAACTTCAGCTTTAATAAAGCCCAACTCATCAATTTTCTCTTTCATGAAATTGCTTCTGGTGTTGTATCTAAAAAGTCATCATCAAATCCAGAGTCATCTGGATTTTCTCCAAAGTTGTTTTCTATTTGCCATAGCTTTGTGTTTGGAGCTTAGATCTATGTTCCATCTTGAGTTAATATTCGTGAATGGTGAGAACTCTGCATTTAAATTTATTATTTTGCAATGTGGATGTCCAGTTACTAAGCTGCTGCTGCTAAGTCACTTCAGTCATGTCTGACTCTGTGCGACCCCATAGATGGCAGCCCACTGGGCTCCCCCGTCCCTGGGATTCTCCAGACAAGAACACTGGAGTGGGTTGCCATATCCTTTTCCAATGCATGAAACTGAAAAGTGAAAGTGAAGTCGCTCAGTCGTGTCCGACCCTCAGCAACTCAATGGACTGCAGCCTTCCAGGCTTCTCTGTCCATGGGATTTTCCAGGCAATAGTACTGGAGTGGGGTGCCATTGCCTTCTTCAAGTTACTAAGCACCATTAGTCAAAAAGACTATCATTTATCGACTAACTTGGCCTTGTTTTTTGTCAAAGGTAAGTTAACTGTATTTGTGTGAGTCTGTTTCTGGGCTCTCTATTCTGTTCCATTGATCTATTTGGGTATTTTTTCATCAATATCACACTGTTATGATTACTGTAGCTTTATATTAAATCCTGAACTTTAGTAGCGTTAAGTCCTTTGACTTTGTTCTTCCTCTTCAGTATTGCATTGACCAGTCTAGGTCTTTCACCTTTCCATATAAACTTTAGAATTAGTTGGTTGATATCTACAAAATAAGCTTCCTTTTTGGCTCAGTCCGTAAAGAATCTGACTGCACTGCAGGAGATCCCAGTTCAATCCCTAGGTTGGGAAGATTCCCCTGGAGAAGGAAATGGCAACCCACTCCAGTATTCTTGCCTGGGAAATCCAATGTACACAGGAGCCTGGTGGGCTACAGTCCATGGGGTCACAAGAGTTGGACTTGGCGACTTAGCAACTAAACCGCCACCATCTACAAAATAACTTGCTCAGGTTTTAATTGAGATTAGACTAAATCTATAGATCATGTTGGAAAGAATTGGCATCCTAACAGCATGAAGTTTTTCTCTATATAAACTTGAAATACCTCACCATTTAAATCTTTGATTCCTTTCATCAGAGTTTTGTTAATCATATAGATATTATACATCTGCCTAAATATCTTTTTCTTTCTTCTTTTTTTTTTGGTACTAACATAAATGATATTGTGTTTTTTATTTCAAATTACAATTACAGGAAAGCGATTACCTTTGTATATTGACTTTGTAATCTGCAACCTTGTTATAATCACATATTAGTTCCAGAAGGTTTTTTATTTTTTGAGATAACAGGGTCTCCAGTTTGTTTTATTGAATATTACATACACAACAATCTGAGAATAAAAATACTAATGTTACAACTCAACAGTATAGTTAATGATAAGGATTTCCTTTGCATGTGTACTCAGTTAGAAATATGAGATTAAATAATTTTTTGGAATGACTTGTAAATTCTATGTGATATATATATGACATGCCTGTTATATATATGATATGAAATATATGATAAGTATACATATATATGTATGTATATCTCTCAACTTTTACTTTTTAATTAATTTATTTATTTGAATTGGAGGCTAATTACTTTACAATATTGTGGTGGTTTTGCCATATACTGACATGAATCAGCCACAGGTGTACATGTGTCCCCATCCTAAACCCCCCTCCCACCTCCCTCCCCATCCCATCCCTCTGGGTTGTCCCAGTGCACCGGCTTTGAGTGCCCTGTTTCATGCATCGAACTTGGACTGGTGATCTATTTCACATGTGGTAATATACATAGTGCAGTTCCAGAAGGCTTTTTAAACAATTCTTTGGGATTTTCTACATAGACAATCATGTCATCTATGAACAAAGACTTTTATTTCTTCCTTTCCAATCTATGTATACCTTCCCTCTCCTAGTCTTGCTACATTCAGTATGATGTTGAATCAGAACAGTGAGTAGAGGAGACATCCTCATTTTGTTTCTCATCTTAGAGGGAAAGCATCTAGTTTTTTACCACTAGGTATGTCAGCTGTAGTTTTTTATACATCTTCTTTATCATGTTGAGGATGGTCCCCTCTAGAAAAGGGGGAACCTTTTTGAGAGCTTTTCATCATGAATGAATGTTGGATTTTGTCGATGCCTTTTCTTTATCTATTGATACAGTCATAGGATTCTTTTCTTCTTTAGCCTGTTGATGTGATGGATTATATTAATTTTATATTCACTGATTTGTTAAATGTTGAACCAGCCTTGTATACTGGGAATAAACCCCACTTGCTAGTAATGTAAACTTCTTTATATATTGCTGGACTCTGTTAATACTTTGCTGAAGAATTTTGCATCTATTTTCATAAGAGATATTGACCTGCAATTTTTCTTTCTTGTAATATCTTTGTCTGGTATTGGTATTAGGATAATATTGGCCTCATAGAATGAGTTAGGAAGTGTTCCTTCTGCTTCTATTTTCTGGGAAGAAATTATGGAGAATAGGTGTTATTTCTTCCTCAAATTCTTGGTAGAATTCATTGGTGAAACCATCTTGGCCATAATTAAATTTAATAAGGATTATACACAAAATAAATGAAATAGAGACTAGAAAAAAATAGAGTAAATCAACAAAACCAAAACTTGGTTCTTTGAAAAGATCAGCAAAATTGACAAATCTTTAGCTAGACTGACCAAAAGAAAAAACAGAGAAATGCATATACTAAAATTAGAAATGAAGGGGGTGACATCAATATTGATATAACAAAAATAAAAAGAATAATAAAGAAATATTATGAACAACTGTTTGCCAAGAAACTACAAAACTTAGATGAAATGGATACATTCCTAGAAAGACACAAACTAACAAAACTGACTCAAAAAGAAATATATAATCTGAATTCAACCAAAAAGATTGAATTAGTAATTTTCAAATTTCTAGTAAAGAAAAGCCAAGGCCCAGATGGTTTCATTGGTAAATTCTACCAAAAATCTAAAGAAGTAATATCAATCCTTCAGAAATGCTTCCCAAAAATAGAAGAGGAAGCAACACTTCTAACTCATTCTATAAGGCTAGAATTACTCTGTTATCAAAACTAGTCAACATATCAGAAGATAAGAAAATCACTGACCAATATCTCCTATGAATATGAAAAAAGTTTTCAACAAAATACTAGCAAACTAAATGCAATGATTATAAAGAAGACTATACACCATGATCAAGTAGGATTTATCTCAGGAATAAATAATTCATTAAGGTCTGAAAATAAATGTAATATACCATATTAATAGAATAAATGAAAAAAATCTACATGATCATCTTAATAGACTGGAAAAAGTCTTTGATGCAATCCAACACCCTTTCATGATAAAAGCATTGAACCAAGTAGGAATAGACAGGAACTTCTTCAAACTGATAAAGAGTGTTTACCAAAGGATACCATCAAAAAATTATTAATAGGAAAAAGAACAATTCACAGAATGAGAAAAAATATGTGCAAACAATATGTCTGATAAGGAATTTATAATCAGAACATATGGAAAAGGTTTATAGATCAGTAATAAAAAGACAACCCAATTAAAAGTGGACTTCCCTGGTGGTCCAATAGTTAAGAATCTGCCTGCCAATGCAGGGGACATGGATTTGATCCCTGGTAAGGAAAGATTCCACATGCTGTGGAGCAACTAAGTCCACGCGCAACAACTACTGAGCCTACAAACTGCAGTTACTGAGGCCCATGTGCCCTAGAGCCTGTGCTCCTCAACAAGGGAAGCCACCACAATGAGAAGCCCATATACCAAACTAGACAGTAGCCCCTCACTGCAGCTAGAGAAAGCTCACGTGCAGCAACCAAGACCCAGCATGACCAAAAATAAATTAAAACATAAATTGTTCTTAAAAAGTAAGCAAAAGATTTGAAGAGACGTTTCTTTGAAGAAAATATAAAAATGATCCATAAGCACATGAAAAAATTGTTCAATATGATTATGCACTGAAGAAATGCACATCAAAACCACAGTGTGATATCACTTCACACTAAATGGGATGGCTATAATAATTATTTTTAAAAAGACATATCAACAAGTGTTGACCAAGATATAGAAAAATTAGAATGCTCACACATTATTGGTAAGAATATAAAACGGTGCAGCTACTTTGGAAAACAGTTTGGCAGTTTCTCAAAATGCTAAACATACAGTTACCATGAAGTGAAGTGAAGTCCCTCAGTCATGTCTGACTCTTTGCAACCCCATGGACTATAGTCTACAAGGCTCCTCTGTCCATGGAATTTTCCAGGCAAGAATACTGGAGTGGTTGCCATTACCTTCTCCAGGGTATCTTCCCGACCCAGGTACTGAACCTGGGTCTCCTGCATTGCAGGCAGACACTTTACCATCTGAGCCACCAGGGAAGCCCAAAGTTACCATATGACCTACCAATTCTATTCCTAGGTATATACCCAAGAGAAATAAAAACATATGTCTATACAAAAACCTGTGCACACAGGGAACTATAGTCAATGTCTTGTAGTAACCCATAATGGAAAATAATTTCAAAAATACATATGTATATATGTATAACTGAATCACACACATTAAAGAAAATTCTACTTTTTGAAACAGTAATGTCTATCTTTTTGCCAGTTTTCCTAAATGTCCTATGGGCATCTAATAACAATGTATGATATATAAAGTTTTAAATATATTTGTGTAGGATATGATCAATATAAATTAAATAGAAATATATTTAAATTATTAATGATATCATTCAAGATACTCCTATTATTTTTCCTGCACTTGATAAAAATATTCTCAGAGAAATGTTAGTATATCTCACAATGATTATATACTTTTTCTTTTCCCTTTAATTTCTTCTGATTTTTGCTTTATTATCTTTGCTTCTTTGTTTTAGGTGTCTAATAGTTTATGATGTCTATCTTCTTTGTGAATTGTAACTTTTGTCATTAAAAATATTCATCTTTGTTTCTTTTAAAATAAATAAAAATTTTTAAACCTGTGCACAAATGTGCATAGCAGCATTATTCTTAATAGCCAAAATGTGGAATTAAACCAAATGTCCATCAACTGAAAAATAAAGAAAATCTGATATACCAATACAGTAGAGTATTACTGAACTGATCATAAAAATGTTAAGTAATGATACATGTTACAACATTCATAAGCCTTGAAAACATTATGCTAAGTGAAAGAAGACAGTCACAAAAGACCACATGTTATATGATTCCATTTGTATGAAATACCCAGAATAAGCAAATCCAGAGAAGACAAAAAAATAGATTAGTATTTGTCAGGGTCTGGGAGTCTTAGAGGAAGAGGGAGTGACTGCTGATATATAATATGGGGCTTCTTTTTGAGATTTTGAAAATATTCTAAAGTCAGATTGGGTAACAATTATATAACTTTGTGAATATACTAAAAACCATTAAAGTGCACACTTCAAAAGGGTAAATTTATGATATGTGAAATCTGCCTCAGGGAAGCCGCATTTTTAAAATACAGAGATAGTTAGCCACAAAAAAAGAATGAAAGCTTGCCATTTGCAACAACAGGAGAGCATTATGCTAAGTGAAATAAGTCAGAAGAGAAAGACAAATACTGTATAATCTCACGTACATGTGTACTCTAAAACAAAAACAAAAGCCAAGCTTCTAGATACAGATAACAGACTAGTGGTGGTCAGAGACAAGGAGTGGGGAGTGAGTGAAAGGGGTGCAGGGGGACAAAAGACACGAACTTCCAGTTATAAAGTAAACCAATGAGGGGGATATAATGCACAGCACGGTGACTCTGGTTAATAATACTCTATTGCATATTCGAAAGTTGCTGAGAATAGACCTTCAAAAGTTCTCATCATGAAGAAAGGGGTCAAAAGCTACCCAGAATATGTAAAAAGAATGGTTTAATAAAGCTCCATTTCTCAGTTTCAACCATTATCAACTCATGGCCTACCTTATTTCATAAATACTCTCATGCTGGATTATTTGAAAAGAAAAATCTCAGATATTATTCCTTCTGTAAATATTCAGCATTTTTTCAGTAATATTCAGTAATATCTTTCCAAAAGATAAGGACTCTTTAAAAAATAATGATACTATTATCACATGCAAACAATTTTAAATTAATACCATAAGATTAAAACAACTGCTTTATTCAAATCAATTTCAACCCATTGCATTTGGTTATTTGTCTCTTCTATTTCTGTGTATCTATAAGCTCTCCATCTTTTATTTTTCTTGCAATTTATTTATCGAAGAACTGGGTTGTCCTGTAGAGTTTCCTACATTCTGGATTTTGCTGATTGCATCCTTGTAGTGTCATTTAACATAATCACTATTTTACAGTGATTCACTTTCAGGTGCTTGTTGTTACCATGTTATTTATTACACTATAAATAAGATAATTCATACTTCATCAAGAGAGTCAGCACTCCTTTAGTGCTTACTGAGCACCACATCCTTTGTAGCCTACTTGACACAAATTATCTCATTTCATCTTCACAACAACCCCATGTAGTAAGTATTAATATTCCCAGTCTAGGAGTGAAGAAAATGAAGCTTAGAAATGTTAATGAAATTTGACCACAGTCATGCAAGCAATAAATAAATAGGTTCAACCCAGATCTGTCTAGATTGGAAGCCATAGTTTAACCATAATTAGAATGCATGCTTCTATCCATAAGGTGATAATATCCCTATTCTTTGCCTTGGGTTGTGGTTGTTGTTTGTTTTTATTAACTTCATTCCATCCAAAGAACTTGTTTTCACGTTTCATCTGCAACACTTAGGATTCTTTCTGTTTCAAGTAACAGAAAACTCTATCTCAAATGGTCTCAACAATAAGGATATTTATTATCTTATATTACAAGAAATCCAGAAGCTGGGCAGCACCAGGGCGGATTGGTTTACTGACTCAACAACAGCAAGTTCATTCTCTTTAGTCTGCCGTCATCAGTGTGTTGGCTTTGTCCTAAGCTTGGAACCTCTGATTAGCTCCAAGATGGCTATTCCAGTTTCAGGGAACACAGCCAGATGCAACAACATCCCATGGAGATGGTGGCATATTTCTCTGTATGTCTCCATTTAAAAGCAAGAAAACCTTTCCCAGAAGGCCTTCAGCAAACCCCTCCTTAGGTCTCACTGGCCAGAACTCTGGAAGGCCAGTCAAGAGGATTCTATTCCCTGTACCCATGATAGGCTGGTATGGGATGGTAATAGCGTCACGTTCCCCAATAGACAAACATCTGAACAGGCTTCTGTAAAGAAGGAAGAGAGGGGAATGGATGATAAGTAGGCAAGCAACAGTATCTTCTGTGTGTTCTCAGTGGTGTATGCTATATGTTCCACTGAGAATTTACTGTTGATGTATCAGCCTCCTCATTGCATGAAGAAGAGACGAGACGAGATGATCTGTAAGGTTCCTTCCAGCTCTAGGAGCTGTGTTTCAACTTTGCATTTTCATATAAATGGGGCTGGGACTGTTGGATAGCTCTTGTATCTCTGCTTTGACTGTCAACTCTGCCTTTAACCTACGAAATCATTTGTTTGCCAGCTTCTTTCACAGTCTTCAACTGAAACAGTGCTTCATTCACCTCATCACATGCAGACATTTTCCTTGTGGGAAAACACAAGGAAGCCAGTGAGAGGGAGAGTACACCGAACTGTACAAAAAGCTCTTAATGACCCAGATAACAATAATGATGTGGTCACTCACCACTTAGAGACAGATATCCTGGAGTGTGAAGTCAAGTAGGCCTTAGGAAGCATTACTATGAACAAAACTAGTGGAGGTGACGGAACTCCAGCTGAGCTATTTCAAATCTTAGATGATTCTGTTTAAGTGCTGCACTTATTAATGCCAGCTAATTTGGAAAACAGCAGGACTAAGAAAGACCACAGGACTGGAAAAGGTCAGTTTTCATTCCAATCCCAAAGAGAGGCAAAGCCAAGGAATGTTCAAATTACCATACAATTGCACGTATTTCACATGCCAGCAAGATTATGCTCAAAATCCTTCAAGCTAGGCTCCAATACTTTGGCCACCTGATATGGAGAGTTGACTCACTGGAAAACACTCTGATGCTGGGAAGGATTGAGGGCAAGAAGAGAAGGGGACAACAGAGGATGAGATGGTTGGATAGCATCACTGACTCAACGGACCTGAGTTTGAGCAAACTCAGGGAGATAGAGAAGGACAGAGAAGCCTGGTGTGTTGCAGTTCATGGGTTTGCAAAGAGGTGGACATGACTTAGTGACTGAACAACAGCAAAGTATCTTTGCTATGTTAAACATATGCTACCCTTTCTTACAATCTGAATAAAATTGCTTTGTTATTTTCAGCTTATGCCTACCACCAGCTTTCTCTGGGGAAGCTACTAGCTTGATCTGTAAGCAGTCCTATTCTTATTTAACAGAAAGCTATAATTTTTGACAAATGTACAACATAACTAAAGTCAAAGGCATCTGGTCTGTTACCTAGGACATTTGGAATAAAAAAAATACAGGAAAACACGGGAATGTGATTTAAATTGACGTGGCCACACCTTCCTTTCATTTCACTCCTTCTCTTGCAGATTTGCCACTCTGGTGAGGAGGTTCACCAGAGTCTGTAGTGCATCACTATAGTGTAGTGATAGAAGCTGTAGTCCATCACTACAGTGCTGCTGGTGGACACAGCACTGGTCTCTCAGTCAGCAGCTATGGTATGCCATTGTTCTAGCTTATAGTTCCAAGGGCCTTTGAGAATTAACTTTATTTTCTGGTTCAGCCCTCTTCCTGGGGAAAGCATGGCCCTGTTTTGAAATGTACAAATGAAAGACAGCACTGAGAGTGCCTCTTCAGAGAAGGCCAGGACAGAAGGAGAGAAGAAAGCTTAGTGACCAGCTGGATGGCCTTGAATAACTCACATCATCTCTCGGTGCCTCTTGGAACTCTGACTGAAGAAAATCCTCACCCTGCATCGCACAATGTAGTTGGAAAAGTCAAATGAGAACCTGGATAGAAATGTACTTCCACAAATGCAAAGTGATGCTGCTATTTTCAAACATGGAATTTTCTCTGCAGCATTTTTTTGGTCACTTGACCACTGTACAGGTCATTGCCAGATTATGATGCTCTTTCACATCCATTCACTCTTTGCCTGTTTCAGAGATTATGCCAGCACTGCTGCATTCATCCCTTTGGTTCATCTTCCTTCCACCACATCTGGAAAATGCAAACCCCACCATAACGTGAAATATTGCATTGAAAGTACGCAGCAAGAGTTCAAAAAGGAGAGTTGTCACATGTGGTAGAAAATGCTTTTGGAAGGTAACCCTATTATGCCATGTATTTTTATAATTTCAATCTTTGTCCTAGGTCGTACCACCTCCTGCCTCCACCCCCCCACCCTCGCTTCCATGCTTCACAGACCAGACAGTATTTTCTGTCTTTGTAGCTCCCAAGAACCTGGCATAGAGGACACATCACAGTACATATTCCGGGTGAAGTGAGCCGGCTAAATAGCTGACAACAGCAAACCCGGTGGGCTTTAACATTTATTTATCCAGACCAACAAGGCCAACTATCTTTAGCTTAGCATTATACACGGGGTCTTTCAAGATCGGAAGTGTGCCCGGGTCTCCCTGTAACTCCTGAGGAACGTTATTGAGTATGTGCTAAGGGCCTGACCACAGGGGCTTCCACAGACGCACCTAAAATGCATTTGGTCCTCACAACTTACCTTCAAGCTTTAAGTCTATATTTTACAGATGAGGATGCTGAGGCTCTCCTCAGTGAAGCCACCGCGTGTGCGTGGGCTGGCGAACATCCTCACCCACAAACTTTAGATCAGCCTCGCCACACACCCCCTCCCTACCCCCAGGCATGTGCCCCAGCCTCTACTCCCCACGCTCCGCCCGAGGCCAGCGTAAAGCCAGTAAAACCCAGGACAGGCCTCGTCTGTGTCTAAGCCGGTGTTCTCACGGCTTCAAAGTAACGGTGCTCACTCACCTAGCTGCTCCTCACAAGCTTGGAAAGCCTTTGCCACCCACCCTATCCGTAGCCCCAGGCTTCTCAAGAGAGCCCGTCACAGCCTGGTCCCAGGACTGAGGTCCTGTTCGCCCGCACAGCGCTTAGAGGGTCGGGACTCAGATTCCGGGCGAGGACACCTGCAGCGGAGGGTGGGGAAGCCCTGGGTGACAGCCAGGGGGCAGGGGGTCCAGCCTCCGCGCGGCCGCCGCTCGCCGCTCCGAACTACGCTTCCCAGCCTGCTCCGAGGCAGCCGCGCGCCCCGGCGCCGCGCCCGGCCGGGAGCCGCCTGTTGATCGCCGCGCTCGCCCGGGCCACGGCGCCGCCCTGCTCGCCGGCCCCGCTACTTCGGGGCAGACGGACTGACGGCCCGCACCGCCCGCTCCGGGATGGGCGCACGCACGGGTGAGCGCGCCGGGGGTGGGTGGGGGCCCCCCGGGAGAGGTGCCGTCTGCAGCCCCCAGGCCAGCAGCACGGGGCGGCCGCGCCCTCCCTGCCCGCGGGAGGATGCTGTGCGGGGTCAGCGCTCAGCCGGGAGGGCGCGCGGAGCCGGCACCGCCTCTGGCCTCCTCCGGTCGGCGGGCGGCGCGGAGGAAAGCGCGGTGGAGGGCTGAGCGGGAGGGAGGCGCCCAGCGGGTGTGGGTCCCACGCGCTGCACTGCGGCTCCGCAGTCTCTGCATCCCCTGCCGCCGCAGGGAGGGCGCGGTCTCTGTCCTCCCTGAGCTGCGGTGCCGGGTGTTTCCACGCTGGGCTTTGTTCCCCGCTTCTCTCCTGTGAACATTTGACAAGCTCCTGGAGCCTAATGCCTGCCACTGCAGCGTTAGATCGGGCGGCGGGGAAGGGTGGACTCCGGCTGGAGCTGTCACCCGCAGGGTGTTTCAGCCTCCGAAAAAGCAGCGTTCCGAGAGCGGCCTGATGCAGGTCGTGAGACTCTTTTTATTTTTATTTTTCTGGTTTAGGTAATGTTAGCATGTGCTCCCTTGAGTCTTCCTAAATTTTCCTTGTTGACCTGCAGGAGTGAAAATTGGTTTTTAATAATAACAATGACAATAATGGCTCCTAATGGGAATTTTTGAACTGTTCAAAGATGGGAAGGTGATGCAGGCAAAATGCGAATTAGCAACGAAGGCTGTGAATGCTACGGGCTTCCTCTTGCCTATTAAACATCGGGATCACCAGGTCCTTGGGAAGGGAATGAAAAGAAGGTTGGAGCAGGTATCATAAAAACCCATTTCCCTAGCTCTGCCATTAAGGAGCTGAGGAACCCTGGGCAAGTCTCTTCACCCTCTTTTAACCTCTTTCTCCATGTAAAACGGGGTATTCCGCCTAAATGATTTCTAAACCTCTGTTCTTCCAAGGCTCTCATATCAAGAAACTAAGGAGAGGAGGGTGCGTCTGTTGAACACCATTATAGAAAGCCTGACACTGACAGAACAGGAGGTTTTACCTAGTGAGGAAGAAAGATTTTTCAGGGTTTAGGCAACTTGATTTTTTCAAAACTAGAACTGGTTTTCTCTACTCTCTGCAGTCTAATCCAATAAATCATGCATTACAACTATTTTAATTTTTGTGAATTACTATAAATATGTAGACAACAACGTGCTGTGGATTTTCTGTGTTTGTTTTTAGTTGGCTGAAGGTGAACTGATGGACTCATCAGGTAGAGTGAGAATGTAAATGGCTCCCCAGGGCCAGGCGGGAGCCCTCAGAGGTGGTGAGCAAGGAGGAGGGGAGGAACCGCGGAGAAAGTAACCAGAGAGTTCAGACACTGAGCGTAGGGAGGATGGATACTGACGGGGTCATTGTTTGAATAATAAATACACAATACAAGGAATGAGAGAATCAGAAAACCAGCACTCTGCAGCTCTAATGTAACTGATTACATTACATCAGGCAAGGATTCATCACAGATGACAAAACCTTTGAGCCAGAGGTTGTTGGGGAAGAGGATTTTGAATTATTTCAAAGTATCTTGCCACATATTAGCTAGGGAAAATGTGTCCTTACAATAGAGAGATGAGAAAGTCATCACCTCAGCTGAATGATCAAGTATACCAACAAGTACCATGAGTCTCCTGTTGGGTTATGCAATAAGGTGGTCATAACTTCACCTGCTTAATGTTCCTGCCAAAAAGGTGGTGGGGTCAGGGTATTGTAGATTAAAATATTCAACTGACTTAACAATAAATTGGGATGTGTGAACTTTGGATCCTAAATCAGAAAAAAAAAAAAAAAAGCTATGATTGATGAGTTGGAGACAATTGGAGAGATTTTAATATGGACTACCATGGAATTACTTTTCATTTTCTTAGGTGCAGCGATGGTACGGTGGTCATGTAGGACACTGTCATTTTCTTTTGAGATGTAGGTATTAGAGGCAAAATGGCATGACATCTGCAACTTTCAGCCTGTTCAGGGTAGGGGGAAGTAAAGGGTTGGGGAGGGAGCTGGAGAATGTAGCAAAATGATGACAGTGAATCAAAGAGAACGGTATATAGGTGTTCTGTTCTTTTACCTTTTCTGTAGATTTGAGCTTTTTAAATTAAAAATTGGGGTGATCAATAAAATAGATAAGCAAACAGAGGGAAAGGATCACAGGACAGTGTGGACATCTGCAGTGAATCTGCAGGGAACTCACAGTGAGTCTGTGTCTCACTGCGCTCACTCAAGATTTCAGCCCTGTTGGAGGAGTGAGCGGGGTCAGGGGAAGTTCTCTTTCTTGCTTTGTCTTAACTACTATCAATCGTTTATTCTTAAGACACCCCATCCCCTAATTCCAACCTCAAATTCTGAAATTTCCATACCTTAGAATTTCTAGCCCTCCCCACAAACCATCCTGAAAGCGCTATCCCTTTTCTCTCTGAGTTCAAGATCTGCGCCTCTATAGCAGGAAGTTCTAAGTGCTGGTTCTTTTTATTTTGAATTAGGGGAACATTGGAAGAAAAACAGACCCAGCTTTCTGACAGAAGTTCAAGGATTTCCTCTTGTTCGCTTTATTTGTGAATCACATACAACCAAATGTTTCCTTATAGACTATAAGCGGCTCAAAGGAGCTCATAGAAGGCAAGTGCAGAAGAGATTTCCTATTACCAGACTAAGAAAACAGAACCAATTCTTAAGATATAACACTTTAATTTTATACTGAATCTTTTGCTACAAGGATTTTTTCCTGCACACACACACTCATATGCTTTTATGTTTTGCCCCCCTGGTTTGGCACCAAGGCTATCCCATCTCTTTCATGTGTATCATCAGTATTCCTGGGTTTCCCTGGTGATAGCTGAATAGAAAGGGAATGAGAAGGTCAGCCCTAGGACTTTGGGTAATAGGAGCTCATGAAACAAGGCACAAGACCAGCTGCAGCAAGACAGGATGTGAGGAGTAAGGAGCAAATCTGAGGTTTCAGTCCAGTGAAAGAACCAAGAGGCCTCTTGTCAGAGCAGAGGGAGGGTTCCGGAGTCCAGGGAGCTAAGCTGCTGTTCAGCCAATATATGCAGGGTCAGCCACCCCTCTTGTTTATAGCCAACATCCATTCTGATGGCCAACGCCCATTTTGTACCAGTATTAAATATTTTGCATATCATCTTGATAAGCAGTCATGAGTCAAAGGGCACATAGCACCTGTAACCCTTAACAAAGCTTTGATCAAAACCAAACTGGGAAACAGATGCCAGAGAGGGAGAGAAGATAGGTGAGTCAAAGATTCATAAGCAAACGGAAGCCAGCTTTTGTCAACAAACAGTAGAGAACCCTTGATGCCAGTCAGGAAATGAGAAGCCCATAACTTCCCAAAGCCAAGATGAGGGGACGTAGCTAGAACCAATAGACAGCTGGAGACGCAGACACCCAAGTGGAAGGCAAGGAGATACGCAGAAGTCCAGAAACAGGAACTCCTTAGAAAGCAGAGAATAGGGCCAGACAAGGGGATAGGGCAGCGACAGGGAGTAGGACCTGCCAAGAGAATTAGAAGCCAGGTGGCGGTCTGAGCAGACAGTAAGATTTCCATGCTAGAGCCCTTCTGCCCCCGCCAGGAAGCTTCTTGGCAACTTCCTACCCAGGTGGAAACCTATCTCATACTTTGGCCAGCCTCCCCATGGCAGCTCACTATACCTGGCAGCGCTGACCCAGGGTTCCTATAGGGTGCTGCCTCTCCACATTCAATAGATCCCGACAAGGATAATGGAGGGAACAAACAGCCCACGTAGAAGACTGCACCCAAGGACAAAAGAGAAATGGCTTTGACTGAGGGCTCGCATGTGTTAGCAGCTGTTCCTGGTAGATACGTCACCACATTAAACATCACCTCCACCCTCTGAGATAAATACTGCTCTGCCTGTTTCACCGAGGATGAGACAGAGGCTCGGAGAGGCTGTCACTCGCACATGAATTGTAACCATCAGATCCAGGGCTAGTTGACTCCAAGGCCTATGCTTTTTGTCTTTTGTTCTCTTCTGAATCTGGAGGGAGTGGTTACTGGTGGGCACACTGTTTTAAAAGGAGACTGTTTTGAGCAGTTTAAGTTATGGCCACGTTTGTGTTGTGAGATGGGACAGCTTTTCATTCTGGAAGATCTATTCCTCATTTTCCATTCAGCTTGCCACTTCCAATTGCTTTCTCATATTTTTTGCCTGAAATTCCTCCTTATCACACCCCATTCTCTGTCCCACATCTCCTGCACAGATTTCTGAGGCTATGGCAAGAGCCACTCGGTTATTTAAAAAAAAACAAACAAAACAGACTTGAAAGAGCCATCTTGAAATAGCTCGGCTATTTCAAGACACAGGCTATGTGTTTTGTACACATATTTGTATTTGCCTGCAGCTAGAAAGAAATTAAATATGTAGGATTACTACATGTTTTGATAACTAGTGGGGAGCTACTTTATAACACAGGCAGCCTAGCTCGGTGCTCTGTGATGACCTAGTGGGGTGGGATGAGGGGGTGAAGAAAGGGATATATATATATATATATATATATATATATATATATATATACACGTGTGTGTGTGTGTAACCGATTCATTTTGTTGTACAACAGAAACGGACACAAATTGTAAAGCAATTATACTCCAGTTTTAAAATTCCTGTTTTGTTTTGTTGGAGGATATATTGATAAGCTGATTTTTTTTCTAATTTATTAGTTTTAGGAAATGTAGATTTGGCTCTCTTGTTCAAACTGGTTCACTCACTGTTTAAAGATTATTATAAAATATTGAAGATACGTAATAAAGAATAATAACTTCTCACACACTGACTTCCCCTCTTGGGATGAAATCATCATCAGTGAGGTGGAAGGTCAGGTTGTCCTTTCCCAGCCAGATCCCCCGCCCCTCCTTCTGAGATGTCTGTCCTTTCCATGTGTTGTCCTTTGTAGCTTTCCCAGATACATATGTACTCCTAAGCAATTCATGGCAGTTTTACCCATTTAAAAAACTTTTTGCTAGGTTTTACAAGTATTTTTTGTTACTCTT
This sequence comes from Ovis aries, assembly GCF_016772045.2. Classification (NCBI taxonomy): domain Eukaryota; kingdom Metazoa; phylum Chordata; class Mammalia; order Artiodactyla; family Bovidae; genus Ovis; species Ovis aries. Next base: position 56,766,790 of record NC_056060.1, on the reverse strand, counting down.
CTGTAAAAATGGGTCTTTGGTTTGGAGCAGGCTTACTAAACAGGGCTGAATGTTTTAGGTTTGATTCCAAGTCTGCACGGAGGTGAGGCCAAAATTTGGGCACTTTGTGTTGTTTCTGATTTTCCTCTTTCATACCAGTTATGAAATACATATAAAGTAAGGTAGCGGAAGAAGAAGTAAAGAAAGCCACACTCCTTGTTCTCCTTCTCAGGGTTCATGTCTCTGATAGGAAGAGTTATTGAAGGGCCCACGTCGCCCTTCCTTCAGCTCCGTCCTTGCTCCTGTTTTCTGTTTTCTAACCTTCTTGGTATGCATGTGCACCTGGACTCCTGAAAGCGCTGCTTGGCTCTTGCTTCACTCCAGTGTGCCCATTAATCTCTTGTTGCATGCTGAGAGCTCCCCACGGGACAAGCACTCTGCCAGAGGTGAGACTGCAGTGATGTTTGGAAGCTTTCCACTGTGGCGTCACTAACAGGAGGAGAGGGCAAGTGTGAACACTCGGTGCCCTGGGTAGGGGCTAAAGCAGGCCATCCTTGAGCCAGAAATCTGTGATTTGACTTTAAAAGCTGTGTGAATAATATGTCCACATACCTCTATATTTGTTATTAAAAATAAAACCAGCTTTCCCCCAAATCTTCAAAGTTGTGCTTTAGGAGGGTGCATTATTTTTTTTTTCTCTCTTCTGGCTTTCATGCCCTCCTGATGCACTAGTGCAACACGTGCAGTTTGTTTTAACAGGGACTGTTACATAGTATTAACATGTTATTGTAACTACTTAATTAATGTCTCTCCTACTGCCAAACTGTAAGCTCAGCTCCTGTACAAGATATCATCTGTTTTGTTCCCTGCTCTTGTCCCAGCAGTGAAAAAAGGTGGGCTGTCAGTAGATATTTGTTGAATGAATCTACAAGAGACCCGGGAATAGAAAGAATCATGACATCATCCCTGTCCTCTAGGATTTGGCAGTATAGTTGAATTTAGGGAACAGAGCAACTGTTCTGTGCTTAGGTGGCCTCAGAAAGTTCCATGACAGAAAGTGGAGGCTGTGGATATGGTGGAATGAGTTTTGAACCAACAGGTCACTTCACCTTTCTCAGCTCATTTCCTTCATTTGATATTTGTTGGATGCCTATCCTGGGTCAAGACCTGTGCTGGGAGCCAGGACCATAACAGTGACTAAAACAGATACGGTCCCCACCCTCACAGAGCTTATTAAAAAAGACAGAGATAAAACAAGCAGTTGTAATAAAGTCAAGAGAGCTCTGAACAAGGGGTGTGCCTTGGGGTGGGGAATGACTCAGACCTGCCTGGGATTACAAACAAGGCAACTTCGAGGAATTGAAGCTTACGTTCATATTTATTTTTTAATTGAAGTATAATTGCTTGACAGTGTCTGTTAGTTTCTGCTCTACAACAATGCGAATCAGCTATATGTATGCGTGTATCACCTCGCCTCCCTGCTGAGCTTCCCTCCCACTCACCCCCCCATCCCACCCCTCTAGGTTATTACAGAGCACCGAACTGAGTGAAGCTTACTTTGAGACTGGAAGATGAGCTGAGCTGGCTAGCAGTCAGCCAGAGGAAGAAGGGGTATGAGTGGTCTGAGCAGAGGAAACAACATAAGGCGTGATCCAGGAGTTGGAAGTAGTCCAGCAGGCTGGAGCCAGGGGAAGCTGAGGGGTGCAGTGCAGGATGAGGCTGATGAGGATGACAGAGGTTAGACTGTGGGTCTGAACCTTATCCTCAAGGCAAAGGGAAGCCACAGGAGGATTATAAGTAACTAGGGCAGAATTGTTTAAAAATATCACTTTGGCCATTTGTATGAAGAATTGATCAAAATGGACTAAGACTGGATGTGGAAGTGCAGCTGAGTGAAGCAGATGGATCCTCAACATGTTTAGGTTTAAGGACTGGACTGATGAATGGGGAGGAGACAAGGAAGAGGAGATGTCAAGGATGGTTCCCTGCTTTCTTGGCTAAATTTCTGAAATTGGAAATTCCAGAGGAGGAGAAGCTATTTGGCAGGAAAGATGGTGCAAGTACTTCTACCATTTGAGATGCCTGATTCAGTGAAGTGGAGATGTTGGTTCAGCAGTGGGAATACATGGATCTAGTCCTCAAGGAACAAAGTCTTAATCAAAGATTTGAGGGTCCTCAGAATGTGGATCATAGTGAGAATTTTAGAGGGGACGAGTTTCTCCCAGGGAGAATGTGCAGTGTAAGAAAAGAAATGGTAAGACAGGATCTTATAACATGCCAGGACTTAAGGCAGAGGAAGAATTGCTGAAGGAGACCAAGAAGAAGTGGTCGGAGAAGTAGGAGAAAAACCATTTATGTTGCTGGACTGGATGTCTCTTCAGGCCTCACTCAGCCCGACATTCTGTGGTCCGCAAAGCTGGGACCTGAGCCAGGTCTCCAAAGCAGAGCGCGTGGATAGGCCATGAGAGCAGAGAACAGCATTCCAAGTGACATTACAGTATCAGCCAAGGTCCCGACAAGAAACAGAGGACACACTCAACTGAGTAATTTGAGGGAATTTAAATAAAGATCCTATTTACAGAGTTGTAGGGAGGGTGTAAGGAGTCCAACAAGGCGGAAATCTGGCACCAGCCACACAGGGACCCTTCATCACCCCCAGGCCTCAAGTCAGCAAGGCAGGGGTGGGGGCAGCCCTAGAGGGAAGGCTTGCTAGTGGGCCACTCTCTCTTCTGCACTAGCCTCCCTCCAGTTTCCTGCTAGTGCCTCCTGTTGGCCAAACGAGTCACAGAGCTAGGAAGCCTGATGATGCCGTGTAAATACATCACCTTCCTGGGGCACAGAACAGTGCCGGGAGTGAAAGGGGAGGGGAAGGGCAAACGAGATGTCCAGAAAAATTATCTGGGAAAATGGAAGTCCATGAATAAGGGAGTATATTAGTGTCCTATTGGAGCTGTCACAAATGCAGGAGCCTAAAACAGCACACATTTATTACGGCATTGCTTAGGAGGTGGGAAGTCCAAAGCGGGTTTCACTGGGTTAAGCTCAGCATGTCAGCAGGGCTGCATTTCTTTCTGAAGGCTCTGGGGAGAATTCATTCCCCGGCTGCTAGAGGCCGTACACATTTCTTGGCTCTTGGCCCCTTCCTCTCTCTTCAAAGCCAGCAGTTGCATCACTCTGTCCCTCTGCTTCTGTCATCACATCTCATTCTCCGACTCTTCTACCTTCCTCTCCCATCTTTTAAGAGCCGTTGGGATTACAGTGGGCCCACCCAGATAAGCCAGGGTAGTCTCCCTAGTTTACGATCCTTGATTTAATCACACCCAGTCCTTTTTGCCATGTAAAGTAACATCCCAGATTCTGGGGATTAGCATGTGGACATCTTTAGGGCACCATTATTCTGCCTACCACAGAGAGTGAATAAACCATTTTGGCTGGATTGGAGGGCTCCCTTAGGAAAGTTATGAAGAAAGAAAATACAAAGTACGGACCAAAGCCAAATAGTGGGAGCTTGGGATGCTAGGTTGTATAAATTTCATTCTGCAGACAAAAGGGAGCCATTGTAAGTCCTTAATCAGGAAAGTGGCTTGTTTGCAGTGTGAAGAAAGACGATCTAACTATGGTACTCTGGTGGCTTAGAGGGAAGAATAGAATCCTTTAAAAAGGCAATGAGGGTACTCCAAGTCCAAAGGAACAAAGATCTAAAACAAGACTGACAGAAAAGGATGATGTGAAAAGTATCATGCAGTAAGAATCCAGTGGAAGTGGTAACCAGTGAGACAGGGTGGAAAGGGAGGAAATTCAGCTGATCAGAGTTTTGGAAGTGAGTGGTAGATTCAGCTTCCCAGGTGGCTCAGTGGTAAAGAATCTGCCTGCCAGTGCATTAGATGCAGGAGATGAGGGTTCAGTCCCTGGGTCGGGAAGATCCCCTAAAGGAGGAAATGGCAACCCACTCCAGTATTCTTGCCTGGAGAATCCCACTGACAGAGGAGCCTGGCAGACTATGGTCCATAGGGTCACAAAGAGTCGGACACGACTGAACGACTGAACATGCACACGAACACATATGCACGATTGGTAAATTAATGGTATGATCAAGAAAACCAGAACTAGTCTGTTTCAGGGGAAGGTAAGAAGCTGGGGTATACTTGTAGAATTCTGGACCAGAACTACAAATAGAATCTTATCTAAGATACCATCAGTCATAAAATATACCAATATTTTACATAGCACTGTGAAGAAAAATTATACCAATTATTGTCTTTATTTTTTTTCATCATTTGTCTACATCGCACAGCATGTGAGATCTTTTTCCCTCCGCCCCACCCCCCATCAGGGATCAAACTTGCATGCCCTGCATTGGAAACATGAAGTCTTAACCACTGGACTGCTAGGGAAGTACCCATGCTACCAAATAAAATGTGACCCTTCTTGGGAATTCCCTGGTGGTCCAGTGGTTAGGACTTGGTTCTTTAACTGTCAGGGTCTGGGTTCAGTCCCTGGCCAGGGCACTAAGATCCTGAAAGGCATGGCAGCATTGCAAAAAAGAAAAGTGATCCTTCTTAAAAATGTATTTTTTACTTTATTGAAGAGCTGTTTTAGATTTACACATAGTTTTTTGAATTGACATTCAACAAATTGCACATATTTGAAGCAAAAGTTTGATGAGTTTTGACAAATGCATATACCTATGAAACCATTATGAGAAACCCACCAAATTTCTTCATGCCCCTTCATACTCCTCTTCCCCTCCCTACCTCTCTTCTATCCCTAAGCAACTACTGATATGCTTACTGTCATATAGATCAGTTTACATTTTCTAGAATTTTAGACAAATGGAACCATGCCACATACATTCTTTTTGGTGTGGCTTCTTTCATTCAGTATAATTGTTTTGAGATTCATCTATGTGTTGTGTGTATCAATAGTTCATTACTTTTTATTTCTGAGTAGATTCTGTTGACTTAAAAAATACTCACAACCTAAAAGTTGAGAGTCATGTTATATTCAGTGGGAATTTTTAGGATGTCAAGCCTGGGAGACAGCATCTCAAGAAATCCTGAGAGACCACTTTGAGGAGGCAAATGGGGGTGGCAGATTATATAGAAGTTCTGCAACAAAGGGCAAGTAATCCGAACATCAGAAGATTATTGTTAATTAAAGGGAAACCAGATATCTCAAATTAAGGAACTTAGTGGTTTTCTGTGTATGGGAAGATGCAGGAGTCTGGGCTCACTGAAATATATATATATCATTCCTTTGATATATACCTCACCTCTCTGGGGCCAGTATCCTGTGTTTCACATCCTGGCTTTCCTCAAGGCTTACTCTAGAGCATGACTGTGGTCTGATGGCTGCTAGATGGCAGGTATTCTTTCCTTCCCAAGTTCCTTTGGGGCTCAGCATTGATGGTGGCTGCAATCACTGATGACTGTGAGATACTTTGTTTACTGATATGGCAGGAAATATTCTGCTTCTCAATTCCATTAGGTGGATGTACCACAATTTGTTTATCTACTCACCTACTAATGATCATTCAGGTTGTTTATGGTTTTGGCTATTACAAATAAAGCATCTACGAATATGCATAGTTAAAAAAAATCATATATCACCTCTGTGCATACATAATAAGGGAAAATGGAAATGAATTGGTTAATAGTCTTAAAGTTTCTTCATGCTCAGATTCCAACTTTCTGAATCACTCGTCTTTTCCACACAGTATCTCCTCCATGCCATGAAGAGTGGTAATTTTTTAAATTTTAAATAAATGGTAAATTATTTAAATTAAAATTTAAAAACCTGTAAAAGATCTAAAAGCCTTTGATGTTGGCTCTTAAACCTTATGATAAGTTTTAAAAGAGTGTTTCACTCTTTTAAAAAGTCCCTGGGACATTTTGCAAATCCCTGACACCCCTTTTGCTAGTTTTGAAGCTGTTGCTTTTCATATTTATGTATATATAGGCATGGCAGATATGACTTCTTGACCACTGCTAGGTCACAAGTAATTGTAGGACCATCAGTTGTGGGACAGGCCTCAGTTTCCAAGTGTCAAATGTGAGAAACTGTGTGTCTTAGAATCTATTTGACAGGGTAGTTCAACCATTTCACTTGATAGCTAAGAGCGTGGCAGGCTGAGATTCTTGTCCAGACTCACATAATAAATTAGTGGTAGTTGGGACCAGAAAACAGTGTATACAGTCCAGTTGGTTTCTCTGACTTTAGTAGGATAGGGTTTTTCTGTTTGTTTTTTTTTTTACTGAAATATTGCAATTGAAGTTTAAAAGAAGGGAGGCTGGTGGAACAGAAAGAGAGTTACATTGGATATGGAAAAGACACCAAAATAGAAAACCAAAAACCAGTACATGGTAAACAGTAGAAATAAGAAGAGAGGAACAATATTCCAATAGCTCTTAAGTGGCCCACCCACATCCAATCTCTTTCTATAACAACCTGTTTTTCATTCTTACCATTTGAATTATCTTATTGAAAACAAGTCTTCTCAGACCAACTCCTCTACTTGAAAAATGTGTAGTGACTCCCCGTCTGGAACAGAATGAAGCCCAGATTTGGGCAAGATGTATAGGGAAGGCCCTTCACAGGCCTCCCCACCTTGTCTTTTGTTGTTTCCTCTCCCCTCTGCTCCTCCCCTCTAGCCACACCAGCCATTCACCAAGCATCATGTACTTTCTTTCTTTTTTGTCTTTGTTTTATTTTTGTTTTTTTGCCACACCTTGCAACATATGGGATCTTTGTTTCCCAACCAGCTATGGAACCACAGTCCCCGGCAGTCCAAGTGCAAGGTCTTAACCACTGAACCAGCAGGGAAGCCCCTCATGTACTTCCTTATCCTGTACCTTTGTTTATGCTGTTGCCTTTCCCTGCACACATCGTCCACCTTATGACCTTTTCCTTCAAGGCTCAAACACAACTCTTGTCACAGTTTCCACTCAACTCCCCCACCCCATCCTACTGTGTTCATGACTTCTGTTATAACACATGTTGACTGAAAAAAAAAAAGATGCACAACCTCAAAGCTGAGAATTGTGTTTTATTCAGTGGACTTTCTGAGGACTCAAACCTGGTCAGAAGTCTCTCAGATAACTCTGAGAGGTATGCTAGGAACCCGTATATATAGGGGGTTTTACTACAAAAACCAGGGAATCAGACCATCAAAAGATTACTACTAATTAATGAAAACCAAACATCTCAAGTTAATGAATTTAGCACTTTTTAATGTGTGAGAAGCTGCAAAAGACTGGGCTCACTGAAATCATTCCTTTGATATGCACCTTATCTAGGGCCAGTATTCTGTTCTTTCCTATCCTGAGTCCCCTCAGGGTGCACCATTGGGCTGGCTGCACTGGCTGAGGGCTGTGACATGCTTTGTAGCCTATATATCAAAGGTTATATATCTATTGAAAAATGTATAGTAACTCCCCATCTGGAACAGAATAAAGCCCTGGTTCTTTGGCAAGACATATAGGGAAGACATCCTATACATATATATGTATATACACATACACACACATATACATATATATCACTGACCTGTGATCTCCTTGGGAAAGGGGTCATATCTTATTTATCTGTGTATTCCTGTTTTTTAGAACCATACCTGGCAAACAGTAGGTTTACACAGGTATTTATTGCCTTGAAATATCTGCTTGATATTAATACTGCCAAAGGAGAAACACAGTCAGTTAAGCATATTGCTATTTCCTGAATGCAGTATTATCTTTCTAGAGAAGATTGGTAAAGTCCCTCTGCCAGAAAGAAGGGATTGGAGAAAAGTTTCATTTTGAGTGGAAGTTTAGGAGGGAGGTAGTATAAAAAGTCACATCCACAGCTCGGTATTTACTGGAGATCAGTGGAGAAATAACTCCAGAAAGAATGAAGGGATGAAGCCAAAGCAAAAACAATACCCAGCTCTGGATGTGACTGGTGATAGAAGCAAGGTCCGATGCTGTAAAGAGCTATATTGCATAGGAACCTGGAATGTCAGGTCCATGAATCAAGGCAAATTGGAAGTGGTCAAACAGGAGATGGCAAGAGTGAACGTCGACATTCTAGGAATCAGCAAACTAAAATGGACTGGAATGGGTGAATTTAACTCAGATGACCATTATATCTACTACTGTGGGCAGGAATCCCTCAGAAGAAATGGAGTAGCCATCATGGTCAACAAGAGTCCAAAATGCAGTACTTGGATGCAATCTCAAAAATGACAGAATGATCTCAGTTCGTCTCCAAGGCAAACCATTCCATATCACAGTTATCCAAGTCTATGCCCCAACCAGTAACACTGAAGAAGCTGAAGTTGAACGGTTTTATGAAGACCTACAAGACCTTTTAGAACTAACACCCAAAAAAGATGTCCTTTTCATGGGGAACTGGAATGCAAAAGTAGGAAGTCAAGAAACACCTGGAGTAACAGGCAAATTTGGCCTTGGAATGCAGAATGAAGCAGGGCAAAGACTAATAGAGTTTTGCCAAGAAAATGCACTGGTCATAGCAAACACCCTCTTCCAACACGACAAGAGAAGACTCTACACATGGACATCACCAGATGGTCAACACCAAAATCAGATTGATTATATTCTTTGCAGCCAAAGATGGAGAAGCTCTATATAGTCAACAAAAACAAGACGAAGAGCTGACTGTGGCTCAGATCGTGAACTCCTTATTGCCAAATTCAGACTTAAATTGAAGAAAGCAGGGAAAACCGCTAGACCATTCAGGTATGACCTAAATCAGATCTCTTATGATTATACAGTGGAAGTGAGAAATAGATTTAAGGGCCTAGATCTGATAGATAGACTGCCTGATGAACTATGGAATGAGGTTCGTGTACAGGAGACAGGGATCAAGACCATCCCCATGGAAAAGAAATGCAAAAAAGCAAAATGGCTGTCTGGGAAGGCCTTACAAATAGCTATGAAAAGAAGAGAAGGAAAAAGCCAAGGAGAAAAGGAAAGATATAAGCATCTGAATGCAGAGTTCCAAAGAAGAGCAGGAGTAATAAGAAAGCCTTCCTCAGTGATCAATGCAAAGAAATAGAGGAAAACAACAGAATGGGAAAGACTAGAGATCTCTTCAAGAAAATCAGAGATACCAAGGGAACATTTCATGCAAAGATGGCCTCGATAAAGGACAGAAATGGTATGGACCTAACAGAAGCAGAAGATATTAAGAAGAGGTGGCAAGAATACACAGAAGAACTGTACAAAAAAGATCTTCATGACCTAGATAATCATGATGGTGTGATCACTCATCTAGAGCCAGACATCCTGGAATGTGAAGTCAAGTGGGCCTTGGAAAGCATCTCTACGAACAAAACTAGTGGAGGTGATGGAATTCCAGTTGAGCTGTTTCAAATCCTGAAAGAAGACGCTGTGAAAGTGCCACACTCAATATGCCAGCAAATTTGGAAAACTCAGCAGTGGCCACAGGACTGGAAAAGGTCAGTTTTCATTCCAATTCCAAAGAAAGGCAATGCCAAAGAATGCTCAAACTACCACACAATTGTACTCATCTCACATGCTAGTAAAGTAATGCTCAAAATTCTCCAAGCCAGGCTTCAGCAATACATGAACCGTGAACTTCCTGACGTTCAAGCTGCTTTTAGAAAAGGCAGAGGAACCAGAGATCAAATCGCCAACATCTGCTGGATCATGGAAAAGGAAGAGAGTTCCAGAAAAACGTCTATTTCTGCTTTATTGACTATGCCAAAGCCTTTGACTGTGTGGATCACAATAAACTGTGGAAAATTCTGAAAGAGATGGGAATACCAGACCACCTAAACTGCCTCTTGCGAAATCTGTATGCAGGTCAGGAAGCAACAGTTAGAACTGGACATGGAACAACAGACTGGTTCCAAATAGGAAAAGGAGTACGTCAAGGCTGTATATTGTCACCCTGCTCATTTAACTTCTATGCAGAGTACATCATGAGAAATGCTGGACTGGAAGAAACACAAGCTGGAATCAAGATTGCCGGGAGAAATATCAATAACCCCAGATATGCAGATGACACCACCCTTATGGCAGAAAGTGAAGAGGAGCTAAAAAGCCTAACAGAAGCAGGTGATGAAAGTGAAAGTGGAGAGTGAAAAAGTTGGCCTAAAGCTCAACATTCAGGAAACGAAGATCATGGCATCCGGTCCCATCACTTCATGGCAAGTAGATGGGGAAACAGTGGAAACAGTGTCAGACTTTATTCTGGGGGGCTCCAAAATCACTGCAGATGGTAACTGCAGCCATGAAATTAAAAGACGCTTACTCCTTGGAAGAAAAGTTATGACCAACCTAGATAGTATATTCAAAAGCAGAGACATTACTTTGCCAACTAAGGTCCGTCTAGTCAAGGCTATGGTTTTTCCTGTGGTCATGTATGGATGTGAGAGTTGGACTGTGAAGAATGCTGAGCGCCAAAGAATTAATGCTTTTTAACTGTGGTGTTGGAGAAGACTCTTGGGAGTCCCTTGGACTACAAGGAGATCCAACCAGTCCATTCTGAAGAAGATCAGCCCTGGAATTTCTTTGGAAGGAATGATGCTAAAGCTGAAACTCCAGTACTTTGGCCACCTCATGCGAAGAGTTGACTCATTGGAAAAGACTCTGATGCTGGGAGGGATTGGGGGCAGGAGGAGAAGGGAACAACCAAGGATGAGATGGCTGGATGGCATCATGGACTCGATGGACGTGAGTCCAAGTGAACTCCAGGAGTTGGTGATGGACAGGGAGGCCTGGTGTGCTACAATTCTTGGCATCGCAAAGAGTTAGACATGACTGAGCGACTGAACTGAACTGAGTATAAAAAGAGAAAGTTGAAAAAAGAATAGTACGGGGTACAAAGAATTACAGCTTCCCAGGTGGCAGCAGGTGGTAAAGAACCTCCTTGCCAATGCAGGAGACATAAGAGATGTGGATTCACTTCCTGGGTCAAGAAGATCCCCTGGAGGAGGACATGGCAACCCACTCCAGCATTATTCCCTGGAGAATCCCGTGGACAGAGGAGCCTGGTGGGCTATAGCCCATGGGATCACAAAGAATCAGACACGACTGGAGTGACTTAGCATGCACAAAGAATTAGGGAGAATGGCTTTAGAAACAAAAAGAAAGTGAGACTAGAAAGAGAATGGGAGATGGAGAAAGAAGAAAAGAAAGGAGAAGAGTGGAGAGAGTAGCCAGAATTTTAGACTCTGTCTTAGTTTACTTGCAGGGGAGTTTCTTGACAATGCTTTCTCACACGGATGGTTCAAACTCTCTTTCCTGAATGAGCCCCATTTTGTATTCTTCACATCACTCTCCCTCTGAAAAGACACAAGTCTGCAGCTTACAACTGCCTTACAATTAGTGCATTGTTTTTCATTGTTGTTCTCTGTGGAAAGCTGGAGGAGGCAAAGTAATCTGGTGGGAAGGCATTCACTCCATGGGGACTCCCCAGGCCTGGCACATCCCAGCTCTGAGACCTCAAGCAAGGCGCTCAGTCGCTTGCATAAACCATGTAACTCTGATTGGGGTTTGAACCTGCAATCTTTTAACTGAGAGCACACACCTGACCTCAGGACTTAATGAAGCTTGGGTTCTTGATGTCTCATTGCAGAATGAATTCAGTGAGAGACAAAGTTATAGGTTGCTGCTGCTGCTGCTAAGTTGCTCAGTGGTGTCCAACTCTTAGCGACCCCATGGACTGCAGCCTACCAGGCTCTTCCGTCCATGGGATTTTCCAGGCAGGAGGACTGGAGTGGGGTGCCATTGCCTTCTCTAAAGTTATAGGTATGAAGTACATTTATTTAGAAACACACTTCACAGACGGAGTGTGGGCCGTCCTGGGAGGATAGAGCAGCACCAGGGTATGGGGTTGTCAGTTTTTATGGCAATGGGTAATTTCATAGGCTAATGAGGGGGAGGGGGCAAGTGGACCTTAGGAAGCATCTCTATGAACAAAGCCAGTGGAGGTGACGGAATTCCAGTTGAGCTATTTCAAATCCTAAAAGATGATGCTGTGAAAGTGCCACACTCAATATGCCAGCAAATTTGGAAAACTCAGCAGTGGCCACAGGACTGGAAAAGGTCAGTTTTCATTCCAATCCCAAAGAAAGGCAATGCCAAAGAATGCTCAAACTACGGCACAACTGCACTCATCTTACATGTTAGTGAAGTGATGCTCAAAATTTTCCAAGCCAGGCTTCAACTGTGAAATTCCATGAACTGTAAAATTCCAGATGTTCAGGCTGGATTTAGAAAAGACAGAGGAGCCAGAGATCAAATTGCCAACGTCCAGTAGATCATTGAAAAAGCAAGAGAGTTCCAGAAAACCATCTACTTCTGCTATATTACTACAACAAAGCCTTTGACTGTGTGGATCACAACAAACTGTGGAAAATTCTTAAAGAGATGGGAATACCAAACTACCTGACCTGCCTCCTGAGAAATCTGTATGCAGGTCAAGGAGCAACAGTTAGAACTGAACATGGAACAACAGACTGGTTCCAAATTGGGAAAGAAGTGTTCAAGGCTGTATATTGTCACCCTGCCTATTTAACTTAAATGCATGCAGAGTACATCATGAGAAATGTTGGACTGGATGAAGCACAGCTGGAATCAAGATTGCCAGGAGAAATAACAGTAACCTCAGATATGCAGATGACACCACCCTTATGGCAGAAAGCAAAGAGGAACTAAAGAGCCTTTGATGAAAGTGAAAGAGGAGAGTAGAAAAGCTGGCTTAAAACTCAACATTCAGAAAACCAAGATCATGGCATCTGGTCCCACCCATTACTTCATGGCAAATAGATAGGGAAACAATGGAAACTGTTACAGACTTTATTTGGGGGGGGGGCTCCAAAATCACTGCAGATGGTGACTACAGCCATGAAATTAGAAGACACTTGCTCCTTGGAAGAAAAGTTATGACCGACCTAGACAGCATATTCAAAAGCAGGGAGATTACTTTGCCAACAAAGGTCCATCTAGTCAAAGCTATGGTTTTTCCCTTAGTTATGAATGGATGTGAGAGTTGGACTATGAAGAAAGCTGAGCACTGAACAATTGATGCCTTTGAACTGTGGTGCTGGAGAAGACTCTTGGGATTCCCTTGGACTGCAAGGAGATCCAACCAGTTCATCCTAAAGGAGATCAGTCCTGAATATTCATTGGAAGGACTGATGTTGAAGCTGAAACTCCAATACTTTGGCCACCTGATGCGAAGAGCTAACTCATTTGAAAAAGACCCTGATGCTGGGAAAGATTGAAGGCGGAAGGAGAAGGGGATGACAGAGGTTGAGATGGTTGGAAGGCATCACTGACTCAATGGACATGAGCTTGATCAAACTCCGGGACACTGTGAAGGACAGAGAAGCCTGGCATGCTGCAGTCCATGGGATCACAAAGAGTCAGACACGACTGAGCAACTGAACTTAAGCTGAAACTGAAACTGAATAAGGGGGAGGAGTATTTCAGCTATTTGGGCAAAAGGGTGGAGATGTCCAGGAAATGGGCCACTGCCCACTTTTCAGCCTTTGCTGGTTGACCTCAGAACTGTCCTGGCTCCTGTGGGTATGTCATTTAGATGCTAATGTGTGACAGTGAGCATATAATAAGGCTCAGTGTCTACTGGAAGTCGCATCTTCTGCCACCTTGGACCTTGTTGGTTCTAACCAATTTTTGTCATGTCCTATGGCTATGTCATTGTTTTAAAAGTTGTGCCCTGCCCCCTTGCCTCATGTTTCACTTGGGCCTCCGCATATTCACCTGTAAAATGTGATATCTATATCTCTCCAGGCTTCCTTTCCACGTCATTGTAAAAATCTAACTAAGGGAGATAATATGTATGAAAATACTTTGTAAGCAGACAGGCTGCTGTATAGATGAAGATAATACTACTTATTTTGTTGACTATTTCGTCCAGTGGAAAGACTCCATGGGCAGATAGCATAGCTCTGTCTCCTGCTAATAAGTCCTATTTATCGAAAGGAGGTAACAGTCTTTCTTTCTTCTTATTAGTATTCTGAAGTCTTAGGAAGCTGGCACAGTTAAATGTTCGCGGCCCATGAGAAAGACATATAAGAAACCATGGCACTCCCTTTTCAAAAAGAGCTGGAGAAATACAAGAACATTGATGAAGATGAGCTTCTTGGCAAACTCTCAGAAGAGGAACTGAAACAGCTGGAAAATGTTCTTGATGACCTAGATCCTGAGGTTAGTGACCTGGAACTGAAGCAGGTGATTTGTGATAAGGTGGGATGAATGATATAGCATGTCCTTAAAACAATAGTATAGGAATCCTTGAGCTCCAAATGCAGATTCTGTGTCCTAATTGGTTCTGAGTCACTTACTTTTTTATAAACCATGGAGAACCTCAGTAGCCACATATTTGATATGGCAATTTCATTTCTAAAAAACCAGTTTAATGTAAATGCCAGAAAATATTTTCCATTGACTCCAAGAAGGACTAGACTGACTTATGGAAAAAGAAAGGAAAAAGAAAGAGGAAACAAACATGACCAAGTTTTTTTCTGAGTTATGTATTCTGCTGGGCCCAGAAGTCCTTGACTTAAATTATATTATCCCCATTTCATAAATAAGGGGACAGACCAGGAAAAGTAATTTATATAAGATCCCATACTGGTAACCTGGTGAATGTCAGAGATTGTATTTAAACCAAATCTTTAATAACCCCCATAGCAGATATTTTTAATATCTCATTTCTTTAACATATATAAACAAGTTAAGATCTTGGTGATCTCACAATAATGGATAGATTAGAGTAACTGTAACTGTAATATCAAATGGAGCATCTCATGTTTTTATGAGCCCTTACAAAGGTAAATAGCTTGTTATAATGTTTGTTTAGCAAGCACTTTCTTCAGCCCTGCTAGTATTATCTCAAGCTTAGAGGCAGAGACATCTAAAATAGTGATTTTACTATAAATTAAAAAATCCACTAAAATATTTATGTGATATTCTATAATGCCAGATAATTTGGATATTGTTTTACTTTAAAAAATGCAAGTATATTTTTTTACTTTTTAAACTTAAAAGAAATATCTCTATGTTTAATCAGGCAGATATCAATAGCTATCATAATGTTCACTTACCAGCTTGGATGTTTCCCAGGAGAGATTAGAAATGAGTGTGGGGACTTCCCTGGTGGTCCAGTGGTTAAGAAACCACCTTCCAATGCAAGGGAGATGGGTTCGATCCCTGGATGGGAAACTTAAGATCCCACATGACTCAGAAAAACTAAGCCCAATTGCCACACCTAGAGAAGCCCACGAGACAATGAAGACCCAACACAGACAAAAAAGCTTTAAAAAAAAGAAATAAGAGAGTGTGGCCATATTGGCTGTTCCATATGCGTGCCTGGGAGCACTGCTGGACAGACCTAAGTGGGATCTATAAGGAAAGAGGCTGTGAAGGGTGGCTGGCTTTTTGCCACCATGTTCTGGAAGGCAGCTGCAGCAGTCTGAGGCTGTTTTAGCCACCTCAGTTCTGCCTGAGCTCTTTGGGATCACCCGCCGTCAACACAGAATAGGCCCCAAAGGTATGCCAGAGCTCCAGCCCTCATCTCTGCCAGGTGTGGTCTGCCCAAGTTCCCCCTACACAGCAGGGGTCAGGGAGGGAAAATATATCAGACACCCCCTTTCCTGCTCATTCCTCTCTCATCAGAGTGCACTGCTGCCAGCTGGATTTCGACAGAAAGACCAGACACAGAAAGCAGCCACGGGCCCATTTGACCGCGAGCACCTCCTTATGTACCTGGAGAAGGAGGCTTTGGAGCAGAAAGACAGGGAAGACTTTGTGCCCTTCACTGGAGAAAAGAAAGGTAAGGATCACAGGTGCAGTCTGACAACATAAGCACCCCAATGTGTTGTTGTGGAGGGTCAGATGAGGGAACTGGCCTGACAGTGGGAACTAAGCCTGAACTGGAATCAGTAGGATTAAAAAGCATCGTGGCTGGTGGACATATGTGTGTGTACACATGTCCAGACCCACAGACTGTACACCACCAAGGGTGAGCCCTCCATGTCACTACAAATGACCCAATTGTGTTCCTTTTTATGGCTGACTAATATTCCATTGTTTGAGCATTCTTTGGCATTGCCTTTCTTTGGAATTAGAATGAAAACTGACCTTTTCCAGTCCTGTGGCCACTGCTGAGTTTTCCAAATTTGCTGACATACTGAGTGTAGCACTTTCACAGCATCATCTTTCAGGATTTGAAACAGCTCAACTGGAATTCCACCACCTCCGCTAGCTTTGTTCGTAGTGATGCTTTCTAAGGCCCAGTTGACTTCACATTCCAGGATGTCTGGCTCTAGATGAGTGATCATACCATCATGATTATCTAGGTCATGAAGATCTTTTTGTACAGTTCTTCTGTGTATTCTTGCCACCTCTTCTTAATATCTTCTGCTTCTGTTAGGTCCATACCATTTCTGTCCTTTATCGAGGCCATCTTTGCATGAAATGTTCCCTTGGTATCTCTGATTTTCTTGAAGAGATCTATATTCTTTCCCATTCTGTTGTTTTCCTCTATTTCTTTGCATTGATCACTGAAGAAGGCTTTCTTATCTCTCCTTGCTATTCTTTGGAACTCTGCATGCAGATGCTTACATCTTTCCTTTTCTCCTTTGCTTTTTGCCTCTCTTCTTTTCACAGCTATTTGTAAGGCCTTCCCAGACAGCCATTTTGCTTTTTTGCATTTCTTTTCCATGGGGATGGTCTTGATCCCTGTCTCCTGTACAATGTCACGAACCTCATTCCATAGTTCATCAGGCAGTCTATCTATCAGATCTAGGCCCTTAAAGCTATTTCTCACTTCCACTGTATAATCATAAGGGATTTAATTTAGGTCATACCTGAATGGTCTAGCAGTTTTCCCTGCTTTCTTCAATTTGAGTCTGAATTTGGTAATAAGGGGTTCATGATCTGAGCCACAGTCAGCTCCTGGTCTTGTTTTTGTTGACTGTATAGAGCTTCTCCGCACAATTGCACTCATCTCACATGCTAGTAAAGTAATGCTCAAAATTCTCCAAGCCAGGCTTCAGCAATACGTGAACCGTGAACTCCATGATGTTCAAGCTGCTTTTAGAAAAGGCAGAGGAACCAGAGATCAAATTGCCAACCTCCGCTGGATCATGGAAAAAGCAAGAGAGTTCCAGAAAAACATCTACTTCTGCTTTATTGACTATGCCAAAGCCTTTGACTGTGTGGATCACAATAAACTGTAGAAAATTGTGAAAGAGATGGGAATACCAGACCACCTAACCTGCCTCTTGAGAAATCTGTATGCAGGTCAGGAAGCAACAGTTAGAACTGGACATGGAACAACAGACTGGTTCCAAATAGGAAAAGGAGTACGTCAAGGCTGTATATTGTCACCCTGCTTATTTAACTTCTATGCAGAGTACATCATGAGAAATGCTGGACTGGAAGAAACACAAGCTGGAATCAAGATTGCTGGAGAAATATCAATAACCTCAGATATGCAGATGATACCACCCTTATGGAAGAAAGTGAAGAGGAGCTAAAAAGGCTCTTGATGAAAATGAAAGAGGAGAGCGAAAAAGTTGGCTTAAAGCTCAACATTCAGAAAATGAAGATCATGGCATCCGGTCCCATCACTTCATGGGAAATAGATGGGGAAACAGTGGAAACAGTGTCAGACTTTATTCTGGGGGGCTCCAAAATCACTGCAGATGGTAACTGCGGCCATGAAATTAAAAGACGCTTACTCCTTGGAAGAAAAGTTATGACCAACCTGGATAGTATATTCAAAAGCAGAGACATTACTTTGCCAACTAAGGTCCATCTAGTCAAGGCTATGGTTTTTCCAGTGGTCATGTATGGATGTGAGAGTTGGACTGTGAAGAAGGCTGAGCACTGAAGAATTGATGCTTTTGAACTGTGGTGTTGGAGAAGACTCTTGAGAGTCCCTTGGACTACAAGGAGATCCAACCAGTCCATTCTGAAGGAGATCAAGCCTGGGATTTCTTTGGAAGGAATGATGCTAAAGCTGAAGCTCCAGTACTTTGGCCACCTCATGCGAAGAGTTGACTCACCGGAAAAGACTTTGATGCTGGGAGGGATTGGGGGCAGGAGGAGAAGGGGACAACCAAGGATGAGATGGCTGGATGGCATCATGGACTCAATGGACGTGAGTCTGAGTGAACTCCAGGAGATGGTGATGGACAAGGAGGTCTGGCGTGCTGCGATTCATGGGGTCGCAAATAGTCGGACACAACTGAGCGACTGAACTGAACTGAACTGAATATTCCATTGTATGTAGTCCACATCTTCTTTATCTGTTCATCTATTGATGGATATCTAGGTGAAGTGAAGTAAGTCAGAAAGAGAAAAACAAGTATCATATATTAATACACATATAGAAAACTGGTACAAATGAACCTATTTGCAGGGCAGGAATAGAGACACACATGGAGAATGGACATGTGGGCATGGCCTGGGAGGGAGGTGGGAGGAATTGGGATATTGGGATTCACATATGTGCACTGCCCTGTGTAAAGAGATAGCCAGTGGGAACCTGCTACATAGTACACGGAGCTTAGCTCAGTGCTCTGTGGTGACTTAGATCGGTAGGATGAGGGACAGGTTGGAGGAAGGGCACAGAGGAAGGAGATATATATATGTATGCTGCTGCTGCAGCTGCTGCTGCTGCTAAGTTGCTTCAGTCGTGTCCGACTCTGTGTGATCCCATAGACGGCAGCCCACCAGGCTTCCTCGTCCCTGGGATTCTCCAGGCAAGAACACTGGAGTGGGTTGCCATTTCCTTCTCCAATGCATGAAAGTGAAAAGTGAAAGTGAAGTCACTCAGTCTTGTCCAACTCTTCGAGACCCCATGGACTGCAGCCTACCAGGCTCCTCTGTCCATGGGATTTTCCAGGCAAAAGTACTGGAGTGGGGTGCCATTGCCTTCTCCGATATATATGTATACATATAGCTAATTCACTTTGTTGTATAATGTTATAAAGCAACTGTACCCCAACTTTTTTAAAAAAAGAGTGAACACTAGTATAAACTGTAAATTTTGGGTGACAATGATGTCAGTGTAGGTTCAGCAGTTGTAACAAGTACACACTGTGCTGTGGGCTGTCATTAGAGGGGAGGTTGTGAATTAGGGACAGGGCAGACATGGGAACTGTCTGTACTTTCCAATGCCAACCTAAAGCTGCTCCAAAAAATAAAGTCTATTAATTAAAATTAAAAAAAAAGAACCATGGCAGAAGATGTAGGCTACAAATAGAGAACAGACTAGTCATTACCAGAAGGGAAGAAAGGAGGGGAAGGGTGAGATAGAGGTATGGGGTTAAGAAACACAAACTGCTAGGTATAAAGTAAGTAAGTAGCAAGGATGTATTATATAGCACAGGAAAATATAAACATTCTTTTGTGATAACTTTAAATCTAATGGATTTATAAAATATTGAATTACTCTGTTGTATACCTAAAACTGATATAATATTGTAAATTGATTATACTTCAATAAAATTTTAAAAAATACAGACTAATGTACAGAGAAATTAAATATCTGAACAGCAAGAACAACAAAAGAAGCTGCCAGTTCAAAAGAGAGAATATTGTCATTAGAAAAGTGTGAATCTGGCTTCTGAAACCCACGCAGGTAACCATAATTTATTTAAAAAAAAAATCTACCTAGCCAAAAAAAGTAATAATCTGCTTGAGTAAGGGGGCAGAAAAAGGAACCCACAGGCTAATTAACTGAATGTGCTGTGCTGTGCTAAATTGTTTCAGTCGTATCCGACTCTTTGCAACCCTATAGACAGTAGCCCACTAGGCTCCTCTGTCCATAGAATTCTCCAGGCAAGGATACTGGAGTGGGTTGCCATGCCCTCCTCCAGGGGATCTTCCCCACCCAGGGATTGAACCCGCATCCCTTAAGTCTCCTGCATTGGCAGGTGGGTTCTTACCACTAGCACCACCTGGGAAGCCCAAAATGAACTGAATACTCAGAGTGTCAGTTCAGTTCAGTCGCTCAGTCATGTCCACTCTTTGCAACCCCATGAATCGCAGCACACCAGGCCTCCCTGTCCATCACCAACTCCAGAGTTCACTCAAACTCATGTCCATCGAGTCGGTGATGCCATCCAGCCATCTCATGCTCTGTCGTCCCCTTCTCCTCCTGCCCCCAGTCCCTCCCAGCATCAGAGTCTTTTCCAATGAGTCAACTCTTCGCATGAGGTGCCCAAAGTATTGGAGTTTCAGCTTTAACATCATTCCTTCCAAAGAACACCTAGGACTGATCTCCTCTATCAAGTGTACTGGTATTCAAATTTATTTCATAAAAAAATATTTTTTTAAGCCCCAAAGAAGCAGTTTGGAAGTGTAAAGTAGCATCAAACACTGGCGTGTTCCTCTTAGCCGGGGACTGTCCCAGTTGCAGGTACCCCAGGTCTGCCTCTGTTGTGTTAGATGCTTCCACTAGAGGCCAGTGCAGTTAATCATCTGTTCATCTAGCATCTACCAGCCACCTCCTGGCTTCAGAGCCCTGTGCCAGGTGCTGGGACCACAGGGCAGACCCTGCCCTGCCCTCAGGGAGCATGTGGTGAGAAACATTCTGATAGACCTGGAAGGGGCCTGAGGAGTAAGAGGATGTTCCTTCAGCAGGGAGTGAGCTCTGAACTAAGACAGGAAAATCCTCCTTCCTAGCCCCCCACCCTGAGCTCCCCTTTGGAGGAAAAGTGGCTACCAATCCCCTATCCAGGTTTCTCAGCTGTAACAGTGACTTGGTCCCCAAAATACGACTGGAATAGCTGATAACCTCGTGGCATCCATTGTCTTTTTAAAACACAGATCCGATCATGTCATTCCCTGCTTACTGTCTCAAACCATTGCCATGCTGTGCACAGCCATGGAGAGCTCACCTGGCCCGCCTCTCTGACTGCGTCTCCCCTCCCCTCACTAAGCTCAGCCCCCTGTCCTCACTCCATTCCCCAAACCTGCAAAGTTCTCTTCCCACCCCGAGGTTGTCTTCTCTCTGCCCTGCCTCCCCGTTTTTTACCTCCTGAGAGTCCCAGCTTAAATGTCAGGGCCTCCAGCTTTCCCTGACCTCTCTGTCTAAACCACGCTCCTTCTATCATGACATCCATTTATTGCTCCCATAGCACTGTGACAACATTCATCCTTTTGTTTACTTATTTCCAGTTTTGTGTGTTTGTCGCACGAATCTGAGATCCACAGTGGGACTGTGTCTCTCTTGCATCCTGGCACAGAAACTGGCATGGTGCAGGCACTGGACCACTTGGATTGGAATGAATGCCATCTCTGAGCTTCTGTGCTAGGCCCACGGAAGCAGGAGTACCGGCCCCTTGGCTGCTGCCTTCCCTATGCAGCGTCACGGCTGCTCTGAACCATGTGCATCCAATGCCTCGTGAACCGCTGATGATGTCATTTTATTAAGAAAGTAAGGTTGGGCAAATAACCAAGGTTTGCAGTAGAAACATGGAGCTGTTTCTATGGCAGCATGGTTATTGTTAGACTAATTGTGAAGGAAAAAATCAATTGTAATGTCAACTCTTCAATAAAAGGCCAATTAACTTGCAGTATTAGGGTAGTGAGAAAATAACAAGAGGAAAGCTGTCGTCTTCTGTTCTCGGAGCAGAGGTCTGGGGAGCAGCTATGGTGAATTAACTCCTGATCCAGGTTAATCTGCAGATGGTTCTTAGGGGGTTAGGCGTCCAGGAGTAGTCAGAGTAATAAATAGGGGTCCAGACGGGGTGGACAGCTGCTCAGGGGAGCTTAGGAGAAGCCACATGATTGGGTTAAAGGAGCAGAGAGCAAGTTTTCCAGAAAGAGTGGAAGGATCAGAGTGAGGTGTGCACAGGGCCCCAGGAAGACCACCAGTGACCCAGGAGCATGTCTAGCCAGGATTCCTTAATTTCTGAAATGATGCCAATGTCACTAATCCACTACTCCTGGTTAGACCTGCATTGGTTTAATGCTTCAGCTCTTAATGACCAGAGCTGTACATTCTCTGGTTAGTTCACTTCCCCTATAACAAGGCAGCAGCACACAATGTTTTTGTTTTTCTTCTGATTTAAAGGGAGAGTCTTCATCCCCAAAGAAAAGCCCATAGAAACTCATAAAGAAGAAAAGGTGACCCTGGACCCAGAACTGGAAGAAGCTTTGGCCAGCGCCTCCGACACTGAACTCTATGACCTTGCAGGTTAGTCCTCAGCTCTGGGAAGCTTTTCTGTCTAGCACTGTGACCTCCAGACATGCACTGACCCCCTCGAAGCAGCCTCTGAGCCCCTGTGTCACTGTTGATTGTTATTATGATATCAAGTTGGCTTCAGCCATTAGGCAGCTGAGATGCTGGATGCAGGTCACCTAAGCTCTCTTAGCAAACATTTCACCGTATCTCAGCTATAAAATGTAAAATCATATTTCAGTTGTAAAGTACCCACAGTAATGCCTATCCTATAAAATCCAAGAGTTACTGTGAGAAATCAAAGAGAAGAAATATGAAGGAGTGTTGAGAACTTAAACAATAGAATAACAGCCCTTATGCCTTCAAAAAAGCTCCACATTTGGCATTTTATAATCACAAAATTTCCATTTCCATCACAAAATTTCTTGTTCTTTCCCGCAGTCACTGTTTTTCATTCCCGCTTAGAGTTATATTAACCTAACCATGGAGCAGAACCCGTTTTACTGTTATATTTCCCCAGTAAAGTAGATCCATATTCAGCCCAGTCTGCTCATTTTTTTCTAGTTTTCTTAACAATAGTAACAGTGTAATAATAACTATTATTATTATGTGAATTGTGAATTGGTTGTACATACAGATAGAAAAAACCCAGGGAAGGGATAGTTAGGGAATTTGGGATCAAATGTACACATTGCTATATTTAAAATGGATAATCAACAACGACCTACTATATAGCACAGGGAATTCTACTCAGTGTTATGTGGCAGTCTGAATGGGAGAGGAGTTTGGGGGGAGAATGGATACATGTATATGTGTGGCTAAGTCACTCTGCTGTGCACCTGAAACCGTCACAACATTGTTAATTGGGTATGCTGCCACTGCTGCTGCTGCTAAGTCACTTCAGTCGTGTCTGAATCTGTACGACCCCATAGACGGCAGCCCACCAGGCTCCCCCGTCCCTGGGATTCTCCAGGCGAGAATGCTGGAGTGGGTTGCCATTTCCTTCTCCAATGCATGAAAGTGAAAAGTGAAAGTGAAGTCGCTCAGTCATGTCTGACTCTTCGAGACCCCCTGGACTGCAGCCTACCAGCGTCCTCCATCCATGGGATTTTCCAGGCAAGAGTACTAGAGTGGGTTGCCATTGCCTTCTCTGTTTAATTGGCTATACTCCAATATAAAGTAAAAAGTTTTTTTTAAGAAAAAACCCAAATAGTATAAAATAATATGTAATGAATTATATAAGCTTCCTCCCTTTTCTTGTACTTCCTTTGAAAAAGATTCCATGCATATACCCATGTATTTGTGTACTAATTGGATGGAAATTTGCATTATTAGGGTCATTAGATCCCCACAGGATAGAAGCACTTTGAAAAACAGTCCACAGCTTTGGCAAGAATTTTCACATTGTTATTCCATTGGAAGACATGAGTAATAATAATCTTCCTCCCAGGAGAACCAACTCTGCCTTATTCTAAAATTAAAACTTGACAAGGGGAGTGAAATTATAATCATAAGTTGCTTAGTGAACATGGGGCCAAAGCAAGATATGCTTGTTGGATGGTCTCAGTGTCCTGTGTTTATTCTCTCTAGACAATGCCAAAAACACAGTGACAAATTCTTATTTATTTAACAAGAATTTGTAAAGCACTTAGAACACTGCATAACACATAGGAAGTCATTTAACCCTTGTAATAGGTAAAGTGCAATGATTATCCTTGTTTTACAGATGGGGAAACAGGTTCAGCGGTATTTAATGACTTCTCAAGCCATACAGATAGTACATAACAGAGTTAGGATTTAAACTCAGGCTGACTGCTCCTGACTGCTACTCTAAACCCATACACTCACTGGCTCTGAACATTTACCTTTTGTTGGCTATACGGGCTGTCCTAGAGTATAGTTTACAGCAGTTGAGGAGCTCAGAGGTAGGCCCCTGCCACCACTGGCAAATTATTCTGGGATCCTTCTCCAGGAGGCCTCCTGGAATTTCTCACCTGGAGTTTGGTTAAGGAAGGGAAAGCTGGGTGGGCAGTGGCAGTTAGTGCCTGCTCCGTGTTCAGTTATGGCCAGTGCTGTCTCCTGCATTGGAGAAGGCAATGGCACCCCACTCCAGTACTCTTGCCTGGAAAATCGCATGGATGGAGGAGCCTGGTAGGCTGCAGTCCATGGGGTCGCTAAGAGTCAGACACGACTGAGCGACTTCATTTTCACTTTTCCCTTTCATGCATTGGAGAAGAAAATGGCAACCCACTCCAGTGTTCTTGCCTGGAGAATCTCAGGGAAGGGGGAGCCTGGAGGGCTGCCGTCTATGGGGTCGCACAGATTCGGACACGACTAAAGTGACTTAGCAGCAGCAGCAGCAGTCTCCTGCATACTGTACTGCCCTCTGGTGCAAGTTCTGTGTAGTACAGGAGACTCAAAATAGCCTGCTTACCGAACCTTTTATTGCTGACATCTCTTACTTCCCACCCTGGGATGCTCTAGAAGGTAAAAGAACCACTCTTTTCGGTACTGAGAGATGAAAGCAATGGGGAGGCTTAACACTGAAAGAGAACCATGATCTTTCAGCCCTTTGTCTCCAGAAAAACTACATACTATAGTCTACATAATGTTAGACCTTAAAATATTAGACTCAGTCCCACGTTCAAATTTTACAGATGAGAAAACATAAGGGATGAATCTACTTAACTAGGAGATCTAAGCAGATTTTCGGTTTTGAGACAACTAGACCATTGTCCCTCAGATCCTACACGATTCCACATATATAGATGTAGAAAGACGTGAAGAATGCTAGTGATCTTAGGAGGAGGGATTTTTTAAAAAAAGCTTATTTAATACTATACATGTGTCACACACTTTGCGAGGCAAGTGAGGTCAAGAGACTTATCTTTATTCTATGAAGAATTGTTCTACAAAGGAAAAATTAACAATGTAGACATCTTAACAAGCTTTCTCAAACTTAAGTTTTATTCACAGATTATTTTTGCTTTTCAGCTGTTCTGGGAGTACACAATTTGCTCAACAACCCCAAGTTTGATGAAGAAACGACCAACACAAAAGGTGGCAAAGGGCCTGTGAGAAGTAAGTTGACGTGAAATCTGTGGTTTTATGAAACCTGGGAGCCTCCGGGTGTTGCTAATAGGAGAGAAGCTTGTTGACTGGGCCCCTGGGGAGTCTGGAATTCTTTTAGGCTTTGAAGGTGGATTTTGTCAGTTCACCAAGGATCACTGGGCTGTGAGCAATCAGATCAGAATAGAGTGGCCAGCACTGGGAGCTCTGTCTGGCAGTGTGACTAGTACCGATCAGTGTGTGTTGCCCAGAACACACTCCTGATGAAAGTGAAAGTCACTCAGTTGTGTCTGACTCTTTGCAACCCCACGGACTATACAGTCTATGGAATTCTCTAGGCCAGAATACTAGCCTTTCCCTTCTCCAGGGGATCTTCCCAACCCAGGGATTGAACCCAGGTCTCCCGCATTGCAGGTGGATCCTTTACCAGCTGAGCCACAACGGAAGCCCAAGAACACAGGAGTGGGTAGCCTATCCCTTCTGCAGGGGATCTTCCCAACCCAGGAATCGAACCAGGATCTCCTGCATTGTAGGCAAATTCTCTCCTGATTCAGTCAAAGGAGGAAATGATAGATAAAAAGGTTTGCTTAGTCAGCACAGAAAGGAGAGTTTTATGTCATAACGATGCTTTAATTAGCTTTAATTATAGTATCTTAGCTAAGTTTTCCTTCTCTATTCGAGAAACGTCTTTTTGTCTTAATTATGGATGTTTGTGATTGTTGCTGTTGTTCAGTCGTGTCTGACTCTTTGCAACTCCATGGACTACAGCATGCCAGGCTTCCCTGTCTTCCAGAGCTTGCTCAAACTCATGTCCATTGAGTTGGTAATGCCATCCAATCATTTTATCCTCCGTTGCCCTCTTTTCTTCTTGCCCTCAATCTTCCCCTGCATCAGGGTCTTTTCCAGTGAGTCAGCTCTTCGTATCAGGTGGTCAAAGTATTGAAGCTTCAGCTTCAGCATCAGTCCTTCCAAAGAATATTCAGGGTTAATTTTCTGTAGTATTTTAGATAAATTTTCTTCTCTATTCGAGTGCCTCTTTGTCTCAGTAATGTATGTTTGTCATTCGAATTTGAGTATCTACTTCCCCCAGAGAGCATGAAAGACACACTGGCGTGGATTTCCCACAGAACATTCTAGACCACTCTCTTCTTTGTCACCATTTTCTGGAGAAATGTACCCTTCATTAGCCTCTCTCACTTACTCATTCATCAGTCATTTACTAAATATTTACTGTGTCAGGAATGTTCTAGGCTTAGGTACAAAGGTAAAAAAGATGGTACCTGCCCAAGGGAACTTATTTATCTGTGGGAGGGACAGATCAATAATCAAATAATTTCAGTACAGTGTGATCCAGCTGTTATGAAAACTCACAGAAGATCACAACTTTTCTTAATAAAATTATATTTTATTCTCTCTGATGGTGACTTTGGCAATGCTTTCTAGTTTCACCAATGTGTCTGTCAGCCACCATTTTTACTGGGTAATTTACCCAGACAGTGAGCAATATTCCTTTTATTTTCCTTCTGGTTTCTTATGCATACAAATGAAAAATATTCATCCTTTTAATCTCAATACCAAAATGTAACATTCTGACATGTTTGTTATGAAAAAAAAGTCTGGTGCATAGCATACTGGGCTTTTATACATACACATACACACATATCATTAACTTTTAAAAATACTATTTTTTTAGAACAGTTTTGTGTTCACTGCAAAATTGAGAGAAAGGTACAGAGATATGCCGTTCCATATGCACAGCCTTTCCACTTAGCTATATCCTGCACAGAGTGGTGCATTTATTACAGTTAATGAACCTACATTGACACATTATCACTCTGAGCCCAAAGTTTACAACAGGGCTCACTGCTAGGTTTGTACATTCTGTGGGTTTGCACAAATGTACAATGACAGTTTCCACCCCTACAGTATCAGGCAGAGTGGTTTCATTGTCCTGAAACTTCTCTGTGCTCTGCCTGTTCATCTCTCCTTCCCCACTAACCTCTGGCAACTGCTGATCTTTTAACTATCTCCATCATTATGCCTTTTCCAGAATGTCATATAATTGAAACCATATAGTATGTAGCCTATTCAGACTGGTTTCTTTCACTTGGTAATATGCATTTAAGGTTCCTCTGTGTCTTTTCAAGATTTGATAGAACCTTTCTTTTCTTTTTTGGGAGTAATAGTTGATGTACAATATTATATAAATTATAAGTATACGGCATGTGATTCAGTTTTTAAAGGTTATACTCCATTAATAGTTATTATATATTACCATGGAGTTGGCTATATTCCCTATGTTATATAGCATATCCCCATAGTTTATTTTATTCATAAGAATTGGTACTTCTTAATTCTCTATTAAGAGAATTCTTAATTCTCTGTCTTGCTCCTCCCCCCTTTCCTCTCCCCACTGGTAACCACCAGTTTGTTCTCTGTATCTGCGAGTTTACTTCCTTTTTGTTATATTCACTAATTTGTTTTTTTAAGATTCACATATAAGTGACATCTTAAAGTAGTTGGCTTTCTCTGTCTGACTTATTTCACTTAGCATACTACCTTCCAAGTTAACCCATGTTGTAAAATGGTAACATTTCTTTCTTTATCATGGTTGCATAGTAGCCCATATTTGTTTGTACATATGTGTATATATTATCCTTTCATCTGTTGATATATGTTTAGGCTGCTTCCATATCTTGGCAATTGTAAATAATACTTCTGTGAACATGGGGGTGCACGTGTCTTTTCAAATTAGTGTTTTTGCTTATTTTATGCGTATGCCCAGGAGTGGAATTGCTAAATCATGTGGCAGTGATAGATCGTTTCTTTTTAACACTGAATAATGTTCCATTATTTGGATATACCACAGTTTATCAGATCACCTACTGAAGAACATCTTAGTTGCTTCCAAGTTTTGGAAATTAAGAATAAAGCTGCTACAAATATCCATGTTCAAATTTTGGACATAAATTTTCAACTCCTTTGGATAAACATAAAGGAGCATGATTGCTGAATCTTATGGTAAGGTGTTTGGTTTTGAATTCCATGAGCAATGAATGAGAATTTCTGTTGCTCCACATCCTCACCGGCATTTGGTTTTGTCAGCGTTCCAGAATTTGGTGATTCTAATAGGTGTGTAGTGGTGTGTCACTATTTTAATTTGCATTTCCCTAAACTAAGATCATGTCATCTGGTCCCATCACTTCATGGGAAATAGATGGGGAAACAATGGAAACAGTGTCAGACTTTATTTTTTTGGGCTCCAAAATCACTGCAGATGGTGATTACAGCCATGAAATTAAAAGACACTTATTCCTTGGAAGGAAAGTTATGACCAACCTAGATAGCATGTTAAAAAGCAGATATATTACTTTGCCAACAAAGATCTGTCTAGTCAAGGCTATGGTTTTTCCAGTAGTCATGTATGGATGTGAGAGTTGGACTGTGAAAAAGGCTGAGCACCGAAGAATTGATGCTTTTGAACTGTGGTGTTTGAGAAGACTCTTGAGAGTCCCTTGGACTGCAGGGAGATCCAACCAGTCCATTCTGAAGGAGATCAGCCCTGGGATTTCTTTGGAAGGAATGATGTGAAAGCTGAAACTCCAGTACTTTGGGCACCTCATGCGAAGAGTTGACTCATTGGAAAAGACTCTGATGCTGGGAGAGATTGGGGGCAGAAGGAGAAGGAGATGACAGAGGATGAGATGGCTGGATGGCGTCATCGGCTCAATGGACGTGAGTTTGGATGAACTCCGGGAGTTGGTGATGGACAGAGAGGCCTGGCATGCTGCAATTCATGGGGTCTCAAAGAGTCGGATACGACTGAACGACTGAACTGAACTGAATAACATATGATGTGGAGCATCTTTTCATATGCTTATATTTCATTTGTATATCTTCTTTGGTGAGATATCTCTTAACTTTTTTGGCTTGTTTTTAAAATCATGTTGTTTCCTTATCATTGAGTTTTAAGAATTCTTTGTGTATTGGATAAGTGCTTTATCATATGAGTCTTTTTCTGATTTTTTTAATGAATCAAAGATTTTAAAAATTATATAATGTTTTACAAATGGCAAAATTTTCACACAGTTCAGTTCAGTCACTCAGTCATGTCCAACTCTTTGCAAGCCCATGGACTGCAGTATGCCAGGCTTTCCTGTCCATCACCAACTCCCAGAGGTTGCTCAAACTCATGTCCATTGAGTCGGTGATGCCATCCAACAATCTCATCCTCTGTCATCCCCTTCTGCTCCTGTCTTCAATCTTTCCCAGCATTAGGGTCTTTCGCAATGAGTAACTTCTTTGCATCAGGTGGTCAAAGTATTGGAACTTCAGCTTCAGCATCAGTACTTCCAGTGAATATTCAGGATTGGTTTCCTTTAGGATTGACTGGTTTGATCTCCTTGCAGCCCAAGGGACTCTCAAGAGTCTTCTCCAACACCACAGTTCAAAAGCATCAATTCTTCGGCGCTCAGCTTTCTTTATAGTCCAACTCTCACATCCATACATGACTACCTGAAAAACCATAGCTTTAACTAGATAGACCTTTGTTGGCAAAATAATGCCTCTGCTTTTTAATATGCTATCTAGGTTGGTCATAGCTTTTCTTCTGAAGAGCAAGCATCTTTTAATTTCATGGCTGCAGTCACCATCTGCAGTGATTTTGGAGCCCCCGAAAATAAAGTCTGTCACTGTTTCCATTGTTTCCCCATCTATTTGCCATGAAGTGATGGGACCAGATGCCATGATCTTTGTTTTTTGAATGTTGAGTTTTAAGCCAGCTTTTCCACTCTCCTCTTTCACTTTCATCAAGAGGCTCCTTAGTTCCTCTTCACTTTCTGCCATAAGGGTGGTATCATCTGCATATCTGAGGTTATTGATGTTTCTGCTGGCATTCTTGATTCCAGCTTGTGCTTCATCCAGCCTGGCATTCCACATGATGTATTCTTCATATAAGTTAAATAAACAGGGAGACAATATACAGCCTTGATGTACTCACGCACATGATTTCAAATAATCCCATAACAACCCTTTTTTCACTATACCCATATAGTGTCCCTCCCTTCCTCCTTCTCCCCACTGGTAACCACTAGTTTTTTCTCTATATCTGTGAGTCTATCAGATGTGTCTTTTGCAAATATTTTCTCCCAGTCTGTGCTTCATCTCCCCATTGCTCTTGAGTGCCGGGAGCCAGTGTGAGGAACTCTGCCCATGGCAAAGGTCATGAGGAAGGAGGCTCGGCATATGCAAAGGCAGATTCGAGCCTCAGGAGACCCCCTGTTCCCAAGAATCTACCCCCCAAAACCAGAGTCTGCCTGCTTTACTGTGTTATGCTTTCCACCTACTCTTCTGACATTAACAGGGGGCTGTCCCCCCACCACCTTTTTCTGGAAAAAGTTAATTTAGAGCTTTTAAATAATAAGTCTCCTGGGCATAGTAAGAGTGTTTCAATCCCAAAACCCCTCTGATGGCTTTCTAGCCTGCCTACAGGACTCTTACAGTTGCGCATGTGATTGTTTGCGGACTCCCAACCGCAAGAGGCACAGGAAGCTTAAAACATCCTAGGAATGTAGGTTCTTCTGAGGAGTCAAAATCATTAGAATAGGACTGATTAAGGGTTTCATTTGTTGAGCCAATATTTGCTGCCAAATTTTCATATCTTTTATTGGTAAATATAGTTGGAATGTAGAAAAAACAGGTAGTAGACCTGGTATTAGCAACATTAGATCTTTGAGTTAAGTACTTCCTTTGTTATAACCCACTGCAGCTTTGTTCTACAGGAATGTAACTTTATTTAGTACTTTGAGGGTGATGCAGATTAAAGAAAAAACACTTCAAGGGAAAAAGAGTTTTCTGGTTGATAGACATTTATCTAGGAAAAGAGCCATAAAAATGTTAACAGGCCCCCTGGCCATAAGATGATGTAAAACTACCTGGGACCTTTTGTATATGGGAAGGTATGCAAAAAGCCTGGTCTCAATAAGGGTCAGGACTGCTGCCCCTGCATAACTCTGCATATTCCATAATTTCTTTATGTACAACTTGGGGGAAATCCCACAGATGGAGGAGTCTGGTAGGCTGCAATCCATGGGGTCGCTAGGAGTCGGACATGACTGAGCAACTTCACTTTCACTTTTCACTCTCATGCATTGGAGAAGGAAATGGCAACCCACTCCAGTGTTCTTGCCTGGAGAATCCCAGGGATGGGGGAGCCTGATGGGCTGCCGTCTGTGGGGTCGCACAGAGTCAGACACGACTGAAGTGACGCAGCAGCAGCAGCAGCAGGGGTATATAAGCTGCTTTTGAAAATAAAGTTGTGGGTCTGGCACCGATGCTTGGCTCCCCCATGTCGTTCTTTTCTCCCTTTTCTGGCTGAATTCCCGTCTAGAGCGTGGAGGCTCACCGTGTCTACTTATTTGCCCTGGCTTCTAAGACCCACGAGAGAGGGAGCCCAAGGCGGGGCACCCTCTGCTATTCAAGCGGGCGCCGGTGGCCTACGTAGACAGTGCAAGTTCCTTGTCTTGGAACTTTATTGGTTCTCCGCATAAACCAAGTTATTCAGCTTCTTTTCTCCACTAATTTTCTTACTACGCTATTCTTTCCTAATCTCTCTTTATATTTCTAAACAAATAAGTTTTTCCTCGCCAACTCCATCCCCGCTTCGAATTCCCTAGATCCACCGGGGCTAGACCCCGGCACTTGAGAGTATTTTCTGCAGAGTGTAAATGTTTAATTTGAATGCATGTCAGTTTATCAATTCTTCCTTTTAAGGATTATACCTTTAGGGCTGTATCTAAAACTTCATCTTCAAACCCAAGGTCATCTAGATTTTATCCTATGTTATCTCCTAGGAGTTCTATAGTTTTGCATTTAAATTTAGGTCTATGATTTGTTTTGAGTTAATTTTTGGGAAGAATGTAAGGTCTGTGTGTGCGTA
The DNA here is from genome assembly GCF_016772045.2 of Ovis aries. Classification (NCBI taxonomy): domain Eukaryota; kingdom Metazoa; phylum Chordata; class Mammalia; order Artiodactyla; family Bovidae; genus Ovis; species Ovis aries. The sequence continues at coordinate 56,734,614 of NC_056060.1, read as the reverse complement.
CTAAGTCACTTCAGTCGTGTCCGACTCTTTGCAACCCTATGAACGGTAGGTAGCCTGCCAGGCTTCTCTGTCCATGGAATTTTCCAGAAAGAATACTGGAGTGGGTTGCCATGCCCTCCTCCAGGGGATCTTCCCAACCCGTGGATTGAACCAGCTCTTACATCTGCATTGCCAGGTGGGTTCTTTACCACTTGCACCACCTGGGAAGCCCATAACGTCTGTATCTAGAGTCACTTATTTTTTTCTTTCATGTAGATGTCCAGTTGTTCCAGCACCATTTGTTGAAAAGGCTACTTTTTTCTCCGCTATATTACCTTTGCTGCTTTGTCAAAGATCAATTGATTGTATTTATGTGGGTCTATTTGTGGCCTCTCTATTATGTTCCACTGATCTATTTGTATATCTTCACCAATATCACTATCTTCCTTCCTATAGCTTTAAGTCTTCTTTAAGTTGAATTGCTGGATTTGTTTTTCTTTTTCAAGATTGTTTTGGCTATTCTGTTTATTTTTCCTCTTTATATAAACTTTATAATCATTTTTTAATATCTGAAAAATAAATTTCTGAGATTTTCATTGGGATTGCATTGCATTTGGAAGAACTGACATCTTGATAACACTGAATATTTCTGTACATGGAATATCTCTCCTTCCCACTAACAATATATGAAGATGCTTTTTCCTCCACATTGTTGCTGACTCTGAATATTATCTTTTTACATTTTTTGGCAAATCAAACGGTATCTCATTTTTAAATTTCTCAGAATTTAATTACTTTTTATATTTTTTTGGTTGACTGGTAAAGATTCCTCTGATCATTAGCTGTTCATTTTCCACTGGGTTATCTTACTGCCTTGTAGAAGCTCTGTGTATATTGAGATATGAACCCTTTGTGTGTTACATACATTGCAAACATTTTCTGTTAACTGCTTTTGAGAATTCTTCTACTTCTTTTCTATTCCTTTCTCTTCCTATACCATCCTCAAAATTAAAGCTCCAAGATGGAAATTAGAGGATGGGCCAGGGGAGAATTAAGGTTTGGGAAATAAAGGAACTCATTTTTGTGCATCTTAGATTCTTTGGTTTGGTTATTATAGTTTGAAAAAGGTCCATATGGAGCAGCTATAACTACCTGTGGATATTCTTTTAGGAGTTTGAGTTTGCTGTAGAGCCTCCTGCACTTTTGGCTCCATGGAGCATCAACCACTGAGACTTCTCATTGCAGCTGAAAACACCAACCTGGGAGGCTGTAACTCAGAGCCACACCATTCCTCTGCTTGCTGAGTTGAGAATAAGCTTGCTATCACTGATATTAGAATATTATTAGAATCACCACATATGAAAAGAAGGTCATCTGGGGGGAAGTTGTCCCTGATTTTTATGGGAGAGACCTTAAATTTTATTTTTTAAATTAAAACTTGTGTCTTAGATGTGGTCAAAGGTGAAAAGGTCAAGCCAGTATTTGAGGAACCACCCAACCCCACAAATGTGGAAGTAAGTCTACAGCAGATGAAAGCCAATGATCCCAGCTTGCAAGAAGTCAACCTCAACAATATTAAGGTATTTCATTATGATTGTTGTCAGTCACTTGCTTTATTGTTCAGTCAGAAAACTTACAGGAGATGACCACCTGCCTTTACACATGTTCTAAATCCTTTATAGTTGCTGATTTTGAGGCAAAATATCCTATTCAGAAAGAGTGGATTTATTTGCTCAATGCTATGTGGCATCCTGGATGGGAAGGGAGTTTAGGGGAGAATGCATACATGTGTATATATTGCTAAGTCCCTTTGCTGTCCACCTGAAGCTATCACAACATTGTTAATTGGCTCTTCTCTTATATATAAAATAAAAAGTTAAAAAATTATAATAAATGTTTTAAGTAAATTAAAGAAGTAGGTTTTTAAAAAAAGAATTATTTCTAGAATTCTTTGAAAAGAATTACAGTACTTGTGTTAAACAAGTGTTGTTAGTTTTCTACTACTGAGTAACAAATTACCCCAAAACTTAGAGGCTTAAACAACAAACAGTTTATTATTTCACATAATTTCTGAGTGTCAGGAATCTGAAAGTGACTTGGCCAGGTAGCTGTGGCTCAGGGTCTCAGATGAGGCTGTAGTAAAGCTGTCAGCCAGAGCTGCAGTCATCTCAAGGCTTGACCAGGGCTTGGGGCTCCATTTGCAAGATGGCACACTCATGTGACTGTTGGCAGGAGGCCTCAGTTTCCTCAGCACATGGACCTGTTAATAGGGCTGCCAACATATCTTCACGTCATGACAACTTCCTTCCCCCAGAGCAAATGAACCAAGAGAAAAAGAGAGAGTAAACTGAAAGCCACAATGTCTTTTATGACCTATTCTCTGGAGTCACTTCTGCTTTGACAATGTCTTAGCGCTCTCAAAGGGAGGAGAAATTGTGTTGTGTGAGAGAGAAAGAATGAGAGAAAGAGAAAACACTAGCTGACACCTTTTGTGTTCCTTCTTATTAGGCCAATTTCTAGCATTTAATAATATCAACTGATTTTTATTGACTACTAACTGAACATGGAACAACAGACTGGTTCCAAATAGGAAAAGGAGTACGTCAAGGCTGTATATTGTCACCCTGCTTATTTAACTTCTATGCAGAGTACATCATGAGAAATGCTGGACTGGAAGAAACGCAAGCTGGAATTAAGATTGCCGGGAGAAATATCAATAACCTCAGATATGCAGATGACACCACCCTTATGGTAGAAAGTGAAGAGGAGCTAAAAAGCCTCTTGATGAAAGTGAAAGAGAAGAGTGAAAAAGTTGGCTGAAAGCTCAACATTCAGAAAATGAAGATCATGGCATCCGGTCCCATCACTTCATGGGAAATAAATGGGGAAACAGTAGAAACAGTGTCAGACTTTATTTTGGGGGGCTCCAAAATCACTGCAGATGGTGACTGCAGCCATGAAATTAAACGACGCTTACTCCTTGGAAGAAAAGTTATGACCAACCTAGATAGCGTATTCAAAAACAGAGACATTACTTTGCCGACTAAGGTCTGTCTAGTCAAGGCTATGGTTTTTCCAGTGGTCATGTATGGATGTGAGAGTTGGACTGTGAAGAAGGCTGAGTTCCGAAGAATTGATGCTTTTGAAGTATGGTGTTGGAGAAGACTCTTGAGGGTCCCTTGGACTGCAAGGAGATCCAACCAGTCCATTCTGAAGGAGATGAACCCTGGGATTTCTTTGGAAGGAATGATGCTAAAGCTGAAGCTCCAGTACTTCGGACACCTCATGCGAAGAGTTGACTCATTGGAAAAGACTCTGATGCTAGGAGGGATTGGGGGCAGGAGGAGAAGGGGACGACCGAGGATGAGATGGCTGGATGGCATCACCGACTCGATGGACGTGAGTCTGAGTGAACTCCGGGAGATGGTGATGGACAGGGAGGCCTGGCGTGCTGCAATTCATGGGGTCGCAAAGAGTCGGACACGACTGAGCGACTGAACTGAACTGAACTAGCTATGTGCCATATACTTTGCTAAATACTTGAAATTCATTATCTCAATTAATCCTTAGTGGGACTTTAAAAGATTCAGGTGTCCCCCGTCACAGAGCTCGCCTGTAGTGCTCCATGCACTCATGTTAGCCTCTAGCTGTGCCCGGTATTGCCTGCCTCTCCGGTGCTCAGTACTAAGTGCTATGGAAGGGAGAGTAAGATTCATTCAGTCTCGATTCTGAAGAACTTAAATTAGGAGAAAAACACTAAGCAGATATTATAACATGATGTGGTAAGCCCCCAAATTCTGTGGAACTGCAGGTAAGGGAAGTTGATTCTGCCTAAGAGAACCAATAAACAAAGGAGGTGATGTTTCTGCTGGGTCTTGAAAGATGAGTAGGAATTAGAGCTAATTTAATTCTAGTCTGGCTAGAATATAGAGGATGAAAGAGAAAAAGAGGGAAGGGTGGTATGTGCATAATTTGGAGGGTGAACAGAAGTGATGCCGGTGTCACACTGTGTTAGATTCCCTTATTGGACACTAAGCGGTGCTATTGGCTCTGGATAGGTTGGTTGCTAGAGATGGACGATCAATGTCTTTTAGAGAGGATAAAATCTAAGGTACATCCAAGTCACCAAAATACGAACCTTCAAATTGTGAACTTTCAAAGATGCAAACATACATGCCAGCTCCTGTATGCCAGCTGTTGTACTGTTCTATTGTACTTTTTAAGGTTCTGTACCGTAAGATTAAAAATGTTTGTTTTTTGTGTTTGTTTTTATATATGTATTATTTGTGTGAAAAGCAGTATACACCTGTTACAGTATAGTATTATCTAGCTGATTGTGTTAGTTGGGTACCTAGGCTAACTTTGTTGGAGTTACGTACACTTGGGACCTGGGAATGTGCTCTTAGAACGAAACTCATGCGAAGGTCAGGGGCCTGCTGTATGTAAAAGCTGTGGGTCCTGAGCTTAGGGTGAAGGTGCTGTAGAAGGATTCATCAACAATCTGTGTCTTTCTCATAGAACATTCCAATTCCAACCCTGAAGGAATTTGCAAAGGCTCTGGAGACCAACACTCACGTGAAAAAGTTCAGTCTGGCTGCAACCCGCAGCAATGATCCTGTGGCAATTGTGAGTAAAATCCTTAGGAATACAGCCCTCAGATATTTAATTCAGTAGAAGCTATTTTTAATTTGTTTTATCAATTAACAATGTTCAGATCTGGTCAATTTATTTTCTGTATAATTAATAAACAAAATTAGTTATAATGAGACGATAAAACAAGAACCCACAAGTCAGGCACTTTGAATTCACTAGAATTTTGTTAACACTACACTTTTACGAAAAAGATATAAGATTAGATTAGGTATCTACCTAAATAAATATTTAGATTTTGTTCTATTCTTAGTATAAATTTTCTGAAATGTTTGCGCCTGCAGTAGCATTCCATCACAATAAATGGCTATGAGACCCCTCCCCCCATGAAAGCCTATAGGAACTCAGCACATAGAAAAAATGTTAATGTATATTTCATTTTAATCTTTTAAGTGGATTCATATGTCTCAAAAATATTTTAAACAACCAAATCTTAAAACATTTTTGTTTGATATTGTTAACCAGAAGATGAAAGAAAAACAAAACGGCTATTCCTTCTATGCACCTTAGTTGATTCAGGTAAATAAGGAAACCCCTGAGCCCAAGTAAATACTACTACTGTTATTACATTAATACTACTGTTATTCCTCCTATTAATAGCTCACATTTCCTGAGCAATTAGTAACTGCCAGCTCTGATCCCTGTCCTTCACTAGGTCATCTCGCTGAATCCTCAGTACACACAAGAATGCTCAGCACTTGAAAAATAAAAGTTTCTTGACTTGATGATGTGATTTAAAGTAACATGTCTTTTGGAAGATTTAAAATAGCATTAAAAAGAGACAGGAAGAAAGTAATGCTACCCACCACGGTGCTGGTGCAGAGTAGATGTTGAAACACAAGTACTCAAAAATACGTGTTAAATGAATGAATGGATGTGCCCTCTAACCTCTGAACAATAGGTAGTATTTCCATGATGACGACAGCAAATGTGAAGTAAGCACTCATGTAAGAGAGTGGCTAAGCTACAGAACTGATGTTTTCACCAGCAATTATTACATGTCTAAATTGGTAGGTTGAAAGCAGTTTTGAATTTGAAGCCTATCATTGAAATAGAAAAAGAACAGAACTAGATCATTGGTGAGGCGAAGGTAGCAATTTAAGGGTTCTTATCTATGTATGATTTTGTGTATAATCTCTGCCCTTTACTAGATTTGTTTTCAGTTAAGCAAAAATATTCACAGTGCATTTTGTATGTGAATAACTAAAGGGATAAATAAAGAAACGATTTGTAATTTCTGTTTAATATAATATTTACAGTAAAATGGCAGGGATGCAACTAGTTCATAGTTTACTGTCAGTACTACTAGTAAATAATCTAACTTCTCCTCCAGGTCAAATAGATAACTTGCTAAATGGACTAATATAATGTATACATCCATTACACAGCCCAATATGTTAATAATATACATTAACACATTATATCCATAATGTATTTATATTCTATATTATTATATAGAATATGATATAGCCCCAAATGTATTAATAATATATTAAGATATATATTATTACATCAGATATAATAATCTGCTGGTATAGTTTTCAATCCAACAACTATGTATTGAATGTACGCCTTGTGATAAGCACACCATACAACTGCAAGGAATAACTGTTATCCTTTAGAGTGAAAAGAAAAGCCTCTTTCAGCCTTATGCCTGGATGGCTTCATATGGTCCAGCCCTCACCTGGCTGACCCCAGATGGTTCCCCCTTCAGCTAAGAAGAGGAAAGAACTTTTCTATAGGTTGAAGATTGGTTGATTACCCCACAAGCAGCAGAGATATTCAGACTGTGTTTATGGCAGAACTGTTGAGAATTACAGATCAGCATTAAAGCAAGAGCTTGGAGACTCTTCTCTATGTAAGGTTCAGAAATAGACTCTAAAAAATACTTGTGGGATTATAGTGAATATAGACAAGCTATATGGATATGAGATGACATTATCCCCATTTTACAGATGTGGCAACTGAGGCTCAGAGTTTGAGTATCTTAACTAAGATTACCCAGATTGTGACCAAGCCAGGAAGCAAATTTAAGGGATCTGTAATCAAATTCAGTTTACCATGTTCCAAGTACTTCCATATAATCACACCTATAGCAGAAATGTTAATAAAACTTGCCACACTAATGAATGCCAATGTAGAAGAGGCCCAAATATGTTTTTTAAAAGTGCTGTTATTAATAGGGATGCCACATAAACATCAGAAGTTTAGGACAGCACTATCAAATAAAAATAAATGAGAACCACAAATGTAAGCTACACATGAACCTTTAAATTTTCCAGTAACCACATTAAAAAAAAATGGGTGGAATTAAATTTAATAATATATTTTATTTAAACCACCATACCCAAAATACCATCATTTCAAAATGTATATGTAATGAGGTCTTTTGCAGTATTTTTTCCATACTACATCTTTGAAATCTGATGTATTTTCATATTTACAGCACATCTCAGTTCATAAGAGGCACTTTTCAAGGCCTCCATAGCCTCCTGTGGCTACCCCTGTGAGGGTACAGGTTTGGACAGTGCAAGAAACTGCAATTTCCGCACAACACTATGAAGTACAGAAAGCAAAACCTTCTCTTTAAAAATGTATTTCTACACTGTTTATACAACCTTTAAGAAATCTAGTCTTGGTTTCACTAACGTTATTATCCTCAGCACATGTAGTAGATGCTCAAATATTTGCTGAACTGCAGTGAACCTGGGCCTGGAGCCCAGGGTTGTGTTTGGCTGGGTCTCTCTTCCCTGTTTTGTTCAGTATAAGAGAAGTGTTTTCTCCAGTTTAAAAGAAATTGGCAAGATGGTGGCTACTTGCCAGTAGGTCCTGCAAGTTTTTTTTATAAAGGCCTAATTGCTCTGACATTTTGTTATTCTAATAGCAGAAGTAAATCCCAAAGCTTGGAGAATCCATAAGGAAAGGCCTGATGCATTCCTTTTTGGGGCTCTAATTAAAATGTGTACATTTAATTTTAATTAAAGACCTTGCACTGAATAAATGCACTTCAATTTACATGGTGTATACTAACATCAGTGCAAACCCTTGAGCTTTCCTTGTAGTTCAAACAAGTGCTTGACTAATACACAGAATTATTCTTCTAGTCCAGTGGTTCTCAACCCAGGGTGATTCTGCCCTCCAGGGAACATTTGGCAGTGTCTGGAGATATTTTTGGTTGTCATGACTGGGAGGGTACTGTTGACATTTTGTGGGTCTCAGAGGCTGCTAAACCTCCCACAAGACAGGATACCTCCCACAACAAAGAATTCTCCAGCCTCAGATGTCGATAGTCTCGAGGTTGGAAAACCTGTTCTTGTCCCAAGTTGAAATCCTTCTCCTCTTCCTTCTTCTTGTCCTTTCTGCCATCAAAACAAGAGTTCAGAAGTTCCTTGTTCTACTCCCGAGAGCAATCACTGTTAGCAGCTTGTTTTTCATTCCTTTCATTGTTGTCTATATGATTTCAATTAAAGTGATTTTGAATCCTGGCTGAACATTAGTCACTGAACAGCTTTTAAAAAATACAATCATAAATCAACTACAATAATAAAAAAACAAAACAAACAAAGCAGCTGTCTAGGCCACAGTCTGAGATTCTGATTTAATTCATCTGGTGGGGCCCAAGCATTGGTATATTTTTTAAAGCGTCCAGGTCATTCTAGTATACAACCAGGTAGAAATGCACTAATACACATGCACTTTTATTTTTGATTTATTATCTCAGATAGTTTTTGATTCCCCATTAGAAAAGATTGGGCAACTCTGTACTCTCTCTTCTTTCAACTTCATCTTCCTTTTCTAGCTCTAACTTGTAGTTATTCTATTGTTTCACACATTGGAGCTTTATACATTTTATCTCATTATATTCAGTTAGGTGTATAGATTGACACCAAAAAGTTAGAACTTATCACCAGCATTTATAATTATCTGGCTGTATAAATATATTAAAGCCTCTGTTCTATGGGCCTTAAAGTCTAGTGACTAATGGCAGTCTGATTCTTGTTTCTTTGTGAATAGATTACAGTGTTTTTTCTTTCTCTATTTTCTTTCTTTTTTTCAAGTGGGGCAAGGTGAAGAGAGTTGATAACATTTAGAAGTTTTACATATTTCTGTTCTCTGAATATTCTGTGTTCCCTGCATAGCATGCTGGCCTGTTTCATGAACTCAACTTTTCTCTCCTGATGTTGGTTTTCCTATTAGGTCTAGCAGTCATTGTTTGCGTGTTCATAGTTCCAAATAGAGAACAAAATTGATTTGTGTAAACTGGGACTATTTCCTCTGCAGTTATGTAGATCTGGTTCACCAAAAGACCTATCCCTTAAAAGGGAAGCCCGTTTATATTTCTCCATTTGTTACCATCTGGCAGGCCATACATTTTATTTAGTAATTACTGACTCTGCCTCTCCTGCTGAAATACAAGCTCCCTAAAACAGGGATTTTGTTTTCTCTACAGCTAGCACAAAGCAGAAGCCTGACACATAATCTTTTCTAAGTGAATGAGTGAATAAATGAATGAATGAGTGAGTGCTTTTGTAAGCAGGCAGATGAGTTGATGAGCAGCCTTCTCTGTAGTGTGTGTATGAGAAGCTAGCAGGCAACAGGGGAATCCTCAGCAACTGCTCAAGTTGGGAGGGCTTCCCTCTGGGAGGGACACAGTCCAGTGTATTTCCATCCTGGGCATTGCCGCCTCTCCTGTCTCTTCTCCCACTCTGTATCTGGTGGAAGAGCTGGGGGTGCCTCCATTTCTGCACTTCTTCACTCTCGGGACCCAGCACCCTCACCGAGCCTCTTCCTGGGAAATTTCTCACTGATGGCTGTGCAGGCAGTTGCTCTTTTTCAGGGAAGCCTCAGGAAGAGCTGGTGTGCTCTCCATCTGCTCTCGCTGATCCACCTGTTCCTAAGACAGCTTTGTAGTGAGACACCCTAATTGGGGCTTCCCAGGTGGCACAGAACCCACTTGCCAGTGCAGGAGACTTAAGAGGCGTGGGTTCGATCCCTGAATTGGGAAGATCCCCTGGAGGAGGGCATGGCAGCCCTCTCCAGTATCCTTGCCTGGAGAATTCCATGGACAGAGGCATTTGGAGGGCTACAATCCATAGGGCTGCAAAGAGCTGGACACGACTGAGACAGCTGCACACACACGCACACCGCTGGGCCTTACCTTGGGCATCTCAGGCAGTTCTGTGGTCATTTCTCCACCAACCTTTCTGTTTTCTGTATTTTAGCAACTCTTCAAGATACTGGCCCTCTGTTTTTGTCTTCTTGCTCTGTAGGAGTTCCAGCCCCTTAAAAATTATACCTTTTCTTTATGACAGCGGGAAGCTTTGGGAATAAAGGGAACAAACAGGTGTATGTGTGCCATCTACTGTCTTAATCTGGGAGTCTTTAGTGCCGCTCTGAGTGGTGATTTTGTTCCAAAAGTTACCTTTGAAAAATCCTGATTTACAGATGACCTGCAATAATATGACTAAATTAGTAGTGCCCAAATGCTAGTCAATGATAAAAATCTTTATTCATTTGTAGTAAAAGGAGAAAAATGAAATAATTCTGAGATTAATCCTTTCTACATTTTTTTCCTAATGTTAAAATGCCTTGTCTCAAAAAAATTAACAATGATAACAGATGGTTGTGGGTTTTTTAATGTCCTTTCCTAATAAAATAAAGTTGTTAATTCTATGTCAGTGTCTTTTTAGGGGGGCTTCCTTAGTGACTCAGTGGTAAAGAACTTGCCTGCCAATGCAGGAGACTCAGGTTCGATCCCTGGGTTGGGAAGCTCCCCTGGAGAAGGAAATGGCCACCCAGTCCAATATTCTTGCCTGGAAAATCCCATGGACAGAGGAACATGGAGGGCTGCAGTCTATGGGGTCGAAAATAGTTGGACACAACTTAGCAACTAAACAACAACAATCTTTGTTTTTTTTTAATTTTGCAAGTCTGAGCTGCTGAACCAAACTATTTTTATTGCACTTTAAAATTATTATCTTTGTTACTTGTAGGTGAAGGTATGATTTAACTAAGGTTTTCTTTAAGTACTGTAAAAAAATATTTAATATGGTAGTGAGAAGTTTGGTAAATAAATCTTTAGAAACCCTAATGGTTATTTCATTTTCACATCATAAGGCCTTTGCAGATATGCTAAAAGTAAACAAGACCTTGAAAAGTCTAAACATAGAATCCAATTTCATCACTGGTGCTGGGATCCTGGCCCTTGTAGAAGCACTAAAGGAAAATGACACGTTGACTGAGATCAAGATCGACAACCAGGTGAGTTAACTCACAGGGCACATGTGAAAGGGAGGAGTACCATAACGGAGGGGGTTAAAAGACAAAGTTCTGTGAAAAAGTTTACTTTGATATTCTGGCTTCCTGGTAATTAGGACGGCTTCTGGCCTGTGGAGGGTGAGTGGGAGAACGTTTTAATAATTAAACAATGTCTAGTGGGGCAGCCTGAGACAGAAAGAGGCAGCCCCCCCCCCCCCCCCGCCAGCCCTGGGCTGGTCAGGCACCAGAGGAAAAAGAGAGGAGACCGGCAGAGGTGTTGACAGCAGCTTTGTTCGGCCTTCGTCATCCTCGCCTGTTGGTAGGAACCTCGGCGCAGTCCTGCCCCAGTCTTGCTGTTGCCTCTTCCTGGGACTGTGGAAAAAAGCAGAGTGACCACACCCAGAAACAGCCTCCCTGCCCTGGGTTGGAGGCTGACAGAGCCAGGCAGCAGCCCCAGGCTTCTACTGTCTGGTGCTGACCATGGAGCCTATTTAAAGGAGTTGGGATTCTAGAAGACGGTCTGGTTTAGAGTGACAGGCCACACCCACAGTGTGATCACAATCTCAGCTCTGCTGCAGCACTTCTTGGGGTCCCAGCCGCCAAAGCAAGCTGCTTTTCCCTAGAGACACCCCCTCCTGTACACTGAAGACCTCTTTTCCCAGCCTCAGCCTACAGAGTCTCTGGAGTTGCTCTACCGGCTTCAGCCGGCTCCTGCCTGCAAGCAACAACTCTCCGTTCTCAGCATGATGTCGTGCCCTGTCCCTTTGGCTGCAGAGACGTGTCTGCCATGGGATTCAGGAAATCTGAAAGGTGTACACACAGTATAGTTGGAATAAAGAACCCTGGAATGGACCAAAAAGAGCGAACAAGGAGACTAGTGCTTCAAGCATCCTCTCTGTGGGGTGATGGGAAGGGCAGTGGGGGGAGTGTCCCCTGCATGTCTGGGAAAATCCCTGGTCTAGACCCCACCCGAAACTGTCACCTAAGCCTGGAAAGCCACAGCAGACCCATGAATAGGTCTTCTCTCCTTTATTTGGCTCCAGGACACATGGGCTGTTTCAGTGTTATATGAGTACATCCCAAATATTTCTTGAAACATACTTGTACTAAAAATTATTCGTTGTCTGGTTGAAATTCAAATTTAATTTGAATTAATTAATTAGAGGTAGGTTAATCTATTCCTAGACTCCTCCTGAGGCTTGTTGCCAGGGGAGCAGGGGAGCCCCACCAGGAGACAGGCACCCTTTCAGTCTCACCCTCCCCGGAGGGCTGCATCATCAAAACAGCTTTCCCATGCAGAGATGTGGAGTGAGTCCTCAGGAATGTGTACATGTGGCCGTACCCGCTCAGGAAGCTCACTCCTTGTATCCTGATATGTGTCCAGCTGCTAGGCAATTAAGAGGGAAGCATGAAGGAGGGGAGAGTGGGAAGACAAGCTAGAGGGAAATAGGAAGGGAGTAAAAAGGAGTTATGGTTCAGGGATGTATACCAAATAGACTAGTGTCAGGAAGAAGTGAAGAGGACTCCAGGTCAATGTTTCCAGGAGAGCTAAGACAGAAGTGGATACCTTGTTCCAAAGCAGGTTTAACTTTCTGTGTTGGTTTAGGCCATTATGAAACCCCTCATCTGAAATAATGTCCCAGATACTGTTTCTAGTTCCTCTTAAGATATTTAATACTCTTAGTTAGGGTTGCCAGATATAATATAGTTAAATTGGAATTTCAGATAAACAATGAAGAGTTTTTAATACAAGTGTGTCCTATGAAATATTTGGGATGTACTCATACTGAAAATTGTTATTTTATGAAATTCAAATTTAACCACGTGTCCTGTATTTTTATTTGCTAAATCTAGAAACTTTATACCTAGTAAATGCGCTGAAATCCTGAAAATTTAGAATAGAGTACCTTTTAAGAATGCATGTGGGGGCTTCCCTGGTGGCTCAGTGGTAAAGAATCCTCCTGACAATGCAGGAGACACAGGTTCGATCCCTAGTCCAAGAAGAGCCCACTTGCCACGGAAAAACTAAGCCCATGTGCCACAGCTACTGACCCTGTGCTCTGGAGCCCGGGAGCCACAGCTGCTGAGGCCATGTGCCAGAGCTGCTGAAGCCTGCACACTCTAGAGACACTCTAGAGACACTCTAGAGTGCTCCACAAGAGAAGCCACTGCAATGAGAAGCCTGTGCACCGCAATAGAGAATAGCCCCTCTCTACTCACCACAACTAGAGAAAAGCCCACATCAACCAAGACCCAGCACAGCCAGAAGAAATAAATACATAAAAGGTTTTTTTTTAATGCATGTGACGAAGACCCTGAAATACAATGTCCAAACTTGCACTGAAGCATCAACCTCCTCCTCCTCCTCAGTCAGCTTGGAAGGGATTTGTGTCCTTTTTCAACCTTCATTCCCTAATTTGCCTCTGAAATGGCTTCTCTTCACTTGTGACAAGAGGATTAAGTTCTAGAGCAGCTGGAAAAATTATTTGCTTTATTCCCAGAAGGAGGAAATTCAGTCAAAACCTGTCTTCCATCCAAATTTTGTTGTTGACTCATAGACTGTTAGAAGCAGACCTCAGTTTCCTTATCTGTATAATGAAGGGTCTGAAATAAAATCATCTCTAAGATAGTGTCTCAGGCAGGAGCAGCAGCTGAGACCAATTTAGCACCATTGCAGCAGGCAGCTGCACCAAAGCTAAGGCCTGCAGAGAATCCTGCACTGGGCTGGCTGCTGTGGCTAGGCTCCAGGTAAACAAGCTGTGATTGAATCAGGTGCCCCTGTGAGAAGAACAATCAGTGATGTGTATTAGTGAAACAGACGGGTAACTGCTGAATAAATCTGTGTAGAACAAAGTGGTCACTTCAAAAAAGATGATCTGAAGAACCATATGCTTAAATTTTGTTTCTTTTCCTTTGTATTTAGTGACTTAAAAAAAGAGAAATATATCCAAATTATAAGAAGTTTTGGTGCCCATTTATTGCCCTAGGTTTGTATAACACAAAACATCTCAAAAAAGAAAAAAAACAAACAAACTCAGGCTAAGAAAGATGCTCTATGCTGTATTACTTCCTTACCTTTTTTATATGCCTTTTTCCCAATATAATTGTCTTGAGATCTTATGTCCTTTATATCCACCATCACATACCCAACCTGTATGTTACCCAAATCTAGGTCTCCAGATGCCTAAGCTTTGTGAAAGGAAATAGAGGGACTTTATGTCACCCTCCTTGGTCAACTAGCTCCACCCTTAGCACCTGTGGCACACCCCGGGGATGTAAGTTGTAACTGCGGCAGCCCTGACCTTAGCTCAGGTCTCAACTCCTGGTCCAGTCCTGCTTTTCCAAAGTGTGGGTTTCCCTGGTGGCTCAGATGGTAAATAATCCACCTGTGTAATGTGGGAGACCTGGGTCTTCGATCCCTGGGTTGGGAAGATCCCCTGGAGGAGGGCATGGCAACCAGCTCCAGTATTCTTGCCCAGAGAATCCCATGGACAGAGGAGCCTGGCGGTCATGGGGTCGTGTCATGAGCTAAAGTTGCTCATGAAGCGTTGAGGTCAGTATCTCTAACATTTTTGCTGCCTCTCCCTCCCATAACCTTACATTGCTGAGCACACTAATCTCTATGCTGTGGATATCCAGAATTGTTATTGTCTGACTGGAAATATCACATTTTGTTCTTTTCCTGAGGAAAAACTCGTTTGACAGGTTGCTGGATGAAAAGAAAGAAGAGGAGCAGAGTTAAGCCTTAGAACTTGCCTAGGACATAAAAATTCCTTCATTAACTTTTCTTCCTCATGTACTCAGTACTTAAATTTTCCAAACTTAAAAGGTATATGTATTAAAATATATGTTTCAATATATGTATTATATTTAAAAGGTATTATAATAATATATAATTTAATGTATTTAACTGATGTGTAATTTAATATATTTAATCAAAATTACATGAGTCAGGCACAGACATAGACTTGGCAGGACTATAGGGTCCAGAAACACAGCCTAGTACACCTGAGAATTTTGCAGCAAGGTAGCATTTTAACTCAGTAGGGGAACAAGTGAAGTAAAAGATGGTGGGACTACTCACTAGCACTTTAAAAAAATTTCATTGGCGTATTGTTGATTTACAACATGATTCTCCAGCATTTTGGAACAAAATGACATTGGGGGTATATCTTAATTTTTCTGCTAAAATTCATTCCAGGTAAAATGAAGATTTAAATATTAAAATATATGAAATCATAAAACAAATGAAAGAAACCAGAAATAGAGAGGTTTCCTCAGCATGACATAGAATCTAAGAGACACAAATTTGACCATATGAAAATGAAAAATGGTCCTGTATAGTAATCAAAAGGAAAGTCAAAAGACAAACTGAGCAAAATTTTTTCATCATTTTTGACAAAAAGCTAATTTCCTAATGTGTAAATTTTAAAAACAGGAACCACAAGCTGGTAGAAAAGTATACAAATGACAGGTTGGTAGTTTCCAAAGAAATATAAATGCATAAGAAAATTAATTGTTCTTAGTCATAATTTGAGAAGTATAAGCTAAAGCAATTAAATATAAGTGAAATACATCTTTACCCCTTGGATTGAAAAAGATGAAAAAGATTCGTAATATCCCGTGTTGGCTAGAGTAGGGAAAACTAACTTTCTGACCCTATCAGCAGGAGTACAAATTGTCATAACTTTTGAGGGTAATTCAATCATTTATCAAAATCTGGAAAACCTTCCTCTTGGAGCCAACTATCATGTACCCTACAGGCACACTGGCAGAAATGCCCCAGGACATATTGGTACTTTGTGTGCAAGGGAAGTTCACCACAGCCTTGTTTGGAACTGTATGAATGGAAAGCAGTGTAACAGTCAGTAGGATGTAGCTAAATCAAATATGATCACTTACTACAATGGAATGCTATGCAGTTGTTCACAAGGATGAGGGAAACATATATTTACCTACATGAAATGATGTTCTTAATGTTAAATGAAAAATAAAAAACCCTAGAATAATATGCTGAAAGTGAAAGTCGCTCAGTTGAGTCTGACTCTTTGTGGGTCACCTGCCAGGTTCCTCTGTCCATGGAATTCTCTAGGCCAGAATACTGGAGTGGGTGGCCATTCAGCCATTCCTTTCTCCAGGGGATCTTCTCAACCCAGGGACTGAACCCAGGTCTCCCACATTGAAGGTGGTTTCTTTACCATCTGAGCCACCAGGGAAACCCAGAATAATATTCTAGTGTAATCCGTTTATGTGAAGAAAATATAGACATTACATATGATTACATGGACATGAATGCACAGAAAATGTTTCAAAGACTGCATGCCAAACTGACTTTCTTCATGGGAAATGGGAGTCTGGAGGAAGGCAGCTTTTTATTTTATATACTTTTTTGTCTTGTCTTTGTAGTTTTTAAAATTAATGATAAAGTATGGAAAAAATGTACTATGTACCTTAAATTTATCTGTGTATTCCTATATTTACATGCCCCTATTTTTAACCCTATTTTTAAAATTACTGTTCTATTTCTCAAAAAAGCAAAAAAAGCAAAAATACTCTTTCCACCACTTAAAAAAACAGTTTTCTGTAGCTCAATAACCCATTTAGTGTTTGAAAATTCACCTGGCCATGGTTCAAACCACACTAATAAAACCTCTTGAGGATCTTCCAGTGAGACTCTGTTCTGAGAGAATGGCCGCCCATCTAGTTGATGATCTTCAGATATCTTTGGATAGAGATCCCAGAATAGAAGATTTTGTAACTGGATTGATTGCTATAAGACTGTGTCACTATAAAAAAAAAAATCCTTTGTTTAAACAACGGATACTGGGGTAAAGTGGAAACACCACGTGTTAGTTTTGCTTTAATGTTATATCTGGAATTGTCATTTCCTTCGTAAATAATTTGCCTAGTCTTTTCAATTTAACATGCCAGCGGATTCAGCTGCCTCTTCGATTTTCCTTTTAAACAAGGAACAGGTGTATGAGAGAAAGTATCTCAAGTGACTGTTTCAAATTGAGACTTTTGCCTTTTTGTCCAACAAATAGCTATACATCTTTCCGTGCATAGTTAATGTGAGTAACTATTCCCTCTTCTTTCTTGACCATCCTCTGTTTGTGTCCACATCTGCAATCAGAGACAGCAGTTGGGAACAGCCGTGGAGATGGAAATTGCCCAGATGCTGGAGGAGAATTCCAGGATCCTCAAGTTTGGATATCAGTTTACCAAGCAAGGACCACGAACAAGAGTGGCAGCTGCCATCACAAAGAATAATGACCTGGGTAATGTAGGCATAATATGTGCTGTTAGTAATTACAAGAGCAGGATGACCATTCATTTCTGCATTTCAGATATAACATCTCACAGATACCCATTCCACTGGCCTTTGGTGTCAGCCCTTCATCAGAAGTATATTATTACATGGTCATAGGAATCCACATTATCTCTACAGTGTTTACATTTTATCATGGCATTCTTTCAAGAGAAATTTTTTTTCCCAAGCAGCCTTTGATTTTTGCTTGGTTTCCTTTGTGTATTTATTTCTCCTTTACTTACTTCTTATGCGTAATCACCCTCTGTTGTTAATCTACACCGGAAAGTGGACACAGTAACATGGAAATTCCCAGTTTACTTATGTTTGACTCCTAACTTTGTTTTTGTACTTGGGTTTAAGTATGGTTATGTCTGATACTTTGGTGATTTACATGTGAAATGACCTAATAGAGCTATGTGTTTTAATGGTTAAACTCAAAAGTCGCTTTTTCAGTTAGTCCCTCTTTCATCTTTCCTGCTACCTACTCTTTTGTGACTTATGTTAGAAAGAGGTGGGGAATGTCCTGGTCAACCACAGTGAAAAGAATGGCACCGATTGGGAAGGCTTGATCTGGGGACATCCTAGCCACCTGAAACAGTGTGGAAAAAGACCATCCAGGTACCAGCAGTCCACTTGGCAATTAGCCTGCCAATAACAGGCTTCAGTCCTCAATAGAGGTGCGGGGACAGAATGCCAAGCCTTAGAGAAACTGGACAAGGTGTCCCACCAAGTACATTGCTGACCTTGGGGAGGGTTCAGATGGTAGACAAAATGGAAGCCAAGGGTTAGAACTGTAAGAAGGCAGGTGAACGTTAGTGTGCAGTTCCCTGCCCGCACGTGCTTACCCGCAACCCTGAAGCCCAGCCAAGGTGCACTGAATGGCACCCAGAGAGTGGCCGGGCATATGGCAGTGCTTGCCTTCAGGGTGCAAGGGTGAGGCGCAATGGGCAGCAAACGGGAATGATTAGCGCAGCAGTCAGAAGATACCTGGGAAAACACGTAGGTCCTCATCTGAACAAAGAGAAGCAGGCAAAACTGGAGGTTTAGAGTAAACGAGAGGTGATCCTGAGCCCGAGAACCGCAGTCATGGGAATAGCTTTTGTTGGATTTTCTGCATCTGAGGCAGGAGCAGTCTGGGTTATGTAAAGGGAGGAGATGAGATAGGGCACAGGCCAGGGCACTTTTTTTTTTTTTCCAAATCCAGAAAGATTAGAGCAGTCCTCTTCCTGTCCACCAGAGGAGCCTGCAGGTAGGGATGTGAAAGGGGGAAAAAGAAGGTTGTAGAAGCTGGGAAAGGCAGTTAGGCTAGCTCCTTTGTTACCAAGTACCAGATTACAGGGGGCTTCCCAGGTGGCTCAGTGGGTTAAGAATCTGCCTATGACACAGGAGATGTGGGTTCAATCCCTGGATTGAAAAGATCCCCTGGAGGAAGGCATGGCAATCCAATCCAGTATTCTTGCCTGGAGAAACCCATGGACAGAGGAAACTGGAGGAACCTGGTGGGCTACAGTCCATAGAGTCGCAAAGAGGCTGAAGCGACTTGAGCACTCACGCACTCACACCGGATTAAATGAACCTTAATCTCTGAGTTTGCTAGACACCTGAATAACACCTTCCTTGTTGTTGTTGTTTTGCTCAGTTGTGTCTGACTCTGCGACCCCATGGACTGTCCATGGAATTCTCCAGGGAAGAATATTGGAGTGGGTAGCCATCCCCTTCTTCAGCACACCTTCCTTGGAGGTTGCTATTTTGAAGTTTCCATTTAAAACAGGTTTAGAAACTTTAAACTTCTGTTTGCAGCTCCTCCTGGTCTTCAACTCAGAACTGTAAATGTAACATCCTAGGGAAATAGTTTTAGCTAGTTGGTGACTGAGTTACACAAGCTGAGAAGATTCGCTGTGGATAAACATGAGAGGTTCACTGTCTCGTGGGTTTCTTTCAGACTTCTACTCCGTTGAAATTGGAAAGCTCTAAGATTCACGTTCCCAACTATCAGACATAGCTTTATTTAAATGTAAATTCCACAAAGCACTGGGCTATTCTATCATTTCCACGTGTTGCCATGGATAGTTATTGAAATTTTTGATAACTGTCCTCAAGCGTGTGGGATTGCTATTCTGTGCGATTATTGTTGTTTGTCTGAAATTTAAGGAATATTCCCTCTCCTTCATTTTGTCTTTTCAAACCTTTTTCTCTTTCTCATCTAGTTCGTAAAAAGCGAGTTGAAGGAGACCGAAGGTAAACTTCCACAAAAAGAGGCGAAGTTTCCCCACGGCAGCAATTTAAAAACAGAAGCTCTTTTCCTTCTTTACTGGGACCATTTTATCAAAGGTTGTTCATTTCCATTAACCAAGCAACTAATAATTTAACTGTTATTCTTTTTTAGTGCTACATATTTGTCTTGGATTTTTTTAACGTATACAACTGCTTTATTTGTCCCTGGACACCTCTGGCGACTTGCACCAATGGATTTATGCAGATCTTAGTCGGTGACAGCAATCAAAAATGACTTAACCATTTTCATATTGGGTTATCTTACTTTCTTATATAAACTTTTTTTTTAACCATTGAAAGGAACTTAATATATAAATGTGTCTGTAACTGTGATTAAGATAGAGGCCTATCTCTGTTTACATGCATAGCTTTGAGTTAGGCTAAATACATCAGAAGTGTTCTGCTGACCACATTAGAAGTTAGTATTGCCAATCTTTCACTGAGTGAGAAAATGTGACCAGCTTAGCACAAGTTCTCCCTTAGTTCCAGAAAAGTCACTAAATGCAAATGCGCTGCTGGTTGAAGATCAGTGGTGTCATCCTCATAAAAAGAAGACAGCATTATGATACATAAACACAGCTTTAGCAAATAAGTATGAAATATTTATTCACCCACAAATATAGCTTTAAGCCAGACTCATGCGTAGCAAAATGAATTAGCTACTTTTACTGATTATTTCACATACATTTGATCTTTAACATCACTCTATGGATAACATTTTACAAAACTGTTTTAAAGTTTTCCAGCCATGATGGGAAATTTTTAAATTTTAGTAAGAGGAAAGCTTTTCATATAGTACATTCCTAAATAAAACAGTAATAATTGCACTTCAAGGTTATCTGTTACAGGATTACATTATTTTGGCAGATTTTAGGTTATCTGTAATCAGGATTACATTATTTTGGCAGATTTTAGAAGCATTTATTGCTTTGTCTTTAGGGCAACAAGATCACAGGATGAGATATGAACGTTCAAGATAATTATGTAGATTTTGTCCACATGGCATGATCCATCCAGACATTTGCAAACATCAGGAAAAAATATGAATTATTATTTATCCAGAGTTTGTCATCTCAAGGACAAAGCCTGTGAAAGTACAACTAAGATGACTGCCTGATAGATGCTTGAATCTTTTCATCCAGCAGCCAACAGTGTCATGTTAAGCTAAGGACATTTGTGACTGCAGCCTCTGGCACCAGCTCTTTGATAACTGTCAGTGCCTAAGGCTAGAATTAATGGCCCTCTGACATTGCCTTAGGCTCCTCTCCCTCCTCTTCCCCCTCCTTGCATTCCAGTTCATTCTCTTTCTTCTCTGTAATTCTGAGCCTTGTAAAGGTGATGTCCTTTGTTGATGACACCTGAAGCTAAAGGAGTTGCTGATTCAGGCAGATAAATTCACTAAGTAATTGAGTGTTCCTGAGTTGCTTGATAGCAATAAAACAAATAAATGGGAAAGCATTTCATACATTATTCTAGTTAGTTTATAAAACACACAGAAACTGGAGAGAAAGTCCTTTCATTAGCCACAAAAGTCTGTTGGGTTTTCTGTAATATCTTTTCGACCAACTTTTTTGACCTTTGAACGAACTTTTTGACCAACCCAATAAAATTAGATATTTACTTGTAAGTGCCCACATCTCTAGCTCTAAAATCTTTTGAAAAAAGAAAAAGAAAAAAGAAGAAGAAAACAAAATAAAATCCTTTAAGATCTAAGAATATTTTATTATACTTTTTGAGGGAATAATGAGCAGAGCATATTGAATTTTGGAAATCACAAAGATTCATTAGTTTTCTGCTAGAGTTCCCTATCTATTAAAAAAAAAAGTAGTAACTACTATTTGATTTTTTTCTTTCCCTTTTACTCATTTAGGTGTGGTATGTTGGAGCCTCATACAGGTTTCACCATTATTAAATTATCAAGAATCTTGCAAACTGGTTGCTAAGCACAACCATTATTAAAAATTAACGGCATGCACTTATGATTAAATAATTATATCAAAAAAACAAAAGTAATACTCAAAAATACATTTTGCCATTTTCATACTCTTGAGATTATTTGCACCTATTGTGTTTTTGGCACAAATTGTTTTTGGCAGAAATGCTATATCGTGGTATGGTATTATACATCTCTCCCCAACTTGCTAGTTCTTCCCAACTAAGAAGTTCTGTACTTCTTGTTGGTAGTTTGAAATTGATCATGGCATGGAAATTGATAAATGTTATAAATTAAGACTTTCCTCTATCTCACCTATCCCCAGGTTGCTGGTTCATGCCACTACCATCAGCATAGCGCTGGGTAAAATGTATACAGTTTTTCTTCTTTTTTTTTGTATACATGTTTTGGTTACCATGTTGCCAAAGGGAAGAACACTTCTGTTTCTTAGTTGTCTTTCTCCTTTCCCTTCAGATTTGTTGCAAATATATTCAAGTGCAGAGACCCTGACATGCCCCACTAAGTAAGGCTTTTTCCTTTCTGGTCTCATTTACTCTTTCTTGCCTTCTCCCCTAAGAAATCTTGGATCCTACACAGAGTATTTCCTGCAGCCCCAAGATACTGTGGACCTGGGGCTAAAGCAGTTCTTGGCAAACCCTGGCAGGAAGAAGGAAAAAGGTCAGGACTTGATAGTGACTGTGCTGCAGTTGTTGATAGTATTAAAGCAAAATAATGGGATATTGTCAAAATTTAGCACTGTTTTTAGCTTATAAAATAGTTAGGTCAAATGTATATAGAATCTATTAAATCAAATATTATTAATCAGCTTATCATTACCTGTGTTTTTGAAGTAGCTTTAAAGGTGGCATTTCCACGAGTATTCACGTAACTATTAGAAGATAAACTTAAATTTAGAGGGCTTATATATCATTTAATTAACCTAGGACTTCATTTCCCCATTTCCACAGTGTTTGTAAGTAGAAGTTCCTTCATGATCCTGAGCATGGTTAATCTCTTACTATCCATCATGGTGGAGCATAATGTATATACAATATCTTTATACATATGCATTTTGTCAAATATTATGTCAAGATATTTGGCAGCATCTGGACAATTGATTGAAGGGAGGTCATCTTTCCCCAGACCACCTCCTTTCCCCTGTTAGACTTGTACAGGCCCACCCTAAGTGTAAAATCATTCACCTGGACTTACAGGCTCCTGTCACCAACACCCATCCCAGCATATGTGGAAGATAACTTTTAGGAGATATTCTGGATGTCTAGAGAGATCATGTCATTAGTCCAGCACATCTCCCCATCCACCAGAAGTGTGTAGTGAAAGCTGCTTTATCCTCATCAGCGCAATTAAATTCCTGCCTTTCATCTTAGTAGGGCATAACATAAATAAATGTCATGTGAGTGTGTGTTTATTGCCAAATATCTACCTGGGTATTTGGCTGCATCTGGACCACTGATTGAAGGGAGATACTCTCTCCCCAGCCCCATTTCCCTTATTCTTTGTAGAGCTGTTTTAGGCCCAGGTTGATCACTCCCTAGAAATTGCAGCTTAGGTCACCAACCACCAAATTTCACAGCACTATGGAAGATAACTCTTAGGGAAGCCTGGAAATCATTTCATTGTTCCAGCACCAAATCTCTCCATATGCCTAAAGTAAATGAGTGAAAGTGCTTTCATCTCCATCAACATGCTTAGGCCCCTTCCTTCCATTTGTGTAGGATATATTGTATATAAATATTTTGTACATTAAAGATTGCCAAATACTATAAAGGAGGTATTTGGCCAAAGCTGGACTCCTGATTGAAGGGAGATGCTGTCTCCCAGTCTCTCTTCCATCCCCTCTCTCAGAGTTGATACAGGCCTAGGTTAGGTAGAGAATTGCTAACCTGAAGGGGCTCGTGCAACTCACCCATCTTAAAGCATGCATTTCATCTTACAATACAAGCCCATCTCCATTTAAAAACTCACAAAACATCCCAATGCCTATACTCCTCAAAACAATTTCCATAAGGGAAGCCTGGCACATCAAATCAAAAGAACGGCTGCTTCCCTTCCAGACAGAAATGTGGCCCCTGGCAGGGCACCAGCATTAAGGAAACCAGTGTGTTCTGAATAACTGCCATGAGAACATTTCAGTCAAACCTGAAACCGATTTAAGTATCAACATGCTTTAAGTGTAAGATAGCCCTTTAAAAGTTCCAAGAGTTTGAGGATATTTTCCTTTTTTGTGGTCATGATGTACTTAGCCCTCTTCTAGGCACTGTGAAGGAGACAGGAAGTGTGAGATTATTATAATTTGACCTGTGCTTCTGGGTTTTGGGGTAGAGTGCCCTTTTGGAAAGTAGATACCATTTTTTAGCTTAAGTATTGATTGCATATGCAAAAACTAGCAGGGAGCAGGGAGCTGTGAACACTGGGTTCTGTGCTGTGTTACCTATCCCCAGGAGAACTGTTTCTGGAGTTGGGTTTGAAATCATGGTTCTGTAGCTTCCTTCTTCTCTTCCACTAATGAAGCAATGATAGCTATATTCATTGTAATGAACAGGGAACTAAGAAAAATTTTAGCTTTGCCTTCCAGTAACAGTAACAGTTTCCCCTTATTGCTCCTAATTTAGAACATCCCTGCCACTCACTGTGCCATCCTCAAGGATGGCAGACACATGCAAAGGAAAGGTGTGAGAATGCTTGGGAGCATCAGGCATGCCCTCTGGATGAAAATCACATGATCAGTCCCCTGGTAACAAGCTGGAGAGAGAAAAGTACCCAGAACTTCAAGGATGTAGTCACTGTTCTTGCTCCCAACTCTAGGTCAGATCAAATTTTATTTTGTGGTTCAGGAGTTTAGTAGTGTGGAGGGGCTAGGTGCTGTGGAGAAGGCAGATGCAAATCAATGTTTTTCATTTGCCTAAGGGTAGAAGCAAGCTCTGCTCAGCTTGCCTCTTTCTCCTCTGCCCATAACAGCTATGATTAAACATTCAGAAGATGGATGAAGGAGGAGTGGCAAAGTTTGAATTTATAACCTGCCTGTGCTAGGAAGGTTGTACACATATCAGAGGTTATCCCAGTTCTGTGGTGCATCGTTGACTTGGAGGAGGGTGAAGGAGACTAGACTTTTCTCTGACATCTTCCATGGTAGTCATTCTGAGCACATTGGCTCTGCTAGTTGGTGTGGTGGAAGGGCACCATACCAACAGATTTGGAGACTGACTCCTAATCCCATCACCAACACTTAGCAGGTATATGATCATGGGCAATTCATTCAATTGCCTGACAATTATAGACTATATAGGGGGAAGAGCACTGGATTTGGAGTCAAGACACTTGGACACTTGGCTCCATACTTTCTTAGCTGGGAGACTATGGGGCAAGTCACTCAGTCTCTCAAACCTAAGGTTCTTCAGTTATACTATAAGGGGAATAATCTTCACTAACTACCTCACAGAGTTGTGGTGAGAATATAATCAGCTATTGGGATGAAAACACTATACTGGAAAGGGCTATACAAAAGTGGGAGATCATTTTTTATTATCTATTCACTACTGTTTTCCACTGCCTCATGAATCTGTTTTCTTTTCTTCTAAGCAACAATTACATCTTTCATGTATTTTTGAATATGGGGAATTGAAGCATGAGTATGATGTCGGGGACTGGAGTTATTTTACTTTCAACATAGAAGTAGGAGAAGTGGTAGGTAGGTGCTGTGGGTGTTAGACATACCAGTGAAGTGTGTGGGGCAGGGTGGGGGGAGCATTTTCCTGGGCCATTTTGACAGCACCCTGGAATGTGGTGAGGACCCTTGCAGAGAGCCTAAGGCTGGACACAAGGGGGAAACAAACAGTAATTAAGAATTGAGGGGAGGGTCTGGAGCACCGCTGCTCTCCAGTCAGCTCTGTCACTACCCAGGGGGTGGGTTCGGCTAAGGCTTGAGGTGTGATTGGAGGCCTAGGAAAGAGGACTGTCGTTAGGGCCCCAGCAGCTGTGTAACAGGCTTGAACCCTAATAGCAAAGGGGAGAAAGTATCACTTGTGAGGTCAGCTCTCCCAGGCATCAGCTGCTTTGTTATCACCAGCAACCTTAGCCCTGATCAGTATTATTTTCTGCTAAGATATTGAAATATAGCCTCAAGGGACTTTCATAAGCACTGGGAGGCAGGGACTGTCTCATGAATCTTTGCATCTTCAGTAGCATCTAGTAAGGTGCCTTGTACATAATAGGTGCTTAATAAATGTTGCTTGAATTGAAATGTCCTCCAGCCCCGTAAGAATCATGCTCCATTTGCCACCAAGTGATACTTTTGGAAAATAATACTGATTTCGATGTCAGCTCTGTGTGGATTCCCTAGTGGCTCAGGTGGTAAAGAACCTGCCTGCAAAGCAGGAGACCTGGGTTTGATCCCTGGGTCAGGGAGGTCCCCTGAGAAGGGAATGGCTGCCATTCCATTATTCTTGCCTGGAGAATTCCATGGACAGAGGAGCCTGGCGGGCTATAGTCCATGGGGTCACAAAGAGTGAGATAATTGAGCAACTAACACTCTCACTTTTTTTCACTATGTCTGACTTTGGTCAGGTCTTTCATCGAATCTTCATTTGCTTTATAAAATGAGTGAGTGGATTAGATGCTGTCTAAGGTCCCTTCCAGCTCCCAAATGTTACAATCCTGTGATTCCAAATGTTTCCATCACCTGTGAACGTGGGTGCTCTATGTGGCTCCTTCTCTCCTCCGTAGGCTTTGTTCAGAGGAAGGGGTCTGAACATTCCACAGAGCTATTTCTTCTTCAGTGGTTTTTACTGTCTTCAGAATAGTTCTAGAGGAGCAGCCTTTTCAAAAAGGACATTTTAAAATATGTTTTCTCCTCAATAGTAGAGAAAGAGAGAAGGACATGTAAAGAAACTGAGCACAGTAAACATGGCATGTTTTTCATAGATTTTTATTTAAAGATGGAGAGAATCTGAGCACATAAAAGCCAATCGCACAGTACACTGTGCGACTGAGAGAAGCTTGTCCAGGATTAACACTTTCCCATGGATAATCTAAATGTGGATAGATAAGAACTGGCCATATGGTGAGATGGATAGAAGGTATACTTTTAAAGGACATTTTATTTTAGTACCAAATTTTGCCAGTGACAATCTTTAGTTAAGAAAGAAATTCTTTGGAACTAAAATTCTCATCTCTGCCACTTTGCTTTTTAAAAAACCCCATTATATTCATGGAATAATATTTATATTTTAATTAAAACCTTATCTTAATTCTGTTTCATCTATTTAAAGAAAATAAGAGCATTTTTCATTGCATTAAAAAATGTAAAATACTTGCATGCCACCAGTGTGTAATACTTTCCCAGTTCAGATGCTTGTAATATGTGACTTTATCTGTCTCTGTATTATTTTGAAAAGAACAAAGGAAATAATACTTTGTAAGCTGTTTAAACTTATAATGGCAATATTTATTTGGCTAAGTGGTTATTGGAAAATGCACATAGTTTCGTTTTTCATTTTGAAACTTTCCAATCAAAGGTAGATATTGATTATATCCATTAGGGAATTGAAGACTAATTTGCCTTTTAAATGTGAAATTGAACATTTTGTGGGAAATGTGTGAAAAAGCAAAATGTATGAAGCGTGAAGAACTTTTCCCATGATAATTAATAAGGATCCCAGGTGGCATAAATAGATGCAGTGTTTGACTCTTTGGAATTTGCCAGCCTGATCTGACGCTAAGGTAAATGTATACTGTTTTAATTAATCAATATCCTTCTGCTTTTAAAAGATAATAATGTATTCATTTGTGTCTGGAATGAAATTCCCAAGTGAAAATGTACAGAACACTAGGAATTAATAAACTTTTCTTTTTAAAAATGAAAGCAAGGACTGATTTAATCTGGATAATTTTAAGACATCTGATCTTTTTAAAATAAATGGTTGGCACCGTGTTCTCATGTTAGAAAAGTACATTTGCTAGAAAGGACCTTAGAGTGTCCCTATTATGAAGAAGATAAGAAGTAGACAGACAACCAGAAGTAGCCAGAGGAGAAAAAAGACGCTATTATCAAAAGGAAAACACACACACACACGACATTCAGCTAAACAGTTCACGTTTGTTCCAATAAATGGGAACAAGAACACAGGTAACTCAAAGAGGTTAAGTGTTTTACCTTGATTTTTTTATATAAACTTTGGAATTGCTTTCTTTGTAAAGTATGCTGGAATTCAAAACAGAGAACACTAAAAAATAATAAAGTTACATTGTAAAGGCTTGTCCTGGAAAAACAGGAAAACCTATTCTTTCTGCTGCCCTGTTGAACTGTACTCAAACTCTTTGTCACTTGGACTGATGACAAAGCCCAAGAAGAAGCACGGAAGGCCTGTGTCGAGTTTTGGTATTTGCTGTCTCACACCTTTTCATGGTCAAGGAGGTATAGTAATTATTTGAAGAATTCTCTTTCAGTCTATGAGGCTGTAATGAATAGGCATTACAGGTGTGCACTTTGGGATCAGAATCTGACTTCTGTTAGTTGTGTGAGTTTCTGCAAATTACCCAGCCTCAGTTTCTTCACTTCTAAAATAAGAATCACAACCCAGCTTCCCATTAGGGCTATCATGAGGATGCATGTGTAAATATTTAGAGCAGTCCCTGGCATATAGAAGACACTTAGATATTAGAAAAATTCTAATCTAAATAAGTATCCATGAATATTAACAACAGCAAAGTTCTCCATTTTATGCTGACAGTGTTAGGAATTTAAGAAGGACTGACTCTTACTGGTTTTTGTGTTTTCATCGTCCATCCCCTTTCTGTCAGATAGGCCGTCCCCCATCACTCCGTGAATCAAATATGAATAAGATAGAGCTGACTCAGGAGTTACTCCTGACCCACCCTCTCACTTAGCTTTTTGTGAATCCCCTAACGTTTCACCCTGCTTGCATTTGCCCTGCTTGCTGGGTGCTCTCCTTTGGATTTGGCAGTCTGGCCTCAGGAGTGACTCCTTGATTTTGGGTCAGTTGTATGTTATGCTTGATTTTGTTATGGACCACCTTCTCTTGGTTTGATCATACAACCTTTCTCTGGGGCTGTAGGAAGTGGTGCTCCACACCCTCTCTGCCCTGCTTCCAACTAACTTCTCAGTCCTACCAGTCAGGGAACACAATCAGATGCCCACAGCATCCTGCAAGTGTCCCACATATCTCAGGGCCTTCACAGGAACTAGGTGTATGTGTGCTTTAGTGAGATGGGCTACACTTTGGGCCCAACCAACCTAAGAAATGAGATGGTGTAGGAGAATCAGTGCATGACTCAAAAGGTTTGGTGGTAGAGGTAGAAGCTGGGCAGAGATGGGAGAGCTCCAAACTGTAGACTACTGAACTTACTGGTCCTGAGCAACAGTTTAGAAAAGTGTATTATCCGCTTTGGTGGTTTGTAAGCACTTAGAAGTGAAGCAGTGATCTCTAAGAGGCAGCATGCTGCTACTGCTGCTGCTAAGTCACTTCAGTCATGTCCGACTCTGTGTGACCCCATAGACAGCAGCCCACCAGGCTCCCCCGTCCCTGGGATTCTCCAGGCAAGAACACTGGAGTGGGTTGCGATTTCCTTCTCCAATGCATGAAAGTGAAAGTTAAAATGAAGTCGCTCAGTCGTGTCTGACTCTTTGCGACCCCATGGACTACAGCCTACCAGGCTCCTCGGTCCATGGGATTTTCCAGGAAAGAGTACTGGAGTGGGGTGCCATTGCCTTCTCCAAAGAGGCAGCATAGGTTCATGTAACATAAATGGTAGGAAATCATGAGAGTACTGTCCAAAGAACATACAGTGTTTAGATCTCATTGAGACATTTGAGAAAGTCTCACATTTAGATTGAATCTTTAGCTCATGGGCTCCAGGATAGACAAGGAATACTTTGACAGGTTCAAAACTATCTGGACAGGCCAAAGTCTATGCCTGTATCTAAACAGATAAAATTGAATAGAAACAACAGTACAGTTTTCTACTCTTAATCTAAAAACCAACTACAAAAGATAGAATGGAAAAAATGTGACTTAATTACCATCTGTGTGGATAAAGACTTTAGTATTGACTCAAATCTTAACTGTGAGCAAGAAGTAGAATGTGCCTGCCTAAAAGTTAACTCTAGCTTAAGTGACTAGACAAGGAGTCCTGATAGTTGGCCAAGAATCTGCTATTTGTCCTGGGCTTTGGGCCTCAGCTTTTGGAATGCCTACTTCACTATTATTTCCGTCATCCTTGAACTTTGTCATGATTTGTGTTTATATGTTTTTAAATGCTATTCATATATCTAATCAGTCAACAGTATCACTGATAAGAACAAAGTATGTCATTTAGATTTGCTATTATTTTATGAATGTTCATTTTTAGATATAGGCAGGTATTCTAGATTTAATCTTGTGAAAAATCTCTGTTATTTGTTGCAGTTCTATTAATTGTAATATTGTTGCAATATTAAATTATATTGCTGATTGGCTAAGTAAAATCTGTAGTAATTCCTTTATTTTGTGTTAAACATCAATTAAAAAGAAATCAACTCAAAAATTATTAAGAACTTTCAAGCAGTTAAGTAGGGAAATAGGTTGACAGGTACTACAAATAAGGACTGCATTAGCTAGATACCTTAGGAATAACAAGTATATCTTTTTTATTCAGTAAATGTTTCTAAAACTTTAAGTAATGATACAAGGAAGGATAAGAAGAGATTATATCATAACTCTATTCTTTGTGGAAATCTTTGGTGTACCTAGAACATATAATTTAAAACAAGAATTTAATTCTTGCTTAGTTACATTTAGGACATGGCTCTTGTTCATCTACTCACCTCAGCTGAAATATGACTCTCTCCAGTGACTGTACGAGTCTTACAGCTCACAGAGCTTGGAAATTATTATTCCTATGCTATGTTAAGCTTTACTATTTAAGTACTAATACTTTAAATAATATTAAAACAGTAAGTTAGATTTTGGCATCAGTTTTTAGGTTTGTGTATCCTAGAAATTTATTTTTTGATAGTGACATTTGTGAGCAACTTTGGCTTTGGCTGAAAAATTGAATTAGCCCTTTG
The DNA here is from genome assembly GCF_016772045.2 of Ovis aries. Classification (NCBI taxonomy): domain Eukaryota; kingdom Metazoa; phylum Chordata; class Mammalia; order Artiodactyla; family Bovidae; genus Ovis; species Ovis aries. Next base: position 56,704,125 of record NC_056060.1, on the reverse strand, counting down.
TCATCTGGCTGAAAGGTGGGTATATTTAGTGCACCTCCAGTGGAGGCACAATAGGATATGAAAATGTGAGGAATGGCAAAATTAATTCCAGCTGATGGCATTAGGGGAAGTTTGAGTGAGAAACAGGCATTTGAGATGCACAATGAAACAGGAGGAAGCTTCTAACAAGCAGACATGGGGGTGCTAAGGAAGGATATTTCAAGCTAAAGGCTTAAACCCTTCCTTTAAAATCATACACACCAGCTATGGTGTCTGTCTTCTCTGATTCCTACCTCCCACTGCTTTAACCAACTCCAGGCTCCCAGGAATGAAATCTTTACCTTTTTTGTTACAACTTGATGTCTTCAGCTTAAGTTTTCTCTGCTGGCCTATAAAATACATTAAAAAAATAAGTATATCAAGGAAACTATTTCCTAAAGAAAACTTTTGATAACAAGAAAATTGCTGCTGGCATTAATTTGCAAATGATGATTCAGTGCAACAGGCTTTATGAGTTACTCTGGCTGGAAATTTAAAGATAACACTAATTAGGCTTGTAATACATTAATTAAAGTTACTGTGTCACTTTATCAATCACTTTCACTCTCACTAAACCCTGAAAACAGGAAGTGTACTCTGTTCCTTACTCAAATATTTTACCTAACAGCCTCAGATTTGTTCTCTTCTGTACGTTAAACTTAATGACAGTGAAAGTGAAAGTCAAGTCACTCAGTCATGTCTGACTCTTTGCGACCCTGTGGACTGTAGCCCACCAGGCTTCTTTGTCCAAGGGATTCTCCAGGCAAGCATACTGGAGTGGGTTGTCATTTCCTTCTCCAGGGGATCTTCCTGACCCAGGGATCAAACCCAGGTCTCCCGCATTAGAGGCAAATGCTTTAACCTCTGAGTCACCAGGGAAGCCCCAAACTGCCCCATGCATTTAGCCCCACTTCAAATAATTGAAAGTTACTTGAAGTGGGGCTAAATGCATGGGGGAGGGGTGCCATACCACTTCTATTTCAGAGGCTTGCCTTTCATGGACTAGTCACTGCAGTAGTCAGCTTTGCTAGGTCAGTCTATAGTAACAAACAAACCTAACTCTTGTTAACTTCCTGCTCACATTACATGTCAACACTTGGCGTTTGGCCAAATCTCTGATTCCATGTGACCTGTTCTAAAACCCAGGCAGAAGGACAAGACTTGATCTGAGACATGCCATCCTCCTGGTAGAAGGAAAGAGTAAGCAAACGGGTGGAAAAAGTAAGCACATGGGTGGAAATAGCATTCTTAGAGCCTCCACCCAAAGATGTCTTATTGTCACTTCCACTCATTTTACTGGCCAAAGAAAATTCATGTTTATAAGTTTTGCGATGATGATATGAAAACATTCATGTGAAGAAAGAAGGAAAAGAAACCTGAAAATATATACAGGGAGGCACTCCAAATCATATAACAGTGGGTAAAGCAGTCCTTACAGGAGAGCAAATAATTGGGAACAATATTGAAATCTGCCATTTAGTTAGATTATTTAGTCAGATTAACCTTTTAGTTAAATTACCCTTTCCACTCAATTATGTAAATATAATTTTCAAGTTTTGCCTTTTTTTTTTCTCTTCCATAATTGTGCTTTTCGAACTGTAGGCTAATAATGGCAACTCACAAAGCGTAGTCCTTTAAAAAGAAAGCTCTGTCTCCATTTCAGGATGAGTTTCACTGGATCTTGCCTGTGGAGCCAAATCCTCTCACAGCTGGTGTTTATGGCTGCATCAGAACCTTGACTGGTCTTTACCATGAACCCTGTGGTTCTGTGTCCCACTCATGTGCAAGAGGGGGAAGGAAGGTTATTTCATGTATTTATTGAATACCTACTATATGTCAGGCATTGTTGCAGATGCTAGGGAGAGAGGGGTAAATGATGTGAACTCCTGGAGCTTACATTAGTATATCAAGCAAGATGTTAGGTAGCAACAGGGTGCTAAGAAGACAAATTAAGGGGAGAAAGGGTAAGATGATCAGAGAAGACATTTCAGAGGTGATATTTGAACAGAACCTTCGTGAAAATGAGGGCATGAGCCAGGAGTATTTGGGAAGAATGCATTCTTCAGTATACTGGAAAGAACTTGAAGTGACTGGAGCAGAGAGAAAGAGTGTGTGTGTGGCAGGAAATAAAACAATCACATAAGGACTGGTGGGCGTGGTAACTTTGGATTGTATTGGAAATATTTTGGGAAGCCCTAAGTGGTTTGGAGCAGGGGGTGACATGATCTCATTTGTTTTAAAAAGACCCATTCTGGCACTTGTATAGAGAAATAGATTATAGTTAGAGAGAGAAAGCAATCAGGAAGATTCTGGGTTTTGTTTTGCTTTTACAGTTTTATCCAATACTCAAATGTTATTCTTAATGCCTCTGGCCCCATTTGTGATATTTAATGTATGTGGGTTTAGGAGATTCATATTTGTCAGCCTTGTCATTATAATATGATAACACTTGTCTGAAGAAAGGAAAAGAATCCATCACCAAATCACTTTATTTTCAAAAGATGAAGGCATTTGTTAGGGACAAGTTAAAGAGCTAAAAAAGAAAATATATTTAGTGTATGCCTAATACCGAAGGAAATGGCAACCTACTCCAGTATTCTTGCCTGGAGAATCCCATGGATGGAGGAGCTTGGTGGGCTACAGTCCACGGGTCGCAAAGAGTCAGACATGACTGAGCGACTTCACTTTCACTTTCAATACCCCGTATTGGAAGGTCAGGGAGGAAATGTGTCGTCTTTAAATCAGTCAGATACTGAATTAAAAGCCCTCTCTGCCTAAAGAGTAAAGCAGAAGAAGCCATATTACTGCAAAGTCCTGAAAATAAACCATATCTGGATAACCCTGCTCCCTTGCTTTTTCAGACACTCTGGTTTGTCAGTTTTTCCTGAGGTGTAGCATGAACTCACAAGAGACTTTCTGGTTAGCCACAATACCTATATATTAACGTATAACGAAATCTAGAACTATCAAATGAATCCACATATTCAGCTCTTCCAGTAAGAGCATCATCTTCCTGGACTGTATTAGAAAAATTTTTAATGTACCTTAGATGTGGTCACAGCAAGGAGATCCAGCCAGTCCATTCTAAAGGAAATCAGTCCTGAATGTTCATTGGAAGGACTGATGTTGAAGCTGAAACTCCAATACTTTGGCCACCTGATTCGAAGAGCTGACTCATTTGAAAAGACCTCAGTGCTGGAAAAGATTGAAGGCATAAGGAGAAGGGGACGACACGAGGATAAGATGGTTGGACGGCATCACCGACTCAATGGACATGAGTTTGAGTAAGCCTCGGGAGTTGGTGATGGACAGGGAGGCCTGGTGTGCTGCAGTCCATGGGGTCGCAAAGAGTCGGACCCGACTGAGCGACTGAACTGAACTGAACTAAGATGTAGTCACAGATTATCTTAAAGAATTTGATGAAATTTAGGAGACAATCTGATCAATGGTGGAAAGCATGCTAGAATTTGAGTCAGGCTACCTGGACCACCTGACCTGCCTCTTGAGAAATCTGTATGCAGGTCAGGAAGCAACAGTTATAACTGGACATGGAACAACAGACTGGTTCCAGATAGGAAAAGGAGTACATCGAGGCTGTATATTGTCACCCTGCTTATTTAACTTATATGCAGAGTACATCATGAGAAATGCTGGACTGGAAGAAACACAAGCTGGAATCAAGATTGCCAGGAGAAATATCAATAACCTCAGATATGCAGATGACACCATCCTTATGGCAGAAAGTGAAGAGGAACTCAAAAGCCTCTTGATGAAAGTGAAAGAGGAGAGTGAAAAAGTTGGCTTAAAGCTCAACATTCAGAAAATGAAGATCATGGCATCCGGTCCCGTCACTTCATGCGAAATAGATGGGGAAACAGTGGAAACAGTGTCAGACTTCATTTTTGGGGGCTCCAAAATCACTGCAGATGGTGACTGCAGCCATGAAATTAAAAGACGCATACTCCTTGGAAGAAAAGTTATGACCAACCTAGAGAGCATATTCAAAAGCAGAGACATTACTTTGCCAACTAAGGTCCGTCTAGTCAAGGCTATGGTTTTTCCAGTGGTCATGTATGGATGTGAGAGTTGGACTGTGAAGAAGGCTGAGCGCCGAAGAATTGATGCTTTTGAACTGTGGTGCTGGAGAAGACTCTTGAGAGTCCCTTGGACTGCAAGGAGATCCAACCAGTCCATTCTAAAGATCAGTCCTGGGTGTTCTTTGGAAGGACTGATGTTGAAGCAGAAACTCCAATACTTTGGCCACCTCATGCAAAGAGCTGACTCATTTGAAAAGACCCTGATTCTGGGAAGGATTGAGGGAAGGAGGAGAATGGGACGACAGAGGATGAGATGGTTGGATGGCATCACCGACTCGATGGACATGGGTTTGGGTGGACTCCGGGAGTTGGTGATGGAGAAGGAGGCCTGGCGTGCTGCGGTTCATGGGGTCACAAAGAGTCTGACACGACTGAGCAATCGAACTGAACTGACACTGGGTGTAGCCGGAATGTATCTCAAGCAGGCACTTCAGTCCTCTATCTGGATGCATTTTTTTTTTTTTTTAAGAAGGCGTATCAAAGTGGAGCTTACTCGAAGGAATGGTTTATTCCTGAAGGGCAGACCAGGAAAATTACCGGCGAGTGATTAATGAATGCAAGGTCATGGCTGTTTCCTCTCCTCAGAGCTCAGGACAAAAAAGGCAGCCATTTCATAGGCCACCGGGGAGCTGTCTGCTAAAGTATTCCTGCTCTTTCCCTCCTCACCTCCAGAGTGTCCACCTGCCCCAGCTCCTGGCTAAGCAGCTGTTCTATTTTTTCTCCCACTGACATCAGTTCAGTTCCACTGCCTGGCGTACAGTTTGTAGCTAAAATGCGAGGTTGGGATGGGGCTGAAACAGATCTCTGCAACATCATCCCTGGTTTCATACCTAAGGAACTCACTAGGGTCACTATGCCCTTGAGGCGACATCTCCTTATTTATCTCTCTCGTGTCTTGGCCTTTGTTTCCTTTCCTATCAGTTTTTCACAAAAAATTTAGAGGACTCAAAGTCATGTTCTCACATTCGCAACCAAGCATACAAGTCCTGCCTTGAGTCCCTCTTGACTAAAAGTCAAAGTAAAAAAGGAAATCTATACTAATAAGCCTTTAGCTTCTGTTTATAGCTCCCAAAGGGTCCAAGGTAGATAATTCCACGAGCAGAGGACGTTTCCTCGGGCTGATGCTAAGTCTTGGTATTCTCAGCCTCTTTCAACGTCCACCAAATAGAAAATACCAGGGTTTCGCCGAGTCGCGCCCTCCTCGCTCGGACTACAACTCCCAGGATGCCTCCTCGACCTGGGAGTGCGCACGCGCGTCTGGGGGCGGAGTGGGAACCAGCGCCGTCGAGTTGGGGGAACGCCGGCGGGTGGATCCGACCACTCCCTGGGAGGCGGACGCAGGCGGACGGGCGGGTACTGGGAACCGAGCGGCAGGCAGTCCCCGCAGGTTTGTGAAGGAGGTCGGTGGCCGCAGCGGACGGCAGTCAGGTAAGCCCAGCCCGGTGCTTTCCAGGAAGGCCGTCTGCGGGCGCGGGCAGGGAGTCGCACCGGCCATGGTGGCTGAGGCGGGAGAGGTTACTGCTTTCCAGCCGCCCGGCTTGCGATCTCCTTCCCTATGGATCCCACTCGGGGAGCGAGGGGACGCTGGGGGCTGCTTCAGAGCTGACGGGCCGGGGTAGCAGCGGTGGGACGTGCTGGGGCGTCGCCCGCTGTGGAGGCGCGCGAACCCCGAGTTGCTGATGAATCACTCGGGGGCCCGGCCTCGCGGGGCTCGGGACCGGCCCCTTCCCCGCCGGGCTGGAGCTCGCGCGGGCCGCTGTCGTGAGAGCTCGAGGTGCCTGCCCTTTCCCCCTCGCCGGGCTGGAGCTCGGGGGACTAGCGTCTAAAGGTTTTTTTCACCAAGACTCCTTCAAAGATTTGATTTCTGCTTGGTGAAAGTTGGAAAGAAAAAAAAAAAAAAAAAGCAGGGCACACCCTTTCCTTTTTGATTGAAATCTGGCTTGTCTTGCGTTCCCCGTCTTGATCTATTTGCTCTTAGAATAAGTTCCTGGCTCCCATGCAGGACAGCTGGATCCGGCTGTGAAGTTTGTACGTTGGTTTGTTTTGAGGACGTGACTGGGTCGTTATATTTTTGCTTACAGAAATTGGGGTGTTACCTCTGGAAGCTTGCATTCTCATTACAAACAACTGAGAACAGACATGGGTTTTTTTTTTTTTTTTTTTAATGTTTAGTTCAGAAACGCATTTCCAACTTGCCCTTGGCTTCTCTTAAAACCAAAAGTCATCTGGTAATGAACATTGCAGTAAAACGTAATCCCAGGAGGTCGTACTTGAACAGGAAATAAGCCTGTGGAGATTTAAGCTAGTTATGTGCGGTCTCCCTTGGTTTGTAACGTTTTCATGCACCTCGTGTTTCTTTTTTTCTGAGAATTCCTTCAGATTAATTTTTCAGATTAAATTTATTAATTAATTGGCCTGTCCAAAAATATATTAGGCTTAGAAAAATAATTTTCTTCAACCTCATTTACCTTTGCTAGTCTCTCCTTCCTAGTCCTAGGCACCTTTTAAAAGTTTTATTTATTTGCTTGTTCTGGATCTTCATTGCCTCAGGCAGGCTTTCTCTAGTTGTGGCAAACGGGGGCTGGGGGGCTGTTATTCTTCCTTGGGTGGGAGGACTTCTCATTTCGGTGACACAGGTTAAAAGGCCAAGCGACTTTGCAGCACACAGGCTCAGTATTTGTGGCTCTCAGGCTTAGTTGCACACCACCTGTGGAATTTTACCCTATCAGGGATCGAACCCGTTTCCCCTGCCTTGGGAGACTGGACTCTCATCCACTGTATCACCAGGGAAGTCCTTTGGCACCTTTTTTTTTTTTAACCGTCTCACTTCTTTAAGAGCCAAAGTTATTTTATTAGAATACTTAGAATCACTTAACACATTTCTAGGAAAGGAAGAAAAAGGGAAAATGTCAGATGCAGTGTATTTTGGCTTGTTTAGCTTGCTTGCTTTCAAAGCTCTCAGGATTTCTAGTTTGCTCATCTTTAAAATGAGGTTGTTCGGCCAGATGACCCCAAGATTATCAGCCCTAAATACCTGACTTTAAAAATTTGTTTTGTTCATTCAGGAAACATTGGGCACACCTGTCATTCCAAGCCTTTGTACTAGGCATGAAGGAACAAAAATAGTTCTTTAGGATGTCACTGACCTAATAATGCTCAATTTGTGTGTGTGTTGTTATGACTAATTCCAAAGTTTTGTGGTATATCTTCCAGGTCAAATAACTCTGCAATGAATAACTGCACCTAAAGCTAAATACAGGTCAAATCCAGTTACAGGGCTCAGGTTCCTCTAATCAGATTTTTCAACTTTCAGCTGCTGGTTTATTTAAATGAAACACAGATTCATCACAACAGAAAGGACTTGAATGGGGTAGAGTGGCTCTTCTCACCATAAATTACCCAGTGTCTGGTAGGTTTGAAGTGGGGCTTTTGTATCTTCCGGTCAGGCAGGCAGTATTGTAGTTGCATTGGGAGATGACACTTTGAATATGAAGGGCTGAGCGATGTTTTAGGGTGTTTATAATGACAGCTGAAAGACCAGTGCTAATAGCTGTGATATGAGATGCATAGCAGTGGCTTTTTCCAACTCTCTTTCATTATTAAAAAAATAATAATCCTTCCTTCTAACAAAAAATAATTTCCTTAACAAGGTTTCTCCCTTTCTTTTTTCTCTCTTGCTCCTTCCCTTCTCCTTTCTCTTTGTTGTATTCTTTTTTTCCAATCTCTCTTCCTCTTTCACCCTCACATGTTTTCAGTCACATTAATTAGGTAATTCACTGATTGAACATGTGTTTTGCCCCCACCTGTACAAGACCCTGTCTTAGGCTTCTGGTGAATACAGACATAGAAGATACTTTTTTTTTTGTCTGAGAGTCTGCTGTCTCCGAGATTAGGCATGTGTACTTGTTTATAGTTCAGAGCATTGTAAGCTTGTCTGTAGGGAATAAAAACATGCTGTAGGATTTCAGAGGGAGAGATCTTCAACAGTCAGGGGAGTAGGTAATAAATGAAGTCATCTTTTTCCCACTAAGTGATCATCTGCATTCCCCTAGGCTATACTCTCTATACCGTTTGAATGTATTTACGATATATCTACATAGAATAGAGTGCAACTTCATAAGTTTATTTATTTGGAACCTGGAGTGAGGTGGCTTTATGAAAATCAGTTAGATCTGAGCACTGTCCTGTGGAGGGTAAGAGGTGGTGAAGATGGAAACAGACCTGGATAGAGGCACGGAGGAGGACTCAGTGATAACAGTAGAAAAGGTCTCAGTGAGTTTTAGGTGTCTGTGTGATGTACACTGCTGTTGTTATTTAAGATATGTTACTTTTAAAGATCAAGTTACCTGGCAAATTATTCTTCATGCTTTTCAGTTGTCCTTAAATTTAAACATACATGACTCTGTCTTGACTGAAGTAGTTGAGAGCCTTATTCTTTGGGTTTGCCAGGCTGCCTTTTCCGTTCTCAGTTTTATTTCAGACCCTCTAAAATGACAACTATAAAATCATATTAGAAAACAAAATTTTACTGGACTTCTCACAGTCCATTAGGCATGTATTGAAATTTGTGAATAGTCAAAGTTGATTTGACATTAATGAAACCAGAACATGAACACATATACTTTTGATCTATATACCTATAGGCATCTGTAATCCATTAGGTGGTTTACAATAACGAAGGAATAGAGAGGTGAATAGCAAGTAATTGAACATGTGTGTGGTATTCTAAAATTTCATTTGAAACAAAATCATTAACTGCTGTCTTGAAGCAGAGTACTACATTATATATATATATTTTTTTTACTGAGGTATAGTTCACATTCTATGGAATGCACACATCTTCAATATCCAGTTCAAGGAGTTCCGTCCATTTTATACACTGTAACTTCTACTAATGAGATAGAACATATTTTTATCACCATAGAAAGTACCCTCATGCCCTTTCCAGCCGTTTCCTTTACACATTCTCCAAAGCCCACCACTTTCTTACTCCCTGTTTCTGACACCATAGGTTTGTTTTGCCTAGTCTTGGACTTGGCATAAATGGTAACATAATGCTTCTGAGGTTTGTCAGTGTTGTGTGTATCAGTGGTAGGTTGTGTCAGTGGTTTCTCTTTTACTGATGGATAGTATTCCATTGTATGAATATACTCCAGTTTGTGTATCTCATTTCCTCTTGATGGATATTTGGGCTATTTCTAGATGTGAGTTGTTAGGAATAAAGTTGTTATGTACATTTTATGAGTCTTGTGTGGATAAGTGTTTTATTTCTCTTTATAAGTTCCTAAGAATGGATTTACTGAGTCATAGGGTAAGATGTACATTTAATTTTATTAAAAAGTTGCCAAACAGGTCTCCAGAGTGGTTTATGTGAGTTCTAGTTGCCAAATTTTAATTTTAAATGTCGCCAAATTTTAGTGCCATCAGCTCTTTTTATTTTAGTCATACTAAAGGATATAAAATGGTACCTCACTATGCTTTTAATTTGCCTTTTTTTTTTTTTTTGATGATTAAGGATGTTGAGTGCTTTGCATGCTTGCATGCTCAGTGTGTCTGATTCTTTGCCACCCCCTGGACTTAGCCCACAAGTCTCCTCTGTCCATGGGATTTCCCAGGCAAGAATACTAGAATGGGTGGCCATTTCCTCTTCCAGGGGATTTTCCTGACCCAGGGATAGAACCGGGTCTCTATCATTGCAGGCAGACGCTTTACCCTCTGAGCCACCAGGGAAGCCCTGAGGCTGCTCAGTATTGTGTTAATATAGAAAGCATTCATTGGGTCAAGGAATGGTCCTGAGGCCAGCCATCTTTTCAGGATGAGGAAAGCCAATTTACCCTTTATAAACTTAGAGGATCTGCATGTACACATAATTGGTTTTGATGCTCTTACCAGTAAGTTCCCCTGTTTAAATTACATGATTGGTCTGTTAATCTCTATACTCTCTTCTGTGGAAGAAAGCAGGAAGGCACCTGCCTTTGTTCAGCACGCACGTGCACACACACAGACACATGTGTAAGGCTTCCCTGGTGGCTCAGATGGTAAAGAATCTGCCTGGAACGCAGGAGACCCAGGTTCAGTCCCTCGGTCGGGAAGATCCCCTGGAGAAGGGAATGGCAACTCACTCCATTATTCTTGCCTGGAAATTCCCATGAATAGAGGAGCCTGGTGGGCTACAGTCCACGGGTCGGACACAACTGAGCGACTGACACACATATATATACACATAGACCCATATATATATATAACCCATGCATTGTAGTTTTCATCTTTCTGCTACACTACTTCAGTCCAATCCTTTTTGCCATACAGTTCCTGAATTTGTCTTGAAACAATTTCCAAGGTTGGTTCTTTTTTCTTGGCTATCAGATTATCAGATTTTATTGACTGATAACGCAATACAGTAACATTTTAAAAAGAACATCACCTTAATCATATTACTCTAATATAACTATTTTGTTTTTTCTCATTTCCTTCCAGGCTTTGTTCATCCACATACATATTTTTGTATGGTTGAAATCATAGTGTACATGTCCTTTTCTGTGGTAACCAGTGGACACCGTGTTCTGTATGTGGGTCACCCTTGTTAGTACAAGACTAACAAAGCTGGAGATGGAGATGAGACCACTAAGGGACTTAGTGGGAAATCTTGAAACTAAAGCTTGATTGAAACTGAAGTAGAAGACAGTTGAAATTTTCGAAGATAGGGTTACCCTTCCATGGAAATGCAGGACAACTTTGGTTTCCTTATTCTTTTTCTTTTTAATGTATAACAGCTTTATTGAAATATAATTCACATACACAGTTCACCTGAGGCAAAGAGCCGACTTATAGGAAAAGAACCTGAAGATAGGAAAGACTGAAGGCAGAAGAAGGGGACGACAGAGGATGAGATGGTTGGATGGCATCACTGATTCAGTGGACATGAGTTTGGGCAGATAGTTAAGGACAGGGAAGCCTGGTGTGCTACAGTCTAGGAGGTCGAAAAGAGTCAGACACGACTGAGCAACTGAACAACAGCATACAGTTCACTCATTTAAAGTATAAAAGACAGTGGATTTCAGTATATTTACAGAGTTGGGTAACCGTCACCACATTCATTTTAGAACGTTCTCATCACATCAAAAAGTAACCCCATGCCCATTAGTAGTCACTACCCACTTTCTCCCAACCCCCCTAGCCATAGGTAACTGTTGCACTTTCTGTCTATGAATTTGCTTGTTCTGGACATTTTATATAAATGGAACGGACCTCTTTTGCCCTTATACTCTTTCTTTTTTTTCCTCTTTTTGCTTGTTTTCTATTTTTTATTTCACCCTTTTAATAATTCACTTTGAGAATTGTACCACAGGCTAGGTTCCTCCACAGACATGCACCCTTTTTGACCTGTAGAGAGAGACACTCCCTCGGGTATGTGTGCTCAAAAACTTACACCTACTGTTTGAGGGAGGAACACAAACACACCAAGACACACTTAAACTCTAAGGTGATTGATGCACAGAGATTACTCTTTAAAAGTAACAGTTTCAAAAATAAAAAATAAATAAAAGTAACAGTTTCATATCTGGACACATCTAAGCACTAATAGCACTACAGGCACACACATGTAAACATAATTCCTGAAGCACATGTGAGAACACTGGTGAAAATATGGTAAGCTGGGAGGGAGGCATGAGTGGACAAGAGTGAATGAGAACTGATGGCAGGTTGAGTTTATTTCAAGTATTTTCTCCTGGTGTTAAAACACTTCCTGAAACTTTCAATCTGTTAAATCAGTAGCAGTCATCTGATGTTTGTATTATTTAATATGTATCAATATATTGGCTCAGAGGTTAAAGCGTCTGCCTCCAATGAGGGAGACCCAGGTTTGATCCCTGGGTCGGGAAGATCCCCTGGAGAAGGAAATGGCAACCCACTCCAGTATTCTTGACTGAAGAATCCCGTGGACGGAGGAGCCTGGTAGGCTACAGTCCACGGGGTTGTAAAGAGTCGGACACTTTCACTTTCATAGACTTGTAGGTAAGATTGTTGTAGTTAGTTTAGATTTGGTACAATCCCAGGATTTATTTTTGTTCATGGTGGGTGATTGTTAACCCAAGTTAGTATTCTTAAAGAACTGTTCTTCCCCCCTCCCCCTGCCTTTGTCATAATGGCCTATGGGCTACTTTGCTTGGCTTGAAGGTGGGATTGGAGGGGTGGTTAGGATGGGGGAGTGGGGAAGTAGGGAAGCAAGATTATCATGATTAGGAAAAATCAGTAAAGGATTATTTAAAAGTCTACCCTCTCCATTTGTTTGTCCCAAGGAACTATAGTATCTTAGAGAAGATGGTAGAACCATACACCGAAATGGACCTTGGCGGATTTACACATTTTTATCTCTGCCAAGCTCTCTGTGCAGCTACACCTGCTTTTGCTTTGCCACTTTTGAGCCCGTTAGTCCTCTTTGTCAAAGAGTCTCGCCTCCTATTCTCCCCTAAGACATCATTTGCTCTCCACCAGGGTACAGTTCTTGTCACTGCATTCAGCTTCTTAGTTAGCCTTCCCATCTGCCATTTCCTCTTGTCTATCTTTTCCCACTGCTAAATAGGAGTTCTGGCTTATAACTCCTTCTGAGTCAGATACTAGGGGTGCCTCTTCAAAGAAATGTTTCAACTGGTCCCTGAAAGAACAGATCTCAACATGAGCAGAGGGTGAAAGGACATTTCAGGTGCAATGAGCAGTGTTATCTGAGGGCTGGAGGCAGAAGAGCAGGGAACCATGTTTACTTTGTGGCTGTAATACAGAGTATGTGAGGATCACATCTTCCCCTTTAAGTTTCTTCCTTTCCTTTCCCTGGTTCCCTTCTCATCCTCCTCCCATCCCTTTTTAACATGTACTTTGATCTTCTAGCTTCAAATATAGCTCCGCCCTGCTATCTGGGTACAGGATCCTTCCCTGATCACCCACAGTGATCTCTGAACTTCTGTAGCACTAATTGCTGGTACCATTCTTTTGTCAGTTATTTATATATTGCCTTGATTTAAAAAAACACACACACACAAGCTTTATGTGCATGTCTCATTTTCCCAAAACAGAGTTTATCAATCAGGGTTCTTAGGTCTCAGAACACTACCCGCTTAAGCTAGCTTACTCAAAGGTATGGCAGAAAGGCTGGGAGTTATAGTGGGTGTTACCCAGTTAAGGCGCCTGAGCTCCTTGCACCGAACTACAGCTGGAACCCAGAGCAGGCACTTGGAAAGCCCCTGTCCTTCCTCCCTCTGAACAGTTTGCATGGGCTCTCTTCAGCTTCTTTCTGTGCCTCCACTCCATTCCAGAGCAGTAATTTGGATTTTTAAAAATATCGTCTGTCTTTGTAACTGAGTCTCTTGGTGCCCTCTTAAATCTTACACCTGGGGCAAATGTCCCAGCCCTGCTCCATCCCCTCCTGACTTTCTCTGTTTTCCTTTGGCTTCTGCTTCCCCCTTAGCTTCAGCTTAATTTGTGACTTTGGCTTGCTATGAGGCTACCTCCAGACTAGATTGGATGATACATGACTAATCTCTCTCAATTTAGGTTTTCTCAGCTTTTCAGATTCCTGAAGATGGATTTGATCTGTCTGTCTTAGGCTGGGGTATTCCCTGTATGAACATCTGTGAGGAAGGAGGCATTGTTATGGCTGTGTGCTTCATAAGGCCTGAGGTAAGGGAGGTCTCAGACAAGGGGGTTTAGGCTTGGTCATCCCCAGCCATGCTTACTTTGGTACCGGAGGTCATTGTGTTTTTGTATCTGCACTTCATCTGGCAGATTGACAACTAAAAAGTAGGTGTGTCTCTTTAGATCAGTTTATTGCTATGACTTCTGGCCTGGAAAATCCCATGGACAGAGGAACTTAGTAGGCTGCAGTCCATGGGGTTGCAAGAGTCAGACACAACTGAGCAACTTCACTTTCCACTTTCTGACCATTAGAATTAACTTTGAGGCATACCAGGCAAATCAGCAGTATTTTTAATATTAAAAATTATCAAAGTTTGTTTTATCATCATCACTTGAAAGATTTCTCATTTTAGAGCAAATAAACTATTTTTTAAACATTTTTGAAATGTATTTCCTAGTTCAGAAGTAATAGAGGAGTAGAATATTGATAATCAATTAAATAAAAAGTGATAATAAGTTGACTCATTGGGAAAGACTCTGATGCTAGAAGGGAGTAGGGCAGGAGGAGAAGGGGACGACAGAGGATGAGATGGCTGGATGGCATCACCAACTCGATGGACATGAGTTTGGGTGAACTCCGGGAGTTGGTGATGGACAGGGAGGCCTAGAGTACTGCAATTCATGGGGTCGCAAAGAGTCGGATACAACTGTGCGACTGAACTGAGTAAGTTTTTACTGACTCTTCCGCCAGTCCTGTTAGGACTGGTAAAATCAGGTACGCCCATCATTGATCTCAAATCTTACTGAGTCCCACTCCCTTCTAATTTTGTTATACATTTAGTATCTGCTATGCTGCAAGCCCTGTACTGAGCTGATAATATAAAAATAAGTGCCTGCCCTTAAAAGACTCTTGGCCTATGAAGAAAATAGATATTAAGAAACTGATTATATTATGAGATATATGTTGATAGAAGTGTAGGCAAAGTGGTGACTTAACATCTCTCTTGTACTGCTTTCTTTGTACATTTGTCATCTCTCACTTTTTTATAATCTTTTTTTAGTCTTCATTGCTCTCACCCAGAATTTTCAGTTAATTACTTGGATTATATGGATCTCAGTATGATATCTCATTTACCTAGCATGAACTAATGAAGGTATTCCTTTAAAATGAACTTTGAAGATAATGACTTTATTAGCCAAAATTTATCGAACATTTGCTCTATGTCAAGAACTGTTTTGGTTTAGATGTATTCATGAATTTGATGAATTAAAATATCAGCTGCCTGAGATAGGTACTATTGTTATTCTCATTTTACAGATGAGAAAACAGAGACAAAAGGTCACTCACTAGCTTGCCCAAGTTTGCAAAGTGAACTATCTGTAAGAAGACTAAGTTCTTTTTAAAAATCTATTTAAAATGTCATTTTTGCTAAAATGCATTATAAAGCTCTTCCTGGTCTTAAATTCTTTTAAGATGATTTGGAGGACATAGAATTCAGAGTTCATTGTGTTCAGCTGAGCATGCATACGCTTGTGCATCAGGTATTCTCTGCTACTGATTTGCCTTCTGAGGTTGTTGGCAGTTTGGGGTAGTTATATTAAATTGTCCCACACTTTTCTCTTTGCCTCCAGCTGTGGCTTCTTGTTGCCAATTACTGCTGTTTCAGCAACTTGCTTCTGTTAGTATGTGGTGTGTAGTAACATAAAAGTAAAAACATGGTAGAAAGTATTTTATAAAGGCAGCGTGATAGAGTGTAAAAAATGGATTTTAGGGTCAGGTTCAAATCTCACATCTCATTGTTGAGAAACAAGTTATGTATCCTTGGACAGACTCTTTATCCTGAGCCTCAGTTTCGTCATCTATGACATGGGGATAGCAATATTTTAAATATTTTGCTATGAGGAGATGTATTTGTGAAAGTAGCTGACACATAACAGGTATGCAAATAAAAATCATTCCTTTATCTTTCTCTTCATTATGTTGGAGTATGACATATGGCCTCTTTGTTAATCTGAGAACTCAGATTAATGAAAGAAATTTGTTTCTAAGATGTAAGAAAGATATAGACAGTCTTATTCTAACTCTTAAAAAATTTTAGTTTATAGTTGGCATCATAAGTGTCCATTTGAATATTATCCTAAACTCCTGTTTTGGGTCTTATACTAAGCTCTTAGTAACCTCCTCCCCTTCTCTGCATTAAATTAAGTTGCCTCTACTCCTTTCTATGTGGCTTTCTTGATATCCTTTTTTGCTGTTAAAGGAAAAATGTCCCTTAGCCCTTAATAAAAGAACGTATGCCAAGGCAGACATTATGACCTTGGGGACAGTAAACCAAGCTTCTTGACCAATAGCAATGATTTCTAAGATTTCCTTTCTTTCATCACTTCTGCTTTTTTCCAACTATCAACAGTCTTAAATATTAGTCTTTCTTTCCACCCCACCCCTTCCATTTCTCCTTTCTCCAAAACTATCCCCACTAGCTGAACAGTTCTATTTCATTAGTTTTATATGGTTTGGTTTTTATTGTATGTGTATGTATTTCTCAAAGACTATATTTTGATAATTTTTATTATTTATTGGAAGCTCTACTGTCATAATATGATGAAAATTTTCGGCTTTTGCACCAAAGGTTTTGTGCCTTCTGTCTTGAAATTCCAATAAAAATCTGTGGTACCCTCTCCTTACAGGACTGTTAGATGCTTCACCCCAAGCAAGTACTCCAGCTCAAGTCATCCCAAAGTTTTTTAAACAGTTTTACTGAAGCATAATTTATGTCTCATAAAATTTATCTGCTTTAAGTGTACAATTCAGTAACAGCAAATAACTTTCTCTTCTCAAAAAATATTGAGTGCTGTCTTTAGTCTATAGGAGGATAGTCATCTTGGCCTTCTCCCTTTTTGTTCCTGAGATCACTTGTGGTGGGCTGTGTGATCTTGCTCCTGGTTGCCAAGTGGTTACTTACATGTCTCCATCTGTTGGTCATTGCTTCAGTTATTCACTTGGGATACCACAGTATCTCATTAACAGTGACGTTCTCTATGCTTGGGACACAAAGTCAAAGTGTTACGATAGTGCTATTTTCTTGAAGAATGGCTCCTTTTTGGCATTAAGCGAGGGATTCTTTTAGGTATTCCTCATTCTTTCCTGTTAGGTATTCTTCACCTGATGAGAATTATACCCTAATTACTACCCCTTGAGACATCAAGACATGTTATGTAAATTGTAGGCATGTGCCTTTCCAAACATAACAGCTTGTCTATGTTAGTCTGAAAATTAATTGCTATGGCAAAGCTTGGTGTGTCCCTGGTCACATGTGCTATTTCTCCAGTGTTATGTATGAAATACTTCACCATGTAGAAGTAAGGCACAGCCCAAGGGGAGCATGCATTCATAGCAGGTAGGGCACCAGACACTTAATGAAAGTGCTGGGGCTAAATGGTGTGGTTTATCTTGAGCGTTGTTAACCTTCAGAGTGGAAAAGAGGCCAAGTAGGCTGGGAGGAGCTAGGAAAGGCTTTGAGGAAGATGGACTTGAGCTAATCTTTGAAGGGTATGCAAATTTGGATAGGATGGAGAAGTGAAATTTGGCACTGGGGTAGGGAGGATTGTTGAAGAGAAGTGCAGTCCATTTGGGGCAACAAATGAGGCACAGATGTAAAGGTGAACTTTAGGATATTTGTGTGACCTTGAGCCAGCTTGATTAGGGCTGAAGATTCCTAACAATCCTTAGTTAAAAAGTAAAAAGGTGGAGTTTTGGCAAAATCACCCAAGAAACTGTCAAAATACAAACCATTAACAAATAAAAATTAATTCTAAGCAAACGAGTGTTCTACAGAAGCACTGTTTCAGGAAGCGTAGTTGGGTGACTGTGATCAAGATCGTTAGAGCAGGAAAGCAAGAGCTTACGTCAGGCAAGGAGTTCATTTGTCCCTAGGAAAGAGGGCTTGGTAAAGCATTGTTTTCACTTCCCCTCTTTATGAGACTCCAGAAATTTTCCTAGGTACTGGAACCATTCCTGGGAAGAGGCAGAGTCCAGAAACAGAAGTCTTTAAAGGCCTGCACAGAACTTTGGAAAAGCTAAAGTGATTTCTCTTGATGTTTCCTTAGAGAAAAACACCCCAAAACTGGCCCCTTCCCAGTTTGAGTTTTAATTACATAGGGCCTTTGGTCCCAAGCTTCTGGAGCTTTGGAGAATTGATAATTATATATCTCTTTAAATGATTTTTACTATTGGTCTCATAAATTGTTAGGTTTTCCTCTTAATGTTCTGAAATTCTTTTAATAGTACTCTTTAATGAAACTTTTTGTTATGGCATGCATAAACTCAGAGGCAATATTTGTCACTGTTTTTCATACACAACTGCAAAGTATAATGAATGATTTATTTGTTATTTAAATTAAAAATTACATGTGCGTGATACAGAACTCAAAAGGGACCGCTGGAGATCTAGTGCACACTCTCCGTTTCTTTAGTTCTCTGATTTGTCTCTGGTTCTTATGAGCCCTTCCAGAGTTGGTCCCCAGGCCCGTATTTTTAAAACTTGAGTGATCCTAGGGATCATTTGTTTACCATTAGTATTTTTTGTAGTAATAGAGAAAAGTGCCAGATTTGAGGAATGGACGTGGATGAATTAATGGGGTTGAGTGACTCCTCTAAAATTTCTTAGACTATCACCTTCTGAAACTAAAGCATTTATGAAGCCTGTTTCCCAAACGCCTCTTTCCTAGATTTTAAATCTCTTTTCCCAGTCTGTTTTCCTTGTTCTAAAGTCTTTTCCCTAATATCTTCTAGTACGGTCCTATTTTTGAGTGTCTTGGTTTTAAATTTTAATTGAAATAGAGACAGAAGTTACTTGTAAATTTATTTTAAAAAGAAAAAATGAAACAACAAGGCAGAAGTGCATATGCTGCTCTATACTTCAGCATTTTTACTATATTAATAAAATTTGTATTTAATTTTGTGATTAAAATTCTTTTGCATTCATTCTTATGGTTTATTATGTATTGGGAATTCATGTTTTCATAGAACCATTTCTAATTTTATTATGGGAAAATAGGAAATGATCTGTAAAAATTTGCTTTATTTGGCAACTTTCCAAGAAAGCATTTATTAATATGGTCATTCCACTTTAACGTCTCTAGTGCATAACAGCATAGGCCCATGTTTGACTTCGCTATTTACTTTTTTTGTTGTCTAATCTGTTCTTGTTTTCCAAGTCACTTTCCTAAAGTGTTTCACTTTATGGTTTTTGAGCTTACCTAGCATGATTCAGCGCTCATATTTTCCCTTTCTACTTATACATTGTTCATCTTGACAGCGATAAGGGCAAGTTACTATTTTCCCCCCAAGTTTAGGTTAGTGTTCCTTTAAGATCACAGACAGTAGAGCTAGCAGAGACCTGAGGGCGTTGGAGTTGGGAGTGGAGTTAATGGGCCTCACCCCTTTGCCACTTCTCTTCTGGTGGTAGTGGCTGCCTGAAGACTGAGGCAGAGTTTACGCTGACTGGGAGAAGGCTGTTTGATTTGCTGTGTCTGGACCTGGAGGAGTCTGTTGTCAGAACTAGGACATATTTTGGTTATTCCTCATCTAGCCTGAAAAACTGAGAAGGGAAGTAACTTGCTGAAAGTCACAGAGCCCTTAAATCCATGGATCTACTGACCCCCAATGTTTGGAACTAAATGCTAAGCTTTTCTCTCCCCAAGAATTGTGGATTTCTTTCTGTATTTTTTGGTTTGTGTTTGTTTTTTTCTCCTTGAGGGATAAGTGGATTCTATTAAGTATTAGGTTGGCCAAAAAGTTTGCTTATTTTTTTCCATACCATGGCTCTAGTTGTGCTTGGTGGTCTTTAACTTCATTTAAGACAGTTTTGTTAGATTGTATTGTGACAGCTGTTATTATCAGTGTGGCATTTAAAAAAAAGAAAAAATAGGTCAGTTTTTATGTAGCCATTTTAATATTGAAGGTGGAAGGAAAAAAGCATTTTCAGCATATTATGCTATATTATTTCAAGAAAGGTAAAAACACAATTAAAATGCAAAAAAAGATTTGTGCAGCGTATGGAGAAAGTACTATGATTGAACATGTCAAAAGTGGTTTGCAAAGTGTCATGGTGGAAATTTCTCACTGAACAGTGCTCCAGTCAATTGACATTGATAGTGATCAAATAGAACAGTCAACATTATACCATGTGGGAGATAGCCAGCATACTCAAATCATCCAAATCAAGCATTGAGAATCATTTGCACCAGCTTGGTTATGTTTATTGGTGGTTATGTTAATGGTTTTTGCATAAGTTAAGTGAAAACCTTGATTGTATTTCTGAGTGTGATTCTCTAAAACATAATGAGAATGTTCTGTTTTTAAAACAAATTGTGATGGCAATGAAAACTGGATACTGTACAATAATGTGGAACAGACAGATCGTGGGGAAGTGCAGTGAACCACCACCAACCACACCAAAGACCGGTCTTCATCTAAAGAAGTTGATATTGTGTACATGGTGGAATTGGAAGGGAGTCCTCTATTATGAGCTCCTTCTGAAAAACCAAACAATTCGTTCCAACAAGTACAGCTCCCAGTTAGACCAACTGAAAGCAGCGCTCTATGAGAAGTGTCGAGAATTAGTCAACAGAAAACCCAAAATCTTCTGTCAAGATAACAGAAGATTGCATGTTTCTTTAATGACTAGGCAAACACTATCACAGCTTGGCTGGGAAGTTCTGATTCGTTTGTTCTATTCACCAGACATTGTACCTTCAGATTCCATTTATTTTGGTCTTTACCATGTTGTCTAAATGGAAAAAAATTCAATTCTCTGGAAGACTGTAAAAAGTGCCTGGAACAGTTCTTTGCTCAAAAAGATAAAATGTTTTAGAAAGATGGAATTATGAGGTTCCCTGAAAAATGACAGAAGGTAGTGAAACAAAATGGTGAATATGTTCTTCAATGAGGTTCTTGGTGAAAATGAAAAATGTATCTTTTATTTTTACTTAAAAACCCAAGGAACTTTTTTGCTAACCCAATACTTCAATTTGTCATAGTCTGTTGTATCTTCAGGAAAGACTCAGAAGTTTTCATCATGCAGTTTAGAAATAAAATTTTCCTCATTCTAGGAAAGAAAGGGGACTTGAGTTATAGTCTAGCTAAAACTGGGAACTTTCTTTTCACTTATTTTTAAGACTGAAAAGTTTTCCTATTAAACTTTTAAAACTTGCTATCTTATCCTCATTACAATCCAACCAGACCTCCCCTCCAAAAAAGGCAGGGAAAGTAGAATTTTATTAGAAATAATGAATTTTATTAGAGACTGTTGGTTCAAAACAAAATCTGGTCTGGAAGGATTAAAACACTGGCAGATTTATCACCTGTACTAGTTGACATTTTGGGCAAGATTGTGCATTATTTTGTAATTACAGATACAAATATCACAGTACACAACACAGATAACAATAGTAGCTGTATTCTGTGTGTATGTTATGGATATAGGCTTATTTTGATGACTTAGGTTAGTTCTAATAATTCCTTAGAGCACTTTGTCCCATGTTTTACCAAAACCTTCACTTTTTTAAGTCTCGCAAATGCTGGGACAGCTTTCACACAAAGTATTTTGATGCCTTATTAAAAATGTTAATCAGCAGGTCTGCAAGTATTACTAGCAACACTTATGTACATCTTCATATAGTCACATTTTGTTGAGAATAGTGGATTTCTCCCAGGATAGTTTCCTCATTCGGAGGTATATTTTTCTATAGAAACACATTTTCAGTTAAACAGTGAACGTTGCACTTCTTAATCCTTTTCTGTGGCACAATTATTGATACATAGCATTGCTGTAGGATAGGGTTGTACATACCCGTGGATGTTAAAAGGGAGTGGAGAAGGAGAAGTGAAGAGACATCCCAGTGTTGGGTTCATTCTAATGTACCACCTGGGCTGTACTCTTACGATGGAAAGTGGCAAGAGAGGTTCTGAGGGAGAATCAGATTTACTCTCACTATGTGCCCTGCTTGCTGGTCACCACACTGGCATATTGAGAGAGCTCAGCAGTATATCTGAAGAAAACATTACAGTGTTGAGTATGAATCTGCATTTATCATTAAATCTGCAGTTGAATATTATGGTCTCTATGCCCTATTTTTGCCATGTCTTTGATTCTTATGATCTTTAGATTTTAGTTTGACAAATGTTATATATTAATGTATATACGTGGAATCTAGAAAAGTGGTTCAGATGAACCTATTTGCAGGGCAGGAATGGAGATGCAGAGGTGAAGGAAAGACATGTGGGCACAGCAGGGGAAGGAAAGGGTAGGGCAAATTTGGAGATTATCATTGACATATATACACTACCATGTGTGAAATAGCTGACTAGTGGGAAGATGCTGTTTAGCACAGGAAGCTCAACTCTCTGCTCTATGATGACCTAGCAAGGTGGGATGTTGGGTGGGGTTGGAGGGAGGCTCAAGAGGGAGGAGATATATGTATACATATCGCTGATTCACTTTGTTGTACAGCAAAAACTGATACCACATTGTAAAGCAATTATACTCCAATAATAAATTTTTTTAAAAATCCTGTTTGATATACAAGCAGCTCATGCAGCTCAATACCAGAAAAATAAATGACCCAATCAAAAAATGGGCCAAAGAACTAAACAGACATTTCTCCAAAGAAGACATACAGATGGCTAACAAACACATGAAAAGATGCTCAACATCACTCATCAGAGAAATGCAAATCAAAGCCACAATGAGGTACCATCTCACACCAGTCAGAATGGCTGCTGTCCAAAACAATGAATGCTAGAGAGTGTGCTGGAGAAAAGCACCCTCTTACACTGTTGATGTGAATGTAAGCTAGTATAGCCACTATGCAGAACAGTGTGGAAATTCCTTAAAAAACTGGAAATAGAACTGCCATATGACCCAGCAGTCCCACCGCTGAGCATACAAACCAAAGAAACCAGAATTGAAAGAAACAAGTGCACCCCAATGTTCATTGCAGCACTGTTTACAATAGCTAGGACAGGGAAGCAACCTAGATGTCTATCACCAGACGAATGGATAAGAAAGCTTTGGTACATATTTACAATGGAATATTACTCAACTATTAAGAAAAATGCATTTGAATCAGTTCTAGTGAGGTGGATGAAACGGGAGCCTATTACACAGAGTGAAGTAATAAGTCAGAAAGAAAAACTCCAGTATAGTATATTAATGCATATATATGTAATTTAGAAAGATGGTAATGAAGACCCTATATGTGAGATACCAAAAGAGACACAGATGTAAAGAACAGACTTTCGGACTGTGTGGGAGAAGGCAAGGGTGGAATGATTTGAGAATAGTATTCAAACATGTATATTACCATATGTGAAATAGATCACCAGTCCAAGTTCGATGCATGAAACAGGGCACTCAAAGCCCATGCAGTGGGACAACCCAGAGGGATGGGATGGGGAGGGAGGTGGGAGGGGGGTTCGGGATGGGGGACACATGTACACCTGTGGCTGATTCATGTCTATGTATGGCAAAAACTACCACAATATTGTAAAGTAATTAGCCTCCAATTCAAATAAATAAATAAATTTAAAAAAATTCCAGTTTGAGAAACATAAAATGGGGAGAGAGAATAGCAATCTGTTTATGGAATTATCTGAAATTCTTTTCCTTTCATTCTCATGATCCTTTTCCTCTCCCTATATCCTACCTGCTTACGTCCAGTGTCTCCCTTCTCCTGGACAGCACATGAAGTGTAATTGGCACTTAATAAAGGTATACAAATACATTTACTGATTTGAAAATGGGGAAATTGGTAAGGCTGAAAAGGAGTTTTTCAGAATGAAGGAAAAAATCTGGTCTGAAGCCCAGGAAATTCAAAAGGGTGAGACTGAGGAAAGATGTTGCTGTTCACCTTTTGCTCACTGCATAAAACTCAACTTGATCTCAGCATGATTTCTTTTAGATCTAGCCTAGTTTATTTTAGGATTTGGTATCTAGTTCATTGCTTACTAACTCGGTGTATTAAGAAAATTCTTGCAAGAGGAAGAATGAGTCATAGCAATACTTCCCTTGGGAGAGAGAGAGAGAAAACTCTCAGTCTCTCCATTGTATACTTGGAGTGGATGCAGCGTTTTGACTGATGGCTGAGCACTGATAAGCTTTTCCTGCAAGTCACCTCATATTTGGTTTTGCTCACAGTGTGACTGGTAGAAGGATCCTTTAGGTTAACCAACAGAGATAAAGAGCTCTGTAACCTTAATACCCTGAGAGACTTGTTTATGATGTCATTTCTATTTTAAGGTTTTTTTGAGTTTGCAGTAACTTTTAGAAAAGCTTGAACATTTCCTCGTTTACCCAGTCTGTTAAACAAACCAAAAAGAAGACTGGAAAACATGTGGTACTTATAAACTGGGTTTGCTAAGGGCGTGGTTGATGTGGCATTCATCCAAATAGAGTGGGTTCCTCTCTGACCTTGCCCTGGATCTTTGATGCTGCAGCTAGACCAAGAATAGAGAGGAGGTGGGCTACAACTGGGAGCTGGCTTGGCTACTTTGAACCATAAAAGGAAGTGGGGGTGCTCCCATGGGAGCCACAAGGTCTCTCAGTAGAGTCTTGTTGAAAGACTGTTTTTGAAGTGGTATGAATAACCTATGAAGTATTTCTCCTAATAGTCACAGAAATGACCTGGTTGCTTTTGCCCTTAAGGTCGCACTGGGTAACCTGCTTCCAGTTAAATCTCTTTTTTGTTCTGGCCCTAACAAGTTTTTCTGGACTGCCCTCAGTCTCCAGACTTTATATTCTTTCCTTGTGCTTTTGGGGTGAGTCTATAGACCTCATTAAAAAAAAATAAATCAAGATAACATCAGTTACAATGGCAAGAAAGACAGCTGCTTAACTAATCTCATACTTAGTGAAGGTTGGTAAGTTTCCAGGGAACTTTTACACAGAATAATCAACTACCATTTTCTCAAACTTCTGTGTGCTGAGCAACTTCCTCACTCAGATGTACCCACATCTGGGTCAACTGTAGCATCCTATGAATGCCACAAAAATCATTTAACACCCTGCCTTTTATGCTTCATGGTATAGAAGAGGTAGTGAACAGAATAGGAAGATTTAACATCCAATTATTTCCTTTAAAAAAGTCTTATTTACTACAAAAGTAATACACATTATATACACCTAAAATAAAACGGTTTTTATATTTTAGAAGGTAAATATGGTATGCATAGTATTTTGGACACAGTGGTGTCCAAAGTACATTTTTTGGTTATACTGTTATCTGGAATCATAAGCTCATAAAAAGGAAATGACCTGTGAGACTTTTAAACTCTTGCAGTTGGGGAATCTGCTGCACAGTATTCCTGACAGATATGTGCTTTAGCAAATGCCAGGAATAAAGGACTTTCTTTACTCCAGCCTTCTCCATCAAAGGGAATGTTCCTCAAACCAGCAGAGTTGAAACTCAGGGCTGACACTAAATAGGACAGATTTAGATGCTTTAAATGTTAGCGATAGCTTATTTTAAAATTGTTTCCAGGTTATTTTTGAAGCCAGGCCCAAACGAGAAAGAAAAAGGAATGTTGATTTGAATTTTTTTAACCAAAACATATTGAATCAGATACTTAACAAGTTTTGGATGGTGAACCATATTCAGTTCAAAAGACTAATAGATATGTACCCAGAGAAAATATTTTGATCCTAAGTACTGTTATTTAATATGTATCAACATTGAAATACTTTTATTGGTTAAAAAGATATGTGTAGTCATTAAATTTGCTTTAGCATAAAAGGATAAGACTACTAGCCAATAGTCAATACCTGAAACAAAAAGACAAACCTGAATTTAATACCTACTGTAATTAGAGAGAGAGCTGTGCTAGCTAAACACAGTGTCTCTGAGCAGAGGAGACCAATTTCTTACATACGATTTTTGGAAAGAGTGGAATTATGGGACTGGCAATTGCTACACCATTCTGGTATGAGTATTCTAAACTGGTTGACTCAATTTGCATTCTGTTAGCAAATTATGCATATCAGTTGCTCCACATCCTTGCCAATATTTGATATTGTCATTCTTAACAGTACTTGGTATTGTCATTCTTTTTTGTTTTAGCTATGCTTGTAGGTATTTGTATTTTTATTTTCAAAAAGGCAAATTTTGAAGGAAAAAAAGCTAAAAACACAGAGTTAGCTCAATCAAATGTTAATTTTCCTATTAATTTTTAGCTTGATTTATTTGCTTCTTAGTAAATAAGCCTTGATTTATTTCTTAAACAACTTCTTAACTTATATTTGATCTAGGGAGAAACATCCTAAACAAAGCTACTGTCCTTTAAAGGTAAGAAGTTAGTGTTTCAGTAATCCTGAGTGACTCCAGGTTGACTTAACGTGACTTTCGTAAGTTTACCCTTAGTCTTAAGGTTAGATATGTTTGCTACTTTTTAGTTTTGGCCTGTGCCATGATGTATTCTCTGATGATGTAGCACTAAACAAAGCAAAGTCCTTGATGGACTATAGTTTAGGTTTTAGTGACAAGATATAGATAATACATAGCATGTTAGACAATAATATATAGAGAAATATAGGGTAAGAAAGTAGAGAATGCCTAGTACAGTAGTAGAGGAGCCTGTGAGAGTTGTTATTTTATAGACAGAGTTGTTATTTTATAGACAAAAAATGTTATTTTATGGACAGAGAACTCCTCTCAAATCAGTTGATATTTAAGCACAGATTTTTTCTTAATATATTTATTTTATTGAAGTATAGTTGACTTACAGTGTTTCAGGTACGCAGCAAGGTGAATCAGTTACACATATGCACATATATTATTTTTCAGATTATTTTCCATTATAGGTTATTACAAGATATTGACTATAGTTCCGTGTGCAATACAGTAAACTTTTGTTGCTTGTTAAGCAGAGATCTTAAAGAAGTGAAACAACAGGTCATTTAGCCATTTTAAGGAAGATTTTTCCAGGTAGAAGAACATCAAGTGGAAAAGCCCTCAGGCAGGAGTACGCCTGGTTTGTTGGAGGAAGAACAAGAAGATAAATGTTGCTGAAGTGCTGTGAACAAAGTGAAGAATGGTTGGAGATGTGTTGGGGCTTGGGTTGGGGGAGCTGGGATGTTGTACAGCTGTGTGGACCATTGGAAAGCCATTTGGTTTTTATTCTGATTGAGATGAGATGACATTAGAAGATGTGAGCAGCAGAGTTAATGGGATCCGGCCAATTCACACAAGAACCTATACACAAATGTTCATAGATACTTTATTTGTAATAGTCAAGAACTATCTTTCAACATCTGAATGGTTAAACTACAGAAAATACATACCATGGAATATAACTTCTAAAGTGAACTATTGATACAGAGCATCTTGGATGAATCTTTAGGAATTTATGCTTATGATAAAAGCCAGATCCCTAAGGTTGCATATTGTGTGAGTCTATGTATATAACCTTTTTTAAAATTACTTAATTTTAGAAATGGAGGGCGTTTCTTAATTTTAGAAATGAAAGTGAAGTTGCTCAGTCATGTCCGACTCTTTGCGACCCCATGGGCTGTAGTCTATCAGGTTCCTCCGTCCATGGGATCTTCCAGGCAAGAGTGCTGGAGTGGGTTGGGAATCGAACCCAGGTCTCCTGCATTGCAGGCAGACGCTTTACCGTCTGAGCCACCAGGGAAGCCTTTAAATTACTTAATTTTAGAAATGGAGGGCATCAAATGTTGTTTGATAGAGTTAGAGAAGGAGATGGGCGTGGTTATAAAAGGACAACATGGGGAATCTTTGTGATGTTGAAACTATTCAGTATCTTGACTGTAGTGATGGGCACACAAACCTAAAAGATAATAAAATTGTATGGAACATACTATACACATATGTCCAAATATGAGTATAAGTAAAACTGGGAAATCGGACTAAGATCAGTGGGCTATGTCAGTGTCAGTATGTTCATTGTGATATACTATAGTTTTGCAAAATGTTCAGTTCAGTTGCTCAGTTGTGTCCAACTCTTTGCCACCCCGTGAACCGCAGCACGCGAGGCCTCCCTGTCCATCACCAACTCCCGGAGTCCACCCAAACCCATGTCCATTGAACCTGTGCTGCCATCCAACCATCTCATCCTCTGTCGTCCTCTTCTCCTCTTGCCCCACTCCCTCCCAGCATCAGGGTCTTTTCAAATGAGTCAGTTCAGTTCAGTTCAGTCGCTCAGTCGTGTCCGACTCTTTAAGGGATGGCAAGAATACACGGAAGAACTGTACAAAAAAGATCTTCATGACCCAGATAATCATTATGATGTGATCACTAATCTAGAGCCAGACATCTTGGAAAGTGAAGTCAAGTGGGCCTTAGAAAGCATCACTACGAACAAAGCTAGTGGAGGTGATGGAATTCCAGTTGAGCTGTTTCAAATCCTGAAAGATGATGCTGTGAAAGTGCTGCACTCAATATGCCAGCAAATTTGGAAAACTCAGCAGTGGCCGCAGGACTGGAAAAGGTCAGTTTTCATTCCAATTCCAAAGAAAGGCAATGCCAAAGAATGCTCAAAGTACTGCACAATTGCACTCATCTCACATGCTAGTAAAGTAATGCTCAAAATTCTCCAAGCCAGGCTTCAGCAATATGTGAACCGTGAACTTCCAGATGTTCAAGCTGGTTTTAGAAAAGACAGAGGAACCAGAGATCAAATTGCCAGCATCCTCTGGATAATGGAAAAAGCAAGAGAGTTCCAGAAAAACATCTATTTCTGCTTTATTGACTATGCCAAAGCCTTTGACTGTGTGGATCACAATAAACTGTGGAAAATTCTTCAAGAGAGGGGAATATCAGACCACCTAACCTGCCTCTTGAGAAATGTGTATGCAGGTCAGGAAGCAACAGTTAGAACTGGACATGGAACAACAGACTGGTTCCAGCTAGGAAAAGGAGTACGTCAAGGCTGTATCTTGTCAAATGAGTCAGTTCTTCACATCTCTGTTAAGCAGAGATCTTAAAGAAGTGAAACAACAGGTCATTTAGCCATTTTAAGGAAGATTTTTCCAGGTAGAAGGAACATCAACTGGAAAAGCCCTCAGGCAGGAGTATGCCTGGTTTGTTGGAGGAAGAACAAGAAGATAAATGTTGCTGAAGTGCTGTGAACAAAGTGAAGAATGGTTGGAGATGTGTTGGGGCTTGGGTTGGGGGAGCTGGGATGTTGTACAGCTGTGTGGACCATTGGAAAGCCAAGGGACTGTCAAGAGTCTTCTCCAACACCACAGTTCAAAAGCATCAATTTCTTCTGCACTCAGCTTTCTTTATAGTCCAACTCTCACATCCATACATGACCACTGGAGAAACCATAGCCTTGACTAGACGGACCTTTGTTGACAAAGTAATATCTCTGCTTTTTAATGTGCTGTCTAGGTTGGTCCTAACTTTCCTTCCAAGGAGTAAGTGTCTTTTAATTTCATGGCTGCAGTCACCATCTGCAGTGATTTTGGAGCCCAGAAAAATAAAGTCAGCCACTGTTTCCCCATCTATTTGCCATGAAGTAATGGGACTGGATACCATGATCTTAGTTTTCTGAATGCTGAGCTTTAAGCCAACTTTTTCACTCTCCTCTTTCACTTTCATCAAGAGGCTCTTTAGTTCTTCACTTTCTGCCAAAGGGTGGTATCATCTGCATGTCTGAGGTTATTGATATTTTCCCCAGGAATCTTGATTCCAGCTTGTGCTTCCTCCAGCCCAGTGTTTCTCATGATGTACTCTACATATAAGTTATTATATGTATATAATATATTCATGTATGTATATATATAATATATATTATATATATAATATATAGTAATATACATATATTACTGTCAGAGAAGACTGGACAACATGTTCAAGGGATCCCTCTGTGTCGCTTCTTGCAACCGATTTCTCAGGAGGCAGGTCAGGTGGTCTGGTTTTCCCATCTCTTTAAGAATTTTCCACAAGAACAATTAAAGCAGTTCTACTTGGTGCTAATGCAGTGATAAATATAAATGTAAATATGGCATCTGGAATCTCACAATAGTGCTTCATTTAAAGTGATCCCAAAAATCTAGAATATAGCTATTTAAAAAAATTCTAAATAGAAAGCTAAAATTTAAAACATCTGTCAAATGAGATGGCTGACAATCCATCTGGAAGTCATGTGTGGAAAAGGAGAAGGATTCTAGAGACAGGTAATAACTGAAAAGAAGTCAGTTAATGGAATGAAGGCTTTTGGCAGAACATTCCAGAGTTTCCCTGTGTTCCTGGTATTGCTTCCACTAACTGAATCCAGGGGAGCAGGAGTGAAAAGGAAGCCGCACCCTGGCAACAGCCCCTCTAGCCTTTGGGGCTGTTCTGACAGCTCTCCAGCCTGTGGGCAGGGCCAGACAGCTGCCAGGAGGATGAGCAATCCGGCTGTCAGACCTTTCACAGTCAGCTCCTCCAGAGCAGAGCAGTGACTCTCAAAGCCTGGCTCCAGACTGACTGTGTCAGCACCAGCTGGCAACTTGCTAAAAATGCAGCTTTTAATAGCCAAGACATGGAAGCAACCTAGATGTCCACCAGCAGACGAATGGATAAGAAAGCTGTGGTACATATACACAATGGAGTATTACTCAGCCATTAAAAAGAATACATTTGAATCAGTTCTAATGAGGTGGATGAAACTGGAGCCGATTATACAGAGTGAAGTAAGCCAGAGAGAAAAACACCAATACAGTATACTAACACATATATATGGAATTTAGAAAGATGGTAACGATAACCCTGTATGCGAGACAGCAAAAGAGACACAGATGTATAGAACAGTCTTTTGCACTCTGTGGGAGAGGGCGAGGGTGGGATGATTTGGGAAAATGGCATTAAAACATGTATAATATCATATAAGAAATGAATTGCCAGTCCAGATTCGATGCAGGATACAGGATGCTTGGAGCTGGTGCACTGGGATGACCCAGAGGGATGGGATGGGGAGGGAGGAGGGAGGGGGGTTCAGGATTGGGAACACGTGTACACTTGTGGCGGATTCATGTTGATGTATAGCAAAACCAGTACAATATTGTAAAGTAATTAGCCTCCAATTAAAATAAATAAATTTAAATTTAAAAAAAAAGCAGCTTTTCAGCCCTATCCCTCAACCTACTCAATCAGGAAACTTGGGGTGGGGCCTCAGGGTGACATTCTAACAAGCCCTCCAGGGGGTTCTGATTCACTCTAAAACTTGAAAACTGCTGCTCCAAAAAGGGAGTCAAGGATAGAGAATTAAAGAGTCTGATCATATCAGAATTTCAAGTTCAGAAATTTTCTACTTCTGCCTTAAAGTTTACCTAATTGGCAAAACTAACTTTTGCTTATATACAACCTTTAAAAAAAAATGACTTGAGACTATTATGTTTAAAAAAAATCTATTCCTTTACTGTGTAAATTGTGAAGTGTATTTTTATGAAATGGATTTTACATTAGCTTGGCAATTAAAAGAAGTTCCTGTAGACTCAGTGTAGATTTAAGATACTTCTCTAGGACACTGGTTGAAACCATTTAGCATTTGTTCTCCTTCCAATACACAGATGTCAGAGGGCAAGCAAGAGAGGACATGTTATCCATGGACAGAAAGCAGAGCTAAGCACAACTTCCAGAGCGTCCTTTCCTAAGAAGTTCGAAGCTTCTCTTGCTAATGCTTGGCATATTGTCACTACACAGCTAACCCTCAGTGAAGGATGAGAGGTACAGTCAGGTTAGGAATCTGAACACTTTTGCTGAGTTTTGAGCAATGTTAGGTAGGATGAACTACCTGGAAGTTCTTGCCTCTTGGCAAAATTTCATAGTCTGAACTTAAAGGAAATGCCTTTGCATTGCTTTGAAAAGGAAAAAACAAGCCAAGGAAGTAAATTCCTTAGATAACTGAAAAACATTTTGATACATTTTCCCCAAGAAATACCTTAATAAATTAGTAAGAGTTAAAATGGAAAAAGAGATTTGAAATGTATAACTGGCAAAGATTAGTATCCAGAAGATGGTAAAGAGCATCTATCCTGTTTTTTAAAGATAACACAATATAAAAAAGGGCAGAGGTTCTTCGTAGACTAAGGAATACCACTGTGTCTAAGTGACGAAGGCCAAGAACATAAAAAGATGCACAGCCTCATCACAACTCAGCAAAATGCAAATTAAAACCACAATGAAATATCATTTCATGTCCACCAGAGTGGGTAAAAATACCCCCACCTCTGATAATATCAATAGTTAGCAAGGATGAGCAACATGAATTGTCATGCACTGCATCTTCCAGGAATCTAAATTGGTACAACCACTTTGAAAATAGTTTAACATTACCTAGTAAAGTTGGTAATACCATACCCTTGTCCCAGCAATTCCATTCCTAGCTTTCGACAACTTGGAGAAACTCTTGCACATGTATACCAGGAAAATAGGCAACAAGAAGCCTATTTCACAGCAGAAAAATCGAGCAGGAAAGACAGCAGGTCTTCAGATGTTCATTTATACAGTGGAATATTATATAGAAATGAAAAGAAAGAATTTCAGCTCTAAATATAAACGCAAAGCAATGTTGAGTATAGAAAGCAAGTCATACTTGTGGACACAGTGTGGGGAGGGATAGTGAGATGAATGAAGAAAGCGTCAGCGTATATCCACTATCAGGTGTAGGATGGATAGCTGGTGAGAAGGTGCTGTGTCACACAGGGAGCCCAGTCTTGCGCTCTGTGATGACCTGGAGGGATGGAATGTGGGGAGGGGAGGCGGGGAATGTTTGTATAATTATGGCTGATTTGCATTGTTGTATGGCAGAAACCAACACAGCACTGTAAGAAATTTTTAAATTAAATAAATACATCAGGAAAAAGATAAAATACATAATGTACAAGTCTACATATGTATATATACCAAAAATAGCAAAACTAAAACTGTTTCAAGATATGTACATTTGAGGTAAAACTGAAGAAAGTAACAGAATGATTAATTCAAAATTCAATACGTCTACTGGCTACTACTTCTAGAGGAATAGATGGAAAGGGGAACATGAGAGTACTAGTAGTGTTCTCTTTCTGAGGCTGCGTTGTATGTTCTCATGGTGTTCATTTTATTAATCTTTAAGCAGTACTATTCAGTGCTTTGTGTGACAGCTTTTACTTTGGGATAAGGAGCTATCTCTTGGAGTATTCAGTCACTTTAAGGGAAGTCATGTTCCAAACCTATAGATCCTTTTTTAAAATTTTATTATTATTATTATTATTTTACTTTACAATATTGTATTGGTTTTGCCATACATCAACATGAATCCACCACGGGTGTGCACGAGTTCCCAATCCTGAACCCCCCTCCCTCCCCCATCCCTCTGGGTCATCCCAGTGCACCAGCTCCAAGCATCCTGTATCCTGCATCGAACCTGGACTGCCATTCTCCCAAATCATCCCACCCTCGCCCTCTCCCACAGAGTGCAAAAGACTGTTCTATACATCTGTGTCTCTTTTGCTGTCTCGCATACAGGGTTATCGTTACCATCTTTCTAAATTCCATATATATGCGTTAGTATACTGTATTGGTGTTTTTCTCTCTGGCTTACTTCACTCTGTATAATCGGCTCCAGTTTCACCCACCTCATTAGAACGGATTCAAATGTATTCTTTTTAATGGCTGAGTAATACTCCATTGTGTATATGTACCACAGCTTTTTTATCCATTCGTCTGCTGGTGGACATCTAGGTTGCTTCCATGTCCTGGCTATTATAAACAGTGCTGTGATGAACACTGGGGTACACGTGTCTCTTTCAATTCTGGTTTCCTTGGTGTGTATGCCCAGCAGTGGGATTGCTGGGTCATAGGGCAGTTGTATTTCCAGATTTTTAAGGAATCTCCACACTGTTCTCCATAGTGGATGTACTAGTTTGCATTCCCACCAACAGTGTAAGAGGGTTCCCCTTTCTCCACACCCTCTCCAGCATAAAAAGGTGAAATTCATTGTTTTGGGGTGAAATGTCCTATAGATATTAATTAGGTCTATTGTATCATTTAAAGTTTGTGTTTCTTTGTTAATTTTCTGTTTAGTTGATCTATCCATAGGTGTTAGTGGGGTATTAAAGTCTCCCACTATTATTGTGTTATTGTTAATTTCCCCTTTCATATTTGTTAGCATTTGTCTTACATATTGCGGTGATCCTAAGTTGGGTGCATATATATTTATAATTGTTATATCTTCTTCTTGGATTGATCCTTAGATCATTAGGTAGTGTCCTTCTTTGTCTCTTTTCACAGCCTTTGTTTTAAAGACTATTTTATCTCATATGAGTATTGCTACTCCTGCTTTCTTTTGGTCTCTGTTTGCATGGATTATCTTTTTCCAGCCCTTTGCTTTCAGTCTGTATGTGTCCCTTGTTTTAAGGTGGCTCTCTTGTAGACAACATATATAGGGGTTTTGTTTTTGTATCCATTCAGCCAGGCTTTGTCTTTTGGTTGGGGCATTCAACCCATTTACGTTTAAGGTAATTATTGATAAGTATGGTCCCGTTGCCATTTACTTTATTGTTTTGGGTTCGGGTTTATACACCCTTTTGTGTTTCCTGTCTAGAGAGTTTAGTTCAGTCGCTCAGTCGTGTCCCGACTCTTTGCAACCCCATGAATCTCAGCACGCCAGGCCTCCCTGTCCTTCACCAACTCCCAGAGTTCACTCAGACTCACGTCCATCGAGTCAGTGATGCCATCCAGCCATCTCATCCTCTGTCGTCCCCTTCTCCTCCTACCCCTAATCCCTCCCAGCATCAGGGTCTTTTCCAATGAGTCAGCTCTTCACATGAGGTGGCCAAAGTACTGGAGCTTCAGCTTTAGCATCATTCCTTCCAAAGAAATCCCAGGGCTAATCTGCTTCCGAATGGACTGGTTGGATCTCCTTGCAGTCCAAGGGACTCTCAAGAGTCTTCTCCAACACCACAGTTCAAAAGCATTAATTCTTTGGCACTCAGCCTTCTTCACAGTCCAACTCTCACATCCATACATGACCTCTGGAAAACCATAGCCTTGACTAGACGGACCTTAGTCGGCAAAGTAGTGTCTCTGCTTTTTAATATGCTATCTAGGTTGGTCATAACTTTCCTTCCAAGGAGTAAGTATCTTTTAATTTCGCGGCTGCAGTCACCATCTGCAGTGATTTGGAGCCCCTAAAAATAAAGTCTGACACTGTTTCCACTGTTTCCCCATCTATTTCCCATGAAGTGATAAGACCGGATGCCATGATCTTCATTTTCTGAATGTTGAGTTTTAAGCCAACTTTTTCCCTCTCCTCTTTCACTTTCATCAAGAGGCTTCTAGTTCCTCTTCATTTTCTGCCATAAGGGTGGTGTCATCTGCATATCTGAGGTTATTGATATTTCTCCCAGCAATCTAGCAATTGTTGGAGAGCTGGTTTGGTGGTGCTGAATTCTCTCAGCTTTTGCTTGTCCTTAAAGCTTTTGATTTCTCATTCATATTTGAATGAGATCCTTGCTGGGTACAGTAATCTGGGCTGTAGGTTATTTTCTTTCATCACTTTAAATATGTCTTGCCATTCCCTCCTGGCTTGAAGAGTTTCTATTGAAAGATTAGCTGTTATCCTTACGGGAATCCCCTTGTGTGTTATTTGTTGTTTTTCCCTTGCTGCTTTTAATATTTGTTCTTTGTGTTTGATCTTTGTTAATTTGATTAATATGTGTCTTGGGGTGTTTCGCCTTGGGTTTATCCTGTTTGGGACTCTCTGGGCTGGACTTGAGTGATTCTTTCCTTCCCCATTTTAGGGAAGTTTTCAACTGTTATCTCCTTAAGTATTTTCTCATGGTCTTTCTTTTTGTCTTCTTCTGGGACTCCTATGATTCGAATGTTGTAGCGTTTAATATTGTCCTGGAGGTCTCTGAGATTGTCCTCATTTCTTTTAATTCATTTTTCTTTTTTCCTCTCTGATTCGTTTATTTCTACCATTCTATCTTCTACTTCACTAATCCTATCTTCTGCCTCTGTTATTGTACTATTTGTTGCCTCCAGAGTTTTTTTAATCTCATTTATTGCATTATTCATTATATATTGACTTTTTTATTTCTTCTAGATCCTTGTTAAACCTTTCTTACATCTTCTCAATCCTTGTCTCCAGGCTATTTATCTGTGATTCCATTTTTAATTTCAAGATTTTGGATCATTTTCACTATCATTATTTGGAATTCTTTATCAGGTAGATTCCTTATCTCTTCCTGTTTTGTTTGGTTTGCTGGGCATTTATCCTGTTCCTTTACCTGCTGAGTATTCCTCTGTCTCTTCATCTTGTTTATATTGCTGCGTTTGGGGCGGCCTTTCTGTATTCTGGCAGTTTGTAGAGTTCTCTTTATTGTGGAGTTTCCTTGCTGTGGGTGGGGTTGGACGGGTGGCTTGTCAAGGTTTCTTGGTTAGGGAAGCTTGTGTCAGTGTTCTGGTGGGTGGAGCTGGATTTCTTCTCTCTGGAGTGCAATGAAGTGTCCAGTAATTAGTTATGAGATGTCAATGGTTGGGGGTACCTTTGGGCAGCCTGTATATTGAAGCTCAGGGCTGTGTTCTGTGTAGCTGGAGAATTTGCATGGTATGTCTTGCTCTGGAACTTGTTGGCCCTTGGATAGTGCTTGGTTTCAGTGTAGGTATGGAGGTGTTTGATGAGCTCCTGTCTATTAATGTTCCCTGGAGTCGGGAGTTCTTTGATGTTCTCAGGATTTGGATTTCAGCCTCCTGCTTCTGGTTTTCAGTCTTATTTTTATAGTAGTCTCAAGACTTCTCCTTCTATACAGCACCATTGATAAAACATCTAGGTTAAAGATGAAAAGTTTCTCCACAGTGAGGGACACCCAGAGAGGTTCACAGAGTTACATGGAGAAGGGAAGAGAGAGGAGGGAGTTAGAGGTGACCCGAATGAGATGAGGTAGAATCAAAAGAGGAGAGAGCAAGCTAGCCAGTAATCGTTTCCTTATGTGCGCTCCTCAGTCTGGACCACTCAGAGATGTTCACAGAGTTATACAGAGAAGAGAAGAGGGAGGAAGGAGACAGAGGTGGCCAGGAGGATAAAAGGGGGAAATGAAAAGGAGAGAGATCCAGCCAGTAATCAGTTCCCTAAGTGTTCTCCACCGATTGGAACACACAGAGATTCAGAGTTGGGTAGAGAAGAGAAGGGGGAGGGAGGAGACAGAGGTGGCCTGGTGGAGAAAAAGGAAAGTCCAACGGAGGAGAGAGCAGTCAAACCAGTAATCTCACTCCCAAGTAAAAATGGGTACTGAAGATTGGGTT
Source organism: Ovis aries (assembly GCF_016772045.2). NCBI lineage: Eukaryota > Metazoa > Chordata > Mammalia > Artiodactyla > Bovidae > Ovis > Ovis aries. The sequence continues at coordinate 56,667,091 of NC_056060.1, read as the reverse complement.
TTTAAAGGTACAAAATTGATAACAAATACCAAAAAGCAAAGATTAAAAATCTAGAGTAGAAGTTGGATTTTCAAAAATACAATATTAAAGAAAAGATGAAGAAGAAAAAAACAAAGTCACAAAAATTATTAAAAATATATATATATATGAAGTTTACTTTTAAAATAGGGTCTTTTTTTGAAAAGTAATAGTAGGTTATAAAAATGAAAATTAAAGGAGTAATAGAGGACTTAAAATTTTTAAAAAGTTTAGAAAAAAGAAAAGAAAAAAAAAGAATAATTGTAAAAATAGTAAAGATATATCTAGGACTTTCTCTGGTGGTGGTGTGGGCAGTGTGGGGTCAGTTCATTTTCGGATAGTTCCTTGGTCTGGCTTATATTTCTCAAGATCTATAGGTCCCTTCCCATGTAGTCAGTGCTAACTACAGGGTTTTAATCTCCTGCACCTGTCACTTCCAAGGTGGTTCCCTCTGTTTTAGCTTCTTCTGTTTGCTGGTCTCTTCAGTGTCTGATTTCTGCCCTGACACAAGGGGGGCGGTGGTGGACACTTTCTTTTTAAGGCTCACTTGTTCAGTTGTGCTGTGGGGAGGGAGGGACGCTGCAAACAAATAACACTGGCGTGTGCTCGCAGTGTCTCAGCCATACTGCGCCTGCCCCTGCTTGCGGGGCACACAGCTCAGGCTCTAGGTTGCTCTCCCGGGAACTGTCCGAGGCCAGCCCTGGGCTGCATGCACCTCCCAGGTCTAAGCCACTCAGGCTCAGGCACTCAGGTAGTCCTCAGTGGTACAGACTCGGTTGGGCGTGCGTTTTGTGCCCTTCCCAGGTCCGAGTAGCTCAGGTGTTTGGCGAGTGCGGTCACTGCGACTTATCGCCTCTCCCATCTCTGCTGCTCGGTTTTCTGGGTGTACAACTGGTGCACCTTCTCAGGCGGATGATGACTGTCCAGAACCCCAAGAAGTCTTAGTTAGCAAAGAAGTCTGCTTGCAGTTTGGTAGATAATGTTTCTCTGGGGCTGCGATTGACCCCTTCCAGCCCTTCTGGCTCTGGCTGCCTGTCACCGGAAGGGGATGGTCTGCAGCCGGCTAATTCTGTTCCATCCTTTGTTCTGTGCGCGGTCCTGGTGGTGTCTTATGTTAGAGCTTTTCGCATGGTAGCTATCCCACAGTCTGGTTTGCTAGCCCAAGTTAGTTTGCTCTGGATACCCTTGGGGCATTCGGCCTGATCCTTAAAAAGCAATGCAGCCCGCGCCTCCCTGCCCAGCCCCCTCTTGCTAGTGGCGGATGCAGGTGTCTGCACTGCTTCTCTGCTGGGGGATTTACCTCTGGGCTCCTAATCTGTGGGGTTTAATTATTTATTTATTTTCCCTCCCTGTTATGTTGCCCTCTGCGCTTCCAAGGCTCGCCACAGACTCGGCAGTGAGAGTGTTTCCTGGTGTTTGGAAACTTCTCTCTTTTTAAGACTCCCCTCCCGGGACGGAGCTCTGTCCCTACCTCTTTTGTCCGTTTTTTTTTTGTCTTTTATATTTTTTCCTACCTCTTTTTGAAGACAGTGAGCTGCTTTTCTGGGTGCCTGATGTCCTCTGCCAGCATTCTGAAGTTGTTTTGTGGTATTTACTCAGCGTTTAAATGCTCTTTTGATGAATTTGTTTGGGAGAAAGTGCTCTCCCTGTCCCGTTCCTCTGCCATCTTAGGCCTGCCTCAGGACCAAACCTATAGATCCTGAGTGGCATGTAATGTTGCCTTTGCCCCAATTCCTTATTCCTATCATATTACCCGTTACGGTACCTTATTAGTAAGATTGAAATGGAGCAGGACCCTATAGATATTGTCCTTCATGTCCTCTACCTGCTTTTTTTCTGTAGAAACTATTTAGCTAAAGAATAAGTTTAATCAGAGCAGTGAGAACATGCAGAAACAAAGGAAAACAGTCAAAGGAGGCCAAATAACACTAGTTTAGTCGTTAAGCAAGGTCAAGGACTTTTAGTTCCTCCTCAAGGGCTGTACGTATGTGTTAGTCACTCAGTTGGGTCTGATTCTTTACTACCCCATGGACAGTAGCCGACCAGGCTATTCTGTCCCTGGAATTCTCCAGGCAGGAATACTGGAGTGGGTAGCCATTCCTTTCTCCGGGGATCTTCCCGAACTAGAGATTGAACCCAGGTCTCCTGCACTGCAGGCAGATTCTTTACTGTAAGCTATGGTAAATTCCAGGAACAGAGGGGCCTGGCAAGCTAGAGTCCATGGGGTTGCAAAGGGTCAGACATGACTGACTGACACACACACAAGGGCTGTAGATAATGTTTTGAGCCATGTCTTGTGAGCTGTCATAGATACTGAAACCCCCACCAGGTGGAAAAGTTAATTATATGATGACCAGATTGTAGCCAAGACTTAAGTTGACACAATTCCAAGAGCTGGCCTCAAGAAATGGAAACCAACCAACCCTGGAACTAAAGATTAACTGTACTTAAAACATATCAAGATGATGCTGATCAGACCACCAGTGACCAATTTCAGATGCCTGTCAGAGGTGACTGTGCTGTTTCCGTATGTAGCCCCCTGCCTTGGCCTATAAAAACTCAAGCCCACTGATTGTTGGCCGGGAGAGTGGGGGTTGCCTTTGGACAGCCCCCCACCCCCAGCTGCTGGCATCCAAAATAAGGCAAAGTGTCCTTTTCACCAGCCTTGCCTCTTTATTGGCTTTTGAGCAGTGAGTTACAGGATGACCTTTATTTTATGGCCCAAGCTGGAACACTTGAGAGTAAGGTGAGGGGATGCTCAAAATAATTAATACTTATTTCTTTGAAATATTTATTGAGCAAGGTGTTGGCTTTATTGTGTGCTATAAACCTCAAGGCAAATAGATGGGGAAACAATCGACAGTGAGAGACTTTAGTTTTGGGGGCTACAAAATCACTGCAGATGGTGACTGCACCCATGAAATTAAAAGATGCTTGCTCCTTGGAAGAAAAGCTATGACTAACCTTGACAAAATATTAAAAAGCAGAGATATTACTTTGCCAACAAAGATCCGTCTAGTCAAAGCTATGGTTTTTCCAGTAGTTATGTATGGATGTGAGAGTTGGACTATAAAGAAAGCTGAGTGCAGAAGAATTGATGCTTTTGATCTGTGGTGTTGGAGAAGACTTTTGAGAGTCCCTTGGACTGCAAAGAGATTCAACCAGTCCATCCTGAAGGAAATCAGTCCTGAATATTCATTGGAAGGACTGATGCTGAAGCTGAAACTCCAATGCTTTGGCCACCTGATGAGAAGAACTGACTCATTTGAAAAGACCCTGATGCTGGGAAAGATTGAAGGCAGGAGGAGAAGGGGACGACAGAGGATGAGATGGTTGGATGGCATCACCAATGGACATGAATTTGAGTAAACTCCAGGAATTGGTGATGGACAGGGAATCCTGGCACGCTGCAATCTATGGGGTCGCAAAGAGTCAGATATGACTGAGTAACTGAACTGAACTGATAAACCTCAAAATATGTTAAACTACATTAAAGACTTTTTGAATTGATTGTTCAAACATTAAAAAATATCAAAAGCTGATTACTCTTAGTACATATTCATGTACTTTTATCAGTTTCTTACCCTTCAGTTCAGTTTGGTTCAGTTGCTCAGTCATGTCCGACTCTTTTAGACCCCATGAATCTCAGCACGCCAGGCCTCCCTGTCCACCAACTCCTGGATTTCACCCAAACTCATGTGCATCGAGTCAGTGATGCCATCCAGCCATCTCATCCTCTGTCGTCCCCTTCTCCTCCTGCCCTCAATCCCTCCCAGCATCAGAGTCTTTTCCAATGAGTCAACTCTTTGCATGAGATGGCCAAAGTACTAGAGTTTCAGCTTTAGCATCATTCCTTCCAAAGAAATCCCAGGGCTGATCTCCTTCAGAATGGACTGGTTGGATCTCCTTGCAGTCCAAGGGACTCTCAAGAGTCTTCTCCAACACCACAGTTCAAAAGCATCAATTCTTTGGTGCTCAGCCTTCTTCACAGTCCAACTCTCACATCCATACATGACCACTGGAAAAACCATAGCCTTGACTAGATGGACCTTTGTTGGCAAAGTCTCAAATACCATATCACTGATACTTTAATGAAGGAAGTATTTTTTTCAAAATGTTTTCTATTTTTTCCCCTGTAGTTACCTACCACCTTCTTTAAAATTGCATTTTATGGTTAATATATTTGAAAGTGCTGATACCTTCTATTGAATAGTCTCCACAAACTTTATTGTTTTTAGTTGAGCAGATACACTCCCTGGATGCTTGATAAGCATGTATTCCTAAAGTTGGAAGTACAGAGGAGGTTTTCCGAGCTTAGTAATAACAATAATGATAATAATTATGTGTTCAAAAAAGTGAAAAATAATCCAGGGTTGCTGCTAAACCAGATGAGGTGCCAGCAGAACAGGTGTAAGCCAGACCCATCTAGGGCTATTGTACAAAATGCCTCTGATTTAACATCTGCGTAAGTACAGCTCCATTTATTTGCTTGTTACTGGACCCAGATGTTCGCTAGCTGACAGACCCCTGTAGTGAACCTTCCTTTCTTCATAGGAGATGAAAACACATAAAAGGATCCACGAAGTGTTACTAGTTTGAGGAGGAAAATGTATTAGTAAAAATACTAAGTTAGGAAAAATTGGGAGAAGGGAGTAGGAAGTGTATCCCAGCTTTAAAGTACTGGGCGTTTTATAGCCGAGAAAAATTTAGCCACATCACTGGGTCTCAGGATTATTTCTTAATCACACAGAAACATTTGTGAGACAATGATCCACATATGTGGCTAGAATTTCTAGAAATACTTCATTTTTACTTCACACTTTTTGTGGTACTTATTTTAAGTTTTTTTTTTTTTTTCCTGTGGTACAGTCGTGCTGTATCTGGAAAGATGCTGCTTTTTGAGTCACTTCAGAGCTGTTTGGGAGGGATGGACATGGTGAGGAAATGGTGAGATCCTTTCCTATCGGCAGACCCACCTGACCAGTCTTTCCGGTCAGTGAATGACATATCAGTATTGAGTTTTTTTCTAAAGCATTTTCAGAATGCTATGTTGTTTTTTTTTTCCTTTAAAGATGTCTTTTCTTAATAAGAATGTTAGTATGTATTGTTTAAAATATATATAATATTTCATATTTAAAAAATCAGTACATTTCTTCAGAATTTTATTTCAACTTGGAACCTAGATTACTTTGCCAAATAAATGTATTATTTTCATAATGCAGCAAAATATAAATTAGAAGGAAAAATGCCTTATCAAAAATATTTTTTAAATGTATCTGCTCATTTTTTTCCAATGGCCGCTTCTCCTGTGGAAAGTGTATTAATATCCCCTCTACATTGAGTCAGAAAATAATGTTCTTCTAAGCAGTTTACAGCAAAACACGCATACCTCAAACATACTGTGCTTAAACAAAGTACTCTGGTAGCAATCATTTAAAAACCATTGATGGAAAAAAAAATTATATTTTGATATATAAATTCTTCCCCCCACTAAAACAGAGTTATCAGGAAATCCAAGTACTATCAGGAAGCTGTCTTAATGGAGTTGAATTTTATTCGCTCCTTCACTTCTTTCTTACTAGTTGTGGCTTTCTGTTTTTGTTTGGTTGCTTTTTGTCAACAAAAGGCAAAAGGTAAAGGCATTTAATGATTCATAGAGGAGGGTAGTGCGTGATATATGGTCAAAGAATTTACGACACATGGAAATGACATTTCATTTAGCCTAGAATAGATTGAAGTAAGGTGGACATGACATAACACTTTAAATGTTTTTGTTTTCTCTCCGTAGTTTTGAGGGGAAAAAAAAATCACTTCTCACTGTACTGGATAGCAAAAATTAAGTGACTTCCTCTACTGTGAACCATGGCGCTGTCATTCCGGAAGGACTTAGAAAAATACAAGGACCTGGATGAAGATGAACTCCTTGGGAATCTGTCAGAAATAGAACTGAAACAGCTGGAAACTGTTCTGGATGATCTTGACCCTGAGGTAGGTGCTAGGTCATAAAGATAAATGAAATAATTTTTGAAACCCTTTGATACTAAGTAGCCACCTTCGAGCACTTATCTTTTTCATGACTTCCCTGACACTGCCCTCCCACTCCTTCTCTTTATCCAAATGAACTTTTTGCCTCCTTCTCAGTTCCCCCACTTTTGCCTTGTATCTCTAATAACATAACTAGTCTAAGCATTTTTTTCCAACATTTTTATTTTCAAACATATCCCGAAATTTTCTCCCTTTTAAGAAATCTTTTCTCTCTGGGCAGGGAATAATGTTTTGGGTAAAATACAGCATATGCCAGCCTCTGTGCCTCTTCAGGGCTTCTATACCAAGATGGTTGCAGTGTAGAAAGTGTCTCTAGAAGGTTCTTCATGACCTTAAATCTAATGCTTACCTTTCTGAAAGATGCTGAACAAACTGGATCAAAGTTTCCAGTCACTGGTAGAATAGATCTAAGCAGACTCTGGGCAGTACTGCAATCCATGTAAAGCAGACCTGAATATATGTTTTGTTTTCCAAAATGGATGTTGTTTATCTTATACATTACTTAAGGCTAAGGTAGAGACCCTTGATCCTTGAATTATTAATCCCTGATATGTTTTGGGGGGCAGCAGCAGATGGGTAGGGGGTGAAGGTAAGTGGCAGTAAGGGGAGAACACTGAGTTAATGGCTTCCTAATCTAAAGGTAATGACTGTTTGCTGCGCTTCTTTACCATGTTTTATTATGCCAAAACATTGATTTTTAGTGCCTTTTATGGATTGTGGTAGAGTTTGTTTTATGAAAGTGTTCTTGTCACTACCACACGTTTATTTCCTGCGAGAATATTTTTTAATTTTATTGAGCATTACACTCCTATTCTCAGCATTACTTCAGCACGTGGTTAATGTGTCTGTACTACAGATCAAATCCCTTAACCATAATTGTTATTGTAAGGAAGATTTTTTAGTGCACCTGTCTGTGGGTTAACTTAGAATAACAGTGCTCTTTTGCATGTCACAGCAGAATCTTCCCCAGGTAGTTCAACCTATCAGCCCTATTTGAATCAAACAGTAGGAACGTAAAGCTTTCATCTAGTCCAGAGTTTCTCAACCTTGGCACTATTGACATTTGGGGCTGGGTAATTCTTTGCTGTGGGCTGTCTGATGCTTTATAGGAGGTTTAGCAGCATCCTAGACCTCTGCTCACTACATACTAATAGCACACCCTCCTGTTTTAAAATGTACCTGGGATTTTGTTTTAATCAGGTCTGGTAAGATGCCATGTAAAAATAACTTACTTGAAAGAAGAGTTTATTACAGTTCCCAACAGCAGGAGGCACACCAAGCTGCACAGGGCTGCAGGGGAAGCAGGGGGTTGGCCAGGAGTCAGAAGGAATGAGGAGCAAGTGTGGCCTAGAAATTTTATTGTGCTTTCCAAGGGAAAAAACAGGTGAGACAGAGTAAGCAAGTGTGGGCAAGCTTAGCATTGGGCAGTTTGAGTAATTCAGTGTCTCTTGGCTACAGGAGTGGCTTCTAGTTATCTGGTATCTGGTCCTGGGCCGATTTAGGGCAGAGCAAGTACTGGCTTCGTGTGTGAGAGGTAAAAGAGGTGGTTGGGGTTTCGTATGAAAGGCACACTGATGACAGACAGAGTTGTTTGCTATCCCTAGGAACTAACTGATTAGCCCTGCGAGGGGCGTTCTTTCCAGGATTAGCAAGGCCCCCACAATGTCAAAGCATCATAGAATACAGGAAAATTTAAAATATGGTTAACATGCTCTCCCGCCAGTTGTGACAATCAAAAATATTTCCAGATATTGCCAGTTGTCCCCTGGGGAACAAAAACACCCTTAGTTGAGAAAAACTGATCTAGCTCTTGTCCTCTGTTTCACAGACAGAAAACAAAAAGTTAGGTGGCTTGCCTCAGTTCTACAACTATGGAAAGGCCTGAGACTAGATGCCCCACTACCTGACTGATGCCTGGTCAAGTCTAGTGGTCTTTCTGTTAAATGACAGCGAGTCCCCTTTAATTTGTGCCTTAAGCTGTAGGTCTAAAAGCTGATGGCTTTTATTTTATTTGGAAATCCATAGCCTGCTTCTTGTATGGAGAGACTTGAGTTCTAACTTCTGGATGTATTCTGTAAACTCTCCAATCCTAGTTGTGACTCCCCGACCCCTGGTACTAGAAGAACAGTGATGTTTATTGACAGCTGATGCAGTGTGAACATGATATCTCATTATTAATATTTTGGAGGGCTATTTTACTTTCCTTATGCTACATTCAGTTTACTTATTTGCTAACTTATCTGTTTTTTGAAACTTCTGTCTCCAAAAGACAGCCGATCAGTCTAGCAAAAGCTATTTTTTTAATTCTAAACTGGGAATTAATTATTAAACAGCATTTCACTGTAAGGGAGAAGCGTGTAATTTTAATAAGATTTTAATCTATTTATTAATAGATAAAATATACTTTTATCTGTTAAGTAATTATGATCTATTAACTTGAGATCATATTATATTAACTGGGGCTTTTCTCATAGCTCAGTCGGTAAAGAGTGCCTGCAGTGCAGAAGACCCGGGTTCGATCGCTGGGTCGGGAAGATCCCCTGGAGAAGGGAATGGCAACCCACTCAAGTATTCTTGCCTGGAAAATCCCATGGACAGAGGAGCCTGATGGGTTACAGTCCATGGGGTCACAAGAGTCGGACACGACTTAGTGACCAAACCCAACTTGATTAAAGTGTACTTCTAATAAAGCTTAGCTTTTGGCCTCCAAAGCCAGATAGCTCTCATTTATTTTGTGGTCAAAGACTGTATTTAAGGAGCCAGGATTCTAGCTAATGTATCATTTAAAACCTGTATGTTTAATGTGGGCTTGAATAGGCAGGTGGAACACTGCAACTCTATTGCTACCACCATGAAATAGCAGTATATGGATAAGGGTCTTATTGATGGTGAAGGGAAGTAGCTTGTATTAATTTGCCTTAATGAGCATTTTTCTTTAAAAATATCCTTGGGACTTCCCTAGTGAACTAGTGGTTAAGACTGTGCATTCCAATGCAGGGGCTATGACTCTGACCCCTTATCTGGTAGGTAAGATTCCACATGCTTTGAGGCCAAAAGAATCAGAATATAAAACAGAAGCGGTGCTATAACAGATTCAGTAAAGACTTTAAAATGGTCAACGTCAAAACAATCTTTTTTTTAAAAGTAGTCTCAAATCCTTATTCAGGGACTTCCCTGATGGTCCAGTGGTTAGGACTCCACGCTGTCAATGCAAGGGGCACAGGTTGGATCCCTGGTCAGGAAACTAGGTCCCACATGGGGCAGCTAACTGTCCTGCATGCCACAAATAAAGACCCCATGTGCTGCAACGAAGGTCAGAGGTGCCAAGTGCTGAAACTGGGACCTGGCACAGCCAAATGAATACATAAAATAAATGTATTTTAAAGTCTTTATTCAGTAATTATTGGGGGTGGGAAGCAACCTATATATCTCAGGTACTATGCTAGGCTTAGGGATGCAAGAGTGACCTAAACAAGCATGGTCTTTGCCCTCAAAATAATCATGCCGTATAAGAGCATATAATGGGAGGTTAGGAAGAGCTTTCTGTGGAGGGATGAAGCTGCATTCTGAAAAATGAATAACAAAAAAGGATGGACAGAGTATCCCAGGGAAGGAAGTATATGGCAGGTAAAAGGGAGGAACAAGGGCTGATGGAGCTAGAATGGAGAGGGTATGTGAAGTGAGGCTGGGATAACCTCTAGGGTAGGTGGATGGGGTGGGAGTGAGTGTTGAAGAGTATTTGGCAGCTGATCCAGGGAGACCAGTTGAGAGGCCTCTGCAATTTTCCATCCCAGCTTGGATTGTAGTGTAGACCAGAGAAATTGTGTTAGAGATGGAGGAAAGTTAGACAGTTCTTTAGGAAGTAAAAATGGTAGGATGGTTGGTTGGGAGTGGATTCCTCATGTGAAGCTCTTGCCTTGATTTCAAAGCCAGAGGGTAGAAACCTTGTGTTTCTTTTTTTTGTTCTTATAGACAGTTTTGTGTTGTAGAAACCTTTTTGGGGCATGGTTAGGAACAGATCTCTTTTGTATTTCATCTTGAAAGATGAACTTTCTGTGTCATACATGCAACATTACATGAGAAAAACACAAAAGATGAATTTTATGAAAATTATTGTGGATTTCAGCAAATGGCCAGAGTTGAAGTGCCATACCATGTTTTTAGTTATACAGTGAAAATTTGCTTTTATCGTTATCCATATAAGATCACCCCGAATGAAAAATGGTCTTACAACAGCCAGGAGATTCAGCATCCTCACGGATATTGGGAGGCACTTCAGAACAGAGCTGGCCCTTTTATGTGACTTTCTGTCTGCCTCCCATTTTCAAAGCAAGGAATACTTAAGAACTGTGAGACATGGTAATATCACCTCTTTGGTTTTTGACAAGCAAAAGGATGACCCTCACATTGTCTAGTCACTGCTTGTTATTCTTGGGCTTAGTGAAAATACAGGGTGGGACCTAAAAGAGACAACTTTAGCCCATCGCCTCCCACCTCTCTGCCAACCGTCAGTTGCTCCATGCACTCAAAAAGACTGTACCCATGTGGAAACCTAGAGATATAACTCTTGCCATAGAATCTCTGAGTGTCTTAGTGCATGAGTAGCCAATGACAGTGGTTGCTCCAAATACATCCTAGTTCTGATGTATACACGCATACGTACACATAGAAGTTGAACACATTGCGTTTAAACACAAGTAAATGTTAATTGCGTGATATCCTGTATAGATATACTGTATGTATACATATTTTTCTTATGAAAAAAATCTTTATGATGAAGTAGACATTATGATGGACTGTGATGTATATAGTCGTTTAGCATTCTTTTGCAATGAATGTTACAATATTTTCCATATATACGTATATGTTGAGCTGTTATTAAGCATCACAAACTATTTTTTGTTACTGTCCCAGAACACTTAAAAAATAAAAGGTGTTTCCTGCTAGTAGAATACTCTCTGAAGAAGAGGTAAATGTGCCTATTTTAAAAATAGTGTAAGTTAATTCTACCTAGTTTTAAAAAACTTCATTTGGAATACTTTTATGTTGCTGCCCTCGAACCCTGTAATGAAGTCTTTAATGCCTACATCTCATTCTAGTCTAATTCTTTCTTAGATGGGTAACATCTGGACGCATACAGCATTAGCGTTCTTGCTGGTCATAATGTCTGATTCATTCTCTTTGGCAGAACGCCCTTCTGCCTGCAGGGTTCCGGCAGAAGAACCAGACATCCAAGTCTGCCACAGGGCCATTTGATCGAGAACACCTCCTTTCATATCTGGAGAAGGAAGCTTTGGAGCATAAGGACAGGGAAGACTATGTGCCCTACACTGGAGAAAAAAAAGGTAAGTACAAAACTTTGAAGCACAAAACATGATTCAGTAGCACTTGATTTTTTTTCTTATAGGTAGAACTGGAGAAAATATTTTTAAAGCTGCATCATGGATCGCCTCAAAGATATAATACTGTTGACTTTAAAAATTATTGGGTAATTTGGGCATTTCTTTTACATTCATTAACTTGGCCCGGAAGTTCCTTGTTAATGATTTGTTAGTGAGGTTTTATTACATAGTGATTTTTAGTTCTCTGAGGAACTCTTTAGTTCTCAACTGTAACAAATACTAAGAGTTAACTGAGGTAAAATTTTAAATGCAATACTACATTATGAAATGCAGTGATGTCAAAGCGCCATTCAATCCTAACTCTTATGTTTAAAGTGGGATGCCATTAAAAATATTCAGGTCATATTTTCAAAGACTTTTTAAGACCCTACAGCCTTCTTTACAGCCTCTAATTCAGTGATTCATAACCATTATAATTTTAATTATCAATGCTTCATAATTATTACTTTTGGGAAATTCTTCGAGCCCAGGTCCTTCCCACTGAAGACTTTGACCTTAGCTAGCCTCAGTGGAGAACGAGTACAGCTGTATTTTTTAAAGCTCGCTATATAATAATATTTAACAGGAAATAGGTTAAGTTTCTCAGCTTTCAATACAGGCTGGCCCGGGAAGCCAGATTCTGCTTGCTCTTCTGTTGAGAATACTGTGCACAGAGCCCTGGGGAATGGTGGCAGCAGTAGACCTGATCTTCGGTTCTTCCAGGCACTGCTTTTACATCTGAATCCTTCGTAGACCAGGCAGGGAGAATGGTTAGAGCATGGTGCTTTCTCCTAGTGAGGCTTTAGCTTTTTATTCAGGACGGAAGCCATTCTCAAGAATACGGCCACAGCTCTGTCACAGGGTTACCCCTTAGCTGCAGGCAAAGGTAGAAAATTCATTTTAGCATTTTCATCTCTGTAATAGACAAAGGCTGTGAATGGCTTTTGAATCAGTATTCACAAAGTCTGCATCAGGCCTTTTCAAAATTACCTATTATCCCCAACTCCTTTGCTCTTTTTATCAACCCCACATCTCCCTCATCTCTAGTTGAGAATCAGTGCCTTACTTAGATACTTATGTGTGTCAGTGTTCTACAGAGAAAGAACCAAAAGGGTGTGTGTGTCTGTGTGTAGAGACAGAGATTTATTTATTCATTTGTTCATTCATTCCTTTTTGTGAAAATTGAGGTATAGTTGCTGTACGAAATATAAGTTTCAGGTATACAACACAATGATTCACATGTTTAAAGGAGCTACTTCATTTGGTTATTAAAATATTAGCTATATTCCCTGTGCTGTACAATATATCCTTGTAGCCTGTTTATTTTATACATAATATGTCTGTCTGTGTGTTCATTTCTGTCTGCCTCTTTGCAACCCCATGGACTGTAGCACACCAGGCTCCTCTGTCTACGAAAGTTTTCAGGCAAGAATACTGGAATGGGTTGCCATTTCCTACTCCAGGGGATCTTCCTGACCTAGGAATCAAACCCATGTCTCTTGAGTCTACTGCATTGGCAGGCAGATGCCTTACCACTGAGCCACCTGGGAAGCCCACACATAGTAGTTTATGCCCATTAATACCCTGTCCCTATTTTTCCCCTCCCCCTGTCTTCTGCTGGTAACCACTAGTCTGTCTTCTGTATCTGTGAGTCTGCTTCTTTTTTGTTATATTCACTAGTATATTCTCTCTTTTTTAGATTATACATGTAAGTGATAACATACAGTATTTGTCTTTGTCTGTCTGACTTATTTCACTAAGCATAATACCATCCAAGTTTATCTGTTTTGTTTCAGATAGCAAGATTCCATTCTTTTTTTTTTTTTTTTTATAGCTGAGTAGTATTCCATTGTGCATACATACCACAACTTCTTTATCTGTTCATTTGTTGATGAACACTTAGGTTGCTTCCATATCTTGGCTGTTGTGTTATAAATAATGCTGCTGTGAATACTGAGTGCATGTATCTTTTTGGATTAGTATTTTTATTTTTTTCAGATATATACCCAGGAGTGGAGTTGCTGGATCATATGGTAGTTCTGTTTGCAGTTTTTTGAGGAACCTCCATACTATTTTCCACAGTGGCTACTCCCATTTACATTCTCACCAAGGGTCCCCTTTTCTCTACATCCTCACCAACTTTTGTTATTTTTATTCTTTTTGATGATAGTCATTCTGACAGGTGTGGTGTGATATCTCATTATGATTTTAATTTGCATTTCTCTGATGATTAATGATGTTGAGATGTGCCTGTTGGCCATCTGTTTGTCTTCTTTGGAAAAATGTCTCTTTAGGCCTTTTGTCCATTTTTAATTTTTTTTTTGATGTTGTGTTTTATGAGCTATTTATGTATTTTTGGGTAGTAACCCTTTATCAGTCATATCATTTGCAGATATTTTTTTCCATCCAGTAGGCTGTCTTTTCATCTAGTTGGTGATTTCCTTTGCTGTACAAAAAGCTTTTAAGTTTAATTACATCCTTTTGTTTATTTTTGCTTTTCCTTTGCCTTAGGGGACAGATCCAAAAAAGGACTGCTAGGATTTATATCAAAGAGTGTTCTGTGTATGCTTTCTTCTGGGATTTTTATGGTTTCCAGTCAGACATTTAGGTCTTTAATCCATTTTGAGTTTATTTTTGTATATGGTGTTAGCACCACTTATTGAAGAGACTGTCTTTTCTCTGTTGCATATTCTTGCCTCTTTTATCATAGAAGATTTGACCGTAAGTGCATGGGTTTATTTATGGGCTCTCTGTTATTTTCATTTGATCTATGTTTCTCTTTTTGTGCCAACACCATGCTGTTTTGATACCTGTGGCTTTGTAGTATAGTCTGAAGTCAAGGGAGCCTGATTCCTTCAGCTTCATTTTTCTTTCTCAAGATTGTTTTAGCTATTAGCGGGTCTTTTGTGTTTCCATATAAATTGTAAAATTATTTGTTGTAATTCTGTAAAAAGAAAAAAATGCCTTTGATATTTTGATAGGGATTACATCGAATCTGTAGATAGCCTTGGGGAGTATGACCATTTTAACAATATTAATTGTTTGAATTCATGAACATAGTATGTCTTTTCATCTGTTTGTGTTGTCTTCAGTGTCTTTCCTCATTGTCTTAAAGTTTTTGAGTACAGGTCTTTTACCTCCTTAGGCAGGTTTGTTGCTAAGTATTTTATTCTTTGATGCAGTTGTATAGTAGGTTGTTTCGGTTGTTTCCTCAGTGAAAATAGATTTATTGTAAGGAATTGGCTCATGTGATTATGGAGGCTTAGTAAGTCTAAAATCTACCAAATAGGCTGGCAGGCTGGAGACCCAGGGAAGAGTTACAGTTGTAGCCCAAAGGCAGTCTTCTGTCAGAATTCCTTCTTGCTGTCAGCCTTTGTTCTGTTTAGGCCATTGACTGATAGTAAGACCCACCACATTATTGCTTTCTCAAAGACTACTGGTTTCAATGTTAATCTCATCCAAAAAATGCTTTCACAGAAACTTCTAGAATAATATTTGACCAACTAGCTGGGCACCATGCTCAGCCAAATTAACCGTCAGACTGCTGTTATGCTGGGTATGTCATGTTCCTCAGGTGTTTGGGCCCAGAAAAGGCATTGAAAACTAATGCCTAGTTTTGAAGTGTGGAAAATCACAAAGAGAAAAAGCATCAATTTCTTTGCATTTGTCAAAGGAAAGACTGCTGGCTATATTTTCATATGTACAGCCACACTTGTAACACTATTTAAAGCTTCAGTCCTGTTTATATAGAGGAACAGAATTTTACAAGACTGCTTTTTACAATTATGTGCATTTCATGTGAACTCAGGGTGTATAATGAGGAAGAAGAACAGATGTAAGAAACACAAGGAGAGATGTGAGAAAGATATGGTGGGGAAAATATGGAATTTGAGGACAAGAAGAGAAAATAAGAGATGTGAAAGAGCTGCATTTGTCCTCAGCTGACCTGGGAAGCTCCCCAGGATGCTCTTGTTTCATCATCTCCAGTTATCTTGAGAAAGATCTTGGAGGGTTAGAGGAGATAGGAAAGAAGGGGGAGAATTGTAGAAAATAAGAAACTATCAAAAGGGAGAAATGATAGAGGTGGGGAATTTGGTGATGATAGAAAAAAATATTATATTCTTAACTATAAAAGTTTTTGTTTCCTTTTTCTTATTTTTTACTTTGCATTATAAATGGGTATGAAATAAATGGAACTGGCTGAATTAAAAAGTAATTTTGCATTCACAGTTAGTGGTTTTCATTTTATAATACAGTCAGTATTTTTACTGCCTCTTTCACTGTATATGTCTGTTCGGTACTATTTATAAGCAGCTTTGATCAGTGATTAGTACCACATCATTTTAAAAAATAAACTTTTTATTGAAGTGTAACATGGTTACAGAATATGCCCAAATAAGGAGGATACAAATCAATGAACTGTATAGTGAGCATACCCATGTAATCACCAGCCAGGTCAAGACATCAGCACCTCCAGAAGATCCCTTCATGCTTCTTCACAGTCACTTGTCTTTCTTCTTCCCAAAGGAAACCACCATCATAACTTTTATTTATTTATTTTTTATATAGAAACTGACTTTTATTTATCTTACTATCATAACTTTTAATATAGTCATTAGTTCTGCTTATTTTGACATTTGTTTAGATGGACTCACATAACCTGCACATCTGCCCTGCCTACTTCATATAGTTTTTGAGAGGATCAAATTTGTTCATGAATATAGTGAAATCAGTGTTAAAAATCTTTTATAGTGTAATCATTGTACAGGATCATATTGTGTAGTTACCAAATAAGAGATTTCCATTCTCTGTCATGAAGGAGTGGTTCAGAACCACAAAACATAAGTGTCTGTGTGTATGTTTTTAAAGATTTATTGCTTTATTTTATATTTTGGCTGTGGTGGATCTTCATTGCTGATGGAGGCTTTCTCTGATTGCAGCAAATGGGGGCTCCTCTCTAGTTGAGGTGAGTGGACTTCTCATTGCAGTGACTTCTTTTGTTGCAGAGCATAAACTCTGAGTCACGTGGGCTCAGTAGTTGAAGCTTATGGGCTCTAGAGCTCAGGCTCAGTAGTTTTGAGTGCATGGGCTTAATTGCTCCACAGTGTGTGGATGTGACTGGTGATAGAAGCAAAGTCCGATGCTCTAAAGAGCAATATTGTATAGGAACCTGGAATGTCAGGTCCATGAATCAAGGCAAATTGGAGTGGTCAGACAGGAGATGGCAAGAGTGAACGTCGACATTCTAGGAATCAGCAAACTAAAATGAAAAGGAATGGGTGAATTTAACTCAGAAAACCATTATATCTACTACTGCGGGCAGGAATCCCTTAGAAGAAATGAAGTAGCCATCATGGTCAACAGAAGAGTCTGAAATGCAGTACTTGGATGCAATCTCAAAAACGACAGAATGATCTCTGTTCGTTTCGAAGGCAAACCATTCAATATCATGGTAATCCAAGGCTATGCCCCAACCAGTAACACTGAAGAGGCTGAAGTTGAACGGTTCTATGAAGACCTACAAGACCTTTTAGAACTAACATCCAAAAAAGATGTCCTTTTCATTATAGGGAACTGGAATGTAAAAGTAGGAAGTCAAGAAACACCTGAAGTAACAGGCAAATTTGGCCTTGGAATGTGGAATGAAGCAGGGCAAAGACTAATAGAGTTTTTCCAAGAAAATGCACTGGTCATAGCAAACACCCTCTTCCAACAACACAAGAGAAGACTCTACACATGGACATCATCAGATGGTCAACACCAAAATCAGATTGATTATATTCTTTGCAGCCAAAGATGAAGAAGCTCTATACAGTCAGCAAAAACAAGACCAGGAGCTGACTGTGGCTCAGATCATGAACTCCTTATTGCCAAATTCAGACTTAAATTGAAGAAAGTAGGGAAAACCACTAGACCATTCAGGTATGACCTAAATCAAATCCCTTATGATTATACAGTGGAAGTAAGAGATAGATTTAAGGGCCTAGATCTGATAGACAGAGTGCTTGATGAACTATGGACGGAGGTTCGTGACATTGTACAGGAGACAGGGATCAAGACTATCCCCATGGAAAAGAAATGCAAAAAACCAAAATGGCTGTCTGGGGAGGCCTTACAAATAGTTGTGAAAAGAAGAGAAGTGAAAAGCAAAGGAGAAAAGGAAAGATATAAGCATCTGAATGCAGAGTTCCAAAGAATAGCGAGGAGAGATAAGAAAGCCTTTCTCAGTGATCAGTGCAAAGAAATAGAGGAAAACGACAGAATGGGAAAGACTATAGATCTCTTCAAGAAAATTAGACATACCAAGGGAACATTTCATGCAAAGATGGGCTCAATAAAGGACAGAAATGGTATGGACCTAACAGAAGCAGAAGATGTTAAGAAGAGATGGCAAGAATACACAGAAGAACTGTACAAAAAAGAGCTTCATGACCCAGATAATCACAATGGTGTGATCATTCATGTAGAGCCAGACATCCTGGAATGTGAAGTCAAGTGGGCCTTAGAAAGCATCACTACAAACAAAGCTAGTGGAGGTGATGGCATTCCAGTTGAGCTATTTCAAATCCTGAAAGATGATGCTGTGAAAAAGTGCTACACTCATTATGCCAGCAAATTTGGAAAACTCAGCAGTGGCCACAGGACTGGAAAAGGTCATTTTTCATTCCAATCCCAAAGAAAGGCAATGCCAAAGAATGCTCAAACTACTGCACAATTGCACTCATCTCACACACTAGTAAAGTAATGCTCAAAATTCTCCAAGCCAGGCTTCAGCAATACATGAACCGTGAACTTCCAGATGTTCAAGCTGGTTTTAGAAAAGACAGAGGAACCAGAGATCAAATTGCCAACATCCTCTGGATCATGGAAAAAGCAAGAGAGTTCCAGAAAAATATCTATTTCTGCTTTATTGACTATGCCAAAGCCTTTGACTGTGTAGATCACACTAAACTGTGGAAAATTCTGAAAGAGATGGGAATACCAGACCACTTGACTGGTCTCTTGAGAAACCTCTTTGCAGGTCAGGAAGCAACAGTTCGAACTGGACATGGAACAACAGACTGGTTCCAAATAGGAAAAGGAGTACGTCAAGGCTGTATATTGTCACCCTGCTTATTTAACTTCTATGTAGAGAACATCATGAGAAACGCTGGACTGGAAGAAGCACAAGCTGGAATCAAGATTGCCAGGAGAAATATCAGTAACCTCAAATATGCAGATGACACCACCCTTATGGCAGAAAGTGAAGAGGAACTAAATAGCCTCTTGATGCAAGTGAAAGAGGAGAGTGAAAAAGTTGGCTTAAAGCTCAACATTCAGAAAATTAAGATCATGGCCACTGGTCCTATCACTTCATGGCAAATAGACAGGGCAACAGTGGAAACACTGGCTGACTTTATCTTTTTGGGCTCCAAAATCACTGCAGATGTTGATTACAGTCATGAAATTAAAAGACGCTTACTCCTTGGAAGGAAAGTTATGACCAACCTAGATAGCATATTCAAAAGCAGAGACATTACTTTGCCAACAGAGGTCCGTCTAGTCAAGGCTATGGTTTTTCCTGTGGTAATGTATGGACGTGAGAGCTGGACTGTAACGAAGGCTGAGCGCCGAAGAATTAATGTGTTTGAACTGTGGTGTTGGAGAAGACTCTTGAGAGTCCCTTGGACTGCAAAGAGATCCAACCAGTCCATCCTAAGGGAGATCAGTCCTGGGGATTCATTGGAGGGACTGATGTTGAAGTTGAAACTCCAATATTTTGGCCACCTCATGCGAAGAGTTGACTCACTGGAAAAGACCCTGATGCTGGGAGAGATTGGGGGTAGGAGGAAAAGCGGACGACAGAGGATGAGATGGCTGGATGGCCTCACCTACTAGATGGACGTGAGTTTGAATGAACTCCGGGAGTTCGTGATGGACAGGGAGGCCTGACGTGCTGTGATTCATCGGGTCGCAAAGAGTCGGACACAGCTGAGCGACTAAACTGACTGATGTGTGATCTTCCCAAACCAGGAATCGAACTGGTGTCCCATGCATTGTAAGGTAGATTCTTAACCATTGGACCATCAGGAAAACCCAAAGATAAGCTTTTAAGTTTCAACACTGTATCTGGTGGAAGAAAACACTACCACTCACACTTGATGGAGCCAAGCCTTAGCAACCATGTTACAAGTGTCTTAGACCTAAGGAAGGGCAAGTTTGTCTTCATCAGTTGGGGAACTTTGGTTACAAAGCTCTGTTTTGAAATACAGCTAAAAGAGGGCTCTAGGCTTTTTAAAGCCGCCCTGGATCTCATCCTTAAGTTAGTTGGCCTTGGTTATCCATCGTCACTAATCTGCCTTCCTTTCTTTGGGTCTCATCCCCAAGATCGTGATCACATTCAGAATAAATTATCTACATCATGTTAGCATACCTTCTAATCAAGCTAAATGTGAATCCCCTCCTTAGCTCTGAAAATTCAGAAATTTGTTTTTTTAAGCTGTTACCTGAATACCTGGGTTGAGTCCCAGGTTTCTTAATGCCTTATTTCACAGGAGATAGACTTTCAGATGAAGGATGTCTTCCTAGATGGAAGAGGTTCTCCTGGTTCTTCTTAAAACAATTTTGCAAACCTATTAAGAAATAAAAACATTTTACTTTTCTGCTGTGCTCAGACTAGATAAGAATCTATAAAATGTGCCATTAGTCTCTAAATCATTTTTCTTACTAAGATGACTGGTCTTAGAGTTCAGTCCCTACTGGCAGAATTAGCTTTCTATGCCAGGGAATGTTATAGCAATTCACTCAGTTTCTTGAGCTCCTTCCAGCTCTTTCTAGAATCCCATAGGAATCTTTCATTGTAAATTATTTTAAAAGATCAATCAGGTGACTCAATTCTTTTTTAAGGAAAAAAATTGGAAACTGCTAAAAGGAATAGTTATCCAACTACTTTCTCATATTCTGAGACTAGATGATGATTAATTATACTTGTTACTTTTTCACTTAAAGGCACACTGTCTTTCTTGGGCTAAAATTGTACATAACTAGTGTGAGGAAAGGGAATCCCCATAAAATTGAAAATTAGACATTTTGTGATTTTTCTTTTTGACCATGAACAAAAACTGTATACTCATGCCAAATTTCATCTTTCTGGATCATCTCAAAATGCCTTGAAAAGACCTACAGAGTAAGAATACTTGAGGGTTGTTATATAGAAATAAATTAGTAATTTCAATTTGTGATTTGTGAAATAATTGTAGTTGTACATTGTATGGAATTAAAAGCATAGGTCAAAATCTGAGAAGGAGGAGTTAATCCTAATTAGGTGAATTTTAAGGCATTATATCTTCAATGCATTTGACGAATGTTTTGTCCTACACTAATAAATGTTCTGCTTTTAATAATTGTAGTTTTTTTTGACAGCAAGAAGGTATTAGGCAGCTAATAAGGCACAGCTGTCAAAAGATATATTAAAGATTGTTTTTAAGTACATTGTTTACAGTAGAATCCACAATATACATCTATTAGGTCATCTAAATCTAATCGTCTTATGCTGATCCTGGAAAGTGAAGTCAAATGGGCCTTAGGAAGCATCACTGCAAACAAAGCTAGTGAAGGTGATAGAATTCCAGTTGAGCTATTTCAATTCCTAAAAGATGATGCTGTGAAAGTGCCCCACTCAATATGCCAGCAAATTTGGAAAACTCAGCAGTGGCCACAGGAGTGGAAAAGGTCAGTTTTCATTCCAATCCCAAGGAAAGGCAGTGCCAAAGAATGCTCAAACTGCCACACAATTGCACTCATCTTACATGCTAGCAAAGTAATGTTCAAAATTCTCCAAGCTAGGCTTCAACAGTACATGAACCTAGAATTTCCAGATTTCAAGCTGGATTTAGGAAAGGCAGAGGACCAGAAATCAAATTACCAACATCTGCTGGATCATCGAAAAAGCAGGAGAGTTCCAGAAAAACATCTACTTCTGCTTTATTGACTTATGCCAAAGCCTTTGACTCTGTGGATCACAACAAACTGGAAAATTCTTCAAGAGATTACCAAACCACCTTACCTGCCTCCTGAGAAATCTGTATGCAGGTCAGGAAGCAACAGTTAGAACCAGACATGGAACAATGGACTGATTCCAAATTGGGAAAGGAGTATGTCGAGGCTGTATATTGTCACCCTGCTTATTTAACTTATATGCAGAGTACATCATGCAAAATGCCAGGCTGATGAAGCACAACCTGGAATCAAGATTCCTGGGGAAAATATCAATAACCTTAGATATGCAGATGATACCACCCTTATGGCAGAAAGCAAAGAACTAAAGAGCCTCTTGATGAAAGTGAAAGAGGAGAGTGAAAAAGTTGGCTTAAAACTCAACATTCAGAAAACTAAGACCATGGCATCTGGTCCTACCACTTCATGGCAAATAGATGGGGGAACAGTGACAGCCTTTATTTTGGGGGGCTCCAAAATCACTGCAGTTGGTGACTGCAACCATGAAATTAAAACATGCTTGCCCCTTGGAAGAAAAGCAACCTAGACAGCATATTGAAAAGCAGAGACATTGCTTTGCCAACAAACTTCCGTCTAGTCAAGACTATGATTTTTCCAGTAGTCGTGTATGGATGTAAGAGTTGGACTATAAAGAAAGCTGAGCGCTGAAGAATTGATGCTTTTGAACTGTGGTGTTGAAGACTCTTGAGTGTCCTTTGGACAGCCAGGAGATCCAACCAGTCCATCCTAAAGGAAATTAGTCCTGAATATTCATTGGAAGGACTGATGCTGAAACTCCAATACTTTGGCCACCTGATGCGAGGAACTGACTCATTGGAAAAGACCCTAATGCTGGGAGAGATGGGAAGCAGGAGGAGAAGGGAGTAACAGAGGATGAGATCGTTAGATGGTTATCACCAACTCATGGACATGAGTTGAGTAAACTCCAGGAGTTGGTGATGGACAGGGAAGCCTGACATGCTGCAGTCCATGAGATCGGACACTACTGAGTGACTGAACTAACTGAAATCTAACCAGCTCAAGGTAGGAATGGTGTCATGGTATCAAGTAATCTTGGTAAAGATTAATCGGAATATCTTTCTTATGAGCCTACTATGTTCAGAATGTTGAGAAGCTAAATATTTAGGAAAATTAAAACATCATAATTGTAATGTAATTCTCCTTTTACTTGAAGGTACATGTTAAAATGTTGGGAAGCTTTTTACCTCTTTCTCCTTGAAATGTCACAAATGATGTAACTGAGGCATAGACTTAGGGCGAAGGAGAATATTCATGCAGCTCTTTCTCACTCTTGAGAATGTTGGAAATGCAGAGTTTTGACTGGTGATTATTTCTCATCTTCTTTTTATATACATTGAGTATTCTGTCTCCAGGATAGATAAGGCTTAGAGCCTGGCCATGGATTTGACACTTAGAGGAATATTTAAACTCAGTTTTCAGTATTTCTTACAGATTCTCACTTCACTTTGCTTTGCTAGGAGTCTTCCTCCCCACTTCTAATATCACACTTCCCCTAATCTAGCCTAGCCTAAGACTTTTTTCCCCTCATTTTTCTCTTATTTCATAGACTGGAGTGTATTGTACCTTGTACACTCACTCCAGTGCACCACCAAAGAATTCCTCTATTCGAGCCACTGACGCCCACAGTGTGGGTTCCTCCTCTCCTTGAAGAGCACGCCTGTACTCTAAGTTGGCCCTTAGGGTGGACATCTCTTCTTTCTGTTGATTTCCCTTCCTCTCCAGATAAAGGAATGCCCTTGGATTTTCTTCTCAAGAATCTCCTATGCCCTGCTCTGTTTAACTTACTAAAGGTGAATTTAACTGATTAAACTTAAACTAAGGGTTTCTCATAAACTTTCCAGATTCTTTATTCACAGTTACCTTAGCCTTCCAGAAAACACTATAGTCACTCTTTTCTGAAAGATGCTTCTCTCATCTTGCTGAGAATATGATTTCCTTGTGGAGAAAAGGCAGATCTGATTCCTTAGTTAAACCAGAAAGATCATAATTATAAACTGCCTAAATCAATCAGCAGGATTATGTAACTGGAAGTGGGCAGTTGTTTTCCACTAAGTTCAGAATAAAGACTGAGTCTATTTTTATGCTCAAATTTTGTGAGTTGTAAATGTCATTTATATACCTCTAGAAAGTGGTCTTCTCAGCCCAGTAGACTGGGCTACTTAAATTAGTCATGCAAATGCAGGCATCCCCTTTGCAGACTGGTCACTGTATCTTTTGAATGATTTCACTCAGTACTCCTTTGGAGTGAGGAGTTAGCCCGATGGACTGTTCATCATTCATGTTTTATGGAAAACTTTCCCTGAATAAACATACCTGCTCTGGACATTCCTTTCCCTCCAGTGTGTCTGTGTATAATTTACATACTGCAGAATTTTGATTTTTGTTGCTCCAGAATCTTGCACTGTGAGGCTCTAATGTTAGGTTTTTCATTTTAATTGATTTAAGCTTGTTATATCCTCTTGATGAATTGCCCATTTTGTCATTATTAAATGACCTTCTTTATCCCTGGTAATGTTCTTGCTCTGAAATCTACTTTATCTGATATTAATATAACCAATATTGCTTTCTTTTGATTAGTGTTAGCATAGGATATGGAGAAGGCAATGGCAACCCACTCCAGTACTTTTGCCTGGAAAATCCCATGGACGGTGGAGCCTGGTAGGCTGCAGTCCATGGGGTGCTAAGAGTCGGGCACGACTGAGCGACTTCACTTTCACTTTTCACCTTCATGAGTTGGAGAAGGAAATGGCAACCCACTCCACTATTCTTGCCTGGGGAATCCCAGGGACGGGGGAGCCTGGTGGGCTGCCATCTATGGGGTCACACGGAGTCGGACACGACTGAAGTGACTTAGCAGCAGCAGCATAGTATATCCTTTTCTATTTGTTCTGCCAGTTTTTGTTCCTTTTCTTCTTCTTTTTTTTTTGTTTCATATCTTCCATGTCTCTACATAACCTTTTGAACATATGAAAACATATGAATGTGTGCAATATAGTAGCTATTTTAATATCCTTACCTGCTAATTTTATCATTTGTCATTGCCAAGTCAGTTTTAATACATTGTTTTCTTTCTTTTATGGATTGAATTCCCCTGCTTTGCATGCTGGTAATTTTTATTGAATGCCAAACATTATGAATTTTAACTTTTTGACTGCAGGATATTTGACCTACAAATAGTTCTTGAGTTTCATTCTCAGCCATGATTAAGTTACTTGGAAACAATTTAATCCTTTGGGGTCTTGCTTTTTAAGATTTGTTAGGTGAGACTAGAGCTGTTTAGGGCTCATCGTTTCTCCACTACTGAGGCAAGGGAGACCCTTCTGAGTTCCCTACCCCCTGAGCTAAAGAAATAATGGTTTTGAACTGTGGTATTGGAGAAGACTCTTGAGAGTCCCTTGGACAGCACAGGGATCCAACCAGTCCATCCTAAAGGAAATCAGTCCTGAATATTCATTGGAAGGACTCATGCTGAAGCTGAAACTCCAATACTTTGGCCACCTGATGTGAAGAACTGACTCATTTGAAAAGACCTTGAGGGAGGGGGATTCAGGATTGGGAACTCATGTACACCTGTGGCGGATTCATGTCAGTGTATGGCAAAACCAATACAGTATTGTAAAGTAAAATAAAAATTAAAATTAAGAAAAGAAAAGACCTTGATGCAGGGAAAGATTGAAGGCAGCGGGAAGAGAAAGGGACGACAGAGGATGAGATGGTTGGATGGCATCACCGACTCAATGGACATGAGTTTGAGTAAACTCCATGAGTTGGTGATGGACAGGGAGGCCTGGTGTGCTGCAGTCCATAGGGTCACAAAGCGTCGGACACGACTGAGCGACTGAACTGAACCCAGTGCCCTGTGAATTGAGGTTTTCCAGGCTGGTCAGTGGGAGCACGTTCTATGCCCAGCCCTGAATGAGCCTGTGCACTGTTATTTCTAATCTTTTCAGTGGTTTTTTTCCTTGGCCCAAGGTAGTTTCATGACTCACATGTGCTGATCCGTGCTGAATGTTAAAAGGCAGCCCTCTGCAAATCTCCAGAGTGTGCTCTCTGTGTAGCTCTTCCCTCTCTGATGCCCTGTCCTATAAGCACTGACTGCCCTCGTCTTTCTGGACCTCAGCTGCGTCTCCTTGGTTCAGAGTTCCCCAGGCTCTCCCTGGGTTCTTCCCTGTGCTGCAGCTTGGGTTCTCTTCTCCAGGCAGTAACCTGGGCAGTCACGGCGCTCACTCTGTTTCTCACCTGTTAGGAATCACTGTTTTTTTTGCCTGATGATCAGTGTCTTCAAAACTTCTTCCTTATATTTTGCCCTTTTTGGCATGCAGTCATGGGTAAATCCTGACCCTATTCCTCCATGTTGGCCAGAAACGGAAGACTCCAGAATCACATACTATAGATACATAATTTCCTCAACTAGAGTATAAGTTCCTCAAAGTAAAGAATCTCTTATTTTCCTTATGCTGTCTTTCTGGGTCATTAACTAGACTATACAAGCTCACTAAGCATTTGTTGAATAAAGAGGCATTTATTGGGACTTCCCTGGTGATCCATTGTTTGGAAATCTGCCTGCCAATGCAGGGGACATGAGTTTGATCCCTGGTCCAGGAAGATCCCTCATGCTGCAGAGCAGCTGTCTGTGCACTACAACTATTGATCCACGCCCTAGAGCCTGTAGGCTGCAACAAAAGAAGCTACCACAATGAGAAGTCTGTGCACTGGGCCCAGTACAGCCAGAAATTAAATAAATAAAAAAAATTTTAATTACCAAAAAAAGAGGCATTTATTGGTGATCATATTGTAATATTGAGCAGGTGTCATGAGTGCTACTGGGTCAAAACAAAAATTCCTCTCCAGAATCTGCCCCCTGGTCCTTTGATTTGCTTGATTTCAGGTTTGTACACTTCCTATCAAAAAGCTGTCCCCAAATCCCCTGTGGACATTATAGTGGCCGAGTTCCCTTAAATCTTTCCTGGAACAGTGTAGCTTATAAACATACAGGTAGTAAAATTAGCTAGGGCCTTTCTCTTTAGAAATGAAATAACTAAGAGATGACTCTGTTTTTATTTATTGTACCTTTTATATACTGAGCAAGGATGGGACCATGACAAAGACAATATTTAACATTCTGGTAGTTGTAACTTGATATCAGAGCAGAAGAGATGACTTTTGAAGAAAGGTCCTGGCAATAAAATTAATATGGTTCGTAATATTTTACTGATTTTTGGAACAATAACAATGGTCTTGGCAAAATATTCCTTTTTTTTTTTTTTTCTTTTCTCCTCTTGGCACAAACACAGTCTGGATAAATGCCTACATTTCAGCTACTATTATATAAATTTTATCTTGGTTTCTTCTATTTCCTTAGCTGCCATTTTGTAGTTGCAGAAACATTACTGAGCTATTTTAACATTCTTAGCAACCAAGAGTCATAGCCTTGCTTTTCTTTTATTGCATTTGGGAGTGGTGAAAGATTTTTTTATGATCTTATCATTCCTTATTTTCATATTTTGCTACAATGTAAAGAACTCTAATTTCAGTTTTTAAAAAATCCAGTTTTAGACATTGCTTTGTTAAATAAGGAAATTAAAGTTGTCAGATAGAATGCTGTGTACTGAAGAATAGAAGTGAATAGCCGTTTTTTTAGACATTGTATTATTTCAAATAAATACAAATATTAAAAGTTAGAAGTCAGGCTTTCTGACCATACTTCAAGGAGAGAAAAGGTAAAATTAGTACAGATTACTCGTCCTAATCTTTTAAGAGCTGTAATTATATGGATTACCACTTTATCAACATGAGTAGATAAAAATGAGAACCATATAGGGAGCATTTTCAAAAATATCCATGCCTAGCCAATCTTCATTTTCTGAATTAAAGAATCATGGATGTAGACACTTGGGACTTAATGGTTTTCAGTACTTCAGGATTGTCTTTGGAAAATGCTCTCTATCTCTCCAACATACACATGCAAGAAATTCCAGAGAAAATAAGAATAAAGAATTAACATGGGTCTATTGTGTTTACTGTATACCAGTTGCTTTATATGTGTTAAATCATTTTATCAGAATGAGATTGAGAATCCATGATTTGAAAAAACACATCAGAAGGGAGATGATTGTAATGAAATAGTATACTAATGAAGTTTGTTAACAGATGGTTTTGGATAAAAGTAGTATCAAATTTATGCATTTCCTTACGTACTGCAAACACACACACCCCTTTACACCCTTACATAATAATTGTACATCAAATAAAAGCTGAGCATTTCACTCATCCTGTAAGATATTGAGGGCACATATCACATTAATTGTTACAATGGAGATCTATTTATCAGCATCTCTTAGTAATTAAGATTTGTAACTTAAATCTCATTTATATGAGACTAAATTAACACCCATGTTTACAAAGGCATTTTCTGTTAATATGGAATTGATCAAGCAGTTTGTTAACTATGTAGTTCTCAGAAAACAGCTTATTTTGACACACACACTGTCTGGCTGAATGTGTCTCAGAAAATTACCTTTTTTTAAATCTGTATAATTTAGGGGGCCAAATATAAATTTACTCAAAACAACAACAACAACAAAAAGCCCTTATTTAATATATCAGCCCCTTCAGTTCAGTTCAGTTCAGTCACTCAGTCGTGTCCAACTCTTTGCAACCCCATGAACCACAGCACACCAGGCCTCCCTGTCCATCACCAACTCCCAGAGTCCAACCAAAGCCATGTCCATTGAGTTGGTGATGCCATCCAACCATCTCGTCCTCTGTCGTCCCCTTCTCCTCTTGCCCTCAATCTTTCCCAGCGTCAGGGTCTTTTCAAATGAGTCAGCTCTTCGCATCAGGTGGCCAAACTATTGGAGTTCACCCAGGACTGATCTCCTTTAGGATGGACTGGTTGGATCTCCTTGCAGTCCCTTAGTGGTTTTTTAAAAAAACATCTTTATTAAGATGCAACCCATATCATAAAATTTACCCATGTAAACTGTACAACTCAATGATTTTTAGTACATTCACAGAGTTGTGTCATGATCAACACAGTCTTTAGAACGTTTTTATTATCCTTGAAAGAAACCTTAAACCATGAGCAGCCAGTCTCTACTCCTCACTGAAACACTCCAGCCCTAGGAGACCACTCATCAACTTTTTCTCTAAATTTACCTGTTCTGAACATTTCAAATAAATGGAATCATACAATATGTGTTTCTGACTGATTCCCTTCACTTAGCCTGATGTTTGGGTTGGGAGTTTCATCTGTGTTTTAGTAGGCATCAGTGCTTCATTCCTTTTTATATGGATCAATAATATTTCATTGTATGGAAACACACACTTTGTGTATCCGTTCATCAGTTGATGAACATTTGGATTGTTTCAACTTTTTAGCTGTTATGAATGATGCCGCTGTGAACATTTGTGATTCCCAGGTGGCGCAGTGGTAAAGAATCCGCCTGCCAATTCTGCGGGCTCTATCCCTGGGTCGGGAAGATCCCCTGGAGGAGGAAATGACAGTCCACTCCAGTATTCTTGCTAAGAAAACTGTGCGGTCGCAGAGTCGGACACGACTGAGCGACTGAGCACACAGTCTGCTTTCCGTTTTCCTGTGTACAAGTTGCTATTTACACCTACTGGTGAAATTGCTGGGTCATATGGTGAGTGTTTTTAACAATTTGAAGAACTGCCAATTTGTTTTCTAAAGTGACTGCGCCATCTTACATTCCCACCACCAGTATTAGGGTTCTGATTTCTCTCCATCCTGGTCAACTCTTGTCTTTTTGACTATAGCCATCTTTGTAGCTGTGAAGTGATAACACTCATTGTGGTTTTGATTTGCATTATCCTAATGACTAATGGTATTGAGCATTTTTTCTTGTGCTTTTAGACATCTGATATCTTCTTTAGATAAACGTTTCTTCAAACCCTTTGCCTATTTTTAAATTGATGTCTTTTTATTCCTGATTTTTGTCAGTCAATATTTGATTTATTATTGATAAATATTCTTTGTATATTCTAGATTTTTTATCACATATGTAATTCGAAATTGGTTTCTCTCATTCCAGAGCTTACCTTTTCACATTCTTGGTGGTGTCAGTTGTCCCACAAAAGTTTTAGATTTTTATATAGTCCAATTTATTTTTTCTTTTGTTGCTTGTCCTTTTTTGTGTTATATCTAAAAAATCATCGCCTAATTCAAGATCATGGAGATTTACTCTTATGTTTTTGTTTTTGTTTTTTTTAGTGTTATAGTTTTAGCTCTGATATTTAGATCTGTAGTTCACTTTGAATTATTATTTTTGTATGGTATAAGATATAAGGGTCCAACTTTGTTCTTTTGCTATTGTCCCAGCACCATTTGTTGAAAAGACAACTCTTGCTCAATTGAATTGTCTTAATATCCTTGTATTGATAGAAATTCAATTGACCATAAATACACTAATTTATTTCTGGGTTCTGAACCCTGTTTCATTGATGTAAATGTCTTCCCTTGTACATCAAAACGCTATCTTAATTACAATAACTCTGTATTAAGTTTTTCAGTTGGAAAGTGTGAATCCTTCAGCTTTGTTCTCCTTTTTCAAGATGATTTGGCTATTCTGGGTTCCTTGGATTTCTACATGAATTTTAGTGTTACCTTGTCACTTTCTGCAAGTAGCTGAGATTTGTTCAAGGGATTGTTTAAGTCTGTAAATCAATTTGGGGAGGACTCCTTAGGTTTTGTATTCATAATACTAAACTTAAGTTCTGCCTGTTTTATCCTTTTTTAGAGATATTTTCTTCTAGTTTTCTGTAAGATTTTATACATACTCATCAAAGTATAATTCTTACAGTGTATTCATGTTAAACTAATCATGAAGAAATATGAAGTGATTATTTTTTGTATTGTTAAAAGCACAAAACTGTGTAAACTAAATACTGCTACAGCAAAAATCTCTACATACAGAGAAATTAAGTAGAGGAGTATCAGAGGAGGCATCAAATTATTTCACAGCTGTATAAATTAAGCAAAATTCTGTCACAGAATTTCCCTCAGTCCTTGGAAATTTTGTTTTGCTTTGTTGTTTCTTCTGATGAGATTCATTTTGTGTCTGTAAGTATTAGCAAAGGTTTTGGGGGAAAATTAGATATGAATAATGCCTTTATGGCCTGTAGGTAAGGATTACAAAAATATTTTAGAGTTTTGTAACACTTTAGGTTCCATTGGTCCCTAGAATAAGATGTGGGCAGCTCTTTGATAGTTTATGTAGTTTTGTTTACCAAGTGAATACTATAATCCAGTGGTTCTTGACATTGGCTGCTATGCATTAGAATTCCTAGAGAGCTTTTGAAAATCCAAATGTCCCATACAGCACATCAGACCAATTAAATCAGAATCTCAGTGGGTGCGGTGGGGTGTTGGGACTTGGACATCAGAATTTATCAAAATTGTCCAGGTGAATCCACTGTGCAGCCAGCATTAGCCATGGTGATAGACATTTGAAAGTCCCAATAAGATTTTGCTCAGGAAAATATAATTATCCTGAAATGGCATTTAAAGGCATACCATCTGAATTGTATGCCACTTTGTTACATCAGCCACTGTGAAAAGTGTTATGGAATTATTAGGATGTTATTATTTGGATTTGCCTTTGCCTGTGAACTAATGATAAAAGATTATCTAATAATCACCAGAATTCCAAAATTTGATGCTAAGAAGATTAATTATGTTCTACCATATAGATGGGCGCTTCCCTCCTAGCTCAGTCAGTAAAGAATCTGCCTGCAATGCAGGAGACATGGGTTTGATTCCTGGATTGGGAAGATCCCCTAGAGAAGGAAATGGCAACCCACTCCAGTATTCTTGCCTGGAGAATCCCATGGACAGAGGAACCTTGTGGGCTACAGTCCATGGGGTCGCAAGAGTCGGACATGACTGAGTGACTTTCAATTCACTACTGCCATAGAGATAGGGATTTGAGTTGAAATGTCCACTGCTAAAGGGTTAAGTTTGATAAACCACCAGTTTTTTGGAAAAATTACTGGGTTGAGAGTTTGGGAACCTGTGTTCTTGTGCTCACTCTGCCATGTAACTTTGAACCAGGGTATTTAGGTTATAGTTTATACAATGAGGTAACTGAGCTGGAGGTGAGTACCAAATTATTGAGTAAGTTGAATTGCCTGTTATGAGGAAGGCAAGAGTGTGGGATTGGACCAGAACATTGGAAAGCTCACAGAGGACAGACAGACATGCCAAATATGTAAGTGTAGCTATAGTGAAATGTTCAGGGAATTAAGGGAGCATAGTACTTCATCTGGTTCAGTATTGGGACAAATGTTTTCTGTTTAACAACCATTCACAAATCCTTTCTTTCTTGCTGGCAGAATCCATCTCTGAAATAGACTGAAAAGGCCAGATGTTGCTTTTCTAGCTACTCCTGCAGGGAGGCATGGCCCCAGTGCTGGTCAGTGAGACCAGCGGAGGAATCTGTCAGACAGTTTTCCTTAACAACAGTTAGCAGTTGAGAAAGTTCCCTTCCTTCCTGTCATGACTTTGCTCCACGAGGTTGTGATATGTAGTGTTACAAAGATCATCTTGAGACTAATGGCCTGTTATAGTCAAAGAGAAAATATAGCCTGATTTTTTTATGTCAACATTGAGCTACTGAACTAAACCTTCAGCCACCTCCCTGTGGAGTTATTAAATGAGATAGAAATACTTACTGTTTGAACCCTTGGTGCTTTGAGAGTGATCTGTAGATCACTGGTCACCTGGGAGGCTGGTTAGAAATACAGGTTCTTAGTGCTTGCGTCAGACCTGCTGCATGAGTCTGCACTCTAATAAGATTACTAGATGGATGACGTGCACGTTAAAGCTTGAGAAGCGCCAGTTTAAACCACTTTGAATTGGGTATTCTGTTACATGCAGTTGAAAGCTTCCTTACTAATATAAGTGAATTATAGTTTGCTTAAAAGACTTCTAATTCAGATGCAGGAGGTTGCAAGAAATTTCTTATTCTCACCAAAACAAGCAATATAAACTACATAATCACAGTTAAAAAAAAAAAAATACCAGAGAGCTTGAAGACACAAATCTTAGTCACTCCAGAAAGTGGTAAGTCTTCCATAAGAGAAGTGACCCTCTCTCTGCCTTCTTTCCTGACTGAAATATAGGGAAAAGGCAGAAAGCACCATAGAGAGGAATAAGGAGAATTTTTAAATTTCTAATGGCTGTGTATGGGCTAACATGATAGAGTGTAAACCAGTGAAGTTATAGTCTGTATAACTAAATGGCTTATAGTTATAAAGTTCGGTCCACTAGAACTTCCTGCCATGATGGAAGTGTTCAGGATCTGTGCTAACCAGTGTGGCAGCTACTAGCCAGATGTAGCTAGTGTGACTGAGAAGCAGAATTTTTATTTTAATTTAAGCCTAGTCACATGTGGCCAGTGGCTACCATGCTGGACAGTGCACTGCGTGAGATAGAGTGAGACTGCACTGCCCTTTAGGTCTTCGTCTAGTGTTAGGGATCCTACTGCAAGAACGAAGGCAGGGAAGCACAGCTGAGAGAAAACTCCCGAGGCATGATTTTAGCTCAGGAGATTGAGAGAAAGAGAGAGGAGAAATGAGAGAAATCCCCTTCAGCCCACCTCCACCTTCACAAAGTGTAGAGCAGACAACACGAGAGCAGGGCTGAAAGAAGCAGGCATCTCAGAGCTCTCAAAATCTCACCGGAGCTCTAATGCCAGGCCTTGCTGAAGATTAAGTCCTGATCTTTCCTCAAGCGAGGAAATGAATCAAACTAAAGTTGCAACAAAAAGCCCAAGTCCAGCTCAACTGTAAAGCATATAACTTCAGTCTTGACCTGAGGGGCATTCCCCTTTCTGGTGACAAATATCATTTCCTTTAGTCTCTGCTATACTTTTCTATAAAAATGCCCAATACAAAATCAAAGATCTTAAGACATGTGTGGCCCATAATCAAGGAGACAGTCAATAGAAGACCCAGAGGTGATCCAGATATTGGTGTTATGAGTCAGAAACTTTGTGACAGAAATACCAGATCTGGTGGACAAGGTGTACCACATGTATGAACAGATGAGGAATTTCAGCAGAAAAATGAAAACTGTTTTTATTTTTTAAATAAGAAATGGAAATACTAAAAAATAAGAAATATATCAGAAATTAAGATATTTTAGATGGGCTTAGCTGAAAATACCTGACAAGCTTTGGCCAGATTCCTGGGAGCAGTGTGCATTGTGGGAGGTTTCCTTATGAGTTGCACTGATTGCTGTTTACCTTGAATAAGAATAAACAACACTCACTGCCCTGATTATTAAGCCCACAAATATTTCTTTTGATAGAACACTGCATAGATTTATCAGCCACATGGCCTCATATTTTCCTGGTAATTTTCTGATAGAAAAGAAAATAATTGAACTTCTGTGAAGACACACCTGTGAAGGCCTTCCTAGATTCAGTTCAGTTCAGTTGCTCAGTTGTGTCCGACTCTTTGCGACCGCATGAATCGCAGCACACCAGGCCTCCCTGTCCATCACCAACTCCCAGAGTTCACTCAGACTCACCTCCATCGAGTCAGTGATGCCATCCAGCCATCTCATCCTCTGTCGTCCCCTTTTCCTCCTGCCCCCAATCCCTCCCAGCATCAGAGTCTTTTCCAATGAGTCAACTCTTCGCGTGAGGTGGCCAGAGTATTGGAGTTTCAGCTTTAGCATCATTCCTTCCAAAGAAATCCCAGGGCTGATCTCCTTCAGAATGGACTGGTTGGATCTCCTTGTAGTCCAAGGGACTCTGAAGAGTCTTCTCCAACACCACAGTTCAGAAGCATCAGTTCTTCGGTGCTCAGCCTTCTTCACAGTCCAACTCTCACATCCATACATGACTACTGGAAAAACCATAGCCTTGACTAGACGGACCTTTGTTGGCAAAGTAATGTCTATGCTTTTGAATATGCTATCTAGGTTGGTCATAACTTTTCTTCCAAGGAGTAAGCGTCTTTTAATTTCATGGCTGCAGTCACCATCTGCAGTGATTTTGGAGCCCCCCAAAATAAAGTCTGACATTGTTTCCACTGTTTCCCCACCTATTTCCCATGAAGTGATGGGACCAGATGCCATGATCTTCGTTTTCTGAATGTTGAGCTCTAAGCCAACTTTTTCACTCTCCTCTTTCACTTTCATAATTTTTACCTCTCTCAGGAAGTAAATGAGAGGCAGTCTTGGTAACTTGGTCCCACTGTGTGTAAGTATAACTTGTTTGGTCAGCTTGTGCTGCAGGGTTTTTTGTTTTTTTTTTTTTACTTTATTTACTTTACAGTTCTGTATTGGTTTTGCCATACATTGACATGAATCCACCACGGGTGTACATGTGTTCCCAAACATGAACCCCCCTCCCACCTCCCTCCCCATAACATCTCTCTGGGTCATCCCCATGTTCCAGCCCCAAGCATGCTGTATCCTGCGTCTGACATAGACTGGCCATTTGATTCTTACATGATATTATACATGTTTCAATGCCATTCTCCCAAATCATCTCACCCTCTCCCTCTCCCTCTGAGTCCAAAAGTCTGCTCTACACATCTGTGTCTCTTTTGCTGTCTTGCATACAGGGTCATCATTTCCATCTTTCTAAATTCCATATATATGTGTTAGTATACTGTGTTGGTGGGTTTTTTTAATGTTTTTTTTTTAATTTTTATTTTTACTTTATTTTACTTTACAATACTGTATTGGTTTTGCCATACATTGACATGAATCCAGCACAGGTGTATATGCGTTCCCAAACATGAACCCCCCTCCCACCTCCCTCCCCTTAACATCTCTCTGGGTCATCACCGTGCACCAGCCCCAAGCATGCTGTATCCTGCATCAGACATAGACTGGCGATTCGATTCTTACATGGTAGTATACATGTTACAATGCCATTCTCTCAAATCATCCCACCCTCTCCCTCAGAGTCCAAAAGTCCGTTATACACATCTGTGTCTTTTTTGCTGTCTTGCATACAAGGTCGTCATTGCCATCTTTCTAAATTCCATATATATGTGTTAGTATACTGTATTGGTGTTTTTCTTTCTGGCTTACTTCACTCTGTATAATCGGCTCCAGTTTCATCCATCTCATCAGAACTGATTCAAATGTATTCTTTTTAACGGCTGAGTAATACTCCATTGTGTATATGTACCACCGCTTTCTTAGCCATTCATCTGCTGATGGACATCTAGGTTGTTTCCATGTCCTGGCTATTATAAACAGTGCTGTGATGAACATTGGGGTACATGTGTCTCTTTCCATTCTGGTTTCCTCGGTGTGTATGCCCAGCAGTGGGATTGCTGGGTCATAAGGTAGTTCTATTTGCAATTTTTTAAGGAATCTCCACACTGTTCTCCATAGTGGCTGTACTAGTTTGCATTCCCACCAACAGTGTAGGAGGGTTCCCTTTTCTCCACACCCTCTCCAGCATTTATTGCTTGCAGATTTTTGGATCGCAGACATTCTGACTGGTGTGAAGTGGTACCTCATTGTAGTTTTGATTTGCATTTCTCTAATAATGAGTGATGTTGAGCATCTTTTCATGTGTTTGTTAGCCATCCACATGTCTTCTTTGGAGAAATGTCTGTTTGGTTCTTTGGCCCATTTTTTGATTGGGTCGTTTATTTTTCTGGAATTGAGCTGCATAAGTTGCTTGTATATTTTTGAGATTAGTTGTTTGTCAGTTGCTTCATTTGCTATTATTTTCTCCCATTCAGAAGGCTGTCTTTTCACCTTGCTTATATTTTCCTTTGTTGTGCAGAAGCTTTTAATTTTAATTAGATCCCATTTGTTTATTTTTGCTTTTATTTCCAGAATTCTGGGAGGTGGATCATAGAGGATACTGCTGTGGTTTATGTTGGAGGGTGTCTTGCCTATGTTCTCCTCTAAGAGTTTTATAGTTTCTAGTCTTACATTTAGATCTTTAATCCATTTTGAGTTTATTTTTGTGTGCGGTGTTAGAAAGTGATCTAGTTTCATTCTTTCACAAGTGGTTGACCAGTTTTCCCAGCACCACTTGTTAAAAGAGATTGTCTGCTCCATTGTATATTCTTGCCTCCTTTGTCAAAGATAAGGTGTCCATATGTGTGTGGATTTATCTCTGGGCTTTCTGTTTTGTTCCATTGATCTATATTTTTGTCTTTGTGCCAGTACCATACTGTCTTGATGACTGTGGCTTCGCAGTAGAGCCTGAAGTCAGGCAAGTTGATTCCTCCTGTTCCATTCTTTTTTCTCAAGATTGCTTTGGGTATTCGAGGTTTTTTGTATTTCCATACAAATCTTGAAATTATTTGTTCTAGTTCTGTGAAAAATATGGCTGGTAGCTTGATAGGGATTGCATTGAATTTGTAAATTGCTTTGGGTAGTATACTCATTTTCACTATATTGATTCTTCTGATCCATGAACATGGTATATTTCTCCATCTGTTAGTGTCCTCTTTGATTTCTTTCATCAGTGTTTTATAGTTTTCTATATGTAGGTCTTTAGTTTCTTTAGGTAGATATATTCCGAAGTATTTTATTCTTTTCGTTGCAATGGTGAATGGAATTGTTTCCTTAATTTCTTTTTCTACTTTCTCATTATTAGTGTATAGGAATGCAAGGGATTTCTGTGTGTTGATTTTATATTCTGCAACTTTACTATATTCATTAATTAGCTCTAGTAATTTTCTGGTAGAGTCTTTAGGGTTTTCTATGTAGAGGATCATGTCATCTGCAAACAGTGAGAGTTTTACTTCTTCTTTTCCAATTTGGATTCCTTTTATTTCTTTTTCTGCTCTGATTGCTGTGGCCAAAACTTCCAAAACTATGTTGAATAGTAATGGTGAAAGTGGGCACCCTTGTCTTGTTCCTGACTTTAGGGGAAATGCTTTCAATTTTTCACCATTGAGGATAATGTTTGCTGTGGGTTTGTCATATATAGCTTTTATTATGTTGAGGTATGTTCCTTCTATTCCTGCTTTCTGGAGAGTTTTTATCATAAGTGGATGTTGAATTTTGTCAAAGGCCTTCTCTGCATCTATTGAGATAATTATATGGCTTTTTTTTTCAATTTGTTAATGTGGTGGATTACATTGATTGATTTGCGGATGTTGAAGAATCCTTGCGTCCCTGGGATAAATCCTACTTGGTCATGGTGTATGATCTTCTTAATGTGTTGTTGGATTCTGATTGCTAGAATTTTGTTGAGGATTTTGCATCTATGTTCATCAGTGATATTGGCCTGTAGTTTTCTTTTTTTGTAGCATCTTTGTCAGGTTTTGGTATTAGGGTGATGGTGGCCTCATAGAATGAGTTTGGAAGTTTACCTTCTCTGCAATTTTCTGGAAGAATTCGAGTAGGATAGGTGTTAGCTCTTCTCGAAATTTTTGGTAGAATTCAGCTGTGAAGCCGTCTGGACCTGGGCTTTTGTTTGCTGGAAGATTTCTGATTACAGTTTCAATTTCCGTGCTTGTGATGGGTCTGTTAAGATTTTCTATTTCTTCCTGGTTCAGTTTTGGAAAGCTGTACTTTTCTAAGAATTTGTCCATTTCTTCCACGTTGTCTATTTTATTGGCATATAATTGCTGATAGTAGTCTCTTATGATCCTTTGTATTTCTGTGTTGTCTGTTGTGATCTCTCCATTTTCATTTCTAATTTTATTGATTTGATTTTTCTCTCTTTGCTTCTTGATGAGTCTGGCTAATGGTTTGTCAATTTTATTTATCCTTTCAAAGAACCAGCATTTGGCTTTGTTGATTTTTGCTATGGTCTCTTGTGCTGCAGTTTTATCATTATCATTTTCCCTTCCTTCACATTTTCATTTTTTCATTGAACATATGGTAATAAAATATTAAATTTTCAAATACCAAGAACTATGGGTTTCTAGAAAAACTATTTTCTTAAGTAACCTTGTTACTGTCCATCAAGGCTTAGAAGAACAGTGCCAGAAGGTTTCAGATGACCACTCAGTACATACAGAAATCTCTTTTCAATTAGAACTTAAATTTTTGGAAGTTTTAAAAAATGTATTTATTTATTTTTGGCTGCATTGGATCTTCTTTGCTGTGCAAGGGCTTTCTCTAGTTGGGGCAAGTGGGGCGACTCTTCCTTGTGAGAAGCACAGGCTTCTCACTGCGGTGGCTTCTCTTGTTGCAGAGCCCAGGCTCTGGGGCTCAAGGGCTTCAGTAGTTTGGTATACAGGCTTAGCTGCTCTCTGCCACGTGGCATCTTCCTCAACACTGAACACGTGTTCCCTGCATTGGTAGGCAGGTTCTTAACCACTGCACCACCAGGGAAGTCCAAATTTTTAGAAGTTGAATTGCCTCTGCCATCCCTCAAGGGACTCTACCAGTTCTTGGCTTAAGAGTAAGCAAGTGAGTTGTTTTATTTCCTTAATCTGTTCATAGATTTTTTATGATTTTGTTTTTTTTTTTAATATTTGTACAATGGCTCATTATTACTCCAAAAAGCATCTTCCCTGGTGGCTCAGAGGTTAAAGTGTCTGCCTCCAATGCAGGAGACCTGGGT
This sequence comes from Ovis aries, assembly GCF_016772045.2. Classification (NCBI taxonomy): domain Eukaryota; kingdom Metazoa; phylum Chordata; class Mammalia; order Artiodactyla; family Bovidae; genus Ovis; species Ovis aries. Next base: position 56,628,102 of record NC_056060.1, on the reverse strand, counting down.
TCGATCCCTGGGTTGGGAAGATCCCCTGGAGAAGGAAATGGCAACCCACTCCAGTATTCTTGCCTGGAGAATCCCATGGGTGGAGAAGCCTGTTAGGCTACAGTCCACATGGTCGCAAAGAGTCGGACATGACTGAGCAACTTCACTTACTCCAAAAAGCCTATTTTACTTTCACAAATGGGAAAATTTCTCAGTTCTTTTTTTTTTTTTTTTTTGGTTCTGACTCTTATGGCCAGAATATTGCATTGGAAACTTATAAATACATGCTGAAGATGAAACAATTATTATAGATGATAATTTTTTTTGCTTTCCTTATTTATTTTTTAAGTTCTTAATTATATTTATTTTGGGGGGTATCACTGATTAAAAATGCTGTGATAGCTTCAGGTGAACAACAAAGGGACTCAGCCATACATATATATGTTGTAGATGTTAATCTTGATTTTTTATTTCAGCTTCAGTTGTACATACTTCTAATAATTTCTGTTAGAACAAAATGGTAATGAGTTACTAGCAGTAATAGTGAAATTAACAAACTGCTTTATTTTACAGGGAAAATATTTATCCCCAAACAGAAACCTGTACAGACTTTTACAGAAGAAAAAGTATCTCTTGATCCAGAACTAGAAGAAGCTTTGACAAGTGCTTCTGATACAGAATTGTGTGACCTCGCAGGTATCTCCTAAAATAAACTAATTTGTGAGTGAGAATAGAGGGGTAAATGCCAACACACAGCTGTATTCACTACACAAATGCTGTCTTTGCCTAGCAAAGTGCTCCTGAATATGTAACCATATATTTGGCTTTGTTTTTAACATTATAAATCTGACATAAAGGATTTTGTTTTTTTTTAATTCTCTTAGTGATCAAATTTTAATGTTAATGGAATTTATTGATTATTGGATGTCTTTTTTCTCCCTTCTTGCCATCTTTGAAAGTCTTTGTAAAAGACTTTCATCAGCCAGTGCTCAGCTAAAAGCCATCTCCAAGGTCAACTGCTATCCCATTTTATCAGAAGACCCAGAAATGGGTAACTTGAAATTAGATAAAATAGTCATTCCTGAGCTGTCATCCCACTTTCCTAACTTTTCTGCAGTGAGATGGAACTCCAAACCTCCCTGTGATTTTTCACTACCCATTTCTTATCTGGACCAGTGTCTGCCCCCAGCTACTTCAACCAACACCCATTTTCCTAGACAGAAATATATGATGCCTGGGAAGATCTTAGTACCAAATAACCCCAAGAATTAACAAGAGGACAGTCAGGGTATGGTACCACAACTGGAGCAGGTATCTTATTCCCTGGGGGGCTGAGGACTAATGAATTTGTAAACAGTACACTCATCAGAATGGAATGGGCCAGTACAGTAGTAGCTTCTGCCTCATTTGTGCAAAAGGGCAGCAAAACAAAACCACATTTATTTCTAGTCCTAAGGGATGTGATTTTAATCTTAAATGTGAGAATTCAACTGTACTTTTTAGTACGCTGCTCTCAGCTGAAGTACAAATGTAAATTAATATTAACAGTCAAGGTTAAGTTGAAAAATCTGTTTTTTATCTCATTCTGTTTGGAGAAACATTGTGAGAAGGGTGGATGGATAGCAGTAGATCATTTCCATTTTCTCTCTTGGCCACCAGATGGAGCTAAGCACAGGTTTACATTTAGGGTCAAGCTGGCTCCAGCTGCGTATAAATTCAGAAGTGGGGAGAAAGTACAAGGGTATTGATAAGAAAGAGATTGTAGGGGATTTTTTTTAATCATGTTGTCTCCTTTTTGGGGCTACAAAATGTGTGTTTAATTGAATATGAAAATGTCTAGAGAACATTAAAATCATTGATAGAAATTTGGGGGTATAAAATAACATTCTTTTTCTATATTTATAGCTATTCTTGGGATGCACAATTTGATAACAAATACACAGTTCTGCAACATAGTGGGAAGTAGTAATGGTGTCGACCAAGAACACTTTTCAAGTAAGAACTTACAAAGCTTTGTGAATTTTAATCTTTTGTTAATTATGTTTTGTTTGCTCCATGTAATAACTTCAGTATTTGCATGCCAAATGTTACGTATGTGTGCTGGAATCCTGAGATTCCAGTTATATGGTATTGACATTAGAAAGTCATTGAAAATAGAATATTAAATATTGTATGCTTAATGTGTCAGCAGACATAATAGGAACCACTCTCACCTTACTAAATAATGCTAATGGTAGATGCTACAGAAACCAGTCTAACTTGGCTTTAATTGACATTTTGTTTTCAGTGTTCCTAATTTTCAGGAAATCTACAGCAGTGCTGACAAAGAAACTATATTATAAAATCAGATTCAGGAGAAAGCAAAGAATTCTTCAGACCCTAAACCTTTTTGTCTGACGCAGTGTTAGACAGACTAAAGCAAAGCTTTTTAAAAATTTTATGTGTAAGACATTTTAAAACTGCCAGATTGTGTAGTAAATTCAAACATGACTTAAGTGCAAGTGTCTCTATTCACAGCCATCCTGGCTTCTACTTCCTGCACCACCACCCACCCTCAGCCATGACTATTAACGATTTGGAATGTATCCTTCCTGACTTCATGTTATGCTTATATAAACTTATATATGTACACATGTTATAAATAATCTTTTTTTACAAAAATGGGATCATACAAGAGGTATTTTTTGTTACTTGAGTTTTCAGTAATAGTACTGCTGGCTATTTTTTTTTTGAATGCTTACCATGGGCCATGTTCTTCTGTGCACAGCTCTTGAATGTAAATTGTTCTCAATTCTCACAACAGTTCTGTGAAATAAGTATTATCATCTCTAATTTGCCTATGAAGGAGCTGAAGTTTTATTTATTTATTTATTTTTTTTCACATGATAGTATACATGTTAAATGATGAAACTAGCTTTAATAACCCAAGAACTCGGTGGTGAGGATTTTAATCTATGCTATATAATATATTGCTTAGCAACATATCACATTTCCTAGTGAGTGCATATAGATTTACCTCATTCAAACATCTTTATAACATTCCATTTTATGAATGTTCTATAATTGGCAATTCTCCTGGGTTTTTTGGGGTTTTTTTTTTTGCTCTTTATTGTGGAAATGTTCAAGCATACATAATAAAAGAGGGAATAACATATCCATTATCCTGCTTCAACTGTTTTTCACATCTTGCCAGCTCTGTTTCGTCCACTGACTGCCTCCTTCCCATCCGTTCTACTTTGTTCCCTGAAATATTTTAAAGCAAATCCTGTTTGTTTATATTACTTCACCCATTTCCATATGTGTCTCTCACAAAGGCTCTTCTTGTAACATAACCACAATGCCATTATCAAACTTAAAGATTTTGAGTAATTCTTTCATGTCATCCAATAACCAGTCCATGTTCAGATTTTCTGTATTCTCTCAAAAATATCATTACACAGCTGGTTTATTCAAATCAGGATCCAGAAGGGTCACACATTGCATTTGGTTGTCATTTTTTTTCAGTTCTTCTTAATTTTTTAACAGTTGTTAAGATTTTGTCATATTAGAACTTTATCTTGAACATTGCTAAAAGTAAATGGGATCACCATTTGTGTCAGCTTGTATCAGCAATTATATTTTTGTGATAAAGATATCTTGTAATACACCAGGAAGTAAGAGGCAGTGAAAATACTCATTTTTGAAGGCTGATACATTGCAAACAAATTAAATGTTGAATTATGTTTGGTACTTATATTCAGTAAAATTTTATTTCAGTGCTTTGTATGTCAGCACATAAATGATCTTTTAGAAATTTGGGGGGAAAAACTTATAAATTAGTTCTACTGAATGTGTGTGTGTGTTTGTGCTGTGTGTTTCCAAGTTAATATATGCTCTCATTCTAATAGTGTCAATCAGTGAAACGCTTGCTCTTTCCATTTGTTACTGCAGATGTGGTAAAAGGGGAAAAGATTCTTCCAGTATTCGATGAGCCCCCAAATCCAACCAATGTTGAAGAAAGTTTAAAGAGGATTAAAGAAAATGATGCTTGTCTTGTTGAAGTTAATTTGAATAATATAAAGGTAGGTGTGATAAGCAGGCAGAAAACTGTTTGGAGTTGCTTTGACTCAGTTGGATCTAGGCTGAGAGCTGGGTAGTTTTGATATAGGCTGATCCCTTCTACTTAATGGTGAAGTTTTTACTTCTTAGTAGTATGCTAACAGAGATTTCTTCGATTTTAGAAGTTAAGATATAACAGTATTTTCTGATTTACTTTTTAAAGGCTATCATATATTAATAGAAATATAAACTCTGCAGATGTCTATATGTCTTGGGCTTCCGAAGTACTACCCTCTTATAATAGCGTTTTAGTCTTTCAGTTTTTGTCTTTTTAATCAGGTCCCTTGAAATATAATGTAGATGTTGTGAAATTCTCCCTGTCTAGTGTGCACTTCTGTGAGTTAAAGCAAATGCATACAGTTGCGCCACCACCGTCAGATGTAGAACATGTCACACCCCTTTGTCATCATTCCTGCCACCAGCTCCAGCCCCTGACAACCATGGATCTGTTTTCTTTCCATTATCGTTTTGCTTTCTGCAGAATTTCATATAAACGGAGTCATATAGTGTGTAGCCATTGAGTATGGTTTCTTCGCTTAGCATAATGCTGTGAGAGTCATCCGTGCTGTTGCATGTCTCAGTGGTTTGCTGTTTTGTTGCTGAGCAGTATTTCTTTGGATGTGCCGCGGTTTGTGTGTCCATTCACCAGCTGATAGACTTAAGAGACTTAAGAGTTGCTTCCAGTTTGGGATAATTGTAAATAAAGCCACTATACACATTCACATACAAGTTTTTGTGTGAATATGTGTTTTCATTTCTCTTGATTACACACCCAGAAGTGGGCTTTATAGGATCTTACTGGAATTTTTAAAATGCAACTCTTCTGTGAAGTAAAGAAAGAAGAAATGAGTTAGGAGAGCATAGGGATAATTAATTACCAAAGAGTAAACTCAGATGATCTCTTAGGTATTATTAGCCATTGCATAATAGCCTTGTTACAGATTCCTCATTTTAAATGTTAATTTATCTGAATTGAAGGCAGAGAGAACATCTGGAAATTACAGGACCCTAGGGAATTAGACCCCTGTGCTCTTTCTGTGGGTGTTCCTTCCTGTGAGTGGAGGCAGGAAAGCCCTGGAAAAAGCTAATGTGCCTAGTTGATCACTAATCTTTTTTTTTTTTTTTTAATTTAGTTCTCATGTATCTTGGTCTCTAAATCAATAGTAATGATCTGAAAATAACCAGGCTACAGGAAGTTGAAGTCTTGATACTAAGAGGAAAAACAGATGTCTCCTAAAACTATCTCTTCCTCATTTCAGGTTAATCTCTCTTAACACATTACAGCTTGTGACTGAGAACAGTATGTCATCTGCCTCAGAAATCACTATACGTAGATTCCCACATCTTTCTCTTTGTAGAAAAATGGAACCATTTTAAATACTCATAATACAAATAATTAAAAAGAGAATAGTGAGAATTTTCTTTAACCTCGTGCTAGAAAAGCAGTGATGTATGCTTTGCTCTATGCCAACAGTTTGTGCAGATATACCGTACTAGAAAAGTCAAAGAGATGAGGTGGCTGAGTTGTTAGTTTTCATTTGTAGGCCAGCGGTTATATGTTACATAACTTCTGAGTACATTTTAAGCAAAAGAGAAAGTAGAGATGTCTTTGATTGTTGGACTGAATTTACTGAAAACTAAAATGTAATAATGTTTCACATTTTCGTCTTTCAAGAATATCCCAATTCCAACCCTAAAAGATTTTGCGAAGGCTTTGGAAACCAACACACATGTGAAATATTTCAGTCTTGCAGCCACCCGAAGCAATGACCCTGTTGCTATTGTAAGTAGGCTGTGACTAATAATATTGAAATTATGACTGTGCAATACCAGGATATGTTACAAAGGTGATTAAACTGGTTTTATAAAAAGATGTATTTAACTGTACTGCAATAAAAAATAAATAATTTTAGTGTAGTTTAAAAAATTCTGTGTTCTAAGAGCAGTCAATAAAAGCAAGTATCAGTTTAAAAAAATTTTGTTACTCTTTTCAATTTCTGATTACTCACTGTTAGGCAATGCGTTATTTACTCTCCTTTTATATTTATTTTTTCCATGTATTTCCCTTCTTTGAAAATTTTAAAACATGAATGGAGTCATGCAGTGTAAGCTGTTCTGCAACTAAATTTTTTACTTTAATATATCTTAGAGGTCTTTTCATATCAGCATATGAAGTTCTACATCATTCTTTTAAACCTGTAGAGGGTTCCATTTATGGATCTACAGTGTTGGGTTTTTATCGATGCTTTTTATGTGTCTGTTGAAGTGATCATGTTGTTTTTCTCCTTTATTCAATTAATATATATTACATTGCTTAATTTTTGTATGTTTAATCAGTTTTGCATTTCTGGGGGAAGTCCCACTTGACAATGATATAAACCCTTTTCTTCTTGACTTTGAGGGTATCAGTCCATTTCATTCTCCTCCTACCTGCTTGGACATTCTTCCTCTGGTCCCTAAACTGTTTCCTTCTCATCTCCCCAGTATCTGAACCTCTAAACGGCTGAGAGCTTGGCCCTAGTCCCTGTTCTTTTCTTCATCTACGCTCACTTTCTGGGTGATCTCATTCTGTTTCATTGCTATATATTATCCATGTATGCCAGTGACTCCCAACATTATCTCCAGTTCATACCTCTCCCCTGAACTCCAAACCCATGTTCAGCTTCTCCTTAACAGCTTTACTTGGATGTCTAACAGACGTCTCAGACCGAAATCCCAAACCAGACTCCTGACTTCCATCCCATACCTGCCTCTCTCACACTCTTCCCTATCTCACTAAATGGAAATGCCATTCTTTCATTTGCTCAAGTCAGGATAATAATAATGGAGTGACTTCCCTTTCTCACAACCTTAAATGTATATCCCACTCTGTCTTCAAATATTTCCTTTATATCCAGCCACTTCTCACCATCTTCACCACCACCACCCTGGTCCAAGCCACTGTCTTCTCTAATCTGGATTATGGCAGTGGCCTCCTAACTTAACTGCATGCTTCCACCTTACTGTCCCAGAGCCAGCTCTTTATACAGCATCACAAGTGACCCTTAAAACTTAAATGATTTCATTCCTATACTCAGAAGCCTCCAGCAGATCCCTGTCTCACTAAGTAAAAATCAGATTCTTTCAGTGGCCTAGTAAGGCCTTAGCTGAGGAGACTCACCTCCTTTCTTGCTGTTTTTTTCATTTTATTCCAGCTGTACAGCCTCCTTGCTCCTGTTTCCCTAAAGATGCTCCGCATAGTTTCACTTCATCACCTAAATTATTTGAGTCCTTGCTCAGATGTCCCCCTCCAGGGGCAGCCTTTCCTGAGCCCTGTATATAAGATAGCAAGCCAGCTCTTCCCCCAACACTCCCCATCTACCCTGCTTTGCCTTTTTTTCCTCCTCTATAGCCCTTTTTACCATTTGACATTATGTTTTGCCTTCTTATTTATTATCTGGGCCCCCCACTAAAATGTAAGTTCCATGAGGTAGAGACTTGTGTGTTTTACTTCAGAATCTATAGAGCAGTGCCTATCAAAAATAGGCTATTGGTAACATTTTAATAAATGTGGGTATGGATAGATGGATAAGGAATTTACCTCAGGTCACATGGCCAGTTGTTGCTAATAGGAAGTTCAGGAGTATAGATACCTGCCCCAAGTTCTTTATAGTGTGGCTGCCCCTGTTGCCTTTAACGACTTTAAGTTTGATCTTACCCCATGTTCTCTGGAGTTTGGCCTTTCTTTTGACCCCTCTGCAGGGCTATATTAATAATCTCACATTCATATTCTTCTGTTACCCATCTCCCCAGCCCTTCTCTTTCCTCTCTGCTCACTTAACAGGCTTTGTTAATTACTCAGTATAGTGTTTATTAAGCACTGGGTCAAATGCCTAGGACTGCCACATCCTGTGAGAAATTGTAATGCAAGCAGATAGAAGACAGTGTTCTCTGAGGTGGTGAATATTTAGTTAGGCCCTTCTTTTCCATAGTTCTTGTGCTCTAGCAGTTCCAGTTGTTTGTGTCCTTTCAGTTCTTGCTTTGAAAATTAGTTCATAATTTCGCCTCATTTGGGCTTCACTATAACCTAGCTGCAGCAGGACCCAAGTAAGAAAACTTGTTCCAGAGACATTGATAAAGTTATTCCTACACAGAGACTGAGAGAAAGTCTGAGAAACATGGGAGAAAGAAGCAAGAAGCAGAAGCATGAATAAATAGCAGTAGAGAGTGTTACCAATAGAGAATTACACATGACAACAAATTTAAAGTTTGGGACCAAGTGCATGTGAAAAGTAGATACATATGAGATCTGTGAGGTGGCCTGTCAAGCTTAAACAATCTAATAAGAAACATTAAGGCAGCTGTATTGATTTATGTATTTCTTCAGGCTTGTTCTGTATTTATTTACCAGGTGCTATCAAACTAATCTCCAATTATTTTCTGTAATTTCCAGGCTTTTGCAGATATGCTAAGAGTGAACAAAAATTTGAAGAGCTTAAATATGGAATCCAACTTTATTACAGGAGTTGGGATTCTAGCACTGATTGATGCTTTGAAAGAGAATGAAACCCTGATGGAGCTGAAAGTTGACAACCAGGTCAGTGGTCTACAGCAGCAGCTTTGAAGAAGCTGCAGCCCACACTCCCTGCAGAGCTTGGGGACTCAGGAGGCAGGCAAAAGGAAGGCTTTCCAGGGAGCCCTTGGGAAGGCAAAGGCCTGAAAAGGGATGAGAACTTTTGGGGCATCCAGAATCTTAATGTATAGGAAGGTATACAAGCAGCTCTCTCTGGTTGGTCTGTAGAGGATTGAGATCACTAGTGGTTTTGAACTAGAAGGATTCTTAAAGGTGACAGTCTGGCCTCAAAGTTTTCAGTTCTTAGGTAGCAGTAGCCACATAATAACCTTTTTGTGGCTATAACATGTCAGTCCCAGACACGAGGTGAACAGAATAGTTCATGAAAAACAGAAAACTCCAGTATCCAGGGTACCCTGAGGGCACAGCTTCTGTCCAGCCACATTGGGTGCTGACCCCCTAAGATATTGCTGGATCACCCAGAGCCAGATGCACTTTTCTTTAGAGAAGTAGAGAAACACATGTTAGAAATGTTTCCATCCAGAGTGTAGTTAACTAAAAATAAAACAACATATACATTTGACTGAAATACTTCAGTTTATTTGAAAAGTGACTTGTTATTTTTTTTAAATATGTGGTAGATGACTTCCTCAATTCTTCAACATAAATAAATTTTGTAGATTATGAAGATAGAATTATATCTTCAAATTTAACCAGAATACTTTTTAATCAGTTTCCAATCTTTTATTGAAATTTAATTCACATACCATATAATTTATAGAGTTGTATAACCATTACCACTGCCTAACTCCAGAACACTTCCATCACCCCAGAGAGAGATTCAAACCCACTAGCAGTCAATTCCTATTCACCTCTCCCACCAGCCTCTGGCAGCCACTGATCTACTTTCTGTCTCTATGCATTTGCCTGTTTTGGACAGTTCATATAAGTGGAGTTATGTAATACGCAGTCTGTTGTGTCTGCTTTCTTTCACTTAGCAAAATGTTCTGGAGGTTTATTCATGTGGTAGTATGTTATCAGTATCTATTCTTTTTTTATGGTGGAAGAATCTATTATATTTGGATACTTTCCACTTTTTGGATTGTAGAAATATGTTGCTATGAGCATTCAGGTGCAAATTCTTATGAATATGTTTTCATTTCTCATGGGTATATACCTAGGAGTGTAATTGCTAGGTTACATGGTAACCCTGCACTTCACTTTTTGAGGAATAGCCAAATTGTTTTTCATAATAGCTGCACCATTTTACATTCCTGCCAGCCTGTCTGAGGCTCCTAATTTTTCCATATATCTTGCCAATACTTATTATTGTCCATCTTTTTGTTTATAATCATCCTAGTGATTATGAAGTGGTATCTCATTGTAATAATCCACATTTTTTTGATGTCTATATGATCATACACTAAACTTTTTTTTTTCTCTTATATGTTGTAAGAATTGGGAAAATATTTTTAAAGAATCAGCATGTACATGAATGTCTTAGACTTGACTTATATTTTGAACTGGCTTATTAATACTATTCTTTATTTCTAATTATTCCAGAGGCAGCAGCTGGGGACAGCTGTAGAATTGGAAATGGCCAACATGCTTGAGGAAAATACCAATATCCTTAAATTTGGATATCAGTTTACTCAGCAAGGACCCCGAACCAGGGCAGCTAATGCAATAACAAAAAACAATGACTTAGGTAAGACATACTTAGTATGAAATCAAAATTCTGAACAGTAATATTAAGCTAATGTATTAGAGGAACTTTGTTTTTAGTAAGTTTTTACACAGGATTTGAAGTTCTTTTAATATTGACTGAATGAGGGTTCGGTTTAAATGAAGTTGTAGTGATTATTTAGGTTAGTGGATGAGAACCTACTTCGTAGCTTTTAGTGAAATATGAAATCGTTTTCTACAACAGATACTTTGTTTCAGTTATAAATTGCCTCTAGGAGCTATTAAAACGAAGATTTCAACATTATAGGAAAATTTTGCCCTTTTGATCAAACCAGAAAGTTTCACCCTTTTAGAAATTCAGTTTCACACGGTGATATATAAAATAGTTGCAGTTTTTGAATTTTAAGTTTGGTGTTTCTTACTGAAGGGGCTTCCGTGGTAGTTCAGACCATAAAGAATTTGCCTGCAAAGTGGGAGACCCAGATTCGATCCCTGGGTTGGGAAGATCCCCTGGAGAAGGGAATGGCTACCCACTCCAGTGTTCTTGCCTGGAGAATCCCATGGACAGAGGAGCCTGGAAGGCTACAGCCCATGGAGTTGCAAAGAATGAGACATGACTAAGTGACTAACACTTCTCATTGAAATATTTTTTAAATGCATGCAGAGAATTAAAATACTTCTTTTTAAAAAATTTATTTATTTCAATTGGAGGCTAATTACTTAACAGTATTGTAGTGTTTTTTGCCATACATTCACATGAATCAGCCATGGGTGTACAGGTGTCCCCCATCCTGAACCCCTCTTCCACCTCCCTCCACATCCCATCCCTCAGGGTTGTCCCAGTGTACCAGCCCCGAGCGCCCCGTCTCATGCATCGAACCTGACTGGCAATCTATTTAAAGGGAGTCACATTCCACTGTGATGCAGTTCTTTTAGGCCTCAGCCATATTTGCGTTTGCATTTTTAAAGATTTCTGGAGCAGAAAAACCTTTAATCCAGATCACTGTGAAAAATATTAGTTCAGACTTTCTGTTCTTTGATGACTGTAGTTTCTCATAGCAGATTTTAGCCTCTTTTCTTTTTTTAAGGGAAATTTGGTGTGTGTTGTTTATTTTAGATGTAGTTTGGAAAGTATGCTGATTATTTAGTATTTCTTCGTTAGTTACCTTCTGTTTTTTACACTTCAGGAATTTAAATTTTGCCTTGTTTTACAGCAGTGTTTCTCAAGTCTAACTGAACTTCACAGTTAGAAAACCTTAAGAACATATACCTTATTGGCTCTAAAACGTTAGTTTTTTACTTACTAGGTTATACTTCATTCTAATAATCTATTTTATTTTCTAAGACTTTAAACTTTTGAAGGTCAGGGGCCATGTGTATCTTTTGAATCCACAGCTTTCTTTAAAACCACGTCTGACAATAGTAGGTACTTAATAAAGATTTATTAAGTAAAAAACCAATGTAGTAGAATTTGAATCCTTCTCAAAGTGGAATTTTCTCGTAACTAAGCAGCTTTCCTGGGACACTTTCCCAGAATGGGAGATAGCAGAGAGGACAAACGGAGAGAGAGTGTCTCTATTTGTTCTCTCCTCTGAAACCACCTTAGCTTTCCTGGGATCCCACCAGTATCCTTGTAGCCCTAGCCATCTGTCACCTATGTCCCTCCTAGGGAAGGTACCAGCAGCCGTCTGGCAGGAGCAGCGCAGCGAGGGCCTGTATGTATACAACCCTGCACATGGAAGGGGTGCCAGCCTCTCAAGGCTCAGCAGTTGTGCCCTTCTGCATGCATGTTGTGGCAGGTGCTTTGTCCAGATCTCTGTCAGAAAGGAAGGCCTGATATCAGAGCAAGACTTTTGGCAGATGGAAGATGCAGGGAACAGATGAAAACAATTTCCTGGGCTGCCTTCTGTCAACACTGAGAAGTTAAGGAGTTGTGCATAGGCGTGTGTAAGAGGATGAAGAGGCCATGTGGTTGGACACAAAGCTGAGGGCAAATGGCTTTGTGCTGGTAGCTCTCTAGACAAACCACCTGCCCTCCCCACGCTGTTTCATTCTGGTCCAAACCAGAGCTTCAGACACGGGTCTCAGGCATGAAATGAGAATAAGGACATTCCTGGAGTGAGCAATTGCATGGATAGAAGCTCAGATTTGGGACTAAGCAAGTTATTTATATGCTGAAGACAGCCTGCAGATTTTGAGAATTGACTCTCATAACAGGATGCAGAATCCAGAATAAACTTTGCATAAGTACTTGCTATTTGAAGCTAACAGAATGAAAATAAAATGCTGCCAGCGGATTAAGAGGGAATACTGATACGAGGCACTAAAGTTACATGGTCAGGAACTTAGATTTGTTTGGAATTTATGTGGAGGTATTTGAGAGCCATTTTAGGCCACTCACTGAGTGCATGATTAAAACGATGCTTCAAAAACACGATTTTTACTACTCTTCTAGAGATGGAGAAGAAATGAAATCAGTTAGGATTTCTTGGCAATTGACTAATCAGGAAGTATGGAGAACTTACGTTAGTGGAGTGGGTTTTGGAAAGAAATTGCTAAAGAATTGTGAATAGGGCCAAATTTATTAGTCTCTCATCTGTAGGCTGAACGGAGGAATTGCTGAGGTAACACGTGGGCACCAGTGAGGAACGGGGGTCAGGAGTGGCCCTCTGCCTATCTTCTTCTGCTGTCCTGTGCTCACAGCAACAGCAACCTATCTTCCCTGCACCCTCAGCTGGTTTTACTTTTTACCCTGCACTTTGATTTCTGCCTGTAGATCAAGACGGCAAGCCTAAAGACTGTTTTCTTACAAGCATTCTAGTATGTGGTAACTGGGCAGCGATATCAGAGAACAGAACTTAACAACTTGTACAGCATCTCTGGGACGTATAATTTTCATCCTTCAGCTTGCAAATGGGGCTGTATCCTAGCTTTAGTGTCCCGATGTTGATAATGTCTCCCTCTCTTTGTTTTCTTAGTCTCAACTTTTCATTGAAATAATCCTACCTACTCGCCATCTCTCCAGCTAAGAAGTATCACGGCTATAACAGCAAAGAGGTTATATGGTGTATGTGCAACATTCGATTGAACTCTGTCTTACGTTCCTATCTTGACACTAACTATGTAATCAGTTTTGTATACTTTGTTCTATCTGTCCTATCGATCTTGTTTTTAATGTGCATTTTTAAAATAACATGCATTTTAACATCGGAAATCGTCTGCCAATAACATCCAAACACTACTGCAATTCAAAATTTTCTTGGAAATGTTCTGCTTTAAAGAATGATATGATTTGCCTTTCAGATATATCTCTGTGGTTCAGATATCTATATACATGAATTAAGTTTGTATTTGCAGACTCAGTTCTCCATTTGATTTCTTCCCCTAATATTTCAGTAAACTTGTTCTTTGTTAACACGGGCTAAAATTAGAGTTGAGGTGCACACAGTTAAATTAAGTATATAAATGTTCATGGGGACCTGAAACTGCAGCCCTCCTGGTTTTCATTTTCTAGCCAGCGCCCAGCCAATAGCTGGACAGCTTTTATGCACATCACTTGATTGTCCAGTATCATCTCTTAAAGCCCAGTGAACAGAAGCCAGCAGTCAGAATGACATGAGAGCAAGACCTGTAGCCTGGCCAGGAGGCCTGTGCACCTGTTGGCTTTTCATTCCTCTGTTAAAACAGCCAGTTCAGGCTGCACAAAGGCAGGTGCCTTCTTGCCTTTTTCCACAGAAGAGAGTATAGAAATTAACAGGCCAACCATGTAACTTACACAGAGGAACTTAACTTACTGGTAAGAGTATCAAAACCAGTTATGTGTACATGCAGATCCTCTAACTTTATAAAGGCTAAATTGGCTTTCCTCACCCCGAAAAGATGGCTGGCCTTAGGACCATTCCTTAACCCCATTGAATGCTTTCTATATTAACACGATACTAAGCAGCCTTGGGGCTTCCCTGGTGGCTCAGAGGGTAAAGCATCTGCCTGCAATGCGGGAAACCCGGGTTTGATCCCTGGGTCGGGAAGATCCCCTGGAGAAGGAAATGGCAATCCATTCCGGTACTCATGCCTGGAAAATCCCATGGATGGAGAAGCTTGGTGGGCTACAGTCCATGGGGTCGCAAAGAGTTGGACATGACTGAGCGATTTCACTTTCAAGCAGCCTTGAATTGCACAACCATGAGGTTCAGGTGTCACTATTCTCCTGTTACAGAGGATGAGTTGAGGCTCAGAGAGGTTGCCTTGCTTGCCAAAGAGCACACTACAAAAAGCAGCAGGTTCCCACTCTGTTGCTGACTCAATGGAGTCAGCAATAGGAACTGGCCCGATGCTGAGGAGCCCTGAGCTGCCAGCTCTCAGCAGATGTTCTCTGGTGGCTGACAGGTGAGAGGGAAGGTAGCAAGATCCTGACTGAAGACTTTGCCCGGCTGCCAACGAGCATGGCCTCGCAGCTCAGGGTCTCCAGCCCATGCCTAGGCTGGGTACCCTCAGACGTGCACCTTTGTTTACTCTGCTAACTGTGGGTCAACCACTTTGACGTCCCGAGTTTATGGTAGCCAGGGGTGACACCACCGTATTACTAGGGTCTAAGATCTTCATTACTTTGCATTTGTTGTATTCTCAGAGCCCCAAACTGGCTCATTTTGTAGGAGATAAGAGAAGGAAAATCTGGAGAGCAGTAGTAGCAAGTCACTTATCTTTGAAACTTTCAAAAGTATTTTTGGTATGTTCTTTCACAAACTAAGGAAATAACCAGAAGGGCATGCGAATTACCTTTAATACTTTCTAATCCCAGCTGCCTGTGTGTTATTTCAAAATCTAATATAAGTTACCATTTTTAATGGAGGTATAAAATTTTTTAATACATGGATGAGACAGGCACAGTGAGTTGAAGGTGACTGCTGACCATTCTACTGTACATTTCTAATGTTGCTGTTGTATAAGCACAGGGGAGCTTAGCTCCTCAGTTCCCAGCAGGTAAGTGAACATAGTAAAGGATACAAGTTTTTTATTTTAATAATAAAGGATATGAGTTTTTATTTTAATGGCTGTGTGAACTGCAAATGAACAATCCATTTTTTTACAACTCTAACTGGATTGCACAGAAACTTGTTTGTTACAAGCAAATGAATATTGTACAACCTAACAGGGATTTCTAACATTCTTTATTTTTCTCATAGTTCGCAAGAGACGAGTTGAAGGAGACCACCAGTAAGTCTGCCAACCTGTCATATTTGGAAGACGTTGAAAGGTCATCGAGGGTTCTTGTGATATCAGATGTAAAATTTTCCTGGGTAGAAGGGAAAAGACTGGAAAATTTTTTTTTTATTACATGTATCTTTTTTCTAGTTTAAGGTTGTTACCAGTTTCAAACTGCAAAATCAATAGTAGGTGATATTTTGTATACTAAAGCATTATTTCTCCTAAAATTGATTTTAATTTAGCTTAATTAAATGTTTTGTCATGAGTTGGGTTAAAAAAAATACAGTTGTAAAAAAGTTTAGGAAGTCATTTATGTAGAATAATATGAAAATTTTAAGGACCAATATTTTTTAAGTCAAAAAGGGACATTGCTGATGTCAGAACTGCTGTCGTACTTCTTAGGTACAAGGCACTTCAAAGCTTTCCTCCTTCCATGGCATGGAGACTTTTCCATGTTTTCTAGAACACACACACTTCTTTCTTGCAAAAAGCAAAATGCCAACATCTTAAAACAGATGACTTAAAACTTGGTCATCTGTCTTAGAGTCAAAGCAGGTTTCCAGGTGAGAGGAAGCAGTCTCCTATGCCTCCCCAACACTGCACCTGTCTGAGGTGTCTCAGCACCTACAGTTTTTTTAAACAAAGTCATCATCTTGGCTAGGTTACACACTTTGTTTAAAAAGTAGCTGTGTCTAAATTCATTATAGGCTTTCATTTTAATAATGTGGGCATTATTAAATTTTTGTGAAAGTTCATAGTAAAAAAAAATATATCTGAGTAGGAAAGCTATTTTCTTCCCTGTAAAAGGCATACAGATAACTCTGTTATTCAAGGTTAAAAAAAAAAAAAGCTGTTGTTAAACACATGAAATCAGACTTATTAAATGGTGGAGATTAAGTCTCAGGAGCATGCAGAACAGTCCTTTAAATTGATGGTTACTGTAAAGTAAATTAGAAGCTGACCTGTGTATAAATTAAGAGTTTACACAGGACAGTGAGATGTTCCTATATGCAGTGCAGAGATGTCTGGATGATATACAATCACCCCTTACTACAGATTTTCCAACCAATAAGAAAAATGACTATTCTTGATAAATCTAATTTTTATTAACTGTTTCATCTTGAACTTTGTGGTCCATACTGTGTAAAAGTAGTTTCTCCTAACAAGATGTCTTCCTATCACTGAAAGTATTAAAGTGAGTGGTTGAACAGTGTAGCGTGGTGGCAGGCCACTCCAGGTCCAGTAGTGTGACAGATGACATGGACATGTATTCATGCCAGGTTCCAGGGCAGTCCCGGGAGCAGGAAGTGGTAGAGGCCATACAGCTAGAGGACAGGGCACAAAGGAATCTGAACAATTCAGGCCTGGCTGTGTCACTTACAGGGAGATTTTTCTAAAGGGAGGAATCTCTTTCCAGAATAGGGGAGAGATGTTTCTTTTTTTTTTTTTTTTAACTTCTTGAAACCAAATTATAAAATGTCTGCTTCTTTGTCTTGGACTAGTCAGTTTGTCTCGAGCTAGATGGCTCCCTGTATGCTATAGAAATAAGCCTTCTTGACAGGTGAAAGCTCTCCTCATAAGGACTGAGTGTGGGTTTCTTTGGAATCAGTATCCAGTGTTTGAAAGGGGCCAAAGATTGACTTTGCACTGTTCCACTATTCCCTTTTGGTTATAGGGTGCTGGAGATTTTTTTTTTTTTTTCAAGTTAGCAAGTCAAGCTCACTCTGACTGGCTCTCCCTCTCTCCTTTTTCATAAATGACTTTGGGAATGTACTTAATTTTTAGAGACTGCACAGTTCCAACAGAGGGGGGAGTTGGCATGGAGCAAGAGTACAGAGCTGCCAGTACACTTTTAGCAAGGCTTCCTTTTTTGCCCTTCCCTGTAAGTCAATGAATTGATAAGTATGTTACCCTGTCTTCACAAAAGTCTTTTAAATATAGGTAGGTAGGGCCTCACCTAGAATTCTGTATTAGACTTATGGTTAATATCTTTTCATTTATTATTTATCAAAGTATGAAGAAGTTGAGTGTTGTGCTTGTACCATTCCAGTTCTGAGCTACAACAGTTCATTATATAATGGAAGAAAAGATTTGTTAATAAATAACTAAAGGTGAACATTCATCTATCTGAATACAGAAAATCTTTCACAAATTGTAACACAAGAAAATGGAGTTTACTTTGATCTTTAAAAATCTGGCATCTCTCAAAAAAAAATCTGGCACCTCTTATCCTTTTAGTAAATTTCAATATTTCTATATTGTGCTAAAATTTTATAATAGAATTGTGAAATAGTCTTGATTTTTAAACCAAAGATCTTCTAAGACATTTTGTAGTGTAACCAGTATGGACTTATCTCGTTATCCAAGCAAAGACTGTTCTTTGCATTTTTAAATTGCTGTTTTTATAAAAGCTTTTAATTTCACATTTTATAAAATTTTATATTCATATTTGTCAGAAGTTCTGATTTTTCCAGTTTGTCTACATGAAATTGTATGTATTAAAATCAATATTAATGATATTATTAAAATGGATTTTGGTGCTACTTGTAGCTAAAGCCTAGTATCAGTCTAAAGAATAGGTGGAATACATTCTCTAAGGGTGCCTGTCATTTAAAAGACCAAATAAACAGTTTCTGTTTAAAAAAATTAGACTATTATAAATTCTAAGGAGAATTAATTACCTTGACTGTTAAATTGCAGGTTCTCATGATTTGAATGAAAGAACCCACATACTTGCTTTGTGCAGTAGGTACTCCCTCAAAAAGTTAACAGGTAGAGAGCTTTGGAAATTCTTTTTTCCATTGACAGTATCTGATTTTTCATTTAAAAAGGGGAATCCATGGTATAAAGAAAATTATAAAAGAAAACATGTTTTGATAAAAAGTTATTTTCTGTTGTACTTTATTTTTAACCCTTGCTGCCATTAAAATAAGATTAAACAATTCATGAGGTTTCATAAAATTGTAAAATTTTGGCTCTGTGGTCCTAGAACTTCTAACTTTTTCCGTATAAAATCAGGAATCACCATTATCTCCTGGCAGGAAAAGGGATCATTGTTTTTCTGGAATCTATAGCAGTTTCCATTCTCTGTAAGTTCAGTACCATCTAGTTTTCCTCTATTACAATGTCACATCACTTAAATTTTTTTTTCTAGTTTTATTGAGATAGTTGACATATAACATAGTTTAAGGTATAAAATGTAATGATTTGAGATATAAACATACTTGCAAAATGGTTACTACAGTAAGTTTAGTTAACATCTATCACTTCACATAGTTTTTAAAAATGTTTTTCCTTGTGATGAGAATTTTTAAGTAACTTTCAAATATGTAATAATACAGTATTATTAACTGTCATCACTATGCTGACATTACATTCCTAGGACTTATTTTTCTTATAACTGGAAGTTTATACCATTTAACCACGTTCATCCATTTCACCCACTCTCCATACCTCAACTCTGGCAACCCGCAGTCTGTTCGCTGTATCAACGGATTTAGTCTTTTTAGGTTCGAATACATGAGATCATATAGTATTGTCTTCCTTTCAGATTTGTTTCACTTAACACAATGCCCTCAAGGCCACTCCACTTTCATATAGTATTAACTGAAGACACAGCACCCACAAGACCCAAACACATTGGATATGTCAGAGCAACTCCTGTCAAGGGGTGTGAGTCCTTCAGTCTAAACATCCATAGAACCCTCTTTCCCATCACTTCTCACTGAACATTCATGTTTCTAGCTACTTCTCACTCAAAGGAACTCTTCACCAAGTTTTAAATTGAGAAAATTGTATTTACAATCAGCAAAGAATTTATATTAGGTCATTTTAATTTGGTCATTCTTTCTTATGTTGTATTTCTTGTGTGTTGTAATTTAGTTCTGTATGTCTTTCCCTACAAAAACTGAACACATTGGAACATTTTTATAATAAAACATTTACAAGTTTGTTAATGCTAAACTCTAACATGCAGCCTGATCTTTCAGAGAAGCCAGCCTTTAAACCCCTACCAAGCATTTTAGACAGCCTTCACTGATACCTAAGGACTTTTACTTAAGATATCTGCTCTGGTAGCTAGATAGATTGTAACACTGTGAAACACCACCAGCCATGTTTTGTATTGAGCACTATTGTTCAAGTTCGTAGACTTTTAAGATAATCAAACTCTCAGAGTACACATATGTGAGTGAGGCTTAACTTCCTTTTCTACAGACAATCAGTATGTGTTAAATGCTGCAGAGCAATTAATAGGTCTAAAATTTTTCTGTCAGATATTGTAGTTCATCAGAGAGTAAGGTTTAAAAACAAATTCTGGGTGCTTGTTTGTGGGTATGTAAAGCAAATTTTTAGTTTAAATTTCACCTTAAGTCAAAAGGAAAACAGTTTGATTCAGCTGTTTAAACTGTTTAGATTTGTCTGCTTAAGAACTGTAAAAAAGATAAATTGTAAAGAAAATTGCTCATGCATACATGTGCATGCACAGAGTATATAAAAACCATTGTAATTTTGAGAAAGTGCCCACTCTTTTTTTTCTTAGTCTTTTGGATGAATTCTGTTTGGTTTCAGGTGCGTTTAAAAGCTTGAAAATTACTTTTGTAACAGTGCATTCTTTGTCACATGAAATTGGGCATTTACATATTTTAATGCTAAAATATAAAAATGCTGTAAATGCTTACTTTTTCAATTTTAATTAAAAAAACTATTACAAAATATTCATTAATAATACTGGTTCATAATAGCACAGTGAATTTTCTTTTGAAGAATATGGATTATAGGCATTTAGAATTTACCATTTCATATTGGAACAAATAATTTCAATAAAGTCTATCAAATATACTGTAGACTTAGACTGTTTGGAAAATCCTGTTAATGCCTATGTTCTAAAGCTCACTCCTTACATACTTTTTAAGAACAAGTTTATTAATTTCCTTGAGTTATTCTGAAACTGTCAGGACTTGACCATTTACACCCATAAAGCAGCAAGTTCATATGGTCAGTCTCATACCATCAGTACTCAGCCTGGTCTGTCCATAAAGTCAAATTGAGTTGTTTTTTTTTTTAACTGAGTTGACAAACAGAAAGAGGGACCTATGATATAGTGCGTCTGGGCCTGAGGGGAGCCAATCCTGCTATCATTTCTAAGGTAAAGCAAAGATATTGCTTATCAGTCACCTAAATCCACCAACCAAAAGAGAAAATCAGTGAAACGTGTAATGGGTTTGAGGAAACTTTTAGGGATAAATATCAAATAATT
The DNA here is from genome assembly GCF_016772045.2 of Ovis aries. Lineage (NCBI taxonomy): Eukaryota > Metazoa > Chordata > Mammalia > Artiodactyla > Bovidae > Ovis > Ovis aries. The sequence continues at coordinate 56,607,325 of NC_056060.1, read as the reverse complement.
CAACTTTGAAACTTAAGGAATAAAGAAATTTCTCTTGAATCTTTAGTATTGGCTGGCTTTCCAAGAATGGCTGTTGGGCTTACGTTCACATGTGGGAAGCCTTGATGCCTGTCCCCTTTGGTGAGTCAGAGGCTTGGGTGCTTCAGTTGTCAATTAACTTCAGCTCCTCTGAATAGCCCTGGAGACAGGAGCTGTAGCCGTGGGGAGAGTGCCTTCTTGCTCAGCCAGTGGCACCTCACTCCTTTAGGTACCAAATATTAAGCTTTCCAGCATGTCTGCAAGGGTTGGTGGCCTCTAGGCTCAGCCCAGCTTTAGCCCTAGTCCTGTTGCTAAAGTAGCAGAGACTCAAGGCCACCTCTATAAAGAATAGCCAACCTAACCTATAGATGTAATGCAATCCCCATCAAATTAACACATTTCATTTTTCACAGAATTAAGACAAATTACCCTAATATTTATAGAGAACTATAAAAGACCCAGAATTGTCAAAGCAGTCTTGAGGGAAAAAAACAAAGCAGGAGGCATAACCCTCCCAGACTTGAGATAATACTACAAGGCTATAGTGACCAAAACAGTGTGGTACTGGCACAAAAACAGACATCCTACTATATACAGGATGGATGAACAACACAGGGGACTATATCCTGTGACAAACCATAATGGAAAAGTATGAAAAAATATGAAAAAGCACGTTTATGTGTGTATAACTGAGTCACTTTGCTGTACCAAAAAAACTATGTACCCATTATGTTCCAGCTGCTGCACTAGTCAAAAAGCTAGAAGTCAAATCTAGTATTTTGTTTCCCAGTGCTCTTTTTTCCCTCTAAACTTCTGGTGACCATTTTTCTCCAGGGTTTTGGATGTCTGTCTCCCTAAGATCAGTAATAGACCTGCTCAGCAGTGTGATGGCTGTGCAGATAAGTTCCTGATCCTTGTCTCAAAAATGCTTTTTTTTTTTTAAACTTGAGAAGAAAAAAGCTTTGGTTAGAAGTCTTAGGTTCTAACTTAGCTTCCATATCTGTAATATGAGAACAGCAGCAGCCCTTTGAGTTGTTCTGAGGATTAGAACTGGCAAGGCCCATACGGCACGTAACAAAGCGTTGAGTCTCCAGTGAGCTCTCTTGTGCTATGCTTGCTCTGACGAAGAAAACCCAAGACACAGCACAAACTGTTACCAAAATGGTCTCACCTGGGAACAATGGATTTTCTAAAGTCACAGACTTGCTTCCGAACATTTTAAAACCACAACTAGGATTATGCAAAAGGAACTCAGTTCCTCACTTCAATCCCAAGTCATTTCATCATTGTTTTAAAGCAAGCAGTTGAAAACCATATTTATAGTGAGTACACGTTTTATGCTTCAGTCATCCTCTTCCTCTTCACCCTCTGCTTTCCTCTTTCTGGAGGGTTCATCTGAACAGATAACAAGAGAGAAGGTGTAAAATTCAATACTGAATGTTTCCGGAAATTCTGTCTTAAGTAGTTCTGAGCTGATGGGGGAGCCAGCCTTTCAAGTTAGAACTCGACCCCGCAATGATGACCTTGTCCACAGACAGGTCAGACAAGGGGAGCCCAGACTTCCAGCGTTCAAGGCCAAGGAACACGTCACTCTGTTTTGGTGTGGATTCCCCTCATTACTACTTGAAATATGTTCCTCTGCTTCCTCAGTACTTCACTTTCTCTATCTAAAATTCCCTATTTTAAAGCCTGTTGATTTTTTCCACATGAAAAATGAGTGCTTCTTTTACATAGTAAGAGCCATTTCTGTTACTGAGATGTTTTCTCTGACCTGTAACTCAAGACCCACAGTGGAGTGTGTTATGTGTTCAGAAAACACTGGATAAATGAATATGGTACTCACTTTGTGTAATTAAGACTTAAATTTTCTTGTGATCTTTAAGTGGAAAAGGAAATAAAGTAGATAATTTTAATAACATGGAAATGAAATAACCCTGCGCTATTATTATGCTCCTGGTGATCGTGAGAGGCCCTTGATCTATTTCACTGAACTACTTCTAGTTCTCTAGTTGGGCCCTGGGGTCTCAGCCACATGTCTTCTCACAGGCCTTTCTGTCCACTGGCACACCCACCCTAACGCTTCCTTCAACGTCCAGCAGGAGGTGACTGTTCTGGCTGCCTCCCGCTGCACACAGGTGTCAGGCCTTCCTCTGGGCCACGCCTAGGCTTGTTACCGCATTCATCTCACCGAGTTGTAGGGCGATGTGTCGACACCTGTCTGTGCTCCTGGGCTGTGAGCTCCTTATTCCGGGAGTCGGCTTGTGGCTACAGAACAAACCCCCTCAGATTGAATAAATTTGGTTTTACCTCATCAGTGGTGAGTTTCTTTGCTGTCAGTGATCTTTGAGCCCCATCTTCATCTTGTCCCTCATCACTCTCTGGAGAATAGATTCTGGTCCCTTCCTCTGAAAGCAAATTTGAGGACTTTAGATATGGGACTGACCTTCAAAGATGAAGACTCATTTATTCCTGAAAAATTTTTTTTTTTACTGTTGAATGTTGTTACTTCCCACTGTATATTTCCCTTTGTTGAGACACCAACCATTTTTTTAAGTTTTCATGAAGAGATACATACAGCTTTCAAACATGCTTAAATGACTTATATTGGAGAGGTTTTTTTCCCTCAGAGAGACTGATCACTTTTAAATACCTGAAGGGCTGCACACACACATTTTTTAAAACTACAAAGTTTAACACTGGGTCCTTAATTATACAATCAGGCAGACTGCCTATTATACATTTTTTACCATGAGGACATAAATTATTTGGTTGATTTTCTTAATTACGGGGGTGCCTTATTTTCCCAGCCAACTTTTCATGTTGAGAAAGTGGTCCTAACAGAAACTGGAGCAAAGGCCTTTGCACTGTCCTCAGTGAATGACAGCAGGACAGACACTCAGTGGTCACCACACTCACCTCCGCGTCCCCCTTGGTCGTGGTTTTCGACGGCTTCACCCTCCTCGTCACTGTTGGGGTCCTGGTAGGGGGCACTGGGGCCCCCCTGCTTCTGCAGACGGATTGTCTCCTGGTGAGCAGAAGCCCTCAAACGTGCTGCTTCTTTCTGTAAAGACTTAAAAAAAATGAATTCACTTAGTGCTCACTTGAAACTAAAGAACATGAAAATGCCTTGCCCAGGATAACACCAGCTCCCATGTCCTCAGGGTGAGTTCTCTCCGTTTCACACCTCTGTTACCACACACGGTCGTCGCCATGTTCATTTCTAAGGCATGAAGACACCACAGGGTGGAGAGGCAGAAGGCTCCCTCACACCAACCTCCCCATCACAACTGGCACAGGCACGGCCTTGGGAGCTGCAGCGTCCCCTCTGCTGCCAGGAACAGTCCAGAGGGCACGACCAGCCTGAGGAGCCTCGTCCATGCCCAGCGGATGCCTGAGGGAGGCAGGTTCTCTTCACCCTGAGACACACCTGACTTGCCCAGGCTCCACCAGATTACTATGGCAGCCAGATATTCCTGGCTGGGGCCGTCAACCCAGGGCACTCCCCACAGCTGACAGCAGGATGAGGGGCTGCTGGTGGGGAGGGTCCCTGAGCCCCAAAGTAGAGCCCTTGTTCCCTTCCATCCAGCTGGCTTCCACATGTTGGGTTCCACGGGTAGGGCCAGTGTTGACTGAGTCAAGAATGTCCTTTTTTCTTTTTTTAAGGAATGTCCTTCTGACCTTCCTACATCACCTCCCCTCTGGCTAACCCAGCTTAATGATACGTGTCAAAGTTTATGTTTTTTAAAAAAACTGTCAGTTTCCCTCTGAGAGCTCACAGATTGGAGAGAGAATACCTGAGTGTCTGGATTGCTGTGTCTCACCACTGGCCCATTGACTATGACCTTTTCTATGGTTAACCACACACTTAGAAGCTTAAGCTGGCTCCCTGATAACTACGAGAGATAAAATGACTGTGACAATAAGATGATTTAATATTCTGAAAAGCTCAGCTCTTAATGCTCCCAAACAATCCTAGGATAAAGCTCAGCCAACATACCTTAATCAACTCTACACGCTGGCATTCAGGATCAGGACCCACCACTGGTAAGATTCTAATCATCTGCAGCCTTGAGCATCTACTAGCAAGTGGCAGGGTCACCTTTTTATGTGTGGCATAGTCTGTGGCATGAGGTCTGCGGGAAACAGACAAAAATGACTCACTATCTACTAAGAACATTTGCAGGCAATCACAGCAACAGCAAACAGCGGTGGACAGTAACATCAGCACCCACAGCCCTCTCCTCTGGCACGTGCACACACCGAGAGCATGCTTGCAGTCAGCCGGCTTCCCAGGTCAAAGGCCCTGAAGAGAAGGGATGTGCTGACCAGCAGAGTGGCACAGACAGTTCAGGCCTCTTACCAGGTGTGCCGATCAATGTGAATTAATAACTGGTCTTCTGGTTTAGACAGCAGCCTCGTGTTGGTTTCCATAGCATGAACTGGCTCCCTGAGAGACAGGAACTTGTTGCAAAGGTGAAAAATGGCATGGGAACCAGACCATGGGCCTTGGGGAGCTGCACTTCAACATCATGTCAGTCAGGCTCTTTGCACATCCAGCCTCTCTAACCTGTTGCTCAAACTGCCAAGCAGCAATAGGTCACTATGAATAGTTACCTGAAGGTGAGTTTGGACTTAAAGACGGCTTGTCCCTGCAGACCAGTGTCTTCCCTGATGAACAGGTGGTTGTGATTGGCCTGCATCGGGGCCTTGTAGATATCAAACACCTCGTTGCCTAAATGTAGGGACAGGCTGGAAACAGAAATAGTTCAGTTATTAGGATGGATAGTTAACAAATCCTATAGCTTCCATTCTGTCATGCTGTTTTGTCATTAAGTTGTGCTCAACTCTTTGCAACCCCATGGACTGTAGCCCGCCAGTCTCCATGGGATTCTCCAGGCAAGAACACTGGCGTGCATGCCATTTCCTTCTACAGGGGATCTTCCTAACCCAGGGATCAAACCTGCATCTCCTGCATTGGCAGGTGGGTTTTTTTAATCATGAGCTACCAGGGAAGTCTCCTCTACCCTGTTAGCAATTCTTAAAATGCTATGGAACTGCAGGATCCTGTCCCCATACTGAAGATTTCAGACAGACAAAAGATACTAGAAACAACTAACCTACCTCCTTTCAAAGTAAAAGGTGGTAAAATCCATCTTCCTTTCAACTTGAAATCTAATTGTTTTATCATTTCCCAATCTCTACAACTTCATTAGTAAAATAGAAATCGTTTTTTCAAACATACCAATCTATAATGTCTAATGGTCACATATGGGCTCTGATACATAGGTTTTCATCTCGTTAAGGTAGATACTGTGAATTTGATTACTTCTTGGGTCTATGTCTAGAGTCTCCCAGCACAGCACTGTGACCTCAACCCTGTTTATTTCTCCCAGGTTTCCCAGATAATGCCAGGAGCCTCAGTTCAGTTCAGTCGCTCAGTCATGTCCTACTCTTAGCGACCCCATGGACTGCAGCACGCCATGCCTCCCTGTCCATCACCAACTCCCAGAGCTTGCTCAAGCTCATGTCCATTGAGTCGGCAATGCCATCCAACCATCTCATCCTCTGTCGTCCCCTTCTCCTCCCACTTTCAGTCTTTCCCAGCATCAGGGTCTTTTCAAATAAGTCAGTTCTTCCCATCAGGTGGCCAAAGTATTGGCGTTTCAGCTTCAGCATCAGTCCTTCCAATGAATATTCAGAACTGATTTCCTTTAGGATGGACTGGTTGGATCTCCTTGTTGTCCAAGGGACTCTCAAGAGTCTTTTACAACACCACAGTTCAAAAGCATCAATTCTTTGACACTGAGCTTTCTTTATAGTCCAACTCTCACATCCATACATGACTACTGGAAAAACCAAAGCTTTGACTAGACGGACCTTTGTTGGCAAAGTAATGTCTCTGCTTTTTAATATGCGATCTAAGAGGCCTAGATTTTGTTAATTCCGTAATGAAAAAAGATCCCCAAATATGGTCCTACACAGAAAACTTCATTCATTCCAGGCCTCCCTCTGGGTGTTGCCATACTCCTCAGGTCTGTGCTCACCTTCCATCCGACCACTTGACTATCCGAGCATTGCTTTCTTTAATTTTAATTCCGTCTTTATTCCGGCGTATCCTCCATCGTATAGTATTTTCTATCTGATATAAAACACAAAGGCATACAAAACCAGCTGGTAAAGAATCTGCCTGCAGTGCAGGAGACCTGGATTAAATGCTTGGGTCGGGAAGATGCCCTGGAGAAGAGTGTGGCAACCCACTCCAGTATTCTTGCCTGCAGAATCCCATGGATGGAGGAGTCTGATGGGTTACAGTTCATGGGATCGCAAAGAGACATGACTGATCAACTAACACTTTCACATACAAAACCAGTATTACTGACTGCATGTTCTTTTCTTCTCAAGTGATTTATAATCACATGCCAAGAATTCAGAGGTGGTGAGAAAGTAAGCTCACCGAAAAATAGATGATTAGGCAACATGGAAACCCTCCTACTACAGATACCTAGAGACACTGGTTAAACTCACCAGACGTTCTGTTTTAATCTTTTCTGAGCTCCACCTCATGGCATTGGAAGCAAAAACTTAGGGCCCATATGAGGTAGGAGGTTATAACTCAGATTTCTATTGCAGCCCCACTTGAAGGGTTATGAACCCAATGAAAAGACTAAAGAAAGGCCCAGCAGGAAAGAAAGCTCTGAGCGTTAATTTTTTAAAAAAATTAAGTAATAATAAATTAAAACCTGAGACTTTTGCTTTACCCATATGGTGAGACACTCCAAATTACAGAAGTAGTATAAGAATGGCTACCACCATGGCCTCTGGCAGACGCTCATTCCATACCCGGTTAAAGACAATGCCATTCCTGTGAGAGCAATAGTAGGGTTTTGCTTTCCAGGTCTTCTCAAGGGGGACCCCCTAATGACAAGACTTCTTCTCTGTGCATAAGCTGAATTTCCATAAAGAGTCTGAGATATTTTTACTATGGGAAGCAGCTCAGATCTATCCATGATAAAAATTGGAGGGGCATTTCTGTATATCTAGTTATATTATTATTTATCCTGAAGGAAAAGTAGCTAACAATTTTCAAGAATTCTTATCTTGACTGCTGTCAAAAAGTTACAACTGTCAAAGAAAGGTTAGAAAAGTGATAATTCTACAACAATTTTTTAAAAAGGATATGTACCTTCTCTCCTAAAAATATTCTGAAAAGACATTTAATTCCTCATTCTAAACAGGTATTTATTGATCAAAAAATAAACATAAAGATCATTTTGTAAATTCATCTCAAACTGTTATCCCTGTGTTTTATTTTATAAAAAGCTTAAAAAAAAAAATAAAGTGTGGAATGGTACCTTTAATTTTAACCTGGTTCTCTCTTCATCAAGCATTTTCTTATTTTCAAATTCATCTTCATAATACTGAGGATCAAAAGGCCTAAAAATTGTTTTTTAATATATTAGCCATCTTTAGTATGAATATAAAATAACAGTCTTTATAACATGTACCAATGTTAAAAAAAATCACAGTAGACAAATAACTTCAAGTAAAACTTCAAAGAAGTATGCAAATTAGCTTTTTAATTGTTTTCTTGTTTGGTGAAATAGTCCTCTAAAGTATAGGTGACATATGATCTGCCTTTTCACATTTTTTAAGAAAGGTGTCATGTTTAATTGCACAAGAGCTTGCACTTGTGAACCAGCATGATACCCAGCCACACTATTTTGTTTTCAAATATCATCTTTTGTAGATTCACAATGGCTTTTGCACTGAACTTTTGTGATTTTTCCAGCAAACTTTCTCACCTTCGTTTACCAAATTTTCAGCTTTATGAGAATAAAAAACATCTTCATCAGCTATGATATCTGCTCAAGGATAAGAAAGTGCCAAAATGCTAAAAGAATTATTAGCAGTAAAGCTTTCTCATGCCAGTAAATTCATCATTTTCTACCATAGCACACCCTAAATTTATTTTTTAAGCGTTACATGAAAAATCTCCCACCTCTGTGATTAGCCAACGCATTACAAACAAGAACATTAACAGTCCACATACTTTTACTCAATATCTTGCAGGAAAAATAATACTTTAAATCAGTCCTCTTACTTGGATTCTATGCTGAGAAATTTGGGTAGTTTAACAAAGTATAATTCATTTCCTAAATCAGAGTTGATGTTAGGAATTTCTACTTCTATTTTGGTTTCAGAAATCGGCTCTTCCTCCTGCTGGTTCTGAGGCACTCCACATCCATCCTAAGGAAGGAATCAGAATGTGAGAGCCTGAGGTGACATTAGAAATGCCCTAGCTGTCCTTCCGCAACAGGCAGATGCAGGTTTGACAGGAAGTAAATTTAGAAACCACTTCAGAGATAAAGTAGTCAGCAGCCCCTCCAGCCTCACCTCAAAATTTCATCCTTTCTATCCTACTCCCCCAAAACCACCATGTAAAACAAGACCTGTCAGCCTGCATTACCAGAAAAAAATTGACATACCTAGTTTTCATAAGATATTTAGCAACACAAGTGTGAAATTATACAACACTTCAATACTAAGTAACTATTAAAATCAGAGAAAAATGTCAAATAGTACACACTTATCTGCACAAGTTTGAGTAAGAAAAGCTTTTGAATCAAAGGTTTTCAAATTATGAGTCCTCACAGTCTAGCCCCTAAAGTTTGGCATCAAATTCATTCTGAGCAATTCCTTCTATGCCCTTTAATATCCAGAAACATAGCTAAGAAAGTCACCTATTCATCAGATGTTCCAGACTCTATATGAGAGAGTCAGGCCCATCAGCCTATGAAACTTTTTTCTTAGCTTTGAACAATAGGCTCGGTTGAGATTTGTACTTACTTTAACAGGCTGTTTTTGAATGGGTGGTTGATTATCCCCATCACTGTCTGAAGAAATGTCATCTATGTCTCCAAACAGATCCATTGTCCCGCTATAATCTTCAATGTTGGGAAAGAATGCATTGTATTAATTTATTTCTCTTGACTGAAGTTCTTCACATAGTTCTTGGCCCATCATTTCACTGTTTCCAAGATTCATAAACCAAATTTCTATTAAGCCATCCTGAAACTGGCTCCATGAGCCTGGGCCTCAGAAGCCTAACGAGCAGGAGTGACTACAGAGAAGGAAAATGGGGGTTAGTTGGTGGAAGTCAAGTTGCTGTGAAGGCCAGCTTTCAAGGTGGAGCCCAGGGGTTCCCGCCTCTGGTATGCTTGCCCTTGTGCAGTCCCCTCCAACAGGCCTCATGGTTGGTTTACGTGATCAACAGAATACAGCTTCACTTCCGAGGCTCAGCACGACGTCATGGCCTTTCTGCCTCACTCTTTCTCCCTTGGGTCACTTGCTCTGGAGGAATCCAGCTACCACGATGTGAAGACACACAAACTGCCATGGAGAGGCTCATGTGGCGAGAAACTGAGTCCCCCCGCCCAAGCACCGTGAGAGTGAGCCATCCTGGAAACGGATCCTTCAGCCTGAGATAACAACCTGACTCAGTGTTGGATGAGCCAACATCCTGACTAAAGCCTTGTGAGAGACCCTGGGCCAGGGCTACACCACTCCTGACCCTTAGGACTGTGAGATATATGAAATGTTTATTTTAAGCTGGCCCTCTCAGGGAATGTAGCTGGGGAAGGTGAGGGGTGGTGTGCAGATCATACAAGACATGTCTACTTCAACACTCCTGTCTCCCTGTTTTTGGATTCCCTCTGCACAATGCCAGGGAAGCTTTGGTATCTCAACTTCATTAAATGTAGGCCACCACTGAGTGTTCTTAGTTAACCAATCAAGTACAGAGCCATGTCCAGAATATTAAGTGCACCCATGTCAGTAAATTTGGCCCAAGGTAGTCAAGTGTTTTTCCTTCATCTCACATTCTTAGAGTCCACTTTCCCACATATTCCCCAGGCTTTTGCCCATACGCATTAGCAAAACCTTGCAATTGTTTTGATGTATAAATTATTTCTTCTTCAGTTGAAGTTTATGCTTTCTTTGCCAGTATATAAGATCCTAGTGATGGATCTATTGGTAAAAATTGGGTAAGACAGCACTCAGCTGAGTGGTTCTTGAGGAGAATGAAAACTGACCCAAGTGATGTTATTACAGGATTTTCAAGCAAGAAGACTAGTTTCATAACCTACTGAATGGGAGACAATATTTGCAAACGATATGACCAATAAGAGGTTAATAAAAACAGGTCATCCAATATAAAAAAAACCTGATTAATGGGCAGAAGACAGTAATAGACATTTTTTCAAAAAAAGACACAGAGATGTTCAAGAGGCACATGAAAAGATGCTCAACACTCCTAATCATTCAAAATAGAAATCAAAACCACAGTAAGATACCACCTCACTGAATAGCTACCATCAAAAAGTCTATAGATAGCAAGTATCAGTGAAAATGCGAAGAGAGAGAGACCCTTGCATGCTGTTGTGGAGAATGTGAACTGGTGCAGCCACTATGAAGAACAGTATGGCGGCTGCTCAGAAAACTAAAAGTAGGGGCGTCCCTGGTGGCTCAGAGGTGATGACTCTGCCTTCCAATGCAGGAGACATGGTTTCAATCCCTGATCCGGGAGGATCCTACAGGCTGCAGAGCAACTATGCCCGTGTGCCACAAATACTGAGCCTGTGCTCTGGAGCCCACAAGTTGCAGCTGCTGAGCCCACGCACCCTAGAGCCCGTCCTGTGCAAGAAGAGAAGCTACCACACCGAGAAGCCCGTGCACCACAACTGGAGAGTAGCCCCTACTCACCTCAACTAGAGAAAAAAGCCCACAGAGGAATGAGGACCCAGCACAGCCAAAAGTAAATAATTTTTTTAAAAAACTAAAAATAAAACTACCATCTCGTAATTGTACTCCTTGGTTTATATCTGAAAAAAAAACAGAAACCCTAATTTAAAACGATACATGTACCCCAAGGTATAATATTTACAATAAATATTATAATATTTATTATTGTAATATTTAAGCAATATTTACAATAGCCAAGATATCGAAGCAACCAGTCCATCAACAGATAAATGGATTTAAAAAAAAAGATACGGTGTGAATATAAATATCTAATGAAATCCTACTCAGCCATAAAAAAGGAATGAAACTCTCACTTGCAACAGCAGAGACGGATCTAGAGGGTACTATGCTTATTAGTGAAATAAGTCAGATGACCACAGATACAGTATGTTATGACTTATATGTGGAATCTGAAAAATAAACCAGTGAATATAACAAAACCAACAGACTCACAGACATAGAAAACAAACTAGTGGTTACCAGCAGGGAGAGGGGAGCAGGGAGGGACATAATAGGGGCAGGGAATTAAGACGAACAAACTACTGTGTATAAAGTAATAGATTATAAGGATATAGTGTACAGCACATGAAACACAGCCAACATTTCATAACTTTAAATGGAGTATAATCTATAAAAAATATTCAAATCACGGTTTTTGTACACTGAAACTAATAAATCAACTATATATTAAAAAAAAAAAACTATTAAGTTTCCTCAGACATAGGGAGGCAAAGTGCTTCTCACAGGCAAGGGAGGCTCAGAGAGACTACAGGCTGTTTTTCACCTTCATCTGAATCCAAACAGATATTCCCATCCTGTGACAAATCATAATGAATAAGAATATAAAAAAGAACATATACGTATAACTGAAATGCTTTGCTATACAGCAAAAATTAACACTGTAAATCAATTCTTCAATTAAAAAAAATAGCCAACCTAAGCTTGTAAACTTTCTGGTAAGTGCTCCAGGGCACTCAGAAGCATGCACCCCACACCAGTCCTTAGTCATCAGGACTGCCTAACAAGTATAGCAGCCACTTGAGCCCTCAACCACAGGGGATAATCGGATTCATCATGAGGCCAAGGCTGCACCATTTCCCTTTGGCGAGGAACTCGGACCTGCATTCAAACCCAAACCAACCCATGCACCTCATCTTTGAGGATTTGCTTCCTGGACTACCACTCAGGTCCAAGTTGGGCCACAGAAAACATACCAGTTGTTTATACAGATACATTTCAGTATTTTTTTTTCATCGCATCGCAATTAGGTTTAAAGCTGTTGATTTTGGTTACAAGAAATACAAAGAGAATTCCTAAAGGGGTGACAAAAGTAGCAAATTCAGAGAGCCACTTCCACCCCTAGAGATAAGGGAACAAAGGGAAAATGTAATTATTCCTAAACTTAAAAACTTATAACAGAGCCCCCTGGAGCTGAAACTCATACCTGAGGAAGAGACGTGTTCGGCAGGCACTGATGTCTCTCAGGAGTACAACGAAGCTGGCTCCTCAAGTTTTCGTAAAACTGCAAACTGGACTGAGCAGCTGTGGGAATTAACTGCCTCAGCTGAGGTGAACAAGTCCTGGTTGGCTCCCTTCAACAGGAAGCCCCCACGAAGTTCTATAAGCAAACAGGAAGGAGTAATCTATTCGTTGTTATCCAGGCTCCCAGTCCTCTCCAGCGCCCCCTAACAGGGGCAGCTGGCAAAGCTGAAGTGTGCTTGCAGAGGCTTGACCTTTCACCACCAAGCTCTGCATGGAAGGGGCAGGTTTGGAGATGGGAGACTCCCAAGAGCTCAGTCATTGTCACATAAGTGTCTACTAGTAAAAAAAAAACAGAAACTATGTTGTCCTAGAAAAGACAGAGTCAAAAATGAAGGCTCTCAGGGGCCAGACATCCGTTTCAACTTGATAAGCCAACAGCAAAGGGGCTACAGGTTTGCAAGTTAGGCAAGTAACACAAAGGTGAGCTGGGCCTTCTCTCTCAGCGTCACTTCTCTCTAACCAGGTTTCAGGGACAGCCTCCCTCGGATAGCCACCATTCCTGGGTTGTATTAACAGCCCTAGTCCATAATGGAAAGATGAGTCTGTGTAGAACGGCACCGTAGAAAACACAAATGTGTGTCTTATAGATTTAAAATATATCTAACTGAGCCATTTCTACTATCAAGGGGAGTCAAATTTCCCTCCCTCTGAATATGGGCTCACATTAGTGATTCACTTCCAATGAACAGAATGTGGTGGATTCTGATGTGACTTTTAGTGCTAGCCATAAAAGGTACTCTCAAGAAAAGGTAAAACAGCTCTCTTGGAGTGCTCACTGTTGAAGCCTGTCACCATCTGTGAGAAAGCAGGGCCATGCCTAGGATACAACAAATGAGACACTCACTATAAGGGGTGCCAAAATCTCAGTGATCAAGATAAATAATATTGCAATACATTTTAAACCACAAAAAATCCCATTGAACAAAACATCAAAATTTTAAATAGAGATGATCCATGGAGTTCTGTACTTGTACAACTCCTGTCACTTGCCTTACCCTAATCCCAGACCTGCTAGATCATCTTTAGGTGAATTTTTGACACTTTCTCCATCATATTTTTGCATTAATTTTAATTTTTTAAAATGCTGTATCACAATATTATTTAACTTGATTACTGTAGTGGGCTGAATAGGGACCCTTCCAAATTCATATCCAACCAGAACCTCAGAATGTAATTTTATTTACCAATAGGATCTTTGCAGATGTAACTATTAAGATGAGTGGACACAGGACGAGGGGTGACCCTAAACCTACCAATGCATGTCCTTAAAGGAGAGTGGGATCTGGCAATACAGAGCAGACACACAGCGAAACAACCCACGTGAAGATAGAGGTGAGATTAGAATTACGCTGCTACCAGCCAAGGAACACCGGAAGCCTCCAGAAGCTAAGGCAATGCAGGAGAGGAGTCTTGCCTAGAGCCTTTGGAGGGCGCATGGCTCGGCTGACACCTTGATTTAGGACTTCAGGCTTCCGAACTATGAGAGGATACGTTTCTATGGTTTGAAGTCTCCCAGTTTGTGGTACTTTATTATAGCAGCCCTAGCAGATGAATACAATTATGGAAGCTCTTTGTGCCAGGTTTTAAAAACTATGCACCCCAGAAGAATGCCTTACTTTTTTCACTAGGCCTTGGCCAGGTTCTTTGTAGGGCCTGGGAGGAATGCACTAAAAGCTAAGATTTAGTGTAAAGCATGAACAAAATCAACCTGCTTCGGAAGAAGTCCATTTCTTGAACAGAGACTTGCTTTTTAAAAATTTTTATTATAATTAAAATTAGTCAAAAGCAAATCAATTTCTTTTGATCAAAATAACTCATGTTTATATCATATTTATAAAACAAACTGTACAGTAAAATATATAAAGTTTTCACATTTTGTACTTCAATCATCATCATCTTCCTCTTCATCACTGATCACGTATTTCTTGTGCTTTTTATTCGCTTTATCGTCATCTTCTGCTTTTCTTTTTCCAGAAGGCTCACCCTCCTAAACAGATAAAAATCTTTAAAAGTTCATAGAGACTATTTCTAGAAAGGTTTATCAGAAGTAGCTCTGAGCTGAATAACCCTCGGAAAACCCAAAATAACATAACTGTTGTAATGAGAATGTTTACCAGCTGTAAAACCAGTGGTTTAGGTCATGGCAGTTTCCAAATCTACAAGTACTAGAGGTGTTCAAAATGACTCCAGAGTAATTACAAAACTAATCCTAAAACCCAGCTTCAGGACCACAAGGGTGAACTGATAAGCAGCTGTGACCCAGTCTCACAGAGGGAAGAAGCTGCTGTACATGGAGAAGGGCTGCAGAAAGTGGAAACGGGCTTTGCCCTGGGAAAGGTCAGCACTCTCCCAAAGAGGTTAGCCTATTAACCACTGTCCTGCTGCATATTTTACTTAAACTCTTTTTCTTCACTTCCTCAGACTTCACTTCATTATGCTAAAAAAAATTTTTAAGCCTGTCAACTTTAAAAAATAATTTCTTGTTTTGGATGTACTAAAACTCATAAAGATTTTTTAAAACAATATCTGAGGGAGTTCCCTGACGGTCCTGTTTAGGCGTCCTCCTGGCAATGCAGGGAACGTGGGTTCGGTCCCCGGTCTGGGAACTAAGACCCCACATACCGCAGAGCAACTAAACCAGCTTGCCACAACCAGCAAGCCCGTGTGCTGCAATGAAAGAGCCCACACGACGCAACAAAACCTGGCGCAGCCAAGTATGTGGCTTTTTTTTTAATTTTTAAACAACTTTGAAGAAATTAAAGGCCTTCACAGACAAGTTTCCAAAACTTAAAATCATGCTGCACAGTGTTCTAACAGAAACAAAAAAAAACTCACGAAGTTAAAACAATTTTTACAGATAGAATTCAAACAGATCAACACTGAATAATATAAAATATTGATTAAAATGAAATGATACTAAATATGACACTCCAGAACTACCTCAATGAAACTCTTCGCCAAAAAGAAGACAGGGTGAACAGTTTAAGGCTGAAGCTGGGCAAGGCCAGGCCTCTTACTACCCTGTCCAAAGGACTGCTTCTGGACGTAGCATCCAAGCAGGCACGGCCACTTTTTCTGATGGTCCCTATGCCTGGCCTCTGAGGAGCAAGATCGTACCTCACACTTGTTTCCTGCCTTATTATCCCAAATGCATCCCCACAGATCCGAAGTCATAGAATTCAAACAGGACAGTTATGAATCCACAGGAAGAGATCCAGAGGTCCCCCTGCACTTACTTCCCAGCAGGTGGCAGTAGAGTTACCCCAACAGCAAGCCTGGAAGATGGATCCTGCCCCCAGGCTCTGACTAGCCGCCTATCTACTTCCCAGCCTTGGGCAAACCCAGATACTTCTCTCCCAAGCCCACATAGGCAAAAGCAAAAAGGACACTGACTACTACCACTATTTTTCATTTATTTTCAGCTGATGAATCTTATCTTAAACACTTTACATGCAAGCCTGTTTGTGGCAACCTTGCCCAAGTAAATTTCAGTGTGTATGATCTCTTCAGCTCTAAAATTTTTTAATGGGTTTTGGTGAATAAGGAACAGCTTTCTAAAAGGTGGGAGCAACTGTCCTGAAGGGTCCTAGATAATGCCCAGCAGCTAGGAGGGCAGGAGCCAGGTCAAACCTCTCCCAAAGAGGTCTAACCAGCACCAGTTCTAATCCTCTGTCTGGGGTAAGAGGCTCCAGAATTCAGCTCTGAAAACCCTTCCAGGACTGGCAGCTACAGAGAAGCACAGTGAAGTCCAGCAAAGGCATGCAGGCCTGCTACTCTCAGGATTTAGAAAGTCAGTGGCACCCTTCAGATCTCATTTTCAGAAATTAGGAGTGTGGGATTCTGCCTCAAACTTAGCTGGAATAAACCCCCGTGCCATGTAAATACAACACATGACAAAAATATATTAGATGAACACAAAGCTTCCTAATATAATCATGAATTAGTTCCTGCATGCTTCAGTCATGTCCAGCTCTCTGCAACCCTATGGACTATAGCCTGCCAGGCTCCTCTGTCCATGGGATTCTCCACGCAAGAATACCAGAGTAGGTTGCCGTGCCCTCCTCCAGAGGATCTTCCCGACCCAAGGATTGAACCCAAGCCTCTGTCTCCTGAACTGGCAGGTGGGTTCTTTACCACTAGCATCACCTGGGAAACCTCTTAGCCATGAATGCAGGTCCCTAAAGACAAAGGAACAGGCAACCCACAATTATACAGGAACTGTCTTCTAACAATTTATTTTTCAGGTTGATTGTAAAACTCACATTATAAATAGCTCTCAGAGTTTACATAACCCGAAATATACCTAAGAATATATACCAATTAGGGTATCTTAAAGTACAAGAAACCAACACCTAGAGAGCCAAGGCTTCCAGGGAAACATACTCTGAACTTCGGCCTTGGGAAAGCCTCACCCTGGAGGGGCAGCTGGAGCTACAGCTGTTCCAAGTTGCTGATGGTTCCATAAAAACAGGGGCTTCTAACAGAAAAGGCAAAGCTGCCAAGGGGGGAATGCAGGTTCTATGAGGCAGAGCTGGGGGAGGAGAAAGACACAGAGAGGAAGCAGACCACCAGCACCACATTCTGGGCAGTCTCAGCAGGTCGCCTCTTTTACTCAAGAAAGCTGTGGCCTGGACATGCCACCCTTTCTCCCCATTGTCTGCATGTTCCTTTCCACGGGATCTTTCCCTTTTCCACAGTTTCTTCTACTACTACCAACCTTTCACTTTGGGAGTAATTTAGGTTTTCTAAGATTTTCTCTGCTTACAAAAATAAGGGAGGATAAAAAGCTCTGTTTTTTCTTTTCTGTAACTTGGTCCCTCCTGGGGAAGGGAAATGAGCATTCACTGTGATACCTACGTTCACATCTTTTATTAACTAGAATACAACTTTATAAGGCAGAAAGCATAAGTCCCATAGAACAGGTGAAGAAACAGACTTGGAAATGTGAGATGCCTTGCTCAAGCCAATGTAAGAGGTAGAGGGCAGCCCCAAGATTCAGCAATCCAGAGCCCTGTCCTCCCCCATATCAAGGAATGCTCTCAAGACAATGGTCATTTTCTAGTGCGGGGACGTAAGGTTTGAAAACTGGCTTAATCTCAGAGGAATACCTAGATTCATGGTGTGGGGGTGAGGTTTAGTGTGCAAATAAGGAGAGAGGCCTAGAGCAGGTTCCCCTCCCGCCCTCACCCCCCACTCCCGACCCTGCTCTCCCACTGTAACCCATTCCAGGACTTGAACTGGGGTAGTGAGGAGGTTGGGAGGTCCAGGCAGAAGCAAAGTCTCTGTTGTCAGGAAAGGGGAAGCGGAAGGGGGACTAGGGGGGGAGGTGGTTGGCGACAGGAAGATTTAACAGCAAGTAAGTATTCAGGTGAGGGAGGTAGAGGGCAGGCAGCTCCTATAACAGACAGCTAGGAGGCATTCGCAAGAGAAAGTTTTAAGTCACACAGTTACAGGTTTGTAATTGCCCGGCCTCAAAGAAGGCTATCTGATGGATCACAGCTAGAAACTTCATTTCTGAGAATTCTAGGAATAAACAGAAGTCCCATGACACTTTTCAATTTTCACTCAGTTTCTGCTTGCCAATAAATAAAACAGCATCTGCTTAGATAACGATTGCTGTTTGCCAATAGTTTAACACACTGTAAACGCATCATTAAGACATCTATCTAATTTAAAAGAAATATGTTGCAGAATAATTTAACAATTTTGTCTATTTATCTTCCATAGCATACCACTTCCAAGGAAGATTGGGAAATACTAAATGTTGTGATTAACAAACAATAACACAAGGACAAAATTCCGTTTCACATGAGA
The DNA here is from genome assembly GCF_016772045.2 of Ovis aries. NCBI lineage: Eukaryota > Metazoa > Chordata > Mammalia > Artiodactyla > Bovidae > Ovis > Ovis aries. Next base: position 56,589,151 of record NC_056060.1, on the reverse strand, counting down.
AAAGAGCTCATGCAAGTTCACAGTTCATAGAAGGCCAAAATGATCAAAGTACATTAAAATCATGAATAACAGGAACACAACAATGTTTCCACAATATGGCAGAACAGTCCTTTGAATAACCCGATCACTGAAAATAACAATGATGAAAAACTATAAACAAACCCAAGTGATGGCAAGAAAATAAAGTATACTCACAAGCCAAAAATTAAGCAAAACCAAGAACCCACAGAGACGAGCAGAGCACTAAAGCAGGCTTTCTCCTTGAAGACAGTTACCAAACTGCATGAACTACAAGCTTTGCTTCTATGCCTTGCAGGGTGCTGAGGACAGGACACAAAGGCCAAGTGCAGCAGATTAACAACAGACCCCGGAGGCCTGGATCTTTACTGTTCAGGTGAACTAGCGATAAGCCCAGGCCCTTTTCTCTGAGGCAGGGGTCAGCAAATCATTCTGGTAAAGGGCCTGAGGCCAAATGTCTCGGGCTTTACAAGACATATGGTTTCTGTTGCAACTAATCAACTCTATCACCACAGAAGGAACACATCCAGAGACAATACATAAATGATTAACTATGGGTAGATTCTGAAAAAAGTTTATTTGAAAAAAAAAAACAGGTGGCAGTCTAGATTAGTCAGCGGGATATAGTTTGCCAACCCGTTTCAAATGCCTGCAAGGGTAATTTCCAATCTCTAACATTTGAACTAATTAAGAGGGGATTAAGAAAAAATTTAAACATTTCTAGGAAAGTTCATAACAAGTCAGAACCCATACTTCCAATAAAGCTAAAATGATCTGTTCCACGAATATAATTTAAAGTAGTCCCAAGGTACCCGGCAGAAGCAAATATATACCATCTTCAGAGGAAGCCATCAATCTAGGCTATAAAAATGTCCACTGGTCTGAGTAAATCAATCATTTAGTCACAGAACACATGGAGAAATAAGTCATCATGAAACAGCTATCAGAAATAATCAGAAGTAAAACCACATATGTAAAGGCTTCAGAATTATCAGATATAAAAGACCATACCAGTAGGTTTAAAATACTTAAAGACATAAAGGAGACACTGAAAAATATGAATTAGGAGCAGGATTTTTTTAAATGACCAATTTGAAAAACTAAACCTCTAGAGATTAAAAAACTGAAACGATTAAAAATTGAGTAAAAGAGATCAACAATGTATTAGACAGCTAAAGAAGGAAACATGAACTAGAAGAAGCTGTCCACGAATGCAAAGCTAAACAGACGTGGAAAATATGAAGGGCAGCTTGAGAGTCATGAGGGATAAAGTGAGAAGGAGTACCATGCACCTAATCAGAGTTCCATGAACAAAGGAAAAAGAATGGCGGGAAGTAATATCTGAAGAATTAATGGCTGAGAAATTTTCAGAACTAATGAAATATATCAATCTATAAATTCAGAAAGTCTAACAGATCCCAATCAGAGAAATTAAAAGAAATTCAAAGTAGGATACCGCAGAACAGTTCAAGAACACCAAAAATAACAATAATCTATAAAGACTTAAATATAAGTCAGTCCTGGGTATGTAATGCACAGCACAGTGACTGCAGTTAATAATACTCTATTGTACAACTTAAAGTTACTCAGACCATGGATTTTAAAAGTTCTCATCACAAGAAAAAAATATAGGTAACTACTGTGGTGATGGATGTTAACTAGACTTACTGTGGTAATCCCTTTGCAATATATACATGTATCAATCAAATCATTATGTTATACACCTGAATATAATGTTATATGAAGTTACATGTCATATCATGTATCAAGGTACATATATCTTGAAAAAAAGACTTAAAAATTTCTCAGTATCTGAACTCTCATAATTTGAAAAGGATACTGTTAAAAATATAAGTTAAAATTCCTTTGAAATTTTATTATTTCGGTAACACATGGACATTTATTTTATTGAATTACTCAATACTATTTCAAATACTACTTCATCTACATAAAAAGAAAACAGATTTTTCTACCATAAGAATTATTTCTGTAATTTTAAAAACATATTGAAAAATTTTTTAAAGGAGCAAAAGAAAGAAGAGAGACACACACTGTCCACCCACACTAAGTGATCTCTGTAACAGTTCTCCAGGAAAGCCTGGCTACCTCAGGGCATGTCTTCCCCCAGGCCTCTCCATCCACCTGGCATGCCCGTCCTGGCTGGTGTGCCCTGGGCTAGCACTCTTCCTTCAGCACACCAAGAAGAGGCCTCTTTCTCTAAGCAGAGGTCTTAGACGCTCTTCTGGGCCACTCCCAGCCCGTTTCTGGATTTATCTCACTGAGCTTCAGTGAAGTGTGTAGACATATGTCTGTGCTCCTAGGCTGTGCGCTCCTCCTCATTCCAGGCATTAACATGTGGGTACAGGGTAAACCTCTACAATTGAATAAATTTGGTTTTACCTCATCACTGGTGAGTTTCTTCGCTTTGAGTAACCTTTGAGCCTTATCTTCTTCTGATCCCTCATCACTGTCTGACGAATAGATTCTAGCTCGTTCCTCTGAAAGCAGAGAGCAAGATTTGTGAGTGACTTTCAAAGATAATCCACTCCTGGATCTGTCTTCTGATGTATATCTTCAGTTCCTTCTGTATACTGTTTATAGAGAAGCAAATAATTAAGACCTTTTAAAATTTCAGATTTCCCTGGTGGTACAGTGGATAAGAATCCACCTGCCGATGTAGGGGATACAGATCCAATCCCTGGTCCAGGAGAAATTCCACATGCCACAACTAAGCCCATGCGCCGTAAGTACTGAAGCCTGCGCTTCTAGAGCCCATGCTCCACAGCAAGAGAAGCCGCCGCAGTGCGTCTGCGCACCACGACAGAGCAGCCCCTGCTGGCTGCAACTAGAGAAAGCCTGCGGGCGACAGTGAAGATCCAGTGCAGCCAAAAATTAAAAAACAAACACTTTTAAAATTTACAGATAAATGCAAATTGAGATCTGTTGAAACAAAGTACTTGTCCTCTCAAATACAAGACTAAGTTTAAAAAAAATTTTTTAAGGTTTGTGTGCAAGATGATTAAAGAGACAGACATCACTATTCTTCCAAAATAGCCTTAGTCATTCTTTTATAGAGGTAACAGTTAACTGAAGCTTTGGAAATAAAACAGGAGGTGGTTTCCAGGGCCTATAAGACCACCTATTGCCAGGCAGCCATTTCAAAGGGAGATGGAGACGAATAAGTCTGTGCTGATGCCCGAGCTCAAGTGAAGCATGGGTGAAATAAGAACAGTTGGTATTAGACCAACCTGCTCACTTCACAGCCCTAAAGCCCTCCCTTTCTCCTTACTCCCTGCCTACCTGACTACTGGACAGAACTGACTGTTAATAAACTTGCCTGTTAGGACTGTAATCACTGGGGAACTGAATATTATATAACTCTCTCCTAAAGACATCCTCAATTTTTTGTTTTTATTTCATTTATATGGCATGTATTTCTACGATTAATCTTTTCTGTGGGAAATTAGCACTAACGAAAAAATAAAAGGTCTTATACTGTAGTCCCAAAATAAATAATAGGCAGGTAAGAAGGGTGTAAAAAGTCCACTAGAACAAACGCAGTTGCTGTTTAAAAAAAAAAGAGAAAGGCATCTCATGGGATGGTCAGAAAAAGAGAAATTTGGGTGTTCTTAAAATTTATCATTCTAACAGAGCAAAACCATTAACATGGTGACCCGAGGTTTTGTACAGTGATTCCCAAAGCTCTATTAAAGCTCATCTGGAGAAGATTAGATCCTCATTTTACTGAAAGGGAATGTGGTATATTCAGATGTGGAGTCACTCCTGAAGCTGATGAGTGCTAAGTACATTGATGATAGTTTTGTGTGACGCTTATTTAGTACTTGTTATATGCCAGGCCCTGGACACAGTATTTAATATGCAATATGTCAATCAATTTTCAAAACAACCTCATGGTATAAACACTTACTAATAAGCAGCTTTTTTCTTGATAAGCTAACAGAAAAAAGAGGTACCGTAACTTCCCAAAAGTCATCCAGCTAAAAAGTGGCAGGGCTAAGATCAGAGCAGGCAGAATCAGGGTGTCCAGCCTGGCCTTCCACCTTTGGGTTCAGTTTACTTTTCAGCACAACATCTCACTTGCTGGCTGCGGGGAAACTGCTGGAGGCAGTACTGTGGCCGAGACAGATGCCTCGGAAGTCAGGCCGCCTGAGTCTCGAAGTCTTTGTGTACCAGCTATGTCTTTGCACAAGCCACTCAACCTCTCAAAGTCTCAGTTTCCTCAATAAGGGTGAGACAAAAATGGGCCCTGAGGCATTATACGAAGTGAAATGAGTCACAGAGGGAAAGACAACCACCGTAGGATCTTACTTATGGGGATGCGAAAAAAAACGGAAAACAAAGAACCAAGCTCATAGGCACAGAAGCCAGATTAGCGGCTGCCTGAGGTGTGGTGTGGAGGGTGGAGGCAAAGGGAGTCAAATGGCACAAATGCCAGTTATAAGATAAATAAATCCTGGAGATATAAAGTACAGCATGGTGACTAAAGTTAACAATAATGTGCTGCATATTTTAAAGTTGCTGAGAGCAGATATTAAAAGTTCCCATCACAAGAAAAAGAATTCTACAACTGTCTTTGGTGGCAGAAGTTATTAACTAGACTTATTATAGTGATCATTTCACAATACATACAAATACTGAATCATTAGACTGTAACCCTGAAACTAATGCAATTAGTTTAGTATTCAATTAAAAAATTTTTTAAAAGAACAAGACAATAATAGTAACTGGGTCATAACATTGTTATAAGGACCAAACAGGATCCATGTTTGAGTGTCTGCCTGGAACTCAGTATGTGCTGAATGACCATTATAAATTACTGGTACTTGTGAAAGAAAAGAATACACAGTGGAGAAGTTTGAAAGAAAACACATGTATTCTCTGAAAAACTGAACTTCCTGATTTCTAATTAGTAATTTTAAAAGTTGAGAAAAGTTCCAAGATACACAGTTGGCAGACTTTCAAATCAGGGAGCAGAAGCTCAAGAGACGAGTCAAGTTAAAGTACAAGCAGCTTCTACTCTTTTAGGCTGACCCAAAAGAATTTCACAATGACTAGCTCTTGAGACCTTGAAACATCTCACTCATTAACACTGATTCCTTAAAAATAAAATGCCCAATGACTCGGCATTCACAGCATACTGAACGCAAAGATGAATTCCACGACCCTGAAATGACGAAATTTCATTTCTGCTCAAACTCACCTCGAATGCCCCCTTTGTATCGGTTTTTAATGGCAGCCAAGCTGATGGACTCCTCGCCTTCCTCCTCCTCATCGTATCGATCAGGTTCTAGGTAACTGGCACTCAGTCCTCGCTGGTGCTGTTTCTCTCTCATGCGGCGCTGCTGAGACTCCCTACGAATAGAAGCCCTCAAACGTTCTTCTTCTTTCTGTAAAGAAGCAAATTAGTGAACTTTAAAAAAGATGAACTCACTTAATGCCCACTTGAAACTACTTCACTCTGAAGAACATGAAAATGCCTTGCCCGGGATAACACCAGTTCCTATGTCCTCAGGGCGAGTTCTCGCCATTTCTCACCTCTGTTACCACACACGGTCATCAACGTGTTCATTTCTAAGGCGTGAAGACACCACAGGGTGGAGAGGCAGGAGGCTCCCTCACACCAACCTCCCCATCACAACTGGCACGGGCACGGCCTTGGGAGCTGCAGCGTCCCCTCTGCTGCCAGGAACAGTCCAGAGGGTACAACCAGCCTGAGGAGCTTCGTCCATGCCCAGCGGATGCCTGAGGGAGGCAGGTTCTCTTCACCCTGAGACACACCTGACTTGCCCAGGCTCCACCAGATTACTATGGCAGCCAGATATTCCTGCCTGGGGCCGTCAACCCAGGGCACTCCCCACAGCTAACAGCAGGATGAGGGGCTGCTGGTGGAGAGGGGCTCTGAGCCCCAAAATAGACTCTTCATTCTCTTCTATCTGCCTGGCTTCCGCACCTTGGGGTTCACCAGGCAGGGCCAGGCTATGAGACGTCAGGGATGTTCTGGCATTCTCTTGATTCCTTGTTTAATTGCTTTATTACTGCATATAACTCTAATCCTGTAAAAATCACTGTCAACAGAACAGGGATTAAAAACAATCTAGCGGATTCCTTGTGCATTTCCACAGAAGTTGGGGAAGTGAAGAGGGCCTGGGAATCTCTCAAGGTGGTCCTGGAGTCTGCAGGTCCTTCAGCCCCACTACCTTCAGGGGAAAACGGAGGAAACTTCTGGTCTTTTTATATTCTATCTAGACTAATTCTTGAGCATTTCCACTGATTTTTGACATGGATGCCAAATCAGCCACGGATGACTTAATTTAATCATCCTTGAAATTATCTGTGCAGGTTCAGATTCTTTTAGTCAACAGGTTGCTCTCAGGACTTGCTGGGACAGAAACCAAGCCAGGGTCTGTTTTAGGACCCTCACCACATCACACTTATTTGCCAAATGTTTAGGAAATGGAAACCAGCTCCCTGTTCATTCCAGCTGGAAGGAGGAAAGGAGGGTCAATAAGAGATGATGAACAATATTTTGGGAAATGCTTTTCTTAATATATCAAAATTCTAGGATAAAGTTCAGCCAACATACCTTGATCATCTCTGTGCGCTGGCACTCAGGATCACGACCAGCCATTGGTAAGATTCTAATCTTCTGTGTCTTTGAACATCTATCTGCAAGTGACAGTGTCATCTTTCTATGTGTGGCACTGTCTGTAGAGTGAGGTCTGCAGGAAATAAACAAAAATACCTCACTATTTAGCAAATACATTAGTGAGCCAGCCATACCAACATCAGAGGAGGCCAGTGAGCATTTCCCATTCTCAAGAAAAAATAGGCAGAGACACAAAACAATATAGTAGATGGGGATTCTAACCTTTCCTCATTCTGCAGCTTACTAAACCATTCTCACCCCCACAAGTGAAGTAAAATATGGAAAGCTTGAGTAAAAAAGGCTTGCACAGCATGATCACCCTCTAAAAGCAGTAAATTGATGGGCTCATGCAGCATTCATGAAAAAATAAAAATTAAAAGAGAAAGAAAGAAAACAAAAAGAAAAAACAAATAAAAACCAAGAAGCATTCACTGAATACTGAGTGCGAAGCACTGTACTCTTGTGTTTTATTACACGACTTCACTGTCATAGCTCCTCTATGAGATAATTATTACATTTTATATATTAGGAAACTGAGGCAAGGAAAAACTGAGAAAAGTTGCACAAGGTCATACATGTGGAAGTGAGACTCAGATACAGATCTGTTTGATTCCAAAGCCTATAATCTTGACCATTACAATTTTGAAAATGTAATTCATAACCAAGAATACTGTGCCATCTCTAAAGGTAAGCATTACCCGAGGAGGATGCTCTGCTTAGAATCAAGGAAAGAAGAACATGAACGTTTCACTGTACTGCCTGTCCTGTCTCGACAAGGGGAATGCGCCTGCCAGCTGACCCAAGTGTGCAGGGCTGCTTGAAGAGGTAATGGATGCAGGGGCCTAAAGAACAGATGACCTTGGCCTTCATACCCACCAACTCACTGCCTTTCCTCTGATCGCATGCCCACTAAGAACCTCTAACTATCAGTCCCACAGGTAAATTTTACTAAAAAGGAAGATACAATGCCCAGTCAGTACTCTTAGGCCTCCTGGCAACTATAGTAATCTCTAGAATTAATACACTGTCGTTCTGGTTTACATACCATCTCCTGGAGCACTGGTTAGCATGACCTGGCTCCCTGTGAAGCAGTAGCTTTCAGAGCACTTGACAAAAGAGCCTTTGAACCTTCAGAGCTGAGAACCAGATCTTGTCTTTGGGGAACTATACCGTGAGGTTATGCCAATCAGGAGTCAGGCACTTTGAACAACCCCTGTATTTCACTGCTTTTACTGTTTAACAAATAGTACGTTGATGAAAGTAATTACCTGAATGTGAGTTTGGTTTTAAAGACGGCTTGTCCCTGTAGACCGGTACCTTGTCTTATAAAAAGGTGGTTGTGATCGCCCTGCAGTGGAGCCTTGTAAACATCAAACACCTCATTGCCTAAGTGCAGGGACATGCTGAAAAGAAGGAACACTTCACATGTTAGTCAGAAAGCTTACACTCTCTCATTTTACTTCACTTCGAATGTGATTCAATGGCTGTTTTCTCTCCTAACACAGAATTCAGAAGCAAGAGAAGAATAAAAAGGCATGATGTGAAAAAAGACTTACATAGCAGTACAGAACACTGTGTGTTTATGTTTAGGAAGCAAAACATGTTGTGACATTCACTCAGCCCCTACCACCTTCCCAGTGAAGGACAGCTTTACTAAAGTGTCAACTTCTAGGGAGTAGTACACAATGGGCAGGGGAGCTGGTCTAATTTTCCTGACTATGGTGATATAGCCAGAGGATGATCACATTTCCAGCCTACTTTTAACAAGTCTCCCACCAGCCTGTATGACCCTCAACTGCTTACCTATTTCTGAGGTTTTCTATACAATGCCAGAGGCTAAATAACAGAAATCCTTTAAAAAGAGGTATACCCCAAATAAGGCCTTATTCCAAAACATCATCCTTCCCAGCCACATTCTGTATGTTTCCATACTCTTCAGGCATCTGTGCTCACCTCCCATCGGACCACTTGACTATTCGAGCATTGCTTTCTTTAATTTCATTTCCTTCTTCATCCCGGCGTATCCTCCACCTTATGGTATTTTCTACCTGTTTTAAAAACACAAGCGCCTTAGAACACTGTCATTTTTGCATCTTCTCGCCACAAGAGATACATAATCACAGAATAAGCATGGACAGATAGTGACAGAAAAGAGGACATTGAAACCTTGTTTTAATCACCTAGAGACATTAGATAAAATAACAACAGGAAGGAAAATATGCCTATGTGAATTTCTACTCCCAGTGCTGGAACTAGAGAGCTCAGTGCCAGACCATCTGAGCAGGTGCTAAATCTGTAGTAACCTCCAGAAGTTATAAGACACAGGAAGAGCTGGCGGGACAAGAAATAAGGTTTGAAGCCATATGAAATAGCAATTTAGGACTGAGACTCCTATATAAAGCAGAACTAAAAACCCAATAAATGTGGGACTAAAAAACTCTGCCTACTGGCTTAGAAAGATAAGGAAACCCCCACATATAGGTAAGGAAAAAACAGCACCTTATGAAAATAAAAACCCCAAGTTTGAGCAGGTTTAGAGTCTAACTTGATGGGGAGGGGGAATACCAGGCAGATTTGCAAAATATTCAAAGGCTTCCTAAAATGAAAACCACTGTTACTGAAATTAGAAATTCAATGGGACTTCCAGGAAACTACAGCACACTAAATGCATGTAGTTTATCCATGCCACATCCTGGAAACGCACTAAAACGACACTGAAGAACTGAAAAAGGATACACTCACAAGGAGAAAGAGCATGTGAACCAAGACGGCATCAAAGAAAAGCCAGCATTTTGAAAACCAACAGACGGAAGCCCAAGCATCCTCCTGCCTCTGCCCCTACCATCTACCTAACAGCAGCCACTCCCACTCCCAGAGAGATTTTCTGGATCTCCTCTGTTAACTAACTGCCTTTACAACTGTGTCCTAATGATTTCTTTCCAGTTTCCCCCTGTCCTTCTTTATTCCTCACTAAATAAACAACTATGAGGCTGCCTGATTAAGAATGCAATATATCAGTTGGTAAAGAATCCACCTGCAATGCAGGAGGTCCCAGTTCAACTCCTGGGTGGGCAAGATCCACTGGAGAAGGGATAGGCTACCCACTCCAGTATTCTTGGGCTTCCCTTGTGGCTCAGCTGGTAAAGAATCCACCTGCAATGCAGGAGACCTGGGTTCGATCCCTGGGTTGGGAAGATCCCCTGGAGAAGGGGAAGGCTACCCCAGGATTCTGGCCTAGAGAATTCCATAGACTATATAGTTCATGGGGTCACAAAGAGTCGGACACGACTTAGCAACTTTCACTTTCAAAATTAAATATGATGTCATATCTGAGATTTGTTTCCAAACAGTCTGGGTAAGATAGGGTGAGGAATACAGATGAAATAAGATGTCCAGCCTGACAACCACTGAAGTGAATGACGGGTACGTGAGAGTTTACTTTACTGTTCTTGCTATTTCTGTTTATGTTTGAAATTTTTCTTAATAAAAGAAGGTAAACAAAATGATCTCTCATTATCCCTGCCTTCCCCCTCAAATAAAATAGGTTTGTTGTTGTTGTTGTTCCGTTGCTAAGTTGTGTCTGACTCTTTGCAGCCCCATGGACTGTAGTACACCAAGCTCCTCTGTTCATGGGGCTCTCTAGGCAAGAACACTGGAGTGGGTTGCCATTTCCTTCTCCAGGGGATCTTCCCAAACCAGGGATCAAACCCAGGTCTCCTGCACTAGCAGGCAGGCTCTATACCACTGAGCCACCAGAGAAGCCCTATAAAACAGGTGGAGTGAGTGAGTGAAAAGTGGCTCAGCCGTGTCTGACTCTTTGCGACCCCATGGACTATACAGTCCATGGAATTCTCCAGGCCAGAGTACTGGAGTGGGTAGCCATTTCCTTCTCCAGGGGATCTTTCCAAACCAGGGATCAAACCCAGGTCTCCTGCACTAGCAGGCAGGCTCTTTACCACTGAGCCACCAGAGAAGCCCTATAAAACAGGTGGAGTTTTTAGCCATTCCCCTCTCCAGGGGATCTTCCCAACCTAGGGATCAAACAGAGGCCTCCCACATTGCAGGCAAGCTTTTTACCAGCTGAGCCACAAGGGAAGCATAAACAGGTTAGCCACATACAAATATGAAAACACATGGGCCATTATTAACTGTGAAGCCACTTTGAAAACACTTCCTATTATATAAGGTGATTCAAATAATAATGATGCTATGATAGAATACTCTGCTAGGTCTTACCCTATTGGGATGAAAGACACATTAAAGTACTGAGGTACATAAACTGTACCAGGTTCTTTGTTCATTAAAGAATTAATCACACCACCAACTGACTCTTTAAGAATGGTAGGCCTTGTCTCAAAAGCATCATTCAAAAAAGCCAAGGATCCAAGGTTATTTTCCATCACCCATCAAAGTTTTAAAAAACAATAGTCTGCTATACACTGACATTTTGTAGTCTACACACCAAGGTTTCAGAGTAAAACATTTATTTCTAGACATTAATGCTGATTAATTAGAGTCTGGTATTACGTGATCTTAAAACATAGATACATTGACACTTGACCATGTACCATGATAGAAGATAAGGGGAAAATGTAAAAATCAGTAAAAAGTAAGTAAATAAGGAACTATCACATTAATTTATATAAATGATGAGAAATAAGAGCAACAGAGTACCTCCAGAGGTACTAAAACACTCATGAAAAATTAACAGTGCTAACCTTAAATCAATAGATATACACATGTTCCAAGGGAAACATTAAGAGCTAATCTAACATGGAGACAAAGGAGGGGAAGTAAGAAAAAGAGCAAAAAAAAAAAAGCCTAAGCACTATATATTAATGGTGTGACCTTGACCAAGTTAACGGTGCCTGTTTATCTCCATTTTCTCATCTGATTTACATTTCCATTAAGTGGGAGGAGTAATGAAATGTCACTGAAACGCTTTGGAAGCTCATGCATTTTAGAGAAACCATCTTATATCAAGGTTCTTTAGGTACTTATGGATCCATTAAACTTGAAAAGATGGAATTATTCTAAAAGTTCAGCCCCTGAATTCTAAGAAGGCTGGACTCTCACTTCTTAATATTTTAATACCATGTACAATATCTACTGGGGAAAAAAAAAATGTATTTACAGGAAATCTTCAGATTTAAGAATTTAAAATGCATAGCACCAGTTTCGGTATCATGAGTTCAACTGTTTCTTGTTACTGTGCTACAACTCAGCTCTAAACCATCTACTTAAACCTACATCCTCCTTGATTAAAGGAAGATTAGAGGCCCTCCTTGGACAGAGTAACCAGACAGTACAAGATCTCAAAGAGAAGCATTAATAGGAATTTAGCACAATAAAAATCTCTCCTAATAGTGAACATGAACAATTGGAAAAATACAAAGACAGCCATGTGGTGAAGTGTTAGGTACCAGTAATAAAATCTTCTTTTGTATATGATTTGTTCATCCATAGATCAAAGAGCCTGAAGATAATTTCCCCTTGCAGGAAGTTGCTAGAACTTAACCCACAACAAATATGGAGGGAGCTGTTCTAAACATAAACCACAGTACAACTTATTCTGAATAAAGCAGCTAATAATTTTTTAAAGCACCAAAAGATGTAATATAGCAAAAAAAAAAAAGAAAAAGTGATAAAAAAAAGTGACGCCTTTACAGAGAAAAAGCTATGCTATTTTCTTTCTAAAAACTGTTCTGCAAAGATAGACGATTCATTTGTTGATGACACAGGAAACAGAAGATCATTTTCAAGAGCTTAAGTCTCAAGTTAGTATCCCCAGGTTTTACTTTATAAAAGAAAAAAAGAAAAGGGTAAAGCACAGAATGGTACCTTTAATTTTAACCTGGTTCGACCTTCTTCATCCAGCATTTCTTCATCTTCAAATTCATCTTCATAATACTGAGGATCAAATGGTCTACAAATTGTTTTTAAAATAAACTATTAGTCATATTTTGTAAGAAATATTCCTGCTATATAAAGCAACTTTAAAAAATCATAAAGCAACTTTAAAAAATCATAATAACTGAAAATCATAAGAGTCAAATATCTTCATGTTCAGCTATTAGGATGTCTTCAAATTACTGCACCTTCTTGAAATTTGGTATTAATACATACTGCTTGAAATAAAGAGCAAGCAAGGCGAAATATTCAAGTACTCTTAATTCTTATGTAAGTCTCTGAACAAGTAGGCCACGTATACCCTAGCTTTCCACATTTTGCTTAGGAAAAAATTTTTAAATAGCACAAAGAGCTTGCATGTCACTTAGTGAATGATATCCATCAGTGCTGTTTAACAGTCCAAACCATTAGTTTTTCTAGATCCACAATGGCTGCTATAGAAGACATCTGCAGTTTTCTAGCAAACTTCACTACTCTCAATTTCAGTTTTTTCAGGGCTTCATTACTCAGAAACACCCAAGACTAGTGATATCTGTTAATTCATAAGAAAGTAACAGACTGCTAAAAACAATTACAATCATTATAAATCTCCTTTATCAACAGTCCATACTTTTTCTATAAAAGGATATATTTGGTTTTTATTTTTTCAGAGATATATAACCAGTGTTCCATTTTGTGACTAGTCAATTCATACAAAGTAAAAAAAATATCAACATTCTATATATTCCTATCCAACATTAAAAAACTATCAACTGATCCTCTTACCTGGGTTCTACGCTGAGAAAGTTGGGCAGCTTAACAAAATATAAGTCATTTCCTAAATCAGTGTTTACTTTGGGTATTTCTACTTCTATTCTGGTCTCAGGAATTGGTTCCTCCTCCTGTTGATCTTGAGGCAATCCATTTTCATCCTAGTAAAAGAGTCACAGAATTTTAGAGCTTGATGGGACTTTAGAGATGGTCCAGCTCCATTTCCACACTTTAATCGTTTAGGCAGATAAGAAGCATAATGAGACATGACTTCAGGGCTATTATCCATCCCCACCAACCAACCCCTCAAAACCCTCACGGAAAAACAAGATCGGTTTAGAAGCATCAAAGTAAGAAAACATCTCTTTTATGATAAATCTATCTTTCACATACTCACCAACAGAAATGTGAAATTAACAGACACTTGAATATGAAGTCACTTTATCAATTAAAATTAGAGAAAATTATCAACAAAACACACTTGTTGACATGAACGAGAACACAACATCATTCAAATAAACGTCATGCAATTCACAGGTCCATGCAGTCTAGTCTCTTAAGGTGTGGGCCCACCTCACCCTGGGCAGTTCTTTCTATCTTCTTTCCCTCAGTGACAACATCTTGCACAAACTACAGTACAATATCCCAACCAGGAGACTGACCTGACCCAGGCAGATAGAGGACATTTCCATTACCACAAGGATTCACCCTGCCCTTTTACAGCCGATATCCACTTCCCTCTTGCCCTCATTCCGCTGCTGTAATTTCCATTAATCTTGTCTCCATTTCTATAATTCTGTCATTTCAAGACTGTTATAGGAGTGGATTTATACAGTCTTAACCTTTTGGGACTGGCTGTTTCTCACTCAACATAATTCCCTGGAACCTTATCCAACTTGCTACATATATCAGTAAATTTCATATATTAGTAAACTTTATCCAAGTTGCTGCCTATATAAATCCTTTTTATTGCTGAGTACTATTCCACAGAAGGACGTTTCAAAACAGTTCTTTCTAATCCTCCTTATAACCAGGAGTTCTCTACATAAATGAGGAAGTCACTTGTTCACTGTATTTCCATACTGCAATTCAGTTACCAACTTCCTCTTCCTGGCATAAAAGAGACACTTAGTTCTCTCTTCCAGTTCTCATTGGTAGTTTTACTTACAACAGGTTGTCCTGGAGTGGGTGGTTTATCTTCCCCATCACTCCCTGAAGATATATCATCTGCACCTCCAAAGAGATCCATGGTTCCACTATTATCTTCAATGCAGGAGGAAAAAGGCACAGTGTTTAATACCTGTAACAATGAGTCTTCAAAGCTATCACTTCAATATATCCCTAAAGTTCCTAGACCCGGCACCTGGAAACCACCCAAACACAACTCTGAGCCTGGCACTCAGAGATCTAACCAGAGTGTCTGTGCAGAGGGAAGAGGGCAAATCCAGTGAAGGGCAAAGTGTACAGGAGGCACCCCTTTCCTCCGTTACTTACCGTTTTCCCACTGTCCTTTATCCCTCAGGAGCCCAAATATCCTCCTACCGTCCAGATACTCAAATTTGGGGCTTAAGCACACCACACAGGCCTATTCTCCACATCATCCTTCAAGTTTTAAAATTACAGGTCATGTCTACCCAGGCTCCCTTCCTCTCAGGAAGAACTTCACCCAAGTACCAGCAAAACAATAACATCAACTATAACCTGTAATAAGCCAAAGCTGGGTAGTAAAGGAGATGACAGAAAGATAGGAGGGTGGTCAACAGGTAGACTGCTTGAAACTGAGATTATAGAAGAGTTACAGTTTTGGTAATGACATGGTCTAGGGTAAAATCATGACAGTGAGTCACTAAGACAAGGTAAAGGACAGACCACAGAAAAAGAGAAGGAAACCTATTAAAATGGTCAAACTTCAGAACCCTGACAACATCAAATGCTGGCAAAAATGTGGCATAACAGGAACTCTCATTCACCGATTCAGGTAGGAATACAAAACGGCACGCCCGCTTTGGAAGACAGTCTGGCAGTTTCTTACCAAACTAAACATATTCTTACCAGATGCCCCAGAAATTGTGCTCCTTGGTATTTACCCAAAGGATCTACAGACTTATATCAACACAAAAACCTGCACACAAATGTCTACAGCTTTACTCATAATTGCCGAAATTTAGAAGCATCCAAGATGTCTTTCAGTTCGTAAATGGATAAACTGATACATCCAGACCGTGGAATACAAGAATACCTTGGAGATACCTCAGGTTTGGTGCCAGACTATGTTCATGTGCCCACCTGATTATTTTCTTCTTAGGTTTTATCACCCCTAACATGCTATATATTTCATTTACTTACTGTGTTATCATCAGTCTCTCTACCCTACCCTGACCCCAACAGAATGTGGGTTCTCCAGGGAGACGTCTTTGATTATTGCCACATTCCAAGTGCACAGAATAGTACTAGTACAAAGCAGATTCTCAATAAATGTGAACAAAATAAAGTAATTAATATATCTGATTCTCACAACAACACTGTAAGGTGATAGCATCATCTCTCTCTTACAGATCAGAAAGTGAAATTTAGTAACTAATTAATTTGACCAAAATCATACAGTTGGAATGTAGAACCACAAAGATTCTAACTTGGGTTATCTGATTCCAAAGTCCATGTACATAACTAGGAATTATAGACCCAAAGATCTTTAAGTAAATCCCAGAGCTTGTTGTTCTGTCTAGCTGTCTCCTTTTCTCTCTAGGTGACCTGCTAAATATTTGCTTTAGTTATACTGTTACCTGTGATAATTTATATAAGCTATTCAACATTAATGCCTACCATTTAGCACAATAATGGCTGTGCAAATTAAATTATCAAAATTAGGTTACTGTACCTTTTATACTAACATCTTTATTGTATAGTAATTTGCCATTTGAAATGTAGTCATACATAGAGATAAACAGGTAGATCTTGTGTGTGTGTATGTGTGAGTCACTCAGTTGTATCTGATCCTTTGCGACCCCATGGACTGTAGCCCTCCAGGCTTCTCTATCCATGGAATTCTCCAGGCAAGAATACTGGAATGGATTGCCATTCCCTTCTCCAGAAGAACTTCCCAATCCAGGGATCCAACCCTGGTCTCCTGCATCACAGGCAGATTCTTTATCGTCTGCACTTCAGGGAACCCCCTCAAAGTCACTCAGTCATGTCTGACTCTTTGTGACCCCATGGACTGTACCCACCAGGCTCTTCTGTCCACGGAATTCTCCAGGCTATTCTACTGGAGTGGGTTGCCATTCCCTTCTCCAGGGGATCTTCCCAACCCAGGGATCAAACCAGGTCTCCGGCATTGCAGGCAGATTCTTTACCAGCTGAGCCACCAGGGAAGTCCGGGTAGATCTTCTATCCTTACAAAAAACCTACCTTATCTAACACTGGGTTTTTATGAACTCTTCATCGAAAATAGCTTGAAGAAACAGCTTCTTCATCTAATATTAACCTATTAAAAACCTAAGAACAAGCTAACAAGCTGTCCTGGAACTGTCACTATTCAACCTGAAGAACAGGCAATGCCACTTCCTCCTCAACAGAGCCTCGGGCCCCTAACAGCAGACTCACTCAGACTACAAATGAAGCAGGTTCTTCAACTACTTAAGTGTGAGCAGTTTCTCATATCTGTACAACTTCCCTGGGTACACTAAAGGTATCCACACTCTTTTCTGTGAGTCCTGTAGTCAGGGGTAAATGCCCAGGGTTGCAAATGTACCATAGTTAAACGCAGAGAGAGGAATGGAAATATAGATATATAAAGGAAGTAAGTAGAGTACCTTTTGGTACCTCAGTGTCACTCTCCGCTTCTGAATCAGATGCAATTGCATTCTTGCGTTTCATTCGTAAAACTTCATCCTCACTATCACTGCCTCTTGCAGATTCTGTAAGAGTAGAATCAGAAGTTCTGCATAATCATAGTCATACCATCACTTTGATTTTTTGTGTTTGAAAAGCAACACTGGAGATAAACAATCTATGGACCACCCGTACAATGGAAAATTACTCAGTAATAACTAAGAATGAACTACCGATACAAGTAACGATTTGGATGAATCTCAAATGCATTACAGTAAGTGGAAGAAAAAAGGCGCCACTACCGTCTGATTTCATTTATAAGAGGACATTCTCAAAAAGACAAAACTGCAGTGACAGGACAGAACAGGAGTTGTTAAGGGTCCCAGGTGGGGAAGTATCTGACTACAAAAGGGACAGTATGAGGGAGTTTTTTAGGGCTGAGAAAACCATTCTGTATCATGACTGTGGTGACGGTTACAAAAATCTATACATGCGTTAATGTTAAGAGAACTCTACGCACACACACAAAAATCAACTTACTATGGTTAATTTTGAAATAAAATTTTAAAAGGAACATTGGTTTTTGTATGCAGAAAAACTTGGGAGAATGAGAAAAGCAGTTCTGAAACTTTAAATTTATATACCATTCAATACAGAGGACAAAAGAAGTAAATATACTGTAATGGAAGACACAAATGTATCATTTCTAGATGGTACAGCTGTTCACGTAATTTTAACCTCAAACCCAACCCCTGTAGGACTAGTTAAGCAGGATGACCAGCGACAAGACTCCTATTCTTAGTTTTATGTTAGTCTGCTAGTATTTGGGAAGTAGTGCATAAGCCTTAATGATTCTGGGTATTCCCAGTACAAGTAACTCTACCCAGAATTAGTCATTGAATACTTACCGCAGTCTTATAGTCTATATAGACCTATATCCATCTCTGGAAACTTTTTGACCTCCTCTCCTAAATAATGTTAAAATGCAGTCTTGAAAGCTATCCTGAGGTATGTATTCCAGGGGAAAAGACCTCCCACTCCCCATACTGCAGCTCTCTAAGAAGACAGAACCAATATATAATTATAATCAATTACTTATAAAAATGAAGCAACCCAGATATTACTACAGGAAGACTTCCAACTTAATCAAAGTGACTTTTATATAACACAAAGAAATCAGATGGTTAACTTTTAATATTCTGTATGAAGAACGTGTTAACTTCAAGAAAACAGTGTAAGTGGCTATTATGAAAAGGGATCCCAAAGCCAAAGTTCTGCTCTGTTTCCCGCCGTGTTCAGGGAATGAATGTTCTGATCCAAGCACATCTCCCAGGATGGGGATGCATGTGCCAGGCTATCATAACTCACTGAGATCAGCCAGCCTGTGTTGTCATTCTGGATATTACGCCCCTCAGGCAACCTCCTGACCTACAATTTGGTAACCAATGCAGATTTCCCCCCAAAAGATACAATGATAAGAGAAAAATAACTGATGCTCTTGAAACAATTTTGCAATTCAACTTTGATAACTTCTTGTGGTTAGTCTGAGTAAACTCCTTAGAGCCTGATTACCTCTGGAGGATGAAATTTTGGATCTCTAATAAACTGAACTGGAAACCGAACTGGAAACCGGGCATTTCAATGGCACTGGGGTTTTTCCCCCCAGGCACATCTGTTCTCATCTGGGGCAGGCTCTTCAGTTACCCACAAAAATGGAACTAACTCTGTTCGGTATCTAGCTACTTTAGCACTATACACCTTGCTCTAAGGCTTTCCTGTTTAAATTTTTTTCTTCCTGATCTATCAATGAAATGGAAGGGGAATAGACAGAAATAATACACAGATTGGGAAAATGTTTACAAGTAAAATGTATAGAGTTAGAAAAGGTTGAAATAAAGGGACAGAAGAGAAAAACCAGAGTATTAAAGGTGGGACTGTAAGAAGAATCAATGAGCCCCCGCTGTCCCTCAATGCTTCTACTAAACCACCTTGGTTCTCATAAGCGTATTACCTGACTTATGGTCCTGTTCCTCTTCATCATCTGAATGCCTATGTTCTTCATCCGAGGGCTGTGGCCTTTCATCATCAGAATTTTGCATTTTCTCTTCATCAGATATCTGTGGCCGCTCTTCATCATCCGAGTTCTGCTTCTCATCATCATTATCAGAAGCTGCTGGCCGTTCATCATCAGAATTAGCCTTCTCCTCCTCAGACAGCTGTTGTCGCTCATCCTCTGAAAGCTGGGGCCTCTCCTCATCGTCTGTGTTCTGCATTTTTTCATCATCATCAGAATTCTGCAGTTTATCTTCCTCAGACCCTTGTGCCCTCTCCTCATCATCAGAATTTTGTATCTTCTCATCATCTGACTGATCGCTTTTATCTTCCCTGCCCCATTTTTCATCATCTGAGTGTGCTTTTTCAGAACCTTCTGCTTCCGAGTGATGACTCCCTCCATCTGATCTATGACCCTCATCCTCATCATCATTGTCATTTCGGGTTTCTGATCCACTGTGCTGATCTACATCTGAGGGATCGTTGTCTTCATGGTCAGAGTGCTCAGAAGCTTCTGATCTATTGTCTGATCCTTCAGAGTGATTATCACTCCCACTATGATGAGAGGCTCCCTCATCCTCACTGTCATCTCCAAACAGTTCCTTATTACTTGGTTTTCCTGCGTCATCTCTTTCATCTTGATCGCTTTCACTCCCAGAGGCGTTACTGCCAGAAGCAACATTCTCTTGATCAGAATCCGAGCCTGATCCAGAGTCAGAATCTATGGGATCATATAAACACAGAGTGATGTAAGCAAAAAAAAAAAAAAAAGGCAGAATAAGGAACAATAAAAGTCCACCCCAACATAAAAGCAAGGAAAAAACTTCTTAAAAGCTGTTAGAATCTGTCTTCTCAGACTCTGGACACTAAAAGTTGCAACAACCAGGGGAATGTCTACTGAGACAGAAAAAAAAAGCTGAATCCCAGTAAAAAAACAGAACTTAGGGATCTTCTAACATACTCTGGTCCCTACCCCCACCCCACACTGCCCACAACCTACCCCTTGGTCAACACTGCCTTGAAGATAATATAATACCCTGAATTTCTGGCGCATGTGCCACTAACGGAGGGAGCAGACAGCACCTCATTCACAAAGAATCATGGTTGTTAGTTCTGATCTGTCTGGTGGATCACTGAAGGGACTGGCTCAAAGGACTTGACTTTATCTCACCTAACTTGGAACTCTCTTGTTGCTAAGGTGACTACTCAAAACATCTTACAGGTAGATGTATTAGTTGTGTCTGCTTGAGACAATGAATAACAGTTGGGGCAAACAATAAAAAGCTTGGTTGAAAAGGCTGAGGAATGACATAATATGGGGGGTAAGGACTTTAAAAGGATAATAAAACTTCTAGAGGAAAACAGAGGCAGAACACTCTCTCACATAAATCACAGCAAGAGCTCTTTTAATCCATCTCCCAGAATAATGGAAATAAAAACAAAAATAAACAATGGGACCTATTTACACTCAAAAGCTTTTGTATAGCAAAGGAAACAATAAGCAAAATGAACAGACACCCACAGATTGGAAGAAAACATTTACAAATGATATGATATGACCAATAAGGGGTTAGTCTCCAAAATTTACAGACAGCTTATGACACTTAGCAGCATCGAAACAGATAGCCCACTCGAAAAATGGGCAGAAGACCCAAACAGACACTTCTCCAAAGAGGACATACAGATGGCCAACAAGCACATGAAAAGATGTGCACATCACCAATCACTGAGTGAGTGAGTGAGTGAGTGAAGTCGCTCAGTCGTGTCTGACTCTTTGTGACCCCATGGACTGTAGCTGACCAGGCTTCTCTGTCCATCAGATTTTCCAGGCAAGGGTACTGGAGTGGGTTGCCATTTCCTTCTCCAGGAGGTTTTCCCGACCCAGGGATTGAACCCGGGTCTCCTGCATTGTGGGCAGATGCTTTTACCATCTGAGCCACCAAGGAAGATTCTCTGACAATTATTAGAGAAATGCAAATCAAAACTACAATGTGCTACCACCTCACACAGGTCAGAATGGTTATCATTAAAAAATCCATAAACAACAAACACTGGAGAGGGTGGAGAGAGAAGGGAAGCCTCCAACACTGTTGGTGGGAATGTAAATTGGTCCAACCACTATGGAGAACCTATGGAGGTTCTTTATAAAACTAAAAATAGAGCTACCATATGAGCCTGCAATCCCACTCCTGGGCATATGCCCAGAGGAAAACATGATCTGAAAGGATACATGCACCCCAATGTCCACTGCAGCACCGTTCACAATAGTAAAGACAAGGAAGCAACCTAAATGTCCATCAACAGAGGAATGGATTAAGACGTAGTACATATATACAATGGAATATTACTCGGCCATTAAAAATTAGTGAAATAAGGCCATCTGCAGCAATATGGATGGACCTAGAGAGTGTTATACTGAGTGAAAAAAGTCAGACAGAGAAGGAGAAACATCGTATAACACCCCTTATATGTGGAATCTAAAAAGGAATGATACAAATGAACTTACTTACAAAACAGAAAGAGACTCATAGACTTAGAAAACAAATTTTTAGTTCCTGGGGGGAAGGGATAGTTAGGGACTTTGGGAAGATCATGTACACGCTGCAATATTCAAAATGGATAACCAACAAAGACCTACTGTATAGCACATGGAACTCTGCTCAACTTTATTTGGCAGCCTGGATGGGGGAGAATGGATACATGTATATGTATGGCTGAGTCCCTTCACTGTTCTCCTAAAACAAACACAACATTGTTAATGGGCTATATCCTAATACAAAATCAAAAGTCTGTCATAGAGAAAAAAAAAACCTCCCACAATAAATGAAACAAACAAACAAATAAAACCCTCCCATACATTCTTAGCAATCTGGAAAGCCATGCACTTTCCGAGGGCTGTGCACATGCTCAAGAAAGAACCAAGAGGGCCCTACAACCTCACTTCTGGTTGACCTTCAGGCTCCACGAAAGCAAGAAATGAAAGCAAAGACAGGGCATAAACTACTTGGAAGAGTGCTGAAAGCATGCCCTAACACACAGAGAGACAACCTGTGAAGTCTGGAAGTCCTTCTGTGATTGCTGTTGTTTCTTTTTCTGCATATAGGGAAACCTCTGTCCAATCACTAGCTGACCACTAAGCTAATGGAGCAGAAACTTTAGTGGTCACATACAACAAAAATTGCAGACTTTACAAAACTAGTTCAAAAGAGTCAACAATAATTACTACAACAAATAGCAACAATAGCAACAAATAGCAACAATAATTACTACAACAAATAGCAACAATAAATGCTGGGTGGGGAAGGAATGTGCTGTCCTGAGTTGCTGCAATATAATTTCAAAATGTCCAATTACAACAAAAACTGCAAAGAAACAATGAAGTATGGCCCATACATGTGAAAGAAAGGTTACAATTTGTCCCTAAAGAAGCCCAGACAATGAAAATGATATCTTATCAAATACAGAATATCAATAAAAAGACATATTATTTTTCAAAAAACTGAACAGAAAATCTGGAGTTGAAAAGTATAACTAAAATGAAAAATTCACTAAAGAGGTAAACAACAGATGTGAGTGAGAAGAAGAAAGAATCGGGAAACTTTTAAGACACATAATTGAGATTATCCAGTCTGGTGAATAAAAAGAGAGAAGAATGAAGAAAATGAAGACTCTAAAATACTTATAAGAAAACAGCAAGTGTACCAATCTATGTATAATAGGGGTTCCAGAAGAAGAGAAAAAAAGAGAAAAGGACAGGAAATACATTTGAAGATGTAACAGCCAAAAACTTCCCAAATCTGATGAAAGACATGAGCATACTCATCGAAGCTGTTTAACAAATACCAAGAATAAAGTTAAAGAGACAGCACCCAAGCGCATCATTATCGAACCGCCTAAGACAAAGAAAAATCCTAAAGGCAGCAAAAAAGAAACAACTCATCCCATACAAAGAGATCATTGATAAGGATAACAGCTGATTTCTCATCAGAAACCACAAAAACCAGGAGACAATGGGATGAAATAGTCAAAGTGCTGAAACAGTCAATCAAGAACTCTATACTCAGCAAAACTATTCTTCAAAAATAAAGGAATTATAAACAACAACAAAAGATAAACTGGACTTCCTCAAAATGAAAAGCTTTTGTGCAAGAAAGGACATTATCAAGAAAGTAAAAAAACCTATAGAATGGGAGAAAATATCTACAAACCATATATCTGACACATATGTAATGGAAACGGTGAGAGACCTTATTCTCTTGGGCTCCAAAATCACTGCAGATGGTGAATGTACCATGGAATTAAAAGACACTTGCTCCCTGGAAGAAAAGCTATGACAAATCTAGACAGCTTATTAAAAAAGCAGAGACAATACTTCGCTGACAAAGGTCCGCCTAGTCAAAGCTATGATTTTTCCAGTAGTCATGTACGGATGTGAGAGCTGAACCATAAGAAAGCTGAGCATTGAAGAACTGATGCTTTTCGACTGTGGTATTGGAACAACCTCGAGAGTCCCTTGGACTGCAAGATCAAACCAGTCAATCCTAAAGGAAATCAACCCTAAATGTTCATTGGAAGGACTGATACTGAAGCTTTGGCCACCTGATGTTCAGAGCCAAATCATTAGAAAAGACCCTAAGGCTGGGAAAGACTGAAGACAGAAGGGGATGAGCGAGGATGAGATGGTTGGATGGCATCACCAACTCAATGGACATGAGTTCGAGCAAGGTCCAGGAGATGGTGAAGGACAGGGAAGCCTAGCATGCTGCAGTCCATGGGGTCGCAAAGAGTCAAACATGACTGAGTGACTGAACAACAACAATCTGGAATATATAAAGAATGTTTACAACAACAACAACAACACAAACAACCCATTTAAAAAATGGACACTGAACTTGAATATACATTTCTCCATGGTTACACAAGCATGAAACAAGTACATGAAAAGATGCTCAACATCACTGGCCATTAGGAACCACAAATTGAAACCACAGTGAAATATCACTTGACACCAACAGTGATGGCTATATTTTAAAAAGAGGTGAAGAAAAGGTAAAATAGGTACTGGCAAAGATGTGAAGAAATAGAACCCTCAAACATTGCTGGTGCTAATGTAAAATGGTTACAAAAATGGTTGGCTGGTCCAAAAACGGTCTGGTTGCTCCTCAAAAAGTAAAACAAAGAATCATATGACTCAGCAGTTCCACCCCTACACATATATATACAATTCCACCCTAAGAGAACTGAAAACAGGCACTTACACAAATACTTGTAAATAAATGTTCACAGCATCACTATTTAAATAGCCAAAAGATGGAAACAACCCAGTGTTCACCAGTAGCTAAATAGATAAACACTGGGATATACACATAGAGTGAATACTATTCAATCATTTAAAAGAAATGAGGTATTGATACATACAATATGGATGAATTTCAAAACCACGATGGCAAGAGGTAGAAATCAGACACAAAAAGCCACATGTTGTATGAGTCCACTTATATGAAATATCCAGAAGATAGAAAAGCCATAGATGTAAAAAGCAGATTGGTGGTTGACCGGGGCTAGTGAAAGGAGCAAATGGTAAGTAACTGCTCAGTGGGTGTGGTGTTTTATTTTGAGGTTATGAAAATGTTTTAGAATTAGACAGAGGTGGTGGCTGAAGGACATTTTAAATGTACTAAATACCACAAAATTGTTCACATAAAAATGGCATATTCAGCAACCAAAATGAAAAGAACTAAAACTGTCACTATTTGCAGATGACATATTATATACAGAAAGTCCTACAGACTCCACCAGAAAATTGTTAGGACTAATAAAGTTAGTAAAGTTACAGAATATAAAATCAATACACAGTTGTATTTCTATACATAAATAATAAGCTAACAGAGAAATTAAGAAAATAATCCCACTTATAACTGCAACAAAAAGAATAAAATACTTAGGAATAAATTTAACCAAAAAAGGTGAAAGACCCGAACAGTGAAAACTGTAATACACTGATGAAAGAAACTGAAGACACAAATAAATGGAAATATCGTTCATGGATTGGAACAATCGATATTGTTAAAATATCCACACTAACCAAAGTAATCTACATTTTGAACACAATCCCTATCAAAATTCTAATGGCATTTTGTATAGAAATAGAACAAAGAACTCTTAAATTTGTGTGAAACCACACATACACACAAACTCATACAGCCAAAGCAATGTTGAGAAAAAAAGAATAAAGCTGGAGGCATCATGCCCTTGATTTCAAACTGTATTACAGACACATAAATCACTGCAACAGAATAAAAAACTCAGAAATAAAGCCACACATATACGGTCAATTAATTTACAAAAAAGGAGCATGCCAAGAATACACAACAGGGAAAGAACAATAAATGGTGTTGAGAAAGCTGGATAGCAATATGTAAAAGAATGAAACTGGGCCACTATCTTATTATACTATACACAAAATTTAACTCTAAATGGATTAGACTTAAATTTCAGACCTGAAACCATAAAATTCCTAGAAGAAAACATAGGCACTAAGCTCCTTGACACTGGCCTTGGTTATCGTTTTTTTGGATTTGACACCAAAAGCAATGACAACTAAAGCAAAAATAAACAAGTGTGACATATCAAACTAAAACACTTCTACACAGCAAAGGAAACCATCAACAAAATGAAAAGGTAGTCTACTGAGTAGGATAAAATATTCACAAATCACATATCTGATAAAGGATTCAGTTTAGTCACTCAGCCATGTCTGACTCTTTGCGATCCCATGAATCACAGCACGCCACCAAAAATATATAAAGAGCTCATATTATATATATAAATGGACAGAAGACCTGAATACACATTTTTCCAAAAAAGGCATACCAACAGGTACATGAAAAGATGCTCAACATCACTAATTGAAAGAGAAATGAAAATCAAAACCACAGTCAGAATGACTATTATCAAAAAGATAAAAAATAACAAGTGTTGGAGAGAATGTGGAGAAAAGGGAACATTTGTACACTGATGGTAGGATTGTAAAGAGGTGCAGTCACTATGGAAAACAGTATGGAAATGTTTCAGAAAAAGAACAGAACTACTATATGATCCAGCTAGTCCACTTCTGGGTATTTATCCAAAGGGCACAAAAACATTAATTTGAAAAAACATATGTACCTATGTTCACTGCAGCATTATCAAAACATGGAAGCAACCTAAATGTCCATCTATGGACAAATAAAATGTGGTACATATAAACAACAAAATATTATCCACACCACTATAAATATGGCATATATGCAAAGGAATATTATTCAGCCATAAAAAAGAAGGAAATCTTGGGAATTCCTTGGTGGTCTAGTAGTTAGAGCTCAGAGCTTTCACTGCCATGGCCCAGGTTCAATCCCTGGCTGGGGAACTAAGATCCCACAGGCCACACATGTTTTGTCAGAACTCTCCACCATGACCTGACCATTTTGAGTGACCCTGCATGGCATGGCTCATAGTTTCATATGTGATCATTTTGGTTAGATTTCTGCGATCCTGGTTTTCTTTTGAAAGCTGTGGGATTATTAAGTTCTTGCTTCTGTCTGCCGTCTGATGGATGAGGATAAGAGGACTGTATATGTTTCCTGATGGGAGGGACTGGCTGTGGGGAAAACTGCGTCCTGCTCTCGGGTGCAGGGCTTTGCCGAGTGAATCTTTAATCCAATTGTCTGCTCATGGGTTGGGCTGTGCTCCCTCCCTGTTAGCTGTTTGGCCTAACAACTCTCAGATGGTTAAGAATGTAGCAATGCAGGTGATGTGGGTTCAGTCCCTAGGTCAGAAGGATCCCCTGGAGAAGGGAATGGCAACCCACTCCAGTATTCTTGCCTGGAGAATTCCATGGACAGAGGAGCCTGGCGGGCTACAGTTCATAGAGTCACAAACAGCTGGACATGGCTGAGTGACTAACACTAACAACTGAGGCAACCCAGTCTTGGAGTCTACAGGCTCTATGTTAGGGCCTCCGGAGACCTCCCAAAAGGACTTATGTCAAACACACGCCTCCCAGGACTGCAGCTGCCAGTGCCCCTGTCCCTGTGGCAGGCCATTTCGAACCCTCACCTCTGCAGGAGACCTTCAAACACTCACTACTGCTTCTACCTATTCAATTAGTTATGCATTAAGCAATGAAGTTAACTGAGGGAAGGTGATGATCTTTGCATCATTATAATCCCTACACTTAGCAAAGTAGCTCTAACATGATAGGGGATCTATAAAGGATGAATGAATGAACTTCATGGAAATGGTTCACATGGCTCCGGTCCCTAGAAGGGTGAATGGGATAAGGACAAATACACATGATAGGGTAATGAAAACATTAGAAAAGTAAGTGGAACAAGAGTTAGTATAAGGGCTCTAACTTCCAGACCTATCCTGACCATAACCTTCAGGACAGCCATCCTGGTAGAGCCCTCACACTAGATTCCACTTGGTGCTCCCGTGCGTCATGAACATACATTTATTAATTCACTTCACCACCAAATCCTTCATCCCTTCTCTCCAAACACAGACTTCATATGCTCCCCAATCTAATACCACCGACTCAAAAAATTCTAGAGTTTTTGCACAGGTTCCCGGAGGACACAGCAATCCACTCCAGTATTTCGACTGGAAAATCCCATGGACAAAGGAGCCTGGTAGGCTAGAGTCCATGGGGTCGCAAAGAGTCAGACATGACTGAGCGACTTCACTTCTTCGGAGGACACATTATCTCCAGTGCGTAACACCTATATGCAGCCCTACCCCAGTAACCTTCTCAGTCTTCTCACCAGACATTTTAAACTTTCCATCACGCCATGTCCTGGTTTCATTCAAAAGGACAATCAGAGCCCCTCTGCAAATTCATCCAGCCCATACCCATGTTCCTGAACACGTAATTTCCATTCATTCACAACAGTCCATGTGCAAGGCAGGACAGAGCAGGACTCTAAGGTTCCTCCTCTCGTTGCGCCGGCTCACCGGCCTCCATTCCTGCCCCGCGCCTAGGAGGCTCGGCTTGCTCGATGGACACCAAGAACCTCGAGGCACACACTCTGCATCTGTCCCTTCATGCCCTCCCTCGGCAAAAGGCTGGCACCGCCGGGAGGGCAGGGGGCGCTGAGGCAGGAGCAGCGGAAGCGCCATCCGCCAGCGGCGCCAGAGCGTTCGCAGACCCGGAATCGGGTCGCTGTGGGGCTCCCGCCGGAGAAGGCCCGCCACGCTGGCCTCCGCCGAAACCCTGCGGACCCCACCTTTACGCTCAGGATCGCTGTCGGCGTCGCTCCCGAATAGGTCCTCCATATCCGCCATTGCAGCGCACGTCCGCCGCAATCGACCGGGAGCGGCTCCCCTACTGCGTTTACGGCACGGAACCAACGAAACGCGACAGTGTCGCAAAGATTTGCTCAAAAAGTCTCTTTTTCTACTGGAAGCTTGTTTTCGCTTGCACTTTGAACCCGCACTTGCCCACGCCCTTACGTCCAGCCACCCTGCCCTTCGTCAATATCTGTTCTTATTCCCGAGGATTCTCACCCGGGTACATCAGGTCTGAGTGTCAGTGGAGGGGGTGGTATTTGGGGACTCCCAAGCAGCAGCAGCAGCAGGAAGGGCCTGTGTCCGTGTTAAACCTGCCAGGAGTCAGGCCTGCAGTCCTTTGTTTTATACGGATCAGCTGTTCTCAAGTTGTTGCGGACTCAAACATGCTTTTGTTTATGTGGCTTGTATCTATTGATATTTACTGTAATAGTAACTAAGGTAGAAATTTTAAAACTTCGTTGTACAATAATAAACGAGTTAACATAAAATAGCATTTTAAGATTTTAAGTGACTTATTTCTGAAAATTGAAGAGTGGAATTATTTACAGTTTGGAAAGCGTCTTTGGTATCTGCCTCAAATGAAAACAGCTGAATTCTCATACCTGCTTCTGCATTCAATCTTGAGAAAGGTTTTGGTTGAAGCTTGTGAAGAAAATCTGTCCTCACACACACATATGTGTGTGATTGGAAGAGGAAGGACCTCTCATACCCCTAAAAGGGTCATCTTCGGACCAGTCTGACCACAACTTTACAGTAGTGTATGTCAGACATCAAAAATGTGCCATCCTAACCCGGTACACACTTTTATATAAAATTGAAACAAATAATCACAAAACAGTACTGACTACTAAGATGCAACCTGAGATTTCCTATTCTCGTTAAGCTTGTTTTGTTTTATGCTGACAGGCAGTGCATCTACTAAATTGATTTCGTGATTTATTTAATAGCTGGCAGCCTACAGCTAGAAAAACACTATTCCGATTCCATTGACTTATTTTTTCAAGAAAAAAACTAATTTTGCTGGGGAATGTGGCTAAACAATTGCACATTACAAAATCAGGCAGTCATAGAATTTTTTAATAGGTCAGTGCTAGATAAACCCTTTTGCTTTACAGAAGCTCAAAGAAATGAAGTGACTTGGATATGTTAAACAACTAGGTCCTTTCTAGGAATTTTGAATTTTCAGAAATGTACATCCAGTGTTAAGACAACAGTAGATTTTTTAGTTTGGAGGTTATGAGGTATATTTTTGTTGTAAATAGGAGTGCCTGATAGGGTTTAAATGGACAAGAAGTGGGACTGAGTATGTTATCCTAGAACTATTGCGTATAAAATGGATGATATAGGAGTAAGCAGATGGGATCACTTTAAAACTTTCTGGAATGCTGGAAAAACAAGTATTCTATGTGATTGTGATTCAGTTTCATTTTCATTTGGAATACTATCCTTGAAATGAATATTGATTAAATCGTAACAAATTGAATTACAGTGAGGCCTGCTGAATCACCCTACCCACCTTGACTAGCAGAATTAATGTGTTTATCTCATATGAATAGTGCAAAACAAATAACTTCTGATTCCTTGATTTGTTTTTTGTTTGTTTGCTTTTGCTACACATTGCTCTTCTATTCAAGTTGTCTTTCTTCAGACAGGATCTAATACATTTAATTAGATTTCAGCTTAATCAGTCACAGGTAGTGCTTGCCTGAGGTTATACCCAGATCACTATCATTGATGTTTACAGTGTTCAAATAACCTTTTCATTTACTAGCAGAGCTGGACAGGTTTATCCTATTGGGTTTGTGTCTTACTAATTTAACTTTGGGTATTAAGATAATCTCTTCTTTTCTTCTAGGGATGGAGAATTTCATGTTAGGTGAGTTAACTGGAGAAAACATCTTCAGGATAGCTTTATCATTTTTTCCCAGGTTTTGAGAGTTTGTCTTTTTCCCATGTTCTGCCTTCATAAGATCCTCAAAATAGTAACCAATACCCCCTAGTCAAAGAACAAAGATTAAACTAGGTTGGCTAACACAACACAAATAACATGACACAATTAGTGTATCATTACAAACATTTCTATAAGATATCTATCTTTAAGATTGATAAAAACCTATGCTTGCATCAAGTTGCAAAACAGAAATATGTGTTATAAAGTTTGTATAACATCTGAAAGACTTAGAGGAAAAATGACAGTTTGATTAAACAATTCATTAACTGCATATTCACTCCATTTTTGGTAAATCGCCACCCCATGGGAGGATCAGGTGGCTCATTTCTGAGTACTTTGTAGATGGAGTTAGCCTTTAGGAGGCATAGACTGATCGGAACTAAAGAGAAGAATTCCCAAAGTCTCTCCAGCAGCAAATGAACAGTGTGTGCTTGTGCTCAGTCGTACGACCCCATGGACTGTAGCCCGCCAGCCTCCTCTGTCCATAGAATTTTCCAGGCAAGATACTGGAGTGAATTGCCATTTCCTACTCCAGGGAATCTTCCCGACTCAGGAACCGCACCCACCTCTTTTGAGTCTCCTGCATTGGCAGATGAATTCTATACCGCTGTGCCACCAGGGAAGCCCTGAATGAACAATGGGGCAGCTCATTTCTTAGAAAACACAGAGCATTCACTTATCATCTGCCTTTATTAGATTTCTTACTGAATTGAGTCCCTGCAGTGGGTGCTATGCAGATGTAAAAATAAGAGCAAAGATGATTTTTTCATATATATAGAAGCGCTTTGAACTACTGTCAACGTTTAAAAAATGCACAACATGAGAGTTGCAAGTTAAGCTTTATTTGGGGCAAAATGAAGACTGCAGCCTAGGAGACAGCCTCAGATAGCTCTGAGAAACTGCTCTGAAGAGGTAGAGGGGGAAGAACAGTGTATATGTAATTTTGGTGGAGGGAGAGTACATGTATTCAGGCACATATTTTTCCAGAAGCTTCTTCTATGCATGAAAGAGAATCACCACCGTGAAGGATTTTGGTGCTTTTCTAGATACGAAGTGAAACAAGAATTGCACTCATAAATTGACTCCTGAAAATATCTTGCTATCTGAAGACATGTTTTGCCAGTTCCCCCACCCCCAGCACAGAGTGCCTCATTTCTGCTCTCCATCCTGAGCTTCTTTCAGGGAGTGTTGAAAATCAGCAGTTGCAGCAGCACATAATTTAATTTTTGTTGAGGTAAGTGGCAAGTGCCAGTTTGTTGTTCAGTTGCTGAGTCATGTCTGATTCTTTGTGACACCATGGACTGTAGCACACTGGGCTCCTCTGTCTTCCACATCCATATCCTGGAGTGTGTACAAGTACTTGTCCATTCAGTGAGTAATGCTGTCTAACCATGTCATCCTCTGCCACCCGCTTCTCCTTTAGCCTTCGATCTTTCCCAGCATTAGGGTCTTTTCCAATGAGTTGGCTCTTCTCATCAGATGGCTAAAATATTGGAGCTTCAGCTTTAGCATCAGTTCTTCCAATGACTTTTGCAGTTCAACTTTGAATTGATTTCTTAAAGGAAACCAGTGTTGATTTCCTTTAAGATTGACTGATTTGCTCTCCTTGCAGTCCAAGGGACTCTCAGGAGTCTTCTCCAACACTCCAATTTGAAAGCATCAGTTCTTCAGCACTCAGTCTTATTTATGGTCCAGCTGTCACATTTGTACATGACTAGTGGAAAAACCATAGCTTTGACTATATGGACCTTTGTCGGCAAAGTGATGCCTCTGCTTTTTAGTATCTTGTCTAGGTTTGTCAAAGCTTTCCTTCCAAGGAGTGTCTTTTAAAGTCATGGCTGCAGTTACCATCTGTGGTGATTTTATGTGCTCAGTTGTTCAGTCATGTCTGACTCTGTGACCCCATGGGCCATAGCCTGTCAGGCTCATCTGTCCACAGGATTTTCCTGGCAAGAATACTGAAGTTGGTTGCCATGCCATCCTCCAGGGCATCTTGCTGACCCAGGAATCAATGGGTGTCTCCTGCATCTCCTGCATAGCAGGCTGATTATTTACTGCTGAGCCTCCAGGGAAGCCTTCCAGTGATTTTGGACCCCAAGTAAATAAAATGTCGCTGTTTCCACTTTTACCTCTTCTATTTGCCATGCCGTGATGGGACTGAATGCCAGGATCTTAGTTTTTTGAATGTTGAGTATTAAACCAGCTTTTTCACTCTCCTCTTTCACCCTTAGGCTCTTTAGTTCCTCTTCATTTCTGCCACTAGAGTGGTATCATCTGCATATCTGAAGTTGTTGACATTTCTCCCAGCAATCTTGATTCCAGACCACCATTTCGTATGATGTACTCTGCATAGAAGTTACATAACTTAAATAAGATAAATATACAGCCTGTGTTACTCCTTTCCCAATTTTGAGCCAGTCCATTGTTCCAACTGTTGCTTCTTGACCCATACATGTTTCTCAGGAGGCAGGTAAGGTGGTCTGGTATTCCCATCTCTCTAAGAATTTTCCACGGTTTGTTATGATCCACACAGTGAAAGGCTTTAGTGTACTCAGTGTAGCTGACATTATATTAAAGTGCTGAAGAATGGGGAGCCAGAAAATGATTAATATCCCTAGGAGTTAGTCGAAAAAGGTTTCTTAGTACAGTGGTCTGAATGTTTGTGTCCCCACAAAGTTCATGTTGAAATCATAGTGCTTAAGTGATGATATTAGAAGGTAGGGCCTTCAGGAGGTGATTCAGTTCAGTCAGTCGCTCAGTCGTGTCCGACTCTTTGTGACCCCATGAATCTCAGTACGCCAGGCCTCCCTGTCCATCACCAACTCCCAGAGTTCACTCAGACTCACATCCATCGAGTCAGTGATGCCATCTAGCCATCTCATCCTCTGTCATCCCCTTCTTCTCCTGCCCGCAATCCCTCCCAGCATCAGAGTCTTTTCCAGTGAGTCAGCTCTTCACATGAGGTGGCCAAAGTACTGGAGTTTCAGCTTCAGCATCATTCCCTCCAAAGAAACCCCAGGGCTGATCTCCTTCAGAATGGACTGGTTGGATCTCCTTGCAGTCCAAGGGACTCTCAAGAGTCTTCTCTAACACCACAGTTCAAAAGCATCAATTCTTAGGTCATTTTAAAAGGATTAATACTCTTATTTTAAAAAGACCCCATGGAATGGAATTCGTTAGCCCTTTCTACCATGTGAGGACACAGTGAGAAGTCTTTTGCTATGAACAATGAAGACAGCTCTCACCAGAATGCAACCATGTTGGCAGTTTGACCTTGGACCTTGCAGCCTCTGGAGCTGTGAGAAATAAATTTCTGTTATTTATAAGCTACCCTGTCTGTGTTATCTTGTTATAATAATGAGAACAGACTTAAGACAGACAGGATGATTCAAGCTAGAATAAAGGAGTAATGGGAGGAAACCCAGTTATCAGGATATAAAATTGAGTGGAACTTAAAATTCAATCAAGCAAAACTTCAGTTAGTTTATCAAATCTATTCCTTGATTTTCATGAAGTTCCAACACACTGAGGATAAAGAGATTATTCTAAAAACTTTTAGAGAGAAAAATCAGCTGACCTTCAAAGGATCTTGAAATTAACACTAAACTGTTAAACAATTCTGAAAGTTATGAAACAATGGAGAATTGCTTTTGAAGCCCTGAAGGAAAATAATCCATTCTAGACTTTTATACTCGACAAACTATCGTACACGGGAAGAACAGTAAGATTCAGTGGAAACCAGCCTATATGTCAGCAGTCCTGAGACTGCCGTGCTGTGAAGAAACCCAACTAGCCCATGCAGAGGAACTACATAGAAATGTATGGCCAGCCCTCAGCTTCCGTGCACCCCCTGCAGCTCCAGCTCCAGTCTATAGGCCACCAGTGCTTAGTTGAGCCTTTCTTGCATATCTGTCTCACAGAAACCAGGAGATAATAAGTGAATGTTGTGGCATGAGGCCACTAAATATCGAAGTGGTCTGTCACACAACAACAGCAATTGAAAGAGTTACTCAAAAACTGTACAGTTGATGAATGTGGCCAACCAAAAAAGATGGACTAAACCAAGGAAGAGAAACACTTGAGAAGCAGGAAACTTAAGACTGCACAGAGGCAGAGATTAAAGTTAGGTCTGCAGGCTTAGAGGGATGCTGGTCCAGATTGGAACAAGAGGACCAAAGGCTCTGTGAGAGGACAGGATGAACAGATTGTGAAGGAAACAAAACTAATAGAATACCTGATAGATTCATCCAGTAAGGATTTAAGTGCCTTCTCTGTGCCAGAAACTATTCTAGGCACTGGAGATACAACAGAGAACAAAAGAGAACAAGTGTCTGTTCTTAGAAGCTAGCATTTTGGTGGAAGATGAGACAAGAAAAGACAGAAATATATATCTCACAATACAGTTTCAGCTGTTTTCCAAAATGACAGCAAGTTCTTTGGCCAAATCTTTTTCTTCTCACTATCATTAATCTAACTCACTTTTATAAGACAAATGTTAACTCCAAAGCACTAGTAAATAATTGTTCCCTATGCAAACGAGAGTTTGGACATGCAAATATGAGTTTGGAAAACATCCTGGTACACTTCCTATGAAAACTTGCACTTATGTTGAGAAAAAAGAACAGAAGTAAGATAATGAGTCAGTTATTTCTTAGGACTGAGCTAAAATTGTCTTTTTGAAACCTTTTCTCTCAAATCTAGGGTTAAATTTAGAGAGTGGCTTCCTTGAAGAGGTAGGATTTAGATTCTTCCTGGGAGCTTAAGGGTTACCAGGAAGCTGTGTCCTTAAAAGACCTAAGATCAGATGAGGTCAGTGCTCTCCACACTAGAAAAGCTGGAACATCAGCTACTGGGGGAAGGAGTTAGAAGGAACAAAGAAAGGAGGATACAGAACAGAGGGTGGGGGCCACCATGGGTGCAGACGTTAGTACAAGCCACAGAATCAGTCAAGTGATCTGCTACAGGGATACCAAAGAAACTGAAAGTGAGGATAAGGAGGGAGAGAAAAGAAGGGAAAATGTATTAACGAGACAAAAAAAATAGAAGAAGCATCTACAAGAGAAAAGGATGAAAAAAAATTTTTAATAATAATGAAATAGTACTAAAGTGGAGGAATATTGAAACAAAAATGAGAAAATACTCAGGCAGTATAACCAAAGAGAGGGGAAAGATTTACAGGCTCCCATGACAACCAATATTTTTACAGATCAGAAGGAATCGCTAAAACAGATTTGGCACACACAAAATACAAAAGGTAACTGAACATGTCAGTTTACAATAAAACTACATCTCTTCCCTGGATTTCCTTATTCAGCTGGTTGTTTCAGCATCATGTGAGAATACGACATAAATGCAGAGACACCATTTCACCATAGGGTGGGAACTCTGCTTGCAGGCAGTTTCTGGCCCTCAATTTATTTCATCTAATCCAGAGAAGGATTACCAGAAGAAGATACACTGTATTTCATGCTTGCAACTGCAAAAAAAGAGAAAAGCATTATGGTGTTAAAACATTTAACAGTAGTATGGCAAAAGGCCACAAGATGGTGATGGCATACCCTGAAGAAACCCCGGGTCTTCTGCAAAATGACACACACACACCTCCATCTTCTGCAAAATGAGATACGCACACCTCCGTCTTCTGCAAAATGACATGCACACATACACCACCCAAACCCAACCCCCTCACCAGTTTTTCCTTTAGCAAAGAATTGACTTGAGGAAATGGGCAGGGGGATGTGAAGGAGAGATTTGAAAAACTAACTTTAAATAGTAATCAACATTAAAAACACATTTAAAAAGTTAGAAATATTTGTCCACTTGTTTTCTTTATCCCAATTTTTAAAAAGCAGTGCATTTAAGACTAGCAAACATTAAGGAAATATTTTTCAGCTGTAGGCATTCTGATTTTTATGTATCTATTGAAAAGTGATCAATTTAAATAAAGTACCTTTTGGGAAAATTTAAATTTTTGTCCTTGTGCTTCATAAAATGAAATTTACCTAAAGAGTTCACTGAAGATTTCATTTCTTTGACTGCAATTTACTTCCTTACTCTTTAAGGAAATGACAGGTAGGGTTAATCCTACGTGTTAAGTGGTGTGACTGCAGGTTAATAATGATTCATATGATATATGGATATATTTAATTTTCCAACATGCAAACGCATTTATATCTTATCTGCTACTTAAGACAGAAACAAAATTTGGGTGGGGGAACAGGGTAGAATCCTGGGGCTAAAATCCCAAAGAAATAACTAAATGGAAAATAGCCTAAAGGTTATTTGAGAGCCCTAAGACTTTATTTGCAAAAACAATATTAGTCACTGGAAAAAAATTCTTTCTATTTAACATCAAGTAAATTCTTTAAAAGAATCTTAAGTTCTAAATATTGACCTAAAGCTAATATGTATAAAAATGTCATAAAAATATTCTTACCTTTGACTCTGTAGTTCCATTATCAAAGAATTTTTCTTAGGAAAACAAGAGAGTCACATGAGTAAAAGGGTGCTGATTATAAATAACATTGTTTAAAGAAATGAGAAATGCTATAAACACCATGGTAAGAAATTGATCAAATAAATTATCAGACACTTATAAACTGAAATACTATGCAATCATTTAAAGTATGTTTTTCAGGATATTAACATATACCAATGATGTCAGTATAGGAAACTGTTTAAAGGGCAGTTTGTTATCATCTGTCTAAATTGTATCTGGGAATATTCTTTGATTCCACCTTTCCTGTCTATAAATTTATCCCAAGAAAATAATTGAATAGATATGCAGATGGTGCTCATGTTCAGTCATGTCTTAACTCTTCGCAACCCCATGGACTGTAGCCCACCAGGCTTCTCTGTCCATGGGATTTCCCAGGCAAGAATACTGGAGTGGATTGCCATTTCCTTCTCCAGGGGATCTTCCCCACCCAGAGTTCGAACCTGTGACTCCTGCATCTCCTACATTGGCAGGCGGATTCTTTACCAGTGAGCCACCTGGGAAGAACACATGCAGATATATACGTACAAAATAGTCATTGAAACTTTGTGTGTGATAGCCAGAAACTGGAACCAATGAAAGTACCCATCAGTGCAGAATTGTTTGAATAAATTATAATGCAATCACAGAGTAAAATGCTAAGAAGCAAGGATTAGGCTGATGAATGTATATTGAAGTAGAGGGGCATAATATATTGTTGGATTGCCAAAGCCAGCTAGAAAAAGTGGATATTTTATACAGTATGGAAGTGCCTCAAAAAATTTAAAATTAGATTACTATATGATCCAGCAATTCCACTTCTGGGGAAGGGAGTGAAATTACCATTTCAAAGAGATATCTGGACCTCCATATTCATTGCAACATTATTTATAATAGTCAAGACATGGAAACAGCCTAAGTGTTCATCAGTGGATGAATGGACAAAGAAAATATGGTAAAAATACACAGTAGGATGTTATTTAGCCATAAAAAGAAATCCTGCTACAGACAACATGGATGAAACTTGAGGGCATTATGCAAGTGAAATCAGTCAGAGAAAGATGCACACAATTAGTTCAACGAGCCCGTGTGAGCAGACTCCAGCACACTGCAGAGAAGTCTCTGTACCTCTTCGAGGTGAGATGAAGACGTCCGTGTCCTACCTACACAGTTCTGTATTCATTTCCATTTTTTACAACAAAATTTCACCACTGTTATAATCCACCAAAAGAATAAAAATGCCAATTTAAGAAAACAAAGATTTTTAAAAGAATATTTAAATACATGGGAGGATGCTTATGACACATTGTCAAGTAAAAATAGTATGTCTTGAAGTATCTTGTATTATCTCCATTTCATTTATGTGCATTCCTTTGCACGGGAAAATGTCTATGACAAAATGTACATAGTGGTTATAGCCGAGTGATGGGATTCTGGATGATGTTATTTGTTTTACCTTTCAATATTTTCCATGTTTTCTATAAATGCTTTTATAATTATATAATGCTTTCATAATCAGGAAAGACATCACTATACGTAAAATACTTAACCCTGCTGTCACTGCTTACAAAGCAATTTCTTCCCTATGGGACTCCTATTACTACAATCAGAGCATATGACTAACTTAAAATGTGGATAAATGGGATCTTTCATCTTTTTTCCTCTCTTAAAGCTAAAAGGAGAAGTTAGTTTTTATTGATGTGGCCTTAGATCTATAAATATATAAAGATATTTCCTAACTCTTAATAGAAAAATGTTCCTTTGGTGTCTCTAATTTTCTTGAAGAGACCTCTAGTCTTTCCCATTCTGTTGTTTTCCTCTATTTCTTTAAACTGATTGCTGAGGAAAGCTTTTTTACCTCTTCTTGTTATTCTTTGGAACTCTGCATTCAGATGCTTGTATCTTTCCTTTTCTCCTTTACTTTTCGCTTCTCTTCTTTTCACAGCTATTTGTAAGTCCTCCCCAGACAGCCATTTTGCTTTTTTGCATTTCTTTTCCATGCAGATGGTCTTCATCCCTGTCTCCTGTACAATGTCACGAACCTCCGTCCATAGTTCATCACTCTATCTATCAGATCTAGGCCCTTAAATCTATTTCTCACTTCCACTGTATAATCATAAGGGATTTGATTTAGGTCATACCTTAATGGTCTAGTGGTTTTCCCTACTTTCTTCAATTTGAGTCTGAATTTGGCAATAAGGAGTTCATGATCTGAGCCACAGTCAGCTCTTGGTCTTGTTTTTGTTCACTGTATAGAGCTTCTCCATCTTTGGCTGCAAAGAATATAATCAATCTGATTTCGGTGTTGACCATCTGGTGATGTCCATGTGTAAAGCCTTCTCTTGTGTTGTTGGAAGAGGGTGTTTGCTATGAGTGCATTTTCTTGGCAAAATTCTATTAGTCTTTGCCTGGCTTCATTCCATATTCCAAGGCCAAATTTGCCTGTTACTCCAGATCTTTCTTGACCCTGCTTATTATATGCAGAGTACATCATGAGAAACGCTGGGCTGGAAGAAGCACAAGCTGGAATCAAGATTGCCAGGAGAAATATCAATAACCTCAGTTATGCAGATGACACCACCCTTATGGCAGAAAGTGAAGAGGAACTAAAAGCCTCTTGATGAAAGTGAAAGTGGAGAGTGAAAAATTTGGCTTAAAGCTCAACATTCAGAAAACAAAGATCATGGCATCTGGTCCCATCACTTCATGGGAAATAGATGGGAAACAGTGGAAACAGTATCAGACTTTATTTTTTTGGGCTCCAAAATCACTGCAGATGGTGACTGCAGCCATGAAATTAAAAGAAGCTTACTCCTTGGAAGAAAAGTTTTGACCAACCTAGATAAGCATATTGAAAAGCAGAGACATTAATTTGCCAACAAAGGTCCATCTAGTCAAGGCTATGGTTTTTCCTGTGGTCATGTATGGATGTGAGTTGGACTGTAAAGAAAGCTGAGTGCCGAAGAATTGATGCTTTTGAACTGTGGTGTTGGAGAAGACTCTTGAGAGTCCCTTGGACTGCAAGGAGATCCAACCAGTCCATTCTGAAGGAGATCAGCCCTGGGATTTCTTTGGAGGGAATGATGCTGAAGCTGAAACTCCAATACTTTGGCCACCTCATGTGAAGAGTTGACTCATTGGAAAAGACTCTGATGCTG
Organism: Ovis aries; assembly: GCF_016772045.2. Taxonomy (NCBI): domain Eukaryota; kingdom Metazoa; phylum Chordata; class Mammalia; order Artiodactyla; family Bovidae; genus Ovis; species Ovis aries. Next base: position 56,549,009 of record NC_056060.1, on the reverse strand, counting down.
GGAGGGATTGGGGGCAGGAGGAGAAGGGGACGACAGAGGATGAGATGGCTGGATGGCATCACTGACTTGATGGACGTGAGTCTGAGTGAACTCTGGGAGTTGGTGATGGACAGGGAGGCCTGGTGTGCTGCGATTCATGGGGTCACAAAGGGTCAGACATGACTGAACAACTGAACTGAATAGAAAAATTCTCCAATCTCTTACTTTGTCAGTTACTGCCATAGCCATTACCCTAATATTTTTGCCCAGATTGTTTTAGCAGCCATAGCTTTCCCCTTTGTTTCCATTTCTCCCCTAAGTACAGTCTATACTGTAATTAGAACAGATGCAGGAAATGTGCATGCAAGAGATCTACGTATATGTTGCCAAAAGATTAATCATCCTACAATATGATTTTCCTTTTCATTTTGCTCATCTTTAATGGCAGGTGGAAAACAGATATTTACAGCATAATCCATTTCTCTAATAAGTATATAAGCAACATGACATTATGTACAGAATATATGTCAAGTTGATAGCAAAGCATTTCTCCAGGAGTAGTGGAATTATAGGGAAATTTTTACATTCTGATTTTTATATCTCTAAAATATTTTAAGAAAAGTCTAGACTACTTTCATACTGTAAAAAGAAATAACAGTAAGGATGAAATTCATGATGAAAAATCACTGCCCAGAGGATGAAATCTTAACTCTTCTCCTTTTGTCCAAATGCCTGACTTCAAAATCCACCTATTCAATAAAACCCACCCAATTTACCCTATACCTCTCGCAGACTACCTACTTTTCTGAATTTCTACAACACTTCCTGTCTTTGGGGTTTATCTTTGCACTTTATCACATGTTGGCCCATAACATTATGTAAACTTTCTTAGTTAATTAAGGATGGAGATACTTAAGGATGGAATTTATGGTTATCCTTTCTGTACCCTCAGAGTTTCTAAACAATGCTAGAGGTTCAGTATATGGTCTTCAAATGTTTCTTAAATTGTTTTGAAACCCAACATCTAAGTACTGAAAAAGATATGAAAAGTTATTTTCTTAGGGACACCCACAGGAAAAATCTATTAGGAAAAAAAGAATAAATGGGAGTTAAAAATATATATATACATACATAGGCTAAAAAAGAGTGAAGTGTTAGTCACTCAATCATGTTCAACTCTTTGCAACCCAATGGATTATAGCCCGCCAGGCTCCTCTAGCCATAGGATCCTCCAGGCAAGATTACTGGAGTGGGTAGTCCTTTCCTTCTCCAGGGAATCTTCCCCACCAGAGGTTGAACGTGGGTCTCCTGCATTGCAGACAGGTTCTTTACCATCTGAGCCACCTGAGAAGTCCCCAGGCTAAAGAAGGGGAACAGTAAAAAGAAAGTATAGAAACATTTGAAATATAAAATACTATATTAGTTTCCCTTGGCTGCTATAACATATTACCACACAGTTGATGGCTTAAAACAACAGAAATGTATTCTTTCACATTCCTGGAGACCAGAAGTTCATCAGGCTCACTGGGTTAAATAAAGATGTCAGCAGGGCTCTGCTCCCTCCAGAGATAGTAGAACAATCTGTTTCTTCCCTATTTCATCTTCTAATGACTGTTGACACTCGGCTTGTGGCCACATCACTCCAATCTCTGCTTTTACAGTCGTATTGCCTTCTCTTCTATGTGTCAAATCTCCACTGTCTTCCTAGTCTAAGGATGCATGGAATTGCATTTAGGTCACAAGGACAGAAATATTATGGACCTAACAGAAGCAGAAGCTATTAAGAAGAGGTGGCAAGAATACACAGAAGAACTATACAAAAAATATCTTCATGACCCAGATAATCACGATGGTGTTGATCACTCACCTAGAGCCAGACATCCTGGAATGTGAAGTCAAGTGGGCCTTAGGAAGCATCATTATGAACAAAGCTATGGAGGTGATGGAATTCCAGTTGAGCTATTTCAAATCCTAGAAGATGGTGCTGTGAAAGTGCTGCACTCAACATGCCAGCAAATTTGGAAAACTCAGCAGTGGATGCAGGACTGGAAAAGGTCAGTTTTCATTCCAGTCCCAAAGAATGATCAAACTACCGCACAATTGCACTCGTCTTACCCGCTAACAAAGTAGTGCTCAAAATTCTCCAAGCCAGGCTTCAACAGTATGTGAACCGTGAAATTCCACATGTTCAAGCTGGATTTAGAAAAGACAGAGGAACCAAAGATGAAATTGCCAACATCCGTTGTATCGTCAAAAAAATGAGATAGTTCCAGAAAAACATCTACTTCTGTTTTGACTGTGCCAGAGCCTTTGACTGGGTGGATCACAATAAACTGTGGAAAATTCTGAAAGAGATGGGAATACCAGAGACCACTTGACCTGCCTCCTGAGAAATCTGTATGCAGGTCAAGAAGTAACAGTTAGAACTGGACATGGAACAGACTGGTTCCAAATTGGGAAAGGAATACATCAAGGCTGTATATTGTCACCCTGCTTATTTAATTTATATGCAGAGCACATCATCAGAAACGCTGGGCTGGAAGAAGCACAAGCTGGAATCAAGATTGCTGGGAGAAATATCAATAACCTCAGATATGCAGATAACACCACCCTTATGGCAGAAAGTGAAGAGGAACTAAAAAGCCTCTTGATGAAAGTGAAAGAAGAGAGTGAAAAAGTTGGCTTAAAGCTCAGTATTCAGAAAACGAAGATCATGGCATCTGGTCCCATCACTTCATGGCAAATAGATGGTGAAAAAATGGAAACAGTGACAGACTATTTTGGGGCTCTCCAAAATCACTGCAGATGGTGACTGCAGCCATGAAATTAAAAGACGCTTGCTCCTTGGAAGAAAAGTAATGACTAACCTAGACAGCATATTAAAAAGCAGAGACATTACGTGGCCAACAAAGTTCTGTCTAGTCAAAGCTACAGTTTTTCCAGTAGTCATGTATGGATGTGAGAGTTGGACTATAAAGAAAACTGAATGCTGAAGAATTAATGCTTTTGAACTGTGTTGTTGGGGAAGACTTGAGAGTCCCTTGGACTGCAAGGAGATCCAACCAGGTCATCCTAAAGGAAATCAGTTCTGAATATTCATTGAAAGGACTGATACTGAAGCTGAAACTCCAATACTTTGGCCACCTGATTCAAAGAACTGACTCATTTGAAAAGACCTTGATGCTGGGACAGATTGAAGGTGGGAAGAGAAGGGGACGACAGAAGATGAGATGGTTGGATGGCATCACTGATTCAATGGACGTGAGATTGAATAAGTTCTAGGAGTTGGTGATGGACAGGGAGGCCTGGTGTCCTGCAGTCCATGGGGTCACAAAGAGTTGGACAGGACTGAGTGACTGAACTGAACTGATGATCCAGAATCATCTCCCCATCTTACAATTCTGAATCATATCTGCAAAGTCTTTTTTTCCTTTTTGCCATACAAAGTAATATCCAGAGTCCAGGGATTAGAACATGGATATTTTGGGGGAGCCATAACAGCCTACTACAGATACCTGTCAGAAGGAATTCTATCACTAAATGGGAAAACTCTTTATAGTGCCCAACCTTTGTTTCTCTACCAGTTCTTCCAATTTCAAGGCATGGCATAGAAAGAAGCTTAATGGAATTCCTGGGCGGGCCAGCAGTCAGGACTCCATGCTTCCACTGCTAAGGGTGAGGGCTCAAGTTGAATCCCTGCAAGATCCTGCAAGGCACAGCGAAACCAAACAAAAAAGATAAAATTCTTTAAACTGCTAACTCTAAAAACGATGCAAAAGCTATCAGGCCACTAGGGATAAACAGAGGTCCAAAAACAGTAAAACCCTGCAGAAGAACACTAAACGTTCTTGATTTTGGCTTCTGAACACAGCAAGTTTAGTAGGGAGAGCCCAGGGAAGTGAAGTGCTCTAAGACTAATTTGGTAAAATCATTCATAGTGCATCTACAGTGTGCTATTATCATCTAAAAAAGAAGGATACAAAAGACTTGGAAGACACTCCCAAGTCAAAGAGTTTACAACCTAATGATCGCCCTTGCAATAAACAGTTAAATGGAGAAAAAACATGGCAAAGCAGCCTAGATTTTTGATAATGCCCTACTTTGGAACAGATTATGAGAATCCAGGCTAAGACCAACACAAAAGAAGCAGGTCGGTCTCCTACTGTAGTTACATAATTCCTATGGGGAGTGAGGAATTGGGGCCATCTCTCTGCAGGTGAAAATATGATTTTGTTCACTATGCAAAGTAATGCATATGTTCTAGGACAATGTCAACATTTAATAACTTCAAAAGTCAAAATGGTATGCCATTTGGGCAGGATAAAAATATAGGCTTGCATAGGCAAATATGAATTTACTTTGAGATTAGATTTTGCTTCTTGGTATACTAAGACAACCTATTGCATCAAGTTGAAAAAAGATAAATATATTAACTTTCTTGTCCTTTAGATGATAAAAATAAACATCTTTCTCTTCTGTGAGGGAGAAAATGTAGGTCTCTCTCTTGCCAGAAAAAAAACAAAACAAAACTTGGAAGTATAACTGTTTTGAAGAGTATACTATGTAAAAAGAAAAATTAATATAAAAGAAACCTTTATTATGTGTCAATTCAGCAAATGTATAGAGTCTCTGCTATGTGCAAGGCCTCCAGGTAGAAAAGAAATGGTACCTATAACCAAGGAACTAGTTTCCTGTCTCCTAGCAATGATAATGTCAGAACAGGATTTATGTCCTAAGTACATACAGAGTTCTATTGAGGTTCAGAGCTGGGGATATTTGTAAAGACTTTGGTGGGAGGTAGCATGCAAAGTGTACTTTTCAGGATGTAAGGCTTTGATCTCTGGAGAATCAGTGAGAGGATAGACCAGGCAGAGGTACCAGCATGAATGAAGACACATAGAACAGCTTGGAGAAGAGTAGTGACTAATCCATTCTTATTGGGATCTGAGAATACCTTTAAAGTATCTTGCTATGGGAAAATGTCTAGCAGAAAGTTAGAGGCAACTGAGATTCTATTTCAACTAACCTAGCAAGATTAACCAGAGAAAGCAATGGCACCCCGCTCCAGTACTCTTGCCTGGAAAATCCCATGGAAGGAGGAGCCTGGTGGGCTGCAGTCCATGGGGTCGCTGAGGGTCGGACACGACTGAACGACTTCACTTTTCACTTTTCACTTTCATGCATTGGAGAAGGAAATGGCAACCCACTCCAGTGTGATTGCCTTGAGAATCCCAAGGACGGGGGAGCCTGGTGGGCTGCTGTCTATGGAGTCGCACAGAGTTGGACACGACTGAAGTGACTTAGCAGCAGCAGCAAGATTAACAAACTTCTGATAGGAAGAGAAAAGGAAACAGAGAAAAGAAATTGGAAGTGTTGAAGCAAGATGCCCTTTTTCTAAATATACACACCCATATCCATATTATCCTAAAAACCCTACTGAAAATAATGGTGACAGGGGAACTTTTCAGTTGAGCAACCTGTTGTCTATTGACCTGTGTGAGCCATCTGGTTCTTTTAGAGGAGATGGTGGCCATCACAGATAAGGAATGAGCTGCCAGGCAGCTTGGACTTTTTTGGCAAAAAATAAATATAACAGACATGATGTCAGAAATAAATCTAGTAAAAAAAAAAAGAAGAACAACTAGATCTACCATAAAGCAAAATGGAAGTGAATCTCAGAAAAATTATTCTATTAAAAATGAACTTTAGGGAATTCCCTGGCATGGTTAGGACTCTGAAGTTTCACTGCTGGGGGCATGGGTTCAATCCCCAGTCAGGGAATTAAAGTCTCACAAGCTGTGCAGTGTGGCAAAAAAATAAATAAATAAAAATGAATTTTAAAGAATGAATTAATGGTCTGCCACTTCTTCCTCTATCTTCCCATTCTCTTCCTTTGCCTTTCTGCACAAATCAGTCCAAAAGCCAATACATGGAGCCCAAGCAAAGTGGATGTCCATGATGAGGTTGTGGAACTGTGGTGGCTGAGATGTATGAAGAGGGCATCTGGGTAAGAGATCAGGCAGGTGCAGATGTCAAAGCCCAAGACCGATGAGAAGAGTATCTGGTGGAAGGTGGCCTGACTGAAATGAAGAGGGTGTCCCTCCCCCTTCCCTCAAGGAGGGGATACTAGTGTGGTACCCTGAGCAGAGTGAAGAATGGTGTCCCCGCAGAGGGACAGCTTGTGGTTGCCAGGTGTTGGAACCCAATGAAGGTAAGATCGCTCTCCACATGGTGGTGGGGGGGGGGGCAGTGGGCAGGGAGAGGAGGAAAGGAGGCTGAGTTATGGGTGCAGAGATCAAACTGGGTGAGGAGGCCCTCCACTGAAGGAAGGCCAGCTGGCACAGAGTGTCAATCAGACCAAGGCGAGGAAGGTGAGTGTGCAAGGCATGGTCCATCTTGGAGCACTGGAGATACAGAAGGTACATGGGCAGAGCAGTAGTCCAGTGCAGTGTAGGGAGGTGTCCACACGAGGTGGTGGGGAGGGCCAATCATAGGAGATTGTTTACACACAGAAGGATTGATGAAATATGATAGTCATACTAAGGATAATGGGCGTTACATTGGTCACTGGTAGAGATGGTAATTATACACATGAATAGTGAAAAAACTAGAATGAACTAGTTGGTGTTGGATTGAAATTGGAGGTATCAGTGTGAATTCATGATTTGGAACATATATAGAGCTATAGAAGTAAAATGTGGTAAACATAAATGTAAATTTATATACAGAAATAAATATACACATATATATTTCATATAGTCCCTAGATCTGTCCACTGAAAGGCTTAAGAATCGTGACATCTCAATAGCAATGAGCATGCTTAACACCGGGATCTTAGTTTCTGAATGCCATTCTCCATGAAAAGGAGCCAGAGCTGCTTGGAGAAATGGCTGATTCCAGAGTTGGGGCAGGAAAAGTACAAAATAAGCTTGGACGATCATGTGCCGCAAGCAAGGGAGTGCAAAAGAATGATGGAGATTTGTTAAAAGGGTAAAGAAGTAACTTGAAGAGGCTTCCACTCACCAAATGTGGAACAGTCTGGGTGGTGAAATGGTGACAGTAATGGATCACAGTCCATTGAATAAAGTAGGAATTCCTTGGCCAATATGGATGTAAATTTTAAAAATTAAATGGGAAATTTGATGAAGAATGGGATATCTACATAGCCTTAAACTAATTCCTCACAAAATGCTTAATTGCAAGGCAGATACCACCTTAATCAACTTAGTATCACGAGTGACAGGTTGAAGTCATGTGCCACCTGGCGGGATGCAGTGAGAACACAGCACCACTTCCCTAACCATTCCACCGAAGATGCTAACCTGTATCTAATCATGACAAAACTCACAAACTCTGATGGAGGGACATTCTACAAAAAGAAGTGGTCCATAATCTTGAAGAGTGGGCTTCCCCGGTGGCTCAGCGGTAAAGAATCCGCCTGCCAATGCAGGAGACGGAGAGGTGGGTTTGATCCCTGAGTCAGGAAGATCCCCTGGAGGAGGAAATGGCAACCCACTCCAGTATTCTTGCCTGGGAAATCCCAAGGACAGAGATCCCTATGCTACTCCTGGCAGCATGGGGTCGCTAAGAGTCAGACATGACTGAGCATGTGTGACAACCAATCTTAAAGAGTATCAAGGTCACGAAAGTAAAGCAAAGATTAGGGAACCATTCAAGATTGAAGAAGACAGAAGAGAACCAAATACAATGCATAATTTCTGAGCAGGATCCTTTTACTGTACAAGGATGTTACTGGGACCACTGCCAAAATTTGAATGAGGTCTGAGGAGTAGATAATAATGTATCAAAGTTAAGTTCCTGATTTTGATATTATACTGGGGTTATCTAGATGAATATTCACTAGTGAAAAAATAATGTACTAAAGTATTTGTGATGATGGGGCATTTTCACAGTTCAGACTCTGCAGGAAGAAGACTGAGTCAGAGCTTAATGTCCAGGATGTTTATCTGGAGTGCCTTTGGGATCGACACTTGTGGAAGGAAGAGAAGGAAGCAGGCTTAGCTGGAAGGAAAAGCAAGCTGCATATGAGGAAAGCCCAGTAGCCTGAACTAACCCCACGCAGAGCTTTGGAGATGAAACAGCCCTTTAGTGTTGTCCCAAACCAGGCTGAAATGACTAAGCTTTAAAACCATGTCTTGATTAGTTAATAGATGTAAAGTGAAACTTGCTCAGTCGTGTCCGACTCTTTGCGACTCCATGGACCAACCATACAGTCCAGGGAATTCTCCGGGCCAGAATACTGGAGTGGGTAGCCTATCCCTTCTCCAGGCAATATTCCCAACCCAGGATTCATACCAGGGTCTCCTGCATTGCAGGCGGATTCTTTACCAGCTGAGCCACAAGGGAAGCCCTGAAGGATGTAAGTTGTCTCCAAAGTGGTGTGAGCTCTGATAAGGCAGCTCTCTGCTGCCTGAAGCCTAAAGACTGTCTGTTGACAGACCAGCTGGGACAAGAAGTCCCTCTGCAAAGGGGATATCCTGGTGGGTCGTCTCCGCCTTCATCCCTGTGGTGCTCCCGGCTCTACTTCATATATGTCGAGAAATAGCTTCTTCAGGTTTCTGATGAGCCTCTCTTGGTAGGGAAACTTAGAGGAAGGCTTGTAGGACAAACAAATGAAGGCTCCCTGCTGCAGCTGGTCTTGGGGCTAATACCAAAACTTACAGACTCCTTTCTCAACCATCTTTTCTAAATTTCTCTCATTCTCAGCTAACACTTCTTTTGGCCTCAGTGACTTATCTGGAAGCATGATCTATATTTACATCCCAGAGAGGTTCCTGGTCACCATATCTTTAATGCACTATGCATTTACTATTTCACCCAGGCAAGGAATAACAAGAAGCACCCAAACATTGTCCGGGTGCTGAAACATTCTTCTCTACCCTTACTTTATAACAACAGACCTAAATCCTTCTGAAGATTAGGGTTAAAACCCCTAAGATGGTTCCTCTACTTCCATCCCACTCATCCCTGAATACTAGGAGCCCAAAGTGCCCAGCAGAAGTTTTAGCTAGTAAGTCAAAGGGATGTCTGCTGTATCCTCTGGTGGGAAATAATTCCCTTTTAGAAATGAGGTACTCTGACCCTGCAGAGTTCTGAACTGAAGGAACAGGAAGCATCAATTCCCCAAGGGGTCACTGGGAGTAATGATGAGCAGGTCTATTCCTACTTCCATGGTTTTCTTCTCAGACTCATGTATTCTTCCTGTTGGGGACACAGAACCAAATAAAGAGCTTTGATTCGATGTGTTGAATGCTTCCAGGGGGATGGCTCTCACAGAGCGTTGCATTTCCGCTAATACTTCAGCTGTGCCTTCAGCATGGCACGCCAATGCTCTGTCAGGCCAGGAGCTTCACAGTGTTTCAGTAAGCAATATGACCAGCTGATACGATTGTTACGAGTCCACTCTCACGTATTTTTTGCTGTAAACTGGGTTTCCTGGTGTGATACAAAGTTATATGAAGCTCCTGCTGGTGGATCAAACATTAAGTCCAGAGTGAGGCCTGAAGGTAAGACTTTTAAACCTAGAATATTTGTCCATTCCTATCAAAATGAAACAGTCTACCTTTCAGGGTAGAAGAGTCTCAAAGAAATCAACTTGCCACCAACTGGTTGATTGATCTTCTTGAGGAACAGTGCCATATCAGGAGCTCAGCATTGAGCTCTTTTGCTGTCAAATTGGACATTTAGCAGTGGCAATAACTAAATCAGCTCTAATAAGTGGGAACCCATACTTATGGGCCAAAATAGCCTCAATCTCTGCTGCATGGCCACTTTATGGCAATGGTGTGGTCCGTGGAGTCCACGGGTGGAGTTCGAAGGTGGAGTCAACTGAGTCATTTTATATTAAAGGATTTACAGCTACCATTTTGCCTTTTCCGTATGCCACGGCTTTTTTCCTCCTCTATTCCTATTTTGCCATCCTTTGTGTTAAAGAATGTTTTCCAATGTAATATTTTTAATTCCCTTGTCTTATATATTTGAGTTATTTTCTTAATGGTTGCCCTGGGAATTATGATTAATACCTTAATGCATAGCAACGTTGTTCCAGTTAGTACCAATTTAATTTCAATAGTATACAAAACCTTTGCTCTCAAATAGTTCCATTCCCTACAGCAGTGTTCCCCGACCTTTTTGGCATCAGGGACCAGTTTCATGGAAGACAGTTTTTCCAGGGACTGGCAGGGAGGTGTTGGTTTCAGATTGATTCAAATGCATTGCATTTATTATGCACCTTATTTCTATTATTATTACACCAGCTCCATCTCAGATCATTAGGCTATTAGACCCTGGAGGTTGGGGCCCCCTGCCCTATAGCCTTTTTGTTTTCTTTTGCTTGTACAAACTGAGTAGTACCCTTATTGGCTGCCCATCTATTTTTTTTAGCAAGTGACACCAAGTTTCATTAATTATCTCCATAACTCTTTGCTGGTCAAGTCCCCCTGGTTGCCACTCTGATCTTACCACTTATTATCATAATTGTACCCTCATGGTTTCTGACACTTGTGTGATGCCATCTGGTTCAATTATTTCTGGGTTGTGTTAACTCCATTGCTAATAAGGCAGTCAGTTTTACAACAACATCGCCTACCATCAGCCCAGCCTGCGAAAGAGCCGCCACTGAACTTCATAGCCAGGCTGGTACGTTTTCACCAACACATACTTTATTGCTTCTGTAGATGGTGTATCCTCCCCGTCCTCCCATGGGACAGTCATCTGGTGGGGTTTCTGGTCTTTCATAGTATATCAACACCAGCATGCTCACTTCCCTGAGTTCTTTTTAAAGCACTGAGATAGCATTATACATTAAATTCACCATTTTGAAGTGTACAGCTCAGTGTTTTTTAGTATGTTCACAAGGTTGGGCAACCATCACCACAATCTATTTTAGAGTAATTTCATCACTCTAAAATGTAACCCTGTGCCAGTTAGCAGTTCACTCCTTATTCTCCCTGACAGCCCCTGGCAACCACTAATTTACTTTCTGTCTCTAAGAATTTGCCTACTCTGGACATGTCATTAAGTGGATGCATACAATATGCAGCCTTTTATGCCTGCCTTCTTTCACTTAGCTTAACGTTTTCAAGGTTTACCCATGTTGTAGCATATATCAGACTCTCATTCCTTCTTACAACTGAATAGTATTCCATTTTATGGATAGAGGAAATTTCATTTATCCAGTCATCATTTGATTAACATTTGGGTTGTTTTCCCTTTTGGGCTATTATGAATCATGCTGCTATAAATATTTGTGTACAAATTTTTGTGTGGACATTGTGTTTTCAGTTCTCTTGAGAATACATGTAGAAGTGGAATTGCTGGCTCAGATGGTAATTTTATGTTTAACATTTTTCGCAGTTGTCACACTGTTTTTCAAACTGGCTGCACCATTTTACATGCCCACCAGCAGTGTATGAGGGTTTCAATTTTCCCACAACCTCAGCAACGCTTCATTTTCTTATTGTTTAAATTATACGTTTATTTATTTATTTTTAGCTGTGCTGGTTCTTTGTTGCTACATGGGCTTTTCTCTAGTTCCAGCGAGCAGAAGCTGTTCTCTAGTTGCAGTGTGCAGGCTTCTCGTTGCGCAGGCTTCGCTTGTTACAGAGTACAGGCTCTAGGGCTTGCGGGCTTCAGGAACTGCATCACGTGGGCTCAGTAGTTGCTGCTCCCAGGCTCTAGAGCACAGGCTCAATAGTTACGGCACACAGGTTTAGTTGCTCTGAGGCATGTGGGGTCTTCCCGGATTAGGGATTGAACCCATGTCTCCTGCAGTGACAAGCAGATTCTCTATCACTTAGCCAACAGGGAAGCCTTCTTTCTTTTTATTATAGTCATTCTGTTGGTGTGAAGTGGTATCTTATTGTGGTTTTGATTTACATTTCTGTAAAAAGTCACTGATATTGAACATATTTTCATATGCTTTTTTATCCATTTGTATATCTTTCTTATTCAACTATCTATTCAAATATTTGGTCTATTTTAAAATTGGGTTATTTGTCTTATTACTGTTAAGTTCATATATATATATATATATATATATATATATATATATAAAGTCACTTCAGTCGTGTCTGACTCTGTGTGACCATGTGGACTGTAGCCTGCCAGGCTCCTCTATATATACATTCTGGATATTAGACTGATATCAGATATATGATTTGCAAATATTTTCTCCTATTCTGTAGGCTGTCTTTTGACTTTCTCGGTAGTGTTCCCTGAAGCACAAAAGATTTTAATTAAAAGAAAATATTTTAATTTTGATGATCTAAACTTTGGTTGACTCTGTTTTGTATCATGTCTAAGAAACCATTGCCTAATACAAAGTCACTAAAATTTATACTTTTTTTCTAAGAGATTTATAGTGTTAGCTCTTACGTTTAAGACTATGATTCATTTTGACTCAAGTTTTGTGTATTTTGTGAGATAAGGGTCCAAATTCTTTCTTTTGCATGTGGATAGCACCATTTATAAAAAAAAAAAACCCTATTCTTTCTTCACAGAATATTTTTTTGGTATTCTTGAAAATCCACGGCCCCATAAATGTGTAGGTTTATTTCTGGACTCTCAACTTTTTTTCCTTGATCTACATGTCTATCCTTATGCCAGTACTACAATAGCTTTGTAGTAAGTTTTGAAACTGGGAATCGAATCTTTCACCTTTGTTCTTTTTCAATAATGTTTTGACTATTTGGGGTCCCCTACAATTCCATATGAATTTTAGGATCAGTTTGTTAAGTTCTGTAGAAGAACCAAGTGAGATTTTGATAAGGATTACATTCAACCTATGGATCAATTTGGATCATATTGCCATCTTAACAATATTATGTCTTCCAATAAGTGAACATGGACTATCTTTCCATTAATTTAGGTCTTCTTTAACTTTCTTCAACAAAGTTTTGTAGATTTCAGTGTACACATCATGTCAAATTCACTGCAATCCATGTCAGGTAAATCTTGTTACTCCTTTGGGATACAGTTTCTTTCCTCCCTTATCAGACCTAGCATGTCCCCAGCTGAGTTATGCTTCCACTTAACTCTATGTATAGACTTTGTGGACAGGAGGGTAGAGGGGGAAGATCCTGAGGAGACACATTTTGTACTGTAGGAAGAGTCCTTGGCATTGTCTCAAGCAAGGGGAGTGGTTGGCTCTTGATAGAAAAGGGTGGCTCACTTTTTCAGGCTCAGAGGATAAAAAAAAAGCTGGGAATGTATGTGTCAGGGTCTCCTTCTTCCTCAACAAGAGCCCTGTCTTTGGACTAGGAGACCTAGTCTAATTAGTAGTTTAACCTTCTTTGGAACTTGGCCACATTGATGAATTAGTGTTGTCTGGTCCTTATCTTTCTCTGTGCTCCCTCTGCTGGTTATTAAAGTCTCTTTGCCAAAGAGACTCTCTGGCTTTCACAGTTGGCTTTCAGCTGCCTGCTATCCACTTGCTCAGCTTTTTGTTTTCTTCTCCTAGAGCTTCAAAAGAGCTAAGCAATACCCATACAATTCCACTGTCCTTATAGTTACTACTCTCTCCATATATTGCACCAACTAATTAATACATTCTCTTCCACGAGTATGCTATTCCAATTCACCACTGGTGGAAGTGTAAGTAACTAGACTGCTACCTTATGCCAGGGGCTATCTGTGCTCCATTCATCACCAGCGATGTGGTCCTCCTACAAGTCAGGTGGTGATCCAAATCCAAAATCCCATCTTATCAACTGCTTTCTCAGGTCTCTCCTTGCTCCAGCTGTGCCAGTTTGGGTTTTCCAAGAAGCAGACTAAGACAGGCTTTAGCGTTCAGGATAATTATGAAGAAGGGCTCTTGGGATCAGTATCTATGGATTGAAGGGGAAGGAAACAACACTGGGCAGACAGAGATACTGATCTGAGATGCAAACTGGGTAAGCTCAACTAACCCCACTGGGAGCTCTTTAGCAGAAATGGCCCATTGCAGTTGTCCTGCACAGGGCCAATATAGCCAGGCTTCTCTATCCTTCCCTTGATCAGTCCTTGGATTTGGGCCACTTGGGAAAGGGGCATCTCCTTGGGCAAGGTGGCTCTTTGCAGGTGAGGCCAAACCTGAAGAAAATGACCACTGACAGATGCGTGTCAACCACAGTCCTCATGACTGGGCAAAAGATCCTTCCTTGACGGGCATCTGGTCAATGCATCTCAATGTCCACCACAGTTGTCATGCCAGCAACCTACTCTCAAACTATTCAGGTAAAAAAAAGTTAATTATCCTATGTGTGCAACTTTTTTGTAAGCTTGAATGTTTTCAATTCAAAACAAAATATATGAACATGCTGCTGCTGTTGCTAAGTCACTTCAGTCGTGTCCGACTCTGTACAACCCCATAGACAGCAACCCACCAGGCTCCCCTGTCCCTGGGATTCTCCAGGCAAGAACACTGGAGTGGGTTGCCATTTCCTTCTCCAATGCATGAAAGTGAAAAGTGAAAGTGAAGTTGCTCAGTCGTGTCTGATTCCTAGCGACCCCATGGACTGCAGCCTCCCAGGCTCCTCCGTCCATGGGATTTTCCAGGATTTTCCATGGAGTGGGGTGTCATTGCCTTCTCCATGAACATGCTAATATAAATTAAATGTGACTAAGAAAACACCTAGAAAAGAGCCTTCTGTTGCCAATACAAAGAAAGGGGAATGGTATTGAAAGATGAAAACTCATTTGAATTAGTAAAATATGGATCACCAGAAAATTCAGTGGGAGGTAAGACTGAAAAGGCAAGTTGAGGCTTCATCCTTGCTGTTACAACATACTTCAGAATAGGGTAATAACAGGAAGTGCCTATTTCATCACAGCTAGACCTGCCTTTAATTTCACCTCACCTCTTCTGAGTAGGTGAAATCTTTTTCAGATTATTGTTAATGGTTACTGTTTCTTATCTCCCTCTTTCTTTTGTTCCTTCCTCTCCAAGCCCATCACGGAACTTGAAATGTGAAGATGCATGTCTTTGCTCAGCTTCTCATACCGTGATGAAGATTATTTTTAAAATTAATCTCTGAGTCACAGAGCGAGGAGGGAAAGAATCATTTTAATCTCTTCCTTTTCCCGCCTTCATAATCTGCTGTACGGCTAAATCATTTTTAAATATCTGTCTTTTTCCCTCTTCCCCAAGAATCGTTTGCCTTTTATTTTTCCTTTGGAAACAGTCTTTATAAACCCTCAGAAGCTTCAAAAACTGGAAGAAAATTTTCTTTGCTGAATGGACCACCAGCTAAATTAAAGGCTTCTGTAAGCGGCTTTCATGTAAGTAAATCTTATTTCTGATAATTCTGACTATTGGGGCCTGTAGGGATTTTACACAGTTTCTCTTCATCCCCTTCCCACTGGGTCGTCAGCTGTACCTGTCTGGGCTTTGCTTTGTCTCTCCTGGGCTGCAGAGAGAACACTCCTGTTTTCCGTGGGAGATGCAGGCAGAGTCTTCTGGCCTTCTGTCTGTGCAGCATGCTCCAGCATGTCTCATGCTTCACTATTTGATCACGATTCTTTGAGGGATAAATAAGCATGGAAGCAGTGAAAGCGACATTCTTCAAAACTTTTTTTTTTTTTTAACCAATTTACACACTAAACATTGAAGAAAAGCCCTACCCAGCTAAGTTACTCAAAAAATAAGGAGAAAGTTCTACCTTGGGTAAAGCAGGCACTTAAAAGGAATATCTGTGAAATGAATTGAGTGAAAGGAGAGAGCGAGCTGGCTTAACTTCAGGAAACCATGGTTTAAACAGGCAAGCTTCTGGGTGGAGATATTAATAGCACCCCTTATTTATACAGTCATTTAGCATTTTCGGAGTGCTTTCACACACATTATCTCCTGAGATCCTTGGAACAAGCCTGCGAGGGAGTGAGGCATTTTAACGATAAGATTAAATGACTTGCTTGGACTCTAACAACTAGTAAGTGGCGGAACTGGGGCCAGTACCAAGGTCTGCTGACTGTTGTTGGTGCCAAAATACTGGATGGATTTTTCTGATTTCATGGAGGAATCCTCAAGGATTACTAGAGGACTAAACTTAAAAAATTTCATAGACTGTTTGAAAGTGGGCTCATACAAAAAAATTCACTAGACTGAGATGTCCTTCAGCTCTCCAGAGTAGTAAACACCAAGCAGACCAATCTAAATTGAAGTAAAGATAAATTGCACAAAGCTACGTGAGTGGACAGAAGTATGGCAAATGAATTTCATTCTGTACTGATTTTTGATAATCCTTTTAGGTGGTTAGTCTGAAAGACACTTGAAAGACGACGAGCTTGAAATTATGTGTTATTTCAAGAAAGAGAACCATGAGTTATTGCTGTTTGCTAAAGTCATAGAACAATAATTTCCATGTTAGCGTCTTTGCTAAGAACGCGGAAAACAAAACTGAGAGCACTGTTTTGTTCTACATTTGACAAAATGGTAATGAGGCTAAATCTAGTGTAAAGCATCTAATTCCGCCTCAAAACCTTAGAAAAGAGCCTAGTCTATACACCAGGTCAGAGAAAAGAGCAACTAAAATAATCAAAGATTTCCTAAGAAGACAGTTGCTTTAAAAATAGTAAATAAGTGGATATTTGGAGGAAATTCTTATTTACCTTTTGAAGTTAATGTCATGGGGGCAATTGTGATATTCAAAAACATTTCATTTTCAACAAACATTTTATTGGGAGGACACTATATTCAGATACTATGCCCCACCCTAGAGTTTAGAGTAAATAAAATGTAGATGTTCACAATCATTGTCAGAGAATAACAGGCTGGATGAATCTTTAGTCCAACTCAGCACAGCTTTTCTTGTGTTCTTTACGAATTGGCATCGAGTTTACAGTGAAATCTCTTGGGTTTGGTTGGTATGTGTTAGTTGCCAGAGACCAGTCAACTGTGGTGAATTTGCACACAAGTTCTTCAAGCAGCAAGTCTGAAGGACTGGACTCTTCATACCATGTGGAGGATACAGTGAAGTTATTACAATTAATAACCTTTCTCATTAATGTTTAATTGTTTATCTGGGTCTTACACACACCATCCTTCTCGAAGATCTCAGTATTTCTTCTGAGTTAGCAAAATACAGATAGTCCCTGAATGAGAGTTATGTTCCCAAACTTTGATTTCTAATTTAGTTGTTTGAAACTGAAAATGCATTTTTCCCAGAGAATGTGACAAATACTGGTTAGGTTCTCAAGCCAACTCTTAGCGGCCCATTTAGCCCACAAGCAGCTGGACTACAAGAGGATGAGAACTGTGACCTACATCATTGTTTCCATGGGAAAATGTGCTCTACAGCGGAACAAGGACTTCCTTCCACCCCCACTTCCTACCTCCATGAGTAGAAGCCACTGTTTACTACAGGACATGCAGCTCCTGTGAGTGGGCAGCTGGGTGCTGCAGCAGCCTTGGACGCCCCATCCACAGAGCAGAGGTCCTCTCTCACCTCTCCTGCCCTAACCCTGTCGTCAGTGAACAGGATGCAGGCAGGTGGAGTGTCTTTTCCAGACCCACTTTCTCCAGAGCAAGGCTATTGGGACTCTTTTGTGGGCTGGGGGGTTCAAAGTTGGCTACCTAATTTCTGAGGCCTCTTATTCAAAGAGTAGGAAAAAAGAAAGGTACTAAAATATAAAGCTTTTCTCCTTTCTTTCTGGTCTCTCTTGACTTAGAGTGTTTAATTTAGACAGTCAATAATTATAACAAATATTCTAGGTAAGGAAAAATTAAAAACAAGTTGTCAGCATGAATTTTATTGTAAGATGCAAATATAGTTTGAAACACAAATATGAGTGTTTACCTCCTATGTGAAATCACTAAAATGACCCAGTTTCTATGTTGCAGCTCTTATGAGCATGTGTTTTGATCTCACCAGAGCAGTGGAAAGCAACTAACCATTAGCAGCAGAAAACAAACTTAACCATTATTTTTTCACTTCTTGATACACACATTGAACTAACACTCCTACCTTTGACTTACTGAGGTATAAGAAATGGCTGAAAGGAGAAAGAAATATTTTCGGCCTGGAAGGAAAAGGCAAGCCACTCCAGTATCCTTGCCTGGGAAATCCCATGGACAGAGGGGCCTGGCAAGCTACGGTCAATGAGGTTGCAGAGTCGGACACAACTGAAGAGACTTCGCATGCGTGCAGGTGGTTGACTAATAAGGGGAAGTGACACAAGAAAGGACGTGATAGGGTTCCTTGATCTTTTGTGTTTCCTAAAATGCCTTCTTTCTGCGTTTGAAGCAAGTTCTGGTTCCAATGGAAACATGGCCTCTCAGAGCTGTCAGCACCCCCACTTATTCAGTTGTAAATGTATCACACCTTGTACTTCCTTGCTTTGTCTCACTGAACTCCAGTGCATTGTGAGTCCACCAGAATTCTGTCCTCACGGGGCACTGAGAAAACTGCATGTGAATGGGGTGGCAAAGAACAGTGGACACGAATTGCATCTATCTCCTGCTCACATGGATGCTCCATTGTCCCATCCAACTTCCCTGCAAAACATGAGTTCAAAGATAAACTTACTAGGGATTTCAAGATGGTGAGAGGAGAGTATTAAACCAAATATGGGGTCTTTCTGAGCTTGGGTCCTGTGTAATGCCTTGGATATGGGACAAGTGTCAAAGATGGGGAGATAGCCTGGGGTGGGAATTCACAGGATAGAGCTTCCCAGGATGGGCAGATGGATCTTTTAAGCCTCCTGAGGATCTGGCCATTTCCTTTCAGAATACCACTCCTAGGGTACTCTTCACTGGAAACAGTGAAGGCTTCAGTCAGGTCTCAGAGATGGGTACTGGCCTCTGGGGATGACATCTTCAGGGAAGGTTGTTCCAATGGTGGTAACTGACAGCTGGTAAAATATGTCAAATAGGAGATGGGATTGTGGCAGATAGACCTACTGAACAATATTATATACCAGTTGATAACTTGAGCACTCAGAATGACCAATGTAAACACATCATCAGCATGTTTCCTTAGAGTTACACATAGTGATTACCTTCTTCCCCAAATGGCAGATAGCTTGACAATTTGGAGTGCAAAAAGGAGGGGAATGACCTTGTGTCCTGAAAGCTGCTTTGTCCCCACAATTCAAAGTATTTATCACTCGGTGGATAGGCTAAGGAACAGTTTGTCGAATCTTATTTTAATTTGCATTGATCATGTGCTGGAGGCCCAGATTGTTCTCAAAAACTGAGGATGGCTATAGAAGACTTTGTGGTCTCAAGAGTTCATTTCAAAAATGTGGACTATCTCCAGAACTCAGGAGCATCTCTTCTCCTCAGGCTAACAGGGCTCTCAAGATAGGAAGAGGATGGACAGAGTATAAATAAGAAAACCCTCAGACCAGATTTCTCTAAAGCCAAGAGTGTCGCCATAGCTCTGCTCCCTCTTAAAAAGTGTGTGTGTGTTGCCATGGGATCTACACTATTGTATTAGTCATTTAACTCTACCATTTCTGCAGATTTATCCCACTTCCAGAAAATACTGACTTCCAAGGCAGATAAATCACGGGGAGGATCCTTTATCTGTTGTTCTTGCAAAATTATCCGAATAGGTATTTCCCAGTATATTTAAGTGGTTAGTTACATAACCATTATTCAAAAAGTAAGTGTACAGATTGAGATTTTGTTGCAAAGAAAGCTAGATTTTTGTCTAAAAAATGTAAGAAGCTTATGGCATTGCAGCTTTTCTCCAAAATCCTATTTATCATAGCCTAAGAGAATGAAATAATGTTTATAAAGTGTTTATCTGAAAGGGGTAACTTGATAAAGGATATTACCAGGAAACTAACAATAAATAATAATGAATAAATAATAAATAAAGGAAACTAATCCTGTATCCCCCTTAAAAGCAATGGTTCAGCAGTCACTAGTTCAATGTTCAAAGCAAACTTACAGAACATAATTCCACAAAGAACAAGAATCAGCTGGAGTTGGCAATCAGTTTCTTCAGTGGAAAGTTGTTTTATTTACAAAGAAAATTACAACATATTCCTTTGGAAACCATGTCTAGAAAAGCAATCATTTTAAATTAATAGTATAAATATCGACACATGGAAACTTGCAATTAAAGACCTTGGATGTTATCACCTCTCTATAGGCCCCTCCAGAAATTCCTTTTATAGCATCCCTGACAGGTGGCCACTGTTTTCTGATTGAACGCTTCCAGTGATGTAGAACTCACTTCACCAGGAGGTCCTGACCATGGGGCTCAATTCCAGTATCCAAAACTGTCCTTTCTTATGCTGAGCCAAAATCTTTCTCTCCATAATAGCCCTCCTGATGGTCTTATATCTGAACTCCAGTGCAATATGGAATAAATCTACTCTCTGCATAACAACTCTTTAGCAAATTGCTTTTCTGCAGGTTAAGCAGACCCAATTCCCTCATCTTTTCTTTAGAGAAAAAATGGTTTCCATACTCTACCTGGATGTCTCCTTCTAAAGAATTCTGGTTTGTTATGCAAGGAGCTCTTTTAATGTTGTATCTATGTTTGAACACATGAGTTCAGAAATTCTGAACTGAATAGCATAGGTCTAGTGCCCCTTGACTTGTTTTGCATTAACACAGTCTACATTTTGTTAGTTTTTTTTTTTTTTGGTGGCAGCTCACATTGTATGCATATCTCTATCTTATAGTCACACTATCAGGTCAAGTCTCCTAAATCCTGGCCCCTTTCAAATGATTTCTTGAACAAAGATACTATGCTTTGTATTTATTGCAACCAGATGTCATCTCTTAAAAAAAATTTTTTTTGAGTAAATATTCTGTCAACATATTCAGCTCTGAGTTCTGTATCCTCCTCAAATTTTAACTCAAAACATTGCTAAAAATATTGCCCAAGTCTTGACAAAGGAGGACAAATCTGTATCGCTTTTCTTGAGACTGGAAGCCTCAAGATTAATGTCTCTCCAGTAATTAGCACTCTTTGAATCAAACTTTCTCTACAATTCAGTTCAGTCTCATATTTCTCAATCTTATCCACAAAAATGCTTTGACTTTTTGAGATGATCAAGACTACACTACCCATTGTTTAGTAATGTAATAATCCTATCAAGAAAGGAAGTGGTATTTCTTTTGTCATTATTTACTTGAAAAGAATCTATGATGACTCCTATTAACTGTTACATTTCCCCTAACATATGTTTAATGATTTACATTAGAAAATTTCCAGGAATTGGCATCAAGCTTGGTGGTCTATATGTCTAAAATCTGCCTTACCCTCCATCTTTAAAATCAAGATACTGACAGTTTATTTTCATAGGAAGACAGTAAGTGAATTGGAAAAAGATCAAACAAGTAGCCTAATGAGGGAATCTAAACTCAAACAGGAAAAATGGGACCCACGTGGGTGACTCACGACTTTCCCTTTATCAAGGCCAGTTGATTTGGCTTCAAGTTATCACTCGTATTAACATCCCCTTTCTATGCCCAATAGAATCCTCTCTCTTCCATCCCCGCCCTCCTTCTCTCATGCTTAAAACACAATTTGAATTGGGTTTTCTGTCACTGTTACAAAAAGAATTGACTTACAGAAAGGAAGGCTCCTTAAAGGACATCAGAGTATTGTCACCAGAGTAAGACAGACTGGATGCACGGCAGAAAACAACAATGTGGACGAATCCTTCTGCCTTCTTCCTGTTGCCAACTTCTTGTTCACCTAATCTACCCTTTCCATTCATTCCAGAATTACCGTTCTTAAATACTAGTTGAATCATCTAAATTCCTCTCCTTCTGCCTTTAGCATAAATCCAAAAGTTTTGGCATCCAAGCAAGGCCTTCTCAATTGGGTACTAACTTGCCTTCATTTCCCCAGTCCCGTCAGACTTTTTTCCAAAGCGTGTCCAGCACATTCATGCTTTTGTACATTCTGCCCTCTCATCTTGAAATGTCTTTTTCCTCATACTTTGCTGATGGAATCAAGCCCAACTCAAATGCTCTGTCTTTGGGTTGAAACTTTCCTGGTATCTTCAGACCTCATCACTTGTTCCCTCCAATAAGAGCAGGTACTTTGCATTTCTGCTCAGGAAGCACTCATTTCAAGCTGCCTTACGGTGGACTTACCTGCTTCTTTCCTACATTCTTCCCCTACAACGGTGGCTTTCAAACCCTTAGCAATAACACAGCTCAAAGCAATAATGAGCAATAAGTAGCGCTAAATGTAATTTGCTCAGTCGTGTCTGATTCTTTGGGACCTCATGGACTATACAGTCCATGGAATTCTCCAGGCCAGAATACTGGAGCGGGTAGCTGTTCCCTTCTCCAGGAGATCTTCCCAATCTAGGGATCGAACCTAGGTCTCCTGCGTTGCAGGTAGATTCTTCACCAGCTGAGCCACCAGAGAAGTGCTACTGTGATCCAATTACCATTTTTATAGATATCCTACAATTAGTTCATCAATGCTAAGAAGTTCTTCCTCTTATTTTAATATCTCTGCGATTAGGATGTAGCAATAGGGTATCATTATTTGGATAGTTTTTGCTTTCTTGCTCCTGCTACTGCTAAGTCACTTCCGTCGTGTCCGACTCTATGCAACCCCATGGACGGCAGCCCACCAAGCTCTCCCGTCCCCGGGATTCTCCAGGCAAGAACACTGGAGTGGGCTGCCATCTCCTTCTCCAATGTATGAAAGTGAAAAGTGAAAGTGAAGTCGCTCAGTCGTGTCCGACAATACTACATAAAATATTGGTGTCATCAGTTCAGTTCAGTTCAGTGGTGTCTGACTCAGTTGTGTCTGACTCTTTGTGACCCCATGAATCTCAGCACACCAGGCCTCCCTGTCTATCACCAACTCCCGGAGTCCACCCAAACTGATGTGCATTGAGTCAGTGATGCCATCCAGCCATCTCATCCTCTGTCGTCCCCTTCTTCTCCTGCCCCCAATTGCTCCCAGCATCTTTTCCAATGAGTCAACACTTTGCATGAGGTGGCCAAAGTATTGGAGTTTCAGCCTCATCATCAGTCCCTCCAATGAACAGCCAGGACTGGTTGCCTTTAGGATGGACTGGTTGGATCTCCTTGCAGTCCAAGAGAATCTCAAGAGTCTTCTCCAACACCACAGTTTAAAAGCAATGATTCTTCTGCACTCAGCTTTCTTCACAGTCCAACTCTCACACCCATACATGACTATTGGAAAACCATAGCCTTGACTAGATGGACCTGACTGGATGGACCTTTGTTGACAAACTAATATCTCTGCTTTTTAATATGCTATCTAGGTTGGTCATAACTTTCTTTCCAAGGAGTAAGCGTCTTTTAATTTCAAGGCTGCAGTCACCATCTGCAGTGATTTTGGAGCCCCCCAAAATAAAGTCAGCCACTGTTTCCACTATTTCCCCATCTATTTGCCGTGAAGTGATGGAACCAGATGCCATGATCTTCGTTTCCTGAATGTTGAGCTTTAAGCCAACTTTTTCACTTTCCACTTTTGCTTTCAAGAGGCTTTTTAGTTCCTCATCACTTTCTGCCATAAGGGTGGTGTCATCTGCATATCTGAGGTTATTGAGGTTTCTCCCGGCAATCTTGATTCCAGCTTGTGCTTCTTCCAGCCCAGCATTTCTCATGATGTACTCTGCATATAAGTTAAATAAGCAGGGTGACAACATACAGCCTTTTCCTATTTGGAACCAGTCTGTTGTTCCATGTCCAGTTCTAACTGCTGCTTCCTGGCCTGCATATAGGTTTCTCAAGAGTCAGATCAGGCGGTCTGGTATTCCCATCTCTTTCAGAACTTTCCACAGTTTATTGTGATCCACACAGTCAAAGGCTTTGACATAGTCAATAAAGCAGAAATAGATGTTTTTCTGGAACTCTCTTGCTTTTTTGATGATCCAGCAGATGTTGGCAATATGATCTCTGGTTCCTCTGCCTTTTCTAAAAGCAGCTTGGACATCTGGAAGTTTACAGTTCATGTATTGCTGAAGCCTGGTTTGGTGACTTTTGAGCATTACTTCACTAGCGTGTGAGATGAGTGCAATTGTGAGGTAGTTTGAGCATTTTTTGGCATTGCCTTTCTTTGGGATTGGAATGAAAACTGACCTTTTCCAGTCCTGTGGCCACTGCTGAGTTTTCCAAATTTGCTGGCATGTTGAGTGCAGCACTTTCACAGCATCATCTTTCAGGATCTGAAACAGCTCAACTGGAATTCCATCACCTCCACTAGCTTTGTTCGTAGTGATGCTTTCTAAGGCCCACTTGACTTCACATTCCAGGATGTCTGGCTCTAGGTGAGTGATCACACCATCGTGATTATCTGGGTCGTGAAGCTCTTTTTTGTACAGTTCTTCTGTGTATTCTTGCCACCTCTTCTTAATATCTTCTGCTTCTGTTAGGTCCATACCATTTCTGTCCTTTATTGAGCCCGTCTTTGCATGAAATGTTCCCTTGGTATCTCTAATTTTCTTGAAGAGATCTCTATCTTTCCCATTCTGTTGTTTTCCTCTATTTCCTTGCACTGATTGCTGAGTAAGGCTTTCTTATCTCTCCTTGGTATTCATTGGAACTCTGCATTCAAATGGGAATATCTTTCCTTTTGTCCTTTGCTTTTTGTTTCTCTTCTCTTCACAGCTTTTTGTAAGGCCTACTCAGACAGCCATTTTGCTTTTTTGCATTTCTTTTCCATAGGGATGGTCTTGATCCCTGTCTCCTGTACAGTGTTATGAATCTCCGTCCTAATTGATGACACTTCAGATTTGTTAGAATAAGATACATAATCAAAACACATTTCACAGAACAGTGTTTTTACCCTTTGTTATAGGCTATGCTTTCTAGTTTTTTCTATTTCATTAAGAAAAAAATGCAGATCTTAATCCACCAAAATGACTTCACTATGTATGGCAGTTTGAAAAACTACTGAGAACTTAAACTCTTTACAGCCACACAAGAGTTACGAACTAAACTGACTACATTAATGACTCTACAACCCCAAAATATGCTTAAACATGATTTTAATTTCAAGAAATTTCTGCCCAAAAAGATGAAGTGGCAAATAACTACTGCAGTTTCAAGACCTTCGTCAAAGTCCATTTAACTGAACAACAAAGAGACCTAGCCTTCATCAAGGTAAACAGCCCCTCCTCCATAAGACTACTCTTGTTGACTTTTTAAGGTTTGCTTCAAAACTCTTCCCTAGGTCTAATAATCCAAAGATTTGTTGTTTGTTGTTCAGTCACTCAGTCGTGTCTGACTCTTTGCAACCCCACAGACTGCAGGATGCCAGGTTTCCCTGTCCTTCACCATCTCCAGGAGTTTGCTCAAACTCATGTCCGCTGAGTTGGTGATGACATCCAACCATCTCATCCTCTGTCGTCCCCTTCTCCTCCTGCCTTCAATGTTTCCCAGCATCCGGGTCTTTTCTAATGAGTCAGTTCTTCGAGTTAAGTGACCAAAGTATTAGAGTTTCAGCTTTAGCATTAGTCCTTCCAATGAATATTCAGAGTTGATTTCCTTTAGGGTTAACTGGTTTGCTCTTCTTGTAGTTCAAATATTATATCACAAAATGTAGTCCTATCTCAAACATGCTTTCAGGAGAAGGCAATGGCACCCCACTCCAGTGCTCTTGCCTGGAGACTCCCATGGATGGTGGAGCCTGGTAGGCTGCAGTGCATGGGGTCGCTAAGAGTCGGATACGACTGAGCGACTTCACTTTCACTTTTCACTTTCATGCACTGGAGAAGGAAATGGCAACCCCCTCCAGCCTTCTTGCCTGGAGAATGCCAGGGATGGAGGAGCCTGGTAGGCTGCCGTCTATGGGGTCACATGACTGAAGCGACTTAGCAGCAGCAGTAGCAGCAAAAATGCTTTCACTGAAAGACCTGTTTTTAACCCAAATTCTCTGAAGCTATCCTACCCTTGACCTCTTTCTCTAAGATGCTACTAAAACTCTGTCAACAAATTTGGCTTTGCTTGATCAACAGGTTATTTCGGTGGTCTTTGACACATTATAAGCTCCCTAAGGGAAAGCATAGCGCTTCTTATTTATTCTCTACCCTCTCCTCATCACTGCAGATCGTGATGCACTTGCTCCTTGGAGGGAAAGTTACGACCAACCTAGACAGCATATTAAAAAGCAGAGACATCACTTTGCCAACAAAGGTCCATTTAGTCAAGGCTGTGGTTTTTCCAATAGTCATATATGGATGTGAGAGTTGGGACTATGAAGAAAGCTGAGTGCCAAAGAATTGATCCTTTTGAACTGTGGTGTTGGAGAAGACTCAGTCCCTTGGACTGCAAGGAGATCCAACCAGTCCATCCTAAAGGAGATCAGTCCTGGGTGTTCATTGGAAGGACTGATGTTGAAGCTGAAACTCCAATGCTTTGGTCACCTGATGCAGAGAGCTGACTCATTTGAAAAGACCCTGATGCTGGGAAAGATTGAGGGCAGGAGGAGAAGGGGATGACAGAGGATGAGATGGTTGGATGGCATCACCAACACAACGGACATGGGTTTGGGTGGACTCTGGCAGTTGGTGATGGACAGGGAGGCCTGGCGTGCTGCGGTTCATGGGGTCGCAGAGAAGGACACTACTGAGCGACTGAACTGAACTGAACCCTCTCCTCCTGATGTTCAAACACTGATGGATGGGGGAAGAAAGGTGTCATGAATTTCAGGGGAGCTCCAACAGGCAGAGCAGGGATGTACAGTAGTCAAAGAGGAGCTCTTGTTGTAGAAAAGCGGCATTCACAAATAAGAAATCCTGTGGTTTGGACAACTCTTCCCTTTTTCTTGGTTTCATCTACTCATTGCGTCCTCTTCACACCTGCTATTCAGATGGTATTACTTTTAATATAAAAAAATATAAACCATTCAAACTCCATCCCACTCACTTAACTGCAAGCTAGTATGTGAGCTTTGAAGTGGTCTTTGCCTCCAGCTTGAGGATACGCATAATAATAGATACCGGGTTGCCAAACCTTTGGTTCTCACCAGGAATGGTGATTCGGTCCCTGAAAAAAATATGTTGACCTGTGTCTCTAATTTAATACCTACTACATTTCACATAAATACTGGAAGGCTTCCTGGATTGAATCAGCCATACTAAAATGAATAAATAAATAAGCTTTTTTTTTTTTTGTCCTAGTGGGCCCAAGAGGGTACCAATCTACATTTCCCACTTACCTCGCTGTACACTCTGGTCCAAATTCTACGCTTCCCTCAGACTGGCTTAGTCCCAGCTCCTGCAACAAGCCAGGTGCTCCCCTCCTCCACGTTGTGGCTCATTCTGTTCCCTCCGCAGGAACAGCCCCCCTCCTCCGCCAGGCCATCTCCTCTAGTTTCAAGGGCTCCTTCTCATTTAGCTGAAAGGTCAGCGGTGGCAACCTCATTTAGAAGCCTGCCTTAGCACTTGACCTTTAACGCGTTTGCCTTCTTCCTTGGCTGTTGCTTTCTAGCCCATCCATCTTCGGGTCCAGCTTCCTAATTCCCAGGGGATGGGGAAGTCTTGCTCCTCTAGGCCGTCCAGTCCCATGCACGTAGTAGGTGTGCAGTAAACGCTCACAAAGAGTTTGACCACCATGTGCTCTAACGCTGGGGCAAGTAGCAGAGCGAAGAGAGCCTGTCTGTTCACCTCCTTGCCAGCTCCCTAGCCCAGCCCAGCGCATCCAACCGGAGGCGGGGGACAAGCCCGCGTACTTCTCTTGCCGCCCCCGCGGCGCGCGGAGCCCAGTCCCGGGCGTTGGAAATTCCGGCGCGTGCCGGCGCGCTGGGCCGGGCGGGGGCGGGGGAACCCGTGGAGTGAGCCTGTGACGTACGGGGGCGTGGCTCCAGAGCCTCCGCCCCCTCTTCCTCGCCCTCTCTCGCGGGTCGGGGTTACATGGCGGCGACTGCGGCAAAGCGAGAGCCTCGGAGACGCCGCTGCCGCCAGCACAGCCGGAGACCTGAGCCGACACTGGGGGCTGTCCGTGGGCCCTGCACTCCCTCGATGAGTCGGAGAAGTCCGGTAGGTATATGTGTGTGCGTGTGCGGGGCGCGCCGGCGGGGCGGCTCAGGAGGGCGCCGCGGCGGGCCCGGCGGCTGAGCCGGCTCTCTCCTCCATTGTGTGTGACCCTCCGGCGGCCGTCGCTCAACAAAGGCGCTTTTGTTCCGTCTCCCGCCCGCCCTCGGCCCGCCCGCCGGCTCGCTCTCTCGGGCCTGGCCGGCGCGTCCTCCCGCGGGCCGCCGGCGGCGGGCCGGGGTCCCCGCGTGGGGCCGGCAGAGCGGCCGGCGCGCCCCTCCCACCCGGCACGCCCCTCGCGGGCCGGGGTGCCGGGCCCGGCGGTGCGCGCCGGCCTCGGGCCAGGCTTGCCGGCTGCCTGCCGACCGCTTACGTCTGGCTCCGCAGGTTCGAAACCCGGCCCGGCCGGCGGCGGGCTGACGCGGGGCGGCGGCCGGGAGGGGCTACTCGCCTCAGCAGCGTGAGGTGGCGCGGAGTCTAGCCTTCCTGGCACGCCGCCTTTCGAAATGCTCCCGCGTCTCCTCCCCCATCCCACTCCGGTGACTCGGCCTCAGCTGACTCCGGCCGGGCAAAGTCTCCCAGTGCACAAGGCACATTGCGTAGCGCGCCGCTCACTCGACTCGGCGCGGAGCCCCGAAGTCCTCTGCCCGAGTTGAATCTGGCCGCTAAGGAGGTACAGAAAAACTCCAAATCGGAATTCCTAATTTCTTCCCCCTCCCTCTACTACAGTCTTGTCTGAGCTGCGTTCGGGACGCGCGCAGCGGTGGTGGTCCGTGAAAGTCCCCAAATGAAAACTTGTTTTGTCTGTTCACAGAAAAAGGGCTTCCTCGCTTCTCGGTGCATATTTCTCTGATTTGGTGAGGCTCGTTGATAAGTAAGGATTTTTTTGGCCGCTTTTTGTTCCTTAATTGGTAAGATTGGTTCAGGTGTTAGGTGGGAGCGCTCCGAAGCAGGATCTTTTCGATTCCTTTCCTTTTTGTTTCTACCTTTGCTCGCTCATTGGGAAAGGTCCACTAACGTGAGGTACTGCATTTGCAGCACAATTCGTGTTCTTTTCCTTCATCGCTAAAAATGCCCTCCAAAGTCAGTCTGAGTATTTTTTTTTTTTTTTTTTACAGATACAAGATGATTTATCAAGGGAAAGAAAAATTAACAGGGGACAAAATAGAGCGATAACAGCTTCAGAGTAGTTTTCCGATTGTTTAAGTCGTCTAGCCTTGTTATTTTTTAAAGCTCTGATGGGACGCATCCTCTCTCTTGAACGTTGGGGAACTGAAATGGAAAGAGTAGTCTAATTAGAAGGTTGAAGGGATCAAACAGGACTGGGCCCTGAAAGGAAATTGCCTCTAGAGTTTCTTCTTAGAATGTCAGATATTTATGTTTGAAATAGGCTTGCTAATCGGTGGCAGAGACTTTACATTTCTTGAATGGGTAGTTGTTCCGACATGTTTAGGAAGGGCTTGCTATGTGCCAAGGAGCAGAGAGTCCTTTCACATCACTGAGTAAGAATTGCCTTGTGAAACTTGTAAAATTGCTTATTGGTGTCCTGAATTCAAGAATTGCAGTCGTCTAGGAAATATACCAGATTTGAGCAGGACGTGTTTTAATCACCTAAGAATTACTGTTAGAAAAAGAGCTCTGGGAAATGAAGGATTATTTATAAAAACCTTTATCTATGACCATATTTTGTAGTTCAGTTATTTGCGAAAGAGGATTAAAAATGTTTGCTACTTTCTGTGATTAAGAAAGAATCCAGAGAAGATTGATTTGAAGATCAGTTAATTTGCGATAGAAAAAGTATATGTTCTAATGACAAATGTTAGTACTAAAAGTGTTGCAGCATTTTGCATAAGTTCGTTTAAACATCGTGAGAATTCATAACAGAAAATAGTAAGGTTTGCTGACTCAGGGTACATTGCTGAGGGGATGGGGTCGGGTAGGAGGAAGCTTCGAAGTGCTGCAAGTTTTGAGTTGGGTGATGACTCATCCTGCCCACGGACTGCTACGTGGCCCTTTTTTTTTTTATACACTGTATTTTTTTTTTTAATGATAGGCTAAAATGCTCCTGTCTACATTATAATTCTCTCTCACACAGAGGAGCCACAGATTCTCTAAAAAAGTAATGGCTTCTAAAATTGCATTTTAAAGGGATATCATATATTCTGCAGGTGGAATTTGGTAACATTTGTTGAAAAGAAAGGTAAAATTAATTGCTAGTCAGTTGGGGCAATGAAATATTTGATCCTATGGGTTGGCCAAAAAGTACGTTTGGGTTTTCCTGTAAAATGTTAGGTGAAAACCGGAGGGAACTTTTTGGCCAATGCCACAGCAGTTCCTTGGCTGTTGATGAGAGAGATTTCTTATGGATTTTTTTTACAGATAGTACTTTTATGGTATAGATAGAAATTAACCATTTTGTTTTCATTGGTAATGTAAAAGTTAACTTTGTACTATCTAGAATTTAGTTTGTATTGTAAAAGTACAGCAGTGTTTAATCAGATACAGCTCTGAACATGAGCATTTCACTCTGGTGGAATTATATATAGTGCTTTCTCCTTTTTTCTAATCTATATTAATTTAATAGACTGTAATATATAATAATTTAGTTTAAAAGTTAAAATAGGTATTGTTATAGGCACTATTTTTTCATCAGTCCTTTTGGATTTACATTGAAATTTGGTAATAAAATATTTTGACTGATTGTAGAAAGCCATTGTTTAGCAGGTTGGCCTAAAATAAGATTGAGAAAAAAGGGGATTGAGAATAACAATGTGTTTTAAAAGTGAGAAGAAAAACTCGCCACTCTCATATTTTTCTTTGTATATACTATTTATCTTCTCAGTGATTTATTTGAATGGTTTTATGGGCAGTAAAGTGTATTAATGTGAATTAAGTCTTTGAAGAGATTTTGGAAGAACATTGCATGATTTATAGAGGGGAACTTTAGTAAAGTTTAATTCAAACTTTATACTTCCTACTAAAGCAAATATAAAAATACAAGTATGAAAGTATTAGAGACTTTCAAAAGCCTTCTAGAGGTTGAACATGTATTTCCAGTGTGTGTTTGTGTTTTAAGAATGTAGGTAATTACCTGTCATGCTTAATTCAGAATTTATAAACTGGTTATGTTAGTCTGTCTTCCTTCTGTGAGGTATTGACTTATGAAATGATGATGAGCCTCCCTGTTGCTATACAGTTCTGAGTTTGCATTGCCCACTTGAATTCTATGTTACTTTAGGGCCCCTGTTAAAATAGAACATGCCTCAGTAGTAAATTCTTTGTAGCATTGTTGGCTTCCTACTGTCAGCTCCTTCAGCCTGATTTGTGGGCTGTTAACATTACCCTATAGCCTGCTAGAGATATGGAGATTTTGGTTGGTTTTATTGCTCAGTCCTGATTGAGACTTTACAAAAACAAAAATGTTATTGTAGTTACTGTTTTTTTTTTCCCCCCTTGGGAGTTGCTTTTCATGTGGAACTGATGCCTTTAATAGTGGCATGGGCAGAGTCCACCAATGTTTCTTTTCCTTCTGAACTGCATATTTGGAAAGTGTAGTGTATCCCCTTTGATATGTTTTAAAAGGTTTATCTTACATAACATGTCCACCTTTTAAATCCATTTCTGAAAAAGTATACAGAGATTGCAGCAAATGACATTTTCCCATTGATTTTCATTTAAATTTGATGTCTTTTTCATAGGGGAAAAAAAATTTTAATTCAGGAAAGAGACTGTCTCTTCAGAATGTGAGAAATCTATGTGCATTTAATTCTGTACAACCATAAAACTATAAAATGTTAGTTTTTACAGAGGGGTCCTGGACATTTTATCTTCCCCCAGGTACATCATTTGACTGCTCAAGAAACTGAGGCCCAGAGTGATCTAAAATCTTGGTACAGGTGATTTCTGAACCAGTAGTATTAGCATCATTTGGGAGTTAAATGCAGAATCCTGACCCCATCTCAAGACTTATTTAGAAGCTACAGTTTAACTAGATTCTCAAGTGATTCAAACACATGTTCATTTCTGGAAACACTGCTAAGTGATGCATATGTAAGTTGCTCCGCTGGTTAGTGACTGACTTGGAAAACTCAGGTCTTCTGAGTGGCTCTTTCCATTGACTCTCCTGAAAAACATCAAAAGGAAGATTGAGAATCTAATCACTGTCCAGTAGAACTTTCTGTGACGATAGAAGTATTAGTATTTTACTCTGTGTTGTCCAGTGAGATAATCACTAGCCACGTGACAATTGAGCATTTGACAGGTGGCTAGTATACCCAAGGAACTGAATTTTTAATTATATGTATTTCTAATTAATTTATGCTTCACTGCATGAAGTTAGTGGCTACTGTATTGGACAGCACATATTTAGATGATCTTTGCCCACATTAAGTTTAAAATTATTTAAGCTGTAATTTAATAACTGATTAGGCTTAATTTGGGATTCCCTGATGGCTCAGATGGTCAAGAGTCTGCCTGCAATGTGGGAGGCCTGGGTTCAATCCCTGGATTGGGAAGATCCCCTGGAGAAGGAAATGGCAACCCACTCCAGTATTCTTGCCTGGAAAATCCCATGGATGGAGGAGCCTTGTGGGCAACAGTCCATGAGGTCGCAACAAAGTCGGACAGGATTAAGCAACTTCACTTCCCTTAGACTTAATTTAATAATTTCCTCCTAATTTACAAATTGGAGTGATGGTAGGTTTCTAACTACCTACACCCCTAGAATGCCTAGGTATTAGTTGTTATTATAAAGCAATGCCAATTTTCTGATATACTCCTGTGTTCAATAGTATAGATAATCTAAGCTGCAAGAATATCTATTTCCCCATTTGTCTCAATCACTTGGATTTAAAAATATTAAAAATAACCTGTTAGGGACTTCTCTGGTGGTCCAGTGGCTGAGACTCCACACTCCCAGTGCAGGGGCCTGGGTTCAATCCCTAGTCAGGAAACGAGATCCCACATGCCCCAACTAAGGGTATGCATGCCACAACTGAAAATCCCAAAGGCTGTGACTAAGACCTGGTTTGGCCAAGTAAGTAAATATTTAAAATAAATAACCTGTTAAGTAAATGTTCCTCAATTATCTTATGGATAGCATTGAGGGGACAGTTTTTACCTCTGGCGTAATATCTCCAGGTCATTTGGCAGCTGCCAGATTGATCTGCCTTTTGTTGTATTATTTCCAGGTGTAGAAACATTGAGTGGTTCTTAACCTTCCACCTTATGCAGTGGGAAGATTCTAACCCTAGAGTAAGTCAGAGTGACCTGCGTCCAAATCTTGCATGATTTTGGTGAATTTGCTTTATCTTTTGGAGCGAAGTGCTCTTGTTTGTAAAATGAGACTTAAAAGGTGGTGGTTCTGAGTAACAGAAATAGTTTTTTTACTTAGAAAATGTGTGTGTGCTCAACCATGTCCGATTCTTTGTGAACCCATAGACTGGTAGCCCTCCATTCTCCTCTGTCCATTTTCTGATCAAGATTACTGGAGCGAGTTGCCATTTCCTTCTCCAGGCCTGCTTCCTGACCCAGGGATCAAACCCCACATCTCCCACTTCTCTTGCATTGTAGGTGATTCTTTACTGCTGAGCCACCAAGGAATCCCCCCTTAGAAAATGCCTGGCACTTAGGGACACTCAGTAAATTTGAATTACCTTCCCTTTCCCTTGTTCTGAGCTTCGTACAGCCTGTATTTAGTTTTATGTTTAAAATTCTGATTTTAAATCTTGTTGGTTCCCACCAATTACATGGCTTTTTGCCTTGCTTCATTCATGTATATCCCTAGTACATTCCTCCACTTGTGCTCTGAATTCCTTCACTGGATCTTTTTTTTTTTATTTTAAGAATTTTTTGATGTGAACCATTTTTAAAGTCTTTATTGAACTTGTTACAATATTGCTTCTGTTTCACGTTTCAGTTTTCTGGCCAAGAGGTATGTGGGATCATAGCTCCCTGACCAGGGATCGAAGCATCACCCCCTGCATTAGAAGGTGAAATCTTAACTGCTGGACCACCAGGGGCGTCCCATTCTCTTAACTTCTTCAGGACTCGTCTCTTGCCTGCCTCATGAATTTTGCCCCTTCTATTGGACTGTCTTTGAAAAAGTGAAAAGTAAAAGTGCCAATTCAACTCTTAGCAACCCCATGGGCTGTAGCTTTCCAGGCTCCTCTGTTCTTGGAATTATCTAGGCAAGAATACTGCAGTGGGTAGCCATTCCTTTCTCCCGGCGATCTTCTTGACCTAGGGATCGGAACCCGGTATCTTTATTGATATACAGATGTGCTTAGAGAGCTATACTAAACAGTAGCCACTAGCCACATTTGGCTGTTTAAACAAAAATTATCAGTTCCTTAGTCATGCTAATTACATTTTACTTGCTTGGTATCCATGTGTAGCTATTGGCTTCTGCACTGGACAGTGTAGATATAGAGTAGAAGTCTCTTACAGACCCTCTCCTGATTCCACATTTTTCTCTTCTAGCTATTGCCTCTAGCTATTGCTTCTAGCTATTTCTCTAGTCCACTTTCAAGCATATTTTCAGGAACTGTCATTGTGTTCTCGTTCCACTTTGCTTTGTTCTTCAACTCCAGACTTCTGTCACCATCTCACCACTAAAAGTACTCTAGTCAGGGTTACCAGCGATACCATTTACCAAATCCATCTTAAGGGATCTTACAGCAGCATTCAGTATTGTTAACAGTTTCCTGCCTATTCACCTGCTTCTCTTAGTTTATGGGACACATATTTTTTTCCCCTCCTACTTCACACCTTGTCATACATTAACAGGTTTCTCTCTCTTCTCCTGCCTTTAAATATTGGCATATCCCAGAGGTTGGTCCGGGCTTCCCTGGTAGCTCAGCTGGTAAAGAATCCACCTGCAGTGTAGGAAACCTAGGTTCAGTTCCTGGGTTGGGAAGATCCCGTGGAGGAGGGCATGGCAAACCACTCCAGTATTCTTGTCTGGAGAAACCCCATGGACAGAGGAGCCTGATGGGCTACAGTCTACGGGGTTGCAAAGAGTTGGACACGACTGAGCAACTAAGCACACAGAGGTTGGTCCTGGACTTTCTTCCCCTTCTCTTGGTTCTTTCCATGGATGATCTCATTCAATTTAGTTTTTAAAATACTATCTACATGTGAATAATTATCAAATATATGTTTCTGGTTTAAATATCTCACCTGAATAGACTTAATGTGTCCAAAATAAAAGAACTCTTTCTCTTACAGTGTTATCCAAGTCTCCTCCATCTCAGTAATTGGCACCTAGGAGTTATGCTTAAAACCTATGTTTTCCTGTATCCTCCGCCATATCCAATCCATCACCAGGTTTTCTTGGTCCCCAGAATATTCGGGTTGTCCTCTTTTTCTTCCTCATTTCTACCAGCCTGGTCTCAGTCGCCATTATCTCATGTGGCCTGCTGAAACAGCTTTTAACTGGTCTCTGCTTTCACTTGACCATCTTCTTCAGTGCATTCTCCTCCCAGTAGCTAGAATTATCTTGGAAACATGCAACCATGCCAGTTGTCTGCTTAAAATTCTTCAATAGCTTTCTTAGTGATAAAATTCAGAATCGTGCGTCTTGTTCGCATCAGACCCTGCTCCCTTTACTAAGGACGCCATCAGTACACTGGCTTCTTTTCTTTTCCTCCACAATTCCAAGTTACATCCTGATCTAGATTGTATTTGCTTTCCCCTCTGTTTGGGATCCTCTTTTTCCATCTCTTAGTAATGCTGCTTCCATCTTACTGTTCAGGCTTCAGCATCTTAGATGGCCATTTCCAAGCCACTCCATCAGAGCACTTGGCCAAACCTGAAGTGCTGCTTGCTTGTAAGTCTTTTCTCATTAGAGTGTAAACTGTGTGGAAGCAGAAGAACCTTAATTGTCTTATTCTCCACTGTGCCATAGAGTAGTGCTTGACACATGCCAAGTGCTCAGTAAATTTTTATGCACCTATAAAATGTTTGGCTCCCTTAAATTTCTGAAGGGAAAAAGTATGTTAAAGATTGCATTGTAGTCATTGTAAGATAATTCTGAACTGAGTTTTTTAGCTCTCTGTACATTATTGGTACAGTTGCAAAAACTTAAATGGGATCTGAGTATTAGATGGTAATGGGTATGCCAGTGTCAATTTTCTGATTTTGATTGTATTCTGGTTATGTGGAAGAATGTCTTGTCTATAAGAGACATACTAGGGTTGGGAAGGAAGGTATAGTGTACTTGTCAATAAATTACATTACTATTAGAAAGAAGCATGGGCTTTGGACTGAAACCTGAGGTTCAAATTCTGGCTCTCAGTGTGTGACTTTTAATGCATTATTTAAATTCTCTAAAAATCTCAGGACCCATTTTGCAGTGTTGTTAGGAGGATTTAGTGCAAGAGTAGTATGCTTCACACAATACATTCTTATGCTTGCTGCTTTCTATATTTAAAAAAATCTATTCTCATGTTCAGTGCTGTGACTTCCTTTATAATCCAAATTTTTTCATTAATTGCTTTTATAAGCGCTGATAATGTAAGATAAATATGTACCAGATGGTGTTATTTATATCCTCAAGTTAAAACTTTTTGAACTGTATTCCATAATGTAGTTTTAAAATTCTTAAAAACTGTATACTTTTAAGTTAAAAAGTAGAGCCTCTCAAAATTATTTCAATTAAAATATGTGGGAAAAAATAATAAAATATGTGTTTGTCTTGAGTAACATGGTAAATTTTTATCTTCTTTGAAATTGTCAGTGCATCTGTGGTATTTAAATGCTAATATATTAGTTTGTATTATTATTGATGTAAAAATACACAAAAATTGCCTAGCAAAATGAATCATCACTTATAATTGGTGATTTATTTAGTTTTCTCTTTTTCTTTCCCTTCACTCCCCTTGATGGGATATTATTAAGTAAACATAATGACCAAAAAGGAACTTCCCAGGTGGCTAAGTGGTAAAGAACACACCTGCCAATGCAGGAAATGCACGAGATGTGGATTTGATCCCTGGGTCAGGAGGTCCCCTGCAGAAGGAAGTGGCAAACCAGTCCAGTATTCTTGCCTGGAAAATTCCATGGACAGAGGAGCCTGGCAGGCTACAGTCCATGGGGTCGCAAAGGAGTTGAACATGACTTTTGACTAAAACAACACATACAGCAACGACAGATGACCAGAAAGGGAGAAGGTGTTTAAGGATAACCCCGGAGCCTTTTTATTTTTTCAGTGTATTATTTCACAGTCTATTTTAAATAATATAAACTGCTTCGCTAACACTGCAGACCTGAAGACTGCATGATTCAGGTTACCCTTGTAACCCACTGTGTTCTTAGGTTTCACTTTTACATATGCTGTGACCCCAGTACATTACTGCTTTTGCTTTAAACAGTCAGTAGGCTCTTAAAGACATTTAAACATGTGGTTTTTTTTTTTTTTTTTTAAGGCTTTTTGTTTTTTCCAATTATTTATGCTTTCTGTAGATCTTCCATTTGGTTCATCTTCATGATAACAAACTTAGCATTTCTTGTAATGGGAATCTGTTGGAGACAAATTCTTTTCACTTTTTTCTCTTTAAAAATGTTTTTGTTTTGTTCTTTTTGAAGTATGTTTCCCTCAGTGTGGACTTCTGGGCTGGTCGTTTCTTTTGACACTTGAGAGATGATGTTCTGTTGTCTTTAGCTTTTGTGTTTGTCAACCTTTGTTCCTATTGTATTTCCCTAGTATATACTTTTTTCTCTTTCATAGTTGCTTTTAAGAGTTGCTCTTTACCAGGACTTCCCTGGTAGCTCAGATGGTAAAGTGTCTTGCTTACGATGCGGGAGACCTGGGTTCGATCCCTGGGTTGGGAAGATCCTCTGGAGAAGGAAATGGCAACCCACTCCAGTACTCTTGCCTGGAAAATCCCATGGACAGAGGAGCGTGGTGGGCTACAGTCCACGGGGTCGCAAAGAGTCGGACACGACTGAGCGACTTCACTTACTCCCACTCTCTAACTAGATATGAGTTTCTTTGTATTTATCCTGCTTGCAGTTCATTGACCTTCCAGGTCTGCGAGTTGATATCTTTATCAATTTGGGGAAGTTTTTGCCCATTGTCTCATCACATACTTCTGCCCTGTCAGCTTTGTAAATCATGTCAGCTTTCTGAACTACTTTTCAGCCTTGCTGCTGGCTCTTTGGATTGCTTGGACATTTTCTTTGATTTCCAGTACCACCTCAGGTTTTCTTTACATCAGGTTTTTGCCTATTTTCTTAGGAAGAATATTTGCCTTATACTCAAGAGTGCCTTTGAGGGATTTATCTCATACTTCCTGTCTTGACCTCCACCTTAAGAGGGGCATCTGTCTTGGACAAAATGGATGCCCGTATGCTTCATGGGGTTTTCTCTCAGCTTTCCTGACGTGGCTTCAGACTTGCACTCTTAGTGAAGACCCATGGGGAAGGATTGGCAGGTAGGGCTTGTAACTGGGCTTCCTCTGAATTCTAATCTGTTACCTGAACCCGCATGTGGCAAATATCATTGTTTATAAATTTGACTGGTTTCTTCTTCGTCCTGTTAGTGGAAAATATCTTGTTCTCTTGCAACTTTATGAGAAATGAGAATAGCCATGGTCTCCTGTGTTAGGAAGGGCTTAACATTTTCTAGAGTTTAGAGTTCTTTGCATCCTTAGCTTTCTGATGTATTTCTTAATTACAGTTCTGTAGCTTACTCAGTTTATCGTGGTTTATCAGGAGAGAGTAATGGTGTCTTGCAACTTTCTGCATTTTAATCAGAAGTGGAAATCCTGAGTCTTTCACTAAACTTAAAATATTTTGGAGCTAGAAGAGACTGTAGAAATCATGGAGTTTAGCTACATCATTTTCCTGATGAGGAACTGAGACATAGTAATATGAGAGGCTTTGATTACAAAGCTAGTTCAGCCGCAGATCCTGGGCTAAAGTTCAGATCACTTTAGTTCATGTTTCTTTGTTTTTAATATGAGGTTAGTGACATCAGATGAGAAGTTTTCAACAGTATCAGACTGTCATGTGACTCTGATAAGAGACTTACGCTATTTTTTTTTTTTTAATTTGGCTGCATCAGGTCTTCGTAGCGGCTCACAGGCTCTAGAACTCAGGCTCAATCGTTACGATGCCTGGGCTTCATTGCTCCATAGCACGTGGAATCTTCTGGGACCAGGGATTAAACCTGTGTCCCCTGCATTGGAAGGTAGATTCTTAACCACTTGACCATCAGGAAAGTCCCTACTTACACTATTTTCTGTCTTACAAGCTTTCTTGTTTAGGTTTGGAGAAAATGAGAAACAAAGGAGAAAAGATATTCCAGAAAAGCTATATGCCATTCTGAATAATTTTTTTTTTAATTGGGCACACTCTTAAGTAAGCATGTGGTTGTCTCTATTTGGTGGGGATCCAGACATGCTTTATGTGGCCTTGCACAGTGGGACCTTCAGACCCTCACCAGGGTTAGCTCAGAAATGACAGCTGTTGTATTTGATGCCAGTCTGGAAAGCTGTGGTGCTTTTAGATTCTCCTAACATGGGATAAAGAGCAGTACAATCAGTACTGGCATGATCTTCCATATCTTCACAATACCTACCTGCTCGGCTAGCAGGACTTTTTACAGAGTCCTGCTCATCTGGTTATATAGGGCACTGCGTAAGTGGTGCAGTCCCCCTCCATTACCTCGGCAAATCAAACTAGGAGCTATAACAGAGCTAACGTTTTTCTGTTTCTTCAGTCCAGCTGGGTTGAAGTCAATTGCTTTCTTCATGTGTTGACAGACCTATATGTTCACCATAGGGTGAGACTCCTGGGCTAATGGCTGGAAAGGAAAGCACCATATCTGAAGTCATCACTGATGTTCCCACATGGTAGGTCAGAATGTGATCAGATCCTGAAAAAATTGAGGGTAGAGCTTGTGTTCTCCAAAGCTTTCTCCTACCAAGTAGAATATGTTATTTACATTAATTCATTCAATAGTATTTAAGGTGCCTACCATCAGGAGCTATGCTCAGAAAATGTCAGTAAAGGTACTTAGTTCCAAACCTTTAAAAATAGAACTGCAGCAAGAGGGAAGGGAGTGGTGCCCTAGAAAATGAATATTGGAGGATTTGAAGATTAGAGGGTGGATTAAATGAGATTGGGGATGGATGGCAAAAGACAAAGGAAGGAAAATGGTATAGAAAAGAGAAAGCAAGCCTAGTGGGACAGAGAGAAGTCTACTACAATGCAATCTACTGCAGTGGAATACAATGCTCTAGGAGTATGTGCTCCATGAGGCTTTTTTTTTTTTTTTTAAACTATTTTGATCCCTTCTATACCTTAATACCTAAGACAGTGCCTGGCATTTGACAAGCGCTCAAGGTTTTGTTGAATAAAAATGTAGTGGATGGATTGAAGAATTGAGACAAACACTGAAAGCTCTTAAAAACTGCTTCTGGGCCATTTTGAGATTACATTTCCTTACTGCATTGAAGTTGGTGCCACCATGTGACCTGCTTTGGCCAGTAAAATGAGTAGAAGTGAAGTGTATGATTTGTTGGACGAAGGTTTATGAATCATTGGGGCTGTCCAGGTAGATTGGTGGTAAAGATCCTGCCTCCCAGTGCAGGATATGTGGGTTCTGTCCCTGGATCAGGAAGATCCCCTGGAGGACATGGCAACCTACTCCAGTATTCTTGCCAAGATAATCCTTAAGACAGAAGAGCCTGGCAGGCTACAGTCCATGGAGTTGTGAACAGCTGGACATGACTGAGCACGCACAATGTTACGTATCAGTGAGATATTCTCATTTCTTTCCCTCTGGCGCATTGAGTGGCTGTGATAGAGGTGATATAGCTCCTTCAGGAGTTTAGATAACAGCTATGTTTCACTTGTTGCATGAGCCAGACTTAAAAAGTCTTTTTACTCACTGAGGTTTGGGGGTTATTTGTTACTGTAACACTGTACAACCTGTCTCTCGACTACTATAGAAATTTGTATTCATATTTGTTTGGTTGGAATCATCAAATTTCCAAAGGTACTTGAAGAAGAAGGATGCCCAAGTGTCTTCTGCTTATGTATTTGCCCCAGTGTTTCCTTGCCATTGGTTAGGAGAGGAGTCTTAGAAAGGACGGCTCTGGCAGGAGGAAGATAGGAAGGGGTTGAAGGGTTAATATAATTATTTTAAATTTTCCAGCCATAAATTTGTAGATGGGATTTTGTTTGTTTAATGTTAATTTTATAGCAATTTCAATCACAGTTCCACCATTCTGGGTGTGCTACTGTATTAAGTAGGAGCAAAAACTAGTCAGGTTAGAAAATTGTACTGTGCTTTCATAGGTCATAGATTTTTAGAATTGGAAGGGTCTTTAGAGATCGTGTGACTGTTTTATCTGGTCTGTAAAGTTCTGATATTCCAATGTGAGTACCTAGAGTAAATAGCAACTAGATATGAGCATCAAAATAAACATATGACGTTTATCTTATAATGGCCTTTTAAATGGTTGAAGTCCCTAATGTTAAAATGCATTTAGGCAGAGGTTCAGACAATTTAAGAACAGAAGTTAGGACTAGAAGAGAAGTTTTTAAAAAACTGGTTACTTTGTTAGAAGCTATGTAAGTATCCATCTTTGAAAGTCTGTCTCTGTAGCTAATGGTAGTTACTGATAGCAGGCAAAAGCCCCTTCGGCTTTGATGCTTAAGTGTTAAGGTCCTCCCTCTCACACCGAGTTCCTGAGATGATTCACTGACACTGGTTTGCACTTCGGACCTCCTTGAGGCCCAAATCCTGAGAGGGGTCCCTGATAACTGAGGGCTATCCTGCGTTAGGAGTAAGAGCTTTGTCAGGAATGCCTATGAGCAAGCAGTTAAGCTGTAGTCTTTGGCCTTCTCTGCCCTGGAAGCTTAGTAGCTTTGATGAGAGTTTGAGAACATGATCTTAGGGAAGGGTGAATTTGCTATAACAACACCTCTCTGTGCCAGGGTTAGGAAACAGTCCTAGGTGAATGTAAGTAGAGCTCAACCTTTCCCTTCTCTCCAAAAGTAACTGAGCTTTGGCTGAGATGTGAGGCTGGCTGAATGCTGGTTAACTCAGGTTACTCAGTTGACCCTGGAGAAGAGCTAAATAGGCAAGAGCTGGTGAGGGGTGGGGGTGAGTGAGTGAGTGAATGTGATCAGGCCAGATGACCCAAGTCAGCATTTAACCTGAGAAGCGGCAGAATAGAAGATGGAAGAGAATATCAGGCAAATAACCTTTATATTTAAGGCCCTCACCTCAAGCTTTGTACTTGCTGACACTGACCAAGTTGTTCCTGGATAAGAAAGGAAAGAAAATCGAATTTCTGTAGAACGTGGAAGTGAGGCTGCTGGTGCTGCTGCTAAGTCACTTCAGTCGTGTCCGATTCCGTGCGACCGCATAGACGGCAGCCCACCAGGCTCCCCCGTCCCTGGGGTTCTCCAGGCAGGAACACTGGAGTGGGTCGCCATTTCCTCCTCCAATGCATGAAAGCAGAGTGAAGTTATTCTACTGTCTTTTTTATTTCTTTCTTTTGTGTTTTATGACTTCATACACTTAGGCCTGACTCAGTACCTGCATTTCTCTTGGTGATGGAGTGAGCTAAGTGACAGAAAGCAGAAGGCAATTTAGGGAAGAAAAAGCTCGAGGCAACATTTGTGGCTAATATAGTTTCAGGGAACTATCTTGTAAGTGTTGGAAGCTGGTACTCAGCCTGGCTACACAGAGAGCTTATACTTCCATGTTATGGTGAATCACTAAAAGAAGACCAAAGAGCCAACTTCATTCTTATAAATCATTCTCTGCACTTCATTTTTATTTACCAAATTGTTAAAAACAAAGCAACATCAGCTTATCTAATTAAAACTTAACCAGTGATCTCTCTCCAAGCAACACAGTATCAGCACTCAGGTTAGTAGGAATGGGAAACATTTGGAGACATAGAAATTAAAAAGGTGGTGGGAAGGGTCATTTTAAAGTTACTGTCCTGTCTTGGTTTTCCCTTTCCTCCCTTGAAGTGTGTAGAAAGTGCAAAAGGAAGGAGAACTGCACATCTTGAGTCTGAGCCTTGAACTTTGCTTTTGTGAAGTTAAACATGATAGATGGTGGAGAAAATGGTATAAATGAGACATTCTAGAGGTCGCTGAGGTGGATGGAAGATGCCCTGACCAGTAATCTGCTGATCCAGCTTAGTTGCAGTTGTATGCCCAATGACTGCCTGGTGGATGTGAAAGATGGAGGTGATTGGACAAGATCAGGATTTGAAATGTAACTGCTGTAAGGGTCATAGTGATAAGGAAGAAGCTGTTTTCATGGTCACTAAGGAGGAGCATGGGAGGCCTTTGGCTTTTTATGGCTTCCAGAGGCACCTATCCTGACTGCTTTAATTAGGTCAGATCACCCAGTGTCTAGGCTCTCACAGCATCCTGTACTGCTATTTCCCTCCTGCATTCCCTTTTTTCCTATCGTTTTTATTGTTTGTTTCCAACTGTACTATAAACTTCATGAGGGCAGGAGTCAAGCCTATTTTTACTTAGCA
This sequence comes from Ovis aries, assembly GCF_016772045.2. Taxonomy (NCBI): domain Eukaryota; kingdom Metazoa; phylum Chordata; class Mammalia; order Artiodactyla; family Bovidae; genus Ovis; species Ovis aries. Next base: position 56,505,585 of record NC_056060.1, on the reverse strand, counting down.
TTTTATCTGCAGTGCTTAGGATGCTGACAAGTACATAACACAATTAGCAAATACTTGCTGAATGGAGGGGACTGAATTGGAAGCATTTACTAGATCCACTTTATCCTACAGAGGTATGGCATTACCTCCAACTTACTGATTAAGGTGGGCTTACTTTTCAAGCTCCTGGATGAAAAGGTGCTAAAAAGCTTTTGGTCTAACAGATACTGAAGGGCTTTGAAGAACACTACTCACAGAGCAGTGAGGCAGCCACACAGGCAAGCACTCCCCAGTGCTTCCTCCGCCACTCCCCCATCCCAGTGTTTTAATTGGTACAGTCCTCACTGTCTGGTGGAATTACAGTTTAGTTGATAAATATTACATTCTTTCTTAAGATTGTGGTCTCATATTTCTGTAAAGTTTGCTCAAGGCTTTCAGTATAGGCATCATCTGAGTCTGTAGTGAGAACTCTGTAGCTCTCAGCCTGGGCACAAGCTCTTACCTTCCCTGAAATGAATTTTTACCCATTCTTTACCCCTGTAAATGATGACCAGTGTCTTTGAGATTTCCGAAAGGGCATTCTCATCCTTACATTTGTTTTTTGGTCTGTAATGCTTCTTGATCTCACTGAGATTGAAAAGGGGCCAATATGGATGGAGGTCTTGAGTCTTCAATTCATCCTCTGAATGGAGTTTCTACTGTGGTACTTTTCTCGTGGATGAGAGTGGTGGTGTTTTAGCGAAGCGTTATTTCTGCTTGTCTCTGATTGCTGTGTTAGTGAACTAGAAGCTTATGAGAGTACTTAGAGGTTTTAGTATTCTTATGTCAAGTCTGTTAGACATAAAAATGTACATTTATCAAAAACTTAAAACTTGACTGAGCTTTAAGGAATTGTCTACATCAGGGCAAGAGGGATCATTTATCTACTTAGTTTCTGAGTTATTTGTATTATCATTTTCTCTTTCACAGTAATTTTTCATATTTATGGATCTCTCAGAATTGAAGATTTGCTCAGATTGAAGCATATACTGTTACCTTATTTTATTTTTCAGGATCATATATTTCCACATGTGAAGTATATAGAAATATGAATGAAGCAGACAGGGAAATAAGGTAGATTCCTCTGTTGTATAGAAGCTTCACCACTGTGAAATAGCGGATGTGTTTGGTCCTAGCAATTCTTAAGCCACACCTGAAGGTGATTGGAAGTTGTCGTGTCTTCAGGTTCAGAATGGACAGCTTTATTTCATTCACTGATAAAGTTTCTCCTGCCTTTAAATAATTATAATTAGCTCTTCGAACCAAGGATTATTGCAGCTGTCCTGTTTCCAGTCCTTTCAGACTCATTATTGAGAAATAGCATTGTATATGCAGCTATACTAGCTTTAAGGTCAAAAGTCAGCAGCAGGAAGCCTTTCCGTTTTAGACTATATTACATGCTTATAGGCATGTATTAATACGTTTAAATGAGCTACTGCATTGGTCTCCTAGTTGGTTCTGGAACATGAAACAAATGCTCATCTTAGTGTATTTATTTATGCCTAATAGCTTTCTGATGTTTTTACTTTTTTCCAGTATTTTATGATAAATTTATTTTATTTTTATTTTTTAAAACTTTTTATTTTATATTGGAGCCCCCTCTGTCTATAACAATTGCTTCCACATAACATCCTTAAGGCCCACCCATCTCCTTAGTTCCTCCCTTAGAGCTTTGCTCCAGTAACACCTTATCAGAGAGGCATTTCCTCACTATGCTCTTTGTCTCTTTTCTCTATTTTATTTTTCCATACCGCTTATTGCCATTTAATATGTGTTTTTCTTTTTTGTCTGCCTGCATTTCCCCCTATAATATGAACTCTTCATTTACAGTCTACCTAATTCTATAACATTCTAATAATTTGTCATACTTCAGTTGTTTTTTAAAAAATAACACATTAAAGATTGGTTGAAGCATGCTGTGTAATCCCCCCGCCCCATTCTTGTTTCTTTCTTCATTCCTAAGGTGACTATTATCTTTCATTTGTTATTTATCAGTCTTATGTTTTTATACTTTTGCTACATCTGAATGTACCTTAAAATAGCTTTATTTTGCATGTTTATCCACCTGCTATAACTAGTTGCAGCATATATATTTCTGTATGCAGTTTGCTTTTTAAATTTAGTGTATATTTGATGATTTCTGCCATATTCATTTTTACTGTTATATAGTAGTTCACTGTATGACTATAACTCATTTATTCTTATTGTTGAAAGTTTAGGCTATTTTTGTTATTTTGCTATTCCAAAAAAAAAAAAAAAATGAACATCTGTATATCCATTTGCAAGCACTTCTCTAGGGAATTTTCCTTGAAGAAAAGTTGCCAAGTCATAGGTATGATATTTATTTATTTACTTATGTATTTACTTATGCCAAATTGTTTTTTGATGTTCTTACTCTTTCCCAATATTTTATGATAACTTTATTTTGTTTTAATTTTTTATTAACTTTAAATTGGAGTATAACTGATGAATAATGATGTGATAGTTTAAGGTGGACAGCAAAGGGACTCAGTCATACATGTACATGTATCCATTCTCCCCTAAACTCTCCCCTCCTATCCTGGCTGCCACATAATGTTGAGCAGAGTTCTCTGTGCTCTACAGTAGGTTCTTGTTGGTTATCCATTTTAATTATAACATTTTATATACATGTCAATCCCAAACTCCCTAACTGTCCCTTGTAAACTCTCACCATTTTTGTAGGAAAGTTCCTGTTTTTCCACATTCCTCTTCAGACTTGATATTTGCAGTTGAGACACTTTATTCAAACTATTTTTCCAATCTGAAATATCATCTTCATGAAGTAATTTGATATTTTTGATCATCAGTGAAGTTAAACATTTCATAGGCTTTATTCATAGGTTTATTCACTGTTTAAGTTCACCCCTGTGTAAGTGAACTTTCAAAGTTCACCTTGTAAGTTTAAGAGCATGTTTGGCAAATTTGTTAATTTGTACTGCTACATTTTTGTTTATTAGGTATTGTCAGGCATTAACTCTGTCAGACAGAGTTAATAAATAAACATGCCCTTTAATGAACTAACACTTGAAGTTATTATATATGTATTTTTAGAAAAATGTTGCAAATGCTTTACTGAAAAATTCTAAAGAATTCTGTAAAAATATTATGGACTTTTCCTTTGCTTATTGGCATTTAAGAAATTATACAACCTAATGACCTAGGTAATACAAAGAATCTAGTATGGTGAGGTCTGGAGCCTGAGTAACACATGTGAATTGCTTACAATATAGGTAGCTATTTTTGATTGAGGGTAATCTTTCCATTTAGTGATGTATGTAAGTTTAATATACCACCAGTGGTAGCTTATAGCTAAATGCCCAGTTTGTGTCATTTTATAAAGTTGATTAAAAGAGCATTTCCTGCAGTGGTGACTCTTTTCCTTCTTTTTTCTCATCCTCCAGGTTGTATCAGAGTAAGATGGACGGTAGCTTTGATTGTGATTGTGGTGAGCTGGAGCCACCTGATCACTAACAAAAGACATCTTCTGTTAACCAACAGCCGCCAGGGCTTCCTGTTGAAATATACAGCAACAGAGGAAGAAAAGAAGCAAAACGGAAATAGCGCTTACCAGCACCTTAGAATGATGCTGCTCAGGACCAGTCCAACACTGAATGTATCTGCACTGTGAGGAGAATGTTCATAGAAGCCTATTGTGTGCATATTTATTCACATTTTTGTTAAATGTTAAATCCTTCAGCACAGTAAATCTGAGTGCATAGTATGTCATTTCATTCCGTTTGAGTTTCTTGAGTGTTTTCTTTAAATGTCTGCAGAGTTGCTGTCCCTTTCTTGAACTATGAGTACTGCAATCTTTTTAATTCTCAGTATGAGTAGAGCTTTTTGAGCTTTAAATCTAAGGGGAACTCAACAGGCCTGGTTGGCATATGCAATGAGCATCAAGAAACCATCTTGCTGTGGACGCAGAATTATTTTTTTCTCCCTTTTTAAAAGATCTTTCCTTTTGATGCCAGTTTTCTTCCTTGTTCACACAAGTTCAACAATTTGAAAGGAAAAGCCAATAGTAAGGGTTTCAAAATGGCAGAGAAATTTGAAAGTCTCATGAACATTCATGGTTTTGATCTGGGCTCTAGGTATATGGACTTAAAACCATTGGGTTGTGGAGGCAATGGCTTGGTTTTTTCTGCTGTAGACAATGACTGTGACAAAAGAGTAGCCATCAAGAAAATTGTCCTTACTGATCCCCAGAGTGTCAAACATGCTCTACGTGAAATCAAAATTATTAGAAGACTTGACCACGATAACATTGTGAAGGTGTTTGAAATTCTTGGTCCTAGTGGAAGCCAGTTATCAGATGACGTGGGCTCTCTTACCGAACTGAGCAGCGTTTACATTGTTCAGGAGTACATGGAGACGGACTTGGCCAATGTGCTGGAGCAGGGCCCTTTACTGGAGGAGCACGCCAGGCTTTTCATGTATCAGCTGCTGCGTGGGCTCAAATACATTCACTCAGCAAACGTGCTGCACAGAGACCTCAAACCAGCGAATCTTTTCATTAATACTGAAGACTTGGTGCTGAAGATAGGTGACTTTGGTCTTGCACGGATCATGGATCCCCATTATTCCCATAAGGTATGTGGAAAGTCAGTTGAGACAGACCTCTAAATTGATACACATCATCAGAAACAGGTGCTTGTAATTTCCTTTGTGCGTGGTGGCAGAATTTGTAGTTAATTGTATTAAACTCTGCATACTACCTTTTTTCCATTCACAATCTCCCTGTGTTTGAAGTGAAGGTGGAATGGGATCCTAGTTAAATACAAATTCTGGGTATTTGTAATAACTGAAATTCTCTCTTACTTAAAAGTAGGATATATCATGTGTTTAGGGCAGAAGGTTGTTGTTTCAACTTTTACTTTTTTTTGTTTGTTTGGATATACTCTTCTCTTATGCCTTGTTTAGCAAATTTAGTTTGAAATCTAAATTTGCACAAACATAAAGTAGGCAGTAAGAATAGGCAGAAGAATTCATAGTAACTTTCCCTTAAATAAATTTGCTTTTGTACAGGAAATTAATGACATTTTTTGAGCTGAACTCTTTAGTTTTAGTTTTTTAGTTTTCAAATGAAATCATACGTGGGACCCTGATGTTTAAAATGTAAAAATGCAGCTGTTTTGGTATAAACCATCCCTGGGAAGCCTGCCTGCTTGGCTTCCCATAGCATACATCTAAGACACATCTTGGTATTTGCATGTATCATCTTACATTGAGTATAACTTAACTTAAAAAAAACTTCAGGATCGAAATTGAATACCAAAATGAAATGGATGGCCACATCTTTATGGATAACAGTGAAGTATTGTGGATAGAACACTGAACTAGGAGTTATACTATCTAAAATTGAGTTCCATTTCTACATCCAGCTAAACTATATGACGTGCAGACTCCTTAACCTGAGTGTTAATATCTACTTTCATATTTTCTCAGCATTATTTTTAGAATGAAACAAGGCAACCTGTGTTTAACTGTTTTTGTCAAATACTTCATAAATATAAAGTAGTGAAATTGATTAGAAATGGCGTGTGCAGTATAGCCAGGTCCCCTGGTTTGTCAGTGAGGAGGCTGGCATTGCTTTATAAATAGCTCACCTTTGGTACTCTTTCCTGGCTTTCTCTCATTGATTTAAAGCATACCTGCCTCATTGTTGACTTGAAGTGATAAATAGCTTCTCTTCTCAAGCCTGTCGGGAATATGTGCCCTAGAGTTAACACTGAATCCTTACAGTACTCTTTGGTCGGAATACTTCATGAGAATATCATGTTATAGATGATATGTTACGGGGGAGTTTAATCTCCATACAGCCTCAGCAGTGCAAGAGCCTTGAAGATAAGCATAGAAGCCGCCAGTGCTGTTTAAGGATTTTACAATTATAATTTGTTTTTAGATTAAGGGCTCTTTAATGAATCATGTTTTACGTAGTGTTATTCAGCTAAAGTAAAAAGTATATTTTTGTTTCTTTTTCAGGGTCATCTTTCTGAAGGATTGGTTACTAAATGGTACAGATCTCCGCGTCTTTTACTTTCTCCTAATAATTATACTAAAGCCATTGACATGTGGGCTGCAGGCTGCATCTTTGCTGAAATGCTGACTGGTAAAACCCTCTTTGCAGGTTAGAAATTTTTAAATAAATGGGAAAATTATCCCAAGGAGAAATAATTTCATATATTTCTATGAATCAAGATTTATGTAAGATTTAAACCAGTTTATTATAGTCTAAACTATTAATGCGAAGTGTTGACTCATTGGAAAAGACTCTGATGCTGGGAGGGATTTGGAGGCAGGAGGAGAAGGGGACGACCGAGGATGAGATGGCTGGATGGCATCACTGACTCGATGGACGTGAGTCTGAGTGAACTCCAGGAGTTGGTGATGGACAGGGAGGCCTGGTGTGCTGCGATTCATGGGGTCGCAAAGAGTCAGACACGACTGAGCGACTGAACTGAACTGAAACTTAAAATGAAAAGATAAAATGGTATTTTGAAGATTGAGAACATTTACATATTCACTGGATTGTTCGGTAAAGTTAATCTGAATTCTAGTGTTTCTTTTTTATATATCTTTATTTCTTAAACAGAATTTCCTGTTTTATAGATCAATATTTGTCAGTCGGTTTTGTTAAATGATACCTGTTAACGCTGTTGCTTGAACTGCCATATCCTGTTGGCCTGACTGATGTGATATTTCAGAAACAACCAATTTTATAATGAGTTTGGTGCTATGAGGGAATCTAAAAAAGTGCATGAGAAAGTTTTGAGTTAAGGTGGATTAAAACAAATCTAAATAAAACAATTTTTTATTTTAAATCTTTGTACACTTTAAACATTTAATTAAACAGAAATGCTTATGAAATGAGCTCAGTTTTAGTTCCCTCCTAAAACCTTTTCAGTAGGTTTGTGAACCATTCAGTAAAAGCAGAATGAGGGAAATCTATTGGTTAGGATGGGCCTCATATTAATAGTGATAAAAGGCAAGGCCTAAGCATTCACTGGAAATCTGTGTATTTTTAACCTATAGTAAGTGCCCTAGCCTTGTTTTTTGGTCTTACTCAGTATCTCCACTTAGATGTTTAATGGCATCTCAAATTTAACTTATCCAAAACTGACCTCCTGATATCTCTCCCTCATACTTCCTCTTTCTGCTGTCTTCCTCATCTTAGTAAACCAGTCCCACTTCTTAGTTGCTCAGGCCCAAATCTTGGCATCATCTTTCACTTTTCTCCTTAACAGGTCTTATGGGCTGTTTCTTTAAAGTATATCTTGAATCGTACTGCTAGTATCCCTTTCACTACTCTCATCCTCCCAGTCGAGGAAGCCATTCTGCCTTTCCTGGTCTAACACATGATCTCTTAACTGGCTTCACTGCTTTAACTCTTCTTGTCTGCGGTCTAGTTACGACATAGCCACATAGTAGTTTTCTGAAAACATAGCTCATGGCATTTCTCTGTTCAGAACTCTATAATGGTTTCTTATCTAATTCAGAATGATGTAAACTCTCAGTGTTACGGTACCACTGGGCTCATCTCTTGTCACTTTCCTTAGTCACTGTACTTCAGCTACACTTGCCTAATTGTTCTTTCTTGGACACACCAAGCCCGCTGTCTCCTTTAGGCCTTTGGGCCCTTTCTCATCTTCCTGGAACTCCCTTCCTCTTTATGAATGTATGGTATATTACCTAACTTCCTTGTCAGCTTCTCAGTGAGGCCTTCCTTGGTCATAAGGATGATATGGTCATAACAACCAAGGGGTTGTTAATATAAATTAACTGTACTCCTAACAGTGCTCTCTGTCCCCCTTCAGTTCAGTTCAGTTGAGTCGCTCAGTTGTGTCCAACTCTTTGCAACCCCATGAATCGCAGCACGCCAGGCCTCCCTGTCCATCACCAACTCCCAGAGTTCACTCAGACTCATGTCCATCAAGTCAGTGATGCCATCCAGCCATCTCATCCTCTGTCGTCCCCTTCTCCTCCTGTCCCCAATTCCTCCCAGCATCAGAGTCTTTTCCAATGAGTCAACTCTTTGCATGAGATGGCCAAAGTATTGGAGTTTCAGCTTTAGCATCGTTCCTTCCAAGAAACACCCAGGACTGATCTCCTTTAGAATGGACTGGTCGGATCTCCGTGCAGTCCAAGGGACTCTCAAGAGTCTTCTCCAACACCACAGTTCAAAAGCATCAATTCTTCGGCACTCAGCCTTCTTCACAGTCCAACTCTCACATCCATACATGACCACTGGAAAAACCATAGCCTTAACTAGATGGACCTTTGTTGGCAAAGTAATGTCTCTGCTTTTGAATATGCTATCTAGGTTGGTCATAACTTTCTTTCCAAGGAGTAAGCATCTTTTAATTTCATGGCTGCAGTCACCATCTGTAGTGATTTTGGAGCCCCCCAAAATAAAGTCAGCCACTGTGTCAACTGTTTCCCCATCTGCTTGCCATGAAGTGATGGGACCAGATGCCATGACCTTCGTTTTCTGAATACTGAGCTTTAAGCCAACTTTTTCACTCTTCTCTTTAACTTTCATCAAGAGGCTTTTTGGTTCCTCTTCACTTTTCTGTCCTCCTTAGCTTACTCTAATTTTCTTCATTTGACACTGTTTGATGTAAATGTTTACAGAAGTTGTTGTCTGTCTTCCTCCATTATACTGTGAGCTCTGCGAAGGCAGGAATCTGGTCAGTTTTGTTTCACAGGTGTATTCTAAAGTGCCTTGCTCATGGTAGGCACTCAAGAAAATTTTTGATTGTTGAATGAGTTTCTAGACATAAGTGGAAAAACAAATGAATGTTTTTTTTTTTTTTTTTTTTAATATTAGCTGCCCATTTAGCCTGAAGTTTCCCCTTTTATTTCTTTTATAAGTAATTCTGGAATGTTAACTGAGCCTAATCCATAACTATAAAACTTTCTGTTTCACAAATCTAGTCTAAGGCTTTATTTTATTGATAGTGAAATTAAGTCATTACTGTGTTAGGTATTCTCCGAGTTATAGTGAGTTAATTAATTAGTATGTAAGGTTGAGACTAGAATCTCATCTTTTAAAATCTCAGTTTATTGCTTTTTTCACTACTTTGTGATACCTTAATATGAGGCCAGACTTCAAGTCAATTTCTTACGGAAACAAAGCAGCTAAAACTGAACGTATCAATGAGCAGAATTTGAAAAAGATAATTTATTTTTGAGCAGATTGATGATGATGTTCAAAGCAGTGAAATCTGCTGATTAATGATGCAGTTAAAACCATTTTCCCCTTCGATGGTCATTACAGTTCTGTTAATTTCCTGTAGCTTTAGAATGTTTATTGCCAATAGGTTAAACATTGAGAAATGTGTTTATTAATGTTACATTTGGTATTTTTTAATCTCATCTAGGTGCACATGAACTTGAACAGATGCAGCTGATTTTAGAATCTATTCCTGTTGTCCATGAGGAAGATCGTCAGGAGCTTCTCAGCGTAATTCCAGTTTACATTAGAAATGACATGACTGAGCCACACAAACCTTTAACTCAGCTGCTTCCAGGAATTAGTCGAGAAGGTACTATAGCTGAAAAGTAACCATCATGTAATGGTGTGTTTATGTGTGAGCAGGATGTATGTAGGGAAGCTTTAGCTTTTTATTGTTATAGATGTGGCATTCTCCCAAACAGTCTTTAGGCATTCAGAGTACACCTAAAACTTCAGCTCTCGCTTTCCTTTTTATAGCCAGGCACTTAGGCTGGGAATCTTTTCTTTGCTCTGAGTAATTTGCCAGATTCCAGTGTACCCCTCTTGCCTAGTTCTGACTCCGTGTGCTTTTCCAACTTTTACTTCTGATCGTCTCTGCTAGGTGAACATGTTTATCACTGACTGTCACTGAGCTGGAATGGGATTCTCTGAGGGTTATATGATAAGTAAGTAAGGGTTCAAATATGAGTGTGATTTAGATATGAAAGAGGGAATTGAGTTGAAGGAAAGCAAGGGTTTTAGAGCAAGGAATAGATGGAGGAAAGATCAAAACTACATATGAACAAACTTGTTACATAAAAGATTGCAGATTGGTGTTGGTAATACTGGGTGCTAAATGTGACAGTTTGTGCAGACTTGAAAGTAATAGGAACATGGAGAGAATCAAAACTTCATTGATCACTAAAGCAGTTAATTTCATACATCAGAATGGAGAGATGTATCTTTAGGGTTTGTTGATACAAATAAGATACAAAAATCTAAATGTTGTAATAGTTATCTGTAATAAGAAAACATTTTTTAAAAGAAGAGGATTAGAATGAAAAATATCGTCCTTAAAAGTTGACTGTATCATACCTTTAAGGATTATTGTACTGTATTTAGCTGTATCCATCCCAGAATTGTGATAGTTCTTTCCTGAGTCATAAAGTTAGCGAGATACAGTTTCCTAAACATCTTAAACTTTCTCTTAATTATACATTTATTGTTCACATCACCCACTCTGATCATTATGTAGTTAAGGTTAATGTGTATCAAAGTGCTTTAACTTAGCAAGTGTTTTGAGAAATAGGCAGTGGATGTCATCTTTTTTCCCCTCAGCTATGCTTGGAACTCATTAGTAAATGCCTGAATGAAAAGGAAGCAACTGTATTTAATTTCAACAGGTTTCATAAGCTTCCTTTTCAGGAATGCTACATTTTTAACCCATCTTTTAGAGTATCTTAACAGTTAGTAATATATTGCTGAGTTTCTGACTCCTGATCTTGTTGCCGCTGTCATGATAGCATCCTTGTTCATAACTGAACGGCAGTCACGTAGCACTTGACTATGCCTCAGAGTTGTCTGTTGGAATTCTTTAAAAAGTGCAGAATGTTAAATCAGAATCCAGAGGTGGGGAGGCAAGCAGGACATGTGTCTGCTCTGCAGGTATGACCCTGCTCAGCCAAGTTGAGAGAGAGTGCTCAGGGATTGGCTCAGAGTCATTGTTGCCATTGCTGAGTCTTATCAAAAGAGGCAAGCTAGGAATACAGAATGTTGCTGTTGAAGCATTTGTAACCTAATTAAATTTGAATCTTTTTTTCCCTTGCCCTCATTAGTCAGCTGTGAACGAACCTGAATATGTAGTTGGTGCCTGGGATTTATTCATAATGTGTTGAACGAATGTCTTTGATAATAGATTCATTAAAAGTAACCATTGGACAAGGATTCTTGATTTTCATAAGTGATAGAACTCTGTGTGTGTGTGGGTGCACGCACGTACTCATTCATGTCCAACTCTTTGCGACCCCATGGACTGTAGCCCATCAGGCTTCTCTGTCCACAGGATTTTTCAGGCAAGAATACTGCAGTGGGTTGCCATTTTCTGCTCCAGGGGATCTTCCCGACCCAGAGATCAAACCTACGTCTGCTGCGTCTTACGCATTGACAGGCAGACTCTTTACCACTAGTGCCAGCTGCACTCGCTACAAATGCAGTGCAGAGTGTTCACAGTTCCTGAAGCTAAGGACTCGTTACACAGATGTGCCCTGCAAGTTTCTTCTTCATTAACACTGGAATTTTGTTTGGGGGGGGCTACCTTCTGAGCATTGGGGAACTCTAGTATATGTTCCTTTCTCACATTCTATTCATGATCTTCAGAGGGAAAAAGCAAACAAGATTAAGTACATGTGAACTGACACATTAAGACTACTGGAACCCTGTACTGGCTAATGTCTTTAAATGGATACGCAGTCTTTTAAATTTTCCTTCATGGTTACCTCTTATCCTCCCTTTCTCTATAATTTACTACTTATTTCTTTATCTTAGCATACCATTGTAGTAAATAGACTGATTTCCTCTAGAGCAGGGCTATCCAATAGAATTTTCATGATGATGGAAATGTTTTTTATTTGCATACATTTGGGAGTGCAGCCTGACTAGTTTGTTAGCCCTCCCGTTTCTCCCTGCTATCAGTTTTAGGGATTCTAGAGTATATTCCTCTCATGTTTCACTGAGAATGGCAGTTATGCTGAGTCAGCTGTCTGTAACTGTGCCTTAGATTGTCTCTTGCCTTGAGACATATGGGGCACTGACTTGCAGAAGAACCAAGAACAGCTTGACATATCATGAAATCACTTCCTAGGTCCAGTTCAGTTCAGTCGCTCAGTCGTGTCTGACTCTTTGCGACCCCGTGAATCACAGCACGCCAGGCCTCCCTGTCCATCACCAACTCCCAGAGTTCACTCAGACTCACGTCCATCAAGTCAGTGATGCCATCCAGCCATCTCATCCTCTGTCGTCCCCTTCTCCTCCTGCCCCCAATCCCTCCCAGCATCAGAGTCTTTTCCATTGAGTCAGCTCTTTGCATGAGGTGGCCAGAGTATTGGAGTTTCAGCTTTAGCATCATTCCTTCCAAAGAAATCCCAGGGCTAATCTGCTTTAGAATGGATTGATTGGATCTCCTTGCAGTCCAAGGGACTCTCAAGAGTCTTCTCCAACACCACAGTTCAAAAGCATCAATTCTTCGGCGCTCAGCCTTCTTCACAGTCCAACTCTCACATCCGTATATGACCACAGGAAAAACCATAGCCTTGACTAGACAGACCTTAGTCGACAAAGTAATGTCTCTGCTTTTGAATATACTATCTAGGTTGGTCATAACTTTTCTTCCAAGGAGTAGGCGTCTTTTAATTTCATGGCTGCAGTCACCATCTGCAGTGATTTTGGAGCCCCCAAAAATAAAGTCTGACACTGTTTCCACTGTTTCCCCATCTATTTCCCATGAAGTGATGGGACCGGATGCCGTGATGTTTGTTTTCTGAATGTTGAGCTTTAAGCCAACTTTTCACTCTCCTCTTTCACTTTCATCAAGAGGCTTTTAGTTCCTCTTCACTTTCTGCCATAAGCGTGGTGTCATCTGCATATCTGTGGCGGGTGGGGAAAAGATGGAGCATAGGCAGGAACCTCAGCCCTGGGCCACTGAAGGGTAGGAATAACAAGGAGCCTTACCTTTCTTCTCTTTAGTACTTCATTGGACTGATCTGAGGATTGAATGAGATAATGTAGTGAAGCACTTTGTGGAATATAAATGGCTGTATAAATGTCATCTACTTTTAATATTAATGAGAGATTGGGAGTTGAGAATAAGGTCCTTTCTAGAGTGTAGCTTAGTTTTACAGAAGTGCTGACCAGCTTTTCCGTTGAGATAGAAGGCAAGGATCAGTAGCTGTGTGCCAGGCCAGAGTGAAGAAGTAGGGATTGAGATAAATGTGAAGAAGGTTCATCTGCTAAGAATAATGAGAAGATTGAGAGCGTAAAGAAATGGTGAGGAACATTGCTGAGCCATTTCAAAGGCCAGTTGAAATTCCACAGTATGTGTGATTCTATAGAGAGCTTTTATATATATATATATATATATATATATATATATGCACACACGTGATTTTGCATCCAGCTTTTATCAGTACTGTATCACTAGGAAACAGAAAAAGTGGAAGGTGGGAATGGTTCAGACTTTAAGATGGTGTAACTCATAAGGCATTCAAGTGTGTGGTGGTGGTGGAGGGCTGGTGACAGAGTGATGCAATCTGAATTGGTGAAAAGAACTGGGTTTGTGGTAGCTATGCTGTAGCTCCAAAGTGATCAAATGCATTATGTGATCTGCAGTAGTATGATTGGTGTGAAACAGAAGTCAACAAAATTAGAACAGCCGGTCAGTGAGGTAAGGGGAGCAAAGGGCTTTATATTGAGCACTAAACACTATACATTTCATTTTTATACCTTATACCTACCTCTGTATCCATTCTACACATGAAGAAATGGAAGTTCAGCACGTTTAACCTCTCCGGTTCCACATAGCTAGTAATCCAGCTAACTAGTGAGTTGCAAAGCTGAAATTAGGACTTATGTATCAGGTTATGCCATATGAAATTGCTGTTATTTGACTGTTTTTGACTGACAAAAAGGAAAATTTCATATGGTTCAACTTCATATATTCTTTTTCCTTTATAATTGGCCATAATATGAGATTGGGATATATTTCAACACTTACTTTGTTTCTTGGACACATGTCTTTTTAATCAGTGAATCAGGTATGTTGTTTTGTTTTTCTGACAGAACTTAAATTAACTTACCTTTTCATTGTGTAATCCCTTTTTTTCTTTATGGGTTGGTGGACCTCCAGTACAGTTAAGGTTTTTTTCTTCCTCTTGTAGCACTGGATTTCCTGGAACAAATTTTGACATTCAGCCCCATGGATCGGTTGACAGCAGAAGAAGCGCTTTCCCATCCTTACATGAGCATTTATTCTTTTCCAATGGATGAGCCAATCTCAAGTCATCCTTTTCATATTGAAGATGAAGTTGATGATATTTTGCTTATGGATGAAACTCATAGTCACATTTATAACTGGGAAAGGTAAAACTGACCCTAAATTAGGAAAAGCTTTTGTTTTCAATAAAACATAATTTAGTGAGTTTTATTTTAAATTGTATATGATAAGACAATGTAAAAATCTTAAAAATTTAGAAATGGTCTTTTTGGATTTCTGCTAAACTTATTGCTGTCTTTGAATAGCCTTTATGTAATTTCAATATTTAATAGTTACTGCTTAGTATATACATAATGGGAAAAGTTAAATGCTACTTTGGAACAAGAAGTAGTTAACGTTGAAATTAGTTTGTTTACTTGCTGCATTTTTTAACTCCTAAAATGTTGAAGTATCTATGATCAAACATATCTGCCAACCATCTACATGAACATTTCTACTATCTATATATAGTTGTTTCATACATACCCAGATGTCTTCCAATCTCGACATTTTCTACCATACTTATTAGTTAAGTCATCTGATTTCTTTTCTATTCTCTTCTGTTCAACTGCCACTGTTTTCGCTTGTGTCTTAGTCTGCCTCTGCTTGGTTGTAGTGTGGGCACCTTGCTGGAATGTGTCAGTAAGAGGATACCACATTCAGTAACACATTTACATGGAGACTTGTTTTGTTCTGCTCGTGGGGATGAGTTCCAGCAAGCCTTCTTCTAGTCTGCTTTGTTACCAGAGAGTGAAAATCTGTATGGCACCTGATTGAAATTAGAAATCTACATTTTGTGGCCATAAAGGTTTTTTTTTTCCCCGTGTGTGAAATTATGTTTGTAGAAATTTTAAAATTGAACTGTAGACCTGCCAGCCACTGAGGTTTGGCTTTATGTGAAGTTTATATAATTATATGCTCGATTGCATCATATCGCTTTATATAGTAACAAGGCTTACCTATCCATTAAGATTATAAATTCTTATATGACTTAATACTCTTATTATTCTCCTCATAGACCTAGCAAGCATAGTGCTTTGACCCAAAAGGCGGGCAGTAAATTTGAAAGTGAAATCATATACCTGGAGTAACACTAATGTTTTAATTTTTTTCAGGTACCATGATTGTCAATTTTCAGAGCATGATTGGCCTATACATAACAACTTTGATATTGAGGAAGTTCAGCTAGACCCAAGAGCTCTGTCTGATGTCACTGATGAAGAAGAAGTACAAGTTGATCCTCGAAAATATTTGGATGGAGATCGTGAAAAGTATTTGGAGGATCCTGCTTTTGACACTAGTTACTCTACTGAGCCTTGTTGGCAGTACCCAGATCATCACGAAAACAAATACTGTGATCTGGAGTGTAGCCATACTTGTAACTACAAAACGAGGTCATCATCATATTTAGATAACTTAGTCTGGAGAGAGAGTGAAGTTAATCATTATTATGAGCCCAAGCTTATTATAGATCTTTCTAATTGGAAAGAACAAAGCAAAGAAAAATCTGATAAGAAGGGCAAGTCAAAATGTGAAAGGAATGGATTGGTTAAAGCCCAGATAGCTTTAGAGGAAGCATCACAGCAACTGGCTGAAAAAGAAAGGGAAAAGAATCAGGGATTTGACTTTGATTCCTTTATTGCAGGAACTATTCAACTTAGTTCACAACATGAGGCTACTGATGTTGTTGACAAATTAAATGACTTGAATAGCTCAGTGTCCCAACTAGAATTGAAAAGTTTGATATCAAAGTCAGTAAGCCAAGAAAAACAGGAAAAAGGAATGGCAAATTTGGCTCAATTAGAAGCATTGTACCAGTCTTCTTGGGATAGCCAGTTTGTGGGTGGTGGGGAGGACTGTTTTCTCATAAATCAGTTTTGTTGTGAGGTAAGGAAGGATGAGCAAATTGAAAAGGAAAACACTTACACCAGTTACCTGGACAAGTTTTTTAGCAGGAAAGAAGATACTGAAATGCTAGAAACTGAGCCGATAGAGGATGGGAAGCTTGGGGAGAGAGGAAATGAGGAAGGATTTCTGAACAGCAGTGGGGAGTTCCTCTTCAACAAGCAGCTTGAATCCATAGGCATCCCGCAGTTCCACAGTCCAGTTGGGTCACCACTTAAGTCAATACAGGCCACATTAACACCTTCTGCTATGAAATCTTCCCCTCAGATTCCTCATAAGACATACAGCAGCATTCTGAAACATCTGAACTAAAACACTCAGCAGACATTTCTCTCTGTATTCTTCATGAAATGTGTTTTGTCTTTTTTTATTACTAGTGTTTAAGTCTTTTTTTTTTTTTTTTTTTTTTTTACTTGAATCAGATGGTGTCATTTAGAAAGGATTTTTTTCTTGGTTTTTAAAATCCAGACTTTTTTTCTACATGTGAGATGGTTTTCATTTTAACTGGCATGTCGTTTGCACACAAAAATAAAGAATAGAGCAAAATAATGCAATGCAGGAGGAGACAAAAGAAATGCACTAAGACAAGTAAAAAACATTCTCTTATAGAACAATGATCTGTTTTACAGGAAACAAAAATCTTGCCTTGAAATTTACACAGTGAGACTGTACATAATTGCATGAAAATATCTATTTTTTTCCTAAAACATTTTTCATTCATGAGTATTTTCAAGTTTTTCATACTGTACACATTTCTTAAAAACACATGATACCAGCAGCAACTGAAAATGAATGCCGAATTTGGTACACATGTGTTATCTACCTCAAGGTAACAAGAGTATGTGGCAAAACATATACCACCCATAGTGCTTCACAATATGCACTTCTATTTAGCCAGCGTTTATTGTAGTAAACTCTTCTTAATGAGATTCACTCACTGTTTATAAATGTTCTGGTATGCATTCTTTATAGTGAAGTGTTACATCACATCTTATTTATTTTAGCAAATCAGTATATTTTCTGTATTTAATTATAAAAAGTTAGTTTTTGAAATTTATTTGCAAATACACTTTTTTCCATTTGGCACTATGGTTTGTTGCCTACTTGGCTGAATATATAATGTCAGCTTATCCTAAGGCTGTCCACGTACTTAATTTACTTAAGTATTCATTTTAAGTAAAGCGCTCACTGTGTATAGGAATTTGTATTTTGGAGGTGCTTGATCTATCTACAAAGAAAAATTAGGAATTACTTTATTATAAAATGCTCCTAGAAGTCTTAATTGTGTTTATTTTTTAAAAAACTGTAATGTTAGACTTGTGTGCATGGAAGTAATTAAGGTACATCATTATTGTAGTTTAAAAGTTGTACATGATAAGACATATTTTGTTTTTACTGTATGTTTTTACTGAATGATCTATTCCCCATCCCAAAGCAAGCATGAATAAAATTAGGTTAAATGTAGCATGTGGCATCGCAGTCTCTTAGAATTTGTCTCATCTATTTTACTTTATGGAATACTGTCTGTATCTTTGGTTATCCTGTTTGAAGAAAAAGGACAAATAAAACATGGCCAGCAAATATGGCTCCTGTTTAACTCTTTGGCTTCCCTGGTACCTCAGCTACCAGTAAAGAATCCACCTGCAGTGCAGGAGACCCTGGTTTGATTCCTAGGTCGGGATGATCCGCTGGAGAAGGGATAGGCTACCCACTCCAATATTCTTGGGCTTCCCTGGTGGCTCAGCTGGTAAAGAATCCACTTGCAATGTGGGACACCTAGGTTCAATCCCTGGATCGGAAAGATCACCTGGAGAAGGGAACAGCTACCCACTCCAGTATTCTGGCCTGGAAAATGCCATGGACTATATATATAGTCCATGGGGTCGCAAAGAGTCAAACACAACTGAATGACTTTCACTCTAGGTAATGAAAATGATTACCTAGCTAGAATGAAAATCACTAGCAGAATCTTCTCTAGTTCCACTTTTCAGCATCTTTGAATTGTGACTATAGTTTAAACTATGTTAGGCTAAAAAACTTAGAAGAAAAAGACTCTTTGTCTCCATACAGAAATCTCTTGTTGACTTAACCTCACATATTAAAATGGGAAGGCTTTATAGATTTCAAAGCTATTATGTAAGATGTATGTGGAAGCTTTGAACTGTGCAGTTGGAGGATGTATTTGTATTTTAATTGTATTAAATGTATTTGTTCTGCATCATCTTTCCTTTGCTCAAGAGCATACCCATTTACCTATCCAAATATGACCATTCTTTCTTTAATGTCA
This sequence comes from Ovis aries, assembly GCF_016772045.2. Taxonomy (NCBI): domain Eukaryota; kingdom Metazoa; phylum Chordata; class Mammalia; order Artiodactyla; family Bovidae; genus Ovis; species Ovis aries. Next base: position 56,487,114 of record NC_056060.1, on the reverse strand, counting down.
CTTTTCCTGTTTGTCTTCCATTCTTGTTTTGTACATTCTCTTAATATCTGGACTTCTGCCTTCCCCCTGACCTATTTATTGATTTCATGTGGATTCACGAAGGTTTTAAAGATACATATATTTATAATGAATTCAGTGACTTCAGTGAATATCACTGTTGTGAATTTATATGCTCATATTACCTTAAAAAGTTAAGGTCTTAGAGGAGAGGTTTTCAGTTTTTCACGTTTGGATATGATGTTACTTGTGGATTTTCATATGTAGCCTTTGCTATCTTGAAGTAATTTCCTTCTGTTCCTATTTTGTTGAGGTTTTTTTTTTTGTTTTTAATCATGAGAAGATGTTGAATTTTATAAAATGCTTTTTCTCTTGAGAGTAATCATGTGGGTTTTGACATTTATCCTGATAATGTGCTATATTACATTGATTTTTTTCATATGTTGAACCAGTCGTATATTCCAGGAATTGCACCTGTCCATAGTATATAATTCTTTCAAAATGCTACTGGATTTAGTTGGCTTGTTTTGGGGTTTCTTTCTTTCTTTCTTTTTTTTTTTTTTTTTTTTTGAGGATTTTTGTATCTATTCATCAGTCATATTGGTCTGTAGTTTTATTTTCTTATATCTTTGTCTGATTTTGCTATCAGGATAACGCTGGCCTCATAGAATGAGTTTGGAAGTATTCCCTCTTTAGTTTTTTGGGAGAGTTTCAAAAGGATTGGTAGTAATTCTTCTTTAAATGTTAGGTAGACTTCTCTATTGAATCTGTCTGGTCCTGGGCTTTCTTTGTTGGGAGGTTTTTGATGATTGATTTAATCTCCACTTCACAATTCACTCTTGTAGGTTGCGTATTTCTAGAATTGTATCCATTTCTTCTAGGTTATCCAATTTGTTGGCATACAGTTGTTCATTATAGTCTTATATGATCCCTTTTTAATTTCTCTTTCATTTCTGATTTATGTTGACTCTTATTCTGGCTAAGCATTTATTAAATTTGTTTACTTTTTCTATATTTCCATTTATTTCTATTCCAGTTTTTATTTTCTTCCTTCTGATAACTGGGTTTAGTTCTTTTTTTTTCCCCCTTGTTCCTTGACGTGTAAAGTTAGATTGTTGATTTGAAGCCTTTTTCTTTTTTTGTCTTTTTTTAATGGGATTTGTTTTTAGGGAAATTTCAGATTCTCAGCAAAAATATGCATAAGGTGCAAAGATTTCTGATGTATCTACTGTCTCCATATATGTATAATCTTCCCTATTATCACCGTCCCCCAGCAGAGTGGTACATTTGTTATAATTGAGAACATAGCACTGACACATCAGAATCAGCCCAAGCCCCTAGCTTACCGTAATTAGGGTTAACTCTTGCTGTTGTACGTGGGTTTGGACAACTGTATAATGACATGTGTCCACCACTGTATCATAGTTATTTGTCAGGTGATGCATAGATCTCCATTTCTTTTTGGTCAGTTATGGATTCATTTTGTTTCTTTGGGCCTTGTTTCCGTTTCTTGTTATTTTTTTGTTCTGATTTTTGCCTTTGAAAAAAACAGGTACCTTTGTCTGCTTTACAGACTGACTGGTACTGGGAAATATCTTCAGCAGTCTTGCCAGCTCCAATATTTTGGCCACCTGATGAGAAGAGCTGACTCATTTGAAAAGACCCTGATGTTGGGAAAGATTGAAGGCAGGAGGAGCAGGGGACAACAGGGTGAGATGGTTAGATGGCATCACTGACTCAATGGACATGAGTTTGGGTAAACTCCAGGAGTTGGTGATGGACAGGAAGGCCTGGCGTGCTGCGGTTAATGAGGTCACAAAAGAGTCGGACACGACTGAGCGACTGAACTGAACTGAACTTCCCAGCTAGAGATTCTCAAACCTTTTATAGGATTGTGCACTCTCTGTACTTGTATGTGTAAACTCCTCCCCGCGCCCCCTCCCCCCTTCATCCCCCAACCAGGTTTCTTTTCCAAGGAGTTAGTCTCTTGCTTCGTCTAGTGTCTGAGGTTGTCTGATACTGCAACAATTCCCTGAGCTCTCTTTTGTTCTCATTGGCCCCCAGGCATTCAAGAACAGTGCTTTGAGTCAGGCCAAACTGAAATCAAGTCTCCTGGGCAGACCCCCAAAACCTGGAACAGTGGGGGATTGTTCTAGTCTTCCATTTCCCTCCCAAAGAAGGAGCTACAGGGTGGGCTTTTCCTCCCAAGCAGGAGCTATGCTGGCTTGAGGTGGGGGCTGACATGGTTGAAATAAAACTGCTTTTCAAGTTATTCATTTCAATGTGTCTGTTCTTGGCTTTGAGATTGTCAACTGGTGTCTGGAGTTCTCATGAAGGCTTTTTGGACTGTATGTTGTTAAGTCAGTTTTTCTCTGAGGTAGTGAGGTCTAGGGTTTCTATTCTACCATCTTGTCTATGTCCAAAAATAATTGTTAAATGACTGGTTGTGACTTAGAAGAATGTCCCAGCTGTGGTGCAGCTTTCAGACTTCTGGGATGATCTGTGTCATGAGCTGAGTCACATCTCTGAACTAATGGCTTGGTGGCATGATGTTTAGAGCTACTTCTAAATCTTAGATATTAGGTTTAATTTGGAAATAGCAACACCTTCCCTCCCACACTTCTTTGGTTGGTCTTTAAATAAGATTTCAAGCATGTAGAAAAAGGGTAGAATTGAAAAAAAAAATACCACTTGCTTTATTAGTTTATCTAATGTCAGTTTGTGTCAGATAAACACCTACAGATAAAATTGAATCCCTCTCAGCCCTCCCACATCTCATTTCCCTGCCTCTCAGAGGTAGACTCTTTGAATTTGGTTTATCATTCTCATACACAGTTTTAGACTTTTACTAATTTTGTAAGTATGTAATGTTGCATATTAAAATCATGGCATGTCTTTTCAACTCAGGTTTTTCATTCAACATGTCTGAAGTTTATGTTGATGTGTGTAGGCCTAATTCCATTTTAATTGCTGTTTTGCAGTGTATCCATTTTTGAAATGACACTTGTTTTTCAAATTTTGCTGCTAAAAACACATTTGCAGTGAGAATTCTTGTAAACACATGTAAGAGTGTCTTTTGGGTAATATATAGTGTAATTGCTAGATCACAGAGAAAGCATATCTTCAAGTCTGTGAGATGCTACATGCTGTCCAGGTGTATGAAAGTTTCCGTTCATCCACATCCTCCCAAAGAGAAACCAACTCTTCTTCTACTCAGTTAACCCTGCCAGGCTTGGTGTGTTCACTTGAAGTTCAGTTCAGTTCAGTCGCTCAGTCGTGTCTGACTCTTTGCGACCTCATGAACTGCAGCACGCCAGGCCTCCCTGCCCATCACCAACTCCCGGAGTCCACCCAAACCCATGTCCATTGAGTCAGTGATGCCATCCAGCCATCTCATCCTCTGTCGTCCCCTTCTCCTGCCCTCAGTCTTTCCTAGCATCAGGGTCTTTTCAGATGACTCCGTTCTTAGCATCAGGTTGCCAAAGTATTGGAGTTGTAGAAATCGAAATTTCTAATTCCAAACAACTTCACGACAAAGTTATGACTACACCTTAGGGATTTTTGTGTGGTCGCTTCAGTGATGATGAGATAGTCTTGTTTCTTATCTCTCACTGCAGTTGCTGCAGCTTGGGAACAGGTGAGTCAATTTTATAAATTTATACTTGGGCCTACATCTAGGGAGTAAACCACACTTTTAAAATAAAATCCAATATGGTAGCACCTTTACTTCTAGGTTAAAATAATGTATTTTACTAGGTTCTGCATAGTATTATTCCTTTCAAAATTATTTAGAAGTACTGTTTTCTGTAGCACATTTAGTGTGCTGGTTTTGTTCTTTGAATTGCTCACCTCCTAATCCTGGCCTTTTCAGTTTCCATTTACTGTTGAATTCAAAACAAGCCAAGACTTTACCCTAAATGGGTTTATCATGTATCTACCATTAATAAATATTAATAATTGTAGTTTGCCTCTTAATATTAGGGTTTCTTACTATTAATATGTTGAAATCTGGCTTGAGAGAAAAAAGGACAAATTGGGAGATCCAGGTTTTGTATCCACTTTCACCATTAACTCATCTTCTCATTGGTTGGCACTTCTCCCTTTGGATCTAAGGTCCTTGTTAATTTAGGTGATGCAGATTACCTGAGCCTAATAATACAGCCTACCTGGGACAACTGAGTGGGACACCTTTTGAATTCTAACCCACTATAATAGCCATGACGTTTAACCTTTACCAGTATACATTCCTTCAGGTCTTATTTCTGTAATAGATGCACTGGACTGAGTGCATTAGTATGCCTTTGAAGCGGAATAAGAATGAAACTTTGGGTTCAGTGCAACCTTGCCAGAAACAAAAGTATTCAAAGTCCAAATTTGTTTACCTTTGAAAGAGCATTGTGAACTCACCAAGCTCTTTCTTCATAGTGCCTGGGGCATGCTCCTTAAATAAACCAGGTGAAGAGAAGGATCTTTACAAGCTCTTCCAAGGCTTAGTGTGTAATAAGTATCTTACAGAAAAGATGGATGTTTGATTAGCCGTGTTGGAGCATTATCTCAGTTCCGATGCAGAGATCTAACAAATTCCACTGGATTTGTATGCTAACCCTTGCTGTCTTGATACAGCACAGTGATAGTGTTAAAAGTCTAGCTAAACAGGATATGGTACCTTGCGGTACAACCGTCTGCAAGGACAATGCCTTGCTTATAGCTTGGTGCTGCTGCAGTAGGATGACTGGTGCTTTCCCAGATCCTGGGCTTCTGATTTCAAACTCCAGCCCAAGCCTGTTTCTTCACGTCCAGCTTAAACCACAAATTTGGATCCAAATTTGTCTGTGGACTTGGACTCTGCTTCCACTTGAGCTCACCACTCCCACACCCACATAACTTGAGATGATTTCAGCTGCCTACTGAGACACTGAAACTTGCAGTGTTGCGCAGTCTAAGCACACAAGCTTCAGAGTCAGATCCAAACCAAGCTGAATGCTGTGCTCTACGGCCTCCCAGCCGTGTGTGAGTTATTCCTCCTCTTGCTTTTCCTCATCCGTAAGATAAGGCTAACGACACCTAACTCATGGGGTTTTGTGAGGATTAAACGAAATACGCTCAAACCTTTTTAGCAGAATGTGTCATATAAACTATCCTTGCTCTTGTCCCGTTTCAGTTGTTGCCTTTCCCTCCCCAATTGGACTGAAGCTCTGAACTCTGACCTTGACTTTGCTTTCAGTATCACTTCCCCTTATCTAAGTATCATAACTTCTGGCCTTGACATACAGGTGGCATTTTGTTCTAGGCATACTGCTCATCAGCTCTGCCCAACTCCTGCCTCCAGGTTTTGATCCTTCCTCAGCCCAAACCCTGGCCTGAACTACTTCAGCACAGGCAGCTCTCAGATCTATAAAGACTAAACAGTTCATGTCCACTTTCTGTGTTTGCTATAAAGAGTCTGCATTGCTTTTTGTCTCCCTGGAGAACAAGTGTCTTCATTTGAAAGTCAGAAGCCTCAGAGTCATTCGGTGTTCCTTCCTCTGAAAACCCACAACCAATCCCTCTGAGTCTATGGCAATATCTGGAATCTGACCACTTCTCACCATCTCCATCGCTGCTACGTTATCTAACCCACCATCTGTCTGCTGGACTATGGCCATAGTCTCCTTTCTGGTCTCCTGGATCTCCTACAGTTTATTTTCTGTACAGCAGCCAAAATGATCCTTTTAAATCATAAATCAGATCATGTCTCTCCTCCAATTACTCAAAATATCAATGACTGCTCTCCTCAGAAGAAATGTGAAGGTTTTGACTTGAGGCCTACAAGGCACCCATCCACGACTCCTTGCCAAGTTCATGAGACATTTTGACGTAGGAGAGGGAAAGTGAGAGAGGGATGGACAGCCACCTTGGCTCCCACCGCCTCCCACCTTAGGCTGTGTACTAGCTCTCCCTCGGCCTAGGAAGCTCAACCCAGAGCGCAGTGTCCCTTCCTCCTGCCCTTCTTAGAAGTCTCTGTTCAAACATCAACTTATCACAGAGGCTGACCTTGACCAGTGCATGTGAGGTAATACACATCTATTACTCCTGTATGCCTGAGCTGGTTGATTTTTTTTCCAGCAAATACAAGAACACGTTATATCCCCATTTTATATTGTCTGTCTCCCTCCACTTAGACCATAAGTTCCTTGAGACAAGGACCTCATCAGTTTTTTTCACAGCTGTATCCCCAACCCCTAACACAGTACTTGGCACACAGTAGGCACTCAATATTTGTTGAATGAAGGCATGAAGGAAATGAATGATGACTGCTGTTTTCCAAATTTCCTTTTGGATTGGCGGGGCTCAGGGTTAGTGAGGCTCTATTGACTTTTCTATTTGCTAAATAGTTTTGAGGTTAAATTATAGTGTTCATTGTTCTCCAGCCTTTCTATGATTTGCAGTGGGGAAGGAGTAACGTTGGGGTTCCTTAGGTGTGACTCTCCATAACTAAGAAGATCTAAATTGCAGTCTCAAGAGCAGTTAGAAATTCTCAAAAAAATGTCGTCCGGTCCAGCAGGTTCATTTTCCTGAATTGCATTTCCAAAAGTGGGTGCAGTTTAGGTTAATGACAGTCTTTGCTCCTGACTCAGCTGCTTGCCTATTTTCCTGTTCTCTTTGTTGGAATGACTATACCTGTCAGGGTTGCACAATATGTTCATGACCCAGTTAAGCCAGGACAAGGTGGTTTATTTTTTAACTGCCACTGTGCTATTCCTGTTAATCGTAACCCTGCCAAATGAGCCAGGCCTAGACTGTATGTTTAGTTCAGGAACTTTGGCAACAGAAACCATCCTAACCTTTGACAATTGATTGGGATTCAACATGGGACTCATGGAGCCCAAGAACTGGGCCTCAAGAAGAACCAGAACCAGGCTGGAGGACACCAGCAGCACAAAGAGGGCTATTTCTCAACTCTGCCTCATTCTTTCTAGACCAACCGGACTTCCTGGCCCAAAGATGGCTGCTCACAGCTCCAACTTCAAGTGTAACTTCTGAATGTACAGAATGCTTCTGTCTTGCTGTCCATCTCTGTTTCCCTCTCCTAAGTGAAAGCTTCTCTGGAAGAAAATCATATTGGCCCACCTGTGTTTAACTATTACCAGTGGCTGGGTTGTGTTGAGGAAACACTGCTGCTGGAAGTCAGCCCGAAGGCAGGTAGAGGGGTTGTTTTTAGATGGCTGTCCCCAGTGTGCCTGCGACACAAGGTGATAAACTTCCTTCGATCATTTTGAAGGACAATGCTTTTGCAACTGGACCCCACGGGGTCCTCCAGGCATTGATTCCACTGGCTTGTCTCTTGTTGGATTTATCAGAACAATCTATAGCTTCATCAATCACGATTCTTTGATTTGTATATAGTGTTTGAGGATTTTTTTTTTTTTTTTTTGGTCTGCACTGGATCTTTATTGTGGTGGCAGGCACTTTGGTGCTGTGAGCCAGCTTAGTTGTTCTGTGGTGTGTGGGATCTTACTTCTCCGACCAAGGGTGGAACCCACATCCCCCACATTGGAAGGCAGATTCTTAACCACTGGACTACCAGGGGAGTCCCTGTTTGACGATGTTTAGAGCATACTTATATACTTCATGTGAGTTTCACAATAACCCTATGAAGTCAAGTAGACCATATATTATTATCCCCAACTGCAAGTTTAAGGATACAGATCGAGAAATAAGTAACTACCCCAGGTTTGGGCAGTGGTGGAATCAGGACTAGAATTCAGGCCACCTAATTCTTAGGTGCTTTTTCAGGGTTCTTTATCAGAATAAAAATTTCCTTTAATGTCTGCTAAATGACTCATTTGAAATAGACCCTGATGCTGGGAAAGATTGAGGGCGGGAGGAGAAGGGGACAACAGAGGATGAGATGGTTGGATGGCATCACCGACTCGATGGACATGGGTTTGGGTGGCCTCTGGGAGTTGGTGATGGACAGGGAGGCCTGGCGTGCTGCGATTCATGGGGTCGCAAAAAGTTGGACACGACTGAGCAACTGAGCTAAACTGAAAGTGTCACACCAGTATATTTCTCTGTTGGTGGTATTAAATAACCAATTACTGATAAAGCAATTAATTATTTTTAATTTAAAATATGTGTATATATTCTTTTAATTTTTATGTATCTATCACTTAATTATCATTAATTATAATTCTTAAAAATTATATTTATTCATTGTGAGATAGTAGAAATATATTGGTCCTTGCCCCTGGTTCCTGGCACAGAGTTTTTAAAATCCTTGTAATTTCTTAAGTAATAAGACCACTAGAAGCATCTTGTGTTCTAATATTTGGTCTTTGACTCCAGTTCTGACATGGAATTCCTAAATCCCTTGGAATTTCCCAGTGTTAGCAGTGTCATTTGTTCCAAAGAAGTGACCCCTGGTAGGCTCCTAGATGGGGACTGGTGACCAGAAAGACCAGCTATGATTAGAAGCTTGATGTTTTCAGCCCCCCTCTCCATTCTCCAGAAATGGAAGAGGGGCTGGAAATGGAGTTTATGACCAGTCCTATTAATGTGATGAAGCCTTCATAAAAATCCTACAAGTATGGAATTCAGAGTGTCCAGGTTGATGAAAACATGTGTATACTGGGAAGGTGATTCACCCAACTACATGGGGAAGAAACTCTTGTGCTCAGGATCCTCCCAGCTTTCACCTTCTGTATCTCTTCATTTGCCTGTCTATCTGCATCCTTCATCACATCCTTTATTACACAGCAATAAACTTTTAAGCATAAGTAGACGTTTTCCTGAGTTCTATGAGCTGTTCTGGCAAATAATCAAATCCAAAGGGGAAGAGGCTGTGGGAACCCCCAATTTGTAGCCAGGTTAAAAGTTGCAGGTAACCTGGGACTGACTGCTTGTGATTGGCATCCGAAGTGGGGGCAGCCTCAGATCCCCTTAACATGTGGGATCTGAAGCTATCTCCTGGAAGACAGTGTCAGAATTGAGTTAATTTGTGGGAGACCCAGCTGGTCTCCCAATTGCAGACCCAACTGCAGAACTGGGAAACACCCCCAACATGCAGTGTCAGAATGTTGTGAGTATGGTAGTAGTAGTAGGGCAAAGACACAGGAGAAGTGTAGGTTTTCTACTCATTCATTGAATATTTTGTCTTATTTCCTTACCTATCACCACAGTTATGTAGGTTATGATTTACTAACATGTTATGTCTAAAGTTTATTATCTTCTGGAATGTAAGCTTCTTGAGGGTAGAGATCTTTGTCAGAGTTGTTCACTGATGTACCTACCTCAACACCTAGAAAAGGGCCTGCATATAGTAAATCCTCAAATATTTGTTGAATCTATTTTTTATTTAACACAAATACATAAAGGTAATTTCATACATTTTTCGTGCATTTTATTCTCTTTGCTTGTTTCTCCCCAGTTGTCTACTCCCTCTCAGAAATTCCCACCATACATAGCATACTTATAGTATATATAGACAGATAAATAGATATACATACCATATTCACACATCTGCAAATATACTTTTAAAGTTTAAAAAAAGATTGGTTTTCAAAAATGTCATATTATTGGAATAAACTTCCTTGTCTATCTTGCTTTAAGATAGGGAACTTACCTGACTCGATTATTTACTTACCAATAGGAGAAAAGACAAAAGGAGTTCTAAGACTTCTAACAAATTAAAATGTTACCTTATTTACCGTCTGGACTCACATATGTCATTTGAGTACTGTAGTCCGCAGTGATCAATTAGCATAATAGAACTTTCAAGTTTCAAGTCCAAGTTGCACCAAAAATACATTACAATTTTGAAGTTCTGATGCTTCAAAGAGACATTTTCATGATTACTAAGTATGTGACTTAGGATTTCATTCTTCTTTTTTTTCTGTACTGTACCAGATGGCATGTGGGATCTTAGTTTCCCCACCAGGGATTGAACCCATGCCCCTTGCATTGTGAGTGTGGAATCTTAACTACTGGCCCACCAGGGAAGCACCCGGATTTCATTTCTATATATGTTTCCAGCACCATTTCTCCTAACATTCTCTTCTAAATGGCGTCATTGTTTGGAAACTATCTCCTTTTGTACCCATGTCACTGAGTCTTTCCTTATCTGTTTAACTGGTGAACAGAAAGGCATTAGGATGTTGTTTTATTTCTAACTATTTTTTTCAACAACTAATAAAAACTCATTGAAAAATTAAGAAAATACAGATAGGCAAATGGGAAAAATTCTCCAAAACTCCATCATCTAGGTAAAAATCAATGTTAATTACTATTCCTATATTGTACCTTCCCTCTCACCTTCTCTGCTTCCTTCCTGGTTTTCTCCTAAGGTAATTGCTTTATTTTTCCATATTTATCAAAGTATAAAAATGATTCAAAGGTATACAAAAAAAATTTCCTCCCCCCACCCCCCATACTCTCTCTTTTCCAAATATCCAGTCCTCACAAGTAACTGCTGTTATAGTTCATTGTGTGAAACTAAGTGAAGTGAAGTCACTCAGTCGTGTCCGACTCTTTGTGACCCCATGGACTGTAGCCTACCAGGCTCCTCCCTCCATGGGATTCTCCAGGCAAGAGTACTCGAGTGGGTTGACATTTCCTTCTCCAGGAGATCTTTCCGACCCAGGGATTGAACCTGGATCTCCTGCATTCCAGGCAGACGCTTTAACCTCTGAGCCACCAGTTCATTGTGTACTTATCCAGAAATTTTTCTATGCATATGCAAACATCCATACCATTATTTTTGCAAAATTGACATTAGACATACTGTTCTGTAACTTATTTTTCTTTAACAATGTATTTCAAGCATCTTTCTATGTCATCAGTAATTGAGTTTTTTTTTTAATGGTCATTTAGTGTCTAATGGTGAGGATTCATCATTTGTAGCTAGTTTCCTATGAATGGACATTAATTGTTTACTACTGTTGTGAAGAAAGTTGAGCGCCAAAGAACTGATGCTTTTGAACTGTGGTGTTGGAGAAGACTCTTGAGAGTCCCTTGAACTGCAAGGAGATCCGACCAGTCCATTCTAAAGGAGATCAGTCCTGGGTGTTCTTTGGAAGGAATGACGCTAAAGCTGAAACTCCAGTACTTCGGCCACCTCATGCGAAGAGTTGACTCATTGGAAAAGACTCTGATGCTGGGAGGGATTGGGGGCAGGAGGAGAAGGAGAAAACAGAGGATGAGATGGCTGGATGGCATCACTGATTCGATGGACATGAGTTTGAGTAAACTCCAGGAGTTGGTGATGGACAGGAAGGCCTGGCGTGCTGCAGTTCATGGGGTCGCAAAGAGTCGAACACGACTAAGTGACTGAACTGACTGACTGACCGACATAGCTATAGTAAACATTCTTTGGGTGCCTTTGAAACATTTCTGAGGATACAATTCTAGAGGTAGAAATGCTGGGTCAAAATTCTCCTTACACTGAACATTTCAAAGATCCCCCAGGGCTTACTTTCAGCCTACTGCCTCAGCGTGGAAGGCTGGTTATTGTCAGCTTCTCACTCAGACATGAAAATGTATTGCAGGACCCATATGGCACAGTGGTAAAGAATCCATGCAGGAGACGTGGGTTCACTCCGGCTGGTGGCAACCCACTCCAGTATTCTTGCCTGGGAAATCCCATGGACGGAGGAGCCTGGTGGGCTTCAGTCCACGGGGTCTCAAAAGATTTGGACACGATTTAGCTACTAAACAACAACGAAGTGTGTATACACCAATTGTGACCTCCCAATCCATCCCACTCCCTCTTCTCCCCTTGGTAGCCATAAGTTTGTTCTCTATGTCTGTTCATTGTGATTTTGATTTCCATTCCCCTAATGACTAATGATGCTGAGATATTTTCATGTGTTTATTGGGTATTTGTATATCTTCACTGGAGAAATATCTACCTGTATCTTTGCCCATTTTTAAATTGGGTTTTCTTTTTATTACTGAGTTGTGAGAGTTCTTTATGTATTCTCTGTACAAATCCCTTATCAGATATATGATTTGCAAATATTTTCTCCCATTCAGGGGTTGTCTTTTCAAATAATGAATTAGAAAATATTCTTTCTTCTATTTTGGGGGAGAGTTTGTGAAAGATTAGTATTAGTTCTCTTTGAATGTTTGATAGAATTCATCAATGAAGTCATTGGAACCTAGGCTTTTCTTTCTGGGAAGTTTTAAAATTAATTACTAATTATTAGATTTATTTTAGTTCTTGATTTTAAGGTAAGACTCTAACTTAACTTTTTCTAAATAGATAGTCAATTGTTCTAACATCATTTACTGAATAATCTGCCTTTTCTTGCTGATTGTAAATGCCACAAAAATTTCTTTAGACCATGTTTGGATCTTGTTTGTAGCCTTACTCCTAATGAAGCACAAAAGGAATTTGCTTTATCAGTGGCTAAATTCTTTGTCCTGGGGCATGTAAGGTTGGAAACCATAAGGGATCAGGAATGGCTCACAATTTCCCTGTCTCACCATGAATGTGTCAGTGTGGTCTGGACTGCACACAGAGTCCACCAACACCCCCCAAGCCTTTGTCCTCATCTGGGAGCATATCCTTGGATGCCTGCCTGCCTGCCCACACCACAGCAGAAGTTCAAGCCAGGCCAGGGCCACCAGTCTGCTGGCCTTGCTCTTGTGGTCTGGATCCCTGCCTTGGGTGATTTCCTGGACTTTGGAGTCAGATGGGCCTATGCGTCTTTCCTGAACCTCTCTGCAATCACATTTTTCTGTGACCTTGGACTTGGTCTTTTAATGTGCATCAATGTCCACCACTCCCTCCATGCTTGGGAACAGTGAGTTGTGTTCTCTGCTTTCTTTCTGATCCAGGACACTAACTATACTAATCTACAGCTCTCCTCCTCCCTGCCCCCCACCTCATTACATGCCTCTACTAATCTCTGAACTACTCATTCTGACCCTCTCCACCCTGACTCATCGCACAATTGTTGATGGTTCAGCATGAACAGGCAGACTCAGCCATGACACCCCGGAGACAGGACCCTGTGCTTGATTTGACATGATTCTGAGTCCTCTCCTCTCCCTGATTCTGTTACGTATAATAGATGCACGTGAAGCCATGGGAATAAATGAGGTGGTTGAGAGTAAGAGTGAATGGCGAGAAGGCGCCAAGACACACCCTGTCAAATACCAACATTCAGAGCCCAGTGAGAGAAGTAGAAGCTGAGAAGAGTGACCAGGGAGGTGGACAGAATACCAGGAGAATGTGGTGACTGAAGTCAAGACATGAGACTGCTCTAGGATGGAGGGAGAGGGCAGTGGGACCAAACGCTACCATGAGAATTCACGTTAGATGCAGATTGAAAAGTACAAAATGGATTCGGCAACACAAGGGTCATTGGTGACTTTAGCAAACTTCCATATCAATCATCAGCTAACTCCATTGTTTAAAACCCTCAAAGCTTCCCGTTGCCCTGCAGAGAAAGTGGCCTCCACTCCGGCATCACCCCTTACCTTGTCCACGCACTCAATGTCAGACTCCAGCCAGGCTGAGGTTACTGCATGAAGAGATGCCCCCTTCCCTCTCCTGTGCTTCTCCCTCTGCCTGGAACCCTCTCCTCCTCTCAGACTCCCACATGCTCTTCCCAACCAATTCAAGTACTGCCTCCTCCAGGAAGCCTTCCCTGACCCTCAGGTTGGGATAGCTGGTCTTCTTCTCTTTTCCCAGCACATCATGTATTGGGATGAGAAAGATACATTTTCCCCCAGGAGCATGTCTAGTCCCCCTTCATTCTCTCATCCTCTGGCCAGGACCTGCCCCATCATGTTTCTGAGCATGCAGGGAAGCAAGCCTCGGTGATGAAAGTGGGATTGCACCCAGCTTCCCTCTGACCAAGTAAGTAAACACTTGCGAGTCAAGTTGGTTGGCAGCAATGGGATGGCTGCATCAGCATCAAGAACCACAAGTGTTTCTTTGCTCTTTGGTTTCATGTGGGTCAAGTTTGCTAAGAGACCCATGGCCAGGAGTGCAATTCCTGGTGACCCCTTCCTCGGGGTCGTTAGGTTGCAAAATCCCCAGTATCAGTTCAGGTCACAGGCTTTTCACAGCACTACCTGTGCCTCCAGTATGGACTTGCTGGCCTCTGCCTCTTTCTGCTTCTCCACCTGCCCTCCTCCCCTGGAGCCCTTCCCTCCTCTATGTACCCATCTTTCAAGCATCTGATAACATCCTGCTGATTCACATTTGCTTCTGCATTGATGAATCTCTGCCAAATCTGCCCTTGCCCCACAGGTCTCTTCCTCCTTTCCCAGTGGAAGGGTAATCTCTGGTTGAATTGTTAACTCCCTAAGGTTGAGGAGCATGCTCTTCCTTCTTGTATTTGCTGAGTCCAAGCTTTGCTAAACTGTACTTGCTAACTGATTTCAAGGAAAATGGACTTAAATTAGTTTATTTATTTTAACTGGAAGATAATTACTTTGTAATAGTGTGGTGGTTTTTGCCATACATCAAAAAGAATCAGCCATGGGTGCACATGTTTCCCCCCACCCTGCATCCACCTCCCTCCTCCCTTCTCCCCCATCCCTCTGGGTTGTCTCAGAGCACCAGCTTTGAGTGCCCTGCTTCATACATCGAACTTGCACTGGTCATCTGTTTTACATATGGTAATACACATGTTTCAATACTATTCTCTCAAATTATCCCACCCTTGTCTTCTCCCTCATAGTCCAAAAGTCTGTCCTTTACGTCTGTGTCTCTTTTGCTGTCTTGCATATATAGGGTCATCATTACTGTCTTTCTAAATTCCATGTATATGCGTTAATATACTGTGTTGGTAGTTTGAGCATTCTTTGGCATTGCCTTTCTTTGGGATTGGAATGAAAACTGACCTTTTCCATCCTATGGCCACTGCTGAGTTTTCCAAATTTGCTGGCATATTGAGTGCAGCACTTTCACAGCATCATCTTTCAGGATTTGAAATAGCTCAACTGGAATTCCATCACCTCCAAAGCTTTGTTCATAGTGATGCTTTCCAAGGCCCACTTGACTTCACATTCCAGGATGTCTGGCTCTAGGTGAGTGATCACACCATCGTGATTATCTGGGTCGTGAAGCTCTTTTTTGTACAGTTCTTCTGTGTATTCCTGCCACCTCTTAATATGTTCTGCTTCTGTTAGGTCCATACCATTTCTGTCCTTTATCGAGCCCATCTTTGCATGAAATGTTCCCTTGGTATGTCTAATTTTCTTGAAGAGATCTCTAGTCTTTCCCATTCGGCTGTTTCCCTCTATTTCTTTGCACTGATCGCTGAGGAAGGCTTTCTTATCTCTTCTTGCTATTCTTTGGAACTCTACATTCAGATACTTATGGCTTTCCTTTTCTCCTTTGCTTTTTGCTTCTCTTCTCTTCACAGCTATTTGTAAGCCCTCCTCAGACAGCTGTTTTGCTTTTTGGCATTTCTTTTCCATGGGGATGGTCTTGATCCCTATCTCCTGTACAATGTCACGAACCTCCGTCCATAGTTCATCAGGTACTCTATCTATCAGATCTAGTCCCTTAAATCTATTTCTCACTTCCACTGTATAATCATAAGGGATTTGATTTAGGATTTGCACTCATCTCACACGCTAGTAAAGTAATGCTCAAAATTCTCCAAGCCAGGCTTCAGCAGTACGTGAACCATGACTTCCAGCAATTCAAGCTGGTTTTAGAAAAGGCAGAGGAACCAGAGATCAAACTGCCAACATCCGCTGGATCATGGAAAAAGCAAGAGAGCTGCAGAAAAACATCTATTTCTGCTTTATTGACTATGCCAAAGCCTTTGACTGTGTGGATCACAATAAACTGGAAAATTCTTCAAGAGATGGGAATACCAGACCACCTGACCTGCCTCTTGAGAAACCTGTATGCAGGTCAGGAAGCAACAGTTAGAACTGGACATGGAACAACAGACTGGTTCCAAATAGGAAAAGGAGTACGTCAAGGCTGTATATTGTCATCCTGCTTATTTAACTTCTATGCAGAGTACATCATGAGAAACGCTGGGCTGGAAGAAGCACAAGCTGGAATCAAGATTGCCAGGAGAAATATCAATAACCTCAGATATGCAGATGACACCACCCTTATGGCAGAAAGTGACGAGGAACTAAAAAGTCTCTTGATGAAAGTGAAAGAAGAGAGTTAAAAAGTTGGCTTAAAGCTCAGTATTCAGATAATGAAGATGATGGCATCCGTTCCCATCACTTCATGGGAAATAGATGGGAAACACTGGAAACAGTGTCAGAGTTTATTTTTGGGGGCTCCAAAATCACTACAGATGGTGATTGCAGCCATGAAATTAAAAGACAGTTACTCCTTGGAAGTAAAGATATAACCAATCTAGACAGCATATTCAAAAGCAGAGACATAACTTTGCCAACTAAGGTCTGTCTAGTCAAGGCTATGGTTTTTCCAGTAGTCATGTATGGATGTGAGAGTTGGACTGAGAAGAAAGCTGAGCGCTGAAGAATTGATGCCTTTGAACTGTGGTGTTGGAGAAGACTCTTGAGAGTCCCTTGGACTGCAAGGAGATCCAACCAGTCCATTCTGAAGATCAGCCCTGGGATTTCTTTGGAAGGAATGATGCTAAAGCTGAAACTCCAGTACTTTAGCCACCTCATGCAAAGAGTTGACTCATTGGAAAAGACTCTGATGCTGGGAGGGATTGGGGGCAGGAGGAGAAGGGGACGACAGAGGATGAGATGGCTGGATGGCATCACTGACTTGATGGACGTGAGTCTGAGTGAACTCCGGGAGTTGGTGATGGACAGGGAGGCCTGGCGTGCTGCGATTCATGGGGTTGCAAAGAGTCGGACATGACTGAGCAACTGAACTGAACTGAACTGTATTGGTGTTTCTCTTTCTGACTTACTTCACTCTGTATAATAGGCTCCAGTTTCATCTACCTCATTAGAACTGACTCAAATGCGTTGTTTTTTTTTTATAGCTGAGTAATATTCCATTGTGTATATGTACCACAACTTCCTTATCCATTCGTCTGCTGATGGACATCAAGGTTGCTTCTATGTCCTAGTTATTGTAAATAGCACTTCAGTGAACATTGGGGTACATGTGTCTCTTTTAACTCTGGATTCCTTGGTGTGCATGCCCAGCAGTGGCATTGCTGGGTCATATGGCAGTTCTATTTCTAGTGTTTAAGGGACCTCCACACTGTTCTCCATAGTGGCTGTACTAGTTTGCATTCCCACTGATAATGTAAGAAGTTTCCCTTTTCTCCACATCCTTTCCAGCATTTATTGTTTGTAGACTTTTTGATGGTGGCCATTCTGAGTGGCATGAAATGATGCTTCATTTGTGATTTTGATTTTCATTTCTCTAATAATGAATGATGTGGAGCATCTTTTCATTTGTTTATTAGCCATCTGTATGTCTTCTTTGGAGAAATGTCTGTTTAGTTCTTTGGCCCACTTTTTGATTGGGTTGTTCATTTTTCTGGTATTGAGCTGCGTGAGCTGCTTACATATTTTGGAAATTAATTCTTTGTCAGTTGTTTCATCTGCTATTATTTTCTCCCATTCTGAAGGCTGCCTTTTCACCTTGCTCATAGTTTCCCTCCTTGTGCAAAATCTTTTAAGTTTAATTAGGTCCCATTTATTTTTTGTTTTTATTTCCAGAAATGGACTTTTGTATTATTACTGACCAGGGAGGCAGGCGTTAGAGTGTCAGAAGCATTCGAGCCACTCTCAGCATGGTTCTTTAGGTGTGGAGGTGGACTTTTGAAAAATTTACCCTTTACACATGGCTCCCTTGAAATCCACTCCTGACTCATGACTCAGCTGCCTCCTTATTTAAAGGTAAAGCTCCCCCTTGAGGAAGAATATAGTCTCCTCAGAAGGTCAGACCCCTTACTGCTGTCAAACCACACCTCCTTGCCCCTTTAAGAACACCTATACTGGGGTTGAAAGGAAAAATAGCTCTGCTTTTTTAAACATGTAATGTTATATATTGTCTTACTTCTGATAATAAACTAGGTCTATCTGATGTTATAAAACATAGCAAATACAGTAAACTATAAAAAAAATTAAATAGAAAAATCACCACATTCTTCCACAGACAGCAACTGTAGATATTTTGTAGTACGTTTTTTCTATGAAAATTCAAGATATGTAAAGAAACCACATGGATATATATGTAGCATAGGCGTTAAAGTATAAATTTAACAGGTGAGGTTATACATGTACTTTTGCATATAGGTGTACTTCTCTTGATAGTCTTATGGACTAACTCCTTTGTCTTGGAGCCTTTGTGCCCCTGTTCAGCCCTGCAGCCAACGCTTGCCCCACCTCTCAGCATTCCAGTTCCCCATCCTACTCTACTTTTGTTTTCTTCAGTTCAGTTCAGTTCAGTCACTCAGTCGTGTCCGACTCTTTACGACCCCATGAATCGCAGCACGCCAGGCCTCCCTGTCCATCACCAACTCCCGGAGTTCACCCAGATTCATGTTCATCGAGTCAGTGATGCCATCCAGCCATCTCATCCTCTGTCGTCCCCTTCTCCTCCTGCCCCCAATCCCTCCCAGCATCAGAGTCTTTTCCAATGAGTCAACTCTTCGCATGAGGTGGCCAAAGTACTGGAGCTTCAGCTTTAGCATCATTCCTTCCAAAGAAATCCCAGGGTTGATCTCCTTCAGAATAGACTGGTTGGATCTCCTTGCAGTCCAAGGGACTCTCAAGAGTCTTCTCCAACACCACAGTTCAAAAGCATCAATTCTTCGACACTCAGCTTTCTGCACAGTCCAACTCTCACATCCATACATGACCACAGGAAAAACCATAGCCTTGACTAGACGGACCTTAGTCGGCAAAGTAATGTCTCTGCTTTTGAATATGCTATCTAGGTTGGTCATAACTTTTCTTCCAAGGAGTAAGCGTCTTTTAATTTCATGGCTGCAGTCACCATCTGTAGTGATTTTGGAGCCCCCCAAAATAAAGTCTGACACTGTTTCCAGTGTTTCCCCATCTATTTCCCATGAAGTGATGGAACACTTATCATCTCTTACTTATTAAGCAATTTTCTTATTTCTTATGCTAATTGGTTGTTGTGTGTCTCCCTCATCCACTCAATGTAAGCTCCCAGAAGGCAGGACCTTGTCAGTTTTGTTCAATAATGTATCCCAAATGCCTAGAGCAGTGCCAACCATATAGTAGGTACTAAATAACTCCTTGTGGACAGATGACTCAACACTATATGTCTTTCATTTTTCATTACTAAAAGTTATAAGCATATGTATTAATAGTAAAGAAAAAAAGTGTACTGTAACTAAACTCAGGTTCAGCTGTTTGCCACTCAAAAGCCAATACACAAGAGTGAGTGTTGATTAGAAAAGAAAAGTTGTTTTATTCAGGAGGTTGGCGACTTGGGGAGAAGGTGAACTCATGTCCAAAAACCAGCTCTGGATTCTGCTGGGGCCATGACAGTTTTTGAAGGGAGAAACACCTAGGGGGCGGGGGTCAGAGTCTTGGTAGTCTTCCACTGTCTGCAGACTTTCTCCTGATTGGTTGGTGGTGAGGTAACAGGGTGGTGTTCCAGGAACCTCGAGCTCAGCCTGAAATTAACGTCCTCGGGCTGGGCGGAGCTTCAGGTCTCAGAAGAGCTCAGCGGTGTTTTGTTAGGTATGTTCTCTGAGAGGGAAGCAGAAGCCTGCCCCACCCTGCGCTGCTGTCTCTTGACTGCCTCTCCTTTGTTTCTGCTTGGTGTAGGGGAAAACCTCCAGACATTTGGGGATCAGGAGTGTCAGAAGTGTTTTGTGTGAGTAGTAAAGAAGACACAGTAGGGAAACACCGGGGTTTTCCTGGCTCAGGTGGAAAATTGAGTTTTTCCTTTATCATGTATTTCTACTTTGATCTAGCTCTGACTGCTGAAAAGGCCTCTATTTGCATAGGGCTGGAAAAAAATATCATTTCTCATTGTCTGTGAAGTTTACATTTTATAGTTCTCCTGAAAATCTGACTAAGGTGGAATGTCAGCTACATTACTAGGCAACATTGTTTATGGTAAAAATGACCTACTGTATCTGGACAGAAAGGACAGTGAATGAATTAGAAAGACATGGTGGAAAGCTGTGGCTTGGAAGTTTCCTGAGAAGTATGACTCTTGGAATTGGACATATCCCTTGAGGGAACAGGGAAGCAAGCTAGTCCCATAAAAATATTGCTAATATTAGGATATTAGTTTCTAATTGGCATATGAGGATTATATTCATTGTTTATCTGAAATTCAAGTGTAACTAAGCATCCTGTACTTTATCTGGTAATTTATAGGGGTAGGTGGTGTCAGCTTGTAAACTGGTTCCTGTACAGGGAGGGCAAGGAGGAGAGAGTGAAGAAAGAAGGAGACCACTCAAGGTTGGTAGGTGGCAGGCTTTAACAGACAAAGCAACTTGCATACAAGGCTTGTCCTAGGACACTGAAGATGAATGGATTTCTGGCACCCTCCAGCACCTGCCTGCTAGAAGCTTAAGGAAAAGTTCAGTCATCTTCCCTTGGTATCCTCAGGGGATTGGTTTCAGGACCCCCATGGATACTAAAATCCGTGGATGCTCAAGCCCCCTACATAAAATGGCATAGTACTTGCATATAATGTATATGAATATTTTCCCTATGCTTTAAATCATCTTTAGATTACACACAGTGCCTAATACAATGTAAATGCTATGTAAGTAGTTGTAAATACAATGTAAATGCCATGTGGTTACTGGTCCACTGGTAAATTCAACTTTTGCTTTTCAGAAGCCGTTGGAATTTTTTTCTGACTCTTCCATCTGAGGTTGGTTGAATTCAAGGATGTGGAACCTGTGGATACAGAGGGTTGATTGCCTTAACTGGGTTCAGTCATGTATACTGTCCAGATGGTCTCAACAACACCTTACTCAAGGCTGCATCCTTGGAACAGCTCCCACTGTGGGAACACAGGGCAGAACTTGCATTCCAAGGAGCGGGTAGTGGATGAGGAACCTCTGACTGCCTGGGTCCAGCTCATGGATCAACCGGCAGTCACGTCCTTTTGATGACCTCCTCCAAGGGGTAGGGAATGGGGGTACCTAGACAAAGGCCTGCCACTCCCCTGTTGGTGGGCTGTTTCCTGTCCTGTATCCTTATTCTAAGTGAAGTCAATGCCAAGTGTGGCCTATTGTAGTGATGTGAGTCCAAATGTTTACTAGAGCCTGAAAAGAATGCCCAAGTAGGCACTGTATCCTAGAAACGGTGATCAGCTGATGCAACAGCGCCCTGAGAGCCCAGACTGCAGTCTCGAAATACTGTTTCTTATTTAAGTAAATGGCTAATTCCACTGGAACAGCAAAAGCACAGGAAGAACCTGGAACGTCTTGTCATACCAGAAAGCAGGACCACTTGAGGATCACTGTGTGCAGGTCAAAGAACTCGGAAGCTTGCCTGGAGTGGTTGGGATTTGCTTTTTGAAGTGATAGGTTGTAAGGAAGGGTATAAAAGATGAAAAAGGTTGGTTGTGAGTTGATAACAGTTTAAGCTGGATTTGTAGAATGTGAGGATTCACTGTGTTGTTTCGTCTAAATTTGTATTTTTGAAATTGTCCACAATAGAAGTTTAAAAATAATAAAAAAGGTAGCTGTGCCACATAAAAAGGACCAAGTTGTAAAAAAAAATTATACAGATTTAATTGTTCCTAACGTTGAATAAGGGCTTCCCAGGTAGCTCAGTGGTAAAGAATCCACCTGCCAATGCAGGAGATTCAGGAGATACAGGTTGGATCCCTGGGTCGGGAAGATCCCCTTGAGGAGGAAATGGCAATCCACTCCAGTATTCTTGCCTGGGAAATTCCATGGACAGAGGAGCCTGGCAGGGCTGCAGTCCTGGGGTCGCAAAGAGTCGGACATAACCGAGCACACGTGTACACACACACACACAATTGAATAATTAATTTAAAAATCTAGATTCAGGGAATTCCCTGGTGGTGCAGTGGTTAAGACTCACAGCTTTTGCTACTGAGGACTCAGGTTTGATCCCTGGTCAGGGAACTAGGATCCCACAAGCTCCATGGCACCACCATAAAACAAACAAAAAACTAGCTTCAACAGGTAAAGAGCTAAGGTTGAGAGAGAATTTCCGTTCTCTTCAAAAGAAGTTGAATGAATCACACTGGCAATTCTGGTATGCATGTACCTCTGTGCTCATTTATTCTCCCCTCTGGGCCTAGAGGGGAGTGTGACCTTCCTCCTGCCTGGGCACAGCCGGGGCCTGCATCCCTCCACCTCATTGGTGGCCAGGGGACCCTCTGAAACCTCCACTAAAGAGGAGAGCCAGGATTACTAAGGATTACTGTTCAAGAGCCTCTCCTCTTCTCTTCAGTGACCATGGAGATGGTCATGTTGGGAGACCAGCAGAGAGTAGAGCTGTATCCAAATGCCCCCTCAGGCAGCCTAGGTGCCAGCTCGCCCAGTGGCTCCCTCAGCACGAGGTCACCTGCTGCCCTTAGCCCACCAGGTGCCCTTCCCTCGCCTCACTGCAATGCCACTTGCTATTTCTGGGCCCCTTGTTTTATTCAGTCCTCACATCCCTGCCCCTTCTCCCCTCCCACTACCTCCTCATGGAGCAGGCCCTGGTCACCACCCTCCTAGGACACTTGCCAACTCGAGGGCTGCTCACAGTTACTGGAAAGCAGCTTTAAAAATATAAATAGCTGCAGTAAAGACTGGTCAGAGCTGTCAAACCACAGAAAACCCAACTTCTCTTTCCTGAAAACTGATTTCTGAGAAATAGGCTTCTCCCCTTGAATAGCTACCCTGGTCTCTAGCTGTGGGGGCAAATCCTGTTTCCAAAGGTATACCAGATCCTGTGGTCGACCATGATGCTAAGTCCCCTTTATCTGACCTTGCCTGACTTTTTAGCTGGAAGTCAGTTTCATAGCCAAATTTAGCCTTTTCTGGATGTGCAATTGGTGCTTAATACATGTCTTTTAAACAAAATTTACTCTTGCTGTAGCTGCTTGATCTTTTTAGTGTGGTGGAAACATATTATTACAATCATGCTGAAATGCATTTGTTTCTAGAAAGTTTCAGTGTCTGGTTTTTAGGATGAAATGAGCTTTATTTCTTAAGCCATTCATTTGCTCCTTGTTAAGACTCTGATTCTGGAATGGTCTACCTTGTGAACACAGATTGTGTGCTGTGCTAAGTCACTTCAGTCACGTCCAACTCTTTGCGACCCTACAGACTATAGCCTGCCAGGCTCTTCTGTCCATGGGATTCTCCAGGCAAGAATACTGGAGTGGGTTGTCATTTCCTTCTCCAGTGGATCTTCCCAACCCAGGGTTCGAGACTGTGTCTCTTATGTCTCCTGTATTAGCAGGTAAGTTCTTTATCACTAGTGCCACTGGGAAGCCCAGGAACACAGATTACAACGTAATTATTATTTGGGTTCAATATATATTATAGGTAAGATGCATCAATGGATATGCCAGTATTTTTGATAAAACCAAGCATTCCCCTGCCAGACCTTTTAGGTCTTTTTCCCCTCTTGCTAATTTAAGAAATGCCACCCCTTACTCTCCAAATACTATAATTCTCTAAGCTTGTGAAGTATGTGCAGTGGGGTTTAAATGCTCTCTCATAGCCATGACACTGATCTCTTCTCACTTCCCCCAAGCACCTTTGGTATCTTCGGGTACTTTGATCAAGTTCCTCTTTTAAGCAGAGGTTTTTTGAAGACACCAAGAAAGACCAGGATACATTAAAAAAAAATTATTTATTTATGGCCATGCTAAACAGCATGTGAAATCTTAGTTCCCCAATCAGGGATCGAGCCTGTGCCCCCTGCATTAGAAGTGCAGAGTCTGGATTGCTGGGGACATCCCAACCTGGGCACTTTTCTTTCTCAGTTTTCTCCCTTAGAGAAGACACAATTTCATATAAGACATCTATGAGCTCAAATCTTTCATCCTCTCTATAGCATTCAGCCAAATAAATGTTTATCAAGCATCTACACACAGCAGGAATCTATCAGGAATAATTGGCTGCAAGTAACAGGAAAACCAACCTACAGAATTTTTTTTTTTTAAACCGATTCATTTTTCTCATGTGAAAAATTCAGGAGACACTCAGCTTCTGTTACTGGATCAATGTAGTAAAAATTATCAGGGGTGACATCTATGATTATTTTGCCTATCTCTCATGGGTTCAAGATAACTCTTACAGCTCCATTTTTATCCATATGAATCCATATTCAAGGGAAGGAGAAAGAAGAGGCCATACTAGCACTTTTCTGTGCTATATTGGGGAAGCAAAAGATTTCCCAGAACCTCCTGACAGACTTGCTAACACCTCATTGGCCAGACCATGTCACATGGACACTTCTAGCTGCAAAGGCAGCTGGGAAACAACTTCCACAACTGAAGGACACAAGTTTTCAGGTTGAAAGGGCTCACCTAAGTGCCCAGAACAATGGATGAAAACATACCCATATATCATTGTGAAATTTCAGAACTCTAGGGTCATAGAGAAGATCCTAAAGGCTTCTGGAGAGAAAAAATGAGCCACCAAAAAAGGATCAGGAATCAACACTGCAAGCTAAAAAAACATGGAAGATTGTCTTTAATGCTGAGCTAGAAGAAAATGAAGAAATGGATCTAAAGTTCTGAAGGAAAATGATTTACAATCTAGAATTTGATACTCAAAGTATTAATCAACTGTGAAGGTGGAACTAAGACATTTTCAGACATGCAAGGGCTTCAGTTTTTTTACCTCCCACATACTCTTTTTCAAGAAGTTAGTGGAGGATGTATTTCAGCAAAACAATGGAGTCAACCAAGAAAGAGAAAAGACTGGGGTACTGAAACAGGAGATCTGGGACTCCTTTGTGGTTCAGTGGTTAAGAATCTGCCTTCCAATCCAGGGGAGGTGGTTTCAATCCCTGGTAGGGGAACTAAAATCCCTCATGCCAGGGGGCAGCTAAGCCCAGCATGTTTGAACTACTGAATCCTCAAACTCTGGACCCTGCGTGGCACAACTAGAGAGAAACCCATGTGCTGCAACAAAGATCTGACACAGGCAAAAATAAAAATAAATATGTAAAGTTTTAGAAAAAAGGAACAGGAGATCTTACAGGCAGTAAAAGCTAAGGCAATCCCAGGATGATGATACTGGATGGCTGTTGCAGGATAATAATTGTGTACCAGGTACACATGGCAACCAGCACAGATTTGAGCAGGTCAGAAAGCTCTGAGAGACAGTTCTTCAGGAAGATGAAATTTATGAAATACCTGATATTAACTAACTTCCTTGAGTTAATACCTGCCTTAATTTTCACTTGATTAGGTTTTTAAGTGAATATTTTTATTTTTAATTATTTATTTTTTTGTTGTATCTGAAGGCTTGTGGGATCTTAGAATTTCAAAAATGTCTTGAGAAGAGATTTAAACAACTGTCAGAGAATTTAAGGGTGGATTACTGAAAAGTTCATAGAAAACTAATAAAAAAACTAATCAAGTGGGGAATTCGCCTCAGGTCCTGTGGTTAGGACTCCGAGCTCTCACTGCCAAGGGCTCAGGTGCAATCCCTGGTTGGAGTTTTAAGATCCCACAAGCCTCCAGGTGCAGCAAAAAAATAAATTAATTAAAAATAAAAATATTTACTTAAACCTAATCAAGTGAAAATTAAGGCAGATATTAACTCAAGGAAATAAGAGAAATGTACATGAAAGGAGAAATAATCATAGTTTGTTACATGGCTCAGCTCTGGTGTACAAAATCATAATAATGTAAAAAATTAATATGTATTTAAGCAAAATCATGATATAAATATATTGGGTGGGAGTAGACGGACAGAAATCTGTGTGGCAGGAGTTGAGGGGATAAAAAAGATAAATCTTCACTATCATGGTCTGAAGACAATAGATAACATGCCACACTGAAAATCAAAGAATAATAATCCAAGAATTCTGTTTTAAGATATAGAGGCAAATACCAAAAGAATCAGTTAAAAGAGTTAAAAAGAGTTGTCTCTAGGGCTGGAAAATGGCAGGAGGGGGTCTTAAGAACTGTTTTTCCAGCAGATCTTACTGAACTATTAAGACTCTAATTTATGACTACATATTACTTCAAAAAAAGTAAAAAAGAAAACAAATTTGACACTGATTTAAGTGGAAATCTTTAAGTATCTTGAGATTTAACTGAAATCTTTACTGGATCAATTAGCTTGTTTGGGCTCAAGAGGAATTGTATTATCATGAAAGGTTAACTATCAGGTAATCATTTAATGAGGTGGTTCTCAACTCTGGCTGTGCAACTCTGTTTGCATGGTAGAATCATCTGGGGAATCTTCTAGAACCTGTTCAAGCTGTGCCCCACACAACTCAATCAAATTGAGATTCCAGAGCTGGCAAAGGCATCCATAGTTTTAAAAGTACTTGAGGTGATTCTGATGTATATCAAGACTGAGACCCACAGGTCTAACAACAAACTGAGCAACATATTTTAAAATTTACTTGTTTCCCTTTATTTTATTTTTAAAAAACAATTTATTCATTTATTTTATTTTTGTCTGCACTGGGTCTTTGTTTCTGTGCAAGGGCTTTCTCTAGTAGTGACGTGGCAGGGCTACTCTTCGTTGTGGTTTGCTGGCTTCTCATTGCGGTGGCTTCTCTTGTTGTGGAGCACAGGCTTTAGGGTACATGGGCTTTCATAGTTGCAGTTCGAGGGCTCACTAGTTTTAGCTCCTGGGTTCAGTTACTCCACAGCGTGTGGAATCTTCCTGGATCAGGGATTGAATCCATGTCTGCTGCATTGGCAGGCAGATTCCTATCCACTGTACCACCATGGAAGTCCTACTCTAATTCCTTTAAATAAAGCTCATAGGATACTTAAATAGTGACACAGAAAATAATGAAGAGTTTGACCCTGTTCCCAGAAGAATAGGTGATGTGAAGATATAAGTGAAGGCTGACATGCCGGCCCAGCATGGAGGCAGCTTTGGACAGGGTATCTAGGCTGTATGGAGAAGTCAAGGTCAGTGCCACTACAATCCTAACATCAGGAGAGCAGTGGCCTCCATGGTTTCAACACAGGATAAGGGTGCAGGGTTCAGATCATAGATTTCTTTATCCTTTCTTTTTGCATTTTCAGCTCCTAAAAGCCAGATATGCAGAGGTTTCGTCTTCATCAGGTGATTAGAGCACAAGCTAGCCAGTGACCTCTGAAAACAGAAACACATAAAATCAAGCTCTCAAAATGCTTACATTTTGCAAACCGATAAGTGCAAACCGATGATCTCTTTATGATCCTGTTCCTCCCTTTGGGCTACCAGACTGTCTTTTATTAGTCTTGAGGCAAGATGACTTCATGATTCATCAGGTCTGAATCTTATTTTTTAAAATATGTTTTGTGGATAAGCATTAGATGAGCAGAAATGTCTTCCCCACTTGGCATTCTTCGTAAATTGAAGGCAGAAAACACTTGGAGGCAAGAGTGTGCCAGGAGATCCAGGACTCTATCAGGAAATCAAAAGTCACTATCATTATAATCCAAGTCCAGAGCAATGGGCTCATTGTGTCTTACCTCTTAGGATATAATTTCGGCAGTTATGGGATCTCTTTAACCTGAGGCCTGTGGCGGAAACTGGCTTGTAAGCAAAATGGGGAGTCCTACTCCCTGAAACATGACCTATCCCCCATCTCTGCCCGTGTCTCTAGGCTTTGCTAGATCTCTCTGAGGTTGGCTCTGGGATCAGGAATGCAGTTATAACAGCAATGGGTTTTGTTTTTTTTTTTGGCTTTGCCCCTTGGCATGTGGGATCTTAGGTCCCTGACTAGGGATGAAACCTGCATCCTGCACCCCCTGTAGTGGAAGCCCGGAGTCTTAACCATTGGACTGCCAGGGAGGCCCTATAATAGAAGTGTTCTAAGTGCTTTGTGCATATAATCATCATTGAAGTGTTCAAGAGTTTTGTTGTTGTTTAGCCGCTAAGTCATGTCTGACTCTCTTGTGACCTCATAGACTGTAGCCCACCAGTCTCCTCTGTCCACGGGATTTCCCAGGCAAGAATACTGGAATGGGTTGCCATTTCCTCCTACAGGGGATCTTCCTGACCCAGGGATTGAACCCACATCTCCTGCACTGCAGGTGGGTTCTTCACCACTGAGCCACCAGGGAAGGATTTAAGGTAATTACAAAAAGAGTCAAAATTCAAAGTGGAAGGCTCAAGTTTGGGACAGGGCTAGGTTAAATATCCGGGCAAAAGGGACTCCAGAGAAGAAGCCAGGAGGGCTGCTGCGAGGTGGCAGAAGGTAGAGGTGATGCTGGTACCAAGTGGCACCCCTGTTAATGGCTTCTCTTTCCGCTTTCATTCAACCTTCCCATCCCAGCTCATCTCTGCTGCTTGGCCCATCATCCTCTTCCTGGGAAAAACACAGGGGCTAGGGAGGGCCTGCAGTGCTTCAGCATTAGCATACACCTCTGGCCTGACGTTTATGGCTGTCTCAGGGGGTAGTGGGAAGCACCAGGTGTCGCTCCAGTGCTGAGGTCCACAGGCAACCAACTAGGAAGAGCAGCGCACCTGGGTCATGGGCAAAGCACTTGTGTGAAGAGGTGCGCTCTCAGCTGCGGCTTTGCAGAGCCTCCGGTCTCTGTTCAGTTCAGTCGCTCAGTCATGTCTGACTTTTTGTGACCCCATGGACTGCAGCACGCCAGGCTTCCCTGTCCATCACCAACTCCTGGAGTTTACTCAAACTCATGTCCATTGAGTCGGTGATACCATCCAACCATCTCATCCTCTGTCATCCCCTTTTCCTCCTGCCTTCAATCTTTCCCAGCATCAGGGTCTTTTCAAATGAGTCAGCTCTTTGCATCAGGTGGCCAAAGTATTGGAGTTTCAGCTTCAGCATCAGACCTTCCAATGTATATTCAGGACTGATCTCCTTTAGGATGGACTGATTGGATCTCCTTGCAGTCGAAGGGACTCTCAAGAGCCTTCTCCAACACCACAGTTCAAAAGCATCAGTTCTTCAGTGCTCAGCTTTCTTTGTAGTCCAACTCTCATATCCACACATGACTACTGGAGAAACCATAGCTTTGACTATGTTAGGTAGTTAGAATAGGAAACAGGAGTCCAGAATGGCAGTGGCTAAAACACAAGGAAGGGAAAAACCTGCAAAAATAGAACAAAGGAAGGTCCAAGGACAAGAGTGAGGACCTCAGGTAAAACAAACAGCACTCCTGGCCAGCCCAGTTTACATAGGGCAGGCCCAGGGGGGAGAAAAAAAAAAAAAACAAAAACAAACATATAAAAAGAGGAGCCAAAGGGCAGGAGCTCCTTTCTTCTCTTCGCATCTTAGAGTTGGCATGCCCTCACACCTCAAGGATGTATTTTCCTGCTATTTTCTAAATAAAATTGAGCTGTAACACGGAGCTGTAACACTGATAGTATTATAGTGACTATAAGACTGTAACACTCTTATAGTCTAAGAGCTATAACACGGTCAGTCTGAGAGCTATGACACGCTGAGGGCTCTAATGTCCCTCGCTTCAAACTTTTGTTGAGACAAGACAGAACCAAGAAGAATACACTCGCCTGACAATTAGACAGACCTTTGTTGACAAAGTAATGTCTCTGCTTTTTGCATGTTGTCTAGGTTGGTCATAGCTTTTCTTCCAAGGAGCAAACGTCTTTTAATTTCATGGCTGCAGTCACCATCTGCAGTGATTTTGGAGCCCCAAAAAATAAAGTCAGCCACTGTTTCCATTGTTTCCCCATCTATTTGCCATGAAGTGATAGGACCAGATGCCATGATCTTAGTTTTATGAATGTTGAGTTTTAAGCCAACTTTTTCACTCTCATCAAGAGGCTCTTTAGTTCTTCACTTTCTGCCATAAGGGTGGTGTCATCTGCATATCTGAAGGTGTCATCTGCATATTTGAGTTTAAGGCAAAATTGTTGTGAGAGGAAGCCTTACAAATAGCTGAGAAAAGAAGAGAACTGAAAGGCAAAGGAGAAAAGGAAAGATATATCCATTTGAATGCAGAGTTCCAAAGAAGAGCAAGGAGAGTTAAGAAAGCGTTCCTAAGTGGTCAAAGCAAAGAAATAGAGGAAAACAATAGAATGGGAAAGACTAGAGATTTCTTCAAAAAAATTAGAGATACCAAGGGAAAATTTCATGCAAAAATGGGCACAATAAAGGACAGAAATGGTATGGACCTAACAGAAGCAGAAGATATTAAGAAGAGGCAGCAAGAATACACAGAAGAACTATACGAAAAAGATCTTCCTGACCCAGATAACCACGGCAGTATGATCACTCACCTAGAGCCAGACATCCTGGAATGTGAAGTCAAGTGGGCCTTAGGAAGCATCACAACGAACAAAGCTAGTGGAGGTGATGGAATTCCAATTGAGCTATTTCAAATCCTAAAAGATGATGGGAATACCAGACCACCTAACCTGCCTCTTGAGAAATCAGGTCAGAAAACAACAGTTAGAACTGGACATGGAACAACAGACTGGTGCCAAATAGGGAAAGGAGTACGTCAAGGCTGTATGTTGTCACCCTGCTTATTTAACTTATATGCAGGGTACATCATGAGAAATGCTGGGCTGAATGAAGCACAGACTGGAAGCAAGATTGCCAGGAGAAATATCAATAACCTCAGATACACAGATGATACCACCCTTATGGCAGAAAGTGAAGAAGAACTAAAGAGCCTCTTGATGAAAGTGAAAGAGGAGAGTGAAAAATTTGGCTTAAAGCTCAACATTCAGAAAACTAAAGTCATGGCATCTGGTTCCATTCAGTTCAGTTCAGTTCAGTCGCTCAGTCGTATCTGACTCTTTGCGACCCCATGAATTGCAGCACGCCAGGCCTCCCTGTCCATCACCAACTCCCGGAGTTCACTGAGTCGCGTCCATTGAGTCAGTGATGCCATCCAGCCATCTCATCCTCTGTCGTCCCCTTCTCCTCCTGCCCCCAATCCCTCTCAGCATCAGAGTCTTTTCCAATGAGTCAGCTCTTCTCACGAGGTGGCCAAAGTACTGGTCCCATTACTTCATGGCAAATAGATGGGGAAACAATGGAAACAGTGGCTGACTTTATTTTTTGGGGCTCCAAAATCACTGCAGATGGTGACTGCAGCCATGAAATTAAAAGACGTTTGCTCCTTGGAAGAAAATCTATGACCAACCTAGACAGAATATAAAAAGCAGAGACATTACTTTGCTAACAAAGGTCCATCTAGTCAAGGCTATGGTTTTTCCAGTAGTCATGTATGGATGTGAGAGCTGGACTATAAAGAAAGCTGAGCATTGAAGAATTGATGCTTTTGAACTGTAGGTGTTGGAGAAGGCTCTTGAGAGTCCCTTGGACTGCAAGGAGATCCAACCAGTCCATCCTAAAGGAGATTAGTCCTGAATGTTCATTGGAAGGACTGATGCTGAAGCTGAAATGCCAATACTTTGGCCATCTAATGCGAAGAACTGACTCACTGGAAAAGATCCTGATGCTGGGAAAGATTGAAGGCAGGAGGAGAAGGGGATGACAGAGGATGAGATGGTTGGATGGCATCACTGACTCAATGGACATGAGTTTGAGTAAACTCCGGGAGTTGGTGATGGACAGGGAGGTCTGGCATGCTGCAGTCCATGGGATCGCAAAGAGTTGGACTTGACTGAGTGACTGAACTGAACTGAAAAGATGATGCTATGAAAGTGCTGCACTCAATATGCCAGCCAATTTGAAAAACTCAGCAGTGGCCACAGGCCTGGAAAAGGTCAGTCTTCATTCCAATCCCAAAGAAAGGCAATGCCAAAGAATGCTCAAACTACCACACAATTGCACTCATCTCACAGGCTAGCAAAGTAATGCTCAAAATTCTCCAAGCCAGGCTTCAGCAGTACGTGAACTGGGTCTCGGTAGGAGCTCAGAAAATGCGCGAGCCTTGCCGAGGTAGACGCTGTCTGGATCCCTGAGTTCAAATTCAGGGTCCCTCATTAAACTGGTGACCAGAATTGGAGAGCTGTAGCAGTAAGTCATCGGAGAAGGCAATGGCACCCCACTCCAGTACTCTTGTCTGGAAAATCCCACAGATGGAGAAGCCTGGTGGGCTGCAGTCCATGGGGTCACTAAGAGTCAGACACGACTAAGCGACTTCACTTTCACTTTTCACTTTCATGCATTGGAGAAGGAAATGGCAACCCACTCCAGTGTTCTTGCCTGGAGAATCCCAGGGACAGAGGAGCCTAATGGGCTGCCGTCTATGGGGTCGCACAGAGTAGGACACTACTGAAGCGACTTAGCCGCAGCAGCAGCAGCAGTAAGTCATAAACCTATCCCCAAGAGTGTGCCTAACGAAGGGGCACAGCAGTGTCTTGTTTCAGGGTTTTTATTGTGTTCACCTGCGTTTTCAATTCCTTTGAATTTTAAACTATTAGAAGAGGTTTGGCTGAGAAACGTAAAATGACACACTTCAGTATCTTCTTGAGCAGAACGTGTAATGACAGCTGACTGGCAGACAAAACAGGATGGAGGCCACAGGGCAAAAGTGGCCAAGTGTTGTGGGGGAAGCACCTTTGACTTTGTGTGGGGCAGAGAGAGGAGTCAGTGGCTGATCTCCTACCTTGTCTAGGAGAGGTGCCCTGTCCGTTGGTCAGTTTCGGGGCTGGTATGTCAGGATGGGTGGCCATGTGGCACTGGAAATGTGAAGGGGTAGGGGGCCTGAGTCCTCTCTGCATTTTAAAGGCACAAGATTTATTTTCCTCAGGTTGTGCCCAGGCAGCTCTTTCCTTTCCCCTTTTGAAACCCTGAGGTTGGAAAGTTGAAGAAGCTGAAACTCTCTTGTGCTGCTGATGGGAATGTTAGATAGAACAATTGCTCTGGGAAACAGTTTGGCGTTTCCCCAGGATGTTAAACCTAAAACTACTTATGACCCACTAATTGGATGCCAAGGAATATACCTTGAATGTATATGTCCACACAAACACCTTAGAAAATAGCAGCAGCATTCATGATATCCAAGAACAGCAAACAACCCAGATGTCCATCAACAGATGAATGGATAAACAAAGTGGATACAGCCATACAATGAAGTATTACTCAGCCATAAATAGGAATGAAATAGTGACATATGCTAGAACATGGATAAACCTTGAAAACATAATTCTGAATGCACGAAGTCAGACTCTAAAGGCCACTTGTTGTATAATTCCATTTATATGATAGGCAAAGCCAGAGATGAAAAGTACATTACTGGTGGTGAGGGGTTGGGGGAGGGAGAATTGGGAGTGACTGCCTAATGGATGTTGGGTTTCCTTTATAGGAGCTGGAAATGCCTGGAATTAGATAATGACAATGGTTGCATAACATTGTAAATATACTGAATTGTACAATTTACAATGGTTAAAATGGTGAATTTGATGTAAAAATTGCAAAAATTTGTGGAAGGCCCAGCAAATTTATCTCAGTAATGTTTTTTATTTCCAAGAATTGTATCCCAGGAAGATTGTTAAAAGGCTTCCAAATCTGAGGCACTGATGTTGTATTCTAGTTTATTCTTTGCTTCTGCCATGTTATTGCTTCTGCTGTGCAGTTGGAGTTCTCTTTTGTGAACCTTGGGGGTTAATAGTTACTGATGAGGGTCTAAATCTCATCTAATTCTTCCTACTGATCAGAATCACTTGGCAATGCTGCAGTTGGTGTGTAGACCAACTATATCAGAATTTTCGGGGGAGGTAGGAGAGTCCCTGGGCATTGGTGTCAAGATCCTCCTTGGTGACTCTCTATACACTTGGAGTTGAGAGTTTCTAATCTAGATTAACTGATGTGCTGGTTCTGTCCAATTCTGAGCCCTGTTCCCTGGTAGAAACTTACTTTAGGTGATAGTGATAGTGTGGGCCCAAGAAACTCTACCTTAGGTGGTTGTGGGGGCATGACAACTCTCAGCATAGGTTATGTAGGCCCAGGAATCCCTCATTTAGGTGATTGTAGGGGGCTGGTAATCTCAGGTAACTCTAGATAGGTGCTGTGAGGGCCCAGGAAACTCTATTTTAGGTGATTATGGTCCCAGAAAGCTCTGCCTTAGCTACTTGTGCCTTAGGTGATTGTGGGTGCCTGGAGAAATCAGCCATAAGTGATTGTCGGGGCTCAGGAATTTCAGCTGTAGGTGATTGTGGGGCTCTAGGGCAGTGGTTGCCAGTTTGGCACCAGGGACCGATTTCATTGAATACAATTTTTCTGTGGACTAGGGCTCAGGGGGTAGTTTTAGGATGATTCAAATACATTGCATTTATTGTCCACTTTCTTTTTCATTAAATTGATTTTTAAAATTTTTTATTTATTTTTGGGTGTGCTGGGTCTTTGTTGCTGCGTGGGTTTTGCTCTAGTTGCAGTGTGTGGCGTTCTCATTGCAGTGGCTTCTCTTGTGGAGCGAGGGCTCTAGAGCACGTGGGCTCAGCAGCTTCGGCTCCTGGGCACTAGAGCACAGGCGCAGTAGTTGTGGTGCCTGGGCTTAACTGGCTCCATGGCGTGTGGGATCTTCCCAGATCAGGGATAAAACCTGTATCTTCTGATCGGCAGGCAGTTTCTTCTACCGCTGAGCCATCAGGGAAGCCCAGTGCACTTTATTTCTGATCTAATGCTGCCGCTGATCTGACAGGAGGTACCAGTCCATGGCCCGGAGGTTGGAGAGCTCTGCTCTAGGGGACTGTACCTTAAATGACTGTGGGTGCCTAGGAAAATCTACTTATTACTTTGTGGGGGCCAATCATTCTATTTTACTGATTGTAGGGGTCCAGGAAAATTCTGCCTTAAGTTATTGCAGGGGCCCAGGTAACCCTAAAGTAGATGATTGTGGCCCACACTTTACATAGATGAATGTGGTGGGCTATGGCCTCTACTCTAGGTGATTGTTGAGGCTCAGGAAGTTGTGGAGAGAGGGTGATTGTGGGGGTTCATGAAACTCAGCCTTAAGTGACTTCGGGCCTTAGGTGATCTGGGTCTGTGATCTCTACCTTGGGGCTTCCCAGGTAGTGCAGTGGTAAAGAAACCACCTGCCATTGCAGGAGACACAAGAGGTGAGGGTTGGATGCCTGGATCATGAAGATCCCTGGAGGAGGAAATGGCAACCTTCTCCAGTATCCTTGCCTGGAGAATTCCATGGTCAGAGGAACCTGGCAGGCTATCGTGCATAGGGTCACAAAGAGCTGGACGCAACTGAGCACACATGACCTCTACCTTAGGTGATTTTGATACTCAGGACACCTTCTTTAGAGTATTTTGGGAGACCAGGAATGTCTGCTGAAGGGGATTGTGGGAGGCCTGGAATCTCTAGCTCAGGTGATATCTGGGGCCCAGGAAATTATACCTTCGGCAATTGTAGGGGAACAGGAAACTGCAGCTGTAATTATGTTATTATGGAGGCCAGGAAAATCTACCTTAGGTCATTTAATTCTAGGAAACTCTATCTTGGGTGATTGTATAACCAGAAAACAGGAGATTGTGGGTATGCAGGAATCAACCTTAGTTCCCCGTTGGGAGAAGGTACTATTAGCAACTGGGGGCCCTGGAAATTCTACCTTAGGTGAAATTGATGACCCTGGTAACATTACATTAGGTGATTTTGGACTCAGGAATCTTAGGTAATTTATGGAACCCAAGAAACTCAGGAAATTTGAGGGTTCAGGAAACTATAGCTTAGTTCATTATAGGGGCCAGAAAATAATGTGTTAGTGATTTTGGGGACAAAGGCAACTGTCTTACAAGATTTTGGAGGCAAAGGAACTCTAAACCTTGATCGATTTGGGTTGGGGTACAAGAAATTCTACCCAGGAAACCCTACAGGAGGTGACCTTAGCCCCAAATTCTATACTATGTGATTGTGGTGGGACATAGATCTCTACCTTAGGTGATTTTATGTCTAGAAAACCCTGCCTTAGGTGATGTGCAGTCTTAAAAACTCAGCCTTAGGAGACTGGAGACACCCTGTAAACTATCTTTGGTTATTGTGGGTCCAGAATGCTCGAGCTTAGGTGATTATAGAAACAGGACATCCTGCCTTCATTCGCTGTGCTGCTGCTGCTGCTAAGTCGCTTCAATCGTGGCTGACTCTGTGGGACCCCATAGACGGCAGCCCATCAGGCTCCCCCATCGCTGGGATTCTCCAGGCAAGAATACTGGAGTGGGTTGCCATTTCCTTCTCCAGTGCATGAAAGAGAAAAGTGAAAGTGAAGTTGCTCAGTTGTGTCTGACTCTTAGAGACCCCATGGACTGCAGCCTACCAGGCTCCTCCGTCCATGGGATTTGCCAGGCAAGAGTACTGGAGTGGGGTCATTCACTGTAGGGGCCATGAAAATATAGCAGTGACTTTGGTGCCCCAGGAAATCTTATGTTAGGTGATTTAGGAGGCCCAAAACTCTAGCTTATGTAATTCTTGCAGGCTCGTGATACCCTATGTTAGGTGATTTAGGAGGCCCAAAACTCTAGCTTATGTAATTCTTGCAGGCTCGTGATACCCTATGTTAAGTGATTATAGGGGGCCAGCAATTCTACCTTAAGTGATTGTGGGGGTTTGGGAAACCCTAGCTTAGGTGATTGTGGGACCCTAGAAATTCTAGCTTAGGTGGTTGTGGGAGGCCCAGGAGACTCTGGCTTAGGTAACTATAGGTAAACTGCCTGGAACGTCTACCTTAGTGATTGTTGGGACTAGATAGTTACCTTTGTTGATTTGGGCCCAGGAAAACCTACTTAAGGTGATCATGACACACCAGAAATCTTTATTTCAGGTGATTTGGGGTTGCCAGGAACCTTCGTCTTTGTTGCTTTTGGTCTCAGGAAATTTTGGTGATTGCAGGAGCAAAGGTACTAACTTATGAGATTGTGGGGGATGAGGAACTTCTACCATAAGTGGTTACGGGGGTCCAGAAGTCTCACCCTTATGTAATTATGAGAGCCGAAAACAATTGCTTAGGTGATTCTGGGGCTCTTGGGGACTGTACTTCAGGTGAGTGTCGTTCAAGCAAAGTTTACTATAATTGATGGTGGGGGCCTAGGAAGGTCTACCTAAGGTGATTTTGAGGAGTTGGAAAAGTCTAACTTATGTGATGCAGTGGCCCAGGAACTCTCTCCTTTGGTTGGAAGGTGGGTTTAGGGTAAGGGAGTTAGAGAAGACATGGTTCAGAAAAAGAACAAGACCGGCGCTTTACAGGAACACATCACCTTTAATGAGGCAAGAAAGGGCAGCAGTCAGATTAGTGAGCTGCTGCACTAACCCAAGAAAAGAGTAAAAGTAAGTATATATAGGCATATATGTGGAAAGCTACTGTCTTAAGGGGGCCTGTTCTTCTGCAAGGTTTTTCGGAGTAGTTATCTCTTAAATGGCTGGGGCAAAGAATTCTGGAGATTGGTCAGAGGCTGGACCAGCTGGGAGCTGGGCGTAATCAACCTTAATGTCCTTTTTTTTTTTTTTTTTTTTCCGGATGAGAGAGTTTTTTGTTTTGCATAGAATGGTGGGGAGGAAGACTCTAAGAAATATATACAAAAAGAGAAAGAGAGGTGGGCACCATTAATGTTCAGGGATTCTTCGTGCTGATAAATTAGGGTCAGGGGTTTGTAGTCTGGGAGGAAGGAAGTCTAAAGCCCATAGTGTTGATTTTCTACTCTAGTCGTCAGGGTCTCAAGCAAAAGAATAGTCTTGACTTGGTCTTGGGAAACGGCTCAGATTTGGTCTTAGAGGAATCCCTGGAAAAGATTAAAAAAACAAGGCCCAAAGGTGAGTAGGAGGATGATAAAAATGAATGGTCTGAAAAGGGGTAAAACCGAAGGCATTGAATTCCAATCAGTTAACCATGACTGCCAGGAGTTGCTTAATCTCTTGCGGATTCGTGAGGGTTGATCTGTAAGGTTTTTTGCAGCTCCTTGGACAATATCGGACTGGTTGGCATAGAAACAGCAGGATTTGTCTAGAAAAAAGCACAGACCTCCCTTCTCTGCAGTGAGTAGATCTAATCCCC
This sequence comes from Ovis aries, assembly GCF_016772045.2. NCBI lineage: Eukaryota > Metazoa > Chordata > Mammalia > Artiodactyla > Bovidae > Ovis > Ovis aries. The sequence continues at coordinate 56,449,153 of NC_056060.1, read as the reverse complement.
TTCTATTTTGTAATACTATGGCAGCCAAGGAATCAAATTGATTTTGGATAGTTATTAGGCTTTGAATTATTTCATGGAGGCTGTCTGATAGGTCTTTAGATAGTGTCTGATAGTTTTGGTTGGAGGTGGTTAAGCTGGCAGTTCCTGTTCCAATTTCAGCTGCTATTTCTAGTCCTACTAAGAGGGGAATGAAATGAATGGCTCATTTTATTCGCTTGTGGATAAGAGGAATAGGCAAGCTGTGGTTCATGGGATCGCAGAGAGTCGGACATGACTGAGCAACTGAACTGATCATTGGGGGCTGTTAAAATGTTTGGACTGGAGAATACAAGAGTGCAGGTCCTGGTCCAATTATTAGGTAGACAGAGGTATGTAGATGTCCCACACAGGAAAAATAGGCCAGGTGTCATAATACAACAGCTGAAGTCAATGGCGAAGAGGCGTCGAGGCGGGGTTTTGATCGTTCATTCAAGGACGCTCAGAGACCCTGCTAAGGTGGCCCCAATGATGGGAGAGGTGGAGGAATATGCTGAGGGAAACTGCCCTGTAAAGGTTAAAGAGTGTCCTGTTGGACCAGAAACATTATATATACCCTTTCTAGTGGCAAAGAGTAAGGTGGAGATATGGTTGCACATGGAGTTAGGGGTTGTGCCCATGGGTTGGTCATATGAACTGTTTCGGGAATTTCTGGATATGCAAAAAGGAGCTGGTTGTAACAGTGTTACTCTCTGGGCAATAGGGCCTCCTATTGGAGGTTTTTTGTTGAAGGAGGGAAGTTTGGTGAGTAAAGATTCTAAGAGTATGTCTGAATTTCTGATTTGGTCACTAGTGTGAAGATATTTAAGATATGAGATGAATAAAGGCTCTCCACGATATGAGTGGTGTAGGGACATGTTACCTGTGGTCCAGTCGAGGATGGATGTGGGGAGGGCTGAATCTCCCAGAGGAGTTTCAGATAAACATATCCAGCAGTCTTCAGCCAGTTGTGGGTTAGAAGCATTGAGAAGGGTATGGGTTAAATTAAGGGTCCAGAATAGATAGTTGAGGTTAGGATTTTGAAGGAGTTTGTGGGTCAGAGGAAGAAGGGAGGATAAGAAGAAGATGTTAAACAACATTTAGGGAAGTGAGTATAAGATAAGAAAGAATTGGATTTCAAAGCGGTAAAAGTTATAAAAGGTTTCTTGTAGCCACAGGGTGGAGATGTAATCTTCAACGTGTTCAAACATGGATCCTTGAGGACTCAAGACCTAGATATCTGCCAGAAGTTGTTCCAGAAATAATTGCAGCCGTGAAAACGACAGGCTCATCTGTTGCCAGTTGGGGCCAGGGGAAGCCGTGAGAAATTTAGAGTTGTAGGGCCTGTGTGAGAAACTTGATAAGTATTAGTCTGGCAAGCATTTTCATCATTGGGCTGCATAAACTTTTTTAAACAAGTGATGTGTACCCAAGGGATGATTTCTTTTAATTTTGTGGTAGTGGGAGTCAGTAGAATTACCATGTAGGGACCTTGTCATTTTGGGGTTAGATCTGAGTGGGACTGAACAGTCATATAGACTTTGTTTCCTATTTGAAGGGATGGGTATGGAAGATTGGGGTATGGTTGAGGGAGTAAGTTATCCATATGTTGCCAAAGGGCATCTGGTATCTGAGCAAGTAAAGGAAAAGGAAGGTGGGAAGGCAATTTGGGACTGTCCTGGGAGGTGGGGAAGACCCAAAGTATTATGGGCCTCCCATACATGGCCTCGAATGGACTGATATTAAGGGATTTTTGGTAAGGCCCGGACCTTTAAGAGGGCTAAAGGGAGGAGTTTAGTCCAGTCTTAATGAAGTTCAATCGTTAATTTGGTCAGAATTTCTTTTAGGACTCGGTTGGCTATCTCAACCTTACCAGAAGACCAGGGATGATAAGGAATGTGAAACCTCCAAGGAACCTGAAGGGCTCGTGCGATATTTTGGGTGATCTGGGATGTGAATTCAGGCCTATTGTCAGACTGGAGGGAGGAAGGCATTCCAAACCTTGGGAGGATTTCAGTAATAATAAGCTGAGCCACAGTAGGGGCTCATTTGTTAGTAGTCAGGAAAGCTTCAGTCCATCCAGAAAATGTATCTATGAAGACTAGGAGAAATTTAACCCCTTTTTACAGGTGGCATGTGGGTGAAATCTACCTGCCAGTCTTGTGCGGGAAGATGTCCATGAATTTGGTGGGTGGGGAAAGGAGGGGGGTGCGAATGTTAGAATTAGGATTTGTCTACAGACAAATGGTACAGTTTGGGTCAGATTATTTAAATAAGTCATATAGTCCTTAGTGCAATAAAGTTCTTAAGGAATGCCTGAAGTACTTTTGCAGAGGGGTAGCAAAGGGAATGTAAATATGAAAGTAATGTGCGGATGTGAGGCTCTTCAATTTAGGCTATAGTAAAGACAGGACTAACAGAGGCAGCCTGTTGTTTTGCTTCGTGATCTGCTATATTGTTATAAAAGGAGATAGAAGTATGCCATTGATGTCCCCAGCAATGTATTACAGCAGCTTGTTTTGGGAGCTGAGCCTCATGGAGGAGTTCAGAAATAAAAGAAGCATTGAGAAAGAGGTGTGCCCTTCTGAGTCAGGAATCCCTTCTCCCTCCAGATTATAATGTAAGAATGTAATATGTTATAGACATATTTAGAGTCAATGTAAATGTTTATCTTTTGGTCTTTGGCTAGGGTCAAAGCTTGTGTAAGAGCTATCAGTTCAGCCTGTTGTGAGGATGTGTGAGCTGGGAGTGTGGCTGACTTGATGAGGCGAGGGGGGATAACTTTGTCGGGCTGTCCTTGAACTATAGCATATCCAGCCCCAAATGGGGCTTGTTTCTGGGCACTGCCATCTATGAACCAGGATGGGACTTTGGGGTCAGTAAGGGACTGATCAGTTAAATGTTCAAAGGGATTAAGTGTCATATCTAAGGTCTGAACACAGTCATGAGATAGGTGTTCTGCTTCTGGATCTGGTGAAGGGAGTAAGCTAGCAGGATTAAGAGGTTTATAAGGCATAAAAGAAAGGGATGGGTCCAGGAGATGTGCGTGAAGGATTTGCAGTTGAGCAGGGGGCAGAGACAGGAAAGCCCGATGAGAGAGTAAGTAAATCTTTGAAGGAATGAGGTGAGCATACATTTAGAGGAGCATTTCGGCTTAGTTTTTGGGCTTCAGGTATTAAGAAGGTGGTTGCAGCTAAGGCCTGGAGACAAGGTGGTCATCCGAGCGTGACAAGATTGAGTTGTTAGATAAGTAAGCTAGGGGGCCCCATATGTCCCCCCTTTTTTGGCACAGAATCCCTAAGGCATGTCCCTGTCGAGAATGTACAGAAAGGAAAAAAGGCTTGGTGTAATCAGGTAAGTAAAGAGAAGGGGCCTGTAGTAAATGTTTGATAAGAGTCTGTATTGGGGTGTGGAGAAAGGTGGGGGCCAATAAGGGTTCATCTAAGTTTCCTCGAATAGCTTGGTAGAGAGGTTTTGCGTGGAGAGCAAAATTTGGGACCCATATTTGGAAGAATTAATAGACCTAATAGATAAAGAAGTTCCCTCTTGGTTTGGGGCCTGAGGGTCTGTGTTAAGGCTCGACGTCTCTGAGGTGGGATTATTTTGGATGTGGGAATGAGAAGTAATCCCATGTAATTGACAGTGGTGGAAGCAATTTGTGCTTCGGAGAATGAGACTCTGTAGCCCCAGTTGCCTAGGGCATTTAATACCACCGCAGTGTGGACTAGGCAGTTATGGCGAGAGGAACTACATAACAATAAATCATCTACATATTGGAGTAAGGTAGTAGAGCCTAGGTCTTAAGCTTGTAGGTTTCTTTGAAGGGCTTGACCGAAAAAATGAGGGCTGTCTTTAAACCCTTGTGGTAAAATGGTCTAAATTAATTGTTGAGATTGATATGTGTCTGGATCTGTCCAGGTGAAAGCAAATAGGAGTTCTGAGGAGTGGTGTTGAGGTATAGTAGAGAAAACATCTTTGAGGTCTAATACCGTGAAATAGTGTGTGTCAGGGGGAATATGTGAGAGAAGGGTGTAGGGATTAGTGACCACGGGGTGTATGGGTACTGTGGCCTCATTAACCTTGCGAAGATCTTGGGCTAGACACCAGGAGTGAGGTCCCTTTTTGACTGCCAGTATAGGAGTATTATGAAGAGAACAGATAGGCTGCAAAAGACCGGCTTTGAGCAGTCAGGAGATTATTGGTTTAAGTCCTTGTCGGGATTCTGTGGTCAGAGTATATTGAGTTTGGGTTATTTCTTGAGAGGGATTTTTAAGAAAGACCTGCATGGGGGAATGGTGTCTGGCTACTGATGGGGGCTTCAGTGTTCCAGACCTGAGGATCTACCCAGGGAAGATTGGGGGCAGGTTTTGGGAATGAGGGCTGGCCAATGATTCAGGTACCATTTGGATGCAAAGAATTGATATGGGATCTACGACTGGGAGCTTTATAGAAGTTTGTAGCTTAGCCAGAAGATAATGTCCCATCAATGCTATATTGAAGAACTGCTATAAAAGAATGTGTTAGTGTTGTTTTGCCAAAGGAACAAAGGAGAGGAGGGGTTATTTTGGGATAAAAGGGGATGTCTGAGACTCCTTTGATGGCCACTTTTGAAGGCTGGAGAAGGCCCTTGCTGCTGCTAAGTCGCTTCAGTCGTGTCTGACTCTGTGCGACCCCATAGATGGCAGCCCACCAGGCTCCCCCGTCCCTGGGATTCTCCAGGCAAGAACACTGGAGTGGGTTGCCATTTCCTTCTCCAATGCATGAAAGTGAAAAATGAAAGTGAAGCTGCTCAGTCGTGCTGACTCTTAGCGACCCCATGAACTGCAGCCTACCAGGCTCCTCCATCCATGGGATTTTCCAGGCAAGAGTACTGGAGTGGGTTGCCATTGCCTTCTCCCGGAGAGGGCCCTTAGAGGAGGTTAAAAGTGAAAAGGCTGCTCCAACGTCTATTAGAAATGAGACTTTGTGTCCGACTGCTATGCCAATTACGTGAAGCTCTGAGTCGTCTGTATGGGGCAGACTTGGGGTCTGGAGCTTGGGCTCTGTCACTGGAATAACTCAGGCACAACTGGATTGTCTCTCACCTCATCTGAGGAACCATGGTCTGGGGTGCCAGGGCCTCCCTGAGTCTGGTTCCTGGCCCGTTGTTGGGCCTGGGGTGGACCCTGAGATTTGGTGGGTAGTGTCTGAGGACAATCCATTTTCCGGTGGCCCCACTGTTTGCAGGTGGGGCAGGGTTTGGTGGGTGGCCAGGGATTTGGGCAGGACTTAGCCCAGTGTCCCATTTGGTTACATCTGAAGCAGGGACCTGGAGGGTTAGGTCTCATACGGGTGGGCCGAGGTTGATGGGCCAAAGGGGTTGAATTTTCTCCTTGGATAGCTGCTGCGAAAAAAGCATATTTGGCCTTTCTTTCCTTTTCTTTTTTCGCGTCTTCCTCCCTATTGCTGAAAACTTTCAAGGCTATTTTTAGGAGATCTTGCTGAGGGGTTTTGGGGCCCTTCTCTAACTGGCGTAGTTTTCAGCGAATATTGGGGGCTGACTGGCTTATGAACTGGACATGTAAGTACAGAAGTCTGGCGGGGGTGGAAATATCTAGATTAGTGTATTTTTCGACTGCCTCAGTAAGCTGTGAAAGAAAAGGGGCAGGATTTTCATCTTTTTCTTGAGTCACTTCCCTAATCTTATCGTAGTTAACATGAATGTGAGAGCTTTTAGCTTTCCTTCTAATAAACAGGTAATCATATGACGCAGGGACCGGATGCCGGCATCACCTGCTTGATATGTCCACCGTGGCTCAGTTAAAGGGACTGCATCATCATCCGCATTAGTCCTATCTTGGTTATGGAGCTGATCAGCACAGGTTCCGGGCTGCCTGCCATATCCGTTCCTTTTCATCAGGGGTTAAAGTTGCATTTAGGATGTAATAAAGGTCATTCCAGGTTAAATGATATGCTTGTGTGGGGCGGAGGAATTCTTTTCTATATCTAGTAGGTTTTCTGGAAAGGATCCCAATTTTTCTTCAATTTGGCTCATATCAGAAATTGAGAAAGGCACATGAACCCGTGTAGGGCCCTCGGTCCTGCTACCTCTCTGAGAGGAAATGTATTTGCTTCAGGTCCTGGCCAATGGAGCAGGGGTGGAAAACTCTTTCGGGGTTTCGGAGTCATTGTTTCCTGTTTTGGCGGAGGAAGCGCTGGAGGATGGGGTCTTGTCTCCAGAAGCTTTCTCTCCAGGACGGTAGGGAGGAGGCTCATCTGCTGGGTCAAAATAGGGCGTTGAGGGTTTAGGAGGCCTTTTAGGGGCTTTAGATTTGGATTCTTTTGTAATGAGGAAGGGAGAGAGAGCAGAGGAAGATTTCATAGGTAGAACAGTCCTTGTAGAGAGAAGGACGGCTTCTAAGGTCCCCCAGAAGGCTTGAATATAGGGGACCTCCAACCATTTGCCATTCCATTTGAGGAAGTTAGTGAGATCTGATAAAATATTGAAATCAAAAGTCCCGAACTCAGGCCAGAGGTTTTGGTTATCCGTTTGTATTGAGGCCAAATTTGACTGCAAAGTGACTCGAGTTTATGAACCTTGAGATCGGTCAAGAGTAGAGGTTTGAGGTTTCGTTTTCACAGGCTAAGGGAGAGTCCCATGGGATGGATTGGCTTGACCCCATAGCAAATGGCTAGCAACTGTCTGGTTGAGAGAAAAGGTCATCACTTCATCTTTTGACTGGGCAAAGAGAGAGAGAGACTGTGATGGAGGGAGGGGTGTCCCCCAAGTACCTCCCCAGAGGGCCTTTTGGCCGGAGGGTTCCCCAGGAGCATGGGAAGGACGACAGTCTATGGCACCCTAGAGTACTGTCTGAGCTTACCTGGACAGGCGAGAATTCGTGGTGGATGGAGGGAGGTCGAATGGCAAAAGACCTCTGTCCTGGAGTTGGTCGGGGGAAAAGAAACTGTAGGGAAAAGAAGAGAGAGGCCAATATTCCTTGGGTTATGTGGAAAACCAATAAAGCCCTTACACAGGACTTGTACTGCTCATGAAGGCACAGGGTCTCCTGTTGAGGAGGTCTTGAAAGCCCGGGCGGGAAAGTGGGCTCGGCAGTCTTCCACACACCAAAGAGCTGGCCGTGGAGAAGGAGAAGGAATCTCAACCTTCTGGGTTTCAGCACCAAAAAGTGTAGGGTAAGGGAGTTAGAGAAAGCAAGGTGCAGAAAAAGAAGGAGACCGGCACTTTACAGGCTGGACTGGCTGGGAGCTGGGCATAATCAACCTTAATGTCCATTTTTTTTCTTTTCGGGTGATAGAATTCTTTGTTTTGCATAGAATGGTGGGGAGAACCCGGAGGGGAGTTTTAACTCTAGGCTATTTTGAGCCACGGAACTTTCCTTCAGTGGGCAAAGGGAACTCTAGCTTAGGTGATCGTGGGTACTCAGGTAAATCTAGCTTAGATCTTGGAAGGGTCCCAAAATGTTACCTTAGTGATTGTAGGGATCCAGGAAATTCTGTTCAATCACTAAGTTGTGTCCAACTCTTTGCGACCCCATGGGCTGCAGCATGCCAGGCCTCCCTGTCCATCACCAACTCCCAGAGTTTACTCAAACTCATGCCCATTGAGTCGGTGATGCCATTCAACCATCTCATCCTCTGTCACTGCCTTCTCCTCTTGCCGTCAATCTTTCCTAGCATCAGAGTCTTTTCCAGTGAGTCAGCTGTTTGCATCAGGTTGCCAAAGTATTGGAGCTTCAGTATCAGTCCTTCCAATGAATATTCAGGGTTGATTTCCTTTAGGACTGACTGGTTGGATCTCCTTGCAGTCCAAGGGATTTTCAAGAGTGTTCTCCAGCACCACAATTCGAAAGCATCAATTTTTTGGTGCTTAGCCTTCTTTATGGTCCAGCTCTCACAGCCATACATGACTACTGGAAAAACCATAGCTTTGAATATACAGACATTTGTTGGCAAAGTAATGTCTCTGCTTTTTAATATGCTGTTTAGGTTTGTCATAGCTTTTCTTCCAAGGAACAACCATGTTTTAATTTCAAGGCTGCAGTCTCTGTCCACAGTGATTTTTGAGCTGAAGAAAATAAAATCTGTCACGGTTTCCATTTTTCTCCCCATCTATTTGCCATGAAGTCATGGGACTGAGTGCCATGATCTTAGTTTTCTGAATGTTGAGGTTTAAGACATCTTTCTCACTCTCCTCTTTTACCTTCATCAAGAGGCTCTTTAGTTCCTCTTCGCTTTCTGTCATTAGGATGGTGTCATGTGCATATCTGAGGTTATTGATATTTCTCCTGGAAATCTTGATTCCAGCTTGTGATTCATCCAGCCTGGCATTTCACATGATGTACTCTGCATATAAGTTAAATAAGCAGGGTGACAATATACAGCCTTTCCCAACACTTACTCCTTTCCCAGTTTAGAACCAATTGTTCCCAGTTTAGAGTTAGTTGTTCCTGCACGATTCTAACTGCTGTTTCTTGACTGGCATACAGGATTCTCAGGAGACAGGTAAGGTGGTCTGGTATTCCCATCTCTTAAAGAATTTTCCAAAGTTTGTTGTGATGCACACAGTCAGAAGCTTTAGTGTAGTCAATGAAGCAGACGTAGATGTCTTTTTGGAATTCCCTTGCTTTTGTTTTATGATTCAGCAGATGTTGGCAATTTGATCTCTGGTTTTCTGCCTTTTCTAAATTCAGCTTGTAAGTCTGGAAGTCCTAGGTTCACATACTGCTAAAGCCTAGCTTGAAGGATTTTGAACACTACTTTGCTAGCCTGTGAAATGAGTGCAATTGTATGGTAGTCTGAACATTCTTTGGCATTGCCCTTCTTTGGGATTGGAATGAAAATTGACCTTTTCCAGTCGTGTGGCCACTGCTGAGTTTTCCAAATTTGCTGGCATATTGAGTGCAACACTTGAGCAGCATCATCTTCTAGGATTTGAAATAGTTCAGCTGGACTTTCATCACCTCCACCAGCTTTGTTTGTAGTAATGCTTCCTAAGGCCAACTTGACTTCATACTCCAGGATGTCTGGCTTTGCATGAATGACCACACCATGGTGGTTATCTTGGTCATTAAGACCTTTTTTGTACAGTTCTTCTGCATATTCTTGCCACCTCTTCTTAATACCTTTTGCTTCTGTTAATCCTTGTGGTTTTGTCCTTTATTGTGTCCATTTTTGCATGAAATGTTCCCTCGGTATCTCCAGTTTTCCTGAAGAGACCTCTAGTCTTTCCAATTTTATTGTTTTCCTCTGTTTCTTTGCATTGTTCACTTAAGAAGGCTTGCTTATCTCTCCTTGCTATTCTCTGGAACTCTGCATTCAGATGAGTATATTTTTCCCTTTCTCCTTTGCCTTTTGATTTTCTTTTTCCCTCAGGTAAGGCCTCCTCAGACAATTATTTTGCCTTCTTGCTTTCATTTTACTGTGGGATGGCTTTGATCACCACATCGTGTACAAAGTTGTAAACCTCTGTCCATAGTTTTTCAGGCACTCTATCAGATCTAATCCTGTGAATCTAATTGTCACTTAGACTATATAATCATGAAGGATTTAAGTCATACCTGAATGACCTTGTGGTTTTCCCTACTTTCTTCAATTTTAAGATTGAGTTTTTCAATAAGGAGCTCATGATCTGAGCTACAGGTCCTGTTTTTGCTGACAGTATAGAGCTATTCCTCCTCGGCTGCAAAGAATACAATTATTTGATTTTAGTTCTGGCCATCTGGTGATGTCATTGTGTAGAGTCATCTCTTGTGTTGTTGGAAGAGAATGTTTGCTGTGACTAGTGCATTCTCTTGGCAAAAATCTATTAGATATTGCCCTGGTTCATTTGTACCCCAAGGACAAACTTCCCTGTTACTCGAGATATCTCTTGACTTCCTACTTTTGCATTTGACTTTGGGCTTCCCTGACAGCTCAGTTGGTAAAGAATCTGCTTGCAACCCCATAAACCTCAGCACACCAGGCTTCCCAGTACTTTAATAGGCTTGCCCAGACTCATAGGTAATCATGCTGGTTTGCGTAACTCTAACGTAGGTTTTTTTGGTGGCCCTGGAACCTGCTGAGGTGATTGTGGGCACAGTGAATTTACCTTGGTTGATTGGGTGGGTGGGGAGGCAGCCAAGAAAAATCTAAGGCAGGTGGTTGTAGGGCCAGAATACTCTACCTTAGGTGATTATTGGTGTTCAGGAAACTCTAACTTATGTGAGTGTGGAGGCCAGGAAATCATCTCTTAAGAGATTCTGGGGTCTAAAACTTAATTACTTTAGGTGATAGTGGCCTCAGGAAAGTCTAGCCGGGGTGGTGGTGGTAGGGAATGCTATCTAGGTGAACTGAGGGCCTAGAAATTCTGTATAAGTGATGTGGAAGCTCAGTGAAATCTCCCTTTAGGGCATTGTGAGGCTTGGAAACTCAAGTGTTTTCCTGAATTCAGGAAAGTATATCCGAGATGAGGAGGGTGGCTTAGAAAATTCTGTGTAGGTGATTGTGGGGTCAAACAAAAATCTAGCTGAACTAATGATGGGGCTGGGCTATTTGAACTTGGGGGACTGTGGTGGCTGGAAAAACTCTCCCTTAGGTGTTGTGGGCCTCAGAAGTTCTATAGTAGGTGACTGTGGCTTAAACTCGACCTAAGGGATTGTGGGGCTACAGGACACCCTAAATTAGGGGACTGCATGGGCTTCCTAGGTGGTACAGCGGTAAAGGATCTGCCTGCTAAGGCAGGAGATGCAGGAGACTCTGGTCTGGTCTCTGGGTTGGGAAGGTTTCCAGGAGGAGCAAATGGCAACACACTCCATTATTCTTGCCTGGCAAATCCCATGGAAAGGGGAGCCTGGTGGCCACAGTCCATGGGGCCACAAAGAGTCAGACACAACTGAGCTCACGTGGAGGCATGCACGCAAGCAACCCTACGTTAGGTAATGTTAGGAGCACAGAAAACTCTATCATAGGTTATTTGGGGAATTAGGAACTTGATTAGGTGATTGTGGGGACCCATGAAATAATACCTGGGGTGATGGTGGTAGACCAGGAAACTAGTGTGTGTTTGTGGGGGCCAGGAAACTCTTCATCAGTGGTTTTTCTGGACCCACATCTCTAACTCATGGAATTTGGGAGGCCCAGGAAATAAATTCTGGGTGATGGCGGGAGACCAAGAAACTTTTGTTGTTCAGTTACTCAGTCATGTCTGACTCTCTGCAACCCCATAAACCTCAGCACACCAGGCTTCCCAGTACTTTAATAGGCTTGCCCAGACTCACGTGTGTTGAACCAATGATGCCCTCCACCTATCTATTCCTCTGTCATCCCCATTTCCTCCTGCCCCCAGTCTCTCCAAGCATGGGGGTCTTTTCCAGTGAGTTGACACTTTGAATCAGGTGGCCCAAGTTTGGAGCCTCAGCATCAGTCCTTCCCATGAACATTCAAGGTTGATTTCCTTTAGGATGGACTGGTTTGATCTCCTTGCTGTCCAAGGGTCTCTTGAGAGTCTTCTCCAGCACCACAGTTCAAAAGCATCAAGTCTTCGGTGCTCAGCCTTCTTTGTGGTCCAGCTCTCTGATCGAATCTGTACACGACTACTGGAAAATCCATAGCTTTGACCGGAATGGACCTTTGTTGGCCAAGTGATGTCTCTGCTATGCTGTCTAGGTTTGTCATAGGTAACTTAGTTAATTTTGGGGGCCCATCCAAGTGTAGCTTAGGGGATTGTGAAGGCTCAGGAAAACTCTTAATGGTTTAAATGATTGAGATGCCCAGAACTGTACCTCATTTCATTGTGGGCCCCAAGAAACTACATCTTACGGGATTTCTGAGGCCTACAAAACTCTCCCTTATGATATTTTTGGGAGACGGAAACATCTGTGTTAGGGAATTATAAGAAAGAAAGGACTCTACATTGGGTTGTGGGTGCCTGGAAATTTTTCCTTGTTTGATTCTGGGGTGCCCCAAACTATTACCTTAGATAATGTGTGGGCCAAGAAAAATGTACCTAAGTTGATTGAAGGGGACCAGGAACTGGCGTGCTGCGATTCATGGGGTCGAAAGAGTCGCACACCACTGAGCAATTGAACTGAGGAAACTCTAGCTTCACTTATTGTGAGGGTTTTGGAGACTCTAGTTTAGGTGATAGTTGAGGGCCGGACAGTGTTCTTTGGATGATTGTGGGGGTCCAGGAAACCTACATTAACGATATTTTGGGAGGCCAAGGAACTTTACATGAAAAGGATTATGGGGATCAGGAAATTCTTACTGAGGTGATTGTAGGTCCTAGAAACTCTACCACAGGTGATTTGTGGGGCACTTGAAACTTACATTGGGATGTTGGGGGTCCAGGAAACTCTATCTTAATTTGTGGGGACCATGGAAACTTTACTGTAGGCGACTGTGGGTGCCCAGGAGACTCTGCTTTATGTGATTGTGGGAACCAGTCAACTCTAGTTGGTAATTTTGGGGGCCAGGAGACTACCTTAGTGAATTGTGGTACCTCAGCAAAATCTGCCTTAAGTGACTGTGGGAGACCAGGAAAGCTATCTAAAGTGTTTGTGGGGTTCCTGGGACTCTTGGCTAGGGATGGGGGGTGGGGGGCTGGGGGCTGGGGGGATGGGATGGGGGTGGGGGGTGGGGAAGAAATCCTCATGGGTTAGATGATTTCTAATGTTACTTAGATTCTCTGATTCTAAGGTGTAATTAGGGTTGTTATGCTTATCACAAGCTTGTTCTATGTTTCTTTTGCAAGAATGGATGTATTTGGAATCTGCAGAGAATTAAAATTCAAGATTTGCAACCATGTGGAGTTACTTGCATGTCCCCACACAGTAAGGCACGAGAACTCTTATAGAGGCGAAAAGGAATCTGGGAGAGCTAGAGTAAACAGGAGCCACGGGTTTTCACTGGCTAAGTTTTTGCCAGGAAAGAAGAGTCCAATGTGTGGGCTCAGGAAATTTGACTGTAGGACTCCAGGAAATTCCTCCTTGGTGAAGGTAGGGACTATGGAAACTCCATCTTAGGAGATTGTGTGGGGCCAGGAAACTCTATTTATGTCCACCTTAGGTGTTGTGGAGGGTGGGGCTGAGAAGAAAAACAGCTCGAGAGGGGTCCAGGAAGCTCCCAGCTATTTTGTGACTGCAGCTCTGCTGCTCCTCTTGCTTCTGTTCTAACTTTTGTGGCTCCCTTGCCAGAACTCTAATTTCTTAAAACTGTAATTGTGCTTTTATCCACTGGAAAAAAGCTAGAGTCAGAGGTTTGGGTGTTTGAGACTGGCCTTGGTGCTTCACTGTTTCTTTGATGCCCAGCCAACTTCCAGGCACTACTCCCTCTTTTGCAGCTTCTGATCTTGGCAGTATTCCATGGTTTTCTGGGAGAGAAAGTTCAGTTTTTGGAGATACACTTTATTGCCTGAAGTGGGCTGAAAATCTCTCAGTTCTGCTGGATTCCTCTGTCAATTTGTTCCCATTGACATTAAATCTGGAAACTCCATACTGCTGAAGACACCATCCCAATTTTCTATTGATTACTGTAGTGTCTTTCCAGCAGTCTTTGAGAAGAAAGGAGGAGATTAATATATATTTAGTTGATTTTCTATTATCAGTATGGACACTTGCAAGTAATTTGTGATTAAAAATGATAGCAGAAACATAAAAGGATAAAAAGCTGTTTCAGCCCATCAAACCTAGTCTTCCTAACAAAATAAAAATTTTAAGAGTCAGATGAATACAGATGTAAAATCTTAATGTAAAATGCAATTCAGCATGTAAGTACCATCTGCTGCTAAAAGGAACCAGGTTTTCTTGGAGAAATGACTTTCCCTTCTTGGTATCTGTTTTTATCAGTATGGGCTTATGGGATTTTACCCTTTATTCAATGGGTTGTAATCATGTCTTATCTTTATTAATTGATGCTCAAGTTGTCCCAAATTTTGCCAGTGGGTGCCTCTTAGAGAAAAAATGAATAAAGAGGAAGACAACAGAACTGTGAACTTGGAATCCATCAACTAAGGATCTTTAAGACTGTACTGGTTATAATTATATCCTTAAGCATTGTGCTCTCAATATTTATAAGTCTAAATGAAATATCCTGGAAATAAAATAATACATAAGAAATAAAAGAACAATTTTTTTTTAAAAAAACTTCTAATGACCAAGTTGCCTGAGCCATTGTTGGATCATGCCTGATGATACTTGAGTGAAGGAAACGATTTTCTTGGGGAGTTTGGGCCTGTTTGTTACAGCACAAATGCAGAGATTGTCAACATACTGTACTTTCTTAAATGGGTTTCTTTTAACTTAACCACCAGTGAGGAAACTGAGTTCCAATGAATGTAGGCATTACAAATTGCAGGACTTGGGGAAGGGGTCAGGGACTGATGAAGACCATTAATTCTGTCTGTACATTTTCCTCAGAAGAACCACACCATTGTATGCTTTTGACTTAAAGATAAATGTAACATTTCAATTTTGGAATGATATAGATATACCTCTAAAACAAAAATCTGAGCACTTTTAAATACCAGAAAGGCTTTGTGCAAGGTGACTAAAGATAGATACCACAACTCTTCCAAAATAAATTTTAAAGTCAGTGAGAGCTTATTTGATTGAAGTATAGTTGATTTACAATACTGTGTTAATATCTGCTGTACAGCAAAGTGATTCAGCTATACGTACATTATTTTTCATTTTTTTATTATGGTTTATCCCAGGATACTGAATATAGTTCTCTGTGCTATACAGTAGGACCTTGTTGCTTGTCCATTCTATATGCAGTATTAATAGTTTGCATCTGCTAATCCCAAACTCACAACCCATCCCACCCTCATAGCCCCTCTCCCTTGGCCACCACGAGTCTATTCTCTGTCCGTGCGTCTGTTTCCATTTTGTAGATAGGTTCATTTGTCATAGTTTAGATTCCACAAATAAATGATATCATTTGGCATTTACCTTTCTCTTTCTGACTTTAACTTAGTATGATCTCTAGGTCCATCCGTGTTGCTGCAAAAGGCTTTTTTTTTTTTTTTTTTTTACAGCTGAGTAATACTCTATTGTATATATATATATATGACATCTTTGTTTTCTTTAAACTTTTTCTTTTGGGGTATAACCAATTAACAATGTTGTGATAGTTTCAGGTGAACAGAGAATGGATTCAGTCATACACATACATGTATCAATTCTCCCCCAGACGCCCCTCCCATCCAGGCTGCCGCATAACATTGAGCAGAGTTCCCTGTGCTATACAGTAGGTCCTTGTTGGTTAGCCATAATGTTCATCTCAAACTTCCTAACTATCCTTTCGCCCCAATCTTACCCCCCACCCCCCGCACCCCAACCATAAGTTTGTTCTATAAGTCTGTTTCTGTTTTGTAAATAAGTTCATTTGTATTAGGGCTTCCCTTGTGGCTCAGCTGGTAAAGAATCCCCCTGCAGTGTGGGAGACCTGGGTTTGATCCCTGGGTTGGGACGATCCCCTAGAGAAGGGAAAGGCTAACCCACTCCAGTATTCTGGCCTGGAGAATTCCATGGATTGTATAGTTCATGGGGTCGCAAAGAGGCGGACACGACTGAGTGACTTTTACTTTCTTTCACTTTCATTTGTGTCGTTTCTTTTTGTGTGTGTTCAGACTGTGACCTAATGAACTATAACCAGCCAAGCTCCTCTAGGCAAGAATACTGAAGTGGGTTGCCATTTTCTCCTCCAGGGGATCTTCCAGACCAAGGGATTGAAACCACATCTCCTGCACTAGCAGGCGGGTTCTTTGCCACTGCGCCACCTGAGAAGCCCCATCATTTATTTTTAGATTCCGCATATAAAAGGTATGTCATATGGTATTTCTCCTTCTGACTTATTCCACTCAGTAGGACAATCTGTAGGTCCATCCATGTTGCTGCAAATTGCATTATTTTTTTTTTTTTAACGACTGAGTAATACTACATTGTGTGTATATGTATATATACACACATACCACATCTTTTTTATCCATTTATCTGTCAATAGACATTTAGGTATTCAGGAGACCCTGATTCGATTCCTGGGTAGAATCATTCCTGGGTTGGGAAGATTCTCGAAGAATGGACAGGCTACCCACTCCAGTATTCTTGGGCTTCCCTGGTGGCTCAGCTGGTAAAGAATCCGCCTGCAATGTGGGAGACCTGGGTTTGATACCTGGGTTGGGAAGATCCCCTGGAGGAGGGCATGGCAACTCAGTCCAGTGGTCTTTACTGGAGAATCCTCACAGACAGAAAAATCTGAGTGACTAAGCACAGCACCCAACACAGCACATTTACTTGCTTCCATGTCTTGGCTGTTGTAAATAGCACTGCTGTGAACATAGGGATGCATGTATCTTTTTAAATTGAGTTTTCTCTGGGTATATGCCCAACAGTAAGATTGTAGGATCATATGGCAGCTCTATATTTGTAGTTTTTTGAGGAACCGCCATACTGTTTTCCATTCCCACCAATAGTGTGGGAGTGTTCCCTTTCCTCCACACCTTCTCCAGTATTTGTTATTTGTAAAGTTTTTAACTATGGCCATTCTGACTGGTGGGAGATGTGAACAGAAAGTGAAAGTTAAGTCGCTCGGTCAACCCCGTGGACTGTAGCCCACCAGGCTCCTCCGTCCATGGGATTCTCCAGGCAAGAATACTGGAGTGGGTTGCCATTGCCTTCTCCAGGGGATCCTCCTGACCCAGGGATCGAACCCAGGTCTCCTGCATTAGAGGCAGATGCTTTAACCTCTGAGCCCTCATTGCAAAAGAACTGACTTTAGACCAACCCTCTCACTCCTAACCCAAAGCCCTTCCAGTCTCTGCCCATCTGACTACTGGGCAGAACTGAGTGCTAATGAACCTGTCTCTTAGGTTTTTAATCTCTGGAGAACTAAATATTATATACTGAAAAATACCTTGTTTTTACCATTTTTGTGTGGCCTAATTTTACAATTTTTCTGTGGGAAATTAGCACTGATGAAAATATAAAAAGTCTCTGTACTGTAGTTCCAAGTAAATAATAGGCAGATAGGATGTAACAGCTTCCCAGAACAAATACAGTCACTGCGAGAAAAGAAGAGAAGAGTTTCATGGGATGATCAGAGAACTGAAAATTAGGTGTCCTTATGATTCTACCAGGGCAAAAGCAGGAACATGGTCACCTAAGGTATACCTTACATTTTTCAGTGATTCCCAGAACTCTATCAAAGCAAATCAGGGGAGTGGAACATGATATTCAGAGATGTGCAGTCACTTGCCCAAAGCTGATGAGTGGTAAGAACAGTGTTGTTAGGTTACATTTAGTTAACTCGTTATGCGGCAGGCCCTGAGTTAAGTACCTCATGCTGCTGCTGCTGCTAAGTCGCTTCAGTTGTGTCCCACTCTGTGCGACCCCATAGATGGCAGCCCACCAGGCTCCCCCATCCCTGGGATTCTCCAGGCAAGAACACTGGAGTGGATTGCCATTTCCTTCTCCAATGCATAAAAGTGAAAAGTGAAAGTGAAGTTGTTCAGTTGTGTCCGACTCCTAGCGACCCCATGGACTGCAGCCCACCAGGCTCCTCCATCCATGGGATTTTCCAGGCAAGAGTACTGGAGTGGGATGCTATCACCTTCTCCGAAGTACCTCATATGTTGTATGTAATTCAATCTTCAAAACAACCTTATGTTGTAAATCTGTTAATAGGTATTTTTCCACACTAATAGGGTAACGGATGTTACAAAAGGCTAATATGTCATTCAGTTAAGAAGTGGTGGAACTGAGATTAGAGCAGGCAGGGTCAGGAGTCCAGCCTGTGGTCTGAGTTTGCTTCTCAGCATGTCACTGTGCTAATAGGGGAGAGGGGGGAACCTCTCTGGGTGATAGCCAAGGGGGAGCAGTATTGTGGCTGGGACAGAGGTCTTGGAAGTCATATGACCTTAGTTTAAGAACTGGTCCTTTACCAATTATGTGTCTTTGGGCAAGTCACTTAAAAAAAGTCCGTCTCTTCAAATGAGTATAAAGCATAGAGTGAATACTGAATAAATGTTAATTAGCCATTATAATTTCAGATAGCTGTAAAAGCAGACAGGAGTGAATTTACAGAGGAGAGGTTAGAAAAATGTAAAGGCGAGGAATGTCTAACATAGTTCAAATAATTTTTAAATGTGCAATTAGCCCTGAAAAAGCTTAGAGAAATTCCCAATTGATAATGCAAACTTTCAAATCAGAAAGCAGAAGCTGAGAGATAAAATGGAAGGTGGGGACAGCAGCAGTTTCTCTTTCAGGATTAGAATTTTTTCTGTTCTACAGTGACCACCTCATTGGGCCTTGAAATGGACCACTCATTAACACTGAGTCTTCAAAACTAGAACGTCCAGTGACTTGGCATACAGATAGATTTGGATATAAATTCCTGAACCTGGAAAAGATGAAGTTTTGCTTCTGCACCAGTTACTTTACATGCTCCCTTTGAATTGTGTTTTTAGTGGTGGCCGTGCAAAGTGACTCGCCTTTCTACTCCTGCTCCTCTTAAGGATCCCATTCTGGATAAGAAGCGCTTGGCCCCCGCTATTGCACACTTTCTCCTCCTCAAGCCTCCAGTTCTTTCTCTTCCATCCTGACTCCGGATAAGGATCCTGCTTCTTATTTCATCGAGAAAATGGAAGCATCTACATAGAACCACCACACACCATCTCCACCACATTTCCCCCATGCTGTGCATCTGTGTGCAGACTCTGCCTTCTCTCCTCTCGCAGAGGCGGCCACTCTGCACTGGGTAAGGCCACGCCTCCCTCCAAGCTCGAGGGCCCATCTCCTTCCATCGCCTCTTGCCCTTTCCATCTCTGCTCAGTCCCATCAGTATACACAATGCTGTTAATTTTCCCTTTAAAAATCCTCTTTTATTAAAAAAAGATAAACACTGAGTTATGATGTTATGTTAAGGCACTCTTGTTAATAATGCTATTGTGATAAGTTTTAAGTTCTCATCTGAAAATGATATATACTAAAGTTATCAGAGGTGAAACAATGGTTCTTAAAAATATTCCAATCAAAATGTTGTAGATGAAGCACAGTTCTCAAAATATCAATAGGTCTTGGAATTGGGTAACGAGAACATGTAGGTTCATGTTACTTTTCCCCTCTATTTTTATGTATGCTTGAAAATATATACATGGAAAAGGTTTTAAAAAATCATCTCAGTTCTGCTTCCTCTCCAGCTATTACATTATTTGCTTCTCTTTAGGATAGTACTCCTTGAAATAGTATATTCACTGACTGATTTTTTTTATTCCTTCAGGTTTTTCCCCCTTACCATTTCAGCAAAATTGCTTAAGACCACTAATGACATCCACATTGTTAATCCAGGGGTCATTTTTCCTACATTACCCATTTGATAGCTGATTACTCCTCCCTCCTTGAAATGCTCTCCACTAGACTTCCAGGACTGCAACCAGTGGGGGATGTGCAGTTGTCAATACTGTGGATACAGGTATTATTCTTATCTTGTTAATTCCATGGGCTTCCCTGGTGGCTTAGTGGTAAAGAATGTGCGTGTGATGCAGGAGACGTGGGTTGAATTCCTGGGTCTGGAAGATCCCCTGGAGGAGGAAATGGCCACCTACTCCAGTATTCTTGCCTGGAAAATCCTATGGACAGAGGAGCCTGGCGGACTACAGTCCACAGGGTCACATAGAATCCGACATGACTTAGCATGCACACATGTTATCTGTGAATAATAAATGGCTTCTGAAAGGATTTGATTTCCACCTGTTGTTAATTATGTACAAGAAAAGGATGTGTTTCAGGGTACAATGCAAAGGTTGGCAGTTGATCACAAGAGTGAGGCTGGGACTGAGGGCAGCATCATGGTGGCATTTTTTTCTCCCCTTCAACCTACAACTAATTAGACATCTGTAACAAAAGTCCCTCTGCACACACACCAAGACACCTGAGAGATGCATCCATCTGTGCATCCCAAAGTGGCCAGACTGGATCCTGGAGAAGGCCACACCAAAGGAGTGGCAGTGAAGGTGGCAGCCGCAGTGGCATCAGTTTCTCCGGCAGAGCAGGTGGAAAGGGAAAAAGGTGAGTGAATGTCCAACTGGTGATGGGGGCGCAGCTGGAGTCCTCAGCAACACCCTGAGTCCTGAAGAGAGACCTCTGTGACTGGGAGGATGGAAAGGAAAGAAGGCAACCAAGGACAACTGAAGGTGTGGATTTCCTGCTGTTTGTCCCGGAATTCCATTGAGAAGTGTCCCCCCACCCGCTCCAACCTCTCTCTGCTGGGATTCCCCTGGTAGAGGACTCCCCCACTGGGCCATGGGCACACTCAAAGTGCCAAGTGCTTATTATATACCTCCCCCACCCCAACTCCATCACCATCCTTTTTTAACACTAGGTTTCTTATACATATGTGTGTGTGTGTGTTCAACCCAACTATTTTCAACCCCATGCATGGACTGTAGCCCATCAGGCTACTATGTCTATGGAATTTTCCAGGCACATGCACATCTTCCCGATTTAGCACCAATAGAATAAATCAGAATCTTGTGCTACAGTGCCACCTTCTGGAAAGCAAAAAAAAAAAAGTATTTTATTGCCTGTTGAAATATTAGAATCGAAGTAAAAAAGCCTTGAATCACTCAGGTGACACAGTGGTACAGAATCTGCCTGCCAATGCAAGAGATTCAAGTTCGGTCCCTGGGTCGGGAAGATACCCTGGAGAAGGGCACGGCAACCAACTCCAGTGTTCTTGCCTGGAGAATCCCATGGACTGGTGGGCTACAGTCCATGGGGCTGCAGAACTGGACACGACTGAATGTGCACACACAATAAAAACCTTACCTAAATAAGAAAGGCATTCATTATTCAAATGAAGATATGCAGAGGCACATTTCATCAAATAGTATGAAAAAATCATGGTAATACGGTATCCCAAAAATAAAATGACCATTTTTCAGCAATTGAACTCAAAGACACAGAATACTATGATTTACCTTATAAAGAATTCAAAAGAGTTGTCATGGAGAAATTCAAGCTATATATAAGAAAACTTGGCAATTCAATGAACTAAGAAATGAAAGCAGGAAACAGAAGGAATACTTTACCAAGAGTGCATGCATGCTCAGAAATGTCTGACTCTTTGCCACCCTATGGACTGTAGCTAGGCTCCTCTGTCCATAGGATTTTCCTCCAGGGTAGCTTCCTGACCCAGGGATCGAGCTCATATCTCTTGCATCTTCTGCATTGGCAGGCAGATTCTTTACCACTGCGCCACCTGGGAAGCCCAAGAAGTGAGATGAAGACTGCATTAGAAACACTGAAAAACAGAGTAGATGAGGTGGAAGAGAGAATTAGCAAGTCAGAGTGTAAGAATTTGGAAATGATTTAGGGGAGGAGATCCGTCAAGATGGTGGAATAGAAAGATCCTGAGCTCACATTTTCTCAGGCACACCCAAATAAAAGCTATCTGCAGAACAACCATTGATGAAAAAAAACCAAAAACATCTATAACTAAAGACACAAAGGAGGAGCCACAACAGGTAGGAGGGTCAGAGTCCTAATATAGTCAAGTCCCCTGCTTACTGGTTGGCAACCCACAAGTGGGAAAATAATTACAATTGTAGAGGTTCTCCCCAAAGAGTGAGAGGTCCAAGCTCCATGTAGGGCTCCCTAGCCTGGGGGTTCTACACCAGAGAGATGAGCTCCTAGAGCATGTGGGTTTGAAGGCCAGCAGTACTGACTCTCAGGGTTCCCAGAGGGCTGTAGGAAAGAGAGACTTCACTCTTAGAGTGTGCACGAAATCACACACACTCCAGGACCCAGGGAGAAGCAGTGATTTGACAGAAGCCTGGGTCAGACCTCCTGCTGATTGTCGAGAGTCTCCTTGAGAGGCAAGAAGCACCTGCATCCCACCCTGGAGACACAGGTACCAACAGTAGCTATTCTGGGGAGCCCCTTCTGTGGACACTGTGCGGGCAAGTGCCTTCATGGAAGGAGCCCTCCCTCTAGTTCATCAGCCCCAGGAGCCAGCCTTGAACTGCCCTGTGGGCACCATTGCTGGGATGCTTTGGGTCAAGCAGGTAACTGGGTGTGGCTCCAGCCCCACCCTCCAGCAGAGAGGCTGCCATGAGACCCTCTGAGCCCACTAATGCCTCTGGACATGGCCCTGTCCACGAGAGGGCTCATGACCCAGGCTCACAGACCAGCGTGTACTAGACCTGAGGCACCCAGAGCCCTCTAGCCAGAGACCCCAGTTCCCAGTCTCATTTACCAGGGGGCAGACACCAGCTACAAGAAGACTGTAGCTGGGTTCCACTGTAGCCTCGCCACCTGGTCCTGCCAACCAGCAACCTCCACACAAGATAAGACTACAAAGCCACAGGCATCAAAACCGCGCAGTACCAACACAAACACAGACACGTAGACCAATGAAATACAATAGAGTGCCCAGAAATAAACCCATACCCCTATAGTCAATTAATCTTTGACCAAGGAGGCAAGAATATACACTGGGAAAAAGACAGTCTCTTCAGCGAGCTGTGTTGGGAAAGCTGGATGTAAGTCGATGGTTACAACACACCCTCTCGCCTCACAGGAAAATAAACTCAAAGTGGCTTAAAGACTTAAACATAAGACACGACACCATAAAACTCCCAAAAGAGATCATAGGCAAAACATTCTCTGATGTACACTGTACCAATGTTTTCTTAGGGAAGTCTCCCAAAGTCATAGAAATAAAAACAAGGATAAATGGTACCTAATCAAATTTTCCTCTATTTCTTTGCTTTGTTCTTTGAAGAAGGCTTTCTTGTCTCTCCTTGCTCCTCTCTGGATCTCTGCATTTAATTGGGTGTACTCCCTTGCTTTTTGCTTCTCTTCTCTCCTCAGCTGTTTGTAAAGCCTCCTCAGACAACCACTTTGCCTTCTTGGATTTCTTTTTCTTTGGGATAGTTTTGCTTGCTGCCTCCTGTCAAACGTTATGGCCCTCTGTCCATAGTTCTTCGGCAGTCTGTTTACTAGATCCAATCCCTTGAATCTATTTGTCACCTCTACTGTATATTCATGGGGGATATAAGTTGTACCTGACTGGCCTAGTGGGTTTCCTAGCTTTCTTTAGTTGAAGCTTGAATTTTGCTATGAGGAGCTGATGATCTGAGCCACAGTCAGCTTCAGGTCTTGTTTTTGCTGACAAGGGTCTGTATAGTTGAGGCTGTGGTCTTTCCAGTAGTCATGTACAGATGTGAGAGTTGGACAATAAAGAAGGCAGAGCACCAGAGAATTGATGCTTTCAATCTGTGGTGCTGGAGAAGACTCAAGAGTTCCTTGAAAAGCAAGTAGATCAAACCAGTCAATCTCAAAGGAAATCAACCCTGAATACTCTTTGGAAGGACTGATGCTGAAGCTCCAATACTTTGGCCACTTAATGCGAACAGCTGATTCACTGGTGAAGACCCTGATGCTGGGAAAGATTGAAGGCAGAGGGCAACAGAGGATGAAATGGCTGGATGGCATCATTGATTCAATGCACATGAACTTGGGCAAACTTCAGGAGATGATGAGGGTCAGGGAAGCCTGCCATGCTGCAGTCCAGGGAGTTGCAAAGAGTCGAACATGGTGACTGAACAAAAACAATCAAACTTACAAGCTTTTGCATAGTGAAGGAAACCATAAAAAAGAAACAAAAAGACAGCCTAGAGAATGGGAGAAAATATTTGCCAATGATGTGACTGATAAGACAGATTATATAACTCAACAACAAAAAACGCAATTGAAAAATGGGCAGAAGACTTAAAGAGGCATGTAAGGAAGAAATACAGATGGCCATAAGCACGTGAAAAGATGCTCAATATCACTGATTATTAGAGATATGCAAACCTAACTACAGTAAGGTGCCACCTCACACTGAGTGGAATGGTCATCATTAAAAAGTCTACAAATAAATCCTGTAAAAGGTGTGGAGCCAAGGGAACCCTCCTGTTGGTGGGAATGTAAGTTTGTGCAGCCACTGTGGAAAACAGTATGGAGGTCCTACAGGTAACTAAAAATAGAATGAACATATGATCTAGCAATCCCATTCCTGAGCATATACCTAGAGAAAATTCTAATGCAAAAAGATACTTGCACCCCTGTGCTCATAGAGCACTATTCACAATAATCCAGACATGGAAACAGCCTAAATATCCATCAAGAGATGAATGGACAAAGAAGATGTGGTACATATAAACAATGGGGTACTACTTAGCTATAAAAAGGATGAATATTGCCATTTGCAATAACATGGATAGATCAAGAGGCTATCATATTAACTGAAGTAAGATGAATATGATATCACTTATATGGAATCTAAAATATGACACAAATGAACTTGTCTACAAAAGGAAAACAGACTCAGAAATAGAGAACACACTTGTTGCCAAGGCAGAAACGTTTGAGGGAGGAATGAACTGTGAGTTTGGGGTTAGCAGTAATAATATATGGCAAGGATAAACAACAAGGTCCTACTACTATATAGCACAGAGAATGATGTTCAGTATCCTGTTATAAAGCATAATGGAAAAGAATATACAAAATAGGTAACTGAGTCAATTTGCTGTATAGCAGCAATTAACATAGTAAATCAATGACACTTCAATAAAAATAAATTTAAAAGAAGATAAAATTGTCCCTTTTCTGTTGATAGCAATTTATATATGAGATGATGTATGCAAACTTCACGGTAACCACAAAGTAAAAACCAAGATCAGAGACACAAAACATAAAAAAAGGGGATAATGAGCAAATCACCATGAAAAGAAACAACTTACAAAGTAGAAACAGAAGGAACAGAACCAGTGGAAAGACAAGTAGCCAGAAAGCAAAATATAAAATATAAAGGGATTGAACTCAGCAATCAAAAGGTACAGAGTGGCTGGCTGGATTACAAAAAAAAAGACCAAACCAAATGCTGCCTAAGGAGACACATTTCAACTCTAAAGACATATATAGGCTCCAAGTATAGGCCTTGAAAAAGACATTCCAAGCAATCAGAAGCAAAAAGAAAGTGGGTTTAGCAATATTTATATCAGTCAGAGTAGACTTGAAATAAAAAATGATAAGTGACAAATATAGTCACTATATAATGACAGAGGGGTCAATACACCTTTCACATGTTTTATAGTGAGATCAACACAAGTGAAAACTAAACAAGACACTTTTAAACACCACCAACGGGTCAAAGAAGAAACTGCAATTAAAACAAAAGTTACTGAAACAAAAGAACATGTAAATATAGCATTTCAGATCTTGTGAGATGCAGTGAAAGAAGTTCTGAAAGTTTATAGCAATATGCACATATATAGTCTAGTTCTCTTTTCAAAGAACTAGTTCTTAGTTTTGTGGATTCTTCCTATTTTTATCTAGTTTCCATTTCTTTCTCTCTGATCTTTATTTCCTTCCTTCTGCTAATTATGGGATTAGTTTTTTTCTAGTTCTTTGTGGGGACCATTAACAAGATAGTTTACAAACCAGGGCCAGCTAGTAATATATCAGCATAAAGAAAGGATGCTCCTGTGATCATCGTACTAGGAATCCACAATGGCCACAAACAGTGCCATTTGCTTAGGAGATGGAATGAGAGAAGGGGAAAAGGGAACCCTCCTGCACTGTTGGTGGGAAGGTAAATTGGTACAGCCTCTATGGAGAACAGCACAGAGGTTTCTCAAGAAACTAAAAATAGAACTACTATATGATCCAGAAACCCCACTCCTGGGCATTTACCTGGAGAAAACATAATTCAAAAAGATACATGCACCCCAATGTACATTGTAGCACTACTTACAATACTAGGGTTACAGAAGCAACCTAAATGTCTACCAACAGAGCAATAGATAAAGAAGATATGGTATATACTTACAACGGAATATTAGCCAGCCATAAAAAGGAAGAAAACAGGGCCATTTGCAAAGATGTGGATATACCTAGAGACTGTTATACAGAGGGAAGTCAGTGAAAAACAAGTATCATTTGTTAATGCATCTATATCAATCTAGAAAAATGGTACAGATGAACCTGTTTGCAAACAGAAATACAAACATGTAGAGAACAAACCTATGGACACCAATGGGGGGTGGGGTGGGGTGGGATGAACTGGGAGATTGGGATTGACATATACACACTGCTATGTATAAAATAGATAACTAATGAGAACCCACTGTATAGCGCAAGGAACTCTAAACAAAATTAGTTCCATGGATTTCTTCTATGACATTCTAGGCACTGTGCCAAGGGCTGGGAATACAAATGGAATAACAAGGACATAGTCCCTGCTCTAAAGGAGGTTATGGTTCAGATGGGGTGAGGCACACCAAGAGGCACAATCGGAGCTATAAATATGCACATAAGATAGAACGCTGTGCAGGAAAGTGTCCTGTAAAGAGGCTTCTAGAAGACGAGATGCTTGCACTGAGTCTTGAAGAAGTAAGATTCAACTGCATAAGGAATATAGGTAATAGAAGAGCAGATAGAAGCCCACAGGGGAAAAAAATCTAAGTTTGCAAGCTCTAATCACTTCCATAAGGAAGAAAAACGGTGGAGAGGGGACAGGAGAATGGTGAAAAAGGGTCAGAACATCAGCTGGGGTGGCTTGTACTCAACACGATATGAAGTCAGAACCAAGCAAGATGCCAATGGCTTAGACCCCTATGGATTAATTTAGATAGTGTAAACTGTGAAAGCTGGGAGGCTTGCTACTAACAGGCTGACTTTGTAAGAAAGCTTTCTGGCTGGAAAGATGGAAAACTTTTAGTAGGGTTGAGCTTCTTGGGTCCTAGTTTGAAGAGGGAAATTAACAGTTGTTATGGACTTAACTTGGAGAAGGCAATGGCAACCCACTCCAGTGTTCTTGCCTGGAGAATCCCAGGGACGAGGGAGCCTGGTGGGCTGCCATCTATGGGGTCGCACAGAGTCGGACACGACTGAAGCAACTTAGCAGCAGCAGCAGCATGGACTTAACTGGCCCCTACAAAATTTTTATGTTGAAATTCTACCCCTCAGTGTGATTGTATTTGGAGACAGGGTCTTTAAGAGGTAATTAGTGGTATATAAGGTCATTATAAGAAGGGAGATACCAAGGATGCCTGTGCAGAGAAAAGTCCATGTGAGGACATGAGAAGATGGCCATCTGCAAGCTGAGAAACCAATGCAGCCAACACCTTGATCTTGGACTTAAAGCCTCCAGAGCTGTGAGAAGTCAATTTCTGTTGTTGAAGACACCCAGTCTATGGTGTTTTGTTATGGCAGCCCAAGAAGACTAATACAAGTGGTTACTCTAAGTCCTAGATGTAAATAGTAATCATGAACAAAGGCCATAATCCATGAAGGCTTAGCACAATAATCAGATGAGTGTTAGATAACTGATACATTGCAGAATACATATATATCTATTATAGGTGTGTGTGTGGATCAATCAGGGTGTGGAATAAGGGGACATAGAGTTCACCTTCCCCCATGAACACATCAAAAATACATCTACATGTGGAACAATTCTCATTGAAAACTATCAAGAAAGTAGCAGGAGGACTTCTGTACAACCAAGGATGTAAGAAATATCAAGTAGGAAAGGAAGAATAGAAATTAGGTATGGACCTATGCCCCTGGGAGGGAATTCAGAAAAAAAGGGAGATTACATGGGTGGACACCCATCTCAGGGAGTGACTGGTCAGGGCCACAGATTGAGCATCACAGTCCTGGTGTCCCATACCAGAAGGAAAAGAAGAGCCTACACGGCTCGTTGGAGGACTGCTGGGACTAACAGGGCTCTGGGAAGCCTGGAGTGCAATTGAAACAAGCACATATGTGCGGGCTGCCCCTGAGGCAGGGCAGACAGAGGTCTGCTCTAGCAGCTGCTGGGGTTCCTGCATAGCCTGTACACCCTACCCTGAGCCAAGTGGATGGTCAGGACTGGATTTGGGGTGGCCATCACCAGGGAGGAGACTTGACTGTGGGATAGAGAGATGACCTGGTTCTGGTGGAGCCTGGGTGGGGCAATGGTGGCCACTGGTGGAGCTTTCTCAAGCACATACCAGAAGCAGCCCAGATTCTGACGGTGTTGCTCCTCCACAGCTCAACCTGTGATACATGTTCAGAGTCCATGTGGGCCCCTCCTGCCCTGTAGTGTGGATCCAAAACAGGGCATGGGCAGCAGAGGCTGGGGGCACTGATTGGCTGTGACAGACAAGGGACACTTGTATCCAAGGCTGCATCTGAGTGTAGAGAAAGAAAACTGCAGGTGCCTGCACAGAGTGCATCAGAGACAGCTTGGACCTCTGTCTACACCGACATGAGCCAAGAGCCCACAGGGGCCCCATATGCTTCAGCATGTCCTTGCTCTGGGGAGAAGGGAAAACACACACTTAAAGGGCAGGTCAGCCCAGACCTCAGAGCTTCTGCTCCAGCTACTTGGGACAAGACCCTGCCCCTGATAGGAAGATGACAGCCGCTGAGAAGGGCAGAAGTCCTCCCTCACACTCGGCTCTAGCTCCAGCCCCTCCATCTCCAGCCCCACCCCCGACCAAGGTAATGGCTGCCAGCACACCCTGAGGCAAGATGCGGATGTGTCCATTCTCATCCAGCTCTCCCATCAAAGGCACTGGGCACACAGTCTGTACAGGGACACTCCCACATAATAACACCCCTTCAAGAGGCAATCTTCACTGTTTCACCTAAGTTCACAGAGGCAGAGAAAAGTCAAGCAAAATGGAAAGGCACAGGAACTGCTCTCAATTAAAAGAGCAAGAGAAGACCCCTGAAAAAGTAATGAAACAGAAATAAACAATTTACCAGATAAAGAATTCAAAGCATTGGTAATACAAATGTCAACTGAATTAGAGGAAAGAATACAGGTACATAGTGAAAGGTTTAACAAGGAGCTAGAAAATATAATCAGAAATGATGAAGTCAAGCGCAGAAATAAAAAATACACAAAAGGAATGAACAGCACACTAAGTGACTCAGAAGTATGCACAAATGATCTGGAAGATAGAACAATGGAAACTGCCCTATCAGAACAACAAAAAGAAAATTTAAAAAATGAAAACAAGAGATTTTTGGGATAATATAAAGCATATTAAAA
Source organism: Ovis aries (assembly GCF_016772045.2). Lineage (NCBI taxonomy): Eukaryota > Metazoa > Chordata > Mammalia > Artiodactyla > Bovidae > Ovis > Ovis aries. The sequence goes on along the minus strand of NC_056060.1, from coordinate 56,420,071 downwards.
TTTGTATAATAAGGGTCCCAGAAGGAAAAGAGAGCAAGAAGAATATTGAAAATATAGTTGAAATTATAGCTAAAAAATTCCCAAATTTGAAGAAGGAAATAGATACCCAGGTATAGGAAACTGACAGGATCCCAAACAACATGAACCCAAACAGACCCACAGTAAGACATATCATAATTAAAATGGCAAAAGTTAAAGATAAAAAGAGAATTTTAAAGGCAGCAAGAGAAAAACAGAGAGTCATATACCAAGGAACTATTCCCCAGAAAGCTATCAGCTGATTATGTAAAAGAAGACTGCAGCCCAGAAGGGAGTGGCATAATACATTCAAAGTGCAGAAAGGTAAAAATCTAATCAATCAATGTAATACACCAATTTAACAAATTGAAAAATAAAAGCCACATGATTATCTCAATAGATGCAGAGAAAGCCTTTGACAAAATTCAACATCCATTTATGATAAAAACTCTCCAGAAAGCAGGAACAGAAGGAACATACCTCAACATAATAAAAGCTATATATGACAAACCCACAGCAAACATTATCCTCAATGGTGAAAAATTGAAAGCATTTCCCCTAAAGTCAGGAACAAGACAAGGGTGCCCACTTTCACCATTACGATTCAACATAGTTTTGGAAGTTTTGGCCACAGCAATCAGAGCAGAAAAAGAAATAAAAGGAAACCAAATTGGAAAAGAAGAAGCAAAACTCTCACTGTTTGCAGATGACATGATCCTCTACATAGAAAACCCTAAAGACTCCACCAGAAAATTACTAGAGCTAATCAATGAATATAGTAAAGTTGCAGGATATAAAATCAACACACAGAAATCCCTTGCATTCCTATATACTAATAATGAGAAAATAGAAAGAGAAATTAAGGAAACAATTCCATTCACCATTGCAATGAAAATAAAATACTTAGGAATATATCTACCTAAAGAAATTAAAGACCTATATATAGAAAACTATAAAACACTGGTGAAAGAAATCGAAGAGGACACTAATAGATGGAGAAATATACCATGTTCATGATCGGAAGAATCAATATTGTGAAAATGAGTATACTACCCAAAGCAATTTACAAATTCAATGCAATCCCTATCAAGCTACCAATGGTATTTTTCACAGAGGTAGAACAAATAATTTCACAATTTGTATGGAAATACAAAAAACCTCGAATAGCCAAAGCAATCTTGAGAAAGAAGAATGGAACTGGAGGAATCAACCTGCCTGACTTCAGGCTCTACTACAAAGCCACAGTCATCAAGACAGTATGGTACTGGCACAAAGACAGAAATATAGATCAATGGAACAAAGTAGAAAGCCCAGAGATAAATCCACACATCTATGGACACCTTATCTTTGACAAAGGAGGCAAGAATATACAATGGATTAAAGACAATCTCTTTAACAAGTGGTGCTGGGAAAACTGGTCAACCACTTGTAAAAGAATGAAACTAGAACACTTTTCTAACACCATACACAAAAATAAACTCAAAATGGATTAAAGATCTAAATGTAAGACCAGAAACTATACAACTCCTAGAGGAGAACATAGGCAAAACACTCTCCGACATACATCACAGCAGGATCCTCTATGACCCACCTCCCAGAATATTGGAAATAAAAGCAAAAATAAACAAATGGGACCGAATTAAACTTAAAAGCTTCTGCACAACAAAGGAAACTATAAACATGGTGAAAAGACAGCCTTCAGAATGGGAGAAAATAATAGCAAATGAAGGAACTGACTAACAACTAATCTCAAAAATATACAAGCAACTCCTGCAGCTCAATTCCAGAAAAATAAATGACCCAATAAAAAAATGGGCCAAAGAACTAAATAGACATTTCTCCAAAGAAGACATAACAGAGGGCTAACAAACACATGAAAAGATGCTCAACATCACTCATTATCAGAGAAATGCAAATCAAAACCACAATGAGGTACCCTTTCACGCCAGTCAGAATGGCTGCGATCCAAAAGTCTACAAGCAATAAATGCTGGAGAGGGTGTGGAGAAAAGGGAACCCTCTTACACTGTTGGTGGGAATGCAAACTAGTACAGCCACTATGGAGAACAGTGTAGAGATTCCTTAAAAAACTGGAAAAAGAACTGCCCTATGACTCAGCAATCCCACTGCTGGGCATACACACCGAGGAAACCAGAATTGAAAGAGACACGTGTACCCCAATGTTCATCGCAGCACTGTTTATAATAGCCAGGACATGGAAGCAATCTAGATGTCCATCAGCAGAGGAATGGATAAGAAAGCTGTGGTACATATACACAATGGAGTATTACTCAGCCATTAAAAAGAATACATTTGAATCCGTTCTAATGAGGTGGATGAAACGAGCCGATTATAGAGTGAAGTAAGCCAGAAAGAAAAACACCAATACAGTATACTAATGCATATATATGGAATTTAGAAAGATGGTAATGATAACCCTGTATGTGAGACAGCAAAAGAGACACAAATGTATAGAACAGTCTTTTGGACTCTGTGGGAGAGGGAGAGGGTGCGATGATTTGGGAGAACGGCATTGAAACATGTATAATATCATATATGAAACGAATCGCCAGTCTAGGTTCGATGCATGATACTGGATGCTCCGGGCTGGTGCACTGGGACGACCCAGAGGGATGGTGGAGGGAGGGGGGTTCAGGATGGGGAACACATGTATACCTGTGGTGGATTCATGTTGATGTATGGCAAAACCAATACAATATTGTAAAGTAATTAACCTCCAATTAAAATAAATAAATTTATATTTTAAAAAAGGTAAAAATCTACAACCAAGGATACTCTACAGCAAAAAAAGAACTCAGATAAGCAAAAACTAAAAGTTTATTAATATTAAACCTACCATAAAAGAAATGTTAAAGGTTCTTCTCTACATAGAAAAGAAGTAAGAATTCAGAGGAAAGGGAAAATCGCCAAAGGAAAGGCAAATATATAGAAGCAACTGAAGATCAGTCACTTAAGTAAGGCAGTCTGAAGACTGAAAGACATGAAACTGTAAAAGCAATTATAACTAAACAGTCAAGGGGTAAACATGATGTAAAATATGACATAAAAAATGACAAATGTGATCAAGGAGGGTAAAAAAAATGCAGCACTGTTTATAATAGCCAGGACATGGAAACAACCTAGATGTCCATCAGCAGAGGAATGGATAAGAAAGCTGTGGTACATATACACAATGGAGTATTACTCAGCCGTTAAAAAGAATTCATTTGAATCAGTTCTGATGAGATGGATGAAACTGGAGCCGATTATACAGAGTGAAGTAAGCCAGAAAGAAAAACACCAATACAGTATACTAATGCATATATATGGAATTTAGAAAGATGGCAATGACGACCCTGTATGCAAGACAGGAAAAAAGACACAGCTGCGTATAACGGACTTTTGGACTCAGAGGGAGAGGGAGAGGGTGAGATGATTTGGGAGAATGGCATTCTATCATGTATACTATCATGTAAGAATTGAATCGCCAGTCTATGTCTGACGCAGGATACAGCATGCTTGGGGCTGGTGCATGGGGATGACCCAGAGAGATGTTATGGGGAGGGAGGTGGGAGGGGGGTTCATGTTTGGGAACACATGTAAGAATTAAAGATTTTAAAATTAAACAAATAAAAAACTAAAAAAAAAAATGTAGATCTCTTAGATGTCTCTGAACTTAAATGAGTACTGCTGTTGCTAAGTTGCTTCAATCGTGTCCAACTCTGGGCGACCCCATAGACAGCCCACTAGGCTCCTCTGTCCCTGGGATTCTCTAAGCAAGAACACCGGAGTGGGTTGCCATTTCCTTCTCCAATGTATGAAAGTGAAAAGTGAAAGTGAAGTCGCTCAGTCGTGTCCGAATCTTAGCAACCCCAGGGACTGCAGCCCACCAGACTCCTCCATCCATGGGATTTTCCAGGCAAGAGTACTGGAGTGGGGTGCCATTGCCTTCTCCAAAATGAGTACTAGTTTAACACAAATAGATACAGTTAGGTCAACATATATTATCCACATGGTAACCACAAATCAAATATGTACAACAGATACACAAAAACTAAAAAAGAAAGGAAAACAAGCATATTCTAAGGAAAATCATCAAACCACAATGGAACAAAAAAGAGAAGAAAGAAAGAATAACTATAACTTCCATCCCCTCAACCTGGGAAACAATAAAATGGAAATAACTACATACTTATCAACAAATTTCTTTGAATATCAATGGACTAAATGCTCGAATCAAAACATAGCTTGGCTTATTGGATGAAAAACCAAGACCCTTCTATATGCTTCCTACAAGAGACTCACTTCACAGCTAAATACACAAAAACTGAAAGTGAAGGGACAGAAAAATATTTCTTGCAAATGAAAACAAGAAGAAAGCGGGGCTAGCAATACTCATATCAGACACACAGACATAAAAACAAAGGCCATAAAGAAAGAAAAAGAGGTATTATATAATGATAAAATGATCAGTACAAGAAGAGATTATTACACTCGTTAACATTTACACACCCTATACAGGAGCACCTAATATTATATTTATATAGCAAATACTAACTGACATAAAAGGAGAAACTGATGATAATACAATAATAGTAAAGAACTTTAACACTTCACTGACATTAATGGAAAATTCAGAAAATCACTAAGGCAGCAGTGGTCTTAAATGATACAACAGACTAGCTGGACTTGTAAATATCCATAGGACATTCCATTCCAAAGCAATAGAATACATTCTGCTCAGATACACATGGAATGTTTTCCAGGACAGATCACATCCTAGGCCAGAAAACAATTCTCAACAAATTTAAGAGGATATTATATCAAATATTTTTTTGAAAACAATGGTATGAAACTAGAAATCTGTTAGAGAAAGAAAAATGGGAAAAGAACAAACATATGCCTCTAAAAACCCAATGGGTTAATGAAGAAATCAAAAAAGAAATCAGAAAATATCTTGAGACAAATGAAAATGGAAACACAACACTCCCAAATCTGTGGGATACAGCAAAAGCAGTTCTAAGAGGGAAGTTTATAATGATACAGGCCTTCCTCAAGAAACAAAGAACTCATTGTTTACATGCTCAAAAATTAAAAACACAAATGCCATATAATTTAGCAGCTTGATTTCTGGAAATATATCCAAAAGAAATGAAAACATTAACTCAAAAATATATGTGTACTCTCATGTTTATAAGCAGCATTATTTACAATTACCCAAGACATGGAAACAACTTAAGTGTTTATCACTCGATGAGTGGAAAAGGAAGCTGTGGTGTATGTATGCTAATTCGATATTAGTGTATAGAAAAGCAACAGAGTTCTGTATATTGTATCCTCCAATTTTGCTGAATTCATTAATTTTAATGATTATTAGGTGAAGACTTAAGAGTCTTCTACATACACACACACAGACACACACAGGAATATTATTCAGACATAAAAAACCAACACGCAAATCCTGCCATTTGCAACAACATGCATGGACCTCTAAGACATTAGGTATTAGGCATGCATGCTCAGTCCTGCCCGACTCTTTGCAACTGCATGGACTATAGCCAGCCAGGCTCCTCTGTCCATGGAATTTTCCAGACAAGAATACTAGAGTGGGTTGCTACTTCCTTCTCCAGGGAATCTTCCAACCCAGGGATCGAACCTGCATCTCCTGAACTGGCAGGTGGATTCTTTACTGGCTGAGCCACTGGGGAAGCCCTCCAAGACATTGTGTGAACTAAAATAAATCTAAGAAAGACACACTGTATGATCTCACATATACATGGAATCTAAAAATAAAGCAAATCATAAAAAAAAAAGGTCAGATTTGCGGTTACCAAAAGTAGGGGTTGGGGTAAGGAGAACTGGATGAAAGTAGTCAAAATGTACAAACTTTCAGTTATAAGATAAATACCTACTAGGGATATAATGTACAAACAATGACTATAGTTAACAATGCTATATGACATATAGGAATGTTATTAAGAAAACTATTAGATCCTTAGTTCTCCTTAGAGGAAAAATAATTTTCTTTTGATAGTAGTAACCATTTCACAATATAAGTTAAGCCATTAAGATGTATACCTTCAACCTATATAGTGATATATGTCAATTCAGTTCAGTTCAGTTGTTCAGTCATGTCCGACTCTTTGCGACCTCATGAATCGCAGCACGCCAGGCCTCCATGTCCATCACCAACTCCCGGAGTTCACTCAGACTCATGTCCATCAAGTCGGTGATGCCATCCAGCCATCTTATCCTCTGTCGTCCCCTTCTCCTCCTGCCCTCAATCCCTCCCAGCATCAGAGTCTTTTCCAATGAGTCAACTCTTCGAATGAGGTGGCCAAAGTACTGGAGTTTCAGCTTTAGCATCATTCCTTCCAAAGAAATCCCAGGGCTGATCTCCTTCAGAATGGACTGGTTGGATCTCCTTGCAATCCAAGGGACTCTCAAGAGTCTTCTCCAACACCACTGTTCAAAAGCATCAATTCTTTGGCGCTCAGCCTTCTTCACAGTCCAACTCTCACATCCATACATGACCACAGGAAAAGCCATAGCCTTGACTAGACGGACCTTAGTTGGCAAAGTAATGTCTGCTTTTTTGAATATGCTATCTAGATTGGTCATAACTTTTCTTCCAAGGAGTAAGCGTCTTTTAATTTCATGGCTGGAGTCACCATCTGCAGTGATTTTGGAGCCCCCCCCCCCAAAAAAGTCTGACACTGTTTCCCCATCTATTTCCCATGAAGTGATGGGACCGGATGCCATGATCTTCGTTTTCTGAATGTTGAATTTTAAGCCAACTTTTTCACTCTCCTCTTTCACTTTCACCAAGAAGCTTTTTAGTTCCTCTTCACTTTCTGCCATAAGGGTGGTGTCATCTGCATATCTGAGGTTATTGATATTTCTCCCGGCAATCTTGATTCCAGCTTGTGTTTCTTCCAGTCAGCGTTTCTCATGATGTACTCTGCACAGAAGTTAAATAAGCAGGGTGACAATATACAGCCTTGACGTACTCCTTTTCCTATTTGGAACCAGTCCGTTGTTCCATGTCCAGTTCTAACTGTTGCTTCCTGACCTGCATACAGATTTCTCAAGAGGCAGGTCAGGTGGTCTGGTATGCCCATCTCTCTCAGAATTTTCCAGTTCATTGTGATCCACACAGTCAAAGGCTTTGGCATAGTCAATAAAGCAGAAATAGATGTTTTTCTGGAACTCTCTTGCTTTTTCCACGATCCCTCAGTAAAACTGAAAAAAAAAAATACTGTGACCTCCCTCACCCCCAAAATCCACAGGGAGGAAAATGAATACCCCATGCCAGGCAAAAGCCATGTGGGTCAATCAGAAAGCAATTCAGCCCTAAATTACCACTGTAGGTTCTGTCACATGATGTTAAGGAGTCCTGACTTCAAGGGCCACTCCTCTTGATTGCTATTACACTCCTATTTTCCTCCTTTTCTTTGCCCTCTTCTCTTCCCTTTCCCAAAGGCTCTCCCCACTCCTCCTCGGACTCAAACATCATCTCCACAGGGTGGCCCTCCTGGAATCCTCATTCTATTTAGCCTTGACTGTCCGACTCTCATAGGACTACATTTCCAAAGGTGTAAGAGCTTGTAGAAGAAAAAAATTGAGAGACACCACTGAACTAAATACGTTTTGGTCAAGTTTTATACTGTATGGTGTGTTCAAGGTTCTTATTTCATTAGAAATAAGCAGTCTGTGTAGGCATGCATGATGCATATGTGATGAATTAATGGTTGCAATTGATATGATTTTGTGCACCTGAGAGCCACTGAAAAGCTCATAAAGAGTCACTAAGTATTAAGTATTCTGAACACCTTATGTGTTTGCCTTTCTGCTGATAATGAGTTGAGAGAAGTGAAGTCCAAAAAGACTATAAGTTTACAGGAAAATGACAACTGGAAAAAATGGATGAGTCTGAAACAACAGAACTTACCTAGAAGTGACCACCTGGAAGAGAAATGCAGGCAAATGATTATCTTTCCAAGTAGGCAAGGGACAGCATATCAGACAAAAATCTGAGGGACCCAATGCTTACAGCGGAGAAGGCAATGGCAACCCACTCCAGTACTCTTGCCTGGAAAATCCCATGGACAGAGAAGCCTGGTGGGCTGTGGTCCATGGGGTCGCTAAGAGTCGGACACGACTGAGCGACTTCGCTTTCACTTTTCACTTTCATGCATTGGAGAAGGAAATGGCAACCCACTCCAGTGTTCTTGCCTGGAGAATCCCAGGGATGGGGGAGCCTGGTGGGCTGCCGTCTATGCGGTCGCCCAGAGTCGGACACGACTGAAGCGACTTAGCAGCAGCAATGCTTACAGACTGATATGTAAGAATATCACTAGAAAATGCACTCCAACTCAGCACCCCAAGAATGTCTTAAACTGTCACATTACTTGGTGCTACATCATGTTAATCATCTTCTCACGAGCCCAGAATACTTAGCTTTTGAAATAAGTATACGTATGCTAAGAACAATGACAAAATCACCACATGGGAAAAATATGTCTTCCTCTTGTGGTTAGACATTCCACAGTGGATTAACAAAGATGTGTATAATCCTTAATTTACTCAAAGAACCGAGAGACCCAAGGTCAAATTATGGTCTGAAGAATGACTCCAAAACTCCTCCCTCCCAAGACGATAAAATGAAAAAGAAGAAGTGCCAGAAGAAAGAAAGGCCATCAACAGACCAGAACTCACAGGAATTCCTGGTAGAGAGAAAATAACTATCTCCATAATTCACTAATTTATACAATTATCCAAGGAAAAGGAAGTGAGGTATAAATTTTGGGAAAGAAACATCAGTTTCATCTATTCAGAGTTCAGAATAGCCAGATTTAGAACCCACTGTTGTTCAGTTGCTAAGTCGTGTCTGACTTTTTGTGACTTCATGGACTGCAGCACACCAGGCTCCTCTGTTCTTCACTATCTCCTGGAGACAGAGTTGCTCAAACTCTTGTCAATTGAGTTGGTGATTCTCCCTAACCATCTCAACCTTTGGTGTGCATTAGAACCCATATTACATTTCTTTTTAATACAGCCATTACTAAAGAACTAATATTAACAGGGAAAAACTGATTCTGTGACTCAATAATGAATTGAGTTTCACTTGTAACACAAGTTGGTTTGGAGATTAGCTCAAGAAGGGGGAGCAAAAGGATGTGAGCATACGCCCTTCTTATGGAAACAGTAAAATTACAACTAACTGCTGAACAACCAAAGACAAAAAAAGATGCTGGAACCTACCAAAAAGATACCCTACATCCAAAGATGATGGAGCCATAAAGAGATGGTAGAAGGGGTGCAATCGAAGGAAAATCAAATTCTATAGCCACTGGGTGGGTGACTACAAACTGGAGAACAGATACCACAGAATTTATCTCACAGGACTGAACGTTCTGAGTCCAATGTTAGGCTTCCCGGTCTGGGGGTCCAGCAATGGGAGGAGGAGTCCCCAGAGGATCTGGCTTTGAAGACCAGCAGGGTTTAGAATCTGCCTGCAAATTCAGGAGATGCAAGAGTCGTGGGTTTGATCCCTGCGTCATGAAGATCCTCTGGAAGAGGAAATGGCACCCCACTCCAGTATTCTTGCTGGGAGAACCCAATGGACAGAGGAGCCTGGTGAGCTATAGTCCATGCGGTCTCAGAGAGCCAGACATGACTCAGTGACTGAGCGCACACACAGGGTTTGATCACAGAAGTTCCATGGGACTGGAGGAAACAGAAAATCCCCTCTTGAGGTGCACACAGTCTGTCTTCTGTGTACCAGGACCCAGGAGATAAAAACCAGCAACCCCATAAGAGAGCGAGACATACCTTCTGGTATTAAAGGGTCTCCTGCAGAGGAACTAACAGACAAAAAAGATGTCCTTTTCATTACAGGGGACTGGAATGCAAAAGTAGGAAGTCAAGAAATACCTGGAGTAATGGGCAAATTTGGCGTTGGAATACAGAATGAAGCAAGGCAAAGGCTAGTAGAGTTTTGCCAAGAGAACGCACTGGTATAGCAAACACTCTCTTCCAACAACACAAGAGAAGACTCTACACATGGACATCACCAGATGGTCAACACCGAAATCAGACTGATTGTATTCTTTACAGCCAAAGATGGAGAAGCTCTATACAGTCAGCAAAAACAAGACTGGGAGCTGACTGTGGTTCAGATCATGAACTCCTTATGCCAAATTCAGACTTAAGTTGAAGAAAGTAGAGAAAACCACTAGACCATTCAGGTATGACCTAAATCAAATCCTTACGATTATACAGTGAAAGTGAGAAATAGATTCAAGGGATTAGATCTGACAGAGTGCCTGAAGAACTATGGATGGAGGTTCATGACACTGTTCTGGGGGTAGTGATCAAGAACATTCCCAAGAAAAAGAAATGCAAAAAGGCAGAATGGTTATCTGAGGAGGCCTTACAAATAGCTGTGAAAAGGAGAGAAGTGAAAGGCAAAGGAGAAAAGGAAATATATACCCATTTGAATGCACAGTTCCAAGAATAGCAAGGAGAGATAAGAAAGCCTTCCTCAGTGATCAGTGCAAAGAAATAGAGGAAAACAATAGAATGGGAAAGACTAGAGATCTCTTCAAGAAAATTGAGATACCAAGGGAACATTTCATGCAAAGAATGGGCTCAATATAGGACATAAATGGTATGGACCTAACAGAAGCAGAAGATATTAAGAGGTGGCAAGAATACACAGAAGAACTATAAAAAAAGATCTTCATGACCTAGGTAACCATGATGGTATGATTACTCACCTGGAGCCAGACATCCTGGAATGCAAAGTCAAGTGGGCCTTAGGAAGCATCACTACGAACAAAGCTAGTGGAGGTGATGGAATTCCAGTGGAATTATTTCAAATCCTAGAGATGATGCTGTGAAAGTGCTGTACTCAATATCCCAGCAAATTTGGAAAACTCAGCAGTAGTCACAGGACTGGAAAAGGTCAGTTTTCATTCCAATCTCGAAGAAAGGCAATGCCAAAGAATGCTCAAACTACCGCACAATTGCACTCATCTCACACACTAGCAAAGTAATGCTCAAAATTCTCCAAGCCAGGTTTCAATAGTACATGAACCATGAACTTCCAGATGTTTAAGCTGGATTTAGAAAAGGCAGAGGAACCAGAGATCAAATTGCCAACATGCGTTGGATCATCAAAAAAGCAAGAGAGTTCCAGAAAAACATCTACTTCTGCTTTATTGTCTATGCCAAAGCCTCTGTGTGGATCACAACAAACTGTGGAAAATTCTGAAAGAGATGGGAATACCAGACCACCTGAGTTGCCTCCTGAGAAACCTGTATGCAGGTCAGGAAACAACAGTTAGAACTGGACATGGAACAACAGATTGGTTCCAAATAAGGAAAGAAATACATCAAGGCTGTATATTGTCACACCGATTTTTTAACTTATATGCAGAGTATATCATGCGAAATGCTGGGCTGGATGAAGCGCAAGCTGGAATTAAGATTGCTGGGAGAAATATCAATAACCTCAGATAGTCAGATGACACCATCCTTATGGGAAAAAGTGAAGAGAAAAGGAAGAGTCTCTTGATGAAAGTGAAAGAGGAGAATGGAAAAGCTGGCTTAAAACTCAACATTCAAAAACTGAATATCATGGCATCTGGCCACATCACTTCATGGTAAATAGATGGGGAAACAATGGGAAAAATGACAGACTTCATTTTCTTGGGCTCCAAAATCACTGCATATGGTGACGGCAGCCATGAAATTAAGATGCTTGCTCCTTGGAAGAAAATCTATGACAAACGTAGACAGCATATTAAAAAGTAGAGACATTACTTTGCTGACAAAGGCACGTCTAGTCAAAGCTATGGTTTTTCAGTAGTCATGTATGGATGTGAGAGTTGGACTATAAAGAAAGCTGAGTGCCAAAGAATTGATGCTTTTGAACTGTGGTTTGGAAAAGACTCTTGAAAGTCCCTTGGACTGCAAGGAGATCAAACCAGTCCATCCTAAAGGAAATCAATCCTGAATATTCACTGGAAGAAAATCAATCCTGAACATTCACTGATGCTGAAGCTGAAGCTCCAATACTTTGGCCACCTAATGCAAAGAACTGACTCATTGGAAAAGACCCTTATGCTGGGAAAGATTGAAGGCAGGAGGAGAAGGGTCGACAGAGGATGAGATGGTTAGATGGTATCACCAACTCAACGGACATGAGTTTGAGCAAGCTCCGGGACATGGTGATGGACAGGGAAGCCTGGCGTGGTACAGTGAATGGGATCACAAAGAGTCGGACACAACTGAGTGACTGAACTGAAATGAAAAAGCAAGGCACTTGACTCAGTTTTAATGAGGTGGATGAACCTAGAGCCTATTACACAGAGTGAAGAAAGACAGAAAAAGAAATACTGTATATTAATGAATGCATATATATGGAATCTAGAAAGATAGTACTGATGAACCTATTTGCAGGAGAGCAATGGAGACACAGATTTAGAAAACAGACTTGTGGACATAGTAGGGGAAGGAGAGGGTGGGGCAAACTGAGACAGTAGTATGGAAACATATACATTACTCATATGTAAAATTAAATAATCAGTAGAAATTTGCTGTATGATGCAGGGAGCTCAAATTAGGAGCTCTATGGCAACCTACAGGGGTGAGATGGAGTAGTTTGAAGGAAGGAGGTTCAAGAGGGAGGGTTATGTTGATACATGACAGACCAACACAGTATTGCAAAGCAATAGCCTCCAATTAAAAATAACCAAACTTAAAAATATAAAAATATTTTAAAAAGTAAACAACTAAAAAAAAAAAACAAAGCAGGAGCAGACTTGGGGGAAAGCATGACTTGAATATACGCTGCTTACAAAAAATACTTTAATATGATAACAACAGATTAAAAGTAAATGGATGTTAGAATGTCATTCTCCCAAATCATCCCACCCTCTCCCTCTCCCTCTGAGTCCAAAAGTCCGTTATACACATCTGTGTTTCTTTCCCTGTCTTGCATACAGGGTCGTCATTGCCATCTTCCTAAATTCCATATATATGTGTTAGTATACTGTATTGGTGTTTTTCTTTCTGGCTTACTTCACTCTGTATAATCGGCTCCAGTTTCATCCATCTCATCAGGACTGATTCAAATGAATTCTTTTTAACGGCTGAGTAATACTCCATTGTGTATATGTACCACAGCTTTCTTATCCATTCATCTGCTGATGGACATCTAGGTTGTTTCCATGTCCTGGCTATTATAAACAGTGCTGCGATGAACATTGGGGTACATGTGTCTCTTTCAATTCTGGTTTCCTCGGTGTGTATGCCCAGAAGTGGGATTGCTGGGTCATAAGGTAGTTCTATTTGCAATTTTTTAAGGAATCTCCACACTGTTCTCCATAGTGGCTGTACTAGTTTGCATTCCCACCAACAGTGTAGGAGGGTTCCCTTTTCTCCACACCCTCTCCAGCATTTATTGCTTGCAGATTTTTGGATCGCAGCCATTCTGACTGGTGTGAAGTGGTACCTCATTGTGGTTTTGATTTGCATTTCTCTAATAATGAGTGATGTTGAGCATCTTTTCATGTGTTTGTTAGCCATCCGTATGTCTTCTTTGGAGAAATGTCTATTTAGTTCTTTGGCCCATTTTTTGATTGGGTCGTTTATTTTTCTGGAATTGAGCTGCATAAGTTGCTTGTATATTTTTGAGATTAGTTGTTTGTCAGTTGCTTCATTTGCTATTATTTTCTCCCATTCCGAAGGCTGTCTTTTCACCTTGCTTATAGTTTCCTTTGTTGTGCAGAAGCTTTTAATTTTAATTAGATCCCATTTGTTTATTTTTGCTTTTATTTCCAGAATTCTGGGAGGTGGATCATAGAGGATCCTGCTGTGATTTATGTCTGAGAGTGTTTTGCCTATGTTCTCCTCTAGGAGTTTTATAGTTTCTGATCTTACATTTAGATCTTTAATCCATTTTGAGTTTATTTTTGTGTGTGGTGTTAGAAAGTGATCTAGTTTCATTCTTTTACAAGTGGTTGACCAGTTTTCCCAGCACCACTTGTTAAAGAGATTGTCTTTACTCCATTGTATATTCTTGCCTCCTTTGTCAAAGATAAGGTGTCCATATGTGTGTGGATTTATCTCTGGGCTTTCTATTTTGTTCCATTGATCTATATGTCTGTCTTTGTGCCAGTACCATACTGTCTTGATGACTGTGGCTTTGTAGTAGAGCCTGAAGTCAGGCAAGTTGATTCCTCCAGTTCCATTCTTCTTTCTCAAGATTGCTTTGGCTATTCGAGGTTTTTTGTATTTCCATACAAATCTTGAAATTATTTGTTCTAGTTCTGTGAAAAATGTGGCTGGTAGCTTGATAGGGATTGCATTGAATTTGTAAATTGCTTTGGGTAGTATACTCATTTTCACTATATTGATCATGTGAATTGAATCGCCAGTCTATGTCTGACGCAGGATGCAGCATGCTTGGGGCTGGTGCATGGGGATGACCCAGAAAGTTGTTATGGGGAGGGAGGTGGGAGGGGGGTTCAAGTTTGGGAATGCGTGTAAGAATTAAAGATTTTAAAATTTAAAAAATAAAAAACTAAAATTAAAAAAAAAAAAACTGACAGAAAACAACAAAATTCTGTAAAGGAATTACCCTTCAATTAAAAAATAAATTAAAAAAAAAAAAAAAAAGTAAATGGATGGAAAAGATATACCATGTAAACATGGCAGAGAAGAAGCAAATCTGACTTCATGTTGGAACTATTTCTTTGACTTCTTTTCCTATTGTTATCATAATCATATATAAGGCCATGCCTCAGAAAACCAAGCCCCTCTGCCTGACTGTTGGTCTAAGTTTCCTTTGTTCAGCTCACAGGGAGATAATTTGACAATCCCCACCTGTGACGGGCTGCAGTAAGGAAGAGAATGTTTGTGCTGTATGTATAGAGTTTCTCGGCCATGTCAGACCCTTTGTGACCCAAAGGACTTAGCCTGCTAGGCTCCTCTGTCCCTGAAAATTTCAAGTAAGAATCTGGTGTGGTTGCCATTTCCTACTTGACAGGATCTACCCGATCCAGGGATCCAACTTGTGTTTCCGTCACTGCAGTGGATTCTTAACGCTGAGCCACCAAGGAGGTCCAGTTATTGGAGAAATACAAATCAAAACTACAATGAGGTATCACCTCATACCAGTCAGAATGGCCATTAACTTTAAGGGAGGGTGTGGAGAAAAAAGAACATTCCTACTCTGTTGTCGGCAATGTATATGGATAGAGCCACTATGGAGAAGAGTAGAGAGAGTCGGTAAAAAACTAGGAATAAAACTACCATATGACCTGGCAATGTCACTACTGGGCATGAGAAAACCATAAGTGCAAAAGATACATGTACCCTAATGTTCACAGCAGCACCACTTCCAACAGCTAGGACAGGGAAGCAACCTAGATTCCATCCACAGATGTGCAGATAAAGAAGTTGTGATATATATTTGTACACAGTGGAATGTTAATCATGAAAAGGAATGAAACTGAGTCAGTTGTAGTCAGGTGGATGAACCTAGAGCCTGTCATACAAAATGAAGTGAGTCAGAAAGAGATAAACAAATACCATATATTAATGCATATATATGGAATCCAGAAAAATGGTACTGATGAACATACCAGGGGAGGAATAGAGACTGAGATGTAGAAACGGACTGGTGGACAATGGAAGGACTTGTGGAGGACGGAGAGAGTAAGACGAATTAACAGAGTATCACTGGTATATATACACTATCATGTAAAACAGAAAGCTAGCATGAAGCAGATCTGTAGCACAGTACAATTTGTGCAGTGGTCTGTGATGATCTTACGGGTCAGATGGTGTGGGTTGGAGGGAAGCTCAAGAGGAAGGGGGATATATGTGTACTTATAGCTGAGACATGTTGCTGTACAGCAGAAACCAATACAACACTGTAAAGCACTATTGTCCAATTTCAGGATAAGAAAACATCTACAACCAATAAATGCTGCACAGAGTGTGAAGGAAAAGGAATATTACTACACTGCTGGTGGGAATGTAAACTGACATAGCCATTATGGAGAACAGTATAGAGGGTCCTTAAAAAGCTAAGAATAGATGTTGCTGGTTGAAGATGGCGGACAGGAAGAAGTACGTTCATCTCCTCCTGCGAGAACACCAAAATTGCAACTAGCTGTGAACAACCATGGACAGGAGGACAGTGGAACCTACCAAAAAAAGGTACCCCATGTCTGAAGACAAAGAAGAAGCTGTAACAAGACAGCAGGAGGGGTACAATCACGATAAAGTAAAATCCTATACCTGCTGGAGGGGTGACCCACAAACTGGAAAACAATGATACCAAAAAAGTTCTCCCACTGTTGTGAAGGTTCTAAGACCCACATCTTCCCAGCCTGGGGATCCAACAAAGGGACTGGGAGTACCCAATGAATCTGATTTTATGGGCTGGTAGGACTTGACTGTAAGACTTACTCAGGACTGGGGGAAACAGACTTCACCCTTGGAGGGCATAAACAAAATCTTGAGTGCACCAAGACCCAGTGGAAAGGAGCAATGACCCCACAAAAGACTGCATAAGACCTTGCTGCTGGAGTTGGGGAGTCTGATGTGGAGGCATGTGTCAGCAGCAGCTTGCGGCAGCAGTCCTGGCAGGGGCCCCTTGGTGTAAGTCACCACTAGCCCTACCATAGAGCCCATAGACCCCAGGGCTGGGTAGCCTCAGGCTAAACAACTAACAGAGAGGGAACACAACCACATCCATTAGTAGACAATTTGATTAAAGTTTACTGAGCACAGCCCTGCCCACCAGAGCAAGACCCACTTTTTCCCACCGCCAGTCCCTCTCATCAGGAAGCTTACACAAGCCTCTTAGCCTACTCCATCAGAGGGCAGAAAGCAGCAGTAGGAAGATCCACAATTCCACAGCTGGCTAAAACAAAAATCATATTACAGAAAGGTAATCAGAAGAAAACACAGAAAGTTATGTCTCAGATGAAGGGACAAGATAAAACTCCAGAAAAACAACTAAATGAAGTGGAGATAGGCAAACTTCCAGAAAAAGAATTCATGATAATGACAGCGAAGATGACCCAGGATCTTGGGAAAATAATGAAGAAGATGGAAGAAGAACTAAAGAGCAAACAGATGAATAATACACTTGAAGGAATCAATAGAATAACTGAGGCAGAAGAGACAAATGACATGGAGGACAGAATGGTGAAAATCACTGCCACAGAACAGAATATAGAAAAAAGAATGAGAAAAATCAGACAGCCTAACCCACTCCAGTATTCTGGCCTGGAGAATTCCATGGACTGTATAGTCCATGGGGTCGCAGAGAGTCAGATACGACTGGGGACTTTCACTTTCACTTCCCAGAGACCTCTGGGACAACAAGAAATGCACCGACATTTGCATTATAGGCATCCCAGAAGAAGGAGAGAGAAAGGACCTGAGAAGATATTTGAAGAGATAATAGCTTGAAAACTTCCCTAACATGGGAAAGGAAATAGTCGATGAAGTCCAGAAGCATGGTGGGTCTCAGACAGGATAAACCCAAGGAGGAATACACTGAGACATATAGTAATCAAACTGACAAAAATTAAAGACAAAGAAAATATATTAAAAGCAACAATGGAAAAACAACAAATAACATATGAGGGAACTTCCATAAGGTTATCAGCTGATTTTGCAGCAGAAACTCTAGAAAGTAAAAGTGAAAGTGGCTCACTTGTGTCTGACTCTTTGTGACCCTGTATAGTCCATGGAATTCTCCAGGCCAGAATACTGGAGTAGGGAGCCTTTCCCTTCTCCAGGGGATCTTCCCAATTTGGGGATTGAACCCAGGTTTCCTGTATTGCGGGCAGATTCTTTACCAGCTGAGCCACAACGGAAGCCCAAGAATATTTGAGTGAGCAGCCTATCCCTTCTCCAGGGGATCTTCCTATCCCAGGAATTGAACCAGGGTCTCCTGTATTGCAGGCAGATTTTTTTTTCAGTTTATTTTTTTGATATTTTAAAAATATGGAACGCGTCATGAATTTGCATGTCATCCTTGCGCAGGGGCCATGCTAATCTCTGTATCGTTCCCATTTTAGTATATATGCTGCCGAAGGGAGCACTGCAAGCAGATTCTTTACCAACTGAGCTACCAGGGAAGCTGGAAGGAAATGGCATGATATATTTAAAGGGATAAAAGAGAAGAACCTATAACCAAGAATAGTCTATCCAGCGAGATTCTCATTCAGATTTGTCGGAGAAATCAAAGCTTTCCAGATAAACAAAAGTTAAGAGAGTTCAGCACCCTCAAACTAGCTTTAAATGCTAAAAGAAACTAGCAATAAATGCTAAAGGAGCATCTCTAAGCAGGAAACACAAGAGAAGGAAAAGATGTACACAGAATAAATCTAAAACAATTAAGAAAAGGATAATAGGATCATACATATTGATAATTACCTTAAATGGAAATGGATTAAGTGCATTAACCAAAAGATAGAGACTGGCTGGGTGAATGGAAACATACGCATGTGTACCTTGCCACTTACCACATCATCCTGTCTAACTGCAAAAATTGTACGTATTTTATTTATACTGTTAGGTTAATCATGTTTCCATTATTGTTTTCATACCTTATTCAAGACTCCACATTTTACTGCACTGAGCAGCTTCAGCTACACGCAGCACATTCTGGTAAATTCTCTTTTCATTTTTATCCTATTACAAATATTTTCTAATTTTCCTTGTTATGGCTTCTTAGATATACCCTCATCTAAAACTGGACATTTAATTTCCAAATACATGGGATTTTTAAAAGATCTTTGTTATTATTTCTCATTTTGATACTAATTTCCCACTTAAATCCTTTACTCTCTGCAATCACCCTCCATGTTTTTTCAATCTTCAAACTTTATCAAGAGTTTCAACAGCTAAGTCAAAGATCTCTCTTGGTAAATGTCACATGGCAGTTGAAAATGTAGGTTATTTTCAAATACCTTTTGATAGTGGGCTGTAACATAATTCCACAGTAGTAAGAGAACAGATCTGTATGATTTCAATGCCTTTAGACCATGACATTTCTGTACCTGGTCTTATGTCTCTGGATATGTTTCAGTGTCTGCTAGTTTCTAGTCTATGGGAACTTGAATAGAATTTGTATCCTACTGTTGTGTGCAAATTGTATAAATCTTAATTATTTTGAATTGGTTCATAATGCTTTTCAGGTCTACTATATTATTCTACTTTTATGAACATTCATTCAATTAATTTCTGAGTTTGATATTAAAACTCCAACTAAAAATCTTAATTTATCTGCTTAAACAATTGTCACATATAGTGAACCATATGTAACTTTGTTCTGTATTTTCCAAGTCTTTTATAAATGTGTTATAGCGACCCCATGGACTGTAGCCTACCAGGCTCCTCTGTCCATGGGATTCTCCAGGCAATAGTGCTGGAATGGATTGCCATTCCCTTCTCCAGGGGATCTTCCCGACCCAGGGATCAAATCTGGGTCTTCCGCATTGTAGACAGGCACTTTACCCTCTGAGCCACCAGGGAAGTCCCATATTATTCTACTTTTATGAACATTCATTCAATTAATTTCTGAGTCTGATATTAAAACTCCAACTAAAAATCTTAATTTACCTGCTTAAACCACTGACACATATAGTGAACCATATGTAACTTTGTTCTGTATTTTCCAAGTCTCTTATAAATGTGTTATAATTTCATAACTTAAAAAAATAAAAGATTTTAAAAACTATGATTGTCACAATACATGTCCGGTGAGAATCATCTAGAATCTGTTATCCTCACTCCTGGAACGCTAACCCGTAGAGCAGAACTTTCTGGAATGCTGCCTGTGACTGGATGCTCTGGCATCCAAAGGTTCATCTGGGAGTGACACAGGTTACTTCCGTTCATATTTTATTGGTCAACTGAGCCACCTGGCCATTCCTGAATTAAGTAGGGGAGGGGTGAGGCACAGGCAGGAAGAATAATCTTATGTGACCAGGAGAGAACCAAACATTTGTGAAAAGCCCAGATAACTTCCACAGTTCACCCCACCCCTGAGAACACCTCCTTGTACTTTCTCTTCATGATACTGAGGTAGTTGGTTCCCTTCCCATCTCCATAAATTGTCCTCTGTCAGTTCCTTTTACTTCTCCTTCTCCTATATGAGATCATTACCTAAGAGTTTGCTCTTGGCTGGATTTTGAGTGTGTGTGTGTGTCTGTGTATATTTTAATTCTCTCCCTTAACTTTACCTGTAAAACTTTAACTATCAAAGCTGTGGAGATAATCTCTTGAATTCCAAACCTATATTTTTCTTTTGGAAAATCTACTTGGATAATTCATGACTTTTCTGTTTCCTTAATGTTCCAGGAATCAAAACATTCAGTAACTGTATTATTTTGCTTTCTTCCAACCTAGCAATTTGCTTTGTTTTCCTTTTTTATATTGCTTTGCAAACTAGCCTTTCTTCTATAACCTATTCAAATAAGTGAGTTCTGAGCTGAGGCTTCCTATATATAATATTTCCTATATATAATTTGTTGATACACTTCAAGCTGGCTTATCTAAACATTCTTTTGAATGCATTTTTCTCACTTCTGAATCTACTTTGTATTTTTACTATTATTGTACTTGACACTTCACTCAACTGTCCTACGACCTCTCACAATGATTATTCTTCTAGGGAATATACGTTTTTCCTTACTTTCCATTCTCTGTAGTATCTAGCAAAGATTTTGCCATTGAGGTGATCTTCATTTTTAAATATAATATGTAGATGTCAACACTCAATTGTAGATTAATCCCCCAGTGTTAATTAATTAGGTTAAAGTATATGTATTGAAAACATATTTACCACACCTTTTTCTCTTACCTTGAACTTATTGCCTAAGTTCTTAGATCTTTTCAAATGAATTATTACTGAGTTGTCTGACTCAGCTCACACTTTCCTATAGTTAATATTTGCTTTATGAATGTGTAACTTTCACTTAACTATGTTAAATTCCCTGTGTTGATTTTAGCTCTTTTCCCAAGATTTAAAATGTTAATTAGAATAATGCTCACAGAGGTGAGGTAAACACCCTAAACATTAACATTGAAGACATACCTATTAATTTGCTAAAAGAATCAAGCATTCTCACTTGGTAAATTCAAATCTATGGAATATTTATCATTCTTTTATTATCTTTTGCTTTCAGTTAAAAATAAATGTGCTGTTTGTATGCAAAAAAATATATATATATAACTACCATATGACCCTGCAATCCCACTCCTGGGGAAATACACAATGAAAACCATAATTCAAAAGTTATATCCACACCATTGTTCACTGCAGCACTATTTACAATATCCAGGAGAGGGGAGCAAGGTAAATTTCCATTAACAGAGGAATAGATAAAGAAGATGTGGTACAGAGACACAATGAAATATTACGTAGTTAGAAAAAGGAGGGAAACTCTGTCATCTGCAGAGACATGAATGGACCTGCAGACGGTCATATAGAGTTCAGTATGTCAGAAAGAGAAAAGCAAATATCGTATACTAACTCATGGACATGGAATCTAGGAAAATGGCATAGATGATCCTATTTGCACACAGATATACACGAGAACAAACATACAGACACCAAGATGGAGGAGGTGGGGTGGAATGAACTGGGAAATTGGGATTGACATATGTGTACTATTGGTACTATGCATAAAATACATAAATAATGAGAATCTAGTGAAATGCTCAGGGAACTCGACTCAGTGGTCTATGGTGACCTAAATGGGAAGGAAATCCAATGACAGGGGACATATATAAACATGTAGCTGATTCTCTTTCTGTACAACAGAAACTAAAACACTGTAAAGCAACTATACTGCATTAAAATTTAGTAAAAAATAAGTAGGAGCAGCTCTTCAGAGGAGGCTGTGGCTGCGGTGAGGGAGGAGGTGGCCTGGGCAATGATCTAATCATGTTGGACAAAGATGATCTTGAGATTACAGTGATAACTGAAGCAACTCCCATCCGTGAAGATGAGAACTTCTCATCTTCTCAACTTCAGCCAAGAATTTTGAGTCCGTTGACCAGTGTCAGGTCACAGTAAATCAGAATCTATAGCTTCTACTCAGAAAAGACCAGAGTCCAAACGTTCCAGTGACCTTAAGACAGAAGTTCTCCTTATTCAGGCATCATAAGCTGCAGGCCAAGAGACTGTTTCCAAAGATGTACCCAAGTCTGGATGGGGCTATTGGGGCAGTTGGGGCAAGTCCTTGCTCTCCTCAGCCTCAGGTAGGATAAGGTATTTCAGACGTCATTGAGAAGGCAGAGGCCTCCCTTGGAATCCCTAGTCCCAGTGAAATTTCAACTGAAGTCCAGTATGCAATAGGAGAGACAAATGCCAAAGAGAATGGAGAGTCCTCTCAAGAGAGTGGGCCATTTGGGGTATTCTCGGCCATCTCTACTGCTGTTCAGGGCACAGGAAAAGTGTTATCACTGGGAGTTTGGATGCCTTAGAATTCATTGGGAAAAAGACAATGGATGTAATAGCAGAAGGGGATCCTGGATTTAAAAGAACCAAGGGTCTGATGAACTGGACTTCTGATCTACACTGTCTCAGGTTTTAAAAGAGATAAAGGAGAAAGAAGAGCTACAGACTTCCAATGAGGTTACCATGGAAACAGACAAGAAAATTCATTATGGGCTACCCTTTGATGAATTTCAAGGCCTTTCACATATAGAAGCTCTGGAGATGCTCTCTCGAGAAAGTGAAATAAAGGTGAAATCTATTCCTAATTATTTAAGTGGAGAAAAATTAGAGACTCTAAAACTTGAATTGGAGCAACTCAAAGAAGCATTTTCCCTAGCAGAGTTCTATGAGGAAGAGGAGGAAGAGAAAAAAAGGGAATGAAGACATTACCAAAGAGATAACAGAGCTATTTTCTCAGCTGCATGTCTTCTCCAAACCAGAGAAACTTGCCAGGGCAAGAAATACAGCCTATGAATGGATCAGGACATCTCTGGCCAAACCACTAGAAGAGGGGAAGGAGAAAAATAGTTGGAAACAAAAAAACCTGAGCAAATCAGTAACAATTCAATAGAGGATATCCATGCATTTGCAATCCAGAGCCTAGCAGAACGGACTGCTTGCTCAATTGAACTGTTTCACAAAACAGCTGCTCTGGTTCTGCATGGCTGGAAGCAGGACGTAACAACCATAGAAATGAGCAGAGCCCTTTGCCAGATGACAGTTTTGTTGTGTCAAGAGTGGTCCTCTATGTCTAAAGAGTTCACCACCTGCCTAACAGCTGCTGGGGATAAGGAAAAGGCTGATATCCTTAATCCACTGATCACTAGAGGCATCAAACAGTGCTTCCTACATTCTGGATGTCTTCCAGTGACTTTTACCCGAATTGGAGATCTCGCTTATTAAGAACAAGACTGAGTTACCAGAGGCATGAACTTCATGTCCAGAAGCCTTTGTCCAAACACTGAGGAACAGAGAAGATTCTACCTGAGACTTGCGATGGCCGAGAAATGCCACTTTCTTCGGTAGCCCTGCAGAAGTGAGGGAGAAAGGTTATTTAAGTATATAAAAATCCCGGCAGGAGAGCTGGTTTGAAGGAAGTTTGTTGTCTTCACTGCTTAGCTGAAGTATTCAGGTTCTCACACTGCTCTTCCCAGTTGTTGTAATTAATAAATTATTTGAAAAGAAACTTTTATAGACAGTTAAAAAAATAGCTCTAGGTGAAAGTTAATGGGACACTCAGGCAAAGATATTGGTCTTTCTTTGACAATACACAAAACACTAAAATTTTTGTCATGGATGTAATTTTACAGTCCATGTATATAACTGGTTGCTAAGCAAGAGGAAAATAAATTTAAAAAAAAAGCGGAAAAGGAATTCAGTATTCTGGAATTCATGCGCTTGATCTATTAATGCCATTTTCTTTCTCCTTTCTATAATAAAATCTATGGCTTTAAGAAAACTGAGTATGTATAAATTCTGTAGTGATTACCCTTTATTACATGCATTCTTGTAACTGGTTAGAAAATTTCATTTACTCTTTAATTCTCAGTAGATATGTGGCATTGAGGAGAAGCTTATAGAATATTTAACTATAGCAAAGTGCCCCTTGAGTTCAATTGCTCTCCCAATCCCACAATGGTAAGCTTCAAGTTGTAGCTGACACCCACTCTACCAGATTCAAGACCAAGAAGTGCAATTTGGAGAAACAGTTTCATGTTTGCAGATATTCTGAGTTTCCAGGATGTTTTTCATGCATACCCTTTATACAGGATGAATTCTGTAATAGCCAGCTCCAAAGAGTATTGAAGCTCTTTCAGTCATTATTTTTGTTGTATGAATATTGTTGAAGTGAACTGTAGAGTCCCATGAAAACGATGTTCATATAATAGGATGAAGACAGTATATTTTCTTCATTCTTTTTTATTTCTTTTAATGTATTCTTTAGCATGTTTATAAATATAATTTTTATTCTTCAGATCTTAAGTCTTCTTTTGCTTTCTTCAGCAATTTAAAATACTTACAGGTTATCCTCTTCCTTAAAGCTATTTTGGTATCTAAATAGCTAAAGCTATTTAAAAACCATTCTCCAACTTTATGGTTTTTAATGATTCAGGTAACTTTTGTGAGCTCTGCCCTGTATCTTTTAAAATCTTTAAATAAAATGTAATAGTTATTTCAGTTTATCTTTTCATTTATTTTTCCAAATGTAAGCCCCAGTATCTTCTCAAACCAAAGAAATAGCAAAGTGAACTTATAACATAGGCTTCCCTGGTGGCTTAGAGGTTAAAGCATCTGCCTGCAATGTGGGAGACCCGGGTTTGATCCCTGGGTGGGGAAGAGCCCCTGGAGAAGGAAATGGCAACCCACTCCAGTATTCTTGCCTGGAGAATCCCATGGACGGAGGAGCCCGGTGGGCTACAGTCCATGGGGTCACAAAGAGTCGGACACGACTAAGCAACTTTTAAAATCTTTAAATAAAATGTAATAGTTATTTCAGTTTATCTTTTCATTTATTTTTCCAAACGTAAGCCCCAATATCTTCTCAAACCAAAGAAATAGCAAAGTGAACTTATAACATAGGTTGATATCAAGACTGTTTCTATGTGTCACCTTATTTGGGGTGGGGGCAGTTTGTTAAGTAAGGTAGATTTGGAATAAAAAGGTACACCAACATCAAAAAAATTAATAAATGAAAATCCAAAACTCATAGATACAGAAAACTGATTGGTAGTAGTCAGAGGAGGCGGCTATTGGTGGGGAAAGTAGAAGGTGGTGAAAAGGTACAAACTTCCAGTTGTACAGTAAGTCCTGAGGATATATTGTACACCTTTCTGAGTATAACTGATAACACTGCATTGCAGAACTGTAAGCTGCTAAGAGAGTAGGTCTTAAATTTTTTCATCATAGGAAAAAAATCTGTTAACTTTATGAGGTGATGGAAGTTAACTAAACTTACTGTGATAATCATTTTGCATTATATATACATTATATACATATTAATATATATATAATCACTATGTTGTACACCTAAAACTGATGTTATATTCCAATTATATCTCTACAACTAACACCCCCAAAAGATGTCCTTTTCATTATAGGGGACTGGAATGCAAAAATAGGAAGTCAAGAAACACCTAGAATAGTTCAGTTGCTCGGTTGTGTCTGACTGTTTGTGACTCCATGAATCGCAGCACGCCGGGCCTCCCTGTCCATCACCATCTCCTGGAGTTCACTCAGATTCACGCCCATTGAGTCAGTGATGCCATCCAGCCATCTCATCCTCTGTCATCCCCTTCTCCTCCTGCCCCCAATCCCTCCCAGCATCAGAGTCTTTTCCAATGAGTCAACTCTTTGCATGAGGTGGCCAAAGTACTGGAGTTTCAGCTTTAGCATCGTTCCTTCCAAAGAAATCC
The DNA here is from genome assembly GCF_016772045.2 of Ovis aries. Classification (NCBI taxonomy): domain Eukaryota; kingdom Metazoa; phylum Chordata; class Mammalia; order Artiodactyla; family Bovidae; genus Ovis; species Ovis aries. Next base: position 56,394,098 of record NC_056060.1, on the reverse strand, counting down.
CAGGGCTGATCTCCTTCAGAATGGACTGGTTGGATCTCCTTGCAGTCCAAGGGACTCTCAAGAGTCTTCTCCAACACCACAGTTCAAAAGCATCAATTCTTCGGCGCTCAGCCTTCTTCACAGTCCAACTCTTACATCCATACATGACTACTGGAAAAACCATAGGCTTGACTAGATAGACCTTAGTTGGCAAAGTAATGTCTCTGCTTTTGAATATGCTATCTAGGTTGGTCATAACTTTTCTTCCAAGGAGTAAGCGTCTTTTAATTTCATGGCTGCAGTCACCATCTGCAGTGATTTTGGAGCCCAGAAAAATAAAGTCTGACACTGTTTCCCCATCTATTTCCCATGAAGTGATGGGAACGGATGCCATCATCTTCATTTTCTGAATGCTGAGCTTTAAGCCAACTTTTTCACTCTCCTCTTTCACTTTCATCAGGAGGCTTTTAGTTCCTCTTCACTTTCTGCCATAAGGGTGGTGTCATCTGCATATCTGAGGTTATTGATATTTCTCCCGGCAATCTTGATTCCAGCTTATGTTTCTTCCAGTCCAGCGTTTCTCATGATGTACTCTGCATAGAAGTTAAATAGGCAGGGTGACAATATACAGCCTTGACGTACTCCTTTTCTGATTTGGAACCAGTCCGTTGTTCCATGTCCAGTTCTAACTGTTGCTTCCTGACCTGCATTCAGATTTCTCAAGAGGCAGGTCAGGTGATCTGGTATTCCCATCTCTCTCAAAATTTTCCACAGTTTATTGTGATCCACACAGTCAAAGGCTTTGGCATAGTCAATAAAGCAGAAATAGATGTTTTTCTGGAACTCTCTTGCTTTTTCCATGATCCAGTGGATGTTGGCAATTTGATCTCTGGTTCCTCTACCTTTTCTAAAACCAGCTTGAACATCAGGAAGTTCATGGTTCACGTATAGGTAACAGGCAAATTTGGCCTTGGAGAACAGAATGAAGCAGGGCAAAAGCTAATAGAGTTCTGCCAAGAGAACGCACTGGTCATAGCAAACACCCTCTTCCAACAACACAAGAGAAGACTCTACACATGGACATCACCAGATGGTCAACACCGAAATCAGACTGATTATATTCTTTGCAGCCAAAGATGGAGAAGCTCTATACAGTCAGCAAAAATAAAGATCGGGAGCTGACTATGGCTTAGGTCATGAACTCCTTATGCCAAATTCAGACTTAAGTTGAAGAAAGTGGAGAAAACCACTAGACCATTCAGGTATGACCTAAATCAAATCCCTTACGACTATACAGTGGAAGTGAGAAATAGATTTAAGGGATTAGATCTGATAGACAGAGTGCCTGATGAACTATGGACAGAGGTTTGAGACATGGTATAAGAGACAGGGATCGAGACCATCCCCAAGAAAAAGAAATGCAAAAAAGCAAAATGGCTGTCTCAGGAGGCCTTACAAAGAGCTGTGAAAAGAAGAGAAGCAAAAAGCAAAGGAGAAAAGGAAAGATACACCCATTTGAATGCAGAGTTCCAAGAATAGCAAGGAGAGATAAGAAGACTTCCTCAGCGATCAGTGCAAAAAATAGAGGAAAACAACAGAATGGGAAAGACTAGAGATCTCTTCAAGAAAATTAGAGATACCAAGGGAACATTTCATGCAAAGATGGGCTGAATAAAGGACATAAATGGTAGGGACCTAACAGAAGCAGAAAATATTAAGAAGAGCTGGCAAGAAAACACAGAAGAACTGTACAAAAAAGAGCTTCATGACCCAGATAATCATGATGGTGTGATCACTCACCTAGAGCCAGACATCCTGGAATGTGAAGTCAAGTGGGCCTTAGAAAATATCACTACAAACAAAGCTAGTGGAGGTGATGGAATTCCAGTTGAGCTATTTCAAATCCTGAAAGATGATGCTGTGAATGTGCTGCACTCAATATGCCAGCAAATTTGGAAAACTCAGCAGTGGCCACAGGACTGGAAAAGGTCAGTTTTCATTCCAATCCCAAAGAAAGGCAATGCCAAAGAATGCTCAAACTACCGCACAATTCCACTCATCTCACACACTAGTAAAGTAATGCTTAAAATTCTCCAAGCCAGGCTTCAGCAATACATGAACCGTGAACTTCTAGATGTTCAAGCTGGTTTTAGAAAAGGCAGAGGAACCAGAGATCAAATTGCCAACATCTGCTGGATCACGGAAAAACCAAGAGAGTTCCAGAAAAATATCTATTTCTGCTTTACTGACTATGCCAAAGCCTTTGACTGTGTGGATCACAATAAACTGTGGAAAATTCTGAGAGAGATGGGCATACCAGACCACCTGACCTGTTTCTTAAGAAATCTGTATGCAGGTCAGGAAGCAACAGTTAGAACTGGACATGGAACAATGGACTGGTTCCAAATTGGAAAGGAGTACGTCAAGGCTGTATATTGTCACCCTGCTTATTTAACTTCTATGCAGAGTACATCATGATATATGCTGGGCTGGATGAAGCACAAGGTGGAATCAGGATTGTTGGGAGAAATATCAATAACCTCAGATATGCAGATGACACCACCCTTATGGTAGAAAGTGAAGATGAACTAAAGAGTCTCTTGATGATAATGAAAGAGGAGAGGAAAAATTTGGCTTAAAGTTCAACATTCAGAAAACTAAGATCACGGCATCAGGTCCCATCACTTCATGGCAAGTAGATGGGGAAACAGTCGACACTATGGCAGACTTTATTTTTTTTGGCTCCAAAATCACTGCAGATGGTGACTGTAGCCATGAAATTAAAAGATGCTTGCTCCTTGGAAGGAAATTTATGACCAACCTAGATAGCATATTAAAAAGCAGAGATATTACTCTGCCAACTAAGGTCCATCTAGTCAAGGCTATGGTTTTTCTAGAGGTCATGTATGGATGTGAGAATTGGACTATAAAGAAGGCTGAGCACTGAAGAACTGATGCTTTTGAACTGTGGTGTTGGGGAAGACTCTTGAGAGTCCCTTGGACTGCAAGGAGATCCAACCAGTCCATCCTAAAGGAGATCAGTCCTGCTGTTCATTGGAAGGACTGATGTTAATGCTGAAAGTCCAATACTTTGGCCACCTGATATAAAGAACTGACTCATTTGAAAAGACCCTGATGTGGGAAAGATTGAGGGCAGGAGGAGAAGGGGACGACCAAGGATGAGATGACTGGATGGCATCACCGACTCGATGGGCATGAGTTTGAGTGAACACCGGGAGTTGGTGATGGACAGGGAGGCCTGGTGTGCTGCGATTCATGGGGTCGCAAAGAGTTAGACACGACTGAGTGACTGAACTGAACTGAAAACTGGAGGAAAAAAATCTAAATCTAACCAACAAACACGTGATTGCCTGTTTCACCTAAACATGAAATAAAGACTCAAATATGCATAACATTAAAAGATTTGTCACCAGAGGAACCATATACAAGAAATGTGAAAGGAATGTAAAGGAAGTCCTTCAAGTCAAAAGAAAATGGTACCAGATGAAGGTCTGGATCTACAGAGAAGTGTGAAGAGCACCAGCAGTACTAAGTTATGGGAAATGATATAGAAGACATTTACCTCACTATACATCTCTTTAAAAGACAACTGAAGCAAAAGTAATAAAAAATTTCTGGTTTTATACTATGTATACTGGTAAAATACAATACATGACAACAATAGCTAAAAGACCAGGAGATGAGAATGAAAGTGAATTGTCCAAGTTTTTATACTGTGTATAAAAGGTATAATGCTTGAATGTAGACTGTGATAAAGATACACAGTATAAACTAAAGTTAAACAACACAAAAATAAGTTATGATTACTAAGCCAAGAAAGGACGTAAGGTGAAATTATTAAACAAACAAACAAAACTTTCACTATTCCAAAGATACAGCAAAAGAGAAAAGGGAACAAGGGACAGATGAGACAACAGCAAAAGAGTAGATTTAAATCAACCATATTAAGGATTACAACAGATATAAAGGTGTAAACAAAAGATCAGCAAACATTAAAGGGCCAGATAGTAAATAGTTGACCTTTGCAAGTTACAAAGTTTCTGTTGCAACTAGGTTAACTCTGCTGCTGTAGCACAAAAGCAGCCACATACGATACACAAACAAATGGATGTTGCTCTGTTCTAATAAAATATTATTTACAACAAATAAGGCCATAGTTTATTAGTCCTTTGTTTAAGTACCTCATTTCAAAGGCAGAAGTAGACTGGGGGACAAATTCATGACCAAAAATATGCTGCCTATAAAAAATATTTTAATATGATATCTACAGATTAAAGGGCTTCTCTGGTGGCTCAGACAGTAAAGCATCTGCCTGCAGTGTGGAAGATCTGGGTTTGATCCCTCAGTTGGAAAGATCCCCTGGAGAAAGGAACGGCTACCCATTCCAGTATTCTTGCTTAGAGAATTCCATGGAAGAGGAGCCCGGTGGGCTACAGTCCATGGGATTGCAAAGAGTCGGACACAACTGAGCAACTTTCACAGATTAGAAGTAAAAGGATGGAAAAAAATATACTATGCAAATATGGCAGAGAAGAAGCAACTGTGACTCCAAAAACGGTTTATTTGACTTGCTTTTCATTGCTGTTATGCTGCTGCTGCTAAGTCACTTCAGTTGTGCCTGACTCTGTGTGACCCTATAGATGGCAGCCCACCAGGCTCCACTGTCCCTGGGATTCTCCAGGCAAGAACACTGGAGTGGGTTGCCATTTCCTTCTCCAATGCATGAAAGTGAAAAGTGAAAGTGAAGTCGCTCAGTCATCTCCGACTCTTAGCGACCCCATGGACTGCAGCCTACCAGGCTCCTCCATCCATGGGATTTTCCAGACAAGAGTACTGGAGTTGGGTGCCATTGCTATAAATCCCTGCCTCAGTAAACCCAGCTGCTCTGCCTGACTGTTGAGCTAAAGTGCCTTTCTTCAGCTCACAGGGAGATAATCTGACCATCCTCGCCTGTGATTGGCTGCAGGAAGGATGAGATAGTTTGTGCTCTGTGTGCACATTCTCTCAATCGTGTCCAGCTCTTTGGGACCCTGTGGACAGGAGCCTGCTAGGCTCGTCTGTTCATGGAATTTTCCAGACAAGAATACTTCATTGGTTGCCATTTCCTAACTGAGAAGATCTTCCTGACCCAAGGATCCAACCTGCATCTCCTGCACTGCAGTGGATTCTTTACCACTGAGTCATCAAGAAGTCCAATTATTAGAGAAATACAAATCAGTGATACAATGAGGTATCACACCTAACACCAATCAGAATGGCCATCATAAAAACATTTACAAACAATAAATGCTGGAGCTGATGTGAAGAAAAGGGAACCCTCCTACTCTCTTGGTGACAATATATATTAACATAGCCATTATGGAGCAGAGTAGGGAGATTCCTTAGAAAACTAGGAATAAAACTACCATAAGACCCAGTAATCCCACTACTGGGCATATATGAAGAGAAAAAGACACATAACTGAAAAAGACACACATACCCCAATGTTCACAGCAGTACTATTTCCAATAGCCAGAACATGGAAGGAACCTAGATGTCCATCGACAGATGCATGGATAAAGAAGTTGTGATACATACACACACACACACACACACACACACACACACACACAGTAATACTACTCGGTCATAAAAAGGAATGAAATTGAGTCAGTTGTAGTGATGTGAATGTACCTAAAGTCTGTCATACAGATTGAAGTATGTCAGAAAGAGATAAACAAGTATCATATATTAATGCATATAAATGGAATCTAGAAACATGATACTGATGAACATATTTGCAGGGCAGAATAGAGATGCAGATGTAGAAATGGACTTGTGGACACAGTGGTTGAAGGAGAGGCTGGGATGAATGAACATAGTGCTGACATGTATCCACCACCTTGTGTAAGAGAGCTAGGTACCAGGAAGCAGCTGTACAGCAGAGCAACTCAGCTCAGTGGTCTGTGGTGATGCTGAGGGGGTGAAGGGAGGCTCAAGAGGGAGAGAATATGTGTATACTTACAGCTGAGTCACGTTGTTGTACAGCAGAAACCAATACAACATTGTAAAGCCACTATCCAATTAAAAGGTAAAAAAAACCCATCTACAACCAATAAATGCTGCAGAAGGAAGGGGAATGTTCCTACACTGTTCGTGGGAATGTAGACTGATACAGCCACTATGAAGAATAGGGAGGTTCCTTAAAATACTAAAAATAGAACTACCATATGACCCTGACATCCCACTCCTGGACATATACACAATGAAAATCGTAATTCAAAAGGTACATCCACACCATTGTTCACTGAAGCACTATTTACAATACCCCAGAGAGGGGAGCAACATAACTGTCCATGGACAGAGAAATGGATAAAGAAGGCGTGGCACATATGCACAGGGGAATGTTACTCAGAAAAAGGACAGAAACTGTGTCATCTGCAGCGCCAAGGATGGACCTAGAGACTGTCATATGGAGTTCAGGATGTCAGACACAGAAAAACAAATATATATACACACACATATGTGGAAGCTAGGAAAAGGGTACAGACGATCCTATTTGCACACAGATGAACACAGAGAATAAATCTATGGACACCAAGGTGGGTGGTGTTTGGGTGGGGTGAACTGGGCGATTTGGATTGACATATATATACTATTGATACTATGCATAAAACAAATAATGAGAACCTAGTGAACCGCTCAGGGAACTCCAGTCAATGTTCCATGGTGACCTAAATGGGAAGCTAATCCAAACAACAGGGGACATATGTAAACATATACATGATATTTTCTGTATAACAAAAACGAAAACATTGTAAAGCAACTATACTGCATTAGAAATTAATAAAAAATAAAATAAACCCCCCAAACTCACAGATACAGAGAACTGATTGGTGGTGGCCAGAAGAGGCGACTGGTGGTGAGGGAAGTAGAAGATGGTGGTGAAAAAGTACAAACTTCCAGTTAGACAATAAGTCCTGCAGATGTAACGTACACCTTGCTGAGTAAAGCTGATAACACTGCATTGCTGATTTGGAAGGTGCTAAGAGAGTAGGTCTGTAAGGAAAAAATTTGTTAACTATGTGAGGTTATGAATGTCAACTAAATTTACTGTGAAAACATTTTACATTATATATTAAATATAAATTACTACATAGAAAATCACTATGTTGTACACGTAGACTGATAATGTATTCCAATTATATCTCAATAAAATGGGGGGGAAAATCCAGATCTGACCAACAAAGATGTGATTGCCTGCTCCTTTAAACCTGAAATAAAGACTGGAATATACATAACATCAAAGAATCTGTCACCAGCAGAACCATGTATGAGAAAAGTCAAAATAATGTAAAGGAGGTCAGTCCTTCAGGTCAAAACGAAATGGTACCGCACAGAGGTCTAGATCTACAGCAGAGAGTGAAGCCCAACAGTAGTGGTAAGTATATCGGGAAATTATACAGAGACATTTACCTCACCATATACCTCCCTTTAACAGACAGTTGATGGCTTTAATAAATAGTGAAAAAAAGTTTCTGGTTTTATAATTCATACTGGTGAAATACATGATAACAACATAAAAAATGCCAGGGCAGGAGAATGAAGGTACACTGTCAAAGTTCTTAGTGTATAAAATGGTATATTGCTTGAAGACAGGCTGTGATAAGAATACACAGTATAAACTGAAGTAAAATAACACAAAATAAAGTTACAGCTACTAAGCCAAGAGGGGAAATAAGGTGAAATTTAAGAAAAAGTTTTCACTAGTCCAAAGGACAGCAGCAATAGAGAAAAAAGGGAGCAAAGGATGGATGAGACAATAGCCAGACAGTAAACCAACCATATGGATAATTACATTAGATGTAAAAGTGTAAAACAAAATCATGAAAACTTTTCTCAAAGGGCTGGATGGAAAATAGTTGACCTTTGCCAAGTTATAAAGTCTCCGTCGCAAGTATGTTAACTCTGCTGTTGTAGCACAAAAGCAGCCATAGTCAATACATTAAGAAATGGATGTGGTTATGTTCCAATTAAATGCTTTTTACAAAATCAGAAAGTCTACCAGGCCATAGTTTTCCAGTCCCACGTTTCAGTACCTCAACTCTGAGGCAGAAGCAGACTGGAGGAAAAAGCATGACCTAAATGTGTGCTGCCTACAAAAATTATTTTAATATGATACCCACAGACTAAAAGTAAAAGGAAGGAAAAGGATGCACCATATGAATATGACAGAGAAGAAGCAATTCTGATTTCATCCTGGAGCTGTTTGCCTTGCTTTTCCTGCTGTTATTATAATCCTACATAAGGCCCCACCTCAGAAAACCCAGCTCCTCTGCCTGACTGCTGGACTAAAGTAACTTTGTTCGGCTCACAGGGAGATAATCTGACCTTCCCCCCCCGTGACTGGCTGCAGGAAGGAAGGGACTATGTGTACTGTGTGTGCACAGTCACTCAGCCGTGTCCAACTCTTTGGGACCCCATGGACTGTAGCCTGCTGGGCTCCTCAGTCCATGGAATTTTCAAGGCAGGAATACTGGAATGGGTTGCCATTGCCTACTTGAGGGGATCTTCTTGACCTAGGGATCCAGCTGACGTCTCCTGCACTGCAGTGGGTTCTTTATGCTGAGGCAATTTTAGAGAAATACAAGTCAAAACTACAATGATGTATCACCTCACACCAATCAGAATGGCCATCATAAAAATATCTACAAACAATAAATACTGGAGAGGGTGTGGTGAGAAGGGAACCCTCCTACCCTGTTGTTGACAATGTATACTGATAGAGCCACTATGGAGAAGAGCGTTGAGATTCCTTGAACAATTAGGAATAAAACTACCACATGACCCAGTAATCCCACCACTAGGCTTATATGCAGAGAAAACCTGTAACTGACAAAGACACAGTACCCCAGTGTTCAAAGCCGCACTATTTCCAATAGGCAGGACATGGAAGCAATCCAGATGCCCATCGACAGATGCATGGAGTAATTACAATGGAATATTACTCAGTCATAAAAAGGAATGAAATTGAGTCAGTACTAGTGAGGTGGGTGAACCTAGATCTGTCAAGTCAGGAAGAGATAAGTAAGTATCACATATTAATGCATATATACAGAATCCAGAAAAATGGCAGTGATGAACCTATTTGCAGAGCAGGGATAGAGATGCAGAGGACAAGCCGAAACAGCGGGGGAAGCAATGGGTGGGATGAATTGAGATAGTGCACTCACATATATACACTACCATGCGTAAAAGAAACAGCCAGCAGGAAGCAGCTGTATAGCAGAGGCAACCCAGCTCAGTGCTCTGTGATGATCTTATGGGTGGTATGGTGGGGGTGGGAGGCAGGTTCCAGAGGGAGGGAGCAGATGTATACTTATAGCTGATTCACGTTGCTCTACAGCAAAAAGCAATACAACACAGTAAAGCAGCTATCCTCCAATTAAACACAGTAAAAAAAAAAAAGTCTATAACCAATAAATGATGGAGAGGGTGTGGAGGACAGGAAATACTCCTGCACTGTTGGTGGGAATGTAAATTGATACAGCCACTATGGAGAGCAGTATTCAGGTTCCTTAAAAAACTAAAAATAGAACTACCATATGATCCAGCAATCCCACTCATGGGCATTTTAATTCAAAAAGATACATTCACACCAATGTTCAACGCAGCACTATTTAAAACAGCCAGGACAGGGAAGCAACATAAATGCCAATCAACAGGGGAATGGATAAAGAAGACTTGATACACGTATACACTAGAATATTACTCAGCCATTAAAAAGAATGAAATAGTGCCATTTATAGAAACATGGATGGACCTAGAGATTGTCATATTGAATGAAGTCAGACAGAGAAGGATTAATATTGTATGACATGCCTTATGATAGAACGAACTTATTTACCAAACAGAAAAAGAAATGATACAAGTGAACTTATTTACAAAACAGAAACAGACTCACGGACTAAGAGAACAAACTGATGGTTGCCAGGGGGAAGAATGGGGGAAGAGGTAGGAATTTGGGGATTGACATGAACATGCATGCGTGTCCAGTTACTTCAACTGTGTCTGACCCTTTGTGACTCTATGAACTGTAACCCACCAAGCTCCTCTGTCCATGGGGATTCTCCAGGCAAGAGTACTGGAGTAGGCTGCCATGCCTTCCTCCAAAGGATCTTCCCAACCCAGGTATCAAACCTGCACCTCCTGTGTCTCCTACTGCTGTATTTAAAATGGATAACCAACAGGGTCCTACTCTTTAGCACAAGGAACTCTGGTCAATGATAGGTGGCAGCTGAGATGGGAAGGGAGTTTGGGGGAGAATGGATACATGTATATGTATGGCTGAGTCCCTTTGCCTCACAACATTGTTCATCAGCTATACACCAATACAAAGTAAAAAGTTAAACCAAAAAATCCAGTATGTTACAGGCACAAAAATAGAAAATATAAATAAATGGAACAGGGCAGAGATCCCAGAAATAAACCCAAACAGCTATGGTCAATCAATCTATGATAACGGAGGCAAGGTCAAGAAGCAACAGTTAGAACTGGACATGGAACAACAGACTGGTTCCAAATTGGGAAAGGAGTACGTCAAGGCCATGTACTGTCACCCTGCTTTATTTAACTTATATGCATAGTATATCATGTGAAATGCCAGGCTGGATGAACCACAAGCTGGAATCAAGATTGTCAGAAGAAATATCAATAACCTCAGATATGCAGATAACTCGACCCTTATGACAGAAAGTAAAGAAGAACTAAAGAGCCTCTTGATGAAAGTGAAAGAGGAGAGTGAAAAAGTTGGCTTAAAACTTAACATTCAAAAAACTAAGATCATGGCATCCAGTTCCATCATTTCACAGCAAATAGATGGGGAAGAAATGGAAACAGTGACATACTTTATTTTCTTGGGCTCCAAATCACAGCAGATGGTGACTGCAGCCATGAAATTAAAAGATGCTTGCTCCTTGGAAGGAAAGCTACGCCCAACCTAGACAGCATATAGAAAAGCAGAGACATTACTTTGTCTACAAAGGTCCGTCTAGTCAAGGCTATGGTTTTTCCAGTAGTCATGGATGGATGTGAGAGTTGGACCATAAAGAAAATTGAGCACCAAATAATTGTTGCTTTTGAACTGTGGTGTTGAAGAAGACTCTTCCTGGGACTGCAAGATCAAACCAGTCAATCCTAAAGGAAATCAGTCCTGAATGTTCATTGGAAGAACTGATGCTGAATCTGAAGCTCCAATACTTTGGCCACTTGATGCGAAGGGCTGACTCATTTGAAAAGACCCTGAAGCTGGGAAGGATTGAAGGCAGGAGGAGAAGGGGAGGACAGAGGATGAGATGGTTGGATGGCATCACTGACTCAATGGACACAAATTTGAGCAAGCTCCGGGAGTTGTAATGGACAGGAAAGCATGGCATGCTGCAGTCCACAGGGTTACAAAGAGTTGGACATGACTAACCGGATGAATTGAAAGGAGGCAAGACTATACAGTGCAGGAAGGACAGTCTTTTCAATAAATGGCACTGGAAAACCTGGACAGCTACATGTAAAAAATGAAATTAGAAAACTCTTTACCCACAATACATAAAAATAAGCTCAAAATGGATTAAAGACCTAACTGTAAGACCAGGCACTATAAAACTCTCAGAGGAAAACATAGGCAGAACACTCTCTGTCATAAATTACAGCATTATCTTTTTCAATCCCTCTCCCAGACTTATGGAAATAAAAATGAAAATAAACAATGGGACCTAATTAAACTCAAACACTTCTGTATAGCAAAGGAAACCATAAACAAAACAAAAAGATAATCCACAGAATGGGAGAAAATATTTATTAACAATATGACTGACAAGGGATTAGTTTCAAAAATTTATACCCAGGCCATGTGGCTTAATATAAAAACAAACAACTCAATCAAAAAATGAGTAGAAGACCCACACAGACATTTTTCCAAATAAGACATATAAATGGCCAAGAGGCACATGAAAAGGTGCACAACATCATTAATTATTAGAGAAATGCAAATCAAAACTATAGCGATATCACCTCATACCCATCAGAATGGCCATCATGAAAAAAAATCAAGAAACAATAAATGCTAGAGTGGGTGAGGAGAGAAGGGAAGTCTCTTATGCTGTTGGTAGGAGTGTAAACTGGTATAGCCACTCTGGAGGACATTACGGAGCATCCTTTAAAAAACAGGAATAAAACTACAATATGACCTAGTAATCCCACTAATGGGCATGTACCCTGAGAAACAAAGAAGAAAGAAAAGCTGCTCAGTCATGTCTGACTCTTTGTGACCCCATGGACTGTAGCCCACCGTTCCTCTGTCCATGGGATTCTCCAGACAAGAGTACTGGAATGGGTTGCTATTTCCTTCTCCAGGGGATCTTCCCAACCCAGGGATTGAACCCAGGTCTCCCACATTGCAGGCAGATGCCTTACTGTCCGAGCCACCAGGGAAGCCTGAGAAAACCATAATTCAAAAAGGCACATGTACCCGTGTTCACTGCAGGCCTGTTTACGATAGCCAGGACATGGAAGCAATCTAGATGTCCATCAACAGGAAAACGCATAATGAAGTTGTGGTACATATATACAACGGACTATTACTCAGCCATGAAAAGAAATCAATCTTGAGTCAGTTAATCTGAAGTGGATGAACCTAGAGGGTATTATATACAGTGAAGTCAGTCAGAAAAAGAAAAACACCGTATATTAAAGCATATATATGGAATCTAGAAAAATGGTACTGATGAGCCTATTTGCAAGCCGGGAATAGGAAGCAGATGTAGAGAATGGACTTGTGAACACTGCAGGCTAAGGGGAGGGTGGGACAGACTGAGTGAGCAGTACTGAAATGTATATATTACTGTGTGTAAGATAGCTAGCTAGTGGGAAGCTGCTGTACAACGCAGGGAGCTCAGCCCAGTGCTTTGTGGCGACTTAGCAGCGTGGGATGGAGAAGGCAACAGAAACCCACTCCAGTACTCTTGCCTGGAAAATCCCATGGATGGAGGAGTCTGGTAGGCTGCAGTCCACGGGGTCGCGAAGTCGGACACGACTGAGCGACTTCACTTTCGCTTTTCACTTTCCTGCATTGGAAATGGCAACCCACTCCAGTGTTCTTGCCTGGAGAATCCCAGGGACGGGGGAGCCTGGTGGGCTGCCGTCTATGGGGTCGCACAGAGTCAGACAGGACTGAAGCGACTTAGCAGTAGCAGCAGTAGCAGCAGTAGCAGCGGCGTGGGATGCAGAGCTGGTTGGCGGGGGGGGGGGGGGGGGGGGGGGGGGGGGGGGGGGAGGCGGGTGCGGGTTGAGAAGGAGGGGATATATGTATACTTATGGCTGATTCACGCTGTTGTATGGCAGAAATCAACAACATTGTAAAGCAATTTCCCTTCAATTAAAAATAAATATTTAAAAATTATGCTTAAAAACAAAAACCAGTTGATTCTGCAATCCCATTCATGGGCACATATCTGGAGAAAAACATGATCTGGAAGGATACCTGCACCCCAGTGTTCACCGCAGCACTGTTTACAATAGCCAGGACATGGAAACAACCTAAATGTCCACTGACAGAGGAATGGATAAAGACCACGTGGCACATACATTCAACGGACTATTACTCAGCCATTAGAAAGAATGAAATAGTGACTTCTCTGGTGGTCCAGCGGTTAAGATTTTGCCTTCAAATGCAGGAGGTGAAAGTTCAATGCCTAGTGGGGGAGCTAAGACCCCACACGCCTTGAGGCCAAAAACCTAAAACATAAAACAGAAGCAATATTGTAACAAATTCAATAAAGACTTTAAGAATGATTCACATTTTAAAACATCTTAAAGAATGAAACAATGCCATTTGCAGCAACAGTGATGGACCTACAGATTGTCATACTGAGTGAGGTCAGACAGAGAAAGACAAATACATAATGTTGCTTATATGGGGAATCTAAAAAATGATACAAATGAATTTACGAAACAGAAACAGATTCACAGTCTTAGAGAACAAGCTTTTGGTTACCAGAGGGGAATGGGTGGGGGTGTCGGGGGTAGGGGGGTGGGAAGGATAGTTAGGGAGTTTGTGATTAGCATACACATAATACTATATATAAAATAAATAAACATAAGGCCCTACTGCTCAATAATAAGGAACTCTGCTCAGTAATATTTAACAAACTAAATGGGAAAAGAATTTGAAGAATAGATACATATTTATGCTAACTGAATCACTTTGCTGTACACCTGAAATTAACACAACATTGTTTATCAAGTAAACTCCAAAAGAAATAAAAAGTTTAAAAAAAAATCAGTTTAAGCTGAAAAGGAAATTTATCAAGCCCCAAGTAGCTTCAGGCACACTCAAATTATGAGATTTCAGTCATGTCATCAAAACTATTTCTCCACACTCCATCCCACCCCCAATCTCTGACCTCTGTTCTGTGACCTCTTCTCTGTGGGAAGGCAAAACATTCTCTCCAGATTCTATTCCTAATGGTGACGTAAGTCAAAGAGCTGGAATACATCCGGCAAGACCACAGGACCTATGTGAAGAAAACTGTAAAAGACCTAAATAAATGGAACAGAAGTTCATGTTCTTAGAAGGGAAAATGCAATATTGTAAACATATTACTTATTTCCAAACTGATTTATAATCTAATCCCATTCTATTCAAAATCCTAAAGAAAAGTCTTAGTGGATTCTTTATTAACTGGTTTTTAGAATTATCTTAATTCACAAAAATAGCCAAGGATTTTTTTTTTTTAAGAAGAATGGTGGAGGAGATTAAATGATAAAACCAGATGTTCAAATATGCCATAAACACAAAGTAACTGAGACAGAGTACTATTAGTAAAGAAAAAGTCGACAAAATAGATAATACATTCAAATTAGCTAGGAAAAACTGGACCATCTATAAACAAGGCTGAAATACTACCCCAACTCTTCTTTTAGAAGGACTACGTCCTACTTCATGCTGCTACCAAATGCAAGTTCATGTGCCCACACATAGTGAAGCCAAACAAATCAAAATGACAGAGTTTGAAGCACAGAAAGATTTATTGCAGAGCTCTACAAGGAGACAGATGACACCACCCTTATGGCAGAAAGTGAAGAGGAACTAAAAGCCTCTTGATGAAAGTGAAAGTGGAGAGTGAAAAAGTTGGCCTAAAGCTCAACATTCAGAAAATGAAGATCATGGCATCTGGTCCCATCACTTCATGGGAAATAGATGGGGAAACAGTGGAAACAGTGTCAGACTTTACTTTTGGGGGCTCCAGAATCACCACACATGGTGACTGCAGCCATGAAATTAAAAGACGCTTACTCCTTGGAAGAAAAGTTATGACCAACCTAGATAGCATATTCAAAAGCAGAGACATTACTTTGCCAACTAAGGTCCATCTTGTCAAGGCTATGGTTTTTCCTGTGGTCATGTATAGACGTGAGAGTTGGACTGTGAAGAAGGCTGAGCGCCGAAGAATTGATGCTTTTGAACTGTGGTGTTGGAGAAGACTCTTGAGAGTCTTGGACTGCAAGGAGATCCAACCAGTCCATTCTAAAGGAGATCAGCCCTGCGATTTCTTTGGAAGGAATGATGCTAAAGCTGAAACTCCAGTACTTTGGCCACGTCATGCGAAGAGTTGACTCATTGGAAAAGACTCTGATGCTGGGAGGAATTGGGGGCAGGAGGAGAAGGGGACGACAGAGGATGAGATGGCTGGATGGCATCACTGACTCGATGGGCGTGAATCTGAGTGAATTCTGGGAGTTGGTGATGGACAGGGAGGCCTGGCATGCTGCGATTCATGGGGTCCCAAAGAGACATGACTGAGTGACTGAACTGAACTGAACAAGGAGACAGGTGGCTCCTACCCTCAAGCCTGGAACTTCTCAGAGTTTCAGCAAAGCACTTTTGAAGGCAAGGTGAGGGAGGGACTAGGTTAGTTGTTGCAAACTTCTTGGTGTGGGAATCCTTTGTTCTTGCAGCTGCCCACATAGGTCAGGTCAAGATGGTCCTGTAAACCTCCAACAAGACATATTATTCTCTGTCTTGCAACTTTTAAATCTATATATGAATAGACTCTTAAAAGTCAGAGCCCTGAGAATAGGCTATCCTGTATATTTCAGACAATAGGCAATGCCCTTTTACAAGAGGTGCAGAGGCAGCATGACTAAGCATTGGCAACAAAGCACAAATGTTACAGTAAAAAGAACAGATCAAGCATGGAGTCAGATTTGTTCTTCCCTATTACATACTACATTAAAAACGATTCCAGAATGGATCAATGATCAAGGACATAAAATACTTTGTAATCCTGGGACAAGAATGACCTTCCTAAAGACAACAAATACCACAAGCTACAAAGGCAAAAGCTTAGGATGATTTAACACTGGCAAGGGTGTGAAGAGCTAAGGATTCCCTGACCTGGTGTAAGTTTGGATTGGTAGAACTCTTTTGAAACATAGTTTGGCAGCAGCTAAATTTTAATACATATCAACTGTGACTCAGAATCTTTTTCTAGAATTCTTTTCTGTAGACATAATAATGCAGGGCTAGGCACATACACAAAGTCCATGCAATATTGTTTCCAATAGCCCATAAAGGGAGAAACACCCTAAAACACAAGGCAATGGAAAGTTAGATCAGCTTATCCTGCCATACTGAACAAGTCAGAACAGAAAGCAGAACTGCATGTTCTGAAGAGAAAAGGCTCATAAGATGAGGCAACAAAGCAGGTCCAATTGTTTATAAAATGCAAATAAAGTAATGGCCAGGAAGGCCTGGTGGGACACTGCAGTTTTTAAATTTTATAACCAAATAGTTATATTTTCATTGTGTCAAGAAAATTTCAAGCAAATGCCAAATGGAAGACCAAGCCCAGGAATGTAAAGAGGAAACAATCTTACCAACAAGAAGGGACACCAAGGCAGTGGTCCACTCCAGCCAGCATCATCCAGATTACTGAGCACTTACTACATCATCAATGTGCCGGATGCTCCAGACGTTCCAGTTGCTAGTGTCAGTACACTGACTGAAGCCACAAAGGCTGAACCATCAGTTCCTCCAAAACCCTGGAAATACCACCCTTTGGGACACTAATGCCTACAGTTTTCTCCTTGGGCACACCAGTTTTTCGCTTGTTTTTTTGTTCTGTTACTGTAGAAATGGGATTCAGCCCACCAGTTTTAGCTAGCGTAGATGAAATTACCACCACAACATCTGTAAAGGCACAAACGCAGTAGGATCTCATACCACTCAATATTCATGCATATCCAGTTAACCACAGGGCCCACTATTTCTGGAGCATGTCCTCCTGCAAGAAGAACTCTCTGCTTCACTCAACAACGAATCACACATAGGGCATCATGAATCAAGGGCTCAGCTTCTTCAAGCACTGATCTGTTAGAACCAGGAACCACAAATGGAACCTTTTCCTAGGCTTATACAGCCTGTAACCTTGGGCAGTTTGCCAGAATCATGTAAACTGATCCCCTCGGCTCACTCACCCAAACCCAGCATGTCCAGCAGTAAGTTGGTCAGTATGAGCGAGTGGCTTGGTTCCAGTTTCTTTCAAAAGCCTTAACTACTGCAATATTCATTTTGATCAGGAAACTTAACACAAGATCACTAAGAGCATGTCTTAAGAGACTTATATCCACTTTTAAAATTTGCTTCACTTAGGACATAGGCTGTCTTCCCTCAGGGCTTGGTCCATCTGGGCAGTTCTGGTTATGTCAGAATTGGCCACCTTTTGGTTGAGGACCAGCCCTTCCACCAACTCACAATGAACGGTCCCAGCAAGTTTCCGCACCCCCGCCCCCCGCCCTCGCCTCTTTTTTAAAATGATAGTTTATTTAAACTAAAACAGTTTACCTATTTCTCTCACCTTCCACCCCCTACCTCTGGCAACCACCAACTTATTCTATCTATAAGCTTGGTTATTATTTTTTAGATTCCATCTGTAAGAGAGATCACACAATATTTGTCTGTCTGATTTATTTCACTTGGCATTACACCCTCGAGGGCATTAGCAGGTTCCTTAGCTATTCTGACATCTCTAAGATCTATGCCAGTAGCTGTGGTGGGTCTGTCGCTCTCCTCCCTGCATTTACACTTGATACTGAGAGACAATGGCTGAGTTCAACGGAGTGGTTGCAGTGTTTAACAACTTTTCTCTGTCACTTGGTCCCAGGTCAAGGCATGTCCAGACTTTAATACCCTTTTCTAAATCCTCCAAGGATGACTCAGAAACAATAAATCCATTTCTGAAAAAAAGTTGTTACAGCAATCGGAGAGAGAGCGTGAGCCAGCAACAACGGCCACTGACGTGGTGCCACGTCCCGGGCTCTCTTGAGCCACAGCTCTACCAGCATTCTGGCTGCTGGATATGACACTCATACTTGTTTCAGAATGGTAGCACCATCTGTAATGGTCTCATTACCTCTCCCATCTTGAACCGTTTTATCCATTCTTTTTGGTCGAAGTCTTGTTCTAATAGCATCAGCACAGCCTCATCTATGGAGACACTGCTGAAGCAGACCTAGGCTGGCTTTTTATCCACACAGGTATTTTTCCCCCGGCTGCTGACAAGCTGGGTCCATGTGGGCTCCAAAAGGACATATGGACACAGATTCCAGTGGGCAGCAGGATAACTATGCTCACAGTTAACCACTGAAAGGGATCAGAATATGTTACCCCCAAATATGCCACTTTTGGCATATTGATTAATTTGAGCTGAAGAAAACTGAGAAATAGCATATATAGGAAGGGCTCTCTATTCTCCCTCTTCCTGCCTAAAAGGAGGGCATAAACTTCCTGTGAGAAAGGTGCCTTTTTGTACCAGGAAGGGGAGAACACTTCTATTACTGGCAATGGGAGTTAATACCAAGATGAATCTGCATTAATTTTACTAAAATAATCCTCATCTTCCATTTGCTTCCCCCATTTATTTCCTAGTCACTGTCCTACAATATATTGGGTTGGCCAAAAAGTGCATTTGGGTTTTTTCATAAGATCTTACAGAAAAACCCAAACTTTCGTTCTGGCTAACTTTCTGGCCAGTGCGAAACGACCCCTGGAAGCCCAACCCCTTTCCTTTGTTCAGTCATGCTTGCGTGGCTCAGTCGTGTCAGACTCTTTTGAGACCCCATGGACTCGCTCCTCTGTCCATGGAATTTTCCAGGTGAGAATACTGGAGCAGGCTGCCATTTTCCACTCCAGGGGATCTTCCCCAAACAGGGATTAAACCATCATCTCCTGCATTTCCTGCACTGGCAGGTAGATTCTCTACCACTGAGCCACATGGGAATCCCTCGTTTAGTCATATCTCCACACTTGACCATTCTTTGCTAAAATGGTCTACAAACCCCAAGTATGTTTCTTTTTCACTTGTTTTCTATAAAGTGAAAGTGAAAGTGAAGTCGCTCAGTCGTGTCTGACTGTTTTCGACCCGTGGACTGTAGCCCACCAAACTCCTCCGTCCATGGGATTCTCCAGGCAAGAATACTGGAGTGGATTGCCATTTCCTTCTCCAGGGGATCTTCCCGACCCAGGGATTGAACCTAGGTCTCCCACATGGCAGGCAGACGCTTTAACCTCTGTGCCACCAGGTATAAAGTCCCCTGTAAAAAACAGCAACAAATAAAATATGTATGTTTTCCTCCTGTTTTCTATCTTTTGTCTTCTAAATTCACAGGCCTCAGGTACAGTATCTAAGAGGCTCGAGTTTTCTCTCTCTGTCAACTTCAGCTGATGAGCTGAATTCAGAATGGAAGGTGAAAGATAAGGACCTGCTAAGTGCTTGTGTATTGATTAAATGTTTAAAATGATTGTCTGTGCTATATTTAAACAGCAATAAAAGGAAACTGTCAATCAAGTTATTCCTAAGAATAAAGGCTTACTGAATCCCAAGTAACACCAACTACATTTTTGGAAAAAGATGCATAAATTTATTAAAACTTAAGATTTTAAAATTTATTGAAATAAAAAAATAAAATTTAATAAATTTCAATACATTAACTCTAGAAACCAAGAAGAATTTAGAAAGGATTCCTTTAAAAAGATTTGCTATTACATTCTTTGTCAGACTGTGACTCAGGGAACTTGTGGTATCATTTTACACCCCTGACACACTGCCTGGATAAATCAGTCAGCAGTAGCACATGAAATCATGGATAGATGAGAGACGCATATCCACTTTTATCCAAATGTAGCAAATAGCACCATATTTCGTAGTTAATGGTAAGCAGTTTCTTCTGTAATTCTTTGGAGCAATAAGCCTTTAGACCCCTGTGTCCCCCATTTTAAAAAGAGCCATTTGTGCCTTTGTCCCAATATATTGGATTGTCAGGAATTAAAACTCTGGCTGAAACACTGTAGGACTCCTTATATGAATGCAGATAAAAATGTCTCAGAAGGTGGTTTACTCTGATTTGGTCTTTCACATTTCAAATTTGCTTGGTTGGTCACAGTTAGGCAGGTAGAAATGAGTTAAGAATTTTAGAACTCACGATAATTTTATCCAGAAGTAGATTATGATTATTGCTGTCCAGTATGAGAGGAAAAACCAGACCAGCTGTCTTTCCCAAGATGGTTGCAATGAGTGGCTGAAGGAGAGACAAAATCCATCCTAAAAGGGGAGGGAGAAGAGAATTAATTGTTTCATAATACTCAAAACCTGTACTCAATTAAACACACAGTGCTTCTGGATGAAGCACTAAGACAATTCCTGGGTTTAAAAAGTTTTAAAAAAGTCCTGACCAGTAGGTTACTTGTAATTGGAAATGTTTCAGTTAGGGTTTGTAAGACATTGTCTAACACAGGAGCTAGAAGAACACAGAGGACGTGATTTTGTCACTTAGAGCAGGAAACCTCATCTTTTCACTCACTTCTTTCAAAACCCAAGAGGAAAGTAGAATACTATATCCTGTTTTTTCCTGATCACAAAACAGATGCTATCTGGGAAAATGACAAATTACTAACTTGAAAGGACAAGAAAGCAAGTAGTTCCATTCAGAAAAATGGGCAGGAAGGGACCTGAAATCCAGACTGTGGCATTTTAACTGCAGCTGAGAGAGATGTGGGCACGTCTTTACCCAATTGGGGAGTTTCTGCTTTTTGATATTAAAAAATTATTCCTTACTCAATGGTGATTAGCCAAAAGTTGAGGGAAAAAAACAAAACACCACCTTCCCCATCAATTTCCTCTTTAGTGTGGAAGGCCCTTGGGGGCCAAATACCTTGTTAAGACTAATGGCTCAGGTGAGTTTCTGACAATTCACAGGCCTGGAGAGTTGAAGACCTATGCCCCCATCCCTTCATATACCAAAAGGATGGCATTAATGCTAACACCTTAAACTGTATAAGGTCAAGGTTCTGACTCAAACACTATCCTTCCTCCACAAAAGGAACCCAATTCATCAATACACGTCTGTCAGGAAACTGCAAACAGCGCAGTGTCTTCCCTAGATTATTTTTAGATTATGTTTCAATTGCTTTTTAGATTATGTTATTAACTGCTGGTTTTAATAATTTGGCTGCATTTCTTCTACAACTTGGGTCATTGCTTCAACTCCAGTAAGGAAGAGAAGAAAGAAGCAGGAGTCTCGCTCAGAACCCAGCAGGGCATTCTACCCTTTTACTGCAGGCTGGCCAGACTCTCCTTGATCATCGGCTTGGTTTTGGAGCCGCAGTGAAACTCCTGCTCTAGCCTAGACCACAGTGATCAATGACTTACAGCTGAGAGCCAGGGCGACAGGCTATCTCGCAATTGAAGGCTAAGTGCAGTAAATTAGAAGTTAAGGCACCGCAGCGCCACCACACGGTGCAGTGCACACCCCACCCTCAAACCCCTCTGCCTTAGCGCTTCCTGAGAAATGTGGGGATGGCCCAGGGGCTGCTTTTGCATTCTCATGTTTTAGGCTGGTGTGCTCTGACCTGCAAAGCTGTGGCGTCCATAAAGAAAAGTGCAGCTAAAAGTTTGTATAAAGAATCCATCTGGCCCAGGTCACCCCATTGCTGACTTCATCACTTTGGGAGTCTACTTAACTAAACAAAGCATCCAGACCTAACGTGAAGTGAAGTCGCTCAGCCATGTCCGACTCTTTGCGACCCCATGGACTGTAGCCTATCAGGCTCCTCCGTCCATGGGGTTTTCCAGGCAAGAGTGCTGGAGTGGATTGCCATTTCCTTCTCCAGAGAATCTTCCCAACCCAGGAACCGAACCCCGGTCTCCCGCATTGCAGGCAGACGCTTTACCGTCTAAGCCACCAGGGAAGCCCAGACCTAACATGAGCACACCCTAAAACCGGAAGGTGGTCAAGGGAAGGGCCAGAGTGGGCCAACCCAAGTCGAGGGCTGCTTTTTCAGAATGGTTTAGTATGCGAGCTGTCTAGCTAGGCCTGTTTCGGCAACTGACTCTACCAGTACAGAAAGTCAGACTTCACCCCAAACTTCCCAGTCCTGGTGAAACGAATGCTCTACAGAGCTGGCGTCTTGGAGTCCCTCTGCTAGCCGGCAGGGTGGGCGCATCCCAGGCTGCCCACCAGCCCCGCGTCCTTCGCGCTCACCCAGCCGCCGTTCGCCATCAGCCAGGCGCGGTGCCTTTCGCAGAACTGAGCGCAGAGAAGGGCCACGAGGAGCCGACAGTCCCTGCTAACGCTGCCGTCGTCTCTCTTCTGCCGTCGGGTCGTCTGCGGCTGCCTCTCCAGCAGAGACCCCGCGAAGGTCACGAGTGAGGCCACGCGGCCCCAGCTGGGGCCAGGGTCTTCGTCGAGCAGCCTCTGCGCCATCCTGGCCACCAGCTCGACGCGGTGCCTGCGGTAGCGGCGGTATAGGGGCAAGACGTTTCGATTTGCTTCCAGGACACGGGCGGCCACGTGGCGCAGCACAGCAGCCTCGGGCGTGGACGGCGCAGGAGCTGGAGTGCCGGGCTCCCGGGCGCAGAACTCCAGGTAGTCCATCAGCAGCCGGGCCGTGCGCTCCCTAAACGGGTCCACCATGGCTCCGCCTCTACCGGGGGGCCGACCCCGGCCTGTTTTGTGGGCCTGCCGGCGCCCCGCCCCTTCTCGCATTGGTTCGGCTCAGCCCGCCCCCAGGCTGTTGCTTTCCCAGGTCTGGAGAGGAGCCTTTGATGGGAATTCCATCTACACTTGTTCCGGCCCCAACAGCCGAGGCCCCCGTGGTGTGCATGGATTCACGTAGCAGTCAGGGCCAGAGTGAGACTCTGTGGGGGTTATTGTTTTTAGCTTTCGGCTTGGGGACTAAGAACCCAGAGGGGAAAGTCTGGGCAGCTGGGCTAGACTTGCCTCTCCTTTAGGAGAGGTTCCCTGGTGGCTCAGATGGTAAAGAATCTGCCTGCAATGCAGGAGACCAGTGTTTGATTCCTAGGTGGGGAAGGTACCCTGGAGAAGGGAATGGCTACCCACTCCAGTATTCTTGCCTGGAAGATTCCATGGACAGAGGAGCCTAGGGGGCTACAGTTCATGAGTTGAACACGAGTGAGCCACCAACACTTTCTTTCATACTAGGAGAGGTTGACAAAGGCTACACACAGCCCTCCACTGGTGACTCCCTTGAAAGTATTATCAGCATTTTCTCAGATTGGATGGAAGCATCCAGGTGTGTGTTGGAATCTGGCCATACGGGACAGGAAACAGGGTAATTCTCCTGCATGTTGCTACTGCTGCTGCTGCTAAGTCGCTTGCAGTCGTGTCCGACTCTGTGCGACCCCATAGACGGCAGCCCACCACCAATATTATCTACTTTCGTGCATTCATTCATTCACTCATTTACTCCTAGCCTTTGGGGTGCTAGGTCTCCCCCTTAGCATGGAGATACAATGGAGAACAAGGCATGTGGTCCCTGCTCTTAAGGACCCTACAGTCTAAGTGATGGGACAAAGAAACGGCCAATCACAGCACATTTAAACTGTCACTGGAATAGAATTATCCAGCTTTTGGCTGTTTCTTATAGCTACCATCCTTATATTACTTAGAATTCTCCACTTTTTACTAGCCTATCCCTCATTACCCCACTCCCCTATTATAGTTAACGTACTTCTTATACTAATCTTTCTCTGTTCATGTTACTTCATGGCTTCTTTCTCCTGAATGGACTCAGGCGGACACAGAATTGGTATCAGCTGTGAAATTTGAGAGGGTTCATTGGTCTGGACCATTTTGAAATATCTCGACCAGGGTGAAAGATGAATAGCTGTATCTTGTATCACCTACAAAAAGAAAGAGGCATAAACTTGGTAGGTCACTTTGGAGGCAACATACACATCTGAGTATGCAACCTCAATCCATCTACAGGCTGGTGGACTTAGGAGTAAAACAAGAGAAGGCTCTGCAGCTGTTTAGGCTGCAGTACAAGCTGATTTCCCAGGTGGTGCAGTGGTAAAGGATATGCCTGCAATGCAGGAGATGTGAGTTCAATCCCTGGGTTGGGAAGATACCCTGGAGAAGGAAATGGCAACCCAATGCAGTATTCTTGCCAGGGAAAGCCCATGGACAGAGGAGCCTGGTGGGCTACAGTCAATGGGGGTGACTAATCAGCATCAACAAGCTGCTGTACAACTTGGGTCTTATGATCCAACAGATTCAATGATACTTGAAGTGTCAAATAGGGAAGCTGGATGGAATCTCTGATGAGCACCAATAGCACTGCAGTGCAGACCTGTAGGATTCTAGAGCAAATCTATGTCCTCTTTTGCCAGTAATTATTCTCCTTTTGAGAAGCAGGTTCTGGCTTGCTACTCAGTCTTGGTAGAAACTGAATGAGGTGATCATGCAGTTTGAGATCTTATCATAATATGGATGCTGTTGGACCTATCTGGTTATAAAGTTAGGCATGCCCAGTAGCAATCTATCATCAAGTAGAAATGGTATATAAGAGACTGAACTCAGGTCCATAACGTAGGATTGTATGGGTAGGTGGCTCAGACTACTGCAACACCAACTCCTGTTGCTTTGCCCCCTCATTCCATGCCTATGGCCCCCAGGGAGTTGCTTCTGACAAGTTGACTCAGGGAGAAGAACTCAAGCCTGGACTAGAGATGTTGTGTTATTGTTTAATTGCTCAGTCATGTCCGACCTCATGAACGGCAGCACACCAGGCTTCACCGTCCTTCATCATCTCATGCTCAAACGCATGTCCACTGAGTCGATGATGCCATCCAACCATCTCATCCTCTGTCACCCCCTTGTCCTTCTGCCCCCAATCTTTCCCAGCATCAGGGTCTTTCCCAATGAGTCAGCCCTTCACATCAGGTACCCAAAATATCAGCTCCAGCATCAGTCCTTCCAATGAATGTTCAGGGTTGATTTCCTTTGGGATTGACTGGTTTCATCTCCTTGGTGTTCAAGGGACTCTCAAGAGTCTTCCCCAGCACCACAGTTTTAAAGCATCAGTCTTTAGCACTCAGCCTTCTTTATGGTCCAGCTCTCATATCTATACATGACTACATGTGGTGGAAACACCACGGCTTTGGTTATATAGACCTTTGTCAGCAAAGTGATGTCTCTGTTTTTTCACTACATTGTCTAGGTTTGTCGTGGCTTTTTTTCCCAAGGAGCAAGTGTCTTTTAATTTCATGGCTGAAGTCACTGCCCACAGTGATTTTGGAGCCCAATAAAATAAAGTCTGTCATTGTGTCCATTTTTTCCCCATCTATTTGCCATGAAGTGATGGGACCAGATGCCATGGTCTTAGTTTTTTGAATGTTGAGTTTCAAGCCAGCTTTTTCATTCTTCTCTTTCACCTTCATCAAGAGGCACTTTAGTTCCTCTTTGCTTTCTACTATTAGGGTGGTGTCATCTGCATATCTGAGGTTATTGATATATTGTAGATAGGTCTATATGATATGCTGATACCACATGAAAGTGGATGGCTAGAGCCTCATAGCTCTGCTCGGGGTCTGGGGGGATTGAGAAGACAGTGGTGAAGGAAAATCCTCCCACTGGTTAGAAATTCAAGCAGCATATATGACTGTACCCTAAGTCTGGGGTGAGAGTAGAGATCTACATGGATACTTGGGCAGCTGCTGATGGTTTGGCTGGATGGTCAGGACCTTGAAGACTGGTGACAAGGAAATCTTGGACACAGATATGTGGGTGAACCCCTCTGAACAGGTGCCAATTGAAGATACTTGTCTCCCATGTCAATGCCTCCAAAGGGTGGCCACTGTAGAGGATTTTACTAATCAAGTAGACACAATTCTGTGCTATGTGGCTATCAGAGAGCTTCCTTACACAGCTGCCGCGGTGCCTGCTCTATGAATGCCCATGAATGAAGAGGCCATGCAGCAGAGACAGAGGATGTGGCCATAACAGAACTCCCTCTGTGAAGGCTGAGCTGGCTAATGCTGCTGCTGAGGGCCTGATCTGCAAGTGCCAGCGATTCCAATGTGGTGAGAAATGAATTTTGCCAGAAGGGAATATAAACCTTGTCAAACTGAGCTGGTTGGGACATCTTATGAGTTCCCTTATTAAGTTAAATGCTTTGATATAGGTTCATGTTTTATTTTCACAGGAGTCATGATTTTATATTTTTGAACTTTATATTTTAGCAGCAAGCACAGTTGTTTCTTAGATTTGGAGTAGCCTGGGTGTTAGTAGTAAATCCTCTGGCCCTGCCATTGGTTAATATCAGCTGGATCAAACAAATGAATAAATAACCTCCACACAAAACTTCTTATCCAGTTTGCAGTCAGACTTGGCTATAATCCCCCCTCTGCCACTTAGAAGCTGTACAACTTTGAAAAAAGGTTTTCAGCTCTCCCTGCCTCAATTTCCTAATGTAAGAAATGGAGGTGATAAACTGTCTGCCTCATAGGTTGTTACAAGGGTTACACGAGTTGGTATGTACAAAGGCTTTAGCATACTGCCTGGCACATAGTAAAAGCTCTTTACAGATGAGCTTGTATTATTAATATGAATTGATCAAGGTTACCAGGCTCACTTCCACCACTGCTAACCCAGATGCAATTTGTGATATTTTTGGTGAGCCTTACCTATACAGTTTCTGGTTTTGGTACCTAGAGACCACCTAGTATTTTTTCATATAGATTTTAACAGCTTTATTGTGATATAATTCGTAATACCACAAAATTCACTTTTAAAGTATAGATTTCAGTGGTTTGTAGTATATTCAAAGTAGCGCAACCATCACCATTGTGTAATTTCATTATCTCAAAGGATATCCAATCTCCTAAGTAACTACTGATCTACTTTCTGTCGCTAGGGATCTGCTTATCATGAAAGAGGTAGATTTCATGTAAATGGAATCATTCACTATGTGGTCCTCTGTGCCTGGCTTCTTTCACCTCGTATGTCTTCAAAGCTCATCCATGTTGTAGCTTCAATCAGTACTTAATTCCTTTGTATTGCTAAATAATATCCCATTGTATAGATATACCACACTTTGGGCATCCATTCATCAGCAGTTGAACCTTTGAGTTGTTCCACTTTGAGCTGCTCTGAACATTTGTGTTCAAGTTTCTCTGTGGACATGTTTTCATTTCCCTCAGGTACACACCTAGGAGGGGGAGGCCACCTATTACTGGGGAACATAGGCAGGTTGGAAACAGCGACTTCTGGTTCCTGGTTTACATGAGTAACTAGGCAAATGTTAAGCATTCCCCAGTGGTGTGTTGGTTAGATAACCCGGGGTTCAAAGATAGGCAATTTATGTTGTCACAGTCTTTGCATAAATGTTCATACCGTATTTGCACTGAGTTTTTCTTATGTATGTGGGTAAATCAACCAGCACATTGTTTCTGATCCCATCTCCTCCCTGGAGGGTCTGCATCCTTTTCACAACTACAGAAACAGATTCATTTCACTTCTTTCACCAGAATTACCGTGAGTCCACCCACCGTGGAGACTGACCAGTCCTGAAGGCCAGCCTAGCTAGCACCAAGCCCTAGTTAAGAGAATGAGGGGTTGGCAGATACTCTGAAGACTGACCTGATTCTCCCCTCTCACTGGTGAGACAGTGAGTGGTTTAGCTTCATGTGCTCCCAAAGGATCTACAGACAAGAAGATTCACTGAGACCTTTCCCCAGCTTGCCCCCTCATCAGAATTCCCAGCCCACTTTAGTCCTGCCTGATCCCTATCTCCAGGGAGGGGCCTTAGGGTCTGTGTGTTTAACTTGCTGTTGAGCCAGTGGGCACATTTGGGGAATGCAGATCTCAGATCTACTAATGCCTGCTCAGTCAGCAATCCTAGGCTTCCTAGGAGGGAAGCTTCAATCCCACTGCCAGTTAATCTCTGAACTCAGCAATTGGGCTTACCCCAGAATCCCAAGGGTCTTCCTTTGAAAAGAGTGTCAGGGATTCACAGCTGGTCTCTTGCCTTGCCCACTGCCTCTCTATGCCCAGATACGCTGCTTTCAAAGTCAGTATGACCCAGGGAGTCTTTCCAGGGGACCCTCCAAAGTCAAAACTGTTTTCATAATAATAGCGACTCCTTTTTCGTACGTGTGGCTTTTAAAACTCTGATTTTCTCAGGAGTTTTCAAGAGGCTACTGATGGGTGGTAGAATATGTGCTTCTAGAATCCTGTGTTTTATCATTTTTCTGTTTTCATTTCTAATACGATAAATATTGATAGATAAAAGCCACATAAACAAAAAGCTCTTTGGGGTCCTCAATAATTTTTAAGAGTGTAGAGGGATCTTTAGATGAAAACTTTGAGAACCACTAGCCTAGATGAATCTTTAATAATTACTATTTTGATACATGAGTAGGGACTGTAGGGGTGAGAGGAGAGGAAAGAATGAAAAAGGAGGAGAGTAGGGAGGAGGGGGAGAGAGACAAGGAAAGAGGTGAAAAAAGGAGAGAGAGGAAGGAGGAGATGGGGGGACAAGGGGAAGAATGAGGGAGAAGGGACAGGAGGAGTTGGAAGGGAGAGGATGAGAACAGGAAAGGGAAGAGGGGAAGGAACTTTAGAGCTCTCCCATTTCCTAGATGAGGAAACTGAGGCTGAAAGGCATTTAGATATTATATATCCTGTAAAAGTGGAAAAGCTCAGTCTAAACCTTTGTCCCCATGCTGTCCCCCTCTTAAGATCAATCAAGTGTTAGCAGGATCACCTTCTAGCCAGATGGCCAAGCAACTAGGAGAGGCCAGGTTGCAAGGGCCCTTACAACATGTGCTATTTTAAAGTCACTTACAATCCAGGGAAGGGTGTGGAGGAGGCCCAGGATGGGAACAGGGTAGTGGATAATGGGTGCCTGCTCTGGCCCTAGGCTCACTGGCACAACCCCGAACCCAGACCCACTCTGGGAGACCAGCCGCCCAAAGCAGCCGCCTTGATTTTAGTTCGCAGGTATTTCCCACACCACCCGTCATCACACACCTCCTTGTTAAACCCCTTCTCTGCCTAACCTTTCTCTTCTCTGGCTGGAAAGGGGGTGTCCAAGGCTATGCAAACCTGTGGGCACATCTGTTTGGCCTCTTCACCACAGTGGTTTAGTACCTTTGCCTCCTAGTCCTCTAAAAACAAAAGAAAGCCTTAACAAACTCCACTCAGTATTATTTTCAATATGCAAAATACGATTTATTACCTAAAGTTTAATCCCTAAATCTCCATGTAGTCTGAACACCCAGGTGAGAAAGGTGGCTTACTGCCCATGGGGGTGAGCGTTGGAGGGAGTACTTACTTAGGGCCCTGAAAGTCACTTTTCTGATTGTAAAGTTAGGGACTATTTTGAACATATACTGATGATACCGCCCACCTCTCCAAATATACAATCTTGAATTTGCTTGTGTCTGAGTGACTTCTCCTTTGCCCTGTTTTCCTTCACTTCTGGGAGGCCCAGGTCAGAGTGCAGACACATGGAAGGGTCTGTGGGAGACAGGGAAGGAAGTACCATAACTAGGAGCCCAGGAACAAGTTCAGGAGAACCTTCCGGGAGCGGAGCCTGGGATTTCACAGGACACGATGTGGGGCCAGCACTTCAGCAGTTGGCAGGAACTGGGTGGACATGCTGCTCGTTTCCCTGACCCACTGCTCAGAATGGAGTCCGCTAAAATGGAGAAGGTGCTGAAGTTGTCCCTCTGGGCTATGCTCCCGCCCTTCTCTCTTTTTCTCAAGGTGGGTAGAGCAGCAGAGATGGAGGGGGTACAGACTAGGGGAGGTGAGTAGGGGCCTTTCACATTGTCTCTTTCTACTCCAGGACCGACTGTGTAATAAAACCCTTAATAAATGTTTTCTTGGCAAATGATTGAATATAACCATTATGTTTATTTTAAAAGAGTTTATGGAAAAGCTGACCTGGGGAATTTTTGACTCATTTTGATATCTGAATGAGTAGTTTTGTAGGTGGGCCTGGTGCACCCTCTGAGGTTTACAGGCCTATCAGATTGCCCCAGGTCTGGAAGGGCCTCTGCAAGCAGCAGAGCCTGGGGCTGGGCCTGCAAAGCTGGCAGGAGAAGGGCCAGGCTGCAGCAGGGCCACGAGAGGGACCGAGAATATGGGGGACTCAGCATGCACAGCCCTCGGACACCACAAGGACCACTCAGAGGGCAGGCCTCACCCAGGAATGGTTTTTGGTTTGAGGTGACCTTTTATTTCCCTAAGTTTAGCATCCTGTCTTTATGAATGAGGAATTTTCTAAAACAAAGGATAAGCTTCTACACTTGAAAATAAGGGATCCTATAACTAAAGCACTTGGTATCTTCCAGAAGGATCTGCTGAATTTTAAACAAAGGCAGGATATTATGGTTTTTTTCCTCCGTATAAGTGAAGCAAAGACATCATCATTCAAGAGCTATCAATCTGTGTATGTAATTATACTTGCAATGCAGTAAATATGAGTATAACTGATATGGACAAGATTCACTTTAGCTTGAGTAGATGCTACTAATCCTAATACATCTAATACCACAAATAGGTTTTTAAATAAGTTTACTGTCCTCTGTTCCCACACAGAAAGGTTTTGGTTCCTCTGAGAAGCGTTTGTGTCCCAAACAGCACTCAGCTTTTCCCTCTAATGATAGAAAATGTCCCATCCTCCCAATACAAGCCACCATCACAAGATACACAGATCAAACCTGTCTATTTTACCCATATCTCTGCTTCATTTGTAACATGAAAATGTTTTACCTGAAAAAAAAAAAGACAAGAGGAGGCAAGGCTGAAAAGGATACTTTCACAATAAGAACACATGTAAAAGAACTGATTTTGTCTCATTACATTTGGAATTGGAATTTTCTTCTATGACCAAGTAACGTGGTCCTCACATAGTCCATTAACATCATCAGTTCCTGGGGAAGGTTTCAAACGTCGAAATGCACACTGAGAAAAATCATCCCTTAAAGTGCTCCAAAAAAAAAAAAAAACTTGATTCCAGGAAACAAAACGGAATATAGTAAATAGTCAGTTCTACTGGGAATAGTAGAATTCTACCAGGAATAGAGAATGAGTTGGGACTAGGATAATTTATAATAATCTTAAAAACAGATATGTTTTAAAAAATGTTCAAAATGATAAACACTGTACTAGAAGGTGTTTTCATAGTGTTGGAGGTTCACACTGGGATCTTTCCAGGGTGATGGTTTTAATAGTAATGTTGGAGATGTTTGGTGAACTTTCAGTCACGGAGCTGCTCACTTGAAGCTAAGTTGCAAGAAACTCTCAGACCCTCTAGAAGTAAGATCTATTTACATGTGATGATTTCAGATTCTATTCTCAGCTGCCTATGTGCACTGTGATTAAGCCCAGACCTGCAAAGACACAAACAGATAATCTTCAGTCTGTTTTTCAGTTGACATTTGTAAAATCTGAGTTTAAAGAGAGAAAATCAAAGTCTTTAATACACAAACATACACACTGCATCCAAAACAGAGCGCTCACATGTCTTAGAAGGGTAATACTTCATTCCTAGCAACTCAAAGGTGCTTCTTTGGCCCTCGCTTTCCCTCTCCCTTAGTTAACTGTCTGAAGGGCATCTGTGGCCCCCCCCCTTGCTAAAGAATGGTAATTCTTAGACTGACAACTGGAATTCTCTGTACACATCCAGCTCTCTGGGTATACTGACATGGCTTTATTAATTTAGCAAACTCTTGCCCAGGATGATGGAATCACAAATAACTTCACTGTTTATTTCAAGAATTTTGAAAAAAATCCATTTATCCTAGGACTGGACTATTCAATTACTCATTTTAGAAATGACACACACTTCTTAGGATAATATGAAGCATCAAATGACCAGCTACTTTTCTAGATAGTCTTTGAAATTCTCTCCCTCCCCTGACCCTGTGTCCAGCAGTCTTAAGCTATGCCCCAAATTTGTTCAATCCTACTTAAATCCCTCCATCAAAAGATTTACCTTCAATCAGACCCCTAAAACCTTTGGCAGATAATATCTGCCTTTGCTCTCTCCTTCTGAAATGCTAATAAGACTGTCGAGTCTGTGATCTTCCATAGTGAAGTGAGTTTTACTTGCTGAACAGTTATTTTGGTGGCATTTCTAGGGAGCCAACACCTGACACAGTCATGGAGCTCTTTGAGCATCTAATAAAGCCATGAGGACACTATTCCTGGAAAAATGCACACATATACACAATTTAGCATGTAACTGCATGGACTTCATAGGTCTCTTGAAGCCTCTGTGTGGACTTCACAGGGGTCTGTGACTGGGATAAGGACCCTGGTGCTCGTGGGAGGTGAGATTGGCAATTGGATTTGTCACAGGCTGGAACAGACTTTTAGGGTATCTGTGCTGGAATACCTGCATTGATGGGAGACTCACTACCTCCCAAGGCAAATCATCCCTCTGTGGCTATAGGTTTGAAATTAGAGCTCTCTTTGGCTGCCTAGGCCCGTCCTAGCTTACTCTGACCTCTCTGCTTTCAAGAAGACCAATCACTCCTGCTCTCACACACACAGTAAAGTAGAAAAGCCTCTCTTACTCTGAGGGTATGATCCCATGATCCTGAGCAAAAGGCAGTCCCATCAGGGGAAACTCGTAGAGTACTAACACGGTTTTCATGTCCAAACAAGATGGAGACTCGAGACCCCTTGAGGACATCCCAGACATTGATGGTATAATCATTGTATCCAGCAAACAGCAGGCGACCTTAAAGCAAGAGGTAAGATGGTTACTCAACCAGTTCCTTCCTTTTTCTTTTCATGACTCTGATTCATGTGCTCATTCATTCATTCATTCAATAAACAGTGCTTTAGAGCCCACTATGTGCCAGGCACTGTGGTTTGCCCTGGGGATTCAAAGAGGAGAAAGCACAGTTGCTGGCCCCTGTGGAGGGTGACGGTGGGCAGGCTGACTCCTGTATCACTGCAGCACCATGTGGAAGGGGCTGTAATGGAAGTGCTCAGCTATGTGTAAAGTGCTATGTGATCACAGAGGAAAGGGGATCAAAGAGGATACTATGGGAGAAGCACTATTTGTGTTGGCCTTTGAGGGTTGAATAGGAGTTTGCCATGCAGAGAAGGAAGGGAAAATGATGTTCCAGGCAGCAGCAGCAGCACAAAGGCACAGCTGCATGGCTGGAAGGTGTCTGGGAGAACTGAACGGTCCACTGACACAATATGCCAGCACTGCCCTAAGTTCCCCTGGTAGCCTCTCGAGCTGTGAAGGCAGAGGTGACGTGAGCTTCGGGGCATCAAGAAGGGGACTCTCTCGATTCACTCCCTCCACCTCTGAAAAAAGTCCCTTTTCAAGTGTGAAAGGGAAAATGGAAGGCTGGATAGGAAATGCCTAAAGGCATAGCAGATAGAGTTCTGATATACCATTGTTCTGAAGAAGAGTGTTAGATGGGCCCAGCCTTCACTTATGGGCTGGGGAAGCTGCCTCAGGTTGGGCAAAATGTGGTGTCAAAAATGCATTGGAGGAAAACCATGCAGGTGTAGACTCTTGGCAGGTGGAGCCTAGGAAGTTCAGCTGAGGGGAAGCTTGCCGGATTCTCTGAGGTCCTGTTTCACAGTCCCAGGAAAACCTTACCACTGAGGGAGAAGTCCACGCTGGAAGCTCCAAAGATGATGCTCTCTTTGGAATAGATGGCGACCTCCCTGTCTGCCCGGAGGTCATAGAGGCGACACTGGGGTGACAAAGAGGACAAAGAGCCACTTGTTTCTGGGTCCTGTTTGGTGCATCAGTGATCACAGAGCTACAGGCAGGTGCTGGTAGCTTGTGTGGTTTGAGGGTCAAGGGGAAAAACCTTTCGTTTTCTCTCAGTATTTTCTTCCTCAATCCCAATTCTTATATCCCCACGAAGCACTGGAGATTCGAAGAAACAGCAAATGCAGATTTCTTTAGTACAAAAAACAAAATGTAAGCCTTTTTTTCTGATAAGTAATATGTGTTCTTTGTAGAAAATTCAGAAAATCTCAGAAATGCATAAAGAAGGAAATCCTAGAGATATTTACTAACACCTGGCTATTTCCTTCAGTCTTATTCTACTTTTTAAAAAAATAATTACTTATTTGGCTGCAACAAGTCTTAGTTGTGGCACACACAGGGTCTTCAGTCTTTATTGTGGCATCAGTTCAGTTCAGTTCAGTCGCTCAGTCGTGTTCGACTCTTTGCGACCCCATGAATCACAGCACGCCAGGCCTCCCTGTCCATCACCAACTCCCGGAGCATACAGCATCTTTAATTGCAACATGTGAGATCTAGTTCCCTTATCAGGGATCAAACCCACGACCTGTGCATTGGGAGCTCGGAGTCTTAGCTACTGGACCATCAGGGAAGTCCCAGTCTTAATCTATTTTATGTGTGGATTTAAATGGGGTGAATGTTTCATTATTGTTCCAATTAGCACGATGTTATGAACATTTTCTAATATCATTAATAATCTTCAAAAAATGGGATTAATGTGGTTGTTATATTCCTCATGTGGATGTATCAGAATCTACTTAGCCATACTCTGCTAAACGACTTGATTGTGTCTAATTTTTCTCTTTTATAAATAAAATTATGAGGAAGCCATGATCATTCTGCTATCAAAATCCTTATATGCATCTTTAATATTTTCTCAGAATAGCTAAGGAATGGAATCCTTAGAATTGTTTCCAAGAAATTACAAAGGATACGAAAAGCTTTTAAAAACCCAAAATGTATACCCTTATATTTTGTTAAATATTCTTTGGCATACAGAAGTTTTAAATTTTCATTATTATCAAACTCTCAATCTATTCCTTGTAATTTCTTTCACAATAGCAAACTAAGGTGAAATTCATTATTTAATAAGTTATTTGCTATTTTGAGAGCACAGTAAGGTTGTGCCTGTTGAAAAACCGGTCAACATTATTTTGCAACTAGTATCAAAAGCCTTAAAATTAGGCCAGTTTTTGACTCATCAAGTTTACATATGAGAATTCATCCTAAGGAAACAATAAGAGAGGTATCAAAAATATTTGCTTATAGCAGAGTTTTTAACGGGGAAAAAAACCCTTAAAAAACACCTAAATGTCCCCAGATTGAAGATTGGTTAGTAAATGATGATATATCCATAATACGGAAAACTATTCAACCATTAAGAAAATATAATATAGGAAAGTATTTATTGGCATGAGAAAATGTTCACAATCTATTGCTAAGTGCAAAAAGCAAATTATAAAACAGCATTTGTTTAAAAACTAAAAAGACAGAAAGGAATTTACTCAACTGTGATTTTTCTTGTGTAGAATGATTAACAAAATTTAGTTTTTCCCCCCTAAGTTTTCTTTATAGAAGTCATATCAGTTCTGTAATCAGGAAAACAATTATTTTTGAAAAGTAAAATTAAGTCAGCATATCTCTCCTTCAAATAGGAAAAGCTCTTGAGGACTTAAACATACCGTAGCATCATCTGATCCCGAAGCAAAAGCATCTCCACTTGGGTAGTACCTGCAGAGAGAAAGTGTGGGGAGAAGGCACTTAGAGCAGTGATTCCCAATCTTGGGTGACCATCAGAAGCCTCCGGGAAGGCCGTCCCACGCTGGGCCCTCGGACTCTAGGGACACAAGGACTTCTCATTACAGAGACCAGAAATGTAGGCTCAGCCGGAAGACCCCACTGGCCTACCTTAGTTTCTTCTCTGTAAACAGGGGACAGTGACACTGGCCTTGCAGAGGGTTGATGAGGATAAATGAGACAATATGTCTATTTGTATCTGACACTGAACACAGGCAGATGCCTATATCCTTACTTTCCCTTGATCACACGCCCCATTCCAAAGGCTTGGCCAGAGCTCAGGGATAAGACAGTGCTAACAAACACAGACACTGCAATTGGATGAAAGGGGACTACAATGACCACTCACTACAGGGGATACTTTTGGTAAGTGACTTTGACTGGCCCAGCCTCAGTTTCTTCATCTGAAAAGTGAGGAAGATAATGTACATTTCCTAAAGACTGAATAAGACAGTATACACAAAAAACATGGTATGGGGCCAGATAAAATGCATGCAACAAATGATATTATTACTGTTACAGTCCTCCTCTCCTCAATAATCAGGCCATCTGGAGAGAGGGTACTGTAAGTTGAAACCTGATGAACATTAGAAGAGGGTTCTGGGTTGAGGGAACAGTATGGGTGAGAGAATATACAATTTTAAGTTGTTATTTCATGAATATATAGGAATTTATTTTTGTAGCTTTATAGTCTATCCCTGTATCTTAATAACTTCACCTACTGTAGTAATTTCTCAAATTATTTCCTTGGATTTTCTAGGTACTCTCTACACATCTGCAAAAACTGATAGTTTTTTTCCCCTTCCTACATTTAAGGTCAGTGAGCTAGAAAATTCTTATTAACATTTCTACTAATAAAGTAATTATTCTTACTGTGTTCTAGCTTTTAAGGGGAATAATTCTAGTGCTTTCCCCTAAGTAAAATGAAGATTCTTCAGTGGTTATACTTTAAATGTTGTCCTGATGGTGCCATCTTCCAAATGGATATGTTAAGTCCTGACCTCTCTCTTGGAATCCAGTTCAGAGATCTGGCTACCTACTTGACATCTCCACTTGGTCATACAACAGCATCTCAAGCTTGGCTAGCCCAAGACAGAACTCCAGAAGCCATGTGCAACCATTGCCTTCTCCCTGCAGTGCTTCCAACTCTCCCAGTTTTAGCAAATGGATCAGTGTTTATGTCCTTTATAAAAGATTCAGGTTCCCTGAGCTCAGGGTTCTCCTCCTGAAATGCAACCCCTTGCACATGCAGGTGTCATTTAGTCCTTTTCATGTCACCCTGTGATACTGGAGCTTGGATAACTAGCATAGCTACTACCATCACTATTAGTAATCAACTATCCTTCATCTCTAACCCAGGAATCTTGTGCCTTTTACCAGCACCCATGAAACTCTGGCAGCCTTACTTGATGGCCTGCAATTAGGGTAAAATCTCAAATCCTTCCCAATTCTAGACATTTCTATCCTCACTGTGTCTTCTTTGGTTTCAGCCACCATCATTTCTATCTGGAACTCACACAACAGCCTTCTAACTGGCCATAATACTTCCATTCTCATTCCCCTACAATGCATTCTCCATACAGCAGCCAGAGTGATCTTTTAAAGACAAAACATGCATCATGTTAGCCACCTCAAGTGGTCACCTGGTCTTTTGTTAGGTCCCTGAGCATCTCATCTCCCTGATCCTCCTCCCAGCTCTTTGAATGCCTGGGTCCTTCACTATCCTGGTATCAATTTAAACATCAATTTCTCAGAGATGCTTGACCAGTCAAAGAAATAACCTATCTCCATCACAGTTCCCTGTTTTACTTTTCAATGAAACTTATCAGTATTTTTGTACACTGCACATTTATCTGTGCTTTGTCTTGTTTGTCTTCTATAGGAAAGTAGAAATTTTTATCTTGTTTAAAACAGTATTCCCAGTTCCTGGAATAATGTTCAGCAGATAAGTACTTAATAAATATTGGTTGAATGAATGAACAAAAAACACTGACTTCGTTTAGACAGGAAATAGCCATTGCCCCTGGTGCAATTACATTGAAATTCTCCAAGAAATCTGGAGTACTGATCGGTCTCACCACACACCAGCTGTTATTGCTGGAAAAGCCTCTCTCAGCAAAGTAAATTGAGGCTGGAGGCTAAGCATTAGCCCAGGCCGGGAGACAGTGGAAAATAGAGAAGCTATGTGAACATTCTACTCACGGACCGGACACTATTGATGTCAGATTCGTGTGTTTCAAAGGCCTGCACGCACTGTCCAGAGCGCATGTCCCACACCATGGCTTTCTTGTCACATCCCTGCAAACGCAAAGTTGCCCAGAGTTATGACTACTGCAAGGACTGCCCACACACAGGTATGAGTTCTCGTTATATCACAGAGATCGTTCAGTTCCCATTAGTAAACGGCTCTGACAACGTGCTTTTTTTTTTTTCTGAGACTAGCTTTATTTAAGGCCACTTCCCTCTGACCTCAGGAGGTCAGAGCTAGGTCCTGGGGTAGGGGAAGCAAAAGAAAGTACCCAGACACCCTTTTTATAGCACGTTTTCTTCTCTGCCATCTTTCTTAATGGCTGCAAGTTCTCCAGGGCCTCCTTCTCCCCTTCCTCCTAGGCATTTCTCTTCATGTTTCCCCCTCCTCTCTATCTCTGCTTCTATAAGGCCAGAGGGGAGGGCAAGTGGAGAGTGGGGATGGTGGGACCTCCCAGGCTTGCCTCAGGTGTGTGGGGCAGCCTGAACACAGGTGGCCAGCCAGGTGCTTCTGGCCAGCTATAGCCCAGCAGCCTAGTCAGGGGGGTGCCCATAGTCAGCTGGGTGGCTCAGGCAAGTCACTTCCCTGGGTTTCCACCTCAACACCTATAAAATGAACCCTCTCTGGGTAGCTAACATGATCCAGAGAATCAAAAACACCAAGTTTATGCATAGCATCCTGCTTCTAAGAGCATTTTGATAAATTTCTGCAGAGCAGTCTGTGATCAACCATGAGCAGCATAATTAGATTCTCAAAGGACAAACAGAAGGAAAAATGGGTTAAAATTAGATTGCTGGTTTCAACTCAGAGGAAGGGGTGGGTGAGGTACCATACTGATGTTTCAGAAAGACCTGCAATGGGGATTCAACTCTCCAACATCTTTACTGAGAATGTGGACAAAGGAATCAGAGTGTCTTCAAATCTTTGGAGGACCCTAAACCATGAAGTTTAGTACTCTGAAAGAGAGAATACGATCTATAATGATATCAACAATCTGAAAAAACAGTGTAGTTGATTGGAGATGATAAATACAGTTATACAAAGACATGGGAATTAAACTTACATAGATGGGGCCAAATATCCAAGAAAAAAATCAGGGTCCCTGCCAATTAGAGGCTTCACAACCCTCATCTGAGGTCCAGAACTAAGAGGTGGGCAGCTTGGAACAAAGGGCCTTTATGTCTTCCAGTTGCAAGCATCATTAGATGGTGTCTGCATCTCTGTCCCCTCCCACCACTGACTCTTGACAGAGATGAGACAGGACCACGGTCAGATCAGCCAGCTCAGTTCTCCACACTTATTCCCAGATGTCCTAGAAATACTTGTCTCTCTTACTTGCATAAAACACTGGAAACTCTTCCCTCTACTATTCATAATACAGTAGAATATATGGGGAGGTGGGGGGCCAATGCTTTTGTGCCTTCTGCACAATTTACAAAGGATGAAATGTGGAGTCAGGCAGCAAAGGTGGGTCCCAGGTGTCCTAACTCCTCGCTGGTGCTCCTTTGCCATGATGGCCTGCCTGCCCAACTCAGCCTTCAGACACACTGTTCCCTGTGCCTGGGAGCTGGAGGGGCTGGAGGCTGGCAGGGGTGGGCTGGGAGAGTGTCCCACTCGTGCCAAAGCCCTGATCGCACCACAGCTATGCCTCACCGCTGTTTCTGCCTGAGCTGCCTGGTGCCCTGGCTGCTGTCTCTACTGCTCTCGGATGCCGACTCTCTGCTACTCAGCCAAGGAGTCTCAGCCCCGCTCCAGGGGTGTCCCGTTTAGTCCCACAGATTGACAGGAAGTGCCACCCTGAGGCTCCCTGGTGGACAGAGGGCTCCTAGAGATCTTCCTGGGATCTTTACCCCAGACACGAAGGTGTTCCCAGTTTCTGATGGGGCCAGGTCCAGGCAGAGCACGTCGGCCCCATGCCCATGGAAGCTCTGCAGCAACTGCCCGCTCTCCACATCCCACAGGGCACATGTGCCGTCGCCACTCGCCGTCAGGATCTGCCGCCGGAAAGCACAGGAAGGGTGTCATTAGGGCCTCTGGGGAAGCCAAGCAGTCACTTGCAGTTCCACAGGGAAGAGAAGGCTCCACACACACACACACACACACACACACACACACACACACACACCCCTGCTTAATCTGGACTCTAGCACAGAACTCTTTCTCCAGTACCGAGAAAGACAGCCCATTTTTGACACCCTTGCTGTCGTGAGCTGTTTACATACCTGTCCTCTTGCAGAGGATGAAATCTGGAGGCCTTCCTGCAGTACCTGCCTGCCTGACACGTAGGAAGCGCTCTGTGAACACCTGCTGAACAGAACCCCCAGCGGGTCCCACAGGCAGCCAAGCCTACCACTGAGCTTCCCAGACATTAACGTGCGCCCCACACCCAGAGGCTCCCTGGCCCACTGAGTGGTGTGGACACACACGTGCAGGGCCAAGGCCTTTGCTGTGTGCTGACCACGTCCAGGCCCTCCACTAGGTGGCAGGGCTGAAGAAAGACCGTGCCTTGGTCGCTGCTCTCCTGGAGCTCCATTAACAGGCCTGGCAGGAAACCCATTTGACTCCCTGTCACCGTGTTAATCAATTCCAGGGCAAGCCACACTTTCCCAGTGCTGCATTAGACAATACTGAAACCAACTAAAAATAAACTAGCTGCTTGCTCCAGGAAATAACCTGATCCTATGAGATAAGACTCTGAACTAACTAAACAACTTACTTATCAGGACTAATAGCTTTGTAAAAAATTAATGAAACAGAGTGTGCTGTGCTAAGTCACTTTAGTCATGTCTGATTCCTTGTGACTCCAAGGACTATAGCCCACCAGGCTTCTCTTTCCATGGGTTTCTCCAGGCAAGAATACTGGAGTGGGTTGCCATTCCCTTCTCCAGGGAATCTTCCGGACCCAGGGATTGAGCCTAGGTCTTCATTGCAGGCAGATTCTTTATCTTATCATCTGAGACACCAGGAAAGTCCTCAGTCTAGCTCTTTAATGGAAATTTTTCCTGGCATACTCTTTGATCAAAGAAATGAATAGTTTTTAAACGTTAACAGTAAATTCTTAATCTTTAAAATATTTTAAATACTTGTAATCTTCATTATAATGTAAGTAAAAATAAAATTTAAAAATCAAACATTCATAATGATAAATGCACTAAACAGATCCTCTAACTCCACTGTCACTCATTTATTTTAGGATGCAGAGAACCTGCAGGTCTTATACCAGCCTTTTGAGGTTTCCATTTTTCATCCTAGATCCCAGGGCTGGAAGGAGGCTTAGTTCATGAGTTCAGTGGTACCCAAAAAAGGCCATACATCTGAATCACCTGTGAAGCTTTGTGTTAATAATAAAATAATAAAAGCTAGCATTTATTGATATTTACCAAGGTTTATATCAAGTACTTCTGGAGAAGGAAATGGCAACCCACTGCAGTATTCTTGCCTGGGAAATCCTATGGACAGAGGAGCCTGGTGGGCTACAGTTCATGGGGTTTCAAAAGAGTCAGACACAATTTAGCTACTAAGCAACAACACTAAGTACTTTACATGAATCATCTCATTTAACCCTCAGAAAACCTCATGAGGGAGGAATATACTACCATCCTCCCTTGCAAGTGAGAAAAACGAAACACAGAGGATAATAAAACCTTATTTAGAATTGACCAGCTAGAACATCAGACTAAACGTCTTCTGTTGCTTTGGCTGCTCCTCACACCCAAAGACGTGAGGAACGGCCAGGGCCACCGTGCCCCCTCCTGCACAGACCTGCGAGACTCCTGGTGGCAAGGAACAGGGGTAAACACTGCCCTCCCAATCAGAACACTGTCCCCAGACAGCAGCCAAACAATTTCCCATCACCAGGTCTCCCTACCACTACCCTTGCTGGCCCGCCTCCTGACATCACTCAGCTGAAACCAGAACGGGCTTTAGTCGGACTCACACAGTCTCCTCCTTCAAATAAACCCAACCTGCCCCAGCCCCTGCAATGGCCGCCTACCGTCTATAGGGTCCGCTCCACCATGCAGGGCATGTAACCTAGCCCTCCTACCTCTCAGGCTGCCTGCCTCCCACAGCGCTCCCCTCATACCACACTGGCAACACACTGTCCGCCAAGGCAGCCTCTCAAGGCATGTTTATGACCCCCTACTCCTGCTCCAGGCTCCCAGCCTCCCTGCTGTGCAGCCACCACTGGTAGCTGGCCACGTGGGTGGTGGCATCTATGAGGGTTTGCTGGAGAGACGTGACAAAGGCAGTGTAGGATGTTTAGGATTCTGAAAGAAAACGCAGCCTACGTATTACCTCCACTTTGTGGCTTATTCAAAGTAGGGTACAGATTTTCTATATGAAGCCTTCTTTTTTCCCATTTGTTAAAACAGAAGTCTAATATAGGTACAATGAGGTGTGCCAAGTGCACAACTCTGAAAGTCAGCACCCAGTGAAATTCTATACACAGAAGGACCTTGGGACCACTTCTCTGACTCAAGAAAGGAATTTCCACCACCCCAGAAGGTTCCCTGAT
This sequence comes from Ovis aries, assembly GCF_016772045.2. Taxonomy (NCBI): domain Eukaryota; kingdom Metazoa; phylum Chordata; class Mammalia; order Artiodactyla; family Bovidae; genus Ovis; species Ovis aries. The sequence continues at coordinate 56,351,411 of NC_056060.1, read as the reverse complement.
CCACTCCCACCCCCACCAACTCAATTAGAGGAGGAGGTTTGATATGGCAAGGAATTCATTTCAACTGTACCAACAATCAATAGCCCCGACTTTACCTATTTCTGATTTTATTAAAAACAGTAATGTAACTAGGAGTTCCCTGGTGGGCTAGTGGTTTGGATTCCATACTTTCATCATTGTGGCCTGGGTTCAATCCCTGGTTGGGGAACTGAGATTCAGCAAGCCATGTGGTGTGGCCAAAATTATAATATATATTCTATTTGGCCTTCCTAGGTGGCACTAGTGGTAAAGAACTCGCCTGCCAATGCAGTAGACATGAGACAGGGGTTCAATCCCTGGGTTTAACGATCCCCTGGAGGAGGGCATGGCAACCCACTCTAGCACTCTTGCCTAGAGAATCCCATGGACAGAGGAGCCTGGTGGGATATGATCACAGGGTTGCAAAGAGTCAACTAAAGTGACTTAGCCTTCTATATAAAATTATATATATATATAAATTATAGTACATATAAAACCAGTGAGAAGCAACAGGAGCTTCCTCTTAGGGCCAACTGCTGGAGCATACACATTCTCCCGTAAAGAGGGATACTGGAACAGTTTCCTCACCTGCACCCCCTCTTTAGTTCTCTGAGACCGAACTCGCTCCCCCTGCAGGCTGGCGCATCATCACCCAGGCCCCTGATTTACCTGCATGTCAGAGTTGGTGAAGCTGCAGGCCGATAGGTAGTTGGTGTGCATAGCAACAGACTTCTTTTTGGCAGCCATGTTTTCATTTTTGTCAAATGTCAGTGGATACACAGAACATTTATTATCCAAACCACTAGCAGGGAAAGAAAGAAGTGTCAAATGTTAATACAGGGCAATAGAACATGTGTATACTTTCTCATTCACACATACTTTCAAAATGTTTTCCTTTGGCAGTATTATATGTTGTAACCTATCCCTAAACTTTTACTTTGAATATTTAAAAATGGATAGTAAAACTGAAAGAAAAATAGTACAATGAACTCCCAGATCCCTTCACATGAATTCGCTAACTTAACATTTTGTTGCATTTGTGGGAGCAAATTCTGAACCATTCGAATGCAAGTTGCAGATATGACATACTACATCTAAATACTTCAATCTGCAAATTACATTTCCTAAAAATAAGACCATTCCTTTATAATCACTAACTCATTATCACATCTGAGAAAACTAACAAAAATTCCATAACACCATGTAGTAAGCCATCCATATTCAATTTCCCAAGGATCTCAAGGATCCAGAGCCCAAATAGGTCTACACATTACATTCTGTTTTTATATCTTTTTAAGATCCTTTAATGGAGAAGGAAATGGCAATCCACTCCAGTCTTCTTGCCTGGAGAATCCCAGGGACAGAGGAGCCTGGGGGGCTGCAGTCCATGGGGTTGCAAAGAGTCAGACACGACTAAATGACTAAACAACAACAAGATCTTTTAATGGAGGACAGACACAGCTTTTGACGTTTATAATGAGACTTCATTAGGTCAGTTGTCTTACAGAATGTCACACAGTCTGGATTTGTCGTGTTGGGAATGGCTACCTACTCCAGTATTCTTGCCTGGAGAATTCCATGGACAGAGGAGGCTGGTGCGCTACAGTCCATGGGGTCACAAAGCGCTGGACAGGACAGAGCCACTAACACTTTCACTTTTATTAATGTTACTTTTAAGTATAACATTTTTAGCAATAATATAAATGTGCTATATAAAGGTGATACTGTGTATTTCTTTCTTACTGCTTCACTTTAAGAGGCTTGCCATGCCTCTCATCCCAAGATTGGTGATGCCAACTTTGATTACTTGGTCAAAGTGGGGACCACAAGATCTTTCCACAGTAAGGGTGACTGGCTGGTGATTACAAGCATACCTTGTTTTACTGCATTTTGCATTTTTTACAAATTGAAGGTTTGTGGCAACCCTTGCCTCAAGCAAGTCTATCAGTGTAATTTTTCCAACAGCAATTTGCTCACTTCATGTCTCTGTGTCATGTTTTGGTAATTCTCACAATATTACAAACGTGTTCATTGTTATTACATGTTTTATAGTGATCAGTGATCTCTGATGTTACTACTGCAATGGTTTTGGAATGCCACGAACTGTGCCCATTCACAACGGTGAACTTGATCGATAAATGCTGCATGTGTCCTGACTGCTCCACCGCTCAGCTGTTCTCCACCTCTCTTCCTCCCCTCAGGCCTCCCTATTTTCTGAGACACGACAATAATGAAATTAGGCCAATTATTAACCCTGCAATGGCCTCCAAGTGTTTAAGTGAAAGGAAGCATTGCAAGTCTCTCACTAAATCAAAGGCCAGAAATGATCAAACTTAGTGAGGAAGGCACGTCAAAAGTGTTAAGATCATTACTATCATCATTTCATGTGATGCTGAAATTATCCCACATTTGGACACCGGGGGCCCCTTCAAGTGGGTCTTATTTTACATTTGATATGACTCCACTGATATGACTGAATGTTCCCTTGCTTCCTGGAAGAAAGAAGGAAGGGCAACTGACCTGAAGGAAACACCTTCAGCTTGCTTTATTCCCTTCCCACCCAGACTGACTCCAAGGAGCCCTGCTTCTATTTAGTGAGGAATGACATTTGGGAGGGGTTCTCTCTTCTGAGGCCCTGTGCCTTTCTAATTGCTTGGAGGTACAGGTGTAGGCCTGGCTAGTTTATGACCAGTGACTGACCTCGGCAAGCTTGTTTATAGATCACGTGGGTGAGAATGACTGGCACCTGGCTGCGACAACGGACAAGCATGCTCCAGACCGGGCTTCCCTAACCCTCGAGGTGAAATATGTTCTCCTATTCTGAAGCTTCAGAGTCACTGCTGTAGTTCTGTTGGGATACTCACACTTAGGATTAGTTGTCATGCTCTGCAAAGCAGAAGAGTTCTGCAGTGTGATGCAAGAAGAAGGAAGGGCATGTGACTTCACAGGGAGGGGATGACTGGACGCTGCACGTTTAGACCCCTCCTGGGCTGTGCCCTGTGCATCTCCTCCTTTGGCTGGTTCTCATTTGTATCCTTTCACTGTGATGAAACTGTGAGCATTAAGCATAGCGCTTTCCTGAGTTCTAGTTAATTACTGAGCCTGATGGTAATTTTTAGGCATGACCCTGTGCCTACGTGAAGTTGAGGAGAGTCTAGTGGGGGTTACGCCGTGTAACTGCTGAGCTGTCCGAACTCCTTCACATCTACCTTATAACTGTGTCATATGTACATAAATGTGTTAAACATGTATGTATGTTCACATCTATATTTATACCTATATCTTTTATTGTGGTCCCTTCATATCCTTTTAGGAAGTACATGGGTATACAGTTTACATAAATATTGCCATCCAGTTATAAAATGATACAATCTACTTTTGAGTTATTTAAAAAATGGGAAAATATGAAATGCATGTATGTAAGTAGGGTCTCCAGAGGGATCTCAGCAAGTAGAGAGAGTGGGAAGTTGCCCTAAAACAACAGTCTAGACAGAGAAGATGTGGGGAGTGATGGCTGGGGTGACCCTGGTTGAAGGCTGGAGAAGGCTCCAAGGTTTTTCCTTGGAGGTCCAGCATTTTCATATTTGAAATAAAACCCTTTTCTCTTGATTATAAAAATAAAATATGCTTAAAAAAACTGAAAATAGACAAAATTGTGACAAAGAGAAAAACACCCATGGTCTCAACATCCAGGAGAACTATAATTGCATTTTGGTGTAGTTCATTACAGCCTTTATGCTGATGCTTCTTCTCTAAGTATGGCTGAGCTCCTGCTATAGAAATACTTTGAATGGTCCAGAATTAACACAAGGACAGGGAATTATAGTGCTTGCAATTCTCACTCCCAACTCTGTTAAACTGAGCACAAGAAAAAAATTAAGGCACAATATTCCTATTACTCTTGATGCTCTTTTCACTTACTGTCATTAAGATTTTCCTTTTTAACAGCTGCATAATATTCCATTCAATTCATGGACCATCATTCACTTAATTTCCTTTGGTGGGCATATTGTTTCCCCATTTTTGCTTTATTTTAAATAACAATACAATAAATGTTATTGCTCATTTGTTTTGTTTCTATATCTCTTTCTTTCAAACAAGTTCTTAGATGTGGAATCACTAGATCAATGGTCATAAATTTTTCAAGGCTTTGAATACATATTACCAACATGCTTTCCAAAGTATCTGCACAAATTTGTGGTCCCTGCCAACAGCATCTGAGAGCGGAGAGAATAGATTTTAAACTTATACTAATGTCAATCTGTAATGAAAATAAACTATGAAAGACATTCTGCAGGGTTTTTTTCCCTTGATAAAATTCAAGGAGGATTACACAATGCTTAAGTAATCAACAAAAATTTCAAGTTCTTATCTGCATGTTTTGTTTATAGAACAGTGTTTTATGACTAACAGGACACATGAAAGGCTGCTGTCTCCCCTACTTACCCACATGCAATGGCACATCCCGATGGGGCGTACGCACACGCCATCACCCACGTGCATGGCATTGTGACTGCATGCTCCTGAAACACAGCACACACCGTGCTTAGAATAAATGAGGGCGCTTCTACACAAATGTCAGCTTTTAACAAGTAAAATCGTTGAGGCATCTACCAAATTACATTCCAGTTTCAAAGGGGTTGAGACTGGTGAGGAGACTCAGCTCTCCAATAATCATCCAAACCTCATATCATATATTCTATGAGTCAAAAATCTCACCTAGCAAAAAGATATCCTTAACATCTTCTTTCTTACTGCTATACTCCCCCTGTTGTTCTGAATGAATACTGGGACTCGTTTTCTTTGAAAAGACTATCCAAATTTCATTTCAGATATATATGTGTGTGTATATATATATATATATATATATATATATATATATATATACACACACTTCATCTTATTTACTCAGATGCTATTTTTAAAACATACTCTTGACTTTTTATATGTGTAGGTTTGTTTACTTGCAAGTGAGTATATGATAGCCTCTGTCCCCTGTGGGTCCTAAATCATTCCAGGCAGGAACGTGGGTGAGGGTGGGGAGGGGCCGTGGAGGGAGAAAAGGGAACCAGTAAAATGGAAGCATTAAGAGGACATCAAAGTCCTCGGATTCTGGCTGGGGTCTGAGTCACCCATATTCTCCTGCATACACAGATAAGCAACCAAGGCACACTTAAAAACTTCGGAGTCTGTGGCCTTACTTCCCTGGGAGCCCTGGGCCCTGGTCCCGGTCCTGACACCAAGGATACGTGCAGCCTCACACAGGCTGGCCATCTGATCTACCCCAGTCTCCCTCTCCGCCTGGCGAGGGAGAAGATGGGACCAGATGGTTTCTGAAGCACATTCAAGCGCTGGTCTTCTCTCCTGTTATGGTCCTCTGTTTTTGTAGGGAGACATTGGCCCTGATACTCCCATCAAGATTCTGCTGTCACTCCCAGTCTAGCAGCCCTTTGGACACCATGAATAGCCTCAGGGTGTCACCAAGGAGGTGAGGTGGCCCCTCTCAGCACAGGGCCTCCAGCCCTTCTGCTGACCAGCAGTGACTACGTGCCCTGCCGGGGGCCTCCAGTGGCAACACCACAGCTCCCCGGAAACCAGGCAGCATGTGCTTTCTGCCATGCTAAGGCTTCAGTGGAAGGATCCCCACTCCCATACTCCTGCAGATGCTGAGGAGTGCTGGGAGAGGCAGGGTGGCATGGAGGGAAGCCCTCTGCAAACTGCTATATTGCCATGCTTGTCATTCCCCAGGGTCGTGACCATTTAGGGCTTTGCTCTACAAGGTGGCTCTTGACCAGACCAACTGCCTATTATGACATTTAGTGAACATGTTCAATAGTGCACAATAAGGATGCTATTGAGACAGATATGGGTTTTCTTTTTTATACAGTGAAAGGGACACTGTCTTTCTAAGTAAATATTGGAGTCCATATTTAATATACAGTACTTGTTACCAACACAATGCAGGCACTCAAGCTCACCTACACATAGATTCTGCCCTTTCCATTTAGTTAATAGTCTAAACTTAGGTCTCATTAGGAGCAGTACAAGTCTATGCCAGACTTGCAAGGGGCTCAGACTCCATGGCACCTCCATGAAGTGCAGTTTAACTCCACTGAAGTCTCAGCTCCCCACCCACCATGGGGTCTAGTGGGAGACAGAGATGGAAGAGAAGACTGGGGATTTGGTGTCTCTTCTCATCAATCAGAAGAAAAATCATCAATGCAGTAGCAAGTGTGAATGTGACAAGTTTCTGGGCCACACTCTTTCCTGTTTCCGTGTCAGCCTCCTCATGCTCTTCTCTGGGGCCAAGGGCTGGATTTGAGAGGAATGAATGCTACAGAGGGCTGCGGAGCCATCTGAACACAGATGGGCTTTCGTGGAGTTTACACCCCCAAGTAGGCTCCTGAGGGGCAGGGCAACCACTAGGGTGATGCTTGGAGAGGATGAGGACAGGACTGGGATTCTGGAGTGCCTCAATCCGCCGGAGACAGTGCCTTACCTTGTTAGTGGTGAAGGAATCCCACACAATCACTTTCCCATCCTGGAGGAAAAGAGTAAAGAGTTCAACAAACTAGTGATCACCGCTGGGGAGATGGTGGGGGGAGGCAGAGGTACAAACTGTTACACTGCTAGATGCCAGGGGCTGGGGGTGGGCTGGGGGTGGGCTGGGCGGGGGAGTGGGAGTTGAGTGTGTAACAGGAAAAGTTTCAGTTCAGGAAAGTGAAAAGTTTGGGAGATGGATGAGGCTGAGAGTGGCACAACCGAGTGAGTATACTTAGTGCCACTGCACTACACAGTTAAATCTGGTTAAAATAGTGTGTTTTATATTGTGTGACTTTTGCCACAATAAAGAACATTTAAAACAGAGGTACAAACCGTTACGTATGATATATTGTACAACATACAGAATATAGCCAATATTTGTAATAACTATAAGTGGAGCACAGAACCTTTAAAACTCGTACATCACTATACTGTGCACCTGTAACATATAATACTGCACACCAACTACACGTCAAGAGAAACAAAACAAAAACCAAAAAGAGGAAACAGTTTAAGAATCGTCAACAAGACTTAACAGGTGAACTGCTCAGAACTGCTTGGAAAACCAGAGCAAGTGTCTGGACAATCAAGACCCTACAATGCACCCTTGAAGAAACAGGAATAGATGGGACTACACTTCCCAGCCTGGTGCAAGGCTCGGGTCTAAACCCTACATCCCTTGCATAGATACAATGACAGAAAGCAATGCTCAGACACTTTTTTTCTGCCATTTATAAACCAAGCACAAACTGCTGGTAAACTCTCATCACCAGCATACCCCGAATGTCAGTGAGTTACACCGGGATGAGGTAATCCTGAAATGACCTTCAGATGCCTAACAGCCACTAACAGTCTCCGTCTCCTCACCCTCTCCCACTCACCTTGGAGTCCACATTCCCTGCAGGACTGTCTAAGAGCCTCACCCCCTCCTGGTCTCCCCACCCCGTGTGGAAGCTGTGGAGCAGTTCCAAGATCAGTCTGACTTCTCCAGGTGCTCAGGAACATCCCCTACCCTGACGTTTCACACCTACCACACCTATGCTGCAAACATGGGACTCACACCTGTGATAGTGGGGACCCCCGTGTTCAGGAAACGCAGAGCTCTGGGCTGGCGATGCCACGGACAACGTGGCCATGGTCCCTGCAGCCACTGCTGCAGCCCTCACTGGGGGTGCGGGGAGGGGCTATGATCTCATCCATATAATACAAACTCGCCAGAGATAAACCCACATGAGCCCCAGTCCCTACAGCGCAGTCATCTGCCCAGAACGTGGTGTGCGGGCGGTCCGGGGCCCCAGGCTCCGGCCAGCAGTGGAAGAGAATGGCCGAGTAGATTTCTTCCAGCACACGGGTGGAGGATGTGCAATCCTCAGAGATGGAGAATCTGCAGCCTCTATGGTGGGCTGGATTTTTCATTAATCACTCAAGCCATCTGGAGCCAAATCTGGTGAGTGAGGCGGATGCCACTTAGGGACACCAGCAAGGTCTGCTGAACTAAAGTGACACAGTGGCTTGCTTCACTTCATCTGATGCTGAGATCACGCTGCGTGGGCCTGAGGAGTCATGGTCAAGGTCAAAGCTGGCAGCTCGGAAACTCCTAAGCACATTGGTTCTTCTAGTCTAATTTCTCCGACTAAAGGCCCAAATGCAAAGTTTGGGTGGATTAGATAACAGAGCAGAGAAGAGAGTTGGGGGTGGGATGGGGTCTGGAGCTCCTGCTTGCTGGGGTGGGGGTAGAGACTTGGTGCATTGCCCAAGTCAGCGCTCCCTTCAGAGGCTTCCTCCAGCACACAAGTGGCCTGCCTGGCCCCACCACCCACCCATTGTGTGCTCTGGAGAGACAGAGGCACCCGTGAGGCTAAAATCAGTCTCAGAACTAAATGCGGTCCCTCCATGAGCACAGATGTATACACCAGGGGCCTATGTACCTGGAGAGACTGAGCCTATCCCAACCCCACCCACACAGTCAGGCGGATTAATCCTGTGCCTTTTAGGGGAGAAAGGCTGCTCTGCGTCACTCAGAGTCTGTTCCAGGGCCCTTCTGCTGCTCCCCACCTTCCTCCCACCTCCACCCACCTCCAGACGCCCTCTGCAGTCCGGGTGGATGGATGGCGTGAGTCAGCGGTGCCGACGCAGCCCTCCTCCCCTCCCTCCCTCTCTAGTAAGAGCGGTACAGAGCAACAGAAACCCAACATATGGTGTTCTTTTAAGGATTAAAAAATGTCTAAAAGGCTAGGCAGCAACACAGACATCTGAACAACCCCTTTGTAAAATGGAGCATTTGGGAAACCTAAGCCTAGAAAGAAATGCTCTAAATAATACCGACTATGACAGGGTGGTAGGAGTAAAAACTCTTTGCTCTCATTTCCAGTAAAATACATAACCAATAAATTAAAAAGCACATGCAATGTGATATACTAGATTTCTAGGTAATACAGGAGATTAATAACACCTGTCCTATACTGTACCGGCATGGACATTAGAGCTCCTGGATTATTTAGAATATGTATCTCCCTGGTGGTTCAGATGGTAAAAAACCTGCGTGCAGTGCAGGAGACCCAGGTTAGATCCCTGGGTTGGAAAGATCCCCTGGAGAAGGGAATGGCTACCCACTCCAGTATTCTTGCCTGTACAGAGGAGCCTGATGGGCTATAGTCCATAAGGTAGCAAAGAGTCAGACAATGACTGACTGACTAATACTTTCACTCCCCCCCCCCCCGTTTTAATATTTATAAGGGCTATAAACAAAAATCAAAAATTCCTTTGAAAAAGCTGGACTAAAGGAAGCGGCAGGAGCCAGGGGCTAAACCAGCCAAAAAAATATATGACCTCAGTGTGTGGTTCAATGCACGTAACACCAACACAGACATAAAAAGCACTAAGCAGTGTAGTCAGCCTCTTGAGAGACATGTCCTTGTCCAGGCCCCTCCCTTGTTATATCAGGGTTGGTCTGTGGGACCAGTGGTATACAGCAGAAGGGAGGGGATGTCACTGCTGGGCCCAGGTCATCAAACACAGCATGGCTTCTGTTTCTGTCTCCTTCTGTTGCTGTGGGAGGCCAGCTACCGCGTCATGAGCAGACCAATGGAGAGGTCCACACAGTGAGGAGCTAAGGCCTCCAGCTGAGAGCCAAGTGAGCAAGCCATCTTGGAAACGAACTTCTGCCTTAGCTGAGCTGTCAAATGACTGCATCCCCGACTAATGTATTGACTGGAACCTTGTGAGACACCCTGAGCCAGAACCATCCCACTGAGCTGCCCCTGATTCTTCACTCTCAGAAACCATGTAAGATACCAAATATCCACCAATTAAGTTGCTAAACTTGGGGGAAATTTGTCATGCAGCACTTTAATAAGTAATACATACGGTGCAAAATCAATGATGTGACCTATATAAGCTGAATGACAAAAATTATATTTCACAAAATACATAGTTTAAATGTGTTACTTAAGGTGTAAAAACTGCTAAACTCTTAAGCTGAAAGTAGCCACGGTGGCACCTCACCTATGCCCTCAACTTGGGGGAGAAAAACATCTTAATTTTAAAATGGTTTCCCTTACAAATAAGACCAAGAAATATGCTCAGGAAGAAAAACTTTTGAATGGTTTGTCAAACAGAGTTTCTAATATTTTAGTTACTGCCAATTGCAAATCTACCCAAATTAGTTAAGTTCTTAAGCATGCCAGAGAATTCTTAACAAGTTAACTTGTGCCCTTTGGCAAACAGGCAGAGTCATACCGTCCTGAGAGGGTTTTTGGAAAGAACGGCTCCTTCCCTTCAGCTTTACAATCAGAAGCACGCCCACCATCACCCAGCAGGTGTGACGTACCTGAGAGGAGCTCACGAGCCTCCTCTTATCCTTGCACCAGTCCATGCACAGAACCTTGTTCCCATGGCCTTTGAGGGTCCTTCTGGTCTTCATGACAAACTGCCCCAGGGCCTCCACGCGCTCGGCCACCTGGTGCACTGCAAGGACAAGGCACGCTCAGTCCCGTGACCCAGGACCTCGCCTGAGTCACACACTGGGACAGGGAGGCTGTCAGCGCTCTTCCTCCTGCACTTTACCCTCGTGACGCGAAATGCTCTCTTTCAGGCTCAGCCCCCAAAACTCAGTGGGTGCAGAACGTGCCTGCACTGCAGGAGACACGGGAGATGGAGGTTCCATCCCTGGGTCGGGAAGATCCCCTGGAGGAGGAAACGGCAACCCACTCCAGGATTCTTCGCTGGAGAATCCCATGGACAAAGGCACCTGGTAGGCTACAGTCCAAACGGTCACAAAGAGTTGGACACAACTGAGCAACTACACACACACAAAACACAGAAGGTAGAGACATGTTGTCATTTTCTGTGGGTTTCAGACTATGTTTATAACTTACATAATATCATATATCAACTATGCTTCATTAAAAAAAACCCTATGTTTTTCAAAGCGCTTGCATCCACATATGCATGTTGAGGGACTGAGGAAAGGACTGCCTGCTATCTGCAAAGCTGGACACAGAATCCTCCCACGGAAAGGCTCTGCGATGCGGGGGCAGGCAGTGGAGTGAGGTTGCTATTCCCACTGATGGGCGAGGAGACTGAGGCTCACAGAGGTTATCCGGCTAATACCAGTTCATACAACTAACTGGGAGTGAAGAAGGGGCTTCTGGCTCTCTCACCTACTCCTTTCCAGTCACAAGGACAAGTGACTTTACAGAAACTGCCCCATCAGGTGCCGGGATGTGCGTCCACCTGCTCAACAGCAGGCCCCGTGTGTCCTCTCTGGTTCCCCCCATGCCTGGCTCAGGCCTGGGACGTGGCTGGTGTCCCCTCCACGTGCTGTGGGAAAGAACGAATTCACCAACCCAGCATACAGTGCCCCATGGATTTACTGAAAACTTACAGTGCCGGCAGAGATCAAGGCAACATTCTACGGGTCTGAACACATGAGGTGCAGGAGGTATGTACACCAGGAAGATGCTCCAAAAATCAATTCTTCAGGGGCTGGGACCACAGCCTTTTTCATAAGGCTTAGGGAGAGCTTTTGAGGGGCTTTTAGAAATGTAGTCAACTGACGAGTCTTAGAAGGAGACAAGTTCACATGAAACAGCAGAAAGGGCCCCAGAAGCCATCCAGTCTGTCCAGTCATCCAGCGGGTGGGGGAGTCACACGGCCTCTGCCCCTTGCTGCGCTTGCCTCCCCCTTCCAGGTTAGAGGCTGTGCCCAGGCTCCTCACCTCGTCTCTGTTGCTCTTTCCTCCACACCTCTCAGTTGGGCCTTTTTACAGGCAGGTGGGGAGGAGAGAAGGGGGCATTCTAAGCCAGGGGTCAGCCCCAGGAAAGATGTAGGGTCTTGGTACAGACAAAGCATCAGGGGTGGAGAGAGACAAGGCACTGGCCCCTTCCTTCCTCTCTGGGGAGGCGCCCACCTCCCTCGCGGGAAGCCCAGACCGAGGGGCTGACTCTGCAGTAAGCCTTGTGACAACAGTGCCCCTTCTTGGGAAACCCTTCCTTCTTCCCTCCCCTCTTCCCTTCCTTCTCTCTAAACACTTGCGTGTATATTTCCCCAAAACAAGGAACTTTCTTACATAACTACTGTATAATGATCAGTCAGAGAACAGACACAACCCTATGTCTAATCTATAGACCTTACTGAGACGTTCACCCAACGATATCGCTATAGCAAAAGAAAACCTAAGATCACATGTTGCCTTCAGTGGTCATTTTCTTTTGTCTCCAGTGATTTGTTCCCCAGCTGGGCTTGTCTGATGCTTCTTCCAAATGAGCTTTGGGTAAAGGACACTGGCAGGAATGCTGCGGACCAGCGATGGGGTCCTCCCCATGCATGTGTCCCACCAGGAGGCATCTGCTGTCTGCTAGTCCATCCCCAGCAGTGTTTACTCTGATCTGGTCAAGGTGGCATCTGCCATGGTTCTCCACTGTACAGTTATCATTGTGCCTTTTGTCATGAAAAAGTACTTTGTGGGGATGTACTCTGAGAGCACATACATATCATGTTACCCCTAAAGCTTGAATACTCCACTTTTAATATCCATTAATGATTCTTGCCTGAACCTGATTATTACGACGGCTGGCAAGTGGTGACCTTTCTAAATCATTGCTTCTGCGGTTTTCAGTTGGCCTTCTAGTATACAGAGGAAGGTTCCCTCTTCCCCAGTGTATTTACTCATTTATTTACATTAGTAGGGAACTCATGGATTCTCACTTAATTCAAGAGGTTATAATCCTTTGCTACTATTTATTTTGATGCCCAACTGGGCCCTGATTTGCTCAGTGGGAGCCCCATCAAGCAGGCTCTGGAGACCTTCCCACACAGCCTCATCATCCTCTGACAGCATCTTCTGACAGGCTCATGTCCCCCCCATGCACTGGCCTCGGAAGCAGCCACTTCTCCAAGAAGTCTTGGTTTCTTTTAGTTGTCCCATTTTTTATGATGAAAGAAAAGAGTATGCAGGTTAAAAGTCTTTGTGAAAACCCAAGTTGTTAAAAGTGCTTGCTAAACTATAAAATGCTACATGAATGGGCAATTAAAACACCACTGCTTCTGCTAAAACAGCACATTTTTTATTGCCACAAACAGCACATTAGTGTTTTATGGCAATGTTCTTCACAAAAAAATACTGAATGCAATTCAAGAACAGACTGAAGTTTTCTAATTTTTTACAAGCCTTTTACACAAGCTTGCACCAGAGCTGTGAGCATATCCTAGTTAGTATTTAACTTTGAAACATCATATCTGTACTAGCTGCTTCCCTCAGTTCAGCATTAGGGCAATCCTAGCCATTTAATGTCCCTCTTACCAAAAAAGACTCACCAACCAAAATGGGGTCTCCTTACATAACATGAATTTGAACACACTCCAACTTACTATTTTTTCTCATGACATTTTCTCTTCCTATACACAGATTGACTCCCAACCCACTCTATCTTGCTTAACTATTTGCCAAATCTCACATTCACTAAATTCTAGTTTAAAAAATTTTTTTCTAATGAAATTAAAAACAAAAACCTGGAAATGAGCTGAATATGTCCTTTAAATCATTTGTGGGAGCTTGGTTCAGGGCAGATGGGGTTTCTCCTTTGCCTTCTGATGAACTATCCCTTCAGGATTTAACTTTTTCTTGAAAAACCAAAAAGAAAAGAAATGATGAAGACAACCAGCTGGTTTCTATAATAAGAATTTCTAGAATATAATGACAACCTGTGAAGAAATTCCTCTAGAAGGTAAGTGGCAGGAGGATGGGGTGCTTTCTGCTTGGATCTCCCTGGAGCATGCACTGGAGCAGAGCTGTCAGAAGCCTGGGCTCTGGGTCAGAGCCCCGTGCAGCTGCTCCACATCCATGAGCAGAGGCTCGCCTTCCTGCCACCTCATCTTCCTCATGGGGTTGTTGGCAAGACTATTCCAGTCCGGCACAAAGGAAGCACACTTAAAATATCCTCGAAAATGAACACTGTGAAATCAATTATAAATATAGAACATAAGTTTAAAGATGAGTGAGGGCTCTTACACAGGAAAACAGAATTATTTTTTAAATGATCTTGATTAACTTCCTAAATTTTGCACCAATATACAGTTTCTGTGATGGCCACAGTTTGGCAGAAGATGAAAGGAATCAAGCAAGAAAACTTAACCGAAGCTAATTTGTAAAAACTCATTCTGTCTCTGCCCCAAGGCAAAATAGAGTGGGATGTATACAAAACCCTCAAACACCTGGATGGAAGGAAAACATTTACAATTATTTACCTCACTTATGTTTGTAAGAGATTTTTTAATTGCCCCCAAGCTATAAATTGCACTGCCCTGGTGGCTCACATGGTAAAGAATCTGCCTGCAACGCAGGAAACATGGGTTTGATCCCTTGGTCAGGAAGATCCCCTGAAGAAGGAAACAGTAACCCACTCTAGTATTGTTGCCTGGGAAACCCCATGGACATAGAAGCCTGGTGGGTTACATACGGTTCATGGTGTTGCAAGAGAGTCAGATACGACTTAGTGACTAAACAACAACGAAAACCATATATTAGCCACAGACACAAAAACCTACTCTGAAATTCCGAGTTAAATGTTGGAAGGGTTAAATTATGGTAGAGCCTTTATGATGGACTAATATGTGATTTTAAATCATACTTTTAAATACTGACATGAAAAAGAACTATAAAAATGATACAAGGGGCTAGTCAATTCATTGGGTTAAATTAAAACTAGGCTCAAACAAAAAACCAACTCAAACTGTACCTGGTACAATTCCAAGCATGGCTATAAATACATACACACAAGTGAAACCATAAGCTATAAAACACAACAAGATACCTAATGTGGTTGCCTCTGGGTGGGGGGCTTATGGATGATGTGTTTTTCTGTATTTCTGAATCTGCTACAGTGGCATGAGCTTATTATGACAGTATTCTAGCAAGAGGAAGGGGTGAGGAAATGAAAGGCAGGTTTGCTTTCTGCTCCTTCTGACCTAATAGGCCACACACACAAGAGCCAAAAGCAGATTACTCTGCTGGGAAACTCACTTTTTTAAGACTCAGTACATGGTTTTTCCAGTAGTCATGTATGGATGTGAGAGTTGGACTATGAAGAAGGCTGAGTGCCGAAGAATTGATGTTTTTGAACTGTGGTGTTGGAGAAGATTCTCGAGAGTCCCTTGGACTGCAAAGAGATACAACCAGTCCATTCTGGAGGAGATCAGCCCTGGGATTTCTTTGGAGAGAGTGATGCTGAACCTGAAACTCCAGTACTTTGGCTACCTCATGCGAAGAGTTGACTCATTGGAAAAGACTCTGATGCTGGGAGGGATTGGGGGCAGGAGGAGAAGGGGACGACCGAGGATGAGATGGCTGGATGGCATCACTGACTCAATGGAAGCGAGTCTGAGTGAACTCCAGGAGTTGGTGATGGGCAGGGAGGCCTGGCGTGTTGCAATTCATGGGGTCGCAAAGAGTCAGACATGACTGAGCGACTGAACTGAACTGAACTGACACATAGCATTTTTCCTTAGAACATGGAAAAAGTCAATCAGTAAATTTGCTTCAGACTAATCCAGAAATATGGTTTTCCTAACACTGGAACATCAGGATAGTCCAAGGCTCCAGCCATAGAGCTTTTGAGATAAAACCTTTCACAATGTTATATTTAGAACAGATAGAAAAGGGAATAGCATTGGGTGATAAACCCTCTGGTTTCCCATATTTTGCCTGGATTTGTATCTAGAGATGTTACATAAGTCTCTTTTTTTGAGTTACTCTGTTCCTAGACAAAAATAGAATCTTCCCTTAAGGGGCTGGAAACCTGCATGGAACCCCCACACAGGCCCACGAGACCTTCACACATGTAGGCTGAAATGAACACAGCCTCCCTCCGGCTTGTCTGCTTTCAGCCTGTCTTCCAGATCATTTGTCACTTTAATTTCAAATTAAGAACTCTTTAGAGTGAACTCTCTCCCTTTTTTCCCCTTGATCTTAACTCTCATTCCAGTATTCACTTTTGATTACAAAAGCAGTAAATACACCAATGGGTATAAAGTTAAGAGTACCTCTACATCCCCCTCTACTCCCCTCTCTGGAGATAACATCTCCCATGTATCCTGCCACACTTTTACTGCATGTACAAGCATCTCTTGTTTAAGCTAATAAGACTATGTTATATACACTGTTGGGCACTTTGGTTTACTTACTTCATATTGACAATTTTCAATATACACACAGACTTAGTTTCTTTTCCCCTTTTTAACGTGAGTCTCAGCTTTCTGAGAGATGGCCTAGCATGGTAAGGAGAGCTCCTAGGAGCCTGGTGTCTATTCTGCATATGCTCTGAGAGTAGCTGGATAACATCCGGGAAAGCCCTAAGCCTTCAGTTGCTTCTTCACTCACAAGGAAAGGGGAGAGGGACATTGAGAGGGGAAGAAAACTTTTTGTGCTTGAAGACTGAGGTTGAAGCAGGTGACCCCTGTAGTTTTAAGAGTTGTGTGATAGCCGCACCCCCCAAAGATGTTCACATCCTAATTCCCAGAACCTGTGAATATGCTAGCTTCTGTGGCAAAGGGGACTTTGACAATGTGATGAAGTTAGGGATCTTGAAATGGGAAGAGTATCCTGGATCATACAGGCAGGTCCAATGTAATTAATTACAAGGGTTCTTATAAGAGGGAGCTGCTACTGCTGCTGCTGCTAAGTCGCTTCAGTCGTGTCTGACTGTGCGACCCCACAGACGGCAGCCCACCAGGCTCCTCCATCCCTGGGATTCTCCAGGCAAGAACACTGGAGTGGGTTGCCATTTCCTTCTCCAATGCATGAAAGTGAAAAGTGAAAGTGAAGATGCTCAGTCATGTCCGACTCCCAGCGACCCCATGGATTGCAGCCCACCAGGCTCCTCTGCCCATGGGATTCTCCAGGCAAGAGTACTGGAGTGGGTTGCCATTGCCTTTTCCAAGAGGGAGACAAGGGGTCAAAGTCAAGAAAGAGATGTGATGACAGAAGCGGAGTTGGAATTATGTGGAGCCACGAGTCAAGGCATGCAGGCAACCTCTAGAAGCTGGAAAGACAAGGAGTGGGCTCTGCCACAAAGCCTCAGAAGGAACGCAGCCCTTCTGACCGCCTTTAGCCTTCTCACCTCCAGAACTGGTAAGAGAATGAATTTAGGTTGTCTTAAGCCACTGTGTTTATGGAAATTTGTACAAAAGCAACATGAAACTAACACAAGCTGTCACCTCATGGTTCTAAAATACCTGAGAATCAAGTGAGGAAGCACCTACTCAGGGGGCAAGGTAATCAGAAGGTCATGAGAAGGTGATGAAGGTGATGATGGGGAGAAGCAGGAGGGGCTGGAGGAGTGAGGGGAAAGGCAGTGCGGTGGCACAGGGCCTGGGGCTGTGCAGTCTGAGGTAGGCTGGCTTCTCCTTAGGTCACCCATAAGAACCACTTCCTGTAGTTAAGAGTTGGGCCAGGGTTGGACCTGGGGATGAGGGTCCAATAGTATGGATGCTGGTCTGAGGGTCAAAGGGAAGGGAGCTGAAGAGCTGAATCTGGAATTAAGTCCACTTTCCTCCAAGTTTATGTTCTAGTTTTGTCGTGTTGACTTTTTTAAGGCAAGAATCTGGGCAAGGCAGAGCAAACAGAAGGCTGACCAACTGTTGCAGTTTGCCCAGGACTGAGAGTCAAGTGGGCCTTAGGAAGTATCACTACGAACAAAGCTAGTGGAGGTGATGGAATTCCAGTTGAGCTATTTCAAATCCTGGAAGATGATGCTGTGAATGTGCTGCACTCAATATGCCAGCAAATTTGGAAAACTCAGCAGTGGCCTGGAAAAGGGCAGTTTTCATTCCAATTCCAAAGAAAGGCAATGCCAAAGAATGCTCAAACTACCGCACAATTGCACTCATCTCACATGCTAGTAAAATAATGCTCAAAATTCTTCAAGCCAGGCTTCAGCAATACATAAACTGTGAACTTCCAGATGTTCAAGCTGGTTTTAGAAAAGGCAGAGGAACCAGAGATCAAATTGCCAACATCTGCTTGATCACGGAAAAAGCAAGAGATTTTCCAGAAAAATATCTATTTCTGCTTTATTGACTATGCCAAAGCCTTTGACTGTGTGGATCACAATAAACTGTGGAAAATTCTGAAAGATATGGGAATACCAGACCACCTGACCTGCTTCTTGAGAAACCTGTGTGCAGGTCAGAAAGCAACAGTTAGAACTGGACATGGAACAACAGACTGGTTCCAAATTGGGAAAGGAGTATGTCAAGGCTGTATATTGTCACCCTGCTTATTTAACTTCTATGCAGAGTACATCATGAGAAATGCTGGACTGGAAGAAACACAAGCTGGAATCAAGATTGCCGGGAGAAATATCAATCACCTCAGATATGCAGATGACACCACCCTTATGGCAGAAAGTGAAGAGGAACTAAAAAGCCTCTTGATGAAAGTGAAAGAGGAGAGTGAAAAAGTTGGCTTAAAGCTCAACATTCAGAAAACGAAGATCATGGCATCTGGTCCCATCACTTCATGGGAAATAGATGGGGAAACAGTGTCAGACTTTATTTTTGGGGGCTCCAAAATCACTGCAGATGGTGACTGCAGCCATGAAATTAAAAGACACTTACTCGAGGAGAGGGAAAGATGGCGGAGGAATAGGACGGGAAGATCACGTTCCTCCCTCACAAATTCCTCAAAAGAACATTTCAACGCCGAGCAAACTCCGCAAAACAACTTCTGTAGGCTGGCAGAGGACATCAGGCAACCAGAAAAGCAGACCATTGTCTTCAAAATCAGGTAGGAAAAAATATAAAAGACGAAAAAGGAGACAAAGGAGGTGGGGAGGGAGCTCCGTCCCGGGAAGGGAAGCCCGTCCCGGGAAGGGAATTTTAAGAAGAGAGGTTTCCAAACACCAGGAAACACTCTCCCTGCCGAGTCTGTGGCGAGCCTTGGAAACACAGAGGCAACATAACAGGAAGGAAAAATAGATAAATAATTAAAACCAAGAGATTACAAGCCCACCAGTAACTCCCCCAGCGGAAAAGCAGCACAGACGCCTGCATCCGCCATTGGGAAGTGGGGGCAGGGCAGGGACGCGCTGGAGGCGCGGGCTGCAGAGCTTTGTAAGAATCGGGCAGGAACGCCCCACGCTCCACCAGAACGATCTAACTTGGGCTAGCAACCCAGACTGTGGGATAGCTACCACGCGAAAAGCTCGAACATAAGACACCGCCAGGACCCAGCACAGAACAAAGGACGGAACGGAAAAAGCCGGCTGCAGACCATTCCCCGCCGGGGACAGGCAGCCAGAGCCGAAAGGACTGGAAAGGGGCAATTGCAGACCCGGAGAGACTTTACTTACCTAACTGCAAGCAGGCTCCTTTGCTAAGACTTCTGGGGGTGCTGGACAGTCACAGTCTGCCTCACGGGGTGCGCCAGCGGTCCACCCAGAGAGCTGAGCGGCAGCGGCGGAAAAGGTGACAAGCCGCGGCAATTGCGCTCGCCAAACTCCTGAGCTACTCGGACCTGGGAAGGGCACAAAGCGCAGTCCCAGCTGCATTTGTGCCTCTGAGCGCTGCCTGAGGGCCGAACCTGAGCGGCTTGGACCGGGGAAGTGCACGCAGCCTAGGGCCGGCCCCAGACGGTTCCCGGCTGAGCATCGTAGAGCCGGAGCGGTTTGTGCGCCGCGAGAAAGGACAGGTCAAGCGGGGCAGAGATACTGTGTGCACACGACAGTGCTATTTGTTTGCAGCATCCCCCCTCCCCACAGCGCGACTGAACTAGTGAGCCTAAAAACCAGCAAACAGAAGAAGTTAAACAGAGGGAACCACCTTGGAAGTGAGCCCACACGGCCCATAACATCAGAGAAGAGCCAGATATATTTTTAATTTTTTAATATTTTTAAAATCATTCTTTTTTTTTTGCCTTTTGCATTTTTTTCTTTTTTTTCCGAGCTTTTTTTTAATTGTTAAATCTTCTATTTCTCTTCTAATTTTTATTTCTATAACCTAGTATTACTATTTAAAAAAAAAAAAAGACTTTTTTTTTTTTTTTAAGGCAAACACCATATATACTCTTTGGATGGTTGTTGGTGTTTAGTTTTGTTTTGTTTTTTTTTGTTTGTTTGTTCTTTAATAATTCTTTTTTTTTCTTTCTTCCTTTTTCCTTCTGCTTTTCTTTAATATTGTATCTTTGAAAATCCAACCTCTACTCCAGATTTTTAATCTTTGTTGTCAATTTTGTACATTTAAAAACCCAAACTTCACTACCCAAGTTTACCTGAGAGCAAGATTACTGGCTTGTCCACTCTCTCCTCCTCTGGCCTCTCCTTTTTCTCCACCAGGTGGCCTCTGTCTCTTTTCTCCCCCATCTCTTCTCTATCCAACTCTGTGAATCTCTGTGTGTTCCAGACGGTAGAGAACACCTAAGGAACTGGTTACTGGCAGGATTTGTCTCTCTCCTACTCATTCCTCTCTCTTATCCTCCTGGTCACCTCTGTCTACTTCCTCCCTCTCCTCTTCCCCGTATAACTCTGTAAATACCTCTGAGCGGTCCAGACTATAGAGCGCACATAAGGAAGTGACTACTGGCTAGCTTGCTCTCTCCTCTCTTGATCTCACCACATCTCATTCCAGTTACCTCTAACTACCCCCTCCATCTTCTCTTCTCCTTGTAACTCAGTGAACCTCTCTGAGTGTCCCTCAAGGTGGAGAAACTTTTCATCTTTAACCTAGATGTTTTATCATCGGTGCTGTATAGATGGAGAAGTCTAGAGGCTACTGTGAAAATAAAACTGAAAACCAGAAGCAGGAAGCTTAAACCCAAAGCCTGAAAACATTAGAGAACTCTTGAATTCAGGGAACATTAAGCAATAGGAGCTCATCAAAAGCCTTCATACCTACACTGAAACCAAGCTCCACCCAAGGGCCAACAAGTTCCAAAACAAGACATACCACGCAAATTCTCCAGCAACACAGGAACACTCCCCTGAGCCTCAATATACAGGCAGCTCAAAATTATCCCAATACCTTTGATGTCTCATAACCCATTACAGGTCACTCCACTGCACTCCAGAGAGAAGAAACCCAGCTCCACCCACCAAAACTCCAACACAAGCCTCCCTAACCAGGAAACCTTGACAAGCCACTGATAGAACCCCACCCAAAGTGAGGAAGCTCCATAATAAAGAGAACTCCACAAATTATCAGTATATAAAAAGGCCACCCCAAACGCAGCAATATAACCAAGATGAAGAGACAGAGGAATACTCAGCAGGTAAAGGAACAGGAGAGTTGCCCACCAAATCAAACAAAAGAGGAAGAAGTAGGGAATCTACCGGAGAAGGAATTCCGAATATTGATAGTGAAAATGATCCAAAATCTTGAAATCAAAATGGAAACACAGATAAATAGCCTAGAGACAAGGATTGAGAAGATGCAAGAAAGGTTTAACAAGGACCTAGAAGAAATAAAAAGAGTCAAAATATAATGAATAACACAATAAATGAGATCAGAAACACTCTGGAGGCAACAAATAGCAGAATAACAGAGGCAGAAGATAGGATTAGTGAAATAGAAGATAGAATGGTAGAAATAAATGAATCAGAGAGGAAACAAGAAAAACGAATTAAAAGAAACGAGGACAATCTCAGAGACCTCCAGGATAATATGAAACGCTCCAACATTCGAATTATAGGAGTCCCAGAAGAAGAAGACAGAAAGAAAGATCATGAGAAAATCCTTGAGGAGATAATAGTTGAAAACTTCCCTAAAATGGGGAAGGAAATAATCACCCAAGTCCAAGAAACACAGAGAGTCCCAAATAGGATAAACCCAAGGCGAAACACCCCAAGACACATATTAATCAAATTAACAAAGATCAAACACAAAGAACAAATATTAAAAGCAGCAAGGGAAAAACAACAAATAACACACAAGGGGATTCCCATAAGGATAACAGCTGATCTGTCAATAGAAACTCTTCAGGCCAGGAGGGAATGGCAAGACATACTTAAAGTGATGAAAAACAATAACCTACAGCCCAGATTACTGTACCCAGCAAGGATCTCATTCAAATACGAAGGAGAAATCAAAAGCTTTACAGACAAGCAAAAGCTGAGAGAATTCAGCACCACCAAACCAGCTCTCCAACAAATTCTAAAGGATATCCTCTAGACAGGAAACACGAAAGGGTGTATAAACCCGAACCCAAAACAATAAAGTAAATGGCAACGGGATCATACTTATCAATAATTACCTTAAACGTAAATGGGTTGAACGCCCCAACCAAAAGACAAAGACTGGCCGAATGGATACAAAAACAAGACCCCTCTATATGCTGCTTACAAGAGACCCACCTCAAAACAAGGGACACATACAGACTGAAAGTGAAGGGCTGGAAAAAGATATACCACGCGAATAGAGACCAAAAGAAAGCAGGAGTGGCAATACTCATATCCAATAAAATAGACTTTAAAACAAAGGCTGTGAAAAGAGACAAAGAAGGCCACTACATAATGATCAAAGGAACAATCCAAGAAGAAGATATAACAATTATAAATATATATGCACCCAATATAGGAGCACCGCAATATGTAAGACAAATGCTAACAAGTATGAAAGGGGAAATCAACAATAACACAATAATAGTGGGAGACTTTAATACCCCACTCACACCTATGGACAGATCAACTAAACAGAAAATTAACAAAGAAACGCAAACTTTAAATGATACATTAGATCAGTTAGACCTAATTGATATCTATAGGACATTTCACCCCAAAACAACGAATTTCACCTTTTTTTCAAGTGCTCATGGAACCTTCTCCAGGATAGATCACATCCTGGGCCATAAATCTAAACTTGATAAATTCAAAAAATCGAAATCATTCCAAGCATCTTTTCTGACCATAATGCATTAAGATTAGATCTCAATTACAGGAGAAAAACTATTAAAAATTCCAACATATGGAGGTTGAACAACACACTTCTGAATAACCAACAAATCACAGAAGAAATCAAAAAGAAATCAAAATATGCATAGAAACTAATGAAAATGAAAACACAACAACCCAAAACCTGTGGGACACTATAAAAGCAGTGCTAAGAGGAAAGTTCATAGCAATACAGGCATACCTCAAGAAACAAGAAAAAGTCAAATAAATAACCTAACTCTACAACTAAAGCAACTAGAAAAGGAAGAGTTGGAGAACCCCAGAGTGAGTAGAAGGAAAGAAATCTTAAAAATTAGGGCAGAAATAAATGCAAAAGAAACAAAAGAGACCATAGCAAAAATCAACAAAGCCAAAAGCTGGCTCTTTGAAAGGATAAATAAAATTGACAAACCATTAGCCAGACTCATCAAGAAGCAAAGAGAGAAAAATCAAATCAATAAAATTAGAAATGAAAATGGAGAGATCACAACAGACAACACAGAAATACAAAGGATCATAAGAGACTACTATCAGCAGTTGTATGCCAATAAAATGGACAACGTGGAAGAAATGGACAAATTCTTAGAAAAGTACAATTTTCCAAAACTGAACCAGGAAGAAATCAAAAATCTTAACAGACCCATCACAAGCACGGAAATTGATACTGTAATCAGAAATCTTCCAGCAAACAAAAGCCCAGGTCCAGATGGCTTCACAGCTGAATTCTACCAAAAATTTCGAGAAGAGCTAACACCTATCCTACTCAAACTCTTCCAGAAAATTGCAGAGGAAGGTAAACTTCCAAACTCATTCTATGAGGCCACCATCACCCTAATACCAAAACCTGACAAAGATGTCACAAAAAAGAAAACTACAGGCCAATATCTCTGATGAACATAGATGCAAAAATCCTCAACAAAATTCTAGCAATCAGAATCCAACAACACATTAAAAAGATCATACACCATGACCAAGTGGGCTTTATCCCAGGGATGCAAGGATTCTTCAATATCCGCAAATCAATCAATGTAATTCACCACATTAACAAATTGAAAAATAAAAACCATATGATTATCTCAATAGATGCAGAGAAGGCCTTTGACAAAATTCAACATCCATTTATGATAAAAACTCTCCAGAAAGCAGGAATAGAAGGAACATACCTCAACATAATAAAAGCTATCTATGACAAACCCACAGCAAACATTATCCTCAATGGTGAAAAATTGAAAGCATTTCCCCTAAAGTCAGGAACAAGACAAGGGTGTCCACTTTCACCGCTACTATTCAACATAGTTCTGGAAGTTTTGGCCACAGCAATCAGAGCAGAAAAAGAAATAAAAGGAATCCAAATTGGAAAAGAAGAAGTAAAACTCTCACTGTTTGCAGATGACATGATCCTCTACATGGAAAACCCTAAAGACTCCACCAGAAAATTACTAGAGATCATCAATGAATATAGTAAAGTTGCAGGATATAAAATCAACACACAGAAATCCCTTGCATTCCTATACACGAATAATGAGAAAGTAGAAAAAGAAATTAAGGAAACAATTCCATTCACCATTGCAACGAAAAGAATAAAATACTTAGGAATGTATCTACCTAAAGAAACTAAAGACCTATATATAGAAAACTATAAAACACTGATGAAAGAAATCAAAGAGGACACTAATAGATGGAGAAATATACCATGTTCATGGATTGGAAGAATCAATATAGTGAAAATGAGTATACTACCCAAAGCAATTTACAAATTCAATGCAATCCCTATCAAGCTACCAGCCACATTTTTCACAGAACTAGAACAAATAATTTCAAGATTTGTATGGAAATACAAAAACCTCGAATAGCCAAAGCAATCTTGAGAAAGAAGAATGGAACTGGAGGAATCAACTTGCCTGACTTCAGGCTCTACTACAAAGCCACAGTCATCAAGACAGTATGGTACTGGCACAAAGACAGACATATAGATCAATGGAACAAAATAGAAAGCCCAGAGATAAATCCACACACATATGGACACCTTATCTTTGACAAAGGAGGCAAGAATATACAATGGAGTAAAGACAATCTCTTTAACAAGTGGTGCTGGGAAAACTGGTCAACCACTTGTAAAAGAATGAAACTAGATCACTTTCTAACACCGCACACAAAAATAAACTCAAAATGGATTAAAGATCTAAATGTAAGATCAGAAACTATAAAACTCCTAGAGGAGAACATAGGCAAAACACTCTCAGACATAAATCACAGCAGGATCCTCTATGATCCACCTCCCAGAATTCTGGAAATAAAAGCAAAAATAAACAAATGGGATCTAATTAAAATTAAAAGCTTCTGCACAACAAAGGAAAATATAAGCAAGGTGAAAAGACAGCCTTCGGAATGGGAGAAAATAATAGCAAATGAAGCAACTGACAAACAACTAATTTCAAAAATATACAAGCAACTTCTGCAGCTCAACTCCAGAAAAATAAACGACCCAATCAAAAAATGGGCCAAAGAACTAAATAGACATTTCTCCAAAGAAGACATACGGATGGCTAACAAACACATGAAAAGATGCTCAACATCACTCATTATTAGAGAAATGCAAATCAAAACCACAATGAGGTACCACTTCACACCAGTCAGAATGGCTGCGATCCAAAAATCTGCAAGCCATAAATGCTGGAGAGGCTGTGGAGAAAAGGGAACCCTCCTACACTGTTGGTGGGAATGCAAACTAGTACAGCCACTATGGAAAACAGTGTGGAGATTCCTTAAAAATTGCAAATAGAACTACCTTATGACCCAGCAATCCCACTGCTGGGCATACACACCGAGGAAACCAGAATTGAAAGAGACACATGTACCCCAATGTTCATCGCAGCACTGTTTATAATAGCCAGGACATGGAAACAACCTAGATGTCCATCAGCAGATGAATGGATAAGAAAGCTGTGGTACATATACACAATGGAGTATTACTCAGCCGTTAAAAAGAATTCATTTGAATCAGTTCTGATGAGATGGATGAAACTGGAGCCGATTATACAGAGTGAAGTAAGCCAGAAAGAAAAACACCAATACAGTATACTAACACATATATATGGAATTTAGGAAGATGGCAATGACGACCCTGTATGCAAGACAGGGAAAGAGACACAGATGTGTATAACGGACTTCTGGACTCAGAGGGAGAGGGAGAGGGTGGGATGATTTGGGAGAATGACATTCTAACATGTATACTATCATGTGAATTGAATCGCCAGTCTATGTCTGACGCAGGATGCAGCATGCTTGGGGCTGGTGCATGGGGATGACCCAGAAAGATGTTATGGGGAGGGAGGTGGGAGGGAGGTTCATGTTTGGGAATGCATGTAAGATTTAAAGATTTTAAAATTTAAAAAATAAAAAACTAAAAAAAAAAAAAAAGAATAAAAAGGCAGAAAAAGAAAAAAAAAATAAAGAGGAAAACAAGCTAGTTTGCTTATACCACATGCAATTTTACAAGCAAAGTAAAAATAATCACTATAGAAACTTTGCTTCTTCAAAAGTCACTAGGCACTGAGATGTTTTGTGGAAATTGTACCTGTTTTGTATTTTAACATGTTATAATATATAATTAAGTAAACTGTAATGTTCAGCTCTAAAAAAAAAAAAAAAAAAAGACACTTACTCCTTGGAAGAAAAGTTATGACCAACCTAGATAGCGTATTCAAAAGCAGAGACATTATTTTGCCAACTAAGGTCTATCTAGTCAAGGCTATGGTTTTCCATTGGTCATGTATGGATGTGAGAGTTGGACTGTGAAGAAGGCTGAGCACTGAAGAATTGATGCTTTTGAACTGTGGTGTTGGAGAAGACTCTTGAGAGTCCCTTGGACTGCAAGGAGATCTAACCAGTCCATCCTAAAGGAGATCAGCCCTGGGTGTTCTTTTGGAAGGACTGATGCTAAAGCTGAAACTCCAATACTTTGGCCACCTCATGTGAAGAATTGACTCATTGGAAAAGACTGATGCTGGGAGGTATTGGGGGCAGGAAGAGAAGGGGATGACAGAGGATGAGATGGCTGGATGGCATCACTGACTCGATGGCCGTGAGTCTGGGTGGACTCCGGGAGTTGGTGATGGACAGGAAGGCCTGGCGTGCTGCACTTCATGGGATCGCAGAGTCGGACACCAATGAGTGACTGAACTGAACTGAACTGAAAGTCTTCCCAGAATGCAAGGTTTTCCATTTTATAAAATCGAGAGTCCCATGCGCACAAAGATGACTTGGTCACCTCGGCTTATGGCTTAAAGACCCTTCCCAGACCAGGACAGGGGCTACAGAGTCAGCTATTACAACACCAAAACATAAAAACACACACACTCAGGAAGAGGCTGAGAGAATGGAAGTGGGAAGAGCCCAGCGACCCAAGAGCAAGGAGATCTCTAAGGGAGAGGCTGCAGTCAGAGGAGCTGTGCTGTGATTCCAGGGTGCTGTGGTGGCGTGAGGGGCGTGTCTGATGAGGGTCACCCTTGTGGATCCTGAAGACGCCAGGGATGGGACAGGGCTTAGAGTCAAAAGGAGGACTTGAGCCGTATGCCGAAGTCCTCAAGAAAGGAGGGAGCCTGGCTGGGAGGTCTGGAGACAGTAGAACAGAGGTGAGGGGAAGAGGGAGGTCAACTGAACGCTCAGAGCCTCAATGGAGCAAGGGTTTAACACGAGAGTGAAGAGAAGTGGTCCAGAGGCTGCAGAGGGAATAAACGGGACCCTGGCCACACGACCTCTGATCTCTTCTACTCAAAAATTCTGCCATATACAGGTGGGGATAAATCCTTCTGCTGTGGGTTCATGATTTGACCCCAGTTTCTGAGAGCCCTGCATTTTGGGCAGGACAGGGGTTCTCTGTTGAAAAGCTGCATTGTAACCATCTCTCTGGCTCAGGCAATTTATCAGACTCACAGAAAAGGCTGCAAAATATCCCAGTGGGCAGCCTGTACTGTTGAGTAAAAGAGTTTCTAGAGAATGCCCTCTGCACTAAGGTATCTGGTCAAACAAACAAACAAACAACAACAACAATAAAACAAATTGAAGTGAGGCTGGGCTGGAATCCCGGATCCTCTACTTAGTAGCTGGGATCATTCGGTAAATCCTTTCACCTCTCTATGCCTCAGTTTCCTCATCTGTAAAATGGAGATATCAGATGACCCAGAGGCACTAACACCATGTTCAGAGCATCATCATTACTGTCTGTGGAGCATAGGAATTTGCAAAGGGAAATGGGACAGACCCATCAGCCATTCCCTGCTACTCTGATCACAGAAGCCAACTTTGTTTGGGGATGGCAGCCTGCCCAGCTTATTTCCTTTCTCAGCCTCCCTTGCTGTAGCCATGTGACCTAGTTCTGGCCAATGACGTACAAAGAGAAATATGTTGGGGAGAAAGGAGGTTTTTGAAAAAACACTTTTGCCTTCCTGAAAAGAAGGAGAAACAGAGGGTGGTGCCCACATTTCCCCTTCTTCCAGCCCTGGATAAAAGGTGATGTCTGACGCTGTAGCAGTTATATCATAATCACAGGGCAAACACGAGTGCCTTAAGTAGTGGAAAGAAAAGAAGCATGGGTCCCTGATGACACACTGGGCACTTGAACCAAAGCAGGTGATTGCCTACCCTGATTCTTGTTAAGAAAAATAACTCCCAATTTATTTAATTACTTTGGGGATTATAGCTAATTGTAACTGAATATATTTCTAAAAGATATAGGGGCTCAGCTTACCTATTTAAAGGAGGCTCCTACAAAGGCACAACATATTTGAGATTCAGGTCATCTGCTTCTATCAAGAGGTTTGTCAAAGGAAGGAATCAGGTGCTAAAGCCTCTGGCACTAACCTCACTCTTTTTTTCCAAAGAGAACGCAGACAGGGTGGTACCAAAATGGCAGGAGCACAATGCTCCGGTGTGCCTGAGGGTACCTTGGAAAGGTCCGGCTCAGCAAAGAGGAGCTGCCACCCTCAGGGCTGAACAAGAAGCAGATAAACCCACTTCCCCAAGCTTGGCCTTAGCCCAAGCCCTGCCAGAGATAAACCAT
The DNA here is from genome assembly GCF_016772045.2 of Ovis aries. Classification (NCBI taxonomy): domain Eukaryota; kingdom Metazoa; phylum Chordata; class Mammalia; order Artiodactyla; family Bovidae; genus Ovis; species Ovis aries. Next base: position 56,322,371 of record NC_056060.1, on the reverse strand, counting down.
CCGACAGAGTAAAGGGAAGCTGATTTTGCCAGGAGTCATGTCACCGGGCTATTTAATTGCTCACTCATAAAAATCACAGAGCTGGTTCTGCATTATGGTCGTGAGTAATAATGTAAATTTATTTAAGACTGCTGCTCCTCTTTTCTGCCAACCACACCGCATCCAAACAAAAGCATCTTGAACAGCCTCAAATGAACGAAATGTTTGCGTTTGGTAAGCCCCTCTGCTTCCTTTCCCTAGTTCCATCCTCAGATTGGAAAAGTGAGATTTTAAATCAGAGTCTGGTTCCTTACAAAAGCAAAACTGAGAAAAAACAACAGTGATGGAGAAAGTAAAATGATAATCGAAAAAAACCCCAAACCAAACCCCAAACCAGGAGTTTCCCCTAGGCCGTGTCCACAAGAGCTCGGGGCGCTTGCCTCCCCTGAGAACCCCCTACACCCCGCTCGGCTTGGGAATCACAAGAATGAGATCAGTTTCCTTCGCCCAGGCAGGTGATGACGGTAACTGGTCCCACGATCCCTCGTCAGGAGGACAGCGGCCAGGAGCTGCTCCGCCCAGAGGCGGGCTGGCCTCCGCCAGTGGGCGGGGGGCTCTAAGAGGTGCTGGGAGCCCGCGAGGGTCCGGCTCGGCCCCCCACAAGCGCACCCGGGGGATCGGGCTGCGTCTCAAGCGGCGCCGGGGCGCCGGGCCCTCAGCCAGGGCGGCGGCGCGGGCCTGCCTCCTCCCTCCCGCCCCCTGCCCCCGGACCCGCCCCGCCGGCCTCCTTCCCACCGCCCGCCTCCCGGCGCGCAGCCCCCGCCGCGGCCCGCACTCACACTCCACGTCGTGCAGCTTGGCCCGCTCCTCCTCCAGTTTGCCCTTGAGGCTCTCGGCCTCGCTCTTGAGCGACGCCAGCGTCTCGTTCTCATGCAGCCCGTCGGCTGCCATCTTCGCGCAGGGACGCGGTGGGAGGGAAGCGGGGATGCGAGTTAGCGGGCGGCGGAGGCCGGGCCGGCTAGCGGGCGCCCAGCCGCCACCGGCGCAGCCCCAGTCGCCTCCCCGAGCGCGCCCCGCCCTCCGGCGCTGACGCCGCCGCTGAGAGCCCTGCTGCGGAGGCCGGTCCTCCTCCGTCTCCGCGGGCTGCAGGCACAGCGCCACCTCCGCGCCCCCGCGCCCCGGCGAGGCTAATGTTAGCGCACATCCTGCGGGCACGTAGGAACGTTGTGCCCATCTTGCCGGTGGAAAAACCGAGGCTCAGAAGTGACACGCAACTTGCTGCAGGATGCGCACTTAGTGAAGGCCAGACTGGGATTCCAACCCAGGACAGCTCCTGCTCCTGAGAGTTTGGCGAAGTCCCAATGGTAGAGCCCTTCCAACGCCCCTTCCTCCCACTTCCCCTGTTTGGGACTTAATGTTTAGGTATGCCTGAGGGTAAAATAGGAAAAGGAGTACGTCAAGGCTGTATATTGTCACCCTGCTTATTTAACTTATCTATAGAGTACATCATGAGAAACGCTGGGCTGGAAGAAGCACAAGCTGGGAGAAATGTCAATAACCTCAGATATGCAGATGACACCACCCTTATGGCAGAAAGTGAAGAGGAACTAAAAAGCCTCTTGATGAAAGTGAAAGAGAAAAGTGAAAAAGTTAGCTTAAAGCTCAGCATTCAGAAAACGAAGATCATGGCATCTGGTCCCATCACTTCATGGGAAATAGATGGGGAAACAGTGGCTGACTTTATATTTTTGGGCTCCAAAATCACTGCAGATGGTGACTCCAGCCATGAAATTAAAAGACACTTACTCCTTGGAAGAAAAGTTATGACCAACCTAGATAGCATATTCAAAGGCAGAGACATTACTTTGCCAACAAAGGTCTGTCTAGTCAAGGCTATGGTTTTTCCAGTGGTCATGTATGGATGTGAAAGTTGGACTATAAAGAAAGCTGAGCACTGAAGAATTGATGCGTTTGAACCGTGGTGTCAGAGAAGACTCGAGAGTCCCTTGGACTGCAAGGAGATCCAACCAGTCCATCCTAAAGGAAATCAGTCCTGAATATTCACTGGAAAGACTGATGCTTAAGCTGAAACTCCAGTACTTTGGCCACCTGATATGAAGAACCAACACATTTGAAAAGACCCTGATGCTGAGAAAGATTGAAGGCAGGAGGAGAAAGGGATGACAGAGGATGAGATGGTTGGATGGCATCACCGACTCGATGGACATGAGTTTGAGTAAACTCCAGGAGTTGGTGATGGACAGGGAGGCCTGGCTGCAGTCCATGGGGTCACAAAGAGTTGGACATGACTGAGCGATTGAACTGAACTGAACTGATTTAAAAAAAAAAAAAAAGCTATTTCTGGCTTCTGAAAAGCTCTGGAGTCTTTGCCTGTTCTTGGTTTAGCTCTTCTCTTATTCACTAGAGAATCAAGTCCCTGTCCTGGGGGGCAGTCAGAGGAAGTGATGATGGGGGTCAGGGACCCACAAGGACCCAGACTCAGGGCTTCTGAGCCCCTGATCAGAGATCTCAGACCGGTCACTTATGACGGGTCACTCCACCTTAGAATGAAGGGCTGCTGCAGTTCCCTCATAGAAGCAAATTAGTGACTTTGTGGCAGACTCAAGCATCTGTGCTTTCCAGTCCCTTTCGTGCCAGGCACTGTTCCAGCGCTTTACATTAGTAACTCACAACAGTCACCCTGAATGGGAACTGTTGTTACCCCCGTTTTACAAATGAGGCACAGAAAAGTGAGATGATTTGCTTGGTTCACTCTCCCAGAAACAATTTCAGAGTTCTTAGAGCAAAATATTAAGAACACAGGCTCTGTCCACATTCCCCTGCCTGGGGGTGAATCCTGGTTGCGCTGTTCAGCCTTGAGTGGCTTACTCAGTTTCTCTGTGTCGCAGGCTCCTCATCTGTAAATGGGGAGAACACCTTCCTCATAGAATCCTCATAAGGAGTGACTGCATAGAGCACTCAGAGCAAAGCGTGGCACACAGTTACGTGCTCCTTGTTATTATGAAGGCTACCTGGTCCATGTGAGCAATTAACAGGAAGTATGAGACACTGGGTCATGGGGACACCTCTCACAAGGCCATCTCGAGGATGCTCTGGGAAAAGCAGCATCCTCGTGTCACCTCTTCAGGACCTCATGACCCCCTGTAGGATATGTGTGCCTAACTCAGGGTCTGCGTGTTCGTGAAGACCTGGGGTGAGTGGAGCTTCATACTGGAGTGTGCCCTCTTCTGAAGGTTCTGTGTAAAATAACCTCCAAACATCCTCCAATCTAGGGAGTTTACCATCTGGAGAGGAAGCCAGGGAATGCTTTAATGGCAAGGTTTGCAAGGGCTTCCCTCATAGCTCAGTTGGTAAAGAATCTGCCTGCAATGCAGGAGACCTCAGTTGGATTCCTGGGTCGGGAAGATCCCCTAGAGAAGGGAAAGGCTACCCACTCCAGTATTCTGGCCTGGAGAACTCACGGGACTCTATAGTCCATGGGGTTGCAAAGAGTTGGATGAGACTTTCACTTTCAAAGTTTGCCAAGTGCCTTCCTTTACTTTGATGAGCACTGTTTTTTTAAACTGTAAGTCAGAAAAGTTATCTGCTGCATTTCAGCAGTGGTGGAGTTACAGGGTTGCCCCATCCCTGAAAAGTACCCACTGGGGGCTGTGTCTACACAATCCCAAACACCCGGATTAAAAAGTTAGCTGTTAGTCATTTGGAGGTCTCCACAGTCAAAAGAATCTGTCTGAATATTTGGGAACCTTCCAAGTGCTCGTGGTGGAGCAGATGGCAATCCTCTGAAGAACATCTCCAGGCAGGGTTCTGACCTGGGAAGAATCTGTGATGCTACAGAGGACCTGACATCTGGGATTCTGGGCTCCTTCTGTCCACAGGGAATGTTGTTTCAAGTAGAGAAAGATGAACACATAGTACTGCTCCAGGATGGTAGGGCCATTAGAAAGCAAGTTTAAGAACTGAGTGTCCTCAGCTTGCAGTGTATAAATCCAAGTTTAGAACAACTTGTTGTTCTTCTGCTGCAGGTAGAAGCCCATAACAATAAGCCTGAATCCTGTGACATCAGGATTACTGTACTGTACCAAACCCTGTATGCCCCTTTAGGCTGCTTATTTGCCATTTGCTTTACAGGAATAATTTTTTTAAATGTGTTCACTGTTAGGAGTTATAATGGGACCAAAAGGATGAATACAGTTTTCCCTTCAATTGGATAAAATGTGAAAGTTATCTTTCCCCACTTAGCTAAGTGCCTTGGTTTTTGTTTTCTCATTGTGTCCACGATGGAGATTTCCTACTGAGCCTGTGGGGAAGTGTGCTTTACCACTTGTGACCAGGTGGGGGCTCCACTGAGCTGCACTGCTGAGCACAGCTTTGCAAATCCTTTGAGACAGGACTCATTCCTGGAGCCTCAGCCAGACTGTGGACCTTGCTGCTATAGGATTTGAAGCCTGTGCAAAGCCATCTCTGGTGAAAATTGATTTGTATACTCTGAAAAGTGCCAGGTTTTTTGTTCAGTTCCTACCCTGGCTGAAGGCTTAGGTCCAAGGAACAGTTTTCCTTGAGCTTGATTTTGCTCATAACTGAGGCCCTATGTGCTTCAGTCTTCAACAGAGCTGTTTCTAGGGACAGCTGGCACAAAGCCTCTGGGAAGGTGCTACCTGGCTGTTTATTTACCAGAGTCCCTTTTAGCTTGCTTGTTTGCCAAGCCAACTAGGAGAAGACAGAAGGAAAAAGCATTAGCTCTAAAAAATAATAAGCTGAAACATTTATTGAGCACTTTCTCTGCTATTATTTTAAACACTTTATAAAATAAACTCCTTCTTCCTCCTCAAACCCTAAGATAGATGCCACTATTGTTGTTTTCTGATGGGAAAACAGATCTCCTGGCAGAGCTGAGATCCACTGGCACAAGGCCCCGAGGAACATAACTGGGAGTTGAAGCCAGGCCATCAGACACCAAAGCTCACATCCTAAACCCTCACACTGCACTGTCTCACTCAGCCTGGGTGTGATGCAAATGTTCGTGTGTATACACTGATTCTATGGCAACCCACCAGTCACAGGACCCTCACATTAGACATTATTTAAAGACAGGTAATGACTTAAATGTTTTTTTTTTTTAAATGGCACTTACAATTTCTGCACATAGTGAACAGTAGTTGAGCTGTTCAGATTTCTTGAAAACTGGTCTCAGAGCCCGTTGTTTGAAGCATCTGTCACAGGAGCCAAATACATTAACTAAAAAGGTCTGATCCATATTTTACCCCAGCTGATGCTGGAAAAGAGGGAGAGAAAAAAAGGGAGGTGTGTGTATGAGAAAAGTTTCACAAATTAAGAAACAACCTTTAACAAGCCCTTTAGTCTTATTTCTCTGATTTCTTGGGCATTTTATAGCAACTGAAAGTATTATGAAACAGTCCTAAATATTTTATAATGGTCTGCAAATTTTTACTTTCTACTGTTTGTTCATAAAAGAAACTTTGTGTTAGACTTTAATAAACTTTGTATTGACATGGTAGTTAGCATAGATGTAAAATCAACTTCTTGAGCTGAAAGCAGAACAGAGAGCAAAGAGCAGAGAGTTAGATAAAGTGACTTACTAGACAAAGCATGCATCACCCTCCCATGCAGCTTCTATTTTCTTTCTTTCCTTTTTTCCTCCTTTCTTTCTTGTTTTCTTGGCCATACATGTGGCATGTGGGATCTTAATACCCCAACCAGGGATCAAACCCTCACCCCCTGCATTGGAACCGCATAGTCTTAACCACTGGACCACAAGGGAATTCCACAATACATGTTTTTGTTGATTTTTTTTTTTTTAAAGAAAGAAAAAGAGAAAAGAAAAGGGGGGAAGGGATGTGTGTGTATGTATGAGAAAAGCCAATGGAAACAGCTGTTTAAAACCTCATCTTGGGACTTCCTTGGCGGTCCAGTGGTTGAAGCTCTGCTCTTCTACTGCAGGGGACTTGGGTTCAATTCCTAGTCAGGGAACTAGGATCCTGCATACCATAAGGTGTGGCGGAAAAAAATCAACTCATCTTCCTGTTATCGTGGTAGTTGCTCAGACCAGTACATGCAAATAAAGTCTATTCAGTTAATTTGTAACCTTCAATTTATTACAACATGCTGGGTCAATACCAGCTCATTTATTTAATCAGTAAGAAAGTGTCAGATAATAGATTTTCTGAACAGACATGGACACAGTCGATCTTTGCAGTACAGTATTTTAATCCTGTGGGGCCTTACAATGTTGTTGTTGTTTAGTCTGTAGGTCGTGTCAACTCTCTTGTGACCCCATGGACTGTAGCCCACCAGGCTCCTCTGTCATGGGATTTCCCAGGCAAGAATACTGGAGTGGGTTGTCATTCATTTCTCCAGGGGCTCTTCCCAACCCAGGGATCAAACCCGCATTTCCTGCATTGACAGGTGGATTCTTTACCACTGAATCACCAGGGAAGCCCCTTGTAGTGGATTCTGTAATTTAAAACTTAAAAAAATTCCTCCTCTCCAGATGAACTTTTGGAGTAAAGATTAAGAGTCAGAAAATCTGGAGCCTGACCCCAACCAAGTAAATGTGGTGTCGTTTCCCTGTAAGGAACACACCTTATTTATGAAACATTTGCCAGTCACAGATCCAGGGGTCACTGCCTGTCCACCCAGAAGTCAACAGACAGGCCCAGGTCACCGAAGGGAGGGCAACCTTGAGGAAACAAGCATTTGTGCTAAAAGGTGGGGTTCTGGCTGACCCAGTCCTGGCCCCACTACTTGGGCAATTGACTTCACCTCTCTGCATCTTTGCTCATCTGTCAAATGGGAATCTTAGCATCTGCCATCATGGGGCTGTCAGGGGAATTATGAGAGACAGCACATGAAGAATTTAGCTCAAGGCTGGAATACAGTGAGTGCTCCATGGATGTTATGCTGCCCTGTGAGTGGCTACAACAGGAGAAGCTTTGGCAGCAGGGAAAAGGAGGGGAGTGGGGATGAGGCTGGAGGTGAGGAAAAAGCAGAGAGGAGTCTATGGCCACAGTTTAGACGAGATGAAATCCTGTACTAAGGCAATGCTGTGGAATGGATTTGGACCATGCTTCCAAAGCAGAGGGAACTGGACTTGGTGATGTTTAGGGGAGGGGAGGGAGATGTCTAGGATGTCTCTTAGGTTTCTGTTGGAAGGCTGAGGGGTCGGGGCACCACTGTTGGAGAATGAGGACCAGGGGGTGAAGGTGGGAGGGGACAGCCATCGTAGCCACACCAACTTAATACATGTTCCAGAGGGTGGGCCATGTCAAGGTTCAGAGAAGAAATCCCTTGAGTATAAAGAGCTTTGGGGGCACTGAATGTTTGAACAGAGTCCAAATTGAGAGGGATTATTTGTGGGGCGGGTGGCAGTGGGGACACCCCTGGGGGGGATGTCTACCATGCAGGGGTCCCCATGGGGCTGGGGAGACCAGGGAACTCATGAGTTGAAGTGGACTCCCACAGCCAAGAGGTGGCTGCAGAGTTCTTGAGGTCTCTAAGAAACAAAGGAGTAGAAGGCGGTCCCCTAAGGACGAGGGATCTGAAGGGAATCAGCTACTGACCACTGCGAAGTGCTGGCCTGACCTCTCACAGCCACCCAGGGAGGGACATAGGACATCTGTTACCACAAGGGAGACCTGAGGGATTAACAAGGGCAAGGTCAGTGACAGAGCCTGAATCTGTATGCAGAGGAAGTCCACGACCCTTACCACAGAGCCCCCCCATTAAGCTGTCCTGCTTTGTCACAAAAAGAGAGTTAAAGAATGGGAAAGGGCCTGCCCACCAGGGACTGGCCTGGGGGGGGGGCCTGGTAATGCTGCCCCCACCTCCCCTATCCCCCGCCACTGCCCAAACCTGCCAAAGTGGCCAGTCACAAGGTCGTGCTCAGGACTCCAAATAATAGCATTAGGAAGGTGAGTCATGGGTTTTCAGCAGGGAGTGACGTCATTCAAGTGGATTATTCCAGCATTTGCACTTCTGCAAGTAGGTCAGAGAGAGAGTGTACAGCAGGAAAATCAATTAGGTTAAGAGACTTTTATCAAGTACTGGAGAAGAGGAAATAAGCTCTGGACAGAGTAGTAGCTGCAGGGATGGAAGGTGAGAGGAACCCCAGGAACTAAGCGCAGAAAGAATAGAAGGATGCCTAGGAATTATGGGAGATCGACTCCCACCAAGAGAGAAGTAGAAAAATTGCCACAGAAAGACAAATATCATATGATATCATTTATGTGTGGAATCTTTTTTATTTTTTAAGGAACAAACAAACATTTATAAAACAGAAGAAGAGTCACGGAGGTGACTTATGGTTACTGGGGGATGGGGAGGAAGGATACACTGGGAGATTGGGATTGACATACCATATATAAAATAGATAATGAATAAGTACCTACTATATGGCACAGGGAACTCAGTACTCTGTAATGATCTATGGGGGAAAGAATCTAAAAAAAGAGTGGATATATGTATTTGTATAACTGATTTGCTCTGCTGTACACTTGAAACACAAAATTATAAATTAGCTGTACTCCAATAAAAACTTTAAAAAATTGCCAATATTCCAAATCTGGATAAAGACTTTTCCCATACTGAATTTTATATTTTTTCACATTATAAGAGATGTACATGTTCATTATACATAACTGGACATAGAAGGGCATGAAGAAGGAAAATCTGTCATCTACATGCCTTGTCCTAACAAGTAACTGACCTCTGTTAGCATTTTATTCTAGTATCTCCATAGGTATCTATGAGTATACATTAAAAAAATTGGAATTACATGCCATATGCAATTTTGAACTTAGTTTTCTGCTTAATAGTGTTTTCATCTTCGCATGTCATTGCATATTCTTGGAAAACACCATTTTTAAATGGAGACCACATCTTGAGTCACATCAACCGTAAATTATATTGTATAGCTAGCATTTTAGATCTGGTCGGTTGAACATGAGCAAGAGACAAAGTAAACTTGGAAGATTATAGCATTTTAAAACTATAAACATTATACATGCTCATTGTAGAAAATTTGGAAAAATCAGAAAGGTATAAGGAAGAAAACAATCACCCATAATCCCATTGCCCAGAGAGACTCCATTTCAGAGTTTAGCTATGCAGGGATAGATTTTTAGGACCAGGAGTCATACTGTTTGTGCGCACTCTTTACATCCTGGTATTTTCCAATTAGTTTTTATAACATGGGCTAAATTTAATTTTAGTACAGTCTATTGTACTTACTGAAAATAATCATTTTTATGATGAGAGAACTTTTCACAGCTAGAGCAAAAGCTTCAGTGGGCACTTTGACAAGAAAAAAATAAAAATACCCCATTTTTAACAAATTCTGACATGAGATTGCACTGCAGTAGGAGTTACCTAACCCTAAGCCAAGCACAAAATTTCTTTGAAATGTTTCACTTAAATATACAGTTCCAAAAAAAAAAAAATTACCAAATCACCTACTACCCCATGTTTATTTTTTTTAAAAAGTCAGCGCCAAGGATAGAAAGTCAAAAGTGAAAGTTCCCATTATCTGCCCTACACTCAGTTCCCTGAGTTTGGAGGCTATTCTTCTAGAGTTTTCTGATGCCATGGATGAAGCTTTGTTAGTTACGTAAATGGAACTGTTAGCCACTTGCTTTTTTACCTAACTTATTCTGTTACTGCTTACAGAGCTATCTGTTTTTTGGTAATAGCTTTAGTATTATTTTATACTATGGAGTGATGGAGTATCACAATTTAATAAGCCAACATCCTACTGTAGGATATATAGGGTACCCCCAGTTTTCACTTTTAAAATTGTGCTTCATTGACCCAATTAAAAATGGGCAAAATTACCCTCATACTTTGCCAGTGGAAATCTAAAATGTTGCTGCCTCTGTGGAAAACAGCTTGGCAGTTACTCAAGAAGTTAAACATGGTTGCTACCAAATGACCAAGCAGATTTACTCCTGGCCATATTCCAAGACCATCAAATACATAGGTGCACATAAAATTTACACATGAATATCTGTAGCAGCATTTAAGCCAAAGAAATGGAAACAACTAGCATATCCATCAGCTGAGGAATGAATAAAGAAAATGTGGTCTGTTCATCCAGTAGACTCTTATTTGGCAATTAAAAAAAGGATGAAGTTCTGATGTGCTACAACATGGGTGAACCTTGAAAAGTTTACGCTAAGTGAAATAAGTCAGATGCAAAAGGCCACAGATGATGATTTCATTTATACAATGCATCCAGGATAGGCAAATGCACAGAGACAGAAAGGAGATTAGCAGTTACCAACAGGTGGGAGGCAGGGGGTTGGAGTGACTGCTAAACAAGTATGGGGTTTCTTTCTGGGGTGATGGAAATTTTCTAGAATTAGATAATGTAGTTTGCTTGTGAATTTACTAAAAACCACTGAAATGTATGCTATAAAATAGTGAGCTTTATGTTGTGTGCAGTTGTATCTCAGTACAGATTATTTTTAAGTGGGCAAAAACTTGGACACTTAACAAATGCAGATATTCATATGGTCAATAAACAGATAAAGAGGTGCTCAACATCATTAGGCGTCAATGAAATGCAAGTTAAAACACACTGTGAATCCACTACTTACCCACCAGAACACCTAAGAGTAAAAAGACTGATGGCATGAAGTGTGGGTGAGAATGTAGAGAAGTGGACCACTTCAGCTGGTGAGAGAATAAACTGGTGCAACCACACTAGAAAACTAATTGATAAGATCCACTAAAGCTACGCAAACATATCATTTTACTCCTTGATATATACTCAACAGAAATGAATACTTACATCCTCAAAAAAAAAAAAAAAACAAACCCATGAATGTCATAATAGTTTTATTTATAATAGCCCCAGGCTGGAAAAATCCAAATATTTGTCAATTTAGATAGATACATAAATTATGATATGTTTATCTGAAAAAAAGAATAAACTGCTGATACATATGGCAATGAATGGGTGAGTCTCACAGGCATTAAAACTGTGTGATGTTTAGTGTTAGAAGCCTCTTTCTATTCTATATGCTGCACTCCAAGATTTACGTTGACATGTGAAGTGTTATGTGTGTCAGTTTTAAAAACTGATTAAATTGTAAAGATGGTTAATTTATATAAGAATAAATATATTCTTAAAACAAAGCACCTATCTCAGAAGAAATACATGTGAAATGTGGAAAAATTAGAACATACAGATTAACTACCATAACATCCTTTACCTATACTCTCACTGCCCAGAAAGACCCCTGTCAACAACTTGGTATGCACACATCTGAACACTTTTCTGAGCATTTAAGGAAGCCTGAGTACTCTAATGTTAACACATACATACCTCCCAGAGAGTCAACACTTGGAACCGATCAGCAGAATGTGAAGTTAGAGCTGCAGCTTCAAGGTGCTAAGGCAACTGCATCCGTCTAACTAATCTCCTTATCTGGACTTTACAGCTCAGTGGCTCTCTTCCTTCCCACCTCCAGCTCTGTGTTCACAGCTGGGGCACTCACTGCAGGGTGTATCACTCACTCATCCCTTAGGCCTTCTGACCCTCCATACCACCAGGTTCCCTCAGAAACCCCATGGACCAGTTTTTAGAGCTCAGTTATCTGCTCTTGCAGGAAGCAGAGTTTGGCAGGTTTGACCCCCGTGAATTCACACCCTGCTTCACTGAGTGACCCCGACATTTACCTGTTACTGAAGGTTAGCAGCAGCTCCTGCCTTTTCACAGTCCTCACCCCATCAGTACCTCATGGTTTTGGTCACCCTTGACAACTTCAGCTTTGTAGAATGGATCAAGACAGTGCAGTGAGTGCTCCCCTGCCCCTTTCTCCATGCCTATGCTTTGCAAGCTCTGCAGGTCCCCTTGTCTTCAAACATGATCTACTCCTTCCCAAGACTGACCCCCGACAAACCCTGCTGCCTTCAGTAGGACTCTGCTCCTGAAGTTCCACTTGCTAGCATTGAGATGACCTTTTCTCCAGGAGCTCACAGGGTACCGGAGTTATGGGAGCCAGAAAGGAAGAGTGATGGGCTCTTTGTGGTGTAGGGGAGACCTGGAAGGGGCAGGAAGAAGGCAATCCATGTGAATCAAAACCCAGCCAACTCTCTGCCAAGTAGCCCCTAATGCTGGCACAGTCTGGGAGCTACATGGAGATATAGCCAAAGAGGGCGTATTTACTTCCTTGCTAAAAAATTTTTATATGTGTTTTATGAGGTGTGATGGATCTGTAACATTTGCAGCATCTTTAAGTATGACCCTTAAAGAAAAGCATAAACCTTGTGCACTTAGGAAAAATGTAATCTCCTGGCAAATAAAATAATTTGACCCAGATTATGTGGTAATTTTATTGATTAAAATATTACAAAGTTCTACTTCTCATTTCTTCATATACAATATATCTGAGTGAACTAAATTAAATCATTTATGATATGAAAAGACATTATTACATATTGGAAGGGTGACATTGATTCATCATCATGGATTATTTCTACTCCTAAGGTATATGCCCATATTACAGAGTCAGCCATGGCCTGTGACTTTGGAGAGGTATGGAAGAGCACTGAGTTCACAGGCTAGGAGTGCTTATCAAGTCACGTTTTGTGCTCTGAAAGGAAGAAATAAGGAAACCTGGAGGAACAATGAATAGTCAGTTCCCACAAAACTTGGGAGATTTCTCAAAAGAAGGAACTGACATAATTTTTCAGTTATTTTTATGAGGAAATCTTAAAACATATTTGAATGCTGATAAGACAGAAAAAATCATTTAGGTTGCCTTTTCAAACTATTTTTTAAGTCATTGTATGAAAGATATTAAACAATGAAAAGTTATGGCAAATATGTTGGCAGAGAAAATTTAATGACGTGCTCTTTTGGAGGAGATGATAAATGATATGGGAGTTAGACTTGAATGATGTATTAGTTTTAAATGAATATTTACATAAAAATACTTCATGATTTATTTCAGATTGAATATTCTCTTAAAAATTAGAGGGGCCTGAAATAAATATTTTTTAATGCAGAAGTGTCTTTAGTAAAAAGAGTTAGTGAAGCACCCTCGCCCTCATCAAGCAAGCATGTGGGTGAGAGAATTTCTGATGGATCATGGTCAAATGGGATTATTTGAAAGACAATTCTGGACCCATTTGTGGCTTCATAAATATCTGGGCTTCCCATGAACCTTAGAAAACAGGATAAGCTGTGTCCCGAGAGCCTCACTCCCACTGGGTGGACCCTTATCACCAGATAGAGGCACCAGGCAGAAAATATGAGTAGTGAAGGAATTCTAGTAAAATTTGGCTGAGATTCCAAAGGTAGATGTGGCCTTTCCAACCTCAACTGGTGTGTGTTAATTCTTACAAGATGACAGCGGCAGCACCATCACCATGAGCAAGAGGAGATGTGGCCCATTTGGGAGAATTCTTATTTTCTTCATTAAATCACATCCCAGAGCATTTCCAGTTCCAGTCAGGTGTAAGCCACATCCCTCTTATTTGAGCTTCACTGAGCTTTTGAAAGAAAAGCGCACTTAAGCCCTTTTCTCCTGCTATAATCTATTGAGAAAGCCAAGCTTAAAACTGCTGGGGATTTGGATCATTTCCAGAGCATGTGGAGAGGGAGTAAAAGGAAATGTGACTTGAAAGAGGTATTTGGTGTCCAACATCAGGTGTGAGGAATCCTCTCGGCTGGCGAGGAGAGCCTGAAATGAGAACCAGGGGGAAAATGAATAAGGGAACCAGTGCACTCTGCTGTGTTGCTGTCTGGAAGTCAAGAGTAAGGAAAACACAACAGTGAAAAACTTCTTTCAAAATCATGTGAGATAACACACAAAAGGGCTTTTCAACAGCACAGCACAAGGTGAAATGGTCTATTTGGGTCTTCCAGGCCAGCTCTCATGAAGACTTACTTGCTCTTTTTCACTTCAGAAGTTAATTTCCCCCAGGATGGGCTGACTGTAAATCAATCTAATTTCTATTCTTACCTATTCTCATGGCATAATTCTCAGCTTATGAGTGGAGCTCAGTATTAAATTTTTATTGCATTCACAATTATTTTTAGTTCAGTGGTTTGCAAACTTTTTGGTCTCAGGACCCCTTTAAAATCTTAAATTACTGAGGACCCCAAACAGCTTTCGTGTGTGTGGTTAGAGCTATGGATATTTATATTAGTAATAAAACAATAATTTAAAATACTTATTAATTCACTAAAATAACAAGAAAAGCCCAAGACATGTTAACATATTTTTATTGAAAAATAACTCAAATTTGAAAGAAAATTTAAAAAAACTACTGAGAAGTAGTATTGTTTTTTGGAATTTTGTAAATGTTAGTGACTGGCTTAATATGACAGGCGGGATCTTGTATCTGCTTCTGCATTCACCTGTAGTGCTTTGCTATTCTGGTTGCAGTGTGTGAAGAAAAGTCTGCCTCACACAGGTATACATTTGGAAAAAGGAAGACTTTGCGGACTCTCTGAAATTATCTCAAGGATCCACTCCTCCCCACCTCACCAAAGACTCTTGAATGAAACTTTGAGAACTGCTGCCCTAAGGCACTGGGAAAGAAACTTAAGGGATTAAAATAAGAAAAAATGAGTACGTAGGTTCTCTGTTTCCATTCAGCCTCTGTTCCCTTGTCTATGCTCAAAGCTGATGAGAAATGACACGCTGAAGGGATGTAGACTGTGAGTCATGGTTTTGGTGTTTTCAGTCCCTTCCCACCAGGGCTACAATGGGTTCTGAAAACAGGGGGAATCTGACAGGGAAGATTTCGGCCATTTTTCCTGTGTGGCTTTCCTTTGTATATTTGGTACATGTACTTTAATTCTGAACTTCTACAGTGGTCATTAAATATCGCTTTCTCATACTAAAAATTAAAAGGCACATCTTAAGCATCTCACCTGCACTTTGCGAACGAAGGATGGAGTCACTCTTTTCTCAAAGTCATCTATAGGTGTGTATGAATTAAGAATCTTTATGATCTGCAAACAATGCATAAGATGGTATAAGGCCACGAAAAGGATAACTTTGTCCATGAAATGATGGTTCCAGTGGTCTGGGAACAGTTGGGAATCACAAGTGGTTCTTTAATACTGTAATTTGGCTCTAGGATCCATGTGTTATTTTTTTCCCCAAGAAAAGAGAAAACAAGCTGAGAAGAGCACAGATGGGAGCAAGGACATCATATAATTAGATGACTGTGAGACAATTCCTCATTTCCAGCCTTCTCTACCCCTACATCCTCTCCCCTCCCCCCAACACATCTGTGGTTTTGTGGGCAGGGAATGTGCCATACGAGCTTTTAGGTTTTCAAGGTCTAGAGTTAGTATTTAATAAATGCTTGTTAGATACGTGGGTGGGCCATGGAGATATGTATGCTCCTCAAAGAGCACACAGAGATGCAGATGCACCCCATGCCAGCTAAGCCAGGAAAGGGGATGCCAGTCACATGATCTGCTGGCGAGGATCGGGGAGACACTGAACAAACCTGATTACCTGCACAGCAGACAGGGAGGTACAGCGTTCGTAGATCTCCTTGGCATCACTGTCGGTGGTCTTCTTGACCTGAAGCAACCATGCTGCCTGTGAAAGAGGCTCCAACGTTTCCTTGGCCAAGTTGTTCTGTAGATTCTTATCTTTAAGCCATTCTTCTAAGTAACTGATGTTGCACCTGGAGTAAAAGCCAGAGGAGCAGAGAACAGTGGGTGATCCATTTAGAACACTTTAGGGGAAGGTGTAGAGTCCCCAAGCACGTCCTAACATGGTACCAGTGTTCACTAAGATCCTTAGGACCATGTCCAGCAGTTTCTTCATTTGTAACAAGAGGGGGTTGGGCCAGGTGATCAGCTCTCATGATCCATGATTCTAAGGATCATGATGGTATAGGGAGAGTGGCCATAATAGCAATAAACTTTGGAGAAAATCTGAGCAAAGAGCAGCGACTACAATAATTTATAAAACAATCTATTAATGTACCTTTAATAATAGATTTGAAAATATCTTAAAGGAAAAACTCATAATGATATTTGAAGAGGGGACTTCAGTTCAGTTCAGTTCAGTTCAGTTGCTCAGTTGTGTCGGACTCTTTGCGACCCCATGAATCGCAGCACACCAGGCCTCCATGTCCATCATCAACTCCCGGAGTTCACTCAGACTCACATCCATCGAGTCAGTGATGCCATCCAGCCATCTCATCCTCTGTTGTCCCCTTCTCCTCCTGCCCCCAATCCCTCCCAGCATCAGGGTCTTTTCCAATGAATCAACTCTTCTCATGAGGTGGCCAAAGTATTTGAGTTTCAGCTTCAGCATCAGTCCTTCCAATGAACACCCAGGACTGATCTCCTTTAGGATGGACTGGTTGGACCTCCTTGCAGTCCAAGGGACTCTCAAGAGTCTTCTCCAACACCACAGTTCAAAAGCATCAATTCTTCAGTGCTCAGCTTTCTTCACAGTCCAACTCTCACATCCATACATGACCACTGGAAAAATCATAGCCTTGACTAGATGGACCTTTGTTGGCAAAGTAATGTCTCTGCTTTTTAATATGCTATCTAAGTTGGGCATAACTTTCCTTCCAAGAGGGGACTTACACTGGTATAAAAATTGTTTGAACTCTTTTCCTAAAGTAGCAGAAAATTTTCAACTGGTAGAAGGTTTTCTAAGTTCACTGGGGTTTCAATTCCAGTTTCTGTCACTTACTATCATAGGTTTATGAATTAAGAGGCATGGGTTTTAATCTCATCAATCTGTTTTGTGAGCCTGGAAAGTTACTCTACCTATCTTGGTAAATCAGGGTGTTGAGAACACTCACACATTGCTAGTGAGAATGTAAATAGTACAGCTGCTAGGGAAAACAAGCATTTCCTCAAAATGTTAAACACAGAAGTACCATCTGACCCAGCAACTCCGAATTGAAAGGTCCACACAAAAAAATCATGCACAAATGTTCATAGGAGCATTAATCATTATAGTAAAAAAATGAAAACAACCCTAATGTTCACCAGTTGGTGGAGAGATAAATAAATTGTGGTCTGTCTATACAGTAAGATGCTATTCAACAGTGAAAAGGAGGGAGATACTGACACATGCTGCTACATGGGTGAAATATGAAAACATTACACTAAGTGAATGAAGCTATTCCCCAAAGACAACATATTTTATGGTTTCATTTATTAAAAAATGTCCAGTATAAGCAAATCTGTAGAGAAAGAAAATATATTTGATGTTGCCACTGGATCAAAGAAAAAGCAAGAGAATTCCAGAAAAACACCTACTGCTGCTTCATTGACTACACTAAAGCCTTTGACTGTGTGGAGGACAACAAACTGGATAATTTTTAAAGAAATGGGAATACCAGATCACCTTACCTGCCTCCTGAGAAATCTGTATAAAGGTCAAGAAGCAACAGAACCGGATATGGAACAATGGCCTGGTTCAAAATTGGGAAAGGAGTACATCAAGGTTGTATATCATCACCCTGCTTATTTAACTTATATGCAATACATCATGTGAAATGCTGGGCTGGATGAAGCACAAGCTGGAATCAAGATTGCTGGGAGAAACATCAATAACCTTAGATATGCAGATAACACCACCCTTATGGCAGAAAGCGAAGAGGAACTAGAGTCTCTTGATGAAAGTGAAAGAGGACAGTGAAAAAGCTGGCTTAAAACTCAACATTCAAAAACAAGATCAAGGCATCTGGTCCCATCACTTCATGGCAAATAGATGGGGAAACAATGGAAACAGTGACAGACTTTATTCTCTTGGGCTCCAAAATCACTGCAGATGGTGATGGCTGCCATGAAATTAAAAGACACTTGATCCTTGGAAGAGAAGCTATGACCAACCTAGACACCATATTAAAAAGCAGAGACATTACTTTGTCAGCAAAGGTCTGTGTAGTCAAAGCTATGGTTTCTCTGATAGTCATGTACAGATGTGAGAGTTGGACCATAAAGAAAGCTGAGCACTGAAGAATTGATGCTTTTGAACTGTGGTGTTGGAGAAGACTCTTGAGAGTCCCTTGGACTGCAAGGAGATCCAACCAGTCCATCCTAAAGGAGATCAGTCCTGAATATTCATTGGGAGGACTGATGCTGAAGCTGAAGCTCCCATATTAAGGCCACCGGATGCACAGAACTGACTCATTGGAAAAGACATTGACGCTGGGAAAGATTGAAAGCAGGAGGAGAAAGGGATGACAGAGGATGAGATGGTTGGATGGCATCACCGACTCAATGGACATGAGTCTGAGTAAACGCCGGGAGTTGGTGATGGACAGGGAGGCCTGGCATCCATGGGGTTACAAAGAGTCGGACATGACTGAGCGACTGAACTGAAGTGAACTGAGGTGAGGAGGAGGGGACTTCTCAGTGGGATGTGGGTAGGGGATAAGACTGGCTGATATTGGGTTTAAGGTTTCTTTTTGGAGTGATGAAGCTTTTCTAAAATTATATTATGGTGATGGTTACATAATTCAGTAAATATACCAAACTTCACTGAACTCTACACTTTAAACAAGTGAACTATATGGCATGGAGATTATATATCAATGAAGCTGTTTAAGAAATTGAGTGAACTAGGTGATCTCTAAGGTCAGCTCTAGCTCTGACCTTCCAGATTAGCAACTCCCCATAGGTTATATCACTGGGCCAATAATGCTGAGTTAATGTATTCCATAAGGAGAAGTGTGAAATGACTTCTCTTGCTCTGGTAAGCACCCCCACCCCACCCCAACACTGTCATTGTCAATTTTGTCCCACTAGTTTAAGTTCTAATTACAGTAGATTCCTAATGGGCCTCCCATCTCATCCCTTCTAATCCATCCTATTCAATTCTGCCACAGTTTTTCTAAATCTGAATTTTGAGCATCTTAATCCTCCTACTCAAAAATCTGTATTGGGAGTTCTAGTTCTTGGTAAGCTGGAATAAGCACTCCATTTTGTGTCTCCCACGGAATGCAGTCATAAAACCTGGATGGAATGCCTGGAACAACTATTTGAGGACTTTGAAAAGTAAACAGTAGCAGGTGGTGTGGGGAAGAAGACCAGAATTTGAAGTAGCACCCAATTAATACTGAGTTTACCAGTACCTTCCCCTTGGCTAGTCACTGGTTTGAACTCAAAGCAGCCTGAAATTCAGCAGTGGACATTGCTGTCAACTAAAACCTCTAGGAGGAACCCTCCAGTTCTGGTTTGAGGTGCTGAAAAGGGGTGTCCTAATACTCTGAGAGAGGGTAGAAATTCTGTTTTTCTTATTTCTCCTTTTCTTTCTTTTTCTTCACTCTGTTTGCGCAAGCCCCAAACAGTCCTATGGTGGTGGCAACAGGCTCCAGCAGCACACTAAAGCAGAGAGGAACTTCCTTCAGCTGGAGGAACTGTAGCTCAAGAGGATGGGGGTGAACACCTCTAGCTCTATCCTCCCACCACTTGACCCCAGATGGGGACATGTGCTGGGAGTGTAGCAGAGTGAGTGAAGTAAAGCCCAAGTTTTCTGTCTGGAGGACAAAAGAAAGGGTCCTCAGAGATCTGGAAAGTACCAGGAGTATTATGGAGAGGAAAAAGCTCAGGAAGGTGACCCTTAAATTTGCTGATAACTCCTGGGCACTCCCCTGAGCCCATGCAGGAATCTACACACTTAAAACTTTGAGGACTAAACTATGGACTGAGCACCACCCAAGTTTCAGACTGGCCACTGTGTGTCACACATAAGATAGAAGCAAATAGCATTACGAAGGCTTTGAAAACTGAGCTGACCAAGGAATCAGAATTATTCTCAGAACCTGAACCCCAGTGGGTTGATTATCTGATAAAAATATCAACATTCTCCACAGGATTTAAAGACTCAGTGTCTCATAATACTAGAGTATCCAGAATACAATTTAAAATTACTAGGCATATGAAACAGGAAAATCTCATCAGATTGTACAATGCAATTAATAGATACTAACTCTGAGATGACACAGATGTTGGAATCATCTGACAAAGGAAGCTATCACAAAATGCTCCAAAAAGTAAAGACAAACTATCTTGAAATACATGCAAAGACAGAAAATCTCAGAAAAGACGCAAGATGTTAAAAAATAACTGAGAAATTGTAGAGCTGAAAAATACAGCAACAGAAACAAAAGAACTCACTGAATGGGCTCAACAGCAGAACAGAGTCAGAGAACTTCAAGGGACCAAACAAAGACTATACAATCTGGAAGTCCAAAGGAAAAATATAAAGAACAGAACTTTAGGGGTAACAAAACAATGAAATCTCTAACATTTCTGTCACCGAAATTCCAGAAGGAAAGGAGAAAGTATGATGCAGACAAAACATTTGAAGAAATGGCTGAAAATGTTCCAAATTTGGTGAGATCCACAAACCTGCAGATTTAAGAAGTCCAGAGAATCTCAAAGAAGCTAAACTCAAAGAAATCCATACTTGGTCACATTATAATCAAACTGTGGTAAACTAAACACAAAGAAAAAAATCTGGAAATCAATAAGAGAAAAACTATGTATTATTTGTAGGGAAATAATAATTCAATGATTGTGCATTTCTCATCAGAAACCATGGAGACCAGAAAAAAGTGAAACATTTTAAAACTGATGAAAAAATGGACTGTCAGCCCAGACATTGGCAGCCTACAAAAACATAGTTCAGGAAGTATAGGTCAAGTATAGAAGGTGAGATAAAGATATTTTTAGATTAAAGAAAGCTAAGGAAATTTATTGCCAGTGAATCTGCTCTAAAGGATTGCTAAAATAATTTTCTCAGGCAAAAGGAAAATGAGATCAAAATGAGATCTGGGGGGAACAAGTGAGACTTGAAACATTAGAAATGAAGAAATGGTAAATATCTGGATAAATATAAAAGACTATTCCTCTCCTTTTGAGCCCTTGAAAATATCCTAGGTAAACTGAAACTAAAAATTATAACACTGTCTGGTAGAGTTTTTGATGTATGTAGAAGTACAGAGTAAGACAACTACGGAATAAACCGAAGAGAGGAAAGGGGCCTATGTGACGGTAAGGTTTCTACATTTCACTTAATGTGATAAATGGCTGGGGCTCCAGACTTTCACTGAAGGGGGCCTGAGTTCAGTCCCTCGCTGGGGAACCAGGACCATGCATGCCATGCAGTGTGACCAAAAAATCCAAATAAACAGCTTTTAAAAATCCAATTTAAAAATAAAAGATATTGATTCCAAATAGATTGAAAAAAGGTAAGTATGATACTGTAATTTCTAGAGCAACCATTAAAAAAGATACAGTGAGATATAGAGAAAACAAAATAGAGAAATTTAAAAAGGATGCCAAAAATGTTCAAAGAACCCCAAATAAGACAGAAACAGGAAATCAAAGAAATAAAAACCAGAAGGAACAAACAGAAAATAACAAAATGGTAGACTTATATCTAAATATAACATATATCAATAAATACATTAAATTAAAATGGTCTAAATATACCAATAAAGAAACAGAGATTGTCAGACCGGATAAAAAAATAAAAGGACCCAAATATATGCTGCCTATCACTTCATGGGAAATAGATGGGAAACAGTGGAAACAGTGTCAGACTTTATTTTGGGGGGCTCCAAAATCACTGCAGATGGTGACTCCAGCCATGAAATTAAAAGACGCTTACTCCTTGGAAGGAAAGTTATGACCAACCTAGATAGCATATTCAAAAGCAGAGACATTACTTTGCCAACAAAGGTCCATCTAGTCAAGGCTATGGTTTTTCCAGTGGTCAAGTATGGATGTGAGAGTTGGACTGTGAAGAAGGCTGAGCGCCGAAGAACTGATGCTTTTGAACTGTGGTGTTGGGGAAGACTCTTGAGAGTTCCTCGGACTGCAAGGAGATCTAACCAGTCCATTCTAAAGGAGATCATTATTAGTGTATAGGAATGCAAGGGATTTCTGTGTGTTGATTTTATATCCTGCAACTTTACTATATTCATTGATGAGCTCTAGTAATTTTCTGGTGGAGTCTTTAGGGTTTTCCATGTAGAGGTTCATGTCATCTGCAAACAGTGAGAGTTTTACTTCTTCTTTTCCAATTTGGATTCCTTTTATTTCTTTTTCTGCTCTGATTGCTGTGGCCAAAACTTCCAGAACTATGTTGAATAGTAGCGGTGAAAGTGGGCACCCTTGTCTTGTTCCTGACTTTAGGGGAAATGCTTTCAATTTTTCACCATTAAGGATAATGTTTGCTGTGGGTTTGTCATAGATAGCTTTTATTATGTTGAGGTATGTTCCTTCTATTCCTGCTTTCTGGAGAGTTTTTATCATAAATGGATGTTGAATTTTGTCAAAGGCCTTCTCTGCATCTATTGAGATAATCATGTGGCTTTTATTTTTCAATTTGTTAATGTGGTGTATTACATTGATTGATTTGTGGATATTGAAGAATCCTTGCATCCCTGGGATAAAGTAGAAAAAGAAATTAAGGGAACAATTCCATTCACCATTGCAACGAAAAGAATAAAATACTTAGGAATATATCTACCTAAAGAAACTAAAGACCTATATATAGAAAACTATAAAACACTGATGAAAGAAATCAAAGAGGACACTAATAGATGGAGAAATATACCATGTTCATGGATCGGAAGAATCAATATAGTGAAAATGAGTATACTACCCAAAGCAATTTACAAATTCAATGCAATCCCTATCAAGCTACCAGCCATATTTTTCACAGAACTAGAACAAATAATTTCAAGATTTGTATGGAAATACAAAAACCTCGAATTGCCAAAGCAATCTTGAGAAATAAGAATGGAACTGGAGGAATCAACTTGCCTGACTTCAGGCTCTACTACAAAGCCACAGTCATCAAAACAGTATGGTACTGGCACAAAGACAGACATATAGATCAATGGAACAAAATAGAAAGCCCAGAGATAAATCTGCACACATATGGACACCTTATCTTTGACAAAAGAGGCAAGAATATACAATGGAGTAAAGACAATCTCTTTAACAAGTGGTGCTGGGAAAACTGGTCAACCACTTGTAAAAGAATGAAACTAGATCACTTTCTAACACCGCACACAAAAATAAACTCAAAATGGATTAAAGATCTAAATGTAAGACCAGAAACTATAAAACTCCTAGAGGAGAACATAGGCAAAACACTCTCCGACATACATCACAGCAGGATCCTCTATGATCCACCTCCCAGAATTCTGGAAATAAAAGCAAAAATAAACAAATGGGATCTAATTAAAATTAAAAGCTTCTGCACAACAAAGGAAAATATAAGCAAGGTGAAGAGACAGCCTTCTGAATGGGAGAAAATAATAGCAAATTAAGCAACTGACAAACAACTAATCTCAAAAATATACAAACAACTTATGCAGCTCAATTCCAGAAAAATAAACGACCCAATCAAAAAATGGGCCAAAGAACTAAATACACATTTCTCCAAAGAAGACATATGGATGGCTAACAAACACATGAAAAGATGCTCAACATCACTCATTATTAGAGAAATGCAAATCAAAACCACAATGAGGTACCACTTCACACCAGTCAGAATGGCTGCAATCCAAAAATCTGCAAGCAATAAATGCTGGAGAGGGTGTGGAGAAAAGGGAACCCTCCTACACTGTTGGTGGGAATGCAAACTAGTACAGCCACTTTGGAGAACAGTGTGGAGATTCCTTAAAAAATTGCAAATAGAACTACCTTATGACCCAGCAATCCCACTGCTGGGCATACACACCGAGGAAACCAGAATTGAAAGAGACACATGTACCCCAATGTTCATCGCAGCACTGTTTATAATAGCCAGGACATGGAAACAACCTAGATGTCCATCAGCAGAGGAATGGATAAGAAAGCTGTGGTACATATACACAATGGAGTATTACTCAGCCGTTAAAAAGAATTCATTTGAATCAGTTCTGATGAGATGGATGAAACTGGAGCCGAATATACAGAGTGAAGTAAGCCAGAAAGAAAAACACCAATACAGTATACTAACACATATATATGGAATTTAGAAAGATGGCAATGACGACCCTGTATGCAAGACAGCAAAAAAGACACAGATGTGTATAACGGACTTTTGGACTCAGAGGGAGAGGGAGAGGGTGGGATGATTTGGGAGAATAGCATTCTAACATATATACTATCATGTAAGAATCGAATCACCAGTCTATGTCTGACGCAGGATACAGCATGCTTGGGGCTGGTGCATGGGGATGACCCAGAGAAATGTTAAGGGGAGGGAGGTGGGAGGGGGGTTCATGTTTGGGAACGCATGTAAGAATTAAAGATTTTAAAATTAAAAAATAAATAAATAAATAAAGGAGATCAGTCCTGGGTGTTCTTTGGAAGGAATGATGCTGAAGCTGAAACTCCAGTACTTTGGCCACCTCATGCGAAGAGTTGATTCATTGGAAAAGACCCTGATGCTGGGAGGGATTGCGGGCAGGAGAAGAAGGGGACAACAGAGGATGAGATAGCTGGATGGCATCACCGACTCGATGGACGTGAATTTGAGTGAACTCCGGGAATTGGTGATGGACAGGGAGGCCTGGTATGCTGCAATTCATGGGGTCGCAAAGAGTCGGACATGAGTGAGCGACTGAACTGAACTGAACTGACACTTCAAATATTACACAAATAAGTTTACAACAAAAGGATGGGAAAAGGTATACTACGAAGACTGATATACTGATATCAGTTTGGGGGGCTCCAAAATCACTGCAGATGGTGACTGCAGCCATGAAATTAAAAGTATACTGATCCAATTAAAAAGTAGACTTTCAGACAAGATACAACTGACTCATTTCGCTCAGTCATGTCCTACTCTTTGTGACCCTGTGGACTGTAGCCTACGAGGCTCCTCTGTCTATGGGATTTTCCAGGCAATAGTACTGGAGTGGATTGCCATTTCCTTCTCCAGGAGATATTCCCAACCCAGAGATCGAACCTGAGTCTCCTGCATTGTAGACAGACGCTTTACCATCTGAGCCATCGGGGAAGTCCATAAAGTAGATGTTAAAGCAGAGAAAATTAACAGGGTGGGATAGAGAGAGACCCCCACATAATGATAGGAGGGTCAGCTCACCAAGATGACATAACAATGTTTAATGTGTATGCACCTTACTCAGAGTGTAAGAAAAACAGAGCTTCAGAATACATAATGCAAAACCGACAGATTGAAAGAATAGACACATTCAAAATTACAGTTGAAGACTTAATACACCTCTCAGTAGTCAACAGAATTAGTAGACAGAAAATCAGCAAGGATACAGAACAATGAAAAATGAAAGTGAAAGTGAAAGTCTTAGTCACCCCTCTGTCCATGGAATTCTCCAGGCAAGAATACTGGAGTGGATTGCCATTCCCTTCTCCAGGGGATCTTCCTGACCCAGGGATCGAATCCAGGTCTCCTGCATGGCAGGCAGATTATTTACTGTCTGAGTCACCAGGGAAGCCCCAAAAATACCAATGACAAATTGGGTCTGGTTGACAGAATATTCTACCCAACAACTGAAGAATGTACATTCTTTTCAACTGCATTTGGAATATTCACAAAAGTAGACTGTATTCTGGGTCATAAAAGCAAGTATTAACAAATTTAAAAATAACTGAAATCATATAAATTTTCTCATCATTTCATGGCAAATAGATGGGGAAACAGTGGAAACAGTGACAGACTTGACTTTATTGGGTTCCAAAATCACTGCAGATGGTGACTGCAGCCATGAAATTAAGAGACGCTTGCTCTTTGGAAGAAAAGCTATGACCAACCTACAAAGCATATTAAAAAGCAGAGACATTACTTTGCTGACAAAGGTCCGTCTAATCAAAACTATGGATTTTCCAGTAGTCATGTACGGATGTGAGAGTCGGACCATAAAGAAAGCTGAACGCCAAAGAACTGATGCTTTTGAACTGTGGTGATGGAGAAGACTCTTGAGAGTCCCTTGGACTGCAAGGAGATCAAACCAGTCAACACTGAAGGAAATCAGTCCTGAATATTCATTGGAAGAACTGATGCTGAAGCTGAAGCTCCAGTACTTGGCTGCCTGATGCAAACAGCCAACTCATTGGAAATGACCCTGATACTGGGAAGGATTGAAGGCAGGAGAAGAAGGGGACAACAGAGGATGAGATGATTGGATGGCATCACCGACTCAATGGTCCTGCGTTTGAGCAAGCTCTGGGAGATGGTGAAGGACAGGGAAGCCTGGTGGGCTGCAGTTCATGGGGTTGCAAAGAGCCATGACTTAATGACTGACCAACAACAACAAATATAAAGTTTGTTTTTTTCAATGTAAAAGTATTTATAAGTTTGTGTTTTAAAAATAAATCTGGGAAAGTCTAAGACAAAGTGGGATGGTTGGGAACTCTAGCATCATAATCTACACTGTATGTTAACCTGTGTGCATCTAGAGATCTTTTAAAAAATTGTGGTAGAAAATACATAATATAAAATTACCATGTTAACCATTGTAAGTGTATAGTATAGCATAGTAGTCTTAACTATATGCAGCATGTTGTGAAACTAAGCTCCCAGAACATTTTGTAAAACTGAAACTGTACAAGCATTGAACAACAACTCCCTTTTTCTCTCTCTCTCATCAGCTCCAGGCAACCACCATTCTACCTTTTGTTTCTAAGAGTCTGACTGACAAAGTATATTCTTTAAGCACAACAAAACTAAACTAAAATCAATAACAGAAAGGTAACAAGAAAGTCTCTAAACACTTGGAAATTAAACAACACACACTTCTATACCATCTAAGAGTCAAAGAGTAAGACTTGAGGGAAATTAAAAAATATTTTGAATTGAACAAAAATGAACTGAACAACATACATCAAAACTGTGTGTTGGGGGATAGAGTTAAAGTAGTGTTTGGAGAGAAATGTATAGCATTAAATGCTTATTTTGGAAAAGTCTCAGAGCTAATAATCCAGGCTTCTATTTTAGGAACCCAGAAGAAAACTAAATGCAAAGTGGGTAGAAGGAATGAAAAAAGACAGTAACAGAAATCCATTAAATTTAAAAAAGCAGACAAAATCAATGAAATCAAAACCTGGTTCTTTGAAAAGATCATAAAATTGATATACCTGTAGCAAGATTGACCAAGGAAAAGAGAAGACAAATTACCCACAGAGGAGTGGAAGAGGGGCTATTGCTACAAATTCTGCAGAAATTAAACGAATAATAAAGGAATATTCTGAACAGTGATACACACATTACCTCAACTGTGATGAAGCGGACTAATTCCTTGAAAACCAAAAACTACCAGACTCACCTAAGATGAAATCTATGACCCGAATAATCCCACAACTACTAAAAACAAGAAACACAAAACACGAATCCATCATTTAAAGCCTTCTGAAAAACAAAAAACTCTGAGGGTGCTGCCATTCCCAAGGGACTAAAGCATGTATTTCTCATGCTGGCACTCTGCTCTGTCTCTAAGTCACCTTTCTAGATCCACCCATCACTCTGGTTCTCCTTTCAAGGAGGGCTATTCATACCCTGCCCTAAGCATCTCTTCACTGAGGCCTGTGCTCATTTCTCTAGTTCTTGGGCTGAAATCCTTCTTGTCCTCCAAGACCCAAGTCAATGCCTTTTGTATTCTCCCCAGATTCCCTCAGGACAAGAAGCAATGTCTGTACTTGGGCCACATCATTCTGGTTCCTAACAGAACTGTCTCCACAGGCCCTACCTAGGTTCTTATCAAAGAACCCTGGGTGGGCTTCTTTGAAGGCTCAGTGGTAAAGAATCCACCTGCCAATTCAGGAGACACGGGTTCAATCTCTGATCCGAGAAGATCCCACTTGCCGTGGAACAACTAAGCCCATACACCATAGCTGTCGAGCCTGTGCTCTAGAGCCTGGAAGCCACACCTACTGAAACCATGAGCCACAATTACGGAAGCCCCCGCACCTAGAGCCCATGCTCTGCAGCAGGAGAAGCTGCTGCGATGTGAAGCCTGCACACTGCAACTAGAATAGCCCCCACTTGCTGCAATTAGAGACTTGCACAGCAATGAAGAGCCAGCAGAGCCAAATATATATATCTATATATGATGCCTGGGCAAAATCACCACAATGGAACTTGCAATAAAAATGCTACTGTGGAGATAGTGAAATAAAGTTCCACATGAGATAATATTTTTTATAAATT
The DNA here is from genome assembly GCF_016772045.2 of Ovis aries. Classification (NCBI taxonomy): domain Eukaryota; kingdom Metazoa; phylum Chordata; class Mammalia; order Artiodactyla; family Bovidae; genus Ovis; species Ovis aries. The sequence continues at coordinate 56,294,214 of NC_056060.1, read as the reverse complement.
TATGACTGCTGCTGCTGCTGCTAAGTCGCTTCAGCTGTGTCCGACTCTGTGAGACCCCATAGACGGCAGCCCACTAGGAACAAAAAAAAGAACTATGTACTAGGAAAACTTTTACATTTTCCCAGGAACTGGTCTGCTTCTCCGTGCCAGAGGAGACCAGAGAGCTACTGGTGTTTTGCTTTTTTCTCCCGGCAGTCAGAAAGCCCAGTGCCTGTTTTCAAGCTACTCTGTCCACTCTTTATGTTTCTTTTCTTGGAGTTTGATTTTCCACTTGTGTTCATGTTTTGCTATTGCAGTGCTTACGTTGTCATGGTAAAATCACTGCCAGTCCTGAAGTACCTTGTTTATGGCAGAAGCTGAATCAATGTCTGAATGAACAAATGTCTCTAAGATGCATGTGCTGTTCACTCAGAGCAACACACCGGAAAGGCAGCACTTCCCTAACAGCACTTCCAATTGGTGAGAGGAAGGAGTGCTGGGCACCTATGGGGACAAGTGTTCACTCAGCTTGGGGACCTACTGGTGGAATAAGAATTGTTTAGCAAAGACTTTGGTGACATGTGTAGGCTTATAACTTGACTTTAAATAAGCCTGAGGCCTGCCCCAGAGGACTTCAGGGCATCTGTTCAGAGCTTGGGAAATAAACAGAAGCCTTTCCTCTCAGTGAAGAAGAAAAGACCCACAAAGCCCAGCCCTCCTGAATACTCCTTTGTATCTGAAAACCACAACCTGGGGTCATGGGAATTTCACACACTGCTTTGTAGAGATGTCCAAGTTTCACCAACGCTAAGAAGACATAATGGATGCCTCTTGTGTACTACTTGGCTTAGTAAACTTTTTAGGTCACTTTTCATTGTGTCACTGCCATCATCACCACCCTACATCCTCCCGTCACCTACAGGTATCAAATCCGTGTACATATTAAAAAATCTTAAATATCTACCCCATATTATTTGCTTTCTAATCATGTGACAGTGTTAATTCAAACAATAGCTAATGATCTGTGTTTTCTTGGTTTAGAGACAGAGAAGCTGACACACTTCAAAACTGGATGACTAGACTTCCAGGTGGCACAATGGATAAGAATCTGCCTGCCAAAGCAGGGGACACAGATTCAGCCTCTGGTCCGGGAAGATCCCGCACAACATCAGGCAACTAATCCCACATGCCACAGCTACTTAGCCTGAGCTCTAGAGCCCGTGCCCTGCAACTAGAGAAGCCACTGTAATGAGAGGCTTTCACACTGGAAAGAAGGATAGCCCCATAAGAGGTAACTAGAGAAAGCCCTCGAAAAGCAACAGAGACTCAGCACAGCCAAAAATAAATAAATACACAAAAAGAAATTAAAAAAAACAAACTGGATAACCATGTCTGCAGGATGAACTCTCAATGCTTGGCCTGGCATTTTACGCCCTCCCAATCTAGGTCCAGCTTACCACTCTACTGCAGTCCTATAGATCCTGACATAAGCCTTCACTTAATTTAACTGCTGCTGCTGCTGCTAAGTTGCTTCAGTCGGGTCCAACTCTGTGTGACCCCATAGACGGCAGCCCACCAGGCTCCCCCAGCCCTGGGATTCTCCAGGCAAGAACGCTGGAGTGGGTTGCCATTTCCTTCTCCAATGCATGAAAGTGAAAAGTGAAAGTGAAGTTGTTCAGTTGTGTCTGACCCTTAGCGACCCCATGGACTGCAGCCTACCGGGCTCCTCTGTCTATGGGAGTTTCCAGGCAAGAGTACTGGAGTGGGTTGCCATTTCCTTCTCTGCACTTAATCTAGACAGAGCTATTAATATTTACTGCTGCCTGAGGAGGGGTCCTCACTCAGTCCTACCGCTATGGCTTTGCCCACTCATTCCCTTGCCTGGAATGTTCTTCCATTTTTGATCACTCACAAACAGTTTTCAGGCTTCTTTAACTTTTCTGGCCACGATCATCTCTCCTCTCTGAAGCACTTCCTGTACCACTTATTTATGACTTCATTATAGTGGTCTTGGATCATCATTTAGCTTCTCAACAGCAGGGATCAAATCACCCTTTCCTTTGTTTCCTGCGTCCCCCACCAGCAGTGCTAGTCACAGAGGTGGCGGTCAACAAATACTGGCTGCATATATGATAACCACCGAGGGCCAGAATTTAAAACACACAGTTATTAGTTCTTAGTTGAAGCCACTCTGCCAGAGTGTCAAGTTAGCATAGGTAGAATGATGGGAGGAGGGCCTGGCATCAGATGGCTGATATCTCCATGGCTCTAAGAGTCATTTTACACACCCTCCCAGTGCCGCTCTTGAGGAGGGAGGGCGGGCAGAGTGTGCAGTCTCGGACTTCAGGAGCATCTTTTCCAGCCAGGCTCTCCAGGGTTAGTGATGGCTTACGGGTCTTACCTTATCTGCATCCCTTTTCTACAGGAGCACATGTCCTTGCGCAGGAAGAGGCTGTTCAGGGTGACCGCCCCGATCAAGAAGAAGAGCTGCTTCACTGCCTGCCTCACGATCTCAGGGTCCAGGCCATTCTGGCACATGGTGCTGTAGAAGTAGCTCAGCTGCTGCAGGACGGAGGCCACCGTGTAGGCATCCGTGTCATCTATGCTGGAGGACCGCTTCCGGAAGCCTGTGGGTTTCAGGCCAGAAATGCCCTGCAGACTCTCGTATTCCAGCATGCCTGGCACTGCAGAGAGAAATGGAAGCTTTCCTTGCACATGCAGTGGGGACGCCCAGAGGACACTTCCCCTGCTCTCATGCGTCTATTCCAGGAGTCGGACAATGTTCACAAGAGTTAGTGTGGATACAGCTGTAACAGAGACAGCAGAAGGATGGAGGGTTGGGTTGGGGAACACAGGGGTGTAAGCAGTGGATGGGAATGAACCACCATCTACAGCAGGGGAACAGTTCCTCTTCTTTCAACTTGACAGGAGAGAGAGCTGGTTAGCGTGACAACTCATGGTCTGGAACTACTTAAAGCCAACAGTATTCAAATTTCAGAAAACTAAAGAAAGTATACAAGAATTTGAGTGGAGCTCTAGGATTTCAAAAATACTTGGCTCAGAATCAGGATTAGCCACATAACTAGCAGCAGTTCTCCCAAATCTTTCCCTATAGGATGGATCCCCCTTATAGAAAGAAAACTATGACCCATGTACTTTTATATATGCAGTCACTTTAGGCAGAGAATTAAATAGTGGGCATTTATATTAATAAAGTTTCTTGTTTTAAAATTATGTTCTTTGAAGCTACGGTAGGGAAGCATACTTACGTAGGTGATATTGTGAATCTCTTATTTGCATTGTGGTTAGGGAAAATCTCTAAAAATAGTATTACTTGAGGAAAAAATGGTTCTCTTCCTTCCTGAGTATCATGGCTGTACCAACTCTGAAAATTAATGCTTGTTTTCGGGAGATGTAGACGTTTTTGTGTGAACGTTTGCTTATACCACTGGAAACATGACCAAATCACAATTTGGACTGTCAACACCACACTGGCCTTTTCTGCTACTATGAGTACTAAGTATCACCCTACTAATACCACCTATGTCAACATGACTTAGTTGCTTTCTTTGGGGGAAGGGTGGGACAGAAAAGGATAAGACTAAACCAATAAATTATTTTACTATTGGCTTAAAAAAAATTATGTGCTTTTCAATTACACATTCCACGCAGATTCATTTTTTTAAGGTCTCAATATCATAGATATTTCTTAGTCATCGATTCTTTTCTTACCTATTATTGGTTGAATGTTATTTTCCATTACGATAATGAACTGATGATATATTCGTATAGCCACATCACTGAGAATCTGTCTGTATTCTGAAAGGTCAAAATTGTTCAAGCAATTCTTATTCTGATGTGGACTATTATGCTTCATGAATTCCTGAAAGTAATTTTGAACATATAAATATTAGAATAATGTAGACACATAGGAAATTAAAATACTATCTCTAATGATATTACAATAAGTTTCTACTATAACTCCTACACTTAATGTCTGATCTTTATCAGATGAATTCTTAATGTTTAGGATAGCATTTATTTTCTATAACTAACTACACTTGACCCTTAAATGATATGTGTTTGAACTACATAGGTCTGCTTACATGTGGACCTTTTCCACCTAAGTTATGTGTTATATAGTACTCCATGATCTACAGTTGATTGAATCTAAGGATCTGTAAATATTACTGTTCTGTTCAACTTTTCAACAAATATGTGCCTCCAGAATTAGGGTACACTGGAAAACAACCCCCATGGAAGCTCATAGGAAAAACAGCGGAGCATCCAAGGAAATAAACTGCTGTAAGAGGTTGATAGATGCAATAAATGAGATTCATAACTTAACAGTTATAGAGTATAGGCCAATCTGAAATGCTTTAATATGAGTGTTATGTACTGAATATTTGTTTCCCCCTCACATTTATATCTTGAAGCCATAACCTCCATTGTGGCTAGATTTGGAGATGGGGTCTCTGTCTCCATGTTATTAAGGTTAAACAAGGTCACAAGGGTGGGAGTCCTGATCTGATGGGATTAGTGTTCTTATAAAAGGAGACACTAGAGAGATCACTCTCGCTTTCTATCCCATGCACTAAGGAAAGGCCATGTGAGTACATAGGGAGAAGGTGGCTATCTTCAATTCCAGAAGTGAACTTTCACCACTTATGCTTGTACCCTGATCTCAGATTTCCATTCACCAGAGCTGTGAGAGAATAAATTCCTGTTGTTTAGGCCACCTAGTCTGTGGTATTCTGTTATAGCATCCCAGCCTGAACATGGTAATACATTTACAAAGTTCAAAGAAGTAATATTTAAAAAAATATTTTAAGATAAGAATAGGACATTATAAAAGGCAGAGGCAAAAAAGAATCATTGGAATTTTAGAAATAAAAATACAGTAATTAAAGAATCTTCAGACAAGGAAAAAACATCGTACACATGGTTAAAGTGGGTAAAGAAAGGATTTTAAAAATGGTGATGCAATTAAAAAATAAATAAATTTTTAAAAATGGTGATGATATGCCTCCCATTAAAGCCACACAGATGCCAGCTTATCTTAAAAGGACTGGTCTGTGCCCCTCTCTGCCCCAATGTAAGAAGTTGGATTTTCTTTACTTATTTCTCCTTTTGTTCTATAATACTAGTAGGATTACTCATATTTTATTTTCTCTCCTGAAAGAAGACATGTGACCATCACTTCACATGTCAATTTGAGATAAATAATCACACCAATTATGGATAAAAGCATAATTATGAACTCTAAATTTGAATTATTTAGAAGAAAAAAGAACTTCATGATCTCAGGGTAGGGAAGAATTTCTTGAACAGGACACTGAATCATGTATCATAAAAGAACAGGACAGATAGATTTAAGTACATCAAAATTCAAAACTTGTGGATGACAAACGGCTCCATAAAGAAAAGTCAGTGATAGGCCAGAATCTATGTAAAGATCTCCTACAAATCAATAAGAAAAAAGAATCACCCCTAAGAAAAACGGAGAATGGATGTGACTAGGCAATCTAAAAAACAATCCAACTGATGAGTAAGCATTTGAAATGATGCTTGACCTTGCTAGTGATCAAGCAATTACAATTTAAGTCAACAGAGTATCATCTTATACCCATGAGACTGATAAATAATAAAACATCTGTCAATACCTAGTGTTTGTAAAGGTATGAGATACCAGAACTATATATACTACTGATAGGACTATAAAATGGTATAACCATTTTGCAGAGCATTGAAAATCCCAGTCATTTTTGTTCTTTTAGGTCAATGAAATAATATTCTGTGAGTACTTGATGGTGAAGAACTTCATTATAATGTCAGCCCCTTGAAAGCAGAGTCAGAATGGCAAAGGATTTACAGAGATGGAGGAATAACCAAAATCTTGTAGTGATAACAGCTATGAAAAAGTAGGCAGGTTGAACTAAAGGCTGTGTTTTGGAGTGATAACATTAACAACTTCAGAATTGTACAGCCAGAAGGAAAATAAAAAAATCACTGAATCTATCTCATGAATTTTTTAAAAAGATTTTTTGACGTGAACCATTTTAAAAGTCTTTATTGAACTGGTTAGAACATTACTTCTGTTTTATGTTTTGTTATTTTTTGACTGCAAGGCATGTGGGATCTCAGCTCCCCAACCAGGGATCGAATCCACGCCCTCTCCTTGAAAGATGAAGTCTCAACCAGTGGACCACCGGGGAAGAATCCACCTCATGTAATTTGGAAGTCAAGGACACTGAGTCTTAGTATCATGCCCGAGGTCTAAACCTCCTTCTGGAAGTGTTTTTGCCTGTGACCTCCATTCAGCTGGTGACATGAAGCTGGTCTCCTGGGTAAGAAGCCAGGAGACCAGTTGGAGCAGAGGATGTCCCTGGGCTGGGCAATCTGATTCCTAATTCCTCCGGCGAGCTTGGGGCCACGAGGGGGTTGCAGACTGGCGGGCAGTACAGAACACAGAGCAGGCAGGCGTCCCTACCTCTTCTCCACTGTACTGCTTCAGGCAATTGAGGAAATGACAGGTATTGGAAAGCCAAAAGGACAGCATCTCAAAGTCTTCTAAATGTTCCTTAAAAAAAAAAAACAAGAAAAGACAAAGATGGATTTTGTTATTGTTCTGAGCCAAGAACAGACATATCTTACTTGTTTTTCTAGCTGGTGGCTTTTGACCAAAAATAATTCTTCTTTTATTCATTAAAGACTTTATTAAATTTATACTATAAAAATAATTTTATTTTCTTGGGCTTCAAAATCACTGAGGATGGTTACTGCAGCCATGAAATTAAAATACAGACACTTGCTCCTTGGGAAAAAAGCAATGACAAATCTAGACAGCATATTAAAAAGCAGAGGCAATACTTTGCCTACAAAGGTCCATATAGTCAAAACTATGGTTTTTCCACTAGTCATGTATGGATGTGAGAGTTGGACAATAAAATAGGCTGAGTGCCAAAGCTTTTGAACTGCAGTGCTAGAGAAGACTCTTGAGAGTCCCTTGGACTGCAAGGAGATCAAATCAGTCAATCCTAAAGGAAATCAACCCTGAATATTCATTGGAAGGACTGATGATGAAGCTGAAGCTCTAATACTTGGGCACCTGATATAAAGAGAAATTCATTGGAAAAGACCTCCTGATGCTGGGAAAGATTGAAGGCAGGAGGAGAAGGGGACAACAGAGGCTGAGATGGTTGGATGGCATCACCGACTCAATGGACATGAGTGTGGGCAAGCTCTGGGAGATAGTGAAGGACAGGGAAGCCTGGCGTGCTGCAGTTCATAGGGTTGCAAAGAGTCAGACACGACTGAGCAACTGAACAACAACAACATGAAAATAAAGTCATATTTATTTAGCAGGTTATGGTTTGCAAAGTACTTCTGTACAGGTTACATCATGTGTTATGACACTTGAAGCAGGCACTGTAGGAATGCCTGAGAAACGTCTCAGTCCTTGGCCTCCAAATGTCACATTCTGACTGGGAAGGCAGACATGACATATATAGGACACACTTAAATAGGTGGCTGACAGCTTACATGATAGGCATAGGCTGTGCTGCAAAAACTCAGAGGATGCAGAAATGATGGGGAACCAGGGCAGCTGAGAAAACCACAGGAGAGAGGCAGAAGGATATCCTCCCTGAAGGAAAAGGGTGGCCAGACAAGAGCTCAGGATCAAGGACTCTGCTGGCAAGAACATTCCAACTTATGGGACAAGAAGGAGAGGAATGAGCAAAGGAGTCAGAGGTAATGAAGACCAGAGAGATAAGAAGGAAACTGGGAGAGCCCTGGGTTTTGAAAACAACGTCAGAGAGTTTCAAAGAGGTGCTGCTACTGTTTAATCCACTTAAAGAGAATAAGTTAATAAAATACCACTGGATTTAGCAAGAGGAATTACTGGTGATCTTTCTGTGGAGTAATGTGGGTAGAAGCCAGACTGCAAGGAGTGAAAAATAATTGGTGGAGACAACTATTTTAAGTGCTTTGGCAGCCAGGAGGGGGTGTGTGAGAAAAAGGCCCAGTGGTCAAGGGGGTATGTGGAACAAGTGAGGGTTGCTTTAACGTGCTGTGCACTGGAGTGGGAGGAGCATGGAGCTGCTGAAGAAGCTGAGATGGACGATGCTCACAAGAAAGGATTTATACTCCGTATGTTATGTATCTTTCACTTTCAAAGTATTTAAACGTTCCAGAGTAGCAAGAAGGGGCAAATACTGTGTGCCTACAGCCTGGAACATAATGCAAGTGTGTCTGGAGAAAACCCAATTTATGAAAATAGGAACAAGGAAAACATGAATTTATGGCAGTCTCTTCTAAGAACACATTGGTGGCTCCCATGAAGACTGACTGTAAAGTACCAAATCAATGTTAGTTTTCTACTCCTAACTCCTGATGAATAATGAATTCTTAGTATAAAATTGGGCAGGGTGGATGGTGGAATAATTACCCATTTCCTGATGCACTCACTGTTTTTATTTCTTCTTTTTTCCAAGAGTATTTAAGATAGGGTTTGAGTGCTCATAACTTTTCTAGAACACATATTTTACTAAAAGTGAGATAGGACTTTCCCAACTAAACATTTTAAATATATCTCATAATCAAACATTACTTCTTATTTGGAAGGGGAATAAAGGATAATGGATCTATATTTTACTGGTCCCTTACATGTACCTTATCTTCATGTCTGGGCTAAGAATAGAAGTATATACTGTGGTTTTATAAGGGAGAATTACATAAGTGCCAAGGGAAGAGATGAGTAATTTTTCGGCTATTCCTATTCCTTGGCATTCAAACTTGTTACGTGGATAGACACATACTGCCTACAGTCAAGAATCTCACACCTGAGGGGACAGACGTGATGGGGTGGTGGCCATCAGGTTGTAGTCTTACAGGTAAGGACTTGAGGTGTAACTGGCAGTGTCCCACCCTTAGGGCTGTCTGACCTAAGCTGTCTTTTCCTAATAGCTTGGCGTCTTTCACTGACTGGGCCCCTGACTGGTTTGAAGAAGCATGTGGTTGACCAAACACTGGAGATGTAGGATGGGAAAAGTCTGGGCATCTGGTCATTTCCACAAATGTTCCTAAAGTAGCCATAATACCAAGGTCCAATGTCAAAAAAGTAGTTCCTACCTTAACCACCTGCTTGATGCCACTAATGGTGCTGTTCATGAGGGACTTGAGCATGTCGGCGTCGTTCAGAGAGTCTGCGTAGCGCACACACATGAACAGGATGTGAGCCGGCAGCCCGGGGATCATGTTCACCACCACACCGCGGGGCTTCAGGTCTGGAGCAGAGAGAGCCGGTGAGGATTACAGCGCTCCCGATAAGAAACCTATGATGATGGGTGGGGATGTCCACTTTTCTGTACTTGAAGCAGTGCCTGAATACCGAGCGATGTTTTTTCCCTTTGAGGAATTAAAGCTGGCTTTTTTTCTTAGCAAAAATATACATGCAGGTGCCACCTGCTTCTCTTACTTCTCATTTGCAAAGTACTTTCTCTTTTCCAAGGTTGAATAAAAGACAGAATTTCATATCTCCAGGGTAAGAGAGGAACCCTAGTCCATGCACCCCCACTTCAGCCTCTATGATGAGGATGGAATGATCTTAGCAATCACATGCATCTGCCATGAAAACAGGTGTACAGCAGCCCAGCAGAGGAGGATCAGTTCACCTTGAGGAGAAGAGGATGGCTGGAAGTCAGAGTAGGGATGTAGAGAGAAACTTTATAGAACAAGTTAAGAAAAGCAAACAAAGACCTCCCCATGTCTGCATTAGGACAGGGGAGCAAAGAGGCCCCTCAGCTGTGTACCAGTGCGGGGTGGAAAAAATGGGTAGGAGGCGTCTGTGCTCTGAGCAGGGTCACTTAGGAGAAGAGGAGTAAGGCTATACATGGGCTTTCTGTTTTGAGATCTTGGGACCAGCTGATAGGGAGGCAGTTTTTCTCCTTCTCCCTAGAAGACTATGCGGTTTCCATGGTGAAGACAGGCAGGCTAGGAGGACTTGTTCTAAGACTGCCAACCACAGAGCATGTCCATCGGGAGATTCCTGTAATAGCCATGGCTGAGAAGGCCCTGCCATATTACCTGCAAACAAATTTCTCAGCAGAAGGCAAATGGAACAAGGGAGCCACAGTTACTTCTCCATGGCTCCTGTGCTAAGACACAATGATGAGGAGATATGCCTTCTACCCTGAGCATGTGATGAGACTTGGGAAGAGGTTAGGGTAGTGCATCTCAACTGAAGGCAAGGTAGCAGATGCCAGAGGGTATGTGGCAATGTCTGGAGGCATTTTTTTTTAATTGTCATGATTAGGGGTTGCCACTGGCTTCTAGAGAATAGAAGTCAATGATACTGCTCAATATCCTACAATACAAAGCCCCTAGTCACCCGAAACAAAAAATCACATGGTCAAAAATGGTGAGGCTGAGAAGCTCTGTGCTAGGGGAAGAAGCAGTGGAGGAAAAAGAGGAACCATCATCCCTGCCCAAGACCGTGGCAATGACTAACACTCATGTTTTCAAAAATCAAGCAAACATTCAGTTCCAGGTTTCACTACCAAGAATGAGGTTTTGAATGAGCTTGGCCTCATCTTCTATCTTGTATTCCAGCATTCCAAGGTACTCCTTGGGTCCTGAGGACAGGTGCACGTCATTGGCTGTAGGCAGAGGCAAATAATCAGCTAAATACACAATAACAACTTCCACCAGCATCCTAATGAGACTACTCCATCTCTTTCCATCCCATTCTGGCTGATTTGCCCATGAAATTCTCTGGCTTTCCGATAAAAGCAAACTTTATTGAATCCTGAAGAATTTCTTCTGGCAGCAATCCTTATCTGTGAGCATATCCATGAGCATAGCTGCCAGTGTATATTCTCACTGTCACCTGGTATATAATGGGTACAGTAGGGATACGAAAGCAATCCAGGATGTTGCTCCTGCCTTATTACAGTTTAAAAAAATGAGATTCACAAAACATGTAGTGTGCAGTCACCAGACCGCACGATCCCAAGGTGGCTGGACTAGTTTCCTATTTTATGCCGCTGTAACAGTGGCATAAAACAAAAATTTTTTAAACTACAATTTAAAAAATCTTAAAGTTCTGGAGTTCATAGACTAAAACAGATCTTATAGTACAAAAATCGAAGTGTCAGCAGGGCTGTTTTTCTTCTGGAGGCTCTAGTGGAGAATTCATTTCTTGCCTTTTCCAGTTTCTGGAGGCTGACCACATTCTTTGGCTCCGGCCACATCACTCTGACCTCTGCTTCTACCATCGCTTCTTTCTCTCTCTCTGCTTCCCCTGTTACATCACCTTCCCTCACTCTGTCATTCCTGTCTCTTTCTTACCAAGTCTCTTGTGATTATATTGGATGTAATTGGATGATCCAGGATACTCTCCTCATCTCAAGATCCTTCACGTAGGGACTCCCCTTGGTGGTCCAGTGGTTTAGAATCCACCTTCAATGCAGGGGACATGGGTTCAATTCCTGGTTGGGGTACTAAGATTCCACATACCATGGAGCATCTGAGCCTGTGTACCACAGCTACTGAGCCTGTGTGCTCTGGAGCCTGTGCCCACAGCTAGAGAGTCAGTGCACCACATCAAAGATGATGCAGTGAGATCCTACTTGCCACAGCTAAGATCTGAGGCAGCCAAGCAAATCATTTTTTTTTTTAAACAAAAGGTCTTTCACATACTCGCATATACAAAACCCCTCTGCCATGTAGAGTCACATACTCATAGGTTCTGGGGATTGGGATCTGGACATCTTTGGGTGGGCCACAGTCTGCCCTCTGGTCCCCAAAGACTCATGTCCACTCTGAGAGGAGATGTGACTACAGAAGCACAGGTTAGAATGTCAGAATGACTCTAAAGATTTTAAGCGGCCAAATTTGAAGACGCTGAAAGAGGCCCACCAGTCAGGAAAAGTAGGTGGCCTCCGGAAGCTGGAAAAGGCAAGGGAATAGACTCTCCCCCTAAAGCTTCCAGAAGCCCTGCTGACATGTTGATTTTAAGCCAGTGAACACCATTTTGAACTTCTGACATCTAGAACTGTAAGTTTCGTGTTCTATTAAGCCACTAATTTCACAGTGATTTGCTAGGCAGCCATGGGAAATAAATAGAGAGGACATAAGAATTTATGCAGAGGTAGGTTAGAACTGTTGAAAAATGGTTCTTGAAGGAGGTAGCACTCCAGCTGGGCCAAGAAAAGTGAGTAGGCTCTGATGGGTGAGAAAGAAGATAATACAGGCAAAGAATTAACCGAACTTTCTTCTACTGCTTGAGAGTTTGTTCTGTGATTTACTAGCCCTATTCCCTTGAAGACTGATAAAAGTAGAATGTTAAGTATTTTACTAAGCAACCTGTTTATGATAAGAAGGACCTCTGATTGCTGAACTGCATCTAGACTGGGAACACCAATAATTGATGCAGAAGTACCTGATAAGGACATCATATTCCAGGTATTCTTAAGTGTGGTTACTTGTGCCTGAGCATGTTCCTTGGGAGCTGGTACCACCCGAAGAGTGTCCTACAGGTACTGGCTTTTCCTAACAACAGTCATGTGAGTGAGCTTGGAAGCAGGTACTCCAGCTCCAGCTAAGCCTTCAGATGTCAGCATCCTTGCTGACTACTTTACTGTGACTCAGAGCTAGAACCACCCAGCTGAGCTGCTTATAGATTCTTGACCTTCAGAAATTATACTGTTAAGTGTTTGTTGTTTTAAGCTGCTAAATTTGGGAGTAGTTTGTTTTTTTAATAAAAATTTATTTATTTTAATTGGAGGTTAATTACTTTACAAGGGAGTAGTTTGTTATATCATCAATAGATACCTGATACAGGAATGGAAGCTGATGCATTCCACTTAAAACAAGTTGGGCTAGAGGTGATAATAGAAAGGTGAAGGAGTAATCTTAGAGGCAAAAAGGGAGTAGGACTCAGGAAAAGTGAGGAACGGCAGGTGGATTTTGGAAGTCCTTATGTAGAGATGGCAATTGATTCATTCTTTCCAACAATGGGGATACCGTGGGGTAATGGGAAGGACAGACACGGTCTCTTCCCTCATGGGTCAGAATGACCTTTATCAATAATTATTGAGAGGAAAAGAGCCTCATTTTGGTTTTGGAAACTTTAAGTCTGATGCGAGAGTTGAAAAAAAAAAAAACAAAACAATAAAGAAGTTCTTCAAAGAAATGAGGATAGCAAAAGGAACAGAGAGTTGCAGACACAGCCTTAGTGACAGAGATTGGGTGAAAGCAGCAATATTGAACAAACGAGTAAAGAGTTAGATGAGAAAAGTCAGAAATTTTCAGTGACTATTTGCAGGGCAGGAACAGAGACACAGACATAGAGACCAGACGTGTGGACACAGCAGGGGAAGGGAAGGATGGGATGAATTTCGAGAGAAGCATTGAACATATACATTACCATATGTAAAACAGATGGCCAGTGGGAAGGTGCTGCACAACACAGGAAACTCAACCTGTGGACACTGTGACAACCTAGAAGGGTGGGATGGGCGGGGGGGAGGCTGAAGAGGGAGGGGATGCATGTATACTTTTGGTTGATTCACTGTTGTATGGCAGAAACCAGCACAGCATTGTAAAGCAATTATCTTCCAATTAAAAATCAATTTAAAAAAAGAAAAATTCAGTGACACAGAAGCAGGCAAAGGAAAGAAAGGTGGAGAATCTTTTTTCTTGGAACTTATAAGGACACTCAGTGTACAGTTCAGTTCATGTTGAGGACTTCAGTCTGGCTTCTTAGCTATCTAATAGATATCTAATTAGCTATCTAGTATCTTTTCTTCTAATAGAAAGTAGGATATTGACCCCATATAACAGAGAGGAAATAAACTTTAAAGCAGTTAAATCTCAAACTTTTTCACAGTTCCATTTTTACAATGAGAGAGTTAACAGAGAAAGAGGTTGAAAGCATTCCTTCCAGGGTACCCCTTACAATTACATGAGCACATCTGGTATCACCTGAGAGGTGGTGAGCCACCTGCCTGCCTCTAAGGATCTCCACTATCCCATCATTGAGCCCCAAACACACCAGCAGAGACTCATTTCTTTAGTTTTCAAATTCTTTGGACCACATCAGGAAATAATATATCAACACATGTAAACTTTAGCTGAAAGTTCAAAAAAATTGGAACGTGGATGTTGTTTTTCTACCTTTTTCAATTGTCTTGGTAAGAGTCTTCACTTGATCTTGTAACTTTTTAATCACTCTTTCCTTCATGTCTAACTCTTCTTCAAGATCCTACAAAAATCAAAAGAGGACGTTAGCTCAGAAGCATCTTAATTCTACTATTTGGTAAGAACTTTGCTGAGCTATAATTCACATACCACACAATTCACCCACTTAGTGTACACTCATGATTTTCAGTATAGTCAGTTGTGCAACCATCACCACCATCTGATTCCAGAATATTTTCATCACATTAAAAACAAACATATAACTTTTAGCTGGCACCCCTTTGCCCTCCTATTCCTTCCCAGCCCTGGACAACCGCTAATCTACCTATTGTCTCTACATATTCGCCTATTCTAGATATTTAATATAAATTAAACCATAGAATATGCGGCCTTTCGTGTCTGGCTTCTTTCATTTGGAATAATGCTTTCCAGGTTTATCTGTGCTGCAGCAGGTTTCAGTACTTCATTGTTCTTTTGGCTGTGGGATCTTAGTTTCCTTCAAGCAGTGAAAGCACTGAGTCCTGACCACTGGCTGCTGCTGCTGCTGCTAAGTCACTTCAGTTGTGTCCAACTCTGTGCGACCCCATAGACAGCAGCCCACCAGGCTCCCCCGTCCCTGGGGTTCTCCAGGAAGAACACTGGAGTGGGTTGCCATTTTCTTCTCCAATGCATAAAAGTGAAAAGTGAAAGTGAAGTCACTCAGTCGTGTCTGACTCTTCACGACCCAGGGGACTGCAGCCCACCAGGCTCCTCCATCTATGGGATTTTCCAGGCAAGAGTGCTGGAATGTGGTGCCATTGCCTTCTCCGCCTGACCACTGGACCGCCAGGGAATTCCCAGTACTTCACTCCTTTTTTTTTTAACTGAATACTACACTATCCTATTGTATGGATATACCACATTTATCTTGATCTAATTTTTCCTTGATAAAGCCATGCCCATCGTAGAGAGTTTAAAATTTTTCACACGCAGGTGTGAAAATGCGTTCTCTTGATGTCAGAAGCTGAAGGCAGAGAGGCTTCAGAGATTTGGGTCCCGGCTTTGCCTCTCCTTCCTGATAAAGGGGGTGGCCCTGCCTATGCTGAATTTGGCTCAAGAACCAAAAGAGTCTTGGACACCTATAAATATTTCCTATAAAGGGCAGAGAGTATTCAGGTTCTTCCTGAACTCCAAGGGCTTTGACACAGAAAGGATTCAGGCTTCCCTGATCCAGCAATTCCCACCTTGCAGTCAGTCCCTGCAGCCATGGGCCTTCTGGGGACTCTCAGAGCCCAGCGAAGTTGTGCTGTTTCTATTCATGGCTACCTCTCCCTACTATAGTCATGTCCCTGGCTAAACATGTTAGGAGCTTTATCTGGCCTCACATGTGGGAGTGTGGGTACAGTTTCTTCCCTCCTATTTGAGCCTATTTTACAATACATCTAATAATTAAAGTCACCCATCAATCCAGAACCTGAAGAAATCACTGTTTACATTTTGATTTATTTCATTTTTTTCCCTCCTAATATGGCATATCTCCATTTTATAAAATTGGGTCATACTGCTTGTAAAGTTTTAAATTCTGTTTCTCATTATAGTGCAGATATTTCCCCCATCATTGATAATATACCAACCTGTCTTCTGATATACAATAATTCAATCTACCCACTACAGCTGGGCATCCTTTCTTTTTTGCTGTGTCTAATACTATGCTGACCATTCTAGATGAAAATCCTTGTTCACATATTTGATTATCTACTTAGGACAGAATCTCAGAAGTTAAATCACTAAGTCAAAGGGAATGCACTTTCAGAGGTTCCTGATATTTGCCTCCAAACTGCCCCTAAGAAAGCTCACACCAATTTTTATCCCCCGAAATCATGTGTGGCTGTGTGTACTTCAGGGTGTTCTCACCAGCACCATGAGATCTCCATTATTTGCAAATCACCTAGCTTTAATTTGCTATTTCTTTGATAAACAGAAGATTGCTTAAACTTTTCTTTCCAATTTTAAATAAATGATTTTCTTTGATTCAGAGGATCATGTAGTGGGCTGAACAGTGTCTCCTTGAAATTCATATCCATTTTGATGGACATGTATACACTGCTATATTTAAAATGGATAACCAACAGGACCTACTGTATAGCCCAGGGAACTCTGCTCAATGTTGTGTGGCAGCTTACCTGGGAGGGGGATTTGGGGGAGAATGAATATACATATATATATATGGCTGAGTCCCTTCAGAGTTCACCTGAAACTATCACAAAATTGTTAACTGGCTATACTCCAATATAAAATAAAAAGTTAAAAAACCTTCATATCCACTTAGAATCCCAGAATGTGACCTTACTGGAAATAGGGTCTCTGCAGTTGCAATTAAACCAAGGATCAATGTGAGGTCACACTTGATCAGGATGGGTCCTAAATTCAATAAGACTATCCTTAATGGTGTGGCTTGAGAAAGCTATTCTCTGAGAAAGGCGTACCCCTCTCAAAAAAGATGGTCATCACCCAAGTGATGACCTGGATCATCTGACTAGAATGTATTATTTCCTATTAAATGTTAAACTCTCTGCATTCCTCTTTTTATATATATAACTACCCTTTTAAGTTAAGTTCTGACACTGCAAAATGTGATTTTACCCTATCATGTTTTTCTTGTGAGACAGGAGACAAGGCGGGCCTGATGAGGAGGAGCAGAGCCAGTGGACACGTGCAGCTGACCACTGCCTGGGGGAGCCCTTACCTGGTCATGGTCTTGGAGGCTGCCAGGCCAGGGAGGTGCCTGAGAGCATCTACCTCCCAGGAAACCACTCCATCTGCTGCTCTGGCACTGCTCATCCTTGTGGGTCTCACACACCAATACAATTTCAGAAGAATTTCTGGGAGCTAACAGAGTTGCCAAATGCCATTTTGACAGGGGCATTTATAACTGGATGAATACTTTCACAGTTTAAAAAGTTAGCCACCTACTATTGTGATCATTTCATAGAAGAACACTTTGACTCTGAAAATTATGGGAAGAGCGTTTCCCCAGAAGCAAGCTAAGGTTTTGGATGGGGTAAGCTTTGTTCAGAGAAGGTCACACATCAGCCTGGCATCCTCAACATGCTCCAGGCAAGGGTGTTGTCATCTCAAACAAGCACTGCCCATGGGACAATGCTCAGGACCTTCCACTGGTCCTCTCTCAGCCTGCGTAAATCCCCTAGCTCCCCTGCAGTGGCCGTAAGCTCAGAGGCCATCTATCTTTTGAGAAAAGGAAACACACTGCTCTGGTGAGAGGTTGATGCTACTCATTAGATGCTTGGGGTGGCCTGTCCCCACTTTCAGTGATACCTGCACACAGGCAGTCATTTGTCAACAAGTTAGAAAACTTCTCACCCTCTTCTCCATAGTGAGACGAGATGCTTCCTGCTGGAAACTACTCTTGACTTCATTTTCAGTTTCAAATTGTTTCCTCAAGTGCTCACTGGCCTCCTGAATTTCTTGAATCTTATCCATCAGCTTCTCTTTCTCTTTGGTATGTATTTCATTTTGGGCTTCTACAGTCCTGAGGAAAGGATTAGGAAGTTTTGGTATCAGTTTGACCATCATGAAAAATCAGTGGAAAAATAGTTTGGCCAACTTCAGTGTAAAACAAATTGTACCTGAATAGGGGAGTACTCACAGTGAGGGGAAGAGACCAGGGTTAGTGAGGTATAAAAGTCCACAGCTGCTTCAGTCTCTTAACCTGATAAAAAGTTCTCATCCTCACCCGCCCACACCCCTTGATGGCTCCCATAAGACATCCATACCCACTCATACCCTTATGACCAAAAGCCCAGTCATTATCTCCTTTGTGAAAAGCCTGGGTTCAGATACTCAAAAATCCAGGGATCAGAGAGAAAAGAAAAGGGAACCCATCCAGAGTACCAAAATGGTGCCCACCCTCCCAGTGAAGAAATTCTCTCTGGGATGTAGAGTGTCTATTTATTTTTCTTGAAATTAAGTATCCTGATGATTTTTAAATTGGAATGGAACCTGAATGACAAGTTTGACATCTATTCCTCTGATGATAAATAATAATATGAGAGTCGATTTTAATCTGATTAGGATAACCAAATGATTGTGAATAAAATTCACAGTAAAGAAGTCAGGGTAACTGACTTCAAAAGATTATAAAATTTTCCAAAATATTTTTACCATATAAAAGCACAATCTAATCTAAGCTATAAAAATATTATTTGATATGAGCAATGTTATGTGGTATGGAAAAACACTAGGATATAAAATGGTACCCTATTAATGAATGTAAAGCTCTAAAATTACAATTCTAACTTGAGTTACATACAAATAATTAAATCTAGATTTTATTATGAAAGAATTGAATTAAAATAAAGCTTTAAAAATGTTTTAAACTTATGATCCAGTGATTCTATGAATGTTTGTCAACTTCTCCATGATGGAAAAGTCGGCAGGAAATGCATAATTTTTCTATATTTCTAAGAGAGAGGAAAGAACCCACACACTCTGTGTCTGTACATGAATATGACTGAGGGAATTCACCACTCTAATTGACTGGAAGAAGTTCAGTGATTAGTGGAAGTAAATTACACAGGTAAGAATCTTGGAACACAAGACACTGAGAAAATTGAGGGTTTGGGCAAATGCCTCACTCACCTTCGCACCTTTGTATATTTGTCAATACTCTATGTGCGTTTAAAATGAATTAAAACACCACTATCTGATTATTCTTTTATCTGCTTCTCCAGAGAAATGGTTAAAATTTCTATTAAAATAATTTTTAATAGAAAAAATTTTACACAAAGTTTCTCAACAAGCTGGCCACAAAACATTTTTCTCACAAGGTTCCACCAGGTGCTCTGTTGGTCAGGATGTAATTGGGGGGGAGGTGGTTATCAAATGAAGATTCTCTATCAAAATGGATTTTAAGCCTCACCCTAAGTGGCCTGCTGAGAGAAACACTGTTCTCTCTCTTATGGTATTATTCTATCAGTTTTTTGAAGATATAATTTATGCATATGGCATAATGTTCTAAGGGCATAAAAGGGTACACAGTGAAAAGCAAGTCTCCATCTTCTGGGCACCAGCCACCCAGTTACCCTTCCTGCAGGCAACCAATGTTTCATTTCTTGTACATTATCCCAGAGGAGGGTGTGTGTGTGTACACAAGTATTTATTTTTACACTTGAAGTCTAACAAATCATATACCTTAGGAGTATCTTGCTTTTGTGGCTTAATAACCTTCTTTGGTATCTCCCACAATTTCAGAAAAGCAAAGCATTACACGAGTGTGGGCTTGAGGTACATGCAGGTTGACACTTACTTTCTCTGTGTTCCTTCTTCTTCTTGATTGTGATTCAACTGATTTGATAATTCTTCTAGTTTTCCTAAGACAAGAAGAGCTATCAGTCCTTTGGGGGGGGCCATACAACTGCATTCTGATTTGGGTTTGATCATATTTTCAGTTATCAGGGGTTCTAAAATGCACCCAGCTAGAGATTACGTTTCATTTGGTCTGAACAATGTTTAAAAACTTAAGCCATAATTTTAAAATTGTGATTTTTCACATAAAACCCTGGATTTCCATTTTTTCTTTAAAAATAGGAATATCAAGCAACACTGGAGCCCGAGATCTTGGTTGGCAAAAGTCAACAGGGCTTGCTTGGAGGCAGCTGCTGCCTTCAAATGCCTATGAATCTTACTGTACTCTCCACACATCCGACTTTCATATTTATGTCACCTGTCTAAGTCCATGGAGAATCAGTTTGACAATGACCTTTTGGTCATTTCCTGGATACAGGAAACCATTTTCTTTTTTAAAAAAAACTTTCAATTTTATATTGGAGTAAAGCCAATTAACAACGTTGTGACAGTTTCAGGTGGACAGCAAAGGGACTCAGCCATACATATACATGTATCCATTCTCCCCCAAACTCCCCTCCCATCCAGGATGCCATGTAACATTGAGCAGAGTTCCATGTGCTGTACAGGAGGTCCTTGTTGTTCACTCATTTTAAATACAGCACTGTGCACATGTCATCCCCAACTGCCTAACCACCTCTTCCCCCAACAGGAAACCATTTTCTAAAAGCAGGTTCATGAGGGTTCCAGTTACCTTTCATGGTTTCAGTTTGTTCATTCAGGCGGATTTCAAGATCTCGCTTCTGTTTTTCCAGTTCTGAAATTTGTTGTTTAAAGTCTGGGATCATCTTCAGAGAAGAATTGGAAATATTAGAATATGAAACACTTTGATGTATGAACTTTAAAATCCCAGAGCTGCTCAGAAGCAAACTAAACTGCCTATATCTTTAACCCCATGGAACATATGCCTAGATCTTTAACCCCATGGAACATACGTCTAGTATAGTTATGTAAGACAGCTAGCCAAGGTATTAGATGGATGAAATCATGTTTTTTACCTCAAGACCTAGACACAAATACCAGCATGCTCACAGTGTGTGGTTCTCACCCAGCTGCACCCTCCACATCCCCGAGGGCCCCTGGAGGGGTACCATCTGCGAGGACTTATGGGAATTCTCTGCTGAGCTGAGGGAGGGATGATGGGAGGAATGATAACCAGTCTCTTTGGTTCAGAGACATCATCTCCTCATCTAGAAATAGGAGAATCATCTCAAGGAGATGTGCCCTGTGAATTACAGGCCACGCACTGCTTTCTTATCAGAGGTCTGGAATGATCCAATAAGTTTCATTATCCTCTGTCCTTGTCTAACTGTATGCTGTTTAAATGTCCACCATTTCCACTTGTAGTCAGGTGAAAGTGAAAGTCGCTCAGTCATGTCCAACTTTTTGTGACCCCAAGCACTATACAGTCCATGGAATTCTCCAGGCCAGAATACTGGAGTAGATAGCCTTTCCCTTCTCCAGAGGATCTTCCCAACCCAGAGATCTAACCCAGGTCTCCCACATTGCAGGCATATTCTTTACCAGCTGAGCATAGTCAGGTAAGGAGAGGTTTTTTTCAAATTGTACATGTTTATGAAAACACCTGTGCCTCTGAAGTCAAGATGAAAAACACTTGTTTGATTCTGCAATCGGATCTCACTGCAAATTCCTCATTAAAGTTTCAGCCAAGGAGTAAATAAAAATGAGCAGGTCCTTAACTAACACATCTGCTGTGCCCAGAGTCATTTCTCCTCACCTGCTGACACATCCCTGAGATTTCCTAATACTCCCAGGCTAGGCAGAGGAGGAAAAGCCAGTAAAGAAGTTGAGAAAGAGCAACCAGTGAGGTGGGATAAGAAACCCAGGAGAGCATGGTGTCCTGGAAGCCAAGAGAACAATAAAAAGGAAGAGGGAGTGATTAAAAACATTACCAAATGCTGCAGAGAGATTAAGATGAGGGTTAGAGGGAGGGACACACCGCAGCACGGGGTGGCCACAAACAGGAGGTGAGTGGAGATACCACAGCCAGATGGCATGGAGAAGTACGGCCAAGTCCCCCAGAGAAAGGGGGCGGTGGCTGCAGGGGGTGTGGGGTTAAGAAAGGCATGTTTTTGATAATTAGATTCCTAAGGCATTTCTTCATACCGGTAGATAAAAGTGAGAAGGAGGAATTAAACAAATGCAGGGAAGAAGAGCAGGCATCATGGAAGAAGAAAGTTGTTGAAACAGTGAGATGAAGAGCTAGAAGAGGGCAACTGACTTTCTACATGCAAACCCCTCTCAAGAGGTACCTTTTTATCTTTATGCTTTTTGTGACGTTCCAAGGGGTTAGGGCTAGATTTAACATATATAAATTTAAAAGCACACACAAATCACAGAACTCAGACTCATCCTATGGTAAACACTTTCAAAATGCTTTCCAGGCTGGTGTAATTTTATAGTTTTATCTTCTGAACCAGTTATTTCACTCCTGGAAAATGTAATTTGTTTTCCCGCTGAGACACTGAACTTTACTTCACTGAAGCATAACATCTCTAGAATAAAGGCTGAGATCATACCATGTTTTCTGATGTTAGCCTGGTAACTTCATGACGGATACTTTCATTGATGTCATTCTCTTCTCTAAATAATTTCTGCAGGTGGTTGATTTCCTGACTTAGATGCACCACTTTGAAGTTCAGAGCTTCAATCTCCTTTTCATAGCAATCCTTCTGGGACTGGAAATGGTTCTCCAAAACGCTGTGGGAAGAATGGTCAAGAAGTTAACCACATGGTCTTTATCCTGATGACGACTCTCAGCAGTTATGAAAACCCACAATCAGAGCCAGGTGCTAAGCACATAAAGCTTACCTGTGTACAAAAGGTTACAGGCTATGGAATTAGTAATGTGTAATTACAAACTCCAGCTATGTGATGTTATGTAGTGTTAACATGTAGTGGGTGATAAAACATTTTTAGACATTATTAAAATTATGTTTCTACTCTAATAATTAAAAATACGCTCTGTTTGATGCAACAATGATAAAGAAACATGTCACCATACATTTTTCAAAATCCATAGTATGTACAACATCAAGAGTAAACCTTAGCGTAAACTACTGACTCTGGGTGATAATGGTGTGTCAGTATAGGTTCACCGGTTCTAACAGATGCGCCCTCTGGTGATATATGTTGATGATGACAGTGTGTAGGGGTAGGAGGTATGAGGAACTTCTGTACTTTCTGTGAACCTAAAACTGCTCTAAAAATAGTTTATTAATTTTTAAGAAAGCAAACATCTTAAACACATCTATATATCTAGGAAAGTGAAAGTGACAGTTGGACCATAAAGAAGGCTGGTGGTGAAGTCACTAAGTTGTGTTGTACTCTACCGATCCCATGGACTGTAGCCTGCCAGGCTTCTCTGACCATGGGCTTCTCCAGGGAAGAATACTGGAGTGTGTGGCCCTTTCCTTCTCCAGGGGATCTTTCCAACCCAGGAATTAAACTCGGGTCTCCTGCACTGCAGAAGGCTGAGTGCTGAAGAATTGATGCTTTTGAATTGTGGTGCTGAGAAGACTCTTGAGAGTCCCTTGGAGATCAAACCAGTCAATCCTAAAGGAAATCAACCCTGGATATTCATTGGAAGGATGGATGCTGAAGCTGAGGCTCCAATACTTTGGCCACCTGATGCGAAGAGCTGACTCACTGGAAAAGACCCTGATGCTGGGAAAATTTGAGGGCAGAAGAGGGTGACATAGGTTGAAATGGTTGGATGGCATCACCCACTCAATGGACATGAGTTTGAGCAAACTCCGGGAGACAGTGAAGGACAGGAAAGCCTGGCATGCTGTAGTCCACAGGGTCACAAAGAGTCAGATATGACTTGTAACTAAACAATAACAACAATATATCTATAGCAACACTGGCTAACTTGTTTGCTATAATCAGTTTTCATTGTATAGGTTATGTGTTTTACTACTTGGTCAGTTATCCCACAAAGAGATTGTTCTTCATTATTACACTAATTGCTCAGTCCTCGAAGATATCATCCCAGCGATTATCAGACCATTCTGTAAGGAATTTACTTTGTCTATCAATCTATGAAAAGTAAATTTTTTACTTTGCAATAGTATTTTGTCTCTGAAAAATCCTGAGGGAAATTTCTCACCGTGTTGCTTTCTTTAGTCCTTCGTAAGCAAACCAAAGTTCTCCATCCTCATTTAAATGTTCCAAATCTTCCAGAGAGAGCCTGAAACATGAGGAGGGTGAGAGAATCATTTCTCTCATGTGTTATGTATTTCTAAATACTTGTTCATGCAAAAATGATTACCTGCTTCTTACATCTTCAATGTCATAGCTCTCAAGAAGTTGTCTGGTGATCTCTGACATCTTTTCTGAGGGGAAAAGGCAGAACTGGAATAAATTACATTTTTGCATAATTTCTATTTTCCCATTTCCTTTTTTAGGGCCCAGTTGTCTAGCCCTACAGACTCTCTAGCTAACCATCTCATCAGCTAACTTACTAGCTATCCAACCAACCAACCATGAAGCCAACCAACTATTCAACTTTCCATATACCCAACCAACGAGCCTCAGGCCAAAGGACACACTGCCTGAGTGGAGACACCTGTGATGCATTCAGCCTGCCCGCCATGGACTCAGTGACTCATATTTTCATTACCTCTCATTTCCCTTTTCTGGGACTGCACATGTTTTTCCACATCTATCTTCTGTGTCTGAAGTAACTCTATCTCCTTTTCAAACTCAGAGATCGTCTGAATCCCAGCAATGACAGAACCATGTGAAGAAAAAACAGCTGTCACAATTTACAGCAGACAAAGGGAACACTATTACTGTATATTTATCTATGCAAGTTGTCCTCACTGCAATTTCTCAGTTAAAATCTTGTTAAACCATCACTGCTCATAAAGTTTGGCCATAAAGTATTGTTTAACTATCTAAGCTACTGTTATTCTCACATGTACTTGGTTATATCAATAGAGTTAGCCCCCCTACTATATAAAGGGAAAAAGTAACCCCTTACTACTTGGGGTGGGGAGGGGAGGTGAGGGAGCTGAGAGTAGTCCAGGCACAAGGGCCAAGTTCTCTCTCACTGTATGATGAAATCTTGCACATAAAAAAGTGGGCAAAGTCATCAGCTATTTAGGGTTCAGGCTCCAGCTAGGCTTAGATGGGACCCAGTGGCAGGACCAGGGTGCGCCCTGGGTCTGTGGGAGTTGGGAGTGAGGGCATGACCTGAGTCCAGGAGGGGGACGAGGCTGCTTGTGGGGAGGAGGCTGCATTCTGCCTGTATTCACCTGTGAGCTCAGGTTTGTACTTGTGTAGATGTGGGAGCTATACAGAGATGAATAACCCCTCCTGGATATTTTTTTCTGTTCTTGTGACAGTTGTCATATCAGTGTGTATTAAAAAAAAACAAACTATCAATACTAGTGAATTTTTGTGTGGCCATTTAAATTTTTTTAATTTTGCATTATCTAGTCATTGAGCTCAGTCATGTCCAGCTGACTCTCACAACATCTTTAAAAATTGATTGCTATTTCTTTGTATCATTAAACACAAAAGCTTTTAAATTACTTTTCCTTAAAATGTACTTATAAACAGAGCTGAATATTCACCTTGCCTTAAAAATGGGGAGGGATGTGCTTTAAAATTCAAGCATTTAACAGAAAACATAGTCAAAGTATTTTTAGTTTAATATGACTCAATTTTTAGGTACAATTTTCAGAGATGAGCTGGAGCTGATGTAAGGCCAGACGTTTATATATATGATCTCCCTAAATTGATGGTAATTCTTAAGAAGGCTTATCAATTAAGTTTGGCTAATATAAAAATGAGATGTGCCCTTTTTTGTTACTGATTAAAACACAGAGATAGAAAATCCAAGACTGAGAGAATGGCCCCAGGTAATTTCCAGCTCAGTTACTCAGCAGCTCCTGTTCTCGTGGTTCAAAACATCTGCTGGAACCCCAGTCTCTGACCCCCATTCCAGGTGGCAGATAGAGAAATGGAAGTGGAAGAGAAAAGGGTATACACCTTATCTTTGAAAGTAAGCACCTCCCAGAAGCATCACTTAACAATGGAACCCTTCCATTTATGTTACCAATTCATGGAGTTACAACTAGAGACAAAGGAAGGTGGGGATTGACACAGGAAAGCTATGTGTCTAGATTGCTATTATTATTTTTAATTAAAAAACAAGGAGAAAATATATGTATAGACGATAACCTGCAGCTTCTGTTACTGAAGTGTGGTGTAACAGTGTTTGGGACAGATAAAATTTTGCCTGTGAAACTGAAAAAAAAAAAAAAAAAACAGTCATCAAAACTGGTGAATTTTTGTGTAGCCACTTAAAACATTTTTTATTTTACATTGTCTAATCATTAAGCTCAGTCATGTCCAATTCTTTGTGACCCTAAGGACTGTAGCCCACCATGCTCTTCTGTCCATGAAATTCTCCAGGCAGGAATACTGGAGTGGCTTATCATGCCCTTCGCCGGGCGATCTTCCCGACCCAGGGACTGAACCTGGGTCTCCCGCATTGCAGACAGATTCTTTACCATCTGAGCCACCAGGCCAGCCCATTTTGTGTTGGGGTATAGCCAATTAACAATGTTGTGGTAGTTTCAGGTGAACAGCAAAGGGACTCAGCCATACGCACACTTGTATCCATGCTCCCCCGAACTCCCCTCGCATCTCTGGATGTTTTCTCAGTTAGCCTAAGTGTTTAAAGGTTACACAACTCTTGTTTCCACAGTGGGTGAAAAAGATCAATTTGGCATGTTTTGATCATTTTACATATACGACCTCACCCTTGTAACATGCCTATGAAGTAAGTAGAATGACTAGAAAACTGAAGATGCAAAAGGGTTACATAGATTGTTCAGGGTCACATGGTGAGCTGCCAGGACCTAGGACTATCCATCCTCAAGCTCCACTCTCTGTATTGTTAAAGTAAATGTTCCAAGTCATATCTGTATTTACCTATGGTTGTTTAGTTGCTCGGTCATGTCCAACTCTGTGCAACCCATGGACTGTAGCCCACCAGGCTCCTCTGTCCACGGGATTTTCCAGGCAAGAATACTAGAGTGGGTTGCTTCTCAAAGGGATCTTCCAGACCCAGTGATTGAACCTGCATCTCTTGCATTGGCAGGCAGATTCTTTACCACTGAGCCACCAGGGAAGCCCTTATTTAGGTATAGGTGTTTACCTATAGGCTTATTATAACAGGTATAAATGATGATAATGGGTTTCTTTTCTTTGAAAATCAGACTAATCTCCTTCATATACCACACTGAAGAGTTCAGATCATAGTTTTAGCCACCAGAGAGGAAGTGACTGGCCAATATTGGTGCCTCACCCCAAGGGCAGCCACGTAATCTCATGAGATACAAAGTGCAGCCAGATGATGTGACTCCCAGATTGACATCAGTCTTACCTGGCTGCCAAGGATGAAGGGCTCACAGGTATACTGTGGTCCTTCTGGATTCCACAGTCCAATCTACTATTTTAAACGATAGGAAATCAGAGCCCAGAGAATATGGGCAGTTCTGCTAAGAAATTCAGGTGTGAGTCCATGACATATCTTCTAAACTATGCATGGCTATTCCATGATGATTACAGATGATATTTGTGTAATTGTAACAATTATTCTACTAACATTTTTCACGTATCTAGTGGAAGCTTAAAATTTTTCCAATCTCACTAAAATGGTTTGCATTGAAAAATGGAGGGAGAAACAAGTTTGGATGTTTTTAGCTGATCCTACTCCAATCCCAAAGAAAGGCAATATCAAAAAATGCTCAAACTACTGCACAATTGCACTCATCTCACATGCTAGTAAAGTAATGCTCAAAATTCTCCAAGCCAGGCTTCAGCAATACATGAACCATGAACTTCCAGATGTTCAAGCTGGTTTTAGAAAAGGCAGAGGAACCAGAGATCAAACTGCCAACATGCAATGGATCATCAAAAAAGGAAGAGAGTTCCAGAAAAACATCTATTTCTGCTTTATCGACTATGCCAAAGCCTTTGACTGTGTGGATCACAATAAACTGCGGAAAATTCTTCAAGAGATGGGAATACCAGATCACCTGACCTGCCTCTTGAGAAAGCTGAATGTAGGTCAGGAAGCAACAGCTAGAACTGGACATGGAACAGCAGACTGGTTCCAAATAGGAAAAGGAGTACGTCAAGGCTGTATATTGTCACCCTGCTTATTTAACGTCTATGCAGAGTATATCATGAGAAACACTGGACTGGAAGAAGCACAAGCTAGAATCAAGATTGCTGGGAGAAATATCAATAACCCCAGATATGCAGATGACACCACCCTTATGGCAGAAAGTGAAGAGGAACTAAAAAGCCTCTTGATGAAAGTGAAAGAGGAGAGCGAAAAGGTTGGCTTAAAGCTCAACATTCAGAAAACGAAGATCATGGCATCTGGTCCCATCACTTTATGGCAGATAGATGGGGAAACAGTGGAAACAGTGTCAGACTTTATGTTTTGGGGCTCCAAAATCACTGCAGATGGTGACTGCAGCCATGAAATTAAAAGACGCTTACTCCTTGGAAGAAAAGTTATGACCAACCTAGATAGCGTATTTAAAAGCAGAAACATTACTTTGCCAACTAAAGTCCTTTTAGTCAAGGCTATGGTTTTTCCACTGGTCATGTATGGATGTGAGAGTTGGACTGTGAAGAAAGCTGAGCGCCGAAGAATTGATGCTTTTGAACTGTGGTGTTAGAGAAGACTCTTGAAAGTCCCTTGGACTGCAAGGAGATCCAACCAGTCCATTCTAAAGGAGATCAGCCCTGGGTGTTCTTTTGGAAGGAATGATGCTAAAGCTGAAACTCCAGTACTTTGGCCACCTCACGCGAAGAATTGACTCATTGGAAAAGACTCTGATGCTGGGAGAGACTGGGGGCAGAAGGAAAAGGGGACGACAGAGGATGAGGTGGCTGGATGGCATCACTGACTCAATGGTCCTGAGTCTGAGTGAACTCCGGGAGATGGTGATGGACAGGGAGGCCTGGTGTGCTGCGATTCATGGGGTCACAAAGAGTCGGACACGACTGAGCGACTGAACTGAACTGAACTGAGGAGACGTGAAGCTGCTCTCTCTAGCGCAGGTCAGACAAATCAGCCAAGAGCTCGTGGATGAGCGAGGAGTCCTACCTTTGCCTGCTTGCTCAGCCGGGCCACTTCCCCTTTCAGGCCATCAGAGGTGACCCGCTCTTCCTCGAGCTGATGCTGCAGTTGCATCTTCTCATCCTTGAGAGCTTTAATTTCTTCTTTCAAAGACTGGATCTGCTTCTCATAATCTTGTGTTTTCAGTTCAAAACTTTTTTCAAGAAGTCTAAGCATCAAAAGAAAAATTTGAACCATTTCTAAGGTCTTTACCCTTAATTAGAACTACACATCATTTTGGAAGTAAGAGGAGACTCAGAAAGGAAGAGCCAGGTGAAGACCTATTGTGAGGATGGTGGCATTATTTTTATAAGACTGTTTTTATGTCCCCTTAGGTTAAGGCAGCTTCAGAATCAGAGAAGTGTGGCTCTACAGTGATCACACACAGGGAACACAGGAGAGGGAGGCTGAACTTAAAGACTCAATGGTTGTTGGGGTACTACAGCCCCCAAGCCACCCTGGTTCCACGTGGTCCCCTTAAGGGACCACTTCACTCAGCAAAGACCTTGGCACATTCTGCCAAGTCCTGTCTCCTTCCTAGAATCAAGGATCCTGGAACAGCTTGGCTTAGTCCTAAACAGGTTAATATGGACATTTAATAAGGAAAAGGGTCCAGCTTGTCAAACATTTTAGAATAAACTGCAGCAAATCCAGATACCCCAAAGGCCACAGAAAGCCAGTTCCTTGTAAGAAGACTGAGCAATTAAATACAGGGTAAGTGCCCAAGAAAATAACCCTGGACAGATACAGAACCTAGACCAGCCCCACACAGCCCACAGGGGCCCAGTCAGAATTGAAGCTGTCCAAGGAGCTCTGTGAGTTTATTATATCATCTTCCCACCTGCTGGGCTGTCAACTCAGTCCACTTTATGACTTGCCTTTATAGTACAATGGGGAAAATCCTGAGGAAAAGAGTCATATTCCCAATAGGATTTTGTTTCTTTTCTTCTTATAGATATTAACAAACATCTAAATTTTGTTTTCAGATTAAAAAAAACACACACACACACACAAAACAAAAATACAGTGCTCCTAAGAGTCCAGGAAAATACATTTGAAGAAGCAAATTGCAACCAGAAATCTTATGTAAAGAGAATCTTAAGACTTGTAGTCTAAGACTTGTAAGCTGACCAGGAGTGTGCCCACTGACTGCAGGACCCTTGAGCCTCTAGAGGGTTGTGATGGGACAAGTTTTTCCCGGTCAGCTGACCAGGGACCACACTGAGCTGTGGGAGAATGCTGAAGAGGACTGTAAAGAGCTCAGGCTGGCTCAGGCTGGCTCTCTAGCCCCTGCTTGAAATGATCGCTCCTAAGTGGCCTCAGATGACCAGGAGATGCCAAGAGCTGAGCTCCTCTCTTCTAAAGCTGAGAATTAATGGAAAAACAGACTTTTCAAAGTCTGTTAACTAGTCCTATTTAAAAGTTAATTAGCCCTATTTAAAAACTGATGTAAATATGATCCAGCAATTCCACTCCTAGGTATATATGCAAAGAAAAAGAAAACACTATTTTAAGAGAATACATGCACCCCAATGTTCATAGTAGCACTATTTATAATAGTCAAGTTATGGAAGCCATCTAAGGGTCCATCAACAGATGAATGGATGAAGAAGATGTGGTATATATATACAATGGAATTCTGCTGCTAAGTCGCTTCAGTCATGCCCGACTCTGTGCGAACCCATGGACGCCAGCCCACGTGGCTCCCCCGTCCCTGGGATTCTCCCAGCAAGAACACTGGAGTGGGTTGTCATTTCCTTCTCCAATGCATGAAAGTGAAAAGCAAAAGTGAAGTCGCTCAGTCGTGTCTGACTCTTAGTGACCCCGTGGACTGCAGCCCACCAGGCTCCTCTGTCCATGGGATTTTCCAGGCGAGAGTACTGGAGTGGGGTGCCACTGCCTTCTCCACAATGGAATGCTATTCAGGCATAAAAAAGAAAAATTTCCATTTGCAACAACATGGATGAAACTGAGGGATCTTATGCTTAATGAAGTAAGTCAGACAGAAAAGGACACTGTGTTTTATAGGTGGAACATTAAAAAAAAAAATGAATACAGCAAAGCAAACAGACTCATAAAAAACAAACCAGTGGTTACCAGTGGGGAGAGGGAAGGTGGAGAAGCAAGAAAGGGGAAGGAGATTAAAAGGTACAGACTACTTATAGACTACTGTGTATGATATAAATAAGCTACTAGGATATATTACCTAACAGGGAATATAGCTAACATTTTATAATAACTACAAATGGAGCATAATATATAAAAATTTTGAACCACTATGTCATACACCTGAAGCTAAAATAGTATTATAAATCAACTACACATCAAAAGGACTTCCCTGGTGGCTCATACAGTAAAGAATGTGCCTGCAACGTAGAAGAGCTGGGTTTGATCCCTGGGTTGGGAAGATCCCCTGGAGAAGGGAATGGCTACCCACTCCAGTATTCTTGCCTAGAAAATTCCTTGAATAGAGGAGCCTGGCAGGCTACAATCCAAAGCATTGCAAAGAGTTGGACAGTACTGAGCCACTTTCACATATGCACACACATACATCAAAAGAAAAAAAATTGATGTAGGATCATGAAACACTTTGTGTATACATTAACTCTTGGAGTTCTTCAGTGACACTCTCTCCCCTGACTTCTCGGCATCCTGGCCCCCTCATCCATACCCAGGTTCTTCTGCTAACTAACTTCCCAGGAAAGTTGTATATGCTGCCACCAAGACAACACTGTGCCATCTAGCCTCCAACAGAGATGCCAAGAATGTTCCATCTCTTCCTAGCACTCTGCCATGCAGCCCTATCTGGAGATCTGAAGACCTGTGAATTTACTCCTTAAGAGAGAGCAGCACAGACTAGAGCCTTTAGATCTTAGCAAAGTGTTTGTTGAGACAGGAAATATGGGGCTGGTACAGTTCAAGGTTATGGGGACCTGTCTTTTTAACTAATTTTTATTGGAGTATAGTTGATTTACAATGTTCTGCTAGTTTCTGCTGTACAACAAAGTGCACCAGTTACACAGATCTACTCTCTTTCAAATTCTACTGCCATATAGATCATTATAGAGCACTGAGTTCCCTGTGCCATACAGTAGGTCCTTGTTAGTTATCTATTTTAGACACAGTAGTGAGTATATGTCAATCCCAATCTCCTGATTTATCCCTTTCCCCCTTGGTAACTATAAATTTGTTTTCTAAATCTGTGACTCTGTTTCATAAATAAGGTCACCTGTATCATTCTTTTAGATTCCTCATGAACGCATTATCATATGCTATTTGTCTTTGTCTGACTCCACTCAGTATGACAATCTTTAGGCCCATGTCACTGCAAATGACATTATTTTGCTTTTATTTGTACATATATATATATATATATATATATGCACACCTTCTTTGTCCACGCCTCTGTTGATGAACATTTAGTTTGCCTCCATGTTCTGACCGTTGTAAGCAGTGCTGCTATGAACGTTGGGGTGCATATAATATTTTGAATTATGGTTTTCTGTAGATATATGCCCAGGAATGGGATTTCTGGATTATATGGTAGCTCTAATTTTAGTTAAGGAACCTCCACACTGTCTTCCATAACGGCTACACTAATTTTTATTCCCACCAACAGTGTAGAGGGTTCCCTTTTCTCCACACCTTCTAGCATTTATCGTTTGTAGATTTTTTGATGATGGCCATTCTGAACAGTGTGAGGTGATACCTCATTGTAGTTTTGATTTGCATCCCTCTAATAATTAGTGATATTGAGCATCTTTTCATGTGCCTCTTGGTCTTCTGTATGTCTTATTTGCAGAAATGTCTATTCAGATCTTCCATCCATTTTTTTTGATTGGGTTGCTTTTTTAATATTGAGCTACATGAGCTATTAGACCTGCCTTAACTTTTGTGAGGTAAGTTACATGCCTTACTGTCTGGGACAAGAGTCAAGTTTACAGATACAATGTGAGGGTGGGGGCAAAGAAGGACGGTTTATTTAAGAGGCAATAATTTTCATCCTTGGACTTGAAAGCTGAAAAAGGTGGCAGTCTCTGAACTTCTGTCTTGGTAATAAAGAGAAAGCAAGATATTCCCAGTGGTCCGCTGTGCCCATAACTCCAGAACCTGTGCAGTGTCTGAAATGTGCACCCTTGGGGAGGTACTCTCACAAAGCTGTCTCTCACTTCCTAAAAATATCCACACTGTGCTCTCCTGCGTCTATGATCTGCAACCTGCACGCTGAGAAGCAAATTAGAAAACAGCAGAGAGAAGGAAGCAGTGGCTTTAAAGCAAATGAGATTTCATACACTCTTTGTTGTTCTTCTTTTTGTACATCATCAAAGAGCTGCTTGGTGAGGTTATCCATTTTTTCTGTGAAAAGAGAATGAATGCTCTTTGAAATAGGTGTGAAAAGCAAGGCCTCGATTGTTTCATGCCACATTTAAGAAAGTAAGAATGTAAGAACAATCAGGTGGTATTTATTATTAATGGGACTTAAGATGAGAGTGTAATTGTCATCTTTTATAAATTAGAATTCTGCAATTAGAATCTGAATTGGACAAGTACAGACAGACAAGCTAGGCTGCAGATGGCTGCTCCACAAGCCAAAGGAAACTGACACTGCTGGTCCCAAGGGTCTGCACCTGATAGCCCAGGGCTGACGTGGCTCAGTGCTAAGGAGGCGTCTTTGTTCAGGGCCAGGACTGGGTACCACTTACACTGGGTAACTTGGCCAGAGCTAAAATTTGAGTGCAAATCCTTGGCAAGCCACAAACATTATCCCAGCATTGCCCTGACAATGCACGAGGATGACTATAAAATTTTTAAAAAATGAGATTCTGAACGATCCCTGTTACCACCACACAGTCATCACTCCCTCCCCATCTTCTGATAGAACAGCTCCAGGCTTACGGCCCACCCAGCTGTACTTTGCAAATGGCCCAGGAGATTCTGAGGCATAGACAGGGACTATTGTGCTCTGATAAAAGTTGGAAACAAGCCAGGTGAACCTGCAGGGTACAGTTGCCACAATTTAAATACAGTTATTCTCTGTGGAGGGTTTTCTCATTACACCACATCCTTCTGGTTCAGCCTGGAACGCGATTCCCGCCCAGGGCCCATTTCCTGAAGGACTAGGCTTGTGACCCGGTGAATGTGCATCGGGCCACCTTGGGCTTTACCTTTCAACTCTTCAGTCTTCTCTTGAAGCTTCAGCTGTATTTGTTCTTTTTGTATTTCCAATTCTGAATTATGCTTCTGAAGCTTTGCCAGTTTCTAGCAAAGGGAAGGGGAAAAATGGTTTTTTGAAAACCTTGCTTTGAGCTTCATCACCATTGCCTGCATATTTTTAAATTAGTTATTTTTTGGTCTCGGCACCCATCCATAGGTAACAGCTGGCAGCAGCCCACTGCGAGGCGCTGTGTTTAGCTCCACATGCAAGGGCTCCATGTGACTTCAATAGACACTAGTTCCCAGCCTCATCCAACAAGGGCTGAAATCAAGGAGAAAGAACCAAATCCCAGGTCTTCCCAAAGTCAAGGCAACTCCTCTTTTTATTGGCTAAAAATAGCCAGGGTATTAACACATTAATACATTTAGTGTAGGGAATTTATGATATAAAGTGGATTCACACTTCGAGAGTCTTATGACTCAGGAAGGACGTATGATCACAGGAGTTCTCCAGTAAAGTATCTGCTGGGCTGGCAGCTGGGGGCCCCTGGGTGCTGATGGCTGGTGACTGGCAGTGTGGGAGATGCCAGCCTCTGTGTTGGTGCAGCCGGGCACCTGGTCATGGGGAGGGCAGAGGGATGCCCGAGGACTCCAAGCTGTCACCACTCTGGGTGTTGTGGGACTTTAGAAAGTGCAGAACGGATAGTAATAAATACTGGGCTTGAAAATATCAGCTTACGCTTTTGCAGGGCTATATGAGTCACTTGGCTAAACTATTTCACCTGACAATTTTATCCTCACAGTAATTCTGTTAGTCCCTTTTTGTTATTCTCATCTTCCATATGAGGAAACTAAAATTCAGAGAGGTTAAGCGACTTGTCCAAGTTTCCCAGACAAAGAAGATCTAAACCTGGGACATCTGGTTTTTACATCTACTGCTCTTTTTACTACGACACGGAGATGCAAACCTGCCCACGCTTTGCACTGCTGCTCTGGGGATGATGCTTCCAGGGTGCATGTCAGGTGGACAAGTGACAGGAGACCAAGGTCATGCTGGATGAGAGGGAAACATTGACTAGGGCCCTTTCTCAGGGCCTCCATCACTTCACACAAGTGGAAGGCAGTGAAAACCTTACAGTGTGCTTCTTGAAGCACGGGTCTCCTCTTCCCCCTACGCTTTTCCCCCCCAGACTCTAGGCCTCAGATCTCCCTCCTCTAAAATGCAGGCTTCCTCTGGTAATGGAAGCCAACAGCAAAATCTGATTTCTCTGCAGAAGTCATCTCTGTGGGAAATGCTGCACCGGATCTCTTCCACAGAAAGACTCACAAGCTACGCCCACAGTCATTTCCAGCACAAACCTCTTCCACGGAAGCCCTGTATCGCATCCCCTTCTCTTCATAATTCTGCCTGTGGGCAGCCGCTCTGTCCAGTTCAGATTCCAGTTTCTGAATCTTCTCCACATCACCGGCCCGAAGGGCAGCCAGGCTGGTCAGCTTCTCCACCAGCCCATGGTTCTCTTTGTTCTGGAGGAAAGAAACATCAGATACTTAGGGGTTTATCCAAAATAAACAAGCTATTCCATTAGCTTCTCGCAACTTCTCATCGAAGTGGGAGGTTTTTTTTTACACTGACCACGGTTATCATCACAGTGGCCTGTAAGCAACTTCACCAGTGAGAAAAGGGAGGCGGAACTGCTCAGGCAAACGCTTTCCTGAGTTGGCGGATCTTTTGGTCCAAACCCTGGAGCTCCAGGACAACCCTAGTTCTGTGAGGTGAACTGGGTCCTCTTCATCTCCCCAAATTCACATGTTGAAGTCCCAGTCTCCAGTACCTCAGAATGTCACTGTATTTGGAGATTTGGTCTTAAAAGACGTAACTAAGGTAAAACGATGTCATATGAGTGGACCCTGATTCAGTATGACTGGTGTCTTTATAAGAAGAGATTAGGACAGATGTGAGGGGAGGGGAGACGACATGAAGACACACGGGGAAGAAGGTTATGTGTAAGCCAAGGAAAGACACCTTGGAAGAGATCAAAGATGCCAACACCTTGATCTTACACTTTCAGCTTCCTGCACCGTGAGAAAATAAATATCTGTTGTTTAAGCTGCCCTGCCTGTGCTGGCTTATCCTGGCAGCCCTAGGACATGAGTACCTGGAATGGAGCTCAGGCAGTGTGGGGTCTTAAGGAGCTACCTTGCTAGTTGGTACCTGAAGGAAATTGCTTTCTTTTGTGGGGGTGAGGAGGGGTGTTAAACAGACATTTCTGTGTCTTCTAAGGGGACCCAGTTGCTGTATAGTATAGATGCGCAATGTCCACTAAAGGGGATAACATTTGGCTCAAATGGAAAATTTTATGTTTAATTTTTCTTGTCTTGCCTTAAAATAACTTTATTTCATCAACAGCATAGTTCAGGAACTGGTCTGGGACTAAAATCTGTTAGAAAACGTAAATATGAAGGATGCATTATGAACACTTACCTGGTCTTCTAGCTTTTTCTGCAAACGCTGAACTCTGTAAGTGAGCTGAATGTTGAGCACGAATCGTCGGATACTCTGAAATCTGCGTCTGGCCAGCCATGCCCTGGCATATTTCTGAAGGATCACAGCCTTGTGTTCCTTCAGCATCTTTAAAAGAAGATTTTGTGAAATGCAAAATGGGTCTCCCCTGTTTTTTCTCATCAACTCTTTCAGTGTTGAGAGATGTAACTACCAGAATACTCCTACAAGGTGAAATACTAATTTTTTGTAATCAACCCACACAATTCTGTTTACCTATTTGTTTTCAGATTTTTAAAAAATTGAACTCTGGTTTACTTACAATGTGGTATTAGTTTCAAGTGTACAGCAAAGTGATTCAGCTATACCTATATACATATTCTTTTTCAGATTTTTTCACTATAAGTTATTACAAGATATATTTCCCTGGGTATACTCTGTGTGTAGTCTTTGTAGTTTATCTGTTTTATATATAGACGTGTATATATGTTAATCCCAAAGTCTTAATTTTTCTACTCCCCTCCCACTATCCTTTTGGTAACTAACCCTATGTTTGTTTTCAATGTCTGTGAGTCTATTTCTGTTCTGTAAATAAGTTCATTTGCATCATGTTAAAAGATTCCACATATAAGTGATGGCATATGATGTTTGTCTTTCTCTGATTTACTTCACTTACTATGGTAATTTCAAGCCTCATCCATGTTGCTGCAAATGACATTACTTCATACTTTTTTAATGGCTGAATAACATTCCACTGCATGTATGTGCCACGTCTTGTTTATTCATTCATCTGTGAATTGACATTTAGGTTGTTTCCAGGTCCTGGCTACTGTAAACAGCACTGCTATAAACATAGGGGTGGGTGCATCTTTTCGAATTAGAATTGGTTCTAAATATATGCCCAGGAGCAGGATTGCAGGATCATATGGTAACTTTATTTTTAGCTTTTTAAGCAACCTCCATATGTTCTGCATAGTGGCTGCACCAATTTACATTCCCACCAAAAATGTAGGAATGTTCCCTTTTTTCCATAACCTTTCCAGCATTTATTATTTGTAGATTTTTTGATGATGGCCAATCTGACTTGTGTGAGGTGCTACCTCACTGTACTTCTGATTTGCATTTCTCTAAATAATTAGTGATGCTGAGAATCTTTTCATGTGCCTCTTGGCCATCTGCATGCCTTCTTTGGAGAAATGTCTATTTAGGTCTTCTGCCTATTTTTTGACTGGGTTGTGTTTAGTAGTATAAACTATTTGTATGTTTTGGAAATTAATCCTTTTTTGGTAGCATCACTTGCAGATATTTTCTCCTACCTAGACTTTGGAAACAATAACCAAATCCTAGCTGCAGCAGACACATATGAACAGACATTCATATCCCAGAAAGTCACACCTTTTGATACCTCCTCCTTGCCAGGAATCCTCGGGTGTAGGCCTGGATGGTGATGGTGGCCACGCGAATCAGCTGGTACAAGTTGCGGACAAGATACGCTCGACAGTACTTCTGAATGACAATGGCTGCCCACGCTTCTTTTAAGGCAGTGGCAGTAACAGCTTTCCTTGATTAAAAGAATGCAGAGTAAACCTGCTACCAATGTGGCACTGACTTCCACCCCAGAGCAACCAGCTTGCACAATACTTCTTAACTGAGGCATATTCCAAAGTTCTGCAAATTATGCATTAAACGTTGGAATGGTTTACGCTAACGTCTAGTCAAGATCAGTGTTATTATTTCTTTCCATCCTGATCCGAACATGGATCTGTTCCAGGAACGAGGCACCACAGGGGAACTTTCCCACTCTTCACATTCAGGCTGATCACCTCACCATCACTCACATACCCACAAAGGCTGTAACAACATAACTGTGCTTTGGCATTGCACTTGCCCATTCATCTAGTGATTCATGTGGGAGATCATGCTGGCACCTCCAGATCAGGGGTTGAAAAACTATGGCCTTGGGGCCATAGCTGCACCCTCCCACCTGCTATGATCACATTTTGTTGTAATATAGCTGCACTTATTATTTACATATAGCCCATGACTGATTTCATGCTACAAAGGTAGTGTTTAATAGTTGTGAAAGAAACTGCAAGACCCCCAAAAGCCCAAGTATTTGGCCCTTACAGAAAAACTTTGTCAACTCCTATCTGACAGCCTGGAGGTGAGGAGAAAGTTCTTACCTGCAGAGTTTACTACCTTGTAAAACAGACTTAGAAATGGTCAAGTGAGATAAGAAGAAAAATAAAATAAAATAAAATAACTACTAAAAGATCTGTAAGGGAGATCTTACTGAACTATCATTCTGCTTGGGAAGAACTGACATGTCAGCCAGGCTCAACAGAAAAGTAGCATTTCTGAAGACAGTAAAGGTTGGAAAAGGCATTTCAGACTAAGGGACAGGTGAAGATATGGAAGCCTAGCAGTGCCTGAAACATTCAGAAAAAGAGAATTTGTCTGGAGTTGCTGGAATATAAGATACATGGAGAAAACTGGTAGTTAGTGAGGTGAGAAAAATAGATGAGGACTGTTTGTTATCAAAATATGTATTTACTGAACACGTACTATGCGACAGCCACTGTGCTGGGTCCTAGATATGGATGCAGGGGCAACCAGGCAAGGATCATCCCGGTCCTACCAGAGCATCCATGCTTATGGCTCCATCCCAGCCACGGGGACCCATGAGTGCCATGTCAAAGGCTGAGTGCCCTTCCCTGGGAAACAGGGGCCACCGCAAGCATGAGAGGCAGGAGCAGGAGCTCTGAGGTGGTGCTTTAGAAGTCAGGAAGGAGAGGCAGTGGGTAGAGGGCTGTGCTGTAGAGTGAAACACAAATGATGATGAAGGCTCCATGCAGGGCAGGGGTGTGGGAATGAAATAAGCGGGACAGACACAGGAGGCAAACGGAGGAAGCATGAGTTTGGGGAAGACGGTAACTCTGGACTTTCCTGCTCTGGGGACTCCTGCTACTAACTGAAACCAGAGGCTTGAGAGGGAGAGCGAGGCTGACTGTAAGTGTATGTAAGATGGTTGCCTAGGGGAGCGTGGGCCAGGAGGTAGGGGCAGGGTGGTGGAATGGCAAGCCCAGTTTGGGGTGTGCTGAGATGAAGGCTATGGTGTGTCAGTCACGCGGAGGAGCCCAGATACTGCTGGAGGTCAGGCATAAGGCTCAGGATGAGGGAACCTGAGCTACACAGCCTATCTTTAAAAACCTGGCTCTCCTACTACAGTCACAGTAAGGGAAGGAGGGAGGCTGGGCAGACACAGAGATGCACACGATGCTATCCAGGAAGGATGCTCGTCTTGCTGGCCATCCCAGGACGGCCTCTTGGGAGCGCTCACAGAGGGGTGGGATGGCTGTGTCCTCCACTTGGGCAGCCCTATCCAGAGGACTCATTGCTTGCAGTCAGAGCCTTGCCATAGTCTCCTCAGGCATGGTCTGCCCCTCTACCTGCAAGTTAGGTTGGTCAGTGGTGTCCTAACTCAGAAGCTTCACTTGGACCCTGATCACCCTTTGGCGTTTTCAGTTCCCAAGGACTAGCAGCTCAGCCTCTCTGCCTGGTCTCACTAGGAATTCTGGCTCTCTTCAGCAACACCTTGATCGGGGCTTTCTCTCATCAAGGTCCTGGTTGCCACCTCTGCCATGGGGGGACAGTACGCAGAGTCAGCACCACCTGCCCCCAAGGACACACCCGTCTGCTCTGTCCACAGGTCACAGCCACCTGTAGACCCACATACACATCTGTGCCTGGGTCCTGGGAGAAAAGAGGCCCTACCCCTTGGAGGTGATAGGGAAGAAAGTCGTACAGTTGCTCAAGTTGTCTTGGTTCCAATTCAGAGGGTAAAGGATCTGTCTGCAATGCAGGAGACCCAGGTTTGATCCCTGGGTCTGGCAGATCTGGAGAAGGGACTAGCTATCCACTTTCCAACTGCCTGAAGAATTCCATGGACAGAGGAGCCTGGCAGGCTACAGATCATGGGGTCTCAAAGAGTTGGACATGACGGAGCGACTAACACTCGCTCAATTTTCACTCCTGGTTCCAACATACCTCACAGTTTGCTGACCCCGGAAGTACTGCTGGATGATCAGGGCCGCTCGTCTCTCTCTGAGGAATTTTTTCCTCTGCAGCCAGCCACGGACATGCTTTTGTATCACAATACAACCCTGCCTCAGTTTATCCAACCGGAGTTTTTCTAAATAAGCCACTTGCCCTGCTCTGAAGAAAATTTTGGTTTTACCAAACTGGTACTGATTAGAATCCTGGAAGAGAAAAATGACATAATCAGAACAAACTGTCAGATTTTCTACAGTATTTGGAAAAGATGTTTAGAGATTCAAACACACCACTAATATTATTATTATGACATCTTTGTTCTTTGACATAAAGAGGAAAACTTCTGATTGTGACCTGGAAGTTTATGTTTTATCTTTTTTGTTTAAAGACCCTTTGGGAGCAGAAGTGGACAGGAGGGTGAGGGGTGTGTCTTGGGATGAGGAGGGATGTTTGCATTGTGGATGATTCTCAACTGGGCTGCTGGGGAGCTCCAGCCACTTATAGGTGGTTTTCACAGAAGAGCAGAGGTGCCTGGAAAGGCTTCATTTCTGTCTTCATGTGGCGTCTCTTCACCACTCTTCCAACAACACGAGAGAAGAGTCTTTACATGGACATCACCAGATGGCCAACACCGAAATCAGACTGATATATTCCTTGCAGCCAAAGATGGAGAAGCTCTATACAGTCAGCAAAAACAAGACTAGGAGCTGACTGTGGCTCAGATTGTGAACTCCTTATTGCCAAATTCAGACTTAAGTTGAAGAAAATGGCAAAAACCACTAGACCATTCAGGTATGACCTAAATTG
Organism: Ovis aries; assembly: GCF_016772045.2. Lineage (NCBI taxonomy): Eukaryota > Metazoa > Chordata > Mammalia > Artiodactyla > Bovidae > Ovis > Ovis aries. Next base: position 56,252,941 of record NC_056060.1, on the reverse strand, counting down.
AATCCCTTATGATTATACACTGGAAGTAAATAAATTTAAGGGCCTAGATCTCATAGACAGAGTGCCTGATGAACTATGGACGGAGGTTCATGACATTGTACAGGACACATGGAGCAAGACCATCCCCAAGAAAAAGAAATGCAAAAAAGCAAAATGGCTGTCTGAGGAGGCCTTACAAATAGCTGTGAAAAGAAGAGAAGCGAAAAGCAAAGGAGAAAAGGAAAGATATACCCATTTAAATGCAGAGTTCCAAAGAATAGCAAGGAGAGATAAGAAAGCCTTCCTCAGTGATCAGAGTAAAGAAACAGCATGCTTGGGGCTGGTGCATGGGGATGACCCAGAAAGATGTTATGGGGAGGGAGGTGGGAGGGGGGTTCATGTTTGGGAATGCATGTAAGAATTAAAGATTTTAAAATTTAAAAAATAAAAAACTAAAAAAAAAAAAAAAAAGGAAAATAATAGAATGGGAAAGACTAGAGATCTCTTTAAGAAAATTAGAGATACCAAGGGAACATTTCATGCAAAGATGGGCTCAATAAAGGACAGAAATGGTATGGACCTAACAGAAGCAGAAGATATTAAGAAGAGGTGGCAAGAAAACACAGAACTATACAAAAAAGATCCTCATGCCCCAGATAATCATGATGGTGTGATCACTCACCTAGAGCCAGACATCCTATAATGTGAAGTCAGCTGGGCCTTAGGAAGCATCACTATGAACAAAGCTAGTGGAGGTGATGGAATTTCAGTTGAGCTATTTCAAATCCTGAAAGATGATGCTGTGAAAGTGCTGCACTCAATATGCCAGCAAATTTGGACAACTTGGGAGTGTTTTCCAGTGGCCACGGGACTGGAAAAGGTCAGTTTTCATTCCAATCCCGAAGAAAGGCAATGCCAAAGAATGTTCAAACTACTGCACAATTGCACTCATCTCACACGCTAGTAAAGTAATGCTCAAAATTCTCCAAGCCAGGCTTCAGCAATATGTGAACCATGAACTTCCAGAGGTTCAAGCTGGTTTTAGAAAAGGCAGAGGAACCAGGGATCAAATTGCCAGCATCTGCTGGATCATCAAAAAAGCAAGAGAGTTCCAGAAAAACATCTATTTCTGCTTTATTGACTATGCCAAAGCCTTTGACTGTGTGGATCACAATAAACTGTGGAAAATTCTGAAAGAGATGGGAATACAGACCACCTGACCTGCCTCTTGAGAAACCTATATGCAGGTCAGGAAGGAACAGTTAGAACTGGAGATGGAACAACAGACTGGTTCCAGATAGGAAAAGGAGTACGTCAAGGCTGTATATTGTCACCCTGCTTATTTAACTTATATGCAGAGTACATCATGAGAAACGCTGTGCTGGAGCAAGCACAAGCTGGAATCAAGATTGCTGGGAGAAATACCAATAACCTCAGATATGCAGATGACACCACCCTTATGGCAGAAAGTGAAGAGGAACTAAAAGCCTCTTGATAAAAGTGAAAGAAGAGAGTGAAAAGTTGGCTTAAAGGTCAACATTCAGAAAACTAAGATCATGGCATCTGGTCCCATCACTTCATGGCAGATAGATGGGGAAACAGTGGAAACAGTGTCAGACTTTATTTTTTGGGGCTCCAAAATCACTGCAGATGGTGACTACAGCCATGAAATTAAAAGACACTTACTCCTTGGAAGGAAAGTTACGACCAACTTAGACTGCATATTAAAAAACAGAGACATTACTTTGTCAACAAAGATCCATCTAGTCAAGGCTATGGTTTTTCCAGTAGTCACATATAGATGTGAAAGTTGGATTGTAAAGAAAGTTGAGCGCCAAAGAATTGATGTTTTTGAAGTGTGGTGTTGGAGAAGACTCTTGAGAGTCCCTTGGATTGCAAGGAGATCCAACCAGTCCATCCTAAAGGAGATCAGTCCTGAGTGTTCATTGGAAGGACGGATGTTGAAGCTGAAACTCCAATACTTTGGCCACCTGATGCGAATAGCTGACTCATTTGAAAAGACCCTATTGCTGGGAAAGATTGAGGGCGGAAGGAGAAGGCATCACCGACTCAATGGACGTGGGTTTGAGTAAACTCCGGGAGTTGGTGATGGACAGGGAGGCCTGGCGTGTTGCAGCCCATGGGGTCACAAAGATTCGGACACGATTGAGTGACTGAACTGAACTGAACTGGACACCACTTCTCTCCTGGCTATCAGAGCTACTTCCCCCATTTCTCTTCTGTCAAAACTCATGGCTTCAGCAACCTTTTAAATCCACACTGAGAGTCACAACCTGGCTTAATGACTGTCTAGCTGAGTGTGTAACATAAGTTAGGCCCACAGAAGTCACTGGGTTGCAGGAGAGTACAGCAGGACAGGAGGACTTGGTGGGGTAGGGGAGGGACCCTGAAGGTGAGTCCTGCTGTTGGGAGATGAAGCCCCATGAATAAGTCTGCTCTGACCTCCTTAGCACACAGACACTCGGGCACATCTTTTTTCCCAGACATTCATGACAGTTACGGCCCTGAGACACAGGCAAAGATGAGGCAAGTGCTTGGGAGCCCATGATTCCAGGAAGAAGGACTGACCTGAATGAGCCGGTGTAAGACCACTTTGCACACCTCCTTCTTATCGCTGAATGAAAGCTCCTGCTTGGTCATGAGGATCCCGTAGCGGCTGTAGAACTCAATGTATGTCCACCTGGAAAACCAAGGCAGACCTGAGGAGGCAGGCAGGAGGAAAGTACGTGCTGTCTGTGGACCCCACGGGCTTACTTGCCACTGTTTCGGGGACATGGCCTTGACCTTTGACCCAGAGCTGCTGGGACACCGCCCAAGCCTCACCTGAGCACACTTATATGCTCCCTGGATGACTTTTGTTAATGCTCCACTTCAACAACTGTCTCCCCCGCCCCCTCCAGCTCCCTGTCCCAGGAGCCCTGGGGAGGCAGCAGGTGACCCTCATTAGGACAGATGGGGTGGCGGGGTAGGGACGGTGGCCTCTGTCTACCATGCTGCCCGTCTATCACCCTCTCTGACCTTCCCACAGCACGGTGGGATATCTTATGGACAGATCTGACCGAACACAAGGCAGTTCCTCCCTCGGTTCTCAGCACGGACCTGAAGTTGGACACTTTTCCCCCCAGATGAGGAACTGACAACGTACCTAGAAGGGTAGCTCTGGGCACTAATGCGAATCGTTTCTAAGACACCACAGGCTCGCAGTTGCTGAACAATTCTTTTGGAGTCAAACCTTAAGGACGATTTGATCACGTATTAAACCATCATAGTTGACAAACAGGCCCACAAACAGTATAGCAGACCTGCCCCGACTGTGAGCTCTTGGGGGACAGGATCTGCCTGTGTGACCCCCAAGCCCAGCAGATACTTGATAAATATGTGTTGGATGTCACTGAGGATGGCACCTCTGTGGAACAGTTCAGAAGCCACACTGAGGACACAGAAAGGACCAGTTGACTATTTCTTTTTTTTTTTTGGAGTTTCAAATCAGCTTTCTAAAGACTATGAAGTGTGAAAGTGTGAATTAATAGTCAAAGAATGTATGGCATTTGAGAATAGTTCCAATTAAAAGTAAACTATTGAAATTTAGGTTATCAAAGTAATAAATATGAAGCAGAATATATATACTTGCATAAATATATAACTTCTTTACCATTCTCCATTATGATGGTATGCCATCACTTGGGCTAAGATGAATATATTCACTAGGTCTACATCCAACCTGTTGTTCCGTAGATACTATAATTTTGAACCACAACATTTTAAAAATATTTTATGTCTTGATAAAAAACTTTAAATTATTGTAAGAAAACAGTTAATAAATAACAAACATTTAGGAGAAACAGATCATGAAAATCTGCTTCAGTTTTTAGATTCAAATGAATAAATGTTTAAAAGTGATACACAGTAACTTAATTCCAGTAATTTGACTTTCAAAATATTTACCTCAAACTAACTGTTTAACATCTGTTTTATTCTTCATAGTATGATCAACTAGAGGGCTCCAAAAAACCATACATAATCTTAATAGATGCAGAAAAGGCTTTCAACAAAATTCAACATTCATTTATTATAAAAACTCTCCAGAAAGTGGTATAGAGTGAACCTACTTTCACATAATAAAGGCCCTGTATGAGAAACCCACAGTAAACATTATTCTCAATGGGGAAGAACTGAAAGCATCTCCTCTGGGAGCAGCTGATTTTGACCAAGATGGCAGGGAGCAGCTTTGTGGGGAAATGACAACCAGAGAGAGAGAGACACCCAAGTTCACCCATCCTAGCACCTACATGTCGCTACATTCCCTGTTTAAGACACGCCACAGGTGGCCCTCTGGCTTAGGTCTGACCCCCTGAGGACCCCAGACACAGGACAGTGCAGCCCCTAAGGTGCCTCTCAGCTCGAGTCACCTAAGAGACCCTGTGTAACTTCTACTCTTGGTTTCGGGTCTTCCTCTTGGGGCCCCAGAGAACAAGCCTAAGACCGCATGCCAGGTTTGAAGGCAAAACTTCGGACCCCTCTACAGCCTTTCTCCTGTAAACACATACAAATTCTTACCATCAAGGAAAATTTTCTGGCTTTCTCAGTTGCATAAGCTCTAGCTGTAGAATAATTCTTTCAGATCTAGCCCCTTTGCTTAATCCCAGAGATGAGCCGGCTTAGCCAGAGGGGTTGAACTAATACTAGATTAGAGGGCAGACTTGTTTTGAATCATTTAAAAACCCAGAAATAGTAAAGCTCTAGACAATTATAAGCAAATTCTCCAACATCATGACAGAGATGGCTTTCTCGGTGTTTGCCCCCACCCTCCTCTGTTGCAGAACACTTACTCAAAGGGCAGCTTCTCATCGTTTGGCTTAATGCATCGGACATAGTGGGGAGTGGTGGCGTTGAGAGTCTCCATGAGCAAGTACAGAGAGCTGCGGAACTAGGAAACAAGGTCAGGCGGCAAACATCGCCCTGAATATAATGCTTAGATGAAGGTTAAAAGAGAAAAAGGGCCTCTACTGTATGACACAGGGAACTCTGCTCAATGTTGTGTGGCAGTCTGGCTGGGAGGGGAGTTTGGCGGAGAATGGATACATGTATATGTATGGCTGGGTCCCCTTGCCGTTCATCTGAAACTATCACAACATTGTTAATCAGCTATACTCCAGTACAAAATAGAAAGTTAAAAAGAGAGGTTCAACTCAAGAAGAGGAAAATGAAGTTCATGCATAAACATCCATTATGAAAGGTTTTAGTCTATGACTGGGTTTATCTCAGCATATCCTACTTTTATGGACAGAGCAGTTCTCTGTCCAATACTCCCCAGTAGCCAAGGGCTTAGTGAGTCAGGTTACTGTGCAAACATACAGTTTGCTCAGGTGCATGTAGCCTTAGAGGTGGAGGCACCATGACAATGAACTACTACTCATCTTTGCATTCATATTAGGTTTGAAGAAGCCCAGTGCCAGTGCCCATGTCTGTGGGTTCCTAGGTAATGCAATGGTAAAGAATCTGCCTGCCAGTGCAGGAGACATAAGAGACATGGGTTTGATCCCTGGTCTGGAAGATCCCCAGGAGGAGGGCGTGGCAACCCACGCCAGTATTCTTGCCTGGAGAATCTCATGGAGAGAGGAGCCTAGCAGGCTATAGTCCACAGGGCCACAAAGAATCAGATGCGACTGAGTACAGCACAGGGTCCAGGCCACTAATGGTCTCACCCAGCCCTGATGCCTGCCCTCAGCCTGGCTGGGCCCTCAGCCACTCTCTGGGTACCTTGCTCCCCACGGTGCTCCGGAAATGCTTGTTGTTTGGCTTGATGACTGGCTTTGCAGATTTCACTGTGATCGCTGAACCAAACGGGGAAGAAGGAACTGGATTTTCTTGAAAAAAGTTGGCACAGAGATGAAACTAGGAAGAACAGAAAGGGTTTTAATGTCAAAAGTGTTTGCCCACAGTCCTTAGCTGGTATAATCGAGGAAAAGGTCAACATAATCCCAACCTGTCTAAACTAGTGGTGGGTAAAATAACAATCTTGGCCAAATCTCAGTTCCCCAAAGGGGTCGCCCTCACTGGGGATGACTGACGGTTTCTCTCCCAGGAATGAGAGCAGGAAGCAAACCATGTGAATGTCTGTATGTGGGTATCACTCCAAGAGTCAGAAAATGAGATGACCCTCCTCCTTCTGTGCCTTGGCGCATGTTGCCTCTGCACTCGGAATCTCTCCCCTCCTAACCTCACATTCTCAGCCCTACAGATTTAACTGTTGTTCAGTCACTGAGTTGTGCTGGACTCTTTGTGACCACATGGACTGCAGCCTGCCAGGTTCCTCTGTCTTCCACCGTCTCTCAGAATTTCCTCAAATTCATGTCCAATGAGTTGGTAATGCTATCTAAACCCTACCCATTTTTTAAGGTTCTATTATAATATTTCCCAGCCCCACTCCCTTCAGAATACCTTTCCTGGTGTCCCAGCATGTATTAATTCCAACTTCCTCTGAGTTATCTTAATCTTTAATCTGTACCTTTTTTTAAGACACTACTTTCTACTCCGCATCACTTTTTCCTTTAAATGCCTTATCTCTTGGAGAAGACCTTATGTTTTCTTCTTTTAAATGAGACACTGAGAATCTCCTCTGGGGGAGAACTCTTGCCTGATGTATCCTGTAGCCCCCATGGAACAAGTGAATCTGAAATTCCCAGGCCTCTGATAGCTTGTGGGTTTAGTGGTGAGACCCGTCTGTGCTTCATGGCAATCTGAATCCCTCTTGAGGAATTCAGCATGCTGGACCCCAAGCTGGCCTGGGGTGAGTAAACAATCAGTGAATTACATCAACTAATTTGGTGCACAAAATACAGACTATTTCTACATTGAATTCTCTATCATAAATCAATTTTAATAACTGAAGTTTCCATGGCCTGTGATTTATTTATGACCATTAGGGGAAGTGCTCAGGCTTATTTGAGAAATTGTCAAAACACCTGAGCATTAACAAAGGACAAGAGACCTTCAAAAACAAGGAAAATAAGTATGACAATCAAATCTTCACAAAATATGAAGGACTGTGTATGAAACACCCTTATTCTCAAACTTTAAGAATTTGAGTTCTTAAAATTCTTTTTTTATTTTTTTACTTTATTTTACTTTACAATACTGTATTGGTTTTGCCATACATTGACACGAATCCACCATGGTTAAATTGAGAAAAATGTTTAAGGAGGAAAAGAAAAAACCAGAAGTCACTCTTACGGTGACACTTCAGCACATGGTACCATGGACTCAAGGAGCTCACGTTCTCAGAGCAGCGCTCTGCCTTGCTTTGGTTTCCTGAGCACTTACTTAGCACTAACTTCCGTGAATTGCTCTCATCTTGGAGGCATGTTGCTCCCTGTTGCTCCCTGAGCTCCTTGAGGTCAGGAACCCTATCTGTCTTGTTTGCTGCTGTTTCCCCAGAGGTTAGGACAGTGCTTGTTGTATGGTATGTGCCGTATAAATGTCGGAGTGAAGGTATAAAGTGTGAATGCCTTTTTAATGATCATCTTCGCTGTCCTTCCTCTCTATCTTTGGCACATTTGATTTTTGATTTTGCATGTAGTGAAAATTTGAATGCTCTCAGAAGCTAGAAACATATTTTAGTGTCAGTTCTAAAATGGTCATTTTTTGTTTTTATATGAAACCACCTTGAGTGGCATCTAGATTTCTAATGAAGAAGGATGATACAGTTGGGATTAAGTATCTTGGACTAGTACTGGCTCTTCTGAAGCATCTGGCCAGCTTGCTATCCTGTGAAAGTTTTTTGTTTTCTGGCTAGACATTCTTATACAGTATTGTCTTTAAAATTAGATTGTCTCTTCTATATTGAAAGCATTTTTATATTTTCTAATTTAATTAGTATTTTCTTATAGATAGTGTGCAATAAAGCTGAAGAAAAGTTTTTTATTTGCAAAAAAGTTTTTCAAATACTTTAAGTGTAGATAAAATTTTAGATTTGTATTATCAAACAAAAAAATAAAATTAATATATTGTACTGGCACAAAATAGTTTTAAATTATATTTTAAAAAGCTCTCTAAAAATAAAAATAAAATAAAATACTCATCACTATACTAATTAGGATGACTTTTTGTATGTAGAAGCTACAATTTGTTGTTACAAGACAGATAACACGCACATGTTTCTTTCTCTTGATACACATCTAGGTCCATGTCAAGTACACAGTGAATAACATTAACTACCCTTTAGGACTTTACAAACCTTGCTTGCTCTCAGGATTTCAACCAGCATGTCATAGACGGTATCTCTGTTCTTCTCAAGGAAACCTTCACATTTATACTCTACCTATGCAAACAAAGGAGTTATTTCCAAAGAGGCAAAAGCTGACAGCATCTAAGTACCACAAGTTTCTTTTTTTTTAAAAAAGAAAGATTAATGAAGGGGCTATAAAAGCGTGTTTTAAAAAGAGATTCAGTTTCTGTTTGTCTCAGCAACCTTATTATATTATAGAAAGCTTGGAAAGCGGGGGCTGTGTCATCTGATGGAAAGCACTATGCTCTCCCACTGCCTGGGTTTCTCACTGGCCACTCTACACTCACCTACACTCACCTGTTAGTTCCCACTGGCCACAGGTGACTGACTGTTCCCTGTTATATGTGCAGTTAATACAAGAAGACCTCACATAGGGTTCTCTTTGCCTTTGAAGTCACCAGGAGGAGGAGAAAAGCTCAGTGGTATCCTTTGAGTTCAAACAGAAATGTCTTCCTGAATCATCATTAATGTGGTAGAAAGAGAAGAAAAACTGACCAGCTGACCACACAGCTTTCCAAGGCACAAAACCCTTAGAGTCAGATTTGCAGTGGGTTAGAGTTTGGTTTAGAAAAACCCTCCATGAAGCCCTTTCTGATTCATAAGGCTTCTTGAACCTCTAACAACAACGTAGCCAGAGTGGCTCCTTAAATATTCAAATCTCTAGTTAGTGACAAAGCTACAGTCATCAAACCAGTCTGGCACTGGCATAAAGACAGACACATAAATCAGTATAACAGAGTAGAGAGCCCAGAAATGAACCACACTTTTATCGTCAGTTAATCTATGACAAAGGAGGCAAGAACATACGGTGCGGAAAAGACAGCCTCTTCAATAAGTGATGTTGGGGAAACCGGACAGCTACATGTAAAAGAATCAAACTGGACTACTCCTACATCATGCACAAAAATAAATTCAAAATGGATTAAAATTTAAATCTAAGACCTGAAAACATAAAACTTGTAAAAGAGAACACAGGTAGCATGCTCTTTGACACTGGTCTTATTAATACTTTGGAGGATATGTTTCCTCAGACCAGGGAAACAAAAGCAAAAATAAGTCGGGCTACACCAAACTAAGAAGTTTTTACACAGCAAAGGAAACTATCAACAAAACAAAAAGGCCACCTACTGAATGGAGAAGTTATTTGCAAATGGTATCTGATAAGGGATTAATATCCAAAATATAAGAACTTATATAACTCAACTACAAAAAAAGAATCCTATTTCAAAATGGGCAGAGAATCTGAATAGATATTTTTCCTAAAAAGACAAACAGATGGTCACCAGGCACATGAAAAGATACTCAGTGCTGCTAATCACTGGAGAAATGCAAATCAAAGCCACAGTGAGGTAAACCTCATACCTGTCAGAATAGCTATCATTGAAAAGACAACAAATAACAAGTGTTGGTAAGGATGTGGGGAAAAGAGAACACTCGTGTACTGTCAGTGGGAATGTAGACTGGTGCAGCCACTATGGAAAAGAGTATGGAGTTTACTCAAAAAATTAAAAATAGAATTACCATTTGATCCAGCAATTCCACTCCCAGGTAGGGGTGTGTGCGTGTGTGTGTGTGTGTATATCAAGAAAACCAAAACACTAATTCAAAAAGATATTTGCACCCCTGTTGTTTATTGCAGCACTATTTACAACAGTCAAATTTCTTGACTGTTATTTTAAAATGTGATATTCTTCATAAATAAAATAACATTTAAAAAATTGTGAACAAACAGGCTCTTGGGGTGCTGGAATGTGGAGGCAGAGAGGGTGTTCAGGGACCATTGACAAGGACTCTGCTTTGTCCCATGGGTAGGAAAGTATCCTTATTGGTACACAGTTTGGGTTAGGAACCAGGAACGCTGGCTGTCTGTAAATACACCTGTGTGAATAAAGCACGAGGACTATTGTGTAAGTTCTTCCAGGCTGGTGTGTGAGCCACTAGATAAACAAGCAAAGGTGTAACAAATAGAGAGCTTTCCCAGGAGACTGTCTGCAGGGACAGTGTCACAGGCAGCTGAGTGTCTCTGTCGGGGCTCTGAGGACCACAGTAAAGTGTGCTGACTTACTGTATCTAAGCACAGTTGCCTTGTTCTGAAGACAATTTTATTTCCCTGGCTAATTAAACTGAGAACGTAAGCTAACGCTATAGCATGTGTGGTTTCTTCCTTCCAATCCACAGTCCACACAAAATGCAGCATTGTTAGCTCTAAGAGGATCCTCTTGGAAGTACCAAATGACAAGAATTAAATGTACAGAAACCATGTACTATAGACAGAGTCTCTTGAAGTAAATCCCTTATATGTGCTTTACAGGAAATCTGATACCTTTTTTTTTTTTTTTCACTTGGGATCACAACTGAAATTATAAAGGACAACTAGAAAATATAACTTGATACATCAACACTCATTTCACGTGCATCTCTTCAGGAGCCTACGTGAAAAACTAAAGCACTGAAAGGCCCTAAAAGCACTAAAGGCGATTGTGTTTAACAGCGCTCCTCTTGCCCACACGGGTTATTAGAGCTGAGCAGCTGGCTGTCCCCTCCGCTGCCCCTGTGGGCACCCAGGCACGACCAGCAGACTGACCCACAGCATCAGCGGCTAAAGCCCAGGCTGTCCCCACGATTCCAAGGTGCTGGCCAGGCTACAGGAGTAACACCAAGTGGGTAATAAAGCAGAGAGCAGGAGTTTTCTTGTGGAAGGAAAGTAAGATGAGAAAGCGGGTTTAGGGCAGGTGGCTATGGTGAATTGTCTTCTTATCCTTCCATTTTCTAAGCTTTCTGCAATTTTTTAAAAATAATTTTTGAAATTAAAGTAACATTTTTCCATAAGAAATTAGAGACATACAAGGAAAACAAAGATCACCTAGAAAACCCATCCTCTTGAGTCAATCTATGTTACCAAAGTAATAAATAAATTATGACAATAAAAAAGCAAAGGGTCAAAAAAAGACATAGCTTTCAGTGTAGGAAACAACTACTCTGTCTTTTTTAAAAATTTAATCTATTTTGGCTGTGCTGAGTCTTAGTTGTGGCACACAAACTCTTATTAGTGGCATGTGAGGGCTAGTTCCCTAACCAGGGACTGAACCCAGGCCCCTGCATTGGGAGCATGGAGTTTTAGCCACTGGACCACCTGGGAGGTCCCTATCCAGTCTTGATTATAACATTTTCATAGAGAAAATAAACTCATAAACGGTTAATGAACTTACAATAAGCCCCCAAACAGAAATGAGGTCCACTGGCAATACGTTTATCTTTAAATAATATAATCGAAACTCACGTATTATGTGATAAAGCCAAATTGAGAACCGTCACACACACGCCTGCATACACACAAGTATTCCTCATCACAGCTACACGCTAACTGTGACAATTCTGACCGGAAAAGCCCCTGGCTTGCCTGCTCATCCCAGGGAACAGCTAGACAGCCGCGGGCAGACAGCTCTGCTCCAGATTCTCACTGTACCTTATCTGCAAAGTGCTGGATGATAAAGGAGGTGTTTGACATTCTGGGTTTTTCAAACAAAGAGTTTTTGTTGACAAAATTATTATACAGCTTTTGAAGCCAGTTTTCATCAGTCCCATGTGGTAACTGGAAGAGAAAAGCAAACCAAACAGCAAATAAGACAACTAGAGACAAAAGATTAACCAAGGGGAGGAAAAGTGCTGATTCTAAGAAACCAAGATGAGCTGCACTTCCAAGTGGACTGCTCGACGTGGGAGGCTTTTTCAACAGCAATAGAGGCATGAGTCTATCTTTGATCTTATTCTTTAGAGTGATATTTCAATAGACATTTTATCAATGCTCTTTTAGAAGAACAAGATGTTATCAATGAAAAGGAAACAGTGATATAATGATATAAAGATGAAGGATTTTATTTCTGCAAAACTGGCAGTATTTTGATATTTTTTCCCAAAGTAGTCTAAAGATTCAGGAAAAAGTAGCATAAATTCCATTAGGTGAAAACAATTTTTATTCTTGGTTGAATGGAGAAAGGTTGGCACCCAAATGTAGTCCTTCCCATTTCCTGCCTCAGGAAGAGTTTTTCTTTTGTTTCACTGCCTAGTTAATACTTCCCTCCTTGAACTAGGTCTTAACTATTTAAACTAAGCTAGTTGCTGGTGATTTTGAAGCTATCCTCAGCTATAGCCTGAACTCTGTGAATCTAATACTCCATAGTGTCCAAATGACACCTGCAAACTTCTTTGTGACACTGGTCACCTGGGGACTATCTCTGTAGTGTTAGTCATTCAGTTGAATCCGACTCTTCGATGTTAAGGACTGTCGTCCACCAGGCTCCTCTGTCCATGGGATTCTCCAGGCAAGAATATTGGAGTGGGCAGCCATTTTCTCCTCCAGGGGATCTTCCCAACCCAGGGATGTAACACAGGTCTGTGTTGCAGGCAGATTCTTTATCATATGAGTCACCAGGGGAGCTCTGTAGATTTGGTGCAAATATTCCTAGAGCCCACATTGGCCTCTGCACCCTGCCCCCAGTAGATCATTCCAGAATGTTTGGCCTTGGTGCCTACCTTTTAATCTTACATCACTGCAGGGACTAAAACATAGGTGGCATCAGAAAGGATGGTTTGTGAGAAGAACAATGGAATTGAGAATTATAGGGAGAAAATACCAGTACGTCTTCAACGTTATAATCATGGACAATTCCACGGACGAGGAGACGGAGCCACGTCCTCGCCCGGGCGGGAGGGGACGCACTGGAGCCATCGCGGAGGCGTGCTCTGCAGCAGGTTGAGCCGTCATCGCGAACTCCCCACGGGGCCCCGGTGCCTGCGCCCGTGTTTCCGTAGGACGCGCAGGGGCCCCTTTCACAGCTGTGCTGGTGCTCCGCGAATGCCCCCCTGGTGTCCTGGAATTGACTACTCACGCTCTGTTGTAATTATCATTAAACTGACTATTTTTCTTATGTTAAAAAAAAAAATCATGGACAAGTGAAGTTGCTCAGTCGTGTCTGACTCTTTGAGACCTGATGAACTGTAGCCCACCACGCTTCTCCATCCATGGGATTTTCCAGGCAAGAGTACTGGAGTGGGTTGCCATTTCCTTCTCCAGAGGATCTTCCCGATCCAGGGATTGAACCCAGGTCTCCCGCATTGTATGCAAGACACTTTACCATCTGAGCATGGAAGGGGGTGATAAATCTTTGGGAAAAAAAATAAGATGTGTGTGTTTAAACATTAAAATATCAATTTCAAACCCAAAAGACCAAATACCATCCTAGGGATTATTTTTTCCTATGGCCCCATGAAGGCCACTGCTAGGCTGACTCACTATAAAGTTGTTCCTCCCAGAAAGTAATAACAATAGGAAAATTCCTAGAGTCTCTTTTCTCAATTGTATGATGTTGATTTTTCAGCTGCACCTCCCAGTGGGTGACTCATGGAATCAGGAAGTAAGACAAAACTCAATCCCTGTTAGTCATTAACAACTGGAGTGTGGTCACTTGCTGTTTGCATGTCTACTCTATATACATACCCAGAGTCAGCTTCAAAGTGCTCCTCCCTGTTAGACATGACCTAAGAGGTCATGCATGTTACCCATGGGTGGGCTATACATGCTGAGGGTGGGAGGTTTACTCAGCCTCTTGGGGTTCCTGCTATGGACTGCTGTCCCAGAATTAACAGCAAATCAACTGGTAATTGATCAATCAGGAATTTACATGTAGATTTTTAAAAATTCTATTTGGAAATAGGCTCATCTATTATTGCTCTGAAGTTAAAGAAAATTATTTTTAAAAGTTACCAAGCATTCTTCATCCAGTAACTCCAAAATGCCCATTTTTGCTTCAATCAGGTCAATGACTGGTTGGTTGTCATAAAAGTCTATGAGAGTCCAAGGAATGTCTTCCTTCATATACTCTTCTTGTTCAAGTTTAAAGACATGCTGGAAATCCAGAAGTTAATATAGAAAGTAAGAGAGAGTATTAGAGTGTACTTCTGAAGAACAGGACATAGACATTTGGAAAATGTAGGCACATGACTTCATCTGTAATGTTTATGGAAGCCTCCGAGGTGCATGTCACTCCCCTTACCCACAATCAGTGCTGCTGAGGTCCTATCATGGGTCTAGTTGTCATCTTGCTGCCCAGGCTGAGTGGGTCCCCACATCCTGGGGTGTAAACTCTGGGCCAGCCTGCCACCCTTGGCACTCAAGGCGGTCCTGGAACCTCTCCCTGCTCAGCCACTGCTGCTGTCAAACATGGAGCCAGACTCTTTGACTGGGTTAAGAGCAAGCCCACCCAAGAGGGCTGGCTGTGGGGCCAGTGTGAGAGGCTAACAACTTGAAGAGCTTTGTGCATTACTTGTTTGAACAACAGGGGTACAGGGAAGGCCTTCCAGAGGGCTGGCTGGCTCAGGGTCATCCTGGCTGCAGGTGGCAGAAGGGGGAGGGGCTGCAAGGAGAAAGGCTCCCATGGGAGAATCCCACTGGGAACTGCAGGAAGCCCAACAGGTGGCTGGGAACCAGACAGTGCCCACACAAGCAGAGAGAGAGACAGAGAGAAAGAGCACACAATGGTAATGGCTGGAGTGATAGATGGGGCTGCTGAGGACGGCAGAGGGGAAATCATGCCAGACCAGATTTGTAGTGAACCCCCAGAGAATCTCAGTCCTGTGGCCTTTTCCTGGGGGAGAGAGGACCCATGGAGTTCATGACAAGACTTAGGTTCTGTAAAGGTAACTTGGTTTGGAGGTGGGAATGGCTTTGAAGAGACCAGAACTGGAGGGGAGGGCCCAGACAGGACTCAGCCCAGGGTTCTGCAGAGGCTGGATGCTGTGCAAGGAAGGGGAATAAGAGCAAAGAGGCTGGGTGAACACAAGGCTCAGGACACCGGGTCAGGGGTGGTGCTTTAACCACAGAAGGGAGCACAGATGGCATGGAAGCCAAGAGAGGAAGGTGGCAGGGTCATTTTGTCATGGCTTAGCTCCCAGAGGCTACTCAGATGCAGCGGTCCAGCAGAAGGCAGATCAATGGGACAGGAGCCAGGAGAGAACTCACTAGGGCTTATACTTATATTTTAAGTCATTACCCCTCCCAGGAGGATCTGCATATTGATAGATGTCTCTAACAACATCAAAGGGGGAAAAATAAGGAGGATTTAGTGGAAGAGGAGGAAAGGCAGAATAAAAAAAGAAAAGAATGAAATTTCAGCCTCTGATGTGCTATTTTCAGAGTGTCTCACACATGTATCATTCTAAGGTTGTGGTGAATATGTGTCTTGGGAAGCAAGGTGGCCCTGGAGTCCAGAGAGGGGCAGGATCCACATGTACTATTTGACTTCAGGTGAGTTATGCTGCACATCCACTTGGAATAAATCTTAGTTTCAGTTTTAAATGCTAAACTTCCAGGGAATCCATGAGAATGATAACAGAGTACAAATGTGGGGTAAAATTTAATGCTTATACACGGATTAACTCTGGAGCAAGGAATAAGAAAGCAAAGAAGCATTTACTGAATGTGATTCAATATTAAGTGTTCTCCTCACAAGAATACTAGGAAAATACATCTGACCCATTTTCAAAAATGAGAAAACTGAGGCTCAGAGAACCCAAGCCCCCAGGGGAAGGAGGTGGTAGATCTGAGACTCAAATCCACTTCAGTTTCAGCAAAAGCTCATGCTGTCTATGATGTCACACTATCTTTTCCTCATGAGTTGTGTGGGAGAAGCTGAATTTCAAAAGACAGGCAGGGGCTCTCCAGGTGAAGAGGAAGGGATGGGAAAGGACAGGGGCAGGTGGGTTGTGGCAGAGAGTAGGTGCAGATACCGAGGCTCACAAGGACTGGAGCCTGCAGGAAACTGAGTGACTTGGTCTGGCTGGAAGGGGTCTGTATCCAAGAATGGCAGGTGATGAACTGAAACAAACGTTGGCAGGTGCCTCCACAAAAATGAAATCGGGCGGGAAGGTGCAGTTTCAAGGAACAGCCACAAGATGGTGCAGTAAGCCAGCATGTGACTCTCTATGCTGGCGAGATTTGAAGAGGCAAAGAGCCAAACTCGGCCTCTCTCCCTTTTCAGACAGACAGACAGACACAGCTGAGAGCTAGTTTCAAGTAGGCAAAAAAGTCACCTACCAGGTTAAACTGCTGTTGCAGCTTTTCATTAGCATAATTGATGCAAAACTGTTCAAAGCTGTTCACATCAAAGGTTTCAAAACTGAAATACAGTTTAAACTAGTTAAGACATAACTTGAAGGACATACACATTTGCTTATAGGTTAGTATTTTTCACAACTTTCACAACTTTCACAGTTTTTTATGTTTTCTGTGAGTTGTAAACATGCCTCAATTCTTGTTTTAACCATCCTAGCAGTGAGCTGATAAATCACGTTTTTCCAGGCGGCCCCAGGAAGGAATCTGGTGTGTACAAAACACCTACTTGAGGCAGGGACTAAAGTAGGCGTGTGCACAACATGGCATATCACACAATCTGTACAACAACACTGACATCAGCCTCATTATCCTTAGTTCATAGATGAGGAAACAAGACTGAGAAGTTCAAAAATTTGTCTGGGTCACACAGTCAGTGTCAGAGTTAGCTATGAGTCCACCTGACTGTAACACTTCTGCTCCCAGTGAAAAAAGCAACGTTGTCTCCTGCGCCCCCACCCATTGCTGAAGGCAGAGGCAGCACGGTTTTGCCTCCCCGAGGGGCGCTTTCATAGTCCTCACAGGAAAAGAGCAAGGTCACAGCCCAGCAGACCCCTTCAGGCCCAAGGAAGACGCGGCCCCACCTCCATCTTCAGACTTTCAATGGCTGCCTCTGGAGTTGCAGACCCAGGAGCTGAAAAGGCCGGGAGACGACAGCATGGAGAGGGGCTGGAACTGGGTGGGACCCATGATAACCAGGTCTGCCCTACAGGATGGTTGCTGCTCAGCTCGAGCCAGCTGTGGCCATGGCTTAATCAGGTCAGGATGTCTGGTCACCTGACTCTCAAAAGAATCCAGAAACCTGGACTTTTACGTGAATTACCTCCCTCTGTAAAACATGATGTAGGCTGAACAGAACTGGGGCACCTGATCCACCCCCTGGGCAGAGGAGCGCTCCTGCCAGGAGGAATGCGAGCACTTTAGGTGTTGGTGCTGATGCCCATCACCATGCTTAACCCTAACACCACCCTAGGTGAAGGGCTGCCCTTACCCCACCGTTCCACACAACGGTCAGAAGAGATGGTGACCATCACAGAGCGGTGCCAGACACGCGAAATCTGACCCCAGCTCGTGGTGACTCTAAAGCCTTAGTTCTTAATCGCTCTAATCCTGAGTTTCCTGCCAGCTCCAACCACAGGTCCCCTGGGAGTCTCACATGTCTGAGCCCATTTGGCTCAGTGTAGAATTTCTGAGGAGGTGAAGGTCCCAGACTGTTCATGGAGCAAGAGGAGAACCCAGAGCCCTGACAGCCCCATTCCACTAGTGCCCTGGGTGATCGAGAGGCTCGGCCGGCTGGACACTGCAGACAGGCCACAGCTGGGCCTGGAGGTGAGGCAGAAGGGCCTCACTGTGCTCTGCAGCCCACAGCTGGGGCCAAAGGCAGGACTTCCTAGGGTAGAGGCAGGATGTCAAACATCAATGACTTTCCTTTTCCTGTTCACATCAGAATAATCCTTGTGGTTTGTAAAGATGCATTCACAATTTCTTCCATTTGACTTGTCCTTGCGAGAGAGGCCCCATCTTACAGACACAGAAACTGAGGTTCAGTGATGCCCTCCAGGCCATACAACAGGGTGGTGCAGTGCTTACTCCTTGGGATCTGACTCCTGGCCCCAAGCTCTTCCAGCTCGGTGTCCAGAGAACATAAACATCTGGCTGGCTAGGGAACCACAAGCCTCCTCGACGACCGGAGCTGAAATCTCAAGGCTCACAGCTTGGGCTTTCATTGTCTTCATGCAGGGTAACTTTCCCTTTCAGGCTGCCTTATTCCCAGTTCATCCTGAGCTCAGCTCTCACAGCAGCTGCTGCTAAGTCACTTCAGTCGTGTCCGACTCTGTGTGACCCCATAGACGGCAGCCCACCAGGCTCCCCTGTCCCTGGGATTCTCCAGGCAAGAACACTGGAGGGGGTTGCCATTTCCTTCTCCAATGCATAAAAGTGAAAAGTGAGAGTGAAGTCGCTCAGTCATGTCCGACTCTTAGTGACCCCATGGACTGCAGCCCACCAGGCTCCTCCATCCATGGGATGAGGGCTAATCCAACCATGGGTATACTGGAGAAAGGCATGAAAGGATTCACTCCAGACAGTAACACTCTTATTTAAAGAGGAGAGCTTACTTTTTTGGAGGGGTAAAATGAATTCATGGGTGACAAGTGAACATGTTACTGTTTAAATTTTTAAAGAGGGGTTTAATTTTAAAATTTAAATTTAAAATATACTCTAACAAGTTCTTAAAAATTTGCAGTTCCTCCTGTTTGAAGTTTGCCCACTTAGCCAAAAATTTAAATTCCTTATTACCATGGTCTATCAACTTTGTGGATGCCTAATGCCTGCCTGCTGTTCTCCTGACTTCTTATTCTCAGCTGCCCCCTCTCTTCCTGGTGCCTGGTTAACTGGTGGCACATCCATCCACTTATTCCCTTCCCAGGAACCATCCCAATCTCTGATGGCTTCTTCCTCCACTAAAATTTAAGTCCCAACAGGGCAGGGGCCAGATGTCCATTCTGTTCACCCATCACACCTGACACAGGTCCTGGTACATGACTATGTGTTCTTGAATGAGATAATATATTCTTAAAAATAAAGGGCTATTTATTTTAAAAAACACAGAAAAGAACAGAGAAAAATATAACAATCACTTATTTCCATCACAATGAGAGAGACTGTCATTAAGCAGGACTATTTCCATTTAAAAATCTACTTAGATGATTACTGGCTGCTCAAATCCTTATTTTTAAGGTAAATAATTTACTAGACTACCCCAGCAATGTAAGAGTTTTATAACTGTTGACAGATACTGTTAATTGGGAGTCACATGTATTAACTTAGAACCCAGATGGCAACCCACTCCAGTGTTCTTGCCTGGAAAATCCCATGGACAGAGGAGCCTGGCGGGCTACAGTCCATGGGGTTGTGAGAGTCGGACACGACTTAGTGACTAAACCACCAAACTATCACCGTGTTAAACAGGTAACACCTCTGAGGCTCGTATGAAATAATGATTTCTCTGAATTTGGGTAGGAGTTCTGCCTGCCTCACCCCACAGCACGTAGCAGCCGGCCGGCAGAGCTAGCTCGCCTCTCCATATGGGAAGGTAGGAGGGTGAGTTGCTTTCTCCAGGGTGTGAGGGGCTACTCCCCAATCCAGGTAGAATACTCCATGATGCCTTCCCTGGGACAGTCTACCCTTCTCCCTCTGAGAAGCCAGGATTGGTCCCGGGAGGGGAAGGGGTTAGGGGCTTGAGGCCAGCCTCTAACAAACAAAAGCCCTAGTGCTAACTTCCCCCAGAGCTGGCCTCCATGCTGGCCGGGCTTCCCTCCCTCACTCTCTCTGGCTACTCTATTCTTTAAGTGTCTTTAGGATGAGTCTGACCCAGAAAAGCAGGACTGGGCAAAGAAAAGAAGCTAAAGAAAACCCTCCAGTGTGGTAACTTGATCCACCAAATGTATCAGAATTCATGGAGAATGGGGCAAACACATGACCCCTATGATCCAAGAATGGAAGAGGATGTAGGCATGAGGGGCCTGACTGGTAAAAGCCTCGGGTCTGAGCCTGCCTCTGGCGCTGTGCTCGTGGGCGAGGTGCAGGGCCTCTGGGGCTGTCATTATCACCCTGTGAAGTGGGAGAGGCATGTCATGGTTCCACAGCTCATGGGGCCTCTGCAGGAAGACAGAGGTGGGTGCAATCCTCATATGGTACTGGGTTCTCCCACCAGCAAAGCAACCGTGAATGAGTCTTCCTAAGCCTCGGTTGTTTTATCTGTAAAATGGCGATAATTATAAGGTTGTTTAAGGAATAAAATAAGTGCATGGAAACCACTCAGCATGGTAGCTGGCATGCACTCTTCATGTTGGCCATTACTGATTTAGAAATTTTTTAACGCACCCTACATAAAAGACACTGTAGCCCAGGAGACAGTACTTAACATCCACAGATGCAAAATCAGACAACACCATCTTCCTGAATGTGAAACACAAGAGAACAACCAGACTAAAAACAACCTAAACATAACAGGCATTTGACATTTAAATGAGGAAAAACAAGCTCACGGAGAGAATCTTACCCATAAATGTCCAAAACACCAATAAAAGTGTGCTGCTTGCCTGAAAACTGCAAGGCTTGGTTAATTCTCTCCACAATGAAGTCAAACAGGTGAGCGTAGATCTTTTTGGCCAGGGCATCCCTGGCATTGACAGCCTGGGGCCTGGTCATGGGCTTCACCACTGTCTCAGAGGTTGTGACGATCTTGCGATTACACAGCCACTGAGCGACTCGGCCACTCTCCAGGCCCAGGAGCTCACAGAACACCTCCAGGTGACCATCATCTTCCTTCAGAAACAAAAGACACAGCCCCGTCAGGCCATCTAAACAGGCACTGGCCCACCCAGCTGTGCCCCTCGACCTATGCACGATTAGGCCTCACAACACAGAGCCAGGGCTGGGAGCGAAGCAGGAGGGCCTGTGGGGGCATGGAGGCTGCACCTGGTCCTAGGTTGGGCACCGCTGTGGTGATGCCAGGAGATCCTAGGCTGTGTCCTACCCAGATTTTCCTTCTGGCCAAAGAATGTCAGTAGTGATGTTTAAGCCACAGAAGAAATCCTCCCCCCACTCCTGTGCTTGTGGCACAGCCTTGAGGCCTCTCTCTGCCCTTTTGTATCATACCCAGGCCACCTGTCGGAGCCTACACTTGCCCTGTAGCTGTGTAGCTGGGGTCTGCCCAAGGTGGGCTCTGGCCCAGGAGGGACCTCAGCGGTGTTGTCAGGGAGAACGTGGTGGGCTCCCTGAACTGAAGTGTTTACCAGCCAATGTGAGGGCTGTGGTGGGGGACTTCTGGATGTACAGTGAATCTTGTTTCTCTCCAAAGCCTGGGCATGAGAGCTGCCCCACTGGCCAGCAGATGAGGAAAGGTCTGCTCCTGCTTTAGGCAGCAGGAACTAGGGGTCCCTGTCACTAGGCAAGGAGATGCAATCCCATGTGACTGCATACCACTGTTCCTCTTGGGCAGGGAAAACTTCCCAGATGGGCTAATCTGTAGATAGCATCTCAGTCAATTGGGAAAATCACATGATTCCATTTAAAAGCATCAGGTTATGGTGGCTCTAACAACCTAAAAAGTCCTGCTGCCTCCTTGCTGCCCACCCACGTCCCTTCTGACCAATATCACAATAATATAAAGCATGTCAGTACTGTGAGGTTTGGTTGAGCCATTGGTTTCCTTCCTTCTAAGCAGGAACCAAACCTTCTGAGACAGAAACACCCAGCCATAGGGGGAAATGCAAAGGGGCAGCAAATTTTAAAATGTAAGATGGCTTCATTCAGATCAAATTTGCCCAATATTTCACGTTCTTGATGCAAATGAATGGAAATAATTTTCTACAAAGATCTGACGTTTTTTTGTGTGTGGGATTTGTCTCCTAAGGTCAATAGACAAAGGATTTTTAGTATAGCAATTTTAATTCCTTCTCCAAAATGCTACCTTCACAACAAAGTTCACAGAACAGAGTTCAAAGCCAGGGCATTTGGAAGTCATATCTTCAGTCTATGTGAGTTACAGAAGAAAAAGGGCAGAAGCCCATTTCCGAGGTAAATGAGCCAGGACCCAGTGGGAGAACTACACCGCACACCTCCCAGTCCTGCCATCACCTCCCCTAAACTTCCCAGTCCTTTGTGAACTGACTCTGCAAGGACCGGGAACTGGTGCGGATGGGGCACGGCACTTAGTGTGATAATCTGAAGAACTGCTTCCTGGTCACAGGGCAACAGGACTGATGCACTGAGCCAAAAAACACATCCTCCACATCTACTCAGCGTTCTCTCCCCTAAACCGTAGGTACCAGAGCTGAGAAATGAACAGGTGTACAAAATTAACAATTGTTCCCATCGGTTGTTCTGGAGGCATTGTTATAAGACTGAATGTCTCAGTCACATGAAAAATTCACGTGTTAAAGTCTTAACCTGGAAGTGGGGCCTTAGGAAGCTAAAGAGGTTTAGATGCGGATGGGGGCCCCTTGGTGAGATTAGCATCCTTGTAAGAGGAGGAAAGAGAATAGAGCTTGGCTTTTCTCTGCCCTGTGAGGACACAGCAAGAGGGCAGCTGTCTGCAAGCCACCATCTTGAGGACTCAACTGTGCTGGCACCTTGGTCGTGAACTTCCAGACTCTAGGACTGTGAGAAAATAGTCTTCTGTCGTTAAGCCACCCGGCCTGTGGCATTTTGTTATGACAACTGGAATTGACTAAGACACACATTGTTAGTTCAAAGCTTTAACGGCAAGGAGATTTTGCATTTCACAGAAACATTGTTAACATGTGACTGTCCTCGTTACACGGATATTGCTGAGGATAACCACATACCTCACACCAAAATATAGCATTTGTTGCCTAACACACATATACAGAAACTTATCTTGTGTCCATGAAATGACGAAATTGGTCACAAAACTTACATGGAAGCCTATTTCCAGAGAGGAAGCCAGCACCACTGGTGTTTCATTCAGGCACGTGTCAGGAGGTAAGACACGTCTAGAGCCCTTAAGGTTCTTCATGATCTGTGCCCCCCACACACACATTTTCTGACCTCACCCACCACTTCTCCGTTTGCTCACTCGTCTTTGCATTTACCAACCTTTTGGCTATTTTTCCAATAACACTTCCTGCCCAAGGGCCTTTGTACCTGCTGTTCCCTCTACTTGGAATATCCCAACCCCAGATATAGACACAATTTCACTTCCTTATTGAATTAGAAAGGCTTTCTCTGAATGCCCGATACAAAAGGCACAGCCTGTCCCCACCTATTCTGCTATATTTTCCTTTTTAAAATTTTCAGCCATGTCCTATGGTGTGTGGGATCTTAGCTTCCTGCACTGGAAGTGTGGAGTCTTAACCACTGGCCTACCAGAGAAGTCCCTATCTTCCTTCTTTGTAAAAAATAATTTTTATTTAGTTTTATTTCGAGCTGTGCTCAGTCTCTGTTGCTGTGCAGGCCTTTCTCTAGCTGTGGTGAGTAGGGGCTGCTCTCTAGTTGCGGTATGCAGGCTTCTCAATGAGGTGGCTTCTCTTGGTGAAGAACACAGGCTCTAGGGAGTGTGGGCTTCAGTAGCTGTGGTACTCGGGCTCAGTAGTTGTGCTTCCTGGACTCTAGAGCAGACTCAACAGTTGTGGTCCATGGGCTCAGTGGTTCTGCAGCATATGGGATCCTCCCTGACCAGGGATCGAACCTGCGTCTCCTGCATTGGCAAGCAGATTCTTTACCACTGAGCCACCAGGGAAGCCCCCTATTTTCATTTTTAATGGTTATTGCCAGCTGCCAGAGCCTATAACATTTACTGTGTCTCCTCCCCTCCATTTTGTCCCCCTGATCAAAAGCTTCATGAAGGCCTGATTTTGTTTTGTTTACTGATGTTTTTCCAGAGCCTACAACAGTGTCTGGCAGAAGGCAGGCTTTCAGTAAAAATCTGTTGAATAAAAGGAAACCACACAGAGGCTGTGTTTCCCCCTTCTCTGCTGTTACAAGGGGAAGAAGCTTTACTCTTTGAAGGTAACCCATGGAAACCCCGATCTTCCTTGTTCCTGTTAAACTAGTCTCCCTAGTAGGTCCAGTGTGCCTGGTGCTAACATGCAAAAGCAGGGTAACCCTGAGAGCTTCTGTTGATGATCCTCCCAGCACAGGACGGGGGAAACAAACACGTATCTTACGCTGATCACTGATCTCTCGTTGCCCACTGCTGCAATCTGTACATTGCCCAGATGTAGGATGGCCGCCAGGACCTTAAAAACGTCCATCTGAAAATCTTCCTTGAAACCTGAAAACAAAATTTTTCCCAAATTAGGAATACTCCATTTCTTCTCTTGCATAATCACTAGTAAGATAAGCACGTGAATTCTTTCAGGACCCCCTAATACCATCAGTGCCAAGCGATGGGACAGGGTACAAGGGAGTGGACCCCAGGGAGAATCTGGCTCACTAGTCTGTCTCTCTAGTTTGACGTGTGCAGACACACAATGTTAACTGTTCAGCCCACCAGGCTTCCCCCCTGCGGTGGCTGCTGGGAAGTTCAACTCAGAAATTAATATCTGAGTAACCATTTCATGTCACGTTCCTGGGAGAATTGGCTCTCATTCATTCTGTATGTTATGCTTCCTTTTTTAAATAAATAAATAAAATTTTAAAGTTCTTTTTTAATGTGGACCATTTTTTAAGACGTCTTTATTGACTTTATTACAATATTTCTTCTATTTTATGTTTTTGGTTTTTTTGTTTTGGCTGCAAGATATGTGGGATCTTAGCTACCCAACCAAACTTGCACCTTCTGTTTTGGAAGGCAAACTCTTAACCACTGAACTGCCAAGGAAGTCCCTGCTGTGCTTTTTTTTTATTGTTTTTTTTTTTTCTTTTTTGTTCACAAGCTCCCCAAATGCTTTTTATGATGGTGCTGGAAGGACTCCATTTGCCCCTCCAGTTCTGTACCCTGCTCTCTGACCCAGAGGGCTGGCCTGTTTGGACCAAGGTGATGGGTTTTCATGCCCTCTGATTGGGTCTGGCCAATGGGTACCCTGTCAGGAGATCAGAGAACAGGAGGAGAAGGTATTGGGTACATCTCCCCATCTCTTTCCTCGAAGTTGCCTCAGGCTGGCTGTGCAGGAGGTATCTATTCCAGGTCTGGTGCTGACTTTTCCCGACCCTCCTTTCAGGCTCAAGTAACACTCCTGTGCCCAAACAGAAAGAGTTGCTATTTCCAGGCCCCTACTGCTCCTTGCAGCCCTCTCAGCCCCACACAATTTGCAATTTGTAGTTGCTCCCTTGGTAAATAAACTCTCCTTTTATCTCATTTGAATATGCCCCACGTTCCTTGCATGGGACCCTGACCAATATAGGTGGAATATCACTTGTGAATGAAAAGAGTTGCCTGCCACATCAGCAAACAATGGATGCTGTGGCGATCAAGCTCTCAGCCACTATCACTGCCCCCAGGGGTGCACCCTGAGGGGACTCAGGATGGAGAAAAGCAGAATTCCGGTCCTAGGTAGCTAAGGTGCCTATCAAAGGAATGATTTCACTGAGCCCAGACTTTTGCATCTTCCCATATATACGATAGAAAAGTGCTCAATTCCTTAATTTGAGATACCTGGTTTTCTTTAACTAACAGTAATATTTTGATGTTCTGACTACCTGGTCTTTGCTGCAAGACTCCTATATATCCTGGCTCCTGCCTTACCTCTTCAGAGCGGTCCCTCAGAGCTGTCTGAGAGGCTGCATCCCGGGCTTAAGCCCTGTTTTGTCTACTGAGTAAAACATAATTTTCAGTTTTCAGGTTGTGCATTTCTTTTTTCAGCCAACAGGAGACCCTCACGTCCTCCAGCAAAAGAGCAGCAGGCCCTAAACGCCCAGAAAGAGCCACTGTGGTCACTGCTGCTCCGGACTTGAAGATCCCTGGAATATCTCAATAGCAGCTAGGTCATGTTCCAAAAGAATTTCAAAACCTGGAGAGTCTTCTCTCCTTCAAAGATCACACAAAATCAAAGTCACATATGATTTCATTTGCTATATGACTCAGGGAACTCAAACTGGGGCTCTGTAACAACCTAGAGGTATGGGAAATGGTGGGAGGTGGGAGAGAGGGGACATATGTACACCTATGGGTGATCCATGTTGATGATGCATGGCAGAAACCAAATCAATATTCTAAAGCCATTATCCTTCAATTAAAAATAAATGAATTTTTTTTAAAGTCAGATATGATTTCAAACCAAAATTACATAGATGCCTCCAGTTCAACCAGAGTCCAGACATCTGCAGTCACTCCATTTCAAGCTAACATTTCCATTTGAAGGATAGCAGATTCTAAAAGAAATAACCTCCAGGGCATCACCAAGATAAATGACAGGTAAGTGACAAGGAAAAGCAACTAAAAATGCAAACTTTGAGAATCTGCTCTGGCACGCCCACTCTCTGCATAATCCATGACTAAACCCATGCCTTCCAGAACTGACAAAACTGAAATAACTCCAAAGCAATGACTCAAAGAAAGAACTTAAGACCTCAGTTAAGTAATTCTCTTCAGTGAGATAAAATCCTTGCAAAAGCACTGATGGCTTGAAGTGGGTTTCAACAAGAAACACAGTGGTCAAGTTCCTTGAACCTGAGGTCCAGGAAAGATCTGTTTCCAGAGTTTTCTTTCTGACAGAGATCTTAATGGTCAGGCAGAGATCAAAGGATGAATTAAATGAGAGTCAGCAGAAGAACAAAGGAAGTAAGCTCTTGATCAAAATGCACCCCATTCTGCTTCTTCAGGGGGTAACTTGTGATCTGCTAAGGTCCCTGTGATATTGTGATTTGTATTAAGAAATATATAAATTGGCCTTCATCTAGTTTCTGGCACAGAACTTCAAAAAGCCTGGGAACTTCCTAAGTGGTGAGAGAGACTTTTGTCTTTTGGTAATGAGGCAATTTTGGAATGCCCCCTGGGTCATGTGTGGATGGGGGCTGGTTGCCAGGGGAAGCAACCCTGCAATGGAGAGTGGGAACTTTCAGTCTCACCCCTCAACCTTCGGGGAGCAGAGAGGCACTGCAAGTTGGACTGACTGCCAATGGCCAATGATTTAATCTGTGTACATGTACTGAAGTCTCCATAAACCCCAAAAGGACAAGGTTTGGAGAGCCCTGGAGTGGACCCATGGGACTGAGGAGAGTGACACACTCAGCACAGAAGTTTTTGCTCCTTCCCACATACTTGCTCCTATGTATTGGTTCCAATGGGCTTTTCTTGAGCTTTATATTCTTTCATAATAAACTGGTGATCTACTAAGTAAAATGTTTCCCTGAGTTCTGTGAGCTGCTTTAGCAAATTGGTTGAATTCAAGGAGGTAGTTAAGGGAACCTCTGATTTACAGCCCTTCAGTCAGGAGCACCAGTAACAACCTGGACTGGAGGCTGTCACCTGACAGGGCCGGGCGTCCAGCCATGTGAGACTGAGCCTTCAACCTGTGAGATCAGATGCTTTCTCCAGGGAGACAATGTCAGCACTGAGCTGAACTATAGAAACTCAGCTGGTGTCCAGGGAAGAGTGCAGTATGGGAGACCCCTGTCCCAGCAACACACTGGAATTGGGTACCAGAACCATTTTAGTACCTCAGAAGCAGAGCCAGAAGAGAAAGAGCGTGAAACTGCACCAGGCACTATCCTGAATACTTTCCACACCTCACCTCATCTAATCCTTACAACTATATAAAGTACTAGTATTTTTTTAGGCTCCAAAATCACTGTAAATGGTGACTGTAGCCATGAAATTAAAAGACGCTTGCTCCTTGGAAGCAAAGTTATGACCAACCTAGACAGCATATTAAAAAGCAGAGATATTACTTTACCAACAAAGGTCTGTCTAGTCAAAGCTATAGTTTTTCTAGTAGTCACGTATGGATGTGAGAGTTGGACTGTGAAGAAAGCTGAGCGCCAAAGACTTGATGCTCTTGAACTGTGGTGTTGGAGAAGACTCTTGGGAGTCCCCTGGATGGCAACCAGTCCATCCTAAAGGAAATCAGTCTTGAATATTCACTGGTGGACTGATGTTGAAGCTGAAACTCCAATACTTTGGCCACCTGTATTGAAAAACCAACTCATTGGAAAAGACCCTGATGCTGGAAAAGATTGAAGGTGGGAGGAAAAGGGGACGACAGAGGATGAGATGGTTAGATGGCATCACCGACATGACGGACATGAGTTTGAGTAGGCTCCAGGAGTTGGTGATGGACAGGGAACCCCGGCCTGCTGCAGTTCATGGGGTCACAAAGAGTCTGACACAAGTGAGCAACTGAACTATTCCCATTTTACAGAGAAGGAAACTAAAGCACAGAAAGTCTAGCGAACTTGCCAAGGTCACAGTCACACTGCATGTGCCATAGCTAAGCAATTTAGTGCCAACGATCGCTGCAGTGTATGAAAAGACCCATGGAATCACAAAGCTGCCCCAGGTCACCCCAGGGGATCTACCCTAGGTCACCCCAGGGTATCTAAACGTGATGCTCTCCTGACAACTCCACAACAGGCAAAGAAGTGTGAGCAGACTCCAGAGGTCTGTTTACCAGGTGTGCTGTGAAGTGGATCTGGGTACCGAGCTGGATGACCTCACTGCTAACCTTGCCTATCTCTCCAAACCGTCTCCATAGCAAATCACAGCAATGGACAAATCAACCAGCAAGTACCTATTTAGCAACGACATTTTAAGAAAGGTATCTGCCCAACGGTGTTATAAGCCTATGTATGATTCACATTGGGTAGTCTGTTCATGAGGGAATCAACATCTAAGACAGAAAACACTGAGACACAAACAAGAGGACACGACCCATGGGCTAAGTGGTGTACATGAGGTATTCACATTGTTGGAGATGTGCTGTTGGACAGAACTTTCCTTGGGGATGAAATGTTCTTTATCTGTGCTGAACTACATGGCAGCTATTAGCTACATACGGTTATGAGCACTTGAAACACGCCTAGTGCAACTGAGGAACTGAATTTTGAAATTTATCTCATTTTAACTAACACAGACAATCATCTGTGGCTAGTGGTTACTGTGTTGGACAAGGAAGGTTCACAGACCATTAAATTGACACATAGCATGAGATTATTGGCTGTGGAGGTCACAGGATGATGGCAATCTCAAAGTTACAGTAAGTTCCATATGTGAATCCACTCTACAGCAGGAAACAGGTCTCCAAAGACTACTGCAACTTCTTTGCCTGGTCAGGGGCCCTCAGGAGATGTCCATGTTTTAGATACACTGGGGTTGAAGCTAGGCTCATGACTCCACCCACAAGTCCTTTCACAGATTTCAATAAAGGTCAAAGGAACCCATCAACTATGCTCACTCTATCACCTGGGACAAGGTTCAACAAATGTTTTCTTACTAGGCTTTGCAGGTGTAGAGGTTGTCACAAGAACTCAGTTCTAGCATCACAGCATGAAAACAGCCACAGATCATAGTTAAAAGAGTGTCTCTGTGTTCCAATAAAACTTTATTTATAAAAAAGGGCTGCAATCTGCCAATATCTGGCCAAAGACTTTTTTTTAGTGATTCATGCATTGAGGTCACGCTTTCATTAAATGTATACTGATCTCTCACAGACAGAGCATATCACAGTTCACAAACCATTTAAGAGATTCTCTCTTAATTCCCACAATATCCCTAACAGTTACTATGGTGGCTACCAAAGATGACCCCCCCAACAATGCATCACCCTCCAATTGTTCATACCCTCTGTGGTTCCCTCCCTGAGGGTCATGACTCTGAGCTGATCCTATGCCTTGCTTTTGATTATAAGCACATTAGCAGTAGTGATGCTGCACTGCTTCTGAAGCTGGTTCATAAAAAGACCCACAGAGTCTACCTGAGCCTATTGGAATTGGCTCTGGGAGAAGCTAGCCTCGTGTGCAGTCCATCTACCCTGAGACCAGCATGCGTGAGGAAGGCCACATGGAGAGAGAGAAATGCCTGCCCTGCCCCCAGTAGTTCCAGGCACCCCAGCCCAGGTAACAGAAGTCTTCAGCTGATCGAGCCCCTGCCACCACCAGACAAGAATCCCCACGTGAGAAGTGCCCAGCTGAGCCCAGTCAGCTCAGAGTCACAAGAGCCAGTGATAAATTGTCATATTACTTATTTATATTTTTTACCAATTCAGTTCAGTTCAGTTCAGTCGCTCAGTCATGTCCGACTCTTTGCAACCCCATGAATCGCAGCATGCCAGGCCTCCCTGTCCATCACCAACTGCCGGAGTTCACTCAGACTCACGTCCATCGAGTCAGTGATGCCATACAGCCATCTCATCCTCGGTTGCCCCCTTCTCCTCCTGCCTCCAATCCCTCCCAGCATCAGAGTCTTTTCCAATGAGTCAACTCTTTGCATGAGGTGGCCAAAGTACTGGAGCTTCAGCTTTAGCATCATTCCTTCCAAAGAAATCCCAGGGTTGATCTCCTTCAGAATGGACTGGTTGGATCTCCTTGCAGTCCAAGGGACTCTCAAGAGTCTTCTCCAACACCACAGTTCAAAAGCATCAATTCTTCGACGCTCAGCCTTCTTCACAGTCCAACTCTCACATCCATACATGACCACAGGAAAAACCATAGCCTTGACTAGATGGACCTTAGTTGGCAAAGTAATGTCTCTGCTTTTGAATATACTATCTAGGTTGGTCATAACTTTTCTTCCAAGGAGTAAGCGTCTTTTAATTTTATGGCTGCAGTCACCATCTGCAGTGATTTTGGAGCCCCAAAACATAAAGTCTGACACTGTTTCCCCATCTATTTCCCATGAAGTGATGGGACCGGATGCCATGATCTTCGTTTTCTGAATGTTGAGCTTTAAGCCAACTTCTTCACTCTCCTCTTTCACTTTCATCAAGAGGCTTTTTAGTTCCTCTTCACTTTCTGCCATAAGGGTGGTGTCCTCTGCATATCTGAGGTTATTGATATTTCTCCCGGCAATCTTGATTCCAGCTTGTGTTTCTTCCAGTCCAGGGTTTCTCATGATGTACTCTGCATATAAGTTAAATAAGCAGGGTGACAATATACAGCCTTGACGTACTCCTTTTCCTATTTGGAACCGGTCTGTTGTTCCATGTCCAGTTCTAACTTTTGCTTCCTGACCTGCATACAGATGTGTCTAATTCAATGCAGTTAAAGTGCATTCACAATATTGTGCAACTATCCATTTCCATGACTTTTAAAGAAAATCATTCCAAACAGAAATTCTGTAGTCATTATTGAATGACTCCCTATTCTTCCCTCTCCTTAGCTCTTGGTAACCTCACTTCTATTTTCTGTCTCTATGAATTTGCCTATTATTGGTACCTCATATAAGAGGAATCACACAATATTTATTATTTTGTATCTGGCTTATTGATAAAGGTCTTATTCTTAGAGGACTCATGGCCATCTCCAATGTATGCATGTGGAAAAACATTAAGAACTGTATATTTCTCTATAATGATTGTCTTTTGTTGAGTTTAAGTAAACTTTGGAAAATAAAATTTTGTAGCAAAAAAAATTTGATTTTTTTAAGGAGTGGTACTTTTTTTAAAGATTTTTAAAAATGTGGACCATTTTAAAGTCTTTATTGAATTTGTTACAATACTGCTTCTGTTTTGTGTTTTGTTATTCTGGCCATGAGGCAGGTGAATATCAGCTGCCTGACTAGGGATTGAAATTGCACTCCTTGCATTGGAAGGCAAAGTGCTAACCACTAGATCACCAGGGAAGTCCCTGATCTTTTTAAAATGAGAAGTTTTGTTAGAACCATTGACTAGGGTAGAAATTGAATGTTAGTTCATAAATTCCTGATGGAAAGGAGCCCAGAGTTAGACATTTTTAATTGGAAATGTCTATCTCAAAGTTTACACACAGTTCACAGATTAGAATGAGAAGTTTCTGTATGATTATTTTTTCTCTTTCAGATATATCATTATTTGCAGATATTCTCATTCAGATTTAGTAGGAGAGGGGTGATATCTAGATGTTAAATATGTTTAAAAGAAAAGTCTCAGGTGACCTGACATTCCACTATTGAGAGCCACTGGCATAAATCACTTTCTCAAAGAGTAGCACTTGTAGTTAAGATCATTTAAAACAGTGCTGGATTGTTTTCAATTTTAATGATTATTTGTTACATGGAATTAATTGTTCATTAAAGTTTCATCTTAATGATAATATACCCAGTAATAACCTGAAAGTTTGTAATAGAGGAACAGATAAATTATGTCATATGTTATCAAAAATAGTCATTTTAAGCTACCAAGGTTTGGAGTACAGCAATAGATAACTGAAATGACTGAGTATTTTCATTGCTGCCCCAGTGTACAGATGGGGAAACTGATGACCAGAGATAATAATTGACCTGTGCCAGGTGGTGCTAGTGGTAAAGAATCTGCCTGCCAATGTAGGATACGCAAGAGACGTGGGTTCAATCTCTGGGTGGGGAAGATACCTTGGAGGAGGAATCCCAAGGACAGAAAAGCCTGGAGGTCTACCTGCAGTCCATAGCGTCGCAAAGAGTCAGACATGACTGAAGCAACTTAGCACGCACACACATGCAAGGCCACAGACCTATTCTATGAGGCATGGGAAAAAAACCTGAGCAAATTCATGACAATAGATAATTAAGGGCTAAACTGTGAGGTCTAATGGCCAAGTGCAGACCATCAGAGGAGAGGAGGTCACCAGGCTAGTGTTTTTAAATATAAGACTTGGTGGTAAGTAAACAGGTACAGATTCTATGGTTGCCCTATCACGCCCAGTCACTCTCTGAGACAAATCCCGGGATGGAGTGAAGCAGGACAGCTCTGTCTCTTTCTTCCCAGCCCCCTTCACACAGCAGAGTGGGCAGCCATCACCTTTATAAGCCATTGGAGGCAGTGGACTGCTATTTTTATTCCCCACAAAATTTGGGGGCTTTGCCTAAAACATCTTGGCCTGGTGTGCCGGGCTGGGGCCATGGTAACACAAGCAAGGTGCCCAGGGCCAGCTCTGCACTTATACCATCCTGAGAGCAAGCACTCCTTAAACTCTGCACCCCAGTTGCCTCTCTTGCCCCATGTTAGTCCTGGCCTTGCTGGCATGGACATCTGTAAAATGATGTAATGTATGTGATAAACCGGAAAAAAATTGCTGCTGCTACTTCCAATAATTAGGGAGGGTTTCCTGGAGGAGGGGATGGTTTTGCTCAAAGGATGGTTGAAAGCAGGCAGGATCATTTAGCAAGTATCTGCTGTGTGCTCAGCCCGGTGCCACGTGCATTTCCCTTCCAGTTGTCGTGAGTGTCCTGTGGGTAAGGAATACAGCCGTTCTACAGATCAAGAGACTGAGTCTTGGAGAGGGTACCCTCCAGAGTCCTGCCAGCTTGGCTTTGAATTCTTACTTATTTGATTGCAGAGCATCCTCTTTTTGCCTGCATCATTTCACTGTGAGGTGACGCATTACAGAGGTGGGAAGGAAGGACAGGTCCCCTGGAAGCCCTGCCAGAGCGAGGCTGCCTGTCCCCTCCTCGTGCTGCTCCCAGTTACACAGAGATTGAAATCATGATTATTACTTTAAGAAAATGTTCATAAGTACCAAAACTGCTTATCACAGTATTAGACACTATCTAAACTGCCCTTCTTAAAGTGGTCACTTTAAAGATTTTTTTTTTTTTTCATGTGGACGATTTTATTGAATTTGGGTAAGGACCCAAAGGGTAAGGATCAAGTCTTTATTGAATTTGTTGCAATACTGCTTCCATTTTATTTTATTTTATTTTATTTTATTTTTGCTGTGAGGAAAGTGGGATCTTAACTCCTCAACCAGGGATTGAACCCTCATTCTCTGCACTGGCAGGCAGTCTTAATCCCTGGACCACCAGGGGAATCCTAAAGCAGTTCTGAAGGAGCAGAATTGGATGGAAATTGTGCTTAGGAAACCATCTTGTGTTCATTCTCAATTACACAACTGTGCTCATCTTGCCTATTACTCTGATATATTTAACCTCAAGTTCTTTGCCTTTTGCATTCAAATATCATCAACTAGGCCACAACAATGAAAACAGCTAGGGCTAATAAGAGATAAATATTTTCTGTAAGATATAAAAATGGTCTATAGTCTCACATTCAATAGAAGCTTTGACTGGCAGTTTTGTATGTATGTCTAGACTAATACAAAATGGTAAAGTGAATGGTTATTTTTATAAACATCACTTGTAGTCTTTTCAAACTTGAGCTCCATGTGGGAAAGGCAAGGTGGGAAAACACTGAAGAGTACCTACTTCATCTGGGTCAGCATCCTAGCAATTAAAGATCAGGTTTTCTGTATACAAATGAGATGTCTAAAGACCCTGAGTATAACTGCCAGTTCTGCTCTTTACTAGCCACCCCAACCTTGGGTAAATCACTTACTACCCCCATGCCTCAGTTTTCCTATTGTAAACGCAAAAAAAAAAAAAAAAAGAAAGAAAGAAAGCATCTACCTCATAAGGTGGTTATAAGGTTTAAATGAATTAATACAGGTAACAAAGTATTTAGAATGGTGCTTGGTGCATAGTGAACTCCGTATAGGTGTCCCTTATTTTACCATGATCATCAGGATACCTGTCAAGGCCAAGTAGGCTCAACATCACACCTCTAAACTGATTCAGACCTTTCCTTTCACCTGTCTTCTCTGTAGTCAGCCTGGAAGAGCTCATGAGCATCCACAGGATTTACGGCTCATGCTTCTCACAGCAAGCCAGTGAGCCTGAGTGCAAAGGAGTTGATTTCTAGATCCGTCAAGGGAAACGCACAATCTAGATCATTTGGCCTCTAAATATGTTTTTTGATTGACTCATCCTAAAATTGGGCTTCCCTGGTGGCTCAGATGGTAAAAGAATCAACCTGCAAAGCAGGCGACCTGAGTTTGATCCCTGGGTTGGGAAGATCCCCTGGAGAAAGGAATGGCAACCCATTCCAGTTGCCTGGAGAATCCCATGGACTCAGGAGCCTGGTGGGCTACAGTCCATGGGGTCACAAAGAGTTGGGCACAACTGAGCAACTAACACAACAACCACATCCTAAACTTAGAATAGATCAGATGTCTTCAGAACACATGCATGCTGTGCATGCCCACGTTCTTAGAGAAGACGGCCATGCCTGGGACAGATGTTTTCGCTCACCCAGCAGTGTGAAGGTCTTCTGAGTCTCTATCATGTCGGCTCTGTCATTCACACCCTCAAGGACCGTACTGCCCCCCATTCGCGTATAATTAAATTCTTCTGCACTCCCTGAAATGAAAAGATCATGATGTTTGTGACACAAGAAGGTGACATACACGTTTATCAGAAGCAAGAAGAGCAGTTCACACTTAGTGTGCTATATTAAGCACTTCACAAATGTGTTTCCACTGACTCCTTAGAAGTCTGCGTTGCTGACTCAGAAGCTGAGGCTCAGAAAAGCAAAATGGCCCGCTCACAGTCAAATAGTGACTGCAGCAGAGCGAGAAGTAAAATGCAGGCCTGACTCCAGAGCACATGGGTTTTGTTCCCACAGCTAACAATTTCATACAGCTTTACGGAGGTTCATTGAAGGTAGAAAACTTGCTGTAGAAAAACTTTTAGAAAACTTGATGAGTTCTAATATAGGTATACTGTTATAAAAACATCGCCACGGTCAAGATAATAACCTGCTGCTGCTGCTGGTAAGTTGCTTAGTCATGTTTGACTGTGTGACCCCATAGATGGCAGCCCAGATGTACACCTAAATAATAGTAAGTGACACTTCAGAAAGCCCTTCCACATTCACTATTTGCATTCTGTTTGGCAGATAAGGCAGGGATACTATCATTATATAACATCCGAAGAAACTTAGATTCTACAAGTGCAAGCAAATTCTTCAGGATTAGAGAGCGTGCATTCAACTCCAGTACACTAGACAATTCTATCTACCAACTCAGCCCAGGCAACCAAGACAGGAGAGCTGAGGTACCACAGGAGTTGGGCTGTTTGCGCTAAAGGAAAAGTGGCTCATTAATTATGATTACAATTAATAATGATTTTGAATCTTCAAGGATGTTCAAATTATGACATAGATACTCTGTCTTAGGAGAAAGGGAAATATGTCATACCTTAGAAAAATTACCATCCAAGGAAATTCAGATAAAAAATAAAATTTGAGGATTTAGATCAGTAAGTCCCAGTGGTCAGAAGCCTTCTTCAGGTGATTCGAGATGGATGATCTCCATTGGTCTGGAGCTTTGAAAAGAACCCTGGA
The DNA here is from genome assembly GCF_016772045.2 of Ovis aries. Lineage (NCBI taxonomy): Eukaryota > Metazoa > Chordata > Mammalia > Artiodactyla > Bovidae > Ovis > Ovis aries. Next base: position 56,216,733 of record NC_056060.1, on the reverse strand, counting down.
GTTGAAGGGTACCTGATTCCTGGACCAACCTGCCCCTAACTAATCTATCTTCTTAGTTAAATGCATCAATTCCACTCCTGGAACTGAAGGATCTTATGTTTTTGGACAGAATACTTTTTAAAAGTGATGTTATTATAAGAAGAAGAGATTAACCTAGAATTTAAATTCTTACACAAAAAAGAGACTCTTCTACACACCATGCATTACTTACCTAATTTAAGATGTTTAAATTCCGACTGCTGTGCAGATGCACAAAGCTGATAGAAAATGTGGTAATTTCGTTCATTTTCTGACTGTAAAATAAAGAGGAATCCTGAAATCATACCAGACCTTTACAAATGAAAATGCGAGGTTTTCCATACGGGGGTCTTAGATGGCTAATCTGATCTCACGGATATGCGTTTTTGCTGTGACCCAACATGGTGGTCCAAGATCGCCTTCCAAATAACCACCTCAGAGAAAATCATATTAAACGAAAACATTCTATGAAACGGGAATAATGTAATTTGTACTAGCTGAAATTTTAAAGAAACTCCTTGCAATACAAGGTTTACTTTCTCTCCTTCTGTGTCAAAATGAAGATAATTTTCTCCATTTTATGGACAGAAGAATCTTTCTCTTAAACCCCACCTCACTAGCTCTGATCTCATTCTCTTCCTAATACAAAAAAACTAACAACTTGGTCTATTTTAAGTAGTTTTTGTGTTCTAGAAAGACAAACAATCTTTAAATGCTAAGAATTTTTAAAGTGCCTAAAATTGAAAGTCATAAACTTTTCCCTTGATTGCGAAATTCTACTGATACTGTACTTATCATCAATTTTCATTTTTAAGAAACAGAAAAAAATAACACACACTGCAAATGAAAGAGGAAAATTCTACTTCAAGTCACCAAACAACATAGGTTGTCTAATGAATACATAAATGTGAGCCACACTATAAAAGTCAGGAAAAAGGAAATTTAACTAATATTTTTATCCTTACTTGAAAGACAACTCTGGATTTCTCCAGCAGGTAAGTTCTCATGTTCGCTCCTATAATTTGATTTCTCTCATCAAAACTAATTTCCGTGTATTTCCCAAACCGACTGCTGTTGTCATTGCGGGTGGTCTTGGCATTTCCAACAGCCTACAAAACAGAGCAACAACATTAAAAAACCTCTGCATCCATATTCATGGAGCAGTTATAGTAAAATCCAATCCTGTATGCTAGGGGAAGTTCTGATTAGAGGGGGAGGCTGGAAGGCAGGGGCTTGCAAAGAATGAAACATATCCTTAGCTCTCCTCAATTTTACTTCAAGGCTCTCCTCAATCTTACTGGTAGACACTGAGCAGGATCAGGGAAAGCATGGATTCTGATGTTTCATGGCCCCAGGTTCATTTTTACTATCTGTGTGATGCTAGCAAGCATCTTTCTAAGTCTCAATTTCTCTATCTGTAATATAAAGATGCATCTTACAGAGTTGGAAGGATTAAATGAGATAGTATCAATATAAAGTGTCTCAACTCATCTATGCCTAAAATATTAGAGATGCTTAAAGTCCACTTCCTTCATCCAACCTTTATTTTTGTCCTTATCACTTCCCTACTCAAACTTTCTACTCAACCAAAACACAGCTCTCTCCCATCCCTCCCACACTGAGCATGACTGTTGCTTTTTACTTCTACTTTTGACTTCTGTCTCTCCTCTTGCCCTCTCCCTTCCTGGGCACCCTCCATATCGAAGTACCTTTCCTATGCACAAATACTGCGCTCCTGTCCAGGTCATTATACTTTCAGACAACACATGTTTACTCAGCACCTGCCATGGGCCACATGCTCGGTAGGTGAAGATGAACCAAGTAAACATGGTCCCGCCTTCATGGAGCTTATAACTGCAGGTGAGACCAACCCTAAAGAAACAGCCACACAATGTTATCCTGTGGGCATTTAACAGCGTAGTGTTTCTTGACAACCTTTTTATAGCTATCTTGGGTTGTGATTTACCTTTCTATTTAAGTTTAAAATATGCTATGTTAGAGGAGTCTTAAAACTTGGGGATTGGACCTTAATCTTTTCCTTACTTCCTGTATTATCAGGCGCAGTGACTTGAACAAAATAGGTGGTCTGATAAATATTCATTGAGGATTTTGATTCCAGAGAGCAGAAAGAAAAGGTTTAAGAATCTAACAGTCTTAACTATTTGCTACACTTCCAAATAAATCCAAATCGATTCATTTCCCTCTCCCCTGAGCTGTCAGATGCTCTTTCTTCCTTGAGGGCTGTCTCCTTACTCCTTGGTGCCATCATAGGTGGCCTTGCCCATATGTCTGCCCAAGTCAGTGGTGTGCTAATGAGTCAGTCTTGGAGAAGGGAGGAGGAAGAGCCTGGATATGTGACATTTGCCAATTTGAAAGGTGTAAATACTTCCACCATGACTGATTTCAAACTACCAAGGCTTTAACAACAACTTGCAAAAAAATTCCTGAATATTTAAAAATCAACTTATGAAAGTTAGTGTTGGTTGCCTAGAGAACACTGCTGGTCTCGGTGTAGCAGTTGTGTCTGTGGTTGAGGAAATTTCCCTGGGATATAAATGTAAACAGGGGACTCCTAAAATCCTGATGGTAGAACTTCTAGCCCAGTAGGTAGAGCAGAGAAGCTTTGGAACCAGCAATCCGTGCTCCAGTCTCCTACAAATCCCACCAGGGAACAGACTTCCTGGCTCTTTCCTGCCCTTACTTCTTTGGTCTTTAAAGGACCACATACAGGCATACCTTGAAGATACTATGGGTTTGGTTCCAGACCACTGCAATAAAGCCAATGTCACAATAAAAGCCACATGAATTTTCTGGTTTCCCAGTGCAGATAAAAGTTATGTTTGCACTATATAGTGTATTAACTATGAAATAGCACTGTATCTAAAAAACAATGTACACACCTTTAATAATTCTTTTTTTTTGCTAAAAAAAATGCTAACCATCATTTGACCCTTTAACAAGCCATAACCTTTTTGCTGGTGGAGGGTTTGAAACACCGTGAGAGTTATCAAAACATGACATAGAGACAAAAAATAAGCAAAGGCTGTTGGAAAAATGAGCTGATAGACTTGCTTGACAGAGCTGCCATAAATCTTCAGTTAGTTTTTAAAAAAAAAACAAAAATAAGTATCTGTAAAGCACAATCAAGCAAAGCATGATGAAACAAGGTCCACCTATATACATGAACCAGCCGCCTCTCCATATACACGCCTCTGTCCCCGCGCCCCATCCCCACAGGGTACCCACCTCAGTTATGGGGTTTGATGCTAGGACCTTGTCTTCCACATGAGCGTTACTGCCGGACTTGCTGACGGTGGCAAAGTACCTCATGGCATAGCGAGCAGACACTGTCTTTCCAGCACCCGACTCCCCACTTACAATTATTGACTGGTTTCTATTGTTTCTAAGGCAAACAAAAGGATTTTTAAAAAATTCTTTTAAAATGTTAATTTATTCCCATTAAAAAGGCAATATACGCACACTATTAAAAGTGCAGATAAGTCAGAAGAAAGGACTTGGTTTTATCATGCTAAAGTAACTTTCTTAACATGCCAGTGAATTTCCTTCTAGTCTTTTTCTCTGTGATCCTGCTGAACACACAACTCTGTCTCCTGCTGTGTCCCCTGTATTGAGAGTTCCCAAGGGCAAGCCCAGACCAGTGATCCACTAGGAGGACTCACAGGTCTCAGCACACGTTTGTACTCATGGTTAAGACTTAGTACTCCAGAGGAGACAGAGCAAATCAGTGAGGGTAAATGGCACATGGGCCAATCCAGAGGAGGCCAGGTGTGAACTTCTAAGAGTCCTCTGCCGGGGGGGGGGGGGGGGTGTCACGCAGGATGCACTTACTTCCTCCAGCAACGAACTATGACAATACATGGGAAACACTGTTTGCCCAGGACGCTCAATAGAGACTCAGTGTCCAGGGTTTTTATTGGGGGCTAGTCACATAGGTATCTTCTCTGATCACATACCAAAATTCCAGATGCCCAGAAGGAAAATGGATGTTCAGCCTGAACCACCTTGTTCACACGAACAGTTTAGGTATAGTGAGCCACTCATAATTGTTACTCAGCAATTAGGAAATTCTATGAACCCTCCTGAAATCCAGGTTCCCAGAGGCTCACCATGGGCCAAACTTGCACGTAAGTCTCTAAGGACAGCAGTCTCAGGCCTATGTCATGTCCTTTTTCCTTTCATTTAAATATAAAAACATTTTTAAGACATTATTTGAGAGCAATTACTTGAGATGTGCCTGGAAACATGTGCTCCATAAGCCAACATACTCTGTTATATAACATGGAGATCTTAAAAAAAATGCACTGAACTTTTCATGTCATAAGATGATGATGGTAGAAACTTATTACAGTGCCATCCTAGCACCACTTGTGTGTCAGGTTCTTGGTGAATAATTTACAAGGATTCTCATTTAAACCTCACAAAAATCCTAAACCACATACTATATATCCATTTTATAGATGAATATAACAGTGACTTGGTGATGCACAGAACACACAGCCTCCCTGGGAACTCTGGAGAGGACATTAGAGAGACAGTCCCTGGTTCCACAGAGGACGCTAAGATGCTGAGGACATGAATGACACCCTGGGGTTACTGAAGCCAGCTCTCCTGATTCCCAGTGTAGTATCCACAAGTCCAACAAGAGCCTGCTTTATGTTCAATTCCGCTATTGCAGTTAGACAGGCCTCCAGAGGAAACTGGCTCTTCAAGCTTGAACCTGGCTCAGCTCTGAAGCTCCAATAAGCTCATGCTATTGACACCCAGGAGTAGTCCTGTATGCTCTGAGGCACACAGATTCTAGTCTTGCTGATGCCCTGGAGACCTGCAGGGGCCAGGGTAAATCCTAGAACCATGGTGTCTTAGGACTGAAAGAAAACTTGCTGCAGCAAAAGCCAAGGTAACTGGCAACTTTGGGGGGAACCTTCAAGATCTTTTATTTTCTGGCACTGTCAGGCTTGGCTGCCCTCTGCTCATGAGTCTCCATGCTACCACCAGGGCTCAGGAAAGGGGGAGAATTTACATCATTTGTCACAGCACCTGAGTAGGGATGGCAGGTTCGGGGCCAGTTGGTGTCCTCAAGAGCAAAGCCGGCCTGTCTCCCAGCCTCTGATGTGTTTCAAAGAAGAGGGGGAAAAAAAAAGAAGAGGAAGTCACAGAGTCCCTCATGGCCTGACTGGAGCATGGAGGACACCTGCTGAGCTTGAGGACATGGGGTTCAGGTGTCCCAGGTGATTGGTTATTAATTGATAATTCTAGACCCAACAGTTATCCTCCTCATGCTTCTTAGGGTCTAAGCTCCAGTTCTTAGTGGGCATGTTACTGCCCATACAGAAGACTACATATCCCAGCCTCCCTTGCAGCTGGGCACAGTCATGTGAGTAGATCCTGACCAATAAGCTATAAGCAGAAGTGCTCTGTGGGGCTTCTGGGAGGGCTCCTTAACCAGGAGGGACACACCCTTTCCCTGGAACACTCTGTAGCCTAGAAAAGAGAGAAGAGGGCTGAGCACTAGCTTGGCTCTGAGGATGTGGATCCTGCCCCAAGGATCAGGATGCTGGAAAGTACTGGGTCCCTGATGACTTGGTAGAGGTGGCATGCTAGCCCTGGACTACCCATCAGACTTTTCTGCATGAGAGAATCATGCATTTCTATCTTCCTTAAGTCACTGAGCATCCAGCTCACAGATGAGGACCCTGAAGCTGAGGGAGCTCAGGGCTGTGTCCAGGGTTATGCAGTAAATAGTAGCAGATTCAGGTCCTGTGTCTCAAGTCTTGATCTGGATATAAGGAAATGATGGCAGCTCAGAAGACTTCACAGAGGTGTTTCCAGACTCAAATGAGACCACTGTCTATGAAAGTTCTTTTGCAAACTGTAAGGATCTACAAAGATCCTTTTACAGATTAGGATGTTGAAGATAAAACAGAATAGTTATGAGGAAAAGAAATTACACATGGAATCTAGAAATCTGAGGGAAAATCCCAGCTCTGCCTTTCTCTTGCTGAGTGACCTTGGGTAGGTGGCTTCAAACGTCAGTGGTCTGACCACTGCCTCGGCATCCTCATCATGGGCTCTTTTGAGGGCACTCAGGGTGATGTGTGGGAGTGTGTGCACAGTGCCTCGTCCTGGGCTAACAAAATAAGAACTTCACATACCACACAAGAAAGAAAAGGCAAAATTAGCATAAAAATTCAAATATCCTACAGCTAAAACCTGTGCTCATCTATCATTAGAGTCTTCTGCCTTGGCTGGGTAAAAAAGCCTAAACATCTCATAGTGGAGAAAAAATCCATTTTCTTCCAACCAAACACATTGCAAGAAAAGCATTGACTATTCCCACGTTGGTAGGAGCAACAGGACTACCTTGAAGGAGTAAAAGCAGGAGGCTTGTTGGAGACAGGTCAGCTATATCTAACATTTGCTATTCAGTACAAGTCAGTCTGCCCTACCAAGCACCCCCTCCAGCCTGATGGTCACTTAAAAATAATTATTTGTTTAGCTCTTGGTCTTAGGAACAGCATGCAGGAACTTCGTGGCGCATGGACTCCCTAGTTGTAGCGGTGGGCTTAGTTGTTCCGCAACACGTCTAGTTCCTAGACCAGGGATCATACCCACATCCCCCTGCATTACAAGGTAGATTCTTAACCACTGGGCCATCAGGGAAGGCCCTGAGGGTCACTTTTAGAGACCGGCCCAGCTGTCTCCCTGCCACTATGAGGGCCCAGGAAATGTAGGAGCATTGGGAGAATAAGAGGAAGCCCCACCTGGCCATCTGCTTGTACGCCTCTTCCGCCACGGCAAATATGTGCGGGTCCATGTCGCCCATGTTCTGCCCGCTGTAGGCGTGGATGATGGGATCTCCATATATCGGCAGCTGCTTGTAAGGATTCATGGCCACCAAGATGATTCCTGAGGAAAGATGTTGGATGCAGTGATGTCACCTCCTCAGGTGTTTTGAGAAGCTTTCAGATCAGCCACTTATTAAACCTGTGGTGTGACTCTGCGTAGGTCACTTTATGCTCTGAGTCTCAGTTCCCTGCTGATGTCACCTACATTTCTAGGCCACTCTTAAGGTTAGACAAGACGACAGATGGCAATGCACTAAAACTGAGAGGCTCTTACCATCCTCAGCGTAAACATAATGATAATATTGCTCCAGAAGTAAACTTATTATATCCAATAGAAACTCAAACACAAGCTTTACCCACATACATTTTTCTTGGTAGTCCAAGCTTAGTTTTTGTTGAAGACTCTTCCCACCGAGATAGTTCATTTTATAACAGATTCTCTAAGTTCAGATGTCTGTACCTTTTAGATAGAAATCTGGGCAAATGTTTAGGTGTGATCCTAAACACACATTTTGGCGGAAGTCAACATTTCCAATATAAACATAATCTAAAACGTAATCAGGATGCTCTAGACAGCAAGTGTTAAATTTCAGTGTTATTCCTGCTCTCCTGAAATTGCTTTCCTTACCGCTGTAGGTGTAAATGAGTTTGGATTCTGCAAAACGGATTCTGAGATTGTGGAGCACCGCGGGCTCATGGAGGTAGCTGAGGGCTGTGAGGTCGTTCTCACCCACGAGGATGTCAGGATTTCGAAGTGGAGGCAGACATTCAGGATCAACGGAATAATCCAGCTCCTTTGGACAAAGATGAAATTAAAGTTCTGGAAGTAAAAGATTTGGAGTGTTTCTGCTGAATCACTGTTCTCTTTCCTATCTACCCCTTTTTGGCACTCTGGAAAACAAATGTATGTATAGCAGTGAGAAAATAGTCTGACTTTTAGGAACCAGGGGATCAAGGTATTGACTGTGTGCCCTAGGGTGTGTCACTTACCCTCTCTGGGTCTCTCTTCTGTCATCTGTGAAAAGATGGGCTAGACTGGATCGGGGGTCCTAAGAACTACAGAACCCTCAATGAGGGGTGACAGGGAAGCCATATGGCCAGGGACCTGGGTACCCCATCCAATTTCTGACACAGGGGCCCTATTTGTATGTGATTCAGCTGCTGGGTGCCACAAACATTTTCATTTGAAAACAAGGTTCTGTTGCTAACTGACTCAGTGATCTAAGGTCCATTAAACGTCTAAAGTTACTGCGTCTCTGTATGAATGAAGTTGACATTCTTGGTGGTGAGGAGTGTCCAAAGGAGCCGATGTGGGTGTCTGTGGGCTGCTCCCTGTGCAGGTGACTCCTGTCTGCAGCTGCCTGTGTTCCCAGGGGCACATGTCTCCTGCTGCAGGGCTGCCTGTTTCCATCAACCTCAGCCCTGGGCTGAGTAACAGGCTCAGGATGGCCCCTCTTCTGTGGGATTTCACCAGTCCATATTCTGGAAGTAACTGCCTGAGCAGAATGAGGGTCTTGTGGGTCTTGTAGGTGTTAGAGTATTAAGGGCCCTTTTTACCACCTGTTCTACCTTCCTGTACTTTCATTTCTCAGCTTTGAGAAGTGACTTGAGCAAAGTCACCCAGCAGGCTTGCTTCTCTTCCACCTTCCCGGGCTGCCTTCCTTCCAAGGAAGGCACAAGATGCAAAAGGTGAGCCAGCTGCCCCTTAGCAAGAACCTGCTCTGCAGCCCCTGGGCCAAGTACTCTGCACTGGTTTCCATTTGATCCTCAAAACTGCTCTCCAAGGAGGGCATGGCATCTCAGACTGAGAATTGAGGAGACAGATTCAGAGAGGTTAAGATCCTTGTCCAAGGTCACTCAGTTAACATGCATCTGGCTGAGTCTGATGCCTGTGTCATGATGCCTCCAGTCAGTGCTGGCAGGGGGTTTGATTTGTTGGGCTGTTTTCCATAAGGAGAGCAGCTCGGGGCAGTCCAGGACAACTGGGCACAGGTCCCCAGAGCAGCTGCCTGCTCATTATCAATGCAATTATGTTATGGACCTGCCCCAAACAGGCTATTCTTAACCTACACACTTTCAAGAATAAGATAAAGAAAATTGCTACTCATAATTTTTAACTTTTCCTGAGTTTTTCTGTTATCTGTTTTAAATCAACAACCTCCTTTTCCAGTTCAGCCACTGTGTGTGTGCGCACACATGTACATTTTATGTGTAAAAGAAACAGAGAGGGAAAGACAAATGGAATAGACAGTCTTTGGGGGAGGGGGAAATGTGAATGTGAAGAACACGAGATTGACTGTGGGAGACAGAGGTGACATTTTCTTACACAAAGCAGGCTTTGTCCTTCATGGTATAGACAATGGGTTAACTAAAGCGCAGTGCGGCCGCCTATCACCTTACCTGCCTTTCCCCCTCCTCCTCCATCCGGGCAGCTGGTTCAGGGCCAGGAATGTGGCCACCTGAAGCCCTGCTCATGTTACTAAAGCAGCACACTGCCACTGCAGCTGCCGCCCTGAGATTTTTCTCTCCAAAGCCATCTGATCCCTAATCAGATGATTGAGACCCAACAACTGCTCCCTCAGGAGTATCTGCTGGGAATGGGAAGGCTAAGTAGAAAGAACAGCATCTTGGCCTCATCCCCTGCTTCTGCATATGCCCCCAAGCATGCTCTCACCTGATCTCCAGCAGCCCTGTGAGGTCCTGCTGCTGCTAACTTCAGCTGACCTATGACAAAGGAGAGGACTCACGGGCACAGACTTAGTGAGTGGCTGCGGTAGGACTTGAATCCAGATAGTCTGATTCTAGAGCATGTGCCCTTTTTAAACTGCTTTGTCTCCCTTCCCAGAATCTCAGGAAATGACCCTTGAATCCAGGACAGTCTGATTGATGGGCAATATCATGTTCTGTCTCTAAGAGACATTACCATACCTTGGAAATCCACTTTAATATTCACGTGATATTCCCCAGACTAACTCCCACATCCAGATAGATCATGAAAATCCTTTGTGCAGCTCTGCACCCAAAGACTTGATTCTAAAAACCTAAGGTCAGCCTAGCTGTGGATCTAGTAGATGTCTTCATAGCTGAATGACTCAAATAACTTCCTCTCCAAGTTTCTCATCTTCACCCAGTCTCGGTGCTGAGACTCATAATACCAAAATAAAATCGTATTTCAGCATCCTCCCAACATTGCTGAATCCCCAGAAAGGCAGTGCAGAACACAGACCTATCTACTGTTTCTCACTCCAGAGAGAGACTTGGTTGATGTAGGAAACTTGATATCTTAAGGTAGTGTGTGGTGGGGGCAGGGCAGGTGGGAGGGGCATAAAAATACAGCTGGATCCACAGCAGCAGCTTCCCCTAATGTGCCCACCCGTGGGCTGCACCCACAGCAACATTTGCCTGTCCCTCCTGTATACACCCACGGTTCCTCTTTTATACATAGCCAAGACCAAGGACCCTCACCGTTCCATCCTCCAGCAGGAGTTGCAAAACTTTGTCACCAACTCTATAGTCCTTTGCTATTTCAGCAGACTTCCAAACTTCTTCAGAATCAGGAATCCAAACCCTGTTGTACTGACCAAGACAATAAGACAGGTTTAATTTCAGCACTTTAAAAGCAAAATACAAATCGTTAGATGACTAGACTCAGCGAGTTTTCTCAGTTCACTTAGGTCAGTAACATTGGGCTAGATGAAGCACAAGCTGGAATCAAGATTGCTGGGAGAAATATCAATAACCTCAGATATGGAGATGACACCACCATTATGGCAGAAAGTGAAGAACTAAAGAGCCTCTTGATGAAACTGAAAGAGAGCGAAAAAGTTGGCTTTAAACTCAACAGTCAGAAAATGAAGATCATGGCATCTGGTCCCATCACTTCATGGGAAATAGATGGGAAACAGTGAAAACAGTGGCAGACTTTATTTTTGGGTCTCCAAAATCACTGCAGATGGTGACTTCAACCATGAAATTAAAAGACATTTGCTCCTTGGAATAAAAGTTATGACCAACCTAGACAGCATATTAAAAAGCAGCGACATTACTTTGCCAACAAAGGTCTGTCTAGTCAAAGCCATGGTTTTTCCAGTGGTCATGTATGTATATGAGAGTTGGACCATAAAGAAAGCTGAGCACAAAAGAATTGATGCTTTTGAACTGTGGTGTTGCAGAAGACTCTTGAGAGTCCCTTGGACTGCAAGGAGATCCAACCAGTCCATCCTAAAGGAAATCAGTCCTGAATATTCATTGGAAGTACTGATGCTGAAGCTGAAACTCCAATACTTTGGCCACCTGATGTGAAGAACTGACTCATTTGAAAAGACCCTGATGCTGGGAAATATTGAAGGCGGGAGGAGAAGGGGACAACAGTGGATGAGATGGTTGGATGGCATCACTGACTCAATGAACATGAGTTTGAGTAAACTCCAAGAGTTGGTGATGGACAGGAAAGCCTGGCATGCTGAGTCCATGGGGTCACAAAGAGTCAGACATGACTGAGCGACTGAACTGAAGTTCACTAGAAATACTTTTACCTAGTTTTTGTTTGTGACGTAATTTTTGAAAGTGAAAGTCGCTCAGTTGTGTCCAACTCTTTGCAACCCCATGGACTATAGAGTCTATGGAATTCTCCTGGGCAGAGTACAGGAGTGGGCAGCCTTTCCCTTCTCCAAGGGATCTTCCCAACCCAGGAATCAAATCCAGATCTCCCACATTGCAGGCAGATTCTTCACCGGCTGAACCACAAAGGAAGCCCAAGGTAATTTATTTTTAATAATTTTAAAAATTTATTTGTTGGCTGTGCTAGATCTTCACTGCCATGTGGGCTTGCCTGTAACTGTGGAGAGCAGGGGCTCCTCTCTAGCTGCAGCGCACAGGTTTCTCACTGTGGTGGCTTCTCTTGTTGCAGAGCACAGGCTCTAGGGCACTCAGACTTCAGCAGTTGCAGCTCCTGGACTCGGAAGCACAGGCTCAATAGTTGTGGTGCATGGGCCTAGCTGCTCTGCGGCATGCGGGATCTTCCCGGATCAGGGATCAAACCCGTGTCTCCTGCATTGGCAGGCAGATTCTTTACCACTGAGCCACCAGGAAAGCCCCTGAGGTAATTTTTAGTGTATCTGCAATGCACCAGGTCTAGCTGCTTCGTGTCAGAAGTAACAGAATTCCCAAAGCCTCCTGAATATATCTTGAAAAGAAAAGGAAAGCTTGGGAGGGGAAAGGAAATCTGTGAGTCCCTTAGTGGGAAGATCTGAGCACTGTGACATGAGTTGAAGCAGAAGGATTTGTTTCACCACTAATGGACTATGTGGCTCTGGGCCAGACACTTTTCCTGCTCACTTTTCTCATCTGCAAAGTGGGCACAAGACCTACTTCATAGGTTTGCCAGGAAAATTAAATAAGACTGTGTAGCTGTGTAGTTGATGGCATTTTGTAAAATGCTGTGGAAGTATTGTTACAGTGGTGTTATCACAGTCTTACCACACTGGTCAGCAGCCAGGGATTCCCTCATGGGAAGTGCAGAAGTTCCAAGCTCAGTTTCCCACTGGGCTCTGAGCTGATGTACAAGTCCTTAGGCTTTTGAACCACACTGCTATGTACTGAATTGTTCCACCTCCCCAGACTTCATATGTTGAAGCATTAAACCCAATGTGAGTGTAGTTGGAGACAGGGTCTTTAAGAGATATAATTAAGGCTAAATGAGGTAACAAGGCCCTGGTCCGATAGGATTAATGCCATAAGAAGAAGAGATACAACAGAGCTTGCAAACACACTCTCTCTACCTGCATGCATAAAAAGAAAGGCTACGGGAGTTCACAGTGAAAAGACAGCTGTCTGCACCAAACAGAAGACCCTCACCAGACACCAACCCTGCCAACATCTTGATCGTGGGCTGTCCAGCCTCCTGAACTGTGAGAAAATATTAACACACCTCTGTTGTTGAAACACCCAGTCTATGATATGTTGTTATGGCAATGTAACAATTCACACTCATACACTGGGAAGCAGGCAGCCTCACTCTCCCGAATCCACCAGTGGTTCTTGAATGCTGCTTGAGAGAAACACAAAGTGACTGCCATGTCCCTACCAGGCAGCTGTGACAGGACTCTGCGAGCCATTCTTCTCTCTCCTGCATGCATGCCGTCAGCATCATACACTGACTGCGCTTGCTTTGACCAGGACCCCACATCTCACATTCTTCTATGGTCATCCATTCATTTATTTGTTTTTTACTCTCTTGTTCACTCATGCATCTAGCCATTAATTTACAGATTCAACTCCTAGGCATCTATCATGTATGTGTCTGGCACAGTGCTGGTTTGTCAACATGGTCTTTTTAGCAACTCAGCCAATCTCTGACCTAGAGCTGTATGTGCATATGTGCATATTTGCATCTCTCTGCTCACATATCGGTGGTTTATAGCAATGGGGATACAGGATACCCCTCTGCCCTGAGACATAACCAGGCCAAAAGGAACAAGAACTGGGAAGCACTCACATGGAGAAATGAAGCAGCACTTAAAAAAATTCCTGAATCCAGAGGCTGGATAGCTCATAACCCATCCCAGATCTAAATGAAGCCTAAGAGGCCATCCAGCATCTAACCCTCATTTCCAGAGAAAACTAGCCTCAGAGACTCCAGGTTCCCCAGAAGCAGACCTGAGATGAGCAACCAGTTCAGGCTGGTGCCTACAGTGGCACCTCTGTTCTACCTCCTTATACTCACAGGCCAAAGAAATGTTGGTCCTCTGGCACTGTCCCTCACCAGGACAGATGGACTTTCTGAAGGTAATTGTCAAGTGTGTAAATTCTTGTAACAGGCAATGTTTGTGCCTTTAGGAGAGAAAGTCAAGGCACTTTTGCCTAAGTGCCTGCCATCCTGCTGAGTACAGTCCCTGGTCACTGAACTGGCACTGGCACCACCCTTGACTCTGGGGACAGTCACGCACAAGACACTGTCCTCTGTGAACCTCTGCTCCTGGACAGCTGAGAAGGCAAACGTCATGACCAAATGATGGCCTGGTCTGACATGTGGCCCGTGGCCTGCTGGTCCCTTTCCACCATGGGGAAATATTTCTTTAGGTTGAGAGATCATACTTATTTCAGTTACATAAAATTCTGGGCAATAATTATGATTTTTCATTCTTCTTCACTATGATTTTATATATTCTCTTTATTTTGCCTATTTTATTTGCATAAGTAATGCAAATCATAATCAGTTCAGTTCAGTGGCTCAGTTGTGTCTGACTCTTTGCAACCCCATGAATCGCAGCACACCAGGCCTCCCTGTCCATCACCAACTCCCGGAGTTCACTCAAACTCAACGTCCATCGAGTCAGTGATGCCATCCAGCCATCTCATCCTCGGTCGTCCCCTTCTCCTCTTGCCCCCAATCCCTCCCAGCATCAGAGTGTTTTCCAATGAGTCAACTCTTCACATGAGGTGGCCAAGTACTGGAGTTTCAGCTGTAGTATCATTCCTTCCAGAACACCCAGAGCTGATCTCCTTTAGAATGGACTGGTTGGATATCCTTGCAGTCCAAGGGACTCTCAAGAGTCTTCTCCGACACCACAGTTCAAAAGCATCAATTCTTCGGCGCTCAGCTTTCTTCACAGTCCAACTCTCGCATCCATACATGACCACTGGAAAAACCATAGCCTGACTAAACGCACCTTTGTTGGTAAAGTAATGTCTCTGCTTTTCAATATGCTATCTAGGTTGATCATAACTTTTCTTTCAAGGAGTAAGCGTCTTTTAATTTCATGGCTGCAGTCACCATCTGCAGTGATTTTGGAGCCCAAAAAGATACAGTCTGACACTGTTTCCACTGTTTCCCCATCTATTTCCCAGGAAGTGATGGGACCAGATGCCATGATCTTCGTTTTCTGAATGTTGAGCTTTAAGCCACCTTTAAAGGCAAATATGGGACTTCCCTGGCAGTGTGTAAGACTTTTGCAAGGGGCACAGGTTTGACCCCTGGTCAAGTAACTAAGGTCCCGCATGTATGCACCATGGCCAAAAGAAAACAAGGCAAAAATCAAAAATATGTTTACAAGAAAGACTTGTACATGGACATTTCATAGTAACTTTATTCATAATTGCTGAAAATTAGACTCTGTGTCCATGAGAATAAAAAAACATAAAACTGTGGTATCCTCACACAATGGACTACTACTTACCAATAAAAAGAATTAACTATTGATACAAGCAAGAACATGAGTGAATCTCCAAGTGTTAGACTGAGTTAAAGAAGCTGTACACAAATGCGTACATTCTGTATGAGTCCTTTAAATGTAGTATTAGAACAAGTAAAACAAATATAATGTGAGGAAAAACTCAGAACAATAGTCACCTCCAGGTATGGTGGATCCAGGGAGGTACTCTTGTGGGCTATGGCAACATTTTATACCTTGAAGGGGTTTTGGTTAATAGGTGTTAAGCACTTTTCAAACCTCAGAGGATGTACACTTAAGATTTGTACATTTTGTTGTCTGGAAATTTTACACAAAGAACTAAACAAATATGGAACTCTTGGAAATTCCCTGGTGGTCCAGTGGTCCAGGACTTGGCACTTCCATTGCCATCACTCAGGTTCAATCCCTGGTCGGAGAACTAAGATGCTGCAAATCACGTGGTGTGGCCAAAAGCCAAAAACCGAATATGGAACTGTGAACAATGTGCATACTGAAATATTTAGGAGGACACGGATCGATGTATGCAATTACCCTAAAATGCTTCCAATAATAAGATAGGCTGAGGAGTGGACAGAAGACTTAGAAGGATGCACAGACGCGATACAACAAATACAGTCAAATATTCATACTGCAATCTAGGTGGTGGGACAGATGCTGACTGTAAAGTTTTTTCAACTCTTTGTATACTTTAAATCTTCATAAGTTGTTGAAGGAAATAAAGAATAAGTATAAAACAAAGATTCAGGTACCAGGACTAGACTAGGACAGAGTTGGCTGAGACACACATTTATTAATCTATTAGTTAATATAAGCTACCTCACTTATCAAACAAAAATGTATGTATATCATTGGTTTGATTATCAATCATGACTCCCTAAGTTATCTAGGTTGCTTTAATTCTTGACAGCTAGCTAAAAGTAGGAGCTTGCTGAAATGTGGCATGGGGTGAGTAATATTTGTGAGTGGGGTGGGGTGGGAGGGAGAGAAACAGAGAGAGAGAGGAAATGGAAGAATGACCCAGCAGGGACTTGCCTGGTGGCCCAGTGGCTAGCAATTCCACACTCCCAACGCAGGGGGCTGGGGGTCAGGGAACTAGATCCCACATGCCACAGCTAAGAGCTCACATGCCAAAGCTAAAAGATTCCATGTGCTGCAACAAAGATCGAAGATGCTACATGCCACAGCTAAGACCTAGTGCAGCCAAACAAATAACTGAATATTAAAGAGAAAAAAAGAATGACTTGGCAGGGACTTCCCTGGTGGGTCAGTGGTTAAGACTCCATGCACCCAATTCAGGGGGCTGGGGCTCCATCCCTGGTTAGGGAACTAGATGCCATATGCTGCAACTAAGACCCAGCACAGACAAATAAACAAACAAATATTAAAAAAGAATGACCTGGCAGGTGATGACACACACTTAGAAATACACACCCATGCAAACAGGTGGACAGAAGCCTCACAAGCACAGACACCCACACCCACACTCCACACATACTTGTAGCCATGGGCTACTGTTTTTCACATCAGATCTGCTATCGAAAACATTATTACTAACTTCATAAAACTGAAATCACTAATATTTTTATGATAAAAATAATTTGAGACTATCCCATTTATCAAGAGTTGGCCACTATAGAATTTTATAGCTGAAAGTGTTCCGGGAGATTGTCTTTTCCAAGTTGTCGGTCAAAGTTCTTTTTAGAGATTGCTTCAAATGAAATGGTGGCAGCCTACCATGTTCTGCAGCTGAGGTCCCCCAGGCCTTTCCATGGAATCCTTGGGCTCTGAGAAGTGATGCAAAAATCACTAAACCAACCCAAGCCCTTTGTTTAGCTGATCCCCAAACTCCAGCCCAGAGAGGTCAGTAACTCACCAAATACCACACAGAGCATCTCAAAGGCCAGGACTCCAGGGAGCCAAAGCTTGGGACTCCTTCTTTGAACTACTTGTTAATTAAGTGAGCCTACCTAGAAAATAATCCTGAACTCTCAACTGCAACCGTCTCCTTGAGAGTGCACCGGCTGGTTTGTTTCAGCTCAAAGTAGCATGAAATGTAACAGGCCGCGTGAAACCAAAGTCTGTTTTTCTCCAGCGTGCACACAAATGTCTTCCTCAGGCCTGGACCCCCAGGCTGCCCACAACCCACCAAGCCTGGTGTCTCCGCCGGCAAGGCTGTCAGCTGTTTAGGGCCCCGCAGCTGAGACCCAACCTGGTAAGTAAACATGCCCAAGTTTACCCAGTTCCACCTCAGTTCCACCCACTAGGTCCTGCCCTCCTGCCGCACATTCCTTGACCCACAAGGCCACACTTTGAAGCAGAGAGAGAGCTACCTTTGCAGTGTTTGGACAAACAATGTGACTAGCTCTCATATGACCTCCCCAGGATGGCTCCTTCCTATTGGGGCAGGTGCCCCTGGACTTGGGCACCTGCCAAGCCCTCCAGGGCCGCCTGCAGTGGGGCTGGGAGAGAGGAGAGGCCCACCTCCCACAGAGTGAAATCATGGTGTGCCCCAACCCAGAGAGAAGGCAATGGCACCCCACTCCAGTACTCTTGCCGGGAAAATCCCATGGACGGAGGAGCCTGGAGGGCTGCGGTCCATGGGGTCACTAAGAGTCAGACACAACTGAGTGACTTCACTTTCACTTTTCACTTTCATACATTGGAGAAGGAAATGGCAACCCACTCCAGTGTTCTTGCCTGGAGAATCCCAGGGACGGGGGAGCCTGGTGGGCTGCCATCTATGGAGTCGCACAGAGTTGGACACGACTGAAGTGACTTAGCAGCAGCCAGCCCAGGAGGCTGGGGAAGGAGGCAAAGGCTTCAGGGGTCCTGACCCTTAGGAAGTGACACGTCCCCAGGGACAGGCCGCATCCTTCCCCCACACATGCTCAGACGAGATGAGAGTGGCACCTGCTCATGCCTCCTGCCTATTTAAGGGATCTACCGGCATCAGGCACTGAATGGCTTGGAGACTTTACATGGTGTGTAGGGTGCTGGGGGTCTTCTTCCTCGCCACTCTGAACTGGAAGGGAGTCTCCACGCTCTCGGTCAGCCAGGCCAGAGCAGTGGCCCCACACTCCCTCTCTCCTCCTCCTCCACCTCAGCCATTCCTCCAGGCTTCTCTCTGCTCCCTAGCCTCCTCCCGTGCCTCCCAAGGTCCTCGTGGCCTCTCCTCATGACAGACTGTTTCTGGAGCTTTTCAGCCATGCCCACAGCTTCCACCACTCCCCCGGCAACATGGAGGCCTTCCAGCTCAGATCTCTCAGTGGGTCTAGACCACATTTCCACCTGTCTCCCATGTGTCACCCCTTAAATGTCTTCTGACACACAAATGCCAGACTCAAGTGATCACTATACCAGCCTCAAATGCGATCTTCCTCCTCAGTTCTCTTACTTCTCAAATCAGAAACCTGGGACACCGCTGGGCACCCCCACCTGCCTTCCCTTCACCCCTAACAACCAAATGGACACCAGGTGCTAGAACGCCTACATCTTAAACAGGTTTCACCTGTGTGCCCCATCCACTCCCCCATGCCACAGGCACAAATCGGTTCCCCTGTGCTGCCCCCACCAATCTCCTGACAGGTCCCACAGCCTGCTGAGTGCTTCCTCAACCAGGCTGAACGCAGGGTTTCTGTGGACACACAGAGTCCTTTACCCACACCTGAATTTCCATGAGTGGGGCCCAGCAAGATGAAAACTAAAAGTGTCCCCTGATGGATGGTGGTAAACATCCAGGCCTGGGAACCACTGTCAAGCCAGTTCTCCTACTCAG
This sequence comes from Ovis aries, assembly GCF_016772045.2. Lineage (NCBI taxonomy): Eukaryota > Metazoa > Chordata > Mammalia > Artiodactyla > Bovidae > Ovis > Ovis aries. The sequence continues at coordinate 56,197,882 of NC_056060.1, read as the reverse complement.
GCCTCACTCACCTTCCTTTTCAGTCCATCCCCTGCTTGCTGCCACCCAAACCACTAGCAGTTTCTGGAACATGCCAAACTCTTCCTGGCTCTTTGCTGTGTACTTTCTGTTCCTCCACCCACAGTGTCACCCATCCTCTCCCCCACAGTGAGCAAACTGCTCTGAGCAGTCGGAGTCAGTTCAAGACTCCCACATGTGGCAGTTGCCCCCCTCCCCACCCACTATACCCGCCACCCCAGGCAGGACTGGATGCTTCCTATTTAGAGCTCTCTCTGCCCCTTCCCTGGGTTTCAGGTAGCTTCCCTTCTCCACCACTGGCATGTGAGCTCCAAGGGCCTTGTCTCTGTGCCCTGGAACTCAATACAGTGAATTCCCCATAGCTAGCATAAAACATAAAAATACCTACTGAACAAAAAAATCAAATTCCAAGTAGTCTGCACAAATAAACTTGGTATTTTAGTCTTTACATCCCCCTTTTTATACTCTTTTGAACTACTCACATATAATTTAATTTTTTTCTTTTTTGGCCACGCCATGCAATATGCAGGACCTTAGTTTCCCAACCAGGGGTTGAACCCACACCGCCTGTATTGGGAGCGCAGTCTCTTAACCACTGGACTGCCAAGGAAATCCCTATTCATATATAATACAATAGATAAATATAATATGATAGATAAATCTAATTTTCCAGAGTGGTTAATGATTATATAATATAGATGTCTAAAAGCTATTTAGAATACCCAAATGGAAATTACTCAACTCAGCTTTGACCTTATTTTAGACTGAGGCCCTGGACTGCATTTCTCTTGACCTTGCATATCTGAGTCTCAGCAGAACTTCTGTGAAGATGCCTTGTGAATTCCTCAAGCACAAGAAAGAAAGAGATAGGTAAAGGATAATATAACTTGTGAATCTGTGGCTAGGACCTGAGTCCTGATTAATTAGAAAGAGCAATTTAAGGTCTTTAGAAGCATGCTATAGAGCTCTACTGCTGCACCCTGCATTCATCACTGTCACCAATATCTTAGACAAAAAAACCAGAACACATGTGTATCAAATACTCACATAAAATGATGAGCTAAAGATGATCAAGATACAAAAACAATTTTTTTAAAGATTCAAAAAGGTTTTGATAAGCTGCAGAACACTGAACAACAAGATGGAAAATTAAACAGGAATAAATGTGACATCCAACGGTTAGGTACCAAAAATTAACTGTATTCCAATAGGATCAATATTAAAAAAACAACTAACCTCTATTAAGCATTATGTGTCAGGTATTGTGCTAGGGATTTTACATAAGTTATTTAATGACTTGTGTAAAAATCAATGAAAATGACTGGCAAGACTTAAATCCATTCTATGGGTGTGGAAACTCAGAGAAGTTAAGTAACTTGTTCAATGTCATCCAGTTAGGAAGCAGCAGAGCCAATACTTAACCCAGTCGCTGTGTCAGTGCATTCCAGGAGCAGCACACAGCAGCTCTGCTTAAAACAAACAGAACACGACTTAATGCTCGCCTGCACAGAGGGCTGCTCATAGGAGGCTGCAGCCCCACAAGTTCCACAGTCCTCTGGCTGAGCAGACCAGACCTGGAGAACAGCGCCACTAAGACGGGCATCAAGGAAGTGAAACTCTTCCAGAGGAAGGTGGCCTTGACGGTGACGGGTCTGGAATGATGCTGTGAGAAAGAGCTCGGTAGTACTGTTACTCTCCTAAGCTCCCTCAGTCCTGCCACACCTCATTCTAAAGAGCTCCATGTCTTAACTCCGCCACCCAGCCTCAGGTTGACCAGTCCCTTCTGAAGCTATTCCATGCCTGGTGCCTTTCTATATCTTCAAATTTCAGTCTTCCACCAGTTCCATACCTTCAGTCTGTGATCATGGCCAGGTGTCCCCTCTTGCCTTCACAGTTTTACTAACAGAGAAGCAATGCCAAGGACATCCTGGAGGCCAAACCTAAAGATGCTTCCTCAGCCTTCATTCTCCTTGACTCCTCTGCAGCTATAGAACTGACTGCCGAATTGTTATTGATATACATGGTCTTCATACTTTGCATATTTTATTTGTTTATGATCACACAACAGATACATTCTTGTGTCCTCATTTTACCATGTTGTTATGAACTCTTCATAAATAGCATTTTCAATGGCTTCATACTATTCTTTTTTCTGTAATTCACTTAACTCTAGCCCTATGCTGGACATTGGGGTTGGTTCCATTTTAGTTATTAGAAGTAATGAGAATAACTAATTAGTTATTAGAAGGTTATTTGATCTGATAAATAACCAGATGTTGGAGGAGGTAGCTATGAAATGGATGGACTTTCCAAAACTCCTCTGTGTTGTCGGGAGAAAGGTCAAATCCCTTGAAGATGATGAAGGTGGTTGAATAGGTGGTAACAGTAGGATGTATTAAGAGGACAGGCTTTTAATCCTAGCTTGATTGCTTCTCTGTAACCTTAGGCAACTTGACTGATTTGTAAAAGTGGGATAGCAATATCTAACACATGGCCTTGTTTATTCAGATTAAATGAAAGATGCTCTGAGGATAAAGTTCACAAACATCTGAGGATGGCATCTGGCACATAAGAAGTGCTCAGCGCTATAAGATAAAAGCAACCACGATCCACACCGTCTTTGTCATGCCCATAGCTCTTTCTGAAAGCAGAAAAACTCATTCATGCACGCAAACATCAAGCATTTACTGAGTGAGTCCCTGTTCTCTAGAAACTCTTGGTTAACAGGGGAGTAAGAGTTAAGGAGCTGCTACATCATCATGAAATGTGCCTGGATGGAGGGACTGGCTGCAAAAATTTCTCAGAAGAGGCACTGCTCAACAATGTGAGTTAACCTCACCAAGAGGTTAATATGCAAAATACACAAGTAGTCCATACAACTCAAAATAAAATAAACAACCCAATGAAAAAATGGGAAGAAGACATCCATAGACATTTGTCCAAAGAATACATACAGATGGCCAATGGGCACATGAAAAGATGCTTGATGCTGCTAATTATTAGCAATTAATTAATAATTATTGGGCTTCCCCGGTTGGCTCAATGGTAAAGAATCTGTCTGCCAATGCAGAAGACAGAGGAGATGTGGTTTCAGTCCCTGGGAAGATGCCCTGGAGAAGGAAATGGCAACTCACTTTAGCATTCTTGCCTGGGAAATCCCATGGACCAGAGGAGCCTGGCGGGCCACAGTCCATGGGGTCACAAAAGAGTCAGACACAACGTAGCTACTAAACAACAACTAATAATAATTACTTATTATTAGAGAAATGCAAATTAAAACCATAATGAGGTATTGCCTCATAGTGACCATACTGCCCCTCATCAAAATGTCTATAACTAGTAAATGCAGGAGTGGGTGTGGAAACCTCTAATTCAAAAGGATACATGCCCTGCAATGTTCATAGCAGCACTATTTATAATAGCCAAGACATGGAGACAATCCAGTGCCCGTCAACAGATGACTGGCTTAAGAAGATGTGTTTCTCATACACACACACATATTCAGCCATAAAAAAGAATGAAATACTTCCATTTGCAGCAACATGGGTGGACCTAGAGAATATCACCTTAAGTTGGAGAAAGACAAACATTATACCACTTACATGTATAATCAAACAAATAATACAAATGGATCTATATACAAAACAGACTCACATGGGAAACAAACTTATTGTTACCAGTGGGGGAAAGGAGTGGAAAAGGGAGAGATAAACTAGGAGTACAGGATTAACAGATCCAAACTACTATACATAAGATAGATAGGCAAAAAGGGTTTACTGTATAACACAGAGAACAATATTCAATATCTTCCACTAGTCTATCAAGGAAAATAATCTGAAAAAAGATAAATAACTGAGTAACTTTGCTGTACACCTGAAACGAATACAATATTGTGAATCAACTGTACTTTGATTAAAAAGAGAGAGAGCGCAGAGGCACTGCTCAAATTGAATTTGTAAAGGTAAGGCTCTGGTGAGCAGCACAGACAGATACTGTACCAGGGTACAGAGTGTTGAAGCTGCAGGAATGCACTGCAGGGCAGCAGGAAGTCTGGCAAAGCATGAACCAAGGTAGGAGCTGGCAGGTGGCTCCTGACAATGGTGGGGGGGAGGGCGGGGAGGGGGGCTTGTGGCTGGTTGGTGAGTCTGAAAGTGACAAGGGCCCCAGAGAGGCTCAAGTAGAGGATGGCCAGACCGGTTTTTCTCAGAGAGATTTCAAACAGTGGAGCTGCTGAACAGCAAATGCTCTGAACATTTCTAAGGCATATTGCCAAATAGATTTTGAAAAGGGGTGGGTCATTTTACACTCCAACTGACAGCAACTACTCTCAACACACTACTTCGCAGGAGCCTCCTTTCTCAGAACCTCTTCCTGTGGTTCCCACGCCAGGCCTCCCGTGTCCTCTGCCCTGTGGTGGCTCTATCTGCCTCCCCTCAGCCTCCTCTCCCTTCCTGAGGGGATGCAGCCCTAGCGTCCTGTCTTGGCTCTCTTTCACCGCTTGCTGAGGCCCTCACTGCCTGGGCTTCAGTGGCTACCTCTGGGCAGAAACTCCTGGCCCATCCTCTATACCAGGTTCCAATCAGCCAGGGCAATGCCCCCAGGAAGCCACTTCAAACACCTCAGCCTCTGCAAACCTTGCCTTGTAATTTCCCTAACGTCTCCTCCTCCTGAAGTAGCTGCGTCAACAGTGCCACCCTGCTTCCGTCATCCAGACTCTAATCTCACGCCAGTTCTTGGCTCATCCCTCCCCGCTCAGAGGCCCCAGCTCAGTCTCTCTTCTTTATCTACCCTTACATGCTCTCTGGACTCAGCCTGCATCCTCCACTTCTAACACTGCAGCCCTGATTCTTTCCCGGACATTTAGGATGACCTGAGAACTCAGCTACCTGACTCTAGCCTCTCTCCCACAGGCACAGAGTCCCATGGTCACCGCTGGCATATCTGACTTCCTAAAAGACCCCATTCAAAATCTTCATTGGAGTATGAAGCTCTGACCTAACTCTTTGGCAGTCAAGACTTTCCTCTTCTCAGCCCTACCCCTGAGCAGGCACCTCTGTGCTTTCCAGGCCTCAGCAAACTGAATTCCTTGACAGAACTCACTTCTCATTAACCAGAAAATTTCTGGGATTTCCTGGTGGTACAGTGGATAAGAATCTGTCTGGTGATGCAGGGGACACGGGTTTGATCCCCAATCTGGGAAGATTCTACATGCCAAGGAGCAGCTAAACCCATGCGCCCCAACTACTGAGCCTGTGCTCTAGAGCCTGGGAGCCACAACTACTGAGCCCGTATGCTGCAGCTACTGAAGCCTGCGTGCCTAGAACCTCTTCTCTGCAATAAGAGAAGCCACCTCAGTGAGAAGCCTGAGCAGCACAATGAAGAGTAGCCCCTGCTCGCTGCATCTAGAAGCAATGAAGACCCAGTGCAGCCAAAAATAAATAAATTAAATTAAAAAAGAAAACTCCTCGAGGCAAGACTATCACTTAAATTTTTTTCTACCCACCCCCGCCCCCCCGACCCGCCAAGCAGGAAGGTGGGAGGGAGGGAGTGATTGGGAAGCAAGGGAGAGAGTGCAAGATTTTGTCTCAGTTTAAAGAACTCTTTGACAAAGCAAGTTCACTAAAACCTAAACAGGGAGCTTCACAGATGGGTAGCTCTGAAACTGACAAAGTGGAGGCTGACTGGCTACCAGGAAGAAAGGTAGCAGCTTATGGACACAGGACTTACTCCGACACAAAATGGGTGGAGATGGCCGTCAAGGCGCCTTTTGGCTCTGGGAGTCTCAGTCTTTGTCCATCCAAGCTCACCTCTAGAAAACTCATCCATAGTAGTTTTTCTACATTGTGCCTGGTACCTAGCTGGTATTTAATAAATATTTCTAGTGTGAGGCACTTGATGACAGGTGCCCTCACATCCCTGTATTTTTGCTTCAAGAAAAACTTACTTAAAATGGATTAATCAAAAATTTTTTTCTCTGTCCTCCAAAGTAGCTTCCAAGAATAGTTTTGTTCAAGAATTTTCTTTTACCTTCAATAAGTTGAAGCCTTAAGTAGCATGGTTGAATATCTGATGACTCACATTCTCCCAGGTAAAACTATTCCAACACTGCCATTTAGAATTCTGGTTAATGGAAATGCGTTAGAGAGGGAAATAGTTTGGTTAACTTGGATTTTTACTATTAACTAAACAAAGTGGAAGAAAAAAGTTGCTTAAAAAACTAAAACAAAAATTTTTTTTAAACTAAAACAAATTTACAGCTATTATTTCTACAGCAAAAGTGTCTTTATAAATCTAGGGCACATGTCAGGGGAAATTGTTGAATTCTAGTCTTTTCCATTTGAATACTGGGGACCAGGGACCACAGATTTCCTCCACTGCAGTAGAGGATGGCATTACAGCGATTTGATTGGATTTTTTTTTTTTTTTTTTTCCAGAAGGGCCAACACTTTCACACTTAGTATTTAACCAAGCTCATCTCAGAAGATTCTGGGCACCGTGTGGGAATGTTGGCCTTCCTAGACTGGGGTGGAGGGGGGAGCCCTCCGGTGGCGAAGAGGAGGTTTCAGAGGAATGCTCTAGAGTGATTCCCAGAGTCAGAATGTAGGAATTCTAGAAAACATCTTGAATGCTGCAGTTCGAGCTTCTGTGTCGAGGTGTTCAAAGGGGCTTCCCAAGAGGAAAGATTATGGATGTTCTTATTCGCCCATGTCTGAGCTTTCTAAGACTCCATGGACAGCTCTGATTCCACCTGTGGCTCAGGAGGAGGGGCCGAGAGGCGCAGGAACAGGACCGACACGCGACCCCCCCCCCACCCCCGCGCCCCGGAAACCGAGAAGCTCGAGTCCGGAGCAGCAGCCTCTCGCACTCGGTCTTCCCAGGCAGAGGGGACTGGCTGCCGGGGGCGGGGGGTGGGGGGGCGGAGAGGGCCTTCCCCACGGTCAGGGGCCGGAGCCCTCGAGGGGGCGACGCTCCCCGGACCCGCAGTTCCTCCGCAGCCCCTTCCCGAGGCGAGAACGCCAGGTGCACAGGTTTGGCCCGGCCGCCAAGTACAGTCAGCACTAGCGCCTGGCCGCTGCCCTCCCGCGCGCCCTCCCTTAGGTCTGGTCCTCCCGCCTACCTTTGTGTATAGCTCGGCCACCGCCATGGGCAGACAGGGCAGCTCGAGGGCTGCGGAGATGAGAGGCTCGGGGGCTGGGCTGGCGGCTCCGCGGCCCAGCGGAAGGTAACCGTCCTGCAGGCCCGACAAATTAGAGCCGGGTCATGCTGTGGGAGAAGTTTTCCAGCAGCCGAGAAACTTTCCTGAGTGCTGGCGGCGGGAGAGGAGAGGAGTCCCGGATTGGCCCTTCCCGGCCCACCTGGCGAGGCCTCGCTGTGATTGGCGGGACGGGGGCTGCAGGCGGGGCGCCCCGCCGCCCCGCAGGTTCCCGCGGTTAAGTGGGTCCACCTGGCGGGGTCAGAGAGCGCTCAGCCAAGAACTGGCCCGCTGGGAATTCGCTGGCTCTCAAAGCAGGAAAAAGGTGTGTTCCGAAGCGTTCCCGACCAAGTTTTAGCTTCTTTAGGTCTCAGCGTGCTTACTGGAAAGAGCACAGGATAAAACTATTTGCATAGAAAATCCAGGAGAACCACTAGAACTTGTTAAAGAGTTCAGTCAGGTAAAACCATATTCAAATCAGATGTTAAAATGAATAATTCTCCTGTGTATGATCAATAGCCAGTTAGAAAATATGATAGATAGAAAATAAGGTATTTGTAATATCAACGAAAACGAAGTATCCGCTGACCAAAACGCACTTTGCCTTTGTGGAGAAAATGTTTAAATTTCTTTTCAAGGGTCAAAGAGAAGGTCGGAATGGGGAATCGTGCTGTTTTCATGGATAGGAATATTTAATATTGTACAGGTGTCAGTTCAGATCAGTTCAGTCGCTCAGTCGTGTCCGACCCTTTGCGACCCCATGAATCGCAGCACGCCAGGCCTCCCTGTCCATCAACCAACTCCCGGAGTTCACTCAAACTCATGTGCATCGAGTCGGTGATGCCATCCAGCCATCTCATCCTCTGTTGTCCCCTTCTCCTCCTGCCCCCAATCCCTCCCAGCATCAAAGTCTTTTCCAATGAATCAACTCTTGGCATGAGGTGGCCAAACTACTGGAGTTTCAGCTTTAGCATCATTCGTTCCAAAGAAATCCCAGGGCTGATCTCCTTCAGAATGGACTGGTTGGATCTCCTTGCAGTCCAAGGGACTCTCAGGAGTCTTCTCCAACACCACAGTTCAAAAGCATCAATTCTTCGGCACTCAGCTTTCTTCACAGTCCAAATCTCACATCCACACAGGACCACTGGAAAAACCATAGCCTTGACTAGATGGACCTTTGTTGGCAAAGTAATGTTTCTGCTTTTGAATATGCTCTCTAGATTGGTCATAACCTTCCTTCCAAGGAATAACCGTCTTTTAATTTCATGGCTGCAATCACCATCTGCAGTGATTTTTGGAGCCCCCAAAAATAAAGTCTGACACTGTTTCCACTGTTTCCCCATCTATTTCCCGTGCAGTGATGGGACCGGATGCCATGATCTTCGTTTTCTGAATGTTGAGCTTTAAGCCACCTTTTTCACTCTCCTCTTTCACTTTCATCAAGAGGCTTTTTAGTTCCTCTTCACTTTCTGCCATAAGGGTGGTGTCATCTGCATATCTGAGGTTATTGATATTTCTCCCGGCAATCTTGATTCTAGCTTGTGTTTCTTCCAGCCCAGCGTTTCTCATGATGTACTCTGCATATAAGTTAAATAAGCAGGGTGACAATATACAGCCTCGACATACTCCTTTTCCTATTTGGAACCTGGTCTGCTGTTCCATGTCCAGTTCTGTTGCTTCCTGACCTGCATATAGGTTACTTAAGAGGCGGGTCAGGTGGTCTGGTATTCCCATCTCTTTCAGAATTTTCCACAGTTTATTGTGATCCACACAGTCAAAGGATTTGGCATAGTCAATAAAGCAGAAATAGATGTTTTTCTGGAACTCTTGCTTTTCCATGATCCAGTGGATGTTGGCAATTTGATCTCTGGTTCCTCTGCCTTTTACGATTCACGTATTGCTGAGGCCTGTTTGGAGACTTTTGAGCATTACTTTACTAGCCTGTGAGATAATTGCAGTTGTCCGGTAGTTTGAGCATTCTTTGGCATTGCCTTTCTTTGGGATTGGAATGAAAACTGACCTTTTCCAGTCCTCTGGCCACTGCTGAGTTGTCCAAATTTGCTGGCATATTGAGTGCAGCACTTGCACAGCATCATCTTCCAGGATTTGAAAGAGCTCAACTGGAATTCCATCACCTCCACTAGCTTTGTTCGTAGTGATGCTTCCTAAGGCCCACTTGACTTCACATTCCAGGATGTCTGGCTCTAGGTGAGTGATCACACCATCGTGATTATCTGGGTCGGGAAGATCTTTTTTGTACAATTCTTCTGTGTATTCTTGCTACCTCTTCTTAATACCTTCTGCTTCTGTTAGGTCCATACCATTTCTGTCCTTTATCTTTGCACGAAATGTTCCCTTGGTATCTCTAATTTTCCCAAAGGGATCTCTAGTCTTTCCCATTCTATTGTTTTCCTCTATTTCTTTGCATTGATCGCTGAGGAAGGCTTTCTTATCTCTCCTTGCTATTGTTTGGAACTCTGCATTCAGATGCTTATATCTTTCCTTTTCTCCTTTGCTTTTCGCTTCTCTTCTTTTCACAGCTATTTGTAAGGCCTCACCAGACAGCCATTTTGCTTTTTTGCATTTCTTTTCCATGGGGATGGTCTTGCTCCCTGTCTTCTGTACAATGTCAGGAACCTCCATCCATAATTCATCAGGTACTCTATGTATCAGATCTAGTCCTTTAAATCTATTTCTCACTTCCACTGAACAGGTGTCAGTTGTACCCAAATGAATATATAAGCCTAATATAACTGGAATAAAAATCCCAGCAGGACTTTTGCAGAATTGCAAAGTGGTTTTATATTTTGGGGGGCTTCCCTGGTGGCTCAGACGGTAAAGTGTCTGCCTGCAATGCGGGAGACATGTGTTCAATCTCTGGGTTGGGAAGATCCCCTGGAGAAAGAAATGGCAACACACTTCAGTACTCTTACCTGGAAATTCCATGGATGGAGGAGCCTGGTTGACTACAGTCCATGGGATCGCTGAGTTGGACATGACTGAGCAACTTCACTTTATATTTTTTATGGAATAAAAGTCTGTGTATAACTAAGACAATTCTCAAAGAACAAAGAGGAGAGATTAGCCCTACCTTGTATTAAGGGATATCACAAAGCCATTAAAACTGTGTGATACTGTGATGGGAATGAATACATGAGTAATGCAACAGAACGGAGTCCTCCAACATTATATAGTGGCCTAGAGAACCTGATGGGGAAGGAAGAGATTATTTAATGGAAGGGTCATTATATAGGGGGAAAAAGCAAGCGATGGCAAACAGTACATCCAAAAATAAACTCCAGATGGATTCATGATTAAAACCTAAAAGCAAAACCAGAAAAAAAAAAAAAAACCAGGAGTAGTATCTCTGCAGTGCTTGGCATGTGGAAATCTGTGCCCCTGGCAGTGGAATGGCAGAGTCTTAAGCACTGTCTTAAGCCAAGGAAGGCGGGGGCAATGTCTTAACTGTTGGGTTAAGAAAGAATGAGTTAAGATACAAAGTAGCAGAGCTATAAAAGAGAAAAATTATAGATTTGAGGTCATCAAAATGAAACATTTCTGTTCAGTAAAGAACACCATTCACACAAAAAAGGCAACAGGTTAGGAAATATATTTGCAATTAAAAAAACAATATCTAGACTATATAAGAAACTATTGTAAATTGGTTAAAGAAAAGATGAAAATTCCAGTTTTAAAAATTGGACAATTGGTAGCAGAAATGAATAGGCAATTTGTGTATGGAGATACTCAAATGGCTGGTTAGCATATAAAGACATGTCAACTTTATTAGTACAGAAATGTAAATGAAGATATCACTTTGCTCCCATATGATTGGGAACAATGTTTAGGTTGGACAACATCATATGTTGCCTAGGATGTGAGGAAACAAGAACTGTTTTGCTCCCACAGCTGTGGGAACTACACAGTCATCCCTTGGTATCCAAGAGGGGACTGGTCCCAGGACCCGCAAAGATACAAACTCTTACATTGCTCAAGTCCCTTGTGTATAATGGCATAGTATTTTCATATAACCTATACATATTCTTCTTATATATTTTAAATCATCTCTAGATTATTTATAATACCTAATACAATGAAAATGCTGTGTAAACAGCTGCTGGAAATTCAAGCTTTGCTTTTTTGGAAATTTCTGGAATTTTTTAAAAAAATGTATATTTTAGATCTGAGGGTGGTCGAATCTGTGGATGCAGAACCTGTGGATATGGAGAACTGACTGTACTGATACTCCTATTCGAGAGACCAATCTGAGAATATTTAGTGAAAATAAATTCAGGCAGAAAAGCTTCTCACATAGTCTCACATTGTCACCCAGAGAGACAGTTAAGTAGATGTTCATCACAACACAGTTGTATATCAAAGAAATGGAAACACTTAAATATCCATCAAAAGGGGGGATGAGTGAGTAAAATCATGTGTGCTTACAATATAAAACTGTACAGCTTCTAGTAGGAGTGGACATGAGCTACCTATACCACTTAGATATGAAAAACAATGCTGAATAGATGGCTAGCACAAGTCATATATATTTTAAACTCACAAAAACTGCAATACTATATGTTATCCATGGATATAAGCATGTGTAAATAAAGTGTGGGTGATAAATTATAAAGTCATCCATTAAATAAACAAAAGTAGATATTTATTAGGTTGAGGGAAGTGGGACTGGGGATAAAGCAAAAAGCAAAGCCAAAAATATTAAAAAGGGCTTGACATGGACCAACCACAATAGGAGCCAAAATAAGAAAACTATGGCAAATTCAATTCTGTACACTTATTGTCCAAAATAACATAAAAGAAAAAGAAAAGGCATAATTTGGGTAGGGACAGCTGTGTGGTTCCTCAGAGTTGAGAGGAATCTCAAGGTCTAATTACTTTTTTCTTGACTTTTAAATTTAGTATTATTATTAGCCACACCACACAGCTTGTAGAACTTTAGTTCGCCGCCCAAGGATTAAAACCAGACAATGACGGTGAAAGTGCTGAGTCCTAACCATTGGATCAGCAGAGAATTCCTACTTTTTTCTGTAAGTAAAAAAGTTTTATTGAAGAATAAAATTATATATAGAAAAGTACACAAATAATAAGTGTATATCTCAATATATTCTTATACATGGAATACAGCAACACAATCAAGTAACCACCACTCAACTCAGAACATTTCTTACACCCTAAACCTTCCATGTGACTTCAAGCCATTACCCCTTATAGATAACCACTTTTATGACCTCTATCAGTATGGATTTAACCTATTTTAGAAGTTTTTAATAGGTGGAATCATGTTTGTAACTTTTTGCATTTGGCTTTTTACATGACATTTATTTATGCTGCTGCATGTAGCTGTAGTTCACTATTTTTGTTGCTATATAATATTCCATTGTATAAATATTCTACAGTTTATTGATTCATTCTCTTGAAAGTGAAAGTCATTCAGTCATGTCCAACTCTTTGCAACTCCATGGAATATATACAGTCCATTGGATTTCTCCAGGCCAGAATGCTGGAGTGGGTAGCCTTTCCCTTCTCCAGGGGATCTTCCTAACCCAGGGATCAAACCCAGGTCTCCTGCATTGCAGGCAGATTCTTTGCAGGCAGATTCTTTACCAGCTGAGCCACAAGGGAAGCCCAAAAGGAAGGCAGACACCAGGTGTAACTCTAATGCTGTGACTTGGATTCATTCTCTTACTAAGTATTTGGGTTGTTTCATTTTGTGATGATGAGGCTCAGGGCACACACCACTCCAAGATGTGCTTGCTTACTCTGGCATGTGGATTATTTTCAGCTGAAAACAAGCAGGCTCAGGATCTTCTCTGTGTCCCATTGCCAGCAAATATTTGTTTACCAAACAATATTATCTTCCTGAAATTACCTTACTTCCCTTTGAAGTATCAAGGGGACTTTGAGACTTAGTCCAGAATATATGACCTCTTTGCCACATTTCAGAATATATGTATACTTCTTTGAAATTCTTCATATTTATGTGGTTTCCCCATGCACATGTAGTAAATTTGATTTAAAAGCCTTCAGTCCAGTTCAGTTCAGTCACTCAGTGTGTCCGATTCTTTGCAACCCCATGAATCGCAGCACACCAGGCCTCCCTGTCCATCACCAACTCCTGGAGTTCACACAAATTCATGTGCATCGAGTCGGTGATGCCATCCAGCCATCTCATCCACTGTCATCCCCTTCTCCTCCTGCCCCCAATCCCTCCCAGGATCAGGGTCTTTTCCAATGAGTCAACTCTTTGCATGAGGTGGCCAAAGTACTGGAGTTTCAGCTTTAGCATCATTCCTTCCAAAGAACACCCAGGACTGATCTCCTTCAGAATGGACTGGTTGGATATCCTTGCAGTCCAATGGACTCTCAAGAGTCTTCTCCAGCACCACAGTTCAAAAGCATCAATTCTTCGGCGCTCAGCTTTCTTTATAGTCCAACTCTCACATCCATACATGACCACTGGAAAAACCATAAACTTGACTAGACGGACCTTTGTTGACAAAGTAATATCTCTGCTTTTGAATATACTATCTAGGTTGGTCATAACTTTCCTCCCAAGGAGCAAGCGTCTTTTAATTTCATGGCTGCAATCACCATCTGCAGTGATTTTGGAACCCCCCAAAAATAAAGTCTGACACTGTTTCCACTGTTTCCCCATCTATTTTCCATGAAGTGATGGGACCGGATGCCATGATCTTCGTTTTCTGAATGTTGAGCTTTAAGCCAACTTTTTCACTCTCCTCTTTCACTTTCATCAAGAGGCTTTTTAGTTCCTCTTCACTTTCTGCCATAAGGGTGGTGTCATCTGCATATCTGAGATTATTGATATTTCTCCTGGCAATCTTGATTCCAGCTTGTGTTTCTTCCAGCCCAGCGTTTCTCATGATGTACTCTGCATACAAGTTAAATAAGCAGGGTGACAATATACAGCCTTGATGTACTCCTTCTCCTATTTGGAACCAGTCTGTTGTTCCATGTCCAGTTCTAACTGTTGCTTCCTGACCTGCATACAGATTTCTCAAGAGGCGGGTCCGGTGGTCTGGTATTCCCATCTCTTTCAGAATTTTCCACAGTTTATTGTGATCCACACAGTCAAAGGCTTTGGCCTAGTCAATAAAGCAGAAATAGATGTTTTCTGGAACTCTCTTGCTTTTTCCATGACCGTCTAGTCAAGGCTATGGTTTCTCCAGTGGTCATGTATGGATGTGAGAGTTGGACTATAAAGAACGCTGAGTACTGAAGAATTGATGCTTTAGAACTGTGGTGTTGGAGAAGACTCTTGAGAGTCCATTGGACTGCAAGGAGATCCAACCAGTACATCCTAAAGGAGATTGGTCCTGGGTGTTCATTGGAAGTACTGATGCTGAGGCTGAAACTCCAATACTTAGCCACCTGATGCAAAGAACTGACTCATCTGAAAAGACCCTGATGCTGGGAAGATTGAGGGCAAGAGGAGAAGGGGATGACAGAGGATGAGATGGTTGGATGGCATCACTGACTCAATGGACATGAGTTTGAGTGAACTCCGGGAGCTGATGATGGACAGGGAGTCCTGGCATGCTGAGGTTCATGGGGTCACGAAGAGTTGGACATGACTGAGCTACTGAACTGAACTGAAACAGAAATTTTTCTTTTTTTGAAGTTTGTTTTCTTTGTCTATGAGTCTGTTTCTGTTTTTGTATATAGATTTATTTTTAACCTGTATTTTCACTAATATTTAGTTCAAAATATTTTAAAATTTCTCTAGATTTCTTCTTTGATCCATGTTTATTTAGAACTTGTTTAATCTCCAAGTATTTGGGGATTTTCCAGCTGTCTTTCTGTCATTGATTTTTAGTGTTAGTCTTTTAAATTTTATAGGTGTGTTTCATGGCCCCAAATGTGATCTATGTTGGTGTATGTGATGTGGGTTTATTTATGACACTAACAAAAATCCTTTACATCCATATCTTTATTTGAACAATTTTCTTTAATAGCTAGGAGAATACAGCATTAATGACACATTTACTAAGTACAACATCAGACAACTACAAATTTTGAGCATAAATGTCTATCTGATATTGTTTTGGTTTTCATCTTAGCACTAGGTGATATCTAGTGAAAACCCATGTTTCAAAGGCTTTTGTTGACATGAAGTGCATTATTAACTTATTTTTAAAAATTTCATGTGAGATATGCTGGGGTGGGTTTAGTTTAAAACTAGTGTTGTTTGATATTGCCTTTCACTTCTCAGCACTTTTGCTTCCTTTTTCATGGAGGAATATTTCACCTAAGAACTTTTCAAAGATTAACTAGATCATGTTTTTCCATGTAGGTCAAAGTAGAATTCCTTTTCTAGACCAACAAGGAAAAAGAAAAACTGTAATGTTCAATGCCATGGTAGTTATCCATTTCACAGTAAGTTGACAATTGAAGTTAGTAATTAAAATACAATATATTAAATGTCATAAGCTCATTTCTATGCAACACTGTTAGAGCAACTTAAATTCTCCAAGGACACAAGAAAATCAACATAACTCCTGGGTTCCACAAAAATTCACAATTAGGATCATAAATTATAACACATATATCCACATTTGAAGGAAAAATTCAGCATATGTTGGAAAAATTAAATGGCTCAAGTGTTGTAGAGAGCCTGAAATGTAGGCTAAGTTTTTATAACATATAATAACAATAAGATATTTAAAACTATTGACTCTGAAAAATGTCATGAAAATGTATACTGACTTACTAAGCATTGAATTGTACATACAAACTTCAATTCAAAAAACATTTTTCTAAAAAGAAATGTTTTCTGTCAAATATTTCAAGCAACATTATAATACTGAGGAAATGGTATTCATATTTAGACATCTTAATGAATCTAGTAACACCCATTAAATTGAGCTAATGAGCATTTTAACTAGACCAAATTATAAAATAAAAAATGTATAAAATGTATTTTGGCAGATATTTTCCATAGTGCTTTCCAGTTTCTGATCTATTGAGACATCTATTGTAATCTCAGTTTGACTTAATTTAGGGTAATACAATGAATTAGAATTATAGCACTGTTTCCTATTTTCACTCCAGTTTTGATATGGGTAAAGAGTTCTTAAAAAATTTTTTAATGAATGTCTATGAAAGGGTTTACAATTATACCCTTTAGCCTAAGAAAATGTCAGTTCAGTGGGAAACAAGCCATTTAAGAATTACCAAGAATCTAAATTATCTCTGTATTTCTTTCATACGTTCATTTGCGTACTTGTAACACAGAGGCCCCCAAACTCAGGAAGCACTCTCTAAGATTACATTTCATTGGCTCTGAGGTTGTTGCTGCCTCAGAGTTCCAATACCTGTTTGGAAATGAGAGCAAAGGAAGAAGGAACGGAAGGGGAGAGTCATGCAGAATGGGAAGGAAGAAAGGAGGCCACGCCCACCCACACCCTCACACCTTGAGAAACAGGGCAAGATACCTTTCCAGGCAAGACTTCCCTTGACAGAGGAGGGGTTCCAGAGAACTTAAGGCAGCTCTAGGAGGGAAGGGAGTGGGGGTTAAGGTGGCCCTCACAGCACAGCCTGAGAAGAAATCAATGCCCTTAGGCATGCACAGTGCCTCCCTAACCTCTTGGCTCCAAAGCCAACACTGGCAGCGAGCACACACTGCTATGTTCAAACACACAAAGACTTGTGTATGGCCTGCCTGGTAGACAGCCCTCAGAAGGGACCCAGGAACTTGGCCTGTCCCCACAGGTTCTCTCCAGGCTGCTCAGCTAGCTCACCTGGTGGCCCTCATAGTGACTTTGAGGGCTGTGTGTTGACAGTGACCTTCTTTTTAACTGTTGGGAGGCTCTCTCTATTTCCTGTCAGGCTGGGACAGCCTGCTACTAAATAATGACCAGAACAGAGTCCTGCACCCTCCGGGGGGTGGGGGTGGGGCACTGATCTATTACAAAAGCCAAACATAGTTGGTGAAAGTGAAAGTCACTCAATCATGTCCAACTTTTTGCAACCCCATGGACTATACAGTCCATGGAATTCTCCAGGCCAGAATACTGGAGTGGGTACCCTTTCCCTTATCCAGGCGATCTACCCAAACCAGGTCTCCCGCATTGCAGGCAGATTCTTTACCAGCTGGGCCACAAGGGAAGCCCAGTTATAGTTGGTAACTATGACAAGAAGGAAAGCACAAGGCACCCCCTGTGATCAGCACAAAGAACTTGGTTCTCAGCATTTATTCACCTCCCATCGGGCAGTAGCCAACTCTGATAGAGAAAAAGAGCACCTTGTGCTCTAGGCCAGGGCAGCCCACGGGTACCAGGAGGAACAAAATGGAACCTGGGGACGTTCTCAAGTCTCCTGCCCCACATGTGCTCTCACTGCCACTGCTTAGTGTGGGATGATGGCACAGCTTAGGCAACCTAGGCAGCCTTAGTTAGGCAAGTCACTGGCCTTATCTCTGTCTCAAGTGTCCATACACACAAGGATGGCAGTAGCGACCCTCCTACCTTCCAGGGCTGCTGTGAGGACACAATGAGGTACCAGAGCACAGGAGCTGGAGTCAAGCATGGCCAGACACAAGGTGCTGTTTCTATACGCCCTTTCACTCGGAGGGCTGAAGGGCCACCTTCAAGGGTGACATTTTTCCTTTGTTTTATGTTAAACAGTTGAAGTTACTGAAGACTGTGTATGTGTGGAAGAGAAAAAGAGAGAGAGAGAGAGAATATGAGGACATCTCAGGATGGTGCCAAGCGCCCCTTCACCTAGGGTTACCAGGGAAGACATTTCTCACAACCACCACTATACTGAAATTCTAATCAAATAAATTATTAAACTGTGTTACTAAAAGCTTTGATCTATATTATACATAATCACTTACCCAGAAAGAGGCAACTTTCAATTATCCATTGAAAGGAATGAAATAAAGCAAACGAGACAAACTGACCCAAATCCCCAAATCTCCTCTCAGTTGGCTTTGGAATACATATTTTTGTACCTTTGCAATCGAGGAAAGAAGTGTCAGGTGCACGGGGAATTTTCACAACTTCAGAAGGAACCATGAAGCTACATGTCATGGATTTTACCCCATGCTCATCTTTCCCCTTCATTACAGTTTCTCTCAGGCAGAGCAAAACCTTAACCTGAGAGAAGGTACAAGAAGGGAAACTGCTTCTAAGTTTTCAGGTTTGCTTTCCAAGGTGTGAGCTCAGTCTCCATGTAAAGTGAGTGGGGGAAGAGACTATTGAGAAGTGGCTATTGAGACAGTGAATTGTTTTCTCAAAGAATTCTTTCTCTGAGTTCCTACAGTGTGTCATGTTGGAATTATGAACAAGCGTATTAGTGGTAATGCTAAGAAGTACTGCAGAGAAGCGGGAACAGTAAGAACTCATGTAAAAATTGGCCTGAAGGGAAGTCCTCAGGCAGGTCTACGGGACAACTGAAGACTGACTCCGCCCACAGCCTTCAACATAGTCAGAGCAGGTGAGTAGACAGTTGAGGGGATACCTGACATGGCTGAAGGAAGGGAAAGAATGAATGGATAAGTGAGTGGATGGATGGTGGGGAGGGCTGGCAGAGGTTTGTTTGAGGCTGGGTAATAAAGTGTGAATGGACAGAGGGAAAGGTGAGAAGCCCTCAGAGAGGCCAAGGGTACCCACAGTCAGCAGAATATTGTTGAATCTCCAAGAAACTAGGACACAGAATGACTTACCAGGATTTGGAGTTCTGTGGTTGTAAGGTATTTCTGTTGCGACTAAAGATCTTCAGGCCACTAAGAGAAATTCATTCAGAGCCCCATCTGGGGTTTTGGATAGGCCCTGGAGGAAGCTGGAGCCCTGAAACAGCATAACCTTTGTGCGGCCATCCCTGAACAGGAGAGCCTGTGGCTTGGTTGTAGAATGGAGGCTCTTTGTAGCAGAAAGATGGGAGACAGGAGAGAGAGAAAGGCCCAGACTAGACATGCCTCAGGATACAAGCTGTCTGTGGGAAAGACAAGGGCTGCAGTGGCAGTGGAAGCTAGAGCGTGAGCCTGAAGACCCGACATGACTCAGGGTGTGTGTGGAACATGCTATACAGGACTAACCTGGGAAAGGACCTGGGAGGATTTCCGGGTTTCAGTAGGGGAGCCTACAATCACAGTGGCATTTGAGGGGACGTCTTTCCCACCCAAGTCCCATCTATGTTCTTAGACTCTGACGCATTCAGTACTAACTAAGTGGTTTCAAAAGTTATTGAAAACCACATTGACATCTGGGAAAATTGAGAGAATCCGAAGTAGCATTTTTGCCTGATTTTGCAAATGAATAAATGTATCCAATCTGAATACAGCAGCACACAATTCAATAAAAATTACCTGAACTAAATTTCTAAAAGCATGACTATAAATCACGCACATTTAAGGAAAATTATAGCTTCATAAACCTATAATTTTACATTTTATTCATCCCTCAAAATTAACGTGCTCCAAACACTAGGCTACCTTACCGAATACCTGCAGCTCACTTCTCTGTGGTCCACGCACTCCAAGCAGAGAACTTCAGAAGTGGAAGGGACCTTAGGAACTGGCTGTCTAACACTCTTACTGTATAAATGAGGAATCTGAGGCTCAAATAAGTTAACAGACAGTATTTATCTTTTAATAACAATCTTTATCACTGATTTGAAAATGTTTTACTTCCATTAATAATATTGCACATATTTTATAGATTATCTAACAGTTAATTTATACAAATCTATGATTGTAATTCTGAACCAGAGTTTCTAGTGAAAGCTAAGAATTTGCTTTTGTACAATCTGAAACATTTGTGGGACAAATGGAGAATATGTTTACTTAGAATGTCTGAATGAAAACTTATAGAATCTGGGTCTTATTAAACCAAGTCCTCTGTAAAATTCAGCAATCTCCTTATATTTTTATATAGGTCAAAGTATTTCTAATATGATGCTCTTTAAAATATCTAGTGGTACTGAGAACATTTATAGAAGTTGCAAAGCCTAAAAAATGGAATCAATTATTTATTATATACTTTATCTTGCATAATTTATAAAAGAATCAAGATTTCAAGACCTGAATCACGAATATTCTGACAATCCTCTCTAGATAGTGAGATTAATTCTTAATAAATTAAGAAGAAAGAAAACCTGTCAGGGTTGAAAATATGCACTGCAGGAATCAGATCTGGTAACCAAAAATAAGTCACTTCACAGAACACTGTACCCTGATGTGATATCACCCAGGGAAAGTTAATGAGCACATCAATATAACACATCCTGAATAAATGACATCAACGATAACCACTTTGCCTAGTCCTATCCCTAAATGTCAAACGCTGTGTCATATTACTACATGACTTCCCAGTGTCTGCTACTTGTGCAGGTGAATCTGTAGATATGTGCATGTAATCCAGTTAAAACTAATCTGATTGGACTGTAAACAGAGTTGATAAAAGAGAAGCTTATTGTTGTAGTGCCTAATATGAATATCGCTTACATTTTAAAGAACATAGTATGTAGCAGCAATTTAAAATGCTCAGTAAACTACAGTACAAATGGACTTCCATGCTCTAAGCAAACCAACATTCTCTTAATATCTCTACATCATAGTGACACATAGAAGGGAGCTACTTATCCAGTTACTTTACATAATGTCAGTTTATTTGTTTGTTCCAGTTTGACATTATCAACATAATTGATTCCTAAGCTGGTATAATATGTACTCGGTGGTGATTTTTCTTTCAGTTCTTCTGGTTAGCACACAGGAGGTTCCTTGATGGTGCCTTCTTAACAACAGCTTATATTCATATCTGGAATTCAGGTTTTTTATATCATTTAGATGCAGTGATAAGGATTTAAAATAAATGCTGGCAGCTGAAGACACATTTTTTTTTTGTTTTCTTCCATCATTCACCTGCACGTCAATGGCAGACACCTAACTGACCAAGGACAAGTGCTGTTATGAAGGTAACACGGCACAAAGGAACCTATCTTTCTTTCCAAGATGATGAAAAGTATTCTAGGGGCAGTTCTAGTCAATAATCCCTTATTTGGGAGATAATAAGTACTATCTTTTAAAATGTGTTTTCAGTAGCTCACTTGAAATAATGGGTTCTTATTTCAGGCAAGAAATGTATTGTCAATATTTGCCTTGATATCACTTTCAGACGCGTGATATGAATCCCAGGCCCAGGCTGGCTGGAATCTGGATAGTTTCTAGCGCAAGGGAAGAGGGGTTAAAAGGAAAGGTGACAGGAAAGATGTGTTTTGCATCCATGAGTAGTTGAGGAGAGTCTTTCCTGTCTCGTAAACGCATCTGAGGAAAAAAAAACAAACAGAACATCAATCTTTGAATCTATAAACTTATTTTTTAGACAAAATTCTACCAAAAACCCTCAATGAATGACAAATGTTTATATTTGTTTTAAAATCACTTCATTTCCTCAATAAGTTATTATCAAAAAATTAATGCACTATGAAAATGATACAATAATATAACAAAAACTGCATTATCCTTCAATAAATTATAAAATTTCCATCCAAATGACTGTGTTCGTAAACTGAAGCAAAAGGAAGCCTGGGAGATCTTACCTGTATAGTACGAATAAATGACACAGAAACTCTTTCTTCAAACTCATTAACCGGTGTATACAAATTCAACACTTTGACAATCTGGGAGAAATAAAATGATCAAAATTTTTAGCATATTATCAAATACATACATTCCAGGTACCTCTAATCAGGAAAAAGAAAAAGATCTTTGCCTATTGCTTTCAATTCTACTCAGGGCTTGGTTAGGACAAGATGGGAGAGGGAGCTGTTCTGAAGGCACATTTACCTTTATTATTTAAATCTTTACAATAAGAGTGTATTAATATAATATCTGTACATTTTAAGAAGCAATATAAATTTGAAAAATCATGAAAAGTAAAAGTACTCCCACTCTCACGCTCTCATTCTCTCAAAGTAACAACAGTTATCAGTGTCCTGAGTATTCAGCTAATTACTTTCTATATATATTCTATGTGTAAGGCCTATGTAAGATTTCTACGTTTTGAGATAAGTGATGAACATTTAAAAAAAATCCAAAAGTCAGCACAAAAATAACTAGGTAAAAGAAGAGTGGGCATGTTTATGCCTGTGCCCTGCCTCGTGCTGTGGCCACTGTCCTCCAATGCCCTCCCCATCTTTTCACTGCCTTAAATTCAAGACTTTCCCTGAATGATTAATTATTGATCCTCAGCAACATCTGGAGTCCTCCCACTAGCTTATTAGTGCTCAGGGCTTAACCACCTACCAAGGGCCTAGCACCAGCCCTGGGTTTCCCTAGCCCTGTGGCCAGCTGTGCTAGGAGCTGGTCCCACCAAAACATGGGGCAGCAGAAACCAAAGGGAGCAAGGTGGGGCAGCCGACCAGGCCAGGGGCCAACCCTGCCCACTAGGGAGCCCACAGTAGAACCACTGTCACAACAGAAGGGCCTATACAGCCCACACAGGGGGTACCCCTGGGCACAGAACTCTGGCAACCAGAGGGCAGCATGTTTCTGAGCCCCACAGGATGTTTCCTATATAAGGCCACTTCTTTAAGATTGGGAAATGTAACCAGCTCACTTAATGCATAGAAAAAAATAGAAAAAAATGGGGAAAAATGAGAAGACAGGAATATGTTTCAACCAAAGGGATGAGACATAACCTCAGAAGTACTTAATGAAGTGGAGATGAGCAATCTACCTGATAAAGAGTACAAGGTTATGATCATAAACATGCTCACTGTACTCAGGGGAAGTAGGGATGAATTCACAAAGAGTTAGAAAATATACAGAGCCAGAAAAAGCTGAATAATACAATAACTGAAATTAAAAAAGACTGGAAGGCATCAACAGTAGACTAAATGATACAAGGGAGTGAATGTGAGGTGGAAGACAGTAGTGTAAATCAAATCACTGAAACTTTATAGAAAAAAGAATAAAAAGAAATAAGGATGGTTTTAAGAGACCTCTGGGACAACTTAAGTGATACTGAGAACAAACGGTTGCCAGAGGGGAGGGACATGGGGGTGTTCAAAATAGATGAAGGGATTAAGAGGTACAAACCTCTAGTTATAAAGTAAATAAAGCATGAGGATACAATCTACAACATAAGGAATATGGTTTATAATATTATAATAATCTTATATGGGGACATATGGTTGCTAGACTTATGGTTATCATTTCATAATGTATACAAATGTCAAACCGCTGAGTAGTATACCTGAGACTAACATCATATTATACATCAACTACATTTCAATTAAAAGAGAATTATCTGTCTTAAATAGATAAGTCTAAAAAATCATTCAATTAAATAATATACAAGACTCTTTGGAGTTCAAGCTCCATAGGATGTATAGAATGTATACCCCATAAAAACAGAAACTTTGCCTTGTTCCTGGTTTTATCTGAGTGGCTGGTACGTTACACAGAACAGTGTAGAGAATGGATAAATATTTACTGAATGTTGTATGTGCATGAGTGTGACAATATTGAAATATAACTTGTGGTAAAATCACCTGTCCTCAAGATCTACAGTACTGATATATATCATCTCTGACACAGATGAAGTTAGCTCAGAGACAAGAACAATAGCTAGAAGCCTTCGTGACTTCCCTAAATGTTACCTTTGATGAATTTTATAATAGGGAAAGTTGCCTTACCTGGGCAGTAGTTAAAGCATTGCACATGGAACAAATGGCTTCTGCGTCATCATCTGTTTTCTTTTTCACTTGCAAAAGCTGAGCAGCCTGAATGAGAGGCTCCAGGGTTTCCTTAGCCCCACTGTTCATCAAATTCTTGTCACGCAGCCATTCTTCTAGTTGACTGACATTGTACCTATGTCAAAAAAGGGTTGAGGGGGATGCAAATTTACCAAATGTTATCATAAATGTCTTAATTTTTCTGTGCATGGCTTTGTTAGGAATTTCTGTTGAATTCTGTTTTTTAAATCATTGACTGTGCTTAAAATTTTATCACTATAAATAATCAGGTTTATAATCATAATTATATGAGTATTATTCTAGAGACTATAATTCTCTTTAATGAAAGACAGAAATGAAGCCATAATAGCAAGTTATAAAATAAAGTGTGCTTAAAAAAAAATAGAACACATAGTATGGTTGTGTCATTATTAAACAGCAGAGCAGAAAACATCTTCCAGCTTTTTACAACTTGAAAGGAGAGAACTGATAATCCTCTAATTACTCTCTGTTTCTACATCAAACTCCAAGCTAGTGAATATAATAAGATCCCCACCTAGACCCTGTGCTCTGACCCTTTTCAGAGAAGAGCCTGGATGATGGAGGTAGTGGCCTGAGGAAGTTTAGGGATGTAGGCAAGAAGGGCAAGTCGGGGCAGAGGAAGAGGCAAACAGAAAATATGGAGAGAGACACAGAAACTAGACAGATGCTGAGGTTTTAAGAGGTGGCCAATCAAGTGACAGTGGTTTGCGAAACAGGAGTCGGATAAAAGCATCCACAGTCAGGACTTAGTAATCAGGCAAAGAGGGGCTTGCAGGTATAAACAGAGCTTGCAGAGAAATACGTTCAATGACCTGAGTGGAAGGCATTACCTTCTGACTGCTGTCTACAGTGAACACGAGTCAGAACGGAAAATTTGGAAAGGTCAAATTTCCTAAGATTGAGTAACTATAGACTTTCATAGGAGAAATACTTTCCCCCTCTCTTGGTGAATTTTCTAGCTGTTTTAAAATAAATTATTTGCCAAAAAATAATTCTATTATGTTAATAAGGTAATGCTAAGGAGCAGTTGGACAAAACTGAGTGGAGCTTTTCTTAAAACTGAGAGGGGCATACTTCAAACATCAGTAAAAGATTTACTCCCTCAAATGAGTTAACTCTACATGGAGCCGGGTTCCAACAAGCAGTGGCTGAAGGAATGCTGGGAGCAACCACGAATGACAGTGGAGGAAGTTCAGTTAGGCAGGAGGAAGCTGCTCCATGCCTGGTCTGCCCTTACTGCTCACCTGGGGGGTTTCAGACGTCAGGTGCCCGGACCTCATGTGAGGCCCAGCACACAGTTAGGCAGCCCGAGAAGGCCATGACGGGTATTGGAGTTCGCTCACCTGATCTGCATGCCTTTACTCCAGGAGCACATGTCCTTCCGCAAGAGGAGGTTGTTGAGGGTGACGGCCCCCACGATGTAGAACATCTGCTTGACCACCTGCTTGATCAGTTCGGGGTCCATGCCGTGCTGACACATGACCGAGTGGAAGGAGTTGAGCTGCCGCAGGATGGAGTCCAGTGTGTAGGTGCCCTCGTCAGCGATGCTGGAGGTTCGCTTTCTTAGCCCTGTGGGCTTCACCCCAGAGACACCCTGAATGGTTTCATGCTCCAGCATTCCGGAGACTAAGGGAGAAGTTCATACGTCAAAGAAGATTCTGATGGAAACACACGCACACGCACACGCACGCGTGCACACACACACACACAATTTAGGAAAATGATTTGAGCATCAAACTAGAGGGGAGAGGAACTACAAGTAAAAAGGCATCTGGATTTTAAACTTAATGAAATAATTATCCTTAAATGCAAAAATTTACCATGAAATTTTAATGGATTATTTTCTAAAATATGAAACAGTAGTCTTAATAGCACATGTGTAAAGTTTCTTGGGAGGATTTTTGAGAGAGAGGTTTTTAAGAGAGAGGCAATTAGGGAGAAGATAAGTATTCTCCAGTAATATCGAGCCTCAGAAGCAAACAAATCAAGTAGTAAGAAAAGCAGGATACCAGGCAGTGGTCTTGGGAGAGGGCAGTCACATGGGGCTGGAGAGCTGGGCCCTTCCTTGCCCTGAGTTTCCCTCAACAGCTTTGCACAAAATCAGCAGCCTGCAATTTTTACATGCCCTCTAATTCCAGTTTCACACCTGCTACAATTTCCAAAGGAATATAGGTAGCATGATACGTACATACATACCCAGAGTGAGTGCACACATATAAAGAGAGGTACACGGAATCTCATATACATAGACACACACACTGATCAGTTGCTCATCCAAGAGAAACTGCAACTTTAAACCAAATTGCCTTTAATGATTCTACAGGGGCCATGAGATGAACAACTCAGCATGGAGTGTCTGAGACCTGTTCTTGTTGCCATGGTACCTTTCCAGCCCTGTTACTATAGCCTATCAGGTAATCTGCAAACCCTTCTTAGTCTCTTTAGTTTTAGCTGGGTCCCTAGAAAGTTCTCTGCAGTAGTGTCCGCGATGAAAATTTCAGGTATTTTTGTTTTTGAAAACTGGATAAGGTCTGAGGTCTGTTGCTGGATATAAAGCATAACCCAATCTTAAGAGAGAGGCATTACACATTAGAGAGGGAAACTATTAATAGATCCTGCCATTTCCATCACGTAGAAGCAGGGATTTTGATGTGTCCCAGTTAGTCATGGCTGCGGTTCTGAGATTCCTCAGCTAATTTTGAGACTGAGTCTTACTGTTTTATCTCCTCCACATGAATACATGCTCTGACACATGTGCCACGAGACAGACCTGGATGTCAGCAATGCCCTGGACTTACCGATCATCGGCTGAAGGATGTTCTCTAACACCCGCACGAGCTGCTGGTAGATCTGAATTGCCAAGTCACTGAGCACCTGCCGGTACTCAGCCAAGTCAAAATTGGTGAGGCAGTGTTCATTCTGGCGAGAGGTGTTGTGTTTCATAAAGCCCTAGAGCCATAATGCAGAGTTAATGACAAACATGAAATAAAATGTCTCCTGTCTGTTTAACTCTCATTTGATCAACATCCTCATGCTCTTTTTCACCTTTCTCCTAAGAGTTCCCATCCAACCTCCACATAAGTGCCAGGATAATCCTTCCCAAATTCTGCATGTTTGTTTCTATCACATCCCTGCTTCCACTTCTTACTAGCATTTGAATAATATCTAAACTTGGCAGTCTAGCATTTAAGCCTTTCCACCAGCAATGTCAATGAAATGAGATAGGGGAACTCAATTTGAAAAAAAAAATTAATGAGTGTTTTCACTTATGAAACAGCTGGTTTACTGCCAAACACTAAATTATGTAAAATACCAATTTCTTAACTTCAGTTCACTAAAGTCTTATTTATAAATTCCGAACCTGAAAGACATACATAATTTTCTTAAAACTGGTCATTTCTACAGAGACTGGTGAATAAATAAAAACTTTTCCTTAATTATATTTCATGGTATTCATACAGGCTTCTCAGTCCAAGCTTAGAACGGAATCTTTTGATGGTATGTGGTAACACGGAAAGCCAACTGTACAGGCAGGTACTTTTGCCTACGTGATGGATTCTGGCCGCACTCAAGAATCTGCCCCTCGACAACTTACTTGACAACATGGTCTAGAACTGGGGACTGACAGGACAGTTAACAGGCCCTCTGAGGGATTCTGGTCTGTCAGTCCCACCTGCTCAGGGGCCATGTCTTATTCATACTGTATTTCCCATCATTTGCCAGGACAGTCTTCTGCTCCAAGCCTGTGAGTGCTCAGAAAGTGGCCACTGCTCAGCTTCTCTGCCTGTCCTGACAGCAAAGGATGGGGAGGCATGAAGGGCAGCATTTATGGGCACAAGCTCTTGAAGGTGGGCAGACCCAAAATCCTAGCTCAGCTCCTTATGTCTGAGAGGACATGGGCAAAGTGATGAACTGCTTTGAGCCTTAGTTTCTTCCTCTGTAAAACTGGGTTAGAATTCCGACCTCAAAGAGATGTAAGAATTAAACAACATAATATATAGTGGGTGATGTCTGATATATACTATGTAGCCATTAATAAATAATAATTATAAATACATAGTTTTGAAGCAGGAAGTCTATCAACTAACTGATGAACACATCACTATAAGCAAAAGCAAAATATATTTTTGAAAAAGTCTTGAGATATCTTTTAACATGATCACTTTTAATGTATTATAGAAAGCTAAAATTGATTCATTTCTTTAAATAGCTCCATATATCAATCCTTGAAAACCCCATTTTCACATCTTAACAAAAAGTTTCAGTGCAATAACTATTCAATGACCAATGCTCATTTTATTTCTGCTGTGCTTTCTCATAATACAAACTCTCAGAGCGAAGAAACTACGCCACTTCCCAAGTCAGTTTCAGAAATAATGAATGTCAAATAGACCTATAAGCTGTTAAGCCACTTCTGAATTCAGGTTTCTAAATTAACAAGTGACTAAACATTTTGTGCTTTAAATCTTTTCCTTAAAAAGTTCAAATAAAGTATAGCATGCCGGTTTTGTAATCAAGGTTTTCTCACCTCTTCTCCACTGTACTGCTTTAAACAGTGCAAAAATCGGCATGTGTTGGAAAGCCAAAAGGAGACGGTTTCAAAATCATCACCTCTTTTCTAAAAGAGAGAACAAGCCTAAATTAGTTTTTTCCTTATGGAAACAAAAGCCTGAAAAAACTGAATCGATACCAGAAGGCCCGTTTCCTTCACTTACCGTTAACAACAATTATAAAAATCAGTCACATTACAGTTGTAAAGCCTCATGTTGCTGCTACAGAATTCAACCACTGAATTCATTAGTTGTTACCTTGCTTGGCATCTGTTTTCTTGCCATTAGAAAGTGATGCCCATTCATTCCGTTGATATTAGCTTACTAGTCCCTTTAGGCAGAAAACAATCCACCAAATCTAGCTTACCCAAACTTACTTCCCTGGGGGTTACTGAAGGGAATAAGAAAGGACTAAAGGTACAGAAGAGAATCACAAGCACTGTGAAGCACTAAAACCCAGATTAGGTTAAAAATCTTGTCAGTGATTAAGATACAATTTCTGAGGAGTGAATCAGACATGGGATGGAGGGAGTCCTGTGTGGAGCACTGGACAGTCTGGCTTTTCATCAGTCCTGGGCCACATGCCAAACAACAGCTCTAAATCAAAACAGGACACGAGACAAATGGACTTCAATTTAAAAAAAGGATGTTCCAAAAGAGTGCTATGTTCAAGAATCTACGCTTTTTACATTTTTAAATTATTTTATTTTTTTCTGAAGTCTTTATTGAATTCATTACAATATTGCTTCTGTTTTATGTTCTGGTTTTTCTACTACAAGGCATGTGGGATCTTTGGTCCCTGACCAGGGATCAAACCCACACCCTCTGCATTGGAAGGTGAACTCTTAACCATTGGAAAGCGGAAGTCTTAACCACCAGGGAAGTTCCAAGTAGCTACTCATTTTAAATCTTTAAACAATCTGGTACAATAATTAGTCAAATTAGATAAACTTCTTCTTGTAATTAAGATGAGAGGGAGAAAACTTCATGATTTGGTTTTGCTGTCTTCATAGGCGTTAACTTAAGAAGTAGTAAAATTCATAGTCTAATAGATGCAGTATACCATCAATACCAGAAATTACATGAGCTCCATTCAGAAGACATTCATCAGTTTTTGAATGTTAACATATTTAGAAACTCCACACTTTAGTAACCACTGCAGAATGTAACCACATAGAGTATCTGTGCAGTAGGGATTGAGAACTGGCATTAAAAGTTATGACCAGGGCTGGGGCAGAGTGTTTAGTGGGTGCAGTTTCAGCTGGGGAAGATGAAAAAGTTCTGGAGATGATGATGGTGACGGTTATACAACAATATGAATGTACTTAATGCCACAGAACTGTGCACTGAAAAATGGTTAAAACTAAGAATAACGTTCACCGTTTTTCTAGGTTGTCAAAAGGATGATTATGCAACGTGACTCAGTGATTACTGAGTTATGTAGGGCTTTCTGTTCTATTATGTAACTTCGCTGCCTTTTCCAAGTGTTTCCTCTCTGATTAGTATCTATGTGTTGCTGCTCACATGAAACCAGGCATTTCAGGTAACAAGGAAAATTATGGAGTGAGCTGGAGAATAATGGGAAGAAAAGTCAGAAGAGAATTTTAAATATTTTATCAGACAGCTTTTTATATGAATGGGCTGCTGCCGCCGCTGCTGCTAAGTTGCTTCAGTCACTAAATATTTTAAACACCTATTTTAACTATAGCATCATATTCCCTGTATATATGAACTTCACTAAGTAGTATTTTTAATTTAGTTCTAAGACAGACCTCAAAGCAGACTATTTCTATGAAGAAATTTGGTTTACTTCACAGCTAAATGTAAGTATATAGAATTAATTTTGATTATTGTTTAATCTGAGCCCTGTTTTGAAAGAAAGCACACAGACACATTACATAATGAATATTTCCTATAATGGAAGGTATCAGTTAAGACTAAAATGTGGCCACAATTGGCAACTTAGCTTATGTCTAAGGATGGAAAAACACCTCTGTAGAGACCCTGTCATCATTAATATTCATTATGAGAGACTTGCTGAACATGAACTAACCTTCAGTACTTTCTTGATGCTGTTAATTGTTGATGTTAGCAACGACCTTACTTTCTGGTCATCATTCAGGTAGTCAGCATGCCGAACACACATAAACAAGATATACGCTGGTAACCCTGGAATCAAATTGACTGCCACACCACGTGGCTTCAGCTCTAAAAGAGAAAAGAAGAAAAACAGTCTTACATAACTTTGAAAGTCTTCATAAGGAATGCTTTTTGAGATATAAAAGCACAGTTCTCATGTAACAGTTCAATCATTCAGGATGAATAGGTCATGTTTTTAAAAAAGCATATTTTAGAATAGAGGATTTCTTGACTGTAGGGACACGAGATTCTTAGTTGCTTACACAATGACAACTCTCAAATGTCTATCTTCTGCCCTGACTTTTCCTTTGAATCTAGGCTCATGCAACAAGTGGCTTTTGACATCTCTGCTCAGGCCTGTCCCACAAAGCCCATCCCCCATGGAACCTGCTCTTCCAGGAGTTGTCCCATCTCAGTAAGTGGCAGTCTATGCCTTCTAGTTTCTCAGGATATAAACCTTGTCATCATCTTTGTCTTCTTTTCTTCTCTCACATCACACATCTAATCTAACAACAAATCCTGTTGGCTCTACACATAAGACATGTCCAGAACAATCCTGCTACTTCTCTGCCAGCTCCCCTAGTCTAGGCCACCACCATCTTCTCCTGGATCCCGGTGAGAGCTTCCCAACTGGTCTCCCTGACTCACACCTGGCTCCTCAGTAGTACACTTTCCACATAACAACCAGAGTAATTCTATAAGAAAATGTAGTCAGATCATGTCACACTTGTTCTGAAAACCTTCCAAGTAGCTTCTCATCTCATTCATTTGTAAAACCCGAAATCCTCACCATGGCTGTGTGATCTGGCCTCCTCCCCTTTCCAGCTCACTGTGCTCCTCCATTAAATGGGTCTCCTTGCTGCTGGGTGAAGACACCAGGCATGTGCCCACCCCAAGGCTTTCTGTCTGGAATGTTCTTTTCTCAGCTATCAGCAGGACTTGCTTCCTTACTTCCTTTGGTCTCTGTCCAAAGGAGATCACCTCGTCAAAGAGGCCCTTCCTAACAACTTTATATAAATTCGTACACCTGCCTTCACCGTTTATTTTTCTCATCCCCTTTTTTGTTTTTATCTACCTCCCCCCACCCCATGGAATATAAACTCTTTGAGAATAGAGACTTTGTTCATTACCCAATACCTAGAAAATGCTTAGCACACAGTAGGAATGCCCCAAACGTTTACTGAATTAATGAATCTTTTTTAATTCTATGCTTAAAAACCAGTGGCTTCTTACCATTTTTTCAAAATGAAGATCACACTGAAACCTAAGCGCCTCTGCATCTACATATAGTTCTAAGTTTAACACCGCGAACTCTAGGAACATTAAACCATGCCGATCACACTGCTGCCACCCTGGCACCTGGGGGGAGGAATGCTCTGCAAAGGCTGAAAGGAGAGGGTTGTAGTGTTTCGAGCTCACAACTTATGGGCTGCATACACTCCTGAACTATTTCCCATGCTCCCCTAAAAAGTCTTCTTGTAGAGCCAGTGGGCTCATACCCAGACTCAAAGGCCTTCTGCTGCTCTGAAGGGCTTCTTCTAGTCCCATCTCCATTGTCCAGTCAGTCCTCTCTTGCCACTGCTGGAATCTTTTCCTTAATTCTGTTCCTTCCCTACTATTAAACTGTTTTTCCTGACATATTTAGCCATACACCCTTCCTAGGGAAGTAAGGAACAAGAGAAACTCAGGGACTTAAATGGCCTAGGACAGTGGTGTTCAACTGCAGCTAGCTACACATCAGAATCCCTTGAGAGACGAAAAAAAAAAAAAGAACTAGGGACATGGCCAGGTTCTTTCCTCTAGACATTCTGATGTAATTGGTCTGCAGGGGGGAACATACATCAACACTTTTCAAAAGCTTCCTGGGTTATTATAACGGGCACAGGAGCTGAGAAGACCTCACGTGACCCTAATAGGCAGTCCTCGCTGGCGTCCTTGGAGGGTGACTGACAGCCATGATGGGGTCAGAATGCTGCGGCAGTCCTGCACACAGCACGCAAGGCTGACCAAGGAAACCAGTGTGAATATGTAATAAATGAGTGACTAATCTCTCCCACCACTGACACGTACCAGAAAGACCCTTCATCTCACACAGGAAATACTTGCCCAGAATCAGGTTCTTCACAAGTTTTTGCTCATCCTCCTTCTTGTATTCCAGCATTCCTTGGAAATCCTTTTCCTTCCTGGGAATGTTGACTGGACGAATGGGTTCATCAATGATCTGTCCTGGTGATACGTTCTCCATCTGGCCCACTTCATTAGAAACAAAAGAAGAAAAATGTGTTCCAGGTAGAAAAGATGAGCGGTTTCATGTTCCTATTAATTTTAAGTGAACTCTGTAACAACAGAAACTTGCCCTATTTGCCACTTCATTGCCCCTTCTTAAATAATTTTTTTTGGTAAAACTGGATGGATAGATGGTAAAATTACATGTTAATGTCACTCTGACAACAACTAGTACTTATTACTATCAACATTAAGAATCTTACTTGATTCAAAAGCATCTTTTTGTAATACATTTTATTTTGTAATAAGATTAAATGTCCCCAAAGTAAGTGGCTTAATTGGCTCAGAGGTTACAGTGTCTGCCTGCAATGTGGGAGACCTGGGTTCTATCCCTGGGTCGGGAAGATCCCCTGGAGAAGGAAATGGCAACCCACTCCAGTATTCTTGCCTGGAGAATCCCATGGAGGGAGGAGCCTGGTAGGCTACAGTCCACGGATTTGCAAAGAGTCAGATACGACTGAGCTACTTCACTTCACTTCTTAGTTAACTCATCAGTATCAATCATAAATGTCTAAATATATTTGACTTTATTTCATAGAAGGAAATTCAATATTCTATAGAGGCATCCCTCATTCCTTGAAGAAACCATGAGCAGATAAAACAACCTGTATTTAATATGTTTGTGTCTGTGTGTGCTCAGTTGTGTTTGCCTCTTTGTGATCCCACGGACTATAGTCCGCCAGGCTCCTCTGTTCATGGGATTTCCCAAGCAAGAATACTGGAGTGGGTTGCCATTTCCTTTTCCAAGGGATCTTCAGACCCAGGGATTGAACCCATATCTCCCGCACTACCAGGAGGATTCTTTACCATTGGGCCACCTGGGGAAGCCTCTGTATTTAATATTAAAATAATTTCCTAAATTTATTCATTTTGTTTGTTTGTTTGTAGTAAAGTGTTAAAAATCCTACCACAAAGTTGCAACCAAAAAAGTACAAACACTGGTGAACAACCCTTTCAGATGTTAAAACTAATCACCATTGTTGATGGAAGCTGTGAGAAAATAACTCGGGGTTAAAAGTCTCCAATTTCATCTCATCTAGGAAATGCAAGGGAACGAGAGTTACAACAGTGTTTGTGGAGCTAAATGCTAGCAAGCACATTTTTAATTCTCTTATCTATAGGAAGAGCAGCAGTTAAGACATCTATTTAAGTGCAGATTAAGTTTGAGTTCAGAGACTGTTGGCAAACAAAATGCAGATCAGATGCATTAGAAAGTTCTATCTTGCTGAGTCCACAAGGTATCAGTAGTGCTTCTCCAGTCACTCTGGGCAATTTCCTGTGTTAGCTCTGGGAAGCCAGCTTCACAGCACAAGGTTATCAAAGAGAACACCAATACCTGCCAGCGCTCTTGCTCGTGTGGCAGAGAGCCTCGTGGCTCCTCGTCCACCTCACGCTGCAGCATCACACACTGGGGCTATCAGCGCTGAAAAGCACCACCGTCTATCAATATCATGATATCTAAAGAGCCGTCATACTGTAACTGGACAACTCAGGGCTGCGGCCATCTTGCATAACCTAGTGTTTCAGATGTATGATACAGTCTGGAACCACAGGACTAACGGAAAAATGCATGCATCTTCACAAGAGATATGAGATTCAAGCTATTTAGTTTTACATAAATTATTTCTGGAGACAGTTTAAACACTACACCAGGGGGATCTCAGAATCAGCATACAATGGCCCTCACAGCTCCTGTATATGTTCTGTATGTAAAACAAAATAATAGAATCCCTGCCATCTATGAACTAGTTGCTTTGAGCCACAGGAACAATTCTATGAGGGGAAACTGGAAGGCAACAGATTCAATGTATTGATATTAAGTTTATGAACAATGCACATATGTGGACTCTGAATAACTCAAAACATTTTAAACCTACCAATTTTATCATATTTGATTACAATATATAGTATTATTTTATATAACACCAAGGAAGGAAAAATACTGCCAATTAAACTACAACCTAACAACTGCTATAATATACATCATAATTTCAGATGTTAAAATGTGAAAAGTTGTCTGCCTCAGAATTTATGAAATATAGTGAATATTTTAACTAAGAAATTACATGTTTTAAAAGAAACCTTCACTTTCCTTTCAAATATCTCTAAAGAAGATATTTTCAGTTCTGTGCAAAAATGCCAGAGATAAAATCTGCCATGTTTTCATTAAAATTTTCTCTGTCTTTGAATTCTTGTCAGAGATTAGAGTCTTTACAAAAATACAGATAAAATATAGGTTATCAGCTCAACATAACCTTGATTTATTTAACAAATCATATATTAATTAAAATGTCAACCCTTATGTAGTATCAGGAAAATATAAAGCCTGAAAGAGAGAAGCCAGAATACCACACAGTTTTTAAAGACTCAAGGGATGCTGGGGGTCATTTAGCCCAATGCTCCATCTAATACAGACATCTTTCTAGAAAGATCTGAAGCAATACCTATTTCTATAATCTAGATTATTTATACTTGAGAGAAAAACATTCCTGGACCTTTTTATCCTAGAAAAAGAAAGGAAATTGGAGGATTTTTTCCCCCTCACTTTTGGTACAGGGAAGACCTTGATCTCAGGTTTAACTGAGACAGTCAAATGAATTACTATAAGAAGAAAGACTCTTAGGAAGATGGCAATGACGACCCTGTATGCAAGACAGGAATAAAGACACAGATGTGTATAACGAACTTTTGGACTCAGAGGGAGAGGGAGAGGGTGGGATGATTTGGGAGAATGGGGATTCTAACATGTATACTATCAGGTAAGAACTGAATCGCCAGTCCATGTCTGACGTAGGGTGCAGCATGCTTGGGGCTGGTGCATGGGGATGACCCAGAGAGATGTTGTGGGGAGGGAGGCGGGAGGGGGGGTCATGTTTGGGAACGCATGTAAGAATTAAAGATTTTAAAATTTAAAAAAAAAATTAAAAATTAAAAATTAAAAAAAAAAAAAAAAGAAGAAAGACTCTGTTGAGAAATACAACACAAAGGAAAGAAGTCAGTGGTTCTCAGGAGGCATGGATTCTAGTTCCACTTTGGCCACTAAGTGGCTGAGACTTTGGAAGTCACCGTTTCTGGGTCTCAGCTCTGTCTCCTATGAAGTAATTAACTGATTTATAGAATTCTTTTAGGTCTAAATTCACTGACTTTATGAAAATTGAGATGGAACACCCACTCCTGGATTAAAATATAGCACAAAGCACATCAAACTTTGAAACACCCTTGATTTAAATTTATAATTTCTGCTAAAATTAGGCATGTTGGCATTAAAAAAAGTCTTAGATGGTGTCTAAAAATGTCTTTTTAATTAAGCATAGCCCATAGGAGGAGGTAAGTCTTGCTATTTTCAACCAGAAGAATTTAAGTACATTATTATATATTCAGAAAAAATAAGAAAACTTTTAGCTATTAGAAGGTGCTTTGCTCTACAAAGTTATCAGTGTTCTCTACGCACCGTGGGGATAAGACAACAGGAGACAAAGGTGTGGGAAGAGCTTGTAGCCTTTATGCTCTGCCTTGGGGAGGGGAAGGACACTGCACTCAGTAAGTGCTCAAGACACATAAGCCAATTTCATCATATTCTGTAGCCTGTGTATCATTTAGCTCAGTTTTTAAGACTATCATGTCTTTTTTGTTTAATCTATGAATTACCTTTTCAAATGTCGTTATAGAGTTAAGAATACAATTGGCAGGATAGTTTAACTGATGAGGTTGAATTCTGACTGATAATGGCTTAAAATCATTAACATCACGAAATATTCTCAGGTATCCCTTTAAGTAAAAATATACATATCAAAGAAAGCTAAGTAAAAATGTAAAATAAGTGATTTTTCTATTTATCAAAAGTTACTAATATATGGTAAATGAATCATTAGGAGCTTAAAAAATAATTTTACAAGTTAATACCCTTAAAATCAGTTTCTTTTAAGCAGATACTCTGCTGTCTATGGAGAAGGCAATGGCACCCCACTCCAGTACTCTTGCCTGGAAAATCCCATGGACACAGGAGCCTGGTGGGCTGCAGTCCATGGGATCGCTAAGAGTCAGACACGACTGAGTGACTTCACTTTCACTTTTCACTTTTATGCATTGGAGAAGGAAATGGCAACCCACTCCAGGGCTCTTGCCTGGAGAATCCCAGGGACGGGGGAGCCTGGTGGGCTGCCATCTATGGGGTCGCACAGAGTCGGACACGACTGAAGCAACTTAGCAGCAGCAGCCGCTGCTGTCTAATTATCATCTCATGATATAATTAATGCAGAGTTAAGTGCAGAAAGGTTCTCTGAATAAAGGTTTTTTAAAGTTCTGCCAATAGATATTACAGCCCATGTATGTGATTTGGAGGTTCAAAATTTTAATAGATGAATCACATAATGCTAAAGGATTATATAATAAAACATGACTATAAAGTAATCTATCTGATATCTAAACAAATATTTCAGTATTTGTACATAGGAGGGAGTATTATCCTCTTCAAAGTCAATATCCATGTTGCTGTTCTAAATATTTCTGACACTTATTTACACATTCAACAAACATTAATGGAATGATTATGACAGGTCAGACAATGTGCTAGGTGCTGTGAAAACAAGGGGAAATAACAGATGGTCACCATGCTCAAAATGATCACAATCCATTGAGGAAGCCAGTATCAGACAGCAAATTTGCTAAAAACATGACAGTGAAGACCATAAAGGTGGGAGATGAACTGTGGTGCCACAGAGGGTACAGCCGTAGGGTCTGTCTAGATGATCAGGAAAGGCTGCTCTTGAGCATTTGACATATAACTCTGGTCTCAAAGGATAAGCAGGCCTTGACTAAGAGAAGTGGGAAGATCAAACAGGTGGAAGAGTTGTGGCAGGCCTGGCATGTTGGAGGAATGAAAGCCAGACAGTCAATCATGGCAGATTCTTTTGAACATTCCCAGTGATGGGGAATGTTCACCCTTTGAGCAGAGCAAAAATTATTCCGTGACAATGACAGAATAGATGGGTAGTCAGACTGCACAGTATCATTTCTGGTCAAAATGGTAATAGCTTGCGTAGGTCTGAAGGCAGTTCCAAAGAGGGGCTCAAAATCTCTAGAACAATGAGATCGTTGCTGGGATAAGCTTACAATGTGGCTTTCGCCCTGTTCACTGCTACATCCCTGGCACCTACTTACTGAAGGAACAAACACTCACCCACCAGAATCGTTTGTATATAATAAAAACTGATATCTGATTCTTTCTCAAGGTGTTTTCCCATCATCATCATATATAAATCTTGTTTTATAGACTCTCCTTTATAACTACAATTCATTTTTTCTTATTTACTTCTCTTTTTGTTCTCCATTTGATGGTAAGTTCTTTGAGGACACAGACTGTCTTATTCATCTTAGTATCCCTAATACTAATAACAGTAATAAAAATAAGTTGTAGATAGCATTTACTATGTGTCAGGAACCATACTAAATTCATTCCACATATTAATTAATTTAATCATTACAAACCATGTCAGGTAGATATCATTATCATTCTCATTTAACAGGTGGGAATAGTGAGGAATAGACAGGTTCAGTAACTTGCCCAATATCAGATGACTAATAGTGCAAGAGCCAGTATTTAAACCCAAGAAACTTGGCTACAGAATCCATGCGCTTAACTGACATGCAACATTGCTTAGCACAGTGCCTGGCATACAGAAGACAGCCATTAGATGTTTATTGAATGAATTCACTCTTTTTGTAAGTTAGTACTACCATGAAAAGAACATTTTCCCCACTCAGCAATGAAAATTTCTACTCCATGGAGGCCAAGTTTGCTA
This sequence comes from Ovis aries, assembly GCF_016772045.2. Lineage (NCBI taxonomy): Eukaryota > Metazoa > Chordata > Mammalia > Artiodactyla > Bovidae > Ovis > Ovis aries. The sequence goes on along the minus strand of NC_056060.1, from coordinate 56,159,138 downwards.
AAGTCATTTTTGTTATTGTCCCTAATATTCACACACAAATTGAGCCACACTCTTAAGCCACTAGTATAGTATGTAAAACCAAGGTTCAGCAATTGTCATAAAAACATGTTTAAATACCTTCTAGTTCACCAATTTTTTTGGCAAATACTTTAAGTTGTTTTTTCAGTTTCCGGACAGTCTTATCTTGTTTTTCGAGTTGTTCCATCAAATCCTAAAGATCAAAATGAGAAATATAACAGAAAGATCAAAATAAATCATCTAAAATGCAGGGAGGAAAGCAGACACAAAGTTACAGAAACAGTACTTAGTTTTACACAAAAAGTTAGTTTTACGTAAAAGCTCCATTAAAGCTCATTGGTGGAGCCCCAGCTGGCTAAAACTGGCAGGCAATAGGAAAGGCAGCTATAACAAAAGCAAATGTTAAAATATACAGTGCAGTAACTCCTTTACAGCGTGATGGACAGCAGGCTCACTGTGGAGTGAGTAGACTCCAGTAGATTCCGTGGGGGCAAAACAATTAAATGCTCACAAAATGTACTGCTATTTCAGTAGAAAGTTTTTCATTTAAAGGGGGAATAAGCAAGGTAAATTTTGATGAATGCACACAGTTTTGTGTGAAGTTTTAAGGATGGCTGCACTTAGGGGCTTTTAACTGACACCTATGTGTGTGAAGCACTGTCTCTACGAGTTCCACCCTTTGGAGAGGCTAAAACTAGTCCTGTAACTAAGAAAAGTTAAGAGGTTTTGGGAATTAAAAGGTAAGTTAAAAAATAACCACAGAGAACAGTAGAGAGTGGCTGACAGACTAAGTGGCAGTTAGATAACACACCCATAGAAATCTCCTGGGTAATACAATTTTGCTTATAGGGAAAAAAGGGGATAATTCCATATGATTTCTGCAAAAAGAGAAAACAAAAGCAGTACGTTCATGGGCAGGGGTTAAAAAAAACACAAAGGTGTGATACTTGGCTCCCTAATCAAGAATTCTTTCAAATGACAGGCAGAGACAAACAATCAATAATTAAGAAGAAAAGTGGGCAACAGCAAACCAGGAGCTTCAAGCGGAAATAAAGCAATGATTTAAGAGGTTTGTGGTTGTTATTCAGGTTATGGATTTTAAAAGGCGTTTATAAATACAAGTATTCATTCTTTTTCCAATTTAGACAGGGCTGATTTAGGTATTCGACCAATGATTCAAAAGGAACAGTTGCTAACATTTCAAAGTGTTCAGTTGTGCTTCTTGGATTTTTACTTTACCTTTCAAATCATATTTTGCTTCCATCACACTGTAAGCCTAGTGTTAATAACAAACCAAAGGTGACAATGGACGTAGGACACTGACAGAGGCGACATCACTGGCTAAAAGACAGCTGTGGGGAGAAACAGGTTTTGTGAAAGTTCCTCAAGAGACCTCCCAGGAAGGGCAGGCAGAGTGCTCTTCGCTTATAGAGGGCTAGAAACAGTGAGGAAGACAACAGGAAAGCACTCTTTTACATACAATCATCCGTTTGTAAAGTGAAATCCGATATGATTGATACTTCTTAGGGTCATCTGCATATAATTCCTCAAAATACTGAAAAAACAGGCACAATGGACATTCGTTTTTCTTTGTGTCTTTGAGGGGAATGCTATCTCAGCAAAATCAATTGTAAAATATTTTAAAACACAGATAAGGAATCTATATATATAGACTCAAACGGCTCTGATTTGACATCTGTCATTGCCCTCTAATTTTTCTAGTGCAGATGATTCTGATTCCATATCCACAAATACATTTTCACATGCTTGGAGGAAACAGGCGATATTAGCAGGTAAACAGAGCTGTGGTCCATATTCCCCAGACAAGGCTGTGAGTTCACTCCTCTAACCTGCTCCTACGCTGCTGCACTTTCTCTGCTGCCAGCAGCAGCAGCAAGAGTGGGGAAGGGAATTCAAACAAAAGTGAGAATAACGGCAAAGTTGGAGCTCTTGTTTGATGTTGGAAGGACTGGGCAGAAGCTGTGTGCCTTCCTTCTCTGAAGGGCAGCTTGGGGCAACCTGTGAAGTTTGCTCACTAGAGGAGGCAGAACAGTCATCTCTGTGTTTGTGTTTGTAGGGTAGGGTTTGTGGGAAGGGTTTTCAGGGTAGAGTTTCAAAGAACACAAAGCCCAGGCCCACCGGTGCTTTAATATTCTGCCCAAGTGCTTCCTACAGAAATGCAAAAAAAGACACTCTAATGACAGTGAAAAACTGCATCATCCCCTGTACGTAAGTTTGAATCCATTCTCCTGAATTAGCAATCAGTGAGGCAGGAGAAGCTTATGAACCTACAAAGAGTTTTCCTAAAATTCAAACTAGGTTTCACCAGTTTAAAATATGGAAGGGGTTGATTTATTTTTGTATCAGCTATACAAAATCAAAAAGAAAAGTAATAATGCACACAAGATTGCAAGGGAAATGCTTAACCAACTTAGCAAAACAACTCTGAGAATCTACCACCCAGAAGCATCTTTATTTCATGGTTTCACCTTGTATTTTAAGATAATGATTTAAAAGCACAGAATTTATATGCTAATCAATCATTATTATGTTATTGAGTTTATTCATCAATTCTTAGGCACTGAAGCACTGTTAGTTTAAGCAACAATATACTTGTGAGTAATAAAATGACATCATGATTCAGATCTTCCTCCACAAATCAGTGATATTTCAGGCACTTTGGAAAGAGTCTGGACTTCAAGTCCCTCACCCATCTCTCCCATTGCCACAGTCTCACCAGCATGCTGTCCTCAGAAGGAAGGACAGACTGGGAGAAGAATACCTTTGGGTTTTGCTTCCTACTAATATAAAAGTTGGTTGGACAGGTGACACTAGAAAACTACCTGTAATGCAAATGATCACTAATGGATAATTCAGGTTGCTAAATCTTCAGAGAAAATCCAAACTATTTTATTACAAGTTATTAAAATCCTGAATTAAAGAAACAATTACCACTAGCCCTAAACAGCTTTTCTCAAAACCAGTCTGACACTTTAGTATAGATTTTATATAGAAATGTGGAATTAGGAGTTCCCTGGTCAGAGAACTGAGACCCTGTAAGCCGTGTGGCAAAGCCCCACTACCATCCACCAAAAAAAAAAAAAGGAAATATAACTATTCAGTGACTTTTAATTTAATAAATATGTTCATCAAACCTAAGTAGAAATCTGTAATAAAATTATTTTGTGGCTGAGAAAGAAATATTTTGGAAAATATTTTCTATAAAAGAAAGAAGGACAGAAAGAAAAAAAAAAAAAAAACAAAACAAACAAAAAAAAAACTTGGACTTTGTGCCATTACTCAGAATCTAGCTGGCAAGGAAAAAATAAATCTCTCCATTTACTGTCTGAATTCTATATCAAGAATGTAGAATCTTGAATCCTGATGTTTCTCCTTGACCCTGGAGTCCCAACCAAGGTCAACCTACAGCCCTCTTTGGTTCTGCCATCTGCTTGCTAACTAACTCTAACCCTGCTATCTGCCTGAGTAGGGGCTGGGAGGGCCTCAGTGGTGCCTGGGAACCAAAGGTTGTGGCAACCACACAACCTCCTGGATGGCACAGAGTGTGCAGCTGCAGCAGAGGAAGCTGAGCTCTCAAGGTATCAAGACCCCAGCACACAGCCGGCCAGCATCTTCCACACCCTCCAAGCGAGGGCTGAGGTGCTGAGAGGTGCCTGAGCCTTCTGTGACAAACCACCCGAGTACACGAGTTTTTCACTTCTACCAACATAGTTGTATTTTCCTTATGTGTCTGGACTAGAGAAAGAGGGTCATAAGTGTTGGGCAGTGAACGGCATCTTCCCCAGCCAGGAAGGAGGTTTTGCTCCAAAAGCATGGAGGGCTGCTCTGCTGTCCTTACCAGGTTCTCATTGGTGAGCCGAGTGATCTCGTGCTGCAGGCTGGCCTCAATGCGGGCCTCTGGGGGCAGCTGTAGGTTCTGGGCCAGCAGCTGCTGCTGCCGGTTGTTCTCCTCCTTCAGGCTCTGGATTTCCCCGCGGAGAGCTTCAGCCTCATTCTCATGGCTCCTCTTCTGAGACTGCAGCTGGGACTCCAGGAGCCTGCGGAGAAGCCACACAGGGAGGAAAGGGAGGTGACATCTGAGTCCCTACCTGGTGGGTGTGAGGCTTTGTGTTCACTTGCAAGGGCAGAAAAATGGAGACTCTGTAGTGTCTGTGTAGCTTCTGACTTGATTAGAGTCTAGAAACTCAAATGGAGCCAGAAACGAAATGAATGCACTCACATATGTGTCTTTCTGAATTGAGGACCCTGCTACAAATACAAAGTTCTCAGAGGCCCTGAAAACCAGGAGAATTTTACTCCTTTGAAAGCTTCATAGGAAATTAAAACAATTAAAAGACATGTCTTTTAAAACAATTAAAAGGCATAACTTTAACATGGCTTACTACATTTGAAGTAGCATTAATTTAAAGTAGCATTTAAGTTGGCAAAATTAGTATTACTATAATGCCTTTGCCACAAAACAATCACTATGGAGGGCAAGATTACAAATGCCCACTTTAATTAAATCTGCCTTGAAGACCTTCAGCATTACTAATTCCAGGCGGGGGTTTGTGACCAGGGTCCTACTTTTATCTCTGAAGGGGAGAAAGGCTAGAGTGCTATTCTGAAATACAGATTTACCCAAATGCAGACAGAGTTCTGAAATTTTGTTTATATTTTAAATTTGTCATCTTCTTTTCCCCTATAACTTCCTTATCAGTAAGAGAATCCTAACAAGATATGGTTTTGGAAGATCACTGTTAGTGGGACCAACAGATTTGTTCTTGAGCTTTGAGCAAACATACAGGTCAGCTGTGCCATGGACTAGGGCACTGGCCAGAGAATAGCAGAGCCAGCTGGCAACCTCCCTCTACCAGGCACCTCCATTCTACATTCACTCCCTTTCCCAAAGACAAGACAAAGTTATAGATAGGAATTAACTAATAGGAAGAAAGAAAAGATGTTTTCATTCCAATCCCCTTGGTTAGCAAATGCTGGGCAAACTTATGGATACTACTATAAGCAAAGAGTAAACAACAGACTAAAAATATTTTGGGGATTACGAAATTTCCAAAGGATCTGAACCAATAACATCACAAAGTTAATGACAACAGTATGTGATAAGAAAAAAGCAGAATAAGTAGAAGCTCCTTGAACAAAACAGTCTATTAAGTAGTTTAAAAATTAATCACTGAAACAGTATTTTTAAGACATAAAAACAGTATTTTTAGGATCAAAAAAACCCAGTATTTTTAAGATTTTAAGACACAAGTATCACTAGAGGAGATGAGTGTCTATGTTAGAAGTGTTGCTATTTCAATTTTATTTGCTTTCTCCTAAACATGTTTAACATGATGAGTTTGGGTAATTATTTTGAACTACAGCTGTGCAGGAAACCCTCCTGGTTTGCTGTTTCACAAATCTGAATTTCACAATAACCACACTGAATGCCAAGTCATGTACTGAATACTGCTGTTAGGCAGCATGATGATAACATATAAGAATGTAGCTATATTGCCCAGGCACAGATATCCTTTGAACTGATCATGATTCCAAACAAGCTAAGTAATATGTATTAATCTTTCCTGCAGTTGTTTGGGCTCTAGTTGAGAGGTTTGGGTTTTCTTCCACTCTTAGTGAGACGTTCACGAATTTTAGTGTCGGAAATTTACCCAGGAAGACAATGTATAAGAAATATAGAAGTTAAAGTCAGGAGGCCACTGTTAGTAAGAAAAACAACAAATTAATAACATTCCAATTTGAGGAGACAAGTATAACCTGTTGGCTTGTTTTAACCCTTCATAAACCAGCAACAGCTCTCCATCCTCATTCAACTCATGGCAATCCATAGCAGATGATCTTCCATGCAAAAGGAACAACAATGCAAAACACAAAGGGATACAGGGCGGGAATGAGATGACCACGGTCAACAGCAGCACATGGTATTTCAACATGTTATTAAATCACTAGGACTGTCTTTATTAATTACAGATGACTTTAAGACATTACCACAGAAACTGCTTTTGGTTAATATTCTTTTTTTAATGAGTAATATGTAACATCACATGTAAAGGTGGGGAATTTAAAACAAAATAATCAAGGATCCAGGGCTACTTTTCCTGCAAAATAATAAATGACTCAGGAGGTGAGAAAGACATCTGTTTTTAACATTCTGTTCAGCTAGCAGAGTGATCTTATGTCACACATTATGTTAGAGACTAACTACAACAGTCATACACATATAGAATGAAAATTTAAGCTATTGTCTTCATGTGGCAATCTTTATAATTCATTTCAAAATAAAGTTTTAAGTCTTCTGGATAGGAATTTGTTTTAGCTTGATAAAATCTAGTTTTGTATTTTTAAAATTGCTTTGAAAAGTTCTTATAGGAGTAACTGATCAATATGTCCAAAGTTCCCAGCTTTTATGACACAACTTAAAAAAAATTTTTTGTGTCAAAAATTAATTTTAAGACCCAGGGAAAGTGCTTTTTGACCAGAAAAGTCACACATTTTATTAAAAGAATGTATAATTAACAAATAAAACTGATGAAACTGATTAGAGTATATAAAAATAATATTTTGAGTGTGTGCCAAGTATCAGACACTATTTCACATCCTTCCACAGGCATTATTTCATTTAGTTCTCCTAATAACAATATATATCATTTGCCATATTGCAGAAGAAGATACCAAAGTTTAGAAGTTAGATACCTGGCAGGTGCTATCTGACTACGGAGCCCAGGATCTTACTCCTCTTACTAGACTTTTGTTGTTGATACCATGTTTACATAAATGAATTTCATAGATTGCTCTTTTACTTTCCATTTACCATCTTTCCCTGGAGAGTTGGTCTATTTGCATGGTCTCAACTGTATTATTACATGCTGATGACTTCAATATTTACATCTCAGCCCACACGTCTCTCCTGTTCCAGATCTATATTTTCAATCTCCGAATGAAGTTCTCTTCCTTAAATATCTGTAAATCTATTGATAAGTTCCTGTACTTCCCTACATCCCAGACCCAGCATCGTGAAGTGGCATCTCTATATAACCAAGTATCCACCACAGATGCTGCGGAGTTGCTCTTCATGATCCCCCTCCCCTGATCACACATCCAGTAAACTGCAAGGATGCTCACCTCATCTTCTTAAGTATCTTTCTAAGTGTCCCACTTTCAATCCCAATGGCTACCAACTAAGTCAAAGTCACTATAACCAGTCATTCAATTATGGGAATAACCTCTTAACTGGTCTTTATGATTTTAATCTTGTTCCATTACAGTCTATGCTCTAATATAAAAGCCAAGGCTAGCTTTCCAATCTCATCATACCATTCTCCTTCTAAAAATCTTTCAACAGCTTCCACTGTCATTCGAGGGAAGTCCAAATTCTCTTGGCTATCTCGCCAACACTCTACAAACTCTATGAAGGGAAGGACAGCATTTACCTTGCTTAATGCTCTATTGCCAGTATTTGGCACATGGTCTGGGATGAAACAGGTATACAATATATATCTGGTGACTGAATAGCTGAGCAGATGGATGAACAATTTAATATAGCTCTTTTTACATTAACACATTCTCAGCTATTAAGGTATGCTTACAACTTACATTCATAAATTAAAATTTAAGTTTAACCAAATACTTTTATAAGCATTCTCTACTCTTGTCCATAAAAGAAGGTAGTAAATACCTTATATCTTGCATGGCAGTATTCTTTAGTCTGTGAAGTATTTCTGTACACCAATTCTGATATTATGCATCAGGAGATCTAGATGTACACTGATAATCTCTGTTATCATCACTGGCCAAGTTCTTTTAAGTATGTTGTCTTTTAAGTTCAGAGTTTAATAGCATGAAGGTTCTTTGGGAAGCAGGAGTGGCAGAAAGGTTGAGGAATTTCAGAAATGAGCAGTGATAATCTTAGCTACAGGAAAGCTTTGGGGAAAGTTCAGTCATTTAGTGACTGTGCAAATCTGCACTCTCAGCCCACCCAAGACTCTTAAGACTGAGCTAAGTGCCATCCACAACTTCATTCGTGTTTAGAGTAAATGAGATAAAAACCAGTGTTAGGATTTTCTCAGAACACCTTAGGAAACGTGGCAAAAACTTGGTCCCAAATATCAAGGTCGCATCCTGGGAAGTCATGGTACCCTTCGAGAGTTGTATGGCCAACACGGATGTGATTCAGCTATTTCATCACTTCTCTTTACGTTAAATTTCAGTTACTGAAAGCTGCAGCTGCCCCTACAAACCTTCACAAATAACCATCCTGAATAACAAACGGAAGTGACTACCTGAGAGTCCATGCTACAGAGTAAGCAACTGATGTTCTTTCTCAAGGCTAAGGCCCTAAAAACACAGAAATATACTCCCTTGATGTAAAGAACATTTTCCTTTCAATTTCTTATCAGTAATGCTACCGTCTTATAAATGAGATTTTAACTGGGAATATATTGGAAACGTTGGATCCCTTTTGAAGGTCAGCTGATGTCTAACAAAACAATGCAAAAACATTTGTACTCACTGTACAAGAGGCTGGCTTGAAGACTAGAGATCAACATGATTAAACCAAAATGAATAAAGAAAGATCAACTTACCTGTTGGTTTCTTTCAAACCAATATATGCTTGTGCTATTTCACCTTTATCTTTCATTTTTTGTACATCTTCTAAAAGTATTGTGGAATCTGTCATTGTGTTCTAAAGGGGAAAAGACATTTCCACATTAAGTGTTAACTCAAAAGCTTTGGACCACATGTAACAATTTTCTTTCCAACAGAATAGGGGGTTTATGTGTTCCACAACACACCTGCCCCACCAGAGATCTACGCTAGCCCCAGGGTGACTACAGAGAGTGGGGCACAGGCAGTTAAGAGGACGAGGCACCTCTGTCCCTCTCTTGAGGATCCCTAACACTCTACTACAAAGATGGTGTGATTCCAGAGAAAACAAAATCATTGATGGGCCATGTGTGTTTTATGCTGTGTGAAATACATACATAAATATCAGTGTTCTTGCCTGGTTACTATTCTAATGCTGCATATACACTTTTAAATATACTTATTTCTATCTGTCTATCCATCCATCCATCTATCCATCCAGTATACATAGCTTTAAAACAATAACTAGGCAAGAACACCAAGAAAGTATTCAATGGAATGTACTGTTCTTTCTTTTACTTCTGGACTGATTATAACAAAACAAATGCCCTAAGAAATATGAGAAGTTTGACACAAAACTCATTTTTCTGTTAAAAACTCAGTACAAAAAAAAGTGGTGTTTAGATTATGTTTCAGCAAAACTAAAGTTTCTTCTCACATCTTTAGAGATATATAAATGGGAAGGATATAGCTCCTTGGAACTATCTACCACTTGCTGTTATTTAATGTTTTTTACTCTGTTACGGTATAGGAATAGTATATAAGCTTTTGAAATAAACATCTAGCAGGTCAGAATAACGAATGATTTTATATAGAAAGGACTTTTCTGCTAACATTTTTACTTCCTTTTTTTTTTTCTTTTTTGGTCTAATCCATTTGACAATCAATATCATTTCAAAATTTTGCTTCTACTCCAGCCAGTCTCTATCCCTCCTAAACCAGGGCAAGAATAGACAATAAGAACAACTGTTCTAATCGTCTCTAAAGCATAACACCCTTTAGAATCCATGGGCCCACTCTATCTGTCTAAATAGTATATGCCTAATCCTTTAGTCAATGTTTGCTCTAAAGCCAGGTCTCACAGTAAAGTGGAGATAACAGAATACACTTCAAATATTGTGATCTTAGAGACCAAGATAACTTTAATGCCAACAAGAGGCCCATAAATACTTGCTTTTGAATTCCAGTATTTATTTTTAAAAAAATCTTACTTATATGCTAATGCTGTCCTTTTTTGAGTTTACAAATTCATACTTAAAATATGATAAAAGCTATAAAGAATTTATATTCTACTGAACTTTAAAAATCTTTCACATAAACACTACATATAGCATTTAAAAAGTATTTTAGCTATGTTTTATAAATATTTTACTATACATTTGATAGGAAATTTCTTTTTTTCTCTTTTATTAAAGCATAAAATCTTTCTATTCTTAAAAAGCCATACTCAGATTTTTTTTTAATTTGCCGGTGCTGCATGGCTTGTGGGCTCTTAGTTGCTCAACCATGGATTGAACCCATGCCCCCTGCAGCTTGGAAGCATGGAGTCCTAACCACTAGACTGCCAGGGAATTCCTCCCACTCAGAATTTTAGTGTTAAGAAATAACTCAAAGAACCAATTTCTATATTAAATAATGCTACATGTATTCTTTGGCATCTGAGAACCTATATGATGTGGTTTTGAACTTGTAGTAAATTAGGTAAGTTGATCTAGTGAGCCAGTCCAAAGGAAAGATGGTATAAAGTAGCCAGTCCTTCCCTCCTCTGTTCTACCTTAGCTAAGAAACCGGTAAGTATGGGATCAGACTCAGACTACCAGCACTATGAAGTTCCTTACTCACTGCTCAGAGTTTCTGCCAAGACAGGAACCAGGGCTGAAAGGGCTGCGCCTTGTAGGAAAATCCCACCCTTCCCAAGAAGGGGATGCTCAGCTCCTCAGGCTCCTCCTCACCCTTGGCTAACAAACCCACAGCTTGTAGAAGTGAGAGCTTGTGCTTCTGAGTTAAGGGCTTTCCTCCCTGCTTGTGGGGGCCCACCATTACCACCACTGAGGGTCACAGAGCTGACTATGAGTTCAAAAGTCATGGAGGCCTCTCTGTGATCCAGACAGGAACCTATGACATCCAAAATTTTACCACTGACTTCTTAAATAGGAAGAGGTCAAACAGGAAATTAATTTGTAAATACCAAAGTAGATTTGGTGGCCAGAAAGGATCAACTGCGTATATTGGGGGATACTTATTAAAAAATTAGAATTACCTTGTCATCCTGAAAAATCACAAGTCAGCAAGCAAGAAAAACAAATGGAAAAAACAACAAACTCTTAGTTCCATAAATAAATTCCATCAATGAGTCCCCATCAAAACAGAAAAAAGCTAACTGTGAAAACAACCATGACTGGTTTCTCCTCAAACTAACTCTATATGTAAATTAGTATCCATGGAACTGGCATGCAGTGGACATTAACATATATTTATGGAATGGCAACTCTTAATTCTCAGTTGAAATTCTTTTTGAGTTGTTTTGATTTTTCTAATTGTACAGTATTTGTGAAAATGTGAGAAAACAAGCCTCCTGCTCATGTATTGGGGTGAAATTCTCATCTTAGGTTTGTGAGAGTCTCAGCAGTGCCTTGACAGGAGGTCATTCATTAGTCCAAGTGCAGCCTCCCAGAGTACTTGCGGAGGCAGAGCAGGCAAACTAGACGTGGCCGGGCTCTATCTTCACCTGGCTCATGGGGTGTCACTGCCTGCAAAGGAGCTGTGAAATGTCTCTCGACCAGAAACGGAGTGGGACAAACAACCCTGGGACTGAAAGGTCTTAGTCAGTGTCCTGTGCATTTTTCTTAAGAGAGAACAAGCTGATGCTATCCATGGGCTGAGAACCTGGAGAGCAGGGACCTTGATTAGATAGGGCCAGCCCAACAGGGGCTAGAGAGAAGTCATCACATGGAATATGTGAGGCAGGTAGGTGAGAGTGTGTGATACCAGAACTACATGCTCTTGTGAGCTGAGCTGTTTTTACGTTCCTTGGCTCATTTTTCTTTCCATTAACTTTTACTAAAGTTTTTGGTTATTATAGAATATCAGATTGCCACAGGAAAGCAGACAAAGGGATCCTCATTTTGGATGCTACTCCAGCTAGCATGCAGAGGGAGGCTGGTTTCTCAGAGGCTCAGTCCTCTGTGTGAGTTGTTATCAAGTACGTCATGTGCCAGGTCTGGTATCTTAACCACGTGCAGAACTACCATTTCTAAGAGAAGTGCTCTTGAACCTTCTAGGCATCCCATTCATTATATACTATAGCCTTCTAAAAATTGAATTATATTGATATACAATATTATATTAATTTCATTTATGCAACAAAGTGAGTAGATATTTTTATACACTACAAAATGATCATGATCATTAAAATGTCTAATTACCATCTGTCACCAGAGTTATTACAGTACTATTGATTATATTCCCTATGCTATAAATTACATCCCTATGACTTATTTATAACTGGAGGTTTGTACCTCTTAATTGCCTTCACCGATTTTACCCAACACCCTACATGCCTCCTACCCTGCAATCACTAGTTTGTTCTATGAATCTGCTTCTGTTTTTAGATTTCATGTGTAAGTGATATTGCGTGGTATATACTGGTCTCTGTCTGACTTACAGTCATTTTTCACATGACATGTCATGCAGCTGGGATACTTGACTGCCTAATTCTTGGTAACACTTTGCTGCATGAACATGGGCAAGGAGGAACACAGACCAGGTTTTATGATGATTACTCGAATTCTCTCTGGTATCAAATGACAAAAAGCCCACTTCTCACCAACACACAGCAGTGGTGGATCTGAAGTTACCTGAGGGCAGGGAAGGACTTCAAAGAACCATCTATATCTCCATCCTAGGTCCCTTCTGTGGAATCACTAAATATAGCCCCTTCCATCTGGGCCCACTCCCACATTAAACAGAATTCCCTGAGATGAGCAGAAATCATCTCCATGTCACTTCTCTTCATTGATCTCATGTATAATCTTTACATGTGTTATCTTTCCAGTTAAACAGGCTATTTTCAACAAATAATTTTAAATTGTATTTAATGGCTTCCCACAGCAAGGGAATTTATGGATTTTTGTACTTAATTGTATTTCTGATCAAAATTTATCGTGATCAGATTACTATAAAAATATTCATTTTAAAAGCCCTTTGTTAATGAGTGAGAGGTGAAACTTTGAGAAGCAGTTGGGATTTCACTTGCTTCTTGCTCAGTCTAATTGGCGTTTGCAACAGTTTTTAAACAATGTTGAGTTTCTTTTTTTCAAATGATGATATCCTCAATTAGACTAAATACACTTACGTTTCCGTCACATAAATTGGAGGGAAAGAACAGGAAAAGGCCAGTCCCCAGCACCCACCTTTGCCACTTGCTCATGCTCACCTTGGGTTGGATGGCTTCCTTCTGGCTCACCAGCTGAGACCTCAGGATGAGGACTTCCTCCTTGCGGACATCGAGCTCCTCACTCACAGAGGTCAGCTGCTCCATGAGGACACGGTAGGCTGGCGCGCCTGGGGCAGTCACCTCAGGGGAACTTTTCTCACTGAGGGCCTTTCGTAACTCATTTAGCTCATTTTTCAGTTTTTTGTTTTCTGACTCTAGTTCTTGACGCTGTAGGACGAGACAAAGAATGGTTCATCGCCGTCTTCCTCAGCTTTAGATAAGATTACTTACCTTTCCCCAGGAGAGCAGAAGAATTCTGCTGGAAAAGACCACCAGAGCCACCCTAGGGAATGGCTCCCCTGGGAACTCAGCTCTGCAAATTCAGAAAGTCAACATCAAGTGGAACTGAGCAAGATGAGTGATAGTTTGCTTCATCAACCCAGGTTTTAGAATCTGCCCAGGTGTGTTCACAGGCCTAAAGAAAATGCTAAGTCCTCAGGTACGAGTTTGGATAAGTACTAAGAAGCTCAGGTTTTCTTTATGTGTAAATATAAGAGCAAGTATGAGGGCCCAACTGTCAGGGTACTTCTAATGAATGGTTCAGATGAGCAGATTCCTGAAATGTTGAGTAGCATCCTCCTATCTCCTTTGTAAAGCGGAAGAGAAAAACCACTGAAATTTTAGGCTTCTAATTTCTAATTAAGAAATTATATGACATTTAAGCTAATAAAATTCTCTATAATGTTTCAATAACAACAAACATATTCAAAAACATATATTTTTGAAACTTTTTCCTGTGTGACAGTCTTGTGAAGGTGCTGGCAGAAACCTTGAGAAGTGGAAGGAGAGGATGGGCCACCTCCTCCTTCAGCCATGCAGATGGACACACACATCCTTCACCATCTCCATACTATCACATACCACCAGCCATCCTCATGTCACCAGTTAGCGCTGCCCTCGGCACGCTCTGCTCAAACAATGGCAACAGGAACCCAGAATAGAGTTCTGATGCTAAACTCTGTTTACTGACACTAAAATACAAAGGTCATAGGATACTGGGTGGGAAATAGTGAAGCAGGCAGGCATTAAAAGTACCATGCTGATTTATTTAGCAGATGGTGCTAAGATTTTACAATAATGAAAGTGAGACCCTTCCATACAAACATAAAACATTTTATTGTTTCTTCCAGAGAAGCAATTTTAGGTTTGTAGTACCAAATTAGACCTTTTAATATGTCATACTAAGACTATCTGAAGACAGTTTTTTTTCTGGTTTAAGAATTTATAACCTTTTCTTTCATGGATTAGTTCATTCTTAGGCTATGGTTTTTCCAGTGGTCATGTATGGATGTGAGAGTTGGACTGTGAAGAAAGATGAGCACTGAAGAATTGATGCTTTTGAACTGTGGTGTTGGAGAAGACTCCTGAGAGTCCCTTGGACTGCAAGGAGATCCAACCAGTCCATTCTGAAGGAGATCAGCCCTGGGTGTTCTTTGGAGGGAATGATGCTAAAGCTGAAGCTCCAGTACTTTGGCCACCTCATGCGAAGAGTTGACCCACTGGAAAAGACTCTGATGCTGGGAGGGATTGGGGGCAGGAGGAGAAGGGGACGACAGAGGATGAGATGGCTGGATGGCATCACCGACTCGATGGACTTGAGTTTGAGTGAACTCCGGGAGTTGGTGATGGACAGGGAGGCCTGGCGTGCTGCGATTCATTGGGTCGCAAAGAGTTGGACACGACTGAGCGACTGAACTGAACTGATGTGTAAATGAATGCTCCTTCCTATCCTCAGTATCCCACCAAAGTAATCAGATTCATATTTCTGTTTCTGCAACAGAAAACATATGAATGTCTCTACTTCAATACCATGTCTCCCAACTTTAACGTGCATCAGAATCACCTAGAGGGTGGAGGGCTTTAGATTTGGTGTGACGCCCACAGATTCGCTTTTCCATCAAGTTTCCAGCTGATGTTGACACAGATGTCCCAGGGACCACATTTCAAGAAACACTGTGCTAACACTTTGGAACTCTGTGATCCGGGCTTCATTTTCACATGGGAATGTCTCTTTTTGTCCATTTTTTTGTGAAAGGCAGGTAGAAGCAGAAGATCTGGAGATCAGATTCCTATCCCTGTTCCTTTGGCCTATCCCAGCCCATCCCATCTGATTCCTGTCTTGCATAACCATATCATGATTTGGTTTTCTAGGCAAAGAGTATAAAAGACAAAGGAGAATAATGGAGATGACCCTTTGCTGCCACCCTTTTCTTTTTCCACAAACATAAAAATGTACTACCCCAGTAGTACATTCATTGGGGAAGCAAACTATTTAATTATGTTATAATTTAGAAAGGGAAAGGTCCTGCAGGGTATTTTAAAAGTAAATATCATATTTTGGGGGTGAAAATTAGTTTTCAAACAAGTTGTGATGGGAACATAGCATGTTTCCTATTGTTTGGGGATCTGGATTCAAGATCAGACTTCACCAATAGTAAGTCTCTTCACTGTTCTAAGGCCTCAGTTAATTGATCTTATAAAGGAAATAAAAAATTATCTCAGAAGTGTGACCATGACTAAAGAAGATAAGGTAAAGGAAAAACATTTCAAATTGTAAAGTAAATATAAGGTATTATCAGTCAAGTGTTTAGAATCACTCTTACTGTCTTCAGGGGAAGGAGCTGAACAAGGCATTGCGGGTTTGGGCGGGTAGAGGACAGGCACTCTCCACACCAAGATGCCATACAGCCTGGAAAGGAGGCACGTGTCAGCGGCTCTGGACTGTGGGAAGTAGCAATCCACACAGAACAGGGCCTCTAAATGTGCATAGATTATGTTCTAAATCACAGTATTAGGAAATAATTTATCAGGACTAGACTTGCATAATATTACTAAAAACAAGCCCCAAAAAACTCATGATTGTTTAGAGAGACCTCAGGAGTTCTCAAGTTTATGTAAATGCCTACTGTTAAACATTTTGTGGCTTTTCTAATTTTTAGTTTTGTTTGGTTATAATTATGAACATTATTGCGATTTTCCAGCTATTTAAAACCACAATTTTCAAAAGCAGAAAAAAAGTTTAAAAACTGGCATAATCAGAAAACATCGAGAATAATAAATTTAAGGCTAATAAATTAATTAATAGCCTAGGGAACTTTTGGAGCTGGGGGTGACTTGTCAGCTGACAATCTGATAGCTCAGACTTCTAGGGGCTCAAGATTTTGATTCTGGAAAGCAAAGGAAGGTGTCAGCCAGCTCCGAATCAAGCAATGGGACAGTCTCCCCTCTGGGCTTCATCTCTGTGTTACCCAAGATGCTCTGCATTTTAGGAACTAATGTTCCTAACCAGTGCCTTTTCCTGTGTTCGTGTGCTCTAGAACACACAGTGGCAGCTTATCTCCATCTAGTGAGACTCTGCCTTGAACCACTAAGCAGATACAGTTCTCCACCTCCATCCCCTTCCCTCCAACTATTCTTTAAAATATGTTGGAATATGTTTCTTCTCTGTAAACAAATATCTGTCTTTCTCTACAAACACATAGTTTCAGGGGGATTTGATGGTTAGAGCATGGGGTTTGGAGTCAGAGACACCAACATTCAAAGTCGGCTCCTGTCAGTTTCTAGTGGGGTTATCTTAGGAAGTTACTTATACTTCTTGGTGTTGATTTCTTTATGTATAAAATGGGAATTAAAATGCTTACTTGCAGGATTGTTGTTAAAAATTAAGGCTGATGTATTTTAAAACAATGAAGATAATGACAGCAGCTAACATGTCTTTACTATGTGCTTAGCACTATTCTACACAGTTTACATGAATTACTTCATATAATCCTCATGGAAGTCCTATAAGATAAATATCATTATTCCCATTGTATAGATGAGAAAACTGAGGCACAGAAAGGATTATTTGCATACAGCCATATAGTGGTGGATCTAGCATTTGAACCCAGGCAGTCTGACACCAGGGTCCATGTCCTTTACTACTTTCTACAGCCTCCAAAGGCAGCTACTGCTTAGGCTGAAATCTAGCTTATGTGAAAGAGAATTTTAAAAAGGTAACAACACAAGGCTAGAAATAATGCCTGAAAAGAGCTTAAGCTAGGGCCTCAGGTACCATTAAGGATGTTCTCTGAGAGAAAGAGGCTCTGAATGGGTTTCTTGCCAAAACAAGATATTCAAAGTCTTGACCAGACACTCCCCATTACCTTGAGTGACTCATATTCCAGTTCTGCACCTCTAATCTGTGGTCTTTCTTCTTCCTAGGGAAAAACATAGAGTTAAGAACTTTATAAATAAGTAGTTATAATTTAATTGTTAATTTTTACTCAGAATATTACTTAGCTCTGCAGAAAACAGTAAGGAGAGTTCAGCCCTCACTTGAAGGAAATCCTACTTGATTAAAGTACTTCTGGCCTGAGTTCCCATTAAAGAAGAGCCCACAGAACCCAGTTTGCCATGGCCCTAGGCTGGGAGAGCACTGCTCACCTTCGCCTTGCTGCGGAGCACCTGCTCCTCCTTGCGGTCCAGCTCATCCTGCATCACCTGCTTCTCCTGCTCCAGCTCTGTCACCCGCTTCTGGAGCTTGAGGAACAATGACATGTCCAGAGGCACCTTCTTCTCACTTGGCTCCTAAACTCCAGAAATTATAAGATGGTCAAGATGATTCATAAGATGTAAAACCTGATGAGAAAATGATGAACAGCTCGACAGAAAAATAGGCAAACTTATAGGAAAAATATAAATGGCCAAAGAGTATATGAATAGCACATCCAACCAGCTAATAAATGGAGAAGTGCAAATTAAACAACAGTGAGGTACCACTTTCCTCCATCATATTGACAAAGACTAACAGTGTCTTACATTATGTTGGTGGAAGTATAAGTAGGCCCTTTAGAAGAGAAAGTGAGCTGCAGTCATTAAAATTTAAATCTGTATATCCATTAAACTAGCAATCTATGTTTAAGAATTAATTCTACAAAAATACTTACACAAGTACACAATAATATCAATACAAAAGATGTTCACTGTAGTATTTTTGTAATCATAAAACCTGAAAAGACTTCAAATGCTGGTCAATAGGAGACCTACTTAAATAAATTCTGGTATAATCAAACTATGAAATATTTACAGCTGTTAAAAAGAATGAAGTAGATCTACACAAGTAGATAAATATGTTCTAGATAAAAGTACTAAGTGAAATATACAACTTGCAGGATAGTATCTATATTGTGATCTAATTTTTCTTTAAAAAAAATACACATGACTTTTAAATATACCAAGCCCATGGCATACAAAAATCTAGAAGGCCATCAAGGTTATCTTAGAGAATGGGAGGTACTGTGGGAAAGTTTCATTTTCAGTTTCATACATTGCTATATTTGAATTGTATACAATAAGCATGTACTACTTTTGTAATTAGGAAAAATGATTTTTGAAAAGGTGAAATGCTAGTATAAATATATTGAGGTCATACAGATAGAAAACAAAAAAAACCAAAACATATATAGCCCTTAATAAACTAAAAGATAACCTAGTAGCATTTAAAAGTATGTCAACTTGTTCCAAAACAGAATCACAGCAAGAACTACCAGGATAAATAAAGATACACTAATTCAAGCTAAGCAAAAGGAACTAATTAACCATCATGGAAATTCTGAGAATGTCATAATTGTTTTACCTCATTTACTTTGTGTTTGAATTTTTAATGAGTTAAGAGAAAGAATTGTATCATTAGACTCAATGGAGAGGATAAAGAGTCTCTTTTTGTCAGAGAGAAAAAGAATGGTAACAACAATTTATTTATTTATAATTATTAATTATAATAAATACAAATAATGGTTATAATTAATAATAATTAATAAGCATAATTATCAAACTTTCCTGTCTCCAGGGGATTTTCTCAACCCAGGGACTGAACCCAGATCTCCCACATTGCAGGTGGATTCTTTACCAACTGAGCTACAAGGGAAGCCCTCTTAACTGATCAGCAAATCTTATATTTCCAAATGTCAATTTAAAAAAAAAATATTTTTTCTTGATATAGAAGCAAAATAAGTTTTCATAGAAAATTTAGGAAATAAGAAAAGTACAAGAATGAGAACTGTAAGTATAATGTCATATCTAGAGAAAACTCATAATTTTTGTCCAATCATTTTTCTATAAATTTAAAGAAGAGGAAAAACATTTCATCATAATTTTGCACCGTCTTAAAAACTTGGCATTTATTATAAATGTTTTCCAAATTTATATATGATACTTGAAAGCATTATTTTTGATGGCTGTATTAAAATGTATACCATCATTTGCTTCATCATGTTACAGATGAGCACTGAAGTTATTTCTAATTTTTGTATTGAAATATACTAAAATAAACATTCCAGTACATAAATGAAAGTGAAAGTGAAGTCGCTCAGTCGTGTCCGACTCTTTGCGACCCCGTGGACTGTAGCCCACCAGGCTCCTCCGTCCATGGGATTCTCCAGGCAAGAATACTGGAGTGGGTTGCCATTTCTTTCTCCAGGGGATCTTCCTGACCCAGGCTTCGAACCCAGGTCTCCTGCATTACAGGCAGATGCTTTAACTCTGAGCTACCAGGGAAGCCCCTAGTACAGTACATAAATATCTAAACATTAATGTTTTAAAGTCTATTAGGCCTGCTTATACTTCCATCAGTAACCACCACCTTGCCTGGAGCAGCAATGACTGTTATATCATTAAAAAAAAAATGGGCTAAATTGACATACTAATAGTGGTATTTCATTATTGTTTTAATTTATATTTCTTTGCCATTTAATGAGGTTGAATAATTTTTATATTAGCTATCTTTGATCATTTGTGAATTCCTAGTAGTGCCAAGTTCAGCATCATTCTAGTTCTAAAAAAAACAAACACCTAAGAAGAATCAACTAAACCAAGAAGTGGGGCACTTATAGGCTATCAGGGTCATTTATCTACAAGCTAGTTAGGCCTGGACTTTTTCTTACTGTCCATTTTATCATGCTCAGAGTAAGAAAAAGTTTGGGTATATAGTCTGTCCTGACTTGGTAGAATAGAGATAACATATTCCCTGAACATAAAATCACTACAGAATTTCATTCATATAAATACTTATTTCTATACACCCCACAAATACTGATATTTTAGCTTATTTATAATATAAACATTCCATCTTATGTATTTTAATGTTTGTTCATCTTATTAATGATGTACATATATGTGCAAAGTTGCTTCAGTCATGTCCCACTCCTTGAGACACTATGGTCTGTAGCCCACCTGACTCTTCTGTCCATGGGGATTCTCCAGGCAAGAATGATGGAGTGGCTTGCCATTCCCTCCCTTCCAGGGGATCTTTCCAACCCAGGGATTGAACCTGTGTCTCTTGTGGCTCCTGCATTGCAGGAGGATTCTTCTCTGAATCACTGGGGAAGCCCATTAATGATGTATACATCCCTGAAAATTTTAATTACTTAATCCTTTTTTCATACTATAACTGAAGCCTTCATCCTATGAGTGAATATAATATTTCATTCACTGTACTTAAAATTTCATCATTTGGGAATAATTCCTCTCCAGCCTTGAATGGTCATTTTTGTTGAAAAGGAATCCTTTTATTAAAATAGGGTGGGATAATTCTTTAGATACCAGCTAATATTACACAAAAAATTAACTAATTGGTATAGATAAGAACAAAATTTTATGGATAGGAACACTAGATAAGTGCAAAAGTGCTTGAAACATAATGATTAGGAACTAAGAGTGCTCCAAATGGTGCCCATTCTCATCTCCAATGACATGTATAATCGAAGAGATATTGTCCTCCCCATGCCACACGAGCAAGGAGGATGACTGGACCATCTAGCTCAGGAAGGTGTCTAGGGTTTTGTTTTTGCTTTCTTTCCTTTGTAAGGACTTTGTCATCTAGGGCTTTTCCAAGAAAGTGAAGCTTTAAAAACTAATCTAAAAAATAACAACAATCTCTCATTAGAGGAAAATCAGGAAAATAACTGAATTTCTTCACAAAATGACCATGATAGGCCTGGCAGTCATCCTGGAATTATTGCTAACAGTAGTTGAGAAAGTTACAGTGACGCTTTCCCTGGATTTGACAAGTGTGAGGAAGCTTGAGAGCAGAAGCAGAACTGAGATAATTAGTCAAAGGTTGCTAAGAAAGGTGCATGACACAGCAGAGAAAGCAATGGTTCCCAAAACTGTTACATGGTCTTTGTAACCCCAGACCACAAAGATGCCAGAAGTGTGGGCGGGCTACAAGGCAAGCGGAGCCAGCTGGTGAGTTCTCCACAGAGAAGCAGCAGTGGGGGTGTGACTTGTGAACAGAAAATCACACGTCTGTGATTTGTGACTAAAGAGACATTAATCCTTTATTTTTACTTGCTATTAATACATGACTGAGGTCAGAATTCTGTGTTTCAAAACAATCTATTTTAATTTAAAAAATCAATTTATAAGCAAGAGTGATCCCATTATTGCCCTGGCCCCTGGATTCTAAAGGAGTTACTTGGGAATACTACATATAGGAGTTGAAAGTTTTCCTTTAGTTTGTTAAGAGGTGATTTGTAAACCTGGCCATTATACAGGAAGTAGCAGGAAGAAATGCAAACCTGAAGGTCATAAGTAACTTGAAGAGCAAAGTGACAACCATAGCCTTAGATTGCCATGTCTCCTGCCCAACTTCCCTTTGATGATCAGTCTTTCTTTTTCTATTACCAGTTTTACAGATTCCCATCTTTCTGATCCTGGCCACACCCAGTCTGTTTATTATACTGGGTTTAAAGCCTGTTATTAGAGCAAAAACCTTTATTTATTGAACACTAATTATGTATCTAACACTGTTGCAAGTGTGTAAAAATTAACTCACTTAATCTTCAAAACATCACTATAAAGTAAGATAATAATAGCAGTGCCACTTTATAGAGGAGGAAACTGAAATGCAGAGAGACTGAGGCTAAGGTTATGGACTCAGTCCTAAGGAGGAGAGCTACTGCAGTCTGCCGCATGATGAAGACAGTACTAACCAAAGCCAGCCACATCTCAGATGCACACACTCAGTCACAAGCAACAAGCATGACTAGTTCAGTCAATACCCTGCCTCGACCTACTGCTGGTGGTCAGTGCATGTGACAGACAGTATCAATACCCCAAGATCTGTTGGTGATTTCCGAAGCACAATTCATACTTCATTTTTCAAAAAAGATGAAAACTGTACCAAATCCCACTGTTCAGTTCAGTTCAGTTCAGTCACTTGACATAAAACAAGTGAGAATGAGAAATGAAAAAGGTTACCTCTCCCCTCAAATCTGTAAGAATTTGGAGAAAACATCTTTATATCCACTAAAGGCTCAGAAGCTGTAATTTTAAAATCTTCAAAGTCTAACTCTGGGGTAATCTCCAAAGATGGCTACCAACGATCACCCAACAAAAATAACTTTCTTCCCATTAAGAGATGGAGTCCATTCCTCTCCTTGAATCTGGGCTGGCCTCATACTTTGCTTTGACCATAAAATGTGGCAGAACTGGCTGCCATGCCAGTTCTGGGTCTGGCCCTAACAGCCTGACATCTTTTGCCCTTGCACTCCTAGAACCCACTCAGTGCATTACTGAAGAGAGAAGCAACATGGAGAGACCCAAGGAGGAGACCTTCTCACCCCAGCTGAATGCAGGGAGATACTTCAACCCACACCATAAGGGACAGAAGTACCACCCAGTCAAAACCCAAAGAAATGTGAACAATAATAAACTGCTGTAGTTTGAAACCACTAAAGTCAGGGATGGTTTGCTGCACAACAGATAACTTGAACAACCTCTGCTATTACATACTGGCCATATTGCTGTATCAATGTTCCCAGACTAATGTTATCTGTTTGTGTGTAGGTACAAAGGGGACTGGAGAACTGCAGTGTAGAACCCCTGAGTGGGAGAAGGTGAAGTGTGGAGCTCTGAACAGACAAGCCTCAGTTAGAATACTGGCTCTGCCACTTACAAGCTGTGACCTTGGACCAGTTACTTGGCCCCCTTGTATGTATGAGTCCAACTATATGACATTCCAACTACGTGACAATTTCTTTAAAATGAGCAGAATGAGATGGAGAAACTTTTCATTCTCAAGTAGAACTAAGAAAGGAAAGAATCATTCGATTTTTTTCAGCTGTTCTGCCAGAAGCAGTCTATTTCTGACTTGGCCATTTTCTCAGAATATGAGCTAAAAATAGAAAATAATGTGCCTGAATTACCCATTACAGAAACTAATATCATATTTGAAGAAGATATGAGAATTGGTTTGGGAACAATCTAACTTAAAGTCACTGTACTCTTGGAGTTACAGTGATATGTCATTTTGATTTCAAACCATGTAATACAAAACACTAAGACAGATTCATAACCTGTTTTCCATGCATTTTTGTAGAAGAGAATTACATTGGTACAAACTGTCACCAAACAGGCAGCAATTTTGCTAAACTCTAAGGCATTGGTATTTATATTATAATATTTTAGGATAAAAGCTTACTTTTTAAAAAATGACCTCAGTCTAAAATAAATTCATGATAAGCTATACTTTTTACACACAGAACATGTTAAGGTATAAAAGGGAATTACAAAAGGGAAAATCTGGTCCTCAAAATCACATTAAAAATTTAAATATCGATTAACAAGAATATGTAATAGGTATGTATATACATAGCTAATTAAGTACCTTCAAGTTTTCATAAAGAATATAAAACAAATGTAACATTTATGAACAAATGGGGTCCTCCCTGCAATGGAAATGTTCTCTGTTAATAACAGGATGGGCACATCTTACTTTTATTGATAGGTGTCTAAAATATACCTCTGTCCTTGATGGAATATCTTCAGTTTCTGCAATTTCAGAGCTAAAGGTGTATTCAGACTCATTGCTGCTGTGGGTAGAGTCTGTTCTCTTGTGTCCAGGCTTAGGCACATTCTGCAACACAAATAAGCAGCTACAGTTAACACAACATAATTAAATAATTGAACTTGGCATAGTTAAGACAGCATCCACCTTAACTTGGTTCTAATCTTCATGACCTAATGCTCTCATACCCAAACAATCTATTCCACGTTGTCTTAACAAACTCTTACAAGGTGTCACCTCCTGAGCTCCTCAAAGACACAGAAAGATGCACCAGGAGGGTGTGAAGAGTACAGTCACAAAACTAAACACTTAAATAAAAATCATCTCTGATTATCGGCAGATCGCCTCTTAAGTTGTGAGTGGCTAGTCGCACTAGGTGAGGCATAAGTATGATGACTTTCATATTATAATCAAACAAAATCTTCCCAAAAGTCCACAGGATATATTCAGTGACAGCATAATCATTTTACTGCACCATATTAATAGGTCACAGGAGGGGGGTTTTCACAAAGGCAACTACAACTTCTGTCAGTTTTATGCATGCAACTGAAGCTCTGGAGTCAGCAGTGGCAAGAATGAGTGTGCAGAACAGCTGCTCTGGGAAGATCCTTGGGTTATTAATTCAGGGAGTCCAAGTGATAGTTTCATGACATGTGGTAACTAAAGAACTAGTATTCAGCAAGCCTTTGGGGAATAGAAAAATTAGGTATTTGCAGTCCCTTTCTTTCTGGAGAAGTGGTTAAAGAATGACTTGAGGGAAGAGGAAATAAAAAGGTGGGGTTTGGGCCCCTTGCTCTGAGGGTGCCCCCCGCAGAAGAGGTGGAGGTTCAGTGGCCTGGATCTTTTAGGGTTACAAATCCTGAGAGTTTCAAAAAGACCTCTGAAAGCTTTGTGATCTGTCCAGTGTCCTTTACTCCTTCCAAGGTTCAGGAAAAGAGCCAGAAGCCACAAAGAGCTTTTTGCCTTGTTCCTTCCAACATCCAGGCTTAGATAAAGCAGGCCCATCTGTGTGACCACAGGGAAACAAGCCCTCAGGAGTAGTTGGTGTCTCAAGCCAGACCACTTTGTTTGTTCTATGTTTATTAGTAATTTTGGCCTGCAATTTTCTTTGTGTGTGTGTGTGTGTGTGTGTATGTGATTTCTCTGTCTGATTTTGGTATTAGTGTGATGCTGCACACAAGGAGTTTGGAAGCTTTCCGGAATAGATTGAGAAGCATAGGCCTGCAATTTTCTTTCTGTGCGTGCGTGCGTGTGTGTGTGTGTGATTTCTTTGTCTGATTCTGGTATCAGTGGGATGCCTCACAGAATGAGTTTGGAAGTTTTCTGGAATAGATTGAGAAGCATAGGTGTTAACTTTTCTTTAAATGTTTGACAGAATTCACCTGTGAAGCCATCTGGCCTTGGACTTTTGTTGGAAGTGTTTGGACTGCTGATTCAATTTCATTACTGATATTTGATCTGTTCATATTTTCTGTTTCTTCCTGATTCAGCATTGGGAGATTGTATGTTTCTAGGAATTTGTCTATTTCTTCTAGATTGCTAATTTTATTGGCACGTAGAGAAGACTCTTGAGAGTCCCTTGGACTTCAAGGAGGTCCAACCAGCCCATCCTGCAGGAGATCAGTCCTGGGTGTTCATTGGAAGGACTGATGCTAAAGCTGAAACTCCAATACTTTGGCCACCTCATGTGAAGAGCTGACCTACTGGAAAAGACCCTGATACTGGGAGGGATTAGGGGCAGGAGGAGAGGGGGACGACAGAGGATGAGATGGCTGGATGGCATCACTGACCTGATGGACATGAGTTTGAGTGAACTCTGGGAGTTGGTGATGGACAGGAAGGACTGGAGTGCTGCGATTCATGGGGTCACAAAGAGTCAGACACGACTGAGTGACTGAAATGAACTAAACTGAACTGAATTGTCTAGTAGCCTCTTATGATCCTGTATATTTCTGTGGTATAACTACTCTTTCACTTCTGATTTTATTAATCTGGGCTCTCTCTTTTTGTCTTGATGATTATGGCTAATAGTTTATCAATTTTGTTTATCTTCTCACAGGACCAGCTCTTTAGTTTTGTGCATCTTTTTAACTGAGTCTTAGTTTCTATTTCATTTCCACTCTAATCTTTTTTTTTCTCCTACTAATGTTGAATTTTGTTTGTTCTTTTTTGACAATACTTCCTTTAGGTATAAGGCTAGACTGCTTATTTATTTGCCATTAAAATTCCCTTCTTGAACTGTTTTTGTCACATTCCACAGATGTTAATCATTGTGTTTCCACTTTCGTTTATCTCCAGATATTTTCAAAATTTTCTCTTTGGTTTCTTCAGTGACCCATTGGTTGTTTAATAGTGTATACTGAGCTCCATGTATTTGTTTTTTCAGGTTTTTTTCTTGTAGTTGATTTCTATTCTCATAGCACTGTGGTGGAAAAAGATGACTGCTATGATCTCAATCTTCTGGATGATCTGTCCTTTGATGGAAGTGGGGCGTTAAAGCCCCTTAGTATTATTGCGTTACTGTCAATCTCTCCCTTTACACTCATTAATATTTTCTGTATGTATTCAGATGTACCTATGATGGGTGAACATATATTTACCACTATTATATCCTCTTGTTGGACTGATCCTTTTGTTATTATGTAATGTCCTTTTTTGTCTGTTGTTACAGTCTTTGTCTTAAAGTCTGTTTCGTCTGACTCTTGCCATCCCAGCTGTCTTTTCATTTCCATGGAATACCTTTTTTCCATTCTTTCCGTTTTAGTCTCTGTGTGTCTTTATAACTGACATGACTCTCTCACAGGTGTGTGTGTGTGTGTGTGTGTGTGTGTGTGTGTGCGTGCACGTCTTTATGTCTTGTTTCCATTATCCATTCTGCCACTCTATGTCTTTTGATTACAGCAGTTAGTCTAATACACTGAAAGTAATTATTGATAGGTATGTACGTATTGCCATTTTGTTAGTTGTTTTCTGGTTAGTATAGCTCCTTTTGGTTCCTTTCTTTCTTCCCTTGTGATTTGATGACTATCTTTACTATTATATTTAGATTACTCTCTTTTTATATGTATATATATCTATAATATGTTTGTGGTTATGAAAAGGATCATATAAGCAATAATAAAGGAGGTTCAATCATTTACATGTACATACACACACATATATAATTATTTAAATATGATCTTAAGTTCAAAACATTATAACAACCATGCATTCTTAGTTCCTCTTCCACTATTAGTGTTTTTGTCATCATATTTTACATCTTTTTGTTCTGTGTATCCTTTAATCTTCTACCTATTTTGTTGTGGTTCCTTTTTTATATCTTTAGTTGCATGAAATAATTTCTGCTAGTCTTCAGTTCACTCATTTAGTAGTGTCCAACTCTTTGCAACCCCATGGACTGCAGCACACCAGGCTTTCCTGTCCATCACCAACTCTCAGAGCTTGCTCAAACTCATGTCCATTGAATTGGTGATACCAACCAACCATCTCATTCTTTGTCATCTCCTTCTCCTCCTACCTTCAATCTTTCCCAGCATCAGGGTCTTTTCTAATGAGTCAGTTCTTCACTTCAGGTAGCCAAAGTATTGGAGCTTCAGCATCAGTCCTTTCAATAAATATTCAGGACTGATTTCCTTTAGGATTGACTGGTTTGATCTCCTTGCAGTCCAAGGGAATCTCAAGAGTCTTCTCCAACACCACAGTTCAAAAGCATCAATTCTTTAGTGCTCAGCTTACTTTATGAAACTCTAACATCCATACATGACTACTGGAAAAACCATAGCTTTCACTAGATAGACCTTTGTATACAAAGTAATGTTTCTGCTTTTTAATATGCTGTCTAGGTTTGTCATAACTTTTCTTCCAAGGAACAAGAATTTTTTAATTTCATGGTTGCAGTCACCATCTGCAGTGATTTTGGGGCCCAAGAAAGTAAAGTCTGTCACTGTTTCCATTGTTTCCCCATCTACTTGCCATGAAGTGATGGGACCAGATGTCACGATCTCAGTTTTTTGAATTTGAGTTTTAAGCCAGCTTTTTCACTGTCCTCTTTCACTTGCATCAAGAGGCTCTTTAGTTCTTTGCTTTCTGACATAAAGGTGGTATCATCTACATGCCTGAGGTTATTGATATTTCTCCTGGCAATCTTGATTCCAGCTTGTGCTTCACCCAGCCAATGGATTTCGCATGATGTACTCTACATAGAAGTTAAATAAGTGGGGTGACAATATACAGCCGTGACATACTCCTTTCCCAATTTAATACCAGTCTGTTGTTCCATGTCCAGTTCTAACTGTTGCTTCTTGAGTGGCATATAGATTTCTCAGGAGGCAGGTTAGATGGTCTGGTATTCCTATCTCTTGAACAATTTTCCACAGTTGGTTG
This sequence comes from Ovis aries, assembly GCF_016772045.2. NCBI lineage: Eukaryota > Metazoa > Chordata > Mammalia > Artiodactyla > Bovidae > Ovis > Ovis aries. The sequence continues at coordinate 56,130,750 of NC_056060.1, read as the reverse complement.
TGATCCACACAAAGTTTTTAGTGTAGTCAATGAAGCAGAAGTAGATGCTTCTCTGGAATTCTCTTGCTTTTTCTATGATCCAACAGATGTTTGCAACTTCATCTCTGGTTCCCCTGTCTTTTCTAAATCCAGCTTGAACATCTGGAAATTCTCAGTTCAGGTGCTGTTGAAGTCTAGCTTGGAGAATTTTAAGCATTACTTTGCTGGCATGTGAGATGAACGCAATTATCTGGTAGTTTGAACAGTCTTTGGCATTTGCCTTTCTTTGGGATTGGACAGAAAACTGACCTTTTCCAGTCCTATGGCCACTGCTGAGTTTTCCAAATTTGCTGGAATATAGAGAGCAGCAGTTTAACAGCACTTCAACACTGCTAGTCTTCAGGTCATTCTCATACACAATTGCTCTGAAAATAGTTACAATTTCGGTATGCCGGTGGGAAGAGTTGAGCACAGGGCCTTCCTCTTCTGCCATCGTGACCACACCCATCCGAATTATCTTGTGTTTTACAGCAAATGTTTCGGGCATTTCTGGCCATTTCTGCCATTCAGTTCAGTTCAGCTGCTCAGTTGTGTTCGACTCTTTGTGACTCCATGAACTGCAGCACGCCAGGCCTCCCTGTCCATCACCAACTCCCGGAGTTCACTCAGACTCATGTCCATTGAGTCAGTGATGCCATCCAGCCATCTCATCCTGTCGTCCCCTTCTCCTCCTGACCCCAATCCCTCCCAGCATCAGAGCCTTTTCCAATGAGTCAGCTCTTTGCATGAGGTGGCCAAAGTATTGGAGTTTCAGCTTTAGCATCAGTCCTTCCAAAGAACACCCAGGACTGATCTCCTGTAGGATGGACTGGTTGGATCTCCTTTCAGTCCAAGGGACTCTCAAGAGTCTTCTCCAACACCACAGTTCTAACGCATCAATTCTTCGGCACTCAGCTTTCTTCACAGTCCAACTCTCACATCCATACATGACCACTGGGAAAACCACAGCCTTGACTAGACGGACCTTTGTTGGCAAAATAATGTCTCAGCTATTAGGTTACATTTAAGGCTGATAGTTGCAGGAACAAGAGTGTCAGGGAACTCTGTTTCCTGATATCAGAATAAGTAGACCAGGGATGGTGTGCAGCACTATCAAAAGTACAAAAAGTACTCGTCCGGATGCAGAAGAGTCCATGAAATAGGTAAGACAATTTATTACAACTAGCAGATGAATTTTCTTTGTTTAGGAATATGCCTTTGAAATTACAAAAACTACTGAGAAAATACTTGACCTTATAAATATTTGCTTTATAAGCAAATTTTACATTGTCATTCAGTGCATAAACAAAGTCCAGCAATACTGACTTATAGTCTAGTCTTCAAAGTGTTTGAGTTTATAAAACTATTTATGAACACAGTGATGTGATTCCTGGGATTTTCTTTAAGACAATCCAATCCATTGGATGGAATGTGATATAGGTTAGAATGGGAGATAGAAACGTGATGACTATTTTGGAATTGAGTGATGAGTACATGGAGTACATGGCGGTTTATGCTACTATTCTGTCTAGTTTTGCACACATGTGAAGTGAAGTGAAGTCACTCAGTCGTGTCCGACTCCTTGTGTCCCCATGGACTGCAGCCCGCCAGGCTCCTCTGTCCATGGGATTCTCCAGGCAAGAATACTGGAATGGGTTGCCATTTCCCTTCTCCAGGGGATCTTCCCAACCCAGGGATCGAACCCAGGTCTTCTGCATTGCAGGCAGACGCTTTATCCTCTGAGCCACCAGGGAAATTTTTTATAGAAATGGGCAAAAGTATTTGACTCACCACCATCAAAGTCATCTCTTCCTTGAGGTCATCATAGCGTTCTTCCAAGCGACTAAACTCATTCAGAAGGTTCTGATATCTCAGCCTTTCATCATTAAGATCGAGTTCCAGTTGTTTTGTTTCTTCTACTAACTTCTTCTCCATAGTCTCTGAAAGAAGAGAGAGAGAAAAACATACCAAAGACAGCTTCACAAATGCAAGAATAAAACCATGGGCACTGCCTTATAGTCTTTGGGAGGGGTTCTACTTTTAGCAGCACTATGACCTATGAAGAGTATCTTAGTGGAGGTAGGGAAAGAGAAAATATCATGACCAAAGAATAAAATAATTTATTAATAATAACAGTCATCTATCATGTTCTTCCATGAACAGAACTAGTTTATTCATTGGTTATAGCACATTCTTGATAACTTCCTCTAATCAGCATTTAGTAACTAGAAGTATATACTTTTTTATTCCAATAGTATTCTGTTTCAGGCTACTCATAAAATTCTTTTGTTGAAAAAGTTAGAGACATTCCTCAGGCCTCTTGGGGAACAGTGACTTCTCAGTGGACCCAGCTGTCCTGCTCTCCAGATCTCTCGACTCATCTCTCAGTCCCTGGCTTTGGTCTTACAATTTCCCAGCACTGCGAAGGCCCTTGTCCTGTTACTCCTTCCATTCTGTTCAGGTAACTTGCCGCACCTGGTCCTCTGTTGTCACCACTCCTATGTGCTGCCGGGGACTGGACTTTTCCATTTACTCACCTCACTCTACCCTCTCTATCGCTAGTGGCTGGCATGTAGATAGGACATCATTTGGAGACTGGAGACTAGCCCGTGACTGCAAATCAAAGTATCAATAAAAAAGCCTTAAATCTCAGCCATGTGCTTTCTCTCAATGAGCTGAACCAGCCACATTTATAAATATTGGGCTTCCTACCTCATATTTTGTGGCTATATCTTAATCTGTCCTGCCTGCTTCTGTTGCTCACCATCTCTTTATCTGTCAGCTCCATGAGGGCAAGGACTTCCCAGTGTCCTGTCATGACTGCCTCCACAGTGTTCCCCTGTCCTAGCACTTTAATAATTTGCAAATAAATGAATAAAAGAATTTTTTCTCTATACAGCATTCTATAAAAGTGAAAGTGAAGTCGCTCAGTCGTGTCCAACTCTTAGCAACCCCATGGACTGCAGCCTACCAGGCTCCTCCATCCATGGGATTTTCCAGGCAAGAGTACTGGAGTGGGGTGCCATTGCCTTCTCCAATAACATTCTATAAATTGCCTTTTATTCTCACAAGTTTGTGGGAAGCTGCCCAAGGCTACCAACAAATTTTCCTAGGCAAATCCACTGTTATTTGTTTTGTTCTCTTTAGTATCAAATAACATTTCCTATTTTCCTAGAAGAATTCTCATCATTCTGGATTTTTCCACCATATTCTGCATCCTAGCAACCTTCTTTCCATGTCTTCAATGACTGTTTTCTCCTTCCGTCTTAACTTTCTTTTATGACTCTTTTTCTTCACCTTATCCTTTTTTATGACTATCCTATGAATTCCAGATTTTCTTCTCTTTTCTATGCAGTATTCCCTTTAATTGGGAAGAAGGGTATGGTGTGGGGAAAACCCCTGAGGGTTCTCACTTTAATCTCAATTTGCTTTCAGATCATCTCTATCTGGAGACCCTAGCTAACATCCAAATTTTAATTGATTTGCCTCATAAACAGAGACTTGTTTTCCTCAATTTCCTCATTACTAATAACACATTATTGTTTTGATAACTCATTGCAACACTTTAGAAAATTTTTGCTCCTCTTTTGAATACCATATCAAAAATGAGAATAATCTGTTAATTCTTTTCATATATTTTCACTCTAACCTACCTCTTCCTTTTTATTTCTACCACCAATTGCTGTAGTTTAGATATACATCTTATCTCATGTTTATGTATATGTGGATTTCTTGTAAATTATCACCATTTTAATTTATCTTACCAACAGCAAATAAATGTCTACCTCTAGTCAGTGCCTTTTTTTTTAAGATGGCAAAGAGTGGGTGATCTTAGGAAATCAGTATTCATTCATTTAGCAAAATCAATAATATACATAGATACATATACTCCTATAATATACATTTTAGCTCAATAATTTGTCTTAAATCAAGAGGACTCCTATAAGCTATAAATCATACATACAATTATTTTTTTAAGTTATACACAATATTGACTAAGCATGAATTCATATTTGTACATAGGGAGATACGATTTACAAATTCACCAACTAATTCAACCAATTATTTAGAGTGCCTGCCTCTGGAACTCTGAAACCTTATTGATGCCAGCCTAAACAAGCAAAGTTGTAACTTATAAACCCTTGGTCTCAGGTTGTTTGCAGTGCAGTAGGCTGGGCCCACATGAGCCTTACCTGTCATCTCCTTAGCCTGCTCCACGATACGGTGATTGAGGGCCTCTTTTTCCTGCTTCAGCAAAGTATTTTCTTCCTTCAGATTTGACACCAGCTATAAAATGAAACAATAAACTGATATGGCTGCAACAGACAGAGGAAACCTGGTACTGAACACAAAGACCACACAGTAGTCACTCCTTACTTCCATGTCTCACTGTCTCACTTCTTTGCTGAGTTATAGTCAGTCATCCTTTAAACTTGGTTCAAGCATTACCTCCCAGAAAGCACTTGGTTCAGGCATTACCCCCAGAAAGCTTTCCCAGAAACTTCTTCCAATTATATGTCTCTCCATCGGACTGCTACAGAACCCTGTAAATGCCTCTTTATAGCCCTTATAAATGATTTACTTTTACTTCCCTGATTGACTAGAAATTATTGGAGGACAAAGATGATTTGCTGTTGTTGTTTTACTTTGTACCTTGAGCATTTACCAATTGCCTGACACCTAGTAAGCATTTGCTCTTAAAGTAATGATAACGCCCTTTCACCCCAACAGCCTCACACAATGCTTATGTGTACCCAAGATTCAACAGAGAGATTACAGAGGACGAGAAAAGTATGAAATCCACTGAAGGCCTTCCGAAGCTCCCTGCTCTCTGTCTTGAATTTTACTTTCATCTCCTTTTAAGTTTTGCAAGGTTGTAAACTTATTCCACATTTAAGCATTGGCCTTACAACTATGTGACTATAACTAATGTCATAGAACTTTACACTCAAAACAATTAAAATAGTAAATTTAAAGTTACTTTAAATACAAGCATATTTTACCACAATAAAAAAAATGTTGACCTTTTAACTTTCTGGTTCCTGGTTAGATAAGGATTCTCAGGAGACAAAAGTCAAAACCAAAGGTAACTTTGTAAAGTTGATAATTTATATAGTTTAGCTTTGTAATAGAATGTGCGCTGAAGTGAAACCTGAATAAGTGAAATGCGAATTTCTTTCTGTAAGTGTAAGTTTACAGAACTCTTAAAGGTACAGCTTTAGTAATAAAGGGAACGTATGAAGAGTTCAGCGATGGAGACAATGGGCTGTGACAAAGGATCCCTGAAGAACAGAGAACTGAAGTTACAGCAGTGAGCCATGGTGGACATCAGGCCAGGAGGTGCTCTTTCTGATTGTCCAGTCTCTTCCTTCTGTCCTGAGAAGGTCTGCTCTCAGTACAAAGGCTGGGTTCTTAGGGTGCTCTTGAGAGAAGCCGCTCTTTGTCAGGGCTATGCAACCAATCACCTGTTGTGCTTTTTCAAAATAAATGTGTCCGACCCACACTCCCAAAGCTTGGGCAGGTATCTTTTTTAAAAACTCTCCAGCCAATTCTGATACACATTCCTGGTTAAGAAGCACAGCTCTCTGGACCTTCTAGGCTCCTTGATCAGGTTGACTGGCAATGCAGCTTTCCTGACCACAAGGCTAGCTCTCCCAGGGAAATGTTTCCATTCTTCATTACCACACTCCATCTAAAAGACTTAATGGTAGTGCCTATAGATATCCCTGTGAAAGCCGCAGATAATAAAACAAGAAGAAAGGAGAAATCCGAATATGTTTGGGTATACTATTCTATCTAACTAGAAAGGTATGAATTTGACTGTGAAAAGGAAAAGAGAATACCCCTACCAAGTTAATACTCTATAGTTTCTAAGGAATTTTGGAAGCTTTCAGGGACTCAAGAAATGGGGAAAAAAGAGATTGAGAAAGAGAGAAAATGAGAAAGACAGATCCTAAACCTCAAGAGTATCTCATTGGATATATATTCAATAGAACAAGCCATGTCAAAGTAACATATATTGATGGTGGTTTCGTTGCTAAGTCGTGTCTAACTCTTGCGACCTCAGGGGCGGTAGCCCACCAAGTTCCTCTCTCCATATGATTTTCCAGGCAAGAATACTGAAGAATACTGAATCCTTCTCCAGGGGATGTTCCTGACCCAGGGATTGAACCCAGGTCTCCTGCACTGCAGGCAGATTCTTTATGGACTAGGCTACCAAGGAAACTGTTTCCAGACACAGAGTCAACCTGAAGATATAGACAGGTTTATTTTAATCAGGATCCTGAATATCATGGAAGGATTGCCATCTTATTAGTGACACTATCTTACCTGAACTGTCTAAGCTCCTTCAGAGGTTCTTACTGCATGAGCTGCTGTTAAGGTTCAGAAGTTGTTACAGCCAACAGAGTCAGCTTTGTTTTCATTTAAACATGGTAATACTAGTAGGATCTCTAAAAATCTATTACTTTTTCCGAGTAAGCCTTATGTTGAGGTATTTTTTTCTTATGTTTAAACAATACTCCTCATTACTTCTTGAGAGCCTTCGTGTTTTCTATATTTAATAAAGTTTTGATATAAGTTAATACAAATTTGTAGTGTGGAAACATTCGTCAATCTGTATGTAAGTAGTTTTGTTGTTATTTTTTGCATAGCAGTTCTTGACTATGGCCACTGTGCAGACATTTGGATTTCTGGTGGACTTCTCAAAACAGCCTTAATGTAGGTTTCCATAACAATTCCTAGCTTCTGACAGTTTATTGTTTAATTTACTTCTTAATCACCTTAAGCTGGCTGCCTCCACACAGATCTATACATTCAACAAAAAGAGTGTATAATAGGTAATTGGCCATCAATTTTCTTCTTATAATACTGCTTTCCTTCTATTCTTAGTAGAGTAAAACATTCTACTAAAAGACCTATAGCTACTCATCCAGCATATAGAAGAACTCCTTGGGGAAAAACTCTAATAATGAACAGTCAACTGACTGAAATGTGTGTTTTACCTTCAACCGAGAACTACCTTGAGCTACAATGGCCAACCAAGTCAATACGACAGCACATCTTTGTGAAAGAAGTAGATGAGGATATGGACATTAGCTCCTACCTGCTCAGTTTCTTGCTTGTATCTATCAGCATGTTCCTCAATGGATTTTTTCTCAGACCGAGTTTGTTCCAGGTCTTTCCGTAGCTTGGCAATTTCTTCCTGCAGACTGAGGACCCGTCCAGTAGCAATCTTAGCTTCTTCTTCACTTAGCTGAAGACGTTCTAAATCACTTCGTAGCTTCTCGGTCTCCGAGTTGTATGTTCCTTCTAGGTTGGTCAGTTTCTCCATGAGGCATTTGTAGTCTTTGTTCTTTAAACACACACATGAGTGACAGTAAGTAAACATACACACCATGAATTGTACTTGGTGAGAAAACCATGCCTATTCATCATATTCATGCTATGTCACTGCAGCACTGATATAGCCTCTAACCAAAATACTAGTGACAACATTTAAAATAACACAACCAGTACCCTCTTAGTGATACCAAAAGAGAACAGACACAATTATTTATGTTTTACATGAGATGAGCAACATACATGTGATTCTGTCATAGTCATAAGGAGAGTTACCATACTAAATTCTCTTTCCTGATTCTCAATCCAGGAATAGGAAAATCTAGATTTGTTTTTAGAAACAAATCAGTGTGCTACTGAAAGCCATGTGCTGGCTAGTGATGTATAGGAATAGTAAAATGGCCTCAAAATCACATCTTACAAATCTCTCTGTTTAACATCTGGAAACTCCTCCCATTCAGAAAATCTTTCTGATGAATTTTATTTCATTCTGTTTTCTGTTTTTCTTTGTCATTGTTAGTATTTATATGTCACTAACTACCTATATAATTTGCAGGTGCTAAAATATTAGTTGGTAATAGCTATCTGTGAGATATCAAACTGTTATCTCTGCAAATAGACTGCAGATTCCTCAGAAGCATGGACATCTTCCTGCTTCTTTTGGCATCTCAGTGCTAAACAACTCATCTACAAAAGGAACAATACACTACACATAACTGAATGATAATGATGAAAGAGCTGTGTAAAATATGACTTTCAGTCCTAACCTTTTGGACTGTTAGTAAACCTGTCTGTGTTCTCAAAAACAATTTCCTGCCTTGGTCCTCGCAATTATAATCTTACCTATGAGCTTGTCACTATTTCCATGCTCATTAATGTCACTACTGTTTTACTTTTTTTCGCTGAGACTGAAAGGTAAACTCAAGAGGAGACACTGCTGAAGATAATCCCAGTGTATTTCATTAGGCATGCTGCATTTTCAGGGCTGCTGTTCAAAACACACCTGCTCATCAACTTTGCGCTGCAGCTGCATGATCTTGTTCTCCATGCCGATGTGGAGCTTCTTATAGCGCTCCACGGAGCGGGCCTCGATCTTAAGTTTCTTCAGCTCGCGCTTGGCCATCATCCGTCGGAAGCAGCACTGGAGGTAGATGATGGCGTGGATGCTCCTCCTATAGTAGGTGCGAGCCAGCCAGCCACGGACCCACTTCTGAATGATGACTGCTTTGTGCTCACGGAGTATCTGGAGAGAAGGGTAGGTGCCAGAAATGTCAAACCTTGGACTACACTCAATGTTCAACTCTATCAACGTATGGATGCAGTCTGAGAACCACACATTAACTAAAGGGAAAGACACCGGAAAAGCTGAAGCAACAATGTATTATGTGGAGTGTACTTATCACAAATATATGGAGGCACAAATTATTTTAAAAGATGATTGAAATGTAATCTCTAAAAGGCAATTTGAGAAACATATATAAAACATGTATTATATCCACATGTCCTATGTGGGATTACATGTCTATGTATGATGATAAACAGAGTATACACACAAGAGCCATCAAAATTAAAGGTACCAGATTACTAAATAGAAAACTAATCTAAAAAGAAAGAAAAATGCATTAGGTTTCTTATGACTATATGATTTCTAAAAGCAACCAGTTATCCGTCAGAAAACAAACAGAACTTGATACCCTGTGAATCATATGCTAATAAAATAGATTTACCCACTACCCTTACTGCTGGTTCCATATCACTGTGCATTAGGTCTCTGGCTTGAGGACATAGGGTATGGTTGGTAAGCAGGCTATAGAAGCCAACACTTAGGGTACTGCAAAGTTTATTATTAATTTATTGATTCCCCCCCCCAGAAACAAACAAAAAAATGATTCTCTCATTTGCCATTTTTGAGGAATACCACTCTAGTGAGGATTTCCCATTGCTTTACAAATGTAGCACAGATCCACTCATGGGGTTCAAAGGTAGTAGGGATAGAACTTTAAAAGGAAAGCTAAAAGGAAGATAAAGTAAACAGATCTTAATTTTATATTGTGTTTTCTTAAAAAAAGATATTCCCCTAAACTGATAAACACTCATTCATCCTTATGAGATAAATCTCTTGTCACTAATGACCATCAAGCAGAGATTGTACAAATAATTTTCAGGAATGATGGGAAAATTCTTAAATTTTAGGAAGGGTTGAACTAGCAAGACTTTAAGGTCCTTTCAAGACTATGATTTTATAAAATGGCAAATAGATGAGGAAATAGTGGCTGACTTTATTTTGGGGGGCTCCAAAATCACTACAGATGGTGACTACAGCCATGAAATTAAAAGACGCTTATTCCTTTGAAGGAAAGTTATGAACAACCTAGACAGCATATTAAAAAGCAGACATTAGTTTGTCAACCAAGTTCCGTCTAGTCAAGGCTATGGTTTTCCAGTAGTCATGTGTGGGTGTGAGAGTTGGAGTATAAAGAAAGCTGAGTGCCAAATAATTGATGCTTTTGAACTGTGGTGTTGGAGAAGACTCTTGAGAGTCCTTTGGACTGCAAGGAGATTAAACCAGTCCATCTTAAAGGAGATCAGTCCTGGGTGTTCTTTGGAAGGACTGATGTTGAAGCTGAAACTCCGATACTTTGGCCACCTGATGCGAAGAGCTGACTCATTTGAAAAGACCCTGATGCTGGAAAGATTGAGGGCAGGAGGAGAAGGGAATGACAGAGGGTAAAATGGTTGGATGGTATCACCGACTCAATGGACATGGGTTTGGGTAGACTCTGGCAGTTGGTGATGGACAGGGAGGCCTGGAGTGCTGTGGTTCATGGGGTCCTAAAGAGTCGGACATGACTGAGTGACTGAACTGAACTGAACTTGTGTGATGTGACTGTTACAATATATTCACTTAAGTACTCACTAGTGATTATGATAAAGGGATACAATATATCTTTTATGAAACTTTTTTTAAATGTTTAAAAAATCTCTGAAACCATCTATTCAGATAGTAGCAATTTGGTAAGATCATTGAAAAAACAGTTCCTATTTTTAGGATGTAGCTGAGAAAAATAATGAAATCATATGCCATCCCAGATGATACAAAAGAAATAAGTGGTTGTGTTTAAAGTCATCAAATACAAAATAAACATGGGTTTCCCTGGTGGCTCTGTGGTAAAGAATCAGCCTGCTAAGCAGGAGATATGGGTTCAATCCCTGTGTCAGGAAGATCCTCTGGCGAAGGAAATGGCAACCCATTCCAATATTATTGCCTGAAAATTCCCCTGGACAGAGGAGCCTTGTAGGCTACAGTCTATGGGGTCCCCAAAAGAGTCAGATATGACTTAGCAACTAAACAACAGCAAAATAAACATAGGTGTTTCAGAGACCTATATAGTGTCTTCAGCTAACTCAAGACTGCACCTTTGGGCTGTTTCCCTAATGCCAAGGCAGACTTCAGTTCCCACTAAGTGCAGTCACCATGCATCACACTGCAGTGAAGCAGGGCATCCTTTGCTCTCACTCAACATCAGAATCCTGAGGGAAGCCCCTGTCTATCTGGATGACTAGTGACAAACTGGGTAAAACTCAGTGACGGCAAACTGAAGGCTTTCAGATTTAAAAAAGACTCAAGCAGCACAGAGTGGCAAAGCTATTTATGCCAATTTTCCTATTTAATTTCCTTCTCCCATGTAACTTCAGACATTGGTTCATTTCTGTAATTTCAGTCAAATGGAAATGGTATATAATTAGAGCTTCCATTCTCAATCTCATTTCCATTGGTGAGTCAGAGACATTAAATAACACTTGCTTTCACTTTAAGACCTCCCAAAGCTGGAGAAGGGGAGGCTGAGATTGGAATCACAGCTAGAAGGATCACTAAGGGGGTGCCACTGGCCTACACATAAACTAGTCTCTAAGCTGGTACCCTCACTAGGTCCAGTCACAGTGGGAGCTAAGCAGGCTAGAGACTTCTGCTGCTAACCGATAGCCTCAAACCCCAGTTCAGATGTTCCCACAGAGAGTACTGAGGAAAACAGGGGAGTAACCGGTTTGGCATGTCTAATAGGTCAGGTTTAATAAGGTTTTACCTTCCCTTGAAAGCTCATGCTTGAAAAGAAACAACACCTAACCATAAAGCAGGCATGGGCAGAAACACCTAGAAAAACTGTCTTCAAATTTTCTTCAAAGCACAGCTATTTAAATATGCTCATTCAAGCCTCATTAGCTTTCCATGTTTCTTTGTTGTCTAAAATAAATTTAAATTAAGAAAGTAAAATACATACATGAATAGGGTCCAGGGCATGCCCACATATTGCCTATGATTAGATAAGTGTCCTATATCACTCAACTGACTCTCCTAATGATGCCCAAAGGGCTCCAAGATCTAGACTGTTCAGTTCAGTTCAGTTGCTCAGTTGTGTCCAGCTCTTTGTGACCCCATGGACTGTAGCACACCAGGCCTCCCTGTCCATCACCAACTCCTGGAGTTTACTCAAACTCATGTCCATTGAGTCCATGATGCCATCCAACCATCTCATCCTCTGTCATCCTCTTCTCCTCCCGCCTTCAATCTTTCCCAGCATCAGGGTAATTCTGGCTTATTAGGAATATGTTCTAAAGAACAGTCTCCAGACTAAACTACAAAGCTACAGTCATCAAGACAGTATGGTACTGGCACAAAAACAGAAACACAGACCAATGGAACAAGATAGAAAGCCCAGAGATAAACCCACACATCTATGGGTACCTTATTTTTAATAAAGGAGGCAAGAATATACAATGGGGCAAAGATAGCATGTTCAATAAGTGGTGCTGGGAAAACTGGACAGCTATGAGTGAAAGAATGAAATTAGAAAACTTCCTAACACCACACACCAAGATAAAATCAAAAGGGATTAAAGACTTAAATGTAAGACCAGAAACTATAAGACTCTTAGAGGAAAACATAGGCAGAATACTCCATGACAAATCACAGCAAGATCCTTTATGACCCACCTCCTAGAGTAATAGAAATAAAAACAAAATAAACAAGCAGGACCTAATTAAATGTAAAGGCTTTTGCACAGCAAAGGAAACTATAAGCAAGAAGAAAAGACAACCCTCAGAATGGAAAAACAAAACAAAACAGGAAATGACAACTAACAAAGGATTAATTTCAAAAATATATAAGCAGCTCATACAAGTCAATATCAGAAAAACAAACAACCCAATCAAAAAGTAGGAAAAAGACCTCAACAGACATTTCTCCAAAGAAGACACACAGATGGCTAACAAACACATGAAAAGACATTCAACATTGCTCATTATCAGAGAAATGCAAATCAAAACTACAATGAGATATCACCTCACACAGGTTAGAATGGTCATCATCAAAAAATCTACAAACAATAAATGTTGAAGAGGGTGCTGGAGAGGGTGTAGAGAAAAGGGAACCCTCTTGCACTTCTGGTGGAAATGTAAACTGATACAGCCACTATGGAAGATGGTATGGAAATTCCTTAAAAAACTAGGAATAAAACCACCATATGACCTAGCAATCCCACTACTAGGCATATACCCTAAGGAAACCAAAGTTGAAAAAGACACATGTACGCCAATGTTCATTGCAGCACTATTTACAATAGCTAGAACATGGAAGCAACCTATATGTCCATCAACAGATGAATGGATAAAGAAGCTGTGGTACATATATACAATGGAATACTACTCAGCCATGAAAAGGAACACATTTCAGTCAGTTCTAACAAGGTGGATGAACCTAAAGAACAGACTCAAAACCTTGCTGAAATAAAAGAGAGAAAAAATGTTCATCAACCAGACCATATATTGTTAGAGGTGATGATAAGGTAAGACTAATCTGGTGATCCACTATCTCTAATCATAATGATTAGTGCTAGACATAAAGCTTACTTGTCAAATATTTCTATAGGAATCATACTCCAGTTAACACAACTTTAACTACATTGATATTACATTTGATTTCACTTTATCATGGTAAATTCTTCCAAATTCATTTCACTCTTAATCTTCTGTTCATCTGTTACATACTTTAGCTATTCAAAGCTCACCATAATTAGCTGAATAAAGACCCCTAGATTTCTCCATGAATCTGTAAATGTTACCTTATTTGGGGAAAGGGTCTTTGAAGGTATAATTAAGTTAAGGATCTTGAGATGGAGAGATTATCCTAGATTATCTAGGTGGGACCCAAATCCATCACAAGTGTTCTCACAAGAGACAGACAAAAGGAAGTAAAGTTAGACACAGAGAGAAGATGATGCAAATGAAGATGGAGGCAGGGCTTGGAGTGATATAGACACAAAAGTATAAGGAATAGTGGTGGCCTCTAGCACTAGAAGAGGCAAGGAATGGGTTCTTCCCCCATAGCTTCTGGAGGGAGTGTAGCTCTGCTGACATCTTGTTTTCACAGCTCTTGCCTCTAGAACTGTGAGAAAGTTCAATGAGAAATTTCTCTTGTTTCTAGCTACTAAGTTGGTGGTAATGTATTACAGCAGCCACAGGAAACAAAAATGTCACTTTTTTCTCCCCAAATTACATACGCAAAGGGAATAAAAAGGTAAGCTTTCTTTTTCTAAGTCACGTTAATAAATAAATCAATATGTATTTATTATTTAATATTTAAAAATATATTTCAATTGTTCGTTGAAAGAGAAAGTGAAAGTTGCTCAGTCATGTCTGACTCTTTGCAACCACATGGAAATCTCCAGGCCAGAATACTGGAGTGGGTAGCCTTTCCCTTCTCCAGGGGATCTTCTCAAACCAGGGATCAAACCCAGGTCTCCCACATTGCAGGTGAATTCTTTACCAGCTGAGCCACAAGGGAAGCCCAAGAACATTGGAGTGGGTAGCCTATCCCTTCACCAGGGGATCTTCCTTGTTTCCATGCAAATCCTACATAGACGTGGAACTTGATTAACATTAATGGGATGAATAAAAAAGTAGAAAACAATGCCTCACCTTGTGATACCTATTTCTGGCCAAGTAGCCTCGCAAATAAGACTGAAGGACAATTGCGGCAGTTCGCATGATCTTGTATCTCCGGCGAGCTACATACATACGCCAGTACTTCTGAATGATAGTGGCTGCCTTGGTTCTGCGCAGGAACTTAGCATAGCTGGAAGAGAAAGAGCGGCGAGTTGTCAGTAGTCAGAAAAACCGGGAACACATTTTGTAGAGCACTAATTTTATGAAAGCACTAATATCTTGCCATAATAAGTAGTACTTCCATTGATTATTCTAATAACAAACATGTTAAATCAACATTTATATTTCTTATATTTGTAGTTATTTTATGATCCCCGAATATCTGTCCATCTGTTATCTCAAATGACCTTACCTAACCCTAAAATGTGGGCTGTCCCATATTACTCGATTTTACAACAAAAAAGCTAAAGGTCATAAAGGTTTATTCCTTTTAGGACTGTGCTCATTACCCTAGGCTATGTCCCCTTTACACAGCAGACCAGTTTACACAGTAATACCATACCTACTTATCACCAGTTTCCTGAGCGCTATCCATTGTGAACACATGTTTTTCCTCAATCTATTTACCTGGGCATAAGTTTTTTATCCTTAATTCATGTCTTCTGATAGCTCTAAATTAAAATTATCCTAATATGTAATCACATGTAAGTTAATTGTTTTCTATAGTTCTCACCTTATTGCTCCTAAAAACACCTCAATGGAATCATTTTTAACAGGTTATATTCATGATTGTCCTAATTTACAGATGATTTCCTCAAGTCCATTAAAAGTGAAAGTGAAAGTCGCTTAGTGTCTGACTCTTTGCAACCCCATGGACTATACAGTCCATGGAATTCTCCAGGCCAGAATACTGGAGTGGGTAGCCCTTCCCTTCTCCAGGGGATTTCCCAACCCAGGGATCAAACCCAGGTCTCCCACACTGCAGGCAGATTCTTTACCAGCTGAGTCACCAGGGAAGCCCAATATAAATGTATAAAAAATAAATACTGAGGACATGAGTACACAGTAATATGTAATTTTTTTTTGAGGTTCAATCTGATTCCTAAAGGTAAGTAAAATTATATTCTATTTAATTGTCTTATGAGTTAATTCCTTGGAACTAAGAAAAGATAAGGTGTTGCCTTGAGTGGATGTGAGAGTTGGACTATAAAGAAAGCTGAGCACCAAAGAATTGATGCTTTTGAACTGTGGTGTTGGAGAAGCCTCTTGAGAGTCCTTTGGACTGCAAGGAGATTAAACCAGTCTATCCTAAAGGAGATCAGTCCTGAGTGTTCACTGGAAGGACTGATGTTGAAGCTGACACTCCAATACTTTGGCCACCTGATGCAAAGAGCTGACTCATTTGAAAAGACCCTGATGCTGGGAAAGATTGAAGGCAGGAGGAGAAGGGGACAACAGAGGATGAGATGGTTGGATGGCATCACCGACTCAATGGACATGAGTTTGGGTAAGCTCTGGCAGTTGGTGATGGACAGGAAGGCCTGGTGTGCTGCGGTTCATGGGGTCACAAATAGTTGGACACGAATGAGTGACTGAACTGAACTGCCTTGAGTGATAGGGTGACCACCCCACCCCAAACTATCCTAGCTTAGACAATAAGTCAGATGCACTCTCCAATCTTGGCTGCCCCTGAGCCAGCGTGTACATGCCACCAGGACACCTACCATCGGGCCTGGTGGCCTCGCACATATCTCTGCACGGTGATGGCAGCCTTGCGCATGCGCAGGTACTTCTTCCGCAGCAGCCACCCTCGGATCGTCTTCTGGATCCGGATGCAGGCAGCCCTCAGCTTGTCTGCCCTCAATTTTTCTAGGTAGGCCACTTGACCAGCCCGGAAAAAGATCTTTGTCTTCCCAAACTGGTATTTGTCCTTGTCCTGTATTTGGAAGAAACTGTATACTCAGAAGTAGAAATGATGACCAAATAAGCGAATTTTAAAGAGAAAAAAAATGTCTAAAAGCAGTATCAGTAAAGGGATGAAACTATTAGCTAAAACTTGGGCTACATCACAAATATCTAATGGAGCCAGCTTTTTGATCCTAGGCAAGTTGAGCGAATAGAAGGGACTTTAAGGAAAACTGCAGTTTAAGAGTTATTTTCCAGAATTAGTCTACCTGGAATTATTATCTGAAGCCCAAAACTTGGTTGTGGGTTATAGGCAGCTACTATTTGCTTGTTTGTATTTTAAATATTTCAAGGAAATGGAGATGCTGACACTCCCTCTGACTGACCCGGGCTGTAAGTTCCATGAGAAAGCTGAAGGGACAAAAACACCAGTGTGAAGAAAAAGGCAGGAAGTAATACATACAAAATAAAAACAAAAAGATTAAAAATGCTGCATATTCATGTTAAGAGTTAAGTTTCTCAACAGTTATCTCTTGGTTTTATCAATAGTAAGTCTGTCTACAAATTTCAAAAATATAATCATTTATAATGCTCACTGACTTCTGATTATAAGCAAAGCTGAGCAGTAAACACAGATAGATAGGCATGTTATTTTCGGTCTATTACATTCTGATCCAATGTATTCAAAAGCATGTGATTTATTAAGCATCTCACACTGAAAGAGTAGAGTTTATTTGTAACAATCAATATTGTGATCTAAAATTCAAAGTGAAAACAGAAAATAACTTTTCACTGTAAGCAAATATTTCCTATCTTGTACATGAAAAGAGAAAATAGGAAATCACATACATCTAAAACTACTTCAGTTTAAATCAATAAATCTTACAAAGGAAGCTAGCTGGAAAAGCTAGTAAGTAGTTCCCTTTCCCAGCCCCATCTCATCTCAGCTCCCCTCTCCCTGCTCCCCAAGCCTGCCTTCCTCTGCCTTGTGGTCCCAAAGCTCAGCCGGGAGAGGTCTAGGGGAGGAAGCTGGTGTGGGAGGACTGTCCCTACGTTCTGCTCTTCATTCCCTAGAAAAGACTTGGGCCAAATTCAAAATGGACCCAGTTCTTTTACACATCACCAGGAAAGTGGCCTAAGCTATTTCAAGGAAAAAAAAAATTATTACCAGAGAAGAGATATTACATCTAATTAATAGCTAGTAATTATTACTAATTACTTCAAAGTGAGTTAATCCATCCAATCTAATGTCAAATAAGTGAAAATATAATATTCTTTAAAAAACATTTCATGAAGCTTAAATTCTCCACAGCGTACATCAGTGACTGTCCAAGTGTAGTCCTCAGACCACCATCAGCATCACTGGGAACTTGATAAAAATGCAAATTATTGGGCACATCCCAGACGACCAAATCAGAAATTCTGGAGGTGGGGCCTGGCAATCTGTAGTGTAACAAGTCCTGTAGGTGACTCTGATGCATTTTAAGGTCTGCAAATGCCTCAGCTTGGTAGGCAAGACCCTTCAAACACCAACCCCGATTTCCTAACGAATTCCTTACTTCCCAGGCACCAATTTTTTACTGCAAAGACATAAATCCTACTGTACTGTTTTTTGAGAAAACTATGCTTTCCTGCTTCCACGTTCTTTGCTCCCTACTAGGATAGTCTCCTTCCAGTTTTACACAGTCTTACCCACCTTTCAGGGCCTGACTCAAAATACATGTCTCCCATGAATTGTTCCTCCTTCCCACAGCAGAAGTGGCTTTGCCTTCCTCTGATTTCTTGTCTCATTCACTCAGCATTTCATAGACACTAAGGTATATTATACTCATCTTTAAAATGCATTGATTTCAAAGACATACTATGTTACCTGAGGATAAGACTTATTTTTCCTTAATCACACAGCATTTGGCCTGGTGTCTTTCATAAGTAAGTACTCGGTAAATTTTTATTGAAAATGATCCAGTTCTAAAAAGAATGCATCTGAAGTCTGGGTTCAGGCCTCACCATCCTGTTTCTTGACACTGGGCTGTTGTCCTCACTAGTCCTTCCATCGTAGAGACAGGGAGCCTCGAACTCCAAGACAGTGTGCCTCTCCACCCTCCCACTCCTGACTTCATTGAATTAGTGCTATTTGGACACCCCTAGAACTTGTACAGGTTATAATCACAAGGCCTTTGGCAAACATCTGTTCAGATACAGATGAGTGAAAATCTTTCTTACCACTATCAGTTTCTCTAAAACATTCTTGCATGTTTGCTTTCTGTCACTTAGTACATCTTTTTGCTTCATTAGGACCCGATAGCGGCTGAAAAATTCTTGGTAAGTCCACCTATAAAAAGAGACTCATGTCAGCTTATCTAAAGGAGCAGGAACCTCCCCCATGAGGATCCCTTGTATTTGAAAACTTCCAGGCCCACCGAGAGGGGAAACCTGCCGCGCTGATCCGAATGGTTTCCAGGACACCACATGCTCTCAGCTGCTGCACTGCCCTCTTCTCATCAAACCTATGAGTAAAGGTGGAAATCATTAATACACAAAAAAGTCTGGTTCTAGCCACAAACTACTGTCCTCACTCCAGAGACTGAATTCTTTTGTAAGGAGCCAAATGAATAAATTAGAAAAAAAATTCAAATGTTGGAGTACTGATTCAAAATTGAAAACTCCATTTTGAGAGTGGGGAAGATCACCAGTAGTAAGAACATGCACCAAAAACTCATAAGAAATACCACTGAGCATATTTAAAAAGCCCAAGCTCCTCTGTCCCGTGCAATGCTCAGTACGTGCCTTGGCCTGACTAGTTGGTCTCATAATTCTTTAGTTCACCATCCAGAGCTACCCCAGAATAAAGACTGGCCAGCTCTGGAGATTTCTTTCACAAGAAGAACGAATTAAACATGCCCCATTTGGGTTTTTTGTTGTTGTTGTTGTTGTTAATTACTGGTGTTCTAAAAGCTATTTAACTCAGTGTATACATACTAATCATTAACAGTGTCCACGTTAGTGAAAAATATTTTATATCTTACCTGCATTTGTTTACCTGCATTTATTATTCAGATAAACAGCACCTGAATGTGAAATTGACACTAAAAGAGGAAGTAGCAAGGCCTGCTTCTTACAGGATGATCACTCCCCTTACTCCCTAGTTGTGCCCTGAATGACCTATCTGAGGTTTCTGTGGTGCCATCTTCTCAGTGTTTTGTTGGTGATGGGAGATGGGGTTGGTTGACGCAACGTAATGGGCCCTGGGGCTGTCCAGGAGAGTTGCCCAGGCATGAAAGCTTCTTCCTGCTTCTCACCTCCTCCAGAAAGGCTTCTTGGGAATGAGAAGAATACAACAGCCTTTGAGAAGGGCCTTGTAGTCTAAGGCAGAATCTCCCATGGGCAGGAGGGGCAGGGGCATAGGTAAAGGAGCACCCACACGGTGCAGAGTGGGAGTTATTACAGTGTTCGGGAAGGCGCCTAATTAATCGTTGACCCACAAATTCCTGTCCTAGAAATG
The DNA here is from genome assembly GCF_016772045.2 of Ovis aries. Taxonomy (NCBI): domain Eukaryota; kingdom Metazoa; phylum Chordata; class Mammalia; order Artiodactyla; family Bovidae; genus Ovis; species Ovis aries. The sequence goes on along the minus strand of NC_056060.1, from coordinate 56,111,042 downwards.
CAGTAGTCTAAGGAGATATTCAGGCAGGCGAATATATAGAAATGTTTGGCAAAAGATGTTTATCATAGCCAAGGAATAACCCAAATGGCCATCAACAGGGAATAACTTAAATGAATGATGGTATGACTCTATAATGGGATATGATGTAGCCATTAAAATGGTGATAACGATTTGTATTTACGAACATGGAAAACACTCACAATTTATTAAGTTGAAAGCGAAGTAAAACAGCAATTACAGCACGACTCCTTCTCTCTTATTAATGTCTCTCTCTCTCTCACAGATACACACACAGAGCAGGGAAGGACTGATCAAGCAGGATCTATGTCAGTTAATACTTATTACCTCTCTAGGTATAATGAAATGCTTTTTCATTTACTTTTATACTATTCTATATTTCCTGAAAATTGTTTTTACAATGTGCATGCATTACCTTCAAAATTAGAGAAATATTTCTGTTTTGGAAAAAACTTCCTCTCACGTATGATATTGATGGAGACAAGATGCATGGTAAAAAGCAGACTCCTCTGATGCTTTCAACAGTTGAAAAGCAGCAGGGATGACTGTAAGCCTTTGCTAAAGCAATCTTATCTCACCCAGCTCTGGTTTTAACTGAAGCCCAAATTAACCAAAAAGGTCTTAAACTGAAGTAAATTCAAAATAGAAAGTAGAACTAGAAATGTGTGGTTGACCTCAAATGTTTAAAATTGTCATAAGGCCAGCTGCTAATTTGTTCTCACTTTTTTTCGGGGGGGCCTACACTGCATGGCCTGTGGATCTTAGTTCCCTGACCAAGAATTGAATCTGGGCCCCAACAAGTGGGAGCATGGATTCTTGGCCACTGGACCACCAGGGAAGTCCCTGTTCTCAAACTCGTAAAAGAGAACAAAAACTGAAAAAAATTCTAATAACTATTCCTTCTACAAGACATGAAGATTTACTCATGTATTTTTTTCCCAGCTGCTGGTTTGACAATCCTTATGAGATATGGATTCTTTTAAATTCAGCAGTTGAGAAATACTTACGTGAATGGGAACTTGAAGTCGTTAGGCTTGATACAGCGTACATAGTGAGGTGTAGTGGCGTTCAGGGTCTCCATAAGCAGGTGGAGGGAGTTTCGGAACTGCATGAAAAAGAGCAGAAAGGCGCATCAGGGTTTGTCAAAGTCAAAGATGACATAAAACAACTAAACTTTTCTTCTAATGGCACTAGTGGAGATGACTTGGCCACCGGTGAACCTGACCAGCCCCCAGTAGTGGAGCTGCTAGGGCTTTTGGTTCAAATTTCTTTAAACCCTACCATTCACATGCTTACTCTGTGACAGTCTTAATTTTCCCTCTCCCCCAGACCCTTTAAAATATAGACTTTATTTTCTTAGAGTGGTTTAAGGTTTATAGCAAAGTCAGACAGAAGACACAGTAACTTGCCACATACCCTCTGCCCTGGCACAGGCATGGCCTCCCCATGATCAACTTTCCCCGCCACAGTGGTACATTTGTTACAGTTGATGAACCTATCTGGACACATCATCATCCTTATTATATTAGAGTTCACTCTTCCACACACATCCCCCCTACTTTTAATACAGATTTCTGTGGTTTTCTGTTGTACACTCAAAACTTTGACTAAAAACACAACCTTGCTTTAAGGATATTAAGGTCATTTAATCGTGTACAGTGGAAATCTTGCTGATCAGTACTGAAAAAAGTAGCAGATGACTTCAAAAAAGGATAGGAAATGAGGGAAAGAATCTGAGAGTACAGCCAGGCTGGGTTCCCTTTCGGGACAAGGGATGAGACTGAGGGCTGTGGGCCCGTATCAGGCCCAGCTTCTTGTCTCCTCAGGCAAACAAACTGACTAGCACTCAGTCCCCTGCCCAAGCCCAAGCCCTTGTTGGGGCACAAAGCTTGTGTGCCATGTTTCCCAGGCCTCCCCCCACCCCCAACCCCCGAGTGCACAAGACATCAGAAATGAGGGGGCAGGGCTCCCGGGCTGAAGCAGTTGTATAGCTCTAGAGAGGATACAGCCAGAGACCAAAACGAAGGCAGCAGTGGTTTGTGAAGATAAGTACTAGAAGAATTAAAATGTAGAAAAAATGATTTGGGGCAAAGCTTCTGCAGTCACGGGTCTATGATATGAGAGGAGAAGTATGGAAGCATGAATGGACAGAGTTCCTCATTCTCAGAGCGAGCGCTCCAGCCTCTTGTCCCCTGAGGACCCTGCCTGGGAGGCTGACAAAAGAAGACCTGGGGCCCCAGCTGAGCCCTAAGGGGAGCAGCCCCGCAGCGCAGCTGGGCCCTAAGGGGAGCAGCCCCGCAGCGGCGGCTCCCTGAACTCACCTGGTGCCCTACTGTTTTCTTGTGCTCTTTGGCTGTCTGGCCTGGTCTGCCTTTGGTGGGCTTTGAAGGGGTGCGGGTGAGAGGCGTGCGCCCTGAAGAGGTGGCTGAGGTTGGGCTGACGGCCTTCTCATCGTCTTGAAATAATTCTGGTAACATCTTAAACTGAGTCAGAAACAGTAAAAGGAAATCACACTCTAAACCCAAACTTAAATGGAAATCTTTACAGAAGCATTAGGATGATTCGCAATCCATAGTGATTCCCTTTCTTAAGTTACTCCTTTCAGAGTCACATTCCAGAAATAATCAATATCTGTGGTAGGAGCCAAAAATATGAGCAGAAGGGACATAAGTGCTACAGAAATACAGGTGGAAAATACAATAATTCTACAACCTTTTGAGGGGAAAATGAAATCAAAACTGCTCCTTTGAGATCTGAAATCTTAATCCATGGGAAATGCCCACTCTAAACATTTTACTGGTTTTGAATGATAACTATTTTATGAGCAAAAGACTAACTGAAAGTCCTATCTTATCACCTCAGTTCCACAAAATATTCCATCATTGTGCTTCATTTATCTACACACCAATTCAAATGGTGAACACCAGCTAAAAAACATTATGACTGGGAAGGGTGTCAAGAACTAGTTCTACAATATAAGATTTTAAAAAATCATGAATTAACAGTAATTTTTAGAAAGTAGTTTGGATTATAGGAAAAAGAGTAAAGCTTTGCATTTGTTTTCAAAGGATTTATAACTTAACTGCATAATTCCTGTAATCAATTTTGTGTTCTATCAGGATAGCGAAAAGAAAGACTATTAAAAGATCTGATAGTTAATAAATGGATGGATAGTATAAGTTAAAGTGGTTGGAAAAAAAAGTTATGGAACAAAAGAGACTTCAAACTAATCAACAGGAACGTTTTGATATATGTATATATCTTTACAATAGTGATGCATTCCATAGAAATAAAATAAATCCTTCTTATAAGTCAAACTATAATTGCAACAACCAATTATTTATCTAATAATCTCAGAGTATCTCCAGAAGAAATAATTTTCTTAAGAGAATTCTTTCATTACACAACAAAATCAGTAAATTTTGTTTGCTACAATGTGTATATTAACTATAAGGATAATTTAGGATATGATTCATGATGTATATAACAAATTGTTATACATGACATACCAATAACGGCTGTTTGCTACACAAATGAATATATCCTTTGATTTACAGAGTTCATATAGCTTGGTTGGCTACAAAGTAGGGGAGGGGGGAATGTTTTACCATTATATTGTATTACAAAGGGGAAAAATAAGAGTTCCTAACAGATTTGATCTGAAAACTCAGCATGGAGTTAAGATGTTAAGTTACTGGATATTAGGCCAAGTACTCTGGAATCTATCTATACTGTTCTATCATTCACAAGTAAATTGCTAGTTCTACATTAGCACTACCTACCTAAATTTGTTTTTGTCTGTGTACAATGGTTAATAGAGCTGGTTTGAAATATCATATTCAGCACTGGTGCTACAGTTTAACAAGTATCTACAATATCTACCAGAAAACTGCTCAATGTTGAGAGTTCAGAATACACACACACACACGTATGAGTTTTGTGTCCTCTTTATACAAATTATGAATTTAAAATTCTCCACGTTGAGTTTCCATTTCTAAAAAGTGCATTTTACATTGTCATATTAGAAACTACTCTATGATCTCCTCCTTAGGCAGCGTTCCTGCCTCCTCACGGCCATTTTTCTCAGACTTCTCTCCTGGTTCTTCCTCAGGCCAGTCTCCAGAAGCTGAAAGCCTTATTCTCTACTATTTTTACCTACTTGCTCTCCTTAAGCAATCTTATCCAGTACTGTTGCTTTAAGTGCCATCTTGCTCTAAAGACTATGAATTTATATGACCTACTCTGACTTTCCTTCTGACCTGCTGACTTACATTTCCAACTTCCTATATGATATGTCCACTTGACTACTTAATTGCCATCTCGGGCAAAACATGTCCAAGACAGAACTTTTATTTTAATTGAAGCATAGCTAATCCACAATGTCATGCTAATTTCCACTAAAAGCAAAGTGACTCAATTATATATAGATATATGTTGTTCTTTTTTCATATTCTCTCCCATTATGGTTTATCATAGGATATTGAATATAGTTCCTTGTGCTGCAACAGTAGGACCTTGTTGCTAATCTACTCCGTATATAATAGCTTATATCTGCTAACTCCAACCTCCCACCCACCCCTCCCCTAATCCATTCCCCCTGGGCAACCGCAAGTCTGTTCTCCATCTCCATGAGTCCAAGACAGAACTCTTTTGATTCTTTCTCTCAAAGCCTGACCTTTTATGTCTTCATCTCAGTAAGTGGCACCATTATTCATCTAGCATTGAGGCCCAAAACACAGAAATAATCTTCAATTTCTCCCCTTTTCTCACTCTCCATACTCAAACCATCAATAAGACCTGTCAACTCTCCCCACAAATAAATGATAAGCTATTTCCACTGCTATAACTTCAGTATCTTAATCCACTGTCTTTCCCCTGGATTATTACTCCCCACTTCCAGCCTCCCCCATATCTCCACACAATAGCATATCATCCCCCACATGAAAACTGTCCAAACTTTCCAAAGCAACAGGAATAAAATCCATACTCTTTACCATTGTTGTTGTTGTTCAGTTGCTAAGTTGTGTCCAACTCTTTGCGATCCCATGAACTGTAGCACACCACAGGCTCCGTGGGATTCTCCAGGCAAGCATATTGGAGTGGGTTGCCATTTCCTTCTCCAACTCTTTACTATACTTTCCTCCAAAAAGTGGCCTCTCTCTACCCGTCCTACACATTCTACTCACCTACCATCAACCTACTCACTCCAGCCACACTGGCCTTCCTCATGGATCTCAAATCAACCAGTTTATACAGTCTCAGCACTCCTCACCCTATTGACTGAGGATTCCAACTTTATTTGAAGAGAGAAAAGCAGAGAAACAGACAGTCAGATATATAAGTAGGTAGATATGCCTGGACATTCCGTCTTGTTTCTTTGATCTGTCTATACTTAAGACAGGAATCTGAATAGTTTAAGGCTGAACTTATGTGTCTATGAAATAGTATTAAAAAAGACAGAAGTATCCAAGTGACTGCTTCATGAAGATGTGGGAAATCATCTCAGTAACAGCACCATTATTCACTAAGCTTTTTATATATGAAGCACTGCTCTGAAAGCTTAATACAACCTATTTAATCTTCATAACAACACTTGAAAGAAGATACTATCATGATTCTATTTTACAGATGAGAGATTTGCAGCATAAACTCATTAGATGAACTGTGCTTTCCCTCATCAATTAGCAACACTGAGAGCAGAGGTTACAATTCTTTTTCATGGTATTTGGTAGAGTTGCAATTTAATAGTATTTAGTCCAGTCCCAATTTATGTGTTTCTTGATACTTGATGTGGCAACAGAAGATATTTTTATGGTGGGAAAATATAAATTAAGACACCTTCTGTTAAGTTTTTTAATACCTTAATTCTTTTTTTAAGTTGACAATTTTGGCCAGAAGCTGCGAAATTACAGGAAAAAAAAGAAGACAAAACACATACACACACAAACAGAACCCACACTGTATTACCACAAAAATAAAGCACATAATACAAATATTGATCTTCTAAAGCTAGTACTTCCAAGAGTACAAATCAACAGTAAGTTACACTTACTTCTTATCAGATACAGAAAAATTAAAATATAAAGTTCATACCCTTGGGCTGGGTTTTTTCTGCTGACTGGGAGCAGTGGATGTACATCTCACACCACCTCTATCCCAACTGCGACAGTGCTATAGAGATTGGCTGTGCTGTGCTAAGTCGCTTCAATTGTGTCCAACTCTGCAACCCTGTGGACTACAGCCCATCAGGTTTCTATCCAGGAGTTCTCTAGGCAAGAATACTGAGAAGATGCCCTTCTCCAGGGGATCTTCCCAACCCAGGGATCGAACCCACGTCTCTTATGTCTCCTGCATTGGCTGGAGGGTTCTTTACCCCTAGTGCCACCTGGGAAGCCCCACAGAGACTGGAAGTCACTCCAAATGATTCCTCAGAATGCAGAGCTACTTTCTGGAAATTAAGGATTCACTAGCCAATCAGAAAAGTTCAGAATAAAGTCACAAAAGATTATGACTGGGGTGCCTGGGGAATAAGAATTAATGAATGCTCTGTGTAAGCTAAATTATTTAGAGCACTACCATTAGAATTCCATGATTTTTCACTTTGCCAACAAAGATCCGTATAGTCAAAGCTATCGTTTTTCCTGTAGTCATGTATGGATATGAGAGTTGGACCATAAAGAAGGCTGAGCACCAAAGAATTGATGCTTTTGAAACATGGAGCTGTAGAAGACTCTTGAGAGTCTCTTGGACTGCAAGGAGATCAAACCAGTCAATCCTAAAGAAAATCAACCCTGAATATTCATTGGAAGAACTGACACTGAAGCTAAAGCTCCGATAGTCTGACTACCTGATGCAAAGAGCTGACTTGTTGGAAAAGACTCTGATGCTGGAAAAGATTGAGGGCAGAAGAAGAGGGGTGACAGAGGATGAGATGGTTGGATGGCATCATCAACTCAACAGACATGAGTTTGAGCAAACTCCAGGACAGAGTGAAGGCCAGGGAGGCCAGGGTGCTGCAGTCCATGGGGTCGTGAAGAGTCGGACCTGACTGTTTTTGAACAACAACAAAAACTAAACAACATCAATGACTGGCACTGTGAGAGTATTTTCTCTTACACATCATTCCTATGAGTTATAAAGCACTAATAATCAGGGCTTACAAGGATAAGTGAAAAACTGACTTTTCCTACAGATAGTTAAGACTATAGACTCATTATTTTCTGAGGGTTAAAAGTAGAATTTGGTCCTTATATGATCTTTCTATTGAAAGTAAAAGTCTTTATTTCAAAAACAAGAATCAAAATGTTCATATAATGTTCCATTGAAGTTAAAGGACTTTCTTAGAAAAAAACAGAAAGTGCTGGTCAGAAATTTGTAAGAATTCACATGAATGTTTTTAACTTTTCACTGAATACTTGAATATCTACTTTGTTAAACTAAGTAGATAACTAACATCCTGGTGTGCTCCCTATAGGATGGACATGAGCCGTGCTCCCCTCCCAGTGCTTTTCTGATGAGAGTCAGAAGGTGGAGGCTGGGATCGACCTCATAATCAACTTCAGATACACATCACAGTTTGTTACGATCTGGAATATTGTTTTCCTACTAGAATGCAGTGTTTCTGGTATCTAAGCCTAAGAAGAATAATTTCAAAGTGCTTCGGACCACATCTGAAATTGCACTCAGTGATCTAGAAGTCAGTTTTTACCTGGATGGAGTGCTTAAGGCCATGTTTCTGGTGCATCCCTTCAAAATGACATAGCAAAAAACAAAAACCATCAATTTTCTCTCATGATATCTCTCAAAGGCACAAGAGAGCCTAGAACTGCTGTGAGGCAATAATTTCACATAAAATACCACTACATCGTGGTTAAAAATGCAAACTCTCAGCTCAACAGCCTGAATTTTAATTTGGCTTGGAAACTGACTAGCTACAAAGTTTCTATACCTCAGTTCCCTCCTCTGTAAAATGGGAGCAGTGATAATATCACCTCATCATAGGATTAGATGAATTAACATTTGTAAGGCATTTAAAATGCTACATGACACATCTATTTGATAAATTAAATCAACAGTAGGGCTGATTTTGTTAGAAAAATTATTATTATAATATGTTAAAAAGCTAATGCTTAAGTCATAAACATTTTAATGAATATATCCTAATTGGAGAAAGCCTATACAAGGTTACCTTGCTTGATTTAAGAACTTTAATTTGTTCTTCAAAAACGGTGTCTTTATTCTTTTCCAGAAAGCCTTCACACTGGTATTCCACCTGAAAACACATTGGAAAATCTTCTTAGCTAATAAAAGCTTTGAATAGATACAGTTTATCATCAACAACAAAAATAAGTATTAGGCCCAGGCTATATGATGGGCTCTCAGTGAAGTGTTATTAGTTTTATTATAAGAAACTAGTATCATTCTTGGTAAGAAGCATGTTAACTCCAGAGTAAAACTCTCAAATACTGCTTTTCCTAGAGAACAGTGGCAGTGCTGATTAACTGTGATCTAAAAGATGATCCCAATTCATGCATAAGCAGACTAATAAGAAGCTGTTCTCTTCTCTCAGGTAAACCAAAGAGAGCTCCCCCAAGGCCAACCACTGTATCTCCTCCAAATCTGCTTCACCTTTCCACAGGGGAAAGTCTCATTTGGGAAGAAGAGACTGAAGTGAGAGGGAGGGTCAGAAGGAACAAACAGCTATCTGGCAGGAAGCTGAAGTGATGATCACGGACAGAGGTGGAGGCTGGGTAAATACTGTATGAGCTGGTAAGTAGGACTACATGAGACTGGACTCTCCTTGTTTCTAAAAGACTTCAGCTATTTACCACTCAAGGGTCCCCAGACTGTAGAACAAAGCCCTTAGATGGCCCTGAAGCCATCCAAAGATCTCCAGCTATACACAGGACAGACTCTGAAAACCCTCAATTGCTGGCAGGGACCATGGGACGCTGACCAGAAGCCTACCCCTACAACCTCCTTGAAATATAAACTAGTGTCGCAGCTCCAGATGTTCTGAGTAGACTCTAGAACCTGTGAAGCAGCAGGCCTGCATGCCTTGTTAGCAGGGACCCACCCAATCAATCTCAGAGGGCCACACTCGTCTATAATTTCTTTTCTGAAACCTCTAGGGTCACTATCCAGAATCTTTAAGTAGAATCTTTAAGTAGATCTGAAGCAGCAATCTGTAATCAAACATATTAATATTTCTACACTGAAATATATAAATATCCACCTAACTGGGGTAAATAAAGACTATAAATAACCTCATCTTACTTCAGGTCAAAGATCAGGTTTAGCCACTAAATGAATTATGAAAATACTTGCGTATTTCAGTTTCTTGGATTTCAGAATTATAGATACAGGACTGTAAACACTCACTTATTTCAATAATATAATTCCATTTAGGTTAAACCAATAAGCCAACAATTAAGCTTACTTTTCCTAAAAAGAGCTAAAGAATGAAAGCTCAGCAAAGAAAAAACTGCTGTTTATCGATTCGTGATTTTTTTCCTCTTTGAACTTAAGTATTCAAATAGAAAAGAGATAATAAAGCTTCCTTACTTTGTCAGCAAAATGCTGGATGATGAAAGCTTTGTTTGATAGGCGGGGCTTCTCAAATAGTGCACATTTGTTCAAATGTGTGTTGTACAATTTTTGGGCCCAAGTGTCATCTGTACCTTTAGGCATCTACATTCAGGAGAAAAAAAAGAGTAAGAAAACAAGGTGAATATTGTTATGGGGTTCTTCTGATGCATCACCCAAGAGACTGTGTTTTGGCTTTGCCTAACACGACTGAGAGACTTCACTTTCACTTTTCACTTGCATGCACTGGAGAAGGAAATGGCAACCCACTCCAGCATTCTTGCCTGGAGAATCCCAGGGACGGCAGAGCCTGGTGGGCTGCCATCTATGGGGTGGCACAGAGTCGAACACAACTGAAGCGACTTAGCAGCAGCAGCAGCAACAACTTTAACATCCAATTCAGGAACTCATTCCTTTCACATTTCTCTCTCAGAGGTCCCAAATCAATGATTGGGGTGTGTGTGTGTGTGTGAAGGGGGGGAGGTGGTGTGTGTGTGTGTGTGTGTGTGTGTTTTCCTCTGTCCATGTAATTTTTCAGGTGAGAATACTAAAGTGGGTTGCCATTTCCTACTCCACGGGGTCTTTCTGACCCAGGGATCTTGGGTCTCTTGCGCTGGCAGGCAGATTCTTTACCACTAGCGCCACCTGGGAACGAAAAGCAACAATTGAGACCTGCCCATGGGTGACTCAGCCCAAGCTTTGACTAACTCAGTCTGCCTGGACCAAGGGTCATCAAATAAACACTCAATATACTTTTATAGCAATGAAAGCCTCACAAATGAAAGATGACATACCATGATTATCATATATTTCAAACAATTTGTTAAATAAAGACAACATTTGCACATAGTAGATTATTTATATAATTCAGAAAGGTATAAAACAGAGAATAGTCTCCTCTCACCATTTCCAACTGCTTTATCTGTCTTTAAAGGCATGGATACAAACAGTATCATTCTATAAACTCCTTGCATTTTTAAAAATTTTTATTTTTCTAAATTAAGGAAGTATGATAACACATTTACAGGAGATTTGAAAAATATAAAACCAGGTTACATATAGTTTCACTATATATTACAAGTATTTTTTAAGTAGATAAATTAAGATTTTTAGTTGGAGTTTCAATATCAAATCTTCAAAAATTAATAGAATGAATATACAGAGAAGTAGAAGGATCTACTAGATCTGAAAAGCACTGTGAACCAATTCAACATAATTAAGATTTATACAATTTTTATACAACAGTAGGATACAAATTCTATCCAAGTTCCCATAGACTGTGAACAAGGAGACACTGGGACATATCCAGGGGTATAAAACAAGTTGCAAAAATTTCAAGGTCTAAAGGTATTGAAATTAAACAAAGTCTGTTCTCTTATCACTGTGGAATTATGCTAGAAATCAGTATCAAAAGATATTTAAAAATAACCCACATATTTTCATGTGCAATGTGACATTTGCCAAGAGGGATTCTCAACTTAGCCATCCTTGTATTTTTTTTTTCTTAATAATAGCATTCTTGTATTTATGACTACTAGGTTGTTACTGATTTTTTGTTATTATGAAAACTGCCACAATGGCTCCTTTTAAAGAAAAACTTTGGATTCTTTTGTAAGCATATTCATAGGGTAAACTCTCAGCATTTCTACTTCTGGTTCAAAAGCTATGTGTATTTAAAATCTTGATAAATATTCCTCAAAAATATGTTCTACTAACTTTTGTCCTTCATCAAGAGTATATATGCAATAAATGCTAATTTGGTATTATCAAATTTAAACTCACTTGACAGGTAAAAAGCTGTGTCTTATTTTTGTTTTGATTTATGTTTTATTTAATTTCAAGTGAAACTGAGCACCTTTACATGTATTCTTTTTGTTTATTGAAGGCATAGTTGATGTACAGTATTATATTAGTTTCAGTATGCCATAGTGATTCAATATTTTTGTAGATTATATTCCATGTGAAGTTCCTATAAAACTCTGACTACATTCCCTGTGCTGTACATTGCATCCTTGCATCTTGTTTGTCCTATACATAGTAGTTTGTTCCTCTTAATCCTGCCTGCACCTGTCTTGCCCTTCCCACCAACCGTCTCCACAATGGAAACCACTAGTTTGTGCTCTGGGATCCAGGAGGCTCTTTTTGTTTTGTTACATTCATTTGTCCATTTTATTTTTTTAGATTTTACATATAAGTGAAAACATACAGTATTTGTCTTTGCATTCTTATTGTAGGAAATCTGGATGCTTAGGAGGATCAGTGTACATGAACTTGTAACTTAAATGACATATAAACTAAAGAACAACTAAGGGAAAAGATAGGTTGTCTAGAATCACTCATCAGTGAAGCCAGGGATCCAATATTTTTTCCACATGCTGCATCTTCAAATATTAAAACTAAAACTCTTTACCTACCATACATATAAGTAATAAAGAACAACTAGTCAAGTTTAAAATTATAGATATTTAGAACTATTATTCAAAATACCTTTTGCATAATTTCTTACATTTCCTGAACTATATCATACCATTGAACAAAAGTACCAAATATAAGCATATCAATAACAAAAGTGGCTAAAATTGGTAGTAGCTGTATCTAATGCCAGTTTTTCACATAACTTAGAAACAGCTGTAAAGGGAAGGGAGATTCTCCTAGTTTCAACTATATTTTGAACCCTTTGGAGCTAGTGATCCTTCAGAATGCAAGTTAGGGTAACCCCCACTTGTTGCCACTGTGGCGCTTCATGATATACTAGTGAATCTCTGCTTAAACCTATTTACCATTTTACCTCAACGTACAATTTTGATATATTAAATACATCAGAAAATCATACTTACCTTGCATTCCTCATCCAGCAAATCTAGAATGCCCAGTTTAGATTCTATAAGATTAATGCAAGGCTGATTATCATAAAAATCTATGAGTGTCCATGGAATTTGTTCTTTCATATATTCTTCTTGTTCTAATTTGAAAACGTGCTGAAATGGAAAAGAAAAAAACTGGCATTACTATATTACTGTCATAAATGTTAGTCAATAAACATGCATAAAACAGAATTTGAGACAGTCAATGGCTTCTAGCAGCAATCTTGGAGAAACACGATTTACAGGCAGAGAACAATATAAGAAAGCAAATATAAACCACACGTGGAGAAATCTCCGCTACATAGGATTTTTGGCAAACAAGAAAATCTAGGTATGTGAATATTTAAATATCTGATAAGTGTGGCAGCTTTTGATTTTTTGATATATACATATCCAAAACCACACTATGTACTTTTGGCCCCTTAAATTATCGCACAGTGTTGCTAACCATATGGGCATAGAAATGCCTTAGCTGGCCTTGAACAACCTGCAGAGAGGATGCCCTCCAGACTACTGAAACATTCTGGGTGATGCTTACAGCATGACAAAGTATGTGCCTCAGAATTAGATAACAGTTGGTCTTTTGTGTCTGCCTTGATTATCCTCCACAGTCAGGGAATGTATGGCTCACTTTTTTGGCTTCTACATCCTATTCTGCCAGCAGCTGCAACCACTACAAACACATTACTATTTCTGCTAAATGCTTCAGCCACTGCTTCTCATCTCCATTCACTCACTTAAGCACAAATATGTATTGACTGTCTACCATGTCCCAGTCACTACACACCATTAGCAAAATAGACACAGACTCAGCCCTAATAGACTTTGAAGACTAGTGAGAAAAACAGACAGAAATCAATCACAAGAAACAGAATTACAAACTGTAATAATGTTCCAGAGAAAAATAATGGCCAGCTATGAGCTCAGGAGTCCCTGAGCTGGAACATGGTAGCAAGAAAAGGCTTCCTTGAGGAAGGACTGTGTGACCCGAGGTCTGCAGGGAAAGGTAGTTAGGTTGGTCTAGGAAGGAAGGCCAATAGAAGCACCGCATCAAGCTGATCAGCCAATGGCACCAACCCACACATTCTAGTTTCTATAGGTGCTAATGACCTGTACTCATTTCTTCCTGCAGGGTTCTGCTTTCCTTTCTTGTCTTCTTTGTCACACTGGTTCTCTCACATGTCCTGCAGCTTTTCTGGGAAGATTATCCCTCTGTGGCGGTTACCAGACAACACATATTTCCTAGAACCCAAACCCCCATGAAACCTACGGGTTACCAAGATTTCTGATACTTTATTCTCCTCACACATCTGGAACTTTCCCACTTTATTCTATACTTATTATAATGCTGTTCTTGGCTCATTTGCAGCATTCATAGTCTAACCAGGTGTGAAAGCTTTAGTTAAAAAAAAAAAACAAACTTGTCATACATATGAATATTTATGTAATGCTAATTAGAAAGCAAATTTATTCTGCTCTTTTGATTAATGAGAAGGCAAATGGAGCACCATGTGTAAGCAAGATGCCCTGGCTGATGGTACCAATAATTCCTCACAAATGAGTCCTATCTTCCTTTAATTCATTAATCTATATGCAGTGTGGTCTTCACATTGACACAGAAACACTGCTCCAAACTTTAGGGCCTGTTTCTCATACAAGTCTCTATGTCTAGTTTGGCAAAATCCATGGGACCTCAAAAATTTTCCATTCTTAATTGCAAAATTAAGGGCATGAGGTTCAATATAACAAGAGATGCTTACTCGATAAGGTAATGACTCCAAGCACTAAACCTGCCAGTCACCATGTTTCTCCTGCCCACCGCCCACCCCACAGCCCCTGCTGTGGGAGCAGCCTGAGCACAGGTTCTTTACTGTAAGACTCCATGCTGCAAGACACAGCTAGTCAAGGGCCAGAGATCTCTGATGGGCAAATGAACTGGGTTAAGCACATTCTCTTTTCTCAGATATAAGAACTGGGAAACAGACAATTAACAGTGAAAGCTGACGCTGCAAGAAGTCAAGATGAATGGGATTTAAGTAAGTTAAGAAGACAGAAGCACCTCAACCACTGCTTGTTCACAAGAAGTGTGAGGTAAGTGAGGAAGCAAAAACCTAGACAAAATATACACCATCTGAAGGAAAATATATGCCATCTGATAATAAGAGGGAGGGAAGAGAGAAAGAAGAGAAATAAGAGAAAGAGGGAAGCCTCTCTCGTGCAGAGAGAGGCTAAGCTGCAGTGTGTGTGTGTGTGTGTGTGTGTGTATGAGCAAAGAGAGAGAGAGAGAAGAAACAGATGGATAGAGACAGAAAGAGGGGAAGGAAAACAAGAAAGTCAGAAACACACATGCAGAGACATGAGGTCCTCGAGAAATAAACAAATTAGCCAGTCCCTAATGAGGCTGGCGTTAGTTCCTTAATACTTCCAGTCACCTTGTGCCAAAATATTCTGGGAAAGAGCAGAAGGCTCTGCTGTTGATTAAAGTATTGAGAAACTCAGGAAAACCTTGAGAAAAAATAATATTCCACTTAGTGTCTGACAGGTTTTTATTAATATTCCTTATGCAGAGACACAAAATGTACTAGTCACATTCTTATGGAAACAGCTTAAAAATTTAAGATCACTTCTACATTATTTCCCTGCACTAAGTAGCTTAATTTGCTAAAAAGAGGGTCCAAATTTTTATCAAAGTACAATATTTTATGCAATATTTTACAAAGATCAAATAGTCTAAAGGTTTTAATACAGCAAGTAAGAGTTCAGTCAGTCAGTTCAGTCGCTCAGTCGTGTCCGATTCTTTGCAACCCCATGAATTGCAGCACACCAGGCCTCCCTGTCCATCACCAACTCCCGGAGTTCACTCAAACTCATGTCCATCAAGTCGGTGATGCCATCTAGCCATCTCATCCTCTGTCGTCCCCTTCTCCTCTTGCCCCCAATCCCTCCCAGCATCAGAGTCTTTTCCAATGAATCAACTCTTCGCATGAGGTGGCCAAAGTACTGGAGTTTCAGCTTTAGCATCATTCCTTTCAAAGAACACCCAGGGCTAAGATAGTATTAACTCCACATATAGTTAGCCTCAGGGACGACCAACTGAATGATATCCCTGGGGTCAAAGTTTCACACCCTTATGTCACTATCTAAAACATTTTCTGCTTCCTTTTCTCAATTTATTTGGACCAAATTTTAACTATTCTCAGACAGCAGATGACCTTGAATCCAATCTGGACCATAAACATCTTTCCAAGGTTGCATCATTCATTAATCATAAGTTCCTCAGCAGTTTAACTGCTTTAAACCATAGATAATAACTGAAATTCATAACTTCACTTCAGGAGCCAGTATTTAAACACATACCAGGAATTCAAAGAATAATTTTTGGCAGAATATTATTTAAGCAAGAAAATTCTTACCATATTGAATTGTTGCTGTAGTTTTTCATTTGCATAATTTATGCAAAACTGTTCAAAACTATTTATCTCAAATGTTTCAAATCTGTAAAATCAAAAATAATATGGGAAGAGGAGAAAAAGGAAAAAATAGCTTTTAAAAAATATTAAAAATGTGCACATTAGAGAGAAATAGGAAATTCCCTAACATTGCAAAACTTACTCTCCACATCAGTGAAGCTAAGGCTTTCTAAGTTAGTAACACGAAATATGTACCCAGCAGATAGACATCAGCAAAGTGGCAGAGATTTTTTTCAAGGCTGCAGCATGTGAATATATTCAATAGTATGAATTTTTGAGGGCATATTCACCCCCAAGTAGGGAACAATCCGAATTACGATAAAGCTACTGCTCTTGTCAATTCACAGATTCACAATGTTTACATAAACACAGAAAGGAGGGGAATAGAAATGTCATAGGTTTTTTTGAAAAGTGAACCAGATGATGAAAAATTAGGCATCAAAAAGCACAAATGTATAGGAAGGGGTTAAACATTAAAGAAAGGCACCCAGAGTAGGCAAACTAGCAAATGAAACTAGGCTTTAAAAAACTGTCTTCTAATTTTCCCTTTAGCTCACCAGTAGCAGACATAATCAAATGCCTACTTGGAGTTACTAGATAATGTCTAGAAAGAAATGCTCAGACCACTAAGCCAAATACACTCACCCATAAATATCCAGCACACCGATAAAAGAATGCTGCTTGACAGCAGAATGGAGTGCCTGATTGACATGATCTACAATCCAGTTAAAGAGCTTGGCATAGATGTGCTTGGCCAGTGCATCACGGGCATTCGTGGCCTGCAGCTTGGAGATGGGCTTGATGTACGTCTCTGTGGCAGTGGCCAGCTTCCGATGGCAGAGCCAGTGACTCATCTCCTCAAAGGCCACACCCATGAGGTCACAGAAGATGCTGAGGGGTTCATGCTTGGGCTGACAAAAGAGAATGGGTTATTTCCTAGGACCAGATCAATCAAGTAAGAATTTACTAAAAAAATATTAACAAAGAGGTAACAATTAAACCTGACAATTTCTCTGCTACAACAAACACCAAGAGCATCTGAAGCTGATCAGTGATAATCACAACCATCCATCAAACCAGAATCTAGGCAGCATTTTGTAATCTCTTCTAGGACTCACTTCAAAAAATGACCTCTTCCTTTGTCTCTTTATTGTACTTATTTGCATTCATCTTCAGGCACATTCATTTAGTCAGTCAGAGAATGAGTCAGCTTATCTACAAATATATTATATGCCAGCAGAAAAAAATAGATGTGTACCGGCTTCCTTGGTGGCTCAGAGAGTAAAAGGATTCATCTACAATGCAGGAGACCCGGGTTTGATTCCTGTGTCAAGAAGATCCCCTGGAGAAGGGACTCGCTACCCACTCCAGTATTCTTGCCTGGAGAATTCCATGGACTGAGGTGGGCTACCATCCATAGAGTCACAAAGAGTCGTATATGACTGAACAACTAACACTTTTGCTTTCACCCTGTCCTCCTAGAACTTATAGTCACTAAGGGAAATGGACATTAACTAAATGACTGCTCCCTAAAATTAAAATTACTACAAAGGAGGACACTATACTAAGATTCCATGTGTAAGGAATGTGCCCTATTCAGGGAGACAGGAGACAGTGGCCTTGAGAAATGGAGTTGAGATCTGAAGAATAAGAAGGGGTTAACTTGGTGAAAGGGTCTTCCAAGTAGAGGGGACATCTGGTATAAAAGTCCTGTGGTGGGAGGGAAACCAGAGATGTGAGGGATTGAAGCTACGTGAGGGAGATAATGTAGGGGATGAAGCCAGAGGCTGTTCCATGGCTGGTCTTTCCTCTAAGAGCAATGAGGGCCAATGGCAGGGAGATGTGAGGTGGAGATACTAAAAGGTTATAAACAGACAACTTCAATAGTTATTTGTGTGGCTTCTTAGACTAGTGTTTCTAATCTAAGGATCCCCTGCATCATCTATGGCAGGGATCTCCAACCTTTTTGGCACCAAGGACTGACTCTGTAGAAGACAAGTTTTCCATGGATTGTGGAGTGGAGGAATGGTTTGGGGATGCGTCAAGAGCATTCATTATATTTCCTGTGCACTTTATTTCTGTTACTATCATATCAGCTCCACCTCAGATCATCAGGCATTAGATCCTGGAGGTTGGGAACCCCTTACCTATAGGGATCCCTGTATCCCCTACAATGTCTTCCATAGGTTTTGCATGAGTAGGCATGCAAAGTATTCATAAATTAAAAATACTTATTTAATTTAACTCATGTTAGTACATTATATTTTTTAACATCTTCACTCACATGTTTCAATTGCATCTGATAACATTCCTGAGGAACAGGCAGGGTGAACACTGCTATCTCTAATTGACAAATTAGGACATAACATCCAAAAGACTAGCTTGGCAAAAAGCACACCACCAGTTTATGTCAGAATTGTCATTAAACCCTAGGTCTCTTGACACCTTCCTCCCCTGACCCTTCCCACTGAAGCAGTCCCTTTTTTCTTTCATGTTCCCTCCTCCCAAGTAATCACTTCAGACACAAATCAGCACCATCACCATCAACATGGATCAACTCCCTTGAATAAGCAGCTTATTTCATTCATTTATATATGAATTGTGTGACATCATTTAGAAGTGGATCAGCACTCTAAACATTTTATTTGAATGGTACTACCATTTTGTTCTATGAGGGCAACGTTGTTAACTGTTTGGTTCAAATTTTCTATAACTTAACTAATTTTTAGACTTCTTTACCTATCAGTAATTGAGAGAAGTCAGTAATATCCCACTGTGACAGATTTTCTTTTTATTCTTGTGGTAATCTTTTGCTTTATATACTTTGAGACTACATCATTAAGTACACGCAAGTTTAGAACTATTACATCTTCCTGGTGAATAAAAATCTCTATCAGTACATAGTGACTCTATCTCTAGTACCGCTTTTGGCCTCAAAGTCTATTGTCCAGTATCAATACAGCTCTACCAGGTTTTCTTCTAGCTATTATGGTGTGTCTTTTCTCAACTTTTTACTTTGAAACTATCTGTACCTTTATTTTTCAGGAATGTTTCTTTCAAAAGTATATACCTAAATTCTAAAACTGGTCTGACAATCCATATTAACTAAAACATTGGTTCGTTTGTAATTATTTCTATTAGTACCTTTTTTGTGCCTTTACTTGTCCCTCCTTTTCTAAAAATTTCTCTCCCTTTCTTGCTATATTTGGATTATTTTTTAAGTTCGTTTTCGTCTTTATTAGTTTGAAAGCTTCACTTTCTGTTTCTCTTTTTATGATAGAAGAATTGATACATTAGTTATCTTAATGTAATTAAATAACATGAACTCCAAACACTCAATCCCAATCTACAAGCTTTGCTATCCAGTACTTTATTATCTTTTTGGGAAGAAGAAAGGGCTGGTGATGCACTTTAGTTTTGGGGTTTTTTTTCACTTTAGTTTTTTAAACTTTTTATTTTAAACTAAATTCAGACTAATAGAAAAGTTGCAAAAAAAGTACAAAGTATTTTCTTCACCCAGATTCCCTAAATATTAACATTTTACCAAGTTTGCTCTTTCTCTCTCACTCTTTCACATACGTCTACATACATATTATTTTTCAGAGTCTTTTGAGAGCATGTTGCAAGTATGATGCCCTTTTGGTACTGAATACTCTACTGTGTATTTTCCTAAAATTATCTTATATAACTATAGTACAATGAATAAAATCAGAAAATTAGCAGTGATACAACCCTATTACCTAGTAAATTTTACTGACTGACCTAATAGTGTCCTCTGAGAATCGAGTTGTTAGGGACCAGGATCCCACTTGTATGGTCCAGGATCCAGTCTAGGTTTGTACATTGAAGTTAGTTATCTTATTTCATTAATCTCTGTTAATTTGAGGAGCTCTTCACTCTTTTATTTTGTTTTGTCTTTTGAGAACTTGATACTTTAGAAGGGTAGTGTGCCCCTCAGTTTGGTTCTGTACGACGTTGCCTCATGATCAGGTTCGGCATGCCTTTCTGGTGAGAATACTAGAGAAGCGTGCGGTGCCCTCCTCAGGAGGCTGTGTCAGAACTCATGTGATGCTGACTGGTTGCTTGGTTACAGGAATGTCTGTGAGGTTTCTCTACTACCGTTCCCTCTGTAATGAGTTTTTTGTAAAAAGTATTTTGTGGCCCAATACACTATTTGTGTATGACTCTGTGCAACCCTATGGACTGTAGCCTGCTAGGCTCCTCTGTCCGTGGGATTCTCCAGGCAAGAATACTGGAGTAGGCTGCCATGCCCTCCTCCAGGGGATCTTCCCGACCCAGGGACTGAACCTGCATCTCTTATGTCTCATCTCCTGCATTGGCAGGTGGGTTCTTACCACTAGTGCCACCTGGGAAGCTCAATTCATAATTATTATTCTTTTAATTAATCAATTTTGCCCATTTTTTTGATTCACCATTCCCTCTGGAATTTTAGATCTTGTATCCAGATCACTTTCCTTCTGTCTTAACCATGTCTTTTAATATTTCCTTTAGTGAGGGCCTATTGGTGACAAATTCTCACAAGTTTCTATTTATCCAAAAACACATCTATCTTTTCCTCATTCTAAAAAGATATCTTTACTGGATATATGATTCTAAGTTGGTAATTATTTACTCTAGAACACTGTAGATGGTCCACTGCTTTCTGACTTCTATTATTGCTGTTGGGAAGTGAGCAATCAGTTTAATTGCTACTTTTTCAACACTAGTATGTCTTATCTTTCTTTGTGTTTCAAGATTTTTCTGTCTGTGGTAGCATTATGGTGAGCCTAGAGGTGGGTTTCTTTTTATTTATTCTATCTGGGATTTTTTCTCCTTTCCAAATCTGTGGTGTAGTGTCATTTTCACAGGTTCTGAAATTTGTTAGTAATTACCTCTTGAAACATTTTGTCTGCCTCATTCTCTTCTTTCTTTCCCTTAGAAATTCTCATTATATTAAAATTAGATTCTGTTACTCCATTCTTCATCTCTTTTAACTATTGTTAAGGGCTCCATCTGTGGGTCCCATCTTGCATTTTGGATCATTTCTTCATGTCTGTCTTTCAGCTTATCACTTATCTATTCAGTTGTGTCAAATCTGCTATTAATTTCTTTCAGCCTTCTTAGTAGGTTTGACTGCTATCTGTTGTTTTGCCTAGCTCCTTCTATTTTGTTGTATCACGAGATTTGAGATTTTTGACTATGAGTCAGTATTTCTTGTAACTCTCCTCATGGGACTCTGTCGAGGCCTGGATTGAAGGTGGGTTTGCATTTGCTTCTGTCAGGCATCCAGGGCACTACCAATCCAGGATCAATTTAAGCTAAGTTTTGTGTATGTTGCTATTGGGGACCATCCAGGAACTATGAAAACAAACTGGGAAATAAGTATGAGGGGCAGCTCATTGCTCTAAATTTTTAGGGAACTATTTTTGCCCTCCCCTTTCCCCCCCGCCTAGCTTAAAGACTTGATTTTTCTTTGTACTCTTGGAGGAGGTGGTGACCATGTTCCTCATTTAGGGTCTCAGCTTTAGGCAGAAGTTTGCCTTCCTGTTCCCCTGTTTATAGGAGTCTGAGGCTTTGTTTTTTGTCTTCCGCACTCCACTTGGCTATGAAAACCACAGCTCAACGTCACTGGGTTCAGCAAACGCCTCTCAGGTGAGTCCATGCTTCAGGGTTCTGCTCTGTTCCGAGTTCCTATTTTCACTCAGTTTATATATATATTAAAATATTTCTTATGTATTTATTAAAGTTCTTATGTATTAATTACAAATATTTTTAGAATATAATTTATCCAGTATGAAGTGTGATCAGAGCAACCAGTCCAAAATTGGTAAAAAACAAACTCTTTCATTTTAAAAATGAGGAAACTAAGGTTCAGAGAAGCTAAGTAACTCACCCCAAAACATAGAGTGCATAAATAGTAAAGCTGGGATTGAACCCAGGCAGAGATGCTGAAACATGTATTTCAAAACTAAAGTCTAATTTACCCAAATTTATGTCACATGAATTAACCTACATGTAGATTTGCAAATATCAACTTGGGTGTCTGAAGAGTGAAACATAAATCTCAGAATTGTTTCCTATTATAATCTTTGAGGAAGCAAGATGAAAAAAGAGTTAATAATATTAAAACTGCCTCCATTTTAACAAAGTTAAAAAACAAATAATAATTATCTACATGTATGTGTGAGTGTGTGCATTGTGTGTGATCTTTGATAGGGGTGATCAGAAAATACTGCAAATCACAATGCCTGATGAGAACATTCTGAGACTATTAGGTTTTATTACAGTTTAAACAAATGAATTGGATTTTAATTCTCAGTGTGTAGTCATCTCTACATGGGGAAGAATATGTAAATCATAGTGAAGACACCATATCTCTCCAGTCATCTAATTCCTTTTCCCAGGAGTAATCACTGCTAACAATTTCTTCAGTAACTTTTAATCCATATTCCACAGGACAAATAAACATCAATTCTAGTATGTGTGTCATGGGCCAAACAAGATCTTCACTGTAGACTCACCATCCAACTTTCACATCTAATATTTCCCACCTCTGTTTATACAGCTCACACATATACCCAAGTTCTTTCCTCCCCTATCCCTCACACACACACAAGCAATCACTGTGAACCAGGGATCTGAATCCACATTTCTTTATCGATGGTTCAAAATTCTACTCTAGACAGTGTATCTTTCTAGTAATTATCTCTCTGATAATTATTAATGTTAGTTAATAGAGAGACTTCAAACACATTGTTTCCATAAAGAATCAACAAAACTAAAACACAAATCAACTGTCATCACAGGAAGCTTGCTCTGAACTCACAGGGATTGTGCAGCTGTCTGAATCTCGAGACATAAACACAACATTGCCTAAGTGTAGGATGCCAGCAAGTATTCGGAAAATTCCCATCTGATAAGATTCACTAATTCCTGAAACAACAGAGTAAATGAACAGTGATTAATTTCAGAATAGGAACTAAACAATTAAAGCAGATAATTTAACTTTTTAAGAGTTTAATTTTTAACAGTTGAATACTGCCAGATGTTGTACACATTATAATGTGCCATAGTTAACAACACTTTCACCTTTGTTGACCTTAATACATGATGCACTTTAGCACTATGGTTTGTGAGACAGACCTCAGCTGGAAGCCGGGCTCTGCTCCTGACCTGCCATCTCACACAGGCAGACACCTTCATCCTTCTAGTTTCTGATTTGAGACACAGGGACATTAGAGACTATCTCAAAGGGAGTTTGTAAACATTAAATGAGAATTTACACTTAGTAAAGTTAACACACTGTGTGACACATGGTAAGTGCTAAACAAATTCATCACACGATTTAAGTACCTTACTAACACTACTATTTAGCTCTACTCTAAATGCAAGTTGTGGCTCAGTAAGATTGTTTTAAGTCAAATTATTCAATCACTTCTTTTAACTACAGACCAAGCATAATTCAAAGAGACCACACAATTAAAAATGTTCAGGCTGGTGCTATGCCCCAGCCTGACAAGTGAGTACCTAAACAAAGAACTAGAGCAGGACCTGAAAGGTCAGGCAGGATGAGAATGCAGGTCAGCCCTTGGTGTTTTACCAGACGAGGCTTCACTTTTCAATAAGGTAAGATTTTTCCAAAATATTAGATATATATTATGTTTAAGTAAAAAAATTAAAATTATTTCCAAAAATGCAATCACATACAGGTAATTCAGAGTTCATTTTACAAGGAATGTTTCTACCATCTCCTGCGTTATGGCTTTTTCAAATTCACAATTTTCTGTTTATAAACAGAGTTAGCACTGGAAGTAAAGCAATGTTTCTCAAACTATAATATGCATATGTGAATCACCAATGGATCTGGTTAAAATGTAGATTCTAGTTTAGTAAGTCTGAGATTCTAAATTTTTACAAGCTCCATAGTGGTCCTGGATCATACTCTGATTGCTGCTGCTGCTAAATCACTTCAGTCGCGTCCTACTCTGTGCGACCCCATAGACAGAAGCCCACCAGGTTCCCCTGTCCCTGGGATTCTGCAGGCAAGAATACTGGAGTGGGTTGCCATGTCCTTCTCCAATGCATGAAAGTGAAAAGTGAAAGTGAAGTCGCTCAGTCGTGTCCGACTCTTAGCGACCCCATGGACTGCAGCCTACCAGGCTTCTCCGTCCAAGGGATTTTCCAGACAAGAGTACTCTGATTAGCAATACTTTTAAATTAAATTAACTCATCTCAGGTTACTCCTCAAAATACCAATATATGACTTTAGAGTTATTCATATGCTGAAAGATTTAAATAAATAATTCAGCACTAAAAGTTGTATACTACATTTCTAAAGGTCAATTTATTTATATGTGGATCCAATATATTTTTTAAATCTAGAAACAAAAACAGTGACCTGAGCCATTTCAGAAACAAATAAACTACATGTAATACATTATTTTGTCACCAAGCCAGCTCAACCACATTTCCAGGCCTCAAAAACATACCCAAAATGGAAAAAAACAAATACACAAAAAAATCCTATAAAACATGAGTTTCTGAATAGAGACCCATTTCATTCAGCTCTATGTTTGAGATTTTGTAAAAATTTAAGTAAGCAGTCCCATCTCTTTCCTCTGAAGCCCTGAATGTATGTTTTAAATAGCTTTATTGAAGAATAATGTGCATATCATAAAACTCATTCATCTTAAGTATGCAATTCAAAAGTTTTGGGTAACTTTACAAAGTTGTACAATCATTACCATAACATATTTTCAGTATAGTTCCCATCATCCCCAAGAGAAACTCCATGCCCATTTGATGTCCAAATGTTTTTTATGAAGAATGTTAAATCTGAAAAAAAAAAAGCTAAATCTCCCCCAAATTTTCACCACTTAATATGAAGCTAAGCTAATATTCCAAATCAAAGGTTGCTTGAGTCAGAGAGCTATTGCTTCCAAGAATTCAAGGATAAGATTACATACCTAGCAAAGTGCAGGCTTGCCTGGTATGTGCCATCTCCTTGGCATCATCTACTCCTTCAATCACAGGACTGCCACCTTGATTCGTGTAATGAAAGTTATTTGCATCTCCTGCAATTAAGGGAAAAATT
This sequence comes from Ovis aries, assembly GCF_016772045.2. Classification (NCBI taxonomy): domain Eukaryota; kingdom Metazoa; phylum Chordata; class Mammalia; order Artiodactyla; family Bovidae; genus Ovis; species Ovis aries. The sequence goes on along the minus strand of NC_056060.1, from coordinate 56,086,011 downwards.
TTAAAAGATTTGCAGTCTATGAAAAGGCCTTGACTTCTACCCTTATATCCACTCTGCTTTAGAGGCAGTGAAAGCATAATTAATTGTATAGAGTCTGGAGTCTGACTGTCTGTATTTTTAGTTACATTTTAATACAAGACTCAAATTAAATAATGGAGCAAAATGTTTGTAGAGTTTAAGTGAATAGTCCTTTCCTAAATGTGTTATTTCAGTCTACATGCTAGGATAATTTCTTCAAACACTTTGCTGCTTTCTTCATCAGAGACTTCATATGGTTCTACCACATAAACTCCTTTATATTTTCTTTCCTTTTAAACAAGGCAAATTTCAAACATACACAAAAGTAGAGAAACTAGTATAATGAGCCCTTGTGTACTCATCACACTCATCTTAAACAAGTATCAACTCAAGACTAACCTTGTTCCATTTATACAGCCACTTACCCCTTATCCATCCCATGGGTTATCTTAAGGCCAACTGCAGACCTCTTATTTCATCCATAAATATTTCAGTACAAGATAATCTCCTTTTTAAGAAGTAAAGTTATGAACTTGGAAATAAACAGAAGATAATACCAGCACAATAAATCTGATGTCATATTCATACCTAATCGCAGCGCTTTAAATTCAGGTAGGTTTGCTGAGGCACAAAGTTGATAGAAGATATGATAGTTTCTCTCCTCTTCTGCCTTTGAAATAAGAAGAGTTTTCAATTAGAGAATTTTAATCTAAAACTCAGAAAAGTTTTATGTTTAATATATATGATTATTGAAAAGTGATTTATTAACTATGTACACCTGTGTGAGTGTATCTGTTGTTCACATTCAACATAATATATATGACAGTTATGCTTTTTAAACTAGTAAACAGCTTGCTATATGGCACTGTCATGAGATCAGTGACTTTTGGGGAAACTAAAATCTCTGTTGGCCCAATACTCATATTTTCTCACAGTACCTCTTAGATTCATGGTCTTCCTAACACTCTGGGGAAAAAGTCCCATCTTTCCCATATCTTAGACCGGACCCTCTACTGTACTTGTTTGTAAGAAATCTATGAATGCACTACATCATCCATATCAATTTAGATTATATATTTAAAAGTCAATAAAAAGATATTTCAGATAGAAAATAAATTGTGTACAATTCTAAGACCATTTCTTAGTATTTTCTGACTGCCTTCTTCCACATATATACTTTCAAAATACAATGTAATAATACTGCTCATACAAAATGTAATTCTTATATTCTATCATCATACTCCTGAATTCTGCAGTGTATTCAGTTGACAGAAGGTGAAAGTAAAAGTCACTCAGTTGTGTCCGCTCTTTGTGAACCCATGGATTATACAGTACATTGAATTCTCCAGGCCAGAATACTGGAGTGGGTAGCCTTTCTCTTCTCCAGGGAATCTTCCCAACCCAGGGACTGAATCTAGGTCTCCAGCACTGCAGGCAGATTCTCTACCAGCTGAACTCAGTTGACAGAAGAAAACAGCAAGTAAGGCCAAGGTCAGGTTTCATGCATAATGGGGGCTGGTGTCTGGTAAAGAAAACTTATTACATGGACAGAAGACCCTAAACAAACAAACAATATACCAATGACTATAAGCACGAATAGGCAATATGAGGGCTTCGCTCATAGTTCAGTTGGTAAAGAATCCACCTGCAATGCAGGAGACCTCGGTTTGATTCCTGGGTCATGAAGATCCGCTGGAAAGGGATAGACTACCCACTCCAGTATTCTTGGGCTTCCCTGTGGCTTAGCTGGTAAAGAATCTGCCTGTAATATAGGAGACCTGGGTTTGATCCCTGGGTTGGGAAGATCCCCTGGAGAAGAGAAAGGCTACCCATTCTAGTATTCTGGCCTGGAGAATTCCATGAACTGTAGAGTCCGTGGGGTCACAAAGAGTCGGACACGACTGAACCACTTTCACTTTTCAGGCAATATTTTAGGGGGTTCAGTACACAGACAACTAGAAAAGCTGAAGAATCTACAGAAATGATTTGATCATGTTTGTACATGAAGGAATATCAAATATGTACACTCTGTCTGACTCACTTTGATATAACCAAACATCCTCAATATTATATAGCCTTGAGGGTTGGGGAACAACTAGAATTGCTTCACAGTTTCTAGACAAGAAGGGTCAGGCCCCACTACTAGCCTTTGGTCACCATACCAATTTTCCCTTTCATTGTCTACCTGTCAGTCAAATTTGTACTATTTAGATTCAGTCTTCTCTTAGAGCACATATTTCCCCCATTGTTTCTTTTGGCTACTAAATATTTTTTTAACCCATTCGAGCATACATGTGTGTACAATAACACTGTTCTGCGTGTATCTAGATATTAGAACAATGGAGGAGGGTAACTATTGCTTTACTATACAAATCAGGTATTACATTTCAGTTCAGTTCAGTTCGGTTGCTCAGCCGTGTCCGACTCCTTGCGACCCCATGAATTGCAGCACGCCAGGCCTCCCTGTCCATCACCAACTCCTGGAGTTTTTTTGGACTCACGTCCATCGAGCTGGTGATGCCATCCAGCCATCTCATCCTCTGTCGTCCCCTTCTTCTCCTGCCCTCAATCCCTCCCAGCATCAGAGTCTTTTCCAATGAGTCAACTCTTCGCATGAGGTGGCCAAAGTACTGGAGTTTCAGCTTCAGCATCATTTCTTCCAAAGAACACCCAGGGCTGATCTCCTTTAGAATGGACTGGTTGGATCTCCTTTCAGTCCAAGGGACTCTCAAGAGTCTTCTCCAACACCACAGTTCACAGTATTACATTTAGGTAGCCACAAATCAGGCACATCCCTAAAGTCAAAGCCTGAATAGTTCTAGGCTGCCCAAACTCATGATTTTCAGTATGTTTTTCCTACACACGTTCTAAGCCTTAATAGACTTGTGTGATGGAAACTATAGACTCAGCTAGATGGCAGTGCCAGGGCTACTGGAATCTCCATGAGGCAGGCATCCAGTGAAGGAGCTAGAGGAACCCCATCTCACAGTTTGCAGTGGGTCACCCGGAATCCTATACTAGGAGTTTTCCAACGGTAAGTCCACACTCCCGGAGCATAAACATGTCTGTCAGTGTTGTAATGTATAGTGTTTCCCATTCACAAATAAAAAAGGAGTAAGAGCAGGAGTTCCCTGGGGATGGGAAGGATTCCAGATTTTCACTGCAAGGCCTGGGTTCAATCCCAGGTTGGGGAACTGAGATCTTGGAAGCCACCCCGACTCCCTCCTTCAAAAGGACTAGGAGCATATTTGTGAATGAAAGTCTTATACCAATACGTAGACTTAAGTGTGTTCTCTGACAGTGCTTCACAAGTGAGTTATGAGGATCTATTTACTCCCAACATTCTATCTAAACAATACCATATTCTGAAAGAAAAGAAGGAAAGAAAAAGGTCAAGAACATTTTTTTTGAACTGAGTTCAAGCTATAACTCACTGAAGCATAGACCAATGTCTTCCCTATCAACTGGGAAATGTGACAGACAAGACTAAACTATCAGCACCTCTTCTTAACTAATCTTTTCGTACAAGCGTCTGGAGGAAACAGTAAAAACCATTAAACCTAAATCACTGTCCAGTCCCAAGACTATTAGTCTAAGGGGTATTCTCTGACAGGCATTGTTTCACATGTTTCTGTCCAGATGTAGTTTGTAGTAATACTGACATAACATGCTCAAGAGAATCTGGGAATAAAGTGAGCTCTGGAATGATACAGCAATCTGTATGTATACTGGCCTGGCTTACCTGGAACACCACTCTGGATTTCTCTAAAAGGTAAGTTCTCATATTGGCACCGATGATTCGATATCTCTTATCAAAACCAATCTCAATATACTTCCCGAAACGGCTACTATTATCATTCCTGGTTGTTTTAGCATTTCCAATGGACTGAAAAACAAGGGGAAAAAAATGCAGTTTTAGAAGTGCAATTCATGCCCTGACATGAACAGATTTGTTCAGGGAGAGACAGAACAGAGGTGAACACAACTTTTTAAAAGTGATTCTTTTAAAAACAGAACCAATTTTGCCCCTGCAAACTGCATGCTTTGTCACTGCACAATGACACAGGTATATACTAATAGTCGGTATCAGCCTTGTTATTTTCACACAAGTGATTTTCAGAAACAGCAGACAGGAGGCCAGCGGTTGGGAGGTCTTCACCATGGAAGAAGGCATGGAATACACTCATTCATGTCAGCAAAGGAAAAGAACGGATGGGACCAGGGGCTGCCTAGGCACAAGTCATCCAGGTTAAATAACTAGGTTTTTGATTTCTTGAAATGCAGTCTGTTTCATGTAAAAACCTGGCTAAAACAAATTAATATTTTCCTGGAAATATTGACCTGGTGTTCAGGGTCTCTTTGTTTCAGCTGAATTGCTTATTAGTGGAGTGTTAGTAATTACCCCCTCAATTCAAAGCAATTTTCAGAAACCAGACACAGTAAAATTTGGCTTTGAATTCGATAGTGGTATCTAACTTGCAAGACATCTGGTACAGAATGTAGAGAATGTAACTTTATGCTAAATTTTTAATACAATCTTAAACACTTAAATGGCATTCACACTGCCTTCTGATTTAGGTGACATGCTTCTATAATTTTTACCTTCAAGGCAAAGCAAAAAGCATGCTACAGTTAGAAAAGCAAGGGTTCACACAGTGCATATATTAAACACTTAATTAGATAATTTCATATAATTAATATCTTTCCCTATGCAAAGCCTGTGACTACTAGGCTTAGTACACTGAAACCGCAGCAGAAAGATATGAGAATGCTTTGCAGCATTAAGAAAGCAATATAAGGGAAAAAAAGGCACAAGTGATGAAAAGAGTAGTAGCACAGCCACAAAAGTTAACACATTAGAATCTCTGATCAATCAAAGAAAATATGTTTAGTCTCTGAAATATGACAGGTATTATCCTATTCTGTTCTGACAATGAGAACACTGCTAAATCTAAGATTAACATTAAAGATGGAAAGAATGGCTGGAAACTACTTTTCCAGCAAAACTTGACACTACAAAATACACAACAAAAAGTCTCCATATATTCCTATTATTTTATTTTGTTTAGCAAATGAAACTAATGGATCAATGCAAAGTTTTCTTTCAACACAACACACTCTGTCAAAGAGCAGATGAAGTTACATGTGGTAGCAGCGGCAGAGCAGTGAGAGTCACTGAATGCTTCCGGGGCACTGTCCTCAGCACCTTCCCCATCAACTACACAAGCTGGGAGAGGGTGGTCCACAGCTTCTCCTCCCTCCTGACTCCTATCCCAACCTCCACATGTCACCTCCCTTGGATCTCCTCAGAGTGTGGAGTGGACCTGCCAAAATCACTACACTCTGTGAGAAGGAGCAGCGCGTTGCCAGGGGTGAAACAGATCCTTTTGTCTTTGAGTATAAGGTATATGAACATGTAGCAAAGAATGGTAGAGGAGTAAATGAAATACAGGTCTAAAGATCTGGGTATCACAGCAGGCCCTACCACCAACTTGCATCATTTAATCCTCTGAAGAGCATTAGTATCCTCATGTGTTAACTGACTAGACTAGACAAGCAGTAGCTGTTCAGTGGCTCAGTTGTGTAAGACTCTGCGACCCCATGGACTGCAACATGGAAGACTTCCCTGCCCTTCACCATCCCCCAGAGCCTGCTCAAACTCATGTCCATTGAGTTGGTGATGCCATCCAACCATCTCATCCTCTGTCATCCCCTTCTGCTCCTGCCTTCAATCTTTCCCCGGCATCAGGGTCTTTTCTAATGAGTCGGCTCTTTGCATCAGATGGCCAAAGTACTGGATGTTCAGCTTCAGCATCAGTCCTTCTAATGAATATTCAGGATTGATTTCCTTTAAGATTGACTGGTTTGGTCTCCTTGCAGTCCAAGGGACTCTCAAGAGTCTTCTCCAAGACCACGGTTCAAAATCATCAATTGTTCGATGCTCAGCCTTCTTCATGGTCCAACTCTCACATCTCTACATGGCTACTGGAAAAACCATAGCTCTAACTATACAGACATTTGTCAGCAAAGTAACATCTCTGCTTTTTAATATGCTATCTAGGTTTGTCATAGCTTTTCTTCCAAGAAGCAAGTGTCTTTTCATTTCATGGCTGCAGACACCATTTGCAGTGATTTCAAAGCCCAAGGAGCTGCTTTGCCTTTCGCTTCTCTTTTCTCAGCTATTTGTAAGGCCTCCTCTGACAACCATTTTGCCTTTTTGTATTTCTTTTTCTTGGGGATGGTTTTGATCACCACCTCCTGTATTGTTACGAACCTCCGTCCATAGTTCTTCAGGTACTCTGTCTATCAGATCTAATCCCTAGAATCTATTTGTCACTTCTACTCTATAACTATAAGGGATTTGATTTAGGTCATACATGAATGGCCTAGTGGTTTTCCCTACCTTCTTCAATTTAAGTCTGAATTTGGCAATAAGGGGTTCATGACCTGAGCCACAGTTAACTCCAGGTCTTGTTTTTGCTGACTGTATAGAGCTTCTGCATCTTCAGCTACAAAGAATATAATCAGCCTGATTTCAATATTGAACATCTGGTAATGTCTATGGGTAGACTCATCTTTTGTGTTGTTGGAAGTGGGTGTTTGCTAAGAGCAGTGCATTCTCTTGGCAAAACTCTGTCAGCCTTTACCCTGCTTCATTTTGTACTCCAAGGCCAAACTTGCCTGTTACTCCAAGTAACTGGAGTACAGGTAACAGAGTACTCTCTTGACTTCCTACTTTTCTATTCCAGTCCCCTGTGATGAGAAGGACATCTTTTTTGGGTGTTAATTCTACAAGGTCTTGCAGGTCTTCATAGAACCATTCAGCTTCAGCTTCTAGAATAGATGAGCAGTAGCACCCCTTTCAAAAATAAAACTATATGATTCTAAGCCTTTAACCCAATATGGAAACAAGGTTCTGAATATAAACAGTGCCTTTTGTCCTTTCCCCCTAAGTATTTCATCAGCCTTACAAGTACTGTATTTATAACAGCCTTCCTAATGCTATTTTCATTTCAATCAGCAAGAAATTGTTAAAGGAAAGAAGTTTTGTGGTCTTGATTTCACTACTGATTTCAATGACATGTTGAGTGCATTATTCTTCTTTACTAAAGGGAGATGGAAATCTTTAACTACAATTTATTAAAGAGTAAAAAGAACTATTAAGACCCAGTGTGCCCCTATCACTTTCCTGGTCCCTATCTTAGGATAAAAATTTCTAGGAAATAAGAAGGGCAAAAAAGCAAATGTCATAAAATTGAGCAAAAAAGAATCATGTATTTCTCTGTACATCATTTGTATTTTGCAAAAGGAGTCTATGGTGAGGATGAGGAGCTGCTGGCTTTCCAAAGGATAATGTGCAAATCCCATAAGTCACTGGGCTACAATGTTCAAGGTGTGGGATGACTGTAATCACTGGAGACATAGACATGCCTTTCTTGACATCACAGTAAAGGGCTCTGATACAGAGACATAATCCCGAGGCAGGCTTAAAAGCTACAAATTTTCTAGGTCACATATTCAATATTTTACCTATGTTTTCTTCCTGTAACTGTAAACCCTTTGTCACCATTTTTCAGCCCTATATTCCATTTTAACCTTTCAAACTGGAATGGCCTTATTTGTAGTTGTTGAAAAGTAGTTATCTCTTTAATAAATTTTATTAATCCAAATTCCTGCAGAGAAACTAAACAATATTATAGAATGAAGCAGCTAAGCATAACTGCTGTCATTAAACATTTTAATAAATTAATTTTTTAAATGTGTAACTGCTGTCTTTATCTTTTTTTGTTCTTCCTAGCGAATGAGGTAAATTCCTTATTTAAAAAGTAGTATCTGTAGCCATTTCAAATTTTTAATATCACTCCTACATAACACAAATCTGTGTTATAGGAAAAGATGTAGTTATTTTCATAAAATATTTCATTCAACTAGACATATTCCAGAAGCTTCATTCCAGACTTATATGTTATTATATGATCTGAATCTAGAAGAGATGGGGTTTCCTAACGCCATCATAATCAGGACTTTGGTATCTTCTTATGTTAGGGACTAAGAATGGACTAAACTACTGTTGAACACCAAGAATTTGTTGTTATGATCAAAAACAGTAAAAAGAACAACAGAAAGTAAATCCCTGCTGTTATCTAAACCAAAACAAGAAATGGGCTATACAGACTATATTATCACAATAGTAACATGAGTAGGATCCACCATTATATCTGTATAGTTTAAATTCTTTCAAAATCTTAATATTTTCTTAAGATCTTTACTGCTTTCTTTTGACATAAGCATCTGTTTTCTCTTGTACATGCTATTTCAGAAAACATTTCCAGTTCTCTTTCCATAGCTCCCCCAGTCCAGGAGGCTCTTAATGTCCCCAGCATCTCTTATTTTCTCAATCCCAAGAACAGAAGTCCTGCTGCTCTAGAAGGTAGCCCTGTGGGCAAGGGGTCACAGCATACTATAATAAAGTGTCACACATAGCACTGCACACCAGGCACAATTACCTCTGGACTGATTAGTGCAAAAACCACTTGTATCACTGGTGCACCAGGCCAGTTCTAAACGCCATCTGTGTTTGGGTGACAAATAAGGCTTGACAAAAGGAAAGAAACAGGGATAAAGAATGCTGACTAGCATTATTAGTAAAAAAAAAAAAAAAAAAAAAAAAGTTTGTTTCTGTATGTCCAAAGTCATTTCTCTCCATTTACTGAGACTTATTTTCTCCATTTAATGTATCTTTCCTAAAATCACATCAATACACAAATAATCCTCCAGTTACAAATCCTAAAATACTCAAATTTTCACATGAAAAGGTCTGTTTTCTTTGGTCTGAGCATAGCTACTTTGTCTATATAGTCTACTTTTGAAAGGATATCTTTTCAATGAGTTTGAGTCAGTTCTAGTGAGTTGGATGAACCTAGAGCCTGTTATACAGAGCGAAGTAAATCAGAAAGAGAAAAACAAATATATTAACACATATATAGGGAATCTGAAAAAATGGTATTAATGAATTTATTGGCAGGAAGGAATGGAGATACAGATGGACTCCATTAGAGAATGGTCTTGGGGGAGAGAGAGAGTGAGACAAATGGAGAAAGTAGCATCAACATATATACACAATTGGGTGTAAGATGGATAGCTGGTGAGAAGTTGCTGTGTAGCACAGGAAACCCAGTCTGGAGCTCTGTGATGACCTGGAAGGATGGGATGGAAGGGGGGATGGGATGGAGGCTAGGGAGGGAGAGGATGTATATATAATTATGGCTGATTTATGTTGCCAAATGGAAGAAACCAACACAACATTATAAAAAAAATTTTTTTAAGTTAAATTAACAAAAGGGGGGAAAGAGGACATCTTTTCACAGATCTTCCTTTTTTCAAGAATTTATATTAGTAAATTTCTTTTTCTAATCTAAAACTGTGTGATATGCTTGACAGAAACATGCAGAAAAATGTTTCCAAAATCATGATTTACGTTTATAATTCTACCTGGAAAAATATAAAAAGTTACAGCTAAACATGTTAGCCTACATACAGAAAACAAAATGTGGGTAAAGGAAGACTAAAACTCATTCATGCTTGAGCATAGTGAATCCTGCGTTTCAGCAGGAGCTTAAATAAGTTCAGGAGTGGGGGGAAAGGAGCAGCTTATACTTCCAGTACAAGCAGCAATAGACACAACTCCATTAATTGAGGAAAAGAAGTGCCATTGCCAGCTACTTGGAGGCAACAATGTAGTGGTAGGTTAAAAACACAGGTTTATAGAATACAGTGGAATCCTTTATAGCTGGACTTTACTTAAAATGCCTACTTTACTGAATTTTTACTTTTCCTAGATCTCTTACTAATATCTGGAACAGTATTTTCCTACTCTTAGTGGTTGGGAGGTCCCAAACTTTCTGACATGGGCTGTTTCAATCAAATTCTTCAGTGTGGTTCTTATGGAGAGGATACAGTTGGAAGGCCGTGGCTGTTGCTGTCTTACCTCCATGATGGGGTTGGAAGCCAACACCTTTTCCTCAACATTGGCTTCACTGGCAGAACCACTGACTGTTGCAAAGTATCTCATGGCATACTTAGCTGAGACTGTTTTTCCGGCCCCAGACTCTCCGCTTACAATGATGGACTGATTTCGTTCATCTCTGTAAAACAAAGAAGAGTAACTGACATTACTGCCCACTTCTAAATGTGATTAACATCATTTTCTCTGTGTTCTCATCAATGAGCCAAGGTGAGTTCTTGCTCGTTCACACATGCAAAATTGTGAGAAGGAACCCAAGGAACAACATTTCCTAATAAAAATAACAACTTACCAAGTAACAATGAATAGAGAAGGAGAAGAAGATATCAAGCATTAAATTTGAGAGCATTGCATCTAAGAATGAATCTGTAACAGTCTGAATTTTTTGTGTGTACATATCTCAATATATTACTTTATTAATAAACAAAATTATTTTTGTATATTGCAGCACTGTTGTCAACCACCTTCAGAAGAGACAAGAGTTACAGCAAGTGAACTTAGAAGAAAATACTACTTAATTAAAAAGACAAATTGTCTACTGGCTAACAGTCCATAAAGTAGTATCTCTCACAAATTCCAGTTCTTACTAGAGTACCCTCATTAGCAGAGAATAAACAGTTCATTTGCTGGCTGATTCATTCAAATATGTTAGAACTCAAAGACTATCTATTATTACATACATCTTTAATTCACTCATACAGTGACTCAAAACTCTAGGTGATGAACTTGCTCATAAGACTAACATCTCTTTGAGGATAAGGACCTATGTTACCATACTGTTAATGTCCAGCACCTAGTCCAGAGTCTACACATCACAAATGCTTAGTAAATGTGCACTGAGTGAAAGTGAGTCTAGGAATAAATCTGCCTTGGCTATGACTTTGACTGGGACAGAAGCAGGAACTAAAACTTCCTGAGATGAAACTAGCAATCAGCTACAACCCATCAAATTAACTGAACAAGTTCATAAAGGTGGTATCCTTTGTGCCCTTAATTTACAGAGAGACAAGATGACTTAGGGATTTTTAGTGGAACTATCCTACACACCACAAGATTGGGAAGTTATTTCACTACAGAAGATGACATTTTTGTCTTTTAAAAGAGATTTACTTATCCAACAAGCATTTAGCAAACACCTGCTACACACCAAACATAGTGCTAGATACAAGGGATACAAGTTTAAAAAGCTATGATCTGTATGCTCCAGTGGTTGATGGTCTGAGAGGAAAGACAAACTAATAGTTAAAGACTATAATAAATGTAATGAGGTATTAAGAAGAGGTGATCAAGAAAGGCTCCCTAGAGATGATCCAGCAAAGTCTAGAAAGATGAGTAAGAGAAAACAAGGGAAGAAGTTAGGAAAGAAACATTCCAGGGAAAGGAGAACATTTGGCTAGAACATGAAGTAATGACAGATAAGGCCACAGAGGTTAGTAAGAAGTGGATCACAAAGATCTTACATGAGATGTTAAGGAAGTTGAAGTTTACCTACAGGTCACAGAGTGCTGCTTCAGGGTTTTAAACAGAAAATAAACAATCCAATCAGTAAAATCACTCTGGCAGCAATGTGGATATGAGTGGCAGGGGGTCCGGATGAAAAGGCATGAAAGTCTGAACAAAGACTGTGGTGGTCTTGACTGAGACAGGCAGGTGGGTTTAAGAGACACCAAAGTGGTAGAATCAAGAGTACTCATAATAAGTTTCCAAAGTACAAAGATTTTTCTATGATAAAGGCTGTTTTTTCGTTGAGAAATGGGAGTTACCACATTATTTTAGAAAATTTGAAAAGTACAATGGGAATATCCAACTCAGGCCTGATTAAGTAGTTCGCATCACACTACCAGGGCTGGTAAACAGCCTGTTCTGACACTTTGACTCCCATACTATGGGGGAAATTAGGACCGAGGTGACATACTAAGGAATATTTAATACTTAACAGTAAAAGCTTGCATATAATTATCATCTCTAAAAAAAATCCTTGAATCTCACAGTCATCAATTCATTCCTTTTTATTTGAATTTCTAGACTCAGATACTCTCACTGCCTCTATACAAATGATTTCAAGATAAATCACTCTTAACCAGTTCTCGTTGTAGGACCAGTACCACCTTTCTCTTTTTCAGTCATTTAGAACATTTTCATGTTCTCAGATACATTAATCAAAGGACAGTATCGGCAGTCTTTGGATTCCCTTCTATAATATAATTAGACAAATTATCTCTTCTTAATTCCTGCATGATCAGTTCTGTCACTATCCCCTGTGTGACAGCTACCTTGACAAAATTCTCCCAGCATGCTTTCCAACAATAAACAAGGTGAAGAGGCTTTCACTAGTCTGATGAAAAGGAAATATTAGTGGGAACTCTTATCCTAAACTGTACTGCCTTTCAAATACTATTTCAAGTCTTTATGATATAAAGTTGGGGCTTCCCAGGTGGCTCAGTGGTAAAGAATCCACCTGCCAATGCATGAGACGCAGGTTTGATCCTTGAGTCGGGAAGATCCCCTGGAGAAAGAAATGGCACCCTCACTGCAGTATTCTTGCCTGGAAAATCCCATGGACAAAGGAGCCTGGTGGGCTACAGTTCATGGGATTGCAAAGAGTCAGACATGACTGAGCAACTAAGCATGCACGCATGCGTGATAAAATGTTATACCAAAAAATTTAAACTTCATTATGTAGAAGCCCTTTCCTATACCATGGGGAAAAAGAGAACTCTGAAAGGAGACAAGGTTGAGATTGATCAGATGGATCACACATATTTGTAGAAATACACACAAACACACAGTGATATCAAGCACACACCAGATACATTTTCTTTTCCAGGAGATTTAGGATCCAGGATCCACATGCCCAGCAGTTTTTAAGGGACTCCAATATTTATTATATCCCCCTGCTTCTGGGCAAAGGCTTCTCTTCTTCCCCAAGACGAGTAGAGCACTCCAGTATATAAATAAGCACCACTCTTCCATTATAGAAATTTCTCTGAATCAGGCTCTGATCTTTGACCTGTCATTTACCAATTTCATGACTTTGAGCAACTGCATACCCTCTCTGGGTCACAGTTTCCCTCATTTTAATGATTAAATAGCACCCAAAGTCCTTCTTAATTCTAAACTACTAATACTTATAAACTAACAGTTTAACTCCAGAGTTGATTTTTAAGATGTTGGATATGCCACAACCTGAACTTTAAGCCAGGTAAACTCCTGGGACCAAGTACAATTGGAATAGGACGGGCCAACAGGTGCTCAGATGGTCTTAAAGGGCTACGTTTGACATGGCCAAACATTTCTTCTCTGTAGGACCCTTGAATCGGAGATGGTCAAATCAACACAGGGCTACAAAGAGAAAAAAATGTAAGCTCTTTCTACCTGCTTTTAAATGAAGAACAGGAAATAGAAATGCGTATAAAATATGCACAGCTCAGTTCAGTCGCTCAGTCGTGTCCGACTCTCTGCGACCCCATGAATCACAGCACGCCAGGCCTCCCTGTCCATCACCAACTCCCAGAGTTCACTCAAACTCACGCCCATCGAGTTGGTGATGCCATCCAGACATCTCATCCTCAGTCGTCCCCTTCTCCTCCTGCCCCCAATCCCTCCCAGCATCAGGGTCTTTTGCAATGAGTCAACTCTTCACATGAGGTGGCCAAAGTACTGGAGTTTCAGCTTTAGAATCATTCCTTCCAAAGAAATCCCAGGGCTGATCTCCTTCAGAATGGACTGGTTGGATCTCCTTACAGTCCAAGGGACTCTCAAGAGTCTTCTCCAACACCACACTTCAAACGTATCAATTCTTCAGCACTCAGCCTTCTTCACAGTCCAACTCTCGCATCCATACATGACCACAGGAAAAACCATAGCCTTGACTAGACGGACCTTCGTTGGCAAAGTAATGTCTCTGCTTTTCAATATGCTATCTAGGTTGGTCACAACTTTTCTTCCAAGGAGTAAGTGTCTTTTAATTTCATGGCTGCAGTCACCATCTGCTGTGATACAGTCATCTTTAAAATGTTGTTCAGCTATATGTGGCCACAGGATGAAATGTCGAAAAGAGACAAAAGCAGAGATAGGTAGAAGTAAGAAAGACAACTAGAGACTTAAAAGAAGAAGGGTAATACATAATAAAGACATGAAAAGGGAAAAATAGGAAAAGTATAATAGAGATAGGGAGAAAACAGCCAAAAACATAAGGGACAAAAAATTTTATGGTTTTAAGGTGAATATCAGAGTCTATCCTACTCTACTTATTTGAGCTCTAAGTTTTAGAATGTTGAAAGTGAAAGTGTAAAAATACGTAAATAATAATTTATTGTTCTTCCAAATTTAGATTAGCTGATCCTTAAGGCGCTCGCGTCCTTATAAGACCCTTCATTTACTACTGGGATATAGATATCATTCCCAGGACCTGATAAAACCAAATTAAGGAATATAGATTTACCATTCTTCATCAAGGACAAATCAATCTGGAGCATCCTAAGGCTGCAGGAACTGAGAATTTATGATTTCTGGCTTAGCCAGTCCTCTCAAGTGTCTCTGCAATGATCCTAAATGGCCTGAGTACTGGGTGCCCTGAAGTAAAAGTGAACTCTTGTGATCTGTTTAGTCAATGGTACTTCCAGAGTCTAGAATGTGAATCAAAAGCTACCACCCAAAAATACTGCTTCATTCATTCATTAAACAATAAAATGAGTAGTCACAATATGTCAAACACTTTATGAAGATAAAAGACTCTATGGTCAGGGCCTATTGAGACAGACTGAAAAGTACAGTCAAAATATGGTGGACCTGGTGGCTCAGTGCTAAAGAATCTGCCTGCTGGTGCAGGAGATGCAATTTAGATTCCTGGATTGGGAGGATCCCCTGGAGAGGAAATGGCAACCCATGCCAGTATTCTTGCCTGGGAAACCCAATGGACAGAGCAGTCTGTTACATGGGTTACACATCCATGAGGTCGCAAAGAGTCAGACATGACTTAGCGACTAAACAATGACAACAACAATTACAAGAAAAGAGGTCTACCCAGGATCTTATGAAAGCATGGAGAAGGAGAGGGAGATATGAGGAGGAGATGCCAGGAAATGCTTTCTAGAGAAGGTGATGCCTGAATTGACTCATATATAATAATAACGAGAAACAAGGTTGTACGGGAAAAGGCAACAGAATAAAACTATGGAGAAGCACCTGAAACCCCAGGAACTAAATTATTCAAGGATAGAATGTCCACTCTGGGTTGATGTAAGAGAGAGATGTTATACTTTAGTCTATTTTCCTTCAATCTGTATCTGTTTGGTCTGTCCAGCCTTTCCTTAGATTACATCTATCAAGATTTCATTTTGTATCATGTGTATTATTTTACACACTTTCCTTCTGAACTTTACTGTTTAAAAATATAATCTCTCTAGTTTATTGTGCTCATGCTGAATACTATTCATATTTCCAAGACCATCATCTCATTCTCTGCAAACTTAATGAGCATACCTTCCATTCATATCCAAGTCATTAATGAGGAAACTAAATAATGCCAGCCTGACTCACACAGAATACAATTTACTATATCCACTCACCTCAGTATTAATTCTCAGGTGTTGCCATGGTCTAACTTTTACCTTATAAGTGAACATATTCTCATGAAACAAAATCTAACAAAATCTAGAGGTTTATTTTTTTACAGGCACTCAATCTAATTGCTTCTCCCTTATTCAATCCCTTGATAAAACAAAAAAGGCAAATATTAAGCTAGTGTAATAAAATGCTTTCTTCCAAAGTTATGTATTTACTGTGATACAGCTTTTACTTGAGACTGTAGTCTCTATTTCTCTTGTTAGAAGGTACAGGGTGTTTTCTACATTTTTATTGTTGCCAAGCATTAAGATAGGCTCTGCTCTGTTTCTCCAAGATTTCTGCTTTTGATTAATCCCAAGAAGAAAAGATTTAAACCCTAAAACTTACTAGATAATAAGTAAATAAGACAATACATCCTATTAGTTTTTAAGGAGAAATATTTGCTATAAGACTGTGCTGGTGCATCAGTGAAAGCTGGGCTACAGAGGCAGAAAGATTACTCAGGAAATGGAAACAAGTGTTTCTTAGAGATATACCCAATTCCTGCTGAGAAGTCTGTCATATGACTGTCAGTTCTTCTCATGTCAATTTGACTTCCCTGTTTCATCAGTGTGTTGTTACTGTGTAGTCGCCAAGTCATGTCCAACTCTTCTGTGACCCCACGGACTGTAGCCCTCCAGGTTCCTCTGTCCATGGAATTTCCCAGGCAAGAATACTGGAGTGTGTTGCCATTTCCTTCTCCAGGGGATCTTCCCAACCCGGGGATTGAATTTATGTATCCTGCACTGGCAGGCAGATTACCAGTGAGCCAGCAGGGAAGCCCTTCATCAGTATGTGCAGTGAAGTCGCTCAGTCGTGTCTGACTCTTTGTGACCCCATGGACTGTAGTCTACCAGGCTCCTCAGTCCATGGGATTTTCCAGGCAAGAGTACTGGAGTGGGTTGCCATTTCTATAGAGCCTGTGAAATTAATGTAAAGATGCCACAAAAGAAATAGCCTGTTTTTTCCAGTAATGGATATATATAAATAGGGTCATGTAATTGGAAGTAAGAAAATTAAACAACACAGAAGATAGGCTTTGAAGACTCAGAGCCGGATTCAAACCTCAGTTCCCAGATACTATTAGCACAATGGTCTGAAATTTACTTTCCTCAGTTTCCTCATTTGTAAAGCAGGGGTGATGATGTTTGCTTCCAAGGGTATAATGAAATTAGAGGTAACATGCCTGACCTTATGCTTGGCACACAGTATATTTCTAAACATGGTAGCTCAAAAAAAAAAAAAAAATGGTAGCTCCTAATTACTAACAGAAGTTAGTCCCTATATATATACACATGTATATATATATATATCATATATAAAATTCCTTATCACATAGCATGTGCTACTTCATATCTGCATAAGTAGAAATAATTGGTACCACATGGCTGGTGAGTCACAGGCAGTAACAGGAGAGATTTTATGATCTATAACAGCCAGCATCCACTTGGCCAATGAAACTCAGAGTGAAGCTTCAGAGACTGCCTAAACAAATGCAAAAAGGGCCCACCCTAAGCAAAGGCCTAGCAATAGAGTCGTGAGACTCCATGATGATGAAGACTGTGATGATAGTAACGGCTTAGATTTAAATAGTATCTTTCAAAATGCTTTTTATGTTTATCATCTAAGGTAATTTTCATCTCTGATGTGAGCATGATAAATATTATCTTTTCTTGGTTGGGGGAAACAACAATGCAGAGAGGTCAGATGGCTTATCCAAGGTTAAAGCAGAGGTAAGTTGTACACTCCACATCTCTTAGTTTCCAGATGAAAAGTCTATACTACGCTCGTTCTGTGTCTCTGCAAGCTCCTCACCATGGTTTGCCCTTCACTGGAAAGAGTAAAAGATTTCTGCATTAATCCCCATGAACCAAATGGAAGCAAATGCACACCAAAGAATGCCTTCAGTGTAAAGCTACGTCATCTAGTGCAAGTGTTCTGTTTCAGGTAATAAAGCCGAGGTCCAGGGAGACCGGAAGACTTAAGCTTATATAGTTATTTGTTTATGTAGCTTCGGCTAGTATGGATATTGTTTCCCTTACACTAAGGTTATGCATGTAACTCTCAAATTTATTTTAAGAGAACCCATAAATGAAACAACCAATAAAATTATTTGCTCTACCATTCACAGTGGAGGAAAACAATACCAAATCAAGCAATCAAGATTACTTGGTTTAGAAGAGAAAAAAGAGATTAAAAAAAAAAAAAGCCCTGATGTTTTAAGGAAAATAATACTGTGCTTTAATTATCAGAGAGCAATCAGTTTCAGGATGAGAAAAGACTGATAAGAACGTGAAACAAAAATATGAGAAGACAGACAGACATAGCAGCCCATTGAGTTCTTCTCTTCTGTAAGCTGACAGGACAGTTAAAATTAAGAGGCTAGTCTATGAAAATCTTCCATGAGGACACTATTCTCTGTAAGCGTCATGCTGAGAAAGAAGTAATGAACCAAGGACAGATGTCAAAAATGCCATTTCAGTCTTAAATATCTAAAATGGAACTCCACCCCCTTCTTCTTCTAACTCTTCCACCCCTACGTGCACAACCTGCTCTGCCTGAATTTCCTCCATCTCAGTAAACAGCAACTCCAAACTTTTAGGTGCTCAGACCAAACACTTTCCCACTATCCCTGACTTCTCTTCTTCTCTCATACCCCCATATAAGCAAGCCGTCTTATGTTCTACCTTAAAAATTTATCCAGAGCCTATCTACTTCTCACCATCTCTGAATATATTCTCCTCTATTAGGTTATCATTAGCTCTTGCTTGGATCAATACAAAATCCTCCTAACTAGTTACCTGGAATTGACCCTTATTTCATTACATCCAGTCCTTTTGTTTTGTTTGTATTTTACCTTTGAGATGATTTCAAACTTACAGAAAATGGCAAAAAAAGTAACCTGAATTCCTGTACATGCTTTACTCAGATTCACCAATTGTTTAGATTTTGCTCATTTGTTTCATTAATGTCTCTGTTTCTCTTATTTTGATATTTTCTGAAACATCTGCGAGTAGATTATAGACTTGATGACTCCTACATATTTTAGAGTATACTTCCTAAGAACAATGACATTGCTCTTACGTATGTACTGTGATCAAAATCAGGAAATGTAAAATTGACAAAAAACTATTATTTAATCTACAGTCTATATTCCTATTTTACAATCATCCAGTATTGCCCCTTACAAAGTTACCCTGTCTCCCTCATCATCAAGGATTCAGTTCCAAATATTCACTGCATTTTACTGGCATGTTTCCACAATCTCCTTTAATCAGGAACAGTTCCTCAGCCTTTCTTTGACTATCTTGATCTTGATAATTTTGAAGAGTATATAGAGCTATTTTTCAGTATACACCTCATTCAGTTTTTCTTATGATTAGATTCAGGATATACATTTTTGGTAGGAATCTATCATGAATTTTTAACACAGCTGCCAGATCATGTCATTCCCCTGCTCAAAACCCACACTCAGAGAAAAAGTCAAATATGCTACAAAAATCCTCAAGGCTTTGTATGGTCCTTGCAATTGCTAATCTCTCTGCTTGGAATATTCTTTCTCCAGTATCTGAATGACTTGCTTCCTCCTTTCCTTCATGTTTTTACTCAAAAGTTAGCTTTATTTTTTACAGAGTTGGATAAGTTAATACCAAAATCTACATATAAAAACAAATGCCTAAGGATAACCAGGAAAATAATGAAAAAGACACTGTGTCAGGGGAGGGGTGGTTAATGGTATCAGACACACAAACATAAAACATACTATAAAATCACTATAATCAAAGTGTGGTACTGGGACATGAATAAAGGAAGAGGAAAGAATACAGCCAAGAAATCAAACCAAGAACATAAGAAAACTGAGGGCATGATAAATTTTAGGTGGCATCTCAAATAACTGGGCCAAAGATGGGCTTCTTAATAAGTGACACTGAGATAACTGTGTAGCCATTTGGAAAAAAGACAAATTTAGGTCCATATCTCTCATCATATAAATGTATAAACTCCAATGGGATCAGTGATCTAAAGGTAAGCTATAAAAACAATACAAACACTAGAAGAAAAGAGAATAAAATCTTTTTTACTTTGGTATAGAGAAAGGTTTTCTAACAGTGACTTAAAATTCAAAGAAATAAAAAAGATTAATAAATTTGCTTGGAAAAGGACATTACAAGCAAAATAAAATTGAGGGGAAGTATTTGCAATATAACACAGATAAAGGGCTAAAAAATATATATATTTAACTATTAAAATTGAGGATCAAAAAACAACAGAAAAATGGAAAAAGTTGAATCAACAATTCAGCCCATAAACAAACAAAAAATGAAAGTGCTCTTAAACATATGAAAAGATATTCAAACTTACCGATATTTAAAGAAATGCAGATGAAAACAACATTAAGATACCATTAAACTGGCAAGAACATGACACAGTGGGAAAGAATCCCCTGCCAATGCAGCAGACACAAGAGATGCAGGTTTGATCCCCGAGTGGGGAAGATCCCCCGAGTAGTAAATGGCAACCCACTCCAGTATTCTTGCCTGGACAGTTCCAGGACAGAGGAACCTGGCGGGCTATGGTCCATGGGGTCGCAAAGAGTCATATGTGACTAAGCACGTGCACACATGCACACACACACAAATATTACATATTTTGTTGATAAAGCTATGGGGAAATAGACACTCTTGAACAATTTAGGCAAAAATGCAGACCAGAACAACTCTTTTAGAGGGAATCTGGCAATATATTTATACCTACCTTTTGACCTACCAGTGCCACTTTTAAAAATACAAAAATGTGCTCCACCTCTAACTTGTCTTCTTAAAGGCTGGTCAAGGTTACTGCATTAGCACTGAACACTGTGTAACCCAATGCAAGCAATTAGGATTTGGGGGTAAGACCGTGTACAATGTGAAGTCAAACTCCACTTCTGCCATGTACTAGCTGATAGGCCCCAAACCCAGCAATGCCTTCATCTGCTTACACAGCAATCTTGATTTTCAAACCATTGTGTCACAAGTCACCAAGGCCATGGTGTTCAGTTCAAACAGCACTGTGCTAGACATGGGAGCCACAGATTCTAAGAGCAACCGGTCCTGGCTTGGAGCAAAAGCACCAATGTTGGACATGAAGACACATTCAACCAGACCTTCTACCCCAGCTGAGGAATTCCTGTGATAACAAGTTGGTAGAGAAAAGCTCTGAAACAGGTATGAACCTAAACTACCAAAGCCTGTCAGTGATTAGATTCTGCACCCTCCTCCCAAAAGCAGTTGGGTGGTTTAAGCTGCTCATGGCCCTGTGGCAGTTGTCCAGTTGAGGTAGCGAAGAATGTGAGTCCCTTGCTCTATCTCTTTGCTCCCATCACCTCTCCTGTCCCTCTTCAAGCAGAGAGGTGCACTCTCTGCCCCTTGGATGAGAAATCTCCCTCCAGCTCTGGCCCCATTGGCAATAAATATCACCAAATGGATTGTTCCAAATATTTATGATCAAGATATTGAGGACTGCCCAATACCACTGCCCCACTCCATTCTTTCAATGCTGCTTGCCACTGGCTGGTATTCCCGGCAGAGAATGAGGCAGAGATGAGGACAGCTGCAGCCTCCTCCAGCTGTGGAAAAACTGCCTACCTCTCCTTCCATCCCTGAGATGCCTATGAGGTCCTACCGATAATAGACTGCCAGTGGGTTCTCTTGGGCTCTAGCTCCTGGAGAATGTTATACAGAGTTTACACTTTAAAAAAAAATAGTTTTCATAAAGACATATATATCACCCTTATCCCCAAGATGTGGGCAAAATTATCTCATTATCTAGGCCTTGCTGCATGGTATATCTGAGTCAGACTGTATATTTTGTTCCCAAGACTTCATTAAAAGCAACTTGGAAGAGAAACAAATAAAGAAATACAAATATAAAAATGTATATAATAAATAATAAATATACAAACTTATTTATTGTAGCACTGTTTGTAATTGCAAAATGTTGCAAATAATCTAAGTGATCATATATGGGAGAGTGGTTCAACAAATTAATAAAATAAGTGGGGAAAAAATGAACCAACCTAGGTAACTTTGGAAACTGGTACTTCATATCATGTAAGACTAAAGACAAAATGACCTGGACACAATATTGCACTTGAGTGGTAAATTTGCTTTTCACAGGGCTATGGGTTAGCATTTCTGAAACTAAGAATATTCTAGGAATGAGCAAACAAGTAAATATACTATAGATAAGGAGAGTCAGGTTTCTCAAGGTCAAAGAAAGAAGTTAAAAGAAGAAAAAAGAAATCAAGAATAAAAACTATGGTTTTGGGACTTCCCTGGTGGTCCAGTGGTTAAGGATCACCTGCCAATGCAGGGGACCTGAGTTCAATCTCTGATCCAGGAAGATTCCACATGCCATAGGGCAACTGAGTCAACGTGCCACAACTAGAGCCCACGAGCCTCAGCAATTGAAGCCTGTGTACCTAGAGCCCATGCTTCACCATAAGAGAAGCCACCACAGCGAGAAGCCCACTCGCTGCAATCAGACAAAGCCCGCATACAGCAACGAAGACCCGATTTAACCAAAAAATAAATAAATAAATAAACACAATGAAAACAAAACAGAAGATCACCATATGGTACCCCAACACTAGTCAAAGCAAGAATAAACATCAATAAAAATTAACAAAATAAAGATAAAATGTAAATTAAATAAAAACTGTGATGTTGAACTGAAATTAGAGGAATCAGTAATTTTAATGGTTTTATGTTTTAAATATATATACATTATATAGATACAGGTATGTGTGTGTGTGTGTAAAGATGTGCAAAGTCTGTGCTACTTGCTGCTGCTGCTGCTGCTAAGTCACTTCAGTCATGTCTGACTCTGTGTGACCCCATAAACGGCCTCCCACCAAGCTCCCCCGTCCCTGGGATTCTCCAGGCAAGAACACTGGAGTGGGTTGCCATTTCCTTCTCCAATGCATGAAAGTGAAAAGTGAAGGTGAAGTTGCTCAGTCGTGTCCTACTCTTTGAGACCCCATGGACTGTAGCTTATCCGGCTCCTCCGCCCATGGGATTTTCCAGGCAAGAGTACTGGAGTGGGGCTGCCATTAGAGAAAGTGGCTACTTAGAGAAAAGTAAAACAACACTAGGATACCATTCGGAGAAGGCGTTGGCATCCCACTCCAGTACTCTTGCCTGGAAAATCCCATGCTCAGTCGGACACGACTGAGCAACCTCACTTTCACTTTTCACTTTCATGCATGGAGAAGGAAATGGCAACCCACTCCAGCGTTCTTGCCTGGAGAATCCCAGGGACGGCGAAGCCTGGTGGGCTGCCTTCTGTGGGGTCACACAGAGTCAGACACGACTGCAGCGACTTAGCAGCAGCAGCAGGACACCATATCTCACCTGTCAGTTTGGTGGAAATTTTAAAATTATGACAACGCCTTCTGTTGGCAACATATTTCTTAGCTGTGAGCACTGAGAAGGTTTATAGGCAAGGATACCCAAGTAGTGAATGCATCTAGCACCCAGATCTTAGTTCCTAAGTACCATTTCTTCAGTACAAGGTCCTTGAAGAAACGGCTGAATTCACTGGGGGTTGGGGCAAGAAAATTAGAAAATGACTCAGGTGCTGCTAGAAAGTAAGGAAATGCTCAAAAGTGATGGAGAATGTGAAAGGACACTGGAAAGAGCTCTCAATGGCCAAATCTGAGACAGTTTGAACAAAATAAATAATGATAGCAATGTAGAGTAGGTAAAGAATCCATCTACAATGCAGGAGACCTAGGTTCGATCCCTGGGTTGGGAAGATCCCCTGGAGGAGGACATGGCAACCCACTCCAGTATTCTTGCCTGGAGAATACCCATGGACAGAGGAGCCTGGCGGGCTGAAGTCCATGGGGTTGCAAAGAGTTGGACATGACTGAGCAACTAAGTACACACACGCGAATGCAGAATAATCCATAGTATGAAATCCATGTTTATGAGTTCATACTGATACAAATACAAAATAAATAATAAGTAAGTTGGGGAGGGAAGAAATAGCTTTTCCTTAGATGAGACTTCCTATTCATACCTGTAGAAGGAATGACGGAAATAGCAAACAACCACTCAGTAATAACTGCTACAGGTAAGAACCACTGATGGATGTTAAAATTAGTGGTGAAAGTATATTATGAGAAATAGGATATTTGCATAGTCTCAAGGTATTTTCCCTCAAGGTACTTACTAATTTCAAAGTTTAAAATAATCACCTTAGGGTCCAGTGGTTAAGACTCCACGCTCCCAATGCATGGGCTTGCGGCACATTTTATGGGTGTAGATTAATTCATATAAGTGGCAAACATAATACCATCATTGACTGATACATGTTTTAAAACTGTCTAAAAACAAAACTGAACAAAGGGAAAACAAACTTGCCATTAAGAAGTCATGCTGGAGTCACCGGGAAAATATTAAGGAGGCAATTTTAAGAAACCAAAGCAAATCAAAGGGTAAAAAGCTAGAAATATTCATATAAACCTAAAACTGTGGATTACCAGTAACAAAGTTTAAAAATAGTATTTTCAAAAAAGTCACTTAATTCTCTATGAACAGTAAAAAATTTTTCAGGGATTTATTTTTAGGTAGGGAATACCATGTAATCCCCTCTCTGCCCAGTAGCTCTCAGGTTCAACTTGTAAGGTGCTAACACTGTTTTGCAGAGCTCAATACCAAACAAATAAAATACTGGCAGGCTTTTCTACTGGGCTGGCCAAAAAGTTCATTCAAGTTTGTTTTTCCATAAGATGTAGCGGAAAAACCCAAATGAACTCTGGCCAGTCCAATATTTCAGGGGGAAAACATTATATCAATAAATGGAATTTTCTCACTTTTAAACTTAAAAGTAAACTTTTGGTTACTATTCTAAAGCAGAATCTGAAATAATATGACATGTAGAACAAAACCATGTTTTGTCATTTTATATTTAATATGTCAATATTTCATAGTGTCAGACTAATTGATTTTGAAATCATTTTACTAATAACATTTACTTTTTAATGTTCTTTTTTATTATGGGTTATCACAGAATACTGAATGTAGTTTCTTATGCTATACATAGGATCTTACTGTTTATTCATTCTGTATATAATAGTTTGCATCTGCTAATCCTAAACTCCCAGTCCATCCCTCTTCTACTCTGCCTCACCCCTGGAAACAAATCTATTCTCTATGTTTGTGACTCTGTTTCTGATTTGTAAAAGTTCATTTCTATCATTAGCTTTCTCATCTATAAAATGATAATACCAACCTTAGATGAGTCCTATAAGGATAAAACTACTTAGTAAATGGGAGGCAATTAAACAGTGCCTTGCACAGAAAGAGTACTTAATAGCTGTTACCTGTCATTAGATGTATATTGTCACCCTGCCTATTTAACTTATATGCAGAGTACATCATGAGAAACGCTGGGCTGGAAGAAGCACAAGCTGGAATAAAGACTGCCAGGAGAAACATCAATAACCTCAGATATGCAGATGACACCACCCTTATGGCAGAAAGTGAAGAGGAACTAAAAAGCCTCTTGATGAAAGTGAAAGAGGAGAGTGAAAAAGTTGGCTTAAAGCTCAACATTCAGAAAACGAAGATCATGGCATCCGGTCCCATCACTTCATGGCAAACAGATGTGGAAACAGTGTCAGACTGTATTTTGGGGGGCTCCAAAATCACTGCAGATGGTGACTGCAGCCATGAAATTAAAAGACGCTTACTTCTTGGAAGGAAAGTTATGACCAACCTAGATAGCATATTGAAAAGCAGAGGCATTACTTTGCCAACAAAGATCCATTTAGTCAAGGCTATGGTTTTTCCAGTGGTCATGTATGGATGTGAGAGTTGGACTGTGAAGAAGGCTGAGTGCCAAAGAATTGATGCTTTTGAACTGTGGTGTTGGAGAAGACTCTTGAGAGTCCCTTGGACTGAAAGGAGATCCAACCAGTCCATTCTAAAGGAGATCAGCTCTGGGTGTTCTTTGGAAGGAATGATTCTAAAGCTGAAACTCCAGTACTTTGGCCACCTCATGCAAAGAGTTGACTCATTGCAAAAGACTCTGATGCTGGGAGGGATTGGGGGCAGGAGAAGAAGGGGACGACAGAGGATGAGATGGCTGGATGGCATCACCGACTCGATGGACTTGAGTTTGAGTGAACTCTGGGAGTTGGTGATGGACAGGGAGGTGTGGCGAGCTGCAGCAATTCATGGGGTCTCAAAGAGTTGGACGCGACTGAGCGACTGAACTGAACTAAACTGCCATTAGAAGTATCAATACTATTTTACTAACAAAAGGGTATAATGACTTCTATGGATTCTGTCATTGAAATAATTCTAAAATTCTGTCACACACTGGTCTAATTATGTACAAACATTCTCTCTTGCTAGAAAGGAGAAAATAAAAAACTCTTCAGTATTAGTTTTCTCTCCATAAACTGCTTGAGGGTTTCCAATATCATATTTATAAGATGCCACATCCTTACCTGTAGACTGGAGAAATAGGTTAAAAATAGACTATTCTTCAATGCATGCATAATTTTGCATTAAATTATATTACCTAGAGCATAATCTAGTCTTGAAAGTAGATTTTTCTCTCATTCTCCACTCTAAAAATATTATTAGGGTTCCACAGTTATCATCAAAGACATTTTCCTGATGCTGTTCAGAATCACTGATGCCCTAAAATTCGCTAACTTAAAACTCACAGTTTCCTGTTTTAATTACCCCAGATACAGACAGATTCCTATCAGCATTTAGGCCTTTTAGTTCTGGTCTGCCACTGACTAGATGAATAACGTTGGGCAAGTCACTTAATACTTCCAAACCTTGACCCATTCATCTATAAAACATGACATCTGTCCTTGAATAGCCACAGGATTATAGTGAGATATCAAAGGTAATTTTTAAAAACTATATATCCTTTTACAAATGTTAGCTTATTTTGATAATAATTCAGGCCACCTGAAACAAATTAATCGAGGCTGTTTAATAATTTACAAGTTGTTATTTACTGTATTTTAAAATATCTGTGACTCAGTAAAGAATGATCACATCCAATAAAAGTAATGAAATAGTAATAGAGCTTCCACCAACCTGGCCATTTGCTTGTAAGCTTCTTCAGCTACTGCAAAGATATGTGGATCCATATCACCCATGTTTTGACCACTATATGCATTAATAATATCTTCTCCATAAATAGGCAGCTGTTCATAAGGATTTATAGCTACTAGGACTATACCTGGGAAGAAAGGTAAAAAAACAAAAGAAGTCAATAATATTCTAATGGGCATATCAAATTTGGTAAAGTCAGAATCACAGTTAAAATTCAATTAATATCAAACTAACAAATTGTTAAGAGTCAAAATATACCACAGCATTTGCCTGTGAACCATTAAGTCCTAACTAAAACACCATTTACCAACAAGACTAGGTTATTTAAAGTAGTAAAAATTGTGGCAATATTGGAAGAACTTCAAATATTTTTATAATATTTAAACCAAAAATTCTACTTCTAGAAATGTATCCAAATGAAATAAACATATATTCATGTGAAGGGATTAAAAAAAAAAAGATGTTTATTATAATGTTATTCATAACAGTGAAAAGTAGAAACAAAATACATAACAGAGCGACAGTGGTTTATGTATAGCACAGGAAACTATATTCTATATCCTGTGATAAACCACAATGGAAAAGAACGTGAAAAAGAATATACATATGTATAATAGAGTCACGTGCTATATAGCAGAAACTAAATATGATGTTGTGAATCAATTATATTTCAATAATTTTTTTTAAAAAAGGGAGAGTGGTTTAATATGTATTATTATATCCATGTGATCCAGATCATGTTTGTGACAAATATTAAGTGCCATAGGAAAAAATGACACACAACTATATATAGACTGATTCCAATTTTATAGATTGGATTCCAATTTTATAGATTCCAATTTTATATTTATTTATACTCTTTTACATTTACACACAGGATATAAGACAACTTAATATTGGTTATTTTTCAGTGGTGAATTACATGTAATTATTTTCCTTTTTAATATTTTTCTTGGTATTTCCTTAAATTTTATAGCAGATATATGTTAACTTTAGTCATTCATTCAACAAATATTTGACTACAATTAAGTTTTGAGTCTTTTCTAAGTGCTATATTTATAGCAGTAAAAAAAAAAAAGACTAATTTAAATCGAGTATAACCTTTAAAAACTGTGTATCACTATACTGTACACCTGTAAGTTATATAACATTGTAAAGTGAAAGTCAAAGTCGCTCAGTCATATCCAACTCTTTGTGACCCCACGGACTGGGGCCCACCAGGCTCCCCTGTCCATGGAGTTCTCCAGGAAAGAATACTGGAGTGTGTAGCTGTTCCCTTCTCCAGGGGATCTTCCCTACCCAGGGATCAAACTCAGGTCTCCCGCATTGCAGGTGGATTTTTTACTGTCTGAGCCACCACATCAACTGTATTTAAAAAAAAAAATTTTTTTTTAAAGAGGAAAAATCTTTGTCCTTCTGGACTTTGTAATCTAGAAGGAAATTCAGACAATAAGTAAGGAAAAAAAATATATATATATTACAGGACAGATAGTAAGGGAAATGGGGGATTAAACAGAGAAGGAATATTGATGCCTAGGAGAAGAAAATATAGAATGGACAGGAAAGGCTTCACTGAGAAGGTAGCATATGAGCAAGAAATATAAACTGAAGAAAAAATGAAAATTGAGCAAAAGACAATAGGTAGGAAAGAAAAAGAACAAATATCAAGGATATAAAAAATATAAATTCTTTTAAGAAGAGAAGATAGCTGTCCCTGGCCCAAACTGGAGCCCAGTGAAGAAATGTTGAGCACTAAGTTGGGTACATGCAGCAGAGACTTAGAAAGAAAGGGATGGAAATCCCAGACCTGAGACTCAGCAGATAATACTTAGTGAAAGAAGGATAAGAAGTCAGTAGAGAAAAAAGAGCTAGAGAAAATGAAGAATAAGAAGGAAACAGAGAAAGAAGAAAAAGAAGGAAAGGGGGAACATACACATGTATGCTTAACTGCTGGGAGAGGGAAAAAAATAATCCTGGGCTGGGTCACTGGCAGCTAGTACTGGAATGAGCAGGGGCCCAGGCAAGCAGATCAAGCAAGAAGTGTTACTGCAACTCAAGTCAGTCCTTCACTGCTAAGCAACTAAGAAAAAGAAAAAACATCTTGAACCCACCCCAGAGCTAAGTCTTTGGATGTCTACTCTTCAAGTATTGGTTTTTGTAAGAGATGAATATAACTTGTAAATCAGTATCGAATATGGCATACGACTTCTATGCAGAGAAAAAGCAAAAGATGGACCCAGTTCTTTGTATTCTGAGTAATATTATGTAAGTTCATAAAAGAGTTTATTCAACATAAAATGCAACTAGCTAATGAACGCTGGTAAATCTTTTGAGAATCTGTATGCAGGTCAGGAACAGCAGTTAGAACTGGACATGGAACAACAGACTGGTTCCAAATAGGAAAAGGAGTAAGTCAAGGCTGTATATTGTCACCTTGCTTATTTAACTTATATGCAGAGTACATCCTGAGAAACGCTGGGCTGGAAGAAGCACAAGCTGGAATAAAGATTGCCAGGAGAAATATCAATAACCTCAGATATGCAGATGACACCACCCTTATGGCAGAAAGTAAAGAGGAACTAAAAGCCTCTTGATGAAAGTGAAAGAGGAGAGTGAAAAAGTTGGCTTAAAGCTCAACATTCAGAAAACTAAGATCATAGTATCCAGTCCCATCACTTCATGGCAAATAGATAGGGAAACAGTGGCTTACTTTATTTTTGGGGGGCTCCAAAATCACTTCAGATGGTGACTGCAGCCATGAAATTAAAAGATGCTTACTACTTGGAAGGAAAGTTATGACCAACCTAGATAGCATATTAAAAATCAGAGACATTAAAAAAAAAAAAATCAGAGACATTACTTTGTCAACAAAGGTCCGTCTAGTCAAAGCTATGGTTTTTCCAGTGGTCATGTATGGATGTGAGAGTTGGACTATATAGAAAGCAGCAAAGAATTGATGCTTTTGAACTGTGGTATTGGAGAAGACTCTTGAGAGTCCCTTGGATGGCAAGGAGATCCAACCAGTCCATCCTAAAGGAAATCAGTCCTGAATATTCATTGGAAGGACTGATGCTGAAGCTGAAGCTCCAATACTTTGGCCACCTGATGTGAAGAACTGACTCATTTGAAAAGACCCTGATGCTGGGAAAGATTGAAGGTGGGAGGAGAAGGGGACGACACAGGATGAGATGGTTGGATGGCATCACTGACTCAGTGGACATGAGTTTGGGTAAATCTGGGAGTTGGTGATGGACAGGGAGGCCTGGCGTGCAAAGAGTCACGTGCAAAGTCAGACACGACTGAACAACTGACTGAAATCTTTTGATAACTCTGAAGTGAATGTGTTTCTAAGAAAAGATCCACCCCAGCCTTCTTTCTCATGCACATTATTTCCATGGTTATGTCCATTAGCAAAAAAGAATTCACAGTTCACTCAGACAGCAATGCACACTCACCACAATATGTATAAATAAGTTTGGAATCAATAAAGCGGACTCTGAGATTATGGAGTACAGCAGGCTCGTGAAGATAACTGAGGGCTGTGAGGTCATTTTCACCCACAAGTATGTCAGGGTTTCTTAAATGAGGCAGTTCCTTGGTCTTTGGATCTAGACGATATTCCAAATCCTGAAAAGGCACAAGATACAGCATCTGGATAAATCATGGCAAAAACCAGATACAGACATGTATTAATACATTTCCTATTGCTGATTTGTTTCTCAGTTACTAAATACATTTTTTCCTGGTACCCCCCGAAACCACAGAAATTGGTGGAAACAGCAAAAATAAGGAGAGTCTGTCTTCACTAGGTGTATTAACTCATAGCAACATTTTTTGCTAATACAGTTTGAAAAGTCAAAGCCTAGAATATTTTTTCTACCTAGTTACTAGGCCAGATCATGTTCTATGGGAAAATAATTCTTTTTTATTCTCTTTACCTGGTATAAGTGACAGACAGGATAAGAGAGTGGTAAGAGCTTGGCTCTAGAGCCAGATCAATGCAGGTTCAAGTCCTGAAACTTATCTACTCCTTGTGTGGTCTTGTGAATATCATTCAAGCTTAATCTTTCATTTGTAAAAAGGGCATAATGGAAATAGCTCACAGGCGTGTGGTAAAAATTAAAGGAGACAATGTTTGGTATGTGGTAAGTACTTGGGAACTCCTGAACCCAGAGAGGCCCAAGAATCCCTTAAAATTAGATGTTAACACTTTGCATCTATGCATGTATGTGTAAGTACATACACATATGTGTATTTCTTTAAAATACTGTCCACAGTTTTTATTAGACTTTTAATGAAGTGCTTGGCCCTCCAAATTAAGAAGTAGTACTCATTTTAAGGAATATGGCTTTAAGGCAAAGTCAAGCACGGAGATTATGTATTAAGGGGAAACAACATACAACACATGAAAGGGAAAAAAACAGCAATATAATCGCAGAGATGGACAAGTTAGTTTTGTAAAAAGCCTTCTGCTAATACTTTTGTTAATACTAAAGAGATATATAGCGGTCAAATGTTCAAATCAGGTTGGAATGAATTCTGCAAAATGAGGAAATTTTTAGTCTGACCCTCAACCTCTCTTTGTCTGTTTATTAGGGTCTAATGTCCTTTTCCAAAGCTGACTAGTCTTTGCATTGGCTCCTGCCATACAAAAAATGGCTGTGTGATCTCAAGCAGACTGCTTAATGTCTCTGAGTCTGGGCTTCCTTATTTGGAAAATAGTTACAATATCACATGCGAATGCACAGGTTTGCTGTGAGAGTTATCATAAGAAAATATAGCCTAAAGTACCTAACGTGCCTCACAGAGTGGATGATCAATGAATATTGAATAAGTTAATTCCTTATTTGGTAGTCAAGGCCCTTCTAATCTGGTCTAATTCTTCCCTGCCTTCTTTCTGAATAATTGCCTTGCCTCTGTTTTGCTCTCCTGAAGTTCATTCTCCACTCCACCACCAGTGAGTCCTTTCTAAAACAGAAAATCTGGCACTCTTCTTCTGTTTAAAAACACTACAATCACTTCCCAGATATACCAGTTGAAGTTTAAGCGTTGCAGCATGAACATGAGGCTCTCTATGATCTGGTTCCCACCCCCCATATTCCTGCCAGTCCTCTCCCGTCAAATTCCAACAACATGAAACTTGTACTGTTCCCCAAATGCACAATACTGTGCATGCCTCCCTGCCCTTGCCGAGGCTCCTCCAGATCCCTGAAACGCACTCCTCCTTGTCTATTCATTCTTTAGACGTTGTCTCTCTGACTCAGCCTTCATCAGTTCCTCAGTCTCCACTCTATTTTTGTTTCTTATTTATATTTTTTATATCATATATCACACTATTCATAAGTATATGTACTTTCTTATTTGACATTAATGTCAGAGAGCATATTTTTTGCCTCTTAACATGATACATAGCAGATACCTTAACACACTAGGCTTGAACTAGAATACATACCTTTCTAAATCTCTGTTCAGTCAACTTGTGATATTCACTATCTTCAAAATATATTCCAAGCCTCACAAAGTCTATCTCCTTTCTCTTTGTTCATCCAAATTCTGTCTAGTCAAAACTCTTCCTTCTCTTGGGAGCCTTCCCTGAAGCACCCCACAGTGATATTTCCCTCTCCTGGAACCCTAAGGTCCTCACTGTCTTTACAGTACAGCACAGTGGTCATGAGCACAGACCATAAAGACAGTCTACTGGCTGAAAGTCCCAACTTCATCCCTTAATGCCTGTGTAACTCTGAGGCAGTACTGAGCCTCAGTACTTCACCCATAAAGTGGTAATAATAACAGGCCCACCTCATAGGATTGTTGTGAGGATTAAGTGAGTTATAGGATATAAAGGACTTGGAATTACACCTGGTACATAGTAAGTGTTCAATACATATTAACTGTCAGGACAGTATTACTCACTTGGCAATTAATCATAAGTTTATCTTTTGACATTTTTAGTATTACAGTATTGAACTACTTTTTATATACTGCATTCTCCTGGCTAGATTATAAACTGTTCAGAGGAAATTAATGTCACACTAAAAGTATGACATGCCCTGTCAAAGGCAGTGGAGAGAATAAAAAGGGTGGAACTAAGTCTATTCTGCAGTGAATGCAGATGGAAAGTATAGAGACACAACTGGTTATAGGTTTTTCTGGCCACTAGCAAAGGGTTTTATAGATAATAGCTTCTAAGTAAATATTTTTCAAATACCTATTTCCAGCAAATATCTTATCTCAAACTAGCTCTTGAAATATTGTTTTCTTAGTTAATATGAATTACTTAAGTGATATCCTAAACAAAATACAGATAAACAAGAATATCTATGGGAGGATTAGATGTAAATCTAAATCAGGTCATAAAAAATTCATAAGCCAAAATAATGGATTTTTTAAAGTATCTGCTATTTTCACTAACCCTTTGGGATAGAAAATTGTTTGCCATTTTTATCAGTTAATTGAAAATATTAGATTAATTCAAAATTTAACTTCCAAGTGAAGTTAAGTATCTCACAGCAAATTTACCCTTTTGAATTTCCTTTACTTTATGCCAATAACAACAAATAAAAGCAGAATTCCTACCTTTCCATCCTCAAGGTGAAGGAGAAGAACTTTATCTCCTGGCTTATAATCTTTGAGCAGCTCTGCTGACTTCCAAACTTCTTCAGGATCAGGTATCCAAACCCTGGCAAACTAGAAGACAAGAAGAAAAGAATATTTAAACCAGCAATTCAATTACTTTATAATGATATTAAAAAATCAAGGATGTATTTATAATTAAACAGTTTATGAACAAAATAAAATGCACCAAATATGAAATTTAGCTTTAAAATTAGCAGATGAAAAGTACTTTAGCCTCAGTAGTACCATCAAGCCCACATTATTAAAAGGCATGCTCTGTATTGTGGTAATAATTTCACAATATGTGCAATTCAAGTCATTATGCCATACACCTTAAATTCATACAGTGCAGTATGTCAATTCTATCTCCATAACACTACGGAAGTGGGGGGAACTATGCTTTGAAGAAAGAGCCTTGATTAAAATCTGACTTTGCCTTATATTAAGAATGCTACCCAAAAATTTAACTTTAGATTAAAATGTATATATAAACCTATTTTTCCACTGAATGCAGACTTTCATAGGTCTAAGAACAAGATTTGGAAGCTCTGGTATGGCGGCTGTGCCAGTTTCGGCAGCACAGCTATTTTTTTCAATCATAAGATTTAAAATTTGAATTTTTTACTGTAGTTTTCATCTTGTGTTCTGCAAACCCTTAGTGATTTCTCAGCATTCGTGGGGGATCATTATGGTATGAGCAGAGGAGCCACGGCTGTTTTACATACTGGACATCTGGAATTTGCTTTGAAGAAAGTTCTGTTGCTAATTTTTAAAAAATGAAAAGGCGCTGCTGTCTATATTTTGTCCTCATTATTTTATAAAGATGAGTGAAAATGGTAAAATGGAATATTCATCCTAGCCTCAATATCATGAAAGAGGTATCAAGAGGAGTTTCTAAAACAGCAAATCTTCAGCCTTAACTACGCCCTCTGGACTTAAGCCAATTTTGAACTTCAGATCAATTTTGATTGGGTCCTCCAACCACCACAATGAAGAGGTGTTTTATGACTGCATGGATTCCCTAGAAAGGAATCTCCCTTTAAAACATATGTACACTAAACCTTGGTGCCCATTTTCAGGAATATATCACATATAAAAATATCACCAACACAAGTCTTTCTCCATTTTCTTCAGAGCTTTTATTACTACCTGAATTTACTTATGTTATTTTCTGTTTACGTATTTACTATTTTTCTTAGTTTGTTAGAATATAAGTTCCATATTTGTCTTGTTCAACACTGTATCAAGTGCTTGTGTATCTGGTACACAGCTGGGCGCTGAGTATTTGTTAAAAGAATGCCAATCCTTAAATTGAATAAAAGTGAGCATAAAAAAAGGAAAAAAAAAAGCACAGAAAAAAACCTCACCCCTTGCTTTATTTATCTCTTACTACCATAGATTCATGCAGATTTTTGGTCTGAACGGTTTGCAGAGAAAAGAGTACCAAGCCGGGTTGCGGGTCCCAATCACAGGACTACCAGATTGGTCTTTTAGCTTTTACTTCAGGTATCTGCAAGATGGGGGATGACAGCAAGACTCATCTAGTTTATCTCCAAGGTTTATACACACAGAAACTCTGTGAAAAGCATAAACCAATATATAAGTATAGGCTTGTTACTTGTTAGATTGTTACTAAATGTTTTTTCCATAAGAAGTGATTATTAACGTTATATGTCAAATATGTTACTACAACTTATTTCATAACTTTTCCCTCAGTTATACAACCCCTTAAACTGAGTAACATCCATACACATTACTAAAATCTTACTCATTCAATAAAGATTTCTGGGAGTCTCAAGAGGGAGGTGGTACATGCATAATCACGGCTGATTTGCCATAACTGTTGTACGGCAGAAACAATCACAAAATTGCAAAGAGTTTTTCCACCAATTAAAAATAAATTAAAAAAATAAACATTTCTGTTTACTAACTGCTTCCACTCTGAAGCCTACTTTAGAAAGCCGGTATTTCTATGACTTTTTCTGAAAGGATATACTAGTTCCAAAAAAAGCCGGTATTTCTATGACTTTTTCTGAAAGGATATACTAGTTCCAAAAAAGATGTCTAAAACATGAGATTCAGAGTCGTGAAATAACCTATTACCTCGACTGGCGATAACATGAAAAGCAAAATGGGTCCAAGTGAGTGTGCAGAGTCATGGCTGGCCTGCTCTGAACACGAGTTTTCAACTAACGCTAGAAAGACGTGCCTTTGTGTTTTGTCCATAGCAAGCTCTAGCTCAGACTTCTATAAGTATCTTGGAAACAGTAATGAGCTGGTACTTTGCCAAAGGTTTGATTTCCAAGAGCCAGATGTTAACAACACTTATAGATAGAAGACAGAGGCTAAGGCCCTTACACTCACCAGAGGCAAGATATTAAAATACCAAACATCACTCTGACAACCAACTTCCCCTTTATTTTATCTCTATCTCTGAGGAAAGTATCCAAGGAGAAATAGGTCAGAAGTCAGTCTATTATTACCACTGTCTCTTTATTATTCTTTTCCATCTTAATCAGTGAGGATCAGTGACTCTGCAGAAACAACTATACAGAACTAGGTCAGTTGGGAAAATATATATACCTTAGATGCTGAAACAGAGAGGAATCTCAACCTGACAATACCCCTTCCTATTGCCTCTATCACCTCCAACCCTACTTTCCACTGTCCCCTTAGGCCCCCAGAGAAAATACACATGGTAGCCCTGATGAAGATGACTAAGCTTGTTCAGCTACATCCAGTGTGGAGACTAAAGGGGAAGAAAAGAAGGCAAGGTCCCAAGATCACACGAGAACCTAAAAGAGAGATGTGTTAGCAACAGTCAGGGAGGAATCAGAAATAGGAGTGGATATACTTACCCACTAAGTCTGCCCAGGTACCTAGTGAAACCGAAGCAGTTAGTGAAAGATAATCCTAGCCAAAGTGAACCAGTCCTGACAGAGTTCCCAGCAAGACAAGACAAGGAAAGGTCCAGTGTCTTGTAACAACTCTGTCACCAGCTGTCTCCATTAGCTAATAGAAGGTGAAGCTTTCCTGCAATGCTCCCCATTCCATTTTTAACTCACACTACTCTATCCCTCATTACCTTGTGAGTCCTTCAAATGCCTCACTTACGATACCTCAGGCCTCCTACACTAGACTGCATGCTCCTTAAGCCGTCTTTGAACCCATCTAGATTGGCTCACCTTCTCAACCACAGTTAGTGGGACATTTGTGTTGATTCTATTTAAGGCAGAGGTAGGGCAAGGGAAGGGGGAAAAGTTAAGAGAATGGCGAAGAGAAGTAGCAAAGGCAAACTTCACAGACCCACCTCAGGATTTTTCCTGAAGCCACAAAGCACAGCTGAGATGGGGTAGGAGTCAGAGACTCAGAGAAGGGACTTGTGGAATAGTAGGCAAAGAAAGAGTGAACACTGATGCAGAAACTGTAGAAGAAGGGAAAACAAGGATTTGGGATACGAGGTACTGTGACTAAAGCCACAAAAACTGTAGGACATGAAGAAAAGAGAAAAAAGCTTAAAACAGAAAACACTGAAATATAAATACACAAAGATTAGTAGCTTGCAAGGAAAATAAAAACCATCTGTCATACAACATAATTTATGACGAGGTACAGCTGACTGAGTCTAATGGGAGAGCCCTGGAAAGGCGGGTTCAGGGGACATGCCTGCACTGGTCCCTGCAGAGAGGGGCACCAAACAGCATGGCTTCTCAGGGGTTACACCCATCCCTGTGTGCTGAAGGAGGCAGCAGTCATCATTCTCATTGTATTCTACCACAATGACAACACTCAAGAGGTCCTTGATTAATGCAGGTGACTCACTGGAAGTTTTGCGAACTTGCATTTTGTCAGTCGAGGAACCCAAAAGTTTGACTACTCAGAATAATAGTTTCTGAGGCCTCAGACACCTTGGGAACAAGACTGACAGTAAATGACTAGTCCCTAAATCCCAAAAATCTGATCCATGTGATGCTCTCCCTTCCCCAAACTCCCATGCATGTTATTTGCTTACAGACAGCACATATGCACATCTTTCATAGTTCCCCTATTAAGTCATAGCAGTTTGGCAACAAGGAATCTACTTGGTTCAACATTAATACCCCATTGAAAACATTCACAAAAATGCATGTTTTATGTGACAATTCAAATAAGCCTATAATAACTAAGTGCTCCTCTAGGCTATGAACTGAAGCAGAAGAGAAATCCTGAATCATCAATACCCTTTGCTCCGATCACTGACATAACACTGATAGCCAAATGGTTACTAAGTAATTCAAATAACCCTAAAGGCATGCTTTTCAGGTAGAAAATTTAGGAACTACTATGTTAAAGCACATGATGGACTTTCCAGAGACTACACACACGTGCACACACACAGTATCTGTTGACATAATAATTCCCATATACACACCTAGGTTCAGGATTAGAACCTTACCTCTCAGTGGAACATATTCTTAAACATTTCATTTTCCCTCCATTTTCAATCATCACTGCCACTGTCTGGTCATGCCAAACTATGGGTTTGCTGTATCGTAAATAAGCCCTTGCTTTCAAACAGCAGACTCCTATTTATCCTTCACATCTGTGTTAAAGTACTGCCTTCTCTAAGAAGAACTTCCTGACTTCCCACCATCATTTGGCACTCTACTCTCAATGTCCCCATTACCTCATGCAATTCTCATCCCACTAAACGATGACTCTGCTTGCCTATCTCCCTCTATAGACTGTTGGTTCCTTGAGAGGAAGAGTGCGCCTCATTCACCTTTGTCTCTTCAGCACTTAACACAGGGCCCATCTAATAATTTCTTAATAAATCTTTATTACATGAATGTTCCTCGCCTTACACATTATACTCTAAGAGGGTAGCTTAAAAGAAGTATCAGAAAGAGGCTCCCAGAATCTTATAAAGGGTCTCTAATTTCTAGAAGTAGAGAAAGATGAAAGTGACTTTGGAGAGCTGAGTTATATAGGAAATTTTGGTTTGAAAGAAGGAAAAACAGCCAGACAGGAACAGAGCAGAGAAGTAATGAAACACCCTTTCCTCCCCCAAACAAACCCCCATCCCTTCCTAATTTATGTAGAGTGGAAGCTATACCTCACTTCCAGAACAGAGAGACCCACTCCCAATTCCACCACTCAGAAGGAAAAGAGGTGATGTGACCACCATTTCCACCAACCATCTCCTACAGCAGCAAAGCGGGAAACGGATGGGAAGAAAGGTAAGCCAAGGTGTTGGAGCAGGGAAAGAGGGTCACACCAAAATGGGGGAAAGAGAAGAGAATGGCTGGGGGTGAAGAAAAGGGGCATTCTGGATGGGGCTGGAAGTGAAGAGCAGAAGTGTCCTGTGCCCCTCTGAGGCTTTTTAACAGATACAAGCATACCTCACTTTACTGCACTCCACTCTGCTTTACTGTACTTTGCAGATGTGGCCTTTTTTACATATTAAGGGTCTGTGGCAACCCTGTGTCAGGCAAGTCTACTGGCACCATTTTTCCGACAAGATTTGCTCACTTCATCTCTGTGTCACATTTTGATAATTCTCACAAAATTTAAAACTTTTTCATTCCTGTTTTATTTGTTATGGTGATCTGTGACCTTTGATATTACTATTGTAATTGTTTTGTGGTGCAGCGAACCACATCCACATAAGATGGTGAGCTTAATTCATAATGCTGTGTGTGTTCTGACTGCTCTAACTACTGGTTATTTCCCTGGCTCTTCCTCTCCTTGGGCCTTCCTATTCTTTAGGACACAACAATATTGATATTAGGCAAATTAATAACTTTATAATGGCCTCTAAATATTCATGTGAAAGGAAGAGTTACAGGTCTCTCACTTTAGGTCAAAAGCTAGAAATGATTAAGCTTAGTGAGGACGGTGCATTGAAGGTTGAGCTAGACCAAAAACACTTACACCAAATAGTCAAGTTGTGAATCCAAATAAAAAGTTCTTAAAGGAAATTAAAAGTGCTACTCCAAAGAACACACAAATCATTGATATGGAAAAAGTTGGAGTGGTCTGGAAGGAAAATCAAACCAGCCACAACATTCCCTTAAGCCAAAGCCAAATCTAGAGCAAGGCTCTAACTCTCTTCAATTACATAAAGGCTGGGAGGTAAGGAGGCTGCAGAAGAATGTGAAGGTTGAAGGAAAGAAGTCATTTCCATAACAGAGAAGTGCAAGGTGAAGCAGCAACTGCTGATGTAGACGCTGCAGCAAGTCATCCAGATGGTCTAGTTAAAATACTGAAGGTGGCTACCCTGAACAACAGATTTTCAGTGTAGACAAAACAGCCTTATTTTGGAAGAAGATGCCCTCTAGGACTCTCATAGCTGGAGAGAAGTTAATGCCTGGTTTCACAGCTTCAAAGGACAGGCTGACTCTCTTGTTAGAGGCCAATGGAGCTGGTAGTTTGAAACTGAAGGCAATGCTCATATACTATACCCCAAATCCTAAGGGCCCTTAAAAATTATGCTAAAACTACTCTGCTTGTGCTGTATAAATGGAACAACAAAGCTTGGATGACAGCACATCTGTTGACAACATGGTTTACTGAATGTTTTAACCCCACTGTTGAGACCAATTGCTCAAAGGAAAAAAGATTCCTTTCAAAACATTACTGTTCATTGACAATGCACCCGACCACTCAAGGGCTCTGATGGAGATATAAAACAAGATTAATGTGGTTTTCATGTCTGTTAACAGAGCATTCATTCTGCAGCTCACAGATCAGGAGTCATTCTGACTTTCAAGTCTTTTCTTTAAGAAATACTTTAAAAAAATTCTTTAGGAAACACTTTTCACTGCTATAGACAGTGATTCCTCTAATGGAACTGGGCAAAGTAATTGAACCATTCTGGAAAGGAGTCACCATTTTGCTGCTGCTGCTGCTGCTAAGTTGCTTTAGTCGTGTCCAACTCTTAGCGACCCCATGGACTGCAGCCCACCAGGCTCCCCCGTCCCTGGGATTCTCCAGGCAAGAACACTGGAGTGGGTTGCCATTTCCTTCTCCAGTGCATGGAAGTGAAAAGCGAAAGTGAAGTCACTCAGTCGTGTCTGACTCTTAGCGACCCCATGGACTGAGGCCCACCATGCTCCCCCGTCCATGGGATTCTCCAGGCAAGAGCACTGGAGTAGGGTGCCATCACCTTCTCTGGTCACCATTCTAGATGCCATTAATCGTGATTCATGGGAAGAGGTCAAATACCAACATTAACAGGAGTTTGGAAGAAGTTGATTCCGACCCTCAAGGATGACTTTGAGGAGTTTAAGATTTTAGTGGAGGAAATAACTGCAGATGTGATAGAAATAGCAAGCATTAGAAGTGGAGCCTAAAGATGTGACTGAATTAGGGCAATCTCACAATAAAACCTAAATGAGGAGTTGCTTCTTGTGGAGGTGCAAAGAAAGTATTTTTTGCAGAGGGAATCTACTCCTGGTGAAGATGGTTGAAATGACAACAAAGGATTTAAACTTGGTTAACAAAGTAGCAGGGTTTGAGAGGATTGACTCCCATTTTGAAAGAATTTCTTGTGGGTAAAGTGCTATCAAACAGTAGTGCATGATACAGAGAAATAGTTTATGAAAGGGCAAGTCAATTAATGCAGCAAATTTCATTGTTGTCTTATTTAATGAAATTGCCATAGCCACATTACCCTGATCAGTAAGCAAAGATCAACGTGGAGGCAAGACCCTCCACCAAAAAAAGATTACAACTTGCTGAAGGCAAAGATGATGATTAGCTTTTGGGTTTTTTTGTTCTTTTTTGTTTTTCTTTTTTTTTGTCACTAAGTTGTGCCTGACTCTTTTGCAACCCCATGGACTGTAGCCCGCCAGGTTCCTCTGTCAATGGGA
Source organism: Ovis aries (assembly GCF_016772045.2). NCBI lineage: Eukaryota > Metazoa > Chordata > Mammalia > Artiodactyla > Bovidae > Ovis > Ovis aries. Next base: position 56,044,765 of record NC_056060.1, on the reverse strand, counting down.
TTCTCCAGGCAAAAATACTGGAGTGGGTTACCCTTTCTTTCTCCAGGGGATGTTCCTGACCCACGGATTGAAAATGCATCTCCTGCATTGGCAGGCTCTTTAACACTGAGCCACCAGGGAAGCAATAAAGTAATTTTAAATTAAGGTATATACATTGTTTTTTTTAGACATAATGCTATGAACACTTAATAGACTACAGTATAGTGTAAACATAACTTGTATTATGCACTGGGAAACCAGAACATTATTGTGACTCATTTTATTGTGATATTCACTTTATTGCAGTGGCCCAGAACCAAACTCACAGCATCTCCAAGGTATGCTTGCATCAAGGCTTAAACCTTAAAAGTGTTAGAGCTTGAATCCAAATCCATGTCTACTCTATAAGCCAAACATTCTTTCCACTCTACCTCTCTTCTCCCTAATTAAAATAGATTTCAGAAAGAAACTCCCCTCCCCCACTCCAAAATTGATCCCCTTTGTGTTGTCATGAAAAGTGCTATTACACTGGTCCATTTCATCAGATGAGACTTAAGGATGTCTCATGTAAGACAATCTGTCAAAGCCACAGTGGTCAGCCAGGCATCCATCCTCAGTATTCCAATTGGTTGTGACCATAGAATGAAGCTCTGCCAAGAAATGAGTTCAGGGAATAATAGCAAAAAAAAAAAAAAAAAAAATCTGCCAAGAGCTGAGATTTTAATAAATGAATGATTCCAGTTCATTTACTTCTATAAATGACAAAATGACAGGGTTAATTTAAGATTTTTAATTTTTTTGTAACTCTTAAAGTTACCCTGCATGTACTGTGAAGTCAGCTTCCAGCAGGCAATGAAATTATTTTAATTTCATGAAGAAAACAAGAACCTTGAAAATTAATGAATATATTTTGTCACCATCAAGTAGCAAAAATTAAATAATCTTCTCTAGAATTCTATATGATATGGTAGAGCTTCAGAATGAATATTTTTAGATACTACAGTTCTTTAATATTCCTGTAAAGATTATTTTAGGAACTAGGTCTCACTTTATAAGCACAGTCTTCAAATCCACATCTAGAAAAAATTACTATTTCTATCGACAATTAGCTACAGGTATTTAAGGATAAATTACAAAATTCTAAATAGGCAAAATAATCAAAGGCAAGACAGAATCAAAAACAAAGAAAGGAATCCTATTGATCATCTTCACTGTAAGGCTTTTTGTTCAATTAAGATAAAGAAAATTCCTAATTCATATCCTTTACTTAATTCTTGCAATATGCTTTATAATTATTATAATTAAAGAAGTTTCTCATTCAACAAACAGCTTGAGAAAGGTTAAGTAACTGACCCCAAAGTCACTTAGCTAATAAATGACAGAGGCAGAATTCAAACCCAGGACAATCTCTGACTTCAAAACTGCTCAGGATGTACAATGAAGGACAGAAACTCAATGAATCACTTTCCCCTGATTGTGATCAAGGTCGCCCAATTAAGCAAAACAAATCACACTTTCCTACCACTTTCAACACTTGCTCCCAATATAGAAAGAGGTATAAAAACAGTCATGCTAATTGTGTACCTTTGTATATAGATGTCTTCCTTCCACACAGAACATCTACCAGTCTGATAAATGATTTGGTGCTGAAAGAAGTCATGGGTAATTTTTAAATCTGAAATTAAAATGTCTCAACATGGTAAATTTTTTTCTTCCAGGTTTTTTTGAGATGTAGTTGACATGCTGCTGCTATTGCTGCTAAGTCACTTCAGTCGTGTCTGACTCTGTGTGACCCCATAGACAGCAGTCAGCCAGGCTTCCCCGTCCCTGGGATTCTCCAGGCAAGAACACTGAGTGGGTTGCCATTTCCTTCTCCAATGCATGAAAGTGAAAAGTGAAAGTGAAGTCACTCAGTCGTGTCTGACCCTCAGTGACCCCATTGACTGCAGCCCTCCAGGCTCCTCCGTCCATGGGATTTTCCAGGCAAGAGTACTGGAGTGGGGTGCCATTGCCTTCTCTGAGTTGACATGCAGCACTGTATAAGTTTAAGGTGCACATCATCATGATTTGGCTTATATATACTATGAAATGATTACCACATCTCAAGTTTAGTGAATACCCATCATCTCATATAGATACAAAATTAAAGAAAAAATTTTAATATATTTTTCCTTGTGATGAGAACCCTTAGGATTTATACTCTTAACAACTTTCATTTATAACACACAGTGGTGTTAATTATATTATTTTTTATGTTATTAACATGATTATGTTAATCATGCTGTGCGTTACATCCCTAGTATTTATTTACCTTATAACTGGAAGTTTGTACCCTCACCCAATTCCTGATTTCCCAACCTCCCACCTCTGGTAACTACAAATCTGATCTCTTTTTCCATGAGTCTGTATATTTTTAAAGTATAATTGACCTACAATACTAAGACAGCTCCTGGTGCACAACACAATGACTCAATATGTCTATAAATTGAAAATGATCGCGAAATTTTGAAGAAATCTGACAAAACAGACATTATATGGGATAACATAGATACATAGTTCCCTCTTGTTTATAACAGCTCACTTTTGTTTGCCCCCAGCTTTGGGGATGCACACTTCTGGCAGAGATCAATGGTCCGGAGCTACCTTGGTGTATTGCAGGTCCTTCATGATCTGGCCTGTGACAACGTCTTCGGTCTCATCTTTCACCATTCCTGCTTGTGTTTAACCAACCCTCTAACGACATCTGGTTCCTCCATACCTATCTCTTTACTCACGTTAAACTCCAAGCCTGGCGAACCTTTTCCCTATCCTCATCACCCAGTTCACGCCTGTGTCCTAGAAGTGCCCACCTTTCAGCAGCATTTGACTGCTGGCCTTGGCAACCTACCTGGAATGCTCTTTGTCTGGCTTCTGAGACTCCCTATTCTCATGGTTCCCTCCTACCCATCACTCCTTTCACAAGTCTGCCTCTGCCATCCAACCTCTAAATGCAGGAATTGCCTGGACCTCTGAGCTGAGTCTTTTCTCTCTTCTGAAAGTGAAAGTTGCTCAGTCATGTCTGGCTCTTTGTGACCCCATGGACTGTAGCCTTCCAGACTCCTCCGTCCACGGAGTTCTCCAGACAAGAATACTGGAGTGGGTTGCTATTCCCTTCTCTAGGAAATCTTCCCAACCCAGGGATTGAACCAAAGTCTCTTGCATTGCAGGCAGATTCTTTACAATCTGGGCCACCAGAGAAGCCTTTTCTCTCTTCTAGTGCAGGATTAAGAGGCAGGCTGTAGGACTGGACTGGGTTTTGTGGTTTACTAACACTGAGGCTTCTCTGAGCCTTATCTACAAAAAGAGTAATAATAATGCCTATGATAAAGAGTTACTATGAGGATTAAATTAATATTAGCTATCCTCATTAATACTATTATTATTAGATACTACTATTGTTATTTTTGATTTTACACTGCATTGTATCTACCCTCGTGAGTTTGAATACCAATTTTCCCCAAATTTCAATCTCTAGCCCAGACCTTTCTGTTGAACTCCAGACCCAGACTCATATAACTTCCTAAGATCTCTATTTAAATGTCTCATAGGCATCTTAAACTTAATTGTAATTATTTCCCCATAGGTTTGTCTCTTTAACTAGATTGTTACCTCCTTGGGGACAATATCTATGATATATCCATTGGCATCATCCTCACACCTGGCCCAGTGTTTAGCAAAGTAGATGTTCAGGAGAGATCAGTTGAATGAATGAATAAATAAAAAATGAATGAATGATGAGTTGTTAAGAACCACAGAACTTTCATGGATTTGAAATCTGAAGAAATGGTATACTAAAACAGAAAACCAATCATGGTAGAAGTCACAGAAGAGAATCAAAATAATTTCATTAGCTACCAGTACAAACATGAGTGGAAACAATAATCCTGTCACACACACTTAAAAATACAAGCCTGGCTTGCCCAAATGAAATGCCCAGCATTTCTCAACAGGAGATTACTTTAAAGATAATGAACAGAACATGCATAAAACATGAAGAGTCTCTATGTTACAAGAACATATCCATATTTATATCTTATGTGCTAACTATCCCTTTTTCCAAAGCTTGGGTAGACTTTTTTTTTAGTGGTAGAATTCCCATAAAAAACTGTCTGAACAAAATTCACAATATGACTTTGTAGCATTAACATTTTAAATTGCATATACAACAGACTAGGCTATTGATATAATGTTGCAGTGTTCACTTGATATGCTGAAGGCTCAACTAGGTGTGTGATGCATACCAAGGAGGCAGGTGCCCCCACAGATATCCTGAAAGAAGAGGAGAACCACAGAAGCGGTGCTGGACCCATGAAGCTTCTGGCTGTGCTTGCAACCTGACTGTGGTGAGACAATTACTAGAAAACCAAGAAGCAGAAATCATTAGATATTGAGGTTATGAAACCCTGACTCAACAGTCCCCAGACTTCTAGAGAGATTGAGTGTACACTCTTCTCCCCTCAACTGTGACAGCTGTAAGGGACTAAAGTGTAGCACTGAATGGGCAAGAGCATCTGCATCGAGGGGCTGGGGATTCTCAATAGGACTGACAGGAACTGACAGGACAATGGGGATAAGAGAAAGCTCAAGTCCCACTGTTGCTCAATTTCAGGTTGAAAAATCTCCTAATTTATGAAATAAAGGACATTTGTTTTTAAGCAAGAGTTAACTTCAACTGCATGTGGCTGGGAAAACATTTTGAAAGACAAATGCAGCTCAAGCAAGCAAAGGTTCTAAAAGAACTGGGGCCTCAGCTTTTTCCTCAGATGTCAAGTTGGGATCCGGGAACTGATGTGACCACACCCTTCTGGTCTAACAAAACGGATTTCCCTGGAAATAAGAATTTTATTGTCTGTAATGACTGAGGAAGACAGTCTTTCTTTCTATCCCTTTACAGTGGCTTCCTACTCTTAACAAAATTTTATGAGTTTATGTATTTCTTCTCAATACATAAAAAACTAAAATTTTTAAATGCTGCAAAATTATCACACCTAAAATTGTTTTCCTTTTTCATTATTGTACATAGAATTAGTTTTCCCTTACTCATTTTTCCAAATATTTTTAGTCATTTAAGCTTCTGTTACAATTTTTGTCATGCTTCATACAAAAGAGGTTCTGTTTTACTAACTCATTCTACAGCCTTCATAAAAGCTACTCTAAATTTATTTTATTTTCAATCTGTATCTGGGATAATCAGCTCCTTCTATTTACTCCCCACTGTATAAAAAGTACTTTCTTTTATTTGACCTATAATTACTTCTTTGAAGCTTCAAAAGATGCCCCTGAGTTCTCATGTACACAGTGAATAAGTCTATGATGCCCTCTTCTTGTGTTTCCTAGCTTTCTGAGCTTCTGCCAGATAAAAAGTTCATTTTTTGATCCTTTCAGATTGAAGGGTGTGATTTTTTTGAACAGTGCCTCATTCTTGCTTATTTTTAATCTCTGAATTTTAATTTTCTCACAAAACAAAGCAATTAAACAAATGAGAATTTAGAGTCAAGGTTAAGCACATGGGCTTTGGAGTCAGACAGATCCAGTGACTCAATACTTCAACTGTATTGGAAGACTTTGAGTAAATTACCCAACTTTCTTCTTCAGGGACCTCATCCATAAAACTAGTTACTAATAATACTCACATCAGAGAGTTGTTAACAGATTAATGAGCTAAAGTTTAAAGACCTTTACATTATGTTGTCATCACCCTTATTTCATCCCAACCCCAGATTTAAGCACCTCATTTGGCTTAATCTGAACTCCTTTACTATAGTCTACAATGCACTGTGCAACTTGGCCCCTGCCCTTGGATTTAACATCACCTCACTGTGGTCTTCTCCCTTTGTCTGAAGTCTGATTATGCCTGCCTTCTTTTATTCCTAGAACACTTCAACTCTTTCTAACTTCAAGGCTGTTGCTGTGCCCTCTGCCGAGAGCATCTTTCTCTCGACCTCCCAACTCTTGTTACAGCTGGTTCCTTCCCATTCTTCAGGTCTCACTTTAGATGTCTCCTTTTCAGAAAGTTCCTCCCTGGCCACCCTATAAATCAATTTGTTTACTTGGGATTGTCTGTCTCCCCAGCTAATCTGAAAGCCATGTAAAAGCAGGGACAACCACAAATTCTAGAGCCTAGAACAATTCCTGGCAAAAACCTGATAAACATTTGGATAAGGTGGTGAGCATATATTTACATGGCTGAAGAAATAGGTCAGGACGAGGATATGGAAGACCTCACATTCCATGTTGTTTGGTCTTTGTACTGCAGAAGACAGGGATTCATCAAAGGCTTTTTTAAAAACTGGGTAATGAGTGACCAGATATTTCTAACAGCCTAAATAGGCAGTTCTGTAAACACTCAAGAGCACATCTTACACAACTTCTGCTTGTGATTAGTTGTTCTTGCCCCAAGTTGTGTGTATACTACTGTCCCTCACATTCTGAATGTAGACAGAATTTATTTAATATACACAATTGCTTCCAGAATGCCATTCATATTAGGCAAATGGGGTTTGCATTGGAGGGAGAAAGAGTCACTTTTGCCAAAGGGCAGGGGCTGGGAGGGCAGTTCAGTTGGTATTGCCTTGTGAATGTTGGGAGCTAGAGGAGAGATTCTTAACCCTGAAAACAAGAACCCTGGGAGTGAGTTCAACAGCAGGGATAAAGGGAGGGACACTTGAATAAGCCAGCTCTGAGAGGGCAACTGAGCAAGACACCTTGCAGATTGGTTGAGTCACCTAAGGAAAAGAACCCTGCTGGCCTGCCTCTGAATGAAAGCACCGAGGATCCCTGGGCTCCAGGCATTTTCCTATTCTATTCACCTCTCTAAAAAAAGGGGGGGTGGGAATGTCTTTTTAACTAAATTTTAGCTGAGAAGAGCAGCAGAAAAAGTTGTCCTAGGATTTATATTTGGACAAAAAAAAAAAAGGCTGGCTCAAAAGATGTTTAAGAAAAATGTAAAACTTCTGGGTGGCAAAATACATCACAAAGTAAAAAAAAAAAAATCAGCTCCTCAAAATTTTGTAGCAAACTAATTCCCTTATTGTATAAAGAGCTCTTACAAATTAATAAGAAAAAGATAACCCTATAGCAAATTAGGCAAAAGAAAACAGGCAACTCACAGGAGCATCATTTAAAAAAATTAAACACAAGGTGTCCAATTCACCAGTAGTTAAAGAAATGCAAATTGAAAGCACAATTTAAAATGATGTGTACTGGATTTGAAAAGACTTAGAGTAAATAATAACATAGGTTGGGAAGAAAGTGGACAATAAGCATTTTCATATACTGGTGATATAAGTAGGTACAACCTTTTTAGATAGCAATCGGGTAATTTCTTTTACAATATGAAATGCATATTTCAGGGATGCATATCAAACTGGGATGCAGGTAGACATCTGATTTGTATTTTATGTATTTCTATATTTTGCATTTTTTGAAAAGTATTAGTTTTATAACCAAAAGCTTTAAAAATATATACATCCTTGATTCAGAAAGACTTTAGGAATTTTTGTCATGAAATACTAGAAAATACAAATAATTATTTCCAGAAATGTTCCGTAGCACTGTTTGTAAAAGTGACTATTTAGAAACAATACAATGATATAAAGGCTAATATGTACCTGTATTAATATAAAGGTTAATATAATTACAGAAATACATAGAAGTTACAGTATAATATATAATTAATAATTTATGGTATATCTATATAATGGAATACTAAAAAAACAGTAAGATAGGTCTACATGTACTGATGTGGAAAGATACTGCTGATTGGAAAAGGGCAAGTGCAAAATGGCATCATTTTATGATTCTATTTTTGTTTAATACACTTTCGTATATCCTATAAAATAATGGCTTGACAGTCAACAGGTTTTCATTCATGGTCTACACTCTTGTGAACAATACTTAAAGTCTGTGTCATCAGAACATTCATCCTTTTGCCCAGTCATGAACGAGTGACACCCTCTGTGAGACCTCTCTGGGGAAAGGAGACCAGAACTGGTGAAATAAAAGACAAATGGATCAATGGAATAGAATAGAGAGGTTAGAAATGCATCCACATAAACGTAGTCAGCTAACCTTTGGCAAAGGAACAAAGACAACACAACAGAGAAAACATAGTCTTCGATAAGTGGTGCTGGAATAACTGAACATCCAAACTCAAAAAATGAATCCACACACATCTTGTGTGCATGCGTGCTCAGCTGGATTTGACTCTTCGTGACCCCACGAACTGTAGCCTGCAGGGCTCCTCTGTCCATGGGATTTCCCAGGCAAGAACAGGGGAGTGGGTTGCCATTTTCTTCCTCTGTCTCCTGCATCTCCTGCATTGGCAGGTGGATTCTTTACCACTGAGTCACCTAGGAAACCCATACAGATCTTACACTTTTCACAAAAATAAATTCAAACAGATCACAGACCTAAAACGTAAAATATCAAACTACAAAACTCCTGGAAGATAACACAGAAGAAAACCTAGATGACCCTGGGTATGGTGATACTACGAACATGTGATCCATGAAAAAAATAACTAATAAAATGGACTTCATTAAAATTAAAACTTCTGCACTGTGAAAGACAATGTTAAGAGAATGAAAACACAGATCATAGACTGGAGAAAAATATTTGCAGAAAGATATATCTGATAAAAGACTAATATCCAAAATATGCGAAGAAGTCTTAAAACGCAACAATAAGAAAAAGCAAACTGTAAAAATGGGCCTTAACAGACACCCCACTATAGAAGATATAAAATGGCAAATGAGCATATGAAAAGATGTTCCATATCGTGCATCAAGGCAGAAATGCAAATTAAGCTATCAGTGAGATACCACTGGGCTTCCCAGGTGGCTCAGTGATAAAGAATCTGCCTGCCAATGCAGGAGACTGTTTGATCCCTAGATAGGCAGATCCCCTGCAGGAGGAAATGGCAACCCACTCCAGTATTCCTGCCTGGAGAATCCCATGAACAGAGGAGTCTGTTGTGGTACTGTCCATGAGGTTGCAAAGCATTAGATGCAACTGAGCAACTGAGCATGCAGGCACTAGATACCACTACACACTTACTGCAATGGTCAAAATTTGGAACACTTGACAGCACCAAATGTTAGCAAGGATGTGGAGCCACAGGAACTCTCATTCATTGCTGGTGGGAATCAAAATGGTAGAGCAACTTTAGAATAAAGTCTGGTGGTCCATGGTATTTACCCAAAGGAATTGAAAAGTTATGTCCACATGAAAACCTATACACAGGGAGCCCCCTGGTGGTCCAGTGGTTAAGACTCCACATTCCCAATGCAGGGGGCCTGGGTTCAATCCCTAGTCAGGCAACTAGATCTTACATACTGCAACTAAGACTTTACATGCTGACTAAAGATCCAACATGCCACAATGGAGATGGAAGACCCCGTGTGTTGCAACTAACACCTAGCAGAGCCAAATAAATATTAAAAAAAAAAAAACACAGCTGTTTACTGCAGCTGTACTCATAATTGCTAAAATCTGAAAGTAACTAAGATGTCCTTCAGTAGGTGAATGGGTAAATAAACTAGTGTATCTCTAGATAATGGAATATTATTCAGCACTAAAAAGAAAGGACTATCAAGCCATGAAAAGACAGGGAGGAATCTTAAAACTACACACTATATGATTCCAACTAAATGGCATTCTGGAAAAGGCAAAACTATAGGAAAACAATAACAAGATCAAAGGTTGCCAGGGGTGGAGATGGGAAGAGATGAACAGACACAGTACAGAAGATATTTAGGGAAGTTTAAGGAAAAAAAAAAAAAGGACAGGCTTCCCTGGTGGCTTAGAGGTTAAAGTGTCTGTCTGCAATGTGGGAGACCTGGGTTCAGTCCCTGGGTTGGGAAGATCCCCTGGAGAAGGAAATGACAACCCACTTCAGTATTCTTGCCTGGAGAATCCCATGGACGGAGGAGCCTGGTGGGCTAGAGTCCCCAGGGTCGCAAAGAGCTGGATAGGACTGAGCGACTTCACTTTCACTTTCAAGGAAAAAAATAAAAACAAAAACTCTGTATGATACCATAACGATAGCTACATGTGATTATTTATTTATATAAATCCAAAGAATGTACAACACTAAGAATGAACTATAATGTAAACTGTGAACTTTGGGTTATTATAAAGTATCAATGTAGGTTCTTCAGCTATAATATACCACCCTAGTGGGGGATGTTGATAATGGAGGAGGCTATGCTTGTGTAAGAGTATATGAGAAATTTCTGTACCTTTCACTCAATTTTACTATGAACTCTAACCTGCTCTAAAAAAAAATTAGTCTTAAAAAGAAGGTTACCCACTTTGTTCAAACTCGTTATATACGTAAATGAGGTCTGTCTTTTCATATCAATTGCAGTGTTGGCTCTAATAATAACTAATAGGGATTATGACAGGAAAGAAATTGATTCCTTTGATTTTGTACAGCATATGAGAATAAGAACTAAATGCTAATCACCATGGAAACGTCACTGTTAAACAGCTACAAAGTCTTTAGCTAAAACTCAAAGAACCTCCACTACATCATTCACAATTTGATCTATTTATATTCAGCTTTTAATCCACCCAGGAAACATCTGCAGAATTTAGGAAAACCCCTAACTCTCTCAAATGACACAGAGTGTGAAATTTCAGAATCAGAAGAGAGGTTAAAGCTGATTTGGGCAAACATCTCATTCACAAAGAAATGTAAAGTTCCAAGGGCAATTCATTTCAACTGCAAAGCTGGCTCAATCCAGCGCCAGAATGTTGTAAGTCCTTTTCTGGCTTCCTCTGCTTCTGTCTGCCTCCCTCCCCTCAACCCCCTCTCTGAGTCAGAGCGAACAGATCTGTAAGAAATGGTACAGCAGCACAGATGGCAAGAGGAAAGAAAAATCAAGACTCAACTAAATTCTTTCATTATTGCACAACTTGGTTTCCTATAGTCTTTTCCCCTAGTAAACAATTATTGAAAACTGTGGAATAAGAAGTCCCATAAGAAAACTTTTTTCTTCGCATCATTTCCTCTTAACTTTAACCCTAAGCTGTGCCTCCAGCAAAATCTACAGAGCTACAAAGTGAAAAATCATAGCTCCCTTCACAGGTATATATAACTAAATCCATTTATCCAAAAGTACTTGTTTATTCAACAAGTATTTACTGAACACCAACTCTACACCAGGCTCAGATCTAGGTCTAGGGATATAGCATCTGCACTGGCAGCTAGGCTTATGCTTGGGTTGCCTTAGAGTCCTCCACTTGGGGGTACCAGAGGGTCTGCAAGAGCCATGGCGTTTGTGCAATGGACCATACTGCACACATTCATCATATATTAAGAGTCTTCATAACCATGTCTACTGATGGCCTTTGGAGGCTGAGACCAGTGCTGGATTCAAGAGCATTAATCCATACTGCCCAAATCCTAGCCAGCTCTTGTACAGTAAAAACCAGGTGGTGTGCACATTACTCATGCTTGACAATATTGCTAGAACGAATGCCAGCGTTGTCTTTGCTGAGGACTTGGGCAAATGGTCTCAAGCAATAATAAATAATGTTGAGGGGACATCCCTGGTGGTCCAGTGGTTGAGACTTCACCTACCAACTTAGGAAGTGTGGGTTCAACCCCTGGTTGGGGAGCTGGGATCCCACATGCCTCATGGCTGAAAACAAACAAACAAACAAACAAACATAAAACAGAAGCAATATTGTAACAAATTCAATAAAGACAAAAAAAAAAGTTGAATGTAACCATGGACTACCCAGTGATTCTACAAGATTTTCTGTTTGGCTTTATTCCATGATTGATATGGTTTGGTTCCACAAATGTTTATTATGTGTATATTCTATTCCATGCACTGTTCTAAGAACTGTAGAAACAAAAAGCAGTAAGATATTGGCCTTTCCCTCAAGGGTCTGCTGATGAGATGGACACAGATATGGTTACCCTGACGTGGTAATGGTGGTGGTGTAGGTATGTACAAGGGGTCATGGGAGCCCAGTGAAGGCAAACATCACCCACTGTGGGCACTGGCTTCCTGAAGGAGGGGACATCTGAACTGGGGCTAGAAAGATGAAAAGGTATTAGCGAGGCAACTGGGGGAAGTGTGTTGCAGACAGAAACAACATGAGTGAAAGCATGAAGATGTGAAACATAATGAAATATGTTTGCAGAACAACAGGAAATGAGAAGAAACCAGAGAGATACCCAGAGCTCACACCTGGCATATAGTAAATATTCAATGACTACTGGTTGAAGAAAGAATTGGCTGGAGCTTTCATCAAGGAAAAGGTATCGTTACATGGTTATATATGTTTGGGCAAATTTTGTATATCCATATTGTTAGCAGAAACAGAATATAATGCATCAGTACAATTATAAGAAAATGAGGCAGTCAGCAAGAATGTGGCTCACTCAGCATGGTCCTTGGAGATGCAGGCATAAGAAACAGGAAGTGGCTGGGCACAGTGTTGATATTATGACCACAAGAGAGGGAGGAGCTGGGGTGGAGTCTGTACGGAAGACATAGGCTGAGATCATATGTAAAAATGTAAGAAGGGTACGCTTAGGATCTGTGAGCTTGAGAGCTTCTTGGATACAGCAACCATGTCTTTTTTTCTCCCACTGGCCTAGGAACAGCCCATATAAATAAATCAAATGTCTGTAACAGTACCTGTGTTTCTTCAAGGCCTCACACAGAGGAAACCCCGAACTGGGAAGGAATAGAATTCATATCCCTGATGGTTGTTTTTTGAGTGGGCTTGAATTATTTGTTGCTGTTGAAGAGGCAAGAGAACATCCAGAGCTGGGAGAAGAGGATGTTAATACATTCTATACTCTAAGAATTCCATATTGAGAAATATAGGAACTCTGGGTCAGAACAGATTTTCGATAAGCAAACAGAAGCACTGAGCTTAATGAGGGTGGCAGACGCTGTAAAACTGGTCATAAATTCTAAAAATCTTTCAACATAAACATCGAAAACAACTCAACAAGGTGAAATTGAACCTTTTGATAGCTATAACACTGATTTTCTGTTCACAGTGCATTTTTTAAAAAGGGGGCTGTATATGTGTGTGTGTGGCGGGGTCGGGAGGGGTAGGTATATTGGAACTCTCTGTCCTTTCTGCTCAATATTGCCTTGAATCTAAAAGTGCTCTAAAACATAAAATCTGTTAACAAAACAAAATAAAATATGACAAGTCCATTAGCATAGAAGTTAAAGCAGCTCAAAACTGGGAGCCTGAGGCTAGGTTCCTAATCCCTGGCCCTGAACTGTGACTCTGACCCCTGACACCCCTGGACCACCTACCTGTTTTTATTCCTCTGTGTACCTAAGTGCCTATAATTGGGCTCTGGAGGTTACAAGAAGCTGAGACTCACTTAAACTCATTCAAGTGAAGAACAGGAAGAGCACAGAGTACTAAGAATACATGGAAAAACAAAAGGATAAAGACCTAGAGAAGGGCTGAGCCTCATAGAGGCCAAAACTGACAGTGATACACAGTGCTGATTCCAAGGCAGCCTCAGGAAGCTCAGTGGTAGGGATTTGTGGTCTTTCTTACGCACCACTGTTAATGGGGTCATTTTAGCCCATATGTCTATATCATTCTTCTCTAGTTTATCTTTTTTATCTCAGTTGTGATTCCCAAAGCAGAATATCTGAAGGGCTTGGTTAAATACTACTGTCTCTATTTCGACTGAATTTTTGAGATCAAGCAACATCACACGAGCTTAGTTGGCCTATGAGTGAGCTATCCTTGGGTCAGGTCCTCCTCTGGTCCAGTCACTCGGCCAGAGAGGCTGGGTCATGTGTTTCCTCAGCGGGAGTCCTAGCAGGGGAGGACAGTTGCCCTCAGAAGGAACTGTGGGTATGGCAAGCACTGTGAATTCATTTATGATCCGCTGATGATGGCAATGCTCTGGCAGAAGTCTCAGTCATAGAAGGAAAAAGTGACGTCTGGGTGGTTAGTACAGACTTAGCAATAAAAAAAAGTTTGTATATGAGGCCTTTAGCAGTCAGGACACACCTAGACACTCCTGAAACATCCTTCCCAGCACTCAGCATTCCTTCCCCACCCACTCCCATCCCATAATTTAGAAAGACATCTGACCCCTCTCCCCAGTATCCTAGGTCCAGTACACATTTTAATTGAGCAAATGACCTTAAAAGACACAATGGCAAGGATTTGAAGGTCCACTCCTAAACTAGATGAACTTTCCTTAGTTTAGGGTTGTGTCCACATCTTTATCAAAGCCCTAACTATGGTTCTTCAACTTTTATCATTACAGTAATTTGGAAAAACAGGTCTTTGTAAAGTAATTAGCCTCCAGTTAAAATAAATAAATTTTTTAAAAAAACCAGTCAGGTTTATATGGCTAATATCACACTACAAAAATGAGTAGTTCTGACCAAAAGCCTTGCTGCTGGTGGTGCTAATCCTTTCTTAAAGCAGCTGCAAGCAGATGTCTCCCAAGCATTTACGGTAGCTAGAGCTCTGGAGGGGCTTCCCTGGTGGCTCAGTTGGTAGAGTCTGCCCTCAATGCAGGAGACCCAGGTTCGATCCCTGGGTCGGGAAGATGCCATGGAGAGGGAAATGACTATCCATTCCAGTATTCTTGCCTGGAAAATCCCATGCACAGAAGAGCCTAGAGGGCCACAATCCATGGGATTGCAGAGAGCAGGACACGACTAAATGAGTAAACCACACCGGAGCTCTGAAAGTCTCCCTAAGAAATCAGTCAGCACTAGAGAAACCACTTTCTTTATCCCTCCTCAAAGATTTGTTAGTAAACATGGGAATTTTGAGCTCTGGGTCAGGTAGAAGGCAGTGGCCTTTGAAGCTTCATTTTAAGGAAAAATAAGTTGATTAGTTTCATTCACTAAATGAACAAATGTGACTATACAAGAAGAATCAAAAGTACTCTGAAAGTTGAACACTTTATAGCTGTGCCTTGCTTTTACACATGACATTTTTCTCAAAAGTTTAGCTGAATTAGATGCAAAGAATTGGAACACAAGAGGCCCTGGCTAGCTGGGTAGCTACAACAGAAGACACACACACATGCATGCGTGCACGCACACACACACACACACACACACACACACACACACTCCTTAAAAAAATAAGAATGTAAACTATTCCAATAGCCAGGAAGGGAGGAAGTAGATATTTAGGGGGAAAACACTGTACCTTTTAAATTCTTTTTACTACCAGAAAAAGACAGGGCAGGAGATGAACTTTAACCCTGACCACTTGTTCACTTTGCACAGGCTTTTGCAGACGTAAATATTTCTAAGTGATCATTACATGAGATGCCATAGAATATACACTGTATTTTTATATTTCTACAGTAATAAAACAATTTTGTAGACAAAATAAAAAATTGCAGAAATCTCCTTATTTCCTGATTCAATATGGTCTTTTTAAAATTGAATAAACTGTTCTTTTGGGTGAGCATAACAAGCAAAGAGACTGAGTTGAATAATTACAGAACTCTCATACTTAGGTATCTGTCACTAAAAATTATCTTCATTTCTAATCAGTCTTCAATGGACACAGAAGCTCCCAATACTTTAAATTACTTCCCCTCTACTAATGATCTGTAAATGATAGAACACTAATCTTTAAAAGAGAGTAAAATATGCATTTGTTATGTGAAAAAGGATTGTTAAGATGATGAATCATTTCAATGTCAAAAAATGTTTGGGGTATTGGATTTGAACAAAGTAAAGTAGATTCACAATCACTACTGGAATTAAGGACACTCTGGAGAGGTCAAGTTTTCCGTCACATGAGTTAAGAAGCTGGTTTAAAAGAAGTCAGTTGATCTCTCCATGAAACCTCTGATGAGATCATGAGATACTGAATTCTCACATAACAAAGTCTCCTTTTACAAAATCTTACCCTGGGTTGTACTGATCAATGCTTTTGAAATGAAATAACAAGGAAAACATAAATTAGCATAATCTTTATTCTTTTTTTTTTTTTTTTAGATTTATTAAGTATTCTCGTCCATGGATACTAACTATACAGGTGAAGTGAGTGGACTACTTTTAAAACAAAAACAACAAAACACTTTTGGTAGAAAAAGTCCTGGAACTTTAACAGAAAAGACAAGAATAAAGACTGTTAGGTCCACCCCACTCCTTTTTTTTTAACATTATGGTAATGTTAAACAATTAAATTTCTTAAGTCATACCTATAAACAACAATCAAACCTATTTGTCTGCTCTGAATGTTATTCTTTTGAAAACACTACAGCAAATCTTTTAGGCTGAACTGAGGTTGGGTGAGGTAAGGTAGCCAAGATGACATGTCTAGTTAAATGGTGCAGTCAGGATTCGACCTGTCTACATTATACTGGGGCTTCCCTGGCAGCTGAGACGGTAAAGCGTCTGCCTACAATGTGGGAGACCCGGGTTCGATCCCTGGGTTGGGAAGATCCCCTGGAGGAGGGCATGGCAACCCACTCCAGTACTCATGCCTGGAAAATCCCATGGACAGAGGAGCCTGTCAGGCTATAGTCCATGGGGTCGCAAAGAGTCAGACATGACTGAGTGACTTCACTTCACTTCACGTCATGTTATACTGAGCTAGGGCTCAGTGGTAAAGAATACGCTTGCAATGCAGGAGCCACAGGAGACACAGGTTTGATCCCAGAGTCTGGAAGATCCCCTGGAGGAGGGCATGGCAACCCACCCCCGTATTCTTGCCTGGAGAATTGCACGGACAGAGGAGCCTGGTGGGCTACTGTCCACGGGGTCGAAAAGAGGCAGACAGGACTGAAGCAACTTAGCACACATTACACTGTGCTAATAGGAGCTTTCTTATTCAAACCTCAGTGCAAATGTCACCATCTCAGAGAGGCCATCATTTTATATTAGTGGGTTTTTTTTCTTCACATTTTTAAAGAGACTGAATCCATTAATAAATTGTGAGAGGCTTTTCCAGTTAGGAAAAAAAAGTCTTTTGCCATTTTTTTCAAATTATAACTTAGGTGAAATTCTTCTAAAACAGGAGGGAAAAAAAAGAGAAAGAAATAAAACAGCATTATACCTTGCCCGTGTCATTCACAGAAATGCCAAGAGGAGTGGGGGCCACACTGTCTTGCTTCCTGGAGTCATTAGATGCTCATAATCAAGTCTCTATGGAAGTGTCCCCACAAATACACACCCCTTTAGGCACATGGGTGAAGCAGACACTCAGAGTTTGAAATATCAGTGTGGGGAATGTGGGCTTTCTTAAGAAAGTAACGAATTAGTATTTGTATTATGTATGAATGCTTCTTAACTATCTTTTCAGAAGACTCTGTGATAGGCATTTTTAACCTCGATGTTCAAAATACGGTGGCTCTCAAAGAGAAGAAATATATTATATGACACAAAACTATCTGAGGTGTATATGGAAGAGTGTGTTAAAAATGGGCTTCACACTTGGGGCTTTCATTGGTTTCAATTTTGCTTTATTCTTGATCATCATTCTTGACTTTTCAGACTCTGTATAAGGTCCTCATTCCTCTGATTAAAGGAATTAACTTGTATATTAAATACCTCCCTGGTGGCTCAAATGGTAAAGAATCCGCCTGCAATGCAGGAGACCCAGGTTTGATCCCTGGGCTGGGAAGATCCCCTGGAGAAGGGAGTGGCAACTCACTGCAGTATTCTTGCCTGAAGAATTCCAAGGACAGAGGAGCCTGGTGGGCTACAGTCTGGGGGGTGAAAAAGAGTCAGACACAATTGAGCAATGTTTACCTATTTTTTTATTTGACCCCCTCATCCCTCCTCCCCAGTTCGAAACAGCCCGGCTTCAAAGAGCCTGCTGAGGTGACCTACCCAGAGTCCATCTTTGGGCTCTATAACAATGGAAGACCCTTAATTATCTCTCAATTCAACGGTCATGTGTTTCTGAATTCTTAACTTCCACACAGCACTTCTAGAGCAAAAGGTTTTCCACTTTATTGAACCTACTAAATTCTCCAGTTTAATAAAAAAAAAAAGTAAGGGATTGAAAGAATAATGAATCAGGTGGGTGAACTTGTTATATGATATGCACCAGGATTCAAGACATCAGAAGAGAAAGTAAAAAAAGAGAAGCACATTTTTGTAATCTTTCCTGTGAGTTCTCATTGGAAATGAGCAGTTTAGAAATCTATGTAGCTGATTACTGTAAATAATGAGTTCTTGGAAATCACACTCTAATGTGGAGTAAAGCAGTTCATATTTTCCTAAAAGAGCAATGTTTCTACCGAGGTTTGGGTTCCTGAGGCTAAAGTGGCATATTAGTTGCAGATATGATCAAAGAAATGTCATAAAGCAATATGCAAAATTATAAAACTGTGAAGTGATTTCAAATGTCAAAAGTACGCTGCTGGTCCTCAGTCAGTTGCTCAGTTGTGTCCAACTCTGTGACCCCATGGACTGAAGCACACCAAGCCTCCGTGTCCATCACAATCTCCTGGAGCTTACTGAAATCATGTCCATCAAGTCAGTGATGCCATCTAACCATCTCATCCTCTGTCATCCTCTTCTACTCCTGTCTTCAATCTTTCCCTGAATCAGGGTCTTTTCTAGTGAGTCAGTTCTTTGCATCAGGTGGCCAAAGTATTGGAGTTTCAGCTTCAGCACTAGTCCTTCCAATGAATATTCAGGACTGATTTTCTTTAGGATTGACTGGTTTGATTCTCCTTGCAGTCCAAAGGATTTACAAGAGTCTTCTCCAACACCACAGTTCAAAAGCATCAATTCTAAGGCACTCAGCTTTCTTTATAGTCCAACTCTCACATTCATACATGACTACAGGAAAAACCATAGCCTTGACTAGATGGACCTTTGTTGACAAAGTAATGTCTCTGCTTTTTAATATGCTGTCTAGCTTGGTCATAGCTTTTCCTCCAAGGAGCAAGTGTCTTTTAGTTTCATGGCTGCAGTCACCATCTGCAGTGATTTTGGAGCTCAAAAAAATAAAATAAAGTCTCTCACTATTTCCATGAGACTGGTCTAAGTCCTAGGTTTTAAAACAATATAAATTGATTATACAAGTATTCTACTATAAAGCACATAGAAAAAGCACACTATAACACAATACATATTTGATTTGAACTTTGTATGTTTACATTAAACATAGAAATATTAGCAAAATGATAACAATGACTGAGGTTTGCCTTAAAATACTCTAGAAACAAAAAATGTTGGGAGAGGGAAGCTGCTGCTGCTGCTAAGTCGCTTCAGTCACGTCCAACTCTGTGCGACCTCATAGACAGCCTCCTACCAGGCTCCTCTGTCCCTGGGATTCTCCAGGCAAGAACACTGGAGTGGGTTGCCATTTCCTTCTCCAATGCATGAAAGTGGAAAAGAGAAGATACAATATATGCAAAATGCTGATATCTGATGAAGCTCTGTGCTGGGGAATTTGTTTTACTACTCTCTTTATATTCTGTATATTTTAAATTTTTCATAATAAAAAGCTTTAATAATCTAAGCTATAAGTTATAAATTAATCACTACTTATAATTAGTAAATATTATTTAACAATTTCTCTTACTTTATTAAAACTTAGAAAAATCTTACTTTGGAGAAAAATGAGACGGATTAGTAAGACTGCCCATGGGGAGAGGAACTAAGGCAAGTTTCCTACAGCAAGCAGCTGGCTCAAGAGTCCTCTCCCAGCCTTTGAGATGGCGTGTCCATGCATTACTGAGCCGAAGTTTAAAAGTGTAACTGTAGAGAATGAAGTTAGACTCTAACTTTACATTGCATATAAAAACTAACTCAAAACAGACCAAAGATCTAAATGTAAAACCTACAACTATAAAACTTTTGGAAGAAAACAAATGGGAAAAGCTTCCTGACATTAGATTTGGCAATGATTTCTTGGCTCTTGCACTAAAAATCACAGGCAAGAGAAAAATAAAAATAAACTGGACTATCACAAAATTAAAAATTTGTGCATTAAAGTACACAATCAAGAGTGAAAAGGCAAGAACTTCTCTGGTGACCCAGTGGTAAAGACTCCGTGCTTCCAATGCAGGGGGCGTGGGTTCAATTCGATCCCACATGTCTTCAGATGCAGCCAAGAGTGAAAAGACAAGCCAGAGAATGGGAGAAAATATTTGCCAATCATATATCTGACAAGGGGCTAATATCCAGACTATATAAGGAACCCCTACAATTCAACAATAACAACAACAAAAACAACCAATCCGATTAAAAATGGGCAATGGATTTTTCTCCAAAAGAGGGAAATGCAAATGAAAATCACAATGAGATACTATCTCATGCCCACTAGGATGTCTACTCTCAAAGAAAATAGCGAATGTTAAAGAGAACGTGAAGAAACTGGAATCCTTGCGCACTGTTGCTGGGAATGTAAAATGGTACAGCTGCTGCAGAAAACAGTATGGCAGCTCTTAAAAAAAAAACATAAAATCAACCCCCAACCCAGTATTTTCACTCCTTGGTGTATACCCAACAGAACTGAAAGCTGGCTTAGAGATATTTGTATACCCATGTTCAGAGCAGCATTATACATAATATTCAAAAAGGTAAAACCAATCCAAGTATCCGTTAACAGACGAAAGTAAACAAAATGTAGTGCACACATTACAAGACCCACAGAGGATGCATAAAACGGTGAAGAGTATCAAACTTTCATATACACTCACCTAGAGCCAGACATCTTGGAATGTGAGGTCAAGTGGGCCTTAGAAAGCATCACTACAAACAAAGCTAGTGGAGGTGATGGTATTCCAGTTGAGCTATTTCAAAGCCTCAAAGATGATGCTGTGAAAGTGCTGCACTCAATATGCCAGCAAATTTGGAAAACTCAGCAGTGGCCACAGGACTGGAAAAGGTCAGTTTTCATTCCAATCCCAAAGAAAGGCAATGCCAAAGAATGCTCAAACTACCGCACAGTTGCACTCATCTCACACACTAGTAAAGTAATGCTCAAAATTCTCCAAGCCAGGCTTCAGCAATATGTGAACCGTGAACTTCCAGATGTTCAAGCTGGTTTTAGAAAAGGCAGAGGAACCCGAGATCAAATTGCCAACATCCGCTGGATCATGAAAAAAGCAAGAGTTCCAGGAAAACATCTATTTCTGCTTTATTGACTATGCCAAAGCCTTTGACTGTGTGGATCACAATAAACTGTGGAAAATTCTTCAAGAGATGGGAATACCAGACCACTTGATCTGCCTCCTGAGAAACCTGTATGCAGTTCAGCAAGCAACAGTTAGAACTGGACATGGAACAACAGACTGGTTCCAAATAGGAAAAGGAGTATGTCAAGGCTGTATATTGTCACCCTGCTTATTTAACTTATATGCACAGTACATCATGAGAAACGTTGGGCTGGAAGAAGCAGAAGCTGGAATCAAGATTGCTGGGAGAAATATCAATAACCTCAGATATGCAGATGACACCACCCTTATGGCAGAAAGTGAAGAGGAACTAAAAAGCCTCTTGATGAAAGTGAAAGAGGAGAGTGAAAAAGTTGGCTTAAAGCTCAACATTCAGAAAACGAAGATCATGGCATCCAGTCCCATCACTTCATGGCAAACAGATGTGGAAACAGTGGCTGACTTTATTTTGGGGGGCTCCAAAATCACTGTAGATGGTGATTGCAACCATGAAATTAAAAAACGCTTACTCCTTGGAAGAGAAGTTATGACCAATCTAGACAGTATATTAAAAAGCAGACATTACTTTGTCAACAAAGGTCCATCTAGTCAGGGCTATGGTTTTTCCAGTGGTCATGTATGGATGTGAGATTTGAACCATAAAGAAAGCTGAGTGCCAAAGAATTGATGCTTTTGAACTGTGGTGTTGGCGAAGACTCTTGAAAGTCCCTTGGACTGCAAGGAGATCCAACCAGTCCATCCTAAAGGAGATCAGTCCTGTGTGTTCATTGGAAGGACTGATGTTGAAGCTGAAACTCCAGTACTTTGGCCACCTGATGCGAAGAGCTGACTCATTTGAAAAGACCCTAATGCTGGGAAAGATTGAAGGCGGGAAGAGAAGGGGACGACAGAGACCGAGATGGTTGGATGGCATCACCGACTCAATGGACATGAGTTTGGGTAAACTCCGGGAGTTTATGATGGACAGGGAGGCCTGGCGTGCTGCGGTTCGTGGGGTCACAAAGAGCCGGACACGACTGAGCAACTGAACTGAATGCATATACACTAATTTTTTCCTATGCACACATATCTATCATAAAGTAGTTTATAAATAAGACACAGTAAGAGACTATCTGAGTTGCCAGCATCACTGCTTCTGTGCTTTGGGCCATTATTAAACAAGGGGGACTTGAACACAAGCACCGAGGTACTAGGACTACAGATCTGAACCAAGATGGCTAACTAAGTAACTAACAGGCGGGGTATGCTAGACAAAGGGATGATTCATGTCCTCAGCAGGAAGGAGCCTGATGGTGTGAGATTTTATCACACTATTCAGAACAATATGCAATTTAAAACTTATGAAACATTTTCATATCCAAGAAATCATTGACAAATCTGCTGTCAGAAATTTTCCATGTAATATTTTTGGACTTTGGTTGATCACAGGTAACTGAAACTGTGAAAGTGAAATTACAGATAAGGGGGGACTACAATATATACATATAGTGCAGTATTATTCAGCTCTGGAAAGGAACAAAATTCTGACATGGTGCCATAAGGATGGCTGAGGATATTATGCTAAGTGAAATAAGTCAGTCACAAAAAACAGAAATATATTTCACTTATATGTATAATTCCACTTATATGAGACATCTAGAGTAGCCAAATTCATAGATAGTAAGTAGAAAAGTGGTTGCCATGGGGCTGGAGGGAGGAGGAGTGGGACCTCTTGTTTAATGTGTACAGAGATCCAATTTTGCAAGATGAAAAGTGTTCTAAAGATAGTTGCACAATATGAATATACTTAATACGATTGAACTATATATGTACAAATGGTTAAAATGGGAATCTTTGTGTGTATTGTTAAAAATTTTAAAAATTAAAGTGTACATCTGTATTTTAAATGTTTATTAAATGCCCTAATACATGGTCATTTCAAAAAAAATACATCACTAAAGTTGGCCTATGAAACCTACATTAGATCCTGTTGTCCGACTATCCCTACCTACAGAGTTGAAGTAAGAACAACTTAGTAATGTTAATTAGAACTTTGTTACTGAGATACTAAAGGATTCTGTCAAATAGCAAATTTAATGCTGGGTTTACAGATTTTAGTCGGCTTCTGACACCTTCTATTTTAAATTTTAGGGTCTTCAAGAATAGTAAGATAGACTTTAAGAAAAAACTACATTTCCACTTACATCATAATATCTGTTCCCCATGGCACTATACCAACCCTAAATAACTAAAGCCAGCTTTAGCCCAGGGAACTCTGCCAGGGCTAGTACCCTAAGATAAGCGGTGAACACTGCGACATGCACTTTCGATTGGATTCTCTAAAGAG
The DNA here is from genome assembly GCF_016772045.2 of Ovis aries. Classification (NCBI taxonomy): domain Eukaryota; kingdom Metazoa; phylum Chordata; class Mammalia; order Artiodactyla; family Bovidae; genus Ovis; species Ovis aries. The sequence continues at coordinate 56,021,294 of NC_056060.1, read as the reverse complement.
CAATGAGTCAGGATCCAAGTGTCAGAAGATGTAGTCTCATGCTAATGAAAACAAAGATATTTACTGTTAAAACCCCTTTAATCCAAGAACCTCAAAGTGGTTGGCAAACATTAATCAAATAGAAATTAAGGCATAGCCTCAAGACATATGAAGGCATGGGCTTTCAAAAACACACAAAAAGCCTCTAGATCCAATTACCAACTTACAGAGGAACACGGTAAACTACACTATGGCAATACAATAATCAGCAGAAACCGACTGTAGGATAGTCTACAGGACAAATGACCCAGTTTCTTCAACAAATAAATTTCAAGGAAATTAAAAAAAGAGAAAAAGGAAAAAGAGAAGGAAAGAAAGGGAACATGTACATTAAGACTTAGAACGCATCACTACGAACAAAGCTAGTAGAGGTGATGAAATTCCAGTTGAGCTATTTCAAAGCCTCAAAGATGATGCTGTGAAAGTGCTGCACTCAATATGCCAGCAAATTTGGAAAACTCAGCAGTGGCAACCGGACTGGAAAAGGTCAGTTTTCATTCCAATCCCAAAGAAAGGCAATGCCAAAGAATGCTCAAACTACCGCACAATTGCACTCATCTCACACACTAGTAAAGTAATGCTCAAAATTCTCCAAGCCAGGCTTCAGCAATACGTGAACCGTGAACTTCCAGATGTTCAAGCTGGTTTTAGAAAAGGCAGAGGAACCAGAGATCAAATTGCCAACATCCGCTGGATCATGGAAAAAGCAAGAGAGTTCCAGAAAAACATCTATTTCTGCTTTATTGACTATGCCAAAGCCTTTGACTGTGTGGATCACAATAAACTGTGGAAAATTCTTCAAGAGATGGGAATACCAGACCACCTAACCTGCCTCTTGAGAAACCTGTATGCAGGTCAGGAAGCAACAGTTAGAACTGGACATGGAACAACGGACTGGTTCCAAATAGGAAAAGGAGTATGTCAAGGCTATATATTGTCACCCTGCTTATATAACTTATATGCAGCGTATCATGAGAAACCCTGGACTGGAAGAAGCAGAAGCTGGAATCAAGATTGCTGGGAGAAATATCAATAACCTCAGATATGCAGATGACACCACCCTTATGGCAGAAAGTGAAGAGGAACTAAAGAGCCTGTTGATGAAAGTGAAAGAGGAGAGTGAAAAAGTTGGCTTAAAGCTCAACATTCAGAAAACTAAAATCATGGCATCTGGTCTCTTCACTTCATGGCAAATAGATGGGGAAACAGTGGAAACAGTGGCTGACTTTATTTTGGGGGGCTCCAAAATCACTGTAGATGGTGATTGCGGCCATGAAATAAAAAGATGCTTACTCCTTGGAAAGAAAGTTGTGACCAACCTAGATAGCATATTCAAAAGCAGAGACATTACTTTGCCAACTAAGATCCATCTAGTCAAGGCTATGGTTTTTCCTGTGGTCACGTATGGATGTGAGAGTTGGACTGTGAAGAAAGCTGAGCAACAGAGAATTGATGCTTTTGACCTGTGGTGTTGGAGAAGACTCTTGAGAGTCCCTTGGACTGCAAGGAGATCCAATCAGTCCATTCTAAAGGAGATCACTTCTGGGTGTTCTTTGGAAGGACTGATGCTAAAGCTGAAACCCCAGTACTTTGGCCACCTCATGCAAAGAGTTGACTCATTGGAAAAGACTCTGATGCTGGGAGGGATTGGAGGCAGGAGGAGAAGGGGATGACAGAGGATGAGATGGCTGGATGGCATCACTGACTCAATGGACGTGAGTTTGAGTGAACTCTGGGAGTTGGTGATGGACAGGGAAGCCTGGTGTGCTGCAATTCATGGGGTCGCAAAGAGTCAACCAATTGTAGTGTCAGAACCTTGATTCAGTTTATGATACAACAGGAAGTGCAAATACGAATTTCATATTTGATGTCATTAAAAGTTATGAATATTTCATAAATAAATTATAAAGATATAATTGTTATATTAATATATAAAGATATTATATTAATATATTTATTTATATTAATTATAAAGATTTTATAAAGATTATATGTTTATCACATGTATATACATATTTTTTAAGTGCTTGTGTTAGTGATGCTGTGTTAAGAGATCTCCAGATTCAGTGATACCCTAGGACAGTTCATAAGGGTCAGTATACACCATACTCATAGCTAAGATTTATTACAACAACAGAATACCAAACAAAATCGGCAAAAGGAAAAGATACAAGGGGTGATGTCTACAGGAAACCAAGTTTGAGCTTCCAAGAGTCTTCTCCCAGTGCAGTCACACAGAATGTGCTTAATTCCCCCCAGCAATGACTTGTACAATACTGCCTACCCACGGTTTCACTGGAGGTTGATTATAGAGGCCCACTCTCTCCAGCACATACCAAGATTCCAGACTCCCAGAAGGAAAGCAAGTGTTGAGCAAAACTGATATTGTTTGTACACAAAGCTTAGGCACAGTGCATCACTATGAGTTAAGACAATGAGAACCCTCCTGAAATCCAAGTTTCCAGATGCTAACCAAGGGTCAAACTTGTAAGCAAGTCTTTCAATGGATAACAGCCATGCCTAATATAATTCCTTTCTGCATATACCAAAACATTTGGGATGAAATGACAGTAGGTCTGCGATTTTTATGAAATAATATGAAAGAGCAGAAGTGGGTGGGGATAGAGTTGATATTGTTGAAGATGGAGAATGGGTTCATGGGAACTTACTCTTTTTTTCCTACTTTAGAGCGTGTGTTAGATTTTTCCATTATGGAATGCCTTGTTTGTTTTTAATCATAGGAGAAAACTCAGAAGCAGTGCTTAGGCTGTGAATCAACAGAGCTATATGGGCTTGTGGGGATAAGAGCTGAAGCTTGTAGAACCCTTGGGCTGCTACCACTTTTCAAGGAGGGTGGTTGTCCCAGACCACATGAACAGACTGTGAACCCTGGTATTCAAGAATCAGTTAACATGTCTCTTTCTGGGGGAAAGGGACAGAAAAAGTAGTCTCTTGTCCAAGGCAAACTATGTATCAAAGCAACAGTTTAAGAGCAACTTAACTATAGCTACAGATTAAGTGGCTGACAAATGATCTTAATTTATAGAGTTTTGCAAATCAGGTGTATTATATTTTGAGTTATTAATTGCTGAGCCATAAAATAAACATGAAGCCGCTCTTTCCCAAAGCATAATAACAAAGACTGGAAAATGCTTCCATTTTTAAAATGTGCTCTTCAGTACTAAAACATGTTACTCACATAATACTGTACTCAGGAAAACACTAAACTCGGAGCATCTATCACCTTGGCAACAAGTTCTAAACACCAGACATTCTGAGCATTCTGACTCACAGCTACACAGTCTCCACAGACACCATTGAATTTTGGTTTACTTAGGCGGGTATATAGGAAGTAGGGGGAAATATGAGTAAAAGTATATACTTTTTTACTCTGAAACAAAGCAATCTGATTTTAATAATAATATAAGGGTGAAAAAACAACTAAAAGCCCAAGGATGAACTATCAGCGTAACAAACTTCACGGCCTGGCCCCTGCTCTAACACCCCTACAATATGACAGCTCAACCCATAATGGATGAAGAAGAATGATGCAGGGAGGACCAGCCCAAACCAGGAATACAGACTCACACATTTTTCCTGTTTTATATGAAGCAAACAGGTGTTAGTCACTGAGCAGTGCCATCCTTGGTTTCCAAACAAAAAGCATTTTGACTCATCATCAATGACTCATCATCAATAAAACATTCCCTACTGGTGTGGATGGCTTTCCACTAATCCACCTACACATTATGCAACTGCCAATATGACTGAAACATAATATGAAATCTCTGGACTGGAAACCAGAAAAATACTTACAGATGGAACAGGGGCAAAGGGTCTCCTTCACTTCACTTCAGTCGCTCAGCCATGTCCAACTCTTTGTGACCCCATGGACTGCAGTATGCCAGGCTTCCCTGTCCATCACCAACTCCCAGAGCTTACCCAAACTCATGTCCATTGAGTCAGTGATGTCATCCAACCATCTTATCCTCTGTCATCCCCTTCTCCTACCATGATCAATCATTTCCAGCATCAGGGTCTTTTCAAATAAATTCTTTGCATCAGGTGGCCAAGGTATTGGAGTTTCAGCTTCAACATCAGTCCTTCCAATGAATATTCAGGACTGATTTCCTTTAGGATGGACTGGTTGGATATCCTTGCTGTCCAAGGGACTCTTAAGAGTCTTCTCCAACACCACAGTTCAAAAGCATCAATTCTTCAGTGCTCAGCTTGTTTTATAGTCCAACTCTCACATCATACATGACTACTGGAAAAACCAAAACTTTGACTAGATGGACCTTTGTTGACAAAGTAATGTCTCTGCTTTTTAATATGCTGTCTAGGTTGACCCTGTACTAAAACCCAAAGATCTGTCCTTCCAATGGAAAAGCATATCAACTCCATAAAGCCTATGATCAACACTTAGCAGTGGGTAACAAATACACTCCAGTATTTAGTTAGAGTTCCCTCCAGATACCTGTTATCAAAATGCAAGTTATTCTGATTAAACAAGGGGTAGAATGTATGTCTTGTAATATATTATCTAAATGCCAAGTTCTGGGCAAATATTAATGAGTCTGCTGAATTTATCTACCTGAGCACTTCAATACCAAAAAAAACCAACTACTGTAGAGACTTTTAAATAAATGTTAAAGGTTGACAATTACATAGTTTTCAACAATGTCCAATAAATAATGTTTTCCTCATGCTATTTAGAAAACACAATGTTAGCCAGTAGTCAGTCACTCCTGAGAGCAATGAAAAATATATCTTGGCCTAAAGTATTTAAAAAATTAAATTGACTTACAAAGTGGCTAAAATTCAACTATCCAGAATACTATTTTTTAAAAAAAACAGACTACTACTAAGAATAAAAGGCATAAATGGCTCTGAGTATTCAAAAGAAAAGACTAAAGCTTTATTAAGCTTTCCTTGAAGGAGAATCCCTCAAGTTTTCATTCAAAGACTCTTCCTCTAGTTTTATTTTATAATTTTATCTGTCCCAAGTTCATGTCAGTTTAAAGACAGAAAAGTAACGCTGGCCTAATAGGATTGAGTTAATTTAGGCAGGTAAGGAGGATTTTAAGGATACAGGGCTCTTCATGAAGCCTTAACAGTAGGAAGAGTGCTTTAGACAGAACTGGAAACAGGACTTGGAAAGCTAATCAGTCCTTCTCATCTCTGCCCCTTTGTGTGTATCTGAACCACTGCTTTCTGGGTCCCATGACTGGTGAAAGATGCCCAACACACATCCTGAGTGTCCAGTCTACAGGTCTCACCACAGGGAGTGAGATTCCCTCCCCTGAGAAAGTCCCAGGAAATGGATATGGAAGGGTCAACATAAGACAGGTTGCCACTTCTAGTCTAGTCACCCCTGGTGGCTGAGGTGAAAGAGGATGTCAAGTTAAACAAACTGGTTGAGGATTAAAGAAGGTCCATCACAATCCAGGAAGATGCTCAAAAGAGTATGCATTGCAAAGGAAGAGAAGTTGGAAAAATTCAGGGAATTAGAGAATAGTAAAAAGTGAGATTTTTATGGCCTCATAATCAAGACGGCAGGCCCCCTAAAATGGGAAAATATCCTGTATATTAGCTTAGTAGACTATGAGAGCTTCACTGTACCACTGCATTACTAGTTACCTCTATTATGATATCTCGTCGGCCCATCACTCAGAAAAGCTTAAATTATATTCAATAGCCTCTCTTTAGAAGGGAGAGAATATTTATACAAATGGGACACTTGGTGACAGTCATTAACATACTACTGATGGAAGTATAAACTGGTACAGTCTTTCTGGAAAGCAGTTTAGCATTATATACACAGTGTCTTAAAATATTCAGTAACTCTTTAGGAATCAATTCTATGAAAATATTCTAAAACACACATAAAAATATATTTTACAAATATTCATAACAGTATTATTTATAATACCCAAGCTATGGAAATAACCTAAATGCTAGCAATAGAGCAAAGGTTAAATAAACTATGTCCAATTCCTACAATAATCTGAAAAATTGACTATTTTAAATAACAAGGGAAATGCTCATGTCATTAATAGGGAAAAGAACTGCACAGAAATACAGATGATGTGTGTGTATACATACATATTTGAAATAATATATATAATATATATAATATATATTTATAAATATATAAAATATATATTATATATATTTAAAAACTGAATGAAAACAGCTAGAAAGGGACTGCTAGAGTTTGTGTTCCCTAAGAAGCACAGTGTGAGATGGAGTCTAGTGTGCAGGTAGTTTATTGGGGAGCGCTCCTGCACCTATTGCTATAGGAGGAAGGGAAGGAAGCATTGGGCAGAGGAGAAGTTGACCTGCAATGCAGGCAGGCCTGCATCAACCAGTCTTCGGATATAGGCTGCCTTAGAAGAGTATGACCTTGGGCAAAATGTCTCTCCTACGCTGAGAAAATTCCCAGCCACCTCACAGCAGCTGGGAAGAGGGAGTTGAAGTCACATAAAGTGAAAGTCACTCAGTTGTGTCTGACTCTTTGTGACCCCATGGACTATATAGTCCATGGAATTCTCCAGGCCAGAATACTGGAATGGGCAGCTGTTCCCTTCTCTAGGAGATCTTCCCAACCCAGGTCTCCCGCATTGCAGGCAGATTCTTTACCAGCTGAACCACAAGGGTTGGGAAGTTCTCAAAGACAGATCTAGGCAGGACAGCACAGTATCTACAGCAGAGACTATATTCAAAAACTAGCATTGGTTGTCTTCGAAGGGTAGTTTTTAATTTTTTAAAAAAATTCTTCAACAGGGTCTTCTGTCTTTTCCAAATAAAATATAAATTACACCCTATTTTTAATAATGGATTTTAGAAAGATTTATAACTAATATAATAGAAAAATAAACTTGCTTGACAGAAGTAATTATTAGTATGGAGAAATTTTAATTATAAAATTAGTATGTATGTAGTATGTATAGCTAAGGTTTGATTATTTTAAAAATTTAAACAAATCATCCAAATTCATCTCTAAGAAACATTATTAAAAAATATAGGACTTCCCTGGTGGCGCAGTAGATAAAAATCCACCTGCCAAAGCAGGAGACACAGGTTCAATCTCTGGTCCAGGTAAATTCCACATGCTGTGGAGCAACTAAGCCCTGGCACCATTAACTTCTGATCCTACCTGCTGTGGCTGCTGAAGCTCTCATGCCCTGGAGTCTTGCTCCACAAGAAGAGAAGCCCCCGCAATGAGAAACCTGCACACCACAATGAGAGCAGCCTCTGCTCGCTGCAACTAGAAAAAGCCCATGCACAGCAACAAAGGCCCAGTGCAACCCAAAATAAATAAATAAATATAAGGTTTTTATAAATATATGTATATATATACAAACAACCTTTTCATAAATAGATCATAAGTCAATACCAATCAAAATTAGGTCTTCACTTTGTACACTATACAATGATCAAAAATGTGAAGATTCTAAAAATATTAGGAAAAACTAATCTGTTTCTAAAAATAGAAAGCTATTTTAGGATTTACTTCACACCCACATGCACATATGCTGAGTTATATACATCTTTGGAATGATTGATAAGATACCCAAAATAAAATTTTCATAAACTGTGACTTTACCTACCAGAAAGTTTCTTTAAAATGACTCAAAAAAATTTTTTATCAAACCATCTGAGTAATTCCTCATATCCATAACAAAAGTACTTAGAATATACACTTATAAAATAGCTTAACAAAGGACTTTTGGTTCTAGATATGATAACTTATATCAGACTAGTATTCTCAATGAGAACAATTAATAAAGATGGATAAAATGCAAAAGCAAATGAAAACAAAACAGCTGATTAAAAGTGTTGGGAGAAACCAAAAAATCATGATATGAAGGGCATAGTTCTGATAAAGAAGGGAAATACACTGACGTCCTACAGTTACTACTACTTTTTACCCTCAGGTCATTTGCCCATTCACTTTATGGGGTATGGAAGCTGAGCAGAGAGGATTTGCCTAGAACTTAATAGTCTCACTGGTCTAACAAGACAAAAACTAGCTGGACCTTGAATCAACCTTGAACTCCAAGACTGGGGGTGGGGGGGCGGGGGCAGGATCTTAGAAAAAACAAATGGTGTCAATTGCTAATGATTTCCCTTTGTAGTATTTTGTCAGTTTCTACAAAATGACAGGACTAAGCAACTAAGCACACAAGCTAGAGTTGTGAAGGGACAGTGGCTGAAAAACCAAGCAGAAAGCAACCATTAAGAAGCTCAACAGGTAAGTAGACATTCCGGCAATTCAAGAGGTGAAGAAACAAAAATTAGAGCTCAGGTTTAGAAATAAAGGTCTGTGAATACATTCCAGCTTTTATCAACAGCTGAGATCCTTAAAACATCCTATATAAGATATGGCCCCTGGAAACTGACTACCCTTACAAAGCCTGAAACACAGTGAAACAACTCAGTTTCTAAGTGGGCAAGGCTATCAGTCTAGCTGCCAGAAGAAAATTGAATCATTTCTGGAAGTTACCATCCAGAGCCTCTATAATTTTTCATATAGAATGTGCTCCATTCAATAAAAAATTAGCAGGCATGACAGAAAAAAGGACTGCGGCTACTGCTAAGTCACTTCAGTCATGCCCAACTCTGTGCAACCCCACAGACGGCAACCCAGCAGGCTCCCCTGTCCCTGGGATTCTCCAGGCAAGAACACTGGAGTGGGTTGCCATTTCCCTCTCCAATGCATGAAAGAGAAAAGTGAAAGTGAAGTCGCTCAGTCGTGTCCGACTCTTAGCGATCCCATGGACCGCAGCCTACCAGGCTCCTCCGTCCATGGGATTCTCCAGGCAAGAGTACTGGAGTGGGAAAAAAAGGACTAAATGACCAAAATCCAAGAAAGAAGACACAGGTGATTCAGATATTGGAGTGATCAAGCACACACTTTTTTCAAAAAACTATGATTAAAAACCAAGCTCACAGAGAACAGACTGGCAGCTACCACGGGCAGAGGGGTAGGAAGTGGGCAAAACAGATGAAGGGGGTCAAACAGCACAAACTTCCAGTTATAAAATAAATCAGTCATGGGATGTAATGTACAGCATGGTGACTAGAGTTGATACTATACTGCATGTGTGAAAGCTGCTAAGAAATCTTAAAAGTCTTCATCACAAGGAAAAAAAATTTTAACTATGTATGGTGATGGATGTTAACTAGACTTATTGTGGTGATCATTCTACAATACATACAAATGTCAAATCATGTTGTATACCTGAAAGTACCAAATGCTATCTGTCAATTATACCTCAATAAATGATTAATACATTTAAAAGATACAAATAGCTGGCAATTATACCAGAGAGCTTGAATAGGTTTTAAAAGGCAAGTAGAACCTGTATAATTTCTATGTATAAAATAGATAATTAACAAGAACCTACTGTATAGCACAGGGAACTCTACTCAGTGATCTATGGTGACCTAAATGGGAAGGAAACCTAAAAAGGAGTGGATATATGCATATGTATAACTGACTCACTTTGCTGTACAGCAGCAACTAAGACAACATTGCAAAGCAATTGTACTCTAAAAAAAAAAGACATGTGGAAGCTTTAGAACTGAAAAATATTACTAAAATTAAGAATTCAGTAGGTGGATTAGACACAGTAGAAGAGAGGAGTTGTGAGTTAAAAGATAGGTCAGTATAAAATAATCATATTGAACCAAAAATAGAAAAGATAAAGTAATAGATAAAAGATCAGAGACATAAGGAATGAAGTGAAACAGTCTAACATACGCAGCTGAGTTCTAGAAGGACAGAGAATATAGGGCAGAACTAGTTGAAGAGACACCAGCCAAACATTTTCCAAAACTGATTAAAAACATTAAGCCATACGAAAAAGCTTTAACAACCCATAGTAGAAAAAAAATGAAAAGAAAATCATATATATGGATACCATATGTGGATATGGTCATAGTACAACTGCTGATAACCAAAACCAAACAAAAGCCTTAAAAGCAGCTGGTGGCAGATGGAATTGGGGGTTAGGATGGCAAGTCTCAACAAATTTCAAAGCACTTACACAGATAACAGGATATGTTCATGGTCAACAGTGGAACTATGCTACCAATAAATAGCAGAAGATAACTAGAAAATTTCCACATTTTTAGAAATAAAACAATATATTTCTAAATACCCAAGGGTTAGAGAGAAACTCTCAAGGTAAATACAACCATTTAAAACTGAATGATAATAAAAATTCAACCAAAAAAAAAAAAAACACACACAAACAGAAGAATATCACCAAAGCTGTGCTTTGAGGGAAATTTAAGCCTTCAAATTATACATTACAAAAGGAGGAAGGCTGAAAAATTCAATGTCAAGGCATATATCTAATAAAGGAAAATCAGCCCAATGCCAAGATTACTATCTAAAAAAATCACCTGCTTTAACTTCTAATGGAAAAACATGAGTAAATATTTGATGAATCTCTATAAAATGACTTGCTGGTCCAGGAATGCAGTCTAAAATTCTATAAAGCATATCAAAGATAAAATACCACTTTAGATTCTTACTTACACCAGAGATACTATTGTATCTCCTTGATACTGTAGTATCAAGGCTTTGTGGGGCTAGGACAGGTGAAGGCAAAACTGTAATGCAACTTAAATTATTTTTAGTGGCTCAAAGTATTTCTTCCTTCCTTTGCCCTTTTTGGGCTTCCCTGGTGGCTCAGATGGTAAAGAATATGCCTGCAATGCAGAAGACCTGGGTTTGATCCCTGGGTTGGGAAGATCTCCAGGAGAAGGAAACAACAACCCATTCCAGTATTCTTGCCTGGGAAATCTCATGGACAGAGGAGCCTGGTGGGCTACAGTTACTGGGGTTGCAAAAAGTTGGAAATATCAATAACCTCAGATATGCAGATGACACCACCCTTATGGCAGAAAGTGAAGAGGAACTAAAGAGCCTGTTGACAAAAGTGAAAGAGGAGAGTGAAAAAGTTGGCTTAAAACTCAACATTCAGAAAACGAAGATCATGGCATCTGGTCCTGTCACTTCATGGCAAATAGATGGAGAAACAGTGGAAACAGTAGCAGACTTTATTTTTTTGGGCTCCAAAATCACTGCAGATGGTGACTGTAGCCATGAAAAAGACGCTTACTCCTTGGAAGGAAAGTTATGACCAACCTAGACAGCATATTAAAAAACAGAGACATTACTTTGCCAACAAAGGTCCGTCTAGTCAAGGCTATGGTTTTTCCAGTAGTCATGTATGGATGTGAGAGTTGGACTATAAAGAAAGCTGAGTGCTAAAGAATTGATGCTTTTGAACTGTGGTGTTGGAGAAGACTCTTGAGAGTCCATCCTACAGGAAATCTGTCCTGAATATTCATTGGAAGGATGGATGTTGAAGCTGAAACTCCAATACTTCGGCCACCTGATGTGAAGAACTGACTAAATGGAAAAGACCCTGATGCTGAGAAAGATTGAAAGTGGGAGAAGGGAATGACAGAGGATGAGATGGTTGGATGGCATCACCCACTCAATGGACATGAGTTTGAGTGAACTCTGGGAGTTGGTGATAGACAGGGAGGCCTGATGTGCTGCAATCCATAGGGTCGCAAAGAGCCAGACACGACTGAGCGACTGAACTGAACTGAAAAAGTTGGACACAACTGAGCAATCAACACTTTCACTTTCGCCCTTTTACCTTCAACCCTAGCTCCAGATATGTCCTCCCACTACCTGTCTCATTATCACTCAAGAAAGGACTGATACTTGCTCACAATAAGACATCATAAATATTTATGCTCATAAAAGAACAACTTGCAAAGAGAATATCTAAGAATATTATTCAGTTCAGTTCAGTTCAGGAGTGGTGGCTGCACAGGCACAGGAGGGCCTAGAGGAGCTATCCCACGTTGAAGATCAGGAACGGCAGCGGTAAGGAGATACCCCTCATCCAAGGTAAGGGGCAGCGGCTGTGCTTTGCTGGAGCAGCCGTGAAGAGACACACCACGCCCAAGGTAAGAGAAACCCAAGGAAGATGGTAAGTGTTGCAAGAGGGCATCAGAGGGCAGACACATTGAAACCATACTCACAGAAAACTAGTCAATCTAATCACACTAGGACCACAGCCTTGTCTAACTCAATGAAACCAAGCCATGCCTGTGGGGCAACCCAAGATGGGTGGGTCATGGTGGAGAGGCCTGACAGAATGTGGTCCACTGGAGAAGGGAATGGCAAGCCACTTCAGTATTCTTGCCTTGAGAACCCCATGAACAGTAGGAAAAGAATATTATTAGAAGAGAAGATTCTGAAGCACGAATGAGTTTTATTTACTACTATTATTATTTTTAGGTGAGGTAAAGTACACATAATGTGAAATTTACCATCTTCACCGTTTAAAAACACACAGTTTGGTAGTATTATGTGCATTCACATTGCAGTGATAGCATCACTACCATCCATTCACACAACTTTTTCATCTTCCAAAACTGAAATTCTGTGCCTGTTAAACAGTAACTCTCCGTTCCTCCTTTCCCTCAGGGCTGTCAACCACCATTTTACTTTGTCCCTATTAATTTGACTCCTCATACCTCATCTAAGTGGAATCATATAGTATTTATCACTTTGTAACTGATTTATTTATTTTTGGTCTAATACCCCTAAGGTTCATCTGCATTATAACTTGTGTCAGAATTTCTTTCCTTTTTAAGGCTGATTAATGTTCTGTTGTGTGTGTCTGTGTATATATATACACACAACTATCTGTTGCTGGACACCTGGAGTGTCACATTTTGGATATCATGAATAATGCTGCCAGGAATATGGTGGTGGTGGTTGGACATAGGTGTACAAATATCTCTGTTAGACCCTGCTTTTTGGGTATAAACCCATAAGCAGAATTGCTGGATCGGATGGCAATTCTATGCTAATTTTTTGAGCACTGTCTTACAGCTTTCCACAGTGGACACACTATTTTTTTTCCTCACCAACAGTGTACAAGTGTTCCAGTTTCTCCACATCCTCTCCAACACTTGTTCTTTTATTTTTTGCTTTTTGAGAGTAGGCATCCCGGCAAGTGTGAGGTAGTATCTCATTGCGGTTTTGGTTTGTATTTCCCTAATGATTAATGACATCGAACATCTTTTCATGGGCTTACTAGCCATTTGTACATCCGTGGAGAAATGTCTATTCAAGTCATATGGCCATTTTAAAATCGGACTGTTTGTTGTTGATCTGTGGGAGATCTTTATGAATTTTCCTTTATTGGTAGCATCTCTCAGAATTCTTCAAGTCACACTGAACAGGGAGCCTTCCTCTTTTCCCCCTATTCCCTAAAAAATGTTCTTAGTTCATGCCTAATCCAAGATGCTCATCCCAAGACTTAAAAAGTATAAGGAGTGAGACTTCTCAGTTCTGAAAGCATCAAACATGTCAGATATATTATAAATTATTTTAATAGGTATATTAATATATACGCATGTATACACTGTCAAGAAACTTTTCTTAACTTGAAAAAAGTTTCTATGAAACATCTTCATTTCCACTACTTAGAGACAGAAAATATTTATTTTTTTCTGATTACAAAAAAGTATGCTGATTATAAAAATCCAAATATTATAGAAATAGATAAATTAAAAAGCAAAGGTCTCCCATAATCATACCTCTAGAAATAACTTTTCAATAATTTAAAGAGGTTAGTACAAATTCTTCCAGAACACAGGCATATGTGCACACACATATATACAGACTACAATTGGGGTTTTGTTACTTAATACATCCTGGACATCCATCTCTATCATTATGAAATGTTCATTACCTTTTTAATAGCAGTCAAGAAAGTATCCATATATGTAAACAAAAAGTGAATTTTTAAAAATTCACAAGACAAACAGACTCTAATAAGACCGGAAGAACTTAAGGGTCTGTTAAGAACAGTGAGGAGGAGATGGACGGTGGAGCCTGTGATCGCTCTGCATCGCTCATACGTAAGGTCTAAATCTAACAGTGCTGCAGCTGCAGCCCTTCAACATCTGCCCACAGTGAGCGCTTTTACAAACCCACTCCAGTATTCTTGCCTGGAGAATTCCATGGACAGAGGAGCCTCGGGCAGGCTGAAGTCCATGGGGCCACAAAGAGTTGGAAAGACTGAGCAACTATCACTCACTCACTCTGTACCAGAAACAAGGCTGCATCTACAGAAACGCATGATCAGTAAGGCCAGTCAAGACCCAAACATATAGTGAGAGAACAGAGAGGCTGTCAAGCTTGATGACCAACAAATGAACATGTATAGGAGTTTGCAAGTGCCAGCCTCCATTTAAAGTATAATTCTTTCTTTGTGCCACTGGCAAAAAGTACTTTGGTTTTTTTCTTTAATTACACAAAAAAACTAGTCTTCCTTTATGATTAACTTTTAAAAGATGCTCAAAAGAGGCATTTCCTTGGGAGTCTCAGCAAAGGACAAAATTTAAGTGAGAGCAGTTCCTCAGTGAAAAATGCTACCACCATGTTCATCTCATGATACAATCAGATTTTCTTAATTTTCTAACTACTCTTCTTAAGAGTTCTCTATATTTTCCCACCTGTACTCCTTTCCTTGCCTACCTCTAAAGTTTCATACCAAATGGACAAACTTACCAAACATCTTAACACCGTTAGAAAATCTGAAAGGATCAAATTAAGCACATCGTTGGTATGGTTTCACTATAAACTTCACATAAGGATTGAGAGACCAGGTGGAAATGAACCTCAACGTTGAAGGAGCTTTTAGTATTTGCCAGGAATTCTTTCAGGCCTTCAATGGCTGCTGCTGTTGTTGCTTCTTTGCCTTTTAAGTATCTTGTTCTCTTCCTCTCCCACTGGAATCCAGGACATGGAACTCCAGGACAGCCTGGGGACAACCGTGGCTGGGAGACTGGAAGACTGGTGTGGTCTGCACACACTCATCTCTTAACTGGCGTCTCCCACCCATCCGTGTTCTCGCACACCCAGCTTTTCCCTTGCCATCGAACCTTCCGTCTATGCATCTGCCATGCTCACGGTGCGAAGCCCAAGGAAAGCAAGGCTTTATAAGTCATAGGCAATATGGGAAAGACCCACAAAGTGGCCAGAATACCTATGAATTATGACTACGGCTAATTTATTTCACATTACTGCTCATATTTTGCAATGTCAAAAGCGTGACTAGAATTCACCCTTTAGTTCATGTATTCTGTCATATTCCCATGTTATTTGTGCATAAATATCACTGTACAATTGAAAAAAATTCACAAATTTATATTAATTTTATTCACATTAAAGTTGCTATATCTTGTTTAAGTTAGGAATACTTTCAGCTGCAAGGAACAGAAAAGTCTGATTAAATAGCTTAAACTACTACGACTTTAATAATGTATGAACAAGAAGTCCAGGGAAGGCTACCTCAAAGTTCTTCTGAGAGCTCAGAAATATCACTGAGAACCCAGACTCTATCTTTCTGCTCTACCACTTCTGGTTGTTAACTTTCCATTCTCCACCTTGTTATCTCACGACTGCAATTTTGCTGCCACAACCCCGTACATCATATTCCACACTTATGAATGAAAGAAAGAAGATATGCACCCAAACCATTCTTCTGCCTCTGTACCTTTTATCTGAAAAGCAATTTCCACCCAGTCCCACCCCATAGAGGCCCTCTAGAAGATTTCTTGTTATATCACATTGACCAAAACTGAAACACACAGCTAGCTCTAACTATAACGAAAGTTAGAAAAAGGAATATCTGCCTTTCAATCCTTTATACTGGCAAGAAAAATAGAGTTGGGTCTAGTTTTTGAAATTTAACCATTATTATTTTGAAATTTAAGCTTATGACACATATCTATATAATTCATAAAGTGCTAGTTATATTGGTTAATTACAGCTGGGTGCAGGACCTGCAAGAGTCCTGGTTTAGAATACGTTCCTTTTTCTGGCAGAAAAAAAAAAGGTTGAGAATGCTGATGAAGGAAACATTAATAAAGGGGCTGCGATGAAAGCTACAGCTATGTCAGATGCTGACAATGTTGAATTGTAGACATAACTGAAAGAGTGTTTCTAGTCAAACACCATCTAGAATGAAGGGAGAATTATATTAGTGTATATAACACATGCCTGAAACCACCGAGAAGCTTTAAGAATACGGTAAGTAGAGAATTATCTAGAGTTATGATTTCTCTTTTAAGGAAATGAATTTTTACAAATTATTTAAAATACATAAGCCAATAAAATCTGCTGAAGAGTTAACATTACGGACTCCACTATGATGCACCATCTGAGCCACCAGGGAAGCCCAAACTTCGGGAGATGGTGAGGGCCAGGGAGGCCTGGCGTCCTGCAGTCCATGGGGTCCCAAAATGCTGGACACAACTGGGCGACAACAACGTGATGCAACAAGGGCTGGGCCAAGGCTTTACATCCGTACTCATACACAAAGCCTCCGAGCTGCCCTATGAGTGAGGACCTCCACTATTTGCCTACAGTCACGCTGGGAGAAACTCAACCTAATACTGGACACCATACTGTTAAGCACGTCACGTTACTGTTACCTTATTTGTTCTCAGTATTTCCCATTCGTTTTACGTATTTGTTATTCAATGCATCCAGATTTATAAAGCTTAACTCTTGTTTATATACTTAAATAGTCTTTTCTCTACTTTTCATAGTGTATCAGATTCACACAAATCCTAAAGTGGCAGAGCTGTTTCAATCATATCACACCTTTCCAAAACCTAGACAAATAATCCAAATTTGAGAAGCTTAGATAAAAATTACAGCTAACCTAACAAAACAACAAACAAAAAAAGATATCACAATACAGCATACAAACAAAAGTGGAAACAGAACTATGTATCTCTATTAGCCCTGTTTGTTCTGACCCCTCCTCTGTTTCATCTACTCTGAGTGTACCATCTCTACAGCACAAGGGCCAATATTATTTGTAAGCAAGTCATTGGTTCCTTGAGTTACTGAGGTGGTTCCCTTCCCAGACATAACACTGTCTGCCTCACACATGGTAACACATATGTGGGCAATCATACCCAAATCTCCCAGTCTCAAACCATCCTTTTCAGCCTATTTTAAAATACATTTTTATGATATGTATATATATTTACATGTATTTTTCTTTATATCTTCATTATTATGCTACCAAAAATGCAGCTCTGGAACATACATAAAATCTTAAAAAAATTTTTTTAATTGGAGGATAATTGCTTTACACTGTTGTGTTGGTTTCTGCCATACAATGTGAATCAGCCATAATTATACATATATCCCCTCCTTCTGAAGCCTCCCTCCCTTCTCCCACCCCATCCCTCTAGGTTGTCACAGAGTGCTAGGCTGAGCTTCCTGTGTTATATAGTAGCTTTCCACTAGTGATCTATCTTACACATGATAGTGTAAAGCCTGGTGTGCTACAGTGCATGGGATCACAAAGAGTCAGACACAACTTAATAACTGAACAAGAGCAAAGTATATACATGTTAATGCAAGTTTCTCAAGTTGTCCTACCCTCTTCTTCCCCTGTACGTCTGTAAGTCCATTCTCTTTTGAACATGTTTTCAACAACACAACAAGACGTAGACCTTTTTTATCTGTTAAAGAAAAAATCTGTAAACTACATGTTATGTGTTAATTTCCTTTTATTCCCCTTTTAACTATTGAGAAGTGAAGTCGTTCAGTCACGTAGGATCACTGCAATCCTACTGTAGCCTACCAGGCTCCTCCATCTGTGGAATTTTGCAGGGGAGAGTACTGGAGTGGGTTGCCATTTCCTTCTCCAGGGGATCTTCCCAACCTGGGGATCAAACCCAGGTCTCCCACACTGCAGGCAGATGCTTTATCCTCTGAGCCACCATGGAAGCCCCCTTTTAACTATTATTAAAACTAAAAGTAGATTAAACTTTCTAGTTTGCTCAAAGGCAGTGTCCTCAAAGGATAGGTCACAGAATACAAGCTTGTACTGATTATAAAACGTTGAGTTGGAAAACCAAGATAATTAATCACACGGGAAAAAGATCTTCCTACTTATTAATCAACCCAGTTTTCCCTAACTCTGGCTTTCTCAGTCCAATAATCCCATTTTCCTTAACTATTTGGAAGACAGAAAAAAAAAAAGTATAATATCAAGATCAGCTGACAGAAACAATGATGGGAATATACATAGCCTCTTCTTCCCTCCAATAACCCAGCAGGCAACCTGACCTGGTATTTGCCACCCTACTTGTACACACAAATGTTTGCTTGCCAGGTCAACTGTATTAAAACTAAAATACGACAGCTATAAATAAAACAATAAAATAGAGGCCATTTTTAGATTGTGACAAAGCCTAAGTTCATGAACTTCTTTCTTGAAAACTGTCACTGAAGGCAAAGAGAGAGCCTCAAGAGAAAATAACTACATGGCCTGAATGATTCATGTTGAAATCAGAACCACTAGATGAGAACTGTAAGATGCATCAATAGCTTAAAATGGTCTCAAGTGAACAATCTGTGCCATTCTCCTTCTCTAGTCCTTGGGGAAAAAAAGTTCTAAAGTCTTTAATGAGACTGTATTCTATTAATTATTTGAGGCAGTTTTTGTTTCACTGGAATTAATTAACACGACCCTTCTTCTTTAAGCTCCAGCTGCATCTGATGTCACTGCGCTGTGACAGTGAAGAATGAAAACCAAAGGACAACTGGCTACTTAAGGAATTAAATTGACTAAAGTGAAAAGCATGCACAGAGGTAGTTCTGGTGCTCTGACTGTGACTTTGTGTCTATATACTGACCACATTCTGAATAAAATCAAACTATATAATTTCAGACTTACAAAATCTTAATTTCCACCCAAAAGAAGAAATTTGCAAGCTGGAATCATGTGTAGTGGCACTATTTTATCCATATATATTTTATAACAATTAATCTGGCCTCTACCCATTCAGATTTATTAAATTTCACCAGCTTATAATAGTTACCTTAGAAAATCCTGAAAAATAACCAACAGATATGCAGCCCAAATAAGAATATGGGAGATACTTAACCTTAAGAAAAACATTATTTTAAGAATCTAGGTTTAATATACAGAATGATATAGATTACAGTGGACTCTTACAGATTTTTTAAACTGGTACTATGTTCTTCTAAATGACCCCACCATGTAGGTTTTCATAAACTCAGATGACACACCCCAATCCTTACTTTAACCAGTTAAATTGCACTCTGCATGTTTTGTGCACATCCTTATTAAACATGGGGCTTCCCTGATAGCTCAGCTGGTAAAGAATCTGCCTGCAATGCAGGAGACCCCAGTTCAATCCCTGGGTTGAGCAGATCCACTGGAGAAGAAATAGGCTACCCACTCCAGTATTCTGGCCTGGAGAATTCCATGGACTGTATAGCCTATGGGGTTGCAAAGAGTGGACATGATTGAGTGACTTTCACTTTCACTTTATTAAACACACCATAGTGGGAGCCCTGGCTCCAAGGGACAAACTGGACCTGGAAGACTCCATTGGGCAATAACCAAGGAGGCAACTTTGCATGGTCCACAGAGTATTCCAACTTTCTTGAGTATAAGGCTTTGTTCTTGACACCAACTCAGAAAACTAGAGGACCCAAAGAAGTACCACTTCTGCCCCAAAGGGACTTAATGTCTTCTGAAGAAGCTGGCCCCTAAGAACCCTTGCCCAGTTTCCCAACCTATTTCAGTTGGAAGCAAATTATAAGAAAGTATTTGTAAACCAAGGGGGTCTATTTGAAATACATTAACAAAAAGACTCCTTTTCAGACTTTTCAAGATCTCATGTCTCAGAGATTATTTCCCAAGTTACTTAGTAAATGTGATTTTTTTTTAATAACTCTGCTATATAACTCTTTTCCCTTTAGCCTAAGTCAACTTTTTATTTCTAAATCCCACATATTCTGAGCAACCAGGCTGTCCCATCATTAAGTATGGATGCAGGAGCTTGGCAAATTTCAAATGGCTTTAATTAGTCAAGGATAGTCTCCTCAACTAACAAGAATAGGCAGGTACAGAAATGTGTTGACTTCAACACAACTTATCCCACTTTGCTGCTGCTGCTAAGTCGCTTCAGTTGTGTCCAACTCTGTGCGACCCCATAGATGGCAGCCCACTAGGCTCCTCTGTCCCTGGGATTCTCCAGGCAAGAAACTGGAGTGGGTTGCCATTTCCTTCTCCAATGCATGAAAGTGAAAAGAGAAAGTGAGTCACTCAGTCATGTCTGACTCTTAGCAACACCATGTACTGCAGCCTACCAGGCTTTCCTGCCCATGGGATCCTCCAGGCAAAATTACTGGAGTGGGATGCCATTGCCTTCTCCCACTATATGATTTCCAAAATCCTGGATAAGGAAGAGACCCACTGTCCTCTTAGGTTGGAGCTAACCTACAGCTTCATTCCCCTGGCACACTGATCAATAACCTTGATCTTTCTAACTCTCTAGTCTGGAGAATTTCCTTCTAGCAGGCTGTTGTGGCTGACACACTCTAATATACCAAATATGTAGTTGTATTTAAGGATTTATTCCTGAGTGCTTTGATACTCTTGCATTTTTTTTTTTTTAGTCCTTCTAAGCTCTAACTGGATTAATCTTAACATTGATATGATAATCAAGTTTTTGCACCAATATTTTTATTGTAGAAAAATGGGATGTTCTATAATTATAGTCAGATGATTCATTGACAACTACAATTGGTTTCTTTTTAAAGGAACACACAAAGGCTTTTGATTCTCTTTAGTTAAGTTGTCAAAAAAATTGGACATACTTATCATCGGGGATTGGTTGAATAACATGACTAATTCATGCAATATAATAGTCGGAAGCATTAAAAAACACAGTATTTAAGAATATGCATTGGTATTGTTGCTGTTGTTCAGTTGCTCTTTGCAACCCCATGGACTGCAGCACGCCAGGCTTCCCTGTCCTTCACCATCTCCTGGAGTTTGCTCAAACTCGTGTCTATTGAGTCAGTGATGCCATCCAACTATCTCATCCTCTGTCGTCCCCTTCTCCTCCTGCCTTCAATTTTTCCCAGCATTAGGGTTTTTTCCAATAAGTCGGCTCTTCACATCAGGTGGCCAAAGTGTTGGAGCTTCAGATTCAGCATCAGTCCTTCCAATGAATATTCAGGGTTGATTTCCTTTAGGATTGATCTCTAAGGAGATCAAAACAGTGTTGGTAGAGGAAAATGTTTAAAACATACTCTTTAGAGAAAAAAAATCTTGCTACAAAATAGTCTGCACAAAATAAACTGTTTTGCTAAAGAAAATACACACACACACACACAAAACCCACTACACTTACATCAAATATTAAAAGCATCTAAGGATAGTGGGATTACATGCAATTTTTTCTTTTGTATTTCTGAATTTTCAAAGGTTCTCCACTGAACATTCATTATTTTTACAGTTTTTTTGTTATTTTTTTAAAAAGCTCCCATAAAAAATTTTTAATTAAAATTTTAAAAATTATAAATAAGCTCCCAAAGTAATTCTGCAAGTCATTTCTTATGCTATTTCACACCTATTATTAGTAAAAGTAATGGAACGTCTTTCACCACAGAAGACTCTCAATTAAGTTTTAACATAAGTGAAGCAGTTTTTCCCGTTGCCTTTAAAAACAGCAAAATGATTTACTGGGTCACTACTATGTGCCAGGTCTTCTCACATATTCTATTAAAAGTAAAACATTAAGAATAGCCATGGGGGGAAAAATTGGCTGAAAATATGTCAACAGTAATGTCATCTTTTTAAAAAAGCTCATCACCACCACTCAACAAATAGCCCAGTCCACTAACTCTTAATGAGCTTCGCTATGGCAAGCAGGTAACCCCGTGCTTCCCACTGGTGCCAGCCCACAGTCTTCCCGCCAATCAGGAGACAAGGGACCCAGGCTCCATCCCGGGCGAGAAGAGTCCCTGGAGGAGGAAATGGAGACCCGCTCCAGTGTTCCTGCCTGAAAAATTCCATGGACAGAGGAGCCTGGCGGGCTACAGCCCATGCAGAGTCGGACACAACTGAGCAACTGAGCACACACACGTACACACAAGAGGGAAACATGGTGAACAAAATCCAGAGTCAAGGAAAGCTGGAACACAGCCTCTAGCAGCAAGCCTGCTTCAGCTTCTGAGAGAGGGCTTCCACAGACCACCTGCATCAGAATCCCTTTGGCACACTCCTGAAAAACAGATACTTGGGACTCTCAAAATCACTGTATCAATTTCTGGAGGCAAGACCCAGAAATTTACATTTTAAAAAGTATTTCAGATGATTGGAACTAAGACAGACTAAGAACTCCAGTGTTGTAAAACACCAAATCAAGAGATTAGAACTAGAAAAAATCTTGAATGTCACGCTAAGGAATAAGTTCATTCTAATAGTAGGCAGTTTGAGGGGGAGGGGGTGGATTGGGGACCAGGCACGGGTCTTGAGCAAGAAAGCAGCATGTTGAGATCTGTGCTTTGGGTCAGTACTGCTTGTTTTCAGCATGAGCTGAAAACAGAACTGGAAGCACTGAAGAACAAGGGACAGTGATTTATAACAATGCATCAAAACTTACCAAGAGAAAAATCAAGTGGATCCCATTGCTGGTGCCAAAAAGAGGAGTGTGGGCTGGGAGGAAGAAGCTCAGTAAGAGTAGTTAATAGTTGTTTAATCGCTAAGTCATGTCTGACTCTTTGCGACTCCATGGACTACAGCCTGCCAGGCTCTTCTGTCCATGGGATTTCCCAGGCAAAAATACTAGAGTGGATTGCCATCCTTCTTCAGGGGGATCTTCCCAGCCCAGGGATCAAAACTGAGTTTCCTGCATTGCAAGTGGATTCTTTACTGTTGAGCCACCAGGAAAGCCTCATGAAGAGTTACTGATGAATAAGTAAGATGATATGAATGCTAAAATGTTCAATTCCAAAAATACAGGTATGGAGAGGAAGATTTAGAGGAAAATTGCCAATGGTACTTTAATGTTATTTAATTAATGTATTCTTTGAATTGTGGGCTTGTTAACTAGACCAAGCCTTGGTCTAGATGCTGGGTCAAAAAACAGGTGAGAACCACTGAATTCCATGCTTTAAACAGATGAATTGCATTGTATGTGAATTATATCTCAATAAAAATTATAATCAAAACAAGATAGCTCCCTTGTCCTTACAATGTTCAGAAATATACAAGGAGACAGACAACTGTAATGCAGCATGGTAGGTGTCAGGACACAGGGGCATCTTAGCCAGACTGGGTCTGGGGGAACTAACTCACAAAGAGTAGATAAAGCCAGGCAAGGGGAATGCTCCAAAGCAGCAAGAAGGCACCTGGAAAGCTCCTGACTTCAGGTGAAGACCTGAATGCCCCAAGGGAAACAGTCCCAGGGTGAAGGTAAGTTAGGAAGAGCCCCGAGCGTTACAGCCTCACTACTGGAGGCATGGCCTTCAATCCAGCAAAACTGGCATCACCTGGAAGTTGTTAGTTGTCTTGGCCCCACCCCCAGGCCCACCCCAGATCTTCATCAGAATCTCAACTTGAATGAGACCAAGTGATTCAGATGGATACCAAAGTTTAGGAAGCACTACATCAATAAATTTATCCTCAAGGCAAAATTCAATGGGGATATCACTGAGGAATTTCAGGACAGAGAGTGATAGGATCAGATATGTGCATTACATAAAGATCACTCTGGTAGCGCA
Organism: Ovis aries; assembly: GCF_016772045.2. NCBI lineage: Eukaryota > Metazoa > Chordata > Mammalia > Artiodactyla > Bovidae > Ovis > Ovis aries. The sequence continues at coordinate 55,997,569 of NC_056060.1, read as the reverse complement.
ATGAAAAACAGATCACAGGAAGTAATACCAAAAATTGCTTAGGACACTATCTTGAGATTCAGGAAAGAAATAAAAAGGATGAAAACAGAGTAAAAATAATACCAGGAAATGGAAACTGATCAGTTAGAGTAGGATGGGAATGGTGGGGGTGGGGGAGAAAGTCAAGATAATTTCTAAGTTTTGGGTTAGAGTTTTGGATAAGATGTTGATGCTATTCACCACATAAAGAATGCAAATAACAACAGTCAGAGTGGCTCAGATTGCTTAAATATGTACCAGGGATTCCTGTAAGTGCTCTGCATTAACAATCTTTTAATCCTCAAAAAAACGCTATGAAGTAAGCATTACTATTATCCCATCCTAAAGATAGGAAAACTAGAATGGAGAAGTTAAGTAGCATACAGTGGCGTGAAGAGGGAGGAGATGACAAGTTCAATTTTAAATACCTTAGGTTTGAGATTCTTCTAAAGATGGCCATAAGGCAGTTGTCTGTTGTTTATAGGGAGAGCAAGTAGGTCAGAAACAGATTTGGAAGTCATCAGCACAAGGCTGGTCCTGACTCATCAGGAGACAGTCAGGCCACAGTGGGAGGAAGGGAAGGTCAAGGACAGAGCCGAGGAGCCCCGGTCTCTAAAGGGAAATAAGAGGCACCTGAGCTTATGAAGAAGACAAAGCAGCATGACAGAAAGGAGAATGACAGCTGTAACCGAACAGCAACAATAATAACCGCTAACGTTTTTAAGTCCATTAGTTCAGTTCAGTCGCTCAGTCGTCTCCGACTTTTTGCGACCCCATGGACTGCAGCAGGCCAGGACTCCCTGCCCATCGCCAACTCCTGGAGTTTACTGAAACTCATGTCCATTGAGTCGGTGATGCCATCCAACCATCTCATCCTCTGTCATCCCCTTCTCCTCCCGCCTTCTATCTTTCCAGCATCAGGGTCTTTTCAAATGAGTCAGTTCTTCGCATCAGGTGGCCAAAGTATTGGAGTTTCAGCTTCAACATCAGTCCTTCCGATGAATATTCAGGACTGATTTCCTTTAGGATGGACTGGTTGGATCGCCTTGCAGTCTAAGAGACTCTCAAGAGTATCTCTAATTTTCTTGAAGAGATCTCTAGTCTTTCCCATTGTATTGTTTTCCTCTATTTCTTTGCACTCATCACTGAGGAAGGCTTTCTTCTCTCTCCTTGGTATTCTTTGGAACTCTGCATTCAAATGGGTATATCTTTCCTTTTCTCCTTTGCTTTTGCTTCTCTTCTTTTCACAGCTATTTATAAGGCCTCCTCAAACAGCCATTTTGCTTTTTTGCATTTCTTTTTCTTGGGGATAGTCTTGATCCCTATCTACTGTACAATGTCACGAACCTCTGTCCATAGTTCATCAGGCACTCTGTCTATCAGATCTAGTCCCTTGAATCTATTTCTCACTTCCACTGTATAATCGTAAGGGATTTGGTTTAGGTCATACCAGAATGGCCTAGTGGTTTTCCCTACTTTCTTCAATTTAAGTCTGAATTTGGCAATAAGGAGTTCATGATCTGAGCCACAGTCAACTCCTGGTCTTGTTTTTGCTGACTGTATAGAGCCTCTCCATCTCATGAAGTAGATATTGTTATCCCCATTATAAAAATGATGAAATTGAGGCACAGAAATGTTAAGGTCACAGAGATAGTGTATAGTGAATCCAAGATTCAAACCAGAATTCAAGTGTAGAGTCCATGCCTTGACAGCTATGATGCACTGCCGGAGTTTCAGGTACTGGGAGAGGTGGAAGCCAAGGAAGGAACAGTTGTAACAAAGTCCTCTGGACAGTCTGGTCCATAGTAAGGCCTCAGTAAATATTAACCATTATGATTTGTTAATTGTACTGCCTTGGAATCATGCATTTATGCAATTCACAGTTTTTAGAAGAAAGAAAATGAAAACTAAATAAGGTAAATTTCTATGTTTTAGTGGAGGAAGAAGAGCAAAGAACTTTCAAGGATGCTAAGGCTTCAACTCAAGTTTCCTATGTCTTCAATACCTAAATTTCCACACAAACGACCTCCAACCACATTTGTGGCTACCAGTCCTTAAAGTGGGCTGTTATACCAAGCAATACCAGCAGGCCTCACAAACCCCGAAACACCTTCTATGTTTGAAGAGTCCATTTTACAGTGATGTCCTTATCACTGGTGTGTTTTGTCCCATCCTAATTGCTTTAAAATAGGTGTGTGCTCAGTCACTCAGTGGTGTCCGACCTCTTGCAACCCCATGGACTGTAGCCCTCCTGGCTCCTCTGTTCATGGAATTTTCCAGGCAAGAATACTAGAGTGGGTTGCCATTTCCTACTCCAGGGAATCTTCCCAACCGAGAGGCCAAACCTGCATCTCTTGCATGTCCTGCACTGGCAGGCAGATTCTTTACCACTGAGTCACCTGGGAAGCCCAGGTGTTGTGCAGAAGGTCTCTCAGGTTCTTCACGGCTCACTGAAGAAAAACTCATCCTCTGACCACTCCAGACAAATAGTAGTTTGCTCTAATTAGAAGGATATGTTGTTTACAATGAAATAACATATATTCAGGTAATTTTCAAGTTACAATGTAATTGTTTATACTTTAAGACAGCAGCTTCATGGTTTTGTTTTTTTTTTTAATCTTTTAAAAAATATTTCTAATTCTATTATGCTTTCTGACCCAGATTCACCCAAGATCAAGGAGAAATAGTGAATAAGAACAACAATAAGGAAAATTGTCAGAAAAAGTAAATAGTTCAGATTTCCAAAAGGATTAGTTTTTTTCAATAAACTTATATATTCTACTCTAAGAGGATTTTTCCAAACAGAATAAAGGTACTGGATGGCAGAAGCCATCTCACAGAAATGGGACATCTGGCCATCCTAGCCCTGAAGCAACATATATAAAAAGTGCTATTTTTAAAATAAAATAACTATCAATACCCTACACTGAAAAATCATAAATGCCAACCCTTGCCAGAGAGATGTAGAGTCTGAAATTGACTAAAGCTTACTAATCCAAGCAAAGATTTATGTACAACAATGTTCATCATAGTACATTTCTTTTTACAGAGAAAATTGGTGGTGGTAGTGGTAGTGTTTAGTCACTAAGTCATGTCAGACTCTTTTCAACCCATGGATTGTACCCTGCCAGGTTCATTGATCCATGGGATTTCTCAGATAAGAATATGGGAGTGGGTGGCATTTTCTCCTCTGGGGAATCTTTCCAAGCTAGGGTTTGAACTCATTTCTCCTATACTGGCAGGTGGGTTCTTTACCAACAAAACCACCAGGGAAGCCCACAGTGAACATAAATTATGGTAAACAATTTATGGTATACCTGGGTGATGGAATATTATGCAGCCATGAAAAACATTTTTAGTGAATATGTTATAGGACTCCCAGTGGTTAAAAGTCCAAGCTCCCAATGTAGGGGACATGGGTTCAATCCCTACTTAGGGAACTAAGATTCTACAGGCTGCACAGCAGAGTCTAAAATTTTTTGCTCTAAATTTTTTGAATAAAGAAATATTTATAATATAAAAATTATCTCAATATATATTAAGCTTAAAATCATAAAAATACCAATATAAATATATAAAAGACTTAAAGAAGTAAATTAATGGTTGAAACTTATAATCTCTGGATGGTATAATTTGTTTTTACAAAATTTCCCTTTATGCTTTTCTATATTCTCTGAATTATCTATAATACAACATTCCTATAAGCAGAAAAGGTATTACTAAAAAAGTCAAATTTTAAAAGTTTTTCCAGTTAATCTCCATTTTTATTTTTAACTCTCTTTCCCACTTTTCCTACCCTAATCTAAGTCTCAAGATCTAGGGCAGTGGTTCTCAAGCAGAGGCAGGGGAGCAGGGATTCCTCCCTGGGGAACATTAGGCAATGTCTGTAGACAACATGGATTGGTTGTCACAACTGTGGGTGGGGGATGCTACTGGATCCAGCAGATAAAGGTTAGAGATGCTGCTAAATATCCTACAACACACAGGACATGTTCCCCGAAAACAGAATAGTGCAGAAGCTGAGAAATGTTTGTTAGAATTAACAAAATGAGTATAAACAGGAAGGCTGGGTTAAGATACAATATTAGCTTTAGTGGGTTTAACTTCCCATCTCCAAAATAAGATTTTAACAAATACACATTCTAAATTGATGAAAGTTTAATCCAGGTTTTGACCCAAATTTATTATTATTAAGAAGTACTTTTCTTAATTTTATGGAAAATATCTCTAGTAGTTCTGCTTCCAATCTGAGCATGATGCTTAGCAAACTAGAAGATATTTTTCAGCATGAGCATAGAGAGATCAAACTTGTTTAAAAGTTGTTTTAAGTACTGCTATAAAAAAATTTTAAAGTGACAGTGTATCCTTAAGGAAATAGCTAATTATCTTATTCTAATCACTCCAGTATGGTAAGATGAAAAATTAGGTTCTAACTAGTCTAGCCTAATTTAAAATTAGTCTAACACAATAGTGTTTGTTTAAAACACGCATATGCAGAAAATGATTTATATAAACTCACACAAAATTACTTTCTAATTAAGACTGAATAAAAGATAATTTTTAAATCATCTACCTCTAATATGCTTTTTTTAAAAAATTGAAGTATAGTTGATTTACAATATTATGTTAGTTTCAGTACAGCAAAGTGATTCAATTTTATATTTTTTTCCAGATTATTTTTCATTATAGGTTATAAGATACTGAATATAGTCTCCATGCTATGCAATAAATTCTTGCTATTTATCTATTTTATATATAGTAGTATATATCTATTACTCTCATACTCCTAATTATCCCCCTTCATATGCTTTATCAACATTTGCTGTTATGGATTCTCCAAGGCTTTTCTTTTAATTGGAAGTTATTCTCTAGGGGAAAGATAGCCAATATCCTCCCAGTCAAAAACCCTCCCATTCATCTGCTCAAAAATCAGAACAGGAGGCAGAACTCAGGCGCTTTGGCACTTTTGGTGACTGATTCATAGTGGATATTGTTTTGTCTCTCTAGCACCATTCCTTCTGACGGGGAACAGCTTTCAGCAACCCCACGAGGTCTGAGTGGGACTATCAATCACAACGTCCTATCCTCCCTCTGGCCTCTGAGATGAGCAAGACTGGACTGCTCACTGCCTTCCTCCCCCATCACCTCCTCAGCACAGTGTCAGGAGAGGGCACATGACCACAAGCAAGGTCAATCAGAAACCCTCCACCAGGCTCTCTTCTTCCAGGCCCAGAGCTAGACCATGTGGTTCGTGGGTGCTACTTACCACTTTTTTTCATCCAGAAAAGAACTGTCCTGAGGATGAAACCAATGTGAAATAGCAGTTTGACATGAAAGCCAGTGACAGAGAATCCCAGAGGCCATGTCCGAGTCTTGAACCTAGCCAAGCCTGGGCTCTTAGGACATCTAAGCAAATAAATCCCTTTGGCTTTGAGCTGGGTTTCCGGCACTTCCAACTAAAACAGTTCTGGCTAATAAACTGTCAAAGAGAGATCTGGAAAGTCTATGTGTCAGAACTATGATCCATGAATTAACCAGACCCTTTCTATTATCTAACACATCTTAGCTGATATCAGGTTTCATTATAGGTTGTTATAAGATACTGAATATAGTTTCCATGCTATGCAATAAATTCTTGCTACTTATCTATTTTATATATAGTAGTATATATCTATTACTCTCATACTCCTAATTATCCCCCTTCATATGCTTTATCAACATTTGCTGTTATGGATTCTCCAAGGCTTTTCTTTTAATTGGAAGTTATTCTCTAGGGGAAAGATAGCCAATATCCTCCCAGTCAAAAACCCTCCCATTCAGGGAGGGTTCATATATTCATTATATGAATAATGAACCTGAGACAATGTGTCTCATATGTCTAAAACAATGGTTAGATTAGAAATTCATTTTAAATGACTGTTTATTTCAAGCTCCAGCAAGTATCCTTACTAAACTGGGGTATGATGTTATAAACTTCTAATCTTGATATTAAATAATTCACCATTTTCCCAGTTTACCTTCATCTTTTTGAAGAGTCTGTCTTTTTATTCTGTCAAGCCTCTTCACTTCCCTGATCATTTTATTTCTCCCATTCTGAAGTTCCTTCAGAATATATTTATCAAGTTAAAACCCCAACCATAGACACAGGATTCCTGGGAAGACAACGTATGTTTTTGTATGAGTGAATAGAGAGACAAAACCTGTTTTTTTTGTGTCCCATCTCCAGTCCAGCCCTGTGCTCACATTTATGAACACAGTGGCACTTCAGGCCAAAGGAGGTAGATAAATGCTCTTCATGAACACTTAGGAGTGGATGACGCACTTCTCCCTTGATTTCAACCAAGTTTGCAGCTATTATTTTGAAATTAAAGCATAATCACATTATCCCTAAGTTCTACAATTGGCAAAAGGCCTCTGTGGAGACATTTAATGCAAATGAAAGCTGGTTAAAGACTTTCAACTGAAAAGGGCTTTAAAGAGAAGTGGAGGCTGTCTAAGGTGTGAAGAAGCCAGGGATAAGTTTCTGTAAAGGTTAAAAGTCTCTATCAGTACAAACCCAGACAGGCATTACAACTAAGGTCGATGGGGCAAGAGAACTGTTAAAGGGCAGAATTGACTAAAGGGCATTTTAACACACTCATGACCTAGGAAACGAGGCATCAAAGGCAAACACCATTAGCAAAGGTGAGGAATGAAAGAAAGATTAAATAAACCACCTAAGTTCCTTTCCATCTACTCCCATCTCCCACTGTCGAAGTGTGGGTCTCTGTATTGTTATCAGTATCAGTTGGGATCCAAGGTGGAACTATAATATACATTTTTGGAAAAAAAAAACACAACCTCTTTCCTCTGCCCCTGCAGGTGAGCCAATTCCAGTAAATGCTTTGAATAAGCAGGGGAAGAGAAGAACCCAAGAACCTGAGAACTTCTGAGAGTGAAGAAATGCTCTATATCTTGTTTGTGATGATGGGTACATGACAGAATATCAAAACTCAAACTGTGCACCTAAAATGAATTTTATTACATGCAAATTATACATAAATAAATTTGATTAGCAAAAGACAGACACAGAGGTAGGAGCCAGAGGGAAGGGAAGAAGACCACCTCCCAGGTAGACAAATGGAGAAAGTCTGGGAAAACCACTGTGGGACGGGACAGGATAGGCCCGTCAGAGTGGAGTGGGGCTGCCCACTTGGTATTTCACCTAGGGTCAGGTCTTATTCCGCAAATCAGCCAGGAGTTTATACTTCTGATAATACCTCATACTTTGTTAAAAACTACCTAAAGTGGGGACAAACAAAGCCAATCCATCCTCCAGTGGGCCATGTGCCTCTAGATTCTCCTGACTAATTTTGCCGCCTCTTCCACACTCTCAATAGGAACGTTATCCCCCTCCACCCCAACCTTTTGGAACCTTTTGGAAGCTGAAGTTAAATCCCTGGAACCCCATTCAGATCATCCTAATGCCCACCTACTTCAAAAAGCACCAGGAAGATACAAACTATTTATCTGGCAGTAGCAACTCTCATTAAAATTGTAACTTTTTGGTAACCTTTTAGTCACTGGGCAATACATCAAACTGTCACACTTCAAGAAACAGTAACAAATTTCAAGAGGAAATCAAGACTATTCTGCTTTGCTCAAGCAGTTTAAAGAAGTATTTCTGAGTAGCTTACAAGTTTCACAGAGTCAGCAAAACTTCATGATACAATGAGAATTAACTGCCAGTTTCTAAAGCTAGAGCCACTGGTGTTAACTTACACTATTCCCTCTCCTTCCCACCTTGAATCTGCTTCATCACAGAGAGCTCTCACACCTTCTGCCTGTACCTCAGTCTAGCAGACATCCATCACTTTCCATTCTGTTTCCTCCAACAGTTTCCTTGGTCTCCGTGATGCCCAGCTCTCCTCTCTATTACTCACCCTGTTAAACATGCCTGAAAATGTGCTGACTTGTTTAACCACTTCTTTATACTGTTTCCATCCTACAAGTGGACTAATCATCCCAAGCCATTATTTTCTGTTTCTCTCCTGTTAAAATATTCTTTCATGCATCTAACAAATACTTAATGAGCACCTACCGTGTGGAAGACATTGTGCTAGGCTCTATAGGAGGTAAACAAACCTGATCAGCATCTCAGGGGGCTAACAGTATTACGGGAGCAGCTTACATACACACAAATAACTATAATAAGATAAAATGTGTACAAGTCAGGCCATTGAGACAGAACTGTCAGCTGGATGTCAAGTGAAATTACAATTAGTAAAGGAGAAGAATTGGACAAACAAAAGGCTACAGAGGTTTCCAACCATTAACAGGCCAAAGAACATTAGGAAGAAATACAGACAGAGGAGCCTGGCAGGAGACTTTAGAAAAGCGAATATACTTGCCAAAGCCCCAAATCAGGGCACAATATCAGAGATTTCTGTTCTGCTTTAAGATGTTGGAAGCAGTCTGAGAAATGCAATTTCAACACCAAAATATTAGAATTTCCAGGACTGATGCCTTGAAGGGACAATGGCATAGAACATAAAATTGAAACTATCCCAGAAAATATCTAGTCCATGTGGCTTCAGTAGGTATGAAGAAATATAATGGGAAAGGAAGATTACAGAATACGATCTATTGGCCTAACAGGTGTTTCACCTAAGGAAGTTTACTTGGCTTCTCAAGTCGGGGGTTTAGATAGCTGTTGTACTGTTAGAAAATTCAGCATCCTGACAAACTATGGGACTCCTAATTGAACTTCAGGTAATCCTGGCTATTCTACAGCATTTATGTGCTGCCTGTGGAGTCTGGGAACCTCATGAGAGGAAGACTGGGATGCCATTGTAATGCTGCTGGTGATCCATTCAGGTCTAATTAATAAACCCTGCTCCACAAATGCTGAATCCTTTGAAGTTGCTGAAAGTAGTTACAGGTGATGTCATGATTCAGATATCCACTGGCAAGTCATGACTAGCAAATATTTCCAAAACCAGATATAATAAGATGTCACAGCCACCTGTAATTCTTTCAGGAAGAAGTCGGGTGGATCTAAAAGCAAATCAACACACAACTGTGTGGTTATACTAAATCCCTGAGCTGTACATTTTAAATTGGTGAATTGTATGGTGTGTGAATTCTGTCTCAATAAAGCTGTTATTTTAACCAACAGCAAACATGTTTTAATCAAAATGTTAGTTTCCAGAAATGTTGTATCCTAGGAACCAGGCTATTGCCTTGAAAATGTTTATACAGCTTGAAAAATTTACAAAGAGGAAGCCCTGCTAAATTGCTGTGACAAAACTATTATCAATGTAGCTAAAAAGAATAAACTGAATGATCTTGTGTCTTTCACTGTAATAGGAGCTGATTTGTATCACACATCTAAATCTGCCTTTAAGCTCTGAATGACATTTTTTAAAGGGCACTTTACAAATTTAACTGCTTTATGTTGAATATCCTAATTATGGCATGCCACTATTACGTCTTTCTTTGTAGACTACCCCAGAACTTCCTTCCCTATAATTCTCTGCAAGGGAAAAATTCTTGTGTTTATCCACTGATATTACTTCTAATGATTTCCCTCTTCCTCTAATAATCACTACCCAAGCCTCTATCTCTAGAATCATTCCAACCTTCTTATGTCCCAACCTGTTCCCTAACTTCTACAAATAAATATCATACCAGCTGTCTGCCTGCTGCTGAGGCAACAGCAGGTTATTTATGCCCTTGGAGATTCAAATTGGGCCAAAAATAAAAGAAGCAGGCTGTGAGTCCTTTGAGGAAAAGGACTGTGTCTTGTTCATGTGAGAACTCCTGAACATTCCGCAGGGTACCTGGCATTCAGGAGGAGCTCAATAAATAGTTCTGCCTGCCATTAAGCTAAGGTCCACTCACAAAAAGAATAAGCCAACAAGCCAAGTGACCAGATTATTCTTAGATACAAATGTATTTAGGAGAAGACAATTAAGCTCAACTTCCTTATTGATGCCTAAACCAGTTTGTCTTTACAATGACTAGAGGGTGAATTTTAAAACAGATTGTGATGAGGCTACTATGAAAGCCCCAAAACTTACAATTTTAAAAATCCCAGGATCTTAAAAATTTGTTTTCTTGCCAATCATTTGGGGGTGTGTGTATGGGGGCTGGGGGTGGGAATACAGATCCAAAATCCAAGAGAAACGTATTATCCAACCAGTCTTGTTAAGCAGGCTACAAATAGGCAGGCAGCTGAAGGATGGACTGCTCAGGCAGTGAAGAATGGGGTCTATACAAAGTAATTGAAGAATATTTATAGACCCTATCCCTTCTTGTGAAAATGACTGATATTTCTTAGCACTTACCTCTAAGAAATGAGCTAATATGTATAAAGCACTTAAAACAGTACCTGGAACATAGTTAGCTCTATGTAAGTGTTGCTTAATGAAGTAAATACAGATCAATTTCCAATCGCATTCAATCATATGTTAGAATCCACAATGCCTTAAGAATGACCAGGTTTAGAGAGAAGTTTCAATTGTGTAGTTTTCAAATCTGCAGCTGGAAACAAAGAGATCCCAAGAAATGTTTCTTGCAAACTCATTTCATGCTTGAAGAAATATACCTTATACTTGTAAAGAAATTCACAGGTTACAAAAGCAATCCCATCTATTATTAAGTTTGATACTCACAACAGCCTTGTGAGAGGCAGGGCAGGTAAAATTAACTCCATTTACAGATGTGTAAACTAAAGTACAGAGAGATTAAGTGATTTGCCCGAGGTCACACAGTAAGTGAAAAGGCCCAGACTAGAAGAATCAAGGTCTCTGGTGGGGGGGCGGGGGGGGGGGTGTGTGTGGTGGTGTCCAGACCTCTTCCTTCTATAACATGCTGCAACTTGGACTTTCTTGGGTCATATTTGGAAGCGATGATTCTGGGACCATAAATGTAGACTTGAAATGCAAGACACAAATGCAAACTTGAGTAGTTAAGGCAATTCTGTTAACTGGCATTAGAGGTAATTAATAGCTGGCAAAACACTGATCTACACAGGAGTGGTAGTATAAAATGCCATGACTACACACAGTCACAAAGGGCACCACACACTGTCTTGACGGGTAAGTTCTCCAAAATATGCCATTCAGAGATCAGCAGCACCAGAGAATATTGGCGTCAGTATAAGAAAGGAAAAGCTGCCACTTCCCTTGAACTAAACCCAGAAGGAGAAGGCTCGCCCCAGCGGCTGGTGAAGACATGGAGCCTAACAAGGCTCTGAGGGATTACACGCAGATTGCAAATTCCCAGCGACAAATGAGTATCCACCATCCCAGTGAAATCAGCTTGCATTTATTCGTATCTTCCCAGGGGCTCTCCACCCCAGGGTAAGCAATCTGAAACCGGGCAACTAAAGGTGAAAATCGACGCGACCGTTTGCAGGATTCCAAATCTCACAGAAAGGTTGGCTGGCGGTTCAAGTGGCACCGCATACCAACACAAGACGTTATTTTAAGCGCGTGTCCCTAAGGGAGAGACCGACCAGATCTAGCATCTACCAGATCTAGCATCTCCCACCAGCCAGGATTTTTCCTAAAGCAAGACTGAGAGCTGAGCAATCCTGACCCAGGCCCGCCCTACTAAATCCACAGGGGCCCTCTTTCCACTTAGAGACCCGCGCTGCTCCAGGCCCAGAAGCGTGGCAGGGACCAGAGAGGCACCCCGAGGCAGGCTGCCCCCGCCGCCTTAACCATCAACGCCCGAAAGAGGAAGGCGCCCCTGCAGCTGACCCACGGGCAGGGACCGGGATTTTGAAAGGCTCGGAAAGGGGATGGTGCAGGCGGGGCCGCACGGGGCCCCCCGCCCCGGCCCCTCCCTGGCCTGACAGCCGACGGCGGCGGGTGGCGGGGCCCCCTCCCCACTGCGCGGCTCGCGGGGCGCCTTACCTTTGTGTAGAGCTCGGACGCGGCCATGGCGCGACCCGCGGCGCCGACGCCCCCCGCTGTGCGGAGGCCGCACCTCTCCTGGGCGGCCGCCCGCGCCGACTAGGAAGCGCCCCGGCAGCCGCTGGCGGGGAGGAGGGCAGGGCCGCGCGGGGCGGGCCGCGCGGGGCGGGGCGGGGTGGGGCGGGGCGGGGCGCCTCAGCAGCTGGCGGCCTGCGGGGGGCTCGCCATCACGCCCGGGCTCGCCGCGAGCAGTGGCGCGCGCGCGGCGCGCCCGGGGTCCTCCGGGTCGCCGCCACAGCCACCCAGGCGGCCAGTGATGCTGCCGCCGCCGCCTCCCTGTGCATTATGGGAACGGGAGGAGGCTGCGCTCCGGCGCTGCTGCCACCGAGGCGGCTTCGGGTTCTCTCGGGCTCACGCTGCCTCCCAACGGCTGCGGGTCCCAAGCATCATCTGCCTGCCAGCCGGCGTCGCCGCCGCCTCCTCCCGCGCTGCAGAGCCCAGAAGCCCGCCCCAGGACACCCGCTGCTCGCACACCCTTCCCGTGGGCGCGTCGCCTCTTGGATGCCCCCGACCCCAAGCAATCACCGGAAGGTGCAGAATAGCCCAGCCCCCGAGAGGGGAAGCGATAGCTGTGTCACTGAGGGTGGCCAGGTAAATGATTGCGAGTCTGCAGGGTGCTTCTCCTGTGCGTCCCAGAATTTGTAGAGAAAGGAATTTGGGGAGAGGCTTCTTGGAAGGTCACAGAATAACCAAGAATTCCAGAAGAGCTTTGTTAGCCTTAGAGGCCTGGGAGTGAGCAAGAACCGGGAATCCGAGAGAAATAATCACCATGGTCACCCCGACTGCTTCAGCATCTGCCACAGGGTCGTTTCGTGAAACCAAAGCATAGGGGTTTTTTTAGACTGTAAGTGCGCCTGGTACCAAGATGCCGCCATGGGGCAGCCCTGGAACCTCCACTCCTAGGCCTGCGCCTGTATAGCGGTACAATACCCTTTGGTCCCAGCCTCTTTCTCTATCTAGTCGCTGTTATCCTTGCACTTCAAGCACAAGAATGTGATCCTTCCACTCCACCCCCATGCCGTCTTCATCCCCTACCTCTTACCCAGCCACACTTTCATTCCAGCTTGGCTAGTCTCCGTATTTTTCATCCCAACCTTTTTTTAGTGTGGCCATCTTCCCTCAGTTCTTTGAACTCTCAAGTGGTGCCTAGTGTCAGTGCTGGGGCTCTGGGATTTCCATCAAGAGCATCTCTCAAGGCTGGTGCCCTTGGTAGTGGTGTGTATCCTGCATGTGTATTTGAAGGAAGATCACTGTTGGGGGGACACTTGGAGCCAGTCCTCCCCTTACTCACTGTCTGTCCACAGTCTGCTCAGAGCTGCCAGAGGTAATAACTAAAGAGACCTGCAGAATTCTCTGTACCTTCCAGTTCTGAAACCACATCTTTGGATCCCACTCTTTCTTTAAAAAAGAGATAATCTGTGCAGCTATGAGCAGTACACCAGGAAGGGCACTGGATTGAGATTTAAGAGATTTGAATTCTACCCCTCACAGGTTCTCCATGCCTTGAATAAGGGGGGTAACCACTCTGTTTTCTCACCCTGCAGCTTAGTAACCTACCTCCCAGGGAGTGTGCTGATGAAGGGGTTCAGGGTATACCACCTCAGGGTATATGCTGCTTTGGTATAATGGCTATTTTGAGTTGCGGGACCTTGAAACACATCAAATACAAGAAAAATACTGACCTGCCTTCTTTTTCTCAAAAGCAGAAAATGAAATTTCTATATGAAAGATACTCTCCCTAGTACCAGAAGGAAAGTAACATTCTTATCTTCAAGGACGAGAAATCCAGAGCAAGAGAATTCTATACAAACAGACCTTGTTATAATTCTTATCTTCCTTTAGCCTCCCCACATTAAGTCACTTTCCCACAACTGCTTCTCTTTGTTCAACCCAATATAAAAGCTAGTAAGTTTTGTCAATTATGTGGGTCTTCAATTCCTTATGAAGGCTCTTGTATCATGTACAGGCTCATGTATCATGTAAAATATGAATCAGAATGATTTTCTTGCATTAATCTATTTTTGTCAGTTTAATTTTCAGACCCAGCCAGGGACCCTCAGAGGGTGGAGGAAAATTTATTCTTCCCCTAAACTGAAAAAAACTAAAAAATTAAGTGTTATAGGCATCAGTGAAGTTTTTTGGTTGTTTTGTGTTTCCCCTGAAGAAACTAGAATTATGTTCTAATTCCTGAACACATGTGTTGAACCACTCAAATATTTGGGCCCATTGTAGGAGGAAGGTAATGAGGATGAGGAAGAGGAGAAGGGTTTTCTGCCCTGGACCTTACATTAATTCATTCAGGAGAATCGACTTAAAAGCTGGAAGAAGCAGTCAGGAAGCCCTGATGGCTGACCTGGTACCTTAACCATGTATGTTCATAGTCCCAAGCACTCTGCCATCAGCAAACAGGGGAAACCAGAAGTAGAACAGCTTCTGAAGGTTTAAGATTTCCCCCTCCCAAAGAAGTAACCAGAGTATATTTTATATGCTATTTTAAATTGATAACGTTTTCAATTAGTGCTTTATAAGGGGGACATTTTTCATGTAGATTGTTTTCCAAATGAAGTGTCCAAATTATTGTGAAAAATCGCTTTCCTCCAAAGTATTTGTTTCAACAGACACTGAGAGCTACATTGTACCAGAAAATATTCTACATGCTAAGGTTTCAAGGGTAAACAAAACAGAGACTTCCCTGGTGGTCCAGTGGTTAAGATTCCTTGCTTCCAATGCAGGGAGTGTGGATTTGATCCCTGGTTGGGGAACTAAGATACCACGTGCCTAAGGGGCAAAAAAAATAAAACAAAACAAAACAAATAAAATCCCTGACCCCATGGAGCTTACATTTTAGTTAGGAAGGCAGACAATTATAAAGTTAGAAAGTGAAGATGATAAGTGTATTAGTTTGCTAGAGCCATATTAAAGAACCATGACCTGGAGGTTTTAAACAGAGTCAGCTGGAGGCTAGAAGTCTCAGAACAAGGTGTTGGCAGTGTTAGTTCCTTTTGAGATCTGGAAGGGAGACTGTTCCATGCCTGTCTCCTACATCCTAAAGGTTTGGCATCCTAGCAGTCTTTGGCATTCCTTGGCTTCTGTTGGATCAATCTCTGTCTTCATCTTCATGAGGTATTTTGTGTGCATACGTGCTTCTGCCTAAATTTCCCCTTTTTCTAAGGACATGGTCATACTGGATTAGGGTCCACACTAGTACCTTCATCTTGATCATCGGCACAGGCCCTATTTCCAAATAAAATCTCATTGACAGGTTGTAGGAGTGAGGACTTCTACATCTTTTAGGGGGCACAATTCAACAGTTAGCCATGTGCAATGGAGAAAAACTAAATAGAGACGAGAGAGAAAAACTAAACAGCATTTTTTAGTCGGGTGGTCATTGCTTTATTCAAAGTGAAAAAAAAAAAATCTACTAAGGGCCTGTCATGCGATAGCTCTGAAGACCATAAAGACAGAGATGAATGAAATATAGTCCCTGGCCTGGGGGAGCTCACCGGAAGAAGTGGCTGAAGGGGTACGGGAAGGGGCAGCCTATGCTGCATGGTCACATAAAGTAGTAATTCTAATTCTGTAACACTGGTCCAGCTCTAGAGGCAGATTACAGTGTTAGTGGTTACAGTACTTTTGTTGGCAATTACATACCCTAATATTTAATGTTTCAGAGGACTATGCATAGGCATAGGTGACCTTTGGGTGGGAACCTCATACAGTTAATTAAAAGATCCAAAAGATGATATGGACTCGGGTGCATGTGTGGGTGTGTGTATGTGTTCAGTCACTAAGTCTTTGCAACCCTGGTTGGGGAGGGAGTCATTTATCGTTGAAAAGATATGTAAAGGAACAGCCAGGGGGAACGAGGCTATGAAGCAGAAAAAGCAGAGTGAAGAATAGACAAAAACTGACCTAAAAGCCTTGACATTTGGAAGGCAGACATCAGGTGTGCCTGAATGCCCACCCCTGCACTTCCCTAGTTCCAGCCAGTTATCCTAGCTTCCTCTCCCTTGGGAGCTTAGGCCTAGCCCCACTTTAAGGCTCCCCAGGCAAGGAGGATAAAAAGGATCGTACTTAACTCAAAAGGTACAATTATTTTTATTCCCAGTACTTATTACTCTAATTCTAGATTCTAATCTTGTGTTTCCTAAAATATCTCTGAGCTCTGGCCTTTTGTTCCCAGTCTTCTAGCCTGTGTGCTGACCACCTGCTATTGAAGCAGCCTCTGCATCTCTAAGACTAGCTTCTTCTAGCAGTTATTTGTTCTAGATCTTGAAATACTGTCTGCTCAAATCCATAGTACTCATCTGCTTTATATTGCCTTTATCTTCCTGAATTACTTGACTTCAAATACTTATTAGCCACTCTCATTCTGTGCCTCTAATAACCACTGACACATGTCTCCCTTCCATGTGGTAATGGTGGAAATCCCTCAGGAGTGAAAATGACAGATCCCACACCCCTTCTGCCACGTAAGGATATAATGAAAAGACAGCCACATATGAGGAAGTCAGCTCTCACCATATACTGAATGTGCTGGCAATTTAATCTCGGACTTTCTAGCCTCTGTAACTGTGAGAAATAAATGTCTATTGTTTAAAAGCTACCCAGTAATTTATGCTATTTTGTTATAGCAGCCTAAATAGGTTAAGACACCTGGAAACCACAAACACCTGTATTTTATTCAGGTTTCCTTAGTTTTTACCTAGTGTCCTTTTTTGTTCCAGGCCTCTAGGATTGTAAGAAAATAAACTTTTGTTTAAGCCACAGTCTATGGCACTTTCCTATGTCAGCCCCAGCAAAGTAATTCAGGCCCCCTTTCCACACAGTTGAATAAATTCACCATATGCAGCCCACACTTAAGGAGGGGAGAGTCACGCTCCACCTCATGGAGGAGAGAGTAATGCTCCACCTCCTTGAGGAGAGAGTATCTCCATAAACCTGGAATTCTTCTACATGGATGATTTGTCTCATCACCCCATTTATTTGCTTATACATACAGACTCATGGATATTTATTTTACATTTTGCATTATAATGTTATACTATTTTATTTTGCTGCTCAAATTGCTCAAGCTTTGGCTATTGGGAAATTTCAGTTGGTACCTGTATCCCTTTCACATACTAGCCCACCCCCTCCATCATTCTGTAAAAGTCCTGATACATTTCATTGGAGAATATTAGAAGCTATGATCTCAGCCTTGTTGCTACAGGGGTATTATTGCTTCTAGACCTTCTCAACAACAGAGCAAGGAATTATGCGTATGCTAACCTGTGTATGTAATGTAGCCCCCTATATTAAACCAGAGTTCATACTGACGTCTCCAACTCCATATCTATTACCACCTAGATCCCTCTTGCCTCATCCCCTAGCTTACTTATAAACTCTACTAAAGTGAAAAACCTGAGCCTCTTTTTTTTTTTTAAGAGCAACTTCTGTGTGTATTGTCATTGAGGGGTTCAGTGAGATAAATGAGGAAATGGACTGGAAACTGGATAGTGCCATAGAATTTTAAGATATTATTAATCAAATTCTCAGTCCTGTCTGTCCTCACATATTCTCTCCCTGCCTTTGACTGCCTGGTTCTGCCATGTAGCAAGATCAAATAGAAGTTATATATCAAGAATTGAGTGACTTCTTAAACAGTATTTTTGATGGGAATGAAACAAACTTAGGAGTCAAGTCAGAAGGCATACATAACTCAAAGCTTAGGACTGTATAAATTTGTTGACTTCTTGGGTATACTACCTGGCTGTATATTTAAGATCCTCTTTTAATGCTTCTAAGCATGTCAGATCGAAATGAATAAGGAGATTAAATAAACTCTGAAATTTCACACCTTCAGGTAGAAGACTCTGAAATGTTGTGCTGAAGGAGCACACCAGAAGGCATAATGGCATCTGCCATACTTGTGCTCGTCTGATTTTCTATTTGGGGAGATTTTCGACACTAGTCCCGCCTCCCAATAGTCACAAATCCTCCCCTCTTTTGCATCTTGCATGCAGTCGTATGACCTATCCACAAAGATCAGCTTCATTTGACAAGACTTAGGTTACAGGCGTGAGAAATAACGGAGAAACAGGCTCTTACCCAGAACTTCCACTTGTCAGTGAAGGTAGTAGCAGAGAGAGCTAAGTTTGGGAGACAACGCACATCAGCGTTGAGTTCCTGGCTTGCGGTGGAGGTGGCAGCAGCTTCCGTAACAGGCCGTTGTTGTGTCGTGTTTCTGGGGTTGTTCCTAGATTTAAATCAAGACTTTCTCCAGCCTTTCTAACAATTTTGTAAGTGACCTGGTATCTTTCAATGAATCCCCTTTCTAAGCCAGAAATAAGAATTTGTGATTAAGAATACTGACCATTATAGTGTGGTATATGGGGTGAATGGGGTGAATGGGAATGGTTACAATCCCAAGGGTATAATTTTCTTTCAGAAAATATTTATTGGGCACTTAAAACAGCCAGACACTGGGCTAAGTGCTACAGCAAAATAAAATATTTTGCCTGGAAAAGAGGATAACTGAATGAAGGCAATTAAAATGTATCATGCCTAAGGGCTAAAATCGTGTTCTGTGGAAATGGTTATTGTATCTCTGAAAATGAAACAATTAACATGATGTACAAGAGGGGATGTTTGAATTGATTTCAAAGGTATGTCTGAATTAAATTCTAAAATATAACTAGGAATGTTATCAGTAAATATCACCAAGGCAAGCCACAGACTGGAGAAAGATGTTCGTGATATATACACAAAAGAGCCATGACATTTTTAAAAAATAAAGAAATTCAACTTCTAGGGAAGTTCCCACTTCTGGGGAATCTGACCTAAGATACTGGTAAAAGGCAATGTTGCCATACATACTACCTAGAAAATAATGGATTCAGTTTGGGAGAGCAGCTAAGTCCCAAGGTGACAACTGTGTGTTAGGATAAGAAAGCAACAAGTTCAGACTGAAGCAAGGAGACATGCCTACAGGGGAATTGGAGCCAAAGGACTCTACAGAATACTTGATATGATGGAAGATATTAAAATAATTGTGGCTATGATATAGGCCAAAAGGATGAGAGGAAAATTAGAAACACCAAGAAAAACAAAAGGCTATGTAAGAAATTAAAAATCAGAGTATGCCCTGTGATCTGCAGTGAACTGTTATCAACCTATAAACCTAAGAGGACTGTTAATAATGATTGTAAAATAGAAGGCAAGTTACCAACCTTAATAAGGGAATTGTAAGAACATATGACAAAAGCCGAGAAGCAAAGTGAGTCAAAGGAAGGATAGTGATGTTAAAATTGTCCTCTTACACACTAGAGACCAGAAATGGTTTGACAGCCAATAGGTAAAGAAATAATGCTGAAAATATATTATTAGACATTGTAAAGAAGCCTATAAAGGAATCAGAAGTAGTGATATGATCTTAGAAGGAGGAGGGAATGTAAACTTAATCCTCCTTTATCAGTCCAGAAAACTATTAATTTATGTATAAAATTAACAAATCCAGAAACAGTGAGAGCCATGGAGGCGACGACCAGAAGAAACGTGAAACCGCTTGAATGCGCCCAGTAGTCCTCCCTCTAGGGAGCTCAGCTTGGTGGTGGAGGCATATTTTGTGATCCCTAGCTTTGCACCATGTACTTCTATACTACTTCACTGCAGAATCACTACGAGTATAGTTTTACCTTTTAAAAAAGCTGGGAGCAGGAAAAGAAATCTAATTAATTTAGAACCAGGTTTTGGTTCTATCATTCTGATGCCAGCAATTGACATCCCACTGAAGGCACTTGCTGCATTCAGTGCAAATGAAAAAAAAAAGTTTTTCTAAAAAGCTATGAGTTCAAACAACAAAACCATTTTATGGTATAAAGGCCTACTGCAAGGAAGGAAACGCTAGACATGACCAAGATGGAGAATCAAGCATAATCTCTCTGCATCCATATCCTTAACCTGGTTTCTCATTTAATTTCCAATAAATATTCCAATTCACTTTATCTGTTCAACAAGCATGAGTATGTGTAAGCTGTTTCTAGGTGCTAGGGAGGCAATAATAAATTAAGACTTCCTCCAAGGAAGTTAAACTTGAGTTGAGAATGAAAAAGAGCTAGCCAAACTAGGAACCAGTGCTGTGTTTAATGGAAAAGAAACCCAAATTCAACACAGGCAAAAAGATCTTGGGTACATGATTTAAGAATGCAAGTAAGATGGGCAGGGGGAATGGGCGGGATGCAGCATGCTCAGGGAGCAGGAGTGGAAAGTGGCACGTTAGGAACTATAGCAGTTGTCCAGGTAGGAAATCCTGACTCGGGGCATGGTGCCAGCAGTGAAGAGCAATCAACAAATTCAGCGTGCAGTTTGGTGGATGTTGGTTACAGCCTCTGAGGAATGAAGGGTAACTTCCAAAGTTGGTTTGAGTACTCCAGTGGGCAAGTGCACAGAGGTGTCATTTACTGAGTTAAAGGCTGGAAGGAAGGATAATACTACAGAGAAAAATCAAGTTACCTTCACACGCCATGATCTCCAACCAAACTTCCTTATTCAGAGCCACATTTTCCTAGCTCCTTGACTATTCGAAAATAACAGCTCTCTACTTAAAATGCTCTTCTTCCTCCCTTTTCCTCCACCGATGACTACAGCAACCTCTCAAAAGTGCCTCTAAAATTCCCGACTACTACCCATCCCATTTATCCCCTAGACTGAATAATGTATTCCTCTAGACTTCCCAGAACGTTATCTCTACTTCTCTTAAGGAATGTTAATACTTCTACCTTGTATTAACTTTTGGAGAAGGAAATGGCAACCCACTCCAGTATCCTCGCCTGGAGAATCCCATGGACAACAGCCTGGTGGGCTCCAGTCCATGGGGTCGCAGAGTCGGACATGATTGAGCGACTCACACACACACACACACACACACACACACACACACACATATTTAAAAAAAAAAAAAGTTGGCCCTTAAACAACAGGGGTTTGAATTGCACAGGACCAGTTCTAGGTGGAATTTTTCACTAAATATGTACTACACTACTACACACACGAGGTTGGCTGAATCCGTGGATGTATAACAACAGATAATGGGGGCAGAGTGTAAAGTTATATACAAATTCCAGCCAACCCCAGAGTTGGTGGTAAAGTGTGTGTACATACAATTTCTCAGGTTGTCTCCTAAACCTTCCTGACAGTACTGTACTTGAGTGTTTTATACATGAGGTAGAAAAGACTCAATCTGCAAATATTTCATGTTAATCTTAATTACAAAGTTTCTACCAATATAAATTAGACTGCCAGGAACTCATAAACCAACATTATTTAAACTGAAACAAAATTTAAGACTATAATAGTCAAATTCTTTCTGAATATCATAGTAGCTGAAATCTAAAGGGATCAACTTCAGAAAATATACCAAAAAACCATGTAACACTTAAATGAGACAAAAACGGCAAATAAAATCAATAGATACTAGGTAGACATTTATTTTTTGTGTATTTTACAAGTTTAATTTTGGAAGGGCTACTTGACAAATTTCAGCATTAACTGCCAACTCTATAGACATGTTCAACAAAAAAAGGCATTTACTTTTGGCCCTTTTAATACAGGCAAGTGTCCTATTGCATCACAAATAAGAGATGCTGTAAAAGATCTGAGGGCATATTAAAGAAATTGGATTTTTCTTCCAAATGCTGTTTAGTTGATAAATAACATAATACAAACATAATGGTGTGACCCATCAGTGATTTCCAGAATAAAACCCATAGGCCCACCTACTTTAAAAGGCAGGAACTAGTGAAAGTTATTAAAATCAGCATTTTTATCCTTATCAATCCCAGTTTTACAAGGTGTGGTGTGGTGTGTCAGGGGGAGAAGGGATAAGGTGGGAGAAGGGACATGGGGGAAGGCTGGCAGTGCATGCTGAATTGCAGAATTAGGACAGTGGCTCAAAGCTGTCACTTCCAGATGAGGATAGTGTTTCAGAAAATTCTAAGTGGGTCTACAGTTGCGGTATATTGGGGAGAATATCAAAGGACTGATAATTTATCAAACCTAAACATTTTACTGAATGCCATCAGGGGGCTTAAGAGATAGGCAAGGATGGGAACGGGGGAGAAGTGAAGGAAAATGAGGTGAAGAAGGAAAATGAGGTGGAAAATGAAAAATGAAGAAATGTGTCTGAATGTTGGGGAAACGTGGAAAGGCCACCAGAGAAACTCTTTGCTGCCACTCAGACATGCCCTTCCTACAGGATACCTGCCCCTGAATCACCAGAGTTTGGGGCACAATTCAAGTAGCACTCACATTTCAGTGTTGATGAGACTTCACTAATTTGGACTGAGAAAGAATACCTGTCTGATTTAGTAAAAAGTATCAATAAACATTTAGAGGTATAGTTCTGTTACATCAAATAAAACAAGGAACAAATTCCAAGCTAAGTAAGGACAAATACAGGCCTTGATGAACAGTTAAAACGTTTTTTTTAGGTGAGCAGCACAAGAATATTGAGTAACTTGTAAAGAGACTGCAAACATGCTCCTTCCAGTTCATCAAAACAATCCAACAATTCTTACTATCCCAACATGCCAATAACTAGAATTGTTTTACTCAGATATAGTCTTTAAAAATGAAATGTTTCTAAGAACTGTACAATCAAACAGGAGCTACTGGACATGAAACAGGTAATTTATTTTAGCCGGTTTTCATGAAGTATTTTTCTCCGACTTGTTTATGCCAACATACATTTACAATAAGGACAATGATTTAAATTGGCCATTTCTCAAACCACAATTCTGAAACCATAAAAATGTTTGATGAAGCCCATCTTATTCAAAAATCTTCACTCAAGAAATGGTGAAACAGCCTGCAACTATACCTTCAATAAACTGAGCTAAGAAGCAGAACAGAAATATAAAAATGTATAACCTCTATCCCAAGCACCAATAATGGAGACTAAGTAATTACTTAGACCTACAAGTCCTACATGACCGCTCTCCTGATGGAAAATCCTGAGATTTCAATCATTGTGACTTTACAGAAGGCAGGCTGGTTTAATGAGGGAACTTACTTTTAATAAAAAGACAACAATATTTTATTTTGGGCACTTACTCAGTATTTCACAGATCCTCAACAAGTTTTGAGGTAGGTTAATATTAGTATTTATTTTACAAACTAAAACTCAGGCAGAGATTATATCACTTATTGCAAACCATAGCAGGAGTCCTACTATAACCAAGAACAACATGGTTTTTCAGATTAATCTGATGTGTGTGAATTTAACAGTGACAGCTTCCAAGTAGTCATTAAAAACAAAACCCAAACCCCACTAGAGATTGCAGAAATTCTACTTTGGGTATTTTGTAATTCATAAATCAATCCTATAATGATTATACATGCTTTTGAATAACCTACTTACTCTCATTACAAATCTATTTATGTATAACTGATCCTTACAATTGAAGAAGGAAATGGCAACCCACTCCAGTACTCTTGCCTGGAAAATCCTATGGACAGAGGAGACTGACAGGCTATAGTCCACGGGGTCGCAAGAGTTGGACACAACTTAGCGACTAAAACTAAAACCACCAATCCTTATAGTAACAAATTAGCACATTATTGATTTTGTTGTTCTCTTCTTTTGGGGTGGGTGGAGCAGGAAGATAGTCAGCAAGCTTTCCTCAGAGTGCTAGGCAGCCTTTAGGTGCAGGTGCCATGCTCTACGCACCATCTATGGTGATTTGGGATTAAAGGAAAGCAAGTATCTAATGAAGCCAAGATCCAGAAAAGATGCCTGGACTCAAAAGAGGTGGAGGCCCTGCACAAGTCAAAGGAGAAAAAAGCACTATCATCTCAGGCTACAGATCCTCTGCATCATGCTACATCACAACTTATGGGAAGAGCTCTTAAAAGACCAGTAGATTTGTCCCAGCAGTCTGTTAATTAAAGTTCTTACTAACTAGACAAACCACACATACAATTAAATTTACATTTTATTAAAATGACATCTATAGAAGCAAAATATCTAAATACATATTATCTGTTCCACCTATCATGTAAATTGCTCTAACTGTCACAAGTCTTAGCTTATTATTACTACTTAAAATTCAGCTCATCCTGACTAGATTCCTGGGCCAATCTTCTCAAATACTTGTTTTATTATAAATTTCCTTTTATTTAAACAACTGTCAGTTAGTAATAATACAGGATTAAGAGTGGTTAACAACTGAGAAATTATAAGGAAAATGTAATTATTGGGTTAGAAAATACAGCATTCAGCAGAGCAAATTTCAAGAGTGAACATACAGACACTTATGTTTCTGAAAAGGCTGAATCGCACAGCCCAACACAATGTGAGTCAAAGAAGCAAAAAAAAGAAGGGAGGGGCCACAAGAGGCGAAGTATTTTATTCTAGTGTCCCCTAAATTGACTGTGGAAGTAAAAAGTTTCTACATTAAAAAAGTTTATATAAATTACATGAATAGTAATTTTCATAAAAGTCAAAATGAAACGTTCTGCATAGGACAAAAGATACGCCTAAGCAACATACCATATTTGCACAAGGCCACTGAATGTCATGGGTACTACTAACAAATGAAAAAGCTTAAGTCTATGGCAGACTGAGCAAAGATTTCAGTTTGGTATTCTATAACCCCAAGACTATAAACCACTCTTACTATACAAAAGCTCTAATGACATACAGAGTTTTTTGTAGGAACTCTTGTGCTTCTGGTTGGCACATTATCTACTCTTTAATATGTGAAAGTAATACAGACAGTTGTGAGAGGCTGTGCAAAACTATTGTATTTACAAAAATGGCACAAAAGTGAATTCAACAGTCGATGCACATGCACACTTCATTCACATCTTCAATGACAAAAGGTATTCTGAACACTATAGAACTGAACAAGAACACTAGCTTCAACAGCAGCTGTTAAGCAATAGAGTCACGTAAGTTACACCAGAATGGGCAAATATTGCCCAAGTAAAGTTCTATTGTTAAAGCTGAAACAGATTTAAGGCCATTCACGTTCAAGCACAGGATACAAATCTTTTGGAGCCCCATTTATTTGTGTTTGAAATATGTGACCTTTCTTATAACTTGTGGTCTTAAACTTCTGTTTTACAAAACCCAAAAGGAAAATCCAGAAGAAACCAACAGTAGAGGTTATATCAAATAAGGATAACATACAAAGCTATAGTTAAGATGAATTAAAGAAAGCCAACATTAAAACTGCAAAACTTGTTAGTTACTTGTTGGATCCAGCCCTACACTAGAAGTTAGGTAATATATACAATTATTTTCAAGTAGATTACTTATTGTTGCTCTAACATGTTCTTTTCATCAGTGCACTGTTAAACGAATCAAAAACTCTACACATGTATATTCCCTTAAAATAGCAGCACACACTACCGCTACCTGCAAAGCCATCACTCTCAAATGACATAGGGAGTAAAAGGAAATAAAAAGCAGGGGAGTAACATATTAAGGAGAAATAATGGGAATTAGAAGATTCATGCAGTTCAGCTCTTTTTAATCAGCCAGCCAGTTTGCTAGCAACAAGAGATGGTTTCCGTTGAGGAAGGTCCTGTGGAGTGGGAATGTGGTCACCAGTGACCTCTGTCTTATCCGGGGTTGCAGTAGGAAGTTGCTTGTTCTTCATTTTTGCTTTAGCCATGTTGTAATCCCCAGAATCAAAATATTTTTGCTACAAGAGAAAAAAAGAAGAATTCAGACTAGAGTTTAAGAAGTTTTTATGCAATTACACTCATTTAAGATATAAATGTGACTCTATACTGTCAATATAAAACAAGCCTAAAGTTTAGAAAAAAAGCAAACATCAATTATGTGAAATAGTTATGTCTCTACAGTGAATTTTTTCTCAAGTCAGTAAGTGAGAAGTCAGGCAAGAATACCTTCTTCAGGCTTACTTACATCATTCTAGTTCCAGTATGGAACCCTCAAGATTAACATCAACTTCCAAATCAATCTATTGGGAGTGAATAGCCCTCGACTTTAGAGTGGGAGGCAAGCCTTTCATTTACTAATGTAAACACCTAGGTTAAATTCCTATTTAAATGATTTTGGGGAAAAACACACACATACTCACTAACTTGTGTTTGGGATGTGCCACCCACCTTCAATCAAGCTTACAATTATGAAAACTATTCATAGATGCTGGTACTCTGGCAACTAAGATGAAATTTTCTGTAAGGATTTAAACCATTTACTTGAATTAAAGCAGTTCACTAAAATTAAAGGTTCAAATATAAATGCTAGGGTAATAGAAGAAATAAACTGAATAGAAATTATCATTTAAAATACATAACCCTATTCTATACCATTTTTCACCTAAGCCACTAAGTATAACAATTACTCTTTTTAGTTGGAGAGATGAATAGGTAAACACCATACCCTTTTATCACTGAAACAGAAATTCTGGACTAAAGATCAACCTTAATATAGCTAATCTACATAAACTGGTCTGTTCCAAAGTAAAAACAGGTGAATTTGCCAGGTTCCTACTTTTCACCTATCGTGTTTAGCCTGCCTTTAATGAATGCCTGCTATACTACACAAGGCACTATGTGAATCATGAAAAGAGATACAAAAATGGACAAAAGCCACCTGAATCCACTATTATACTGTCTTAAATACTCAAGATGCTGTGGTTACTCAGAGCCCACAGCATAGGCAAGAATAATAATCCAGATATGAGATGAGGACCTGGACAAAGGGCGAAGGGGGGGAAATATAAATACTCTTTTTGAGATTTTAGAGATAACTCGGGTGGTAAATGGAGGAAATAGGAAATCACAGCTTAGTTTAAGGTTGTTCAGTGGCCTAAAAAAAGGTCTCATCAGCTGCCTTCCTCCAGGGACTATTCTTTTATAAGCACCTAACGTTAGGCCAAGAGACAAAGAGTAGGAAACTTGGACCAGGAAGATTTGCTGCAGCTTCATTTCTGTATGTTTTAAAATGAGTGTACTGTGAGGGGAGGGGTAAATTGTGAGACTGGGACTGATAATAGTATATACATTACTATAGAATAGATAACTAACAAATAAGAACCTGCTGTATAGCACAAGGCACTCCACTTAATACTCTGTAATGGCCTAAATGAGAAAAGAATCTAAAAAAACAAAAAGAAAAGTGGATATAGCTATATGTGTAATTCACTTTGCTGTACACATGAAACTAACACAGCATTATAAATCAACAATACTCCAATAAAAATTAAAAATATAATAAAATGAATACAGTGAGAGAAAAAAAAGAATCCCAGAATTTCTGATGTACTATATATTACATTAGTGAGCTACTTCTTAAGTTTAGTAGCCTCTAAAAGAGAAAGCAGCCTGCCAAATTTTTTAGAATCAAAAGCACAAAATGAGAAATTTAACACACAGTGCAAATTTTAGGCAGATTTTCTCCAATGTAGTAAAGTCAGTTTCTAACAATAGCTATTCTAGGTGGCTCAGATGGTAAACCATCTGTCTACAATGTGGGAGACCCAGGTTCAATCCCTGGGTTGGGAGGATCCCTGGAGAAGGAAATGGCAGCCCACTCCAGTACTATTATTGCCTGGAAAATTCCATGGATGGTGTAGCATGGTAGCCTACAGTCCATGGGGTCACAAAGAGTTGGACAAGACTGAGTGACTCCACTTCTACTTATAGTAACCAAAGATTCATCGTAAGAGGCTCTCACTTAACTGATTAGGCTACTCTGCTTGAGGTAAAGGAATTAAATTTATGTAATATGGCTAGAAAAAAACTAAAATCAATCAAAGTTTTTCATGTGGGAAAAGAAACAGTTCAAGATGGCAACGTCATGTCTTTAACAATTTTTAAATTTTGCTTTTAAGTGGGGGAAAAAAAACCCCAACATACTCTGTATCATCTTACTTTTTAAGAGCCTTCTCCCACTCCCAATTTAAGGGCCATACTTACAACCATATTATAACTGCATATTTATAACTGCACTGGCACGAACGGATCACCTAAGTGACAGTGTTTACCTTTAAGGTCATGTTTCTTAACACTGGATCCTCAGTTTTGGGGGACCTCTAAACTCCACAAACATAAAAAACATGGGACAGACTGCTGCTTGATATCCCTCACATCTCATATTGTTTAAAGCCTAAAAATAGGTATCTGAGTAACACGGAGTACATAAAACAGAAAGAAACTTAATATAAATGATATGCAACTGACCTTCTCAAATGAGTGAGAAACTGGTTAAAGATACTAAGACAATCTGCAAGTTTGCCATTACAACAGAAGAAAACTAAAATCATGTGACCAGATATTTTTTTGAAAAATAAAAATCTTTTAACATAGTAAGAAATGATATAGTTGAATATAAGATTTGACTTCTCTAAAAGTGCTTATTCACTGACATTTTGGTAAAATACAAAATTTTTCAAGAGCTCCCACCTCAAATTCTACATAATTATTTCTTGATTTAAGTGCCATTTTCTTACTGACAATTATTTACATCTATAACACCAACTCCAAGATACAATGTATATAAATTCTAACTTGAAAATACTTAAAAGTCATAAATAGTTGAAGCTAGAGAAAAATGACAAAGACAACAGCCTGACTGTGGAAGAAAGCCTGCTGGTATAAGCTGTGCTGGAAAATAGAGCTCCCTAAACACTAATAATCAGTTAAACCCTAAATTCAAATAGTAATTTAACAATCAAAGATTATTATATAATTCATATTAAAACCAAATCTGGTGGTATTATTTCAAAATGAGACTTGGCACAAATACATTTTACATAGAATGTAGAACATGTCTCCCATTCTGCCTTTTTCTATGTATCCCCTATATTATGGTCTTTATAATTATACTTTTTAAAATTACAGTTACTAATACAAAGAAATAATTGTTCTAATTTACATTTCATTTATTTTTATCCTGTATAAACACTTTTTTCTGTGTTTTAATAACAATACTTCCTCTGTTAAAATCCTTTATCTAGGGCATCTTAATGTTTTTCTTGTATATTTGAAAAACTATTTTATATGTTACAAATACTATCATTTTTGTAATGATTTTCCCATCAAATTACTTTTTACAGAATAAGGATTTTAATTTTAAATTGTTATAATTCTTCCTTGTCATCCTATTTTTCAAAGCTGTGAATGGCATTCTTTCATGCTATATAAAAATGCCACTCTATACTGTGCCACTTTTAAACTTTTAAAATTTTCTTTTCTTAGAAAGACAATTAGTGTGTGGTATTACTTATATGTAGAATTAAAATAATCAAACTCACAGAAAACAGAGTAGAACAGTGGTTGCCAGTGGATGAATGCTAGGGGAAATGGGGAAATTTAACTGTTAATGGGTGCAAACTTTTAATTATAACATGAATAAGTTCCAGGGATCTAAAAAAATGGACAACATGGTTCACTCCAGTTAACAATATTGGATTATATACTTGAGAGCAGAGCTTTAATGTTCTCACCGTAACAAGAAGAAAATGGTAATTATGTGAGGTAAAAGATGTGTTAGTTAACCTCACTATGTTAAGTATTTCATGGTATGTATATGTATCAAATTATCACACTATACTGTTAACTTACATAATGTTACATATCAATTATAACTCAATAAAGCCAGAAAAGATATTCTCTTGCAATTTGATTTGAGAAAATAATCCACATATAACTAGATTTCAACATGTAAGTGCACACACACATATCTGGTAGTAAGGTACAGAGGTATAAATACAGGCACCCATTTCACAGCCTCTTTCAGCACAGAGTTCACAGGGTGTAAACAGTTGAAGATTTACATGTGAGCACTTACCCCTTTCTGCAATCGTTTCCTTAAAAAATCGGAACCTCCAGGCTTTTGTCCCAGATGAGGATACCTTGCTTTTAATTTTGCTTCTTCAGCTTTCTCTGGACTAGTCACTTTATCTTCCATTTCCTGAAATAATTTTAAATAAATTACTTCTGTATTACAATTCAGTTATTTTAGATAATTCCACCTTTTAAATATCTGGATTCTGACTTTTGTTGTCGAATGCCAAATAATGCAGCATCTGACTAAGAAACCAAGCACAGAGGCTTTAAAAATCTGCCTTGTTTTTCAAATGATCCATGTGATAGTTCTATTATAGCTGTGATGCACCCCACACACTGGATAAAAATACCAAGATAGCTCAGCTCTGAAGTCTTGCTTGCCATTACTTTCCGGTCATGTATAATACATTTATAGTTATTCACCTTCTATGGAATGCAGCAGCTCTCTGCCCATATTTAGAGAACTACCTTAATAATGTTAAAATTTAAAAAATCTTTTTGACCTCGTGTTTATTCAAAATCATGTTTAATTGGAAGCTCTGAGATTTTTTAGTAGAAATTAACAGCAGCTTACTTATCTGATACATTTTCCTTGAATAACTCAATGCATAAGACCCTGTTATTTTTAAAGGAGAGAAACACCATCTGTCAATCCTTAGATTCTACTGCCTAATTTCTCCCCATATTTCATGGCAAGCACTGTTCACGCCAAAGATCCTATTCTTTAATGTACTGAAAATGTGTTTTCTGTTCAAGGACTATCAATATTTTAAAGACTATTCACTTTTAACACTAGTTGAGATATAGCCTTCTTTTTTCCAGAGAATGATACATTTGTTTTTTGTTTTTGTCCATCCCACACAGCATGTGGGATCTTAGTTCCCCACCAGGGATAGAACCCTTGACCCGAGAGGTGGAACCATGAAGTCTTAACCACTGGACTGTTGGGGCAATCCCCTGAAATGGTATTTTACAAGAAAGCAGTGTTTACCACTTCATGGCAAGTACTGCAGAAGAAAGAATGAACAAAAATAGCGCTGCCTAGATAGGGGAGGCTGGGCAACGGCAAGGTACACTTTCTAGCTAATGGACTCATTTCTGCCCACCAGCTCAGCAAAATCACACACCTCTGTATATCCTGATTCTTCTAGGCTATTTATGCAGTAAAAAAGCAGAAAAACTATCCATAAATATGCCAAGCCTACTGATCTTATAAAGCAGCAAGTAATCATATTAATCTAGGAACTGAAGAAACAACTTCATGTAATCTTTGCATATAACTTCCTTAAAAGTATATTCATGCATGTTTTATAATCAAGTTTATAGATGGTCAATATTTTTTTTCACCTGAGACAACTTCCTCATGCACTGTTACCTCTTCTCATTTTTAGTCTTAAGAGGATTTTGAGAATACAGCTGCTGCTGTCAAATATATCCTTTCTCTGGGGCTTCTTTTACATGTAAGCTTCCTTCTGTTTCAAGTGTTCTATTCCCTTGAAGCTGCCACTTCATGCATCTACATGTTTTGATTTTCATTCCTTTTACAGAGGTCACATCATTCATTCACTTGATGTATGTGTGCCCAGCCAGAGACTCAAAATAGTATCAGTGATTCTGCCAGTCATTCTATTCAAAAAGGGTAGCTCAAGTGTGAGATGTGTGATGTAAACCTGCTATTCCTATGAGAGTCTCAATCCCAGACTATGTCTCTTTCTGAGGTAAGCATATCAACATACTGTTTATCATTCTAGTGTTTCAAAACTCAGCCCATACAAAAGGAGTCAACTACCTCAGCTGGCAATCAGCTGAAAAACCAGCTGAACCATCTGTTCAAACACTAGACAAAAAAGTGACTATCACTTGACCTGAAAATTGACGTGGGGCTATCTTCAATGTGATCATG
Source organism: Ovis aries (assembly GCF_016772045.2). NCBI lineage: Eukaryota > Metazoa > Chordata > Mammalia > Artiodactyla > Bovidae > Ovis > Ovis aries. The sequence continues at coordinate 55,965,880 of NC_056060.1, read as the reverse complement.
ACTCTACCAGTATTATTTAAGGGTGATTTAACAAAGCCTTCTTCAGCGATCAATGCAAAGAAATAGAGGAAAAGAACAGAATGGGAAAGACTAGAGATCTCTTCAAGAAAATTAGAGATACCAGGGGAACATTTCATGCAAAGATGGGCTCAATAAAGGACAGAAATTGTATGCACCTAACAGAAGCAAAAGATATTAAGAAGAGGTGGCAAGAATACACAGAAGAACTGTACAAAAAAGGTCTTCACGACCCGGATAAACACAATGGTGTGATCACTAATCTAGAGCCAGACACCCTGGAATGTGAAGTCAAGTGGGCCTTAGAAAGCATCACTACGAACAAAGCTAGTGGAGGTGATGGAATTCCAGTTGAGCTATTTCAAATCCTGAAAGATGCTGCTCTGAAAGTGCTGCACTCAATATGCCAACAAATTTGGAAAACTCAGCAGTGGCAACCGGACTGGAAAAGGTCAGTTTTCATTCCAATCCCAAAGAAAGGCAATGCCAAAGAATGCTCAAACTACCGGACAACTGCACTCATCTCATATGCTAGTAAAGTAATGCTCAAAATTCTCCAAGCCAGGCTTCAGCAATACGTGAACCGCGAACTTCCAGATGTTCAAGCTGGTTTTAAAAAAGGCAGAGGAACCAGAGATCAAATTGCCAACATCCGCTGGATCATGGAAAAAGCAAGAGAGTTCCAGAAAACATCTATTTCTGCTTTATTGACTATGCCAAAGCCTTTGACTGTGTGGATCACAATAAACTGTGGAAAATTCTCAAAGAGGTGGAAATACCAGACCACGTGACCTGCCTCTTGAGAAATCTGTATGCAGTTCAGGAAGCAACAGTTAGAACTGGACATGGAACAACAGACTGGTTCCAAATAGGAAAAGGAGTACATCAAGGCTGTATATTGTCACCCTGCTTATTTAACTTATATGCAGAGTACATCATGAGAAACGCTGGATTGGAAGAAACACAAGCTGGAGTCAAGATTGCCGGCAGAAATATCAATAACCTCATATATGCAGATGCTACTACCCTTATGGCAGAAAGTGAAGAGGAACTAAAAAGCCTCTTGATGAAAGTGAAGAGGAGAGTGAAAAAGTTGGCTTAAAGCTCAACATTCAGAAAACGAAGATCATGGCATCTGGTCCCATCACTTCATGGCAAATAGATGGGCAAACAGTGGAAACAGTGTCAGACTTTATATTTTTGGGCTCCAAAATCACTGCAGATGGTGACTGCAGCCATGAAATTAAAAGATGCTTACTCCTTGGGAGAAAAGTTATGACCAACCTAGATAGCATATTCAAAAGCAGAGACATTACTTTGCCGACTAAGGTCCGTCTAGTCAAGGCTATGGTTCTTCCAGTAGTTATGTATGGACGTGAGAGTTGGACTGTGAAGAAGGCTGAGTGCCGAAGAATTGATGGTTTTGAACTGTGGTGTTGGAGAAGACTCTTGAGAGTCCCTTGGACTGCAAGGAGATCCAACCAGTCCATTCTGAAGGAGATCAGCCCTGGGATTTCTTTGGAAGGAATGCTTCTAAAGCTGAAGCTCCAGTACTTTGGCCACCTCATGCGCAGAGTTGACTCATTGGAAAAGATTCTGATGCTGGGAGGGATTGGGGGCAGGAGGAGAAGGGGACAACAGAGGATGAGATGGCTGGATGGCATCACTGACTCGATGGACGTGAGTCTGAGTGAACTCCGGGAGTTGGTGATGGACAGGGAGGCCTGGCGTGCTGCGATTCATGGGGTAAAGAGTCAGACACGACTGAGCGACTGAAATGAACTGAACTTAGTTATATGGATTTTTGCCTTATCATTAGATAAGCTGGAGACATTAATTAAGTATAACAGAGTAGTCACCACAGAGGCTTCACTTCGCTATTATGGCCCCAAGGTATTCACAGTGGTTAATTCAGAAGTGGACTTGGGAGGGACCTACTCTAGGGGTCCACTGTACAATGGCTTTTTAGATAGGCTGAAGCTAAATTTGGAAACTGGTTGAAAAGGACTCTAACCTGATTACAGCCTGACCACCTTCAAATTAAAGGATGTTAATAGAATCCTACATTTCCACTAAAACCATCCAGCTTTCTTGGGCCTGGGAAATGAGAGCTCTCCACTTATTTATCAGTTCTCTGTATCTAAGAAATATTCTTTAACTTTCCCTAGTTTCCAGTGTTTATTCAGGTTTCCCCATTTTATACACACGGGAAAAAAGTTGTATACAATATGCCATTTTATCTGGCATTCCCTTATTTTAATAAGAATACATTTATGCATATATTTATATATAATATCCAATTAAATGAAACAGCTCAATTAAGTCAAAACAGTTTACTACTGAAAAATACTTTGGGCAAAATAGCACCTACAGCTCAAAATATTTAGATTTACAATAAATCTGTAATGTGTCCTAGAAAAACAAAGCAATTCTTGAACTTTCTTTCCCAACTCACAGCATAATGGAAAGTACCTGCTAGCTGCAACTTTGTGGTTGGATTCAAAATTTCAGCTACATTTAATACCAAGAAGGTGCAAGATGTGACCAAAGTTACATTTTTAAAATGTAGTCAATACCAATCAAAACATCTACAATACTTTTAAAGGATCATACAGAAACATTCTTAAACCTTTGGCAGATGTAGACAGTTTCAGGGCTTATTAATAAGCAATTTCAAATGCTTGGATGTTCACCAATGTTTTGACATAGGTCCAGACTTGCTTGTGGAGAATTAATAACACATCTGGTAGTGGACTATATCCATGGACACTGAGCCCACACTTACCCTTCTCTAAACACTCTTCTGAATCACAACAGAAGCCTGAAAGCACATTTCCCAGACTGAATTCCTTTAAGAGTCTGTCAGTGGCACCTATATCAGATTAAAAGGCATTTTCTTCCTGGTGATGCCACACACATGCAGACAGCAGCAGCTCCTGTGTGTTTTGCAGAAGGGCATTAAGCTCACAATCAGGGGCTATGGTAGCTGCTACATGAGATGGGGGCTCAAGGACACTGGGTTCGGAATACTGCTCACTCTCGCAGGGTCAGAAGTTTTTTTAATTCCTCACTTCTGGAAACATCATTTTCCCTCTTTTGCAACTCTAACCTGGTAACCTAATCCCCTAAACCATATCCCTTTCTGTTTGATATACCCTCAGTGATTTCTGTTCTCCAGAGAAGGACACCAACTGATAAAAAAATCAGGTAAAATGAGCAATTTATTGAAATATCTCCTACAAAGCATTTGCATAATATAAAAGACAGGAAATAATGCAAAGTATAGAAGAACTGGACATGGAACAACAGACTGGTTCCGAATCGGAAGGAATGCTGGGCTGGAAGAAGCACAAGCTGGAATCAAGATTGCCAGGAGAAATATCAATAATCTCAGCTACGCAGATGCCACCACCCTTATGGCAGAAAGTGAAGAGGAATTAAAAAGCCTCTTGATGAAAGTGAAAGAGGAGAGTGAAAAAGTTGGCTTAAAGCTCAACATTCAGAAAACGAAGATCATGGCATCTGGTCCCATCACTTCATGGGAAATAGATGGAGAAACAGTGGAAACAGTGTTGGACTTTATTTTGGGGGGCTCCAAAATCACTGCAGATGGTGACTGTAGCCATGAAATTAAAAGACGCTCACTCCTTGGAAGAAAAGTTATGATCAACCTAGACAGCATATTGAAAAGCAGAGACATTACTTTGCCAACAAAGGTCCGTCTAGTCAAGGCTATGGTTTTCCAGTGGTCATGCATGGATGTGAGAGTTGGACTGTGAAGAAAGCTGAGCGCCGAAGAGTTGATGGTTTTGAACTGTGGTGTTGGAGAAGACTCTTGAGAGTCCCTTGGACTGCAAGGAGATCCAACCAGTCCATTCTAAAGGAGATCAGCCCTGGGTGTACTTTGGAAGGAATGATGCTGAAGCTGAAACTCCAGTACTTTGGCCACCTTATGCGAAGAGTTGACTCACTGCAAAAGATTCTGATGCTGGGAGGGATTGGGGGCAGGAGGAGAAGGGGACGACGGAGGATGAGATGGCTGGATGGCATCACTGACTCAATGGACGTGAGTCTGAGTGAACTCTGGGAGTTGGTGATGGACAGGGAGGCCTGGTGTGCTGTGATTCATGGGGTCGCAAAGAGTCAGAGACAACTGAGCAACTGAACTGAAGTGAACTGACAGAAGTATGTATGTAAATTGCCAATTATACCAAGTATGTATGGTAAACTGGCAAGTTAATTTAAGGCAATAAAACTGTTGTATAACTTTTGCTAGAACTATTACCAAAAAAAAAAAAAAGTCGCCTTGCCTCCAGGATGGTCACGGCAGGGCTGTGGGTGACGGGGGTGTACACAGGGGTAACGGGGAGAAGTGACCTGACAGCCTAGTCCAGATGCCTGACTCTAATTCCTATGAAACCTCATCAACATCGGAGCCTGGAGATGTCTGATGGGAATACTTCACTTCACAGTGATTTAAAATAAAAAAGCTGTAACAGAAATTAAAAGAATTGGGGCAATTTATCCTTACAATCATATTAAAAAACACAAAAGACACAAAATTTGGTGTGACTGCATTTCTAGACATCCTTCAAAGGAATTCTTGAGCATTTATTCCAGCTAGAATGAAAATACATCCTTCAAAAATTTTGAGATAAACAAGGAAGTAGCAAACAAACTGGTATATATGCATATATACTGAGTCAGTTTTCTAATTTTCTCTAGCTTTATTGAGAAATAATTAACAGATTCATTTTTCTGATTTTAAGATCTTCATATGTGAGGCTAAAAAAGGTCAGAGTAAAAGTATATATGTTTTTAAAGTATTGTTTGTGTCTCATTAAGAAAAAGATTTATGATACTAATTTTACAATTTGTTTAGTTAAGGATGCTTGATAAAATTTCAGGGGGAATAAATTTAATAACAGAACTAAAGTATAAAACTTCCAAATTAACAGTGGGGTAAAATGGAAGAAGAAAATCAATCAATTGAAAAAAAGAGGGGAGAACAAGAAAGGAGAAAAAAGACCAAAAAGCTTTATTAGGGATACAGAGGATCTAATGTTCATGCCTCTAATTTCAAAAAAGCATCAAAATATATAAATCAGTCAGATGATAGGGAGCAAATGACAAGCCTATCAGCATAGGAGATTTCAACACCTCTTCCTCATACAGACAGGTAAGAAAGACAAAGTAGTCAAGGTACAGACCACAATCTGACTACAATTCAGAAGTTAAAAGTCAATTATTTCAAAATTATTTCCCTGTCATTTGGAAACTAAAATACATTACTAAATAATTCATGGTTTAAAAAGGAATCATCGGAATAAAACAAATACTTGGAGCTCACTGATAATAAAAATTCTACACATACCAAAGTTGCAAACCACAAGTGTCTAAGGACTTAAAACTAAAACTCAATGAGCTAGGTCTAACTTAAGAAGTTAAGACAAAGAACAGAACCCAAAGAAAACAGGAGAAAATAAAGAACAGAAATTAATGAAATACAGATGCAACAAAAAGAATCAACAGAGAGGAAATGACAAGCTTAACCAAGAATAAAGTATTCTTAAAAATTCAAATCTGGTTTCAAAACTTTATTCTCCAGAAGCCTTTGTCCTTCACAGAAATTTTACTAAAGAAACATGCTAGAATGAGTGACTGCATTTAGCTAAGTAGTTTCTATATGCTGATCATAGCTTTGGGGGGAGGGGCGGAAGAAGCATCATTAGAATTTTGAAACTTCCATTCTAACCTATGAACTAGGAAGGAGAAATCCAGGATATCGCAACAGATACATGCTTATGATGTACAAAAAACCAAAAATTTAAGAACAATATTTTAAATGACTGATAGTCTCTTGACAAGTAACATATGGCCCCAAATAACCCTTGTTACACGCTCTACAACTCGCAAGGGCCTAACGTTTACTAATGTGAGGCATTTACATTTTTGTGAACTACTCCACTGAAATACTTTAGCTATCCTTTCTATAAGTAGCAGGGACATAAGGTATAAACACACAAACATATGTATACACAAACATATATTCAAATAATTAAGGATTAGTTTATAGTCTGTCATGGAACTGACAGCACGTTTGAATGATTATTACCACTCTTTGGCCCTGAGCAGAGAAGTTACACAGCAACATCAGCAAATAAAAATCTGACCACTTTGAACAAATTCTCTATCTGCTCAACAGTATGTTCACTGATGCACTGATTAATGAAAGCCAACAAATCCTTTGGTATACTGTCAGGAAGGTACTAATACTCTTATCAACCTCTAAGGAAAAACTCTAGTTCTACCAAGTCCTTGCTGCTTGCCCAATGCCTGGCGTTTAACGGATGCTCAATAAAAGTCTACTGAATGAACAAATACAATATATTCCAAATGGTTTTTAGAAGTTAAGAAACTTTTCAAAACTTTTCTGAGATTTACCTCTAGACTGCTAAGAATCAATGGCTGCACACAAACAGGAGTAGCAGGTTGTGCTCCTGAATGTATCTTGAGCCTTTTGCTTACCGAAGGTACTGTCAAAAACAGTCTCAGAAAATGCCAATATTAACCAGTTTTTTAAAAACTTGGAAAATGGGAAGGCAATTTATATTCACTCTTTAGTGATGACATAATGAAATAATTTAAACAGTATTTCTCTTCCTCTTTCACCACTCACAAAAGCACCACACATGCCTTTTATTTTTTTATTTTGGCCACACTGCTCTCGACATGCAGGATGATTCCTGGACCAGGGATTGAACCTGGGCCTCTACTGTGAAAGCTCGGAATCCTAACCACTAATCCACCAGGGAACTCCCTGGTTTTCTTTACAATTAACAAGAATCTTTTTTTTTTTTTTTGGCAAGTGGAATCTTAGTTCCCTAACTAGGGATCAAACCCATGCCCCCTGCATTGGAAGCAGGCAGTCTTAATCACTGGACTGCCAGGGAAGTCGACCAGCATACCTTTTAACCTACTAAGAACATGATGAACATTATAATAGAAACTGTTTTCTAGAGAATCTGCTACTAAGATCTTCTTTTAAAAAATTAAAAGCCACTATATGTGTGCATGCTAAGTCACTCCAGTTGTCTCAGACTCTGTGCAAGCCTATTAACTGTAGCCTGCCAGGCTCCTCTGTCCATGGGATTCTTCAGGCAACAATACTGGAGTGGGTTGTCATGCTCTGATCCTGTGGATCTTTCCAACCCAGGGATCAAACCCTCGTCTCTTAGGTCTCCTGCAGTGGCAGGTGGGTTCTTTACCACTAGAGCCACCTGGGAAGCCCTAAAAGCCACTATATATATACACACACACACATATACATACAGATGTATGAAAATATATATATATATAAAAATTCCCCTACTTTCATTCAGATTTAACTGGGTCTAAGGTTTTTTATATTACCATGGTCTAGCCTCTCTTTTTTCTAACTGCAGTACTAGCAGTGCCACTTGTATAGGCACAGTGCTTTGACAATGTGTTCAACCAGAAAGTGTGGAGAAAAATTCATTTAACCAACATTTTCAGAACAATGCCAGAGGCTATGCTAGGGGCCATGGGAGAAAAGATAAATAAAGGAGGGGCCCAAGCTTAAGATGCTCACTACAGAATTACATGTTTTAAATCTCCACATCCCCCTTCTTACCCCCAGGATCAGACTGCATGCCTGTCTCAGCTTAATGTTACTCAAAGTGGATGACTGATGGATCCACGAGGTCTCTGCTAGTATGTTTTGTTTTCACGTCACTGATAATCTAAAGAACAATATAAGCATATCCTAGGGTATCTGAATTGCCATCTTACATTTAAGCACCTCTGTGGTACTTCTTTGTCAGAGCTTTCATTTACTACTCCATTTGTCCAGAATAATGAAAAAAGAATAGAGCTAAATTTAAAATGTAAATGAGGTACCTACGACTACACAGCCTACTCTTACAAAAGGAGAATTGAGGGATCATTTGGTCCAGGAGAGTGTTAACCTGCCAAACTCAAAAATCTCCTGCACTTTAACAACTGCTACCATATTCTCAATATATTAGAAATTCAGTTTCAGCAAAAAAACATGCCACACTGAATCAATAATTCAGATTAGACAGTGACTCCATGCCAGGCTCATCTCTTCATTTTAATTTTTCAGAGGCAATAGGCTAACGTACCATAAAACTATAAAAATATTTTAGCTGACTTACTCTGGCTTTAATTGAAAGGTCAATTGGGTACACAGACAATAATCTAATTTTTTTTAGGTCATCTAACTATTCTTCCAAAGAGAAGAAACAGGTGATTTGGCCCACAGGAGCAGAGAAGTGACTCTGCACATTCTCCTCCTGTTTAGGGACGGGACCCATGCTACAGGCACTTAACAGCTACAGCCAAACCTTAATTCAAGAAGGGACATTATTATATTATTAACTCACACTGGAGTTAGTGACAACAGCCCTAAAACCGAGGACCTGAATTAAAATTTTAATGTAGATACAATAAGAAAACATTCAGGATAGCCTTAATCTTGTTAAGAGACATAATATTAGGCTGTCCCAAGTGAAAACATTTACAACGCAGAAATCAACACTCCACGCTTTAAGAACATAATAGCAAATCTCATAAAGGAAAATTACATAGCACATTACTGTACATCAGCAGTTGAAACTGGGGTTGATTTAGTGTTTAAGACAAGACAGCAGGGATATGGCTTGACCATTTTATTTGGATTCCTAAATCCTAAAGAAATAATGAACAACATGATAAACGATTGCAATCTTTATAGATATATATATATATAACATATATACTTCTCTTTATTTTCCCACAAGTTCAATTTTTATCAAAGTGTGAAAAATACCCAACAAACTTTTCATTGGACTATTCTCGAATAATGTAGTGACTTGGCCGATTATTTACACTGTCTCTTTTTTTCTCCAGTTACTTTACAAGTAATATCATAACAAAACCATCCAATTTAGGAAAAGTTAATATGGTAAAGAACATATGGAATGGGTTTAGAACACTAATCAAATTTCCAGCCTGATTAGGGACATGGCTGTAACCTTCAGCAGAAGTCCTTACAAAATCCAAGTATTAGACCAAATCCTATTTATGATAATGCCCTCTGAATCTCTAAATAATTACGGTGGAAGAAGCAAGCACCAGCCTACAAAAATATAAAGCCTTTATGTTCGTAATTTGAATCACACAGATCCGTGGCACATTTCTCTACACCAGCAAGATATTACAAGTGAATTTACAAAATATCCCCATGTTTCCACACCAAAAAAGCGATCAACTAAATTGGTTAAAAAGAAAAAAATAAATTCCAATTTTTAGTTATAGGCGAATCCCACTGGCTCACATTTCTAAGCACACGTTGCGCCAAAGCACTAAGTTACCCAGCGCACTTAAGCCTAACAACAACAGTATCAAGCAAGGACTTACTATTACTTTACAGATGCAAGAGTTCAGCAACTGACCAAGGTTACATGGCCAACGATGACTGGATCTGAAATTCCAACCTAGGTCTAAGTCACCGCCCAAACAGGAGACACGCCTTTGAAGTGAAGAGCACGCAGACAATACAAGTAGTTGAAGTTAGTTATTCCAGGGAAAAACAAAGGTTCCTAGGTCAGCAGCCCATGGGAAACCTTACGCTCCACGTACAAGGTTCAAGGCTCTAACGAAAAGATGAGTGGTTAAGAAAACCCCGAGATACCGAGGCGTTAAAAGGCACATTTCAAACGCGGAGAATACTCAATTCGGCACCAGGCCGGCGCTAACTACCCGAGCTCCTGCGGACCGCCGACCAAGGAGTGACGGGCCTGCCCACGGAGGAGGGGCGGCACACCCGCTCTGCACCGGCGCCGGGCTGGCTTCGGCCGCGCCCCTCGGCTCCAGGCAGGGCCAGGCCGCCGCCAGGCCGGGTTCCGGCAGCGACGGCTCCCTGGCCTGCTACGCGCGCACACTCACCTTCTGCTCCTCCGCGGAGGCTGCCTCGGGGACTTCCGCAGACATACTGCTCCCTCTATGGACGAGAGGCCGAGAAGAGAAGCGATTACCGGGTGGCCAAGGCCGCCCGACCACCGCGCCGTCGCAGGCCCGCCCGCTCCCGCCTCCCGCCAGCTCCCCGAGCGCCCGCCCGGGCCGCCTCCGCCCCCGAAAATGGCCGCCGCCTTATGACGACAGGCAGGCCCGGCGCGCACGGCGGGCGGCCACCACTGCGGCCCGCCGCCGCCCCGCCGTTTTTCCCGCGCCGCGCCCTCGCCTACCTTACTCCGCTTCTCCAGTTCTGCGACGCCCAAGCACTTCCTTCTTGCCTTCAAAGGTCGCGGCTCGCGCCTAACCTCACATCCGTCTGCCTAATGCTTCCTGGGAGCTGTAGTTTAAACGTGTAACCGCCTCTCCCCGTCCCGCCTGCCTATTCTGGTCCCTTCCTTTGGATCCACTGCTACTGCTACTGCGAAGTCGCTTCAGTAGTGTCCGACTCTGTGCGACCCTATAGACGGAAGCCCACCAGGCTCCCCCGTCCCTGGGATTCTCCAGGCAAGAAAACTGGAATGGGTTGCCATGTCCTTCTCCAAGGCATAAAAGTGAAAAGTGAAAGGGAAGTCGCTTAGTCGTGTCCAACTCTTAGCGACCCCATGGACTACAGCCTACCAGGCTACTCCATCCATGGGATTTTCCAGGCAAGAGTACTGGAGTGGGGTGCCATTGCCTTCTCCGCCTTTGGATCCAAGAACCTGTCTATTTCCACTTCCCCAGACTCGCTGAGTCCTGGATTCCTCCTACCTCATTGCGCTGTGCCCACAAAGAATTTCGGGCGCCCCAAAGCTCTGTGTTTCACAAGTCTTTCCCCACTCTACCTTGCCTCAGTTCGGTTCAGTCGCTCAGTCCTTTCTGCCTCTTTGCAACCCCATGGACTGCAGCACGCCAGGCCTTCCTATCCATCACCAACTCCCGAAGTTTCCCAAACTCATGTCCATCGAGTCGGTGATGCCATCCAACCATCTCATCCTCTGTGGTCCCCTTCTCCTCCCGCCTTCAATTCTTCCCAGTTTCAGGCTTTTTTCAAATGAGTCAGTTCTTTGCATCAAGCGGCCAAAGTATTGGAATTTCAGCTTCAACATCAATCCTTCCAATGAATATTCAGGACTAATTTCCTTTAGGATGGACTGGTTGGATCTCCTTGCAGGCCAAAGGACTCTCAAGAGTCTTCTCCAACACCACAGTTCAAAAGCATCAATTCTTTGCTGCTCAGCTTTCTATAAGTCCAACTCTCACATCCATACATGACTACTGGAAAACCATAGCCTTGACTAGATGGACCTTTGTTAGCAAGGTAATGTCTCTGCTTTTGAATATGCTGTCTAGGTTGGTCATAACTTTTCTTTCAAGGAGTAAGTGCCTTTTTATTTCATGGCTGCAGTCACCATCTGCAGTGATTTTGGAGCCCAAAAAAATAAAGTTTCTCACTGCTTCCCATCTATTTGCCATGAAGTGATGGAACCGGATGCCATGATCTTAGTTTTCTGAATGTTGAGTTTCAACCAACTTTTTCACTCTCCTCATTAATTTTCATCAAGAGGCTCTTTAGTTCCTCTTCACTTTCTGCCATAAGGGTGGTGTCATCTGCATATCTGAGGTTATTGATATTTCTCCCGGCAATCTTGATTCCAGCTTTTGCTTCTTCCAGCCCAGCGTTTCTCATGATGTACTCTGCATATAGGTTAAAAAAGTAGGGTGACAATATACAGCCTTGATGTACTCCTTTCCCGATTTGGAACCAGTCTGTTCCATGTCTAGTTCTAACTATTGCTTCCTGACCTGCATACACATTTCTTAAGAGGCAGGTCAGGTGGTCTGTATTTCCATCTCTTTAAGAATTTTCCAAAGTTTGTGGTGATCTACACAATCAAAGGCTTTGGCATAGTCAATAAAGCAGAAATAGATGTTTTCTGGAACTCTCTTGCATTTTCCATAATCCAACGGATGTTGGCAACTTGATTTCTGCTTCCTCTGCCTTTTCTAAATCCAGCTTGAACATCTGGAAGTTCACGGTTCACGTACTGTAGAAGCCTGGCTTGGAGAATTTTGAGTATTACTTTGCTAGCGTGGGGGATCGGAGAAGGCAATGGCACCCCACTCCAGTACTCTTGCCTGGAAAATCCCATGGACATAGGAGCCTAGTGGGCTGCAGTCCATGGGGCCACTGAGAATTGGACACGACTCAGTGACTTCACTTTCACTTTTCACTTTCATGCATTGGAGAAGGAAATGGCAACCCACTCCAGTGCTCTTGTCTGGAGAATCCCAGGGACAGGGGAGCCTGATGGGCTGCCGTCTATGGGGTCGCACAGAGTTGGATACGACTGAAGCGACTTAGCATCAGCAGCAGCAGCGTGGGAGATGAGTGCAATTGTGTGGTAGTTTGAGCATTCTTTGGCATTGCCTTTCTTTGGGATTGGAATGAAAACTGAACTTTTCCATTGCTGAGTTTTCCAAATTTGCTGACATATTGAGTGCAGCACTTTCACAGCAGCATCTTTCAGGATTGAAATAGCTCTTGGAATACCATCACCTCCACTAGCTTTGTTCATAGTGATGCTTCCTAAGGCCCACTGGACTTCACATTCCAGAATGTCTGGCCGTAGGTGAGTAATCATACCATCGTGATTATCTGGATCATGAAGATCTTTTTTTGCATAGTTCTTCTGTGTATTCTTGCCACCTCTTCTTTATATCTTCTGCTTCTGTTGGGTCCATACCATTTCTGTCCATTATTGAGCCCCTCTTTGCCTGAAATGTTTCCTTGGTATCTCTAATTTTCTTGAAGAGATCTCTAGTCTTTCCCATTCTGTTGTTTTTCTCTGTTTGTTTGCACTGATCACTGAGGAAGGCTTTCTTATCTCTCCTTGCTAGTCTTTGGAACTCTGCATTCAAATGGTTATATCTTTCCTTTTCTCCTTTCCCTTAACTTCTCTTCTTTTTTCAGCTATTTATAAAGCCTCCTGAGACAACCCTTTTTGCATTTCTTTTTCTTGGGAATGGTCTCGATCACTGCTTCCAGTACAATGTCACGAACCTCTGCCCATGGTTCTTCAGGCACTCTGTCAGATTTAATCCCTAGAATCTATTTGTCCCTTCCACTGTATAACTGTAAGGGATTTGATTTATGCCATACCTGAATGGTTTAGTGGTTTTCCCTAGTTTCTTCAATTTAAGTCTGAATTTGGAAATAAGGAGTTCATGATCTGAGCCACAGTCAGCTCCTGGTCTTGTTTTTGCTGACTGTATAGAGCTTCTTCATCTTTGGCTGCAAAGAATAGAATCAATCTGATTTCGGTATTGACCATTTGATGATGTCCATGTGTAGAGTCTTCTCTTGTGTTGTTGGAAGCGGGTGTTTGCTATGACCAATGCGTTCTCTTGGCAAAACTCTATTAGCCTTTTACCTGCTTCATTTTGTACTACAAGGCCACATTTGCCTGTTACTCCAAGTATCTCTTGACTTCCTACTTTTGCATTCCAGTCCCCTATAAAGAAAAGGACATCTCTTTTGGGTATAAGTTCTAGAAGGTCTTGTAGGTCTTCATAGGACCATTCAACTTCAGCTTCTTCAGCATTACTGGTTGGGACATAGACTTGGATTACTGTGACTTTGATTACTGTAACATTGAATGGTTTGCCTTGGAAATGAAAAGAGATCATTCTGTCGTTTTTTAGATCGCATCCAGGTACTCATTTCGGACTGTTTTGTTGACTCTGATGGCTACTCTGTTTCTTCTAAGGGATTCTTGCCCACAGTAGTATATATAATGATCATCTGAGTTAAATTCACCCATAGTCCAATCTAGTTCACTGATTCTTAAAATGTCAGTGTTCACTCTCGGCATCTCCTGTTTGACCACTGCCAATTTGCCTTGATTCATGGACCTAACACTCCAGGTTCCTATGCAATATTGCTCTTTACAGCATCAAACTTTACTTCCATCACCAGGCACATCCACAACTGGGTGTTGTTTTGGCTTTGGCTCCGTCTCTTCATTCTTTCTGCCTTGCCTACTTCACCCTATTTATCTTTAACATCCCCAATCCAACATCAAGGCCTCAGGCTTTTCTTGAGCCCCTACACTACGTCAGAGTCACCTCTTAAATACTGTCATATTTCTGCATAGTTGCTTAAGAATGTACACTTTATCATTAGACAGTGCTTGTTGTGGATTTCTTTATTAATGTCACATTTCCTGTTTAGACAAGCCACATCAGGGCAATATTTGCTTATATTTTGTCCCCAGAGTCCAGCAATTCCTACATAGTCAATAAATACCTGATGAAGGAAGTAAACTTCCATTCTTTGGTCAACTCCCAGGGGTCCATTCCCACTTTAGTGAAACTGCTGGCACCAAACTCCTCCAATGACATTTTAAATTGCCAAAAACTTTGGCTTTACATTTAATCCATATTCTACTTGACATCTGCTGCTGCTGCTGCTGCTAAGTCGCTTCAGTCGTATCCAACTCTGTGCGACCCCATAGACGGCAGCCCACCAGGCTCCCCCGTCCCTGGGATTCTCCAGGCAAGAATACTGGAGTGGGTTGCCATTTCCTTCTCCAGTGCAGGAAAGTGAAAAGTGAAAGTGAAGTCGTTCAGTCGTGTCCAACTCTTAGTGACCCCATGGACTGCAGCCCACCAGGCTCCTCCGTGCATGGGATTTTCCAGGCAAGAGTACTGGAGTGGGGTGCCATTGACATCTGAATACTGGCAATAAGTGGTGGATCCAATGAAGCCTCTCTCATAAAACTTGGAAATAAGATTGCCTTCCAAGTGTTAAGCTAGTTAAAAGCCACAGGTAATGCAATTCTGTGGGAATCTGGTAATCATCAAAACTCAAACCAGTGGGTAAAATTGTTACCTAGTCCAAGCTCTCTATGCTGGCTGCAGGACAGGCCAATGAATCTAAAATAAATAAATGGCAGGTTCTTTTATAGATCAGAGATTATGGGAGGTGAGGAAGCAAAGTAAAAAGGCCATTCATTACTCTTGCAAATATCTCCTAGAATGGCAAGGCTCAGGAAGGGGATGTGTTAATTTCCTTCATCCTGCCATCTACATGTGGACAGGCTTCTGGAAGAAGGCACTTCACCAGTCAGGCAGATGGGCAGGATTCTCTGAGGCAGGTCATTGTATATGATTATCATAACAAAAGCAACAAAAAGCAAGTCAAAGAAACAGTTCTAACATGGAGTCAGAATTGGCTTTTGCTCTCTACAGAACCTCTGGCAGGAAAAATTGCACTGGGGTTGCAACTTCAAAGACAAAAGGTCCACTTCTTTTGGGGAAAGAAAATGGGGATTGTCCGGCAAGGGAGTAATTAAAATAATACAGTTCAAGATGCTGGGCCTGAGCCCACTCTTCTACAGGGATATCTATTGAGATTGACTTAAGCTGGTCCAGCTGAGAAACTTCCCAAGATCAACTAAATATTTGCTCTCATTTCATACTCACAGAGAAGGCAATGGCACCCCACTCCAGTACTCTTGCCTGGAAAACCCTATGTACAGAGGAGCCTGGTAGGCTGCAGTCCATGGGGTCGCTAAGAGTCAGACACGACTGAGCGACTTGGCAGCTGAAGTCTGCTAAGTCTATGACTGAAGCAGTAGCAGCATACTCACAAAGGAACTTATTGGAAACTTGCCTTTACTCTATGCAGACCTACAAGGAGAAGCCAAGAATCACTTTGGGAGTATGAGGTGCCTAAAGGCCAATACTAATATGAAGAAGAGAAAGTGTGGACACAAATAAACATGTTCATAAACAACAGTGACATATAATGTTACTTGACATTTCTCCCACTTTTCCCAGTAAAGTGTGTGTGAGTTTGTCCTTCTGTAATCTTTTTTTTTTTAACTCTGCTGACTGTTACAGGGCTTGTCCCATCACAGTAACAAGAATTATAGGATTTAGGGCTGTGCAGCTTGCAATTAAGAAGCAGCATGATGGAATTAATAGAGATCACTGTTGTGAAGACTTGGATAAAGTATAGAGGGAAAAGAGGGCAAGTTATGTTGTTAAAAATCTCAGCCTGTTCTGTTAATGTTCCAGCTACTGTGAACCCAAAAGCTATTTCCCCCCTCTTTTGACTCCCTGTATAAATTCCTCTTGGGCTTCCCATGGGGCTCAGTGGTAAAGAATTCGTCTGCCAATGCAGGAGATGCAGATTGGATACCTGGGTTGGGAAGATCCCTTGGATAAGGAAACGGCAACCCACTCCAGTATTCTTGCCTGGAGAATTCCACTGGCAGAGGAGCCTGGTGGGCTACAGTCCATGGGGTAGCAAAGAGTCAGACATGACTTAGCAACTGAGCACAGGGAGAATGGAGAATGCACAAGTCAGGCTAACTTAACTAAAATTTTTATTGAGCAACTAAAATTTTATTTTTATTGAGTTGACATTGTGGTATATATCTATGTCAATGTATTTGTGAGATAAAATCTATTAGACATGTATATAGAAAATCAGTATATGTAACCTTAGATAAAGAGAATCTGGTCCTGAAAGATAGTGATACTCACAAGGGCAAATTTGAATTTCTGAAGGGCAATTTTGACCAATGTAGAATTTACAAAGACCAGTGCCCCATTGTGGGGACTGTCTGGGAGGCCATACTCCCCAAAATAATGTTCCTTTTGCATCATCAACCATGTACCTTAATGTTTAAAATTACACATTGATCACCAGTTCCCTGTTTCTCAGAACTTTTCTTACCTTGACCTCTAAGAAACCACTCTTTCTCTTACTTGTCTGGTCATTCCTTCTTAACCTCCTTTGTTGAATTTTTAAAAAATATTTATTTTTATTTATTTATTTATTTGGCTGTACTGGGTCTTAGTTGCAGCATGTGGGATCTGGTTCCCTGACAAGGTATTAAAACCTGAGCACCCTGCATCGAGAGCATGGAGTCTTAGCCACTGGACCATCAGGAAAGTCCCTCCTTTGTTGAGTCTTTATCTGCCTCTTAATGTGGGGATTTTAACAATTCTGTCCTTGGATACCCTTCTCTTATAATTTTACTCATTCTGAGAAATCATTTCCACCCTCATGGCTTCAATAGTCATATATATATTTTAGATCAGTGCTACCCAGGAGAACTTTATGTAATGGAAGTAGTGTGTATACAAGCTAGTCAACAGAGTAGCCACTAGCCATACATGAATGATGAGCCTTTGAACTGTTACTAGCACAACCAAGGAAGTGAATTTTCAATTTAATTTAATTGGCTACAAGGATTAGAATTATTGAGAAAACTTAGCAACAGAGATTCTCATTAAATCTGGGGCAAAGTCAAAGAATTGATGTTTAACCAAAGCTCCCCCTTGTGATTCTGATGCATACATGCACAAAAGATTTTTCAGTCTTGGAACTTGGTATATAAAAACTTTTTAAAGATCAGGGGTCTTTTTGCATTTTAGGTGCCCTAGTTCAAGAGTTTGTAGGAGTGAGTAAAAGAGGTAAGATGTTAAATCCAATCCACTCCTCACACAGCTGAGTGAAGTCTGTCTACCTGCATCACTGCTGGTGTTGTATCAAATATCAAGAACAGAATACATTTTTAAATTGAAGTATAGTTGATTTTCAATGTTGTGGTAGTTTCAGGTGTACAGCAAAGTGATATATCTATATGTTCATTCATGTATATACATATATATGTCCCTTTTCAGATTCTTTTCCACTGTAGGTTACTACAAGACATTGAATATAGTTCCCTGTAGTATATAGTATGTCCTAATTGTTTATCTGTTCTACATATAGTAGTATGTATCTGTTAATCCCAAACTGGTAATTTATTCCTATTCCCCTTCCCTTTCGGTAACAATAAATTTCCTGTCTGTAAGTCTGTTTTTATTTTGTAAATAAGTTCATTTATATCATTTTTTAGATTCCACATATAAATGATATTATATGATATGAACAGAATACATTTTTAATGAAAGGGAAAGACTGCAAGATCAACTCAGGGAAACCAAATGAAGATACAGAATGCCAGAAACCCTGAGTATAAACGGTGATGTCTGTGAACAAAATTCAGGGAACATACCTGACTAGGTCAGATAACTGTAAAAAGCAAAGTTTCAACAACTTGACTGTTGGAAGTAGGACTTAGAAAGTGGGGGATACCATCTCTCTAGGGATTCAGCGAGACAAGAGAACTTTATATGAACTAGAAAGGCTGGAATAGGAAATTCTTGAATGAAGTAAAAAGAATGAGGAACAGTGGGGTCTGGAAGAAACTTTTAAAACTTTAGGCATTGCCTTATTATATATCCTATTTCAGAGCAAATTAACTTTCTTTGCCAAGAATATTGATGAAAAGTATATTTTAATGCCAGGCCACAGTTACCAGTTTAAAAAAAAGAAAGAAAGAAAAGAAAAAAGGGACAAAATACTAGTGTAGTTGAATGGAAAAGTCAGAAGCTTTAACTGAGATTTGAATCCTGGCTCTTCAACTTACTGACCATGTGACCTTGGGCAAGTACTTCAAGCCTGTTTTTTTCTTTCACTGTAGACTATATCCATAATCTCTGAATCATGGCTTTAATACTGAATAACATAGAAATCACTTACAGAACCTGGCACACAGTAGGCATTCATATACTCCCTGCCTTTTCCCACAGTATTCATGTTTAAGACATACATCTCTCACAGATAATCCATGATGGAGAAAGTTGATTCCAACCCACACAGAGACAGTCTTAGGGATTGAGACTGAATTCCTATCATGATGAAAAGCCCGCTTCCCATCTAGACTGATATTGTGTCCCAGGTCCAGTAGACCAGTTGAGGTTTCATATACCAAAATTTGAACAGCTACCATCTCTGTAAAGAGATAGCTAGAAGGGCAGATGACAGGAGGAACTTTCACATTTACTTTATATAACTATGCAGTGTAAAAAGTTTTTAAACATGCATTGCATAAATTAAAATCAAATCATTGCTTCACTCACAAACTGACTAGAGAAGAGTGGGGATCCCAAGGATGGAGGTTTTGGAGAAATTACTTCCTTTCATTAACACTCTGGGAATGAGAGAGACCTGGTGGAATAAAGTGACAGTAGGAGGGAAGCTTCTGTTGGGTGCCTTCCAACCAGTCCCCACTGTCAGCATTTATTACTATTTCTCATTTTCTCCTGATAAAATCTCCAAAGATTTCCCAGAGGTTACTTGTGTCCTTAAGTCTCTTTTAAAAACAAGTTATCCCTCATTTTTTCAGTCTGCAAAACTGCCAAGTGAGCCTGCAGTGAGGAGAACTCTTACAGGTAGCAGTGTTGGTTGTCTTACCTGCATATGTCAAACACTCTCAATGCAGTGACATAATCTGTGAGTACAAAGAGGGGGAGTACAAAGTCTCGGCCTATGACAAAAGAAGGGTAGAAAAAAAACCCGTTATGATAGAGATAGTGCCAGGGCAAGTGAGAGCAGACAGGTGCTGGGTGACTGTACCTCACTGGGGAAAAGAACACAGACAAAAAAGGCCCTAAGAAGTAGATGGGTAAAAAGGTCAGCACGTCTTTACTATGCACAAACTTGGCAGGAAGAGCACAAGATGCATCCAGCTGCTTCAGTCATTTTCTTGAAATCTTCTTTAAAATGTCCAGAAAAGTGGAAAACCAAGCACTAGAAAAAATTCTAGAGGACTGCATTGTAGTATCTACATAAAAGACACCCGCAAACATATATATCACTAATTTTTGGATTACTAGAGAGGTTAAAGCAGTAATAACATTTTTTTAATTAAAAAAAGGCATTTTGATGTTTTAAATGTTTTTGTATTTTCCAAGTTTTATATAAAATGATCAATACTGACTTTTGTCAAGTGTATAAAAAGTCTATTGGGATTGACATATACATACTAGTATATATAAAATAGATAACTAATAAGGACCTACTATATAGCACAGGGATCTCTACTCAATATAATGCCTATATGGGAAAAGAATCTTAAAAAGAATGGATATAGATGTATAACTGAATCACTTGGCTATACACCAGAAGCTAACACAATGCTGTAATCAACTATACTCCAACTATTTTTTTTTAAACTCTAGCTACATGTATTTAAATACTTATTCTAATAATTAGTTGATAGAATTTAAGGAAAGGCACATTAATCTCACCTCATTTTCTCATGGCACCCCACTCCAGTACTCTTGCATGGAAGATCCCATGGATGGAGGAGCCTGGTGGGCTGCAGTCCACGGGGTCGCTGAGAGTCAGACACGACCGAGCGACTTCACTTTCACTTTTCACTTTCATGCACTGGAGAAGGACATGGCAACCCACTCCAGTATTCTTGCCTGGAGAATCCCAGGGATGGGGGAGCCTGGTGGACTGCCGTCTATGGGGTCCCACAGAGTCGGACACAACTGAAGTGACTTAGCAGCAGCAGCAGCACTTCATTTTCTCAATCACACAGACCCAGAAAGCTTAGAGGATTTCTGAAGTCAGTTCCGTCAGATACCATTAGAACTGGGACTAGAATCCAAACCTTTTGGGTCCTAATCCCATTTTGTTACCACATGGCTAAAGATTAAGAACAAATCTTTACAAACTTGTGCCACTGAAAACTTTATTTTTTAGTTTTATGGAATATAAAAAGCCTTTTCTCTTTAAGCTGGTATTTCAAAAGGAAATTTATAAGAGGCTTCTTGCTGACCACCCCCAAAGCCATCAGATACACGTTCATATTCAGTTCAGATTCTTTTGCATGGTCTATCCATTATTTGAGTACCAAAAATAAAGACCTTCCCATCTCCCAAATTCCAGACTGCTCACTTAGTTCTAGGCTCCCCGGTGTTCCAAATCTGGTCTACTTGAACGGTAAATATTTTCTAACCCTCATTCATGGCTTTGGGCATTCCCAGTATTCATCCTTTGTAAGCTGATCTGCTGTTACCCATTGTCTCTGTAGAAAGATCTAAAACTACTCTTCTTTCTGAGGGGACAGATGGAAGACTTGGAAGACTTGCATTCAATCAAGGTCTCTTACTCAGTGGTTTTCCCAGTTGCCAAATGCCTTCCATGTGACCCTGAATGAGAAACTGATAAATTGGGATGAGGCTCAAGACATCTTCCCTCTCCTCTTATCAGCTATAAATCAAGAATAGAAACTGTATGATGGGTACCAGAAATTCACTCAATCGCATAAATGTCTCATCCAAAAATAAAAGCCAAATACACATTTCTTTGTTTCTTGCATATATTTACAATATAAATACTAATTTGTCTTCAAAGTACATATTCTTTTAACAATTTGCAAAAGTTATCTAGAATGGGACAGCGATTTAAGGTAAATCCTCTGTAGTAGTGATTAAGGAAAAAATAGAACTGTTTTGGGGATAAGAGATTTTAGAAGGAATATGAATGGGCATGATGATCTGAAGTTGCAAAGGGAATGTGAAGCAGCTTAGTCCGCATTGCACTGCCAAGACAGCATGTTACAGGACTACTGTGTGAGACAGCAATCGGGACGAGGTGTTGTAAAAACTAAACCCGGGAGATATAAAAAGTACACATGCTTGCATAGTGCGTTAATCTTAAAGAAGCTCAACATTTCATTCTCATTTTCAATAACTTAAATGAACAGTACTTAAAACACATCACGCAAAATTAAAAGACTTGTGCATATATTTCAGATTTCAACAGTAATGTCAAAAATACACAGTATGATTTTACATAGGATTTGTGCTACATTAGAACACTAGAGACAAACATCACTTGAGTATTAAGGAAAACATTAAATATTAAATAACTGAGAAATAAAAAGTGTAAACACTAATCTAATTGTGGGGGGGAAGGGATTTGCTATTGCAACATGTCCAATGAAGTGGTTTCAACAGTACAAAAAGGATTAGGACATGAGTATTTCCAGTCTACTTGGAATATGTAGAGCTCATTCCAGGAATCCTTTGATTAAAAACTGGTCCAGGAAAACAGGAGAAGATCCACTCCCCTGCTTGTTAATTTGGTACACTCCTTTCTATGCTAATTTTTACTTTCAAACTTGGGTACTGGGCAAATACTTTAAGCTGTCACTCTTTATCAACATCTTGGTGAAAACTGAGGGTTTGTTGGTGATTCAGTGTAAGATTTGAGTTCATATGCAGCACCGCTATCAACTTCCATTGACTTTCTAGAGAACAGGAGCCGTACATCTCTATGGAGGTAGATCTTTCCAGATTTAGAACTCTGGAACCTAAACAAAGAAACAACAAAAAGATGCTTCATTTCAGGAAATAAGTGTTTAAAACAAACAGACCTGAGTAAGTTTTGAGTTTGAAAGTTTTAAGTTTTGAAAGCAGGAAGAATCAGTCTTGTTACAGTATTAACAGTCCCTCTTTAACAAAATATTTGACATCTAATATTGCCAAAGCAAATGCTGCTATGTTAAATGCTTCCCCTTCCCTATTCTGTACACAGTTCACACTCCCTTTCCCCCTTACAATGACAGAGGTGCTTTCTGTAAATCTGGGTTTCACATACAATCCTACTTTATATTCCTGACACCAAAGCACATGCATCTTTCCTCATCTATAGCATTAAGTTTCAGTTCATGTCAGCCAGTTATACTACATTTAGGCATCCTCTAGTTCATACAAAGAATGACCCATTTCACACAACCTGCCCTCCTACAATTTTGACTACAATAAAATGGATTCCACACTTGGAAAGTTACCACAGAAAACTATATCAAGCTTTGAGGACAACCACAGGCTGAGAAAGGACTGCTACTGTCCTTAGTGGCTAGCAAAGCCTAATCATCAATAGAAATCAAGAGGAGAAAGTTAGCGGTGAAATGAAAATGGTTATCAAAGCTGTATATGGAACTGTTTCTGTCTTCTGCTAACATCTATAGCATACTACAGGGATTGGAGGCTTTAATCACATAAATCTATCTGGCAGATTATGGGTATGTCAGACATACCCTTTAGTGCTAATTTTTGTGGTTTTCCCTTTGTCTAGTAGAAATATCTGGGACTGTGGATGACATTCCCAAATTAGCTGAAAAATCTGGTGGTCAGTTGTATACATTAAAGCAGACCTCAGGCTGGCTCACTCTCATTCTTTCTGAAGTTTTTCACCTTTTCAATCTGAAAAAGAACATGGTGAACTTTGGGCATTACACCATAGTTTCTAAAGTAGTTTCTTTACAGCATTTAAGGTATCTAATCGTTGGTTACATATGGCTAAGGTTGTTGGAACAGATTAAAGAAAAGGCTGGTACCTTCTCCTGATGAATGGGGCTTCTTGGAGTAAGAAGTTAAGATGAATTATTGTCACTGATATGATCAGTCTCCTCACTGATTGAGTTATGGACAAAAGACTATTGAGCTTTCTACTAAGCAACAGACTTGCTCATGGAACCTAAGAACTGCACTAGGATATCAGGGCTACAAGGGTTACCCCTGGAAGTATGAACTTCAAGAGCAAACAAATGGTTTCTCACAACCTAGAGCTATGAGCTGTGTAGTAAAAGTTTGAGAAAAACATCTTTCTGACAGAATAACCAGAATAAAAACTGTATGAGAACAGAGATTTTTGTCACTGCTGCTTCCTACAGTCTAGAAGCATGCCTGACACATCAATAGTTTTTGAATGAATGAATGAATAAATGAAGGTTAAGAATTTCCCTGTCCAACTCAGAAGCCACAAGTACCTACTGAGCACTTGTAATGTGGCTAGTTCAAATTGAGGACAGCAAATGAACATAAATATCTCACTGATAATTTTTATGTACATTACATTTCAAATTATAATACTTAAATGTGTTCAGTTAAATAAAACATATTAATCCTCTACTACCTATTACTTTTATTAATGTGGCTAATAGAAAATATAGAACTATTTATATGGGTCATATTACACTTCTATTGGGCAGCATTGCTTCAGAAAACTGTTTCACTGCCCCTCCAGATATATTAGCATTTTTTCCCTAGAAAATATTTTACATTACACAGCTACCAATAAAAACTCCCTTAAGTCAACAAGTAATAATGACTGCAGAAAAATATGCCATGTGCTTTCTGCATCCTGGCATATCATAAAGAGTGTCCAAGTTAAGCGAATTCCAAGGGGCAGTTGTCTAGTTAGAGAGAGAGTTTTTTAAACTAAAGTAAAAATTTTAGAATTTTCTTCTGAAGTAACGTATTTTCATATTCATTTAGAACATTACCTCAGATGTATGAGGTAGCGTAATAACCGTTCTTCTGTATGTCGGATGTTCTCTTTATTAACACTTCTTTTCATTTCTTGTTTAACAGGTACAGAAAAAGTTCTTTGTCGTAGGAATGTCTGATGATTGGCTGGCATATCTCGCAAGTCATATATCACAACAAACATCTTCACCACAGTCTTATTAGGATTAAATAAGGTCTGAAGAAACAATATAAAAATTATTTTTTAAACCCAATGATTTGTTGATTCGTCTTACAGTGATTATGCCAACAGTAAAATAGGCTTTGTAATAATAAATTAATCCCGGTGGATATAATTCAGTTTGAAGGAATAAAGCTAATAAAATTTCAGAAGTTTATGAAATGATATTCAGTATTTTTAATGGTTCAATTTATTTTTTATTTATATAAATAAGAGATCCTGTAACAAAATCTTTTAGTCACAAATCTCTTATTAATAATACACAATACACAACTTTCACTCTTGTTCATATATTAAGAAACAGTTCCATTAAACTATTAAATACAGCTTCACTGAATTAAAACATTCCAGTTCATATACTTCAAATATTATTTTATTAAAATTAACTGCAAAATGTTCAAAATAAAATTTCAGCTTTCCTCACATTTTAAGTGAATAAATAGAATTTTTTAAAAATAAAAAGTTTGGTACAACTAGACTTTGATGTTTTAGTTACATACGGTTATTATAAAATTTAAAATATGTTCTCAAAAAAGAAATTTTTGTTTGGAAATTTTTCCAAGTTTAGAAAATAAAGTTCATTATTATTAGTTACAAAGTACACTAAGTAATAATTTATATTCTTACAGTTGGACTCATTTCAGAAACTTCAGTGACACTAGACTTTTTTTTTTTACCACCATCAATATCATAATAGACCAAAATTAAATTCAATCGCTATTTGGCCATGAATAACTGAAGGAATATTATTTTTTTTAAGTACTAATTTTTAAACAAAATTCCAAGCTGCTGATTTGACTTTAACCAAATTACCAACACATCAATAGGTAACTTGGTGCCCATGCTTTCAGAAGCTCATCCGTGGCACTGGACATCACTCACTGAATCAAAATGAGAAATATATCAATATTATGATCCAATTTTTGAAATCTAGTGAGTCTTAAAATTAAGGCTAATATATTTAACAACTACAACAACTAGTAAGCCAGAAGTTCAAGCCATGTTTATACATAATTAAACTTACATAAGGAATGAAAGACATACCCAAGTTTCAGATTTAAAATAGCCAGCAGAGTTGGCAGTCTTCAAACAAGGGGTAAATGTGCTGCCTCTGGGTTTATGCCTCATTATTATGACAACTGATAGCTAGTTTTCCAGTGACCCACACTTTCACAAGAGCTACATAGCCAGAGGCAAGAGATCAGAAGATGATCACTCTTTTAGTTCAAGAAATCCATTCACATAAAAATCTTACTTTAAAATGTGATTTTCCCTAAGTAAAGTTATATATATGTATACATACACTCCAGTATAAACATGCATATAAATTGCTTAGTACTGTTTCATTTCTGTGTGACACAAAATAAACAAATGTACAGACTCTGCCATACTAGAACAATGGGGATGCATGAAAGTGGTCTGACAAAGAACTGATCACACTGCAGTCAAAAGTCATAGAAAAGCTTGCTGAATTAGACCAGATCCTTAGTGTGAGGAACTCAGCTAGACTCTTTTATTTTTTTTAATTTCAGCTTTTTTGAGGTACAGTTGACAAATACAGCTAGACTCTTTTGAAGAGTTACAAGAGTCAATACTGTAATAGACTTTAGACTCATAGGATTATTCTGGGTCTGACTTGGAGATGGACTGAATCACAAACGGGCCTTGATATAAAATTACTCTTCTAAGAGCTGGGGATCAAAGATGATGAAGGATTACTGCACTGGGCTAGAACAGTTCTCCTAAGGCAAAACTAGATCAACATCTAGGCCAAAAGGAAAGATGCATTCTTTACCCTGACGTCTGCAGGACTTCATTTCTGCTTTGTGTAACCATCTCATTAAATCAATTTTAGAAATTATTATAGTAGGGATAATTTTTCTTCCCAAGTTCCCTGCGAAAGCAATACTAATACTTGGGGTCTCCTTTTACATGGGTCAATCTCAATCTGTCTTATTATATTAAATAGAAGATACTGGTAATCTAAATTTTATTTATACTGAAAATAGCTCTATTTAAGTTAACTGCCATATGCTATTTTTCTAAACCATTCACCTTGATTAGCTTATTAATGCTTTCCTTTTATGGAGGTCCCCAAATGGTCATTCCTGAGGCAGAGCAGGGAAACTCCAAACAAAGCTGCAGCCCCACTGTTACTTACCAAAGTTGTTGCAGCAGCAGTAGCAGGAGAAAGGGCTAAGTTCTATATGTATGTGAGAGAATGATTATTGCAATTGTAGGCTATAAAACACATACCACTTGTATTGTTCCTGAAGGAGGTACTCGATAACCCCTTTTACCAAGGGACTCTAAAGTAATCACACCCTTAAAATAAAAGAAGACAAATTGAGTACAAACTGGTGCATATTTATACACACAAAAGACTAAAATAAAAATAATAAATTATGTAATTAATAACTTTTCACAACTGTATTTGTATGGAAAAAAATTCACATTGAATTAATAGAGATACATTCAAGGAATACAAAATAGTAAGGATTTCACCCATAAGGAAACAATTTACTATTTTTCCCGGAGATGTTGCAATAAACAACATATAACATCAATGACCATGCTGCTTGAAATTTCTATTAAGATAAGATAAGATATAAAAGTAAGAAGCTCCTTAACTAAAAAGGAGATAAAGGGAGATTATTCTCTTGTATCATGTGGGAGGAGGAAATGAAGAAGCAAAACAATTTACTGATCCTTGGACATATGAAAAGTCAAAACTGAGGGATGATCCTGTTTATGTCTGGCCCCAAAAATGAAGTCGATTATTCAGTCAGGAAATTAAGTTGTTATATACATAAATGACTTTCTGACTTAAGGTAGACCAGCATCATCAGCATCACCTGTGAACTTGTTAGAAACACAGCTTCTTATTTCTCCCCACAAGCCTACTAAATCAGATCTGCATTTTAACAACATTCCCCAGATGACATCATACGTACATTGAAGTCTGAGAGGTACTGTCATATTACACAAAATAATTTTCTGAGAAAGATGCTGTAATTACTGCAGAAGTCCAAACAATGGCAAACAGTATAAATTAAAACACAGGAAGCTACAATTGAATGTGTGAAAGTTTCTAGATAACCAGGATGACCAAATGACTACAGATGGTGATTGTGGTACTTAATTCTTAGGTAGCTTCAAGAAAAAAATGCTGATTCATTTAACTGGGTGAATAGTTTTCTTTTGAGTATTCAAGTAGAATAATTGCATGTTTTACAATTCATATCCCATCATTTTACATTGTACTTGCCAAAACATGCCAACCTTATGTAAAAGTAAATATAAAATAGGACTGTCCTATCAGGTAATATCTCTGTTGGGTTTGAAAGACTGACCAGGGGTAGGGGTGGGGGATAAAAGGGAGGGGACAAAGGTAAAAGGGAAGGCCAGACTCTAATATGTGAATACCTAACCTTCAAGTGAACAGCACTTGACAATCAGAATATTAAATTAGTATGTTGATAATAGGAAATGTTCATGTTCATTTCAAGGGCACTGAAAAGACATGTGGTTCTTAATGAATCTGATATATCAATGGTCATTTAAAGCATGAAAACAGCATGTTAACAAACTGCATCCCTAACCAAAACAGTAATGAAGCTTTAATAATTTTTCTCTTACAATTTTCTCTACATGAAAAAATGCTATGGTATATATAGTGCTCCTCTTTTTCCTAGTTCCAGAAAGAAAAGCAAAATATATCTAAATAATAGCTACCTTTCTAATTACATTACTCCAGCCAATACACTACTGTATTTCCTTGCCATCCTCTGTTAAATATATATAAGAATATTGGTGAGGGAAAATCTACTACCAAGCCTGCACTTATTTCCTTTAATATAATTCTAATAGTTTTTAGAATATAATAATAATACATCAATTTATAAGGGAAGAATATAGATTTTTCTAAAACCTCAAATTTTAAGGCAACACTTCACAAAATTTCTAAGCAATGTAAGACTAGTATTGACAATGGCAAGTTTGGAATTTTATAAAGAGATTAGGAAAGTATTTGGAATTTCATTAGTATTATTATTAAATTTATTATTTTAACAATTTAATTATTTTAATTGGTTGGCATATTAATATTTATATCTAGAAAATTGCTGTATATAACATAAGGAAGAAAAACATTTCCTTCTGGCATTTTAGAATGGAATAGAAGGATTAAGAAGAACTCAATTTGGCCAAAATCTTACACAAAAACTCTTTCTCAAGTGACTGTGTAATAGAAAATATGCAAAACTAAGTAAAACTGAAGGAAGATATCTTAATATGGCTAATTACAAATAGAAAAAACATATAAAATATATAGTGTTGCTTTTAAAAAATCAATTAATTTATTTATTTTCGGCTGTGCTGGGTCTTCGTTGCCACACAGGCTTTTCTCCAGTTACAGTGAGTGGGGAGTATTCTTTGTTGCATGTGGCCTTCTCATTGTGGTGGCTTCTCTAGTCGCAGAGCAGAGGCTCTAGGGTGCATAGGCTTCAGTAGGTGTGGTGTATGGGCTCAGTAGTTGAGGTTCCTGGGCTCTAGAGCACAGGCTCAATAGTTGTGGCACAGAGGCTTAGTTGTTCCGCAGCATGTGGGATCTTCCTGGACCAGGGATTGAAGCTGTGTCTCCTGCTTTGTCAGCTGAATTTTTTTTTTACCACTGAGCCACCAGAGAAGCCCCTACAGTGTTGTTAATATGATCATAATGCAAGTTATACCATGATGCTGCCATGAGCAAACCTGCTTTAGACCTTTCTAACTGGTACATGCAATAGCTTCTAAACAGTGAAATGTCACATTACCTAACACTTGGAGAATATTCTTAGCATTAACACTGGACTGGAGAGAGAGATTTATCTGGCTTTCAGCTAATCTTAAAGCCCGATACTATCTCCACACCACAAAGACAGAATTTTCTGTGCTAAAATTTCACTTTTGTGAGTCAACTGTATAATTTGTTATGAGAAGTCCCAAGGTCATTATTAGAGTAACAAAGAGGGATTTGGTGTCTCAGTTCCACTGGTCTATGATATATACTACCTTATCAAAACATGATCAGTCCTTTGAAAACAGACAACTACCAAAATATAAATAAGATTCCCTAAAATACAAGATTAATTTTATTAATATACAGTAGGAAAGATCTGTGATCTAAGATTTGGACTGGGTCATTTGCAAAGGCAACTCATTTTTAATGAGTAAAAAATTACATAATGGAAAATTTATTAAAGACAATTATCAGAGAAAAGTAAAAGATTCTTAAAGGATATACTAACTTAACCTAATTTAAACTCTTTTCAATATTTATTCAAAATCTGTGATCACCTGGATGTACCTTCTGGAGACAGCATGATAAAATCCTTTACCTCTTAATCCTTCGTTTTTTAGATGTCAACCAAGGTCAAGGATAAATGTTTTGCTTTTTCTAAAGCACAGTTCAAATTACCTCTTGCTCATGAATTTCACACCAAGATATTTTTTGAGCTCATTTTCAGACAATTCACTCTTTTATCTTGTTTCTAACTCCCCTAACGGTCGTCAGGAACTCTGTACACTAATGACCTCAGACCTTATCTTTCCATTTCTATATTAGTATGTGCCAACAGAATATGTGAAACTAATGAGACTCCTTGATGTTCTAGTAAAGCAAAATGGGTATCTTTATAGATGTATTTTAATACCGTAAGCATTCAGTATGCACATTTTTTTGATATTGAGCTTATCTTAATGATATTTCAATGATATTTTCCATTATCTAAAATTAAGGTTTTTTTTTCAAAATTATACTGAAAAGTGGATATATCTTTCTATGTTAAGTGAATATCGTTTGGTGGATATGATAACTGGGCAAATTTGTGAAGAACTGAGCCTGTTTTTTGTAACAACCATTGTTATGCATCTTCACGATTATTACTCACAAATATAATTATTATCAAAGAAAGAAAACTTTGAATAAATGATTATATATCATTGTGCTTTTTTGATTAAAGTATGAAACACACAGACTCCTGACTCTCAATTATGTAATAGAATTTCCTTTTCATAGCTTTTATTCATAACAAAATGCACTGTTGCTAATGTCCTTGAGAATCTAGAAGATGGGGGGAAAAGGATATTAGAAAGAAAGAAGGAAAGAAAGAAACTGGATCAGGTGATAAGCTAGGAAACTCAAATAGGAAGACCAGAAACATATATTTCTATGTCTATTGAAATTTGTATTTCCCAAAGTAAGGCCTAACATAAAAACCCTGATCTGACTCCATATTTTATACCATCAGTGCAAACTTCTTAAACATTTGTATTAGTAGCCACTGACTTGTCTTTTGGAAAGGGGCTGACAGTAATCACACACCAGGACCTGGTATCATTTTTGCAGTTGAGGGCTTATTTTATCCTCAAATCTGCTGGAATAAAAAAATGAGAAAGATAAAATTATAGGATCTTAAGGTTCAAGACGCTGCTCTTATTCCCCTGAGGTGTTTTACTCACCACTAAAGCATTGGCACAGAGTCAGACACAGCTAGTATTCTAAAGAACCTTGTTGTTGTTCAGTCACTCAGTCTCTGAGACCTCAGACTGCAGCACATCAGGCTTCCCTGTCCTTCACTATCTTTAGGAGTTTGCTTAAATTCATGCCCACTGAGCTAAAAAATCCTGTTCAGTTACTCAGTCATGTCCAACTCTTTGCAACCCCATGGACCGTAGCCACCAGGCTCTTCTGTCCATGGGATTCTCCAGGCAAGAATATTGGAGTGGGTTGCCATGCCCTCCTCCAGGGGATCTTCCCAACCCAGGGATCGAACCCAGGTCTCCTATACTGCAGGCAGATTCTTTACCACTGACCCACCAGAGAAGTCCAAATTCATTTCTACTTGATGTTATTGGCCATATTTAGCAAGCAGGTAAACTTGTTTGCCGTCCTGAGGGTAGATTCAGAATAGCTTGCATTTGTGGCTAATTGTCATAAATCAGTTTACGTACTCTGCACAGATTCCTCATTCTTCCCTAACTCTGATCAGCAGGGCTGTGCTGTTAGACGCTCTCAAGTCGGAGCCTCAGGAAACCAGGCAGCTTCTGGTGTAAAGTCTCACCCTTTTGCATTCCCCGGGTCTGGGCCAATTTATCCATCAATTTCAAGAAACTACACAAGGCCACATTCAGAGCTAAAGAAATAAACTGTGTAATATAGTATCCTCGTCTGTTTTAGGGATCCTAGGATTGGGACTGGAAAAAAAAAATGGTCCAAAGATAAACCAAACAGGAGAAAGGGAGTGAAACGGTTTCACAGAAAACGTAGGTCACTAAATCCTTATTTAAACTCTACTGAGATGAGGCTCATAGTGAAGGCAACACTGATAGGACTAGAGTGCACAGTAAGAACTTAAGAATTTGTGTGAACTCAGCAAGATATGGAATTACAGTGTCACTAATCAAAATTTTATCATTTCTTCGAATTACATAAAACAAGTAAATTTTCAGCATCATCTCAAATACAAGAGAGGATATCTATCATTGGAGCTTGCTCAGAAAGAAGTTGTAAGGTGCTATTTTGGCATATTCGTCTCTATTTGGCCCTCAATCCACTCTTGGGAAATGGTTTATATTTTCAGGCATTGTACCAAAGCAGTACTAAATCTCTTTAAACTTAAAGGCATTTGTCATTAAGATGGCTGATTTCAGCAGAAGACAATTGAAAAATACTTGCCATATAAGGAGAGGGAGCATTATCGTCGGAAACACTGTAGAATGACACTTCAACTGGAAGAGTCAAATGGGTGGGGCAGAAGACACCACTTGCCCCTACCTCTGCAGTAAAGCCATCAACAATGCCGAGAGGATCTAAACGATAGTTCAAGACAGACTCCTGGGAGATAAGATAAAATAAATTTTAAGGAACAATTAAAAGTTAACACGTTCTTTCTATTTAAAGAAATATGTTAACTATGCTTTCTGGCACTAGGAGAGTGGTCACTGCCATTGCCATGCCCCCATTTCAAAAGTTCATCTGGCCAGAAATCAATTTCCTCCCACATCAATCATATAAAGTTTGGCCTTCTTACTATTCCAATCTACACTGAACTATCTTTAAACTTAACCACTGTTTAGACATAATTATGTAATAAGTTATTCTTATCTCTGTGAAGAAAAATATGCTCTACCAGAGCAAGTATAATATTACAAGTTTTCTTATTCCTCACAGAGTATACTCCTAGTGTTAACCACAGAGAAGCACTTGAAAGCTTGTTAACAGGTTATATTACAGAAGTTGCATCAAAACAGAAAGTCAAGTACTCAGCTTTGAGAAACAAGTGCTTCTTAAAAACTGCTGTATGTGACATATGTTTTATTTTTCAGTTTAATTTAAAAAACAGCAAATACATGTTGGGGAGAATATTTAAGAGTATATAAATAAAAGCAGTAGAGAAGCTCCTTATCCATCTCTCCCAAGTTCATTCACTGAGGGAACCACTCTGTTATTTAATATTTATCTGCTCAGGTATGAGAAAAAAGTAAATCTTTTCACAAGCTCTCTTTATGGATACATCATGAAATGTGAGTAGCATTTCTTTGATTCAATAATTCTTTGAAAAGAAACACTCCAAGCCCTCACGAGTCTAAATTTGAAAGAGATATCAGCAATTCTCAAGTTCCATGGTCAAAAAGACCATCCAAAGTAGTCTCTGACTTTAGATTTTTAAATGAATATACTAGCATGCATGCTTGGAGAAGGAAATGGTACCCCACTCCAGTGTTCTTGCCTGGAGAATCCCAGGGATGGGGGAGCCTGGTGGGCTGCTGTCTCTGGGGTCGCACAGAGTCGGACACGACTAAAGCGACTTAGCAGCAGCAGCAGCATGCATGCTAGTCCCTATTCAGTGCAAAACTATAAGAAAAGGAAATAAAAGGCATACAAATTACAAAGTAAAAAATAAAACCTTTCCTATTTCTAGATGATTTGGAAATCTACATACAAAAATCTCCCCCCATGAACAAAATTAATAAGCCAGTTGAACAAGGTGATTGGTGGTTATATATGTGTTTATGCATGCATGCATGCTAAGTTGCTTCAGTAGTATCTGACTCTGTGCAACCCTATGGATTGTAGCCTGCCAGCCTGCTCTGTCCATAGGATTCTCCAGGCAAGAATACTGGAGTGAGTTGCCATGTCTTTCTTCAGGATATGTTTTTATACATGCATATATACACATACAACATACATATGTACACACACACACACACACACACACACACACACACCATCATTGTTGTTTAATTGCTAAGTCCTGCCCAACTCTTTTGAGACCCCATGGACTGTAGCCCGCCAGGCTCCTCTGTCCTACATGCATATATATACATACAAACATACATATGTATATATACACAACACACACACATATATATACACCAACTGCTATTGTTTAGTTGCTAAGTCATGTCCAGCTCTTTTGAGACCCTATGGACTGTAGCCCTCTAGGCTCCTCTGTCCATGGAATTTCCCAGGAAGAATCCTTCAGTGGGTTGCCATTTCCTTCCTGACCCAAGGATTGAACCCACGGCTCCTGCAGTGGCAGGTGGATTCTTTACTACTGAGCCACCAGGGAAGTCTCAGTTCAGTTCAGTCACTCAGTCATGTCTGATTCTTTGCGACCCCATGAATTACAGCACGCCAGGCTTCCCTGTCCATCACCATTTCCCGGAGTTTACTCAGACTCACATTCATCGAGTCCGTGATGCCATACAGACATCTCATCCTCGGTTGTCCCCTTCTCCTCCTGCCCCCAATCCCTCCCAGCATCAGTCTTTTCCAATGAGTCAACTCTTCTCATGAGGTGGCCAAAGTACTGGAGTTTCAGCTTCAGCATCATTCCTTCCAAAGAAATCCCAGGGCTGATCTCCTTCAGAATGGACTGGTTGGATCTCCTTGCAGTCCAAGGGACTCTCAAGAGTCTTCTGCAACACCACAGTTCAAAACCATCAATTCTTCGGCACTCAGCCTTCTTCACAGTCCAACCCTCACATCCATACATGACCACAGGAAAAACCATAGCCTTGACTAGACGGACCTTAGTCGGCAAAGTAATGTCTCTGCTTTCAAATATCCTATCTAGGTTGGTCATAACTTTTCTTCCAAGGAGTAAGCGTCTTTTAATTTCATGGCTGCAGTCACCATCTGCAGTGATTTTGGAGCCCCCTCCAAATAAAGTCTGACACTGTTTCCACTGTTTCCCCATCTATTTCCCATGAAGTGATGGGACCAGATGCCATGATCTTCGTTTTCTGAATGTTGAGCTTTAAGCCAACTTTTTCACTCTCCTCTTTCACTTTCATCAAGAAGCTTTTTAGCTCCTCTTCACTTTCTGCCATAAGGGTGGTGGCATCTGCATATCTGAGGTTATTGATATTTCTCCCGGCAATCTGGATTCCAGCTTGTGTTTCTTCCAGTCCAGCGTTTCTCATGATGTACTCTGCATAGAAGTTAAATAAGCAGGGTGACAATATACAGCCTTGACGTACTCCTTTTCCTATTTGGAACCAGTCCGTTGTTCCATGTCCAGTTCTAACTGTTGCTTCCTGACCTGCATACAGATTTCTCAAGAGGCAGTCCAGGTGGTCTGGTATTCCCATCTCTTTCAGAATTTTCCACAGTTTACTGTGATCCACACAGTCAAAGGCTTTGGCATAGTCAATAAAGCAGAAATAGATGTTTTTCTGGAACTCTCTTGCTTTTCCATGATCCAGCGGATGTTGGCAATTTGATCTCTGGTTTCTCTGCCTTTTCTAAAACCAGCTTGAACATCAGGGAGTTCACGGTTCACGTATTGCTGAAGCCTGGCTTGGAGAATTTTGAGCATTACTTTACTAGCATGTGAGATGAGTGAAATTGTGCAGTAGTTTGAGCATTCCTTGGCATTGCCTTTCTTTGGGATTGGAATGTGTGTATACACACACACACACACACCCATAAATACAAAATCATTCATTTATTCTTTGGCTGTACCTCATGGCATGCAGTTTCTTAGTTCTCTGACTAGGGATTGAAACCCTACGCCCTGAAGTGAAAGCAGGGAGTCCTAACTACTAGACTGTCAAGGAATTCTTTAAAAACACTGTTGGTGGGAGTGTAAATTGGTATAGCTGCTATGAAGAACAGTATGGAGGTTCCTTAAAAAAATAAAAATAGAGCTACCATATGACCCAGCAATCCCACTGGTATACCTGGAGAAAACCGTAATTCAAAATGATACACGCACCCTAATGTTCACTGTTGCACTATTTACAATAGCCAGGACATGGAAGCAACCTAAATGTCCATCAACAGAGGATTGGATAAAGAATATGTGGTACATATATACAATGGAGTAATACTGAGTCACAAGAAGAATGAAATAATGCCATTTGCAGCGAAATGGAGGGACCTAGAGATTACCACACTAAGTGAAGTAAGTCAGGTAAAGATAAATAAAATATAGTACCACTTAAATGTGGAATCTAAAAAGAAGGTACAAATGAACTTATCTACAAAACAGAAAGAGTTAAAGATGTAGAAAAAAAACTTATGGTTACAGGGGATAAGTGGGGCAGGATAAATTGGTAGATTGGGATTAATATATACACACTACTACATATAAAACAGATAACTAAGAAGGACCTACTGTACTGCACAGGGAACTCTACTCAATAATCTGTAATGACCCATATGGGAAATGAATCTAAAAAAGAGTAGATATATGCATATTTACAACTGATTCACTTTGCTATATAGCATAACCTAATACAACATTGTAAATCAACTGTATTTCAATAAAAAAATTTTTAATGTCATTTACAAGTACAATGTTTAAGACTTTTCTAATTGAAGACTACTAAACCCTTGATATACTTGATCTCAAGTACAACAGTCATTAAATAAAGCAGCACATGTATGAGAGACCATTTGACTTTTAAAAAATAATCTCATTTTAGAATAAATTAAGATTAACAGAGAAGTTGCAAATAAAGTACAAAGAATCATTTGATTTTGAAAATCAACCTCCTCTGATGATGAATCAGCTTCTATCAGCCCATCATCAATCCCTTCTGGATCCCAGAGACAGTTTTACCAGATAAGATGTGGTCAGGTCTATTTTCCAGGTAGAGTAACGGATACCTCCATCCAACCTGATTTCACCCATGTGCTCCATCTCTTCCCACCAGCTACCCAACTGTACGTTATCACTGCCAACAATCTCCCAACTTCACTTGTCATGAAAAGGAAAGGGAAAAGGAAAAAAGAAAAAGGAAAAATAGGAAAGGAAGAAAAGAAGGTCATTTCAAGGCTTTAGAAAAATATAATCTATTTATTTCCTTTTCAAAAACAAATGATATAGCACCATGGATCTAGGTTAAGAAACATCAACTCTTAAAATAGTTTTAAAAAACATTACCTCAAAATTTCCTAAGAGACTAAGACTTGTTACAGGTGGAGCACTAGAACTGAGAAGTGGTTTTTCATGAATATCTGGATCATCTTCAATGTTTAAACATGGTTGAGGACTATTTAAAAACAGAACAAAAAATTAAAAAAGAAAAAATCAGCAAATGGGCACATTAACAATACTGTTTTCTAATTTACTTTTGTACAAAACTAAATTAGGAAGATCTGATCAATTTTACTTGAAGTATCATAATCAAAATTTAATGTAATCAAATGTTAAGATATGAAATATCTTAAATTCTGGATTTTATAATCTTTGTTATTGTATTTGATAAAGAATATATATAAAGCATCCTAGATTTCAAGGTGGAATTTATAACATATCACATAGAAGCATCTACTGGAAATATATAGTAGTATAATGTAGTCTTCTTGGACTGCAAGGAGATCCAACCAGTCCATCCTAAAGGAGATCAGTCCTGGGTGTTCATTGGAAGGACTGATGTTGAAGCTGAAACTCCAGTACTTTGGCCACCTCATGTGAAGAGCTGACTCATTTGAAAAGACCCTGATGTTGGGAAAGACTGAAGGTAGGAGGAGAAGGGGACGACAGAGAATGAGATGGTTAGATGGCATCACCAACTCAATGGACATGAGTTTGGGTACACTCCAGGAATTGGTGATGGACAGGGAGGCCTGGCGTGCTGCAGTTCAAAGGGTCGGAAGGAGTCGGACATGACTGAGCGACTGAACTGAACTGAATGCAGTCTTCTATATCAATCTTCATTTTAAGTTAAGAACTAGAATACAAAGCAAAATTATGTGACTAAGGCATATAATGAGAGTATTATTTGTCAACATGGAACAAACTGCCAAGGCTGTTTTGCAAAGGCGTGTAAGACAAAGGAGGAGGTGAATGACCAGAAGCAGACAAACCCACTTAAATGTTAAAACCAATGTTAAGTGTTTGTTTATTATGATGCCATTATATAGTTAGCTATGCATTGTCTTAATCTCTCTCATCTTTAATAACTGAATGTGTGAAATCATCTTGAAAATGATAAAATGAAAAATAAGACTCCTGTTAAAATTTTTATTTTCAGAATCAACATCATTTACTATGAAAGGCTAGAATTTTGTGTAATATTATTTCATATATACAAATCAATTTTAAGATAAATACCTTCTAGATGATAAGCTTTTCAGATGCAGGAATGAAGAATCCAGATCAAAGCAACCTGATTGTGCCTTTCTTTGAGGAACCTAAGGTTAAAATAATCACTTGTTAGGTTTCAAAAGAATTTCAAAAGACTATTTTTTTCTTGACTTGATCAAACAAATTTCAAATGAAAGCTAAGCATATCTTAAAAAATAATAGAACTTCTCTTAATAGCGTACTTAAAATCACCCTTTTTATTACATGTTGTCCCTATGTCTTCATTTTATTAACTAGTTAAAAAATAAACAAGTGATTAATAAAAGCACTTTTACTGTGTTTTTTTTTTTTTGGCCACGCCTCGAAGCTTGCAGGATCTTAGTTCCCTGACCAGAGATTAACTAGGGCCACTGCAGTGAAAGTGCCAAGTCCAAATCACTGGACCACCAGGGAATTCCCTAGGTTTTGACTTTTTTTAAGAACCAGACTGGGGACTTCCCTGGTAGTCAGTCCAGTGTCTTAAGATTCTGGGCTCCCAATACAGGGCCCTGGGTTTGATCCTTGGTCAGGGAACTAGATCCCACATGCCACAACTAAGACCCTGGTGCAGTCAAATAAATGAATAAAGAATCAGAACCAGTTTTCTCTAAAACCAAGTTTTACATGTAATCTTAATATAGAATAAGATTTTTACTTTTTACTTTACATACTTCTGTATTGAATGTGGTAGAAATAAATGATTTATAGTTTTACAATAAAAGGGGGCAAAAGAATTAAACAGTGATGGGAGCCTGGGGTCCTGGCAACTCCACTGTTCCTTTACCTATCCTTACCCCAGTGCACATTTCTAAGAACCCTGGCTGGGGCTTCACAGAGAATAGTTTTGAAAAATACTATTCTGGATTTTCAATCACTATTGTATACCAAATTACATTTAAGACAAACCACCAACTAGCTCAAAATATTCTAAAAGTCAAAGATCCCAGTGTAAATTAAAAGGTAAAATCACATACAACATGCAGGTTAGATGAATTTGTCTCTAAAATTAAAGTTAAATATGTATTAAAGTATCTGAGTTATTGGTCTAATTTGTGATACAGATGATACTGAAAGTCTAAACAATCTCAATATTTTTGAGAGTTGTATAAGTATACCATGCTATATTTTGGAGTCAGAACTTAATGTGAAATAGTCAATCCAAATTCTCATGTCTTCAATTCAGGAACATTTTCTACTTTAATTTCTTCTAATACTGCATTTTCTTTATCTACTCTTCCTTTTGGAATTTCTACTAGGCTTATATTGAACATCTCATTTTATCCTCCAGGCCACTTTCATACTGTACCATCTCTCTTTCCTTTTGCACTTTATTCCAGGTGCTTTCTTAACATGTGTCTGTCTATTTATTAAATCTCTATTCAGATGATTTCAGTCTACCATTTAATTCATGTATATGGGTATGTGCACATATGTGTACACTTCAATTATATTTTTCATTTCTATTTTTCCAATTCCACATGTGCTGTTATCTCAGTTCCCTGTCTTTATCTTCATTTATATCCCGGAAAATTTTACAAAGAATTATTTTTAATTATCTTTCATGCTGCTCTGATAACAAGATTCCTAAATATGAATTCCCTTCCTTCTTTCTCTTGTTGATTCTTTTAAGGTGCTTTGTAATTTTAATTCCCCTGAGATCATCTTTAGCAGGAGCTATTGTTGAAAATAAATCCTTGGTGCCATGGGTTATAGATGTGGGATAATCTCATGTTTTCTCATATATAGCACA
Source organism: Ovis aries (assembly GCF_016772045.2). NCBI lineage: Eukaryota > Metazoa > Chordata > Mammalia > Artiodactyla > Bovidae > Ovis > Ovis aries. The sequence goes on along the minus strand of NC_056060.1, from coordinate 55,926,060 downwards.
AATTTGGAGCCCCCTATCTTGGGGTGATTTAGGCTTAGGTCCAAATTCTTTGGGGGACTTGTTTTCCCATCTAATCTATACCTTCCTGTTGTACCTTTTAATTAAATAGGTGATTTTTTTCCCCTCCTCTCTCCCATTTCTAGAATGGCTGTCCTCTTCTGTTCTGGCTTTATGGAGTTTGGTTTTAGGTCTCAGCTATGACTGGTATAGACCTGACTCCTGACCCAGCAGGAACATTAAATCTTAGCATTATATTAGATTTAGATATTCTGGAAAGCCATAATTAATTCACCCCTAGTTAGTATTTGGAAATGTGTCTTTCCTGCTCATATACTATATTATGTATTTATAAGTTGTGTTATATTTTATCCAGTATTTCTGCGTTTAGGAAAGAGGAAGGATCTTGTATCAACTCAGTTGACCATATTGAACAGAATTCTGCATGTAGTGGTCTTTACATCAGCATGATGCAAGTTTGTTTCCTGATCACTTGGGTATTTTGAAAGCATCTCATAGGTAGGTCAAATATTTGGGATTATTTTATATTGTTTGGAATTCAACTTCTCTAAAACAAATACCTAAGGTCCTAGTTATAATTTAAATCTAGATCTCTTATTCAAAAATTATTTTTTAAACATATGCTTTGCCTTTACTTTAAACACTCACATAAAAACAAAAATTATTTTATATTAGTAGCAAAATAACAGTTTACCTTTAGTTTAACTGAAATGGCAGCACTAGTGACTAACTATCAAATGCTTACCATATGTCAGGAATGATACTAATCATCCTCCTAACACTAAAGCAGACATTATCACTCCCTTTTTACAGATGAGGAAACTGAGGCTCAGAGAGATAATATTTCTCAACTAATGTCACGGAAACAGTGTCAGACTTTATTTTTGGGGGCTCCAAAATCACTGCAGATGGTGATTGCAGCCATGAAATTAAAAAACGCTTACTCCTTGGAAGAAAAGTTGTGACCAATCTAGATAGCATATTGAAAAGCAGAGATATTACTTTGCCAACAAAGGTTTGTCTAGTCAAGGCTATGGTTTTTCCAGTGGTCATGTATGGATGTGAGAGTTGGACTGTGAAGAAGGCTGAGCACCGAAGAATTGATGCTTTTGAACTGTGGTGTTGGAGAAGACTCTTGAGAGTCCCTTGGACTGCAAGGAGATCCAACCAGTCCATTCTGAAGGAGATCAGCCCTGGGATTTCTTTGGAAGGAATGATGCTAAAGCTGAAACTCCAGTACTTTGGCCACCTCATGAGAAGAGTTGACTCACTGGAAAAGACTCTGATGCTGGGAGGGACTGGGGGCAGGAGGAGAAGGGGACGACTGAGGATGAGATGGCTGGATGGCATCACGGACTCGATGGACATGAGTCTGAGTGAACTCCGGGAGTTGTGATGGACAGGGAGGCCTGGCATGCTGCAATTCATGAGGTTGCAAAGAGTCAGACAGGACTAAGCGACTGAACTGAACTAAACTGAACTGAACATCACATGGCTAGAGAATAGTCGGTGTGACTCCAAAACAAAGCTGTTAACCATCACACTCAGATCTGTATTTGTAAATGTAGAAAGGGGAAACCTCTATATCTCAAAATAAGATGATTAATTATACAGGTCCTAAATCAAAGACAGCCACAAATCTGAATCCCAGATGATTCAGCTGGTAGTGTCAACAAGGCTCAGTACTATAACACAAATCTATTTATAAAAAATATACTTGACACTTATTTTCCTTACATTTAGTAGGAATTAATATGCTAGACATTGAGAATTTCAGACAAATTTTATAATCATAACATAATAAATGCATTTTATCCACTTTTCCTTTTTCCATATTAACATTTAGGTATTAAGTATATCAAAAGGTAAAATGATTTCCCACTAAAAATTTATTTTGAAGCACTTAAATTTAAAATTTTCAATTAAAATTTGGATAAAATTATTTGCAAACATTTTACATAATAAGAGAAAAAAAAAAATAAGAGAAAAACACTTACAGGACTGGAAAGAAGAGGCAATCCAGTTCGAGGATGAAAGGCTCTGGTTGAGGTTCCATCCAAGGAATGAAAATTATGTTTCTGCCAGACACTTGAGTGTCTAAATGGTATAGTTTTCTGCTAGGAAAAGAATTAGATTTTAATAGTAACATTCAAGTTTTTTGTTTTCAGATTTAGTCTTAATATGTACTGAGGTATTACATCCTTGGTGGTAAAGTTAATGACCTATAAACCTATCTATACACACATATTCATTATTTGTTGTTAAGTCGCTAAGCTGTGTCTGACTCTTTTGCGACCCCATGGACTGTAGCCTGCCAGGCTCCTCTGACCATGGGATTTTCAAGGCGAGAATACTGGAGTGGGTTGCCATTTCCTTCTCTGGGGTATTCTCCCAACCCAGGGACTGAACTTGCATCTCCTGCAGTGGCAGGCAGGTTCTTTATCATCTGAGGCACAAGAGAAGACCACATACACAAACATTTATATACACTTTAATTAGAAAACAGAGTTTACGAGTTTTTTCTAGATGCTGAATAAACTCAAATAAAGAAAGTATGTCTAATGTATGCCTTGTTGTTGTTCAGTGGCCCAGTTGTGTCCGACTCTCTGTGACCCCATGGACTACAGCATGTCAGGTCAATGTATTTTATACTTAGTCTACCATTAGTAAGCTAATATTAAATTCTTTTAATCTGTGAAAAAAATAACTTCTCACAGTTAGAAAAAATTAGTACAATATTCTAAAATACGAAACTATGTCAATAGCAAGAGCCCTCCTCAGAAAATATAATTTGGTAGTTAGTGCATGATACAAGAATATAAATGTGAATTTTAAAATATACTTAAAACAGTCACAGTACCATGTTTTTGAAGTGATATAAGAAATAGACTATTTCTTAAGAATTTATGCAAGTTTATACTCAGAAATCAAAATTTCATGAAAACACATGAATATAAATCAGAAAGAACTAATGGGTCCTGGCTTTATCATTTCCTAGCTTTATTACCTTGGGCACGTTATATAACCTCTCTAGGCCTAGAGTCCACATTTGCAAACTTTAGTTAGCAACAGCACTTAATCTCACATCATAGTGAAAGGATTTAGTAAGCCAACATGTATAAAACACTCATAAGAATGCCTAGGCACATAGCAAAGGTTATATAATTACATTTAAAGTACTGCTAAGCCACTCCAGTCATGTCCAACTCTGTGCGACCCCATAGACGGCAGCCCACCAGGCTCCCCCCATCCCTGGGATCCTCCAGGCAAGAACACTGGAGTGGGTTGCCATTTCCTTCTCCAATGCATGAAAGTGAAAAGTCAAAGTGAAGTCACTCAGTCATGTCTGAGTCCTAGCGACCCCATGGACTGCAGCCTACCAGGCTCTTCTATCCATGGCATTCACCAAGCAAGAGTACTGCAGTGGGTTGCCATTGCCTTCTCCAATATTTAAAGTAAGAACATGAAAAAAACTAATCACAGTGGCTTGAAAAATACCATGGTCAAAGTAAGCCTCCCTATAATGTACCAGAAAGGGTCATGAAAAGCTAGTATTCTTAGGGTCAGGGTAGGTTTTTGTGACAATTAACGTTTTAGTAAATTGGAAACTGAAATTTGATTAAACCCATGTGTTGGAGGAGAGGAAATCTTCTGTTGAAAAACAGCAATTGGCAACATGGCATAATTTTAAGACTCTAATGTCCAACAAGACTAATCTGCCTGATAAAGAAGATGAACCAAGGTCATTGAGATTTGGGATCAAGGCAGCTAAGTAGTTTTCCATATAACTGAGATATAAATTTGTAATGCTTTTTAGAGAAACAAAGGAAATTTAAGTCTAATAATAATTTTCTAAAGTTAAAAAGTGGTTTGGTGGACAAATAAAATGGAAATAACTTAAGTATGTCTGATTTATGTAGTAAAGTAAAAGTTTAAAAAATGTTTAAAAATCTACAATTTAATTATTACCACAACTATAAGCAAAAGAGATTCATCATTCTTACTTTAAAATTGAGGAGACTGGAAGTTTTAGAAGTGAGTGATTTATTCAGCTTCACTCAAGGTCCAAATTTGTCAGGACTGGAATGTAGGTATTTTGACCACTGGTCAGTGATTTCACTAGATATTCCTTAGCTGGGCAGAGGCATAACACAATGGGCACTCTGCTCGTAAAGGGCCAGAGTTGCTAACAAATAACACATTAAGCTAATGATAACAAGTTTCATTTCTGACTCCTTTTTACTCTCCAGCAACCGTTCCCAGTATTGAAATAAACAAAAAAGGGCAAGAGGAAGAATTTACCTAGCATTTGCTCTTAAGTGGGTAGTTTAATTTATAAGGATGTTGATACTAGATCTGTAGCCAGATAGTCTGCTCTATAGACAATGGGCACCTTGGGCCTTTATAACAAGATCTTCTGTAAACAAAATTTAAACCATAACAAGTATTTGAGGATTATATTTGAAATGTTAGAAATTACTTACCAACACCTCTTTATTTTTCAGTTGTTCACATGTGGACAAACAGTCTTTTATATTCTTTCTCTGAGAAGAGTTTTGAGAGTTTTCATCAATCGGATCTTTCTTATCCTGTTCATTTCTTAATTGGTCTAGCTTTTTGCATTTGAAACCTTCACTATCTTTAATAAGATAATTTTCTATACTATTAAGTTGAGTGTTTTGTTCACATGGCTTAGGCCTTTTTGGGTCTTTATTTGAGCACTCGTTTTCATGTTTACTCAGATATCCAGACATTTCCAACACAGTAACTTTTACTTTCAAGTCATTTTTTTTTGAATTATCACACTGGTGATTGCTAAAAGATTCTGGATTATAATTTTCATTTATTATTTTGTCCTTATACTTATTTGTGTAAATCTGTTTGTCAATACTGTTACAATTTGAATGCTCTTTATCAATCTCATCGTTAATTTCTTGCTTCTTAAATTGACACTCAGAACATGTGTTTTCTAACCTGATTGTCAAATCAAAGTTATTTTCTTTGCAGTGAGATATATTTGAAGGGGTCATTAAACCAGTAGCTTTGTTCTGTGTCTCCTGAAACGTACTTTGGATTTCACTAGGATTGTCCTTATACAGATTTCTTCTTGTTTGAGTTTGCAAAGAAGGCTTGACTTTACTGTTGCAATTAAAAGAACTAAAATATTTATTAGATATTGAGTTTTTCCCTTCACTGATGTCATCTAACAAGGAAAATTTTGTATTAGAAATGGAAACAGAGGTGTCATCCTTGTTTTTCTTCAATAAATTTTTGTCTTCATAGGAACTCCTAAATACTTTAGAAGGAACTGAACTGGAGTCCTGCATGTTGAATGATTGCCGGGGCATGTGAGATGCCATTGGATCAATATGCTCCAAGTGTTGAGCAATCCTTGCAATGATATCTTGCCGTTCTTGGAGTAAAGAGCTTATCAAAGGATTAGTCTCACCAACAGACTGACGAGAATGAAGACCATTAGAGATGCAAGTGTCATTTCGAGGAGTTTCTGGTTTTACTCGAATCTTCCCTTCACTGGTATCTTCTGAAGAGGTGAGCTCTGGACTGCCAAAAGAGACAGAGAATGTTTCTTTACATCTTCGTACACTTTCATTTTCTTGTGAAACACGGAAAAGTTTTGAATTAAGTGAACTAGATTCTTGCATATTAAGTGGATGTCCAGAAACATGGGAAGTACTTGGATCACAATGAATCAGATGCTGAGCTATTCTTGCAATAACTTCTTGCCGCTCCTGAATTAAAGAGCCTATTAAAGGATTAGTCTCACCAACTGACTGCCAGGAACTCTGGCGACTAGAGTCACTGGAATCAACCACTGAAAATGATTTTAAGGTTCTCACTGATGTTTCATGTGACTTTTTCTCTCCTATACTACTGAAGCCTAAAATATTGCCTTGAGATGTTCCATAGTCAGATTTACTACCAGTGCCTGGATATAGCTTGACATTTTTGACAGCTGCACTATATTCTGGAGTTGTGCCATTTTTTGCATGTAATATTATGCTTTCAGGTGCCATGGTCCAAGTTTGTTTGCTGCAAACACGTTGTGAACTGTCTGTACTACAATGATCTGCTTCTGTAGAATTTCGGTGCTGATGGGTTTTAAGTTCATGTTCTTGAATTCTTTTCTCATAAAGGCCAATGTTAGTGTGAATACTACAGGTCAAAACTGGATAATTAGATTGTCTGGGCAAGGACTGAACGCTGACTTTCAAGGCCACATTGTGAGAAACATTGGGAACAGGAAACACATGTTCAATTGGAGTCTGTGAAAAATTCCACTGTAGGTCTACATCAGCAGCACTGATTCTAGAATCACACAGAAAAAAATGGAATCAATGGATTATGAAACATATAATTATTATATATTATTTTCAAAACTTTAAACAATCATATACTTACCTTTGTTTGCACTAATTACTATTGAGATTTTAATCTACTTTACCATGCATGTCACTCTAACAAAACCAACATAAATAGACTATGCCTGCAATACAGACAATCTTCTTTTTAAGAACATTATAGTAATAAAGCACTAAAGTTAAAAAATAGTGTAATTCAAAATTAGTTGTCAAAATAGAAAAAAGGAACTTTCCATTTGCTTCTAAATAAATGAATTCAGTTAATTCTATTATAATTATATGCTTTCTGTGAGGTGATTTAGACATACTCTCTATCTCATGGCTACTGCCTAAAGAGACAGTTAAGACAGCTGTTCAGCAGCTTGTGTGTTTACAGTTTTCAAGATCTAAAAATTAAGTAGGTTTACCATTGTGAAAATTCAGCAGCCCAGAAAGTTTTTCCACTTTATTTACAATGGTAGTATGAATTCATTGTTGGTTCTACAAAGTAAGCTTAAAAGTTCTCTGAAAACTACTCTACACCAAATTTAACCCAAGAAACAAAACTCATCTTGAGTCATATCATATCTAAACTTCTCTAACATGCTTTGAGAAAAACTTGAGTAAATTTTATCCACTTACATTTAGAAATGAAGGAAGTAAACTGCTTAAAAGGTCAAATACCACTCAGTAGTTAACCACTGTAGCTGAATACGCATGGTTCTTTTTCTGCCCTAGACATACCTGTAAAGAATATTTCGTGGAGTAGCACCATGAGAAACACTCAGCCAAGCACTTAATTGAGAAAAAAACACAAATGAGCGGACAGCCAACAGGAGAGTCTTCTCTTCAATAAATCGATCACCACTCCTAAGGAAAGTAAAAAAGCATCATCTAAATGTCAGCAAGTATAAAGTGACTGAATTTTAGAAACGAACTGGTAAATATATCACTCAGGATATATGCTTTCAAGAGTGTGCGAGTACATTTACAAGTGTCACTTGAAGTCACAGAAGTACAAAATAGGTAAATTTTACTACATAAATATAAGGATTCAAAGACATATCATTAAAGTAATTTATAGAAAGTAATGGAAAATCTAATTTACCAGGGACAACTTCAAACTCAGGTCAACTTACTGTCGAGGAACTGGCTCCAATATCCATCTTTCTAATAATAACGCATCTTGTTTAATAGCAGGATCATTTAGATCAATTCCTTCGGTGGTGGGCCCATCATCACTGTAGCAGCAGTCTGGTAGTAGCATCACTTCCACCATGATTGGAAGGTTATTCTTCCACAACAATGCGACCTCAGACCTAGTTCGTCTGGCTTGGCGACACTTGGAGAAGATGGAGGTAAGCAAAATGGCTCAATAGCCCATCCAGTTTTATATTTCAATTCGAAAAGTATAATTGTAAAGCAGACATCTGTATGAAAATGAGTCGCCTATTCAAGGGCTTTGCTCAGGCTTGTCTGTCTGTTTAGGTTTCCTCACTGAACAATGCATCAGCACTATTAACTCCAGAGTGTGGGGATTAGTAGCTAACAACAATTATGATGCAAATTTTCTTGTGGGAGGATATCTTTGCTCTATTTTGTGAAAAAATAACTGCCATGCACAATGTCTGACAGGCCTCAAGATGACCCAGCCTTGTCTCATCTTGATATCATTAATTATAGATGAAAGATTCAGTCTAAGAGCAAAATATTAAAAGTTCATTTTCACTAAACACTCAAAATAGACAAGATTTTAGAAGTTTAAAAATTTGGACTACATTTAAAAAACTAACTGGCAGAAATATCTTTACAGCAAATTATATGCTACATACCAAAATAAATATTTTTAACAGTATTATACAGAAACATTAATGACAGTAAAAAGCATCCTCCCATTAATGTGGGGAAAATAATAATAAACATAAATTGAATAAATAAACAAGAACATAAAGTTGATGAACTAGGGCTGAGACTAAAACTAATGAAATCTAATTCACAGTTAACAAGGATCATCTTAAATCTGATGTGTGTGGACAAAGGTATGAAATTAGCAGCACACTTACCTACTGATGGAAAAAATATGTACTATACTTTTCTTTATGTTGTAACCAATTTTATACTTAAATGTGAATGTTAAAATTGTAATAAAGGTGATGACAGAATTTAAACCAATTTATATAAAAGGCAGATAAAATGCATTCAACACACAATTCTCACCTGGGCCAGCTTGTCACTACATTCATGTTTTGTAGTTATTGGGTAACAGGACTGTGCTGGAGGACAATGGAAACTTTCTGTCCGACCTTTAACAGAACATTCAGGTGTTCGTCCTTCTGTTATTAACAAGGCCAGAGAGACCAAGAATTCCTCTGCATCATACTCAAAATATTCATCCAGAGTATCTAGTATTAAAAGAAAGAAAAGAAAGAAAGATGGGTCCTTGCTTTAAGGTATCCTTGATAAGAATTCATTTTTTAATGTCTACAAAAACTAATACCACAGCCCAAATTCAATTATATCCACTAACAAAGAGTGAAGCTATTTCAAGTCCTAAAAGATGATGTTGTGAAAGTGCTGCACTCAATATGCCAGCAAATTTGGAAAACTCAGCAGTGGCCAGGACTGGAGAAGGTCAGTTTTCATTCCAATCCCAAAGAAAGGCAATGCCAAAGAATGCTCAAACTACTGCACAATTGCACTCATCTCACACACTAGTAAAGTAATACTCAAAATTCTCCAAGCCAGGCTTCTACAGTACATGAACTGTGAACTTCCAGATGTTCAAGCTGGTTTTAGAAAAGGCAGAGGAACCAGAGATCAAATTGCCAACATCCACTGGATCACAGAAAAAGCAAGAGAGTTCCAGAAAAACATCTATTTATGCTTTATTGACTATGCCAAAGCCTTTGACTGTGTGGATCACAACAAACTGTGGAAAATTCTTAAAGAAATGGGAATACCAGACCACCTGATCTGCCTCATGAGAAATCTGTATGCAGGTCAAGAAGCAACAGTTAGAACTGGACATGGATTAACAGACTGGTTCCAAATTGGGAAAGAAGTCCGTCAAGGCTGTATATCGTCACCCTGCTTATTTAACTTTTATTCAGAGTACATCATGAGAAATGCTGGGATGGATGAAACACAAGCTGGAATCAAGATTGCCAGGAGAAATATCAATAACCTCAGATATGCAGATGACACCACCCTTAGGGCAGAAAGCAAAGAAGAACTAAAGAGCCTCTTGATGAAAGTGAAAGAAGAGAGTGGAGAAAAACTAAGATTGTGGCATCTGCCATCACTTTATGGCAAATAGATGGTGAAACAGTGGAAACAGTGTCAGACCTTATTTTGAGGGGCTCCAAAATTACTGCAGATGGTGACTGCAGCCATGAAATTAAAAGATGCTTACTCCTTGGAAGAAAAGCTACGAACAACCAAGACAGCCTATTAAAAAGCAGAGACATTACTTTGCCAACAAAGGTCCATCTAGTCAAAGCTGTAATTTTTCCAGTAGTGATGTATGGATGTAAGAGCTGGACCATTAAGAAAGATGAGTGCCAAAGAATTGATGCTTTTGAGCTGTGGTGTTGGAGAAGACTCTTGAGAATCCCTTGGAGTGCAAGGAGATCCAACCAGTCCATCCCAAAGGAAATCAGTCCTGAATATTCATGGGAAGGACTGATGCTAAAGTTTAAACTCCAATACTTTGGCCACCTGATGCGAAGAGCTGTCTTATTTGAAAAGACCCTGAAGCTGGGAAAGACTGAAGGCAGGAGGAGAAGGGGATGACAGAGGATGACATGGTTGGATGGCATCGCCAACTCAATGGACATGAGTTTGAGTAAACTCTGGGAGTTGGTGATGGACAGGGAGGCCTGGTGTGCTGCAGTCCATGGGGTCGCAAAGAGTAGGACACGACCAAGTGACTGAACTGAACAAAGAGTAAAAACAAGGCAATTAAAATACAATAAACTCTTAATTAACCAGGTAAAAAAATCAAATGTTGATGGATAATCCTCAATTTCATTTATAACAAACCTGCTTAAAATTACGGCATAAAATTATTTTTATGTAAATGTCAATTAAAATATTTAATATTAAGGAATAGAAAAAGCAAGGGAATTCTAGAAAAACATCTATTTCTGCTTCATTGACTATGATAAAGCCTTTGTGTGGATCAGAACAAATTGTGGAAAATTCTTAAAGAGATGGTAATACCAGACCACCTCACCTGCCTCCTGAGAGGCAGATCAAGAAACCACAGTTAGAACAAGACATGGAACAATGGACTGGCTCCAGATCGGGAAGGGGTACATCAAAGCGGTATATTGTCACTTACTTATTTAACTTATATGCAGAGTATATCATGCTAAGTGTGGGGATGGATGAAGTACAAGCTGCAATCAAGATGGCTGGGAGAAATATCAATAACCTCAGATATGCAGATGACACCACCCTTATGACAGAAAGCAAAGAGGAACTAAAAAGCCTCTTGATGAAGATTAAAGAGGAGAGTGAAAAAGCTGGCTTAAAACTCAACATTCGAAAAATGAAGATCATGGCATCTGGTCTCATCATTTCATGGCTAATAGATGGGGAAACAATGGAAACAGTGAGAGACTTTATTTTCTTGGGGCCCAAAACCTCTGCATATGGGGACTGCAGCCATGAAATTAAAAGATGCTTGATCCTTGGAAGAAAGGTTATGACCAACCTAGACAGCATATTAAAAAGCAGAGACCTTACTTTGCCAACAAAGGTCCGTCTAGTCAAAGCTGTGGTTTTTCCAGTAGTCATGTATGGATGTGAGAGTTGGATCATAGAGAAGGCTGAGCATTGAATAATAGATGCTTTTGAACTGTGGTGTTGGAAAAGACTCTTGAGAGTGCCTTGGACTGCAAGGAGATCCAACCAGTCAATTCTAAAGGAAATCAGTCCTGAATATTTATTGGAAGGACTGACGCAGAAGCTGAAACTCCAATACTTTGGCCACTTGATACAAAGAATGTCTCATTAGAAAAGACCTTGATGCTGGGAAAAATTGAAGGCAGGAGGAGAAAGGGATGACAGAGGATAAGTAGGTTTGAAGGCATCACCAACTCACGGACATGAGTTTGAACAAGCTCCAAAGACGGTGCAAGACAGGGAAGCCTGATGTGCTGCAGTCTATGAGGTCGCAGAGTCGGACACAAGTGAGCGACTGAACAACAACAGAAAATCCTTTAAGATAATAATATTTTTAGATGTCAAATATAATAGCTTTCATGAAGAAAACTTCGCCAACAGCCAAAAGGTTAAAATGTCTTATTACATCTTATATTTTTAGTTAAGATGTTTTATTACTATTAAATATTAGAAAAAGAGGCAGATCCAAAAGTATGTTTTTCCCTTTCTCTCCTTTTCTCATTCCTTAACTAGTTCCTAGTTCTTAGAGCCCTAATTCGGTGATGTGGACATTCACAGTCACAGCGTTCTTCTTTTTATTTGCCACACAGTAGCAGTAGTTGCAGAGGTAGACATTTCATAATTATCCAACAGGAGATGCAGGCCTGATTGTAATATACGAAGTGTGATGTTTTTTGGTTCCTATGCAGTTTCAAACAATCTAACCTGCAAATGTTTCACTTAGTTATATTAATTTTAAATTTCTTACAAGTCCTCCAATTTTAAAAGTACAGTTAGTTTTCAAAACTATTAACCTGCTATGCAGATTGGACATGCATGCATATGTACATGCACACACAAAATTCAATTTATAGTACAGTCTTAAAAAGGCTGCTTTCTCTTATCTCTACCAATTAAGCAGTACATACAGGAGACACATTCCTGTAATAAAGGAGACATGCGAGATGGAGGTTTGATCCCTGGGTCAGGAAGATTTGACGCTAGTGGTAAAGAACCCGCCTGCTGATGCAGGAGATATAAGAGACTTGGGTTTGATCCCTGATTCGGGAAGATACACTGGAGAATGGTATGGCAACTCACTCCAGTATTCTTGCCTGTAGAATCCCATGGACAGGGGAGCCTGGTGGACAACAGTTCTTAGGTTCACAAAGAGTTTGACATGACTAAAGCAACTTGGCACACAAGCGACTAAGCACATCCCAAAGTAGATGACGAGAGAACACAAAGTTGTACTGCATATAGCTACTAGTCTCAAATGGTTTGACTCAGAGATGATTTTTAAAACAGTGGAACATTGAAGCACACAATAAATTCCAATGAAGTTCAGATAATACTGGTAAAATTTTGCAAAAGAGGCAGATGTTGGGCTGAACTAGTAAAGGGTAAGTACAACTTGAGGGGAGCATTTGTACAAAAAGAAGTATAGAAACGGTAGGAGTGGAGCCTGATTGTGAATGGCCTTGAGGGGGGTATGATGATAAGCATCTAGATCTAGCCTCAGGAATGCTTATTAGGAAAAGAAGGAACCTTGAGAGCCAACTTGATTGAGCTGGTATTTTAAGGCCATTCCGAAAAGTTTCCCTAAAATGAGCATTTACAACATATAAAATAGCAGTCAACATGACTTGGTGAAATTGTCAGGCATTGTCAATTCTCACTACTTTCTATATATTAACTTATTTAATCCTCAGAGCACCTCTAGAAGGTGGGGACTATTACCACCATTTTTATAGATAACCAAAGCATAGAGAGATTAAATAACTGCCCAAGATCACCCTGCTAGGAAGCTGCAAAGTTGATATTTGAACCTTCGTAAGTCTGGTTCCAGAATCTGAGTCCCTAACTACCCCAAAAATGCTTTCTTTTTCTGTGGCTACAAATTTTGCTTTTATATACTTTAATAGATACTTGTAAAAATATAAATATAAGTAATATATATTCAACATATATTTTAATAATATATTTTGGAATATTTGTGGTACAGGGTTTGTTTCCAGGAAAAGGACCATAATTTATAATATTGTGCCAACTGGGGATAAAAGAGAGGTGTGAACTTTCATTTTTCCTCCAGGAACCAATTAGGTCATAAGTCAAGGGTCTCCTGTGGTCTCCTGAGACACAGTGAGTTAAATCATGATGTCCTGCAGAGGGAATCAAAAGACATAAAAAGAAATCCACTCATCCTTTTTTCTCTGATGGTTCTGTGAGTTTTCAAGACTAGCACAGCTTTGCCATGGGCTGGCAACATGGCGTGATTTTAGCTCTCAGAAAATTTCTCTGGGCTCATCCTTTTCCCTCTCTCAAACTGTGGGGTAATCTTGGAGAGCTAAAAACTGTGTCAGAACAGTTGCTCCTAAGCTATGAAATGCTGAGTGTTGCCAAGATGTCAACTACTCCATGTGAGTACTAAGGATGGTCCACAGCCTAAGTAATGTCTCATACATATTTGATACTATTTTTAAAATTATAATTCATCTTCCAAATGGATAAAGATGTGGTGCATACATACAATGGAATATTACTAAAAAAAAATTAAATAATGCCACTTGTGGCAAAATGAATGGACCTAGAGATTTTGATACTAAGTGAAGTAAGTCAGACAGAGAAAGACAAATACCATATGACATCACTTATATATGAAATCCAAAAAAATAATACACATGAACTTATTTACAAAACAGAAACAGACTCACAGACTTAGAGAATGAATTTATGGTTTCCAAGGAGGAAGGATGGAGGGAGAGGGTCAGATTGGGAGTTTCGGATTAACATGCATACACTGCTGTATTTAAAATAGATAATCAATAAGGACCTACTGAAAGACAAACAACAACAAAAAACAAGCCTAGTAGGATATGGCTTACTCACATACTAGAAATTATTAAGTTTAAAATTATAAAAACCAAACTAGAAAAAAGCATTTTTGAATAATTTAATATTTGACTGAAATTGGTTGTTTTGGTCGTTACCTCCTCAAATAGGAAACTAAAAATACTCCAAAACCATGACTGGAGTCTACAATCCTTTGGAAGGCTTACTGAATTTAGCCAGGGTATTAACTAACTATATGAAAAATGCCAAACAAAGATTAGAGATGACAGTGGTTACCTATTAGTTATCTATGTAACTATTACAAAACTACTGCAAGGAATAATATGGACTAACAATGGTATCATGAAACACATAAAATACTAGCTAAATGCATGTGACAACATGATGACAGCCTTTAGGAACTTGTCAGGAAAAACTTATGGGTATCTGAATTTTAACAAATGATAATACTAAATGACACTAGTCATTAGAAAAGTTGCCTTATTAAAATTTTGAAAATTTCAATTTCTAAAACCTCTGCCATACAGTAGAGTTTACTGTAGTAAAGAATATGACTAATGAACTGGGAAATTTTATGACATAATAAAGAAAATTCATTAGATATGAATTGCTATCTTAAGGACATAGATTATCCCAGAAATAAGGTATAATTTGGGGGGTCTCTGTAAACAATTTACTTTTATAAAAACAAAAAGTGTTTGAAACGTAGACAAACATGGGCTGCAAAGGCTTACCTATTAGCCTTTTTTTTTTAAGAGATAAATTGATTTAAAACATAACTGAACAGAAAGGTTGTTATAAATTTTCACAAGCTATCATTGACCGATCATTAGAGAATAGAAGTCAATCAACTAAAGCATAGTTCTTGAGTCCCTCTCCCCCAAAGACCTCAATGGGGACACTGCTTACACCACTGCCTGACTAGAAGCTGTGACCAGACTGGCTCCCTTTTAGTGGCGTTCTCTTCTAGCTCTGGAGTTCAGCCATCTTAAAGTTCTTCATCGGTTCTCTCCAACAAATAAGTGAATAATTTTCCCATTGGGAAAATCTTAAACAATCAGAATGATCCACAGGTGAAACAGGCTAACCTGGGAAATAAATTCTTCATCACTAAGGATGCTCACAAACAGACAGATAAATAATCGCCCGGGTGTAGCTGAAGGGATTTAGCTGTCAAGTGATAGCTGAATTAGACATCCATTGGTTCTTTCAACCTTGAGAGTCTATGAATCTCTACTCTGAAGTACTTCATAAAAATCCCAGGGGAGAGGCCAGAACCACCATTTCCTTCTTGGGAGGACCTAACTGGAGTCCCTCTGAACCAGAACTTATCATAAACACTTAATGGTGGTGTCTGAATCCTTGATTTAAAAAAAATTCTAGAATACTTCAAAGCTCTGTCCAAAGGAAATGGAAGAAGAATGTCCTTCCTATCACTGGGCTGCTGTCTATGCTGTTAAGTTTACTTCTAAAGTCTCCCAAGGTAGTAGATTTCACATCCCTCATATATGGAATAAAATGAAGCATGAGAACACCTGGGGGACTGCTAAAAAGAAAATTTCTCTAAAAATCACGTCCTTTCAAACATATAGTGAACAATCTGGTAATATGAATAAAGATTCTCCCATGAATTTATTCCAAAGAAATAACAGAACAAGTACACAGAGTTGAATGTCGAAGGATATTTATTACAGCATGTATACCAGTCAAAAAATGCAATCAATCTAAATGTCCAAGAAAATGCCCTGGTTAAAAAGGCACTGTGGTAAAGTTTTACCTAAAATAATGATATAGACCTACTTTTGACAACGATTATCCACAACATAAGTGAAAACACAACTCTCAAAAGAAATAATGTCATGATCATGTGTTCATGGGATTACATATGCACACATGCATAGATTCCTATAAAGCAAACAGACAAACTAAATTTTAAATAAATTTCTAGTCTCTGGCATTAGACAAAAGATAAAACCTATTAGCTGAAAATAATATATAAATAAAAGAATTGCATAGTGTCATATACATTAATTAGTTATTGTTCTGTAAAACCCCTGCTAAGTAGATCACATTAATAGTGTGGTTACTTAGTAGAGGAATTCGTAACAACAGACATAGACAATGGCATTACTGGTTCTGGTGTTGAAATTAGAACTTAGAAGTTTCAAATACTTTTCTGCTTTGTTTTCTTTCTTTTTTTCTCTTTAAAAGCAATCTTTTAAAAATAATTAGGTAAGAACTAGTATCTTATATTGATAATATGAAAAATATATGGATGAATCTGAGAAAGGGTGTTAAGATTTAGGAGCAGAGGTTATGGTTAGAGAATTGGGCTCAGTTGATATAGCCAGTATATAGGTATGAAGACGGTGTTAACTGCTATACTATAACTGCAAAAACTGAGAGGAATTATGTGAATGCTTTATACTGACTGTTGAAGGATGGCTTTTCTCAGCAGATAACATTTAAGCCAAGGTCAGAACAAGGAACAAACCATTAAAAAACTGGGAGAAAGAGCACTCTGAGCAAAGGGTCTAAGGTAGGAATGAAGCAATAATGTCCCAGGAACTAAAAGAAGGTGAGTAAGGATGGAAAGGCAGTAGCAGAGAGGAAAAGTGGTAAGAATTATAGTTTAGAATGGTGATCAAGGCAGTGCAAGTTTGATGCATGAAGTAGGGCACTCAAGGCCAGTGCTCTGGGACAACCCAGAGGGATGGGGTGGGGAGAGAGGTGGGAGGGAGGTTCAGGATGGGGGGACACCAGTGGCTGATTCATGTCGATGTATGGCAAAAACCATCACAATAATGTAAAGTAATTATCCTCCAATTAAAAAAAAAGTGGTCAGCGACTATATCATACAGAATTTTGAAGCAAGGGGAAGGAAATTAGATTTTATCCTAAATGCAGTGGGAAGCTGTTGGACGGTTTTAACTAGAGAAATGACATGATCTGATTTACATTTTAAAATGATCGCCCTGACAGATATGTTAATAACAAAATAAGTGAAAAAGAATCAGAGTGGGTATACTAGTTAGGAGGTTGTTTTTTTTCCAGGGTTAGAGATATAGTTTTAGGAAACATTGGCACTTGGACAGCATTTAGAGTGAAGAGTCACCTAGAAGCACATAGTGAGAATTCATGACAAAGGCCTGAGGCACTCTAACAAGTAGAGATCTGGTAGAAGATGATAAACAAGCAAAAGGAGCTGGTATATGTCAAGTATGGTATAATGGAAGTTCCAAGAAAAAAAAAAAATGTTTCATGGAGGGTGTGGTCAACTGTCTCAAACAGTAATGAGGTCTAATAAAACATAAACACAGAAATGACCACCGGATTTGACACTAAGGAGGTCATTGGTGACTTTGACAATAGTGATCTCAATAGATGGTGATGATGGAAGATTAGATAGACGTGGCTGCTGCTAAGTCTCTTCAGTTGTGTTCGACTCTGTGCCACCCCATAGACGGCAGCCCACCAGGCTCCCCCGCCCCTGGGATTCTCCAGGCAAGAACACTGGACTGGGTTGCCATTTCCTTCTCCAATGCATGAAAGTGAAAAGTGAAAGTGAAGTCGCTCAGTCGTGTCCGACTCTTAGCGACCCCACGGACTGCAGCCCACCAGGCTTCTCCATCCATGGGATTTTCCAGGCAAGAGTATTGGAGTGGGCTGCCATTGCCTTCTCTGATAGACGTGGCATATATTGTCAATTATTCTGAAGGGTACACATGATAAACACAAAAGCCTACTTTCCTAGTCCTCACTTAACACAATGACGATTCATGTATCACAATATAAGTACTACACATGTAGAATCCTCACTCATACAAAATTGTCTCCAAATCCCAAAAGAGAATAAAAGAAGTTCCCTTCTAAGTCTTTGATACAGGGGCAGGAGATTCTCCCTCTTCAGGGCCTAAAATCCAGTAACTGAATTTTACTAATTTGTTCTTCAAATGTCTCTTGAAATTAAACCTTCCTTTTCAACTTCAAATCAGTTACCAAGTTAGATTCTTATTATTTACACCAGTCTCCTAGCTATGGTCTAGGACTCTAGGCCCTTATTTGTCTTGCACACTGATGCAGATTAATCTTCCTGTAAAGCCATTCCACCACATTCCTCTCAGCTCAACATTTTTCTGTTTGTTTTTTGTTTGTTTTACTGGCTCCTTAACTGTCAATTAAACCCAGTGTAAATGCTTAAGCCTGACACTAGGGCCAGGGCCACCATACAGAGCCAGCTACTCTGGTTGTGCACTGGCAGATTCTGATATGAACACTGCCTCCAGAAGTTATAAACCGAGGTGAGCCTGCTTAGGACTTCAGCTCTGGTTCTTAATCTCTTCTTTTACTGCTCCCTACATGTAACCCTGTTCTATCCAAACTACTGTCTATACCAAGCTCTACTCATTTCTCATCTTGTGCCACCACCTTTTTTCTTTTACCTATTAAATATGCCTCAAGTTTTCTGAAGAACTTTCCTGACTCCATTTTTCCTACAAGAGTCCTTTCCTAACTCATTTCCACACTGATCTTTCACTTACTTGGTACTCTTCCCCAGAACTTATGTAAGCCATTACGCCATGAATGGTTACTTCGGGGTATTGGCACGCAATCCTAAGGTCATAAATTTCACCTCCACCTGTATATATTTCACTCTGTTCCATACACAGACTGTACTGCTAACTTGAGCCAACTCTCTCCCAAACTGCAAGAACTTCCAGAGTTATAGTAACCCATCCATTTCTTTATAAAAATATACTTAATATTCTGTTGATGTTTATTTCCTAATGAGTGAGGTTCTACATACTCTGAAATATTCTCGGTTTCTCATTTACATGCTCCAGTCTCATAGGTATGTGTTGAGTGTTTCTGTTTTAAGTTAGAATTGTAAAAGATCTTAGAAATTATGTAGCCTAATCTACCTTACTTTCAAATGAAGAAAGGTAAAAAGACATTAACTTCCTTTTTCTCAAAGTTGTATGTATACTGCTGCACAGGATCTAGGTTTTTTCATTCCCAGTGCAACTTGATTTATACACTATGAGAAAACTTTAAGAAGAAAATAAAGGACAAAGTTAACTTTAATGACAAGCGCAAAAATTAGAGGCTGTGGCTATAAATGAAAGCAACTTTATATGTACAGTATTATTTTATTAATACTAGTGACATAAATATTTTCACTAGAAGAGTACCTTCAAGTACAAAAATATGCTTTGTTTTTGTTAGCCAAGAACAAAGCTTAAACTGATCCTCAGCATTCTATTCTGAAAAAGGCAAGTGATCTGTAAACTAACTTATCACAGACTGACTTTTAAAAACAACTTTCTAGACTTGTGTGTAGTTTGTTTAAATTCAACCAAATATTTCTGCTGTACATATACATTATATAGCAACCACCAAAATTCAAGATTATGATTAAAGCAATTAATATTCTGAGGTTCAATCAGAAAAACAAAGTAATGTGCATATTTTTATAATAATCTAGCTCTTTGAAAATTAGCTACAAATTTTAACTGTCACATAATCCAAACATTCAGTTAGACAAAGATGATCTCTATCATTTTGAGTTGTGGAGTATTTTATCAAGTTCTTCCTCATCTTAATTCTCATTATGTAGCACAAAGTAATAGTTAAGAACATGGACTCTTAGATCAGGCAAACAGTTCTGCTAGTTGCTGGTTGGTTTTGCACAGGTTATACCTCTTATACTTCTCTTTGTCTTAGCTTTTAAAATATCTATTAGATGGCAATAATAACAGTATTGACCATCAGAGGGTAGTTAAAAGGACTGCATTGCTATTTGTAAAATATTCTGAATATTGCCTGGCACATAGAGTGCACCATATGGCTTCTTAAACTTAAGATAAAAATAAATGCGATGACGTGGGTCTTTCCCTCACTTTACAGATGAGAAAACTAAATTTGTAAAATCATTCGCCAAGGTCACAAACATTATCAGCAGAGAACCATCTCTAAGAGCCCACTTTACACTACCAATAGTTTCTAATAATTCTCAATTATGAAAGTTCATTCTTATTTTTCACCTCAGACAAAAAATGACTCATTTTTAGAGTAGAAGTTACCCTACCTACTCAGGGCATAGATTCTAGAAAGCCCCTCAGACAGACATATCTTCAAGGATTCCTGGTATTAGAAGAATTTTCAATGTTTCAATGTTCTGTTTGTGTACTCAAAACCACTTACAGTTAATTACAACCAAGCTTAGTCCCTTTATTATCAAAGAAAAATGAGCAGCTTCTGTGGGCAAGACAACAGGGGTAAGTTAAAAAGTGGGGCAGGAGTGGAGAGGGGGGAGTCTTGGCTTTTGTATATAATTCAGTTTAAAAACTCAAAGGAACATTGTGAATTTTAATTAATCTACAGATGAAGAAATTAGACTTCATAGAAGTGACAGTTAGTCCAAATCCAATTCTAGCTCAGTCAGCCTCATGTATTTGTTAGTATCAAGGTCATTCTTACTGCTCATTCTGTACTGGTTATCCAGCTCTAAACATTGATTCTAGCCCTTATTGTAAAACATCTTGATGTCTAATTCCCAATCTGTTTCCCTTTGAATTCTCACTGGACTTTCCCGTTTACATGGTTGCTCTGCTGCAATCCTAACAGAATTTTCTCTGTTTCTTTGCTCACGCACTGAGACATGAGGATTGTGTCTTCAATATCTATTATATCTATAGGGATTCCTATATGCAATCGCTACCCAAGCTAAACCTGGTATTTTGAAAGCTGCAAAAGAAGAGTTGTAAATGAGTTGGGAAACCAAAGCCGGAAGATAAGCAGGGGTTAAAAGCCTTACCTAAGGAGTACACTGTTACAAACTGTGTATTTTCCAACGGAGAAGTTGAAAATCTGCCAACTTTTTTCTAGCACCTGATTGCAGTGAAATTTCAACTCAGATGGGAAGTAGATCCAAAGGGAAATTCTCTCATAAGCTTCAGGTGTTCCTATTGCTCTAATGGCTGTTTGTCTCTAATGAGACCATAAAATCCAGGCATGCTGAAACCAGGTCTAACACAGCCATCATTCTATTACCAGTGTCTAGAACAGTGGGCTTCCCTGATAGCTCAGTTGGTAAAGAATCCACCTGCAATGCAGGATACCCTGGTTCGATTCCTGGGTCAGGAATATCCCCTGGAGAAGGGGTAGGCTACCCACTCCAGTATTCTTGGGCTTCCCTTGTGGCTCAGCTGGTAAAGAATCCACCCGCAATGCGGGAGACCTCAATCCCTGGGTTTGGAAGATCCCTGGAGAAGGGAAAAGTTACCCATTTCAGTATTCTGGCCTAGAGAATTCCATGGACTGTATAGTCCATGGGATCACAAAGAGTCAGACACGACTGAACGAATTTCACTTTCAGGACAGTGCCTGATATATAGAAGATGCTCAATGAATACATAAGCATAATGAAAAACAATTAAGCATAGTTATTTAACTAATAAGATCTCAGGTGTAGATCAAAGATTACAGACTGAAGTATGTGAAGTATGGCCAAGTTTGATTAAAGTAGATTAAACTGAGGAATTCAGGTTTTATAGGACAAATGAGCTCAGATTATTAGTTCTGTAACAAACGGCACACTGAAGGTGTCAAAACATCAGGCAATGCACAAGAAGCTCTTTTAACTTTTATTTTACTATGTTTTTTAAGACAGAATTTAACTTATTCACACTGACATTTCAGCAAAAAGTTGTTAAAATACACACACATACCCAACCAAAATGATTATTTCAAGTATGTTCCTGGGACCCAATCATCAGTATCTCAAGAGAATTTATTTCCTAAATTCCAATTTGACAGCCATTTCTGCCATCTGATAGTGTATTCTCTAAAATGCTGACAGCAGGTAATTTTGAGGGTCTGATCTTACATATATCTCACACCAAATCTCATAGAAACCAAAGGAAAAAGCCTTGGTTAATTCTCTAATCACTAATTCTCTATTGTTAACAATCAGTAGAACTAACCAATGGAAATACACTAAAGAAAAGCAGTGATTTATTAAGTGACAATTTGGACTTTCAATTATCTTCAATGCTCTAAAATGTTTCTTAAATTTTTCTAAATCTGTTCATGTTTGTAGATGTTCTATCAGGCTCACAACTGGTATTGTGCAATTTTCATATATATGTGTATATATACACACACAAACACACAAAATTTTAATTATCGTGAAAAAATCAATATAAGATATACATTCCATCATTCTTAAGATATTTTAAGATTAATAGTATTTTCTAAAGCACTATGAACTTCTTGATACAAGGATCTAAAAGTTAAAAGTCAAATAGTTCTAGTTCTAAAACTAAAGAACATAAGAGAATTCTGGAAGTATACAAGGTGCTCCTTTGATGTGAGGTATAACAAGACTATTTACTCAGAACTCAGCCCATGCTAAGTTCCTCTGTTCCCTAAGTTATTCACAGTCAAATAATAAGTACTATCTTTTTTCCCACCTTTGCAAATGTCACATAATATAAAATAGCAACTACCTACCAATTTGAATTTGTTTACCATAACTATTAAATAAACTACAGTAATAAAAAAATACAATGCTGTGTAGTTTCCAAAACACTATCATAGGCTACAGTAAAACTTTAAAAAAGCATATATTTTATGTCATCTAAACTGCTCAGATGATTATATTATAGATTAAAAGCTTGCATAACAAAGAAATAAGGCATTTATGATTAGTATTTACATACCTTCCATCAAAATAATTTCTAACTAAAAGTGCTCTAAAGATATAACACAAAAGAAACTACTCTTTATAGTAGTAAAGCAACTGGTGAGTTCATTAAAAAAAAAAAAACCTCAATCTAATTATTCAACTACTTATTATTGAATTTTTACCCAGTTGTTAACAAATCGATATTTCCTAGGCACAGAAGAATAAAAAGAGTTCATCAGAAGCCAAGGAAGCTTATACTTCACACAGTTCTGCAAGGCGACTCTCTTCCCAGAGGACTATAATTGTCTGTTGCAACAAACATAATTTCTTTTACAATCTGAATTCCCAACTACATGAAACCTCTATATACGAGTATCCACGTTCCCCTTCTGGCTCCTTACCAATTCAACCACAGTAATTCCTGTGGAGATAAGGGAATTCTTATAGAAAATAATCAGAAAAGAACAGAAGGATAAGTAAGAATTGTGATCAAAATAAAGAGAAAAAAGGGGGAGGAAAGGGACAGAGATAGAGAATAGACAAAGAGGAAAGAACAAATAGGAAAATAAGAAGGGGGAAATATAAAAGGAAAAATAAACTGAATAAGAGTAGAACTATTTATTATTTGACAATAAGAGTAGAGATGACTTGTTTGACAATTATATTGCTTATAATGATTTTTCTGTTGGCTTTAGACAAATGATCTCAAAAGATAATTTTTCTAAGGGACACATAAGATGCCAAAATTATAACTCATCTTAAACCTAAAATATTAAACTTTTATATTCTTCTATAGAACTGTGATGGTTCTAAAATGTGGCCTAACTGGGAGGTAAATACTGACGTTATATCAAACAGAGGTAAATTCAAATACTGAGTAACTGTAGGCAAGTTAAAATAATAATTCTCTCAGAAATTTCTGAGAAAGAAAAAGATTCTCTGGCATATCTTGCTATGGTGAAGTGAAAGTGAAAGTCGCTCCGTTGTGTCCAACTCTTTGCAACCCCCTGGACTATACAGTCCATGGAATTCTCCAAGCCAGAATACCGGAGTGGGTAGCTTTTCCCTTCTCCAGGAGATCTTCCCAACCCAGGGATGGAACCCAGGTCTCCCGCCTTGTCGGCAGATTTTTTACCAGCTGAGCCACAAGGGAAGCCCCTTGCTATGGTAGGAATTATCATATTAAATTTCAGTAATTATTTAACCTTCAAAAGCAAACCTCATTGAAATGAGGTTATATACAACATAACTGATGTCCGAAGTAAAAAAATTCATGTAAAGTTCTGAAAACAAATTAACCTTTAATAACTCTCACAACTGCAAAAGTAAAACATTCACTGCAGAATCTGATTTTACTGTTTTCACAAAGAAGACAGCAGGATGTAGTGAGGACAGTCCTGGGCAAGCTGAGACATGTCACTCAATTTATGTAAATACTGATAATGGTAAGTGTGAGGGGAGAAAGGTACTTCTCCCCTTTACTTGGGTTGGGTCTCTGTACATAGGAGGAGAGCAAGACTTCACCACAACCCTTATCTTCCCACCAAGGAACATACTGGAGAGAAATGACTAATTTCTATATTCACCCATTTTATGAATTCTTCCACAAGACTGCTAGGATGGGTAACATGACTGGCTTGGTTTTGGTAGTCATTAGGCTAGTTCCAGTTGAAATGGAGTAACAGGGACTTGATTTACCTACATGCCTAAACCATGATAAAATACAAACAACTGTTTCCAGGCATTGGACAACAGACAGTGCAAGACAGTGATCTCTGAGAGAAAAATAAACAGGTGACTCCTACAACTGCCCAGCTTTAATGCCTGGAGAAAGTTTCCAGGCTGAAGAAAGGAGAAAGTTTCCAGGAGAGAGGAGAAGGCAGACAGAACCCAGCAGTCTCCCTGAGTAAAGGACAAAGGAACTAAGGGAAAGGGAGGTTAGGTGGCTAGAGTCACAGGGCAGAGTATCAGACAAAGGAGAGTAGGGCGCGGAAGTCGAGCTCAAGAGAGAGGAGTAATTAAAAAGTATAATTGTAAAATTCAGCACATATATATATATATATATATATATATATATATATACACAGCAAGAGTGAACCCTAACATAATGTATAGACTTTTGATGATGATGTATCAATGTAGATTCACTGACTAACAAATGTACCACCATGTCATGGGGTATCCATAGTAGAGGAAGTTGTGCATGTATGGGCAACAATGTGTATATGGCACTTTGTGCTCACAGTTTTGCTGAGAATCTAAAAATCCTTTCTAAAGAAAATTTATTAATTAAAAAAAAATTTCCCTTTTATACAATTCCAGGAAAATATTCTTTTTTCTTTCTGCAGATTTAAAAAATAAAAATCAATAATGAAAATAATCTATTCACTTATCCCAAAATTGTACTTAAGAAGTTTCCTTCAGGAAACATAAATTATAGAAAAAAAATAATTGAAAGCAACGTCACAAGCCAAGAAAGAAAATGATCAAAGCTCAGGTGAGTTTTTACCTCCCAGGACCAAAAATAAAAGGACATTCTGTACAAACTTAAATTAATATAATTTATGTTTTATATAGAAGGACTGATGCTGAAGCTGAAGCCCAATACTCTGGGCACCTGATGTGAAGAGATGACTCATTAGAAAAGACCCTGATGCTGGCAAAGATTGAAGGCAGGTAGAGAAGGGGACAACAGAGGACAAGATGGTTGAGTGGCATCACCGACCCAACGGACATGAGTTTGAGCAAGCTCCGGGAGATGGTGAAGGACAGGGAAGCCTGGTGTGCTACAGTTCATGGGGTCGCAAACAGTCAGACACTACTGAGTGACTAAACAACAACAACATGTTTTATATTAAGCACTTTAATGTCTGATAGGTATGAATATACTTAAAAGTGTTCAGGGCCTGAAAAATAAGTGTGAGTTACTGAAAGAAGAGAGAAATATTACTCCTGCAACAATTATTTGCTATTTAACTTGTATTACAGGTAAAAAAAAAAAAACTGTTGTGTGACTGAGGGAAGCAAAGCTCTTATAAAAACTGACATACTCAAAGTCTACTGACAACAATCTTGTTTCTCATATGTGTAATCTCTGGTGCTGCGTTTCTTGGACAAAATTCCCCTGGACTAGACTAGTGAATATCTATATTCAGTTCTGTATTTTGAGAATATGCCAGAATAAGAGCCCATAATGAGCAGTACAGCACAGTATATTGTATAATGGTGGTTTTCAGCATTCTATATATACAGCAGTCTTGGAAATATTAATTTAATGCCAGTCAGATTTGTTTATAAAAGAACCTGCCTACAGGAAATAACTGAAAGAACAGTTAATTTCTTTCACTTATAAACTGAAGGCTGCTGGTCACCTTTCTCTGGTCTATAGCTGTGGAGCCATCATGCAGTTATAACACTAATATTTACAATATCATAACAACAGCTGACATTTCCTAAGCTCTTACTATGTGCCAGATATCATGATGATTATTTTATCTTATTTAATCTTCGCAATACTGAGAATATATCATACTGTTTTACCTCCCAAAATAGGCAGATTATATATGGAACAGTCATTCATATATAACCACTACTGTTAATTCATCAAATCCAAGATATCATTAATTTTAAGACATATAACTATTTTATCTTTCATTAACAAAGAAAAATCTGCCAATTTAACTACAGTGGACCATCAAAATGTAAGAAACAAATTTATTTCTGACTTCAAAGATGTAAAATATAGAAAATGTGTTAAAATCAACCAAATATGGTAACCCCAAAATTATAAGTTTAATCAGAATGTGATTCAAATGCAGTATTTCTTAATAGACTTGAAAACAAAGTGAGCTAACTAAGTGAATGCTTTTCAGCCTCTTTTGAAAAGAAATCCAATCTTGGAAAATGAAATCATTTATCCAGCAAACAGAGAGAACTATAGCTGCAGGTGTTCATATGAACTGCATTCATACTTTATGCTTACACATTTTTAGTCAAAATATGTAAACTACTCAAAGTAAAAATGCCTTCATCAAAGTGTGCATTTAACAGGGATTGGTTAAAGTAAATCTATATTGTAATAAAAGGGTGAAATAAGACTGAATATTTATAGTGTTGTGGTTAAGATAATGATTAACAGACAATCTGAATCCCCATTCTGCTGCTTAATAATGCAGCCCAAGGGAACCTAATTTGTCTCTCTAAACTTAACCTTTCTGAAAAATGGAGCTAATACCAATTTCATAGCATCACTGATTTTATGAGGTAATAATATGTGTTGAACAACACAGTGCCTGGCATACAGTAAGCAGTATTATATAATACACAGCCTTACTGTTCCTTAATAAGCCAAATATCTTGATAGAAATTTTCAATAGTTCCAGAACCTTGTGGTTTTGAATCCCAGGCACACATTGAACAAACTGGAAAACTAAAAACAAAGTATAAGACAAAACAAACAAACGAACAAAAAACAGAAACAAAACTTGGACACATCTAAGACTAGATATTATATTCGCATAAAAGCTCCCTATGTAATTCTAATGTGCAACAAGGACTGAAAACCACTGCTCTAGTTGAAAACTTGCGGCTAAGTAAAGGGAGAAAATGAGGATATTAGGCAAGGTAGGATATAGGGAAAGCAGAGGTGACATTAGAAAAGCAAGGGACCTGCTTTACACTGGAATTATGTTCTCAGTTGTAGCTGTGAATTTGCATGTATCAATGTATAACATGTAACTGGGTAGAACTGGTTCTCAGACTGGAGTCTGTGGACATTCTGGGGATCTGACAACTCTCTCTCCAAATTTAACACATGATTTATTTTCAATTAAAATCTGAAAAAAAAAAGCATAAACCTTGTCTGGAACATTGTAGACAATGATAATCAAGGATTGCTTTCTTATTTCAATGTTATATTCCTATGTACAATTATGACTTACATTGACAGTTTTGCTGGTGTTTAAACAGTATGACTTGAATAGCTCTTGGCTGGTAAGAAGAGAGGTGGACTTAATATAGTCCACAGAACAGTGACCTGGGGTACCAACAAAAGTTGACAGTGAGTCAAATGGGACAAGCAAATATCAAGCCATAGTATCGTAGGCATGTTCAACTCAAAAGGACTTGGCCCATAATACCAAGCATGATAGTCACATTTTGACCAATAGCTTTGTAATACATCACAATGACAAAGTTTAGTGGTTCTGTAATTTTATCCACATTTATTATTTTGAAAAAATATTTTAATTTTATTGTAGTTGATTTACAATGTTGTGTTAGTTTTAAGTGTACAGCAAAGTGATTCAGTTATACATATACATATATTCATTCTTTAGATTCTTTTCTCATTAGGTTATCACAGAATATTGGGTAGAGTTCCCTGTGCTATACAGTAGGCTCTTGTTTGTTATCTATCTTATATACAGTAGTGTGTATGTGTTCATCCCCAGCTCCTGATTTATCCCTTTCCCCTATGCTTCCCCTCTAGTAACCATAAGTTGTTTTTACTATCTATTAAGTCTGCTTCTGATTTGTAAATACATTCATTTGTATCTTTTAAAAATTGGATTCCACATATGAGTGATATCATATATTTGTCTTTCTCCTGTTTGACTTCCTTCACTTGGTATGATAATCTCTATGTTGCTGAGAACAGCATCACTTCATTTTTTATGACTAAGTAGTACTCCATTGTATATATGTACCCCGTCTTCTTTATCCATTCCTCTGTTGATGGACATTTAGGTTGCTTCCATGTCTTGGCTACCGTTAAAAAGTGCTGCAATGAACATCAGGGTACATGTATCCTTTCAGATTATGGTTTTCTCCAGATATATGCCCAGGAGTGGGATTGCTAGATCATACAGTAGCTCTGTCTTAATTTTTTAAGGAACCTCCACACTGTTCTCCATAGTGGTTATACTAATTTACTTTCCCACCTGCAGTGTAGGAGAGTTCCCTTTTCTCCATACTCTCTCCAGCATTTATTTTTGTAGACTTTTTGATGATGGCCTGAATTTAGCTTTTTCAAAATTATTTTGGTTTTATAGTTGTATGAGGTCTAAGAAATATGAAAATAAATATGGAGTTCATTTTTCTAAAATGAAATTAAAAAATTATGTCAGCTGGCCCCCCAAAATTTCTTTAAATAGTTGTGGGGAGTCCTGGAGGAAAAACTAAATGGATTAAAATCTCAGTTCCATTATATAAGGAAGAGGCTTTCAACTTTTTATGAACTCTAGAATATCTCTTTTTCTCTCTCAGATATTATCTTGAAGTTGACAAAAAGTCATATTTGGCACACCTATCAGAATGGCTACTGTCAAAAAGACAACAAATAAAACAAGTGTTGGCAAGGATGTGAGAAAAGGGGACCTTCATGCACTGCTGGTAGGAAAGTAAATTGGTACAGCCACTATGGAAAACAGTATCAAAATTCCTCAAAAGATTAAAAGTATCATCCACCAATTCAACTCCTGGGTATTTATTGAAAGAAAACAAAAACACCAACTGGAAAAGATACATGCACCCCTATGTTCACTGCAGCATTATTTACAATAGCCAAAACATGGAAGCGATCCAAATGCCCAGCAAAACATGAATGGATAAACAAGATATGACTTATTTATACAATGCAATATTACTCACCCACAAAAAAGAATGAAATTCTGTCATTGCAACAACAGGGACAGACCTAGAAGGGTATCACGCTAAGTGAAATACATGAGACAGAGAAAGACAAATACTGTATAATTTCACTCACATATGGAATCTAAAAAACAAATGTATGAATAAACAAACACAAAAAAACAGAATCATAGATAAGGAGAACAAACAGGTGGTTGCCAAAGTGGAAGCAGACGGGTGAAGAAAAGAAAGAGGTCATCGGTATAAAATGAACAGTGTAAGGAAGACAGCTGGTAACTATGCAGTACCTTTGAACGGGTGACATATCATAACTAGACTTATTATGGTGATTATTCTGAAAGGTATAGAAATACCAAATCACTGTGCAACAGGAACTAACATAATGTTGGATGTCAACTGTACTTCAAAAACAGAAAAACTAACTCACTCACAGAAAAAGAGATCATTGTGGTTATCAGAGGCAAGGGGTGGGTGAAGGGGAAGATGGATGAAAGCAGTCAAAAGGTACAAACTTCCAGTTAGAAGACAAATAAATACTACGGATATAAGGTGCAACATGATAAAACCAAGCCAAACTCAATTATTAAAGTGATTTTTCCTCATCTGCATCTAAAAGTCCACCTCAATGTAAAATTTATACAGATTTTAATACTGTAGGCCTTATATTTTTAGAATTAATCTTATTAACAATTGCATAAAAGTCAATATATCACATTTTATTTACATTATAATTCTTCTGAGTCAGGAGTACTTTCTTATAGTTTACCTCAATTATTTTCACAAATTCTCTCAGATGAAAGACTAAAGAAATAAAAAAAAATCTAGAAAAGGTATGTAATCTTCCAAAAATACATAGAAAATTTTTAGACTTGATATATCTTAGTTCCATTTCAATATTTAGGTCCCTAGCCAATATGCTACTGATCAAATATAGGCCTTACTACCAATTTTCTTGTTTTTTTTGTTTCAGCAATTCTTTTTCATTTGTTTTTAACAACTGAAATAGAGTTGGCCCAGATGAGGTCTCTGAGTCATCTTACAGATTTAGAAATTGGTTAAATGCATTGTTTTAAGCCATAAAGTTGCAGAAATTTCTTACAGCAGAAACAAGACCCTAAAACAAGTATTATCTTAGGAGTTTGCAGAAAATGTATATTCCCAGGTCCTACTCCCAGAGATTCTGACTCAGGAGTCTGCATGTTTAATAAGAAAGCTTTATGCCTCTGATGCAGGTGATCTCTGAATCACACTTTGAGAAATAGCACTTTAGATCATACATGAAAATAAATACCTCACAGGTAAAAAGAATCACATCTAAGTTTTAATGGGGAAAATATCCAATATGTATTTATTTAGTGAAATGAGACATTTCTTAGCTTGAAAAGAGAAAAATATATACAAAGGAAAATATTGGCAGATTAAAATGTATAAAATCAAAGTATTTCTTAAAAAGTAGAAGGGAACATATTTCTACACTATATGGTTGACAAAGTGTTCCTACATATATTAAATTATTCCATATGCTGTTTTAATTAAACTTGCTATTTTCAAATTTGAAAAGAAGAATTCACATAAGTAAACACAGACCGGAATGTTTAATCTCTCTAGAGAGGATATTTAATCAAAGAAATACCAATTAAAATCACAGTGAAAAGCCATGTTTTATCTACTATAATAGTAAAGTATTTTTAAAAATTACTATGGAAAAAGGTTTGAGTGATGTTATATCAACATGATGGAATATCCTACAGCCATTAAAATAATTATATTGTTTATAAAAAGGCATAAAAAATCTATTAAGTTAAACAGCAATACCCATAACTTTATATTTACTTTTTTCAATAATGTATAAACTTAAAGATTATCTGAAACAATAAAATATAAAACATTAAAATAAACTCTCCAAAGTTTGCTAAAATAAGCTTTCTAAAACTCCTGGAGATTTTTAAACACTGCATTTCATTTCTAAAATTAAAACAAAATTACAAAGAAAAAACATGATTTCATAAAAGAAAAGGCACTTAATAACAAAAAATTGACAGTCATGATCACAGAAAAGGAGTCTCTCTTGAGAATGGCTGCCATCTTTGCCATGGACAAATGAAAAAAACTTACATTAGACTAGCACAGGTCTGAGGACCAAACTTCAGGAACCACCACCACTATCCTGAAAATGATTTGACTTCAGGCCCTGTGTGAGTAATAACAAAGAACCCAACTATCATTCTCCAGAGGTCCCTCCCCTCTCCCTCTCCACTGCTCCCACTTCAGTCAGCCTGAGAAGCTTATCCATCATTTAAAGGAGCAATGATGGGGAAGTAGAGACCACAATGTTCCACAAAAGTAGAAAACTACCAATCCGTTAAAAAAGGTGGGGGGGGGGGAAGGGCGCAATGGATCAGAAGTCAATGAGAACAATAGCTTGCCAAAAATAAAATGAGATGATGTAATAGCACCAAGAAAGAATACCGACTGATTCCTTCAGTGATTCAACCAGTTGAAGCAAGCAGACAATGTCACCCTTGTATCCATTTGTTCAAGTGGATTCATTCATTGATCTCTGCACAAGTGTGGAGAGATCAATTATTTTGAATAGAAGTTACAGTTTAGTTGAAAATGGCTATTATAAAGATATCACCTTGCTATATTAGGTCGGTAAGATGAGAAACAATAGTGTTTCTATTTTTTTCTTTAGTTTCATATCGCTCTATTTCCCCTGCAAATGTGTAATTCTGCCAAGGCAGTATCCTTTGATAATGATCAAGCAGTGGGATTTAATGCTAATATAATGCTTTTAAAGTAATGTTTTATTGAATAACTCC
This sequence comes from Ovis aries, assembly GCF_016772045.2. Taxonomy (NCBI): domain Eukaryota; kingdom Metazoa; phylum Chordata; class Mammalia; order Artiodactyla; family Bovidae; genus Ovis; species Ovis aries. The sequence goes on along the minus strand of NC_056060.1, from coordinate 55,893,784 downwards.
GTGGTCATTACCATCAACTTGAATCAGCCAAGTATACGATACTTCTAGAATCAGATTCTATGGTTTTGGGAGCCCAAAAAGATAAAGTCTGATAAGTGAAGAGGAACTAAAAAGCCTCTTGGTGAAAGTGAAAGAGGAGAGTGAAAAAGTTGGCTTAAAGCTCAACATTCAGAAAATGAAGATCATGGCATCCGGTCCCATCACTTCATGGCAAATAGATGGGGAAACAGTGGAAACAGTGTCAGACGTTATTTTGGGGGGCTCCAAAATCACTGTAGACGGTGATCGCCACCATGAAATTAAAAGACGCTTACTCCTTGGAAGAAAAGTATGACCAAACTAGATAGGATATTGAAAAGCAGAGACATTACTTTGCCAACAAAGGTCCATCTAGTCAAGGCTATGATTTTTCCAGTGGTCATATATGGATGTGAGAGTTGGACTGTGAAGAAAGCTGAGTGCCTTAGAATTGATGCTTTTGAACTGTGGTATTGGAGAAGACTCTTGAGAGTCCCTTGGACTGCAAGGAAATCCAACCAGTCCATCCTACAGGAGATCAGTCCTGGGTGTTCTTTGGAAGGAATGATGCTAAAGCTGAAACTCTAGTACTTTGGCCCCCTCATGTGAAGAGTTGACTCAATGGAAAAGACTTTGATGCTGGGAGGGATTGGGGGCAGGAGAAGGGGACAACAGAGGATGAGATGGCTGGATGGCATCACTGACTCGATGGACATGAGTCTGAGTGAACTCTGGGAAATGGTGATAGACAGGGAGGCCTGGCATGCTGCGATTCATGGGGTCGCAAAGAGTCGGATACGACTGAGGGACTGAACTGAACTGAGAACCAGGTTAAACTCGTTTTAGTTCAGTGGACAGATCCACAAACTATCATCAATTGAGCATAGCTATTATTTATTGTTAGATTATTCTAAAATCATATGTTTAGAAGATAAACTTGTCAACTGGCTTTAAATCCATATTTAACTTACCTAAATTTTTTGATAGCTAAATAACAGATCTGACACTGACCTTTACTTGTAATAGATCTTGAAATTGATTGATCTCTCAATAAAACAGAAAACAAATGAAAACAAAATTTCAGTAACTTGCAAAAAGTATGAAAAATGCTATACTAGAAGCCAGAAGATCTGGATTCCAATTTCAGCTTTCTCATGAACTAGTTCCAAGACTTCGGGAAAGGTCAGTTAAACTCTGTGACCCTCAACAAACTTACTTGTAAAATGAAGGAATGCGAAACAAGATGCCCATTCCAATTTAAATAATATTTGATTCTACCTGTGCTGATTTTTGAAATTATAAAATACTACCATCCCATTTACTGTCAGTACCACTTTGGCCACAAGCACAGACTGATCCTGGTACATATAGCCTACCACAAACTAAAAATAATCATGGGGGTGCTGGTCAGAGTACAAAACTTGTTTCCAACTACAGCTGTTTTTGCTTTTTGTGACTTAAAATCTTAGAATGATCTATGCTTCCTCCTTTTCCTGTCTCCAACAAGTCCTCAATGGTAAAGTCTGACTGCTTCTACTAACAACCTCCCATATCTCATCTCTCAGCATTCTCAGTTTGGTTAGAGCATTGGATTCATAAAGGGGACCAGTGAGAGATGAGGTGAAAAGGGATGCTATCTCACTTTTTTAAACCTCTTTAGTCATTACTGCCCTTTATGCATCCAATGTTCTGGCCCACCTGATCTGTTTCTCTCACAGGGCCACCTCAAGATATCTTACCCCTTCTTTATTCCATTGAATAACTAGAATTCCTTGTTTCCAGCACTCTCCTCCTCACAAGCCTCATAGCCCCATCTCATTCTTTTTATCTTTCTCTCCAACTATGCCAGTATTCTTAAAGTCACACCATGGAAAAACTTTGTGGTAAGGAGGTGATTCATCCTCTGTGTATTATTTTAGGAGAGCAGTCCAACTCTCTAACACTCACTGCTTTTCCATTCTTGATACCTCAGTAATTTTTCAATGAGTCCCCCAGATCAGAGTTACCAACTCAAAAATCACTTCAACCAACTTTTTAAAAACTGCATTTTAAAGGTTCAAATCTCACCATTCACATTCTTTGGAAGATTAAAAATTTTTTCTTCATAAAGAATTTTCCAGGGCTTCCCTGGTGGTTCAGTGGTCAAGAATCTGCCTTGCAATGCAGGGGACTGGTTTGATCCCTGATCCAGGAAGATCCCACATGCTGCAGGGCAACTAAGCCCGTGTGCCACAACTACTGAGCCTGTGCTCTAAAGCCCAGGAGCTGCAACTACTGAGTCTGTGCACCTAGAGCCCAGGCTCCCCAACAAGAGAAGTCACCGTAATGAGAAGCCTGTGCACCGCAACTAGAGAGTAGCTCCCACTTGCCACTACTAGCAAAAGCCCACATGCAGCAAAGAAGATGCAGTGCACCCCCAGAATTATAAATAATTTAAATATTAAAAATTTCTCTATTAAGTTAATTAAAAATTAGATTTGTTACTCTTGTGCATGAGTTTTTAAAATTACATTTTCTAATGACCTACACATTTACGAAGTTAAAAATTTAACTTTACCATGTGATCAAAGTTCTAAAGATTAAGAGAATAGGGTATAAAATAACGTGATGAGCTCTAGTTTAGCTTAAATACACAATTCTTAGTTAGGTCTTATCCAAGATCATCTGGTCCTATTATACCCTCCCATGATGCTTTATTGTTTTTAGGAGATGAGCCCATTGTATCTTATGCTTTTCTTTCCTAAATTTTAGCACACACACACACACACCAATAAATCACTATTTACCTCTCTTCTCTAACACACTAAGGTCCATGAGAAGAAGGATCATCTCTCTTACAGTTGCCCAGCATAGTACTTGGCACGAACAAGCTCGCAAACACTTGCTAAAATAATGAATGGTTAATATTCCATCACATTTTGTTTTCTCCCTATTTCAGCTTACTTCCGGTTAAAGTGATAAAGGCTTACTGTTTCCCTGTCCAGATAATTATCTTGAATTTGATATTTTGCACTGAAATAGTTTTTTGTGAGTTTTTAAAATGCCCTTATCTATATGATTTTCTTAAATGGGACAAGGAAATATCTGTTTTTAAAATTTTTTAAATTGCATTAGGTAGTCATCAAATCTCTAGGCCAGGGCAAAATATTTAATTTAAACAAATAAAAAGGAAAGAGAGCATTTTCTGAGTTCTAATTTCCATATCTGTTTTTGGAATTTCTAGGTCTCAACAGTCTTTCAAGGAATAACAGAATTCTTCATACCAACCTATTTGCTTATGTGATGAGGTGAGGGCAACTTAAGCTCTAGAAAGAAAACTAAATTTTAAGCAATTTAAAGATTAGCTAGAAGGTAAGAGTGGAAAACGAAGTCTCTATGTGTCAAAAAATTCAAGTGAAACCCAGCTTGTCTCCCGAAGGCAATGGCAGAATCAGCTGTTGTTCTGCCTTCAAGCAGAGGACAGTCTTGTGGAGTACGTTCAGGTAAAGCTAATTCAGGGTGACGCTTGATAAATAACAGAAGTATATTTCAGTGCTATGGGAATGGTTAGGTGGGAACTCCATCTTAGATATCAGAGAAAGCTCCCAGAAGTCTTGATATTTAAAATGAAACAATTAGAACCTGTCAGTGTCATTGACAAAATTTACTAGTGTCCATTTGTTTTGCCTCCTTAAGTTCAGGTTACCAGGATTGTGCTTTTCGCCATACACCACAGATACACGGACACAAACAGAGCTATACAGATTTTATTCATTTCTTTCTTACTTGCACTGATCTTATTTTCTAATTTCTCTGTTCTCTGTGTAAATCATTAAGCCTGATTCACTACTGTTTCAGGGCCTGAAAATACTAAAGTAGAAAATATTGTCCTTTCTACTGTCTTTTGTGGGAATATTTCTGATCATATGGGAGTTATCACTCTATACCACATGCAGAAAGAAGTAGGGGACGAAAAGCTGAGAAAACACTGCCACAAAAGGAAGCAGAGTCCTGTCTCTCAAAACCACAAGTTCTAGATTTAGCTCTACACTCAAAAGATGACCCTGTGCTAAAAAAGCAACCATCTACTATTCTAGTGCTGTTTTGTTTTGTTCCAGCTTTACTAAACTCAGATAACAGGCACAGAGCTTTCCAAAATTACCCTCAAGCTTAACCTAATTTAGTCTTTCTTACATTTTTACCTCATGGGAATATGGTTATAACATAGGCTGGTCCCCAAAAATACACTCTGTCCTTTCAATCTCCTTCCCTCTGCCACATGCATGACCCCTTCTTCTAAGCACCCTCAACATTTGTATTTTCCACTGACTGTTGGTATGTGTGAATCCTAAAACTCCAGCAAAAATAAAAAGTGGATGTAGAATTGTTTTTAATTAAGAGTTGAAAACTTGAGCACATACACTAAGATCAGTTCTGCTCAGTTCTCTAGAACAAAGATGGAACTAGGTACCATCCACTGCAGTGGGTCTGTCATCTCTAGGACAGAGCAATTTCTGGAAGAGCATTCAGGTGAAAGAAAGTCTAAGGCCAAAGGAGGTGTCTTTGAGATTTCCTGTAATCTCAACCTACAACTCAGAGAAGATATGTAGGTCCTCAGATCTAGGTATTACACATTCTAGGCCTGGTCCTTTTGACTAGGTTCTCTATCAGAAGCTCATCCAGAATAGAGGAATCAGCACAGGAATGTGGGGTCCTCCCCAGGACAAATCCATCTGCAGGAGTACTAAAATGTATGGCGTACATGTTAGAACATTTCCCCTCTCCTCAAAAGTAACAAAACAGCACTGCACACTCACTGCTTAATACTTGCTTCCATTCATATCCTGAAGTTCTTATCCAATCTGTTTTAAACCTCAGTTCTCTAAAATTAATGCTTTTATTCTCTGACTAAAACCAAATTATGCCTAATAAGATTTCTTAAGAGAATTTATGAACCTTTGGCTATTTTCCACAAAATTATCTATGTATATACATAGATGCATTTTTTTCTAGCAAGAGGGTTGATATTTTTCATCAGATTCTCAAAAGGGTCAGTACCCAAAATATAAAACAATGACATAGATCAACCTTTTTATTTTTTTTCTATGTGGTTATTTTCAGAAAAAAAATGATTTAAGGTAAACAACCACACCAATGTAATGCAGTCAGGTAAAACCAGGAAATGTATTTCTAAAAAGGTTCTCCTACCCTTTTTGTTAGATGTAAAATAGTTTCTGGATCCAATGCAGAAGCCACTTAGGCAGTACCACTGAATGCACTGAGAGTGAAAAAAATGGAGTAAACCTGTAAAAGATTTGTGTTTTCTTTACATTTGCTGGTCCTCTAATTTTCAATAAGCTAAACTTTATCTTCAGCTGAACTGAAAGACTAAATATGTTTATGTAAGAATCACAAAATCTTAGCACTTGATGAAAATATGAAAACCAGGAAGGGAACCAGATTGAACCTCTCTCCCAAAATAACATAAAATTATCACTTCCCAAAGCAGTGAAAATAATGTGATCAGTTGAAAAAGAACCTGAAATTTTGTGTACTTATTAAAATGACAAAAGACCATTTTCTGAACATTTTGGCTTGGAATTTTGAGTTTTTAAATTTTAGCCCCTATATCACCAGATTTTTATTCTGTAAGTTCTTATATTTCAAAACAGTTACATTCATCATGTATGTGATAAAATTTAATTTCTGGTTTTCAGACAGCTGACTGACTTGTCCCTTGTCATTAATGAGTGGTAAATACAAGGTCATCCTTATCACAACCTAGTTGAGGAATTTAAAAGAAAAGTCAGTAAACAAATCCCTGGTGAATTTACCAGCTCTAGTCAGTCAGCCTAGCACTGGTGGGAACTTTTATGCATAGACACACCGCCCCCCCCCCCCCCCGAAAATAACACTGTATCAAATAAATTTTTTTCTGCCTCCTCTTCTTCATTTATTTTCCCATTTACTCATTGTTTCCTTGCCATTATTGACTTATCTTTCTTCAGAGGTTTAGTCACATACTTCCTATCAGCCTTGCCCTATCTTATTCTTCTTTTTTGTTTGTTTTTTTGGCCATGCCAAGCAAGGCATGTGGGATCTTAGTTCCTCAATCAGGGATTGAACTCACTCTGCCTTAAGTGGAGGCACTGGAAGCTCGGAGTCTTAAACACTGGACTACCAGGGAAGTCCAGGTCTGCCCTTTCTTCTGCCCAAACCCCCAAGTTTCCAAGACTTCCTGGGTCATAAAGTATCTTAGAAGACTGAGATTCTGCATAAAAGTATATCTGCATATGTGAAACTTAGAAGAAAAATATAAAAAATTATATTTATAGTATACTTAAAATTCTCGGAATTTAAAAATGTAGAATAATTTTTAAAGAAAAGAGAATGACTAATATTTAGCAATAAAATGTTACATAAATAACAGGGATTGCAAATAACTGGCAGAGTTTTCTTTTCATACTCTGGATAACAAGAAGCTTACAGCAAAATGCGAGGCCCAGCTATACATGACTCTTTGGACCCAATTCTTTTTTCTACTCTATCTTGACTACCTCCTGTAATTTATAATTTTAATGTCCCTGTGCTTATCATAAACCTTATAATTCAAATCCTTTGATGTTCAGAAATCTTTGAATGAGTAAAACTGAGACCAGCGAAGAAAACTACAAGGCAATATTTCCAGTTTATCAAGTAATAGCTTATAACTCAGCCTCATCACAAAGGGTTATATAATCAGATTCAAGCAATACTCCAAACAACTATGTTTTTAAAACTTGGGTCTCCGATTTTAGATACAATGGCATCTGAAGGTTTTTTTTAAAAGATTATACTCTTGCAAAAGCAATACAGTTTACATAATAGCACTGCTACTATATGAAAATGTCTGATCAAAAGTTGTTAAGACAAAACTTACTTGCCTAGCTGACTATAATATTCAAATATTTTCTGGGTTCAGAACAGGAGTAAGTGAATGGAATTTCTACAAGGAAGAATCAAAGAAACACTGCATATAGTGTTACAATACTTAGAGCATACATGTAGGAATCAAACACTTGGGGATAACACTTGCTGTAGGAATTATTTTTTAAAAAAAGATTTCACAAAAGACCAGAAGAAAAAGAAATACTTGGATTGTTACCCCTTCTTAACCTGAAATTCTAAATAAGAGAAATTTTTTTGAAGAATTATAAATGTAATACTATTTACATATTCTGTATTATTGCCTGGTGATTTAAAAATTAAAAATATTTTATTTGAAATAAAATCTGTTACAGCAAACACCGCATCGGATAAATACGAGAACTTCTATTGCTATCCTATCAAGTGGCTAAGGCAAAAAAGAAATCACTACTTTTGAGAACTGAAGTATTTTTCTATTTACAAGTACAAACAAAGCCAGAAAGATTTGACACAGAATAAGACAATTAAAATTCTATAGTCAAATAACAGATAAATTCAAAGAGTTGAAGTATGCTAGCAATGTCACTAGCCTTGACCAGATTTTTAAAAATCAGTTATTACCCCTGAGGTTCTGTTACTCAACAGGAACTCTCACATGTATAAGACATATAAGAACCATCTTTAGGTGATGAGCCCAGAAATAAAATCTGGGATTCTGCCAAGACTATTCCTCCTACAACACAATTGCAAGGCTTTTGTGTGACACAGAAGCAGATCTAAATTTCTTGCCAACATCATGTTCCTTTTTTTTTTTTTTGCAGCATATGAATGAAATCATCCTTCTCTTGGAAAGTCTGTTAATTCTTAAGAAATAAACCAAGCAGATGGGGAACCAATACGAGCAACACTTTGGTTTCTGTGGTTGTATAGTTAAAAAATAAAATGAGTAATTGATGAGAGTGATAGCTCAAAAAAGGGAAATAACTAGACTGACTTCCATGGGATTAGAGCTATATTTGATGAGTTTGGGCCCATTTAACATCCCTCTGCCTCCCATCCCTACCTACCCACCCTCCAGCTTCTCTTCTGCAAATGAGTGCTTTATATCATGAAGGCTAGCAAGTACAACGTATATAACAGCTTTTTTTATTTTGCCATAATTTTTATAACTCCTATCAAGTTCAAGTTTTGGCTACATGTAAAAAACTGAAAAAAACTATGAAATGCCAGATTTTTTTTAAGTTTAGCAACATGTAGGTTCACATAAAATACCTTTATAAATGTACATGTACCCTTAAAAATGGTCAGTAATGCGCACAAAAGCATGAAATATACTTTGAGTTCTTTCCGAGGAAAAAAAAGCCTCTCTTTGCTTATCAAATAATGCTAACCCTTCCTAATGACAAGCACTTCTTGAAGACAATAATGTCAAAACCAATCATACTCCAAAATATATAATTTGTAGAGATAAAATGTAAAGCTTGCATATTAGCTTGGAATTTGCATTACACTAACTTTACTCAGACATAAATTACCCAGTGGATTAAAGGGAGACACTCACACAACCAGGTGAAATAGATGAAAGAAAACTGCTTATAAACGGGCAATATGTTAATTAGTATTCTGTTCTGCTTTAATTAATTTAGAAGAATCATTAGCTAAATCAACTATGTAAAATATAATTTTACAGTATTTGAAACTATGTGAAGATTTCTGTTTATCTAAGATATTTTAAAACTTGCCTGTAATTAGTTGGATAAACTGGTTTTTCCAGATCTCATAAACTGCAACCCATATTTTGTTTAATTATTACAAATATTGAATTGGTGAGGTTTAATTTAATAAGACTACTATATCTGCAGTATTAACTAAGTCAGATAAGGAATTATTACATTTAATTAAGGCTTACTTTAATTTTAAAATAGTATCTTATACATTTCTAGTTTGTCTGCAAAATCCTTTATATTTTCAATTTTCTATATGGACATTTATTTAGTAGAACACGCCACTGTTTTTGCAGTTGGATTATACTACTATACTTTATCTGAACTGAGAAGAACTAGCCAACAGATCAAACAATTAAGAGCTTATACAATTTGAGGTTGCATCTTCAGAAATCCTTTACAGAAAGACAGAACATCAAAACTATGTAAAAATTCTCACTAAGCTAAATTCTGCTAATCTCTTCAAATTTAGAAACAATGAATTTCAGTTAAAAATACGTAACTTCTATAAAATATATTCTCCTTAACAGCTTCTATTTAAAAACAAAAACAAAAACAAAAACCTCCCGCACCCAAGGACAGTTAATACTTCTGTTTAAACCTCATTCTCTTCCCAATTTTCTTATTTTTGTCATATTTTCCCCCATTAAAGTAAGCACATTGTATTTTGGTTTCTTTTCTCCCTCCTTATTGTTCAGATGAGCATTTTAATAATCTTTTAAGCCATGCTGTTCAAAGAAAACAGGCTATTTGAAGGTAAAGAAAATTCTCTAAGTTCAATGTTTTTCAACATGAGATCATTTTCCTAGACCCGTTTATTAAAAATCCACGCAAAGCAAACACTGCAACTGTAAACAGCTACTGAAAATTGGAAGTTTAAAAATAAAGCCGTTGAAAACACTTCATTACACACCTTCTCTGTGAAGCCCTTTGTTTCCACTGAAAACCATACTGGAATCCTTGTACAAAAGAAGTTGCCTTCTGGCTGTCAATAGCTATACAGTCAGTAACTGAGGGATCCAGATGTCTGCAGTGGTTAAAACAAATGTTCAGCCGTGGGTGCTGATTTCGCTTCGCTCTGTGTAAGGTTTTTCACAAAGGCAGCAGAGTAAGAGCGCACATAGCAACAGCACTCACAGCTGATTGGATGGAGGGTGTGCTCTGCCGCCCATGCTCGTTGGGTCCACTACAGCTTCCCTTCTACTTGGCAGCGCTATCTTGTTGTCTTTGCTCCTCTTACCAACTCAGCTGTGTTTAGGCAACGTGAAAGGAAAGATTGGTGTGACGATAATGACAAAGTATTCTAGCATGAGCCCCTAAAACGTGCGTCTCTGGGTGCTTTTAAAATGGAGAGAAATTCACAGGGCAAACATTCACTTCAGTCGGTGTTTCACATAAAACAGAGGACAAAGGGGTGGTGGAGGGAATCAATTTATTACTTCGCATTTCAAGTAAATCAGGTTCTACCATGTGAAACCCTCTGTAAACAAAGCATACAAAAATTTAGGACAATCAGGATAAAGCATCAACCTCTGTCTACCCAGAACTATGAATTACTTTACAACAAACTTAACAAATTCCAAGAAAAGCAAGATTAGTTAGTTAAAACAAGACAAGGCCTAAAAATAGCCCTCCCTCAAATTTATGTAGTGCCTTTTAAGAGGGCAAGAAAAACTGAGGTTCACAGATTGCTTAGAAAAAATTGCTCAGTAAACTCTGACAATAAAAGATTTAACTAGGTATCTGCATTAAAGTATCTCTTCTTATACAAACAATGACAAAAAAACATAAAACAATGACACTGAGTCTGAATTAAATTTATTTTTCAGGAATTTTTTTCCCTCTAGGAAAAATGTTTGGGGGAGTCAATGCAGGTAGTAGGAGATAAACAGTTATGAAGAATCAGAAAAATTTCTCATTTAGGAAATATTTCCCATGAACTTCACACAAACTAAGATAGTGTTTTTCAAACTTTTAAAGCAATGGAATCCTTTAAATTTGCATTCTTCCAATAAAATGCATTATTGTGGTGGCATTAGGATTTCTATACAGGAGAGAGCAGGCAGAGGCAACTGCAGAAGCATACTATTTATTACTCAGATCTTTGTTTATGTGGAGTGTCTTGTGGATAGGGCAGAGAGGCTGATGGAAATGTTGGCACTATTAAAGTACCCCATGAGCACCATGAGGCTATTTTTAAATAAGAGGCTACAAACAACACTGCAGTTTCATATCAGTCCCAGAATCTACAAAATTCCTACCCTTGAAAAAGCTTTCAGGATCCCTGGAGTTCTACAGAATACAAGTAAAAGATATAACCTGTAAGAGTTAAACCTTACTACCTTAGTAGTATAAGGAAAGAACCCGATCGTTGTTGGCTTAACAATTAGCCAGAAGGAGAGCTGCTAAGCCTTTTGAGAAATAAGGAAAGAGATGTGTTTGGGAACACAATAACCTCTGAGATAAGTGACTCAGAGAAAGAATGGCAGAATAGAGAGAACAAGGATGTTGGAGTCAGGCTGACCAACTTGGGTTCAAAATATGAATCTGCCATTTACAAACAGTAAGACCCTATACAAATTAGCAAACTACTCTGAGCTTCAGTTTTCTTGTCTATAAAATGGAATTAATTCACAGGACTATTGTGAAGGCTAAAAGGTGCTCTTTGCTAGTCAGACTGCTTTTTTTGGTTACTAAGGACTCTTAAGGTTCTTCAAAACTTAAGAGCCTTTGCAAATTCTATTCCTCATTTGCTTGGAGTGGTCTCCCACAATCCCTTCCACTGATAAGTCTCCTTTAAATTTCTCTTCCCTAGGGCAGCTTTCTCTGAGCTTAGTCTCAGTCTCTCTATACTTTTGTTCTTAGTACTTAGCTCACAAAATGTTAAATAACTATTTGCAAAATGACTGGTTGGACATTCTCCTCCACCACACTGTAAGTGCTTTGAAGGGAGATACTACAACTGTCTACATTATTGCTTACCTAGCACCACGACTGATTTATATTCCATATACTACTTTATTTGATTTCATAACCATGGAAAGTTAAACAGAACAAGTTCAAATAAGAATATCAATTCCAAACATTTATTCATTCAAGTCATACAACTAGACTCAAAGAAAACACATTTAAAAAAATTTTTGGATACGTAATTGCATAATTCAAAATTAACTTCTTATATCTATGAAAAAAAGAATATATGATCTCTAAACTGAGAATACTTCCTTTCAGTTTAAATTCTTAAAATTTTTAAAGGTCAATAATAGACAGTTTCTATAATCTAAAACTATTAACATATTCAAAGAGAACTTATTAAAAATACTAAATTTAATCAGAAGCATGTAATTACAAGTGAATAAAATGAACTGGAAGAGACATGCCACCTTAAAAAGCAAAACGCAACCAAGAGATTTATTTAGCAAAATGCTTCCTCTGCTACCAGTTTTCTAAATGATAAATCAATTTCAAAATGGCACTTTATATAATTCTGAAGAATGGTTGCTTTTCCCCCTGGTTCATTGTGATACACAATGCTATAAATAATCTCAACAGTCAACAAATTAAAAATCTGAATAATATATCAATAAAATGCTATACTAAGTACTAGTCTCAGATTCTCAACCCTCAACGAGGGAAAAAAACCCTTTTTGCCCAGTATGGTCAATAACTGTGTTCTCCAAATGGGCCAGTTCAAGAAATGTAAATTATTTATATTATACTAATGTAAGGAAATAAGAAGGAAGCAGATCTCCTATGAGTTTTTTTAAGCTACATATTCCAAATACAGAATGGAAAAATTTGAAATATTAACTATTTCACATAATCCGAGTCCTCTGTTAGCAGAAACAATTGAACTATCTACTTTTAAGATGCTGTGCTTAGTCACTCAGTCATGTCCTACTCTTTGTGACCCCAAGGACTGTAGTCCGCCAGTCTCCTCTGTCTATGGGATTTTTCAGGCAAGAATACTGGAGTGGGTTGCCATTTCTTCCTCCAGGGGATATTCCTGACCCAGGAATTGAACCTGGGTCTCCTGTGTCTCCTGTATTGCAGGCAGATTCTTTACCCACTGAGCCATCGAGAAAGCTTTTTAAGATACCTTATCTTTTAAGGCATCTAAGCCTTTTAAGATATCTCTCTTTAAGAGATAACCATACTAGCTTGGATAGTTTTTAAACAAAAAAGATTCATTGCTAGAAGAAAAAAAGAACCCTTCAAAGGTAATTATTACATAGCTACTATATATATTGCCAGAGTTGGACACAACTTGGTGACTAAACCCCACCACCACCACTATATATGTAGGCCCATGGGCCAGGCATAGTGCTAATTTCTTTAAATGCCCATCTCCTCTGACTCTGGTAGTTACTATCCTCACAGATGAGGAAACTGCTTTATAACCTGCTCAAGTAGGCAAAACTAAGTGGGCAAAGCCAGGAAACAGGTATTCCTAAATCTGTGTGCTTTTAACAATTCCTTTCATAGTTATATTTCCATAAGACAAATATGGCATCATGTAAGAATAAACTTGAAATACAAAAATCTCAAGCTAACATTTTCTGTTTATTACTCATTCAATAACCACCACTACAGCCCCATTACACCTCAGAACTGTCACTGATGTTACTTACAATACAGAAAAACAGGATTTGACCGATAAACAGGGAGCCAGGCTATAGTTACATGAAGGACACAATAAAAGGTTCAATCTGTGAACTTCACTATTTCATAATCACAGATCACATACCTGATTCAGAGAAAGTAAAGGCGGTAGAAACGAACATTGAACCAGGAACTAGGGATCTGGGTTCTAGACTAAACTCCACCTTAAGTACTTCTCTGAAATTCTTCATTTCTAGGTCAGAAATATTTTTTTTCTTCTTCTTTTGACTGCAATGTTGGTATGTTGTAAGGATCAAATGGGGCAAGATACAATAATTTTGAAAAACAGCACAAATAGGATATTGTCATCCCTGGTGGTCAGTCTTCTAGGGATTGACAGTGTAAACATGTTTGCACAAAATACAACCTAATTACTGAAAAGATCCCTTAAAGCAGCAAGAGATAATGGAGAAGAGCTAGAGAGTCTAGGGTTCAAGTTCTTTCCACTTAAGAAGCTGTGCTGTCAAATGATTTAAGCTATTTGAGCCTATTTCTTCATCTGTAAAGTGGCAGTAATAATTTCTCTAGAGTTATGAGCCATCTAGCCCAATACTTGGCTCTCAGTTCAGTTCAGTTCAGTCACTGAGTCGTGTCCGACTTTTTGCAACCCCATGGACCGCAGCACACCAGGCTCTCAAGCAACTTAAGTTTCCTCTTTTATTTTGCAAACATCAGTTCTATAAATATGTTCCTAAACAGCAAATGTATATTCATACATACACACACCAACAAATAAAAGGGTAATACATTAGTAGTATCCCATATTAATATCAATAGGAATAAAATTTAAATCTTGACTATCATAGAAAGATTTTTATGACACTGACATTTTTCCAGTTTGTTAAATAATGTCACTTTAACAACACATTTCACAGTTCACTAACTTATTTGCAAGAAAGACTAAATAAAACTAAATTTTACAATTTGAGGAATTAAAAAATTTATGGCTTTTCTCATTAAATCAGTTTTTGTTCAAAAATTATGCTGTTAGGTCAGTATTGGATAAATTAAGCCATAAAAGGCTACATTAATTTCCACTCACATAGAGACTTCCAGCAATCATTATTGCTGAAATGATTACCCAGTGATTTGTATTCATTATTACATGGTACAAATAAGCCAAGTGACTATACAATCCAAACATATTGTATTTTTAAGACCTAAAACACTTCATAAATTTGCAGGATTAAAAAGAACCTAATAGGCTTAATTGGGATTGTCATCTTTCAAAAGATTTGGGGTTATGATGACCTAGATTAGTTTTAGGAGCAGAGCCTTGTTTACAAAATCTAAGATCTTGGAGAGAAGAAAATGTTCTAGCCTGTTTTTTGGCATCATTCATACTACATTGTTTAAAATGAGCAAGAACAGGGGTTATTTATAATCTACGCTACTGGACAAACACTCTAATAATATCTTATCTACACACTAGTCAGATTTAATAAGTATCAAGACCAGGAATAAGAGTTAATTTTTAATATCCTATACTACTTGGGTCTTAATAAAAATATCATCATTCTTAAATAAAATATGTGCCAGGATGCACATGGATTCCCCTTTACCTAGACCCATATTTCTTTAAAGACATGGTCTGGGATATTGTCAGTCTTTCACTATTATAAAGAACGGTATGTTTGATTCAGTCTTAAAAGTCCAGAAACAATCAAATATTTTTTATCCTGATAAAATGATATGTTAGTAAAAGTATTTCCATGGAGATAATGTATCTTACATTTACTTGTCCCTTTGACAATCACAACTTTGTGAAATAAGAATGAAGAAACAGAATCATCTAACCAAGGTCTAATTCCAAGTCCTGTTTGTTTTCCCCAACCATCATCGCCACCCCTCTACAGCTAGCTATCACTAGCCATAAATTCGAGTTATGCCAATAGTCATACAAATGACAGTTCCTGAATTTAAAATTTTGAAAAATGTTAACAAAATCTAGTAAAGTAAAACAGTTTAGGTAGAATTAAGAAAACCTCATGTAGCTTTAAGACTCAACTGTTAAGTCCTCAAAGCTTTAATACTGTTTACTTGCATTTTTAAAAAATTTGTTAATTTCAGGTTATTTCATACACTCTTGTTTCCAAATGATGTGACTGAACTCTTATGGCTATCTGTGTGAATACAAACTCTAATGTATCTAAAACTGAATTAATTTTCCTCTAAATAGGATTCACCATTATTATAATTTTCCCTTTCCTAAGCTAACAAACTGGAGAGAATAAAAATAGCCGTTGATTATGTGTTTAAGAGCCTGGTACAACTACTTTCCTCAGGTTATGTCATTACAACAAACTTCTAAAATGAATACATTATCTCAATTTTAACCAATGAGGAAACTGAAACTCACCCACCTTGCTTATTTAATTTATATGCAGAGTAAAGTAGTAAAGTCGCTCAGTTGTGTCCGACTCTTTGCGACCCCATGGACTGTAGCCTACCAGGCTCCTCCCTCCGTGGAATTCTCCAGGCAAGAGTACTGGAGTGGGTTGCCATTTCCTTCTCCAGGGAATCTTCCCAACCCAGGGATCGAACCCAGGTCTCCCGCATTCCAGGCAGATGCTTTAACCTCTGAGCCACCAGGGAAGCCCATCATGAGAAACACTGGGCTGGAGGAAGCACAAGCTGGAATCAAGATTGCTGGGAGAAATATCAATAACCTCAGATATGCAGATGACAACACCCTTATAGCAGAAAGTGAAGAAGAACTAAAGAGCCTCTTGATGAAAGTGAAAGAGGAGAGTGAAAAAGTTGGCTTAAAGCTCAACATTCAAAAAACTAAGATCATGGCATCTGGTCCCATCACTTCATGGCAAATAGATGGGGAAACAGTGGCTGACTTTATATTTTTGGGCTCCAAAATCACTGCAGATGGTGACTACAGCCATGAATTAAGAGACACTTACTCCTTGGAAGAAAAGTTATGACCAAACTAGGCAGCATATTAAAAAGTAGAGACATTACTTTGCCAACAAATGTCCATCTAGTCAAAGCTATGGTTTTTCCAGTGGTCATGTATGGGTGTGAGAGTTGGACTATAAAGAAAGCTGAGTGCTGAAGAACTGATGCTTTTGAACTGTGGTGTTGGAGAAGACTCTTGAGAGTCCCTTGGACTGCAAGGAGATCCAACCAGTCTATCCTAAAGGAAATCAGTCCTGAATAGTCATTGGAAGGACTGATGTTGAAGCTGAAACACCTGATGTGAAGAACTGACTCATGGGAAAAAACCCTGATGTTGGGAAAGATTGAAGGCAGGAGGAGAAGGGGATGACAGGGGATGACAGAGTATGACATGGTTGGATGGCATCACCCACTCAATGGACATGAGTTTGAGTAAACTCGGGGAGTCGGTGAAGGACAGGGAGGCCTGGTGTGCTGCAGTCCATGGGGTCGCAAAGAGTCAGCCACAACCGAGTGACTGAACTGAACTAACTGAAGTTCAGAGAAGTTAGGTAATTTAATTAAGCTTAAATAGATCAGGTGACAAAACCAGAACTTTATTTTTTTTAACTTTTTATTTTATTTTGAAATATAGACAATCAATGATGTTGAGAAAGTTTCAGGTAGATAGCAAAGGGACTCAGCCATACATATACATGTATCCATTCTTCCCCAAACTCCCCTCTCATCCAGGCTGCCACGTAACATTGAGCAGAGTTGCCCGTGCTACACAGTACGACTTTGCTGGCTATCCATTTTAAATATAGGAGTGTGTACATGTCCATCCCAAACTTCCTAACTATCCCACCCGCCTATTGTTCCCCCCCAGTAACCATAAGCAAAATCAGAACTTTAACCAAGGTCTTTCAAGTTCTTCTAAATGCTAAAATAATCTGTAGGACTATATGTGCTGTGAAATTAATCTAAAGGGCTGGGACTATCATTTTCTTTTTAAATAAAATGGGAAAAAGAAAAGATCAGTTATCACTTCATGAGCAAGACTGAGTACTGAATTTTGTTTGGGAAGAGGGAATGCTGTTATAGGACAGCAACTTTTAATTGTTTTTGCAATTGTGAGCAGTCAAAAAAAATTTTAACCTACTGCTCCATGTGATACCACCTCTCAGTGACCCTCCCCCTACCTTAATTATCTCCAATAGGTGTTTGGTTCTACCTTATCACATTCAACCAATATGGACTTTGGAAGTACATATTAAAGGCTGATATTAAGTTTTACCGAGTCTGAGAAAGAAGTAGCTGCTAGAGATTTACCACCAGAATGCATGAATTCTGTAACTACTGCATCTACCCTTTTGTGTAGAGGGAGCATTTTCTTTTTATTCACACAAATGTTGTAGTCAGCCTTTCAAAGCTTTCCATTTTAGATACAATTTCAATTTACACAATTATTTTACCTAGCAACCTTGTGCAAAGTACTTATTTTTTGACTACCTCAATAGCTTCTAACCTTTTAGACCAGGAAGGTTTTAGTTGCATCACCTAGAGGGGAAAGTCAACAAAGTATCATGAACTAAGCACCTAAAGTGAAACCTGCACCTACTGAGAATAAATTTCCATTCCTTATTCTCAAAAACAAAAACAGAACAACCAACACATACACACATAACCCTATGTTCAAACCAAAAATATTTGAAACAACAAATAGAAAAGAGTAGTGGAATGTCAAAGATCTACAAGTCTGTGCAGGCCATCTGCTACTTTTTTCCTCTGGGCCAGTTCCCCTACTGGCCCTTTGCACCTCTTCCAAAACAGCAAAGGGTAACCTCCACTCCTAATCTGACTCAGGAAAAAAAGTCAGGAAAGACTATATTTAACTATAGGTTCCAGAGGGCAAAGGTCATGTTAGTTCTTGCTCGTCATTCTATTTCCACCATGTATGTGCCAGGCATGTAGCAGGTACTCAATGAACATGATTCAGGAGAAGAGAGGGAAAGGAATCCAACTGTCCAAAGTTTTACTATATTTAACAGTAAATTCTAAAAATAAGTCATTTTACCCATACACTGTGTAATCACTAATTTAACATTTATCACAGAAGACACTGTTCATAAGACTTTGAATAAAATTTGTTTTGCTAAAACATGTGCAGTTTGGTAGAAACATTTTAGAAATCAAAACTTTCTGAAACAAAGTCCAGGTGTTTTGACTAAGTCAAAGCAAGCATTCCAGTCAATACCTTGATTTAGTACAAGAGTCCACATAAATTATAAAATATTAGATACAATATCCTACACAACACAGCAAGCTAGCTAAATACAGAATAAAACATAATTTAATAGAAGACAAGATTTGAGTGCACTAGCAGGACAGCGCAACACTAGTGTGAACATAAAATTCTTTGTACAAAACAATAAAAAAAGGAGAGACACACTGTGAAATAGGATTGAATACAGGGACATCAGGCATAAACCAGGACCAACCCAGGTAGCATTTAACCCATCCCATCCCCCAAGAAAATGTGAACTTCATGGTTAAAATAGATATATAAAACAGTTAATTCAAGTTAAAATCTTAATGTAATTTTTTTATTCCATGAAACTCACTAATCTGAGTCAAAATATAAAATTTATGATATTTTATGGTATGTGAATACTTTACAACTGTGCATCAGGTTTTCCAAATAGCCTTTAAAAAAGTAACCATAAGCAACTCACTACATCCTAGCTATCTTGTTTGAAGGAAAGATCAAGTCTTGAAAGATCAAGCACTGACAGTGCTGAAATGTTTTCTCAACTATCTAATAAATGCCAGCCCTGTGCCAAGGACCATAACAGGTGTGAGGGAAGAAGTCAGATGCTGTCCTGCCCTTGGAGAATAAGTACTCTAGTGAAGGAGACAGTCTAAAGTGAGCAAGTAAATGATGCCCAAACAGTGGTATGTGCCCTGGTCTTCTTTTGTTTCTTAGAGCATGCCAGGCTCTTTCTACATTCAGGACCTTTGAACATACTTCTTTGGCCTGCAATGTTCTCCTCCTCACTCGTTACACAGCAGGCTCCTTCTTATCTTTGCCTCACTTTCTCAGAGAGACCTTAGCTAATCATCCCAAGCAAGGGGGTCTTCTCCCTGCCCTAAGTTGTCACATTCTTAATCTTTGTATATTTCCTTCAGAGCACTTACAACATGTAATTTTCTTACTTGTTCAAGAAATGTTAATATATTAACAATAATACATCACATTTATTGAATATTTCTTCAGAGTCAAATACTATTTCAAGCACTTTACATGGATTACCTCATTTAACCACTATGCCAGTCCTTTATTTAGGTACTATTACTAGCCCTATTTTTCACATGACAAAACTAAAAATGGACTTCTTCCTCTATAATTCTTAATAATAAGCTTCACATTATTTCCTAACTTTTAAATTTTAGACATTATCTCTAATTTCTTTATATTCCTTTCTCTTTTTAGCATTCCAGTTTCAAGTATTAAATATTTATTTCACATTGAGTCTATTTATTACCATTTGACTTTTGTTTAAAAGTATGTACACACTACTTGGAGAAGAATGGTAAAATATAATCACCTAGCCTTTGTTTCTTCCACGTTCCTTGAGGAAGGCTAAATGATCATGATGTCATTTCTGGGGCCAGAATCTGGAGGCAATTGTGTTCTTGCCAGAGGTAATAATATAGTATAGAAAAATTCTCAACTGGTTAGCAAGTAATTTGTTTTACTTTTGTAGTTAGATAGGTTACTTTTTTTTCCTTTGGGCCTTATGCTTTATCAACTGTAAAAGAATGAAAGAGACACACTAAGGACCTTTTCAATTCTGATTTCTGGCAACAGCTTAACTTTGAGAGTAATCTCAGAATCACAAAACCATTTTCATGTTCTGAGCTCTTCAGAATGGAATTTAATTTGCACCATGATATAACCTGATGACTTTTTTTTTTTTCTCCATTGTTAGTCATTCAGAGTCCCCTAGCAGATACCTGAACTCTGCAACATAAGCTACAAGAAAAAGCACAGGAGGGTTGTTATATGCTGGACTACAGAAATATGTCTCCAGGACCAGCATTCAATCAACAAAATAATTACTAAGATTTGAGTGCAGATTGCTCAAAGGCATAGCTATGTTCCTTATTCCAACTTCTAAAGAGCGAGTATACTAACTTAAGAACATACATGCCCAGAGAAACAATTTTTAAGAAAGGAGTTATGAATGACAGAATCTAACATTTCCTGCTGTGTTCTTTCTGCCACAATACACCATTGAACAAACCCCTTGTATGACCAAAATTTTTTTCTTAAAGCTTTGGTGTGAAATGTTTATTGGGTTGGATAGGGGAGAAGATATATGTTCATTCTCTCCTTAACAAAGATAGAAGAGCTTATCAATATTGAGGGGATCTCCTCACTCTTAATAGCTCACATGAGGTTGGGAAGTATAAAGGCTTCTAATCCTGCAGAGTTCATTAAGTTTCTGCCACGAGAGAAGGAATCTCAAACTTCATCTTGTTGTTTTCCTCTTATTCGTTCTAACACACAGCTATTTTAAAATGAACCATGCAGTTTACTACTCTGAACAAAGCATATCATAAAACAAGAGCCACAGTACAATCAGTATTGTGTACCATATTAATATTCCCAAGAATTTTCATAAAAGGCAATAATTAATAATCCCTCATATATTACAAAGAATGGTGGTGAAGGGAAAACATACAGGGGAGAAAACAATTAGCCAACGGTTGAGATGAGCGTGCTGCTAAGTCAGTTCAGTCGTGTCCAACTCTGTGCGACCCCATAGACGGCAGCCCACCAGGCTCCGCGTCCCTGGGATTCTCCAGGCAAGAACACTGGAGTGGGTTGCCATTTCCTTCTCCAACGCATGAAAGTGAAAAGTGAAAGTGAAGTCACTCAGTCGTGTCCGACTCTGTGCAACCCCATAGACGGAAGCCCACCAGATTCCCCCGTCCCTGAGATTCTCCAGGCGAGAACACTGGAGTGGGTTGCCATTTCCTTCTCCAGAGATGAGTGTTAGGTAATTTTTATCATACCAGGTTATAATGTAATTTTGAGAGCTAAAAAACTGACTTTTTAAGACTGTCAGATATTCAGTATCTGTACTGGTTTATAATGAAATAATAGAAATGTACTGAAATTATTCTTCCAAGAAGTTCTTTTTAATCATAGAAAGCTAGTTAATGGTGCCCTGCTATCGAATGAATGAAGCTCAAAGTCCTTGACATTCAAAACCCTAATCTCCCCCATTCTTAAGTAACCCCTCCAATTCACATTAGTCAACCTGCTATCTCTGGAACATCTTTATTGCTCCTTGTGTCCTCTCTTCCAGTCTTCCCCTTCTTAGTCTCTGTACATTTCCATCTATCCAAATCCTACTGTGTTTTAAGGCTCAATACAGCTGCTATCTCTGCCAAAAGATAGGCTTTCCCTGAAATTAATCACCCCCTATGAACTCTGATAGTAGACATTACTTTTACTATTTACTGTATATAAGTATCTTATACTATGTTTGTTTATAGTTATCTCATTTGATCCACCCAATAACTTTGAGAAGTAGGGATAAATATTCCCATTTAGAAACAAAAATGGACACTGTAGAATTAATTCTTACAGTTATGAAACTAACAAATCATAGAAAAATAATACAAAAATTTTTCCAGTAATAAGTTTTATGCTATATCACAAAGATAATAAAATGCATGCAGGCATTCATTCGATGATAAATATTTACTGACTAGCTACTAAATGCCAGACATCAATCCATGCACTGGCAAACATAGCAGTGGTCAAACACCGCTAAGCCCCTGCCTTCGTGGAGTTTATATTCCTATTGAGAGAAAAACAAAAAAAGCAAATAAATAAACATAAAACATCAAGTCAAGTAGTAACAAGTACAATGAAGAGTAATGCAGAGTCAAGAGACAAGAAAAGACCTGTACTCTTTTGATAAGATGGTCTAGGAAATGACAACTTCCTCACTTTGAGGAAGTGACAATGAGTAGAAAGTCAAATGATGTAAAAGACAATCTTGAGACTTATAGTCCAAAAGGGAACAACAAATGCCAAGACCCCATGATGTCAATGTGTTTGTAGTGACTGAAGAACAGCAAAATCGTATGTGCCTAGAGTACAGGGAACCTTAGAAGAGTACCAAGAAATGAGGTCAGAGAGGTAGCATGAGGCTTCAGGGTTAAAAGTGGAATTCTTTCCAATCCAAAAATAATTTAAAATATAATTCTTTTTCAACTGGGAAGTCCTAAATTTACCAATACTCATTTTCCTCTTAAATCCACTTAGTCCAAGTAATTTTTTTTTCAAAAAAGTTAAACAAAACAAGGAAAATACCCTAAAATCCTAATTAACTGTCCTATTTACATGACCTATTTTTTTTTTCCCAAAAACCAGTACTTTTACTCACTTGTACCTTTATATATTCTTATGGTATTCTCCAAAAGCTTTCTAAATGTCCAACACCAGGGTCTAACTCCTTTTTTGTGACAGAAAGCAACTTACTTCCTTAAAAGGCAGTATTACTGTAGACAATACTGGGACTACTAAGGAAATATGAATATAAACAATAAATTAGATATTAGCGTTGTGCTAATAGATTTCTTGGATATGATGACTGTATTACAGGTACATAGGAGAATTTAATTTTTTAATTGGAGGAAAACTGCTTTACAATGTTGTGTTGGTTTCTGACACACAACAACTCGAATCAGCCATAATTATACATATATCCCCTCCCAAGAATGCTTATTTTTAGGAGATACACACAGTAGTATGATGATAAATGTTTAACAACTGGTTCTGCAAAGGGAAAAAAAAAAAGTCCTGGTCTGTAGCACTGCCAATTTCCATGGTGTAAATACTGGTACCTTTGCTGATAGTAAGCAACCAACTTGACAGAGTTGAGAAGAAATGTATACAATCAGCTGTCACATGTTGCTACTAGCCAGTTTCATACTGAAGTACACAGGGGTTGAAGTGTCATGATGTCCACCACTTACTCTAAATTTATAAAAAAGTAAAAATAAAAAAGCCCTTATGTCTGTCTGTCTACCTACCTACCTATCTACTGACCTACCACTCAAGAGAGGTAAAACAAAAGTGGTAAGATGATCATAATCTATGAAAATTATGATTCTAATGTTTTTTGTGGGTGTGAAATACAGCGTGCAATGTATGGAAGTTTAAAGAAATCCTATGGCTAATTTTTTCATATATCAAAAAAATTATACATCAAAAATTTTTTTGTATGGCAAAATTTTGTGACATATACCAAATATGATATAGAGCTTTAACCTCAAGCTATGTTTAAAGTCAAAATCTTGGGAATTCTCTGACAGTCTAGTGGTTAGAACTTTACATTTTCACTGCCAAGGGCCAAGGTTTGATCCTTAGTCCAGAGATAAGATTCCGGAAGCTAGTGTGGCCCCCCCAAAAAACAGATCAAAATTGCCAATATTGAGTGCTGAAGTTACACATTCTCTTACTATTATGAATTTAAGTAGAAGTGACCCACTGGATCACTTCTTTTCACAAAACCATGATATTTCTTCACAAAAGAAAATGGCTAATTTGGTTTTTAAAACATACAGGAATTCTCTAATGTCAAGATAAAGTTTTATAAATAGCCTGATTTCAGCTATTATAAAATTTTAATTCCATTCAGTATAAGCTTAATAAGTAGGAAAACAAAAAATGGAAACTTCATACTAATTTAAAATGTCAATTCCTAACTATAAACGAGTAGTACTCTCAAAGAAAATAAGTTTTGAAGTCCAAATAATGGTCATACTTTGAATAAATATTATTTATAAGTAATAGTACATAATAAATAATTACAAATAATAAGTTATGACTAGATTCCCAGGCTAGCCTACCAAAAGCTTCTTAACCTATAATATTAGGCCATTTCTTGCAGCATCAGGAACAAGTCTAGATTCTGACTCACAGAAACAAAAGGGCCATGCTCCAAACACTGAATCAATCCTTGCTAATGTTCTAAAATAAAGAAAAAAGCAATTTGGGGCACCATCTGACCATTCTAATAACTTTCATCAACCTCCTTCTAGTGTCCACCTCCATCCCAATCTCTCTGCCTTAATGCTGCTCTAAATGCTCACAATGGTGTATGATCACCCAGAAATAGTTGGTGTGCTCCACTTACCTACTTTCCCTCTCCCCTTGCATGCACAAGATGTGTAGTTCCATATTGGTTTTGAATTCCTCTAGTTGTATATTCCAGAATGCAAGGTTCAGAGTGACAATAAAGATCTGTTGATCTCTTATGCCTTTTATGATTAGCTTTCACAACACAGCACTGAAACATTCATTTTCTCAGTGCAGCTGATTCAAGTTGCTTATCCTTGGAAATGAAACACTAATCAATCCCTATATCATGCCAGGAACATGCTAGTTGTTGAACCTTGGGTTCTCAGTTCACCTTTCCCACAATCCTTAAAGTTAATGGTATTTGAACAAAAAGAACTGAAGTTCTGACAGGTTATGTAATGTACTCAAGATCATTTGGCTGATATCTAAGTTTGATCCTCAAGCCTTAGGGTCTTAACTCTATGCTGCTATAAAGGACACATTTGAGCCAATTTTATAACAGAAGGTAGCCATCATTTCAATATTCTTCAAAAATATATAATTAAATATACACTTATTAATCTAAATGGTTCTCCTATTGGTGTAATTTCAATCAAGATAACAAGGGGAAACTTTAAAAACTGTAAAAACCAGGTACTGCATAAATGGGTATTTTTAGACAGAATGACCTCCCCTAAGATACACCTGAGAGCACCTAGCTCTTTGCTCATGACTACAGATCATCCTGTCTATACAGCAAACCAGTCAATATTTATAGCATTTCACACATTATAAAGTTCTTTGACACATTATCTTACCTGCAGCTCAGAAGCAACACTTTGAGCCTAGTACATTTTACAGATGGGAAAACAGGTTTGGAAATTGATCCAAATCATAGAACCTGTAAGTGACAGAACAGGCCCCAAGTCTACACTCTAAATCCTGAGTCTTTATCCTACTTGTACTCATAAATCTGAAGTTATCCAATCAATTTAATCTCTCTCTCTTTCAAAGAAATAGCAACAGGAACAAATTCAGTATGGTGGTTGGAGAGAGGAGAGCTACCAGCAAATGCTTCTGTGTGGATTATTTGTTAAGTAAATGTATATAAACTTAGAACCACCTATACCAAACAGCTTTTGCCTACACCTTAGTTATTTTACAGGATTTTATTTCAACTTAGTGAGATTTAATCAATTTTAAAATATTATCTTCTTTTAAGTTATAGGCAAATATATTTTAAATCTATTTTTTTAAATTAGGTATAACGTTGTGATAATAGCCTGCCAATAACGCAGCAAATCCCTAAAGTGAGAGAATTTCAGTTGGTGTCAGTAAAACAATCAATTATTTCTAGTCATCTGCTTCTATTCCTATTTGCTTCACAAATATTGAGGTAAACTAGTGATTCATTTTTTTTAAGCACCACCTACACACCTACCATGTATAGGACCATCAGCTAGGTGATAGAAATCCAGTTGTGAACAAGAGACAAGGTTCCTGTCCTCATGGAACTTAAAATCTAGTTGTGGAGACAGACAATAAACAAAGAAAAAAAAAATCACGTAATACAGTAAATGCTACGAAAGAAACTGTGGAGACACAGAACAAGGACCCTAATTTAATAAATAATAATAGCTGCTAACTTTTAACTGAGTACTTTAGACATAGTCAGAGAATATCTCTCTGAAAAATGATATTTAAACCAAGATCAGAAGAATAACAAGGAGCTACCCATGTGATGACTGGGGAGAAGGTTTTTCAGGCAGAAGAAATAATGGACACAAGGCTGTGAATGGTCACTGAAAACCAAAAAGGTGGCCAGTGGGACTGGGCAAGTTGAACAAAGGTAAGACATTCAAAAAGCCTTATTATAATTTTACTGAATGAGTTTCTTTTATATGAAAAGGAATATATGTGAAATCTCAACTCAGGTTATTGCTGGGTCTGTTTTTGGCATTACACATGGATTAATGTCTAATATTTTGAGCAGCTACTGGCATTTTTAGCCAGTTGATTCTGTTTCAGTTTAATAAGAAAGTCTGACATAATCAATGTCAGAGTTTTTCAACCATTTGAGGAAAGACAGAATTAACTATTGAAAAATTGACTTTGGTTTACCTACTGAGAAAGAAATACTGTTTCCTGGTACTGTGATTTTGCTTTCTCATTAAAAAAAAAAAGTCAGTGGGGAGGGAGGTGGGAGGGGGGTCATGTTTGGGAACACATGTAAGAATTAAAGATTTTAAAATTAAAAAAAATAATAAAAAAATTTAAAAAAGTCAGTATTCAGTTGGAATTTCTAAGTTAAACATTCCCTGTTTTTAAAACCCTCAGCCTTAATTGAGTGGAAAATACTATTGTAATTAGATGCAAAGTTGAGAAGGACAAAAGAATAAATGAATGTAAATATTCCTTATTTAACAACTAATTTTTTCCTATACTTGTTCACAGTGCAGAATGTTCAGGCCCCACAGGTTTCTTCACTTTTTGAAAAGGAAATCGGCTTTTGAGTTACTCTCCCTGTATACACATTAGCTTCTCAATTCTGCCTTCCAGTTATCTTTTTTTCTCATCCTTCAAAGAAATGACAGTGTTCTATCCACTGAATCATATCTTTCTTACAGGATGACAGGAAAAAACATAAGGAACCTCTATGTTAATCCCTTTAGTATTGAGTCTCAGAAGTTGTATCAAGCCAGCAATTATCTGACAGATACTGATGTGTCAAGACCCATCAGTATAAGTGGATGAAAGGTCAACAGTAGTCATTTTCGGACTTGAGATCACAGTGAGTATATAAAACACGTACAGCTGAATTAGCCCCTTTCTTTTGTTTTCCCCAGCCTTCCCTAAATAAGTGACTTAATTAGAATATGTCCAATTGTAGGAAAAGCTGTTCACACATGAATGTTTACTATGTCCCAGCCATAGTTCTAAGCACATTATATACACTAACTTATTTACTCAAATAACTCTAAAGGCAAGGTACTATTACTTCCTCCATTGCAAAGATGAAAAGGGTAAGGCACAAATAAGATTTATAGTTTTCTAAGATCATAATAATTAGCAAGTCTGTTTTTTATTTCCCTTGGGCCTGTTTTTAAACAAATGTGGCCTCAGTATCTTATAACATTTTAATATAACATATTTATACCAATCAGAGGGTTTACAGCATGTACCCAAGCTTGACTTTTCATACTGTTCATGGGGTTCTCAAGGCAAAATGCTGAAGTGGTTTGCTATTTCCTTCTCCAGTGGACCATGTTTTGTCAATACCAATAACCTCAGATAGGCAGATGACACCACTCTAATGGCAGAAACCAAAGAGGAACTAAAGAGCCTCTTGATGAAGGTGAAAGAGGAGAGTGAAAAAGCTGGTTTAAAACTCAACATTCAAAAAATGAAGATCATAGCATCTGTTCCTGTCACTTCATGGCAAATAGATGGGGAAAAAGATGGAAACAGAGACAGACTTTATTTTCTTGGGCTCCAAAATCACTGGAGACAGTGACTGCAGCCATGAAATTAAAAGACACTTGCTCCTTGGAAGAAAAGCTATGACCAACCTAGACAGCATATTAAAAAGCAGAGACATTACTTTGCCAACATAGGTCCATCTAGTCAAAGCTATGGTTTTCCCGGTAGTCATGTAGAGATGTGAGAGTTGGACCATAAAGGAGGCTGAGTGCCTAAGAATTGATGGTTTCGACTGTAGTGCTTGGAGAAGACTCTTGAGAGTCCCTTGGACTGCAAGGAGATCAAACCAATCAATCCTAAAGGAGATCAACCCTGAATATTCATTTTAAGGACTGATGCTGAAGCTTCAATACTTTGGCCACTTTATGTGAAGAGCTGTCTCTTTGGAAAAGACTCTGATGCTGGGAAAGATTGAAAGCAGGAGAAGGGGATGACAGAGGATAAGATGGTTGGATGGTATCATAGATTCAATGGACCTGAGTTTGAGCAAACTCAGGGATATAGTGAAGGACAGGGAAGCCTGGCATGCTGCTGTTCATGGGGTTGAAGAGTCGGACACGACTGAATGACTGAACAACAGTGCAAGCTTACTTTGAATCTGGGCTAGCTCTCTTATTAGCTGTGTAACCTTGGATAAGTTACTGTGACTATTTCATTTATGAAATGAAGATGAACAACAGCATCTAGTTTCTTGAACAACTGTGATGTTTAAATGAGTTATATAAACTACTTGGATCAGTGCCTGGCACACAGTATGTAGAAGACTTAGCTGTTACTAGTAACAGTATCACCACTACCTTCAATGAGGGAATTTAGCAAAAGGCTGTTCTGTTTAATCTAGTCAACACTTCTTGTCCTCTGTCATCTCTGTTGCTTGATTTACATTGGCTAACAATGAACTATTAGCAAGTTAGAAACTCATCTACCTCCCATGCTATTTTTTTCTAGTCCTTACCATTTCTTTTTCCATTTCAGTTGCCCAGGAAGAAATGTTTGAGATTAAAATGATTTGCATTATACTATAGGTAAGTTCATAAGCCACTGCAATACTAAAGCTAAAGCCTAAATTTGTAATATAATCAAAAAGGGGGTATCTCAGTCCATTTAGTCTGAAATAACAAAATACCATAACTAGGTAACTTATAAACAGCAGAAATTTATTTCTCACAGTTACAGAAGCTAGAAAGTCCAAGATCAAGGCACGAGCAGATATGGGTACCTGGTGAGGATCAGCTTTCTCACTAGGTATTTGTCTTTTCATTATAACCTAAAATGGTGGAAGGGGTGAGAATACTTTCCTGGGTCTCTTTTATGAGGGCACTAATGCCATTCATGAAGTCTTCACCCTCATGACCTAATCATCTACCAAAGGCCCTTACCTCCTACTACCATCATCCTGGAGCTAAGGATTTTAATCTGTGGATTTTATGGGCACAAAAATATTCAATGTACAGCAGAGGGGGAAAAAAATTAAGCATTCCTCTCAGTTTAAACCTCAAAAACAAAATAAATTGCTTGGTATTTTATTTGTGCAACAGGTTTTGCATTAATAGTTTTCACTTAATACTCATAAATGAATGACTCATGAATTGAAACACAGTATGTTTAAATTATTAATGTTTTGATGATTTCCTAGATATTATAGGCCTTAACCTTTGATAAGCTCAGACAACTGAGCTTTGATAAGCTTTGATAAGCTCAGTTGATAAGCTCAGACAACTTTCTTGGAAATGTCTGATGAAGAAACTTTAACCAAAGCAAGCATGCATGCATACTAAGTCACTTCAGTCATGTCCAACTCTTTGTGACCCTATGGACTGTAGCCTGCCAGGCGGCCCTGTCCAGGGGATTCTCCAGGCAAGAATACTGGAGTGGGTTGCCATTCCCTCCTCCAGGGTATCTTCCCCACCCAGGGATCAAACCCTGAGCATCTCTGGTAGCTCCTGCCTTGCAAGTGAATTGTTTACCACTGAGCTACCAGAGAAGACCAACAAAGGATAAAGCACAGCAAAACTGACATTTATCTTTTAAATTAAAAAGATTTTGATTCTACTTAAATTGTTACACAATACCATGAACTTAGGAATTCTGAAACCTTTGGGACCTTGAAATCAAAACATAAGCTTATATTATTTTGAAATACATTTTTATAGGAAAAAAACATGCATTCAAAATATACAAAATTATAAATACCACAGATTTATAACATAAATATTAAATGTTAAAAAGTAAAGTACTTTAATTACATCTGTGCAAAAACCATACTTTAGACATCTCTTGAAACACTGAGTATTCAGTATCTAACTAGGATCAGATCCAAACTTTACATCCTTGAGTACAAGGTGAAATAACATTGTTTAACCTCGCCAATTGCCCAGCTCTAGTCAGAATTTAACACCACTTAAACATGTATTCCTAGGAAGCTTGATCCGCCCACGCCACCCTCTACACATAGAAATTAACATATATATACTTGTAGTGACAGAAAAATAAATTCCACATCATATATCAAGCATTCTTTTGTAGCTTTTATATATTCTCAGATACCTATACATTAAAAGCCTATTAAATCTGCTTGAGCCTTAGCAGGTTTCAGGCTATGAATGTGGAACAAAACAAGGTACTACTAGGTTATTGCACATTTGACTAGTTCTGTACCTTTTCTGAACATATTTTATAACTGAACATATAAGCTTCTGTAATATCTTGTTTAACATGATTATCATTTATTTAAAAACTACTGTGTGCCAACCAGTGTCATATTACTTTCTAGCAACTATGAGAAGTTGGAATTATCCCTGTTTTACAGAGAAGGAACCTGAAACTCTCAGAAATTTAGTAATTAAATGAAGATTACAGAGCTAGCAAGTAATGGAACAAGGATACAAATAGAAGTCTGATTCGAAAACCTGTGCCAATGATAACATCAAAGATTCATCTCTGGCAGCACTGTGCAAGTAATGTTATATAACTGCTTAAAAATCTTAAAAAAAGAAAAAAGAGAAAAGAAGATTTACCTCAGACTATAATAAAATTCTATTGAATACTGTAAAACATTGCCATTGTACAGTTACATCTTAATTTAGAAAGTCTCTTAATTTTCACTTAATCAACTAGCCATATTATCCAGTGCTTTCCATTTCCTCCATAAAGTAAACTGACAGATACTAGCAGCTAGTAAATTACTTCCAGTTTCCTGTGCACTTCTACTCCTGCTAGTTGAGTTGCGTGCTTAACTAATAGCTAATATCTGGTGTTTATTCCCAAACTTGCTTATGCCACTCTATAGTAATGAACTTACTTGAGTGCAAACAAAAGGTTATTTCTATGAAAACTATGTTGACTGCTTTGGAAATAGAATATTTTGATGAACATAATTTTGATGAATATATATTCCCTCTTCCCCCAAGACACACTCCTGTTGACTACACAAATATCTTTATAATTCTTGGTATACACAGACATCTATGAAGTTGCACTAAACATTAAAAAAGAATTTTACATTTTTTAAATGTAAAATATTCCACCCTTCAATTTGTTTACAAAGTCTCATTACACTTTACAGAAATCAAAAGTAGAAATCTTTAGGTTTACATTTTTGGTGTGGTTTACATAAGAAAGATCACATCTAACTCTGATTAAACAGGTTCCATTCCCTGCCAATCCCATTTCTAAAGAAGGGCCTTTAGCCTGCATCAAAAGACAGGCAAAATAATTAAGGCATTATTTTTTTCTGATTCCTCACTTTAACTTTTTAGATTATCCAACCAACTACCACATGCAACTGTATAGGATAAGAGGCTCTTTTTGTACTTATTTAGAAACTCTGATGCACATCTGTATCCCACTTAGGAAATATCTCAGACTTTCTACATTAGAATTCATATACATTCTCAGTTTCTGAATATCTGAAGGTTCCCCATTCAATCTCATTTTTTAGAGAACTCAGTGAAGTATGGTTATCTAGTTTTTAAACCACAGATATTAAAAGCAAGAATAAGCATATTGACAACAAAGACTACTGACAGCATGGGAATTCAAAAATCAGATCTTAAAGTAAACAGGCTGAAGGGGTTTAAGTTAGAGGCAAAAAAAATCTTTGTCCACATATTATGAGTACAACAGAAAATATTTTTGGCATTTAAAGAGTGAAGTTTCAGTCATCCAGAAAACAAACTCATACAGACTAGTTTCTTAGACACCAATGTAGAAAAAGTGAAGTATTACTGTTGTCTAGCTCTCCCATAACTGTCCCTTGCCAACCACAGATCAAGAAATCAATTAAAAAAAAAAAAAAAGAAATCAATTCAATGGGTTATGCAAGCAATTTTTAAAAATTGAAATAGAAGAGAAAAATACAAGACCACAATGCACATAGTAAGTATGTTTTCTGAAACATTTATTCCAGTATTTCTGTACTATTTGCAAAGTAAAAGATATTACTTACTCTAGGTCATGGTCAAAAGAAAGCTATGGGCTAAAGACTCATAAAATATAGTCACAGTACCAAACTTTTGATTCCCTCATTTTTACATCATAATGCTAGAGAAAGCTACAATTTTAATGAGGAAAAAAGTCACTTCTTTAGGAATCTTGATGCATAAATGTATTTACTTTTTTTAGTAATCTGCATTAATAGATAACATTTTATCATGCTTAGTACTTGTTTTGGCTAAAATAGAGATTTTGTGTAAGTATTTAAAGTAACTTTTAAACAATGACTTTGATTTTATTTGTTTATTCTGAGACGCAATCACTGACTTTGGTGCCAGCTTTCCAAAGTCATGGATGTAATCTAAAAGTCTCAATTTGGCAATCTACATAAGCAACCTGATTAGTAGCAATATAGTTGCTAATACTTAAAACATACAAAGCTGATTTTAAGAATCAACCAAACACTTAAAACACTTAAAAACAAATTTAAACCTCTAAATTAAGTATGGCTTTCCTCACTTCTTTCTAGTGCATTTTAAGACAATATCACCAAAGACATATTTGCGTAGAAAAGAGAATTTGACTTTCTAATCCGCTTTGAAAATAATATATGGAAAAAATAACCAGTTTAACACATATCTTTAGAAATTATTTTATTTTTTAAAATTATCATGTCTTTTTTTTTTCTGTCTTATTTATTTACTTATTTACTGCCACACTGTGCTGCCTGGGATCTTAGTTCCCTACCAAGGATCAAACCTGTGCCTCCTACAGTGCAAGCACATAATCCTACCCACTGGATCACCAGGGAATTTCCTATATCTTTTTTTAAAATGAGCATCTAATTCATAAGGATAAATTAACATTTCCAATCCAAAAGTTTCATATTTGGAAGGGACTCTGTCATCTAGCTCAACTCCCTACCAAATACATTAATCCTCTTCTTATAATATTCCTTAAAACCAAATTCCCATATTACTGAAACTCCTAACTACCACTATATTAAAATCTTCTAAAGTTGGTCCTTGCTATGAATCAAAAGCAGACTGATAAATGGGTTTTTCAATTCCTTTGAAGTGCTTGAAAAACACAGTGTATACATTATTCCCAGAAGTCCTGAAAATACAGGTTTAGAAAGAAAATGGCAGTACTTATTATAGGGATTTCAGTAGCCCTGTCCACATACTGATATACTGCAAAGTACTCCAGGGATTTGTTCAAACTTTGAGAGTTTGCTTAAAGCACAAAAATCAGCAATGACAAATAATATCTGTTAACTCAAATGATCTTAAATTTTCTGTTTATCAAGTTCAAATTCTCAAACTGAGGAAACTTGTAAACTTTTTAAAAACTTAAGTTAGATTGACTTTACCTAAAAATGTGTAACTCTCAAATGATATCAAATTTTGTGACACCAGATAAAAATGCTTTTATTGAAAATTTCACTTTTAGTATCTCTTGAAACTAACATTCTGAAGACAGTTTTGAAGAATGTTTTCTCCCATCTAGTTCCTAACTCTTCCCTGTGCCCTTCTCTACCTTACCAGCTGGAAATCTGTAACAGAAATAATCATATGTAATTCAGTTGATCCTGCCGCAGAATTAGGTTAACCTTTCTAAAATGGGGCACAAGAAAAAAAAAATCCTACTTAAATTATGTACCTCGGTCTGGCTTCATTTTCACGTCGATATCCACCCAAGGTGCTGTGAAATACACGTGTGGGTTCTCTTCAACAGGCTCGCCGCTGATTTTGCAGCTACTGCTTCGTTTTCAAAACGCTAAAAGAGGTCAAAATAAAATTAATCTGGTCCTGCCCTAACACTCGATCTTGCAAGAAAACTACTGCTAACAGGCCTCTTCCTGGCAGTAAGAGCGGTGACAGCACCATCCGCAGGTCTGAAAAAAGCAAAACTCTACACCGCCGCCTCTCCACCCCCCCACCCCAATCGACTCCGGACCAAGCACCCTTCTTCCCCGCCCCTGTGCTCTCCAGGCCAAAGTGTCCTTCTTTGACACAGCGTCTCCAAACCAAAAAGAAGATCTATTTATAACTTGAATGTACAGGCGAGGGGGCGGGGGGGATCAAGCAACTCAAGCTAACTAACCCCTTTGTAAAAAACGCCTCTGGGAACAGTGGCACCTCCGCAGTGACTTCGTATAGAAATGCTTGGACCTGATGACTTGAGCGCAGGAGACTCTTCAAGACCCCAAACGCCTCGCCGACGCTCTGCCCGCCCCGCAAGGCCTCACCTGTGTAATTACCCTCCGGCTAGTCTTCCTGCCTCAACCGCGGCCAAGTTTACACAATAAGAGGGTCAAAAAGAAACGCGAGACATCTCCTCGCGCCCAGCCCCCAGTCCCAAAAGAACTGTACTGTGCTGCCCGGGTCGCCCCTGCAACACCCCTGGCCCTGAGAGGCCGGGCCTGAGGGTCGTCCCGGGAAGGTGTTTACAGCCGGGCGATCGCCCCTCCTCGGTGCAGCCTGCCGGTGAGGGCCCCTTCCGTCCCGCCGCGGCCCCGGATTTCCTTCAGTCCCGCCGTCCGGAGCGCCGCGCCGGCCCCTCTCCCAGCCGGAGAGTTGTTTTCATGGCTCCCTCGACCGACCTCTGCTGACTAACTCTCTCGCCTCCCGTCCCAATACCTCCTACTCCA
The DNA here is from genome assembly GCF_016772045.2 of Ovis aries. NCBI lineage: Eukaryota > Metazoa > Chordata > Mammalia > Artiodactyla > Bovidae > Ovis > Ovis aries. The sequence continues at coordinate 55,858,893 of NC_056060.1, read as the reverse complement.
GGCACTTGACTCCGCCGTTCGCCCAGCGGCTCACATCACACTCCCACCTCAGACGTGAGGCTCCGAGAGGCGCAGGGCCGGCAAAAGCGGAGCGTGGCGCGCAGCGGCCCCCGAGGCTGCGCTAGGGGACCATGGGGGCCCGAGACGACAAGCCCGACGCGGCTCCCCGGCGCCCCTGTGGCCATCCACCCCCGCCTTGGCCGCCGCCTCGCTCCGCTCCCGACGCTCAGCCCTCCGTTCTGCCCGACTCGCACCCGAGCCCCGCGGCCCTCGGGCTTCGGCCGCCTGGCGACCTGGCCAGCCCGTTCGCCCCGCGCCTCTGCCAGCTCCTCGCCCGCCCGCTGTCTCTAGCTCTGGCGCCCCAGCTCCCTGGCCCCCTCGCTCGCCCAGTTCTTTCTCTGCTGTTTGCCCTGTCAAAACACTGCCCGGGTCACGTGTCCCAACAACAGCCAACCCACCGCTCGTCACTTCCTCCCCGGCGGCCTCAGCTGCTGGCGCCCGGTTGTTATGACAACGCCCGGCGCGCCCAGGGGCGCTAGCCTGGGGGCCTGGGTTTCCTTGCAGGTACAGCGGGTTGCGAGGGGCTGGCGGAGCCCCGAAGGCCCGCGAGGCGCCAGGCGCATCGGCTGCGCTCGCTTCCTGTCTGCCCTTCGAGCTGGCTGAAGCGCGTCTGGGACCAGGAACCAGAGCTGCGCTATTAGAGCACAGGGTAACCGAGGAGATGTCATCCGAGGGCCTGCCCCAGACTTGGAGGATAATTATAGTCGTCTCCTCCTCCTCCTCCACACGGGATGCTGGCGCAGAGTTGTGACCCATCCCCGAGTGGCTTGCAGTGCACAGTGGAAGCTGGATCTAATTGTGGCCGGGACAATAGCGTGGGCCTCCATACGCTTCAGGGACTGGGGAGTTTAAGAACAAGAAGCCCTCCTCACCCTAAAAAAACAAATTTTTTTTTTTCCACATCACTAGGGATTTTAGTAGGATTCAGAACCCAAGCTCCCGAGGCACTTGCAGTGCTAAAAATAACTTTTATAATCTCTGAAACACTGACTCATGGCAAGAGGACACTTTTGACACCGTGTTATTGTTGGGGAGCTGTAATTTTGTTGTTGTGCTATAACAATGTGACATGATGACATTTCGTGTTGCGATGTTGTATCATCATTTCAACACAAACAGATGACAAGGATCTGCTGTAATTAAAAAAAGCAACCCTAGCAAGGACTGAAGCTATTAGCTACTCAGTTTATAGACAAAGTACATACCGGGTTGTGAGCTTAAAATAGAGACAAAGTACAAAATTTACAGTCCTCTTGGTTTCAGTATAAAAACTCTTTTAAAAAAAGAAACAATTTTGCATACAAGAATCACAACAGGATGAGAAGGAAATAGCAATCCACTCCAGTATTCTTGCCTGGGAAATCCCGTGGACAGAGGAGCCTGGCGGGCTATAGTCCATGGGGTAGCAAAAGAGTCCGACACGACTTAGCGACTGCACCACCACCACCATCATGTATGTTGGGGGTAAGTGTCTAGCGCCACAGTTCCATCTGATGTGGTTCCCACTTTGAAGATGTTTCCAACAGCTTTTTGTTTTGTGCACTTCTGTCCTCTAAAATTAAATGGAATTAATATTGAAGGTGTAAACGTTCTAAGTATTCAATAAACCACTGTTTTTTTTTTACAAACCCCTATCTTTTAATAGTTGATAAGTCAAGAGAGTTTTGAAAACAAAACTGTTATATTTGTTTTCATTATATTTAAAATATTCAGAAGTAAACTAAATTATCATTTTTAAAAAATCACAAGAAAGTAATTAGGATGGGTCTAAAGGTGATTTCCTTTAGTCTTTGTACTCTCCTGAGGTTTCCGAAGTTTTACAGTGAGGATTGTTTACTTCTACATCAGAAGTAACAATTTACAAAAATTGTAGTTTTTGTAAATGACGTTTGGGATTGCATTTTTTGCCTCAAATCAATCAAATGCATATATTTTTTACTATGAAAAAATAATATTTTCTGGATGTTTTCATATGTACAGTAGAATTATGTATGCAACTGCATTTAAAAACCTTAACTCTAAGATTGTAACTAGTCAAAACTGGATGGAGCATTCAGGAGGGTAACATGTATTTTCATGAGAAATGTTCTGGCATCTTGAAGATGAAACTTCTGACAAATGGCAACAGTTTGTTAATCTAAGTAATAGCTACAAATGTTAACTCCCAGTGGATTTGACTTAGATATTATTGAATACTATATTATGTAGTTTATTGTATGAACTGAAGTTTTATTTGTTCTAACATCAATTCTCAGTTAACCTTGGTAATGGGAGACAGAAAGGACAGTTACAGATAATCCAAAATCCTAAATTTAGCACAACAGCTGGGACTAGATAACAGCTATTGTAAAGGCTTACTGGGTGAACAGGCAGCAAGATCTGTGATTCAGCTCCTCTTCCTCTGCCAAATTTGCAAGAGGTATAAAGAGTAGGAAAAAAAAGAGTGGAGGCTTAGAGTATTGGATAATCTGGAAAACAAAAGAATTATCTTTTAAACAATTAAGTTTTACAGCACATGGATAAATGATGATGTCTGAACATTTGTTAACTTGAATCTTTTTACCTTGAAACTTTTGATTGAGAATCTTAAATTTGTTGAAAAATTGGAGTTAATTATGGCAGTGGAAAAAGTATTTTTAAAGAGATATATTTTTGACTCATTAATTTATTTTTCAAATTATTTTTTTACTCACTCAACTCTCCTTTATAGAACACTCACTATCTGCTAGGCATATGCTAGTCTCTGAAAGCACTAAAGTCACCAAAAACAGGGTCATTACTCTGATGGAGCTTACAGTATTGACTACTGCAGTTGCATGGTCTAGGTCAGGTCACATTCTACAGCCTCCCTTAACCTATAAAAGTGAGGTATTTGGACTCAGGCAGTAAATAATCTCTTTCTAATTCCAAAACAATTCTATAATTGTTTAAAACATTTGAAGAATGGTTGGAAATAATGACCTACCTACCATGGCAACTCTTAAGTGTTGGTGATAAAGTGTGTTTGCGCCTTGGAGCACCCAAGCAAAACAAACATCTGTTTCCTGCCTGCTGAGGGGTGAAGGTGGGTGAAGCAAGTCAAAACAGCTGGCAGGAACCTTCCTCCTTTTCTATTTGATTTACTCTCCATTTTTACCCCCTTAGTGTTGAAAAAAAAAAAAAAAAGTGAAGTCACTCAGTTGTGTCCAACTCTTTGCGACCCCATGGACTGTAGGCGGCCAGGCTCCTCCGTCCATGGGATTTTTTCCAGGCAAGAATACTGGAGTGGGTTGCCATTTCTTTCTACAGGAGATCTTCCCCACCCAGGGACTGAACCCAGGTCTCCTGCATTCCAGGAAGACTCTGAGGTGGCTCAGACGGTAAAGACCCCGCTTTGATCCCTGGGTCGGGAAGATCCCCTGGACAAAGAAATGGCAACCCACTCCAGTCCATGGGGTCACAAAGATTTGAGTAATTAACTTCAAAAAAGCTAGCCTATCTTCAGCAAGGAGGTAATCCCTTCAACTTTGATAGGTTTTGCTGAAATGGGCACAGTAAACAAAACTATGTATTTAATGGAGGTCTTTTACTGACTAAAGTGATGGAAGATAACTGGTTTACTCACTTTATTAGTGCAAGGCTGTTACTGTTACCAAGGTCATGGAACCAGTCCAGGCTAACAGAATGAGCTCCACAAATGCAGGGACTGGTACCTTTTTCTTCTTGCATCTCTAACACCAAGTAAATGACCTAGCCCAGAGTAGGATCTCAATACATGTTAACTTTTGTATTCACCGATAAAGTTTTCTTGTACATGCCCACAAACTGTACTTGTAATACCAGTTGGCATTTTATTCCCTAGGGATAAAGCTAGAGAGCTGGGAAATCAGTGGCTGGCACAAACTTTTACATGAAGGATATGTTTTCATTGTACTTTTGGTGTTGTCTTATAATAGTAGGATCTTGTGAGTTGAGTTGTGTCTTCCAAAATAATATGTTGATATCCTATCCCTGATACCTGTGAACGTGACCTTAATTGGAATTAGGGTCTTTGCAGATGTAATCAAGTTAAGATGAAGTCATGTTGGAGTAAGGTGAGCCGTAAATCCAATTATAAGTGTCTTTATAAAGTAAGAGTTATTTGAAGACAGGATACTCACGGAAGATGGCCCTGTGGCCAGGCAACAGAGATTGGAATGAGGTAGCTGCAAGCCAAAGAATGTAGAAGATTGCCGCGAGCCACCAGAATCCAGAAAGAGGCAAGGAAGGATTCTTCTCCGAGATTTCAGAGGGAGCATGTGCCTGAAGTTATCTTGCTTTTGTCCTTTTCATCTTCAGAACTCTGAGAGAATAAATTTCTGTTGTTTTAAGTCATTCGGTCTTGTTGTATTTATTTACTATGGCCCAAGAAACTAATATAGAACTCCAGCGAAGGGTTTATTGTTTAGTTGCTAAGTCATGTCCGAACCTTTTGTGACCCAGTGGACTGTAGCCCGCCAGGCTCCTCTGCCCCTAGGATTTCCCCAGGCTCGAATACTGGAGTGGGTTTCCATTTCCTTCTCCAGGGGATCTTACCAACCCTGAGATTGAACCCACATCTCTTGCGTTGACAGGTGGATTCTTTACCGCAGAGCCACCAGGGAAGCCCCCAACAAAGAATCTTGCCATAATTTTTTCTTGGCCTGTAAGTTGCACTGCAAATACTGCAAGCTTTCTAAGCCTTTCAGGTTCTGAATGGTCACGGAATCGTGGGGATCTTTAATTAAGTAAAAATTACAGTAAATAAGTTGAAAATGTGAAGAAAATCTCTTTAGTGTCACAAAAGAACAACTTTATGATCATGAATAAGTGACTGAGAATCATCACATGAAAATAGACTGTTTTAAATATGGTAATTGGTAGATCTGTTTCACCATATTGTAGAAATAAAGACTAGTATAATTAATTAAATTGTATAGATAAATCTTCTAAGGTAAGTAAAAAACCATCAAACTGTGTACTTTTAGTTCTTGAAGCAACAAGAGGAAAGGTAAGCTATTTTTTCCATTTCTAAATTGTTTCCAATTGTTCACTCATACTTATTACAGTTCATTTCTTCCTAAGGGAGAAGGATCACAGAGTCATTGCTAAGGTATCGGTTCATGTAAACAATTCTCCACCTTCTTGTAAATGAGTTGGCTGATTTGTCCTTTTTTGAGACTCCTGTTTCTCCACCTTCTTTAACCACAGGTATAAGGAAGTGTAAAATGACTCTGGTTCCTGCCTGCAGAAGTGACTGTACTTCTTAGAGATATGAAAGCCTCTAAACTTGAAGTCATGGAAATCTTTAATCTGAAGCTTTGCTGAACTGCTAGAGGTCTCTGAGCCATCAAGACTTAAGATCTTTTCAAAAGTTAAAAATAATTGCACATTTTTGTGACAGTAATTGTGCTCAGCACTTCACATATATTATACATTTGATCCTGAAAGGGTGATATTATCATTTAGATTAGAAAACTGGGGCTCTGAGGTGAATTTGTTTCCCAAGGCTGTAGTTAATAGGTAGAAGAAGCCTGCTTCCTAAATGGGCTCATTTAATTTCCATTACAACTTTACAAAGTAGGTTAAATTATTCCAAAATTTTCAAATGGGGAAACTGAGACTCAGTAACATTGAGAATGGTTGTATATTTGGAATATAAATTGGTTTATGTAAACATAAGCTCAATGCTGTAAGAGATAAGTTTTAAAGAGAATGGCTCTGGCTTGTTTTATGTAAATTCCAAAGAGCAAATAGTCACACTTAGTTAATAACAGCAGCGAATGTATCTTGAGCGCTTAAGCAGTAAGCACTACACTGAATGCTTTATAGGTATTAGTTCATTAGTCCTCACAAAATCCCTATGAAGTATTACTCAGTATCAGTCAGTTCAGTCACTCAATCGTGTCCGACTCTTTGTGACCCCATGAACTGCAGCACGCCAGGCCTCCCTGTCCATCACCAACTCCTGGAGTCCACCCAAACCCATGTCCATCGTGTCAGTGATGCTATCCAACCATCTTATCCTTTGTCATCCCCTTCTCCTCCTGCCCTCAATCTTTCCCAGCATCAGGGTCTTTTCATATGAGTCAGCTCTTCGCATCAGGTAGCCAAAGTATTGGAGTTTCAGCCTCAACATCAGTCCTTCCAGTGAACACTCAGGACTGATCTCCTGTAGGATGGACTGCTTGGATCTCCTTGCAGTCCAACGGGCTCTCAAGAGTCCTCTCCAATACCACAGTTCAAAAGCATCAATTCTTCAGTACTCAGCTTTCTTCACAGTCCAACGCTCACGTCCATACATGACCACTGGAAAAACCATAGCCTTGACTAGATAGACCTTTGTTGGCAAATTAATGTCTCTGCTTTTTAATATGCTGTCTAGGTTGGTCATAATTTTTCTTCCAAGAAGCAAGTGTCTTTTAATTTCATTGCTGCAATCACCATCTACAGTGATTTCGGAGCCCAGAAAAATAGTCAGCCACTGTTTCCAGTTTCCCCATCTATCTGCCATGAATTGATGGGACCGGATGCCATGATCTTCATTTTCTGAATGCTGAGCTTTAAGCCAAGTTTTCCACTCTCCTCTTTCACTTTCATCAAAAGGCTCTTTAGTTCTTCTTCACTTTCTGCCATAAGGGTGGTGTCATCTGCGTATCTGAGGTTATTGATATTTCTCCCGGCAATCTTGATTCCAGCTTGTGCTTCCTCCAGCCCAGTGTTTCTCATGATGTACTCTGCATATAAGTTAAATAAGCAGGGTGACAATATACAGCCTTGACGTACTCTTTTTCCTATTTGGAACCAGTCTGTTGTTCCATGTCCAGTTCTAACTGTAGCCCTATTTTACGATCAAATAAATAGGAAAAGGGAAGTTAAATAACATGATCATGGTCAATTAAATAGGAAGTCTCAGAGCCAGGATTCACACTGAAGGAGGATGACTATGGGGCTTAAGTTCTTAAGCACCACCTAGTAATGGTCCCATATAGTTTGGTTTTCCATGTAAACCCTGTATCTTCACCACCAAACTTTTGCCATATTCCCCACATAATGTCCCTTCCTAAATTCTTTCTGGGCATCACAGGTGGCTCAGCAGTAAAGAAGCCGCCTGCAATACAGGAGATGTGGGTTTAATTATGAACAACCCACTCCAATATTCTTGCCTGGGCAATCCCATGGACAAAGGAGCTTGGAGGGCTACAGTCCATGAGGTCACGAAAGAGTTGGACACGACTTCTAGTGACTAAACAACAATAACAATTCCTGTCTAAACCCTTGTGGACTTCCAGGGCCCAAAGCCTTTCTAATGCTCACACTCACACACACCCATTTGTCTTTTCTCTGAACTCATGTTTTATTTATGATATAAAACCACATACTATATACTGTTTATCTTTTTATGAGATGAACTGTGACCTCTGATTCCTTTTTATTTCTTGTGCTGATGGACAGCAGCTGGGCACAAATCACTGAAGACCTGAGGCCATCACTTTTCTCTAGAATTGCTCTGGCCAACACAGTGGCCACTGGTCACATGTGGCTGCTGAGCACTTGTAACGTGACTAGTGAAACTGAGAAACTAAATTTCCCAATTAATTTAAATTGAATGACTAGTTATTCATTCCATTATTAGAAAAGTCTGTTTGGAACAACTTCGGTATGTGAATCTACTTTTTCCAGCTGCAAATTACAGAAACTGTAAACATTGATCTATTATTTCTCTTTTTTCCCAACCAAGATATAGTTTTTTATTCTAGCAAAATTCACATAACATAAAATTCACCATTTTAAAGTGCACAGTTTAGTGAGTGGCATCTAGAACATTCATTCACAGCATGGTGTAATTATCATCATTGTCTAGTTCCAGAACATTTCCAACACCCTGAAAAAACTCCTGGTACCCACTGTTTCTTGTGGCTAAGACGGTAAAGCATCTGCCTACACTGTGGGAGACCCGGGTTCGAGCCCTGGGTCGGGAAGATTCTCTGGAGAAGGAAATGGCAAACCACTCCAGTATTCTTGCCTGGAAAATCCCATGGAAGGAGGACCCCTGTAGGCTACAGTCCAGAGGGTCGCAAAGAGTCGGACACGACTGCGTGACTTCACTTCACCCACTGTTTAGCACTCACTCTTTATCTTCCCTCCTCCAAGTCCCCGGTACCCACAAGTCAGCTTCCTGTCTGTGTGGATTTGCCTGTCTTGCACATTTCACATAAATGAATCAGTCAACTATTTTTCAGGCTCAGCACTTGCTAGGAACCAAGGGTACAAAGATAAATATGACAATCTGCTCTTAACGAGATCACTTCCAACTGGGATGCAACAGATTTTTAAAAAGCTGTAGTACAATGTGATGTGATGATTATTGTAATAAAAATACAAACATTGTGAGAAAACAAATGAAGGAGATGAGGGATGCTGTAAGAAGTCAGGCTGAACTTGGGCATGGGGGCAGAAGTTTGCTAGACCAGTGAGGACCAGGCACGGTAGTGGTGTGAAAAAGAAAGAGCCAGAGTAGGACAGGAGAGTGTGACCAAGGCATTAGATCAGTTATTTCTAATGAAAATATAGCATTCAAATTGAAATGTGCTGTAAGCCTAAAATATACATCGGATTTCAAAGATTTAGTATGATAAAAAGAATGAAAAACATATTAATACTCTAAAAATGTTGATTCTGTGTTGAAATGACCCTACTTTAGATAGATTTGGTTTCTTTAAAAACATTTTTTTTAATATGGCTACTGAAAAATATAAACTTACATCTGTAGCTCACATAGTACTTCTATTAGAGAACACTGCTCTAGGACTTAGTGACTTGGTAGCAATACCACAAAAGACATTTAAAAATGAGCTACGCTCCCCAACCAAGTGACGCCTTCTAGCAGGTCAAATTTAGGGCTCAGAGAGCTTACTGCTTACTCTATCCTATCAAAAGTTCTATGCATCCTATGGGAATTCCCTGGAGATTCAGTGGTTAGGACTCAGCACTTTCACTGCTGAGGGCACAAGTTCAATCCCTGGTCAGGGAACTAAGATCCTGCAAGTTGGCCGGGTGCAGCCAAAAATTAAAAAGTTATATGCATCCTAATGAAACTTGAACGTACCATAAAACGGTAAGAGCACACCTTAGATACAGTAGACACAGTAGTGAATGACCCTTCCAAACACACACGTTAAATTCAGTAGAGTTTTCATAGGAATTACTTTCCCCTTTATGCCTGTTAAAGGATCACATAAAACTACCTTGCCCCCAAATACTGTGAGCTGTTTTCAGAAGCAGTGATGAGTGGACTCCAATGCACAATTAAACTCTCAATGAGCTAGTATAAGTCTGTTATAAATCAACTTACTGTTCCTTTAAATCTTTTCATCAGAATAAACCAGTTCATCATATCTTAATGAGAACTCTATGATAGTGCTTTTCATTGTTAAAAAAAAAAATCCATACCATTTGACTTGAACAGGATATAACAACAGCAATGACCTCTTTTTTCAAAATGTACATGATCAGATATTTCAGAAAAAAAAATTTTGAGCAGAGTCTAATTCTTCAAAAGTTTTTAAGAAGCAATCTTAGGTTATTATGCTATTAGGCTTTAGGAAGGAAAAAAGGTTTGTAAGACTATACGAAAATAATGCAGAAAATCTCCAACTCCTTTTCACAAATGGGAAAACTCATAATTGAAACTAAATTGTTTTATGTAACAGAGCATGGTAGAACAATCTGTAAAGTATTTTTTAAAATCAGATTTTTGCTACTTCTATCAGAACCCAAAAGCTCAGTGCAGCATAAAAAGAATTCTAGAAGAGATTCCTTTATTTGTCTGCTGTGTGTATCTCAATAATTTTATACTGCCATGCTTCAGAGAGAACAGAACATTAGCTGCCTTCTTATTCCAAATTGCACAGGCAAAATTCTCTACTTGCAACTCAATGTAATTGGTCTTATTTCTAAAATGTCATTTCTGTCTAATGTAATTTTAATTCAATTCAGCACTCATTGAACTTTGCATGCCAAACACTTTGCTGGGCCCTAGAGACACAGAGATAGAAAAGCAAATACTTAACCTCAAAAAGATTTATTAATCTAAAAAAGGAGGTGGCAATGTAAATAAGTAATTGTAATTTATTTGATAGCAGGAGAAAAATTCATGCATAAAGAAAATAGGTGGCACAGAGAAGGAAATTGCTTCTCTCTAGGAAAGGGGGTTACTTAGGAACAAGAAACAACATATTAGCTATGTTTTGGAGAATGAAGGGGTCATCATCAGAAAAGCAACATGGGGTGGGGTGGAGATGGGAGAAGCTGTTCCTAGCATGTCATTCAAGCATGTCACTGATGTATGACAGAAAATATTTTGTTCAAAATGTCATATTAGAAGGTCAGATTCAAGGAAGTTAAGTGCAAGTGATAGGTACATTAGACAGCCCCCCTCTTTTTTCCCCATTGGCTTCAGTTTTTCATCCCTCTTTGTATTCATGCTTTTCCCTTGTAACTTGCAGTCTCTCCCAGTAACAGGTCAAAATATATTTCCCAGATCCTGATTCAGTCACATGACTTTGACAATTAAAATGAGAGTAACATGATAGCTTTCAGTTAGACCTTAAGAGGACTTAGCTGTTTGCGCTCTTGTGCCTCTGTCTTTACCACGAAAAACAGATACCAAGGCTAACCTGCTGGTCCTTGGAAGATAAGAGTCAAGTGGAAGGAACTTAAGCCACCTCACGTGATCCACAGACCATCCCCAGTTTTGATGAGCAGAACTACCACAGCCAACCCATATATCCAAGAATATGAATTGTTGTTTTAAGCCATAAAGGTTTGGAGTGGTTTGTGACACAAGATTATTGAGGCATTAGCAAACCAATACAGCCATAGCAATGAATTTGGGTTTTATCTTGTGGATTACAGAAAACTATAAAGGATTTTAATAAATCAGTAATGAGATTATTTCAGAAAGATGGTTTCAGCAACAAAGTGGAAGATGGAGATCAAGGTGGTGACAAAAAAAGCTATTATAGTGCTCCAACCCCAAGAACACGCAAACCTGAACTAAGGCAGTGGCAATGGGGATGGAGTAGAGGAAGCAGACTGGAGAGACGGTTTGGTGATAGACCTGGTAGAATCTGAGTGGTGATTGGTTGTAGGCAAAGAAAGAGGGCAGCAATCCTACCCCTACCATTCAATCCTACCCTGATTCAGAATAGTTGGTAGACCACCATATACATATAGATAGGAAACACACGGAAAAATCAGATTGGCCTCTGAGGGCTAGGGTAATGGTGGGAAACAGGAGTATAATGTATTTAGTCAAGACATATTGTTTGAAAGACCTTTAATTGTCTAGACCGACAGTTTGAAGGCAGAGGAGATTTCTGCCCTGAAACTTGGGGATGGGGTCTCATCTGGATGTACAGTACTCAGAAACCATCACTCTACAAATGGCAGCTACTCTATAGAAGCAGATGAAGCTATCATGAGATAGAAGAAGATGCTCAGAAATGCTGGCTGTTGTGAAGTTAAATAAGGTAAGGACTGAGAAATATTCTTTTGATTTAGCAATCACGTCATCCTGATGAGAAGCAACAATTTTGAAACTCTTTTTACAGATGGACAGTGGTACCCTGGGCCTAACTGAACTCACTGTTTATTCAGAAAATATCCCATAGTTGGGAAATTCATAGCACCAGTGCTTGACTCAGATCCCTACTTTATACCAGGTCAATGTGGCATAATTCTGAGAATAGCTGATAGATTTACTATGGGCACATGTTTTGGGAATTCAATATCATTTGTGCTGTATCCCAGAAAGACCATTATCCATAATTTCATGAAGTATACCAGCAAAAGCCAGCATGCAGAGATTTCATGGAAATTGTTTTTCTGAGAACAAGATACTTAGAAATGTTTTCTGATTTATAGGAGTGTCATGTATGAAAAGCTCCCCCTCCAAAAAAACCCTCCCTAGCTCTTATTCATAAGTTCCCATATTTTGAATTTCTCTTCAGCATGCTATATACATGACATTTTTCTCTCAATAAATCATGGTTCATTTCTATTCATCAGAATACACCATCATGATTCTAGGATACATGACTGGGTATTAATGGCTTGACTAGTAAATGAAATCCACACAGTAAAGATGTGGCAACATGAATATGAAATGAAACCAGTATGGCTGTTTGGTCTGTTAGATGTTGATGCCGAACAGGCCCTGGTGATTGCTTTACATAGAAAGGTGGTACTAGGTCACGCAAGGTGCCTCAGGGTACCTGCCTCACTAGTGGCCCCTCTTTTACCATGTGACTACTCCCTTCACCACGGGTGACTGAACCTAGGATCATTATCTCACCTGAAGGCAACCCTATACAGGTTGGAAAGTGACCTGTGAAGTGGCTCAGTGCTGGAGAATTAGACCCATTTCACTGTTAGTGATTGGCTAATCATATTCATTATGATGGTGGTGGTAGGAGGGTGGCGATGTACTCAGACATGCAGAGTTAGTAGCAGCTGAGCAAACATAGAGGCCTCCTGAATGATGAACGATGGGAAAGGGGGCAACAGAAACCCAGTTCTGAAAAAGCATGACTCCCAGAGGTACCACCAGTCCAAAATGATGGTCAATCAGCTGTATACCTGTTGAGATTTTTTTTTTTGTCTTCATTTTATGGCTGCATTAATCCTTCCAATAAACCCCTATAACAAATGTAAGTTCTGAAGATCTCTGATACCTGAAACTTGAAAGCATCTAACATAATTTTACGTTGTCATTTTTAATCATGTGTGACAATGTTAAGATACATTATTGAATTAGGGTCCCTATACACATCAATTGATTATTCAGCCAACTGTATGTACTGATTAACTACTATGTGCCAGACACATACTAGCATTAGGAATTTGGTAGTAAACAGATTGACGTGACCCCTGCCTGTATGATGCTATGGAATATGGACTGGAATATGTAGACTGTTTGGGTCTTAATATGTACTTTGGTGGCTCATATGGTAAAGAATCTGCCTGCAATGCAGGAGACCCAGGTTCCATCCCTGGGTCAGGAAGATCCCCTGGAGAAGGGAATGGCAATTCGCTCCAGTACTCTTGTCTGAAGAATTCCATGGACAGAGGTTTGTCCATGTACTATATGGACAAACCTAAACTTAATATGTCTCAGAAGCTTGTGGTCTACATTTTTTTCTTCTGTGTTAAATATTTATGGTTTTCCAAATATACTGATAAAGGTATAGGATTAATACTTATGTTATGTATACTATCATGTAAGAATTGAATCGCCAGTCTATGTCTGACTCAGGATGCAGCATGCTTGGGGCTGGTGCATGGGGATGACCCAGAGAGATGTTATGGGGAGGGAGGTGGGAGGGGGGTTCATGTTTGGGAACGCATGTAAGAATTAAAGATATTAAAATTTAAAAAATAAAAAACTAAAAAAAAATACTTATGTTAATAGTTTAAGGATACCCTACATCTGTATCTGGGTAACTTTTAGTTCAGAGCTTTCTAAGATTTACCATATTAGAAACAGAGCAAACAACAGAAATCAGAATTAACAAAACTACAAGCTATTAATTAGAACCTGGCCCGAGTAGAGCCAGAAATATAGTAGTAAGATGAGGCTTGTAGAAATCAAACAAAGGGAATAAAGTGATGACATTTATATGCCAGCATCTTGCAACAATGGTAATGTGTCACCTATAAATGAAAGTGAGTCTTGAAATAGAAAGGCTGAACATTTTTCTTCATCCTAAGTAAAAGATAAACTGAAAATTAATGGCATGGATTGCCCAAGATAACAAGGCTGAAAATAAAGATATAGGTGATTCATTAAATTAGACTGAAGAAAAATGGAGAAGATGGAATCAGATACTCGGTGAAATTGAAATGTCAAAGGATTGACATTGATGCATCCTGCTGGTAACTCAATAGTCAAGCAAAAATTTTAATGCTGTATTTCTTAGACTGACTAAAATTAAGAGTGAATGTCTTTCTCAGTGCAGATAAGATGGTCCAGTGAGAGCAGAGAGTTGAGGGGATCACTGTTAAGCTCTTCAGGGTTTCTTGGACTCTATTTCACTTGGAGCATCAAGGGATTGAAATGCTCTTAGTTATATTTTACCATTCAAACTTTTTTATGTTTCCCTTTCAAGATACTCAAATCTCTAAGCCCTTGAACTTCTAATTGCTGTAAGACTTAGTCTGGTTGCTATCGTAACATTATGGAAATTATCTCTTGTCTTCAATTCAATAGGTTGCAATTTAAAGGTCTGCAGCTCTCTAAGCAGAGAATACAGACAATGTTGGAAATTAGAGATGACATAACCACATCTACAGAAGATAATTTAATTAGCACAAACTTTATGTAATTTTTTACAATTAATTATAAAATTAATGTGAAATAGATAATCTTACAGAAAATATAAACTAATAATATGGAATCAAGAATAGGTAGAGAAACTAACTAGCCTAGTCGTCATCTAAGAAATAGAAAAGTTAGTCAAAGATTTACTTCTTTTTTCAATATAAATTTATTTATGTTAACTGGAGGTAATTACTTTACAATATTGTACTGGTTTTGCCATACATCAACATGAATCTGCCACAGGTATACACGTATTCCCCATCCTGAACCCTTCTCCCTCCTCCCTCCCCGTACCATCCCTCTGGGTTGTCCCAGTGCACCAGCCCGGAGCATCCAGTATCCTGCATCGAACCTGGACTGGCAATTTGTTTCATATATGATATTATACATGTTTCAATGCCATTCTCCCAAATCATCCCATCCTCTGCCTCTCCCACAGAGTCCAAAAGACTGTTCTATACATCTGTGTCTCTTTTGCTGTCTCGCATACAGGGTTATCGTTACCATCTTTCTAAATTCCATATATATGCCTTAGTACACTGTATTGGTATTTTTCTTTCTGGGTTACTTCACTCTGTATAAAAAGGCTCCAGTTACTTCTTAGAAAAAAAAAGATAACAGACCCAGAAGAGTTTGAGAGAATTCTACCATACGATTGAAGAACAGGTAATTATTTTGTTGTGTAAATAGTCCAGGGCAAAGAAAGGAATAAAAAGCTTCCTATTTCATTCTGAGACCAACAAAATCCTGATAACAAACCCAAATGGAAAGTACTGCTTTCCCCCTAAAATCCACAAGAAACTAATGCCACTTATGTACATAGAAACAAATATCCCAAATATAGTATTAGCACAGAATATGGCAGTATATTAAAGGACTCTCACATTAAGACCAAGAGAGTTTGTTCTAGAAATACAGAACTATTTCAACATTCTGAACTCTATTAATACAATTCACCATACTGATTAAAGACATAGAAACCAAATGATCATCTGACGTTGAAAAAGGAACTTGATAAAATTGAATACTGTTTCTATTAAAATGCTTTAGAGAGCTAATGAGAGGGGAAAACTCCCTTATAGAGAATTTATCACAACCTTAGAGCAAGCATTATCCTAATAGACATTCAAAGCAAGCATCCCCTTGAAAGAACAAGATAAGAATACCTACTTCCACCATAACTATTTATCATTGTATTTGAGGCTTTTGTCAACACACTAAATCAGGGAAGAAAGACACAAATACAAGTAAATGGAAAGGTTGAAACAAACTATTTCAGAGGTTATGGTTAAACTAGTAGAACAAACAAGGAAATTTAGTACCAATATGTGATCAACATTTGAAAAATTGATAGCTTCTAACACTAACTTACTAGATAATGTTAGAGGAAAGGGATCCATTCATTATAGCAACAAAACATTGCATCACCTAGAAATAAATCTAGTAAAAATGTTGAAGACTTACATGGGAAAACAATAACAAGGAAACAAAATGACATAAAAGATTTAAATAACTGGAAAAGCAGACCATGTTCCTGATAGGAAGAATCAGTGTTTAAAGATAAGATTTCTCAATCAGTATAGGTGATTCTTATCTTCTTTATGTTTACAGTATGTATTTTCTGATTTTTCTATAATTATAAATTACCTGTAAAATAAAAATGAAAATACATGCATACATGAGAATGAAAAAACAAATACATACATACACACAAAGATGTCTCAATCAAAAATTAAATATAGCCTCAATCAAAATCTCTACAAGGTTTTTGAATGGAATTTGTTAAGTTGATTACAAAAGTTTATATGAAACACTGAAATTGCACTTAATACAGTGAAATGCTTACACTAAGAGCATGTGAAAACTAATACCAATCAATGGAATTGCCTCTTCAAACCTTGCTTCTCATGCTTACACAGAGAAAGATATTAGTCAAGGGGGATGGCAGATAGAAGTGCCTACACTATTTAAATCATTTCTCTTCTCTCTCTCTCTCATACCTAGCTCTACTTTCTTTTGTTCAAAGACCCTGTGAGTTATCTAAATTAAATGCAATATATAATGTGACTCCTTTGCATTTTGATACATTTTCTTCAAAAATACAAGCTAGAATTTTGCAACTTTTCACATCAATCTCTTTGCATTTTACACTTAAACCTCCAACTGAGTACATTTTTAATACAAGATCACTTAGAATTAAAGCAGATAATTACCATTTCTCTTCTGAGTGTCAAAAATTCACAGAAATGTGATCTGGCACTTTTGTGTCAGCTAGAAAACAGAAAATACAAACAAAAAGAAAACAAAACATTTTGACACAAACCCTGCTGTTTTACAAAATTGGAAACTTTCATTACATGTTTAAAATCTAATTTTGAAATATATTTTGTCCTGCCTATTTCCCTAGATTACTGTACATTTCCACTTTTAAATTTAATAATTACTTTATGTTTTCTGATAGCTCTTTCTAGTGTTTTTGTTTTGCTACCACATCTTTTTTGATGAGTTTTCTAATTTTTTTTACAAATTTTATTTATGTAGAAATTTGGATATAGTGGGGGTAAGAAGAAATTCTCTGTTCTTTTTTTTTTTTTTGGCCTGAACTAGCTCTTTGTTGCTTTTTGCATGGGCTTTCTCTAGTTGTGGTGAGTGAGGGCCACTCTTCATTGTGATGCTAGGACTTCTCGTTGTGGCTTCTCTTGCTGGGGAGCACAGGCTCTAGGCAAGCAAGCTCAGTAGTTGTGGCTCCTGGGCTCTGGAGCACATGGGCTTTGTTGTTCCGCAGCATGTGGAATCTTCCTGGACCAGGGATAGAGCCCGTGTCCCCTGCATTAGCAGGTGGATTCCTAACTGTGCCACCAGTGAAGGCCCTAACTACTTTTTAAAAGTTACTTTTCCTCCAGATTTCTCAGTTTCCTTCTGTCATCAGGCAACAGGTACTCTTTGAACAAGCCCAAGCTTCAATTATCTCCCACATGCTAATCAACTTTCAAATCTAAAATTCTGTACCAGCAATCCTTTCCCTCAAATTCCAAACCAACTAGGTATCCACCAGGGCAACCCACGGATCCTTCTTTAATGTATTAAATCAATAATATTCTCCTTGTTCCCTGAAAGCGTCTTCTTCTTTTCTGCCTTTCCTTTTTTGGAGCTGCATCACCATCCACACAATGAATATTGTATTCATTCTTACAATATCTATTGAACACCTGCTGTGTACCAACCACTGTTCTTGATATTTTAGACCACAGTACCAAAACAAAGATTCCAGTCCTCATGGAGCTTGCATTCTAGTGAGAGAATATAGACAAAAAATTGAAGAAGGGATATCATTTGTGAAAGGCAGGAAAAAAAATAAATCAGAGTAAGTGAGATTTGAAGAAATGTTACTGAATCAAACTTGGGTCCACTAGCCCACATGCAGTAAAGCCTATCTACTGACATGGGCTGAAGGGATGTGCAGCATTTATTGTTATGGTGCCAGACAAGGAGAACTGGTGGCTCACGTTCAAAACCCTCAAACTCTCCAAAGGATTTCAGCAAAGCATTTTCACATGCAAGGTGAGAGAGGCTGGTCCCAGGGAGTGTAATCAACTCATGCACAATTCTGATTGGTTGATGGTGAGATAACAAGGTGTTGTCACAGGGGTCAACATCAGTCCTGAGTAGGTACAGTGTAGTCCAGTAGGTCTGGGGGATACATTCTCATGATCACAAGTAATTAATTTCTTCCATGGGGTAGTACTTTTAGCATCTGAAAAAACTCGGGAAATATGTGTCAGATGCTATCATTTAGGAACTTCAGCGAGGAGCTAAAGCAGAGATATGGGGGAGGGATCTGTCTCAGAAAGGCCCCATAGGGTCCTTCTTAGTTACAGAGATGCTATTTCACATCCAGTTATCATGGTAAACCTCACTGGTGTGATTTGAAGGAGGTTAAGGAAGAAAGGACTTGAGTTTTGAGCAAAGATTTGAAGGAGTTAAGGGAGTTAGCATGTGGCTGCTTAAAGGAAGACTGTCCCTGACTGAAAAAGAGTCCAAATGCCCAAGGCAGAAACATTGTCTTGTTTGTTTGAGAAGAGCAATTGTGTCTGAAACAGTGAATAGGGGAGGGTGAAGGAGGAGA
Organism: Ovis aries; assembly: GCF_016772045.2. NCBI lineage: Eukaryota > Metazoa > Chordata > Mammalia > Artiodactyla > Bovidae > Ovis > Ovis aries. The sequence continues at coordinate 55,840,327 of NC_056060.1, read as the reverse complement.
GAGAGAGAGGAGAGACAGAAGGAGATAAAGTCAGAGAGAGGATGGACACTCAGACCATGAGAGGCCCTAAGGACTATTGTAAGGACACTGGTCATTGCAGGGCTTTGAACTGAGACATTTTGTAATCTTACTTCTGTTTTAAAAGTCCACTTTGTTCGTTTGAAATTAGACTGTAGGGGGGAAGGACAAACACTACCAGCCAGTTAGTAGGCTGTTACTGCAGTCCAGCTAAGAGCTAGTGTGGCTTGGACTGCCAACTTCCCTCTTAACCAAGCTCTGAACCTCAGCGAACTCCTCTAGTCAGGCTTTTCTCCTGCTTCCTCAGCCATCTCCCCACCGACTTCCAAGACACACACTCCTAAATTCTCTTTCCCAACATTAGACACTGCCCTTGACTCCACTACCATGGCTTCCGTTTAAACTTGTCTGGACTATTGAAATGGCCTCCCTGCCTCCAGCTTATCCCTTCTTCTGGTCTATTCTATTGGCATGGGTATCCTGATTACAGGAAATCTTCATATGGGAGGCACAATGAGTGCCTGCCTCAGAATTCACTGAGTTTGTGACCTTGATGAGAAAAGAACATTCTAATTTTTGCTAACATTTAACTGTGGGGTCGCGAAGAGTCGGACACAACTGAGCAACTTCACTTGACTTTTTACTTCCATGCATTGGAGAAGGAAATGGCAACCCACTCCAGTACTCTTGCCTGGAGAATCCCAGGGATGGCGGAGCCTGGTGGGCTGCCGTCTATGGGGTTGCACAGAGTCGGACACGACTGAAGTGACTTAGCAGCAGCAGCAGCAGTATTTCTTTCCATTATGAAGGTAGGCAACAAACTATAGTAATGGTAGAACCTACAATTGTCAACAGAAATTATAGATATTTTCATATCCCATTTAAGTTGAAACATTTCAAGATATCATTTATAGCCGTGACTACTTTGAAATTATGATAATCATTAGAGCTACCACTAGATCTTTTTATGTACCAATAATGGAGCAAACATCATAATTAAGAAATGTTCTGTATTTCAAGATTATTGGATTCCTTTTAATTGTTATATAGTTTAATTTATACATTTTAAATTATTATTTTTAGGGATTCATAGGCAGACTTCCAAAGGGATTCAAGGCCAGAAAAAATTAAAAAGATTAAAATTATAGCTCTAATTATATCATAATTCCATTTGCTTATAAATAAATTTGCTTACAAGTCACAAAATAGAAGATATTTGCAATACACACATCTGACAAAGGATTCAGAACTACCTTTAAAGAAAAAACTTTTCTATAAAGCAATAAGAAAAAAGGCAACAAATTCAATAAAAATATTGGGTAAAAGACTTGAATAGGAACTTGGAAAATGAAGATATCTAACTGGGTAACAAAATTAAAACTTAACAGGAATTTATATGACTCATCAGGGAAATGCAAATTAAAACTACAACGAGATTGCCAGGGGAGAAGTGTGGTGGGGAAGGACAGACTGGAAGTTTGTGATTGACATGTATGCACTGTTAAATTTAAAATAGGCAACACAGAGCTACTGTATAGCACAAATCTAAATGGGAAAAGAATAGATACTTGCATACATATAATTGAATCAGTTTGCTGTATACCTGAAACTAACATAACAGGCTATGGTTCTTCCAGTGGTCATGAATGGATGTGAGAGTTGGACTGTGAAGAAGGCTGAGCGCCGAAGAATTGATGCTTTTGAACTGTGGTGTTGGAGAAGAGTCTTGAGAGTCCCTCGGACTGCAAGGAGATCCAACCAGTCCACTCTGAAGGAGATCAACCCTGGGATTTCTTTGGAAGGAATGATGATAAAGCTGAAACTCCAGTACTTTGGCCACCTCATGAGAAGAGTTGACTCATTGGAAAAGACTCTGATGCTGGGAGGGATTGGGGGCAGGAGGAGAAGGGGACGACTGAGGATGAGATGGCTGGATGGCATCACGGACTCGATGGACGTGAGTCTGAGTGAACTCCGGGAGATGGTGATGAACAGCGAGACCTGGCATGCTGCGATTCATGGGGTCGCAAAGAGTCGGACACGACTGAGCAACTGAACTGAACATAACACCTGAAACTATCATAACATTGTTAATCAACTATAAGTGAGTGAGTGAAAGTCACTCAGTCATGTCTGACTCTTTGCAACCCCATGGACTATACAGTCCATGGAATTCTCTAGGCCAGAATACTGGAGTGGGTAGCCTTTCCCTTCTCCAGGGGATCTTCCCAACTCAGGGATAGAACCCAGGTCTCCAGCATTGTAGGCAGATTCTTCACCAGCTGAGCCACAGGGGAAACCCAAGAATGCTGAAGTGGGTAGCCTATCCCTTCTCCAGTGGATGTTCTCCACACAGGAATTGAATCAGGGTCTCCTGCATTGCAGTCGGATTCTTTACCAACTGAGCTTTCAGGGAAGCCTGATCAATCAACTATATTCCAATTAAAAAGCAAACAAACAAACAAACAAAACCCCAATAAGAGACCACTAGTCCCTTCCCAGAAAGGCTAAGATTTAGACCACTGACAATATCAAGTGTTTTCAAAGATTAAATCTCATATTTTGTCAGTGGGAGCTGCAAAGTAATGCAATCTCTTTGGAAAATCATTTGTTCATTTCTATTAGAGTTAAATATGCATTGGCTTTAGGATAAAACAATTCCATTTTTTAATCCTCCAGAGAAATGAATGCATATGCTCTCTAATCTGTTCACTATATTCATAGCAGCTTTATTCATAATATCTAAAAGGTGAAACAGCACAAATACTCATCACACAAACAGATAAATTATGATATTTTATATAATGGAATACTACCAATCAATTTTTTAAAAAAGGCTCCAACACAAGTTAGAGAAATCTCAGATGCAGTATTGCATGAAACATGCCAGATACAAAAAAGTTCTAGCATGTGATTCAATTTATATACAGTTTGTGTGTTTGTGCTCAATCATATCCAACTCTTGGACACCTATGGACTGTAGCCCACCAGGCTCCTCTGTCTATGTGATTCTCCAAGTGAGACTACTGGCATGGGTTGCCTTGCCCTCCTCCAGGGCATCTTGCTGACCCAGGGATCAAACCCATGTCTCTTATGTCTGCCGCGTTGGCAGGTGGGCTCTTTACCACTAGTGCCACCTGGGAAACCATATACGGTTTCAGTTCAGTTCAGTCGCTCAGTCATGTCCGACTCTTCGTGGCCCCATGAACTGCAGCATGCCAGGCCTCCCTGTCCATCACCAACTCCCGGAGTTCACTCAAACTCATGTCCATCGAGTCGGTGATGCCATCCAGCCATCTCATCCTCGGTCGTCCCCTTTTCCTCCTGCCCCCAATCCCTCCCAGCATCAGAGTCTTTTCCAATGAGCCAACTCTTAGCCTGAGGTGGCCAAAGTACTGGAGTTTCAGCTTTAGCATCATTCCTTCCAAAGAACACCCAGGACTGATCTCCTTTAGAATGAACTGGTTGGATCTCCTTGCAGTCCAAGGGACTCTCAAGAGTCTTCTCCAACACCACAGTTTAAGAGCAGGTAAAACTAAAAGATGCGTTTAGAAGTCAGAATAGTGATTAACCCTTCAAGGAAAAGAATGAAAAGTGCACAAAATAACCTCATAGGGTACAGGAAATATATAGTTTTCCCTCAATGGTGGTTATTTAGATGTGCACAAATGTTAAAAAGAAACTACATGCTTAAGATTGGGTACTTCATGCATTTACTGTGTGTACATTATTACTCACTAGGTAAAATAAAGTTGGTCAAATCTGCAGAAGTGGTAGTGTTTCAGGAAACTCAAACCATGGCAAAACCATTTGGAAAATGGTTTTAATTTAGTCCAAAACAAACTGCCAGTTGACCCAGTGGAAAAAATAAGAAAGTTATTCTTGGATGAGTAAAGAGGAGAATGAAAAATAGAAGTATTTTGAAAGCAAAAGCACACCACACAAATGCACTGTTAGGACAACATGCCCCAGCCTTGGATCAGTGAGAATGTGGGTTAAGCCATTGGCTCAGAAATCGCTCAACACAGTGACGATATTGGCCTCCAAGCTATTAAAACATATGCTGTTTTGTTTAGTTTAACTTTTTATTGAGATATAATTAACACATAACATTGGATAAGCTTACGGTGTAGAATATGTTGATTTGATACATTTAAATATTGCAATATGATGACCACCTTACCATACTAGCACCTTTATCATCTCTGCTTCCTTTTTCCTCTCTCTTCTTTCTTGTCTGTGGCTTCACACAGACAGCACTTAGGATGAAGAATACTTTATTCCTTTTGCAGTGAGGCATGAGATGGGAAAATGTCTTTGAGGGAGATCATTTGGCTAGGGAAAATGGAACTCAGAGTGCAGTCTCCAAGGCCCACAACACTCCCACATCCTTGTTAAGTGCACTCAGCCATCCTGGATGGGCCCTCCTAATGCGACCTTCAAATCCTTCCAGTCCTACCTCTGGCCTGCCACTGTCTTTTACAGCCCTTGATGTTCCTCTAAGACTGATTAGTCTTCTTGCCTCAGATGTCCTCTCCAGCCCCAGGTTCACTCTCTAACCCCCAGAGTGAGTACCCCCTAAGCAGGTCTGATCATGTCATTCCCCTTAAGTGGTTCCCTTTGCCTCAGAATAAAATTGAAACTGTCTGATGGAGAAGGAAATGGCAACTCACTCCAGTACTCTTGGCTGGAAAATCCCGTGGATGGAGGAGCCTGGTAGGCTACAGTCCATGGGGTCACGAAGAGTCGGACATGACTAAGCGACTTCACTTTCACATTTCACTTTCATGCATTGGAGAAGGAAATGGCAACCCACTCCGGTATTCTTGCCTGGAGAATCCCAGGTACAGAGGAGCCTGGTGGACTGCCATTTATGGGGTCGCACAGAGTCGGACACTACTGAAGCAATTTAGCAGCAGCAGCAGCAGATGGTAAGCAAGAACTTTTACCATCTGTCCCTGTATATCTCCCTCTCCAGCTTCATCTCCCTAGTCGCATCCTGTGACATCAAGAGGGAATGTCCCCAGGTTAGCCTTCAGAGGATCATCATGACCCAGGATTCTCGGGGTATCTTACTTTTGACCTTACTATAGCATTTGGGTTTAGTATTGGTGAGAAGCTGAAGGATGCTGGCCACAGCACCAATTCTGTTGTTTGCCTTCTGGCCTTGGAATGCTAGAACTGTCAGCACTAGAGTGAGGTTTCCAAACCTGAAAGAAATTAAAACTAATCATGGGGGGCTCCCTGGACATAGCCCCATTTTCCCTAACACTCAGAATATGTATGGGTGTAGCATCAAGCACTTTATGCTCAATGTACAAATCCTTTAGAATCCAAAGTGTAGATTCTTAGTATAGAATTAGATTAACCACCAGTAGGGGAAGAAGTCTCCTTCCTTTACTTTCACAGGGACAACACTGTGATCTTCTTGGTGGAGCTTTGCCAAACTAAAATCTATTCACATCCAAATTATGTTAAACGATAGATCCCTCAAGAGAAACTGGAAAATATGAGTAATACGAATTAATATCAGTGAGTAAAATGTCCAAACCTAGATAGACATTGCCTCTGCAGCACTAGGTTTGTAAGCCTGTAATATATAATCCATAGTATTGTTGTTTTTCACATGCTAAGTCCCGTCCAACTCTATGTGAAGCCATGGACTGTAGCCTGCCAGGCTCCTCTATCCTCCACTATTTCCTGGAGTTTTCTCAAATTCATGTCCATCGAATCAGTGATGCTATCTAATCATGTCATATCCTCTGCTGCATTCTCCTTTTGCCTTCAATAATCCATAGTGCAGGGGTTCAAAACTAGCATCTAAGAATCAGCTTCATGGCACCTCTGCCCTCTCCTCCTACATGAAAAAATTTTGAGCTTATGTATTTTGGGAGACATGGAGTCCATGGCTTTCAGATTCTTAAAGGGATCCAAGGTTCATTCATCTGTCTGTTTATCTATTTATCTACCTGCCATGACATGTCCCTTGCAGGATCTCAGTTCCCCAACCCAGGACTAAACTTTTCACTGCCTTTTCCAGTGAAAGCACAGAGTCCTAACCACTGGACCACCAGAGAATTCCCCAAAGTCTCCTTAAATAAACAAAAAAGACTTAAAGTGATTAGGCTTATTATTTATATTGAGGAGCAATTGCCCTCCATATTGACCCAGAGCAGACCCAAGGAAGAGACATCCAGGAAATCTGAATGCTGCAGACCAAGATGCTTAACAATTCCTGAACACAATTAAAGCTACTCAAGTAGTGTATTACTACTGTTTTCAAATTGCTTCCTTCCTTTATTGGAAAGAAAGCAAGATAGACTTCTTGCTTTTTAATATGTCTCATGGAAGTAATCTCTGGTTCAATTTTTAAATATACTTACCTAAAACATATCCTATTTAACAAAAGAAAACTTAAGAAAACAAAAGGAAAGATATCTCTTGCTCATGGTTAGAATATCTAATCATCATCAAAGTATGTTTTCCCTATGTTAACTCGTAAATTAAACATGATCCCAATAAAATTACTAATAAACATTTTTCCCCCTAGAGCTATACTGGTTGATATTAAAGTTCATGTAGAAAAATAAACACATGACAATAACCAGGAAATCCGAACAGGGAGCTCTGCTGTGGTGAGGGAAAGAGAAGGGACTTGTCTGGCCAGATAACTAAACATACAAAAAAGCCTCTATTCTTTAAACAACATGGTGCTGGTACATGAACTAGGGTAAACAAAGGAATAGAATTGGAAAATCCAGAATAATACCAAGGAATAGACTAGAATGGAAAAATCCAGAATAATACCAAGTATGTACAGAAATGGGTTTCCCTGGTGGCTCAGTGGTAAAGAATCTGCCTGTCAGTGCAGGAGACAAGGGTTTGATCCCTGTGTGGGGAAGATCCCCTGGAAAAAGAAATGGCAACCCATTCCAATATTCTTGCCTAAGAAATCCTATGGACAGAGAACCTGGTAGGCTACAGTCCATGGAGTTATCCACAAAAGAGTCAGACATTCTTGAGGAAGAAACACAAGCTGGAATCAAGATTGCCGGGAGAAATATCAATAACCTCAGATATGCAGATGACACCACCCTTATGGCAGAAAGTAAAGAGGGGCTAAAAAGCCTCTTGATGAAAGTGAAAGAGGAGAGCAAAAAAGTTGACCTAAAGCTCAACATTCAGAAAACGAAGATCATGGTATCCGGTCCCATCACTTCATGGCAAATAGATGGGGAAACAGTGGAAACAGTGTCAGACTTTATTTTTTTGGGCTCCAGAATCACTGCAGATGGTGACTGCAGCCATGAAATTAAAAGACACTTACTCCTTGGAAGAAAAGTTATGACCAACCTAGATAGCATATTCAAAAGCAGAGACATTACTTTGCCGACTAAGGTCCGTCTAGTCAAGGCTATGGTTTTTCCTGTGGTCATGTATGGATGTGAGAGTTGTACTGTGAAGAAGGTTGAGTGCTGAAGAATTGATGCTTTTGAACTGTGGTGTTGCAGAAGACTCTTGAGAGTCCCTTGGACTGCAAGGAGATCCAACCTGTCCATTCTGAAGGAGATCAACCCTGGGATTTCTTTGGAAGGAATGATGCTAAAGCTGAAACTCCAGTACTTTGGCCACCTCATGAGAAGAGTTGATGCATTGGTAAATACTCCGATGCTGAGAGGGATTGAGGGCAGGAGGAGAAGGGGACGACCGAGGATGAGATAGCTGGATGGCATCACGAATGTGATGGACGTGAGTCTGAGTGAACTCCGGGAGATGGTGATGAAAAGGGAGGCCTGGCATGCTGCGATTCATGGGGTCGCAAAGAGTTGGACACGACTGAGCGACTGAACTGAACTGAACTGAAACAACAACATCAGTAACCTGTGGACATATAATGTATGATAAAGGTGATTTTTCAAATCACTGGGGCCAAAAAAAAATAAAAGGGCTTTTGATATTTCAATACCACTTTCTTCACACCACAGACAGAATAAACTTTAAATGGATCTGGAATTTGAATATAAAAAGGGAAACCAAAGTAATACTGAAAGAAAACATGGGTGAATTTCTCTGTAACATGCATAGAGGGTAGACTTCTAATTGTGATTCAAAATCCAGATGCAATTAGAGTAAAGACAAATACATTTGACTACATAAAATTTTAAAATTTTACATAGAATCACCTTAAGAAAAATTAAATTACAAATTACAAGCTGGGAAAGAATATTTGTAGCATATATAAAAGAAAGGCCTAATGTTCCCCATAGACAAAGAACTTTAAGAATAAATAAGACTAAAAATATTACAAAAAATTAGCAAAATGAATAGACAATCACAAAAGATAGAAAATGGCATTTGAAAGATGTCCAGTTTCACTCACAACAAGCCATTTTTCTTCCCTTTGGGTAAACACCCAAGGAAGACAAAAACATATGTCCATGCAAAGCTTTGTACACAAAAGTTCATGGCAATTTTAATCATGGTAATTCCATACTGGAAAAACCCAATGTCCATTATCATAATAGATAAACAGCTTTCCTTTTGTTATTTATTCCTAACTTCATCCCATTTGTAGTCAAAGAAGATACTTTGTATGATATCTTAATTTTAAATCCATAGAGACTTGAGTTGTGGCCTTACCTGTATTCTACCCTGTAATATGTCTGTGTGCACATAAGAGTGTGTGTTCTGCTATTGCTGGGTAATATTCTGTATAAGTTTGTTAGATTGAGTTGACTTATTGTGGTTTAAATCCTCTATGTCTTAAGGAGGACAGGAAAGAGTAATGGATGAAGAACTGGAAGTGGAGGAGAGGTGGAAGGAGTATGACTGGAGAGGGAGCATGGGTGGAGGGAGTATGACTGAACAGGTGGAGTATTTAGAGAAAGGAAGTAACTTTGTGGCTTGTCATGGTTAAATTTTATTTGGTGTTGTTACTATTAATAACATAATGCAGTTAGCATGAGTCTGGTCCAAAGTAGAAACTTGATAAATATAACATTTTGTATTTCCTTTTAAGTTGATATGAGGACTTCTTTACATAGTGAATGTGGTTCGCCTAACTTGTCACATTATGCTGGTTGATGCTGAGGCCACAGTGGTAAGAGACACCCAAGCCCTTCTCTCACGGTGTTCATCATCCAGTAAGAAGACAGATCTTGTCCCCAGACAGTGATGACCCAGGGTGGGCAGAACAGTATTGGGGAGCACAGGAGGGTGAAACTGGAAAAAAGCCTCACACACATAGAGAGAACAGCACAGTGTGGTATACACTAATTTACCCCCTCACCAGATTCAGAACTTGCAAGACTTTGACACCAGAGGCACAGGTTAGAAAAGAAAAACAGACAAATTGATCTTATGAAAATTTTAAAAATGTTATGTATTCAAACACACTACACACAGAATAAAAAGGCAACCCACAGAGTAGGAGAAAATATTTGTAAATCACATATCTGGTAAGGGATTAATATCCTAAATATACAGAAAAACCCTAAAACTCAGCAAGAAAAAAAACAAACATCTAAACAACCCAAGTCAAAAATGGGCAAAGACCTGAATGGACATTTCTCCAAAGAAGATTTGCAAATGGACAATAAGCACAAGAAAAGATGCCCAACATCACAAATAATTAGGGAAATGCAAATCAAAACTACAATGAGATACCACCTCATACCCATTAGGATGGCTGCTATCAATGAAAGAGAAAACAACAGGCGTTCATGAGGATGTGGAAAAATTGAAAACTTGTGCACTGTTGGTGGGAATGTAAAATGGAATAGTCACTGTGAAAAACAGTATGGCAGTTCCTCAAACAATTAAAAATAGACTTATCGTATGATTCAGGAATTCCACTTCTGGGTGTATACTCAAGAGAACTGAAAGCAGGGCTTGGAAAATATATTTGTATCCTTGTGTTCATAGCAGTATTAGTCATAGCTAAAACTTGAAAGCAATCCAGTGTCCATCAATGGGTGAATACATATGGAAAATTTGGTATGTATAAATTACATTCACACACACACAAACATAGACACACTAAAATTTATTCAGCCTTAAAAGTGAAAGCAATTCTCCAATATGAGATAGTCACAAAAAAATAAATACCATATGATTCCACTGAAAGTACTTGTAGTAGATGAAATCATAAAGTCATAAAGACAGAGAGAATCAGTGGTGGTTGCCAAGGGCTCAGGGGAGGGGAAAAGGGTGTTATTGTTTAGTGGGTATAGGGTTTCAGTGTTACAAGATGAAAGAGTTAGGGGGATGGATGATGGTGACTGTTACATAACAATGTGAATATATTTAATACCACTGGACTACAGTTTTAAAGTGATTAAGATGGTAAATTATATATATATATATTACCACAATATACTTCAAAAAGGGTAAATTATATATGGCATGTGCATTACATTACTAAAGCTGTAAACAAACAAAAATTGGCATAGAAAGGAAAACTCTGTCTTACAACAAATGTCATTTAATAAATGTAGAGTCAGTGGTGCTATAATTGGGAAATTACCATTTTTTAACCATCATGGAAAAGAAAGGATGCTAAAAGTAGGGGAGGATTTAACGAGAAGCAGAGTATTTGCATGGTCTCATTGTCTCCAAAGACTGTTGTTTGGCTGAAGGGTATAAGCAATAAATACATAGTGAGGAAATAAACAATGACTAGGTGGTTGAAATTAACAGCACACAATACATGCTGACAGATATCATGTGTCTCCAGATAGGATAGTCTGGGGAGAACAAAATCACCCAGGAATGATCCACTGGGGATGCATAATCTGAATCTAATTCTAGTGAGGAAACACTAGGTAAACCAGTTGAAGAACATAAAACATAATTGCCCTACAGTCTTCAAAGAGGCCAGTGCCATGAAAGACACAGACAGACCAAAGAGCTATTCCAGATTAAGGGAGACTATAGACATGATATGACCGTATATGATAAAGGGAATATCATTTGGATAATTGACAGAGCTGGAATGTAGGCTGTAGATTAGATTCAATTAGTTTATCAGTATTAAAATTCTGGAATTTATTCATGATATTGTACTTATGTAAAAGGATATCTTTGTTCTTAGGAAATATATGCTGAAGGCCCATGAGATTTGCTACTTGCTCTCAAATGAGTTAAAAAACACTGTAAAATAGTGGTGAGGTTTTGTGAGGGAGGGGGAGAAGAAAGAATGATAAAGCAAATGTGGCAATAATGTTGAAAAATTAGTAAACTTGGGTATAGAGTATGCAGTATCTTACAATGTTTCAGTAAATAGAGAAGTTTCATAAAAGTCTGTTAGATATTGTTAAATTCATTTGTCTTTCATATGTTAGCCCCTGAGAGAAGTTTTTTAAATGAATTTTTTTAGGATATAGTTGCTTTACAATGTTGTATTCATTTCTACTGTACAGCAAAGTGAATCAGTTATACATATACATATATCCATTTCTTTTTTAGTGGAATAGGAAATGGCAACCTGTTCCAGTATTCTTGCCTAGAAAATTCTACAGAGGAGGCTGGCGGGCTACAGCCCATGGAGTTGCAAAGAGCTGGACGCGACTGAGCACGCACGCACTTACTTTTCTTTAGATTCTGTTCCCATACAGGCCATTCAGTTCAGTCGCTCAGTCGTGTCCGACTCTCTGAGACCCCATGGACTGCAGCACGCCAGGCTTCCCTGCCCATCAACACTCAGAGCTTGCTCAAACTCATGTCCATCGAGTCAGTGATGCCATCCAACCATCTCATCCTCTGTTGTCCCCTTCTCCTCCTGCCTTCAATCTTTCCCAGCATCAGGGTCTTTTCTAACGAGTCAGTTCTTTGATTCTTTTTCTCTTGGTTTTCCTGATTTTGCTTTATCATGAGGCTGATCAAGAGTCAAATTAAGTCATTACAGACTACTGAATAGAATTTCCCGTGCTGAACAGCAGTTTCTTATTCTTCACCTATTTTATACATCAGTTCAGTTCAGTTTAATCACTTAGTCGTGTCCGACTCTCTGTGACCCCATGAATCGCAGCACGCCAGGCCTCCCTGTCCATCACCAACTCCCGGAGTTCACTCAAACTTGCGTCCATTGAGTCGGTGAGGCCCTCCAGCCATCTCATCCTCTATCGTCCTCCTGTCCCCAATCCCTCGCAGCATCAGAGTCTTTTCCAATGAGTCAGCTCTTCACATGAGGTGGCCAAAGTACTGGAGTTTCAGCTTCAGCATCATTCCCTCCAAAGAAATCCCAGGGCTGATCTCCTTCAGAATGGACTGGTTGGATCTCCTTGCAGTCCAAGGGACTCTCAAGACTCTTCTGCAACACCACAGTTCAAAAGCATCAGTTCTTCGGTGCTCAGCTTTCTTCACAGTTCAACTCTCACATCCATACATGACCACTGGAAAACGCATAGCCTTGACTAGATGGACCTTTGTTGGCAAAGTAATGTCTCTGCTTTTCAATATGCCATCTAGGTTGGTCAAAACTTTCCTTCCAAGGAGTAAGCGTCTTTTAATTTCATGGCTACAGTCACCATCTGCAGTGATTTTGGAGCCCCCAAAAATAAAGTCTGACACTGTTTCCACTGTTTCCCCATCTATTTGCCATGAAGTGATGGGACCAGATGCCATGATCTTCATTTTCTGAATGTTGAGCTTTAAGCCAACTTTTTTCACTCTCCTCTTTCACTTTCACCAAGAGGCTTTTTAGTTCCTCTTCACGTTCTGCATAGTAGTGTGTATATGAGATTGGGATTGACATTTATACCTAAGAGCAGTTTTACTTTGAAAAGCCAGGAAAATCCTAGTTTTATCAGTACACTAGCTCTTTGTCACAGAAATCTTGTCAACAGAGGGTGGAACCACAGGAGGCTTAGGGATGTTTTCTGGGACTTCAAGGAGTCAGAAAGACAAAGACAAGTCCCATATTAAATCACTTGTATGTAGAATCTTATAAAAGACACAAATGAACATAACTGTGAAACAAAAACAGACTCATGGACATGGAGAGATTTCTGGTTGCCAAGGGGAAAGGCGTTGAGGGAAGGAGGGGAAGGGAGGTTGAGGTGAGCAGTTGTAAGTAATTACATATGAAATGGATAAGCAACTAGGTCCTACTTTATAGAACAGAGAATTATACTTAATATCCTATGATAAACCATAATGGAAAAGAATATAAAAAATGAATATATAGCTGAATCGCTTTGCTGTCCAGCAGAAATTAACACAACATTGTAAATCAACTATACTTGAAAAAAAAAAAAGTTTTTTTTAAAATGGAGTGTAGTTATCCTGCAGAAATTGTTGTGATTGTTAATTTAGGACAGTAGTCAATAGGAGAAAATGAAAAATGAACAAAAATGAAGGGAAGTCTAATCCCTCTTAGTTCTGTTCAGCAGCTCTACAAGCAGAACAGCTTACCCCTTCCAGAACATTCTCCTCTCATGTACATGCCCCAACCTGCCTCTTCTCAATAGAAAATGGAGTGAAGAGAGGTAGGGGACTTTCACTTTCAAACGTGAACCAAGAACATTTTCAGAATGACTTGAGTGTAAAGGCCTCTTCCTGATTCCCACTCCTCACCCAACATAAACTTCTTACCTGAGTCTTAATCCTTTAAACAGAGAGCAAATCTCTTTGCAATAAAGTCTTCAAATGCATATAACTGGCCAGAGTAACACAGATATGGAAATGCATTCATGCTCCAGTGTAATCAGCTAATGAATCAGTACAATCCACAACTGTAAAGGACTAAGAAAATTAGAAATAGATTTGTTTTGGAAAAAAGAGGCACTGAGAAAAAGAAATAAAGAAATTCCTGAGATTTAAAGAAGGGGGAGAAATAGGAGAAGAGAGATCTCCTCTACCTTTGTAATTTGCTGGAAAGTTAATCCTGGGCTTCCCAGGAGCCAAGACACTTGACAGTCATTGCTGTTAAGCTGCAGGACACTATCCTTCCTGCTTGCAAGATTTATGAAGCTTGCTTATCAGACTGACTTCATAACAGATCTTGGGTTTGGAGGATATTCTGGATCAAGACATGGATGTTAAGGCACTTTTCTTTGCCTCTATTTTAAAATCTGTAGAGTGGGAATAGTTATATTTGTAAAATTGGCCTCACAAAATTGGGACTGAAAAGAGTTTCTGTCAAACTGCTTTAGGAAAGAAAGAACATAGCCCCAGTTTAGAATTGTATCTTTTTTTTTTTAAATTCTAATTGGTCTGAACAAATTCTTCTCTAGCCTCCTACCTTAACCCTTAGGTCATTCACCCCCATACTACCCATTGTTCACAGATAGCAAATTGTTTCACTAACATGATGGGAGACTTCTCGCTTCCTCCCTGGTAAAATGAGGCTTCTTAGTTTGACCAGTGGTCACAATCTCAAATCCTCCAGGGTACCACAATTCCTGAGGCTGACTCCTATGAGGTGAACATTAAGGAGCATTGAGCGCTGGGCTAGCTGAGATAGAGGGCCCTGCCTGAACCCCTTCACATACAAAACATGCCCAGGCAAGTGGGTCAGTTTTGCCCCGTCTAGATTAGAGGATGTCTAAATTCCCTTTTAGCTCTTAAACCCCATGATTGATCATCCTGAAACTTCACGTTTAGCCTGATAACTGGCCTGGAGCCCCTGTCCCAGTACTTATTAACCTGCATGGCTCTTGCTGGTCATCTATCATTGCGAAACCATGGGCCTTTGCGTAGTAGACTGGTTACTATTGAATGAGAAGTTCACATAAAATGTTGCATGTATTTGAGGTACTTTGCCCTAAAGCTCAAATTTAGCTGTCTCTCATAAAGGACCAAGGTACTTGTTATAAAATGACAAGTTACAGATTATTTTTCACGTTAACTTTTTTTTCATTTGGCTCTGCCACCTGGCATGTGGGATCTTATTTCCCTGATCAGGAATCGAACCCAAGTTCCCTGCATTGAAAGGTGGAGTCTTAACCACTGGACCACCAGGGAAGTCCCAACACATGGACATTTTAATATGAAATGTATACAAATCCCTTTTACCCTGACCCTAATTTCCTCTTTATCTCCTTTGAATATTCCAAATAACTCTAACCTCATCTGACTACAAATCCCTTCACTTTGCATGGTCTTTTTATCCTCATCACTCCCACCACAACCCCCCATCTCTTATCTTTTTACACCCATTCCCCCTTTCTGCTCCTCCCTATTCTCCAGACACTTACTAGGTCTTGTTCACAGAGGCCAGAGTGTTTGCTGCCACAGAAGATAAGATGAGGATCTGGGAGTCTGGAAACAGGAGCAGCTGCCTAATTCTCCCCTTCAGCTGCAAATAGGCAGAGGGCCAGGCGTGTGGGAGAGGGAGGGAGAGCTGTTTATTAGAGAGGCTGGGAACTCTGGCTTGAGAGAGGAGGGGCCCTTGGACCATCACAGCCTGCTAACCTGAAATGGTTTTGTTGCCTAGTTCCTGATATTTCAGCCTGATTCGTTCAACCTACATCTAAAGCAACTCAGGATGTACTTTACTTTTGCAATAATAATGACAATTATGCCTCCACAAGAGCTCAGAACTCCAAATTTCCAGAGTCAGTTGTATTGCTGGCAGCTGATCCAAAGAAAGGCAGCAGTGAGGTCAGGTGTCCTAAAGTTCAGAGGTCTGATGTGAGAGATTGCAACCTGAGAGATTGCAGCTGTAACTAGGACGTTTCTGTTCCTGTTGGATGTGTGACTGTTGTTTCAGTCACTCAGTCGTGTCTGACTCTTTGTGACCCCATGGACTGTAGCCCACCAGGCTTCTCTGTCCATGGGATTTCCCAGGCAAGAATACTGGAGTGGGTTGCCATGCCCTCCTCCAGGGGACCTTCCCGACCCAGGGATCGTACCCAGGGCTCCTGCATTGCAGGCAGATTCTTTGCTGTCTGAGCCACCAGGGAAGCATGTTATTTTAGGTCTATGAGGAACAAGTCTGGGCCAACCAGCTCCTTTAATTCTTATTAACAGCTTGCTGTTCTGCAACCCTGGAATCAATCTCTATTATGGCCTACAAGGTCCTCCCTGCTCTGCCCCTGCCAACATCTCAACTTGATCCCCTACCATGTGACACTCTTCCACTATGCTCTAGCTACACTGTGTTCTCAGTGAACCATATCCCATAAATAAGTCAAATGAGTTCTGCCTCAGGACCTTTACACCAGCTATTTCTGCTCCTGGAACATTCATTCCACTGTTCTTTCCTGTACATAAACATCTGGCTCCCTGCGCCCTCCTCTCCCATTCATTAGACAGCTCATTGAAAAAACAGTCTTTCTAAGGGTTTCCCTTGACTTTCCCCTCTTTCACAGGACACTGTTCGGTTTTCTTCATAGTTATTAGCACTACCTGAAATTATTGAGTTTATTTGTTTACTTGGATTTTTCTCCAATACCCTCCCCTCACTAGATGCTAAGCGCCATGAAAGCAGAGTTGGGCCTGTATTGTTCACGATAATACTATTATTCCCACATCCAAGATCAATACCTGACACAGTAGGTATTTAATGTATGTTCATTGGCTAAATGAATGGGAAACTGTTCATTCACTAACTAAGTATTATTCTGTATTTTGTGTGTGCCAGGTGCTATGAGTGCAAGAGACATAATGGTAAATAAGATGGGCAAAGGCTCCCCCAAAGAGGTTTCAGGTCTAGAAGGAAAGATAGCTATTAAAATAATAATAATCAATCAAAACTTTTTTGTAGGTTTTATTGAAATATAGTTGATTTACAGTGTTGTGTTCATTTCTGCTATAAAGCAAAGTGACTCAGATATATATATATATGTAGTTTTTTTTCATATTCTTTTCCATTATGGTTTCACTGGATATTGAATATATTTCCCTGTGCTAAACAGTAGCAGCTTGTTGTTTGTCCATCCTATATGTAATAATTTGCCTCTGCTAATCCCAAACTCCCATTCCTGCCCTCCCTTACACCTTGGCAACCACAAGTCTGTTTTCTAGATTTGTGAACCTATTTTGTTTTGTATATGTTGATATGTATCAAATTTTAGATTCCGTGTATAAATGATATCACGTGGTATTTGTCATTTTCTTTCTGACTTAGTGTGATAATCTCTAAGTCCATCCATGTTGCTGTAAATGGCACTATTTCATTCTTTTTGATGGCTGAGTAATATTATATAGTGATAATATATATATACCATATCTTCTTAATCCATTTATCTGTTAATGGACGTTTGGGTTGTTTCCATGTCTTGGCTATTTTAAGTAGTGCTGAAACTGTATCCAGAAACAACAAAGAAATAAGAAATTGCTTGTTTGTTCACAGATTACTATAAATGTATATGCCAGAAGTGTGGATAGGGTAGGTGAGCTGTCAGTCACAGAGTCTAGAATTCTCAGGGACCCAAACCACATTTATGAATTGATAAAAGGATTTTATTTCTGGAAACTGGATGGCATTCCATGAAGCAAATGATCCATTTCTAGTTCTCAGGCTAATTTTGTGCTGAGGCGTCTGATCAAGACTGCCCTGTGGCACCAGCATATTTATCAGTCTCAGTGAGTTTGATTTGAGAATAACCTTTGAATCCATGTTTCAACATCCAAAGAATTCAGATTCTGAGGATGGCTCAGGGCTCTGCAAGTGTTCTTTGGAGATTGTAAAAGAGATCAGGCATATGGCAGGCATTGCAATAGGTAAACTTTAAAGCTTAAGAAGGGAAGTTGGAAACAGGTCACTTTCTTCTAGAAGTCACAACCAATAATTTTGTTGGAACTCTCTGGTTTCCCCCAGGCTCCTGAGTCTCTACCTGACTCATTTTTTTTTACCAGTCAGGCCCCTGAAGACACTTGATTTTCTGAGCCCTGCTTCAAGACTGTGAATTGAACATGCTAAGAGTTTTAGTTTTCTGAAATCCCTGGAAGTTTTTTATTAAACAAATAAAATATGATTTGGGGAAATTCAAATGCTAAAATGCTGGTGACTTGAGTACCAGTCCAAAAATCTTCAATACACATGGGTCCAAGATGCTAGGATTATAAATCTCAAATCCTAAAGATTCATAAAGTAAAATTTCTTTAGCACATTCTTTTGAATTTCCTCAGCAGGAGCAAATTTTATCCTTTGGGAGTTGTTTAGTTACTGTTATTGTCAAACATCCTTCCCTGAAATTTAGGGACCAAAAATATAGTCATTCCTTGTAATCCAAGGGGGGCTTTGTCCCAGAATCCCCCAAGATGTCAATCTTCACTGATGCTCAAGTTCTTTCTATAAAATAACATGCATGTGTGTATTAATTGCTCAGTCATTTCCTATTCTTCGGGACCCCATTGGACTATAGCACACCAGGTTCATCTATCCATGGAATTTTCCAGGAAGAGAATACTGGAGCGGGTTGCCATTTTCTTTCTCCAGGGGATTTTCCTGACCCAGGGATCAAATCCCAGCCTCTTGCATTGCAGGCAGATTCTTTACTGCCTACGCCACCAGGGATGCCCCGCGAAATGGCATAGTATTTGTATATAAGCTACACACATCCTCTGTATACTTCAAATCATCTCTATATTACTTATTATACCTAATATAGTGTAAATACTATGTAAATAGTTACCAGGTTTCCCCAGTGGCTCAGCGGTAAAGAATCTGCCTCCAATGTGGGAGACAAGGGTTCGATCCCTGGGTCAGGAAGATCCCCTGGAGAAAAGAAACGACAGCCCACTCCAGTATTCTTGCCTGGGAAATCCCATGGACAGAGGAGCCTGGCGGGCCACAGTTCATGCGGTAGCAAAAAGAGTCAGACACAACTAAGTGACTAAATAGCCATAACAAAACAGTTATCAGCGTGGGACAAATTCGAGCTTTGCTTTTTGGAACTTTCTGGAATTTTTTCCCAAATACTCTGATCTGTGGGTGGTTGCATTCGCAGGTGCAGACTTCCTTAGGCTCGCGGATTCTGTGAGCTAGGGATTCTGACAGGGCAGAGAGGGGACAGCGTGCCTTTGCTTTGTGATTCTGGGTCCTCAGCTGGGAAGAAGGCCCAGGTGATAGATAACTGGAGGTTAGAATCAGATGGAGACAGCATCACCCATATGTCTGGCAGCTGATGAGGGCCATTGGCAAGGCACACCTACACATGTGTCAGCATAGGGCTTGTTTGTGCCCAGAGAGCAAGGTTGAAGTGCATGATATTTTGATGATCTGGCTCAAGGTTTCAAGGCAAGACAAGCATGTGGGATGGGATTATTTCAGGCATCTTTGGAGAATACAATCTGCCACAGTAGTAGATTTGACTTCAGATGCAGCTAAAAGGCATTAAGAGTTAAATTCTTAAAAAAAAAAAAATTCATTTATTTACTTTGCTGTGTCAGGTCTTGGGCTTCCCGGGTGTTGCCAGTGGTAAAGAACCCGCTTACCAACCCAGAAGACATGGGATGCAGGTTGGAACCCTGGGTCATGAAAAACCAGAGGGAGAAGGGCATGGCAATACACTCCAGTATTCTTGTCTGGAGAATCCCATGGACAGAGAAGCCTGGTGGGCTATAGCCCATGGGGTCGGAAAGAGTCAGATGCGACTGAAGTGACTTAGCATGCATGCATACATCAGGTTTTAGCTGTGGCACGTGGCATACAGGATATTCGCTGTGGTGTGTGGGCTTTCTCTAGTTGTATGTGGGTTTAGTTGCCCTGTGGCATGTGGGATCTTAGTTCCCTCACTAGGGACTGAACCCTTGTCCCCTCCATTGGGAGGCGGATTCCTAATCACTGGACCATAGGGAAGTCCCTAGACAGGTACATTCTTTCACTTAGTTTATGAGAAGGCAAATAGCCTGGTCATCTTATATCATGTTTTGTACATACAGGCATCACCAAAAGCTACACTTTGCTTTGGGGGTTAATTTTGAGATGCTGAAAATAATCCGTAGATTCTACCTAAATTCTCTGAAGAAGTGTTTTCCAAAACTGTGTTCTGAGCACTAGTTCCTAGAGGAAAAAAAAAAAAAAATCTTCTTCCTGGATATGAATAACTAATAAGCTATGTAGATATTAAAGAATTTCCACAAAGAAACTTGTTTGACATTATTTAACACAGTCACCATAAAAACCTCTTTTCAAGGAGATTCTATTAATATCTCTTGGAACTAGTACATCATGGTAATACTGCCCAGTGGCCTTGTCCCTCAAAGTGTTGGGAAATAGCAACAAAAAAGTACTGTTGGTTTGTCATTTTGTCCTCAATGTTCATTTTTAACTTCTGATTAAACTGGTGCCAGCTGATCTGATTAACGTGGGGGGATGGAGGACACCTGGGGCCATTTGAAAAAGACATTACTATATTACAACTGTGTTACCTAGGTTTTAGGGCCACATGCACAAATGTGAAAAGCAATCTGGGGTATAGATTGTAAAAGAAACCTTAGTGATTGTCTACTTTGACTCCTTTATCTCAAAGGTGGAAACTGAGGCCTACCTCTGTTGGATGACTTCCCCAAGAAATGTTTGTCTGTGCCAAACCAGAACTGGAAGACACATGTATCTTCCTAGGGTAGTTTTTTCAAATATAAAAAGTGCAATTGTATGTCTTAGAGTAAGTCTGGATCCTGTAGCCCTTAAAAGCAAGAGTTTGGAATCAGATCTTAGGAGACTCTGCATTTATTAGTTGTATGATTTTAGACAACTTTACTAATTCATTCACCTTCTCCAAACCTGTTTTCTCTTCTAGATATGGGACTGATATAGTACCCTAGCTGCCCACTCAGTTGTGTCCGACTTTCTGCCACCCGTGGACTGTAGCCCACCAAGCTCCTCCGTCCATGGGATTCTCCAGGCAAGAATGCTGGAGTGGGTTGCCATTTCCTTCTCCATCACTATATCAGTCCCATTTGTAGAGGAGAAAACAGGCTTGGAGAAGGTGAGTGAATTAGTACTGAATGAAGGCTTATGCAAATACAGCTGATTGATTGGTTTACTTGCCCTCTACTCATGTGTAGCTTTCTAGACTCAGTAATTGAATTGGTTTGAGATGCTGATGGATTCACCAATGCAGTTCGTCATTTAAAGCAGCTGTTTTCTTTTTACCCCTTCATAAACAATACAAAATGAATAGTTGAGGGTAAAACCTCAAAGCACATTTGCAAATATTCTTAGAGACAAAACACAACACACCACTGAATCCTCCCCATTGTGCATAGGAGTTGGAGGATCTAATGTTTGTCTTGAAACAAACATTGCAGTACTGTTTACAGACATGGAAGCAACCTAAATGTCTACCAACAGATGAATGGATAAAGATGTGGTACATATATATAATGGATATTACTCTGTCATAAAAAGAACAAAATAATGCCATTTGCAGCAACATAGATGAACCTAGAGATCGTCACACTGAGTGAAGTAAGTCAGAGAAAGACAAATATCATAAGATATCACTTGTATGTGGAATCTGAAAAATGATACAAATGAACTTACTTACAAAACAGAAACAGACTCACAAACTTAGAAAAAAACTTACAGTTACCAAAAGGAAAAGGTGGGGAGGGTGATAAATTAGGAGGTTGTTATTAACAGATACACACTAGTGTATATAAAATAGATAATCAACAAGGACCCACTGAATAGCACAAGGAACTGTACTCATTACTCTGGAATAAACTATATGTGAAAAGAATCTGAAAAAGAATAGATATATGTAACAGTTCAGTTGCTCAGTCATGTCTGACTCTGAGACCCCATGGACTGCAGCATGACAGGCTTCCCTGTCATCATCATCAACTCCTGGAGCCATATGTATATGTATAATCAAATCTCTTTGCTGTACACCTGAAACTAACATAACATTGTTAATCCACTACTCCAATATAAAATAAAAATTAAAAATTCTAAAAACCCAAACAAAAACAAACGAGAAAGAAAAATTCTAGGTATAGGGAGACCAGTTAGGCAGACCTGTTGCTAACGCTGGTAGAGCTGGGGCAAGAGTACAAAGGCCCATACACCATGTGTGAAAATATTTAAGAATTGCAGATAAAACTGATCAATTGTTAAATAAATTATGTTTTATCTTCCTATCTTGACAAATACACATTCACAACAACCTGAAGAGCCAGGTTGAGTTTTAAATTCTCAGAAACTCATATCAAAATGTGGCACCACAGAATGAGCTGACCCTGTCTCCCTGCCCCTGCTCCAGCACCTCCTCCCTTTTCTTCGTCTGATACCATCCAACTCTGTGACCATCTCTCCCACACCCAAACTGCACGTCCACACACCCTTCAAATAGCTACCTCTAGATCCAGCTACCCCTTTAGATCCAGGGCTGTGCATACTGATTGCAACATTCACGGCAGGGGGACAGATGTCAGGAAAAAGCCTGCACAGGCTCTGGAAGCAGGCTTAAGACTATTTGGACAAGAAATTCCAGGATCTGGGCAAGAGCATTCCATCAGTGGCCTAGAGTGGGGGCTTGGACTTGGGGTTGCTGAGGATCTTTCAGTTCCGTAGTATCCTCTTTGTGCAGAAGGGCACAGTGGAGGAGGGCCAGGGCTAGGGCCCCTCTTGCCAGGGTCTAAGGATGGCACTGCAGTTAGAAGCCTCTTGTAGAAGTTGCAGTGGAGGGTCACAAGCATCACCAAAGGGATGAAAAAGAGATAGTGATTGGGAAGATCGCACAGGGAAAATTATCAAGTTCTCAGAAACTATCAAGATACGGGAGAACAAAAAAGAAAAAAGACAACAGAAGATACTGAAGTTTCAATCCTGGGTTACCAGTAGAGCTGGGGGAACCCTCTGACCTAGGAATCTCAGGTTTTTGTTAGCATGTATAATTTTTGTATAACTGAGCAAAACCCTTTCTCATATGTTTCAATGGAGTTTTCACCCATTCACATGTACTCATAATAGTGTAGAAATTTAAGCATTGCTCCAAGCATCAGATATAAGAGTACTTTTGCTTAGAAATGTTTATGAACAGAAATATCTTAGGGCAATACACTTTAAGAAGATGTGTGATTTCTATTTAAATATCATGTTACCTCAAGTTATACAAATTACTTCATTTTATAGCCTTTATGGCTTAGAATTTGATCATCTGCAAAACAGGGCTATTGAAATTGCTTTATTACTAATTTTTAAAGTCCACTGCCAGGGCATTTTACTAAGCCTGTATTCTCAAAAGTCTGAGACATGACTTTTTCTATTATAGATCAATTCAGCTGAATTATATGTGGGTTATATGTAAATGGAATATAATTATTCTGATTGGAATAGGGCCATGAGAGCTAGCTAGCCAACATTCCAGTCACAAAAACAATGGTTATTTTTTCATTTCATTGCTTTTTATGAGACACTGCAATAATGGTTTGTGCCAGAAAACTCTGACAATGTAATTGAATTCTAGAGCTACTATTCTAAACTCACTTACAATATGAGAAACAAAAATGTGTCTTTCTTTGAAAGCAATCCATCAAATGTTTGCTTGAAAGATAAAAATATTTGGTGTTATGAAAGGTCTCATTGATAAATAATGATGATATTCCCACAGTGGTTTTTCCTAAAGGATAGGAAGAATTAAAAAAATTTTTTTAAAATATTTATTTATTTGACTGAACCAGGTCTTGGCTGCGACATGCATGATCTTTTCTAGCTGCAACATGGAAATTTTTAGTTGCGTCATCTGGGATCTAGTTCCCTGACCATGGATGGAACTCAGGTCCTCTGAATTGCATGTACAGAGTCCTAGCCTCTGGACCACCAGGAAAGTCCCATGACTTTTAAAATGGTACACTCTTTCCTTGATACTAACATTGATAACTATGCAGGGAAACCACATAGATTTAAGTGTATCTTAGAGTATTCCAAATAGCCTGGTGATCATGGTGTGCCCCGAGTTAGACCCGGTAGGACACTGGAAGGGAGTAGAACAGGATAAAACTTGGGAATGCCTAGGTATTTATCTCTAGAGTTAGGTGTCCTCCAGCCCACAGAATACATTTGACAAACCCCAGGTCCAAATGAAGAGGACAGGGGAAGGTGAGGGCTAGGTGTGGAGGTGAGGGCAGGGGCAAGATCGCTAACATAATGTTATCAGAATAGATGCTAGTTCTTCATGCTGCACTGAGACTCTAAGGGGAGAATTCTTTGCTAAGCACATCTCAAGTTGTTGACATCTTAGGGATGCCGGTCAAGCCCATGCCTCCTCCCCTCAGGTTCTGAGTCAGTTGAGAGATGGGCAGACCAACCTAGTGGGAGTAAAACCACACTTTTGCTCGTGCTAAAGCTGGACTAGAGAACACAGCTTGCACCCGTGGGCTCAGCAGGACTTTCAGCTCTACCTGTGGGTGAGGAGAGCTGCGTGCAGGAAAGGGAGTTTCTGCCCTCACTCCCCATCAGACTCAGGGAGACATCAGACTCCAGAAGACAGGCCCCCACCACCACCACCCCCGCCCCCCGGCTCTGCTTGCCAAATGAAGTCAGAGAAGAATGTGCGGGTAGGCTTTAGCCCGAAAGAACAAAAGAACGAGCAAGCAGTGTGATCTTTACCCCTATCCTCCTGGTCATATCAGTCACTCTTCCCCAAAGGGCACAGCTTGGAGCAGCTTTCTCTCTTGCTTCCCAGAGAGAACAAAGTGTGGGTAGAAGTTACTACTTTGGAGGTCAACGATGGGGCATGAGAAGAAGGAGAGACGTAGTCCCTTATTTGGTTGTCACGTGACTCAGTCTTATCCCCTCAATAGAACATTCTGGGACAGTTGGGTCCTGAAAGTTCCATTTGTAAATGAGCCCAAGTTTTAATCAGGACAGAGCCAGGCGACATTCACTCATTATTGTTCATGGGTGTGTGAGTAGGTAAAAGCATTTGTTGGAGCGTTTGCAATGAAACTCTGAGATGGATCTTGAAAAGGAGCCAAGGAGTCCCACTTGAGAGCCCCACAGGACTTATTTGAGGGAAGAAAGTCACTTATATTTCTTTTCATTGGAAGCTGCCTCTCCCTTTTGAGGCCATCAGGGGAGAAAAGCCTGGAGTATGGATTGGGGGCTGGAAGGGGAGCCTGGTATATATATGCACTGGCAAGGTTGAGAGTTGAACAAGTTTGAAAATTAGGTTCACCTTTCTTATCCTCGATCTGCTCTTCAGTCTGCTACTTATAATTCCCTCATCTTCCAGATGACCTTTCCAGCCTTCCAAACTTGTCCAAACAAGCACTCCTTCATTCCTTGAGGTGCAGCTCATAGGTAGACCGTAGCAGAAAAATAAATAAATTAAAATAATTAAAAGTGAAGTGTGAATCTTTGCCCTCCTTAGCCACCTTGGATGCATTTGGATTTTAAAGGAAAATGCTGGTTTATAGGTATAGATATCTCAGTGGTTTAAGTTTCAGGCAGAATCCTGAAGCTGTTTGCCTGGGAATTGGGGATGAAATTGTTCCCAGTGCTGAGTAGACAATACAGCCTTCTGTGAACACATTGGATGAGTAAGGACCAGGCACAGATTCAGCAGAGGTCGAGAAAGATGAAGACAAAGAAATGACCATTGGTTGGCGTCAAATGAGATCACTGGTAACTTAAAAGAGCTGGGGAACAGCAGTAGCAGTGATGATGAAAGATACTACAGATGGCATGATTTCAGTTCAACCAGCCAGAGTCGGGGTACCAGTTATCTGCTAAGCCCTGGGCTAGATACAAACAAAACCACAGGAAAAGTATACACTCACTTGGAAGAAGAGGATAATGCTCAATAAAAGTAGTAGAATGAACATTCTTTTTTTTTTTTTTTGGCCCACCATACAACATGTGGGGGTCTTAGTTCACCAACCAGGAATGAACCCACACCCCCTACAGTGGAAGCTTGGAATTTTAACCGCTGGACCCCCACGGAAGTCCCTAGAATGAGCATTTTAATTCTCTAGACTGGTAAATATACTGTGCTTTTTTCTAAGCAAACCCCTAATCTTAAACAAAGGAAATGCCAATTTCTCCCTTTCCAACTGCAGGATTCATGTTCTGTGGGGATGGTAAGGTCTGCCCTGGGTCAGTCTCCTTATCCACCCAATATGTGTTCTGTTCCTCCCCACAGTAGTCCCTCTGCACAGCCAAGCAGGCACCTGATTGACGCCTCACATCCTTCACACTCTCTCCTTGCCTCTGCCCTGGCCATTCCCCCTACTTCCCCAAGGTATTCACTCCCCTTCCGAATCCTGCACATCCTTCCAGGCTGGCTCAGGTTTCCACACATTTCCTTCTCTGAGCAGGCTTCCCTTTGTACCAGGACCCCTCCTTTCTCTGAACTCCAGGTATTGTATTAATAATCATAGCAGCAATGATCACAGCAATAATAATAAAACCCTATGTTAAAATAGTAGGGGCTTCCCTGAATGGCTCAATGGGAAAGAATCTGCCTGCCAATCTGGGAGATGCAGGTTCAATCTCTGGTCCCGGAAGATGCCCTGGAGAAGGAAATGAATACCCATTCCAGTATTCTAGCCTGAAAAATCCCATGAACAGATGAGCCTGGCGGGCTATAGTCCACGGGGTTGCCAAAGAGTCGGACACAACTTAGCGACTAAACAAAGACATTAGAATAGTGCTAAGACTTTTTCAGAGTGCTGACACATACTGTGTTATATTTGTGCCTCCCAGGATCACTCAAAAGATAGGGATTGATATTACCCCTACCTAAAAACAAAACAAAAATCAACAAGGAAACTGAAGTCCAGGAAAAGTAAATGCTTCTTTCCAAACCACATATTCCTGGATGCCTTGTAGTATCTGCCATTTTGGTTTCTCTGATTTAATTTATGATTTCTGATTAAAGGTTACCTCTGTTTTCACATTCTTTCCTGTTGCTAGTCTTGCCTCTCTAATAAGATAATGCTTTTCTTCAGGGCAGGAAGAATCTCATACATTTTTGTATGGTCTCAGCATATACTGAGAATCATATTGAGTGTACAATTTTGGCTTAGAAAATGCTGCACTGATGATGTGAAGGGTCATGTGTTTATATCTCACACATTGTATGATGACATTGGAATTCCATTTGACCCTACTTTGGGTTTTGGAGATCACAGGGCACATATAGACCACATATAGGAGGAGCTCTCTGAGACGGTAGTTACTGTGAGCAATCTAAAAGGCCTTCAGTATTGGTATAAAGCTAGGAGGGATTGAACCATCATTGTTTAATGTGTCACCTCCAGAGCTCCTACATTATTGAGTGTACTCGGAAACATGCATCCTGCCCTCATCTGATTTGAAATTCTTTGCCTTCTTCTGTCCTATCAATAGTAGTATCTGATGAAAACTCTAATTTGAAAAGATACATACACTCCAATGTTCACTGCAGCACTATTTACAATAACCAAGACATGGAAGCTACATAAGTGTCTATTGACAGAGGAATGGGTAAAGAAGATGTGTATCTATATACAGTGGAATATTACTGAGCCACGAAAAATAGTGAAATAATACCACTTGCAGCAGCATGGATGGACTAGAGATCAGCTAAGCAAAGTAAGTCAGACAAAGAAAGACAGATATATGATATCACTTATATGTGGAATCTAAAAAAAATGACACAAATGAACTTATTTACAAAACAGAAATAGACTTGTGGACATAGAAAACAAACTTATGGTTACCAAAGGGGAAAGTAGGGGTGTGGGGAGGGATAAATTAGGAATTTGAACTTAACAAACACATATCACTATATAAAAAATAGATGAATAACATGGAGCTATTTACTGAACATCACAGGAGTTATAAAATATAGTCAATATTTTGTAATAACCTATATGAAAAAAAATCTTAAAAAAATTATAAATATGTATTTGAGGAGAAGGGGGCTACAGAGTATGAGATGGTTAGATGGCATCATCGACTCAATGGACATGAGTTTGAGCAAACTTTGGGAGACAGTGAATGACAGGGAAGCCTGACCTGCTGCAGTCAATGGGGTCACAGAGAGTAGGAGATGACTGAGTGACTGAACAACAGCTGAACATCTTGTAATATTCAGTGGAAAATAATCTTAGGAATATTATTTTATATTTTATATTTATATAATTAATATGTATACATATCTGAATCACTTTGTTGTACACCTGAAACTAACCCAGCACTGTAAATCAACTATACTTCAATAAAAAAAGCGTAGTGTCTGACCTGTATGAGGTTCAGTGAAATCCCTGATTCCATGACTGACAGTGATAATGCTGGCAAAGAGAACAAGTTAGGAAATTGAGCGACTATGCTGATGGCTTAGGTTTTTTTAAAGGCAAACGGGGAGGCATGAGTTGGCTCTCTCTCTCTCTCTCTCTCTCTCTCTCTCTCTCTCCCAGGGCTTTGAGGAGGAAGGATGGCCTATGGGTTACTGCTCTGGCTCGGTGATTGACCCCTGAGGGAGAAGAAAGAGAGGAGACCTGCATAAGTTCCAACCAGATTCCTGGAAGGTGAAGCTACTGAAAATGGTTGCAGTTGACATGGTCAGGGAAACCTGGGTTTCACTTCAGGGATGGGCTAACCCCATATCCCAGGAGTGATGAAGCCACCGGTTGATGTATCTACGGGCATGTTGCCATACAGCTTTATGTCCTACAC
Source organism: Ovis aries (assembly GCF_016772045.2). Classification (NCBI taxonomy): domain Eukaryota; kingdom Metazoa; phylum Chordata; class Mammalia; order Artiodactyla; family Bovidae; genus Ovis; species Ovis aries. The sequence goes on along the minus strand of NC_056060.1, from coordinate 55,811,751 downwards.
TTAGGGTGTGCAATCTCAAAATATAATGATATTGGAAGATTTGCTTAAATTTACATCTGAAAATATAGTGGAACATTTCAGTTTCAAATACTTGGAGCAAGTCCTGCCAACTATTGATTACCGTATAAAATGTTAATTTAAAACAGCATTCAAATTCAAGTATGGAAGCAAGCCAGTAAGATTTTTGAGGCAAAAAATATCAATGCCTTTTGGTTTCTGATGCATTCTCATGGATAACTTTTAATAAACATGTAACACCTATTTCATCTCAAAGTAATGAAATCAAATGTTCCAGAGAAATTTGACCTTCTCCTGAGGGAAACTGATCAAACTATGAAAATAAAACAAACATCCCAAAACAAAGATAAAAGAAATGAAAATAATATTTATTATAAGTATTATTTCCTTTTCCAGAATTTTGACCCTCTGATTTAGCAGACTAAGAAGTCCTAGAATAGGCTATAAAATAAAAACAAACAATAGTTTTAAAATCTGAGTAAAAAAATATTTTTTATACTGTTAAAGTATAAAATCTTACTAGTGAGCCAAGACTGGCAACAGGAAATAATTTGAAAATAGTGCAAGATAACATTTAATCAGAGACTAAATTTAGAGAGACCAAAATAATAGATATAATGCTGGTACACAGTTGGAGCAAATACTCAAATAGCAAATACTCATGTAGTGTTAATTATATGCCAGGCACTGTTATAAGTCATTTAAATATATTAATGAATTCAACTCTCATAACAACCCAGCAAGATAGACTTTATTATACTCATTTCATAGATGAGGAAACTGTGGCATAGATCAGTTAGGTAATTTCCCCAAGGTCACACAGCCAGTCAGTGACAACGTTGAGGATCTGACCCCAGGCAATCTAGTCCCAAAGTTTGTGATATTAACCACATGGCTTCTCATACTTCTTCTACTATTAGTATTAACAATAATTTAAAATTGTTATTTCCTATGCTAATACCTGAAGTAAAGCCTTGGGGGTTAAGTAAAATACATGCATGCATGTTACTGGCCTTTACTTTATAAGAAGCTACAACCAGAATATCTCATCTCCCAGACTATAATGGACACACTGTATAAGTGGCTTACTTACACAAAGCCTCAAGGTATTTGTGGGTCCACAGCTTAGGGAGTTGCTTTGGTTGCTCTTCAGGAATCTTGATCACATAGGTGCTCTTATTTGTGCCTCGGAGACATGATCCACCATCCCAGGCACAAACACCCACTCCATAAACAACCATCTTAAAGACTGGCCAGTGACCTAAGGATTGGCCTCACCTGAGACGTTCAGCCAACATCGTGGTGAGTGGACAAGTCAGACTCTCCCTTGGAGATATGTAGTAAGGCAGAGAGGAGATGCTGGAGGAGTGAACTGGTGTTGGCTTAGAGAGAGACACAGAAAGCAGCAAAGAGGAGGCAGGAGGCACAGAAAATATGAGTCAGCAGGAGCCTCGAGGTGGGCACTAGTAGGGCAGTCGGTCTGCTGTGCAGAAGGGAAGAAACAAGAGAAGAGCAGGCTCTACTTGGAAGAACTGTCACAAACACGGCCACGATAGAGATTGCAGTTGAGCCCTGAATTGATACTGGTCACCAGGGCCATGGGTATCTTGAAATGACACGAGTGACATGTTTATGAAGCCACCAATGCAATTATGGAAATGGTTCCTTGTCCCCTTTAAGCTTCCAGGTATCCTTTTAATTCACTCCCACTCACAGAGGTGTTTTGATGATACTTTTGCATCTTGCAACCTGAAAGGACCTGACAAACCCAGGGATTCCAGCCCTAGCTTCTCCTTGTTTCCCTTCCTTCCAAATGCCGTTACCAACTCCTGTCACCTCTGTCTTCAGATCCCTTCTTTCTGCACCTTCCTCTTGATGGAAGAGGCTTTAATCCTATCAGCACAGATGCTGTGAACTGGCAGAGCCGGCTTTAAAAACTCAGAAATATAATTTTCCAATTTATTTAAAATTTGTTCTGATGAAGCTTTTTAATGGAGTTTGGACTCATTTGTTAAAAACAAAAAACAACAAACAAACCACAACCTGTAAATCAGGCCCATCTGCATGTTCAGTCATCAGTCGTGTCCGACACCTTTGCGACCCCGTGGATTATAGCCTGCTAGGCTCCTCTGCCCATGGGATTTTCCAAGCAAGAGTACTGGAGTGGATTGCCATTTCCTTCTCCAGAGGATATTCCTGACCCAGGGGTTGAACCTGTGTCTCCTGCATTCTCAGGTGGATTCTTTACCACTGAGCCACCTGGGAAACCCTTCTGACTAGTATGCTATTAATATTACCACTGATTGAAATCAGAGAACATGGAAACTTCCTAGCCAAATTTCAACAAAAATGTTGCATCATGGGTATGTCGGATTGAAATAATAATAATAATTATCATGATGTATAAGCACCCTTCTTCCTTTGGGTCTGCTTTACTTTGGTGAGGTGTCTTTCACCAGCTATGACAGTCACTGAAACCCAGTGTCAAAATGTACCTGTTTTCTGTAAGTCACAATTTCCAAACTAATGAATCATAGCCCATCTCATTGCTCAGCAGAAATTATTCATTTTGTTTTTAGAAAAAACAAATATTAAAAATAACTTTTAAATGCTTATTTAACTAATCTCCTTTAAGTTATTTTGAATATATGCTTTATAATGAGCATATTAGTAGAGAGTACAAATGTTCTATATGGGGTACAAGCTTAAAATTTTTTAATGTGATTTTAAAAAATACCCTGGCCTAAAGGATAAAGTGCTAGGTCTTCAAGACTTTTCTCCAGTCACCCTCCCCTTGCCTCACCTGTGCAGTCTTATCCACCACAGTTCCTCCCCGCTGTGAGGCTTGCCTTTGCTGGAGCTCACTCGTGTTCCTCCAAGCTTCCCTCCACTCTTCTAGCCCATCAGGCAACCTCAGCTAACGTACTTTTATCTTCCTTCCACCAATCCAGATGGCCAAATGTTACTCTTTTAGAAAAAACTTATGGTTCCTAACTTTTAATTTCTTGCCCATGATCGCAGACTCTGGCTTAAAATACACTAGTATCCAATACCGTAGTTAGGTTCTATTTCATTTTTTGTTGGACTGCAAATTAGATACTAATGTCATCATGTTACACCAACAGTGTGTATCTGGATGTGCTTCCATGGTGGCAAACTTACTGGCTCCTCCGTCTTTAAAGCGCACCCGACTTTCTTCCACAGGCATTTCCCAGTTCTCCTGCAGTCACATGAATAGTGAGGCTTTACTGGTGGCCCTTCATATCAGCCTGGGGCCCGCTTCTAATTCTCAGCACCTGTCACTCGGCTTGAGGGCTCCGTCTGGCTGCTGCAGCCCTGCTGCTGCTCTCAGGTGCCAGCGAAGGATATGTGGGAGTGCTGCCTCCTGCGAGCAGCCCTCCAGGAGGTCTGGAGGGGGTCGGTGGGTGGCCCAGCTCTCTCGCCCTTTGGCAAGGAAAACTGGGACACTTCACGCTGGACCCAGGTCCCTCAAAATGATGAAGCTCCGGTCATCCGTAGTGGTGACCTGCTTGATGATCCATCTTTTCTGGCTTCCTTTTCTTTCCCCTGTCATATCCCCACTTGCTCGCAAGTATTTCCTGGGGTCACCTCTCAAACTGCTTTCACTCAGTCCAGAGTATTTTCTTCAGGGAACCCAAAGACAAGATCATTTAGAAGTTCTCTTAATACAGGTTTATTGGTAACAAATTCAGTTTCTGTTTGTCAGAAAACACCTTCATTTTATTATTTCTCTTGGAAAATGGTTTTGCTGGATCACTATCTTAGGTTGCCAACTGTTTTCTCTCAAACTTTGGAAGTATTATTTCATTGTCTACTGTCATTCTAATTACCATCCTTTTGTAGGTGACTTGCCTTTTCTCTTAGAGAAAAGATCTTCTCTTTGTCTCTGGTGTTCTGCAGGTTTCATTATGATACAACTGGGTATAGATTTTAAAGAAATTTAACCTTCCTTGGCATAGATTATTTCTTCCTCTATCTGTGAACTCTTTCATCCTTCTGGAAAATCCTCAGCAATGATCTCTTTAAATACTGCCTTTTGCATTCTCTTATTCCTTCCGAGACGCTGATTAGACATATGCTAGACATTGTTCTTTTTTCTGTCTTTTCTCTCTGCTACATCCTGATAGACTTTTTAAGACTTCTTATTCGGTTAGCCGATTTTTGCTTCAACTGTTTCCAATCTGCTATTTCATCCCTCTATAGAGTTTTAAATTTTTCTATACTAATGTTTTGTGTTTTAAAAGTTCTTTATAGATCTTTTCTCAATCAAACTCATTTTCATTGTCTCTTTCCCTCCCACTTCTGTGATTCTGACTTTCATTTATCTAGATACTTCATATATTATTTATTGTTTATTTGATAATTCCAGCAATGAAATAAAATTTATATTTTAAGGCAGGTCAGAAAAAAGTTAAACACAAAATTCCCTCTGTGTGTTTGGGCCTCCTCCCTCCCTCCCTTCCTCTCTCCGTAAAGTGCAGTGTGCATTATACATGAACCAGAGCTCCTCAAAGGTGGGAGTGCCTGCTCAACCCTGAGGAGCAATTCTTTTTCTTTCTTCTGATACTAGCAAGGCAACTTCTTAAAAGAACAGAGTTCTTTTGTGGCTCTGTAGGGGGTCATGGTGGAAAAGGTGATGGCACCCCACTCCAGTACTCTTGCCATGGACAGAGGAGCCTGGTTGGCTGCAGTCCATGGGGTCGCGAAGAATCGGACATGACTGAGCGACTTCACTTTCAATTTTCACTTTCATGCATTGGAGAAGGAAATGGCAACCCACTCCAGTGTTCTTGCCTGGAGAATCCCAGGGACAGGGGAGCCTGGTGGGCTGCCGTCTATGGGGTTGCACAGAGTCGAACTCGACTGAAGTGACTTAGCAGCAGCAGCAGCAGCAGGGGGGTCATAGTGACTTCCTCCTGGCTTTGTATATGCTTACCTGGCCTATGTATCCTTGGTGAAAGTGAAAGTGTTAGTCGCTCAGTTGTGTCTGAGTCTTCACGACCCCATGGACTGTAGCCTACCAGCCTTCTCTGTACATGGGTTTCTCCAGGCAAGAACACTAGAGTGGGTTGCCATTTCCTTCTCCAGGGGAACTTCCCAATCCAGGGATATAGCCCACATCTCCCACATTATAGGCAGATTCTTTACCATCTGAGCCACAAGAGAAGCCCAGTCCTTGGTGAACTTCACATAAAGTGTCAGTATATCATGTTGATATACGGTCCTTTGTCTTGAAAATGTATATGACTGTACCTTCTGACAGATGGAGTAGTTCTCAGAGCTTTCTGAGAATCTGCTTCCTAAGTTATAATCCTCAGTTTGAGTCAAATAAAATTCCCCTTTTCTTAACTTGATAATTAATTGAATGTTTGTTGACACTAATATTTATTTAAAATTTTGAGCGTTTCTAACCCTGTTGTCTGTTGTTTTTGCAGATGCTCACTCATGGTGCCTTTTTTTCTTATTGGTCGTTGGTAAGGAGTACATATGTATTTGCTATTGATCTACAAGGACACTTATGGCCTAAGACTGGGTTACTTTCTTTCAGGCAATGTTTTCATTTACCTCTGCATACAGGGAGCACTACTGACTGGGACCTTTGGCCCCTTCCAGGGTTTTTGGCTTAATCTGGAGCCAGGACTCAGAGCTTAGACTCTGTTATGGGCTGGACTCTGCCTCCCTCTACCTCTTAATTACTATGTTGAAGTCCCAGTTCTCAATACCACAGAGTGTAACCATGCTAAGTGATAAGGTCTTTGAAGAGGTGATAAAGTTAAAAAGAGACTGTTAGGATGGGACACTAATCCAACATGACTGGTGTTCTTATAAGAAGAAAAGAAGCTAGGGAGGCCTGAGTACGACCGTGTGAAGAGACAGCAAGAGGGTGACAATCTTCAGGCCAAGGAGAGAAACCTCAGAAGAACCCAACCTTGGGAGTTGGCACCTAGACCTTGGACATCTAACCTCCAGAACTGTGAGAACATACACTCTGGGTTTCAACCCCCTCCCCGCCTGTGGTCTGTTCTTACAGCAGCCTGAGCGGATGGATACCGGAGCCACAGCTCCTTCATTAGGACTTCCCCCCAGGGCAACCACAGTTTCCCTCCTGTGTCCTCATTCACCACTCTGGTTTTAGCAAACATTTTAATCTCTGCACCAGGGAAATTTCCCTTAATTCTGCAAGCTCACTGATGCAAAGGAGAGTATATTTCATTGGAGGTCTAGTTGTTTTGTTGGAGGATCTGTTCAGAGTCTCTAGTCTGACATACTGCCAGCAGTGCCTCAAATTCTATTGTTTTCTTAAGTACCAAATTCCCTGTTCTTTCTTCTACATCTGCTTGAGTCATCTCCCATGGTAATTGCTCTCCTTTTTAAACACTCAGCATTTATACATACATTGTTCATTGCCATTTGTGCTACCCTAGAATTAGTCCCCAACTATTTCCTTGAAATCAGAGGTCAAATCCTATACCTCCTCTCTCCCACAGCGCACTGTAGGCACTGATTTCACATTTATGAAACGAGTAAATGTAAAATGAGAAACAAAGGACCAAAAGTCTGTTAGCTGTCAAACCATGCCCTTAGGGCCTGTGCTCTGCAACAACGGAAGCCATCGCAATCAGAAGCCTGAACACCCCACCAAAATGTAGCCCCCACTCACCGCAACTAGAGAAAGCCCACATGCAGCAATGAAGACCTAGCACAGCCAAAAATAAATAAGCACACTTTCTAAAAAAGGTACACTTTAAAAATATATATGTGTTGGCTGTTACAACTACATTCATTGAACAGAACACTTGAGTCGTAGAACTGATGGTGGCTATTAAGTGGTCCAAATATGTTTTAACAACAAAAAAGATCACATTTGAGGCCTGATTCCCAGAGCCTTTGAGGAGTTAATGAAAAGATCTTGCATTATTCCTTAGAAACAACCCTGTAAGGACATGAACATTGAAGTAAATCAGATCTGTAAACCTAAGCTATTTTGCAAGTTCTGCTCTTACTGAGAAATAACAAAAGTAATAGAAACCAAATTTATCTTGCACTGCCTCATACTAGAAAGGAGAATACAGTCACCTGCCATCACTCGTGCAGCCTATTTGGCAATGATTTCCAGGTTCCTCTTCCAATTAAGAAGTAAGAAGAACCAAAGTTTTTTAGTTAAGTCTGTGTGGCAATAGATATTAGACTCTAACCACATGAAGTCCTTTGTCATATGGGGACTTGGTCCATAAATGAATTCTGAGTTTTAAAGTTACTGAGATTTCAGATGTGTTTTAGCAATTGTGTCATTTTACATTGCTGAAGAAATTAAAAAAAAAAAGTGGAATGTAAAAATTTAATAGTTATAGAGCCACATGGTCAAAATTATTTTATGATTTTAGAGCTTGATTTTTAAAAGGTTAACAATAAGATCCAACATAAAGAAGACAGATGAGCAATCGAGAAGCAGGAATGGAGGTGAGAGATGGACAGAGGCCCAGCCAAGAACCCTTGGGTACCAAGGTTATTACTTGGAGGTGACTCAGCAATCTGGAAGTGACCTCCCTCCCTTCCAGCCCTGAGGACTCCTTGAGAGGTTCCAAAAAGGTATCTGGAATCTGAAATAAGGCAGAAAGCTAGACGATATATATTACCCTTCCCTGTCCCATAACTGGGAGCATTCTATGGCAGCGACAGGTGAGCATCCGTGTTCAGTTTGTCATGATCTGAGAAACTGCTAGAAGCAAGCTTATCCTTAGACCGGTGTGAACACGAAAATCCTGGACTAAATTTTATTTAGATTTTTCACTGGGCTCCATTTTCCAGAAGGCTGTAGAATGAAAGGATCACGTAGCAGTCTAGTCAAAATTTCGATGATCTCTATAGGCGTCTAACTTCCTATTTTTCTTTTTCGAAACAAACTCACTAATTCCTTTAGTTTACCTTCCTTTCATCTGAGGGAAGGGGTGATACTCTCTAAACGGGCCCAGACAAGTTCCTTTCTAGCCTAACTCTTGTGTCATTAGTGGCTCACAGAGATGTATTTTGACTTAAGTGATATGTCTGCATCCCTCCTTTGTTAATAAATCTGTAAACCACTCTTTACAGAAATCCCTTCACTCTCTCATTTGGTGAGAAAAAAAAATCCATGATCCCAATTTCCTAAGAATCTGTGTAGCACACATACGTCAACTTCTGTCTTCATCTCATAGACACCATGATCAATTTCCTGTTGACTTGATCTGTCTCATGCATGTGCCATTACGTCTTATGACTAATGCACACCACCTTCTCAAGAGGACTTCAATAGCCTACCTGTAATTCTACTCTTTTGTAATAGACCCACATCTGGTTTGTCTTCCTGGTGTAGTTAAGGCAGGTGATATGGAGGTAATTTTTCTCTCCCTTTCCCCATGGGGATGGGGTGTCTGGTTAGCTGCCCATCCCTGCACTTTCTTTTGTCAGAAACAAAAGAAAGATGATATCCAAAGTGTTTTGGAGGTGGGGGAAGCACAATAAATAGTTTTAACTTATTACAGCTTTTACAGTCCAATTCTCCAAGGAGCATAAAAGCAGTACACTGAGGTAAGGCAAATGAGTCTAAGTGTCAGATCTCAGCTTTCCTGTCTCAGAGTACACCCAGAGAATACCTGAACCTCTGTGTAAGCCAATACCAAGGTTAAAAATACCACTCTGCACTCTGGCTGGGAGAGAGCAGGGCTTTACTCTGCTGAGGGGCGGCAAAGGCCAAGCTGCCCCTGCCTAGTCAGGGCATTCTCCTTCTGGAAGGCTGCCCAAATATTAATACAAGCATAGCCCCCACTATACTCTCTCAGAAGTGTTGTGGGACTAGTCCAGTCCTGAGATATCATCAAAAGCTGAGGAGAGTTGGGAAAGACTTTCTTCTGGGTAAAGTAGTATACTTTCCCTTCCCTGATAGCCAGCCACCTGAAATGCTATCACTGACAAATGCCTTTAGCTGAAGATGTGAAAAAGCAGCTCCTTTGGAGAGTGGTTGCCTCACAGATGGTTTGTTTAATGCTTGCATCAAAGAAACAACCAACAAACTCATGATTGTTGAAAAAGTCATATGTGCACATGGTAAAAGAAATCAAACAGTACAAAAGATTATACAGTAAAATTAATCTTCCACCCCATATCCTCAAAAGTTAGTCACTTAGTCATGTCCGACTCTTTGTGACCCCATGGACTGTAGCCCACCAGGCTCCTCTGTCCAGGGAATTCTCATCCTCAATCTCCCTGCAATTATGCCCATCAGGCTCTTACATATCCTCCCAGAAACAGACCATGTATATGCAGGCATATGTAAAATCGGTGTTCCTTTATAGCACCCCACCCTCCGTTTTTTACCTGCTTGTGAGCACACAGGTGTGGCTCCTTGCCCCGTTCCCCCCCCCTCTTTTTTTTGGTCCCTGACTTTTTTTTTTACTGACTAATTTACCCTGAGTGTAACTAAGCAGTTGAAGAAGGAGCATATCCTTCCTTCCCAGCTGCTCTCCAGTATTCCATGATTACCATCACAGAAAGCAAAGCTGACCCTGCTTAAGGAAGGTCCAGAGGCTCCATCTTTCTTTGAACAGAAGAAATGGCCGAGATCACTTGGAATTGGCTTGTTCCTATAAGACACAAGCTCGTAGAATGAATTATTCATGCCACGAAACACAGGATATTATTTAGAACTTGGGGTAAATGAAATTTTGAAATGAGGACTCTTGAAAACTGTGAGAACAGGGCAGAATTTCAATCTGGATTCGTGTTTGTGTCTCTTGATCTGTCCACTATGGGGTTAGGGTGTCGTAGGGACGGGGCAGAGCAGGCGTGAAGTGGATGGGCTAGATGGGGGCCAGAACCAGGAGTTGGGTCGGGCTAGGGCTGTGAGTTAAAAACTGGAGACAGATCCATTTCCTAAGAGAAAACAAGCATGTTTCCTGATTTCTTTTATGTCAATTTCTTCTAAGCCATATGAGACTACAAGTTTGTGACTTACAAGATCTTAAAGATAGAATTAAAAGTAAACTCCATCCATACAATGGATAAGGAACTAGTTTTTGTGTTTCAGGAGATTAAGATAAGTGTGGCCTAAATGAGTGGTAGCAGTTCATGCAGCTGTGTTACTTTATGTATTAATATGATTGTCATTTATGCCATTTGGCTTTTCAGTGGGACACTTTCTCCATTTTACAAAATACATTTAGATTCAGGTTGCACCTGAAACTCTAACTTTCAGATATAATTTCCAGGTTACAGGAAAGTCAAGGGATAGAGAGACAAGCCAAACCTCATCTAGAAGTCTTTAAAAACACTCCGGAGGCAGGCATTCTGCAGTCAACTGACTCCATGTCTCCAAATAGTCAGTGAGAATCCCAGGGACAGGGGAGCCTGGTGGGCTGCCGTCTATGGAGTCACACAGAGTCGGGCACGACTGAAGCGACTTAGCAGCAGCAGCAACAGCATGAGAAAAGGGAATGTTGTAGATTAAGACAATAGGGGACTTCCCTCATGGTCCAGTAGCTAAGAGCTGCCTGCCAATGCAGGGGACACAAGTTCTATACCAGGTTCCGGAAGATCCCACGTGCTGCAGGACAGCCCATGTGCCACAACTATTGAGCCCATGACCTCTAGAGCCTGTGCTCTGGCACGAAGAGAAGCCCCTGCTTGCCACAACTAGAGAAAGCCTGTGCTCAGCAATGAAGACCCAGTGCAGCCAAAATAATCTTAAAAAAAAAAAAAGAAAATGACAATAGGAGCTTAAGATAAGGTACAATGAAGGATCTTGTTATTGGGTCCTAGTTTATACAAACCAGCTATAAAGGATATTTTTAAGGACAGTTTGAGAAATTTTAATTTTAACTGGAAATTATATATTAAGGAATATAATTATATAATTTAACTTGGCTAAATGTGAAAATGTTCTTTTGACTCTAAAAAATGTTATTTAAAAAAGATGTCCACTGAAGTTAAAAAACAAACTGTGGGTTTCCCCCACCTCCCACCCCAAGACCTTGGTGTTCTTAAAATGAAGGTTACCAGTTCAGGATAGGGTGATGGGACGGGGCTACATTTTCACTTTCATTCTGGTGAAAATAAATATCACCGTGGGCAATCTCAGGTAGGGTGTGTTTGCTGCCTTGCCTGGCTGTCTTCCTTGAGTTGCCTCTTTGAAGGGGTTGAGTTCTTGTATTAAGTTTTGCACACTCAGCAGAGTGGACATGTGTTATGTAAAACCAAGGGTTCTGGCATCACACTCCTCAAGCCCTCTTACCCACATCCTGTCTCATTCAGCTGCAGATGTGGCAAGAGTCTCAGAGGCAGCACAGAAGGCCTGGACAGCAGGCAACCGGTGTCTGGGCCTCAGGCTACTGCGGGTCAGAGTGAACTGCAAGGACTCTGGGTGGGAGGGAAGGCAGAAATGGGGTGTGGGGGGCTTCAGGGCTTCCCTGGTGGCTCAGACAGTGAAGAATCTGCCTGCAGTGCAGAAGACACAGCTTCCATCCCTGGGTGGGGAAGATCCCCTGGAGAAGGGAATGGCTACCCACTCCAGTATTCTTGCCCAGAGAATCCCATGGGTAGAGGAGCCTGGCTGGCTATACTCCATGGGGTTGCAAAGAGTCGGACACCATTTAGCAACTAACACTTTCGCTCTTCAGTGTCCTCCAAGCAGACAGACCTCAGGATCGTGTCTGTGCTTTGACATTCTAAGTAAGGAATCCTTTCTTGGGAGGAGCCAAGGAGAAGGGCCACCTGTGATCTGGGCCCTCCAGCTTCCTGACGACTGGCTTGGACTAGACCTTGAGACACTTGCAGCGATGGCTGCCTGTGGTGGCTCCCAACCTGGACTGGATGAGGCACTCAGGAGCCTCTCCTGCTGCGGCTGATTCCTGAAGTTCCTCCCTGTCAGTCCTAACACCTCTCAGGCCAGGATCCCTGCTGGCTCTGAAGGCCGTGTCCTCCCACACATCCTTCTAACCTGCTGCCTTGTTGAGGGGCTGGGGGCAGTTAGGACGCCAGGTGGTATGTGTTCACTAGACAGGCAGCACAGCGCTCATCTGTCCATTAGCAGGAGGTTATGGATTAGGAGTGGTAGAAAGGGCATCTTCAAATAGACTTCTGTTTTGTTTGTTTGGTTTCGGGCCTAGTGACTGAAGTCTCTCTGGGAGAAGCTTCAGAAGTACCAGGAAGGTCTGGCCACAGGTTTCGGGCTCTATGTTTCACAACAATTATCCTTCCACTGCAGCGGGGTAAAGAAAAGTTAAGTCAGGTTCAGTAGTGGAACAAGGAACAAACGTTCCCAGGTTCAGAAAATCAGAACACAATGCATCATTAAAATACATATTTTAGGGAATTCCCTGGCAGTCCAGTGATTAAGACTCTGAGCTTCCACTGCAGGGGTGTGCCAGGTTGCTTCTGTTGTGTCTGACTCTTTGTGACCCCATGGACTGTAGCCCACCAGGCTCCTCTATACATGGGATTCTCCAGACAAGAACACTGGAGTGGGTTGCTATGCCCTCCTGCAGAGGATCTTCCTGACCCAGGGATTGAACCCAAGTCTCCTGCGTTGGCAGGTGGATTCTTTACCACTAGCACCACCTGGGAAGCCCTCCACTGCAGGGGCTGCAGATCAAAACTAAAATTCTGCAAGCTGTGTGGCTTGGCCAAAAACACCGAAAACCAGCCAACCAAAAACAAAATTGAAAAAAACCCCAAACCCAAATCGGAAATAACCGTATCTTATATGTCTTAACCATTATGGGGAGGTTCATCTTAGTTAGCATGCCTGAACTTCATCAGGGACTCCTTGGTGCCCAGAACCAGAAATCATCCCACCCCTGTCACCTGGGAGCCCTCACCGGCACAGATGAAAGGCAGGAACTTAGGATGGGTTTCCTCTGCCCCGTGGAAGGGGGAGTGGACTCATCAAAGTCTTGGCTTGAAGTTCTAATTCTAGCACTTGCTGGCTGTGGTGTCTCCTGCCCGCTTGGGGTTCACAGCTACCAAAGATGGCTGAGACACTGAGGTCAGGTTTTTGATGATGGGAGTGGTTCTGGGGTTTGGGAGAGAAGACAGCAGAGAGGAAAAGAGAAACGAGTGGAGTTCCTCCTAGGCCCACTGTTCTCAGAAAACCCAGCAAGACATTTGGTAACGGTCTTATTTAAAAATTATTAAACTTTTATACTGTTACTGATTTACAGTTTCTTTAAAAGTCTCTCAAATATGGCATTAGCACCTGGTGGAGGCAGTGCCCAGGGCTCCTTCCTGATGCCCCAGGCTGGGGTGGGAGCTGGCTGGGGATAGGGTGGAGTGGATAAATTTGCCTCCAAGCCTTAGATCACTGTTTACAAGTTCTTTCCTCTATGCCTCATCACTTAAGTGTTCATAAATAATGGCATCACCCTAGAGTGACGTATATCAAATAATGACAATGTCACCTTTATCCCCTATCTCCAGGACATCTCACTGCTTCACCTACCTCCTTAAGCTCCTCTCTCTTCTTGGGTTTCACTGATGAGAAACTAATCAAATGCTGCCACCTGCTGGCAAAATGGTATATAACTAAGGAGTTGCAGCCTGGAAAATGTTAAAACCTTGGGTTCTCAACCACCAGGCCATTCAGGCATGACCTAAATCAAATCCCTTATGATTATACAGTGGAAGGGACAACTAGATTCAAGGGGTTAGGTCTCATAGGTTCATAACACTGTACAAGAGGCAGTGATCAAAACCATCTCCAAGAAAAAGAAATTTAAAAAAGGCAAAATGGTTGTCTGAGGAGGCCTTAAAAATAGCTGAGAAAAGAAGTAAAAGGCAAAGGAGAAAAGGAAAGATATACTTATCTGAGTGAAGAGTTCCAAAGAATAGCAAGGAGAGATAAGAAAGCCTTCCTCAGTGATCAGTGCAAAGAAATAGAGGAAAACAGTAGAATGGGAAAGACTAGAGATCTCTTCAAAAAAATTAGAGATACCAAGGGAAGATTTCATGCAAAGATGGGCACAATAAAGGACAGAAATGGTATGGACCTAACAGAAGCAGAAGATATTAAGATAAGAAGATATTAAGAAGAGGTGGCGAGAATACACAGAAGAACTCTACAGAAAAGGTCTTAATAACCCATACAACCACAATGGTATGGTCACTCACCTAGAGCCAGACATCTTGGAGTGTGAAGTCAAGTGGGCCTTAGGAAGCATTATTACAAATAAAGCTAGTGGAGGTGATGGAATCCCAGCTGAGCAATTTCAAATCCTAAAAGATGATGCTGTGAAAGTGCTGCACTCAACTTTTGAGAATCCCTTGAACAGCAAGGAGATCAAATCAGTCAATGCTAATGGAAATCAACTCTGATTACACTTTGGAAGGACTGATGTTGAAGCAGAAGCTCCAATACTCTGGCCATCTGATAATAAGAGCTGACTCATTGGAAAAGACCCTGATGCCGGGAAAGACTGAGGGCAGGAGGAAAAGGGGGTGACGGATGAAATGGTTGGATGGCATCATCAACTCAGTGGATATGAGTTTGAGCAGACTCTGGGAGATAGTGAAGGACAGCGAAGCCTGGTGTGCTATAGTTCATGTGGTCGCAAAATGTCAGACACGACTGAGCGATTGAACAAAACAACAAAGTTTCCAAGTCAAGGTGCTTCGCTGTAAGTGACTGGGCTGCTGCTTTTCACACTATTCTGTTAGCAACCTATGAAGCAAAGAAGGAACCCACAACTGGACTTAAAAAGAAAATTGAATTTGGACATAGTTGTTTAAATCAAATAGTTTAGACTTTTTACACTGAAATAATTTTAGACACGTAGAGAAGTTGCAGAAACAGTACAGGGAGTCCTGCTTACCCTTTATCCAGCTATGCCTGATATTCACATTTTACATAACCACAGTGCAATTACTGAATCCAGAAGATTAATGTAGACACAATACTTTTAGCTACTCTAGAGACTTAATTTGAACTTTGACTGTTTTCCCACTAATATCTTTTTTCTTGCCCAGAATTCAGTCCAAGAGCTCACATTGTCATGTCTCCTAGTCTCCTCCAATAGTGACAATTCTTCAGTCTTTCTTGACCCTAACACTTTTGAAGAGTACGAGTCAGTTAATTTTCTATAATGTTCCTCAGTTTGTCTGATACTGTCTCATGATTAGATTGAAGAAATTTATTTTGGATAGTATACTGATGTTGATATGTGTTATTTATAGGTGACTCAGACTGTAAAGAATCTACCGGAAATGTAGGAGACCTGGGTTCGATCCCTAGGTTAGGAAGATCCCCTGGAGAAGGAAATGACAACACATTCCAGTTTTCTTGCCTGGAGATTTCCATGGACAGAGGAACCTGGCGGGGTCCATGGGGTCGCAAGAGTCTGACGACTGAGCAACTAATGTCTCCACTTTTTCACTTTTCACTAATGCTAACTTTGATCTCTCGGTTAAGGAGCTATCAGGTTTCTCTGCTCTGAAGTTACTATCTTTCCCCTCTGTAATTAGTAAGCATCTTCTATGGAGATACTTTGAGATTTTGCACATATCCAATTTCTTATCTTTTACCGACTTTACCATTCATCAATAGTTGTTGCCTGCAGCACTTATTATGGTGATGTTTGCCTAGTGGTGATTAACTAATTCAGTCTCTCCTTTGACATTTTTTTAAATTGAAATTCTACTGTAGTAAAGGCTGTCCCTCCTTCCCACTTATTTAGTCACTTATATATTTATGTTAGTATGAACTGGTAAATATCTATTTTATTGTATGGGTTATAATCCAATACTCATTATTTATTTTGCAGTTCAAATTGTTCAAACTGAAGCCTTTGGGAGCTCTTTTAAAGTTGTCTCCTATACCCTTCAACAGGTCTTATTGTTTAAAAAGTAATAGCATAATTAAGATATAACTCACATAAAATTTATCCTTTTATATTGTACAGTTCAGTGGCTTTTCACATTTTAACAAGATTGTGAAACTATCACCACTGTCTAAGTCTAGAACATTTTAATCACCCCCTGCAAAAGAAACCCCTCAGCCATCATCAGTCATTTCACATTTCTCTGTTCCCTCAGGCCCTGGCAACCACTAATCCACTTTTTCTTCTTCGGACTTGTTTATTCTGGACACTTCGTGTAAATGGGATCGTACAATATTTGGCCTTTTGTGTCTGTTTTCTTTCACTTAGCATAGCATTTTTGAAATCTGTCCATGTTGTAGCATGCACCAGTTCTTTTTATAGCTGAATAACAGCTCAATATATGAACATAATACAAGCTGTTTATTCACTTAGCCAGGTAATGAACATTTGGGTTGCTTCCACTTTTTTGCTGTTATGATTAATGATGTTATGAGCATTTGTGTACAGCCTTTTGGGTGAACATATGTTTTCAGTTCTTCTGGTTATATACCTACTAGTAGAATTTCTGGATCAAAAGGTAACTCTATGACTTACAGTTTGTAGAACTGACAATTTGTTTTCTGAAGTAGCTGCACCATAAATCCACACTGGTAATGTATGACCATTTCAATTTCTCTGCATCCTTGCCAACACTCAGTATTATCTTTTTTAGTATAGCCATGCTGGTGGGCATGAAGTAATAGTTCCTTGATGGGTTGGATTTGCACTTCCCCAACGATTAATGATGTAGCATGTGGGATCAGGTTCTCTAATTGAACCTGGGCCGCCTACATTGGGAGCATGTAGTCCTACCCGCTGGACCACCAGGGAAGTCCCTAGTCATTTCTAATACTTTTATCTTTTAACATCTATTCTAGAGGTAACTGGTTAACCTGCCACCATATTATATAGTATAGTATTCTAAACTTGAATATATACTTACCTCTACTGGTATGTTGTATTTTCATATGTCTTCACATTAATTAGCATTATGCAAACTAAGAACTGCTAGATGTCCAAGTTGGGTTTAGAAAAGGAAGAGGAATCAGAGATCAAATTGTCAACATCCGCTGAATCATACAGAAAGCTAGAGAATTCCAGAAAAACATCTACCTTTGTTTCATTGACTACGTCAAAGCCTCTGTGTTGATCATAACAAACTATGGAAAGAACCTAAAGAGATGGGAATACCAGACCATCTTACCTGTCTCCTGAGAAACCTGTATGCAGGTCAGGAAGCAGCAGTTAGAACCCTGTATGGAACGACTGATTGGTTTAAGACAGAGAAAGTAGTACAACAGAGCTGTCTGCTGTCACCCTGTTTGTTTAATCTGTACGCTGAGCACATCATGAGAAATGCCGGGCTAGATAAGTTACAAGCTAGAATCAAGATAGGCTGAAGAAACATCAACAACCTCAGATATGTGGATGATATCACTCTAATGGCAGAAAGTGAAAAGAGCCTCTTGATGAGGGTGAAGGAGGGGGGTGAAAGAGCCAGTTTAAAACTAAATATCAAACCTAGGATCATGGCATCTGGCACTATTATTTCATGGCAAATAGAGGGGAAAAGGTGGAAGTAGTGACAGATTTCCTCTTAGGGCTCTAAAATCACTGTGGATGGTGACTGCAGCCATGAAATCAGATGTTTGCTTTTTGGCAGGAACGCTATGACAAAGCTAGACAGTGTGTTGAAAAGCAGAGACATTACTCTGCTGACAAAGGTCCATATAGTCAAGACTATAGTCTTCCCAGTGGTCATGTACGACTTTGAGAGCTGGACCATAAAGAAGGCAGAGAGTAGAAGAATCAATGCCTTTGAACTGTGGTGCTGGAGAAGACTCCTGAGAGTCCCTTGGACATCAAAGAGATCAAACCAATCAAACTTAAAGGAAATCAACTCTGAATACTTGTTGGAAGTACTGATGCTGAAGCTGAAATTCCAGTATTTTGGTCATCTGATGTGAACAGCTGACTCATTGGAAAGTCCCTGATGCTGGGAAAGATTGAGGGCAGAAGGAGAAGAGGGTGTCAGAGAATGAGATGGCTGTATGGTATCACCAGTGCAATGGACATGAACTTGGGCAAACTTCAGGAGATGGTGAGGGACAGAGAGGCATGCTGCAGTCCATGAGGTCACAAAGAGTTGGGCATGACTGGGTGACTGAACAACAGCATCTTTTCACTTCAGCTTAAAAAAATGCCTTTCAGCATCTCTTATAAGGCAGGTGTAGAGGTAATGAACTCCTTTAGCTTTTGTTTGTCTGGGAAAGTCTCTTTATCTCTCTACTTATGAAGAAATGGCTTTACTGGATACTATGTTTTTGACTGACTTTTTTCTTTCAGCACTTTGGAATGTATCACCCTATTTTCTCCTGATGTGAAAGGTTTCTATGGAAAAATCTGCTGATAGTCTTATGAAGTCTCCCTTGTAAGTTACAAGCTTCCTATTTTAAGATGTTCTCTTTGTCTTTGATTTTTGACAGTTTTATTATAGTGTGTCTAGAAAAGATAGATCTCTTCGAGTTTTTGAGGGTACCTATGAGATTCCAGTACTTTGGCCACCTCATGAGAAGAGTTGACTCATTGCAAAAGACTCTGATGCTGGGAGGGATTGGGGGCAGGAGGAAAAGGGGACGACAGAGGATGAGATGGCTGGATGGCATCACTGACTCGATGGACGTGAGACTGAGTGAACTCCTCGAGTTGGTAATGGACAGGGAGGCCTGGCGTGCTGCGATTCATGGGGTCGCAAAGAGTTGGACACGACTGAGCGACTGAACTGAACTGAACTGACAAGCTTCATGAACTTGGATATCTAAACAGCTGGGAAAAGAGCAAGGTACATTCTCTCCCATCACCTCCTTTGTGCCCATGCATACATACCGAGGGCATCATTCTCTGCACAAGTGTAATCACTGGAAGTGAGGACCTGCCCAGGAGGGGAGAAATAGGAAAAATTGCTTTAGAAGGAATTGAAACCAATTGAAATTTATAAATTGTGTTTGCCATCAGTAAGAGTATGTACACACATTGTTTTCAGCACTTTAATGAAATAGAAGAGAAATACTGACACCATCTGGAGGCTTCCAAATTTCTTCTGGCTTCGTTCCCCTGGGCTTTATTTGTAACCCTTCCTCATGAGTGCATACTCAGTTGCTCAGTAGTGTCCGTCTCAGCGACCTCATGGACTGTAGTTTTCAAGGCTCCTCTGTCCAGTATTCTTACTGGACAGAGGATTGGATTGCCATTTCCTCCTCCAAGGAATCTTCCCAATCCAGGGATCAAATCCATGTCTCTTGCATCTCCTGCACTGCAGGCGGATTCTTTACCACTAACCACCTGGGAAGCCCCAAGGGGATCTTAATCCTCCCAAGTCCTCTCTGTGGAGCTTTCCAAATCTCCTCAAATTAACTCCAGTCTCTTACAGAATCTACAGTTGAAGTCTTTAGGGAATGGTGTTGGAGATGCTTCCAGGAGTCTCCTCATCCTCTGTAAGGCTCAAAGTCAACTCACCCCTTAAAAGCTGCTACCCAGTGGATAATTCTTCTTTCCTTTCTGGTATCTTGGTACTTAAATATTAAGATAGAGATCTATTTTCTTAGCGATGGTCTTGATTCCTGCTTCCTATACAATGTTACGAACCTTCATCCATAGTCGTTCAGTTACTCTATCAGATCTAATCCCTTGAATTTATTTCTCACTTCTACTGTATAATCGTAAGGGATATGATTTAGGTCATACCTGAATGGTCTAATGGTTTTTCCTACCTTCTTCAATTTAAGTCTGAATTTGGCAATAAGGAGTTCAGGATCTGAGCCACACAGTCATCTCCCAGTCTTTTTTTTTTCTTTTTTTTTTTCTGACTGTATAGAGTTTCCTCATCTTTGGCTGCAAAGACTATAATCAATCTGATTTCGGTGTTGACCATCTGGTGATGTCCATGTGTATAGTCTTCTCTTGTGTTGTTGGAAGAGGGTGTTTGCTATGACCAGTGCATTCTCTTGGCAAAACTCTTTTAGCCTTTGCCCTCCTCCTTTCTGTACTCCAAGGCCAAATTTGCCGGTTACTCCAGGTATCTCTTGACTTCCTACCTTTGCATTCCAGTCCCCTGTAATGAAAAGGACATCTTTTTTTTGGTGTTAGTTCTAGAAGGTCTTGTAGGTCTTCATAGAACCGTTCAACTTCAGTTTCTTCAGCATTACTGGTCAGGGAATAGAGTTAGATTACTGGGATACTGAATGGTTTGCCTTGGAAATGAACAGAGATCATTCTGTCGTTTTTGAGACTGCATCTAAGTACTGCATTTCAGACTTTTTCATTAACTATGATGGCTACTCCATTTCTTCTAAGGGATTCTTGCCCACAGTAGCAGATATAATGGTCATCTGAGTTAAATTCACCCATTCCAGTCCATTTTAGTTTGCTGATTCCTAAAATGTCGATGTTCACTCTTGCCATCTCCTGTTTGACCACTTCCAATTTGCCTTGATTCATGGACCTAACATTCCAGGTTCTTATGCAATATTGCTCTTTACACCGTCAGACTTTACTTCGATAACCAGTCACATCCATAACCGGGTGTTGTTGTTTTGGCTCCGTCTCTTCATTCTTTCTGCAATTATTTCTCCACTGATCTCCAGTAGCATATTGGGCACCTACTGACTTGGGGAGTTCATATTTCAGTGTCCTATATTTTTGCCTTTTTATACTGTTCATGGGGTTCTCAAGGACAGGAGAAATACCAATAACTTCAGATATGCAGATGACACCACCTTTATGCAGAAAGTGAAGAACTAAAGAGCCTCCTGATGAAAGTGAAAGAGGAAAGTGAAAAAGTTGGTTTAAAACTCAACATTGAGAAAACTAAGATCAGGACATCTGGTCCCATCACTTCATAGTAAATAGATGGGAAAACAGTGGAAACAGTGAGAGACTTTATTTTTCGGGGCTCCAAAATCACTGCAAATGGTGACTACAGCCATGAAATTAAAAAATGCTTGCTCTTTGAAAGAAAATTTATGACCAACCTAGACAGCATATTAAAAAGCAGAGACATTACTTTGCCAGCAAAGGTCCATCTAGTCAAAGCCATGGTTTATCCAGTAGCCATGTATGGATGTGAGAGTTGGACCATAAAGAAAGCTGAGCACCTAAGAATTGATGCTTTTGAACTGTGGTGTTGGAGAAGACTTTTGAGAGTCCCTTGGACTGCAAGGAGATCCAACCAGTCCATCTGAAAGGAAATCAGTCCTGAATATTCATTGGAAGGATTGATACTGAAGCTGAAACTCCAATACTTTGGCCACTTGATGCAAAGAACTGACTCATCTGAAAAGACCCTGATGCTGGAAAAGATTGAAGACAGGAGGAGAAGGGGATGACACAGGATGAGATGGTTGATTGGCATCACTGACTCAATGAACATAAATTTGAGTAAACTCCAGGAGTTAGTAATGGACAGGGAGGCCTGGCATGCTGCAGTCCATGGGGTCGCAAAGAGTTGGACACAACTGAGCGACTGAACTGAACTGAACTAATAGAGACCTATCCAGGGTCAACCCACTGGATCACTTGAGAGGGCCCCCTCACTCACATTTTATTCTACAGCTTCTCCCCACCCCCACCTTTGGAGAATATAATGTAATTACAGTGATCATGTCAACAAATACAACAGATTGGTTCCCAATAGGAAAAGGAGTACGTCAAGGCTGTATATTGTCACCCTGCTTATTTAACTTATATGCAGAGTACATCAAGAGAAACTGAGGAAGCACAAGCTGGAATCAAGATTGCCGGGAGAAATATCAATAACCTCAGATATGCAGATGACACCACCCTTATGGCAGAAAGTGAAGAAGAACTAAAGAGTCTCTTGATGAAAGTGAAAGAGGAGAGTGGAAAAATTGGCTTAAAGTTCAACATTCAGAAAACGATGATCATGGCATCTGGTCCCATTACTTCATGACAGATGGGGAAACAGTGGAAACAGTGGCTGACTTTATTTTTCTGGGCTCCAAAATCACTGTAGATGGTGATTGCAGCCATGAAATTAAAAGATGCTTACTCCTGGGAAGGAAAGTTATGACCAAACTAGATAGCATATTAAAAAGCAGAGACATTACTTTGTCAACAAAGGTCTGTCTAGTCAAGGTTATGGTTTTTCCAGTGGTCATGTATGGATGTGAGAGTTGGACTATAAGGAAAGCTGAGTGCCAAATAATTGATGCTTTTGAACTGTGGTGTTGGAGAAAACTCTTGAGAGTCCCTTGGACTGCAAGGAAATCCAACCAGTCCATCCTTAAGGAGATCAGTCCTGGGTGTTCATTGGAAGGACTGATGTTGAGGCTGAAACTCCAATACTTTGGCCACCTCATGTGAAGAGCTGAGTCATTGGAAAAGACTCTGATGTTGGGAAAGATTGAGGGCAGGAGGAGAAGGGGACGTCAGAGGATGAGATGGTTGGATGGCATTGTTGACTTGATGTACATGGGTTTGGGTGGACTCTGGGAGTTGGTGATGGACAGGGAGGCCTAGCATGCTGCGGTTCATGGGGTCGCAAAGAGTCGGACACGACTGAGTGACCGAACTATATTAAAAAATCTTTTTAAACTGAGTTAGAAATTAGTGTTTTCCTTAAATTGGAAAAAAATCTGCATTTTAAGATTAATTTACTAATAATAATGAAAATAGGTAAGATTTACTGAAGATTTGTCATATGCCAGACACTATGTAAGCTTTACTTACTTCAAATTTCTAGTTCTCACAGCAACATTGTAATATAGATATTTATTCCCATTTTACAGATGAGGAAGCTGAGATTTAGGGAAGTTAAGCAATTAAATTATCTGCTCAAAGTCACATAGCTAGTAATCAGTATAGCAGGAATTCAAACTCAGTTTCTGTTTTTCCTGAGCCAGGCCTCTTAATCAATCAGTATATTCTATGATTCTATCATATCAGTATATTCTATCATATATTCTATCATAAAATATAAGGATCTTAATTTCTCAGCCCTCCCCTAGCTCCACACATATATGACACATGCACACACACACACACATGTTATTTTATCAGAGAGGACTTTTAAAGGCCATGCTCTCTAATAATAATTTTCATTTCTTCTGAGGGTCAATTAGATTAATATAAATGCCTAACATCTACAAATAAATTGTCCAGCTTCCATCTAAAAAATGTTTCTGTTCCAGTAGAGAACACCTCTTTCTTTCTTTCTTTTTTTCCCCTTAATTTTTCTTTAGGTCATGGCACTGGCTTGAGTTTCGAAGCATGTTGTCCCCTTAACTTTACCCTTCTTCCAAAGAAAACCCACAAGCTACTCACTGAGGATTGCAGAGAGAATAAAAACAAGAGAAGGCAAGAATTGTCTAAATTTAAAGTGCTGGAAAATCCAACATTTTATTTACTACATTTTGGTGACTACATAAATGCTGAAACATTTTAACACTGAAAAGCATGATGGCATCATCACTTGCTTTTTTTTCTTTTTTTCTTTTTTGCTTAGCAAACACAGCAGATGATATTGCACGGCATAAAGTGAGAACAGTAGCGAAGCTTAAAAAAAAAAAGAAAGAAACCTTAATGCAGTACAGGAGATACTCATAAACAAACCAGGAAATGCCTAATGCATTACACTTTTTGTTGCTACACACAAAAATACAGAAGAAGCATTGGACAGAGAGAAAGAGAGAGAGACAAAATATTAGCAAACAACCATAACTGGGTACAATAATCATTTAGTCTGAAATGTAGATGCAACGTAGAAACTATCACTGCTTTCTAATTGACAAAGAAAATGACAGCAACATTTGTCTTTTATCAAAAATCTTCTAAGCCCCTCATGGTTAGGTTTTAAAATTAATTAATTATGTATTTACCTTTTTTTTTCATTACTAAGGAAGAACTCCCTCTGCTCTTGGAAGATATTCTACTCTACTGATCTTTTTTTTTTTTTTAATTTAATTTTTTTTTTTTTTACCTGATGATTGTCTTAGGCACCCTCCTTACATAATAAACCATCAAGCTAACTTGAACAGGGAAACTGAGTCACACTCAAACATGAGCTAAGGTCAAATTTACTGAAAATAGAAGAGGGAGAAGGGACAGGTCTACATGAGTGACAGATGGGCTGACTTTAGAAGGGACGAGAAACTCAGGGAGATATGAAGACAACTACCGAAGCAAGTGGAAGACAATGTTTTAAAGTTTATTTTGTTAAAAAATACTTGTCACTTGGTTCAGACGGCAAATGTCAAATGAGCCCACAATGATTATGTAATAAATGCAGAACATACCACAAAAAATTGAGACTAACACAGAAACAGAAAATACGACTTATGAATACAACTCTGTTCAGCGTTTCATTGGTGATGGTGAAAGTCAGCTCCCTCAACCATTTTCCTGGGCTTTCTGTAACTCACTACACAGCACTTGTATTAAAAACAAATAATTAATCAATGCTTACCAATAGAGCACTGAATGATCCTGCAACTCAGAGCAGATTTATTGCCCTATTAAAATACATAACAAGTATAAAAATGTTTCTAAGAAAATGTAACATTTGACCCAAAGTCTAAACCCTCCCTTTCCTTCCCCACCCCACCAAACACCCCTGCAAAAGAAAATAAGGTAAAATTCTTGTATTAGGAGAAAAAGTATTTACATCTATGGATTTATGTCATGTAGTTGAAGCAACTTACTTAGCAAAATTAAACAAAATAGTGGGCACCGGGTCTTCTGAGGACGCTCTGGTCAGCTGAGAATTCTGTGTGTGTGCTGATCTGAAGCAGGGCCAAGTGTCTGAACAGCCTTGATTAAGGGGGTTTGGGGCAGGGACCATCTTTAGCGTGGGCAAGAAAGCTAGTGGGAAGAGGACCAGTGAGAAGAGACAAATTCAAACAAGTCTGAGGTTCATTCACCCCGGGACTGTGGCATTTGAGAATTCTTCTAATTTTTGTTGGGGGTGGTGGTTTGGGGAGGGAAAAGGGTAATTGTGGGTAGTAGATGCCAAGAAACAAACAAACAAACAAACATGAGGTGGAATCTGTATCTTTGAAACATTTTTCTTAAATTTGATTTCTGATTGGAGTTCAGCAATCGTGTTTTGCTTCTTCTGCAGGTTGGCTGGACAGGCAGGGGCCAGGTCTGCTGCTACTTAGCCTGACTTTCTGTCCAAGGTCACGGACCTGTGATGAACTCTTAGGTCTGCGAAAGGAACTGTCTCCAAGCCCTGCCCACTGCCTTGAAGCACTTCAGAAACTTGGTGACACTTAAGAGGATTTCCAAATTCAAGTTAGCTTGTCTCTTCGAGTTTTTACACTTTTTACTTCTCATACCTGGGCAAATGGTTTTGTTTTGTTTTTTGTAAGTGGCAAAATATCTCACAAATGCCGGTGCTTTGAAACATTAAATAAGTCTTAAATTCTTTGGAATTTCAGGTCTAACCTGCAAAGCAACCTTTTCTTAAAGAAAAAAAAAAAATTGATAAATTAAAGGAAGAACACGAAAAATGCCTTTCTTCTAAGTGACAGAAAACACCTTGAAACACCCATTTTGGCATGAACAGATTTTTTGAGGGGGGAGCCTGGCAGTGTTCACAACACACATTGAAGTGCCTGCTAAGAAAAGCTGAAGATACACCCTGCAGTTAAGAGAAGTTCTTGCCTTCAGCTAATCTTAGCATAGAGAACAAAAAGATTGTAACATAAAGCTTTGGCCATTTCCATTCTACTATATACATTTTAAAAACTACACAGTCATAAATTAACACAGTGATTAAATAAGCTCATATAAAATGTAATTTAAATTAAAAAAAATCACAGCACATTATAGAGAAAAATAGGAACCAGTTTCACAAAAAAAGATTATATATACTTCTTTACCCTGTGGAAACAAATTTACTACGAAAACACAAAAACTTCGTAAGTAACCGTCAGAACAAAAATCATTTCTTATTCCATTCTTGCATTTTTACACAACCCTTCACCCACCTGGGGAACATTTTCAGAAATTAAGTCTTCCTTGAGCAACAGAGCAGTTCTTCTGAGAAAATAAACCCCAAACCAAAGTGGGGGTGGGGTGGGGGACATCCCAAACATACAAACTACAAAATAAATAAGAATTATAAAGTTTTTTTTTAAAAGTAACCTTAACAATTATCAAACTAGTAAGTTCTGCCTTATCACATAGACTCTCTATACAACATAACCCTAAAACTTTATACTATGAGGTATTTGGAGGAATTGGTAAAAGTGATGCACGGCCTGCCTGGGAAAGGGACTTGGTGAAGTTGGCGGGAGCTCTGAGAGGGAACCAGGAGGAGGAGCTTTGGTTTATCAGCAAGAAATTGGGGGAAAAAAGTCATCCTTTGGTATCAAAGAAAGTTTCATTGCATGGTTGCACGGAAAAAGCACCACGGTGATTAATTATTCCTTTTTTTTTTTTTTTTTCATTAGTGGCCTTTCTAAGAGGCTGAGGTATTCAAAGAGTATAAGGTGAGAGAGGTCAACAGCGGTTTAACACTTTGGTTCAAGCAAGGCACTCGTCCTAGGAGTTTACAAAGTTTGCAACATGTTTGCCTAGAGATTTACAAGTAGAACTAGCAGTAGTAAGAGTAGTATTTCCTAATGTTCTTGTTGTCATTATCGTATCGTTATTATTAAGAATGAAGACAAGTTTACACACTGAGTGAAGAGTGAGGTGGGGAGAGGAGGTGGGGGAGGGGGGAGGGGAGGAGTTCCCTCTGCAGACCAAGGCCGTGCACGAAAATATCTTTGGTATTCTTTGGTATCATCAATGTGATTAAAATCACCAATGGAAATCGAGTGAGGTAGCGTCTTTGGTTCACACTATAAATAGTAGATCTTTACACATTTTTTTTTTTTTACAAGTGGAAGTAGCTATTTCTTACCTTCTGCTTCTTTGTCCTTACTATTTAGTAAATAGTTACCAAATGTACTGTAAAGCTAACCACACCACAAGAATAATCCAGAAGGCCAATCGAGTCTCAAAACGGCCTCTGGTGTTTGAATGCACCCTAAACTAGATAGGAAAGGGAGAAGTGCTTTCTCTTTGTTTGCTAAATGCATAGTTTTCATCCTTTATGTACAAAGAAGGGAGGCCCTTTCTTAGGGAAAATGTCTTTATAGCTCGTGTGAAAATGTCCTAGGACTCTTTGGTATAGCAAAGTCTGCATTTAACCTGCAAAGACCGGTCATTCACCTGGGGTCGCAATAGGAGTGGCATGAATCTGGAAGTAATATAGAGCTTTACTTTTTTTTTTTTCCTGGAAAATTAATTATGCTTTTTGGGGGTAGAGTGAGTGACATGTTCAGTTGGAACTTCTAAATTTCCCCACACATTTTCTTTGGTTTTCTTCTTTTGGGGGGTGGGGGTTGTCTACTCCAGCTGTATCCAGGAACTGGAATACTCAGTGCTTGACAAAAAGAATTCTTTTACCTGAACATTTACTGACGTCTGGGCTCTTGGGGTGTCCAGACATCGTAATTCCCACTCTTTTTCTTGGCCCTTTTTCAGGGAAGCTTCTAGTCATGAGAGGACCCGAATGATTTATGGCCAAAAACAGTCTAACTTCCTTTCCACCAAAAAAAAAAAAAAAAAAAAAACACACAACCAAAACATGCTATTTGAAATACAGTTTTGGAATAAACATGCATACAAAGAAAAGAGTGCGGTATCTTTTTAGGTGATTTCGCTAAAGGACTGAGAAATGATAGGTGAACAAACAGCACTGTTGAGTGTGGCAGGTGAAGACATTTCAGACGTAAACTAACGCCAGCCTGAACAGGAATAATGGAAGCATTTTCTATGTGCCAAGTCAGAAGCAAGAAGGAATCAGTCATACATGATGTAATACATGTATTGCTTGTGAGAAGCTGAGTTTGTCCATTAGGATTTCTAAAAAGCAAAGCTTGTGAGTATGCCTAAATAGTCAAGTAAAAAAACTGCTTTTCAGGCTCTGATTTGTGCATCTGTTTATGAGAAAATATATCTCTAGGCCCTGAAATTGCATAATGGGTGCAAATTCAATGCTGGTATGAAAATTATCTTTGGTGTTAGCAAACAGGATCATTGGTTATTAAAAAAAAAAATTGTGGGGAAATCCATGGCCATCCAGTGGTTAGGACTTCATGCTTTCACTGCTGGGGGCATTGGCTCGACCCCTAGCTGAGGAACTAAGATCCCAAATGCCACGAGGCTTGACCAAACAAAACAAAATATTGTGGTGGGAATATTAAAAGTGTAGCAATATTCCTTGAGACTGTATCTACACAGTGCCAAAATAATTGGTTGAAAATGTAAATTGTGTTGGTCAAAAATGTAACCAACTAATCTGAGTGGGTAACATAGGGAAAATAAAGTGAAAGACATGGTTGTCTGAATTCAACTTTCGTTTTTCCTGGGGTATTGAATTTGGTAAGGTTGTGTGTAGACACAGCTTGAATGTCCCTGCATTTAAAATTCTCACGTTTTAAATAAAAAAGGCTTTCTTCTCTCCTAAGTGATAAATGTATTGTATTGCCCCCCCTCTTTTTCTAGAGAGAGAAAAAAATATTCATCAGTTTTTTTCTTTTTCACTTAGGTCATTGACAAGATTATATTTTTAGCAAATCTGAGAGGATGGCCATTTAAATGGTTTCTTTTAATAGCTGAACTATAATTGTGCCATATTTAGAAGGGGGAATTTAAAAATGGAATTTGGGGTGAGATTGAAAAAAAAGACAAAGACAAAATGTGTCAAGGCAAATGCAGTTTCATCCAAGGAGAAGTATGTCTTGGTTTCCTTTTCTCATCCCACAGCAGACATGAAGCAGACACAGATGGCTTGTGGGTTCCTCTCTCCAGGTGCCTGCCTCTTCTAGACCTGGACAAGATGCTCATATTTGATCCTAAGAAGTTAGGTTTTGTGTCAAAATGGTTCAATTTTTAATTTAGCATTTAAATGAGTCTCAATAAATAGCTTATTATTGAGATAATATTTAATTTTATATTTCTAGTTAGGTGTGGTGATTAAGAGTACCCAATTCTTTAACCTACTAGTACAAAAGGTATCCACTTACATGGTTACAGTTCAACTGATCCCGAGAGAATTTTTCTGGGAACCAAGTGATTCACTTGGGTACTACTAGAACAACTGTATTACCTTGGGTGGGTTTTTTTGTTTTTTGTTTTTGTTTATTTTATTTATTTTTTTTTTGCCTTGATTTCTATAGCCCTGGTTTAAGTGACTTGAAAAAATAGAAATTTAAAATTTTGTATTTGGAAAATTTTCAGGTCTAGTTTTTAACCTGTCCCTATTAGAGAGTGGAATCTATGTTACAAAATTTCCAGCTTAATGCAGTAGCAAGAAAGAATGTAGTATGTTTTGGAGGCTATGCTTAGTGAAATAGATAGCTTAATACTTATGGAACCCAAGGTCTTACCTTCCACTAGAATTCTTGCTTTCTCTATGCAGTTCCACAATCTCTTGGTTGCACCTGTTATTTTTATTGGTGTCCAAGTCACAAAATGTCTGAGAATGGCAATCAAATCAGCTCGATTATATTTTCAGAATATAATGAACTAGATAGTTCATTTTAATAATAAAGTTGGTCTGTTTGTGTGTTTGTAAAGTATTTTAAATAGGTATTTGGTGTCAAATGCATAAGGCAAATTTTAGTCAAATTTACCGAAGTATGGGGTGCTTCATTCAGTGGCATTTTACCAAAAAGAATGACTTTGAACAAATTTTCTAGTTTAGCTACCTGTCCTGTTAAACTTAAGTTTTCTAAGTTTGCAAATGGGTCCTACTTTGGAAGAATCACCAGGTTTTCTCAGCTATGAACAGAGCATGGAGTCATGTCTATATGTTTACTTAAGTGACATTTATAGATCCCAAAAGGGAATGTACCATATGGATGTACGTGTATACTGCACTGACCTCTCTGTTATGATATAAATTGCTTCCCTGAAGCTACATTCTTTCTTGCCAGTTCTGAAAACTAATATTTCAAATGCTTCAAGAGTCATAAACAATAGTCATGATTCTACGTGGTATGTGTATTACAGCTAGATCAGTTCATACGTATAACTTTACATAGTATCTTGTGTAAAAATAGCTTTGGTTATTAAAATCATTGCAATAAAATACCTGCACTATAATATTAAGTGTGTTCTTTGGTACCTAGGTGATTTTCTTTCTTTAATGGATGGACTCTTGTTTCATTTCTTAAAAAATATCTGAACATTCCTTAACAAACAAAGAGAATGCACTGGTTTAGGTGTCATTCAAATTTCTTTGCTGGGTTTGAATCTGCATTTAGGTTGTGGGCCTGGCAGGTTCAAACGCTAGGCTAGTTGAGCAAAATCAAGCTCCTAATCCCATGAACTCAGACAACCCCACACTATGTTGGTTGCACTCCTACAGCACAACCCTTCCTGAAGACCAGCCCTGCCTAAGTCCCTAACCACTGGTGGTGGTGGTATTGGTGGTGGTGGTGTGCATGTGTACGTGTGGGTGTATTCACGCACACACCCACACACAGTACTGAGACACCATACACCTTCATGGCGCGGTGGAGTGGATGAGAAAGTCTCATCTCAAAGGTGTCCACTCAATGGCTCAAAATCACTATGCTCCAAACCACAAGAGAGCCAAGCACAGCGAGGATGATCACGGACTGAAGCTGTGAGATCCAGTGGTGCCTTCCCGCTCATAATTTTTCTTGCCAAGTTGTCACCTGGCTGAAGTGTGTGTCTCCGAACAAAGTTAGAATGCAGGTGAGCTATGTCTTTGGTTTCTTTGGACTATAAATAACACTTTTTTTTTTCTTCAAATATTTCTAAGTATAAACCTGCTATCTTGAGGTCCTGGTCTTTAAAAATTTTTTCTTTGTATTTAAAGCTTTTCCACCGAGGTTTCAGTTCGTGGTTATTCCTTCATGCTTTGGTACAAGTGCTTGATGAAGATGAGTTGCCTGAATTGGAGCCGCCCTCGTCCTGCCACTTGTCCAGACTCCTCCTCCTCGCGTTCATGAAGAAGTTGCTGACGGTGCTCAGCTCCAACCCCAGCTGCTGGGAAATGGTGATTTGCAATTCTTTGGATGGACGCTTATTTTCCTTGAATATTGCGTGTAGAGTTCGACGCTGGACATCAGTGAAGACCAACCTGGGCTTTTTGGGTGTGTTGCCTCTATCCTTCCCGTGTTCTTGCTCTTTCCTTTTGCATGCTGCAAAGAGACACAGAGGCTGTTAGAACAGACCAGCTGGGAGACTCGAGAGTAGAAAGGCCCAGCCCATTCAATCTGTTAGGCATTCCTCACGGCCACTTTCTATCTGCTGACCTCCATCATGGGCAGGGAGGGAAGTGTAACAAAGGCATGGAGAATGATGAGGAGATAGAGTTTTGTGAGTAGTGGGCATGGGTCCTGGCTTTGACGAGTATCTGTGTTTTGTTGGTGGTAAATCAATTAACGGAGTATGGACCTTGATTACTCATCTGTGGAATGTTGGGTTTTAAATAGATGAACTTATTATTTGAACTTTTTGTTTATCACTATCTGTAAAGTAGATGTAAGAACATCTACCTTACTGGGTTGTGGTAAGAATATATGAAATGGCATGTAAAAGTTAACGTTAACTAGAGGGCTTCACAAACACAAAGTCTTATCACCTAGAAGTGGGTGTTGCCCTCAAAGCATCTACGGTCTGCTGCTAGTGGAATACTAAGAGCCTAATTGAGGGTCTAAAAGCCAAATAAAAAGGTATTGCCTTTGTTCCCCTTCTGATTGTTTTTGTTTCCTAGGAAACAAACTAGGAAAGAGTTAGTATGTAAGAAAACTCCATAGTGTCCTACCATGCCCATCAAACAGTTTTCCACTGATTCTTTGGTGGAATCAGGACTTGGGGAGCAGGGATGAAGTGCACTTCATCATCACTCGGGGTAAACCGTGACATTAGCCCTGTGCCTCCTTTTTGTTCTTCACAAGAATCTTGCTGTTGGAGTTGCCCTCTTCCCTCACCTCACCTCCCACCGAGAAGGCCCATTTCCTGCCCATGCCCATACAGGCAGCTCCTGTATCATGAAGCTGCCTCGTGGCTGCTAGAGCTATTCTGGTGCATCATCCCAATGTGGTCCTCAGGTCCCCAGGGTTTGGTGCTGGATTGGGGTCTCCTCACCTCAGATGCCATACTCCGGTTTCTCAGCTAACTTGGCTCAGTAGCTTCCACCTGCCAAAGGGGCACTGAATTGCTAACGATTCCCTCCCCTCCTTCTCCCGCCCACCTCCCCCATCAATGAATCCCCGCAGCCATCCCCACATAACCACGCAACTGAAGTGAAAACAGTGCTCTCTGGCTATGCTTTCACCTTTAAGCAAGGGTTGGTGCTGTAATCCCAGTCAGTTTCCGGCCCCTTGCGGCACCCCCTCCCCTTTCCTGCCACCTCCCCCACTCCCGCCCCCACTCCCCCTGCCGCCCACTCAGTGTAGAGGTTCCGGAGCAGCCTCGGTTATCTTCACAGCTGCTAGTACACTCTGTAAGGTGTACACTCGCACCACAGCAAAAGGCAGACAGGGCGTCTTCCCGGTGGAGATGGGGCCTGCCTCTCTCTCCTGTCGCCGTGGCCGGCTGCCCTACCTACTGCTGTCCCCTGCTCCCTCTCCCGTCTTTCTGTATTCCAGGCTCCTAATTCCTTACTAGGTGGTTCACCGCCTCTGGCTAGGTGCAGCCTCTGTGCTCTCCCCAGTTAGCCCTGCCCTTCAGCCTGCGCCTACCTTTTGTACCCTGCTGTTCCACAAGGTGGATTCCCCAAAAGCTTTAGGTGTCCGTTTAGCACAAATCAGTTGAGCAGTCAGAGCAGCTAAAAAGCTATTGGGTACAGGTTGAAAAAGCCTCCAGTCTTCAGAATGCAATCTGGGAGTCTCCAAGTTTTTTTGTTTTTGTTTTTTTTTTTTTAATTATGTGCTATTTAGTAAAGAATGCTTTGAGTATTACATTCCCTTATATTATTTCTTTATACATGATATGCACTATACAACTGTGTTACAGACATTATAAAGCAAACACAAAATATAGAAAATTTTAAAGGGGTAAAATAACATAAATAGATATAGAAATTCTCTTCTACAGTTGAATCAGCTTACTCAGGCCCCAGAGTGCATTTGCCTCACTCCAGGGACCACAGGTCCAATATATTAGGAAATATAAGAACAAGAATTTCAGAATGGACACGAGGGATTGTTGTTTAGTTGCTAAACCATGTCTGACTCTTTTGCGACCCCATGGACTATAGCCCACCAGGCTCCTCTGTCCATGGGATTTCCCAGGCAAGAATACTAGGGTGGGTTGCCATTTCTTATTCCAGGAGATTGTCCATACCCAGGGACTGAACCCATGCCTCTTGCATTGGCAGGCAGATTCTTTACCAGAGAGCCACCTGGGAAGCCTGGACATGATGGGAGGCCTCTCTTTTATGTCCTCAGTTATGAAAGAGAGATTTTAGGCTAGTCAGGTCTTCTGGTACCTTTTATAACACATTCCATAGATCACTGGCTATGTCCTTTGCCCACCATGACAGAAAACATCTACATAATGGGAAAGATTTATTAGACACCCAACTCCCTCAGAGCATTGAGCTGTATATACTGAACTAAGTGAGAGAGTCCTTCCCCTCAGGCAACCCACAGCCTTCACTGGACAACCAGATTAAGTCCCTGAAAAAATAAGCTGACTAGACTAAAGTCAAGTCTAGGTAGTTTGTGTCAACCCAAGTAGACGCATCTTTACATAATACTGATGCGCGCGGCTGGTTGATTCATTCACTTACATTCAAAAACGAATATAACACAAGCCTTTCTCTTAAGGAAGTCAATCTAATGGTTATGTAACCTAATAACTGCAGGAGTATGACAAGAGCCTACAGGATATTATCTCTGCTTGAGGATATTAAAGAAGGCATCACACAAGAAGGATACTTATGCTAGGCCCTAAAGGATGAATAGGAGTTTGCTAGTGAGAAAGTGGGAAAACGTCATTCCCAGCAATGGCAACCCACTCCAGTACTCTTGCCTGGAAAGTCCCATGGATGGAGGAGCCTGGTAGGCTGCAGTCCATGGGGTCGCTAAGAGTCGGATATGACTGAGCGACTTCACTTTCGCTTTTCACTTCCGTGCATTGAAGGAAATGGGAACCCCCTCCAGGGTTCTTGCCTGGAGAATCCCAGGGACAGGGGAGCCTGGTGGGCTGCCATCTATGGGGTCGCACAGTCGGACACGACTGAAGCGACTTAGCCACAGCAGCAGCAGGGGGAGTAGCACTTGTGAAGGACTGATAAGTGTTAGGAGACTGGTGGTGGAGCAAGGTGCATGCAAGGAGGAAAGCTGTGGGGGCCAGGCTTCACACATAGACCGTGATCAGATATGAATTATCTCGTAGGTAAGGTTTGAGTAAGGCTGCTGTGCGATTGAATTTTAGTTTAGAAAACCCCTCTGGCAGTGTTGTGGGGGGAGGGGGTGGTGAGGTGGAAAGCAGCACTTCAGGACATGTATGCTGACATGTGCTACTTTGACCTCCTTTAGGACACTCATTCTTGCACCTGTTGGAAGAT
Source organism: Ovis aries (assembly GCF_016772045.2). NCBI lineage: Eukaryota > Metazoa > Chordata > Mammalia > Artiodactyla > Bovidae > Ovis > Ovis aries. Next base: position 55,777,206 of record NC_056060.1, on the reverse strand, counting down.
GCTGGTGACTCTCAGCTGAGATCCATGGTGGGAACTGCCCTTGGCCAAAGGTTATGCCATCCCAGAGAGAAGCTGAGGGGCTAGACACATCCAGGGGGGGATTGGGGGAGTAGGGGATGGGAGTATGAGGGCAGAGGTTGAAGACAGTGGAATGAATTGGTTTAAGGCTCCTCCACACCAAACCCTTGCATCTAGTAGGGACCACTTTGAAGCATTATCCAGCTCCAGAGTACCCTGTAGGATGGGATGAGGTTAATTTTTGCAACTTTGTTAAAGTTCAACTCCATCTGCCTGGTTGTACTTCCTCCACGCCCTTCCCTACTCAAAAAGGGTTAATCTCCATAGCCCTCTTTCTGCAGGCAAGTCTCAGAGTCTGTTTCTCAGAAAACTTGGCGTAAGCCAATTAGAAAATCAGTGTTATGAGGACCCCAAGATAGACAATGGCAGTTGAAGATGGAAAATAGGAAGCAAATTTAAGAGCTTCTTGGAAGGGAGAACCAAGAGGAATTAGTAACAACAACCTTGCTGGGAGGATGGAGTTCAGAACATCTAGGCTTCTTATTGGATGGTAGTAAGGGGCCATGAGGAATGCAGATGGAGGAATGAGTTTTATGAAAGCAGTTGTCACTTCTGTGAGGGACAAATCCATCTGAAGTGCATGTTGGACATTCTGTTAAAGATCTCCAATAGGTGGCTGTCCAGCAGACGGCAGAATACATGGGGCCTGGACCTCAGGGGAGAGATCTGCATTAGGAATATAGACTGGGAGTCGTTAGGGCTCTAGACACTTCCCTGTGCAGAAGCTGGATTGGCTGAGTAAGAAAGTAGAGAGCTCTGTAGAGTGAAGAGTGGACTAAATTACACAGAACACATACCTATGTAAAAATAAATAACTGAGCATCGGGTGCAGACTCTACTTATTTATCATTCAAAAGGCAAAACTAAGGGAAATCACAAAGAGATATCTATTTTCAACCTAACTAGGGTAACCGAGGGCTTTCCAGGTGGCTCTAGTGGTAGAGAACACACCTGCCAATGCAGGAGACATAAGAGACTTGGGTTTGATCCCTGGGTCTGGAAGATCCCCTGCAGGAGGGCATGGCAACCCACTCCAGAATTTTTGCCTGCAGAATGCCCATGGACAGAGGAGCCTGGCGGGGTAGGTCCATAGGGTCACACAGAGTTGGACACGACTGAAGCGACTTAGCATGCACACACACACAGGGTAACTGAATGACTTCAGTGTGGTCCTTAGCACTTGGAAGGACTTGGCTGAAGCTACTCCAGAGCACCCTTTCCCAAATGGCATCAGAGGCATGATATTGTCTCAAACATGAGTTACTTGAAAAGACGGCTTGCGGGCCAAGTACTTTCAGAAAAACCTACTATACATAGCCTCTTCTTCAAAATGCATAATATGTGTTTAGCACATATAATTATGTTTCTCAAATTTATTTAATTCCAGAACTCTGGTAGAGGCTGTCTGTCTATGTCTTATGCAGTACTAATTCTGGGAAAATGCAGTTTGGAAGTTCCTGCCCTGAGCTTTCAAGCCTTGCAAATGTCACTATGTCAGAACCTGGGAACTGGGATTCTCCTGGGGCAAGGAGCCTGGCCAACTCATTCTGTCTCTCCAAGGCAGGCTGCCATAGTGCTTGGATGTAAGGGGAGCTCAGTACCCATATGGGTACTGGATGGGGTGACTGTGATTAAATGTGTGTGGTTATGTCTGGAAAGAGCTTTGTACAGAAGTTGGAGTGGCCGAATAAGAAAGTAGAGATATCTATAGAGTGAAGAGTGGACTAAAGCTTGCTGAAGGTCAGTGTGTAACCTCAGTGAGGTGCCCAGGAGGAGCAGCCCAGAGAAACAAAATCATGCTTCTAGAAGAGTGTATAGCATTATAGCTGTGAGACCTGTTAAGAGAGTATAAACGAGAGCAATGTTTTGGCATTTCCATGGAACTCATGTCAGGGTACATGCTGTTGTTGTTTAGCAGCCTAGTTGTGTCTGACTCTTTTGCGACCCTATGGACTGTAGCCTGCCAGGCTCCTCTGTCTATGGGATTTCCCAGGCAAGAATACTGCAGTGCGTTGCCATTTTCTTCTCTAGGGTGTCTTTCTGACCCAGGGATCAAACCCGCATCTCCTGCATTGGCAGTTGGATTCTTTACCACTGAGCCAGCAGGGAAGCCCCAGAGATTACCTAATATAAGGTTGAAAACCAGCAATTGGTCCATAAAAGTGTGCAGTGGATAAAGAGAGAGAATGAGAAAGTGGGAATAAAGTCTGACAATAGGAACCACTGCTTAGGGAACAGTATTGCATGTGTTTTATAAGAAAATTATATTTTTGAGTGGGTATATAGTTTTCACTAAAAATAGAGTAGTTATCACAGAACTGGACTAAAGGGAAGAAGATTCCTATTACATGCAAAAGGCAGTACTGAAGAGGAAGAAGACTCATCCCAAGTCACCTCCATGAAGGTGGGCAAGTAGATATGTTTGCAGGATGCAGTGGCCAAGTGTAACGGGGCTGTCTCAGGTGACTTTGATCTTCTCTGGGAGCCAGGTCACCTATAGTCAGTACTGTGTGGGAGACAGAACCAGGTGTGGAAGACAGTAAAAGGCAGAGAGTGATTTTATGTATCACAGGATTATAAAGAATTGCTTTTTTTAAAGGCAACGCATGAGGACGTGGGCAAAGGACAAGCTTTCATCTCAGGCATGCCTGGGGTCTATGCTTTGCCCAGAGTTGGCAAGAGAGAACCAAAGGTATTTCAAGAAATATGAATTCTGAAAGATGTTGAAAGGCATTCCATGAACAATGAGTTTTGAGGTCAGGCAGTTTGGGAAATGCTGAGTTAATGACTGAGCAAGCTTCTTTAATGCAGGACTTCTCAGATTAAACATGCTAATAGGCACTGATGGTTTCTAGCTTATGGGGGCTCTCAAACTTATTTGATTAAGCAATTCTTTACTCAGAGATTCTCTCAGGAATGGTGTTGCTTATAACCATGTCTCTCAAAATCTGGTTGCCAGACCCATGCTGGTCTATAAACTGTTACTGACCTGTAGCAAGATCAGAAAATTGAGAATAAACAATTAGAAAGTTTTATGGCAGTTTGACATTGCTCCAACATTCTGTGATTATTGTTCTAGTAATACATTTTTTATTGTATTATCAAAACTATTGGTCCAGAACATATGGAAATTAGAGACAAACTTCACTATACAGAGTTGAAGAAGCCCTGTCTTAGAATATACTTTATAAAACATGGTATACAGTGACATCCTAGAATCAGCTGTCACCCAAGCATTTGTGTGTCAACATATCCATTTTCCTGATATAACGAAACAAAGGACTTTACAACATCTAAACTGTTGACTGAGCTGTGCAAAAGTCTGCCAAGAATTTGTTTGGGAATAAGTAGGCACACTGCTGTACACCTGAAAATAACATAATATCGTAAATCAACTATAGTTTAACAATTACAACAAAAAAAGATCTGCTGTGCCATATTCAAAAAAATACATAGGTACAGACATGTGGGCTTGAGAGACATTTATAAAGCCAGACAGAATTATAATACAACTTCTTAAATGAACCTGAGCTCACAGGACACACGCTCAAGTCCCAGCTCTGTGGCCACTGATAGATGTGTGATCTTGGGGAAGTTACTTGTCTTCTAGAGCCTTAGTATACCCAGCTGCAAGGTAGAGGACGATGGCCTTCTTTCCTTTCAGGATTAGAATAAGCATTAGGTAAGATAAGCTATGGGCTTCCCAGGTGGCACTAGTGAAGAACCTACCTGCCAATGCATGAGACGTAAGAGATGCGGGTCAAGGGTTTGATCCCTGGGTCAGGAAGATCCCTTGGAGGAGGGCATGGCAACTCGCTCCAATATTCTTGCCTGGAGAATCCCATGGACAGAAGAGCCTAACAGGCTACAGTCCATGAGGCTGCACAGAGTAGGACATGACTGAAGCAACTTAGCATGCACACAAGATCTGATTGTTGAAATGACTGGTAAAACGACAAACGCTTAGGAGATATTCTAGGTGTTTACAAATTAATTCTCTGATCTTTTCTTCTCTGATCAAGATGCAAGTGTAAACACTGAATTTACACAGCAGGTTTGGGTCTTCGCTCTGTCTCTAGCCTGTGGTATAAGCTCGGGCACATCACATATCTCTTTTTCTGCATCCTTTCAATGAGTAGGCAGAGTTCTAAGGCCCCTGCAGGCTTTAAAGCCCTGTGAGTCAATGAGTAAACCCATGCAGTATCTCTCCTGGTGTCCAAAGTCTTATATTATCTGTTAAAAATTTTCCAAGGTAACCATACTCTGTCTTTTAGAATATATAGCCACTATGGTAACTCTTCCATTTTATCTTCTCCATCCTTTTGGCTTCTCAAAAAGAGAAGGTAGTTGCTCTGCAGGGACACTGTCCAGTTTCGCAAACAGTCCGGATCACATTCTTCACAGTGGCTTCAGACTTATGAGCTTTAGAGATGAAAATCATAACAGCAACAACCACAGACCCTGTGAACAGTTAAGCATTCTGAGCCCTTGAACAATAGGTATTTTATATTTTTGCCACTTTCTATTTTTCATTAAAATGGTAGGAAAATTGTCTGACTTTGCTTCTCGCGGTTCTTGGTATATCTGTCCCAGAGTTGGCTGCTTCACATAGCACAGAATTGTGGGTTAAAGAGGACCACCACTTCCTTGGTGGTCCAGTGGCTAAGACTCTGGGCTCCCAAGGCAAGTGGCCCAGGTTCGATTGTGGTCAGAGAACTAGATCCTGCATGCCACAACTAAGAGTTCATATGCTGCAACTAAGACCCGGTGCAGCCAAATAAATATTTATTTATTTAATAAATTCATTTATTTATCAATAGATAGAAGAGGCTGTCTTCTTGGGGGCACTAGTGGATGTTTCAGTGTGAACTTATGGAAAGTGCACCAAGGATCCAAGCAGACTGAGGGTGTCCATTATATTCTCAGTCTATAAGGGAGGAAGGTTCTGAAAGGAGCACAGCTCTAGTTGTTGAAAGTTTTAGGTTCTGGTTCTGTCATTAATTAGTTGAATGGCTGGGTTAAATCCCTTAACTAGGCCAGTCCACGTTCCTTAACTGTATAATAATGTAGGAATTTGACTAAAAACTTCACAGTTCCTTCTGGGTGCAGCCCTATGACTTGACGTGTGTAAAGAGCTTTCAATATCACTCCAGGGAGAAGACATACAGTTCAGATTTCTATGTCCTAAGTGGGCACTTGGAGAAGTGAGAGGGTTGAAGTGTTCACTCTAGCTGGCCCCCTCCCTGACACCCTGCCCTCTAGTCTCAGAATATCCCCGTGCCAGCACCATCTTCTCCCTCCTGGCAGGTGGTGGGGAGGGAAGACCTCTGGGCAGAGCACCTGCAGATGGAGTAGGAAAGGGACTGAGACATGTGTGCCCAGTGAACAGTATCACTAGGTGGGACCAGAAAGCTGAACTTCATAAGCTGTAATGACAATTTGAAAAGGTCTTCTAGAAAACTTTCACTTATCTTAGTTACACTAAGGAGGAATATGGAGAACTGTGTGTGTTTGGTGGGGGTTGTAGATGTACAAACGGACAAGTGACCAAGAAGCCACAGTATCCGCTAGAATAAGATGAGGATGGAGTCAGGTGAAGGATAAGCTGTGTGTCTCTCACTTTAGAGCCGTTGTTTAATTTTAGCAATAGCTCGGTGAGGTATGACATTTAATAGGAAATTTGGGACTCAACTTGAGGAGAGAACAGTTTTGACCTCAATGTTTGGAGACCTCTAGAGAGGCAGGATGAAAGGACTTGAGGGGTGCCAAGACAGAACCAGGCTTGGTTGATTCAAATCTGACTTACTTGGTGATCTGCCTCTATGGGACTGAGGAAGGAGACTGTATGCCTACAGCTCCCCAATCACACCTGGCTTTTACCCTGAGGGTCCTTATACTATAGCCATGTACTTTCCGCCTCCAAACAACTGCTCAAGAGTCTGCTGTCCTATTGTGACTGAGGGGAGGTGGGCCAGGGAGCAGAAAGGGGAAGGCCTGGGATTCCAGGGCACCATGAAACTGCACTGTCATCTCTAGACAGTGTGGCACGTTATCAGGGGCCTGTTAGAAACACAATGTCTTCCCCCTAAAGGTTGCTGACAGAGCTGAAAACTACAACCTGCAGAGCCAAGTGCTCTTGAACAGGGGAGCCTGCCATGTCCCACATCACTCAGGGAAGGCCTGGCCTGGAGCTGGAGGAGGGTCCGGGCAGCTGCTCCTCTCCTGCTCCAGGGTCTCCAGGACCAGTAGGGTGAACGGGGAGCGCAAAAACACACACTGAAATTCCACCCAGATTCCTGACCGAGTCAGCAGGGATTTTCTTACACTTCCTGCTCAGGGGAGCTTGGGACTTCATGGGTAGGAAAAGGGATAAAAAAGCAGTGGGACTAGAATGGGCAAATCCATAGGGACTGAAAGTAGTGGGTGGTTGCCTGTGGCTGAGTAGGTAGTGAGGGGCGTGGAATGCAAGGGTCTGCTAATGGGTACAGGCTTTCTTTTTGGGGAGGAGATAAAAAGGTTCTAAAATTGTGCTGAAGGTTGCATAGTACTGTGAGTATACTAAAAACTACTGACTTAACACCCTTTAAATGGGTAAATTGTATAGTATGTAAATTATTTTTTAGTGTACGCATGCTAAGTCACTTCAGTCATGCCTGATTCTCTGCAACCCTGTGGACTGTGGTTCTCCAGGCTCCTCCATCCATGGGATTCTCCAGGCAAGAATACTGGAGTGGGTTTCCATACCCTCCTCCAGGGGGTCTTCCTGACCCAGGGATCGAACCCAGGTCTTTTATGTCTCCTGCATTGGCAGGTGGGTTCTTTACCACTAGCACCACCTGGGAAGCCCTTATTTCTTAGTAAAACTATTTAAGAAAGAAGTAGCTGGGCACACATACAGAGTGAGCCGTCTGCTCTCACTGCCCACCTGCCATGGAGAGGAAACCTCTCCTGGACTAACAAGGATGCTGGCATTGCTGTTCATGTGTACTGAGCCCCCAAACACTGTCTCTTGAAAGCTGAAGCTACTTTTAAAGTAAACTCTACAAGACAATACACATTTGAGGAGGAAGCATGCAAATAGAAGAGACTTCAGTAAGACAAGAATGGGTAACAACATGGTAAATCAACTATACTCCGATAAACATTTTTCAAAAAGACAAGAATGGGGCAACTATGGAGGTGAATATGGGAGGTTCCTGAGCCCATGTAACAGGCCGGCATCCACCTTGTGGAGATCAGAGTGTCAGTGTGTGGGCCACACAACTGCAGGATTAGAGCTCAGACTGCAGGAGTGCTGGGTCATCATGTTATCTGCTTTGCTTTGTGTTATGTTACTGTCCTGTGCATATTTTTTATAAGCCAAGCCCCTCGCTGTTCTGGGGATGGGACAGCTCTTAAGCAGCAAATTTACCCTTCCCACAGTATAAAGTACAATCTGAAAAGCAACTCCAGTGAGTTCTAACTGATACGGCCAAGGGCAGCCTTTACACGGGAAGGGAACACCTGCATGGACTATTTGGTAATGATGATGCCCAGGAGAGGGAGATGGGGCCAGTACAACCTGCTGGACACAGGTGAGCTTTGCTGGTGTCTATGACTTTGTGGGTAGCTCAAGCACCTATGGAAACTCTTCTGGGCATGCGTATGAAACACCTAATACAAACATGGAAAGAACAGATGTTCCTAGTCAAGGATGATCACTGTACCTTACCCCTGTACCATGCTTTACAGTGCTTAAAACACCTCCATTAAACCTTCCCATGTGATCCCACAAAACTCAGGGGAGGTAGAAATGGATAGTATGCCTTTTTCTGTAAGTGAAGAAACACTGTTAAAGAGGTGAGGTAACTTGCCTATGGGCACACAGCTGGTTAACCTGGGGACCTCCAACTCCACTGTACCCTGGAAGCAGATGCAACACAGTGGACACATCATGAAATCTTTCCCCAGGACGGTTAAATAGGGAAGGAGCAGCTGGTGAGGGGAGCCTAGGGAACCCAGAGCCCTGGTGAGTGGAGCAGAAGCAGGTGGCTAGGCAGGCAGCAGGCCTGTTATCAGCCAGATGGGTCTGGCAGAAAGGACTGCATTGGCCCACCCAGGAAAGTGGGTTACATGCAAGTTGAGATGAAGGAAGCCCAGGCAGCGAAGGGGATGCAAGACCCACACTGGCCTGGGAGAGGGGCCAGAGTGAGTCTAGTCTCAGTAGGGGCACAGAAGAACACTAGAGGCTGTCTCGGTGTGGATATCGGCTCTGAGAGGAAGCAGAAGAAACCTGAGCTGATCCAAAGCAAAGGAAAGATGGAGAGCAGCTAAAGTCAAGAGAGGTCTGCTGCGCCAAACTCAGGTTGGAAAAGTTGCCCAACCCTCTCACCTCTCCACCGTTTGCTTCTATAACTGAGCTGTTCAAGACACAGACCTGCCTTCCCACCCATCTGCTGCCTGGAGTCCTCCAAAATACTTCCATCAATTTCTCTTCTCTAAAGAAGGCTCCAGAGCCGTAGCCCAAGAGGTTGGGCTTTATAACCAAAGGAGAGCAGAGGCTGGCTGAGCCTGTGAGGGATGGAATAGAGTCAATTGAAATGTACAACTGCTGACAGTAACTAGTGGAGCCCCTCAATAGTTTGGGCCCCGATAATTGGAAATATGTGATATCGATGCCCTAGTTATGATGTTGATTCTGCAAAACGGTCACAACAAATGGCAGACCTGATGAATTACATGCTTATTATGCATTATTATCTCATGCAGGCCCATTGTGAATTGTAAGTCTTAGCTTATCGATCCCATTTCTTTAATTAATAGCCATATATAACACTTCACAATATTCACAGCAATTGAAAGTTATAAAATGGAACTCCTTCAAAAATAGCCTACAATTTTGACTTTTCGCTTGGTCATCAGACATTTCTTAATTTTAAATTAGTGGTTTTCCTTGTTTTCATTCCTGGAAAGTCATCTACAGAGTCAGTTGAAAATACTCTTCTTCCAATGACACATGTATCATACAGTTGGCCTCACAAGGATCTCCAGAAAGCCTGAGAGAAAGCCCTTGGTGGCTGCTTCATCATGAGATTCAAGGACCTTGACGTTCTGATCCCAACCACTGTTCCCACCTCACTTCCCACAGCTGCGCAGCCACTATCCATACTAAGTCACATTACTCAGAAGTCAGTCCTAAATCTACAATGAATGTTCACACTTCTATTCCTTTGCTCAAGCTGTTTCCTCACTCAGAATGTCCTTCTCTTTCTTTTCCCTAATTCAAGGCTTAGCTCAAGCATCTCACTTTCTATCAAGGCTTCTCCATCCCCTGTCTCGTCTAGGGAGAACTGTGGTCTCCTGTGCCCATAGAGCTCCCCAGAAAATTACTTATTACCTACCCATCTCTCTCACTAGGAAACAACAATGAGTTCTGTCAGAGTAGACTTCAGATTATTAATCTGGCATACTCAGCATCCTTGTTGGATAAATAAGTTGGATGTGGGCCCATAGAAAATGGGGAGCCATCCAAGACACAATCCTTTGAAAGTCCCCAGGTGATTCTAACATGTAGCTAAGGCTGAGAATCACTATTCTAAATCAGTGCTTCTCAAACTTGAGTGCATAAACTTGAGTCATTTGGACATCTTATTAAGATGAAAATTCTGATCTGGCTGGTCAGGGCAGAGTCTGAGGTTCTGCACATTTAACAAGTTCCCAGGTGCTCACTACTCAGTCACTGGTCCAGGATGGTCCTCTGAGTGACCAGGGTCTAGAGTCCAGAGCAGAAACTGTAAGGTGTGGGTCAAATATATCAGCATCACCTGGGAGCATGAAGGGGAGGCTTGTTCAAAATGCACATTCCAGAACCCTATCCTAACCCTACTGAATTAGATTCTCTGAGAGAATAGGATTCACAAACATACATCTTCCCAGGTTTCCCAGGTAGTTTGGAATAAAGTTGGAGGAAATTCTGTCATTAACTGATAGAACTTCCTAATGCTGAAGGGCAGAGGGGTGGCAACTGTGGAGCTGAAGAGCACTCCCTCTGGAAAATGAGGGTACTTCACACCCGTACCTTCCTCTTCCTCCTGATTATACACCAGGCTGGCAAAGGAGCAGAAACAAAGAACTGGGAGCTTATCTTCTTTTATATCACACTTCCACACCCACGCTGACAAAAGGACCCTGATGAGTCTTCACTGGACCTGTTTCATGTTTGCTGCTGCTGCTGCTAAGTCGCTTCAGTCGTGTCCGACCCTGTACGACCCCATAGACGGCAGCCCACCAGGCTCCTCCATCCATGGGATTTCCCAGGCAAGAGTACTGGAGTGGGGTGCCATTGCTTTCTCCATTTATGTCTGTTGCATTTAGGGTATTTTTAAAGTACTATTGTATACAATAACATGTTGGTACAAAGGTACATACACATAAACCTATCATAAACCTGTTCCACATATTTCGGGCAGGGCTTCTCAGACTTTAACATGCTTTAGAATCACTTGGAGAGCTTGTAAGAACTCAGATTACTGAGCTCTTTCCCAGTAGGATTTCTAACAAGTTCCCAATGATGTTGGGGCATATGTATGTGAGAAGAACTGCAAATGAATACTACAGAAAAAATTTTTAGCGGGTTTATTTATTTTATGGGTATGGGTGAAGCAAGTCTGAAATGATTTTGGATGTATCACAGGATTGAGCAAATGAGTAACTGTGCATGTGGGTTGGTGGGGTGGATAAGTTCTTGGGTAACAGGGTTCTCACTGTAGAGGAAGGGACATACAATTATGGAATGTGGGTAGGCAAGAAAAAATCCTATGGGGATATATTACAGTTAGATGGGGAGGTGCAAATTCATGATTTAAAAAATATGTATGTAAGAACGTTTATGTATGTAAGAATGTATGTAAGAATGAGTATGCTTTCATGCTCACTCAGCTGTGTCCGACTCTATGAGACCCAAGGACTGTGCCTGTCAGGCTCCTCTGACCATGCGATTTCCCAGGCAAGAATACTGGAGTGGGTTGCCATTTCCTCATCCAAGGGATCTTCCTGACCCAGGGATTGAACCCACGTCTCTTGCATCTCCTGCACTAGCAGGTGGATTCTTTGCCACTGTGCCATTTGGGTTTAGGTGCACATATATATTATGTATGTACAAGTGCATATGTATGTTTGTGTGGTGTGTGCATAGACATACATTTTTTTGCCCTGGATTTTTCTGTGAGGGCTGGAAAACAAAATCACCCTGGTAGCCATGAGCACACTTAGTACCCAGGCCTTCTTGGTCTCTAACACCATTCCTCACCACAATAAACCATGGCTTATCAAAGAAGAGGTAGACTCTAGGACCTGGAACATCTTATAACAAAGAATGCCATAAAGTTTAAAGAAAACAAAAAGATAGGGAGAAGGAGGATGAGAAGGAGAAGGAAAAGACTGAAGCATGTCACAAGAACACATGAGCCAAATTAAAGGGGTTCTCCTTGTCAAATCTGAGAAAGCTTGAGAGTACCAAAACAGGTATGTACAGAACTGAATTAGAAACCACTGGGAAAGAAGCAATGTGTGAATCCACACCGATAACAAATGGGTAAGTAAATGAGAGAGAAGGGGCTCTTGCTCACAGAAGAAAGCCGAGAGGTGACTGTCAAACAAGGCAGGAAGCTGGAGATGGAAAATCATTTTGAAGCCGTAGCAATGAAGAGTAGGTCAGGCAAGAATCAATGGTTGCTAAATCTGGGGGGAATTTTGATGAGTAGTAGGATATTTGCATAATCTTATCAGTGGACAAAAAAGTGAACTGTGGCTACAGAGGAAACATCTGTACTCTTGGAAATACATTCCTAAGTACATAGGAGTGAGGGGCCATGATGTATGTAATAGACTCTGAAATGGCTAATGAAAACATTTCTGTGCATATGAGAGAGTGAGAGAAAGAGAGACTGAGAGAAATTGGCAGACAGATAGAGAGCATAGGTGCACAAATGATAACACAAATGGGATAAAGTGTTAACAATTAGTCAACTGGTGGGTAAACGGTATATGCTCTTTGTACTATTCTATTTTTGTATCGTTTGAAAAATTTGAAATTTTCAAATAAAATCTTAAATCATGCTTTTGATTAATATTCACATTGAGATAAGTTTGATTGTTAACTCTTTATGAGCTTAATTTTGTGAAAAGTTAAAATTAAAAATGTATTTTATTTATGTACTTTTAAAACCTAGAGGAAAACAAACCAATATATAGATGGTATCATTTCTGGGTTACAGAATTATGGATGATTTGATTCTGTTATATTGTTTATAGTGTTTCATATTATTCTAAGTTATTAGAGAAAAATTATTTTTGAAAAAGGACAATATTCACAAAAGTTTTACATATAATGTTGCTGACTGTTATGTCATTGATTTCTAATAGCACAAACAAAATAAAACAAAAAACCTGAAGTCACTGAAATGCCCAATGACAGGAAAGGTTGTTGGAGAGGTTATATAAATTATGATACTTCTAAAATATTAGTCATAAAATTTATGTTTGCCCAATCAATTTATGGAACCACCTAAGTATCCACAAATAGGGGGTTGGTTAAATTATAGCATAGCTGTAAAGCACAATGTGCAGAATGTTTTCTGACCCAAACTGCTCCAGGAGTAGGGGGAGGGCTTTGACTCTTTGCCGTCTTGCAAACTGTAAACATCTTAGCTATACAAATCTGCTAAATGAGTAAGTACTCAGCTCAGTTCAGTTCAGTCGCTCAGTGGTGTCCGACTCTTTGCGACCCCATGAATTGCAGCACGCCAGGCATGAGGTATTTGGGAGAGGGCAGGGATGGCGGAATTACCAGGGGTTTTTTCTTGTCTCCATTATTCTTCCATGTATTTTCAAATGTTCTATCATAAATTTGGTAACAAGGGATTTTAATTTTAAAAATTGTAACAAAGTATGTATGGATCATCCCATTGAGGAAAGATTGGAAAGATATTCACAAAAATGAGGATTACCTATGCTTATGGGTGATTCTTGTCACCTTTTTTCTTGATTAGTAGTAATACTTGTAAAAAGAAGTTATGTTTTAAAAGCACTAGATGATCATTAAGAAGTCTATAAATAATATTGCTAGAGAGGGTGTGCAGGAAAAGGAATCCTCCTATACTCTCAGTGGGAATGTATGTGGGTGCAGCCACTATAAAGAACAGTATGGGGGTTCCTTAAAAAACTAAAAATACAGTTACTATGTAATCCTGAAGTCCTACTCCTAGGCATATATGCAGAGGAGACTGTTTTGAAAAGATACACACACCCCTATGTTCAATGCAGTACTATTTACAACAGCTAAGACACAGAAGCTGCTTAAGTGTCTAATAACATGTAGTACATATATACAACATTACTCAGCCATAAAGAAGAAGGAAATAATGCCATTTGGATGGACCTAGAGATATCATATTAAGTGAAATAAGTCAGAGAAAGAAAAATATATAATATTGCTTATATGTAGAATATAAAAAAAATGATACAAATGAACTTGTTTACAAAACAGAAATCGACTCACAGACATGGCAAACAAATTTATGGTTACCAAAGGGAATAACAGTATGGGGGGGATAAATTAGGAGTTTGGGGTTAATAGATACACAGTACTATATATAAAATAGATAAACAGTAAAGACATGCTGTATAACATGGGGATCTATATTCAATGTCTTACAGTAACCTGTAATGGAAAAAAAAACCTGAAAAGAAACATATATTTTCTCTACCTCTGCTGACAGTCGCATACAATCTGACCCTCATCATCTATTGCCACCCCTCCTAGTTACTGCCCTGCTGCTGCTGCTTCTCTTATTGGTTCACACTAGGATGGCTTTCAAAAGCACAAGCCTGACAACTTCACGCCAATAGAGGCCACAACTTCCTTCAGCTCCTGCTGTCACCAACTCCAGTCCCTTGGACTGGACAGACACGCAACTACGTCCTGCCTTTCCAGTCTTCTTTCCAGTGTCCTCCCTGCTCCCACAGAACTGTACTCCTACCTACCCCAGCAGTCATCAGGGGTACAGTAAGTAATTCTTTACCCATACTCGTCCTTCTGTGAGCTCCTATAGGATATGAATTTTGGGCCCCAGCACTTAGCCCAGCATCTTGCACATAGGAAAAGACCCTGGTGCTGGGAAAGATTGAAGGCAGGAGGAGAAGGGGACGACAGAGGATGAGATGGTTGGATGGCATCACCAACTCAGTGGACATGAGTTTGAGCAACCTCCAGGGAGTTGGTGATGGACCGGGAAGACTGCTGCAGTCCATGGGGCTGCAAAGAGTCGGACGTGACTTAGCAACTGAACTGAACTTGCACACAGGAGGTGCTCCAATAGCATGAGGGCTAATGAAGGAAAATGGATCTTTTGAACGATGTAATGTAACCCTTGGTGACTTGAATGTGCACGTGACTCTTCTGGGGATCTTGTCAAGATGCAAGTTCAGATTCAATAGGGTCCAGAGGGGAACCTGAGAGTCTGCACTTCTTATAAGTTCTGCTGTTGTACTAAGAACCACACTGAGTAGTAAGGACCAGTGAACAGTAAGAGTTTTTCAGGCAGATGAAAGTATGGACATAACATTCCAATAGGAATATTGAATTTTTGAGTGAACTTTTGATCTCAAAAGAGGTAAAATATCATAAAATGATATTAATATAATACATGTTATATAATAATATTATGTGTCATTAAAATATATATAACTATAGAATTATATAGGTCATTCCAGAAAAGGTGTAAAATAAATAATAAAGGGGTAAAAATAAAGTCATTTACTTTTAAAGTCTCAATATCAATACTTTTTTTAAACTATAGTTGATTTACAATGTTGTGTTAGTTTCTGATGTACACCAAAGTGAATCAGTTAAATATATATATATATATACACACATACATACATATATACACACATATATATATATATATATATATTCTTTTTCAGATTCTTTTCCACTATAGGTTATTAGAAGATATTGAATATAGTTCCCTGTGCTATATACATTAGATCCTTATTTATTTTATATATAGTAATGCTCAATATCAATGTTCTAATTCTCAATTTGGAGTTAGAATCACCTGAAAAACTTTTTAATCAGCATGTATTTTCTTCCCACTTCTCTGCCAGCCGCCAACCTGATTTGAGGAATATGAAACCCTCCATCCACCCCTCCCCACTACAAAAAACTACAGCCTTGGAGAACACTTTTGTTATTGATAGAAAGGTACTGTGTCTCTCAGTTGTGCTGGGGAAGAAACAAGCTTCCGGTTGTATAATAACTCACATCCGCTAAATCTTCTGCAAAGAGGTTCCACCCAGGCTGTGCGCAGATGCTGTTGTTCCCTCTGCCTGAAAAACTCTTTCTCTATTTCTGACCAAGTCCAATTTTTTTTTCCCCTAGATCTTCAAAACTATCCTTTCATCACATTCCAAACCTTTTGTTTTGGCACAAAAATGCAACCAAGAAACAGCTATTTGTCTCTCTTCCCCACTCGACTATGAGTTCCAAAAATGTCTGCTGTACACACCATCCCCAGTATTGAGCACAGTGTTGTTATGCTGGTGCTCAAACGAATAAAGAAAGAACCACTCTCTCCAGGTCTAGTGAGGTTTCCTCTTCCACGTCTTATGCCCCGTCCATAACTGGCCAAATCTAATTCCTAAGAGGGCTGACATTTAGTACAGGGCTAAGAACTGTGTAAATAACAACTCAAATGTCCTGGGGTTTGTTTGGTCCAAGTTGTTTGGGTTGGGGAACCAGACAGAAATAATATTTTTCCTCCTAAAAGTTAAAATTACATAATATTTACCTCTTACAAATCATATATATTTAAGATAAGAAGCCCAGGAACAAAGTGAACACAGGTGACATGACAAAAGAACCAGAACAACTACTGTTTGGGAAGCTACAAAGGTATTCTCTCCTTCCATCTTTGACCTTCTCCTATTGGAGGTAACCACTCTTAGGAACTTGAATTTAGTATTAGTTTTTACCACATACTTATATTTCTCTAAACAGTAAGTTGTTTAGCATTGCTTGCTTTTGAGCCTTGTAAAAACAGTATTGTTCTGGTGTGACCTTTTGTAGCTTGCTCTTTAAAAAAAAAAAAAAAAAACATTGTTCCTAAGACTCAGCTATGCTGTGGTGTATACCTGCGGCTCATTCGTTTTCATCACAATATACTCCTGCATTAATATGAATATATCACAGTTTATTCCTGTGCTCCTCATCAGTGGACTTTTGGGATGTTTCTGGTTGTTTGCCCTTAGAAATAGTGCTGTTACAAACCATCCTTGTACTCGTCTTCAAGAGCATCTGTTAGCTTATCTAGGGTATACACCAAGGAGTAGACCTGGTCCAGGTATGGGTTCAGGTTTATAATCCAAATGATCTTTTGAAGCAACCAGCAGGGCATGAATTCCTGGTGATCTGTATCCTCACCAACCACTTGTATTGTTAGGACCCAGGAATTGTATCCTTAAATGGCAGCATTTTTGTACCAGAATGTAGTGACCCTGACTGGACAGGTGTTTCCTCTTGGCCATCTAATAGAAGAGCCTGATCTGAGACTGCCCAAGAGATGGGCCCCAGGGACTTACACCTTGTTGAATCCCGACTTTGGGACACAGCACTAAATTGAGATAAGAGACACAGTCATCATAGAAGTCAATCATAGAACATGGATCTTGAAGGACTCTAAGGGCAAATACTTCATTCTATATTTAAGGAGACTGAGGCCCAGAAAGGTTAAATGACTTGACAAGCTCTCAGAGCTAATTAGTATAAGAACCTGACTCTGGGGCTCTCAATTCTTAGTCTAGGCCTATTTTTTTTTTTTTTTTTTTGGTTTTTAAATGTGTTTATTTGGTTAGTAATTTAAAATGGTATAGAAATCTATTAAATTAAAAATGACTCTGTAAATACTTAAATAACTGCCAATTTACTTTTAAAAGGTAGTTCTTTGATGTAAGTGACTGATGAATTTGATATTTTCAGGTCCTTTCCTTGTGAACTAAACAGAAATAATACTGAATTTCAATGGGATAAATAGGGAAAAGATGCAGTCTCTATAATAATGGTTTTCAATAGGCAAATTTAACAGTTTTTAAAGATACCAATCTCCCAGGGAAATTAATCTCCAATTTTTTGACTTGTCATCCTCATCCTTGGATCATTCCCCCCAGGCAAAATATAGGTTTGGGCTTAAGAAGCCATTTTGTGAGGAAGTGAGAAAGAGTGAAAAGTGTTAGTTGCTCAGTCATGCCTGACTCTTCACGACCTCATGGACTGTAGCCCACCAGGATCCTCTGTTGC
This sequence comes from Ovis aries, assembly GCF_016772045.2. NCBI lineage: Eukaryota > Metazoa > Chordata > Mammalia > Artiodactyla > Bovidae > Ovis > Ovis aries. Next base: position 55,759,793 of record NC_056060.1, on the reverse strand, counting down.
TGGAAGTCTCCAGACAAGAATACTGGAGTGGGTAGCCATTCCCTTCTCCAGGCAATCTTCCTGACCCAAGGATAGAACACAGGTCTCCTGCATTGTAGGCAGACTGTTTATCATCTGAGCCACCAGGGAAGCCCCAGATAAACTTCAAATGCAGTGAAATTTCAATTCATCCTCCTCTTCTGAGTATTCAGAATTAAGCTGTTGTAGGAGGCTAGGACCTATTTATGGATATTACACATATCCATATAATATAGTCCCAGTAAGCTGATGGTGTATAATCTTAGATGCCTTTACATGTGAATGTAGAAAAACTGAAAAGAGATCAATTTGCAGCTGAAGCTGTTGCTCTTCAGAGTGTGCATAACAAGCATGGTGTGTGTAAAGGAATCTGTTCTCACATAAGAGGTAGTCAGAAGCAACTGGGGAGCGGAGAATGACTAATTAGTAGGAAAGGTGTATGTGTAGTGGCTTCAAAAACCTGAAGTGGAAATTTTCATTCCGAGTTGTTTACTTCAGAGATCCCCCCTCCCCCACCTCCCCTGCCTTGATCGTCTCTACCCCAAGAATCCATTTACCATTTGAAAATATCTTTTGGTTTAACAGTGTCTGCAGGCTGGCAATAAAAGCTTTCCAAGAAGCATCCCTCTTTTAATGTCAGGATAAAACTCAGGAGCTGCTTATTACTTTGGGGGAGGGGGGGCGGCTTGAAGAGAGAGGCCTTCAAGTAATTTTGCTAAGAATGCTGACCAAAGGGTACTTTGGTACTCCTGGATCAGGTTTTCCTCCCAGCAGTCATTTTAATCAGCACTTCCCCTGTTTAATGAGCTTGTAGTGCCATTACATAATCACCCAGCTCACTGGATTAATGATGAAAAGAGGAACTGATTTTTCCAGTTGCATCATTTGAAGTAAATGTTAACTTTCTTTCTGAGTCCTTAGTTAACCGCATTAGTGTGACAAATATGTCTTTGTCTAGCATAAGTAATTAGAATTTAATCACTTTAACTGCATCTTAATTACCCCAAATGAATTGAAAGGACATTTAATAGCAAAGATTAAATTGCCTTAATGAACGATTTTTGTGACTCCATCAATACTTGAATCGCGCTAGCCACTCCTCTCACGCACTTCACCTGCAGTGAGCACAGGATTCACTAGGTGGCGCGTTTCGCTCATTTATTTATTTAATTTCCCCCGTTGATCTGTTTTAGAAGACAACAGGAAAGAAAGTGAAAAGAATAGAGTTTATTATGTTCCTTTGATAACCTCTCTTTGGGACTATGAGGTCATCACCAGATGCAAAAACGAAAGCAGCGATTTCAGAAACTGTCGATTCTGAGGATCCTATGGCGATTGCAAAGGGAGATGAGAAACACTCGGATAACTGGAAGCTCGCAGTGGTTGAGGGAAACTGTAAGTTACCCTCTGGACGACTGCCAACATATATACAGAGTTTAAGTCAATTTATTATTTTTTAGTGCAGAGTCCTAAAACATGAGTAACAGGCAAGCTTTGGAATAGCAAGACAGGAACTGTGAAGCCAAGAAATATAATTATTGTGCAAGTGCGGATCAGAACACCAATGCCAGAAAGTATGGGAGGTTTGGGCCTTTGGGCCCTCCTCCAGGCTGGGTCCCGGTGGACCAGTCCTACCCACAGAACACATCTAATGAGATGGGTCTTGCCCATCAATAATTGTTTAAGTGAACAAACGGATAAGGAGACTTGAGTTTCATGGCTAGCTCTGTTACTGCCTCACATTCCCTCTTTCTTCAAAGGAGCAATAAAAGATCTCTCTTATAAGTCTTAATAAAAAAAAGAAGTTTCCACAAGTATCTCTCTTTTAGCATCCCAGAGGGAAGACACACATTCTCTACTTTCAAGGCCTTTATTATGCAGAGACTTTCCAAGTTGGTGTTTATGACAGGGGATCAGACATTTCCACATTCTTGGTCCACTGACCTGGTGAACTTGAACCCGTAATTGAGGCACAGGGTGGAGGGTAAGGGGGTTCTGGGCTTTGAGGTGAGAAAGTTGTGCACAGGGCCTCAGTGATTTCCAGCTTTGTTACCACAGTTAAGTAATTCAACCTCATTGAACAGAGAAGCCGGAAAATAATGGTAACTACCCCATACACTAGTGGCTCCTAAACTTTGCCGCACATTAAAATCACATCAGAGCTCTTAAAAATCACAGTGCCCAGGTCATGCACTATACTACTAATGTTCAGAATATTTGAGATTTTAGCCAGGAATAATTTTTGAAAAGATCCCTAAATAAGTTCAAAGTATAGCAAGGTTTGGGAGCCACTGGTACAGGGAGAATTAAATGGTGGCTCAGACGGTAAAGAATCTGCCTATAACACGGAAGAACTGGGTTTGATCCCTGGGCTGGGAAGATCCCCTGGAGATCCCCATGGCAACCCACTCCAGTATTCTTGCCTGGAGAATCCCCATGGACAGAAGAGCCTGGCGGGCTATAGTCCATGGGGTCACAAAAAGTCAGACATGACTGAGCAACTAAGCACAACACATATGTGCCCAGCAGAGTTCCTGACCAATAATAGGTACACAATGGACACAAGCTCCTTCCTTATCAACTGACTTCCTTGTCACTTGCCAAGACAAATCTGTGGGTTGAACTTCAGGATCTTGTTCTGTTCAGCTGTTATCTTATCAAACTATCTCACCTAAAGGAGAGGAAAATTTCTGGAAGCTAATTTGTTTAGCTTTATGATCATGTTACATCTTTGGGGAGGAACACAATGTGGATGTTTCTATAGCCAGACCATGTGGTAAAACAAATTCATATGTTTGTATCAAAATAATCAGATTGTCCTGTGATTGGCCTGGTCATCTAAGCCAATTCTACAATTTCAGAATAAAATTAAGCTTCACTCAAATTAGCATACTTGTGTTAAAGTAAAAATCTATGCAAATCTATTGATAAAGACAAGAATGTATGATTATGCATTAAATTAATTCACATTAGAAATCAGGTTTTTCCTTTTTACTAAACTCTATAAGGCTGACACTTTTCAGGAAATGACTTCTCTCAAAGGTGCTTAGCCATCTTATTTAAATACAAACAAAATGAAAAAGTATTTAATTAATACTTGTTGAAACCTTTATCCCAAGTTATAGGAAATCTATACTTTAACTATTATGACTTCAATAAGACCCTCCTTCTGTTGGTACCCTAGATTGAGGACCATTCAAATTTGCCAAGAGTGTGGAAACTTCTGTTTTTATGGGGACTGAAATGAAATTAGAAATTTCTCATCCTGTCCATCTAAACTCCTTGGTTGACTTAAAATATTAAACTGGTGTTTAACTATTCCAATATATGAAGTTTACAAAGAGCACTGAGCACTGTTACTTGAAGGGCAAGGCTTCTAACTATGTATTTTGAGGAGCAAGACACCCAAGAACCTCCTTTTCAATTACCCACTTTCACTAGACTTGAGGATTTTCTTTCTTATAAGGAAATCAAGAATAAATTTTACCGATATACTCTGCAAGAACTCTTTCTTCTGAGAACTTTGGGTAGCAGCATCTGTTTGATTAGCTGAATTTGCCATGAATGTGGAAATGATGACATCAAAACAGCTCATGTAACAACCTCCTTAAAGACCTCATAGATTAGAGATGACTATAGATTTTCCCCAGCACGGATCAAAGGGACTGAATTGAACGTTTTAGCTTAATGATCCAACCCCTGTCACACCCATAGGGACTTAAATTCCGATTGTATAAGCAGGTGTGTATGTGCACTCAGATGCATGCAGAAAGCTGCTGGGGAGGGAAGAAAAGATCAACCACCTGATTGACGAGGATAGGTTTGATCTTTTCCATTATTACTTGATTGTGCTCATGGATACTACTGGTAGGGTCTCATGACTTCTCATAAACTTTGAAATATTAGCTGTTAATTTTTGTTTCCTCACCACAACTCTTCAAAGCCATCTTAGCCACTTTTTAAGGGCAAGAGAAACCCAGACGACAGGCCTGACTGGGCCCTGTCCAGGGTCCTGACGCCACACTGGGGCTTCAGGCTGCCAGGCCTCCAAGCGTGCCTTCATGCACCCTACCAGAAGGCAAACAAAGAGCTTCAAGCTCAAAGCCTCAGGGCAGCCTTCCAACTCCGGTCAGTTAGCTGGAAGGCGAAACAACAAAACAAAGGGAATGCTAATCCACTCTCCCTTCGCTACACCCTGAGCCCCAATCTCTGATTTCAGACTGCCAGGGTCGCCTTCTCCCCTGTGACCCTGATATTCTCAACATGCCAGCAGAAGTATAATTTGGATATAAATTCCAAACATGCTATCTTGTTTGGAGAGGTTAGAGTTGGAGTATAATTTGGGGGAATGGCGATTTTGTCTCACCAGTGGGATCATACCCAGGAAGTGGGTAGGACCAAGACAGATCCACTAACTATCCTTTCCTCCCTCCACTACACTCTACCAATCAAAACAGTTATTGGTTGAAAATCACATCAGTGTTCTAAAACAAAGCCTCTTCTCTTCCCATTGGATTGAGGCACTGAGGTTTACTGGGTGCCTGGCTCTGCGGCCCGCAGGGGGCGCGCGCAGTTACCGGAGCACAGTCTGGAGCACAGTACGATCCCCTACGCTACTGGGGGAAGGTGAGTCCAGATCGAGGGCATCAGCGAGGGCAGGAGTTTAGCTCCCCACCTGGCACTGAGCACTGGAAGCTTGAAGATAAAGATGCAGCCTGAGATTTGAGTCTCTCTGCTGCTACAACACAACCTTGCTGTTGTTGGCACAGATCGTCCCAAGTGTCAGGTACAAAACAGCTACGGCAGGATTGGGTTTCTATTGACCCTGATCGCCCTCTGACTTGGGGCTGTGCCCGCTGGTGGGAGAGCCAACCGCCCTAGGAACAGGCCGCAGGGTTTATTGTCTCAGGCTGCTGTGCTCAATGCCCCGACACCAGGTCACCACAGCACGACCAGCAGATCTCCTCCACTCTAGTCAAACTATCTGCTGTGATCTTCACCACATGCACACTTAACTCCATGTGTTCCCTCCTCTCCTCCCTGGAGTTTGTGCTCCCTAGTGGGGACCGCAAGGGAGAACTATTATCACACGGCCTCTAGGACTCAGACATGGGCTGGGAGAAAGGTGCACGCAAAGCAGTCTGGTGACTGGACTCCAGAGCCAGACCTGTTTCGCTAGTGTGTCAGGGGGTCCCAAACCAACTCCCCGGGAGCAAGGCAACCGATGGGTCTGAGTTGGTGAGGGGACTCTGCCTCTGCCTGACAACTGGCTGCCCCCCCAGGCCACGCTGGGAGGAGGCTATAAGAAAGGTTCGGAAGAGGCTCTCCTCCCGGCAGCCAGCCCTCCTCGCCCTCAGGCTGCGAGGCTGACTCGGTCCTCTGCGCCCCACGGGCCCTTTGTTCGCGCCACAGCCTGATGGGAGCAGCTGCACTGCCGGAGACCAGCGGCGCTGAGACGCCGGCCTGGGTATGGGGGGAACTAGTCTATTTGGCACCTTCTCCTCCTACTCTTGGGCACAGGAACCCTTCTGTTCCTGCATTCCTTAGGCCCAGTCCTGGCTTTTCTCCCGGCTCAGAGTCTTTGAGGATTCGGGAAGTGGGGTTCCCAGGGCCCAGCATCGCACTCCTTCTGCTTGGCTCCCCTGGTCCAGGGAAGTGAGGGGACAGTTGAAGTGTCACCCGCTGGGATAAATATTAACAAAAAGCAAATGGACTTGTGCGGGGGCCAGTTATCAATCAACCAGACCGCAAGGCCACTTATGGCAAACATGGCCCAGGTTGGCCTAGCGGAGACTTTTCTCATGGCCACCTTCTGGCCAGACTGCCACCCCCTCACCCCCACCCCTGCCCTTCTCCAGGTGGCCCTGAGGCAAGTGCCAGCCTGGAAATAGGAGCAGTCCTGGGTGCTGCAGACCCGTGTGGCTCCCGGGCGCTGCAGTTTGGAGGTTTCCACACCTCCACCTTCACAGGTGCCTCCGGGCGGCCCTGCCCGCTGGTGGGTGTGCACCTGCAGCCACTTACTCCACTGGCAGCTTCCCTAATGTGGCCAGAGTCTTCTGGAATCTTTAATTGGAAACTAATCTCCTCCCCTCTTAATAGGCAACCACGTCAGAGGCGGGCGACCACCCACCCGCACAGCCCAGCCCACTCTCCCCACCTGGGAGGAGACGCAACGTGAGCCTATGCACTGCACTTAAATGGGGCAGCAGCAAGTGCTACATTCAGGGGAAAAATATATTGATTTTTTAAAGGTAGTTAATTTGGTGAAAATTTCCTCCTGACTCTTTTCTTCCACCAGCCGATGTAATTTCATGAAGAGAAAGCGTCTCTCCAAACAGTCTGCCACCTGCCCGGAACCTGGGGTACCAGGAGGGGCACGAAAAAGCGAGTCTCCCGCCATCCAGCCAAGGAACCGACCTCGATGGGCCTTGCCTGGAATGGGGTAGAAACGAGTGTGTGTGTGTGTGTGGGGGGCGGGGGGTCTTTGAATGTAAAGGCGAGCAGAGCTGCAAGTGGCACATTTCGCTGTGCATCGGACGGAGCTGGCAGCGGGGAGGGGGGCGGCGACGTCCCACAGCTGGGGCCAACATGTCCTGCAATCTGTTTTAGGTCACCTACAGTCAGAACCTACAAGAGATCATTTGAAAGGCCCAGGAATCTGCCCCCCCCCCTTTATTTTCCGTAAAAGAAATGCTAACAGGACGGTTCGCTGTTAGTTGGTGTCTTAAAAACAAGTCGTGGTTCTTCCTGGATTGATCCCGGCTGGCTCCGCAAGCACGCTCATCCCAGCCAGCCCCACCCCTTTAATGAAGTTAAAGAAAGGAAAATGGAAGAGACGACTCTCCATCCGGGTCTTAGGATGCAGAGTTCGCTGGGGGTTTGGCGCCAAACGCCTGTTCCGCCGAAGTCTCCGATTTTCCTTCCCCACCCCCACCTCACCGAGGATAAGGCCACGCGCCCAGACTCTCCACTAGCTGCTGGGTGCCAGGCAGCGGCCCCTTCGATAACTCGGGTCCCCGAGAGCCCTGGTGGGTACGCCGCCCGCACCTCCCCAGGCCTGCCCACGCAAGGAGGTCAGAGGACGCTCCTGCAGGACAGAGCTCTAGGGCGTGTTGCCAGGGCTCTGGGACGTCTCTGAACCTAACTTCTCAGTCAGTCTTTCGAGGGGGAGATGGGAGGCCCTGGGGAAAGAGAGTCGTTGAAGTCCTGAAGAAGCGCCTTCACGAGGTAGGGGGCGTGGAGCGAGTTTTCCTGAGGGGACGGCTTTCTCTCCTTGCATTCCCCTAACCCCACTAAGTGAGGCTTGTGTGTACACTGCCTGGGTAAAAGGTCCTGAAGCCCGACTCGAGGCTGGCCTGGCGTGCGCGCGTGTGAAAAGGCACTACCTTGGGCTCCGTAGAGGCGAAGCAGTCAGGGAGAGGAACAGGCTTTTCGGCCATTCCTTCTAGAACTTCAACTGTCCTGGGGTCTCGGTCAACCCTTGAGATGGGGGGGGCGATCTGGTGGCCGCACACACAACTACAGAATGGAATTGCGGGAGCCCCAGAGGATACCCGGACAAGCTCTTTCTTGCCCTCCCGTCCCCTTACCCCAGCCTCTCCAGACTTCTGGGCGAAGGCTACACGAGTCCTCCTGGGGACTTTGCTTGGAGCCTACGAGCGCGGGGTTGGGCTGGAAAACCTGGCGGTGGCAGAGGCTCAGGCGGCGAGGCGTTTTAGCCAGGCCACAAGCGCTCACACGCCAGGAGTGCTTTGAGTCCTCTCCGGCTCTAGTCGCAGGCTCGCGGGGACGCCGGCACCTGCTCCCCTCTAGCTTCTCATTGGCCCGCACGATGTGGGGGAGGGGGCCCTGGCCTCTCGCTTTGATTTTAGACTGTGAAACGGCTCAGTGCCCCCGGCTCTGAGCGGATTGACTGTCTCTCGTACTCCAGGGACGAATTAATGGAGAACGATCAGTTAATTAACAAACCCTCATTCCGGCTTTTACCTTTTTCTTCGCCAGGACTCTGGCGAGGGCGCCGGGCTAAGATGGGGTGGGGAGCGGCAGTATGTACCCAAGAGTCAATCAACTCAGCCCCGGTCTCATCAAACCGAGTCCACCCTCGGCTCCCCTTGGCTCTACCTCTCCGCTTGTCCTCCGCCCTAGAGGGTGGCTGAATCTGCTTGAAGTCCCCCGTGTGATTCAGGCTGGCGTCACTTGTCCCCTCCGCCAGTCGGCTGACCAGAGCCTTCGCCGTATCTTGGCCTAGAGAGGCTGGGGGAGCTGGGCGCTGTGTGTATGCAACGCCACCGAGACCTTCCCGCCCAACTCAGAAACACTAGTGCTCGGGGTTTGGGGCCAGGAGACCTCTGTTCGAAGACTTGTTTTTTGTTTTTTCCTCTCACACTCCCACCCCCTGCATGGGGATTCAGACGAAAATTGATGTGGAAGAATAAAACAAAATGAAGTACTAAGCGAATCGGCAACGAAAGCGGTCTCTGGGCTCAGGTAGAAGCTCCCTTACTCCTTGGCCGCCCTCACCTGGACCTTGGCACGGTCTGCCTCCGTCTCAACAGTCGGTCACCCGCGCAAAGTGCGTGCTAAATCTTAGGAAGCATCTGCGCCACACCCCCACCTCCGCGGTTCCCTAACCATTTGCTGGAACTCCCAGAGTGCGCTCCCCACTCCTCAGACCCCTGCCCTTCTCGGTGCCACTAGAGTGAGCGCCAGAGTGGGGAGTCAACGCAGCGAGTTCAGATAAACATTGGCAGGCAGCTCCTGCACGCTCCAGCGCAGCGCCCAGGTATGTGCCAAGGATACTGGTTGGCAGCATCTGCGCGCAGTTTCACGCACGCTTCGCCTCTCTCTCCCCAAACCCGAGTGTGAAACCCAGAAGCGACGCACAAATCGTATCCATCCAGGTGTGGGGATTCCTCTCTTCCTATGGTTGTTCGAGCTTCCTGCGCTGTCTCCCAGCACAAATGCGCCCCCGCAATCACCCAGGCCGCGCCGCTCAGCTCCCGGAACCTTCCACAGCCCAATGCACTGAGTCCTGGAAGGGGCTGTCTGCTCGAGAGAGCCACGCTCAGGCTCTTCCAGGCCTAGGAACCCCCCTCTCGGTGAAAGAAGGACGGGATGAAGCGTGCACAGAAGGCTGTCCTTCTCTGCCTCCTTGGGTCCCTTTAGCTTCCCCAATACCTTATCTGCTCTCGCGCCTAACAACTTGGCCGCTCACCTGCTAAGCGGAGCGCAGACATACGCTGGAACTCCGGCTCCTGCAGCCACTTCCACATTCTCCTGAAGGTCTCCCGGCCGGACTTGAGTTTGCTCCAGGGTTTGGGGTTGCGTAGCAGGTCCGAGAGGGTCCCTTGGGAACGGCAGAGCACCCTCTGCGCGAAGATGGCCTGTGGGATGCTGTAGCGCTTGAGCTCGGTGGTGATACGCTGCGCCACCTCTTTGGTATTGATCTCTTCCATCTGCCCTGAATTACTTCCATTGCTGACCTGCGCACCGGTTACCGAAGGGTTGGGCTCCCGGGCCGTGCCCAGGAGTTGCCCGTGGCCCTGGGCGTTCAGGTGGGCGTGGGGGTGGTGTGGAGGAAGGCCGTTGATGGGAACCATGCCTGCCGAAGTGGGCGTGAGGTGCTGCTCCCCGTGACGACCGAGCATGGCCGGGTGGTGGGCTTCGAAGCCGTTGGGGGTGAGCATTTTGTCGGTGGGCATGGCGGCACCCGGGTGGGCATAGTGTGGGAGCCCTTGCTGGGAGTTGTGGATGCCGCCCAGACCGGAGCCGGAAAGGGGCGAGAGGCTCTGGCCCATGCCGGCCACGTCCTTGTGGTAGGGGGTATAGAGGTTATTCATGGAGGCCAGCCCGCGCTCGTCCCGCATGAGTGTGAAGCTACCGCTCACGTTGCCTGCCAGGCGCTGGTGGTGGTGCGGGTGGTGGTGGTGGTGGTGGTGATGGTGATGGTGAGGGAACTTGTCCGAGACGGTGGAGATGGGCGGCAGCGGCTGCAGAGGGGTTAAGGTGGTGTAGGTGGTGGGCATGCTCATACCTGGGGGAGTCTCGCAGGCCATGGTCATGGTGGGGTGCAGGGGGCCGGCCAGGCTGTGCTCGGGGGCCCGGTGGTGGTGGTGGTAATCGCCGCTCCCGCCGCCGCCGTCCAGCAAGGACGCCATGCCCATGGAGCGCGGGTGCGCCGGGGGCAGGTGGCTGCCGCGGTGCGCCACCGAGCTTCGCGCGTGGGGGCTGCCGCCCAGCAAGTCGGCAGGGGCCGGCACCGGCTCATGGCTCACCCCGTGCAGTTCCCCGATTGCCTCCATGGTCAGCTGCGCGTTCATCGTGATCTGGGCGAGCGGGCGGCGGACACAACATCGATGAGGCCGGGCAGAGGCGGCGAAGAGCGCACGCAGTCCGGTTTTCACATCGGCTGCTGGTGACTGTTGCCTTCCTTCCTTCCTCTCACTGTGGGGCTCTGTCTCCCTCTCAGTGTGTCTCGCCTTCCCTCTTGTCCCCACCTTCCCCTCTGCGTCCTCTCTCTTTTTTTTTTTTTAATATTAATTTCCAAAAAGGATCTGCGCCGTTGGGCGAGCGCGGTGCCCCCAGCCCTCCCGCCCCTGGCCCCCTCTCGCCCCTCTCCTTCTTAGAATCGTGAGGCCCCCGGCTCCCCTGACGCAGCCCGCGCGCCTTCCGCGGCTGCTGCCTGTCCGTGCCGCTGGCCAGCTCCAGCCATGGCTCGGTTACTGTTGCAGACTCTGTGGCCGCTGTTCCGCCGCCGCCGCCGCCGCGGCCCACCCTCCCGCCAGCCGGGCGCAGCGCGCAGGCGCGCCAACCGGCCCCGCCCCCTCGGTCCCCGCGCTCTCGGTCGGTGACGTCCCCGTACAAATGAAGGTGGGGGGCCTCCACGCCTGACCAGCAGCGCCGGGTGGCGGGGAAGCGGCGGGCGCGTGCGAGTGTCTAACGTAGAGCGCGACCTGGGGCTGCTACCCCGCGCCGGGAAACGCGTCCCCCTTGGCTCCCTGCCTCGGGTGGGCTCTCCTCCCAGTCCCCGGCCGCACCTGCTGGACTCGCATCCGAGTGGCGCACGGTGCCTAGAGAGCCATCGCCCCTCTCCCCAGTTGCTGCCTCCTGGTGAAGGTTACCCAGGAGCCTCAGCTGGTGTCATCACTTCTTCCACCCTGGCCTGTTTCCCGGGAGGGCCTCTGAGAGTCCACGCTCTCCCCAGCTTCAGGTGTCTGACCTTTTGCCGGGGAGGGGAGCAAATATTTTAAAGGCCTTGGTCAACCCAGTGGCTGTTCAGCCGACAATCTCTGTGATCCCTAATACTTTGCCCACCCTTCCTCTTCCACGCTCTGCGAAGAGGCGCGCTTAGTGCCAAGAGTCCCGGCCGGGGCATACCTCTCCGTCCTCATCCGCCTGGGTCCTTCTCCGGTTCAGCTGATAATAAGCGGTGCGCCGCTTCGGGAATGACTGGCGCGCGCGCGTGTGTGTGCGTGTGTGTGTGTGTGTGTGTTATAAGTGCCCTGGATGGGTTCCTACGTTAACTCGTGGGTTCCGATGGGGCCGCAGAGGTTCGTGCTGTTTCTGTGGCTTCTTCATGGCCCTCCTGGTAAAGCACGCAGAGGCCGCTGCTTGCGGAAGGACTGAAGCCCTCAGGGTGGATCAGGCGCGCCGGTCTCTGCTTGGCCCGTAGGGACGCACTCTTCCCGGCGTCCCTGCGAGAAGCCTCCAGATTTGAAAATCAATTCAGCTTCGGGAGTAATTGTTCGCTTTCCACAATCGCGCTCCAATCCGGAATCGAACCTGGTCTTTGGGCCTGGTTGGGGACGCGTGGGGAAGCCCCCAGTACGGGACGTATTCCCGGCTGCCACATGCCGGCTTTCTTTCATTTACAAAAGAAAGAAAAAAAAGTCCGTAACAAAAGGCAGAGCGTGTCCGCTTAGGTGCTTTCATCCTTCAGAGAAAGGACAGATGTGCCCATTGTCAGGCCCTTGGCAGTTACGACCCGGTCAGTGCCGAGCCTCAGCCCCGGGCGAGTGGTGCTCACAATGGGGGAACAACTCAGAGCCTGGGTGTCTATCTGGGTTGGGATATGAAATAAAGTGTTTGTGACCTGAGCAGAGCCAAACTCCAACCTTATATTCCGATCAGAGCCCATCACCGGTGTCTCTCCTGGGAATGTTCCCAGACCCTAGGAAAGCTCATGTTGGTGCGGTGGTGATAGTGGTGGTGGCTGAGTTCCTTAGGCAAAAACTTGGGCTGGCCTATCCATGGGGTGAGGGAGGAGGTGGGGAAACGTCCCACCAGCTAAGCATAAGCAGGCCAACCTCTTTGCCCAGGTCCCTACCACAGCCCAGGAAACATGAAGATCAACGTAGGTCAAGACCAGTGGGTTCACTCTCTGACTTCTTTGAAAGCTGTCCTGTTCAGAGATGGGTTAACCTGGTTGGTTTCATCACCACAGACACTCCTATTTTGTCCAAACAATGCCTATGGGGGTCCATCTCTGTGGACTTAGCATCAACTTGAACAATGAATATTTAGGATCTAAAACCTCTGGAGGGTAAAAGGTCTTTGGGAAACACAGACTGACAAAAAGGAATTCAGAAAACAAAAATTAATTTTAAAATTACTTGTATCTACATCTGTCTATTTATACATACATACATACAAGTAAAAAACATATTTTCTGCCTAGTGAATCACAATATGTTGGCGGCAAGCTGAATTGCTGGTTCCTTAATGTTTCTGATCTCATTTCTTACAACACAGAGCATGTAGCTCTGGTATGAGACCAAACAATGGGTTAACATAGAAGGCAGACTTTGAGCTAAACCGTTTGCCTCCCTTTTGCCTCTCCCCCTTCATTCTAATCCTCCTGAAGTGATTGATTTGCCCTTATGACAACTCTGTTCCCAAAAGGCAGTTTGTTAAAAGAAAGAAGTAAATACCACCAAATGCACAAATTGTTCATGGTTTTCTCTTTGTGTAACTAATTAGGGACTTGATCCTAGAAACCTTCCCTCCTTTGAGGCTCCTTGTTGAACCTCTAGAGTCTACCTGAAGAGGGCTGGGATCAGGTGAGCTTAACTCTCCCTCCCCCGACCTTATGAAAAGGGGCCTGGTTCAGTGCTGGTCCCTAAAGGAGGAGCCAAAGTAAAAATCTGGATAAGTATTTATATGGTGGACTAAAGTGTGTACAGGACTTGCTTGGGGAGGAAATCTCCTTAATTTTTCTTGGTCATTTATGCCTTTTATTTAACCTTCATTTTCCTGGAGTTGACTGAATAGCAGTGATTTCTCAGAAACATTTTTATTCTTACTCACTGTCTTGGAAAACTTTCCTGTTACTAAGAATGTATGTTGGGTGGGATGGGTGCTCTTAGGCCTAGTTAAGGTGAATGCATATCTATGTGTGTGTGTGTGCATATGTGTGTATAGGGGGGAACCAGAGGACTGGGATAGCTTCTTGTCATTTTGTCCCTCTCTGCCCTTCCACCTCTCACTGCCCAGCCTGGCACCCATCAGGTGCACTATGGAGGAATAAAGAGCCCAAGGATGGGTCTCTTGAAATTACCTGATGGGTTAAATGTATGTGATTACAGGATGTGTACAGTTCTATATAATAGCCAAGAAGCTTGAGGGGAGGGCTCATTGTTAGTTGATTAGTTTTTGAGTAGCTGTAGGAACTTACAAAAAAAAAAAGAGTCAGTCATGACTCTGTTTCATACACTTATATATTCAAGAAAAAAGGAAACAAGCCTATGGACTGGATGCTTGTTGCTGGCAATATTTTCAGTGTGGAAACAAGGATTTCAGACTACTTATTTTGTAGTTGGAGTACTGCTTGGTGGTGGTCAGGCAGGTCCAGTCCTTCCTATGCTAGGCGGGCTAGAGCTTGCCTGGTGACCCCAGAAGGCTTAGAAAAGAGAATGAGCATGAAGTCTTTCCTCCAAATGCTGGCCACACTAGGTTCTTTGAGAACCTTCTATCAGTTTCAGAGTTGCTGCTTTAGTGTTCTTTGTGAGTAACAGAGATGTGGCATATGACTCAGTCCCAGTTTTCAGTACCTTTCCGAAGAACTGTTTCCAGCCCCTCTGAGTCATTAAATGTTTACTTCCTGTTTGTAGACAGCACAAACAGCAAAGCTGAGCGTCAGGGTGGATTCCCTCATCCAGGGCTTCATGGCAAGGCTGGTAACTCACCAGCCTTTCTGATGCCTGTAGCAAGTTTAGAATTAACCTCTAGGTGAGGAACCATTTCTTTGGTGTTGGGTAGAGTTAGGCACTTGATAACTGTGGTTGAAGGATTTGATCCTGGGTGCTTCTAGCCAGGTTCTCCTGTCTTCCTCCCACCTCTGCAGAATTTTTTTTTTTTTAATCCAGAAAATTGCTACTGGCTTAGAATAGGACAAATTCAGAAGAGGGTGGCCTGTGATTCCCTATTGACAACCATTAAAAAAATTTAGTCAGTGGCTTCTCTCCACTTTATGAGGGCCAAGGAAGTGCTAATCAATTATTCTAGCCCTCTTCATCAATCTTTGACCTTCATATACTTCTTATTCATCTGTTGTTAGTTTTTTCCTTTTTAATGTAAATTATGTTTTGCACACTATATATAGTGTGAGTTCACTCTCTCCTTTGTGGCATTTCCCACCTACACTTTCCAAATCCCAAAGAGAAGATGCTCTGGTGTAGAGCTCTTTGACAGCTCCTGCCAGCTCAGCAGACTCTGGGTTATAGGAGATGCCCAGGTGGTCCAACATTCCTCTCCCCATTCTTGGGCAATTGGGCCACCGGATAAGCTAGAGGCAGCTTTTCCTGGACTTAAATTCATTCCAATGGCTGCCCACTTTGGCTAGGGCTTTTCAAGATCTCTTTCAAGATCTCTAAGAGCCCTAAAGGGAGAGGGGCTTCCTGATGCCCTGGGGCTTGGGATGGGGTCCAAGGCTCCCAGGTGGAACATACTGTTTTCAAGACCCTGCTATGGATACAGCCAGCAGATTCCGGGGCAGGTGACCTTCTCTGGCCAACCCTTCAGTGAATTTTCTTTCCTAGTCTTTGTATTGTTGAAGTATATTACAAAGGAGACCTATCTGGGCTGCAGGTGCGGTGGGGCAGTGACTTTACCAGATTTGGGGCGGTGGTAAATGCTCTTCCAGTGCTTCCTTTCTGGGGCTCTATTCTAGGCTAGCTGGTGAGCCCCTGATGTAGAGAACGACAGGGCTGGAGACTGGGAAAGACAGGGAAAAGGGGTCCTTTCACTGGAGCAGATCAAAGCGACCCAAAGTGAGGACAACTCCGAGCAAAAGGACTGGAGAGAGGGCAAAGTTGGCTCACAATGATTTCCAGGTAAACCAAGCTTCGGACCTGGTGGACAGGAAGGATGGAAGTCGAGGGTGGCAGTCCAGCCCAGAATCTGAGGTGGATGGGTGTGGACTAGCCCCCAGAGCGCTGGGCTGATTGCAGCCTCTGCAGCCGGGAGCATGGCCCATTTGGTGAGCTCCTCCGCAGCCTTGCAGTATCATGCCGACCCACTGGAGAGCAGCTGCACTTGGGAACGAAAACTCTTTAAACAAATCATTTTGGTGTCTAATCAATTAGTGTTTGCGAAGTCAAGTACCATAGATTTAACAGAATAATCGTTACTGCCCTTGTCTTTATTTGACCCGCAGACACCTAGAAGATTTAAAAATGAAACGCCGGTGTTGGTGTTCTGGGCTCCGCATCCCTTGCCTGTGCCTCCCGCCCGGGTTGCGCCTGGCCATGTGTTTTCTTGAGGCTGAGCCGCCTTTTCCCCTCCCAACCTTCATCTTTCCTTTCCCCTTCACACTTTCTACACGTTCCCTTCTTTCTTTGCCCATCCGGCCCTGTTCATCTTGTAAGTTTTGGCCTTCTCATTCCTTCATCCCTGCGGCTGACAGGAGAACCAGCCTCGGCTGTGACTCTTGGGCTCTGGGCCAGTGTCTGACCCAGCACCATCCAAGCAATGGTGCCCATAAGTCTTTCCCCCTACAGTCCTTACCTTCTAACACTTTTGCCCCCTTCTGAACCATCCAAGGCCCAAGGGGTCCTTTGCAGGTCCTTTAACATGAGTGCAGCTTGTAAAAGACCTTCACCTTCACTTTCTGGGAACTTCATGTCGCAGGGTCTTGCTCCTTAAATACAGTGACCCAGGGTGCAGGAGAGGGGATGAGAAAAAAAAGCAGAGTGTGTGGTCTTAGAACCCCTCCCCCCAAACTTCGGGGGAAGAGGCTGGGCAAGGCGCCAGGGCCTGTGGGGAGCAGGCCTGCGGTTGGGTTGGGGTGAGGGGATGACTGGGGACCGTTATGTGGGGGATGTCTGCTGTCTCAGAGGCACACTTCCCAGGGCTGTGCCAGCACCCAAGATCCAGAGCCAGGACTGGGAGGGTCTCCAGGTGTCTCTCTCCCCAGTTTGTATCTTTTTTCAGGTCTAACTGGTGTGGATGCATCTGTATGTACTCGGGTAGGCACACCAATGTGCTCCCTGCCAGGCCTCAGGCCACTGACTGGGATGTGGGAGTTCCCAGCCTTAGGTCGAAACCCAAACGGGTTGTAGGGATAGTCACCAATAGACCTGGAAGCCGGTCTAGGAGGCTGTGGGAAAATGCCTGGGGCTGGCAAAGAATTTTTGGTGTCAAGAATGCCTCCACCTCTCCAGATAACCCACTCTAGTATTCTTGCCTGGAAAATCCCATGGACAGAGAAACCTGGCAGTTCATGAGGTTGCAACGAGTCAGACGCAACTGAAGTGACTTAGCTTGTATGTACATTTCTGTAGTCACCTACACAGCTAGAGATTGAGCCTGACATACCTGGGTAGTAGATTGGTTAAATAAGCCTGTAATTCTAAAAGGAGCAGGAGGAAGAGCAAGCTGGGGTTGAGGGTGCCTTCTGTCTGCACTACCCGCCCCTATGGGCTCCCGGATGCCCCTATCTGGACCTGGATGCTCTTGAGCCCCTGGAAGTGCTTCGCAGTCTTGAGTCTCCAGCACTCACCTGAGAAAGGTTGCTCCCAACAATAGATGATTATAATGTACTTTACTAATGCCTGTATTTCTCTGTTTAACATACATTAATCCAAATAACAAAAAAAAATCAATATTGCTAACAATATTGCAAACAAATTTTAGTCTCTCTCACACAAACCCTTGTCTGATTCTCAGTCACTTTGACCTGCTTAACTTTTGTTATCTTTCCTAGCCCAGTGGTAGCTCCCAGATAGCCTGGAATCCAGAAATGACTTTCAATAGTTTTTCTTTAAAAATTCTATTTCCCCCTCCTCCCAGGGGGTATTGTAGGGGGGAGGACCTGGGACACTCCCTGAGTCCCCTTGAGAACTCTGAGTTTACCTAAAACTTTGTTCCTTCCAGTACCAGTGAATGTCCCAAGTCACTGCCACTGACTAGATTTTTTTGTTTTCTCTAACAACCCCTCCCCCTCAAGCCCCCCACAGGGCAGCTCTTTGCTCCTCTGAAAACCCCATAAGCCTCTCTTCCAGCCAATCTGCCCCTACCCTTGCCACCTTTAAACTAATCATAGCCAGTGGTTCTTGGGAGTTTATTGTGATTCTTATTTTGATTACTATATTTTTTTAAATTGGTGTTTTCCACCTGGAAGGAACAAACCCGAGGGGCTGGCTAATGAAGGAACTTAGGTTTGCAAAAACACTGTAAATAATTTAGTATTGTATTTCAAGGAAAAAAAAAATAGCTTTCTTAAATCATCCCTGCAATATAAATTGCAGACTTACAGTATGGTCCTGGTAAGTCTAAATTTTTAAAGGAGCAATATTCAAAGAGACATAGATGTCTGTATTAATTATTTATTCGCCGGTGCCTTCCTTCGTTTCTAACTTATTATTAATTAGGCGCCTCTAGTCTTTCGCAGAGCGCTCCACCGAGCCGGTTGCAGCTTTAAATATGAATTAAAAGCAAATCCAAGCTACTGTAATGCGAAAATTATTCCGTGTCTTGCATGGCAGAGATGAATAGCTGCGTGGATCAATACCGTGAAACTCGGCTCCGAACGACAGGGTTATTGATAGCTTATATTAATGATGTTAATGATGGAAAAAGGAAAACAACGGCCCACCCGACTTAGAAACTTTTTAGCCGCTGAAACCCCGCAATAAAAACGGGAAGGGGGCAGGAATCGGGCTTAAGTGTAATAAGAAAATTATTTATGAAACCGGATAAATGACTTCAGAGCCTTGATGCATTTGAACCTAACGCTCCCGGCTCCTGGCGGCCCCGGCTCCAGCTGGGTAGACCGCGAAAACCCCAAGCAGCGGTGAGCTGGGGGCTGGGGGCGCTCCGCCAGCCTCGGCAGCCTCCGGTTTGCCGCCCGCTTTCCCCTCCGTCCCCGCCGGGAGAGCCCTCTGGGGCGCCGGTCGCAGGCGCTTTTGGA
Organism: Ovis aries; assembly: GCF_016772045.2. Taxonomy (NCBI): domain Eukaryota; kingdom Metazoa; phylum Chordata; class Mammalia; order Artiodactyla; family Bovidae; genus Ovis; species Ovis aries. The sequence goes on along the minus strand of NC_056060.1, from coordinate 55,741,370 downwards.
AGTGGGATGGGGCAGGCGCTAGGCTGGTTCCCGTAGTCCCGGAGGGGACAGTGAGGCGGTCAGCTGGGCCCCGTAGCATGGACTTTGGCCCAATTTCTTCACTAGTTCTCTTGGCAGCTGCTCGCAGAGACTAGTCCAAGGTTTCGGGCTTGAGGAGGACACAAGACTAACTCTACACTGCTCCCCCTCTCACCCAAGGCTCTTTGAATTCCCCAAATGCAAAAGGGTGGGTGGCTGGTGTCTGAAGGGTGTGTAACACTTTGAATGAAGATAAATTGCTCTAAACAGGGCAGGAAAACTGAGAAAGATCCCCACTCTCTTCCTACGTGCCTTAGCGGGTTTTTTTTTACCAGGCACGAGGTTAGCTGGGCCTTGACATTGAGCGCCGGGCAAGCGACGGATCTTTGAGGCTGGGTCTTCTGGGTTTGGGGAGCGGAATGAGCACGCAGGTTTGGGCTCCATCCTCCTGCAATCCTGCCTGGACGCCGCTCCCTCCCCCACGCTGGTCCCAAATATTGATGCACTCTCCCTAGCCCGGGGCCGCTGAGTGACCAGGGCGGGACGGGAAGAGGGGCGGGGAGCGATAGGTTAACTGCTGACCCCAGAGGACCGCGGCAAAGGTCAGAGCCCTAGGGTCACTCGAAGGCCCGAGGTTCCATCCCCCTCCGCAGGGCATAGAACCATCAAGTCCGCTTCCCTTAGCCAGGGTCCTAGGCCCTTGGAAATTGGTGGTGGGTGGTGGAGTGGGCTGGTGGTGACCTCTGCCATTCACTGAGGGGGCGGGGGAGGGGGTTGCTGGGGGGAGCTGGTGGATGGTAGGATTGCCGGTGGGTCCGCGGTCGGCGCGCCCTGAATCCAGCCTTTTGGATTGGAGTGGGAGTTTCGGGGATTTTAATTTATGCTGGCGACTGTAATTTGTTCTGCATTTCAGGAAGGAGGAGAAACTACCTAGAGTTGTGAGAAATTTCCCACGTAGTCCACAGAGCAAACAATTCCCTCCGAGGGATGGGGTAATTTTGTTTTTTTATTAGGTCTTTTGAAATCTGTTTTTTCCTCTTTTCCTTTCTTCCTCTCCTTCACCATCCTTGTTACTTCTCTTTCCCCCTTTTATTTCTATCTTACTCTCTTCCTCCAGTTTCATTTCCTTTTCCACCTCTTCATTTTTTTTCCCTTTTCTTCCTTCCTCTCTCCAACTCATTCCTTTCTTCTCTGAAGCTTTCTCCCCTCATCCCCTCCCTCTTTCTCTTCCTTCTATAGCTAGGTGGAGGCCAGGCCCACCTCCCTGCACCTCAAGACTTTCACATGAAAGGTGCCAACACCATTTGGCATCAGCATCAAATATCACTTTGTTTTTGATAAAGGAAAGAAAGAACACCAGAATTCAGAGAAATCATCCATGTCTCTGAGCCCATTAGCAGGAACCTGCATCCCTTGCCACTTATCTACTGGGCTTTTGCAGGTGTCCAAGGTCGGCCAGCTCAGGTTCATAACCCCTTTCCTAAACTTGGGGCTGCTTCGAGAGTGCGCTCTTCTTGCTAATGCTTCTCACGGTGCTGTCTGGGACCAATAACATCAAGATTTTGGGGTTGTTGGTTTTATTTTTATTTATTTGATTTTATGTTGAAAAAAAATTGCAATGAAACTCTGAGGCCGTAACTTCTAAAAGCACCAGCTGAGTCTTAAACCTGTCCTAGGGCACCAGAGGTTGAAACCATTATCTCGATAACTAGACAAAAACCAAACTTCCTGCCACCCAGGCAGAACCCCATTTTAGCTATCTCGCTTCAAAGTCCACAATCAACTACATGTTTCAGATAAGCACCTGCCCACTGGAGTGTAGTCTTAGAGCCACACCATCTACCAACAAACGGCTCTTCCTCAGAAAGGAAATAAAACAGACACTGCACAAAATCACTTGATTCTGGAAAAATCAATATCAAGATTAGGTTTATTGTCTGCTTATATGATTAAAAATGACAAAGTGTTGCCTTTTATTTTCATAAAAAGACAGAAGTCTCAACAAAATAATTTACTATTGAGTTCTTGTTTCATTTGCCTGGCAAAACCTGGAGGAGGCCGAAAAAGCAGTTAGGAGGTGCAGTGGCCCTTGCTGGGCATGGGTGAGCTTGCCATCGGAGGATGTGTGCTGCTCTGTGTTCGAGGAGAGTAGTTTCCTAATGTCCAGCTTGCCCTAATGCCAGGCCAGCTGGGTAGTTCTCAGTTCTTCCTCATTTCAAAGAAATGCTTGATCATCTGTCACTTGCCCTTACTTTCTTTAGCTCAAACCTGGCTTCCAGATTTTTTTGCCCCCCAAAATAACTATCAGGATCAGGCTGCTTCAGTGGCTGCACAGCTCTGGCAGGGGCAGCACCAGGGCCTTGCTGGCTCCCTCAGCCATGGCCTCCCAGATCCCTTTCCAGCCACTCTGGATCTTAGATCCTATGAAGCACTGCTCTGCCTCTGTGTGCATGTGCGTGCGTGCGTGGGTGCGTACGTATGTGTGTGTGTGTCCCCGACCCACTACTTGGCCCGATTCAGGCTCCCTCTCTGGGGAGGCTCTCGGGGTTCCAGAGTCTGAGCTGCAATCAGGAAAATGGGGTTTTCGAAACCACTGTGGGCTGGATTCTCCAAGTGTTGCCGGCGGTGAGCGCATTCGAGGGACAAGACGGCTTTGGGCACGCGCGCTGGTTACACCACTGCCGGGGTTATCTATCTACGTTAAAACAAAAAGAAAAACAAAGAAAAAAATCCACTGTATGAATCCCAGCTTAAATTCCCCTCCCCTATTTCGAAACCCCTAAAAGCCCACTTGGAATCTACTCTCATCTCTAGGCTGCTGCTCTTGGGCAAGAGTCCCGCGTGCTCAGAGCATGCTCCCAATCCGTCACTACCTTGTTCTAGAACAAGAGTGGCTCCCAGACGCACAAGGTTCCTGGAGCGCGGTCCCCGAGAGAACAGTTTTAAGCTCATTTAGCACCATTAGGAAAATAACTACCTAGACGGTCCCTAAGAGCCCCAAATCCGCCTTCGGATTTGGAGTTGGAGCCGTTTGGCGGGCTGCAAGCGCCGACTCATTTCTTAAACGCATTAATTTGCTCTCCGTTTGTTCTGGAACCTAGGGGAAAACCTGGTGGTTGTGGAAATGAAACCTAACCAAACCGTCTCCTCTACCGAGTCCTCACGGGCATAGCTTCTGCAAGACCGTCCTGGCCTCCTCTTGGGGTGGAGGGCTTACGGTGTAGCGAGCATGGATTACTACTACTGGGAAACGTGGCAAGCACGGCTGGGCGCCGATGGCGGGCTAGCGGTGGTCGGGCCCCGCTCGCTGTCAGGCTTGACGTCTTTCCCTTCGTTGCCGGGGTGCCAGTTCAGCGCACCCTCGAATCGGGGCACTTTTCACGGAGACGCCCGAAGGGAGACCGAAAGGGCGCCTGGGTCCGGACGGGCAGATATGAGGAAGCCACCTTGGGAAGGGGGAAGGCAGCCCGAGGGTTGAGACCTCGCCTGGCGCCTGCTTGGGGGCAGCTCTGGACTCCTTTCGCGTGAAGGCAATTCAGCCACTAGCTTCTCCGGAAACAAGTCTGGTCTCTCCTTTCCTCTCCCGGACCCTCTCTCCAGCCTCTTTTCTCTACCTTCCTCCCTCTTTAGCCATGAGTACTCCGAAGCTGCTAGCCCTGGGGTCAAAGGTCAGGCCTTCACTGGGGGCTTGGGGGCGCAGGCGGCAGGGTTCGCCTTCTTCGTGCACTGGCGGGGAGCACGGGAGTCGCCTGGCCTGTCATTCGGGGCTGGACACCCATTGCCAACCAAAGAGAAAACAGACATTGAACTCAGAGCTCCCTCTTCCAGTACTTAGACCTCTTTGATGACAAGAAGAGTTGAAGGGGATGGTAGTTTAATTTAGAAAGTTGTATCCAGACTATAAAGTCACTCATCTGGATATTTTAGGAGTCATTTTTTTGGGGGAGGGAGTGGGTAATGATTTCCATAGGTGTCTACATTGGGGTGGTTTTGAGCACAGGACTGACTGACCTTAAGAGCAGGCTTTTGTTTCCTCATTTCTCTTGCCCTAACCCTGGTCAGAGTTGGAAAGAAGTTGCCAGAAGGACTCCAGGAGAGGTTAACGAATGCCCAGCTCTCCAAGTAGGCAGATCTGTTCCAAAGGGACCGACCTTTCGCATGAGTGGGGGCAAGGCAGGCAGAGTAAAAAGCAGATCTCTATGCACATTCACGTGGCTTCATGTAATGAACACATCTCCATCAATTCCTGGAGGCAGAGGGCTCAATTACTTGGGTTTTAGCCGAGGAATGTTCTCAGCCTCAGCTCTGACTATAGAGGAGCCCAGTAGTTAGAATTCTCTCTCCAACGAAAGCGATGGTCAATAGAATTCTCGGTATCAAATGAGCAATAATTTGCTGTGGCTACATGCTGGATAATGAAAGATGTTAGTGGGATCAATAAAAAATGAAAACACTTTTACTTACATCTTGAGTTACTGTTTTAAGTGAGCAAGAGGGATGCAACAAACCCAAAGCTAGGCTGAGATCCTCTGCAGACCCCCTCAGACTCACAAAGCTCTGTTACCACCAGCGTCTTTTTGCTGCCAGGACCTCTAACTTCCACCTTCTGTGCTCACAGGCAAGTGGGTTATTTATATCAAATTAACCCCTTGGAATCTGGTAATAGTTTAACTGTCAGGATTTTACATTTTTTCTTTTTTCTACACCTTGAATTAATTTTAAATTGTTTTCCATCAGAACTAAACTGGTTGTGGTTTACGGAAAAAGTGGGAAAACATCCCAAATCTGATTTGTCCATTGAAATGCTTATAAATGTGCACTTGACAGACGAACCCAGTGGGGCCTGTGTTCTTCCATTGTGTATGAAGAAAACACAAGTAAAAGGATAGACTAAATTCCTTTCAATTTGTTATTTGTGGCCATGAAATCTGGAAAATTCAGACATTAAAATCGCTTTTTTCCAAACTAGTTAATGCCCTCATCTTCATTCTTCTGTTCAATGTGTTTTTAATTTGCATTGGGTTTATTTATACTTTCCAGGCAGCTTCTCTCACCATTCAATCCCAAACACTTAGGAACATATCTGTTCCTTAAGAAACCTATTGCAAAACCATCCATAAAGCACTATATATATATATATATATACATATATATATATGTTTAAGATACAAGACTGAAAAATATCCCAAGTGCTCTGCGTAAAACAGGCTCAACGAAAAAGCTCCCTGTTAGACAGCTTCCAGCACCCGAACGGATATAAACAAAGAACATTGGGGAATGTGTGTTTGGTTGCTTCTGCGGATTTGAGAAGCCTATATTTTCTCACCACTAAAGGGCAGGGTGGGTGCGTGGGGACAGACACGAATTTAGCCGCTGCTTTATGCTTTCTGACCAGAGAAGCTGGTTCTTCCATCGAGATAATGGTCAGTGCTGCAAGGACAGTGGCCTGAGATAATCCTGAGCAGGTTTGTGTTGGATTTGCAGAGACAACAAGCCACCTGGGAGATTTAGAAAGCAGGAACCAGCCTAGGGAAGTGTAGACAAGTTCTAACTCGGGGTTTTCCCCAGGTCAGTGACCCTGGCTATCTCCATTTCTACGACTCGGACGGATGCAGGTGCAGTTCTGCCGCCGCATGCGGCTTCGCGGGAGAACCGCTCAGAGACCGCAGACGCGCGCTCGCGTACCCGCCGCCACGCTTGGCACGCCCGGATATTTACACCCTATTTGGGAGGCCTCCTCCCCGCCCTCATTTGCTACTTTAAATTTGCCAGGAGGACCTGTTAGCGCCGGAGCTGGGTGGGCAGGGTGGGAGGGGGGCGCCCTAGCTCGGCTCCCTGACCGTGACGCGGCTTCTGCCCTCCGCCCTCGGTTCCTACCCTGTCTGCGTGGCTACTGGCTCAGCAGTGGACCAGCGACGCCGGGCCCCTGGAGCCCCTGCCCCGGCCTGTCCCCAACACCCACCTCCGCACGCGCCTGTGAGAGAGGCTTACCCGGGTGGGCGAGTCGCGGCGCATTAGCGGATTTCATGGCAAGTTGCTTCTGTGACAAGTGATCAGGTTCGCGTTTGAGGATTTGCCCCCTAGGAGGGAGGAAACGAGAGTCAATCTGCATAATTTCAAATGAGAAAGAAACCGGGAAACTGGGGAGCCTAACTTCTAGCCTCCTAATTCCCCCCTCCCCGGGATTCTATAAGCCCCCCCCCCCCCCCGGAAACTGTAATTCCCCTCCGCTCCCGCCCCCGAACCAGTGGACAGTAAGAAAAAGTGATCCGCATAAGTCGCAGGTGATACCTTTTATTGCGCTCATTTTAAAGACAGGGACCGGATGGCTCCCTCCATGAAGCCTTTCTCGGTAGCTCGGCCCCGGGCAGCCCGGGCAGGTGGGTTAGCCAGGCCGCTTCAGGACCCCTCAGATTCCTGAAATGTCGCGAGGTGAGGGGTGTGGAAAAGAGCGACCTCGGGCTTCGTGCCAAACGGCCCCCTTCGGCGCCCCGGTCTGAGCTAGGCGCACAAACCCAAATTCCCTCTAGCGCCTTCGGCTCCATCTTTAAGTCCAGGAAAAGATCAATTCTCCCTCTCTCTCGCACGCACACATTTGCAGCCATAAATAAACAGCTCCCAGCTAAATCAGGAACCCGAGAAGAGAAAGAGAGAAAAAAGAAGAGAGAAGGATGACATCCAAAGCACGGGTCTCGCTTCTCCCGAGCGCCGGAAAGCTCTTTTTGGTCCGGCAAGTCTTGCATTTGGGGTTGCAACTTGCATTTGAATAGCTGCCGGGGCTTGTTATGGACCCGGGAAAGCTCTGAAAGGGAATCACTATGCAAATTGTCCCAGTTACAATCGAAAGGTTCGATCTCCAGGAGCTGCCTGACGGAAGTTGATGTCAGCTATCTGTGCATTAGGGTTGCATTACCGCCTTCGCCTGCCTCCTCAACACCCCCGCTCGCGCCTGCCGGGGAGGCTTTTTTTTTTTTTTTTTTTGTGCTTATGTGTGTATTTTCCCTCAGTAATTAAAAATAAAGGAAGAAAGGGGGGGGGGAGGGGGCTTAAGGTGGCGATGTAGTTGGCTTGGGCCTGGGAGGCCCACGGGCGGAGGGGAGGAGGTGAGGTGCAGGCGGGGAGGGGGGCGGTGATGGTCGTACTTTTGCAGCAGGTGTTGATGGTGCGTTTGAAATCAAACATTTAGAAACGGTTTTTTAGCGTTTTGCAGGTCTAGGCGGCGGCAAGGGGGTGGGAGCGGCAATGTCTGCCTCACTCCGCCTGCTTGATCCTACAATGCCGGCTGCAGATCAATACCTGCTCACTGTAATCCCAGTAATTGTAGGGCTCGCAGCTTTTATTTTAAAGAAATAGGACACTAGGGCGCGGACGAACGGCTGAGGCAGCGCTGCTGTACTCTGGTGCCTCCAGGAGCCTTTTGGGGCTCCCATCTATTACCCTAGAGCCCTGAAAGCTCTTTGCAATGGGGTGGTTTTGGGGCACCAGCGCTCGGACATCAGCGTGGCTCGCGTGGCCTCCGGCCGGGAATGGCGCTCGCCCGAAGGCGCTCTTGGTGACTCAGGGCAGGCCGCATGCGGTATGGGATCGGTCTTTTCCGGGCCTTTTCGCCGGCTCAGGAGGGTGGACCCACCTGGGGATGGGCATCTTGGGCTTGGACGCTGGCCTGTTTGCCTTAGGCCGCACGGACTCCAGACCTCGACGCCTGGGGCCCGCGGTTGTTGGAATACGGGCCTTCGACAATGAGACGTTTTGTCCCTTCTCGGCTGCCTTCCGGGGCCCGAGGCCTAGATAGGGCCTGGACTGTTTGGGGCGCTCGGCCTGGGAGGCTGGTTAGGGCACTAGGAACCGGCTATTCGCCCGTGCGACCACTTAGGCGCTTGTTTCCTCAGGGGGCGCGGGGCCACGCCTTTGGCCGAGACCCACCAAGTCCGCCGCTCCCGAGGGCCTCCTGCTGCCTCTGCTGCCCGCCCCTTGTTGGCTGGGCCGGGGCAGGACCGCTGGGGCCTAGGACCGCTGGGGCCTGGGGCCGCAGCCCCTGCGCGGCAGGCAGCCCGCAGCTTCTGGCGCCCCCGAAGATGACCATCTGTCATTCAATTAAGGTTTCAGGGCAGCTGATGGGGGAGCCAGGGTCAGCGACCTCAGGACAAAACGGCCTGCTGCCTCGGATAGGAGAAGTTCAAATGTTAAATGCAGAACATTGTGCCCACTCCCAGTCCCGGCCCCTACCCGGCCTCAGGTCCGGCCGGTGGACAACAGCGGGGTGAAGGGCAGCGGTCATTAGCACTTAGATTTCAGCTCTGGGCCGGGCTCCTTCTGTTGGGTCATTTTGACCAGAGAACCTTTAACCCTTTCACGCCAGCCCACCCTCTAGGGAAGGCCAGCTTGTCTGATGGAGGAAAGAAAGAGGGTGATCAGATGCACCCATATAACGAGGGGTCACATTGTATTTCGGGTCACTTCTTAATTGGAGAAGAAAACCTACAAGACAGAAGGAAAACAGTTCATTATAACCAAAACAAACTATGAGGTCTTAATAGTTTTATTTTCTAGTTTTTAGTTTTGGAGGAGAAGTGCATTCCTCAGGTATGATCAGGGAACTAACTACTGGGCCAGTATGGGGAGAATGGATTTGTTAAAAAAAAGTTCCAAACTTTCCACCCATATTTAAGTGTATTTACCCAAACGTGTGTGAGTGGTGATGAGCTTAAGCCAGCCACACACAACTTCATTTAAATGTTGGTGATGAAGTCTCCACTGCAGCCAGCCTCATCTACAGTTGAAAATAGATCGTACAGTTGGTCTTTTCCTTTGGGAACTTTCTCATAATAAAATGAGATTAAAAATAATTTTAATTGAATGGAATTCATAAAAGACATTAATTAGGCATTCACAGGCTATGGGCATTTAGGTGTTAATATTCCTGGCTTCCCTACAGGGACAGAAGGAGAAGCAGCCACATACTTAGCAGTTTTCAGTGGAAGATCCAACTATTCCTCTCAATTACTAACCATGAAGCCTGAAAACTGTTCTATTAGCAAGATATCATCTAAAGGCTTGGAAAACTAGGCCTTTCAGCAGGCTAGTTGGTAATAAAGGAAGGAATTGGGGCTTCTGGCTTCCAGCCCCACTTCTCAAGATCAAACTTAGCCTTTACTTTTTGGAAGTAACTATCAAGAAATCAATGAATCAATCAGACATTCAGCATGGAAGCACCTTAGCAAATTTTTCATTGGATAACAATGAATAATACATGGCCCTCCAGTATATTGACTGTGGTAAATGGTCTTTAAGATAAGGTGCTGCAACAAGTATCTTTAAATAAAATCAAAATAAAAAGTTTACCACAATCATAATAAATTGTTCAGTCATCCTCCTATTGACTCACATAGCATCTTTCTTCACGGGCATTTGGAGTTATTTTTTCCCCCTTACAAACAGACCAGAACAAATTGATGAATTGAGCTTTCACTATGCTAATTTAGACATTATAAATATTTAATTAACATCCCTAATAGCCAGTCATAGAGGGCCCGGCTCTACTTTACACTATTCTTAATCTAAAGTAAATGCTTTTCCCATTAATAGCTTGATGCCATATTAGCAGCTTCCTCGGTAAAAGGGCCCCACTTAGACTAAAAGGAGACAGCATTGAGTAGTCTGCATTAGATAGGGGTTTATCCTTGTTTGTAAAGAATCCAGGGAATGGTATCAACTCTCTATAAATTCCACCTTTCCCCATTCTTGCTTAGACTATTTTAATAGGGACAACCTTGCAATTTTACTTTTCTAGACAAGGTAATATTTTGAGTTTGTACTAGAATAAAAATGAATTTATTTTAGTAAGGTTTATATTAAATAGTGAATCATAGGTAGTGGATGACAAATTGCCAACTGTAGAATTATTAGTCTTTTCAACAGAGTGGGGCAGGGAAAAGAATTCTGTACTAGGAGTCTTGTAACTCTCACTAGTGATGGGACCCTTGGGCAAGGCGTTTAACCACTTTGAGCCTCAGTTTTCCCTTTTAATGAGTCACATAGTACCTATGCCACAAGGTTACTTTAATGATTAAATGGGAGAATATATGTGAAATTACTTGGCATATAGTAGATACTCAATATTGGGTTAATTTCTAAATGACTGCCAAATATTCATTAACTTTTCTCTCCCCTTATGTTTATTCTTGTCTTCTGTAAACTGTTTTCTTATCATAATCTAACATTATCTTTGCAAATTGTAGTTTGTCTCATCAATTCTTGGATCTAGTTTTTGTAACATGAAGTGGGGGAAAACTGGGAGGCTTAAACTCTGACCAGGACACAATTTAAGAACAGATACTAAAATTTAGACTTTTTAAAGCTCTGAGTCATAAACTCTGATCACTGAAATGTCCTTACACAACAGTCCTTGTGTGGTTTAGATAGATTCTAGAAGTAGCATTATATTTCCCAGGGGGTAGGAATCAGGCCAGAACTGAGAGTTCAAGAAATTAGAAACTCTCCAGGCTGATCTAACTCTGGGACTAAAATCTGCAGATGCCAAATATTAGAGTAAAGAGCTAAAGAAAGGAATTTTCAGACACAATTTAGATTTAAAACATTAAAAAGATAAGCCATCTTATTCTAAGAATGTTTCTCAAAGAATGTGAAGAAAAATCAAATTGACCTGTTGGACGTTGCTGGTTACAGAGACAATATAAACCCTGAATTATTCTTATTTGCTAGAACAAAATAAATACTACTGAATGTAATATAGGCATTTATATTGATAAAATAGATAGTTAGTCTAGATAGAGTAAATATCCTAGTAAAATCACATCATTTGGATTTTTGGTATAACTCAAATTTTCCTTTTTATTTTTGGTTAGCAGTGGAAAATCCCAGATAGAAGGCTCAATGGGAATGGGGCAAGGCATTGGCTGGGATGACTTCTTGAGGAAAAGACAGTAGTCAGGAGGTATAGGTAGGTAGACAGCAGAGTCTGAAATTGGAGAGCTTTTTTCTCTTTCTTTCGCTGCTCTTTCTCCTCTCTCTAGAGGTCTTTCCTACTGCTGCCCACCCAACCTCACTTTCTCTTTCTGCTCTGTGATAATCCATTAAATAGAAAGGGAAATACTTTTTATTGTCCCTTCCACTAGACGTTTTGTCAGGCTTCGCTGGTGGCTCAGTGGTAAAGAATCTGCCTGCCAATGCAGGAAATGTAGGTTCGATTCTTGGGTTAGGAAAATCCCCTGGATAACCTGTGGCAGCATGAGAAGATGGGGGTTAGGAAGGCCAGTATAAAAATGACAAAACAGAAAACCAAACCGAAACTAGTACTCATACTCTTGGTGTATCAGTTCAGTTCAGTTCAGTCGCTTAGTCGTGTCCGACTCTTTGTGACCCCATGTATCGCAGCACGCCAGGCTTCCCTGTCCATCGCCAACTCCCAGAGTTCGCTCAGACTCACGTCTGTTGAGTCAGTGATGCCATCCAGCTATCTCATCCTCTGTCGTCCCCTTCTCCTCCTGCCCCCAATCCCTCCCAGCATCAGAGTCTTTTCCAATGAGTGTATATGAAGCCCTAATTCATTAAATGATTTTCCAAATCTTCATTTTTCTGATTTAATCAGAGAGAAATCGCAGTATGAAATTTTATCTGAGGAGAATGTATAATTTTTTTTCTGTTTACTATTACTTATGGTTCATTTCCCCTTCTATTACAATAAATACCCCTTAGCTTTGCCTTTGAATCTTATTGCTCTCAACTGAATTTGATTTGTATGTTTTGGGGGGATAATCATTGCCCCAGAACAGGAAGCTTGTCTTTAGGGCAGTGTGACCTGGTCATATTAAAATGAAACACAAAGCAATTCAAAAAGCTTTGAAAAATAAAGTGGATCTTTACTATCTGTCTTCTTGAAAGTGTCTTAAAATTTGAACTACCCTTTTTTACGTAGCTCTTCATAGGCAAAACTTCCTAAATTTCATCTTTAGATATCTCTTTATTCTTGCCCCAGAATTTCCCCCTTTTTTCCTCAGCAGTAAAACTCCTAGATTGTTGGGTGTAGCAACGTGCCCAAATGTGCAGCTGAATCTCCCCCTTTCTCTTGCAGTTAAGGAGAGTGGTCCATGAGTGGTAAGCATGTATCACATGGTGAGACTTCCAGGAAAGTACTTTAAAGGAGGCTGAGTTAGCTGGAATGTGTGACCTTGGTCCTTGCCCTTCTCTTTATCCTGATGCCTGGGTCATAGACTTGATGGTTGGATCTGCAGTGATCATCTTGCAATAATGAGGCTATTTTGAGGATAAAAGCTATATGTTAAAGGTAGCATGGCAGAAATATAGAAGCCTGGTTCCTGATGATCATTCTAACTTTAGGTTTTCCTTTTGAGAGAGGCCTTTATCAGATTTAAGTCAAGGTTATTTCAGAGATGTTACTGGCAGCTGCATGTATTTCTGAGTGATATTACCTTCACAGACTTTGAAAGTAAATTCTAAAATCTGGTAGTCTTGGCAGGGGTATACTGACATTATTAATCAATCGAAAGAATATAATATGTCTTAATTTAATTTGGCAGTCTGTAACTTATCATGGACTATTGGTTATTTTCTTTGTCTTGTTGCATACAGTTACATTTTGGTTTCTTGTTACTTCTCCTAACACTAGGTTTTATTGTATGTTCTTTCTTTCATATGCCCTCTTTTATCTGTTTTGTATATAAAATGTATTTGGTTTAAGATTTTTATAATATTTTCTTATATTTTTTAAACCAAACATTCATTCATTATTGGTAAGCTGTAAGCTTCCAATTACTTTATTAGTTCTTCAGTGATGTCTGAATATTTACATTTTGAAATATTTACTCTTAAATGATAAATTGCTTTATTTCTTCTTTACATCATTATTGGAACCTTATGAAACATGTGCATTAGTAGGTTATAGTATTAATTAATTTTACTTTAGAGAGTAAAGGAAACATACCAAAATATTTCTTAATAAAGCAGGTTTTGGGTATGATTGGATTGGGGAGATGATGGGGAGACCCAGACCTATGCTATAAAAAATGCCTGTTTACCCTGGCTGACATGGGCTATCCCTGAGGCACGCCTGTATCCAGGTGGTGCTTAAAGTGATGGAGACTATTATCCACTTACTGAAAAAATAAAACATTGGTTAGTGGGGGGCTCTCCTAAATGACTTTGTCTTCAAGCCACATAATTAAGGGTTTCTCTTATGTTTGAGTTTGATATCTAGTACTCTTGTGCTTGAATTTAATTTATTCCTTCTTTGAGACTTATAACATTTTTTTTTCTGTTATGATATATTCTCTTCTATTTGGATTTATTGATGTAGATAGCAAAATCCCCCAGCAACTCGTGTTCACGTGCCTTTTTCTGTTGTTGTTTTTATTTCAGCGCTGGAGCATTTGGCTTCAAACCACTGACTTTTGTTCTTATTTCTGAGCCAGGTGCCCAGCCGTACATTACAACGGCCAGTGTCTTATGGCTCACTGGATCTAAAGTTTCTAGAACAAAATATTAATACATGAAAATGCTGAATCTCTTCCTTAAAATGTATGTTTATTCCCCTTTGTATTTTAGAAATTCATAGCTTATAGTCACTGAAAATGGAAACAGAATAACAATAGAGGTAATCATATAAGAGAAAAGAGAGCAATAAACAATTTGAAATAGAAATACTACTTTAAGTAAAAAATAAAACCAAGCTATGATACTTGTTAAATTTGTGTTATAAAATTCATCATTTTCATCTGGACAAAAAGTAAAATTTCAGCAACTTCTGTGGATTATAAAGCAGAAATCTAACAGACCCTAGGTTCTTAGGGGACTGAAATGAGGAGGTGACTCTGCTGGTGGATTGCTGGGTTTTTATCCCCACTCAAACCACAGTAGCTCTATTTTATAAAATGCTTTGGGTATGAATTAGTTTGGGTAAAGAATTTATTTAAAAAGCAATAAGAAAGCATTATTTGGTACTGTACCTCAAATAGGCATATATAATTAGTATTTTCAGCACCTCTGGGTCATTTAGTTCTTCTCATTCTTAGTGATTACTAACAAATGAGCAAATACAATAAAAATTCTCTTCTAAAATTAATTTTAGCATTCAAATAAGAACAAATCTTAACCTATATTGATAAAAATATCCCACTTGTTTTTATGAGTTTTTATTTTGTTTTGAAATGTCAAAGATCACTAACTAGATTTTTGACTTAAGAAAATTAATGATTGTCCCTTATTAACATGGGTGGTTTATATATTTCAAGACTTTCTTTTGCCATAATGACAATACAAATGCAATTTTGCTCTATGGAGACAATCCAAATTGTAATAATAACACAATTTTCAGAGGGAGAATGATGCAGATGTTTAAAAATGGTTCTTTAAAAATGAATGTAAGCAATATAACATTATAGTTCTTAAGACTTTTGTAATATAGGGCATATATTTGATGCTGACTTAATATTACTCTGAAGGATGAATTGTAGTCTGAAGTTCCATTAAGATTTAATTTACATTTAAGTTGAGGCAGTTATGACTACTTCATGTATCATGACTTTTTCTGCATGTTTCAGTTGTCAAAGGAGAGCAACAGTATCTGCCTACTTGTTTTGAATTTTATTCCTGATGCACAAATAAATCTATGCAAATGTTAGATTTTAAAAAAGGATAATTATTTGTTTTAGTTTGTGATACAGATAGTATTTACCTTCCTTCTCCTGACTCCAAGAAAGTTGACATATTTGTGCGTGCTAAATCACTTCAGTGGTGTCCAACTCTTTGTGACCCCATGAACTGTAGCTCTCCAGGCTTCTCTGTCCATGGGATTCTCCAGGCAAGAATACTGGAGTGGGTTGTCATGCCCTCCTACAGGGGATCTTTCTGATCCAGGGATCAAACCCATGTCTCTTATATTTCCTGCATTGGCAGACTGGTTCTTTATACCACTAGCACCACCTGGGAAGCCCAGAAGTTAACATATATTTGCTCAAATCAATAAATGTATCTGTTAAGATGGACTGCTTAGATAAAGAATTGCAGTTGAGCGCTACAGTGGCACAAGGTTGGAGACTTGGGTAGATCGGATTGGACCACACAGGGTTTTGTGGTCTACATTGTATTCCAAAGGTGGTGTGAAGCCCCTAAAGGATTTCTAACAGAGTGACATGATCTAATCTGTGATTTAAAAGATTCCTCTGGCTGCTCTGAGAGGAATGAATAGTAGAAGTTCAAGAGTGGATGTTGTGAATAGGGGGCTATTGCAGTTTAGGATGACTGAGTGACGTCACCTTCACTTTTCACTTTCATGCATTGGAGAATGAAATGGCAACCCACTCCAGTATTCTTGCCTGGAGAATCCCAGGGACAGAGGAGCCTAGTGGGCTGCCGTCTATGGGGTCGCACAGAGTCGGACACGACTGAAGCGACTTAGCAGCAGCAGCAGTAGCAGTTTCAGGTGAGAAATGATGATTTGGACTCAGGTGGCGGCTGTGGAGAAGGATAAAAATGGAACTTTTGAATGCTAATCCTTCTCAAACTCTTCCAAAAAACTGAAGAGAAGGGAACCCTTCCAAACTAATTTTATGAGGTCAAGATTCCAAGTCTATGTAAAGACACCAAAAGAAAACTATAGGCCAATATTCCCCGATGAACATTGTGATGTGGTTTATAATAAGAAATATATATTTGTCTTCTTCCCCATTTCTGGTACAGAGCTCCTAAAACCTAGACTTTGCGAAGTGTGGAGAGCTATAAAAATGTCTTTTATTATGTTAATGAAGACACTTTTGCATAGCACTTAAGGATGGGGGCTGGTTGCCAGGAGAATCAGCCATGTGATTAGAGGGTTGGAACTTTCATCCCACCACCTGACCTCTGGGGAAGGGAGAGGGGCTGGAGGTTGACTCAGCTGCTGATGGCCAAGAATTTAGCCATGCCTGTGTAATGAAGTCTCTATAAAAACCCCAAAGAATGGGGTCTGGAGAGATTCCAGGTTGGTGAACACATGGAGGTTTGGGGAGAGTGGCACCCTCTCAGAGGGCATGGAAGCCACATGTTCTTTCCCGGTTCCTAGCCCTGTGTATCTCTTCTATCTGGCATCTCATTGTGGTTTGAATTTATATTCCCCTAATAACTAGTCATGTTGATCATCTTTTCATGTGATTATTGACAATTTGTATACCTTCTTTGGAGAAATGTCTCACTCCTTTGCCTGTTTATTTCAGAAGCAGAATAACCCACATTTAAAGACAAATTAGCACTGGAAAAAAGGAAAGGAAGAAATTTAAGATGTGTCTGACAACCTAAAATTATTATTTTTGTGCATCTCTTCCATCTGGCTGTTCTTGAGTTATATCTTTCTATAATAAAGCACTGATGTAGTATTATGTTTCTCTGAGTTCTTTGAGTCACTCTAGCAAATTACTGTTACCAAAGGAGAGGGTTGTGGGAAAGTCTGATTTATAACCAGTCAGTTAGAAGTACATATAACAGCCTAGACTTGTGACTGGCATTGAAAAGTCTGAGGAGTAGTTATGGGAACTTTTAATCTAAAACTGGTAAATCAGAAGTATAGAATGACTGTTGTATATTAAAAAAAGGTAAGCAGTAGCCAGTGCAGGTGAGGATGTGGAGAAAAGAGAACCCTTAGTGCACTGCTGATGAGAATGTAAATTAGTGCAGCCACTATGGAAAACAGTATGCAGGTTTCTCAAAAAATTAAAAATAGAACTACCACATGATCCAGCAACCCCATTTATGGGTATTTATCCCCCCAAATTGAAATCAGGATTCTGAAGAGATACTTGCTTTTAAAAGTTCACTGTAGCATTATTCACAGTAGTCAAGAAGTGGGAAAAATGTAAATGTTTACAGACAAGCGAACAGATAAAGAAAACATGGTATATACATACATATTACTCAGGCATAAAAAAGGAAGGAAATCCTGTCTTGTGCAACAACATGAATGAACTTGAATCACATAATGCTAAGTGAAATAAGTTAGTCACAGAAGGACAAATACTGCAAAATTCCACTTATAGGAGGTGTCTAAAATAGTTAAACTCATGAAAGCAAATAATAGAATTGTAGTTGCCCGGGGCTGGGAGTGGGGGAGATAGGGAGTTGCTAATCAATAGGTATAACATTTCAGTTATGCAAGATAAGTTCCAGAATCTGCTGTACAACATTGTACCTATAGATAACAATATGGTATTTCTATACTATATAATGTTAAGTGGGTAAATTTCATAAGTGTTCTTACCACAGTTAAATTATAGAAAAAGCGTAAAGTAACATGAATAAAAAGAAAAATGGAGACTTTTGGAATGTGATTCAGAAGTGGAGTTGATAACAACTGTAGATGAAATGAAAGTGGAGAGGTAGTTGCTCAGTTCTGTCTGACTCTTTGCAACCCTATGTAGCCTCGCAGGCTCCTCTGTCCATGGAATTTTCCAGGCAAGAATATTGGGATGGGTTACCTTCCTTACTCCAGGGGATTTTCCCCATCCAGGGATTGAACCTGTGTCTCTTGCATCTCCTGCATTGGCAGGTGGATTCTTACCACTAGCGCCACCTGGGAAGCAGTAGTGAGGGAAAAGAGTTTAAAAGATAACTCTTAAGGAGAAGAGAATCCAGATGGCAGACTATGAAGATGCGGAGCTCACCTCCCCCCACAAACACGTCAAAAATGCATCCACATGTGGAACAATTCTTACAGAAAACTAATTGGAAAGTGGCAGAAGATCTCCTATACAACAAAGCTGCAAGGAAGATCTCTACATAACCAAGTAGGATGGGGAAAAACAAGCATTAGGTCAGGACCTGTGCCCCTGGCACAGATCTGTAGGGAAAAGAAGGTCCACACAGGGTGGACCCTCCCCCTTGGGAGGGAGCAGACTGACTAAAAATCTGGGCATCACAGTCCTGGGGCCCTGCATGGAGAAGACAAGCCCTTTGCCTGCTGGGAAATCCACTGAGACAGATAGAAAGGCTGGAGAAGCCTAGCCTCACTCATGAAGAGTATGTCCAAGCTAGCTTGCTAACGATCAGGGCAAAGAGAGCCTTGTATTGGGTGGCTGCACTTCCTTATTGTACTTCCCTACCTAAAGGGGCAAGTGCCCTGGCCCTGTTCACTCCACACGACAACCTGGTGTGAAATCAGGGCAAAGATTTGGTCTAGCTACACAGAGACAGACCCAGGTTCCTGGGGTGTGATTTGGGCAGAACTGCCGAGGCCATTGTCAGTACATGCACGGGGGTGGCAGGTTGAGACCGCTAGACATTGTCAGCATGCACACTGGGTGAGCCACAAGAATGCATGGTGCTTAAGTGCTGAATCTCAGTGCACAGAGAGAGTGCACTGGCCCCTCCCACTCTATACTGCAGCTTAGCACCAGATCTGGAGCAGACAGGTCCTGGGAGACATCTGCCACAGAAGCAGTCCAGATCCCAGGTGGTGGCACAGACACCTCAGTTCCTACAGCCACAGGGTCCCGATTCCCAGCTGCAGCTTAATCCACACTACAGCCTTGTACTAGATCCAGGACGAACAAAACAGAGAAAGGGATGCAACCTTGGGCCACTTCTGAGACGAATGGTGGATGTCTACACAGACAGTGCATAGGAGCTCTGTGACTACATGGGCCTCACTTGTTTCCGCAATTCCCTCCTTTGGGAAAAGGCACATACTCAAGGGCAATGGAGACTGATTGAACCCAAACCTCAGGGCTTCTACTCCAACAACTGGGGAGCAAACTCTACCTCAAAAGGTCAGTGATAGCCAATACCCTACCTCACATTCAGCACAGGGTCTAGTCACTACAACACCAATCATACCCCCTATCAAGGGGATAATGGCCAGCACACTTTGGGGAAAGATGTGGCTGTCATCCATACCAAAACCAGTCCTCACACCAAAAATACTGGACACATACAATCTATGTGACCCCATGAACTGGAGCCTTCCAGGATCCTTTGTCCATAGAATTCTCCAGGCAAGAATACTGGAATGGGTATCCATTCCCTTCTCCAGGGGATCTTCCCTACCCAGGGATCAAACCTATGTCTCCCATGTCTCCTGCATTGCAGGAGGATTCTTTACTGTCTGAGCCACCCAGAAAGTCATTTGTCAAAACCTATTGAAGGTTCACCGTCTGGAGTGAGACCTAATGTAAACTATAAACTTTGGATGATAATGATGCATCAAGGTAAGTTCTTTAATTGTGACAAATGTACCACCCTGGTTGGGGAGGTTGATGATGGGGTAGGCTGTGCTTATGTGTAGTCGGAGTATATGGAAAATCTCTGTACTTTCTTTTCCATTTTGCTGTGAATTTAAAACTCCTCTAAAAAAATAGCCTTGAAAAATAATAGCCACAGCAATAATTCTAATTTTTTTGTAATGCTGCAAACATATTTCAGAGACCTGTATGTGAAGGTATCTATATTCATTATCTACATTATCTATCATATATACCTATCTATTTGTCCTAATATTTGTTTATCTACCTCTGTGTTAGTGTAATGAATGTTTTCCTAGTTTGCCTAGGACTATCCTGGTTTCAGTACCAAAAGTCCTGCATCCAGGGAACCCATTAGTTCCAAGCAAATTGGGATGATTGGTCATTACACTTTGTGTATATACGAGTGTACATAAACATGTGATCCCTATTCCAAGGGATCTTTAAAAATACAGCAGACAGGCATCTATTTTTGCCTACTTTTAACTAAGACTGTTTTTACTGATATACACAGGGTATAGATTTATATTCTTAAACGATGTTTAATTTTGCTTCACATGTTTTCAGAATCTTATATGTCATCAAACAATTGCTACTCTTTTCAACACTCTAGGAAATCTCTTGGAGTTTCTTATAGTATTATTACCTTTTCAAATATAGTCTGTTCCAACTGTCGTATCTTAATGTCCCTCCTGCCAAGTTTCAGTTACAAAGAAACACCTCTTCCTGTGTAATCACATTTACTTCCCACAACTATTCCTAACATTCACAGAAATGTTTTCTTGTCTTGTCTAACTTTTCTTTTCGGTTTTTAACTTTCTTCCCTAAATATTCTCTTCTTTTTACATCTGCCTTCCCACTTAGTCATCAATATGAATACTCATATTCTTCAAGAAGCCTCCATAGTAATAGGTATGTTGTCGGATCACAAAGGAAGCATTCTAAGATGTGACTGATTTGGACTATTTATTTGAGATTTACAATATTTGGACTGGGCTTTATACTATTCAGGGGAAACAGTTTGTCATTCTAATTGAAAGCACAAACAAAATGTATGGAGGTGGAAGGAAGGGAAGTGAAAAGAGTGTTTAAGAAATAGAAGTATATTTTCAAGTGTTCAAAGTCTATATCATTTAACCCAGAATAATGCTGTATACTATTTACCTCTTTAATGTAGATCCAGTGATGCTTCTTTTGTCTGTTTTTTTGCACACATACACATACACATAAACATGTACACATGTACATATCGGGGTTTCCCAGATATGTATGTGCCAATGGTAAAGGATCCATGTGCCAATGGTAAAGGATCCATGTGCCAATGCAGGAGACCTGGGTTTGATCCCTAGGTTGGGAAGATCCCCTGGAGAAAGAAATGGCAACGTACTCCAATATTCCTGCCTGGAAAATTCCAGGGACAGAGGAATTTGGCGGGCCACAGTCCATGGAGTTGCAAAGAGTTGGACACATCTGAGCACACAGCACATACATGTATTTGAAAAAACACAGTAATAGCTACTTATTTCTAAACAAATGAAAGAAACATTTAAAATAAAAGCAATATAGCTGAAGTCAATATATATAAATATTAAAAATTCAAAACACCATAGGGTATGAAAAGAAAAATAAACCTCTTTCTCCATTATTCCTCTCCTCCAGGAATCATTCTTAACAGCTTCTCATGTAATCTTTTATACATTAAAAATATTTTAAATTCTTCCATGTATATGCAGGCATATGCTTGAAAAATATTTTAAAAATAATACACAAATAGAGCATGCTGCTGCTGCTGCTAAGTCGTGTCAGTCGTGTCCGAGTCTGTGCGACCCCATAGACGGCAGCCTGCCAGATATAGAGCATACTAAACCTATTATTGTTAGTCTTTTTAAAATTTGTTTCATTTGGTAATTTATTTTAAACATATTTCCATTCTTTTATTTTTTATAATTTTATTTTTTATTGATATATAGTTGGTTTGCAATGTTGTGAGCAAAGTGATTCAGTTATACAAATATCTATTTTTTTGAGATTCTTTTCCCTTATAGGATATTGTGAAATATTGAGTTATTTTCCTGGGGTATATAGTAGGTCCTTGTTGGTTATATGCTTTATATATGGTAGTGAATACATGTTAATCCCAAACTTCCCCTTTAGTAACCATAAGTCAGTTTTTTATGTCTCTGAGTCTATTTCTGTTTTGTATATAAATTTGTTTGTATCATTTTTTTTAGACTCCACAGATAAGTGATGTCATATGACATTTGTCTTTTTCTGTCTAACTTGCTTCACTTAGTATGATTATCTCTAGGTCCATCCATGTTACTGCAAATGGCATTATTTCATTCTTTTCGTGGCTGAGTACTATTCCACTGTATATGTATATCACACCTTTGTCCATTCATCTGTCCATGGACATTTAGGTTGCTTCCACGTCTTGGGTATTGTAATCAGTACAGCAGTGAACATTGGGGTGCCCACAACCAGTGCCTGTGTCCCCAGTGCGAGCCACAGCCACTCCCCACCTCCCCATGAAGACCTAGATAGATCTGGCTGAGATGCCTATGAAATTACTGCTTTTGCCCTTGTGTGTGAGATTTTGTGTGCATCTTTTTACGAGTGAAGTCTCTATTTCCCTCCTTTCTGTGGAGATTCTGTAACAAAGCCCTGCTGACCTTCAGAGTCAAATGCTCTGGGGGTTCATGTTCCCAGTGCTGGACCCCTGGGCTGGGGAGCCTGATGCAGGGCTTATAACTCACTCCTGTGGAAGAACCTCTGTAACATAATTATTCTCCAGTTTGTGGGTCACCTATCTGGGGGTATGGATTTGATTATATCATGAGTCTGTTCCTCCTACCTGTCTCTTTGTGGTTCCTTCTTAATGTCTTTAGTTGTAGAATATCTTTTCACACTTTTTAAATGATAGTTCTGCAAGTTGTTGTGATTTTGGTGTGCTCATGAGAGGTGAGCTTGGGATCCTTCTACTTCACCATCTTGGCTGCTCTCTGGAAATTTAGAAGTGTTGCTCTTGACCCCTGCTAAGTTGATTGGATAGAGTAAAAAAGGGAAGATTGCAAGTCAAACATAGTATGGGTATGAAGGATTGTCCTCAGCCCGGGGTGCACCAGTGGGTCTCATGCGCTGGCTGGGGCTATCCTTTCCAACACTGTATGAGAATGCCCGTTTCTCCAACCATTATAAAAAAATTTATATATTCAGTAAAAAAACTTTTGCTATCCCAGCCCAAGAATTTAATTTTTCCACAGCCTCATCAACACTTCTATTGGCAGACTTTAAATTCTGCTGATCTCAAGTTGTGAAGTAGTATCTCATTGTAATTTTTATTTGCAGTTCGTTTAGTGAAATTGAGCCTCTTATTTTTCTGCATATATTTTAATAAGTTAAAATAAGTTAAGATCATCCTATATACACATACTTTCTTATAATGAAAACATAACGATTCCTCTTTGTTACATGATTTTCATAAATAATCTTTAAATGGCCGTATAGTGTTTCAACATGTGAATGGATTAAAACATTCTGTCATTGGTTAGTAAGTCAGGTTGCATCCAGATTTTCACTGTTACAGATGTGGCTCTGCATACATTCAACTAGAAAGCCTTTTATGTATTTGGGATGACTCCATTAGGTTAGCTTTCCAGAAGGTGACTTACTGGACCAAATGAAATGCACAGTTCTAGAGCTCTTGCTAGTATATTGCCAAACTTCTCTTTAAAATACTTGTACCAATATTCTTGCCAACCAGCAGTATATGACTGGAACCTGGAACTTAAAGGGCATTGCTGATATTTTTTTCCAGAATCTGGGGAAAGTGGTTGCAAGTACTTTCCATAAGTGATTCAGAGTCTGTCATGGACTAGAAGACAAAGAGAAGAAATGGGCACTTAAAAGAAGGGTCAGAGGCTTGAATATGAAAATTTTTTTTTTGTCTAAAGGCGAAGATTGCTCTTCATGCTTTAGCAGGGAGGACTGACTGCAGGAAGGAGGGACAGGGTGACTCGTCACTGACCTTGTACAGCTGCTCAGAGGCTCTCTTCTCCTTAGTCTTTCCTCTGATGTATCCATCTCTGAATTTTTGCTGTCTCCTTTTTCTGTGATTTTCAAGTAAATGATGATATCTGCAGATAGGAACATATGAGAGTCAGAAATCATTTTCAAGAAATTGCATCTTCATTCTTGGAAATAAGACAGTATGTTATGTATCATATTGTATGTAATACTCAGTTAGATTCAACCAGTACTGGGCACCTGCCACATCCCAGGCTAGTCCCTGGGGTTCCAGTGGTGAACAAAATATTTATGACAGTTTATAATCATTAGCATGAGTGCTATGGCAGTATATTCAGTACATATACACTATGATAAACATACTGGTTGTAGAGAGTAACAAGTCATGTTCATATTAGCACTAATACTAAGATTAGTATACTGACTAGCAGTGCCTGAGAATTTGTTGTTATGGAAAGTGTTTTTTAGGCATTGCTGGAAATGAGGTGTTATAGTATAGATGGTTATTTTTCCCTTAGTTTCCAGATGTTTCATAGCAGAGAAGTCTTGCAGACTGGTTGCTTATTAAAACTGGCACAGTGCCCTACAGGGCTAATATATTAATAAAAGCAGGGCCCTGCCCCTCATTAGCATCCCCCAGGATCTGCCGCTGCAGCATGGGTCTCCATTCTGCCCCTAACATTTCACTGAGTGCCTCCAGGAGTGGGGTTTCAGTGCTGCTCATACATCATAGGGGACTCTTTAAAAAGGAATCTTAGAGATGGCAGGATAATTTAACTGCCACATGTAACATTTGTAGCTCCAGAGGCTAAAATAATGATGAAAGCAATGCAACCGTGGGGTCCAAAGCAGGGTCTTTTCACCAGAAAGGCTGAAGAAGGCAGTCCATGTATGCTGTGAAAGGGTTTCTTTTAAGTTTTAAAATCTTCTTTGAATGTTCATGTATTTGCTAACAGATCATGAAGAAGGAAAGACACAAAAGTAGCTAAACAGGGAGCCATGGTGTCTTGAGTTAGTATGACAGAGTGAGTGCTTTCCTTGTATGGTGGAAATTTGAAGAAGGATGACATTTTCCACAGACTTGTGCAAACGTGGCCACACAGCTCAGTCTGGGAACCTCTTAGCTATAAATACCATATTCTAGTTCTTCACTGAAAGGCTTTTCTCAGGCGATATCATATCTTGAACAGGCCAGTTTTTATTCCATCTATGCACACATTTCCAGCAAGTACTTACTGATATAATTTATACAACTGTAAGATTTAATGATAAATTTATTGCAATGTTTCAGTTTATGCTATTTGGCAATACTTTTCGATAATAATCCTGGATAAAAAGCTGAGAGCTCACATTGTTAGTGAACTGATAGAATTTATACACTTGGATAAAATTTCTCAACATGAAAAATTATATCTGATCTATTAATTTTATAAGCATATTCATTATTATTACTATTATTAAAAGTAATGAATTCAACTTGGCATTGGATCACCATATAATTAGAGGAATAAAATTCTCTTTATGAATGCTGAACTCCTTGGGAATGGCTAATTTGACTACTCCAGCTAGTTCTATTATTAATTTCAGGGTTGTTCAGTTCAGTTTCAATTAAAGTCAAACATTTATTACTTTCAATTTAATTGAATTGAATTGTTATCTTTGCATAGGTAATGTGGATAATTTATGTACAAGGTAATACATACAATGGTAATAAAATTTAAACACTATGAAATGGTATACAGAGAAAATAAGACTCTGTCCCACCACTGACCCTGTGTACCTGTTCCCTCCTCAGTGCCAACCACTGTTATCAGAGGCTTTCTGTTTTTGCTTTTGTTTTGGTCCATGTATGTAAGTATTTCTTTTGAGAGAGGTATCAGAGATCAATCTATTTATATCTCTATATATCTCTATCCATATTTTATTTTACATAAATGGCAACATAGTATAAATACTTTCCTGGCTTTGCTTTCTACTTAATGTTATATCTTGTTTATAGTTTCATGTATTATTTTGAATGGCTGCCTAGCATTTCATTGTAACCTTGAAACATTTGGGACATTTGCCATATGCCAGGTAGATGTTGCCTGAGAAGCAAAGATGAACATGACAGGTCTCTGTCTCCCACGGCTCATTTTCTGGTGGAGGAGAAGGTATGTACCTGCATAGTTATAAAATTTATAAGCTATTGGTGTACTGTAAGAATGGTATAAGGAGAGTTAAATGAATGAAGGAAGAGATTAGCTATTTAGAAAACATGAAAATTTCACCTAGAAGTGGGTTAGGGACATTCAGGCAGGAAGGAGTGGCAAGGGATACATACTAAATCTATTCAGGACATAGTAACCGTGGGATGTGTTTGGGACATCAATTTAGTGATGTAGTGGGAGCCTTGATGGGAAGATGGGAGTAGAGATAAAGCCAGAAAGATGGTTGTTTGTTGTGTAATCACCAAGTCGTGTCTGACTCTTTTGTGACCCATGGACAGGCCTGCCAGTCTCCTCTTTCCAAGGGATTTCCCTGGCAAGAATACTGGAGTGGTTGCCATTTCCTTCTCCAGGGGATCTTCCTGACCCAGGGATCGAGCCCATGTCTACTGCATTGGCAGGCAAATTCTTTACCATTGAACCACCACCAGGGAAGAAGATGGTTTGGTTTAAATGTCAAAGTGAAGAGCAAAGCAGTGTGTGTGTGTGTGTGTGTGTGTGTGTGTGTGTGTGTGTGTGTGTGTGTGTATGTGTGTGAAGTGGGTGGAGATGGAGGAGAGAAGGCTTTTTTGTGTGCCAGAGGGAGGGAGGGTCTGAATTTGAATAAGATTTATGGGGGAAGAAAGGAACAGATGGATTCCTGAGACATCACAGAACCAGTTTTTCTTATGAATAAGAGTTGGCAGCTTTGTAACATCATTAGCCAGTCTAAATTTATTCCCTGATGAACTTGGAGTTTTGAATGCCTAATAAGCACAATCTGACTGACAACCCATTTAGAGTAATATACCTTAATAGAAAAGTCAAACACACTTATTTTAATAGAGACACGCAACACCATTACTTTGCAGAAGAAAAATAACTGTGAGGTGGCATCCTTGCCATGCAGCCATCATAAACATAGCTGATTGGAAAAGTCACTGAATAACTGTGTGTGATTCTGAATTGAAACAGGGAGCTCACTTCTGTGTTCAATCACGGCCACTATTTGCAAAGGTGATTTTTACAGGCCAAGGTGCTAGAAAACCTTTAAAGGGCAAAAAATGAAGGAAAATAAAATGCTCCGGATAACCTTAAGAGCAAAGTATAACTGACACTTTGCAAGCCAACTTCATTAGCCTGTCTCCAGCTTCAGCTGTGATGAATGGACATGTCTTGTTTTTCTTCATTATTTGGTATCTCTCACAGTTTCAGCTGGTTCTCCATCAGGACATGGAGGAGCTAGACAATTAGCACATGAATTTGTCAAATTCAAATTAAACATATTCCTAAACCATCATACTTAAAAATTTATAGATTCCCCTTAGCCCACAGTAGCTTTTTCTTTTTTTAAAACTAGATCTCTCCTTGCCCTCCAGGGACAAATACGTGCAGTACAGTAAGTGAAATTAATATCCTTTTCTATGTGCCCCTAATAAATAGTTTCTTGCCCTGAGCAAGTGACTATTTGCAAGGCCTGTCAAATATTTCAAATAACTGGCTAGAGAGGCTCTCACATGACTGATCCACTGCCTTTGTCTGGGACAAGCCACTTTAAGTTCAAAGCGGGTGGTAAGTCTCACCAAAAACTCTATGGGCCCTCACCATCCTCAGAGTTGGAGATTAGACATTTTATAACATGAGAGCTGTGACTATGCTGAATGAGGATAGGTGGCTGGAACTTGGTAACCTTCCTGTTCCCTGGAGGGCAGGTGGCCAGGAATGGTGAAGGAAAGGCCGTAGACTGCACAAGCTACTGGCTATGTGGATCACTGTCCAGTCCCCAAAAACAATGCAGAAAGGCCCTCTGCAGCTGCCTTTATCCCTGACCTTCTCCTAAACACTCTCAGAGTCAGATATATCTGACTGTTAGAAGACTTCTGAAATAGTGAGTTGATTTCTGGTTCTTTATTACCCACTTTTCCTAGCACCACTTGGAGAGCAAAACTTCAGAATGTGTAAGAATCATCCAGAGGTGCTTTTTCCTTTTATCTTTTCTTAAATATTTTTTTTCATGGAACAATGTAAATATAATAAACAGTTGAGAAAATTATATTTAAAATTATGTCCTCCACCCACATTCAGCTATAATCAACATTTGCAAATATTTCATCTTTATAATTTTTTAAATGGAGTAATTAAGGAAAATCTCAGTTATCATATGATGGTATATATATATCATCTGCATGTACTTCAATATGCATCTCCCCCAGATGACACTTCTTTGTACACACTCACAATACCATTATCTCATATAATAAAATTAGCAATAATTCCCTCATATTAAGCTAGTACCCAATCTTCCCCGATGGCTCAGTGGGTAAAGAATTCACCTGCAGTGCAGGAGACAGAGGAAACTTGGGTTGTTCTCTGAGTTAGGAAGATCCTCGGAGAAGGAAATAGTAACCCACTTCAGCATTTTTGCCTGAAAAAATCCCACGGATAGAGGAACCTGGAGGGTTATAGTCCATGGGGTCACAGAGTAGCACACGACTGAGGGACTAAGCATGCATGCATAATCCATACTCATATTGTCTGATTGTTTCATATTTGTCTCCAAAATATCTTTTAAAGATAGTTTCTACATATTACACATTGCACTGAGTTTTATATTTCTTAAGTTTCTGTTAATCTATGATAGTCCCCCATCAATTTAAAAAATACCACTTATTTGTTGAAGAAAAAAAAAGTGAGTGTTACTCAGTCATGTCTGACTCTTTGAGACCCCATGTAAACTGTAGCCCACCAGGCTCCTCTGTCCATGGTATTCTTCAGGCAAGAATACTTGTGGGTAGCCATTCCCCCTCCAGGGGATCTTCCCAATCTAGGGACTGAACTCAGGTTCTCTTGTGTTGCAGGCAGATTCTTTAATGTCTGAGCCACCAGGAAAGCCCATACCACTAATTTGTTGAAGAAATCAATTAATCCTTTGGAATATGCAACATTTTAAATTTGGCTTACTGTATTCCAACAGTTAATTTTAATTAGTTTGCCATTATTTCCTATTAACTGATAGTCACTGAGATTTAAGATTTGTTTAGATTTGGTTCCATTTAGGAGCAAGAATATATGACAGGTGGTGCAGTGTGTTTTCTACTGTGACACAGCAAGAGGAGTCCCACTTTTAGTGGCACTGAGATTGATCCATGGGTTCACGTGTTATGGTCCTGAAAATGCTGCTTCATGGGTCTAACTCCAAATCTGAATCAGAATCTCAAGAGAGCAGTTCAGGGAATTCTGAAACAGGTGACCCATGGAACACCATGGCCTGAGAAACACTGTTCTAGAGAGGCATTCTGAGGTCAGATAAGTTTTGGGAACACTACGTGAGGTGATTAAATTTAAGTGTCAACCTAACTGAGACACGGGGTGCCCAGACATTGGGTCAAACATTATTTCTGTGTGCATCTGTGAGGTTATTTCCAGATGAGATTAACATTTGAATTGGTAGACTGGGTAAAGCATATTGCCCTCCTTAATGTTGGTGGGTCTCATCCAATCAATTAAAAAATCTGAATAAAATGAAAAGGCTAAGTAAGAGGGAACTCCTGTCTGAATGTTTGAGCTAGAACATCAATCTTTTCCTATCTTTGGACTCCAACTGAACACTGGGCTCCTTGAGCTTTTGGACTAAGACTTAAGGCCATGCTTCCAAGTTTTCCTTATGTTCTATACCAACATCTTCAGTTTCTTTTTCTCTTCTTAGAGTGTTCTCTGGTTAGTCAGGGGGTCTCTTAAATAGTTGTGACTCACTTCTCTTATGGAACAATGGACTGGTTCCAAACTGGGAAAGGAGTACATCAAGGCTGTATATTGTCACCCTGCTTATTTAACTTATATGCAGAGTATATCCAGAGAAAGCAATGGCACCCCACTCCAGTACTTTGGCCTGGAAAATCCCATGGATGGAGGAGCCTGGTAGGCTGCAGTCCATGGGGTCGCTAGAGTCTGGCATGACTGAGCGACTTCACTTTCACTTTTCACTTTCATGCATTGGAGAAGGAGATGGCAACCCACTCCAGTGTTCTTGCCTGGAGAATCCCAGGGATGGGGGAGCCTGGTGGGCTGCCGTCTATGGGGTTGCACGAGTCGGACACGACTGAAGCGACTTAGCAGCAGCAGCAGCAGCAGCAGCAGCAGCAGCAGCACAGTATATCATGAGAAAAATGCCAGGCTGGATGAAGCACAAGCTGGAATCAAGATTGCAGGGAAAAATATCAATAACCTCAGATATGTAGATGACACCACCCTAATGGCAGAAAGTGAAGAGGAACTAATGAGCCTCCTGAAGGAGAAAAAGGAGAGTGAAAAAGTTGGCTTAAAACTCAACATTCAAAAAATGAAGGTCATGACATCCGATCCCATCACTTCATGGCAAATAGATGGGCAAAAAATTGAAACAGTGACAGACTTTATTTTCTTGGTCTCCAAAATCACTGCAGATGGTGACTGCAGCCATGACATTAAAAGATGCTTGCTCCTTGGAAGAAAAGCTATGACCAACCTAGACAGCATATTAAAAAGCAGAGATATTACTTTGCCAAGAAAGGTCCTTCTAGTCAAAGCTATGGTTTTTCCAGTAGTCATGTGTGGATGTGAGAGATGGACCATATAGAAGGCTGATTGCTGATGAATTGATGCCTTTGAACTGTGATGTTGGAGAAGACTCTTGAGAATCCCTTGGACAACAAGGAGATCAAACCAGTCAATCTGAAAGAAAATCAAGCCTGAGTGTTCATTGGAAGGACTGATGCTGAAGCTGAAGCTCCAATACTTTGGCCATCTGATGCAAAGAGCCGACTCATTGGAAAAGACCCTGATGCTGGGAAAAGATTGAAGGCAGGAGGATAAGGGGGCAACAGAGGGCGGGACGGTTGGATGGCATCACTGACTCAATGGATGTGAGTTTGAGTAAGCTCCAGGAGATGGTGAAGGACAGGGAAGACTGGTGTGCTGCAGTCCATGGGGTCACAAAGAATCAGACACGATGGAGTGACTGAAGAAGAAGAACAACACCTCTCATATGATGCAAGAACTAACCGGAAGGCCTTGGGAAAGGCTTCAAGAAACAGCTGGTGTTCATCTGGTCCAGACATTCCATGTTTCAGGACACAAAATGAGACCAAAAAGAAGACATTAGTTGTCCCTGAGAGAGAGGAAGGAGCAATAACCAGAATTTTTTTCTGCCAATCTGCATTTGGAAAGAAAGGAACAATGTGAAGTTTTACCTTCTTCTTTTTAAAAAATTTATTTATTTACTTATGGCTTTGCTGTGTCTTTGCTACTGCTCATGGGCTTTCTCTGGTTGTGGTGAGTAGGGGCTACTCTCTAATTTCAGTGTGGTGGCTTCTCTGGTTGAGGAGCACAGCCTCTAGGGTGCTCTGGCTTCAGTAGTTGTGGCACACAGGCTTAGCTGCTCTGGGGAATGTGGAATCTTCCTGGATCAGGGATAGAACCCATGTCCCCTGTATCGGCAGCTGTATTTTTAACCACTGAGTCACCAGGGAAGCCCTTACCTTTCTCTCTTGCCCAGTCACCACAGAATGAGTTCTGTGAGAGCTGACTTCATTAAGAATCTTTACCCTTCAACAGCTACTGCAAGCTTTCCCAGGTCTGTAGAGTCTGGAGTGAGACATCCAGTGGGTCTCATCTTGATCACTAGAATTGTAGAGGAGGAAAAATAAGTTTCTCTCTACCCATTATGCTAAGCGTTTGGCTTAAGATCCCCCTTTACCCTAGGGCACCTTGCAAATGGATAAGCTCATCTAAGATGGTTGAAAGTTTTCCACTGTGGCCACTGTAATTCAAGATTATCTTTGGTCAGTTTAACCTACTTGTTCATCCTCAAAACAAAATTTTATTCACCCAAGACCTTACAATGGACCCAGTCTACTACTTTAAATTGGACCTACTCGGACTGTGGACCTGGTCCAGTTTCTAAGTCAAAACCAGGCAGACCTGCCACTGGTTTCAGACCCAGTCCAGGAAAAGAAATGCTTAAGTAAAGTCTCTGAAAACTCATAAGGCAAAGGCTATGGAGCTGGGATCCAAGAGGGACTTACCTACAGGTGACCTCTGGAGGCAGCGAAAAAGCAGCAAGCTCAGGGTGCTCATGGGTGCCTACACCTGGTCGCTCATTGCTTCTGGGAGTTATTGGGGGGTCTCCTCAGGTCCTCTCTGACACCAGAGCTGTTAAAAGATGAACTGAGACATATTAAACATTTTATTTGCACAAAAATCAATTTGATTTGGCAACACCAAACCAGACGTGGTTAGGTGTGTTTTCATTTCATATTCATTTAGTGGGCATTGGGTTAGATCCTCTGGGGAAACTAGGTGACTCACAGTTTCCATCCTCTACCAGCTTTGAAGCCAAAAGGCACCACTTTAGTAATGGAAGTACTCATGTTGTTGAAGATGTGCTTCTTCGCTGACATCTGCTTTTCTGTCTGTTTAACGATTTTGGTTTTCTCTAGCACACTGCATCAGTGGGGATGTGGTGAGGTTAGACTTTTGGCTTGACCTCTGGCTTCCTTTGCCTCTGCTGTCTTTAGCTTTTTCATAGGTATGGTTTGCTGGATTTTCTTTCTTTATTTTCCTTCTGGTTTTTCTCTTTTCTTTTCTCTTTTTTCCCCCTATGATTGTCTCTTCTTTCATCTCCCATTCCTTCTTTACTCCCTCCATCCCTATTCTTTCAATACCATTTTATTAAATTCCAATACAATTTTTGTTTTGTATTCTGATACAATTTCACCTACTATGTGGAAAAGGGTAAATAAACCACTGATAGTCATATTGATAAATATTTATAGTATAAAGCAATACATGCTAATGTGAATTTGTAGGCAAAGTAATTTATTTGTATAACAAGAGAAACTGACTTTGACTTAGGATTAGGAGAAAGGTTTCACAAAAGATGTAAAATTTAGTATGGGTGTTGAAGGATGTGTGGTTCATCCAGTGTATAGCGGAGGGAAGAGGTACTTAAATGTGTGATAGAGCCAGCAAATTTGGAGAACACAAAGAAGTCTGGAGTAACAGAGCGTCAGGAATGTGAAGGCATGACTAAGGTAGGAAAGGTAGGTCAACCCTGGTTCTGAAGAGTTTATAAGTGATGCTAAGGTTGTTAGACTGTTATTCTGGTCAAAAGCCTCCAATGACATTGCAAGCTTTCTAATCAGGGAATACACATTATAAAACTGAATCTTATTTAAAACTCAAAATTATCTTATCAAAAGAGCCAATAATGATAATAGTAAGAGCTGACATTTACTGTGTAGAGACTCTCTTTTAGCTACTTACACACATTACTGCATTTGCTTCTTACCATCACGTCAGTGTCAGGGTGTTATGGGTTGAATTGTGTCTCCCTTTCCTACTCCTAAAATTGGTTTGTTGAAGTCCTAACCCCTAGTATCTCAGAATGAAATCACATTTGGAGAGAAGGTCTTTAAGGAGGTAATTAAGCTAAAATGAAGCCATTAGGGTGGGCTCTAAACCAATCTGACAGATTTCCTTACAAGGAAAGGAAATTTGGATACACAGAGAGATACCAGAGATGTGTGAGCACAGAGAAAAGGCCATCTGAGGACATAGGGAGAGAGCGGCCACATGCATGCCAAGGGGAGAGGCCTTAGCATGAAATCAGCCTTGCTGATGTCTCAATCTTGACTGTCTAGCTTCCATAACTATGGGGAGAAAGTACTGTTATTTAAGCCCCTCAGTCCAAGGTATTTTGTCATGGTGGCCCTGATAAGCTAATACAGGAAGGCTGTTACCCCCATTTTGTGACTGTGATGATCAAAACACAAAGAACCATTTTGCATGATCACACAGTAAACCTCCAAGGATAGGCTGATACACAAGTCACTATACCTCAAGGCCTTCTCAGGGTCCTGGAGGGGCCTGGAGACCGTGAGGAGTCTGTAAGGCATTAAAGGTCATATAAAAGAGGTAGATGGTTGAGTTTGAGGGACCCATGCTTCAGGTTAACTGTGTTTCCCAGACACTCTTTTCATCAGAAACATGGTGCCTAACTCATCTCTTTAACCTGTCTTGTATTAGTAATGTCACAAAGAAATGCTATAGTTTCTCTCTAGATCAAGGATGAGAATCTGGAGGTATTTTTTAAAACTCAGAAAATAATCCATATTAAGATGATCAAGATCTATGAGGCTGCCTTCTTTGCTATTAATTGTGACTTTATGTTAAAAATGATCATGGCTGTCATTCACGTGGCAGCTGCTAACGAGCTCCACCAGCTCATTGGATCATCCAGCTGTCAGGCTGGCTTTGCAGAGTGCACAGTTTTGGTTTTTCAGGGTATAATTCAATGTCAGAAGAGTTTATGTGCTGCTTAAGCCCCTGCAGCCTACAGATAGGTAGAACACTGTAAATGTAGTAATTATATTTTTAGAGTGCTGGGTTTGTGCTAATAAATCAGAGAGGAAAGGCTGGCAGGATTGGGGACTAGTGCCAAAGACATGCACCCACATGCTCAGCCTACCCATGCTAGCTAGCAGGAGGGCTAGGTGCCCGTACCTAGCAGGGGGAGTTTAGCTTTTAACATCTGGTTACATAGTCACTTATGAATTTCACGCCTTCATTTGTGAGTTTCATGTCTTCTTTTCAGGAAAACAAGGGAATTTATAAAAGCTTTTTACTGGTTGTGCTGGGGGATTCATTGGAAATATGACCAAGATTTATGAATGAATATTGCTTTTCAGTTCCCCTTTCTCTGCCTCCTCATCCTTTCACTTCATTCTCATTTGTCTTATGAAAATGAATGATAAATATATGGGAAGAAAAGACTATAATATTAGTTAAAAAAATACACAATGTACTCAGGAGACCTTGGTTTTAGTTCTGACATTGCTGCTAATTGGCTGTGTGACCTTGGGGAAGTTATTTTACCTCTCTGAGCATCCACTGCTGATTCTACAAAATGAAGGGGTTAGGCCATGTAATTCTAATATTTGATGATTTCAACTTCTCACAAAACTTTTTATTTTTGAAGTAAAAGGTTGAAGGGTATCAACTAGCATGCATTGTCAGTGATGGCTCTTTTTTTCCTCTTTTGCCTGCACTGGGTCTTAGCTGCAACATATGGGATCTAGTTCCCTGACCAAGGATTGAGCCCAGGTCCGCCCCCACCCCCAACCAATTGGAAGCATGGAGTCTTAACTAGTGGACCACCAGGGACGTCCCTGCTTCTTTGTTTTGACTGTCTCCTTTCTCCCACCTTGTTTCTCCACTTACTCCATTTTCTTTGTTTCCCACTGGTGGTAAGGACCTTACACATGGGTGTCCTGTGGACCAGGCTTTAGGAATTTTCCAATCCTAACCTTACCTTATCTAACTTTGTCAGTTCTGGGTCCTATTACTCTGGAACACTTTCAGGTAAAAGAGACACATGGATAAATGATTTTATAATTAGGCAATGATTCATAGCATATCCTCTTCAATCCGATAACCACTTAGTGAGCACACACTGTGTGCAAAGCAGGCTTCCTAGATGGCTAAGAGGGTAAAGACTCCATCTGCAATACAGGAGATACAGGAGAGGTGGGTTTGATCCCTGGGTCAAGAAGATCTCCTGGAGAAGGAAAAAAGCAACCTGCTCTAGTATTCTTGCCTGGGAAATTCTCATGCACAGAGAGGAGCCTGGTGAGCTATAGTCCAAAGGGTCACAAAGAGTCAGACATGACTGAGCAACTAAGCACATACTCACAATACTACGTGCAAAGCAATCTGTTACTGACAGTAGCGTTAGTCGTTCAGTCATGTCAGACTCTTTGTGACCCCATGGACTGTAGCCCACCAGGCTCCTCTGTCCATGGGATTTTCCAGGCAAGAATACTAGAGTGGGTTGCCATTTCCTTCTCCAGATCTTCCCAGCCCAGAGATTGAACCTGAGTCTCCTGCATTGAAGGTGGACTCTCTCTTTACCATCCGAGCCACCAGGGAACCCCTATTGACATTAGGGATTTAGATAAACTAGATGTGGTCCTTGCTCCCCAGGGAGTATCCTTTAGGAAGGGACCCACACCACTGACTGTGATATAAGCTGGTTTGCAATGACAGGAAGGAGGAAAGCCTGAGCTGGGTCTTGCTGTCTGATAGGCTGGATTTTGAAAGGCCTATGAGTAGGGTAGAGGGGAGGGACATCAACTGCAGGAAACCTAGGATAAAGGCATGTGGCAGGAAGAATTCAAAATGTGTTTAGTGAAAGGTGTATAGTTTGGGAGGTGGGTGATGAGTTGGATGTAAGGATTGATTTGCAGGAAGAGGAACTGCAGTGGAAATGGAGTGACTGGGGCTTTGAATGCCAGGGTGAAGAATTTGGGCTGCACTGTGTACATGGTTTGAGCTGAGAGAGATGGAAGCCTGGTGCAAGCAAGTTCAGTTGCTTAGTTGTGTCCGACTCTTTATGACTCTATGGACTGTAGCCCACTAGGCTTCTCTGTCCATAGGATTCTCCAGGCAAAAATATTGGAGTTGGTTGCCATTCCTTCCTCCAGGGGATCTTCCCTACCAGAGGATCGGACCCATGTTTTCTGTGTCTCCTGGATTAGCAGGTGGATTCTTTACCACTGAACCACCTGGGAAGTGTACATGGTTTAGAGCCATTAAAAGTGAGCTAGGTCCTGGTGTGAACTGAAGCTTTGGTCCCTCTAGCATGTGCCATGTTTGGAGAACTGGGATGGGGATTGAACATCCAGCTGCAGACCACTTGCACAAGGGATCTGAGTTCTAGACTTCAGGAGGCACAGGTGCTACTTTTTTTTTTAATATAAATTTATTTGGTGCTAGCTCTGATGGGAGACACTTCCTACAACTTTGCAAATGTGGTAGGTCTAGGGGACATTGGTAGCCCATAACTTTGGTTTTGAAGCAGCACTTAGGAAGTACTCTTGGGGATTCTTGGGATGATTTGGGAGGCTCTGGAGGGGTCTGCAGGTCCTGCAGAGTGAGTGGGGGCAGAGTCAGAGAAAAGCTTTTGTGTAATGTCACTGTCTCTCTGAGATGCTGTGGTTAAGAGGAGAGGAGGGGGTTTCAGAGGGCAGTGAACTAGGAAATAAAGAAGGGGACTAATGACAAACACTTTGTGGAGCAACAGTGGTGGAGATGCTGCAGTTTGACGCATCCCATTTTGAGGGTTGGTGACCTTGTTTGGTCTCAGCACAAGGCTGATGCTATCCCGACTCTCCTTTCTATGCTTCCAAAAGCAAGGGTGGGTGGGGACAAATACAGTGAGCTCTCTGTTACTTTTGGCTTGAACCAGCAAACATCCTGGGAGACACCATTGTTTTAGTAGCTTTAAAAAATTTATTGGTATCTTTAAAAGCCTAGGGAGTAGCCAATGAGCTTCCTCACGTCACAGAAAGGACTAAAGGAAGATTTGAGGGAAGAGCTGGCCTCTCTGCTTTCCTCCTGGACCTGTTAAACAAACAGGTTCAGGTAGCTCACTACCCACTTTTTTGCTTAGAAACATGAAGAGTGAGCACAGGAGAGGGGGAAGACCTTTTAGCTCTGCACAATAACTCCAGAGAGCAATGGAGAATGGGTATGAAAGGGCTGAGGGCTTATTTCAGTTGAGGTAGAGTCGCCTTTCACATTTCAATGCCCTGATCTTGCATTCTCACAGCATCACCCTCTCAGATGCGTTCAACACATCCACTTAAGTAACCGGATTACTCTTGCAAGTGCTTTTACATAATGCACCTCCCATCAGGTGGGGCGCTCAATCATTCAGCACAGGACCCAGCGTCTCTGCTCTAATATCACTTTACACACAGCTAATGAACACAGGTTCCCAACAAGTGACTGCACTAGTCAATAAAGGAAGGCATGATCCTACCTGCCTGCACGACTGTCGCTGCCTCTGGAGCCAATTAGCCCACTCTTTCTCAGGTGCTGCAGGAATACATTTCCCAAAGTGGTTCTCTTGCTCACCCCGGGGTTATCTTCTCTCCTTCTCCTTTGCAGAGTGCATGCAAAACAGAGAGGCTGTGGCAATTCCTCTGACAGCCTAGACAGGTTAGCGTTGGGAGCTGGGGACATGATTTAAATTCACCATCTAACTCCATTTCCTACATCCAAAAGAGGTGTGCAGGGGATGTGAGGAACCATCACCATTCCTTATGCTCTGAAAAGCAAGGAAGCTGCTGAGAGAACAGGCTGGTGTGTACATCAGCCCCTCTCCTCTTCTAGTCTCATGGTTTGAATTGCTACCTGACAGGCAGAGATCCAGGAAGAAGTGAAAGTGCACGTACATTTTTCCTGTTAGCCCTGTCCTTTTTCTTGTTCACCCTACCATGAAATCACAGCTAGGTGTGAATCAGTGGTCCCTGTGCTGGGAGTCAGGATGCAACAACAATCTCTGGTTGGATGGCTTCATGCGGGAAAGCTCACCAGCATCCATGTTTGCTCTCCTGTGGAATTTTTGCCCTTCCTTTCACATTAGGCACTGAGAGCACCAAATGATAAAATGCCCATGAAAATGTTTTGTGAAAATAAAGCTCTGCACAGATATATGTGTTGAGTGATTATGTGGGAAAGTGGAAACAATGATGCCTAGATGTCAGCAGGTTAGAGTCCTAAATTATTTTCTGTTCAGCTCTGCCACTTACCAGGGCTGTGGACATGTCACCTCATCCTTATGGGACTGCTTTCTCATCAAAAAACTGGGGAAGATAAAACCTATTTCATAAAATTGTTTGAAAATTAAGAGGTGATATATGTGAATAATTAGAAAACTGTGGAGTATTATATACATGGAAAGAATTATTTGTTATTGCCTATGTTGACTTAATTGCTGCTTTAATCCAACTCTTCTTGCCCCTTGGGTATTTCATTAGCATTTTATTATTTTCCACTAATTTTTTATGGTGCTCTTTCTTTGAAAAAAACCTCTGCTCTGTTTTAAGTCTTCTCAACGAGATAATAAGGTTCTCAGGCAAAGAATGCATGGTCAGGTCTGCAGTAGGTTCTTCAGTAGCAGTTATCATCCCATTGAAGGATTTGTATACAGCTAGTGCTTAATGTGGAGAAGGCAATGGCAACCCACTCCAGTACTCTTGCCTGGAAAATCCCATGGATGGAGGAGCATGGTGGGCTACAGTCCATGGGGTTGCTAGGAGTTGGACATGACTGAGTGACTTCACTTTCACTTTTCACTTTCATGCATTGGAGAAGGAAATGGCAACCCACTCCAGTATTCTTGCCTGGAGAATCCCAGGGACAGGGGAGCCTGGTGGGCTGTCTATGGGGTTGCAGAGTTGGACACGACTGAAACTACTTAGCAGCAGCAGCAGTGCTTAATGAAGGGCTTCCCTGGTAGCGTAGATGGCAAAGAATCCACCTGCAATGAGGAAGATCTGGGTTTGATCCCTGGGTTGGAAAGATCCCCCTGGAGAAGGAAAAGGCTACCCACTTCTTTTTCTGGCATGGAGAATTCCATGGACTGTATAGTCCATGGGGTCGCAAAGAGTCAGACATGACTGAGCACCTTTCACTCACTCACACACTCAGTGCTTAATGAATGCTGCAGACCCACTGAAGTTACTTGAGCTCTCAGATCTTTGTTCTGGAATGTTACCTCATTTCTAAGAAAGATACTAGTGATCTGACTCAAGGAAATTAAAAAAAAATGAGCCTAGAGAATTATTCTTTGATGTTCTCTTATTCCTTGATGTTCTTTTTCTTTGATTCAATGAATGAGTCTGGTTCCCTAAGCCAATTGTCAGAGTCAGTCACTCATCACTTCTCTCCCAGCAAGGGTAAAGTCTTTAATGATGGGCCCTGTTGTAACTAATGGAATGAGGCTGGAAGAGATATCTCTTGAGTAAGAGTTATAATTTCTGTTTCAGTCTAATATAATATCTTAAATGGAAAGATGCAATAGGATTAAAATATCTTTATTTCTCCAGATTGGAAATATCAGTGCTTTTTAAAGTTTAAGGCTACAAATCCATTACATGTATATATAGTTTTGAGCTGGATCAATCTCTATAGGCAGTAGCAATGGTAAGTCTTGTGAATTTTGTGCCTGGTGTGAGATTGCCAACAGTAACTCTCCACTTCAATCTATTAATTGCTTATTGAGTTCCTATGAGGTGGAAAACATTGCTGAACTTTGTGGGAGCAAGAAAGAAGTGGGAGATATGGGCTCTGCACCCACATTAACTCCTACCAACCCAGGGTCTGTATCACAGAGTGTAAGGGAGGTATGTTACTTTGTAATTATTAATAAATGCTTTCTCTCAGCATGCCCAGGCTAAGAAAAAAAACCCTATGACTTCATGCCTCTATGCTTTATTTTCTAAAGTCCAAGCTTTGGTACAGATAATCATGCTTCTTCACAATGATATTGGTCACTAATTTTTGGCAAGTTTCTGACTTGTCAAAGGGATTTCTGTGGTGACTGACAGCATCATTGATGTTGAAATACTAATTAGAAAGATAGCAGCAGAAAAAGGAGATGGGGAAGGTTAGGATTGGAGAGGGAGCAAATGAGATAGGTTCAAACTGAAATTCTTTTTGGTTGAAGGTAATTTATATACATTTTAAGACATTTCCCAAGGCTGTTTTGATGTCCCCCCCCCCCCCCCCCCCCCCCCCCCCCCGCGCCCCCCGCGCCCCCGCCGCCTGCTCTCCTTTAATTCTCATCTGCTTCATCAAGTCACTGGGTGGAGCCTTGCGAATGCTCTTGGATTCACTGCTATCAGCTATTAGATTGAGATTCCAACAACGTGTGTGCGTGCGCCCGTTCAGTCGTGTGGGTCTCTTTGCCAGCTGTGGACTGTAGCCCACCAGGCTCCTCTGTCCATGGAATTTTCCAGGCAAGAATACTGGAGTGGGTTGCCATTTCCTTCTCCAGGGGATCTTCCCAACCCAGAAACTGATCTTGTGTCTCCTGTATTGGCAGAAAGACAGAGTCTTTATCATTGCACCACCTGAGATGAGATTCAAGTCCAAAGTTATTTCATCTATTCCTCAAAGACTAGTTTCTTTCACTATGAAAGGTCAGTGTCACATTCTCTAGGAATAACCGCCAGCTGCCCTGAAGTCTACTGTTGCCACTATAGCTGCTCCTTTTGTGGTTTCACAACTAGAATCTGGAACCTTTCCTAACCAGATCCAATAACCTTCTGGGATCCGGGACCTCGGCTGGTAGCTGATCCCAGGGCAACCACAGCCTCTCACAGAGTAATTCCGTGTTAACCCGCCTACCTCTGCTGTGTAACGCAGACCCTCCTCTGTGTGTGAACACCTGTCACTCCCACACAGGGGAGCTCCCTCGCGGAAGCGGTGGGTCTGAGGTGGCAGGTGATGGTCTGGAAGGTGAAGATCTAGACTTTCTGCGCAGGCGCTGCCCCACTCCCCACCCAGCCTCGCATCCCCGCCTATCCCACCCGCTTCGCAAACTCCCCTGGGAAGTCTTGCAGGGTTAGTGAGTGCCACCTGACAAACTCCCGTGGGAAGTCTCGCGTAGTTACCTGCTCTCTCCTGCTGCAGAGATCTTGAGGGGACTGAAAAGGAGACTGCTGCTGACAAGGTTATGACCCAGGAGGCGTCTCAGAGACTATGGGCTGGGCCAACTTCCCAATTTCTGCTTCCCAACCTGTGCGAGGAGGAATCACAGCCCACCACCACTCGCCATCTGGGACTGGACTGCGGCCCCAACCGCTCAGGTTGTTCAGGCAGGAATAACCACTGACTGGAGGTTAAGCTGGCCTTCCACAGACTCTTAAACAGAAACTGAAAATATGGCTGACAGAAAATTAATGGTCTTTTGAAAAAAACGAAGCAGAGCAAGGCCCAGACAGAGGGAGTTTGAGGCGGGAAAGCTTCCAGTGAGGAGGACCTCGTGAGGGGCTAATCTCAACTGAAGGGGCTGCCAACCACCGCCCCCTCCCTCGCCCTCCCCCCGTCACCTCAGACCTGCCTCAGTGGGACATTCCTTGTAGTTTGGGGTGACAGTGTCCAGTCACAGAGAACAGTCTGTGTTACACAGTAGCGGTAGGCGGGCTAACATGGGACACCTCTGTGAGAAGTTGTTGTCGCCCTGGAATCAACCACCAGCCGAGATCCAGGCTTCCAGAAGGCTGCCTGGGTCTAGTTAGGGAAGGTTCCAGCTTCCAGACGTGAAGCTGCAAGAGGAGCCTTCAACACAGCTGGCAGGCCAGCATTCCTGGAGGATGTGGTGAGGACCTCAGCTGGGTTTTAAATGGCAACAGTGGTAGGAGCAAAAGCTTTTACCACGTTCTCTTCAGACTTATGTTTCAGATGCCATTGCTTTTCCTCTTGTAGACTTACAGCTCCATTGGTAAGCCGGCCACCTCAGTTCGTTTCTGCTGCAAGGAATTTGAGATGTCCTCTTCTTTCATTTGCAACGTCCTCTTCCTTCGTTTGCAGGCATCAAGGGCTCTGCACATGGTGAAAGTTTCTCTTTAAGTTGTTGCAGGAACCTAGAACACCACCATATGGACCCCTCTCTAGTCAGAAAAGCCTTGCTCTATTTTCTTTTATAAACATGTCTTAGCTTTCATGTGACAGCTCTCTAACTGACTGAGGACTTTGGCTCTACCTATCTTTGTCTTCTTTGGCCAAGGACCTTCAACCACTCCCTGTGGTGGTGTCACCGTCCCACTGCCCCAGCTGCTCTCCCATGAACGTTCTCCACTGGTCAGTCCCCTCATCAAGTGTGGCTCCTACAGCTGGACTCGATATTCCAGGTAGGTGATCAGTGTGGAGCAGGGACTCTCGCTGACTTTGTTCCAGACATTATGTCCACGTATACAGTCCAGTAGCC
This sequence comes from Ovis aries, assembly GCF_016772045.2. NCBI lineage: Eukaryota > Metazoa > Chordata > Mammalia > Artiodactyla > Bovidae > Ovis > Ovis aries. Next base: position 55,699,083 of record NC_056060.1, on the reverse strand, counting down.
TTTACGGGAGCTTTGGAAACTTATAAAGATGTCTGTGGGAGGGAGGTAGTTTCAGAAAGCAGAAGTCAGAGACATAGGACCCTTCAGATGTTAGTGTTAATGTCCTTCAACCACAGATGTTTTCACAGGCAAAGAAAACCCTGTAAGAGCGCTATAATTGTGAATTTGTACTTCCAAAGACTTTTAGATTGGAAATTCATTCTAAGGAGGTTCTTGTAAAATGTTGTAAAATCTTGTAAAATTTCTTGTTTATGCAGAATTCCTTGGGATAACCTATGAATTTCCTTCTTAGAAATTTACCCACAATAAGTTTCTAAGCTGTTCTACCAGGGAAGTTGGATTGTGGTATTGTGCTGGTTTCAGATGGTATTGGTTTCATAAGGCAATGTGTGAAATTCTCCTGAAACATGCAGCTTTCTTTCTTCTTTAAAGTAGAAGAATGTGGGTGGAAGTTGGTGCCTTGAAAGAGCTCAGAATCAGAGGATGGCCTCTGGGAGTGCCTTCAGGAAACCATGGAATGACTGAGGCTCCAAAGAGATAATGGGAGTAAAAAATCACAGACAAGTATGAAATACCATGAAAATATGTGGAGGGTAGTATTGTGAGCAGGCTCTTGTCCAGTGTGGTAGGGCAGGTGATAAGAAGCACTGCAGTCTGTTCTTGTTCTTACAGAGTTCCTAACTGGTTTCCTCTTTGCCCCTCTAATCATAATTGCTACCTTGGATAAATTGCTTAAATTTTGAGCCATGTTTTTCTTGGTGCTACAGATTATTTCACTCCCAAAGACCGAAACTATTTTCCATGTTTCTTTAACTCCTTCCCCTACTCTCATAGTTTTGGAAGTTTGTATACTAGGAGCTGGTAATCTTTATCACCTTCCTGTGGCCTGCATGGTGTGAAGACTGCCACATTTCTCTATGGCAGTGCTGTCCTGGGCAGAGTGGAGGAGGGGATATCTATTATTAGGTTTTGACCAAATTCCTTGAGTCAATGTCAAGCTTCCTCAGGCAGTATGGAGCTGCAAGGGCCTCCCTGACCTGCACCCCATGTCTTCTTACCCTGCAAGCAGTGGCATGAGATAGGGGAAGGATGTAGGCTATAGACACATTCTCTGGAGGAAGAATAACCAAGGAAATTTGAAATGTCTTTGGATACATGGCCAAAGTCTGTGTCTCCCCTAAGCATGGGGCCAGGAGAAGGGAGCTTGACTCATTGGGTGACACCCAGAGGTCAGAGCAGCTCACCACATCCTCCTTACTAAGCAAATGTGGTGGTTTCTCTGGGACCCATATAGGGAGAGTACTTCCGTGATGCCTGGGCACTCAGGTTCTGATTCAGCCAAACCTTCAACATAAATCATCCTTGTCTCAGATGTTTGCTTTTTACCTATCAAAGCCATCAGATTCTTACCTGGAGTTATACAATAAATGTTTTAAAGGAAACCTGTGAAATGAATTCTCCTTTCCCCTCTTTCCTTCCACTGCCCCTTTGCAATTCTCATTGTTCAGCAAGGGATTACTAAGGCAACCTCTCTTTCACTCAACAAAGAAATTTAGCAATCTTTAAGGCTATGTCACCTTGCCAGCAGAAACACTGAATGGCAATAGTGCTGAGAGTCAACACTAATAGCCGACACCAAATTAAACTGCCAGACTCGGTGTGATGTAGCTCTGTCACCTCTTGACACTTCTGATGTGAGTACAGGGGCTTCTGCAGGAAATTCATCAGCTGTAGTTCATGACGTATCATCTTTACATATCTGTCCATCTACGTTTGTCAGCAACAGGCAAGCTTCAAATGACTTCAGTGATTGGTATATAGATTGCACTACCTCCAGACATAGTAAACAGGGTTTTAACTCTTAGGGCTCCTTCAGCTCTACCTTCTTTGTTGACAAAGCCTGGTTACTGGTATTGCCATTCTCCTTGTGTTTCAGGTGGCAAAGGCTGATTAAGAAGGTCTCCTTTCTTTTTTCCTAATAACTAGTACCTAAAATTTGCTCTTTCTTTCCAAGTTAGCTACTCTGTGGATGCACATTTTATCCCATGTATATTTCTAGAATGTCATCTAAAAATGTGTATTTTCTCATTAATGCCTCCATTTACTCTTGCTCTGATGAGGAAAATAATCAGTTTAGTACAGGCTCATCTTGTTAGTCAAACTTGTTTACTTTCCAGTGGAGAATGTCTGTGATTTTTCCATGCCTTCCAGACAGATCGTTTTAGTATAGCAATAGCTCCTAATGTGCCAAGATCTGGGGCTTGCTGATTTAAAAAATTATTTTTAGAAACTTAAAATTCTCACTGCCTTAGATATTTATTTCACACATTTGCTTATATCTTTAAGTTCCTACATACTTTGAGGAGTAAAGTTGCTTTTCAGGGGGTGCAAATGTTTTTTTCCCCCTTACATGTCTTTCTAATATGATTCTAGAAAGAATAGCTTCAAATATATAAATAGTGGTGATGACATGGGAGTCAGCTTTTGGTATCATAGTACAAGCTGTATTTGAAAAACATTTTTTGGGGCATTCATTGCAATGATGTTGCTCTCCATGTGTGTTTCTCTACAATGAAGACTACACTTGTTCACAAACCATAGGTGCATGTTTATTTTCTGTTTTTGTTTTAAAGAGAATGAACTTTTCAGTGGTAAGGATGATGCGTTCCTGTTTTCAATTCATTGATAATGGAGCATTTGCTGTCAATGCCCTAGTGACTAGGAAATGCTGTCCTGTCATGAGGGCCATTCTCAGGCCAAGGGTAGTGTTGCCCCTCAGGCTGTAAGATTCATCTGGTAGTTGCTCTTACTTGGGGGCACCTAGTCACTCCCTTGGATTTTGGGCCACTGATGGGGTTCATAGTGAGTTTGAAGATACCCTGGAAGGATATCTCTGATGGCTGTGTTCAGTTTTGAGACCTTCTTGAGGCTGGTAGGGAAGGAAATGGCAACCCACTCCAGTATTCTTGCCTGGAAAACCCCATAGACAGAGGAGCCTGGTAGGCTACAGTTCATAGGGTCACAAAGAGTCAGACATGACTGAGTGACTTCACTTTCACTTTCTGAGGCTGGTAGGGTTATGAGAGTGTAGCAGGGGGTACACCTAGTACACTAACTGGAGGTGGAAATCCATCCAAAATGAATTTTCTAAGGCAGGTAAAATTCCTGTTTAAATTTCTTGAAATAGTCTGAATTTAGCTTTAAACTAATATGGGGGTGAGTGAGTAGAGGTGGTGATGACGAGTAAAGATGAAACAAGGTTTTTAAGAGTGAAACTGGAGCCTATTATACAGAGTGAAGTAAGTCAGAAAGAAAAACACCAATACAGTATATTAATGCATATATATGGAATTTAGAAAGGTAGTAATGATGACCCTATATGTGAGACAGCAAAAGAGACACAGATATAAAGAACAGACTTTTGGACTCTGTGGGAGAAGGCAAGAGTGGGATGATTTGAGAGAATAGCATTGAAACATGTATATTACCGTATGTGAAACAGATCGCCAGTCCAGGTTCGATGCATGACACAGGGTGCTCAGGCTCGGTGCACTGGAATGATCCTGAGGGATGGGACGGGGAGGGAGGTTGGAGGGGGTTCAGGATGGGAGACACATGCACACCTATGATTGATTCATGTCAATGTATGGCAAAAACCACTACAATACTGTAAAGTAATTAGCCTCCAATTAAAATAAATAAATAAATTAAAAAAAAGAGTGAATGGTGTTGAAGCTGAGTAATGAACACATAGGATTCACTAAACTATTCTGTTTTTGTCTGCATTTAAAAATCCCTATAATACAAAGTTAAAAAATGATATTCAGTTTAAGTGTTGGATTATAACTCTGTAAATCGAAGTGATGTTAATTTGACTATTGTTAATGTTCTTGCATTGTTTAATAGATGAATTCACATTAAGCATTTTTAGTATTAATTTTACATGGATCTCAAAAAGGATTCAATGTGGGCTCTATTTTCTTAGTATCTATTGAACTTCTCTTTTTTCACAAAACCACTGGTTTTGGTGACAGACTTAAGCTTAGGTCAGCTCCACACTGCCTAAGGGAAGCCTGATATTTGATATACTTACCTAGGGTATTGTCTGGTACTTCAATAAAATAAGGCTCCCCCTCCACATCCCTTCACCCTAGAATTCTCCTGACAATTGTGGCTATGGAAAACGGGCATTCTAAGAAGGGAGGCAGTTCTAACAAGACTGTATCCATATGAATCATGTTTTTACACTTTTGTTGTCCCATTTGAGTTTTATTCCTGTTCTTGATTCAAAATGCAAGATACTCCTTACTTTTAATAAGGTTTGTCTTTAAATAAGGTTGGTCTTTAAATATCTCACACAGTCTAAATTTCACATAGGTTTCATGAATGAATGAATTTTAAGGAGAGTATGCTTAGGATGAATTCACAGAACAGTTTTTGACTCATGCACAAGACTATCATTTAGCCCAAAGCAGGAACAGAACTATTGTAAGGTTAAGTCCTAGTATATAAAGCCAGCTCGAGAGAAAACATTAAACGAAGTGGTGGGGAGAAAATGCTTTGAATCTAACATAACTCCTATCTCAAAAATATTTGGAAAGAGAATGCTTAGGACATTTTTGTAAAATGTAGATATCTCAGCAATAAGGCAGCTATGAGAATCCAGTTGATATGATTTGAAATGGCACTGCTTAAATATACATTTGAGATGCATATGAAACAGGAATTACTAGATAAGTCATGGGGTAATGAAACTGGAGACTCAAGGCTGTGTTTCAGAGACTGTGACTTGAAGTGGCTGAGATAAACACTTAGCTCACTCAACTGGGGATTATAATGGGAGTGCTGACAACCCTCACTAATTAGGATGCTCTCAGGCAGCTCTGTAATAGCTGTGGGGAGCTGCTGTCAGTAAACAGTGTTATATTCGGGGGTCATTGCGTCGGGCATCTCTGCACCACAGAGACTTTGCTCGCCTTGCTCCTAGCAGTCGTCTTGCTTCCTGCTCTTCCTGTAACACCCCAAGGATCGCAATGCCCTTCTCTAAGAGACACAAAGGATTCTGAGCCTACCCGCAGTCTCCTCTGCAGGCAGAGGGTGAAAGATGACACCTGCAAACACACAAACTAATTATAACCCTATTTAGTTCCTGTGGGTGAATCTCTCTGTCCATCCCCTTTGCCCTTTCCCACATTTAATTCCTATTTGGTGCTGAGAGAAGGATTATTTCTGGAAACCAGCCTTTCCCCTCCAGCTCTCCCCCTGGCCAGCAAACACAGGCAGTCATCCTGTGGTAATTAACAATCTCATCTTGAGGAGTACATTTTATGGTACTATTGGTCAGGTAAATTCTAAATTAGCTCAGTTAAAACGGCTCATAAGATACAATGCTGCCATCCCTATTAGCTCCTGGACTGCCGCCAAGGCACCACACTATTTCGGGAGCTGAGCTTCTGGCAAAAGGAATCATTACTCAGAGATTATGGGCAGGAAGGGTGGTGTGGGGGACACCCAGTAATGGTGGCCTTCTCTCATTCTGGCTTCACTCTCAAGTTCTGGGGTGATAAATGAAGGGTTAAAGAGAATTGAGTGTGGGCAGAGTAGGATGTGAAGATGCTGGGGAAGTGCTGAGGGACCTGTCACTGAGGTCACTATCCCTGTCATCACCCAAGAACTCTGGGGAAAGGCTGATGTCAGGTACACTCTTGATTTCCCAATGGCCCTTGAAGAGCTTTTCAGATACTGCTAAGAGTGGTTTGAACACCCCAGGCCATGCACGCAGAATGTGACTGAGTGAAGAGAGGCTGGGGGCTCCAGGTCCTTCTTGGGCAAAGCATCTGGATGACCTTGAGCAAGTCAGTTTCTCTATTCTTGTCCTGTTTCTTCATCTACTGATTGAAGAGGTTGGACAATAGGACCCTTGAAGTCCTTCCTGTCTCAAATATCTTGTGACTCTGGAATTCTTTGCAAACCGGTGGAGATGACCTGGTTGTTCATCTGACTCTCTGGAGACAATTGTGGGCTCTGTGGGCTCAGTTTAGGTGCCTTAGTTAGGGTGGTGTTTAAGGCCTGGCTCCCTATAGTTCTGAAAATACATCTTTCTAAGATTTTTACTGGGCATTTTTGATGCTCTGAGCTTGGAGGGAGCAAGCAATTCAGCACAAAGTAACCCACTGTGTTCTGAATGCCTAGAGAGGAATATTTAACGTCAAAGATATATGCAAACAAGCATTTTAAAAAGGATCTATAGTGTGCTACAGCAGTTTTCTTGGAGTGTGTGTGTGTGTGTGAATTGGGTAGAAGATCCTTTACTGCCATGAACAAAATAATCTCTCTGCCTTTAAGCAGTTTGCAATATAAGGGAGATCAAAGTGGGCTCAAAGAATTCAAGAGAATGAAAAGAAATACACAGGGAGAGTTGAGACTGAACTAAAGTATCCAGAGGAAAACTTGAAATTGGAATGAGTGTGGGGGAGAAACTTTTAAAAGCATAATGGTGTTAAGATTCTTACCTAGATCTGGGATGGGAAGCATTTGGTGGCTCCTGATCTTGGGCACTGGTGTCATTAAAGCTTCAACAACTTTACTTACTCTGGGTATAATTTGGGGGTCCTGAGCCTCTGGGATCTGGGTCTGAGGTGGAATTGATGTAATAATAATAGAAATAAAATACACAATAAATGCGCTTGAATCATCCTGAAACTGTTGCAGGAAGGGGGATCCCTTCCAGAGCCCCAAACTGGGCTCTTGTCTAACACTTGGAAATGAATTGTCCGAGGAGACACATGTGCTGACAAAGCAAGAGATTTTACTGGGAAAGGGCACCTGGGTGGAGAGCAGTAGGGTAAGGGAACTCAGGAGAACAGCTCTGCCATGTGGCTCGCAGTCTTGGGTTTTATGGTGATGGGATTAGTTTCTGGGCTGTCTTTCGCCAATCATTCTGACTCAGAGTCCTTCCTGGTGGTGCACACCTTGTTCAGCCAAGATGGATGCCAGAGAGAAGGATTCTGGGAGGTGGTTGGACATGTGGTGTCTCCTTTTGACCTTTCCCGAACTCTCCTGCTTGGTGGTGGCTTATTAGTTCCATGTTCCTTAACAGGACCTCCTGTCGTAAAACAGCTCATGCAAATGGTTACTATGGTGCCTGGCCAGGGTGGGCAGTTTCAGTCAGTGTGCTTCCCCTAACAAAACTATCCCCACCCCCACTCCCTGGTCTGTGGAAAAATTGTTTCCATGAAACTGGTCCCTGGTGCCAAAAAAGCTGGAGACTGCTGGTATAATTTATTAAGCAAGGGGATTTGCAAAATGTAATTTTAAACCACCTAAGCTCTGTGATTCACAGCTGGGGAATGGGAGAATGACTGTAGGAGGTGATAAAGAGCTTGAATTAGATCCACACAGCAATGAGAAACCACTTTGGCACATGAAAGTGTGGGTTGATGTGCATTGGAAAAAAGAGCTTTGGCAGAGGTCAGAAGATATGATGGAAAAGATGGTCATCATCCTAAGACTACTAAATTAACAATGGCTCAGATCACAGAAATGAGATATGTAAAATTTTGAAACCAAGAGTTGAAAGAAAATTCTCATCCATATTTAAATATATGCAATATTTGTTTGAAAACAGTCATGTATAGATGGATGGTTAAGAAAAAAATAATAGTTAACCATCTACTGAATTTTCATTATATGCTATGGTAAAGGAAATGGCAACTCACTCCTATATGCTTGCTTGGGGAATTCCATGGACAGAGGAAGCTAGCGGGCTACAGTCCATGGGGTTGCAAAGTTGGACAAGAGTTAGTGCAAACAACTGAATTTTTATTATATGCCAGGTATGTTTTTACTTACTTTAAATGTTACATCACTAACCTCACAACAATCCAATGTGATGGGTAATGTGAGCCCAGTCACATATGAAGAAACTAAGTCTAAGACTTATTAAGTGATTTGGCCATGGTATGCAGTTAACAACTATGGAGAATCAGGTTACAAACATGGGAGGATCCTTCCTTACAGTCTAGGCTTGTCTGATTCCAACTCTTATTCCCTGTGAGTGTAACCTGATTTGTTCATGAATCATTATGCTTGTTATATTTATAACATTTTCCAGTAATTTTAAAGAAAAATATGAATTTTGAAGCATTTTAAGGTCGATGAGTAAAACATTTAAGGTAAGATGTTAATGAAATACTGCTGAGGCCCAATGCCCTTCAAATGATTTCTGAAAACCACTGACAGATATGTAATCATCATCATCATTACTCTTGCCATTAAGTGCAAGTATCAGAGGACAGACATCCTTCAAGAACTGGAGGAAGATAAATTTGTGCTCCTGAAAGGAGACTGTCATTTTCACAAGGGAAGGAAGGAATTCAGGTAGAATTCTCATGTTGGCTTTTGGTATAGAGATTTGAGAAAGTTTCCCTGACTTCCTGCCATGGCTTCAAAAGACCCAGAATAGAAGGGAAACTGAAAGTAAGAAAATAAGTGCTTCTCATGCCCATGTGACATGGAAAGAGTTTTCTTTGGTACTGAAAATAATATTGACATCTTTGTCTCCGCTCAAGTTTTCGTCTGACTCACCTTAAACTGGAAAAAAATGAAGATGATGATTCCTTAATGTCTGCCAGTTGGCAGCTCTATACATAATAAAATTAAAAACCATTAAAGGTAAATTCACTGAGAAAATGAGTTATTTAAGTACATTTTTCTTTTAAACGACTACAGAAAGTTCTTGTATCTCCTTGACTACAAAAGTAGAACATTCTGGCATTGGGTGTTGTAGGTTCCTGCAATGGTGTGATTCTTGAAGTGAAAATGAAAGACTCTCAGTCATGTCTGACTCTTTGTAACCCTATGGAATGCAGAGTTCCAAAGAATATCAAGGAGAGATAAGAAAGCCTTCCTCAGTGATCAATGCAAAGAAATAGAGGAAAACAATAGAATGGCAAAGACTAGAGATCTCTTTAAGAAAATTAGAGATACCAAGGGAACATTTCATGCAAAGATGGGTGCAACAAGGGACAGAAATGATATGGACCTAACAGAAGCAGAAGATATTAAGAAGAGGTGGCAAGAATACACAGAAGAACTATACAAAAAAGATCTTCATGACCCAGATAATCACGATGGTGTGATCACTCACCTAGAGCCAGACATCCTAGAATGTGAAGTCAAGTGGGCCTTAGGAAGCATCACTATGCACAATGATGGAATTCCAGTTAAGCTATTTCAAATCCTAAAAGATGATGCTGTGAAAGTGCTGCACTCAATATGTCAGCAAATTTAGAAAACTCAGCAGTGGCCACAGGCCTGGAAAAGGTCAGTTTTCGTTCTAATCCCAAAGAAAGGCAATGCCAAAGAATGCTCAGACTACTGCACAATTGTAATCATCTCACACGCAAGCAAAGTAATGCTCAAAATTCTCCAAGCCAGGCTTCAACAGTAGGTGAACCAAGAACTTTCAGATGCTCAAGCTGATTTTAGAAAAGGCAGAGGAACCAGAGATCAAATTGCCAACATCTGCTGGATCATGGAAAAGCAAGAGAGTTCTAGAAAAATATCTACTTCTGCTTTATTGACTATGCCAAAGCCTTTGACTGTGTGGACCACAGCACGCTGTGGAAAATTCTTCAAGAGATGAGAATAACAGACCACCTGACCTTCCTCTTGAGAAATCTGTATGTAGGTCAGGAAGCAACAGTTAGAACTGGACTTGGAACAACAGACTGGTTTGAAATTGGGAAAGGGATATGTCAAGGCTGTATATTGTCATCTTGCTTATTTAACTTATATGCAGAGTACAGCATGAGAAATGCTAGGCTGGAGGAAGCACAAGTTGGAATCAAGATTGCAGGGAGAAATGTCAATAACCTCAGATATGCAGATGACACCACCCTTATGGCAGAAAGTGAAGAAGAACTAAAGAGCCTCTTGATGAAAATGAAAGAGGAGGGTGAAAAAGTTGGCTTAAAACTCAACATTCAGAAAATGAAGATCATGGCATCCAGTCCCATCACTTCATGGGAAATAGATGGGGGAACAGTGGAAGCAGTGAGAGACGTATTTTTGGGGGCTCCAAAATCACTGCAGATGGTGACTGCAGCCATGAAACTAAAAGACACTTGCTCTTTGGAAGAAAAATTATGACAAACCTAGACAGCCTTAATAAGCTTTTTAATAAAAGCAGAGACATTACTTTGCCAACAAAGGTCCATCTAGTTAAAGCTATGGTTTTTCCAGTAGTCGTGTGGATGTGTTCAGTTCAGCTCAGTTCAGTCGCTCAGTTGTGTCTGACTGTTGGCGACCCCATGGACTGGAGCATGCCAGGCCTCCCTGTCCATTACCAACTCCCGGAGTCCACCAAACCCATGTCCATTAAGCTGGTGATGCCATCCAACCATTTCATCCTCTGTCATCCCTTTCTCCTCCTACCCTTAATCTTTCCCAGTGTCAGGGTCTTTTCAAATGAGTCAGCTCTTCAGATCAGGTGGCCAAAGTATTGGAGTTTCAGCTTCAACATCAGTCCTTCCTGTGAACAGTCAGGACTGATCTCCTTTAGGGTGGACTGGTTGAATCTCCTTGCAGTCCAAGGGACTCTCAAGAGTCTTCTTCAACACCACAGTTCAAAAGCATCAATTCTTTGGTGCTCAGCTTTCTTTATAGTCCAACTCTCACATCCATACATGACTACTGGAAAAACCATAGCCTTGACTAGACAGACCTTTGTTGACAAAGTAATGTCTCTGCTTTTTAGTATGTTGTCTAGGTTGGTCATAACTTTCCTTCCAAGAAGTAAGCGTCTTTTAATTTCATGGTTGCAGTCACCATCTGCAGTGATTTTGGATCCCAAAAAATAAAGTCAGCCACTGTTTGCACTGTTTCCCCATCTATTTGCCATGAAGTGATGGGACCAGATGCCATGATCTTCGTTTTCTGAATGTTGAGCTTTAAGCTAACTTTTTCACTCTCCTCTTTCACGTTCATCAAGAGGCTCTTTAGTTCTTCTTCGCTTTCTGCCATAAGGGTGGTGTCATCTGCATATCTGAGGTTATTGATATTTCTCCTGGCAATCTTGATTTCAGGTTGTGCTTCTTCCAGCCCAGCGTTTCTCATGATGTACTCTGCATATAAGTTAAGCAGGGTGACAGTATACAGCCTTGACATACTCCTTTCCTGATTTGGATCCAGTGAGAGTTGGACTAGAAAGAAAGCTGAGTGCCGAAGAATTGATGCTTTTGAACTATGATGTTGGAGAAGACTCTTGAGAGTCCCTTAGACTGCAAGGAGATCCAGTCAGTCCATCTTAAAGGAAATCATCTCTGAATATTCATTGGAAGGACTTTTGCTGAAGCTGAAACTCCAATAATTTGGCCACCTGATGCCAACAGCTGACTCATTTGAAAAGACCCTGATGCTGGGAAAGTTTGAAGGTAGGAGACGGGGATGACAGAGGATGAGATTGTTGGATGGCATCACCGACTCAATGGAGATGAGTTTTAGTAAACTTCGGGAGTTGGTGATGACAGGGAGGACTGGCATGCTGCAGTCCATGGGGTCGTAAAGAGTTGGACACGACTGAGCAACTGAACTGAACTGAAAGTCGCTCAGTCAAGTGTGACTGTTTGCGACACTGTGGACTGTAGTCCACCAGGCTCCTCTGTCCATGGGAATTCTCCAGGCCAGAATACTGAAGTGGGTATCCATTCACTTTTACAGGAGATCTTCCCAACCCAGAGATCAAACCCAGGTCTTCCAAATTGCAGGTGAGTTCTTTACCATCTTGGCCAGCAGGGAAGCCTGTGATTCTTTAGGTTGTATAGAATTTTCTCACTGGAGACTTGAAAACTAGTTTCTCATTTGAGATAGTTTATAGGTAACTTTCTTTATGAAGATTAGGGGGAGACCAAGTAGTCCCTTTCGGTTTCTTTATGCTTTTATAAAATACACTATGTCATACTACATACTTTACCATTTGTTTTTACCCCTATATCAGTCATGGGCTTAGGCATGAAGTGCAGAATCCACTCTGACTAGTTAAAGCAAGAAAGGGATTGACATAAAGTATATAAAGCTGGGCGTGGGGGGAAACATACTCGAGATCAAGCTTCTTGGAGGATCACCCATACCCAGTTGCAGAAGCTGGCCTGATGGGAAAGCCCTGAAGTTGTTGAGCACCAGATGATGCTGGCAAGTTCAAATTACTGCAAGTGCTAAAGCCACTAGCCTCGCTGCCAATTTTGTGTCAAAAATTGTACCCTGAACTACCAGAAAACCTCCAGAGGCATTGCTGCCTCCACCACCCCAAACTACATGCCTCTACCACTCCTCTCCGCACGAGCAAGGGAAATCTCCATCAGTCTGTCACCAGCATTGCATGCTTACCCCCCAAATAGTGTCACCTTTGTGCACCAAATTAGCAGAGCCTTAACCTCAGGCCTGTGTCCTAGCTACAAGGGAAACTGGACATTTGTGCTCTACTTTGGAGAGTTTGGATTCACAGTGTAGGTATTTCCCCAAACAGAAGTCAATTCAAAAGATAATGAGCTCTGGGACTTCCATGGCAGTTTGGTGGTTAAGATTCTGTGCTTCCAATGCAGGGGGCACAGGTTTGATCCCTGGTTGGGGAACTAAGATCCTGTATGCCACATGGTGAGGCCGAAAAAAAAAAGAGAGAGATAATGGACCCTGTGAATGAAGTGGGTATCACTGCTCCATCCCAGCAAACTTCTTGCTTCCAAGGAGTGGCATGTGGGCAAGAAAAGACCAGAGGAAACTTTTATTGAGAGACCTGGTAGTATATATGGTGAATATGCCACCCATATCCATTGGAATTTACCTTATTAAGATGTTGTGTCAGCATCTGCATCTCTTCACCTAAAAAGGGAGTTCTAGGGGAATTAACACCACACCACCATCTGTCAATCAATCACTGAATCCAGTGATTGGACTCCTTTTCCCCTTTGCCCCTCTGCCCCTCTGCCCCAACGGCTCTTGTTTTACACAATGTCCCAGACTTTCTCCCTGGAGTAAGCTCCCTGGTCATCCACAGTGTAGCTGGTTTGCTATCTGCCCCCTCATTGCTGCCTTTTCTGCCAGGTCTCACTTCCTCACTTGCCTGCTGATGTTTCTTGTGTCTTTCAAGTTGACAACCTCTGTCTCATCTTGAGTCTCCCTCAGGGGGGATCCCAGGCTAAGCTGAACTTTTTGCCCTAGGTGCTTTCACATTGTAAGTTATTTCTTTTATAGTGTTTAATGAAGAAAGCAAGGCTGAGTTAGCAATCTGGCTTCCTTAGAAGGCTTCTTTGCTCACTCCGCCTGAAGTCGGTCTTGGAGGAGTCTGCTCCAGGGCAGGACTGTGGCTCCAGGTCTTCAGGCTTGGCCACAAAAGCCCTCACAGCTTCTGCTTTCTGCCCCTGGCGATAGTTCAGGCTACAGTAAGTCACTCCCAGGACCATCCTCTATACAAATTGCTGCTAGAATACTTTAAAAGGGTTCATCTGACTTCTCTCAGAGTTCCTCTCTGTTCCTTTCCAGAAAGCAGAAGAACCAGAGAGTTTAAGCAGAACTATTTTGAGCCCTTTACAATGACAAAAACTATAGGCTCTTTGACTCTTAAGACTATATTCTCTTTCAACAAGTGAGGTAATTCCCACTTTGCTCTGCAAGAATAAATAAAGCAGTCACCATTCTGTCAGTTTTCTAGCCTGGAGTTCTTTCAGGTGATTTTATATCCAGCAGTGCAGCTGTTGACAGAGCCTTAGCTAGGCTGAGCTACCTGCAAACCTTTCCAACATACCTGCATAGGAGCACTGGAAACTTCTGAAAGAGCCTGCGTACTATAAAAATCAGAACATTTGTACATAGCTTTTCAACATGTGAGGGAACAGAATTTCAGGACCCCTTCAAAGCATGCTTTTATAAGAGAAGTTTGAACTATGGAGAAAGAAGTCCCTTTTCAAAAGGTGCTCTCTTTCCACAAGGCTTGCTCTCTCCTGGCTCCAGCTGCTGACCAGCCCTTTCACCCCTCTGTGTGTATATGGGCTTCCCATGCTTCTGCCCCTTGCTTTTTCCAGATATAAAAGTCCAGCACTCCTACTGCAGTTCCTTTTCTCTGAAAACACTTGACCGGCAAGTTCCACTAACACTCTGTTTTCAAGTTGTGGAAAATGGAGGCACAGAAGAGAGATGTGATGTCTTTAGAGTTATTTATGGTGTGGAGGGAAGGAGAGCTGCCTTAGAAAATGCTCCCATAGAAATCAGATAGAAACGCTTTTATGCCACTTATTGCTTGAAAAGAACCACTAGAAGGGCCAAGCATGGAGGGAGTTGAGGATGAATTTGACAAATACTACAGAATATCAGGTTTTGCTTTTTCCTTCTGCAAATTGTTTTTCAGAAAATAAAGTTTCCTTGTACCTATATAGTCAATATCAAATTTCTGTTGAATACCTACTGTAGGCTATACAATGCTCTGGACAAGGGATCAGCAAACTTTTTCTGTAAAGGGCCAGGAACTAGATGTTTTAAGCTTTGCAAGTCATACAGTCTGTCATAACTGTTCAGCTCTGCTGTGACAGAGCAAAAGCAGTCACAGATGATATGCAAATAAATAAGCCTGCCAGTGTTCCAATGAAACTGTTCATAAAACTGTTGTTCACAGGTTTGGTCCATAGGCCATATTTGCTGATCCCTGTTCTAGGCACTGGGGATACAGTAGTTCAGAAAACAATATCCTTGCTATCAAAGAATCTACATTCTGATGTAAGTTCTACTTTAAAATCTGAATCTTTGCAAATGGGTATTTGTGATTTGGAATAAGCATTCAGCTACAGCATTATGTGTGTGTGTGTGTTGTGTGTGTATGTTAGTTGCTCAGTTGTGTCCAGCTCTTTGTGACACCATGGACTATAGCCCACCAGACTCCTCTGTCCATGGAAGTTCAAGAATACTGGAGTGGGTAGCCATTCCCTTCTCCAGGGGATCTTCCAAACCCAGTGATCGAACCCAACTCTCCTGCATTGCAGGCAGATTCTTTATCATCTGAGCCACCAGGAAAGCCCATACATGGGTTCAAAACAGGTATAGAGGGGAGTGAAAGTGGCATGCCCTAGAAATTTGTGTGAAGTGACCCCAAAAGTGGCTCTTAAAAGATGTCAAACATGCTTGTGATGAGTTTTATCAAAATTATTTCATTTATATGAGATTGGTAAAGAAGAAATACTTGATTGATAAATTGGTATTTTTAGATTGATTCTGTAGATATAATTTAAATATATATGTGAATGAAATTAAAACACTAGCTTTCTTTAAGTAGAAATTTGACAAATTCACATTCTTGAAATTATATATTCAAGTTGGCTAAAATACTTTTTGGGAACCCTCTCTTTGGAGATGCCTTTTATTTCATCTCCTGAGCTGTCATTTTCTTCTCATTCCTTTTTTTTGTTTAGTTTTTATTTCATAGTCATAAACTTAACTTTGCAATCCAGCTAAACTTGGAGGGGAATAAGGAAAGTATGGAACCCAAAGAACAGCAGTGGGAGCACAGAAATTATGGAAGCTATTTCAAGAAGATGTGGATGATGGGATGCTCTCCAGAGCTACAGAGGGAATGTCTGGTGGTTAAATACAAGTCAGATTTATTAGATTTGTCCACAGTCAGCAATTTTTATCTTCTTGCTGGTCTTGCCATTCTTGGACTGCAGCACTCTGTGGCTTCTACAGTATTCATGCCCTCTTTCGCCTTGCCAAAGACCACATACTTGCTATCCAAACACTTGGTCTTGGTATACTGTAGATGAAAAACTGGGAACCATTTGTGTTGGCGCCAGCATTGGTCATAAACAAGATACTAGGACCTGTGTGCTACAGGATGAAATTCTTGTCATCAAATTTCTTTCCAAAGATGGACTAGCCATCAGAGCCATTATGGTTTGTGAAGTCACCACCCTGCACATACATAAATGCTGGAATTACTCTGTGAAAGCAGGAAACTTTATGTCAAATGTTTTCTCTCTAGTGCTCAGAGTTCAGAAATGTTCTGCTGTCTTTGGAACGTTGTCTGCAAACAGCTTGAGAGAGAAGTGACCCAAGGGCTTGTTGGCAATGTCCAAGACCAGGTGGGGTTGACCATGGTTGGGCAGTGGGTGAGGCTCTAGGCAGCTGCATCTGCGAGGTCCTTCTTGCATTCTTTGATCCAGCTTTCTCCCTGCTTCCACTCTTTCTCTCACACCCTCCACAGTTCACTCTCTACAGTTCAGTTCAGTTCAGTCGCTTAGTCATGTCCGATCTTTGCAACCCCTAGAGGAGCTATCCCACATTGAAGGCCAGGAACAGCGGCGGTAGGGAGATACCCCTTGTCCAAGGTAAGGAGCAGCAGTTGTGCTTTGCTGGAGCAGCTGTGAAGAGATAGCCCATGCCCAAGGTAAGAGAAACCCAAGTAAGATGGTAGGTGTTGCAAGAGGGTATCAGAGGGCAGACACACTGAAACCATACTCACAGAAAACTAGTCATTCTAATCACACTAGGACCACAGCCTTGTCTAACTCAATGAAACCAGGCCATGCTTGCGGGGCAACCCAAGACCGGCGGGTCATGGTGGAGAGGTCTGACAGAACGTGGTCCACTGGAGAAGGGAATGGCAAGCCACTTCAGTATTCTTGCCTTGAGAACCCCATGAACAGTATGAAAAGACAAAATGATAGCGTACCAAAAGAGGAACTCCCCAGGTCATTAGGTGCCCAATATGCTACTGGAGATCAGTGGAGAAATAACTTTAGAAAGAATGAAGGGATGAAGCCAAAGCAAAAACAATACCCAGTTGTGCATGTGACTGGTGATAGAAGCAAGGTCCGATGCTGTAAAGAGCCATATTGCATAGGAACCTGGAATGTCAGGTCCATGAATCAAGGCAAATTGGAAGTGGTTAAACAAGGGATGGCAAGAGTGAACGTTGACATTCTAGGAATCAGCGAAGTAAAATGGACTGGAATGGGTGAATTTAACTCAGATGACCATTATATCTACTACTGCGGGCAGGAATCCCTCAGAAGAAATGGAGTAGCCATCATGGTCAACAAAAGAGTCTGAAATGCAGTACTTGGATGCAATCTCAAAAACGACAGAATGATCTCTGTTTGTCTCCAAGGCAAACCATTCAATATCACAGTTATCCAAGTCTATGCCCCAACCAGTAATGCTGAAGAAGCTGAAGTTGAACGGTTTTATGAAGACCTTCAAGACCTTTTAGAACTAACACCCAAAAAGATGTCCTTTTCATTATAGCAGACTGGAATGCTAAAGTAGGAAGTCAAGAAACACCTGGAGTAACAGGAAAATTTAGCCTTGGAATGCGGAATGAAGCAGGGCAAAGACTAATAGAGTTTTGCCAAGAAAATGCACTGGTCATAGCAAACACCCTCCTCCAACAACACAAGAGAAGACTCTACACATGGACATCACCAGATGGTCAACACTGAAATCAGATTGATTATATTTTATGCAGCCACAGATGGAGAAGCTCTATACAGTCAACAAAAACAAGACCAGGAGCTGACTGTGGCTCAGATCGTGAACTCCTTATTACCAAATTCAGACTCAAATTGAAGAAAGTAGGGAAAACTGCTAGACCAATCAAATCCCTTATGATTATACAGTGGAAGTGAGAAATAGATTTAAGGGCCTAGATCTGATAGATAGAGTGCCTGATGAACTATGGAATGAGGTTCGTGACACTTTACAGGAGACAGGGATCAAGACCATCTCCATGGAAAAGAAATGCAAAAAAGCAAAATGGCTGTCTGGGGAGGCCTTACAAATAGCTGTGAAAAGAAGAGAGGCAAAAAGCAAAGGAGAAAAGGAAAGATATAAGCATCTGAATGCAGAGTTCCAAAGAATAGCAAGAAGAGATAAGAAAGCCTTCTTCAGCAATCAATGCAAAGAAATAGAGGAAAACAGAATGGGAAAGACTAGAGATCTCTTCAAGAAAATTAGAGATACCAAGGGAACATTTCATGCAAAGATGGGCTCAATAAAGGACAGAAATGGTATGGACCTAACAGAAGCAGAAGATATTAAGAAGAGGTGGCAAGAATACACAGAAGAACTGTACAAAAAAGGTCTTCACGACCCAGATAATCATGATGATGTGATCACTAATCTAGAGCCAGACATCTTGGAATGTGAAGTCAAGTGGGCCTTAGAAAGCATCACTACGAACAAAGCTAGTGGAGGTGAAGAAATTCCAGTTGAGCTATTTCAAATCCTGAAAGATGATGCTGTGAAAGTGCTGCACTCAATATGCCAGCAACTTTGGAAAACTCAGTAGTAGCCACAGGACTGGAAAAGGTCAGTTTTCATTCCAATCCCAAAGAAAGGCAATGCCAAAGAATGCTCAAACTACTGCACAATTGCACTCATCTCACTCTCTACAAATCTGTCACAATGGTTATTTTAATATAGAAATCAGATCATGTGGCTTTCCTGCTTAGGACCCTCATATGGCTTCCTCCCACATTTGAAATACTATCCAAAGTCCTTCTCATGACTTTGGCACTCACCTGGCACTCACCTCTCTCTCCCACTGGTTTCCCATCCTTCTTTCCTTCCTCACTGTGATCCAGCCTCACTCATCTCCTTACTGGTCCTTTACTCAAGACCTTGCATTTGCCCTCTTGCTGCATGATGTTTCCTTGTATTTCCTCACTTCATCCAGGTCTCTGCTTGAATGCCATCTCCCCAGAAAGACCTCCCCAATTGCCCTATCTAAAGAGACCTCTGGAAAGAGCGAAGGTGTTAGTTGCTCAGTTGTCTGACTCTTTGTGACCCCATGGACTGTAGCCCACCAGGCTCCTCTGTCCATGGAATTCTCCAGGCAGGAATACTGGAGTGAGTAGCCATTCCCTTCTCGAGGGAATCTTTCTGACTCAGGGATTGAACCTGGATCTCCCACATTGCTGGCAGATTCTTTATCATCTGAGCCACCAGTGAAGCCCCAAAGAGACTCCTAGGTGTTCTCTGTGTCCTTAATCTTCTTTTTCTTCATAGCACTCACTCATTATGCTCTGCCTTTGTTACATGTAGTATTTGTGTATTTACCAGTCTCTGCCACTGGAATGGAAGCGTCATGAGGGCCTTGTCTTTTTTTTTTTTTTTTTTTTAATGCTGAATCCTCAGTGTCTAGAATAGTGCCTTGCATATAGTATACAGTCAATAAATATTGAATAAATAAATAAATAAGTGAATGTGTGTGTGGGTGCTAAGTCGCTTCATTCATGTCCAACTCTTTGTGACCCTATGGATTATAGCCTGCCAGCCTCCTCTGTCCAAGGGCTCCAGGTAAGAATAATGGAGTGGTTTGCTGTGCACTCCTCCAGGGGATCTTCCCAGCCCAGGGATGAAACCTGCATCTCTTTACATCTCCTGAATTGGCAGGCAGGTTTCTTACTAGTGCCACCTAGGAAGCTCCAAGTGAATGACTACAAGCTATCTATTGAATACCAGTTATGGACCAGGAATTATTCCTACTTTCTCAATATATATTGTTATGTAACTTCTTTTGCACATGTTATTTCATGTGTGATCTAGAATGAATCACTTTAGTGGAATTTATTATAATAATAGATATAATAATCTATAAGTGGAATAGATTATAAATATCATTTTAGGATATAAAGTCAAATAAAAGAAAAGAGAACTTTTATTTGTCTTGTGAGCCTCTATGTAGCTGCAGTGTGGACTTTGTTTTATATTTGATGAAGTCCAGCTTTTCTCAGCATTCCAGGGCTCATCAGCCTCTTTTTCTCTTACCTGCAGGTAATGGGAAAATGTATGAGTTCTCCCTTTGCTTTCTACATTCTATTTGAAGACTTCTTTTTCAGTTCTCTCTGTATTATTGGGATTCCCTCAACAAATTTTTTTCATGGATTTGCCGTCAGTTTGGACATCCAGGACAGAGCAATTAATTCTATAGCAACTAAGCCCAAAGTCCTAGTATGACCCCTCCTTTGATCTAGAAAACCCTTTGGATCACTAACCTGTGTTTCTTAAGCTAATGTTTCCATGAATGTTTGCTACTCCTTTTTGCCTTAAGACTCAAACATGTGGCCTGAATCCACTGACTTATTTTATTTCAAAATTTCTTTCAGTGTCTATATTGAAGTGTGCTGATCTTGGAGCACCTAGTCAAAAGCTGGGACCTTAGCTATGAATTATGACAGTCACAAAGCTCAAAACTGGCAGAAAATTTCTTCTCTGTCCTGAAGGATTATTGGCCAGTGGCTGAGTCGCTTTACAGAAAAGGTTGTGTATGGTACGGAAACCTCTTCATTTGATGCTCCTTTCCTTTGTCCCTGTGCTCACTTCATCCTTCATCCAGTTCATCCCACTGGCAGCTCTTCCCATCTCACCATTGACCTTTGCCTTCTCCTTGTGTTCACTTTGAAGGGTCATGTGGGCCTCCGTTATCATCTCCTTTCCAGGCATTGTTTTCTCACTTTTAGGCTCATTCAGGTATTTCATGTTGATGTTTCCATCTTCAAAATGATGCCACATGCTTTCCATGTATGTCCAGCATTAATCTTGATTATGATTCCCAAGTCCTTGAGGGATTTCTTTCACCCCATAGACCAGGGCGTATTCTAACTCTATAGCTTCCTTCTTTCTTATCTTTTTGAAAACTTTCTTTCTGAGAAGCATGTCATTTTGAACTTGTTCATTCCTCCTCTAGTGTGGGCTTCAGTTGTTTGGAATCTCCAATATGATTTCTCTTTTAGGTACTCTAAGTACCTAGCCTATGAGTAAGGTTACTTGCTCTTTGCCACTAGGATTTAGCTCCTAGAAAAATGTGTTTCTAGGAAGAAGTGAAACTCCTCTTGCCATTCTGCTTGTCTCTGGCTCTTGCTGAGGACAAAGGAATACTTATGCCTCTGTATACTCATTAAGATAAAGTGGCTTGGGCATAGGTATTACAACTTTTTGTATTTAATACTGATTTGGTCATTGCCATTTTCTGCAGTTTTTGAGAGGTAATGCTTTTAGCGGCTGAATTACCTTCTTAGTAAATGTGCCATTAGAGAAGGCTAAGTTTGCTCAATGAGGACTCTTTCTTTTAATTTGACTGTTATTCAGGATTTTTCGTAGAGTTTGTTTTAAAAATTATGAATGCTATAGCAACATTTTCCTTAAGTTTATCTTGTAATGGTAAATGCTTCTTGCAAAAATTTTTGCGATATTATGCAGAAATGTATAAAGAAGCAGTACTAAACATGAAACAACAAAAACAATTCAATCATAATTTCATCATCAGTAGGCAGTTCAGTTCAGTTCAGTCGCTCAATCATGTCCGACTCTTTGTGACCCCATGAATTGCAGCATGCCAGGTCTCCCTGTCCATCACCAACTCCCAGAGGTCACTCAAACTCATGTCCATCAAGTTGGTGATGCAATCCAGCCATCTCATCCTCTGTTGTCCCCTTCTCCTCCTGTCCCCAATCCCTCCCAGTATCAGAGTCTTTTCCAATGAGTCAACTCCTCGCATGAGGTGGCCAAAGTACTGGAGTTTCAGCTTTAGCGTCATTCCTTCCAAAGAACACCCAGGACTGATCTCCTTCAGAATGGACTGGTTGGATCTCCTTGCAGTCCAAAGGACTCTCAAGAGTCTTCTTCAACACCACAGTTCAAAAGCATCAGTTCTTTGGTGCTCAGCTTTCTTCACAGTCCAACTCTCACATCCATCCAGGACTACTGGAAAAACCATAGCATTGACTAGACGGACCTTTGTTGGCAAAGTGATGTCTCTGCTTTTGAATATGCTATCTAGTTTGGTCATAACTTTCCTTCCAAGGAGTAAGCGTCTTTTAATTTCATGGCGGCAATCACCATCTGCAGTGATTTTGGAGCCCCCCAAAATAAAGTCTGACACTGTTTCCACTGTTTCCCCATCTATTTCTCATGAAGTGATGGGACCAGATGCCATGATCTTCGTTTTCTGAATGTTGAGCTTTAAGCCACCTTTTTCACTCTCCTCTTTCACTTTCATCAAGAGGCTTTTGAGTTCCTCTTCACTTTCTGCCATAAGGGTGGTGTCATCTGCATATCTGAGGTTATTGATATTTCTCCTGGCAATCTTGATTCCAGGTTGTGATTCTTGCAGCCCAGCATTTCTCATGATGTACTCTGCATATAAGTTAAATAAGCAGGGTGACAATATATAGCCTTGACGTACTCCTTTTCCTATTTGGAACCAGTCTGTTTTTCCATGTCTAGTTCTAACTGTTGCTTCCTGACCTGCATATAGGTTTCTCAAGAGGCTGGTCAGGTGGTCTGGTACTGTTAATGCTGTGGCATTTTTTTCCTTTCATCATTTTTGTAATTTGATGACCTGGTTCACTGCAACCATTCCTACCAAAAATTAGCAACCCACAAAGTGATAGGAGACTAAGCAAAAACCTTGAAAGGTTTACCATTGCTTATCACTTTAAACACACATTTTAATTCAAGTCACTTCCCTTCTAAGTGGAGTGGATTTCAGTATTGGAAGGGGTCTTACTTAACCTTTCAGTCTGACTTCTCCTAACTGATAAACTTGGATTCCTCCATAATTTTCCTAGAAAGTGTCATAAAGTTTCTATTTGCTGGGTTCTGACCTATGCTCTGTATTCTTTCTCCTGGAATGAGTTTCCCCATTCTTTGTAGGTTTAAATGATTTCTTTTCTTGTGTCTCTTTCCTGAAACCTTAATCACATTGTGTAGATATTTTTGGTTTATTCTTTCATGGATTTATTCATTTCACTAGGGCAATACTCTGAACCTAGAATACAATGTTTGTGAAGGCTTGATGATTAGTGAAATTTTTTATTTCAAAGATAGTAGCAGTTTTCTGATTTTCAGAGGCAGAGATTTTATACTGTGAAAGACCTGAAGACTATTCTCTTTCTTTTTCCTTTGGTCTGGGAATTCTAACATTTTACCATGCCTTTGGTAATGCAAAGGTAAAGTGCAGATCCTGCTTGAAAAGGACAGTTTGAGACTTCATGGACTTTGGAGCAGTGATGGCTCACATAAGGTTTTATGGGTCTTCCTTGTTTTTGTAATTCCCCTTTGGTATTTTGTAATTCCCCTTTGATACTTTGTCTGCTGACCAAGATAGCTTGCCTAAGACTATGTGTTGAGAATTAAAAGACAGTCAGTGTCCTCACTTAGTAAAATGGATACCAAGGGTTCTCAGGTGGCCTGAAGAAGCTCACCATGCCAAACAATGACCCACAGAAAAGCCTAGAGTAGTATTTCAGATCTATGTGACAGGTGACAACCAGATAACCCCTGGCTGTTAAGTCCCTAAGGATATGAGAAGTATATCCTTCAGACCTTCTCTCCATCCCCAGAAATACATGGGGAAGGAAACCAGGGTAAAGATTGGACATTGTAGGCAGCAGGATAAAGAAGAACAAGGAGCCCACACCATTGTTTTGGAAAAAGTGGGAACGAAAGGAAAGGTCATTTCCAGGGCTAGAGAACAAAGATTACTTGTATTCAACAAGTATTTGTTGAGCACCTATCATGTGCTGGCACTGTGCTAAGCATTGGGAATGCAAAGATGTCTGAGACATAGTCCCTATCCTAATGAAGCTCGCAGTGATATGCACTGAATTATCTTGATGATAACATGAAAATACAACACAACAGGGCAAATGAAATGAAGACTTGTACATGTAATCACTTGACTATGAGGAATGTGACATCTGACTCTGCCTAAGAGGGTAGGACAATTGCACTCATCTCACACGCTAGCAAAGTAATGCTCAAAATTCTCCAAGCTAGGCTTCAATAGTACATGAACCGAGAACTTTCAGATGTTCAAGCTGCATTTAGAAAAGGCAGAGGAACCAGAGATCAAATTGCCAACATCTGTTGGATCATATAAAAAGCAAAAAAATTCCAGGAAGACATCTACTTCTGCTTTATTGACTATGCCAAAGCCTTTGACTGTGTGGATCACAACAAACTGTGAAAAATTCTCAAAGAGATGGGAATACCAGACCATACTACCTGCCTCCTGAGAAATCTGTATGCAGGTTAAGAAGCAACAGTTAGAACTGGACGTGGAACAATGGAGTGGTCCCAGGAAAGGAATACGTCAAGGCTGTACAGTGTCACCTTGCTTACTTAACTTAAATGCAGAGTACATCATGTGAAATGCTGGAATAGATGAAGCACAAGCTGGAATCAAGATTGCAGGGAGAAATATCAACAACCTCAGATGACACCACTCTAATGGCAGAAAGTGAAGAGGAACTAAAGAGCCTCTTGATGAAAGTGAAAGAGAGTGAAAAACCTTGCTTAAAGCTCAACATTCAGAAAACGAAGATTATGGCATCCGGTTCCATCACTTCATGGCAAATAGAGAGGGAAACAATGGAAATAGTGAGAGACTTTATTTTCTTGGGCTCTAAAATCACTGCAGATGGTGACTGCAGCCATGAAATTGAAACACTTGCTCCTTTGAAGAAAAGTTATGACCAACCTAGACGGCATGTTAAAAAGCAGAGATATTTGACAGAAAACAGCAAAATTCTATAAAGCAATTATTTTTCAATTAAAAAATAAATAAGTTAGAAAAAGAAAGCATATATTACTTTATTGACAAAGGTCCATATAGTCAAAGCTATGGTTTTTCCAGTAGTCATGTATGGATGTGAGAGTTGGTCTATAAAGAAAGCTGAATGCCAAAGGATTGATGCTTTTGAACAGTGGTGTTGGAAAAGACTCTTGAGAGTCTCTTGGACAGCAAGGAGATCAAACCAGTCAATCCTAAAGGAAGTCAATCCTGAATATTAATTGGAAGGACTGATGTTGAGGCTGAAACTCCAGCTTTGGCCACCTGATATGAAGAACTGACTCCTTAGAAAAGACCCTGTTGTCGGGAAATATTGAAGGCAGGAGGAGAAGGGGACGACAGATAATAAGATGGTTGGATGGCATCACTGATGTGATGGACATGAGTTTGAGCAAGCTCCAGGAGTTGGTGTTGGTTAGGGAAGCCTGACATGCTGCAGTCCATGGGTTCACAAAGAGTTGGACATGGCTGAGTGACTGAACTGAACTGAAGAGGATAGGAATGCTGAGGAAAAGTTCAAGGAGGTGGTGAGGTTTAAGGTGAGTCTTAAATGATGAACAAGAGCTTAGACTAGATGGTGAAATAGGCAAAGGGAGGAACATGAGCTTAAATTGAGGTATGAAAGAATGTTGTTTTGAGGGAAAGTGGAGTATTTTAATAGAGAGTAAGAATAGAAGGCTGGTTGGAGAAGAGAATTTGGGGCAGGGAACAGACAAGTGGGCAGATTGTCTCGTGCAGTAGACAAGAGCTTATATGACACACTAAGGTCTTTGGATTATATGTACATAATGAAGTATAAATTAAAGAGTATGCCAGGGAATTACATGAGCTACTATGCCTTTAAATAGAAATTATTCTGTTCTAGTATGAAAGATATCTTCGGTCAGAATCTCTGGAAACAGAGCCTGAGATGGGGATTCTTGTATAAGTGATCTATTGAAGAGGTGCTCTCAGGGGAAGATACTTTGAGTGAGAGAAGTGGGATGGGGCAGGGGAAGAAGTTGATCAAAGATGTGGTTTCAGGGAGAAGCTGAACTCAGTTTGATTTCATGGGGAGCTCTGGGGAATGAAGTGCAGCTCAGAGGTGGTCCTGCTACTCCCAAGGTGAGGATGGTATCCCAGCTGTCTCCAGATAAGATGGCTCCATCAGTTGTTGATAGTCTTCTAGAGAAGAGTGTGAGTGTGAGCTGCTATCAGTCAAAACCTGCATCCTCTTGGGGATGAGCGTATCAGTCTTAGGAGACCTGGGTGGGGCTCCAACAGCATTGACTGTATGGGATGGATCCGTCAAGGCTAGAAGTGGAGGAACAATTGGGAGTTTTCAGGAAAAGTGTGAGATATAACATAGAGAAAGGAGCGGATTTAAGAGATACCCTTGAGGTGGAATTGATGAAATTTAGTAGCCAATTGGATACGACGATAGTTGAGAACAGATTCCAAGTGCCGTCTCTGTTTGAGGCTTAGGCGACTGGGTACCTGTTGTCTGGACACTGATCTCTTATTTAGAGGTCAGGTGAGGGGTAGACTTGAGAGTAATGATGCTGAGTTTGGGTTTGCTCTAAGAATTCAGGTTTCTTGTCAAGTACCCAGAAAGCTATGGTCAGTGGACAAGAGAGAATCCATTGCTGTTTAGGGTATGGAACTGAGCTAGAAATTTGTAGACATCATCAAGGTGAGTTTGGCAATCAAAGCTGAGGGGTGAATGAGACCACCCAAGGAGAGGAAGATAAAACAAATAATGCTGTAGACAACTTGGAAAGTGTGTTGGACCCAACCTGCTCATTCTAGTCCTAGACCCAGTTTCCCAACAGATATCATCAATAAAGAATTAATGGACAGAAAATGACAATGATTGTTCTTTAAAGTTTGATTTGGAGGTTTCTTTTTTTTTAGTGGACTATTATTATTATTTTTAAATTATTTATTTATTTATTTATTTGTTTATTTATTTTCAGCTGCTCTAGGTCTTTGATGCTGCGTGAACTTTTCTCTAGGACTTCCCTGGTGGCTCAGACGGTCTAGTTGCTGTGAGTGCGGGCTACTCTGTAGTTGTGGTGCTCAAGCTTCTCATTGCGGTGGCTTCCTTTGTTGCAGAACACAGGCTCTAGGGTGAACAGGCTTCAGTAGTTGTGGCACATGGGCTCAGTAGTTGCAGCTCCTGGGCTCTAGAGCACAGGCTCAGTAGTTGTGGCGCACAGGCTTAGTTGCTCTATAGCACGTGGGATCTTCCCAGACCAAGGATCGAACCCAGGTCTCCTGCATTCACAGGTGGATTCTTTACCACTGAGCCACCTGGGAAGCCTGAGGTTCCTATTTTTTTTTCAATATTTGTTTTTATTTTATTTATTTATATTTAGTTGTCTGTGCCAGGTCTTAGTTGTGGCATGTGGAATCTTTAGTTATGGCATGTGAACACTTATTTGCTGCATGTGGGATCTAGTTCTTCAGTCAGGAATCAAACCCAGGCCCCCTGCATTGGAACCATAGAGTCTTAGTCACTGGACCACTAGGGAAGTCCCTGGAGGCTTCTTGAGTGAGAGATATCAATACACTGTTGGTTTCTTCTTCCTCCTCCAGCCTGAGGTTTCAACCAGGAGACTGAGTGCTGGGTCCCTGACCTTATCTATTCATTTCTCTTAAGGCTGACTTTGTGGGATTTCAAAAGTCATTGTCCCCCACTGATCTCCTTTCTCCATATGTTTCTTGGTGGGTCTGAGAGGAGTGCACCCAAGTAGATCTTTAAAAAGGGTGGAATAATGCTTTTACCCACAGAGCCCTAGACACCTTGGCCTTGGAGGTAACAGGGTAGAAGAAATTTCTTCTGCTATCACCAGCCTTTGTAGTCTCCAACTTTATGGATTCCCAGAGTAGTTTGGGGGTGCCTCCAGGCTGTCTGTTGTAAATCAAATGGGTAAAACAAAAACATTTGGGCCTCAAGTTTTTGGTTTGCCAAGTAAATATGGAGACAGTGTTAGGATAAGGTTCTGTCAATTCTACACATTTGAGCTATGGAAAGACAGAGTTTCAGGTTGATTCAAAACATTTGCCTTTTTTCTAGTGTACCAGACTGCCATCCTGATTGTCCACCTGAGGAAAGCTATTGCCTTTACTTGTAATGGGTTAACTAATACTCCTAGAGGATGTGATGGAGAAATGTACACTCTGGGCACGTTCAGTGTTACATGGGTCCACCTCAGGCGGCTGACAGATGGTGATTTATACCATAAAGTATTGACATATTCTGATGAAGTACCCTGTTATTGAGACATTTTGGCAGACCTAATATTTCCATCTTTGTGTAACAGAAGCATTTTCAGTGACATTCTTAAGTTATGGTTTTCTATTGCGAAAAATGACACTGTTCAGCTCTATTGAGGTGTAATTTACATACAAGAAAATTTGTTAATTCTGTGTATACAATTTGGTGAATCTCTCCCACATCAAGACACAGTAAAGCTCCATTACCCTAAAATGTTAACTCCTGCCTCTTTTAAGTCAGTCTCTTCTCCTGAACTCTAGTCCCAGGCAACCACTGGTCTGCTCTAGTCACTATAGTTTCACCCTTTCTAGAGTTAAAAATGGCAAATATAAAGGGAAAAATGACCCTATTAACTTAGGTGAATATCAGCATCCTAATCTTAAGAAAATCTGCATATATACAGGATTTTATATTATTATATGGATTATATATTTTAGTAAGTAAGCAAAGAAAGAATGGAGTACTCAATAGATGTGGCCTTTGGTTAGCAGTAGAACAGGTTCTTTTTTTTTTTTTTTTTTTTTTAGTTTTTTATTTTTTAAATTTTAAAATCTTTAATTCTTACATGCATTCCCAAACATGAACCCCCTCCCACCTCCCCTCCCCATAACATCTTTCTGGGTCATCCCCATGCACCAGCCCCAAGCATGCTGCATCCTGCGTCAGATATAGACTGGCGATTCAATTCACATGATAGTATACATGTTAGAATGTCATTCTCCCAAATCATCCCACCCTCTCCCTCTCCCTCTGAGTCCAAAAGTCCGTTATACACAGCTGTGTCTCTTTCCCTGTCTTGCATACAGGGTCGTCATTGCCATCTTCCTAAATTCCATATATATAGGTTCTTCTTGAAGTCAGGTAGGCAATTTGGATACTATCTGGATAATTTAGGTAAGAAAGCATCCAGATAATTTGAGTTGCAGTAATTATTATTTTTTTTTAATCTGGAGATTCTGACTGACTAGCCTTCTTTGCTTAATGCAGGTTGGTGTAATAACTTGTCTTATGGGGTCCTGGGGCCTAGGGAGGATGATTATTAACCAAACACGTTCACTGGGGATGGAAATTCAGTCAGTTCCTAGCTTCTATCTCTCGAGTTGGAACGGCTCTTAGAAATAGCTGCCTGGGTTGCATGGCATGGTGGCCACAGGATTCTTCTTCTTCATTCACCTGCCCCCTCAGCAAACAGTTGACTGAAATCATCTCTCATCTTATTCTCACCATTCCTGGGTCACCCATTCTCCAGGATGCGAAGGGCAGGGTGGGTGGGAAGAAGTAAGGGGCAATGAGAAGGTGGTCTTCTGCCACTCTTCCACTGCTGGGGCTGATTGTTTCAGGATTCTCTTTCATCTCTTCTCCTCAAAGACTCCTCCACAACCAGGTCCCACTTGGACTTCTACTCCATGGCCTCTACCTGTGTTCCTAGGCTGAGCTTCTGTGATGATGAAATACCCAGGAAGGTTTAAATCTTGGCAACCCCCCAACCATTTGAGTGTAACTTTGTTTGATAGATAGATAACGTTTGTGTGGACTTGGCAGGGGAGAGTAGGGAGGAGCAAAAGGAATGGGTTTACTTCACATGTATTTTGAACTAGGCTTGGCTCTGTGCTTTAATGTTATGTCTCTAATTAGGTAACTGATCTTTACTGAACAGCAAGAATTTCCCTTTTCTGGATAAGGAAGCTGAGGGTCAGAAAAGTTGACTTACTTGAGGTCTCAGAGCTGGTAAAGGATGTCTGTTTTCTATCTCTTTATGGGAAGAGACCCTCTTTGGAAGTTATAGGTGGCCACAGTGGAAAAGGCCATTCTTTGGAGTCTGAAGAATTGCAGAGAGAGGGTGAACAGGCTGTTTGCATGGAAATTGGTGTATGCCCTTGGGGCTGCAGCATGAGGAGGCAGCCTTATGTCTTCCACTCTTTGTTCTCTGGAGAAACCTCACACCTCAGCTTTTCTCTTATTCCTTATCCCAGGAACCATTGTATTGGATCTGGGGAAGGTGGATTTCCAGTCCCACTGCCTGGCCGGTAGAGGAGGGAACTCTTGTCTCACTGCCTTGGAGGGCACCATATTCTTGGGGACACAATGGAACCCTGATTCCATTCTCCTATAGCATCATGAAGCAGCATGGTTACTACTAGGCTCCAAAAAATGAAGTGTCTGACTTATGCTCAGTTGTTTCATACCATATTATGTGTTCAGACTCCAAGTGGGAATTTGTTTGTAAAAACTGATTCCATTTGCTAGAAATGTAACCTGGATCATCTGAACACTGAAACATTTCTTACCTGTGTTCATTTCAATGGCAGAGTTAGAGTAACTCACTCTGCATGGGGTTGGTGTAGAAAGCATTACTATCTAACCTGGACCCTGTATGATCATCTTTGAGTTCATGAAGCACATTTGCTTGCAAGTTTTCACCTGTGAGAACCTGCATTGCTTCAGAGTGGGGCTGCTGACAGCGGTGGCCTATGAAATAAGCCAGGCAGGAACACCGTTTGCCATGTCCTCGCACCTTCCTCTGCAGTATTTTGGAGCTCAGGGGTTGGAAGGAAGGCAGACAGCCCTACACTCCATTCTTCCCATGGCTCAGAATTTGGGATAATGGAAGGGTGGGAAGCTGAGCAGTAGGCTGTAAAGACTGTGATTTCTAAATGCTTTAGGACAATACTGTTGCCTGGTCCTTATGCATTTCCTTATATTGGTTTCTTTTGCCTTGTGATTTAGAAAGATATATAGTGAAAGAGGAGAGTGAAAAAAAAAAAAGCTGGCTTAAAACTCAGCATTCAAGAAACTAAGATAATGGCATCCAGTCCCATCACTTCATGGCAAATAGATGGGGAAAAAATGGAAACAGTGACAGACTTAATTTTCTTGAGCTTCAAAATTACTGCAGATGGTGACTGCAGCCATGAAATTAAAAGATGTTTGCTCCTTGGAAGAAAAGCTATGACAAACCTAGACAGGCTATTAAAAAGCAGAGACATCACTTTGCTGACAAAGGTCCATGTAGTCAAATCTATGGTTTTTCCAGTAGTCATGTGTGGCTGTGAGAGTTGGACCATAAAGAAGGCTGAGCACCAAAAAACTTGATGCTTTTAAACTGTGGTGCTGGAGAAGACTCTTGAGAGTCCCTTGACAACATGGAGATCAAACCAGTCAGTCCTAAAGGAAATCAACCCTGAATATCCATTGGAAGGACTGATGCGGAAGCTGACACTCCAATATTTTGGCCATCGATGTGAAGAGCTGACTCATTGGAAAAGACTCTAATGCTGGGAAAGATTGGGGGCAATAGGAGAAGGGGCGACAGAGGATGAGATGGTTGGATTGCATCACTGCTTCAGTGGGCATGAGTTTGAGAAAACTGGGAGATAGTGAAGGTCAGGGAAGCCTGGTGTGCTGCAGTCCATGGGGTTGCAAAGAGTCGGACATGACTTAGCGACTGAACAAAAACAACAACAATCACCACACATATGGAGTCTTCAGTGGCATTTTCTGAAATCAGCCACTCTCTTCCAAGGGACTCTTGCTTTCTTTCATGGCTCTGGTGCTAGGAAGCTTGGGACCTGCATTTGGGTGAGTAAGCAAGGTGCAGGCTTTAAGGCAGTGCTCACTATCAGGGACAGGCAGGTACAGAGTTGGCATTTATATGACCTGAGAATTTGTAAATCCAAGAAATGATACTCTGAAAAGACAAATATTTCATTAGGACATGGAGAGAACAGCTTTGAGAAAGCAGGCCTGTTTCTGTTATCATTGGCATGGAAAATAAACTGTAATCAGCTGTCTCGGGTCCGATTTGAACATATTAGTTTTCCTGAGGGACATGTCAGCAGGTACAACCTGCATGCCAGGGACCAGGGAGATAGCAGTATCGATGCTAATTTGAAAATACTTCTGTGGCACTTAGCAGGGTGTGATTTTAATTCATTTTTGTCCCTTGATAATCATAAAGTGCTTTCAGCCTGTGAACATCCATTTTTGACCAGCATGCTCATACTTCATCTGGGGACCACATTTAATGGCTGTGGTGGCTATGGGGTTCACAGGGGAATTGTGTAAGGTACAGATATTTGCTTTGTGGAGAGAAACATGCCACTGATACTAATTCACAGGGCTGTTCTCTACAAGGAACTGTAGATCTGAATACTTGCCTATATGCAAGTATTGTTTGTACACATGCACACAGAGCTAATGTTTGCATATTGCTTTGAGTTTATCCAGATTTATTAGTATCATCTTATTTAATTCTTGAAATAAGTCTATGAAATTTACTGAAATTATTTACTGAAAGAGCATAATCTGTGCTGGATTGTTTGAAATCTACCTTTGCCACTTAACTAGTTGTCTGACCCTGGACAAGTTTCTTAATCTTGGAGCCTCAGTTTCCCCAAGTGTGAAATGGAGATAGTCATGCCTACCTTATAGGGCTGTTTGTAACATTAAATGAGCAATACATATACAGTGCCTAGCTGTCTGTCTTGACGATCAGTTGGAGTTTTCAGAGACTGATTAAATCATTCTCCCACAAGCCCAAGTGTGGTAGATCCCTCTTCACTGGAAATCTGCTCTGTTTGCAAGCAACCAGGGGTAAAAGTGTATTATCTGAGATTTTTAGGTTGCGGTCCAGAGGGCTTGGCAGGGAATGTGGGCCAGGCCAGGGCACTCCCCGAAATTGTACCCCTGGCCAGTATTCTCCCTTTCTCTATTTGGTGCCTGCATCAGGCTTACTCAAGCAGAGGTGAATTGGTTGTCTCCCTTCGCTGCCTTATGATGCCTGGTGGCTTCTCTTTCTGAGTGAGCAATCTCTATTTTTCTTCCCCCCCCCCCCCCCCGCCCCACCTTTTCTTCTCCATTATCCCTGCTCTTTACGTGGCACCAAGGACTTTCCAAATGATTCCTGAGTCCTGACTGTCTCTTGGAAGCCCTCCATCCACCAGGACTTGTGGGCATAAGAAGCTGTTCTGTTTTCCTTTTGTCTTGACATTGCCTCACTCAGGGCTAAGAGATGCTGTCTGATTTGCCAGATCTGGAGAAGACACTGGAGATTCTGTTCTTCAACCCAAAGGAGTATCAAACAGTGGAAATCCTCAGCATCATCTCAGGTCAATCAAGGGCTTATTGTTTAGATGGAAAAAACCTTTCCACACCCCTCAAGTGAATTCAGTCCTGGTTTTGAGAGGAGTGGAGTTGGAGTCAGGGGATAAGAGTGTCTGTCCCGGTTTTGTCATTCACTGACTTCAAGTAGCCATTTAACCTGAGCCTCAGTTTTCCTCATATGTTGAATGAGAAGGAAACTAATAACCCAACAGGATTTTTATTCTGTATGTATAAAGAAAGCAGTTAGATGAAAAGACTTTAACACTGAAGAAAAAAGCAATAACATTATGGGTCACTGCAAGTTCCCTCAAGTCCTTATGTCTAGAGGTGAATTTTGGTTAAAATACTCTGGCTCATGTCTCATGGATGCCAACATTCTTTCCTCCCTGTGGCAGTACTGAGGGGGACTCACAGGATCTCCTACTGTATTCAGAGGGGATGTGACAGTCTGATGGACGTGTATGTGTTGTTTACCTCTGCTAGTTGCCCTCTGAGCTGAGGCTTATGCAGAGAAGAGTCATGGGAGCCCACCCTGGAGATTTGAATATGGTTTTTGGGGAGCTTGCAGGGACTCTCAATGAGGGCCTCATGCTGTGAGGCTGGAAGTACAAGGAGAACCCTCATGCAGAACAAGTTTAGAGAGACATTAAGGGGGCAGTGACAGCATCACTATGAGTCTGGATTCAGTGTCTCTCATTCTTGAAGCCTACCAGCTACTACTGGGTAACTACTAGGCAGAGGCTTTAGAGGTTCTTAATAGTGACTCTGCTCAGTGACTAAAGAGCGGCAGGTCACGGTATTCAAAGTGTATTGTTTCAAACTGATAAAAGCCTAGCTGTTATGGCCAGAGAATCCCACAAGATTGCCTCTGTCTTCCATAACATCACCTCACACTTTCCTTCCCCTCTCCTCTCACTTCATCTTCCTCCCAAACTCCCTTTTCTCTCTCTAATGATCTCAGCTGCTTATGACACCTCTGGGGAGAATGTAGGAAGTAGGTCCCCTGCTGCCAAATCTAACCTCTGGGTCATTTATTACTTCAGAAGATTCCTTGCTATTAAAGCACCAAGGCTCATGTTTCCCCTTTTCCTTAAGGAACAAATTCCATCATAGTCAAGGCCACAATTAGGTATATGGGAGCAAACACACAATAAGCCCAACCTTCATTTGGTGGCAGTTCTGACAGATTCCAGTGATTGCTTCTTGAAGCAACAGCCAAGCAGTTGGATTTGTCTCTCCCTTTCCCCACTCCCTCCCTCCTTCCCTCCATTTCTTTCTTCCTCCCTTCTCTCCCTTCCTTCCTCTCCTTCCCTTCCCTCTCTCTCTCTTTCCCCTCTGCTTTCTCCCCATCCTCAAGCCAGCAGACATTTATTATAAGCACTGGAGACAGAAAATTCTGGAAAAATATAAAAAGCAAGAGGGAATATCTTTTTTGTCCCTGTATGTGTAAAATAACTTAAATAAGAGTATCTTTATGGAATAATAAGAAAATGCAAGGTCATTCATTCTATTAGACTGTAGATAGCACTCAATTAAAACTAGTAGAATATTTTGGGGCAATCATACTTTTCCTTCATAGTATTAAGTACATCTTCAAACTAGAGCAGTTACTAGTCAGACTTCCTTTTATTATTCCTCAGGAATGTTAGAATTATTTTTATCATTGTGACAGAATTCACTAGCATGGCCTAAACTGCAAAGAAATTGCTGGTGTACTCCCCCAAGGGGCTGTTTCAAGACCTCACCTTGACCTCTGTGAGATTTCCATGGATGTTCTGTGCTCTTAATGGCTGGTCATCCACGGATAGGTCAATCAAGCCTCACACTGTCATGGAGGTAAAAGGACCAGCTGGGAAACCATTTGTATCATTTTACAGAGAAAAGGGTTAAAGATGGCAAAGTATGAGAGCTTGTTAAAGACAGCTTGGGGAAATATGAGGGCCCGTATATATTTGGCCTGGCTTATGCTTTGAGACTTCACAAGATACCATCTTTCCTCTTATGATAAAGCTCTGTTCTGCTAAACACCCCATTTAAAACAATTATTGTGGACCTTGTATTTATCATTCACTCTTGCTCTTTGTGTCACCCTGCTCTTGTATTTATGCAGCTCCTGACCTTTTCTTAGCTTTTTTCTGCATTGCTAGGATCAACCGATGGATGGGTCTTACCTGGTTTTGGTGTTTGCCTTGTCCTCTGTGTTGTCCTCATTCTGGTGGTTCTGGTCACAAGTGTGCCCAAGACTCTCCTAGCATTGGCTTGGCCTGCCCTGGTCTTCGTGGTGGGACGGCCAAAGAGTGGTGCTTTTAGTGTTAACTATTGTGCTTTTTTTCTGTAGCAATTAGAAACCTACTTATTGGAATGTCCGCAAGGGATTTCAGTGGTGGATGATACTGGGCCAGGTGACTGCTCTTCTATATTCCAGGCTTTGTTCCACTCCCATGGTGTTTACATTGTATAGGCCCATGAAATTTAGAGTTTTGTAAATTCTAGCTTAGAATCATTTTGCCTGCAAAGCTACTAGGTCAGCTCTAACTACTAAGACCTCTAACTCAATCAAAATCATAGTCTCCTCAAATGTTGTGCTTTCCTTCTATGGTTTTTGCAAGGGCCTCTTAATTAATAAGCAAGGTGTTTGTGAAACCAAATTCTCTTATTGCAGATGTGACAAGCCACAATTCGTAATAACAGCTACCTTTCCCCACTTGTCTCAGCCTGGAGTGAAGGCTCTGCTGTGATTTATTACCTCGATGAAAAACCTTTGATAAGTGGCTACCAAATGGCTCCTCATTACTCAAAAGTCTTCCAGTTCGTAAACTGAAGTCCTCCCCAAACCCCACAAAAGCTGCTTGTGTTCTGGGGGAAATGAATCAAGGATCG
Organism: Ovis aries; assembly: GCF_016772045.2. Classification (NCBI taxonomy): domain Eukaryota; kingdom Metazoa; phylum Chordata; class Mammalia; order Artiodactyla; family Bovidae; genus Ovis; species Ovis aries. The sequence goes on along the minus strand of NC_056060.1, from coordinate 55,663,222 downwards.
TCTCGCTAAACTATTTTGGCATAAAAAAATATCATAAATGAGAGAGGAGAAAATCTTGTTTGCTAAAGGGCTGCTGGGTGAACTGCCTCTTGGCCTTTTGATAGCATCTTTGAAATGGAAATGGCCAGCTGCCTGACCTTCTGTTCAGTGACCCTTTTTGTACAAAGTCAAATTGCAGCCGCCTCACAGCAGCAATTCACCTATGGACACAAACAGGATTTCCATTTTTTTTTTCTAACCTTTTTTTTTTTCTCCTAGTGCATTTGTTACCATGAACATTTTTTTACTATTCACATAAAAGACATCATGGTTAATAAAAAAGGAGTCCTTTGTATCAAAAGGACTGTAACTCATAATAATTTCAAAATATTAGGCAAGTGTCTGTCTTTAATTCTGCTCTTTATCTCAGGCTTTAAGTGTACTGTAATGTGAAAAGGCCAGTGAAAATATTATATTCTGAAACAGTTTGGGTTGTTCATTTTCCTACTCTTTTCTTGTGTTTGAAGAGGAAAAATATAGTCTTGACCATATTGAAAAGGGAAATTATCTCTACCTCACTGTGAACAAAAGAAGAGACAAGACTGTTTAGGTGATTATGGTGAATGTAAGAAAATAAATACCTCTGTGTGCTTTCTGTGAAGCAATGCTGAATTGGAATTAGGAGTCTGCCTTAAAAAGGAACCAGAGCCAGGCTGCACCGTCCCTTTGGATATGATAAAGCCTGTGGCTGAAGATGGGAGAAAGAGGGAGCCCTTTGAACACCCACCGCCCCACCCCCCTTACCTCTCAAGGCTTACTCTTGCTTTTCCTCCTCAGTCCTTTGCCAGCTCCAACTGGGCAGTGCAGAAGTTCTTACCTAAGGCTGTGCATCAACATACTGTTGGACCTGCAGAAGGCTCAGATTCTGCACCCTCGCGCTGGGGGTCTGGGTACACGCTGCCTCACCAGAGGCCTATGGATGCCTCTTCTTCATGGGCAGAGCCTGTCTCACTGGCAAACAGGAAAACTTTCCTAGGCTGGTCAAGGGGTGTAAAGAAATTAGAGAGGGGACTTAAAGGGTTTCATTGGCCATGGTGATTCAACAAATATTTATCAGACCCCCACTATGAGCTTGACTCATTAGCTAATTTAATCCCAGAATAACTGTGGGAGGTTGCATTGAGTGATAGGAGCAGATTCTGGGAACAGACAGTTCTCAGTTTGGATTTTGACTTGGCCACTGCTAGCTGTATGACTGTGAACACAATATTTAATGTCTTGAAGCCTCAGTGTATCACCAGTGCACTGAAGGCTAATACTTGTCTCATGGGGCTTCTCTGAGAATTAGATGAAATGGTGTATGATCAATTGCTGAGCCCAGAGCTTGGTACATAGTAAACACTCAGTGAACACAACAACCCAAAACCTGTGGGACACTATAAAAGCAGTGCTAAGAGGAAAGTTCATAGCAATACAGGCATACCTCAAGAAACAAGAAAAAAGTCAAATAAATAACCTAACTCTACAACTAAAGCAATAGAAAAGGAAGAATTGGAGAACCCCAGAGTTAGTAGAAGGAAAGAAATCTTAAAAATTAGGGCAGAAATAAATGCAAAAGAAACAAAAGAGACCATAGCAAAAATCAACAAAGCCAAAAGCTGGTTCTTTGAAAGGATAAATAAAATCGACAAACCATTAGCCAGACTCATCAAGAAGCAAAGAGAGAAAAATCAAATCAATAAAATTAGAAATGAAAATGGAGAGATCACAACAGACAACACAGAAATACAAAGGATCATAAGAGACTACTATCAGCAGTTGTATGCCAATAAAATGGACAATGTGGAAGAAATGGACAAATTCTTAGAAAAGTACAATTTTCCAAAACTGAACCAGGAAGAAATAGAAAATCTTAACAGACCCATCACAAGCACGGAAATTGAAACTGTAATCAGAAATCTTCCAGCAAACAAAAGCCCAGGTCCAGACGGCTTCACAGCTGAATTCTACCAAAAATTTCGAGAAGAGCTAACACCTATCCTCCTCAAACTCTTCCAGAAAATTGCAGAGGAAGGTAAACTTCCAAACTCATTCTATGAGGCCACCATCACCCTAATACCAAAACCTGACAAAGATGTCACAAAAAAAGAAAACTACAGGCCAATATCACTGATAAACATAGATGCAAAAATCCTCAACAAAATTCTAGCAATCAGAATCCAACAACACATTAAAAAGATCATACACCATGACCAAGTGGGCTTTATCCCAGGGATGCAAGGATTCCTCAATATCTGCAAATCAATCAATGTAATTCACCACATTAACAAATTGAAAAATAAAAACCATATGATTATCTCAATAGATGCAGAGAAGGCCTTTGACAAAATTCAACATCCATTTATGATAAAAACTCTCCAGAAAGCAGGAATAGAAGGAACATACCTCAACATAATAAAAGCTATATATGACAAACCCACAGCAAACATTATCCTCAATGGTGAAAAATTGAAAGCATTTCCCCTAAAGTCAGGAACAAGACAAGGGTGTCCACTTTCACCGCTACTATTCAACATAGTTCTGGAAGTTTTGGCCACAGCAGTCAGAGCAGAAAAAGAAATAAAAGGAATCCAAATTGGAAAAGAAGAAGTAAAACTCTCACTGTTTGCAGATGACATGATCCTCTACAGGGAAAACCCTAAAGACTCCACCAGAAAATTATTAGAGCTCATCAATGAATATAGTAAAGTTGCAGGATATAAAATCAACACACAGAAATCCCTTGCATTCCTATACACTAATAATGAGAAAGTAGAAACAGAAATTAAGGAAACAATTCCATTCACCATTGCAACGAAAAGAATAAAATACTTAGGAATATATCTACCTAAAGAAACTAAAGACCTATATATAGAAAACTATAAAACACTGATGAAAGAAATCAAAGAGGACACTAATAGATGGAGAAATATACCATGTTCATGGATTGGAAGAATCAATATAGTGAAGATGAGTATACTACCCAAAGCAATTTACAAATTCAATGCAATCCCTATCAAGCTACCAGCCATATTTTTCACAGAACTAGAACAAATAATTTCAAGATTTGTATGGAAATACAAAAACCTCGAATTGCCAAAGCAATCTTGAGAAAGAAGAATGGAACTGGAGGAATCAACTTGCCTGACTTCAGGCTCTACTACAAAGCCACAGTCATCAAAACAGTATGGTACTGGCACAAAGACAGACATATAGATCAATGGAACAAAATAGAAAGCCCAGAGATAAATCCACACACGTATGGACACCTTATCTTTGACAAAGGAGGCAAGAATATACAATGGAGTAAAGACAATCCCTTTAACAAGTGGTGCTGGGAAAACTGGTCAACCACTTGTAAAAGAATGAAACTAGATCACTTTCTAACACCCCACACAAAAATAAACTCAAAATGGATTAAAGATCTAAATGTAAGACCAGAAACTATAAAACTCCTAGAGGAGAACATAGGCAAAACACTCTCAGACATAAATCACAGCAGGATCCTCTATGATCCACCTCCCAGAATTCTGGAAATAAAAGCAAAAATAAACAAATGGGATCTAATTAAAATTAAAAGCTTCTGCACAACAAAGGAAACTATAAGCAAGGTGAAAAGACAGCCTTCGGAATGGGAGAAAATAATAGCAAATGAAGCAACTGACAAACAACTAATCTCAAAAATATACAAGCAACTCATGCAGCTCAATTCCAGAAAAATAAACGACCCAATCAAAAAATGGGCCAAAGAACTAAATAGACATTTCTCCAAAGAAGACATACGGATGGCTAACAAACACATGAAAAGATGCTCAACATCACTCATTATTAGAGAAATGCAAATCAAAACCACAATGAGGTACCACTTCACACCAGTCAGAATGGCTGCGATCCAAAAATCTGCAAGCAATAAATGCTGGAGAGGGTGTGGAGAAAAGGGAACCCTCCTACACTGTTGGTGGGAATGCAAACTAGTACAGCCACTATGGAGAACAGTGTGGAGATTCCTTAAAAAATTGCAAATAGAACTACCTTATGACCCAGCAATCCCACTTCTGGGCATACACACCGAGGAAAGCAGAATTGAAAGAGACACATGTACCCCAATGTTCATCGCAGCACTGTTTATAATAGCCAGGACATGGAAACAACCTAGATGTCCATCAGCAGATGAATGGATAAGAAAGCTGTGGTACATATACACAATGGAGTATTACTCAGCCGTTAAAAAGAATTCATTTGAATCAGTTCTGATGAGATGGATGAAACTGGAGCCGATTATACAGAGTGAAGTAAGCCAGAAAGAAAAACACCAATACAGTATACTAACACATATATATGGAATTTAGAAAGATGGCAATGACGACCCTATATGCAAGACAGGAAAAAAGACGCAGATGTGTATAACGGACTTTTGGACTCAGAGGGAGAGGGAGAGGGTGGGATGATTTGGGAGAATGGCATTCTAACATGTATACTATCATGTAAGAATTGAATCGCCAGTCTATGTCTGACGCAGGATACAGCATGCTTGGGTCTGGTGCATGGGGATGACCTACAGAGGTGTTATGGGGAGGGAGGTGGGAGGAGGGTTCATGTTTGGGAACGCATGTAAGAATTAAAGATTTTAAAATTTAAAAAAAAAACACTCAGTGAACATTATTTTTTTCTCCTCTTTCCCACTTAATAGGCAAGGATATGAAGGAATTTGCCAGACTGGGATTTGAATCCAGGTTTTTATTTTCTTTTTTAAACCCCAAATATGCTCCCTGTCTACATGGACCCAAGCAATTTCACTACTCCCTGTGAAATTTTCATCAAGACTTGTATTTCAGATAAATGTCTTTTGCTTTGTTACAGGCTGAAATTGGACAAATAATGATTACAGACACACAGACAAGGGGAAAAACTGAGAGCATTCCATTCTATACTCTGCTTCTTGTGAGAACTATTTTTCTGTACCATATATGGTTCACACCCTGTCAAAAAATAAACTTTAAAAACCTCTCAAATAAACCATACTACAGAAAACTGAAAAATATTTCTTGTCCCCTACAAATCCTTAATCCTTTCACTTTAATACAATAATTTACCATTTATAAATAACAATATTCTATTTGCATATCTAGTCTTATTGAAGGTGAACCTGATTTCACAAGTCATAATCACGGCATATGTGACAGTTTATATTCTTTTATTAGTGTTATATCATAAGCATTTTTCAGGTGCTGTCTTGTCTTCATAATTTAATTTTCAATAATGTAAAATGTTCCATTCATTTTATATCTGCAAACTTACCCACATAGGTCCCAAATTAGATGATCCATGCATAGGAAGAAGGCTAAAAGCACTCATAGGGGTGAATATTCCAATCTGCCTTTAGTCACACCTTATATGACAGTAAATAAGTAACCCACTGTCCCATATAGATGGTAAAAGGAACAAGGAGTCTGAAGTCTGTGCAAACACAAACTAGAATGGCAAGTTTACAGTTTGGAAAGCCCCTGTTAATCTTTTTCTTTGCTTTTCTCTTTTATTCAGCTTCTTTTACCTGACTCCAGATAGAATTGCAACAAAGACACCTTGCCTACTGTTGTTCATCATCAGTATCTAGTGCCAGAAGTCCTGTTTTTATCCTGATAACCAGATATCAAAGGGCTCAGATACATTGGGATGTTCCTGATAGAGATCTGAACTTTGAGAGGTCTTGTTGAACTGAATCTGTGACCCTTCTGAGTCAGGGCCATTGTTACTTGTGGAATACAATCTTTCTGATCCCACAAGAGGAAGCATGTTCCTTGTAGAAAGCAGATAGGAGTCATACCTTTTGTGCGCTCCTGCCCTGTGTTAAAATCAAATTCTTAGTAACTTGAGCTTCTACTTCTTTGACTTCATGACAGAAATCATCTGATGAAAGTAAATTCTTGTATGAGTCTTTGGCAACTACCTTTAGAAAGCTGGAAAATGTTTTAAAATTTCTACCAATATGATTGAATATTCAAAGTGCTGTATTTCACCTGTACAGTCAGGCTATTTACCTAATTCTTGAATTGACTAAGGTCTGCATTGATACTAGCACTTCTCTTTGGTCTTGTGCCTAGAACTTAGTGGATTCTCAGTGTGCATTTGTTGAATTAACGAGTGAAATTAGAAGTCTGGACAGGAGTTAAGTTCATGGATTGGCTAAGACCTGTTCCATGTACTCATTATTATAATTGTGATTTAAAAAATTTTTGAAAAATCTGAAATGCTTAAAAGTTTTGAGAGTATGTGGATTTAGGTTCCTACCCTGCAAATCACTCTTTGGACAAGTCATTTCACTTGGTAGGACCTTAGTTTTCAAATCTGTAAAATGATGTTAGCAGAGTGTTAGTGGGCAGGGCAACCATCCAGGTGTTTTTCTCTGAGGCCAGCACTCTTTCTATCCAGCTGTGCCTTTCAACACATCTCCACATGGTCATTTAGTGGCATTGGATGATCTCTGTGTCTCCTTCTAGAGCTAACCTTTTACGATGCCAGAATTTAGTTCTTTATCCTCCAGACTCTGGGAAAAAGCAGCAAGGACAAGCATGCTCAGTGTAGGCAGGCATTTTTGTAGATGTTAACACTACTGTGGGTGTTATATGTCCAGCCTGGGCTAACAGAGAGAGAGAGAAGCTTTCTCTTCTCTCAGTGATCTTGGGGAGGGAGACTTTTGGAACTATATGAGAGTTCATGCATTAACTAAATATGCAGGCAAAACTGATTTTGGATTCCATTATTTCATCTTTAATTCAGATCCCTCTTATTGTGTATCCATCTGCCTATTTAACAGCTTGCAAATCTTCCCCCACAAAAAGCACAAAATAATCCCCCCCAAATATCTGATCTTCTTTGATGTTCCCTGTTTTAGTGAATGCTATCACTAGCCACCTTGAAGGCTAAGCCAAAATCCAGACTTTATCCTTGATGTCTCACTAAATTCATCACCATTTCCTCTTCAATTTTTAAAAACTTTTTTAGATATCTGTTTTCTCCACTTCTCCCAGTCTCAAAAGCTGCCTTCCCAGTTGAGTTACTACAATTTTCCCCTGAACTGCCTTTTAACTGGTCTTCTCATCTTAACCCTTGTCTCCTTCTGATATATTTTCCCCATAAAAGAGAGTGGAAATGTCTTTTGGATTAGAAACTGATCATGTTGCCCAATTCTGTTTAATCCTTTGTGTGGTCAACCATGGAATTATGGATAATTATCAAAACCTCTTGGTAAGTTCTGAAAGCCTTATATAGCCGGGCTTTGCCTGATGACCCCTTGATCTCTGTTTGCCATCCTCATTGGCCTTTTCTCATGCAGCATCCTCCTTCTGTGTGGGGGGACTCTCTCATCTTCCTCCCTCACATCTCAGCTCATGCATTCCCTTTTCAGGGAAGCTTTGCCTGACTCCTCCCAATCCAAATATGTCCCTTCATCCCTAGCTTTCAAAGGAAAGTAGGCTTTTCCTCTGGGAAGAACAGGTGAATAAACTGAGGCTTAGAGAGATTTGGTTTATGTGTCTAAAGTTAAAAGGTTAATAACCAGTGAAACTGGAACCCAGGGTCCCAAGGCCAATGAGACAGAACCAAGAATCAGAGCTGTATTCGATTCTAACTACTAACTACTAGTAGTAGTTATTGCTAACTGCTATGCCAAAGATAAAAAAGAAGTTTTATGTCACATGGTAATTTTGATTTTCTGCCTCGCAGAGATGTGATGAAAAGGATTCTGAAGTTGCATCCTATTGCAGTGGAGAAGTCTACCAAGACTGGTTAGTGATGCCTGCCATGGATGAATGGTTGAAGAGAGAAGGTGCATAGGACTGTTATTTGTCCCATACAAATGATATAGTGCACATTTTAATACTGTTCAGTTTTTAAATACTGATCAGCAGCAGAACCTCCTTAAATGTCAGAAGAGTCAGGAGAAGAACCCATATCCCCTTCAGAAGGGATAGAGCACCTTAGATGACTGGACTTTAGAGCACAGTAATAAAGCATTTGTGAAAATCTCTCTCTTTACAAACTTATCCCTTTTTCTGCCAAGAGAGCTTTGACTGGGATGTACTGCACTTTTGTAACTTGAGACTAGGACTGTCATATGCAGGAGGTGGAAATGGGAGCTTGCTCCAGGACTTTCTTAGGCACATACTACCAAGATGTCTTTTAACATAGGATGTTGGAAAGCTTACTTTTCACAGTAGAATTCCAGGTGTGAGGGTGGAAGATAATGTGGGGTGAAGCGTCTTCTCCCACATTTCAGGATTAGGTGCCCAGCTTCTAGCCACTTTCTCCTCTGTTCGCCTGGCTACATCTCTTTGAAGATCTGGGATTTGCCTACACATTTCTGCACTGTCCTGTAGTACCCAACGCAGGGCTTGACCCCCTACATTTTAGAATGGTTGGCTTCATTTTACTTGAGGAAAGTCCCAGCTTTCCCATGGCAAGAAGCAGTGCCTTATTCTCCATCCTAATGAGTTCTTTTTCTTGCCTTTTGTCTGCCACCCATGGTCTGGCACTGGGTATTCATGCTGAAGGTTTAGGCAACTTTCTTGCTGCTTTAGGTAAGAGCTTTCTTTCCTCTTGGGCAGGAGGGTGCACTAAGGGTTTACAAATAAATTCACCTGACATCAACTCTCAGAAGACATATGCAAGTGGATCTGTGCCCCCTCCAACGTCCTTGCTTCCTGATACCCACAAGGAAGGGAAAGAGGCTGTGGCATTTCAGTATTGTTTTTCAAGATTCTGGGTTCCTGGTTCAGAATTCTAGCTGGTGAGGGTCTGGGTTCTTGTCTGTCTCTTTAAATGTCTTCTTCCACACTGGTTTTCAACCTCTGGTCAATATCTTGTTACTGAACTCCTAAGTGTTGGTGGGCACAGAGTTCAGTTTATTTCTCTTCATTTGGCTATCTACTCTGGTCACCTCATCTAGTCTCATGGTTTTTGATGTATGCATAAGCTGGTGGTTCCCAATTTTATATCTCTAGCCCTGAGAGCGCCTCTGATTCTTAGTATTTTCATTTAACTGCTACTCAGTGTTCCATCCAGGTGTCCAACACAGCATTTCAGACTTAACGTATCCAGAGCAGAGACTTGATTTCACTCTAAATTGCTTCTTTTTTGTCTTTTGTTCTAAGGATCCTCAGGTCACAGATCTTTTTATCATTCATGTTTCACATCCAGTTCATCAATAAGTCTATTAGTTCCACCGTCAAAATGCAATCCAGTTCTGACCCTGTCTTACTTCCTCCCCCACTGCCATCTTAGTCCTCTCTTTCCTTTATCTCTTCTCTAGACTAGTAGTAGCTTCTTACTGTTTTCTCTACTTCTGCGTTCACTGGGATTTGTTTTATTTTGTATACAACTGTCATAATAATCTTTTTTTTTAAGATAGACTTTGATTTTTGGAGCAGTTTTAAGCTCTTAGCAAAACTGGGTGGAAGTAACAGAAATTTTCCATATACCCTTTGCCCCTGCACATGCATCAGTTCAGTTCAGTTCAGTCACTCAGTCGTGTTCGACTCTTTGTGACCCCATGAATCGCAGCACGCCAGGCCTCCCTGTCCATCACCAACTCCCGGAGTTCACTCAGACTCATGTCCATTGAGTCAGTGATGCCATCCAGACATCTCATCCTCTGTCGTCCCCTTCTCCTCCTGCCCCCAATCCTTCCCAGCATCAGAGTCTTTTCCAATGAGTCAACTCTTCGCATGAGGTGGCCAAAGTACTGGAGTTTCAGCTTTAGCATCATTCCTTCCAAAGAAATCCCAGGGCAGATCTCCTTCAGAACAGATTGGTTGGATCTCCTTGTAGTGCAAGGGACTCTCAAGAGTCTTCTCCAACATCACAGTTCAAAAGCATCAATTCTTCAGCACTCAGCCTTCTTCACAGTGCAACTCTCATATCCATACATGACCACAGGAAAAACCATAGCCTTGACTAGATGGACCTTGGTCGGCAAAGTAATGTCTCTGCTTTTGAATGTGCTATCTAGGTTGGTCATAACTTTTCTTTCAAGGAGTAAGCATCTTTTAATTTCATGGCTGCAGTCACCATCTGCAGTGATTTTGGAGCCCCCAAAAATAAAGTCTGACACCGTTTCCACTGTTTCCCCATCTATTTGCCATGAAGTGATGGGACCACATGCCATGATCTTCATTTTCTGAATGTTGAGCTTTAAGCCAACTTTTTCGCTCTCCTCTTTCACTTTCATCAAGAGGCTTTTGAGTTCCTCTTCACTTTCTTCCATAAGGGTGGTGTCATCTGCATATCTGAGGTTAATGATATTTCTCCCGGCAATCTTGATTTCAACTTGTGTTTCTTCCAGTCCAGCGTTTCTCATGATGTGCTCTGCATATAAGTTAAATAAGCAGGGTGACAGTATACAGCCTTGACATACTCCTTTTCCTATTTGGAACCGATCTGTTTTTCCATGTCCAGTTCTAACTGTTGCTTCCTGACCTGCATACAAATTTCTCAAGAGGCAGGTCAGGTGGTCTGTATTCCCATCTCTTTCAGAATTTTCCAGTTTATTGTGATCCACACAGTCAAAGGCTTTGGCATAGTCAATAAAGCAGAAGTAGATGTTTTTCTGGAACTCTCTTGCTTTTTCCATGATCCAGCAGATGTTGGCAATTTGATCTCTGGTTCCTCTGTCTTTTCTAAAACCAGCTTGAACATCAGGGAGTTCACAATTCACGTATTGCTGAAGCCTGGCTTGGAGAATTTTGAGCATTACTTTACTAGCATGTGATAGCCTCACTATTATCAAGCCCTCACTGAAGTGGTATATTTGTTACAACTGGTGAACCTACACTGACACATCATTATCACTCAAAGTTCATAGTCTGCATTACAGTTCACTGTTGGTGTTGTACATTTTGTGGGTTTGGACAAATGTATAAAGACAAAGCCACCACTGTCGTATCGTACAAAGTACAATTTCACTGTCCTAAAATTTCTCTGTGCTTTGTCTATTCCTCACTCCCTTTCTCTAACCCCCGGCAACCACTGATCTTTTTATTGTCTCCATTAGTTAGTGTTAGTCACTCAGTCATCTCTGACTCTTTGCCACCCCATGAACTGTAGCCTGCCAGGTTCCTCTGTTCATGGGATTCTCCAAGCAAGAATACTGGAGTGGGTTGCCATTTCCTTCTCCATGGGATCTTCCCAATCCAGCCATTGAACCTGGGTCTCCCACATTGCGGCAGATTCTTCACTGTCCGAAAGTCACCAGAGAAGCTCGTTGTTTCCACAGGTTTGCCTTTTTCAAAATGTCTGTATAGTTCGAACCATATAGTATGTAACCTTTTCATATTGCCTTTTTTCACTTGATAATATGCATTTAAGTTTCCTTCATATTTTTCATGGTTTGATAGCAAGTCATTTCTTTTTAGTGCTGAATAATATTCTGTTGTCTGAATGTACCACATTTTATTTATTTATTCACCTACTGAAGGACATCTTGGTTGCTACTGAGTTTTGGTAATGATGAATAAAGCTGCTACAAACCTTTGTGTGCAAATGTTTGTACGAATATACATTTTCGACTCCTTTGGGTCAATATCAAGGAGCACAATTACTGGATTGCATAAAAGTATATTTTGTTTTATAAGAAACCACCAAACTATCTTCCAAAGTGGCTGTTTGGATGAATGAGAGTTCCTTTTGTCCTATACAGAATGATATCTTCAAAGATAATAAAATCATATCACTCCTATACACAAGATTCTGCAAATGGTTTCCTATCACACTGTGAGTGAAACCCAAAGTCTGTCATAGCTTTGTTGTTTAGTCGCTAAGTCGTGTCAGCCTCTGTGATTCCATGGACTCTAAGGACTTAACAGTAGCTTAGCAGGCTCCTCTGTCCATGGGATTCTCCAGGCAAGAATACTGGAATGGGTTGCCATGCCCTTCTCTGGGGGATCTTCCAGACCCAGGGATTGAACCCATATCTCTTGTGTCTCCTGCATTGGCAGGCGGATTCTTTACTGCTTGTGCCACCTGTGAAGTCCCTCCTGGCTCTAAAATATGACCCATTTCTACTTCTTTAAATTCTCCTGCTCCTCATATGCCATGCTCCAGGGACACCAATCTTCACCTGGTCCCCTAAGCATGCTAAGGTCATTTTTGCCTCAGGACCTTAGTAGTGATTGTTCTGTTTCCCTGATATATTATTTAAAATAACATGCCAACTCCACCATCTTTTTACTCCTTTTTTATATCACACTCGTATCTTCTTATGTGTATTATATAAACATATATAACCTATAAATTATAGCATATTTTCATTTGCTTAGTTCTTTATTGTCTTTCTCCCCCATTACAGTGTAAACTCTAGGAGAGTTGGGACTTTTGTCAGTTTCCCCAGGGCCTAGAATAGTGCTGGCATACAATATATGTTCAATAAATATTAATCAAATAAGTTAAGTGAATGGGTGTTCAACACATAGATAATATTTTCTCTCTGCATGGCAGTTTGCTTATCTGAAAATGAGGGGTTGAATTAGATGGCTTCCAAAGACCTATTTGGTTCAAAAAACACCAGGAACATATGAGAAACTGGCAATTTGATAGTAAACAAAAGGAGGGTAGGGCTTCCCTTGTGGTTCAGCTGGTAAAGAATCCACCTACAATGTGGGAGACCTGGGTTTGATCCCTGGGTTGGGAAGATCCCCTGGAGAAGGGAAAGGCTACTCACTCCAGTATTCTGGCCTGGAGAATTCCATGGACTGTATACTCCCTGGGGTCTCAAAGAGTCAGACACAACTGAGAGGCTTTCACTTTCACAAAAGAAGACTAACTTCATTATGAGAACAGGAAGAATATTTTAACGAAACTCCCCAATTTCCCCATTTGTAGCGGGCAGGGATCCCTTAGAAGAAATGGAGGAGCCATCATAGTCAACGAAAGAGTCCAAAATGCAGCAAGCACTTGGATGCAGTCTCAAAAAAGACAGAATGATCTCTGTTCATTTTCAAGGCAAACCATTCAATATCACGGTAATCCAAGTATATGCCCTGAAGGAAAGATATAAGCATCTGAGTGCAGAGTTCCAAAGAATAGCAAGAAGAGATAAGAAAGCCTTCTTCAGTGATCAATGCAAAGAAATAGAGGAAAAGAACAGAATGGGAAAGACTAGAGATCTCTTCAAGAAAATTAGAGATACCAAGGGAACATTTTATGCAAAGATGGGCTCAATGAAGGACAGAAATGGTATGGACCTAACAGAAGCAGAAGACATTAAGAAGAGGTGGCAAGAATATATGGAAGAACTGTACAAAAAAGATCTTCACGACCCAGATAATCATGTTCATGTGATCACTAATCTAGAGCCAGACATCTTGGAATGTGAAATCAAGTGGGCCTTAGAAAGCACCACTACGAACAAAGCTAGTGGAGGTGATGAAATTCCAGTTGAGCTATTTCAAATCCTGAAAGATGATGCTGTGAAAGTGCTGCACTCAATATGCCAGCAACTTTGGAAAACTCAGTAGTAGCCACAGGACCGGAAAAGGTCAGTTTTCATTCCAATCCCAAAGAAAGGCAATACAAAAGAATGCTCAAACTACTGCACATTGCACTCATCTCACATGCTAGTAAAGTAATGCTCAAAATTCTCCAAGCCAGGCTTCAGCAATATGTGAACCGTGAACTCCCTGATGTTCAAGCTGGTTTTAGAAAAGACAGAGGAACCAGAGATCAAATTGCCAACATCTGCTGGATCATGGAAAAAGCAAGAGAGTTCCAGAAAAACATCTACTTCTGCTTTATTGACTATGCCAAAGCCTTTGACTGTGTGGATCACAATAAACTGTGGAAAATTCTGAAAGAGATGGGAATACCAGACCACCTGACATGCCTCTTGAGAAATTTGTATGCAGGTCAGGAAGCAACAGTTAGAACTGGACATGGAACAACAGACTGGTTCCAGATAGGAAAAGGAGTATGTCAAGGCTGTATATTGTCACCCTGCTTATTTAACTTATATGCAGAGTACATCATGAGAAACGCTGGACTGGAAGAAACACAAGCTGGAATCAAGATTGCCGAGAGAAATATCAATAACCTCAGATATGCAGATGACACCACCCTTATGGCAGAAAGTGAAGAGGAGCTAAAGATCCTCTTGATGAAAATGAAAGAGGAGAGTGAAAAAGTTGGCTTAAAGCTCAACATTCAGAAAACGAAGATCATGGCATGTGGTCCCATCACTTATGGCAAATAGATGGGGAAACAGTGGAAACGGTGTCAGACTTTATTTTTTTGGGCTCCAAAATCACTGCAGATGGTGACTGCAGCCATGAAATTAAAAGACGCTTACTCCTTGGAAGAAAAGTTATGACCAACCTAGATAGCATATTCAAAAGCAGAGACATTACTTTGCCATCTAAGGTCCATCTAGTCAAGGCTATGGTTTTTCCTGTGGTCATGTATGGATGTGAGAGTTGGATTGTGAAGAAGGCTGAGCGCTGAAGAATTGATGCTTTTGAACTGTGATGTTGGAGAAGACTCTTGAGAGTCCCTCGGACTACAAGGAGATCCAACCAATCTGTTCTGAAGGAGATCAACCTTGGGATTTGTTTGGAAGGAATGATGCTAAAGCTGAAACTCCAGTACTTTGGCCACGTCATGCAAAGAGTTGACTCATTGGAAAAGACTCTGATGCTGGGAGGGATTGAGGGCAGGAGGAGAAGGGGACGACAGAGATGAGATGTCTGGATGGCATCTCGGACTTGATGGACATGAGTCTGAGTGAACTCTGGGAGTTGGTGATGGACAGGGAGGCCTGGCGTGCTGCGATTCGAGCGACTGAATTGACTGAACTGAACTGATGCTCTGACCAGTAACACTGAAGAAGCTGAAGTTGAACGGTTCTGTGAAGACCTACGAGACCTTCTAAAACTAACACCAAAAAGAGATGTCCTTTTCATTATGGGGGACTGGAATGCAAAAGTAGAAAGTCAAGAAACACCTGGAGTAACAGGCAAATTTGGCCTTGAAGTACAGAATGAAGCAGGGCAAAGGCTAATAGAGTTTTGCCAAGAGAACTCAGTTTTCATAGCACACACCCTCTTCCAACAACACAAGAGAACACTCTACACATGGACATCACCAGATGGTCAACACTGAAATCAGATTGATTATATTCTATGGAGCCAAAGATGGAGAAGCTGTATACAGTCAGCAAAAACAACACTGGGAGTTGACTGTGGCTCAGATCACCAACCCCTTATTTTCAAATTCAGACTGAAACTGAAGAAAGTGGGGAAAAGCACTAGACCATTCAGATATGACCTAAATCAAATCCCTTGCGATTATACAGTGGAAGTCAGAAATAAATTTAAGGGACTAGATTGACAGACAGAGTGCCTGATGAACTATGGATGGAGGTTTGTGACATTGTACAGGAGACAGGGATCAGGACCATCCCCAAGAAAAAGAAATGCAAAAAATAAAAATAGCTGTTTGAGGAGGCCTTACAAATAGCTGAGAAAAGAAGAGAAGCAAAAAGCAAAGGAGAAAAGGAAAGATATACCTATTTGAATGCAGAGTTCCAAAGACTAGCAAGGACAGATAAGAAAGCCTTCCTCAGTGATCAGTGAAAAGAAATAGAGGAAAAAAATAGACTGGGAAAGACTAGAGATCTCTTCAAGAAAGTTAGAGATACCAAGCGAATTAGGGAGAAAACAATGGCATCCCACTCCAGTACTCTTGCCTGGAAAATCCCATTGACAGTGGAGCCTGGTAGGCTGCAGTCCATGGGGTCACTAAGAGTCGGGCACGACTGAGCGACTTCACTTTTGCTTTTCACTTTAATGCATTGGAGAAGGAAATGGCAACCCACTCCAGTATTCTTGCCTGGAGAATCCCAGAGACGGAGGAGCCTGGTGGGCTGCTGTCTATGGGGTTGCATAGAGTTGGACACAACTGAAGCAACTTAGCAGCAGCAGCAGCAGCAGCAGCAGCAGCAAGAGAATTAGAGATACCTCTAATGGTATTAGAGATACCGTTTCATGCAAAGATGGGCTCAATAAAGGACAACAATGGTATGGACCTAACAGAAGCAGAAGATATTAAGAAGAGGTGGCAAGAATACACAGAAGAACTGTACAAAAAAGATCTTCATGACCCAGATAATCATGATGGTGTGATCACTCACCTAGAGCCAGACATCCTGGAATGTGAAGTCAAGTGGGCCTTAGGAAGCATCACTATGCACAATGATGGAATTCCAGTTGAGCTGTTTCAAATCCTGAAAGATGATGCTGTGAAAGTGCTGCACTCAATACATCAGCAAATTTGGAAAACTCAGCAGTGACCACAGGCCTGGAAAAGGTCTGTTTTCATTCCAATCCCAAAGAAAGACAATGCCAAAGAATGCTCAAACTACCACACAGTTGCACTCATCTTACACACTAGCAAAGTAATGCTCAAAATTCTCCAAACCAGGCTTCAACAGTACGTGAACCATGAACTTCCTGATGTTCAAGCTAGTTTTAGAAAAGGCAGAGGAACCAGAAATCCAATTGCCAACATCTGCTGGATCACTGAAAAAGCAACAGAGTTCCAGAAAAACATCTACTTCTGCTTTATTGACTATGCCAAAGCCTCTGACTCTGTGGATTACAACAAACTGTGGAAAATTCTCAAAGAGATGAGAATACCAGACCATCTGACCTGCCTCCTGAAAAATTTGTATGCAGGTCAAAAAGCAACAGTTAGAACTGGACTTGGAAAAACAGATTGGTTCCAAATCAGGAAAGGAATACATCAAAGCTGCATATTGTCACCCTACTTATTTAACTTATAAGCAGAGTACATCATGAGAAATGCTGGGCTGGATGAAACACAAGCTGGAATCAAGTTTCCTGGGAGAAATATCAATAACCTCAGATATGCAGATGACACCACCCTTATGGCAGAAAGCAAAGACAGACTAAAGAGCCTCTTGAAGAAAATGAAAGAGGAGAGTGAAAAAGTGGCTTAAAGCTCAACATTCAGATGCCATTACCAGATCATGGCATCTGGTCCCATCACTTCATGGGAAATAGATGGGGAAACAGTGGAAACAGTGGCTGACTTTATTTTGGGGGATTCCAAAATCACTGCAGATGGTGACTGCAGTCCTGAAATTAAAAGACACCTGCTCCTTGGAAGAAAAGTTATGACCAACCTAGACAACATATTAAAAAGGCCAGACATTACTTTGCCAAAATAGGTCCATCTAGTAGCTGTGGTTTTTCCAGTAGTCATGTATGGATGCGAGAGTTGGACTATAAAGAAAGCTGAGCACCAAAGAATTGATGCTTTTGAACTGCGGTGTTGGAGAAGACTCTTGAGAGTCCCTTGGAGAGCAAGGAGATCCAACCAGTCCATCCTAAAGGAAATCAGTGCTGAATAGTCATTGGAAGGACTGATACTGAAGCTGAAACTCCAATACTTTGGCCACCTGATGTGAAAAACTGACTCATTTGAAAAGACCCTGATGCTGGGAAAGACTGAAGGCAGGAGAAGGAAGGGATGACAGAGGATGAGATGGTTGGATGACATCACTAACTCTATGGACATGAGTTTGAGTGAACTCTGGGGTGATGGACAGGGAAGCCTGGCATGCTGCAGCCTATGGGGTTGCAAAGAGTCGGACATGATTGAGCCAGTGAACTGAACTGTTCAAGGAGAGAGGTCATGCTTTGTATTAGATTTTATATTTGAAATCTGAGAATAGATAGGCTGCCTTTAATGATTCTTCAGAAGGGAGTGGTATGCTAAATGTGTACTCTCTAGGAAAGTATCTGTAGACTCCTTGTTAGGAGGAGTTAACTTCAAGACCAGATTTTGAGCCACTTAAGGGTAGAGATGTACGTTTTTGACTTTGTGTTGAAGCATAGTTTCTATCATATGATAGCTGTTTGGTGATTATTCACTGGATGAAATTGGGAGGAAGTTGAACCTTGAGGCTTAAGAGCAGGAGACCCAGCAAAGATTGCCTGTTGCCTTGGTTTCCACACATTGTCGTGCTTTGAGGTAGACAGCTCCAGTGTCCTCACTTGCTGGAAGGGAACTGAGAGTTAGGTAAATTCACATTTCAAATCCTGTAATCGAGTTTGTACTTGCATCCAGAGCATCTTGCATTCAATGAGGGCTTGATGAAATAGTACGCGGTCTTGTAGCCAACACACATGCTCAGCACATAGACACGCTTATATGCCAGCCTGATTCCTGAGTTCATAATTACAACATAATTCAGTCTGAAGTTTTCTCCCATAAGAAATTAGTATTCTATTCAGTAGCCACTGGATTCCAAACAGTGAAAGTGCACCATCAAGAGCTTGATTGAATGACCCATCTGGAATTGTTTATACTTCATTAACACTTTTCATAAATCATGAGTTTGACAGGATACTGGCATGGACTTTCCAAAATCTCATAATTATGTTTTGTTTTTCCCTTGCTTCATCAGTTTCCTTTCACAGGGTGACAGCTTAGCAAATATTACTAGAACTACCAGCTACTGCAGTGACCACTCCTGGTGTGAGCACCTGCTGTATGCCCAGCATTGTTATAACGGTCTGGAGATTTGGGCTGTATGCATTACTTGGTTCTGCCATGTGTTAGCTGGATGACCATGGCAGACATCTCCAGTCACTTATGTTAAGAAAAAAAAGATAATGTATGTGATGGTAACTATTTGGTAAGGCTGCTTTGAGAATGACATGAGAGAATGTGAGTATAGGATTTGGTGCAGTGTCTAACATGCAATAGGTGCTGAATAGATGCTAATGAATATAGTTCTACTGTTAGTAAGCCCCAAGAAGATTTGAGCATCCAGAGGCTTGAGGGATCTTAAGTGACCAGCCCCTGAGTTGTGAAGTGACAGCTGTCATCATTATGTGTATCCATAGTAAGTGATTCAGGGGAAGACAAAGAACTTGAATTGATTAGGGTCATTATTTGCATTCTTTATCTTGCTTGATTGGGAAGCCAATCCAAGATTCTGGGTTCTAAAGGGGGTATAAAGAGTGGTGTTTCCTATCTACTTCTTTAACTTCTACAAAGTCTTGTTGTTATATTCTCAGAACCTGCCACAGTGGTACTTAGCAGGTCAACAGGTTTTTAAAAAACTTTTATTATTTTTAAAATTTTTCACTGGAGGATAATTGCTTTAGAATGTTGTGTTGGTTTCTGCTGTACAACAGCGTGAATCAGCTATAAGTATACATATATCCCTTCAACCTGCTTTTAATAACTGTTGAAGGGTGAATGGATAGAGAAATGAGGCTTTACTAATATATATTCATATTTATATAAGTATATATTTGCTGATTAGAAAAGTAATATATACTTCTTGTAAAAAATTAATACCAAAATAAAAAATTCCCTTGAAATTTCACCCAAGGGATATCAATTATTATGGATTTTGTTATCTATTGTCCTTGATTTTAAAACTACATGTACTAACATATGTGCAGTTTACAAAAATGGGTTCATACTATTCAACCTTTTCTATAAGTCATTTTTAAAGTTAGCTGTATTTTAAGATAATTTTTCTGAAACAGTTCATATAGATGTACATTTCTCTTTAAGGGCTGCAGAGTTTCTATCACAGGATTGTATTTATTGGCCTCTTGGTGGAAATTTGAGTTGGTTATAATTTTTTCACTTTACAACATTCCAAGAAATGTTCACATACCTATCTTCCCTTTTTGAGAAAAGAGTTCTATTGGGAAAAAATCTAATAGTGGAATTGCTAGATGGAAGGTTGTACACATTTAAAATTTTGATGGCATGTGATGTACCTTTGTACTTGGCATTTGGAAATGTGGTCTGTACCAGTCCTGCGGTGACCTTACCAGGAGGGAACAACAGGAAGAACTGCTTATCATTGCCCTCTCCCATTTATAAAATAATAGCAGATTCAGAAGGTGAGTTTATAGAATACTTTTAGGTTGTAGAAGATTCCTTTATGGATTAGTTTATTCTCTTTGACCAAGTAGCTTTATCAGGTAGATGTATATAGTAGGGTGTGGAAGAAAGGAGTCAGTCAGGAGTGAAAATAGACAAGAAGATGAACCAAAGAGAGAATATTTCCTATAAGTTAAGTTGACCTAGAGTGGTGACATGTTTCCATAATGTGTCAATATCAGAGTTGGGAAACAGAAAAGATATTCCCTGTTTGTGGGGCAAAATAATTATGAATTGAGCTACACCTGTTGTTTTAGCATCTTTCTCTTATCTGCCCTTCACCTCAGCCCAAGATTTGTGAAGTTTTATGTTTGGAAGGATGAATGCTTCTGCAAAATCATTACTAAACTGAACAATGGAGATTTCCTTATTGTGAAGATGGAGGGAGAGAGGAGGAAGGGCTGGAATGGGGATAGTTCTGCAGGACTGGCAGGGATTTTTAGGGTGATTTAGTGTGGATTGATTTGTAGTTTATTCTGCAGCCATTGTTTGTAATGTGCTTTGCCAGCTCATGTACTCTGAACCTTAATTGTTCTAAATTAAACTATAGGGACCAGACAGCACACATTTCAATCAGAATGACAAAATATTGCACTAAATCCCATAGGGATACATCAACCTCTGCTAGGAAGGGCTTGTATACAAGAGAAGAGGGAGAGGGAGCTCTCAGGAGGACATTTGATTAGAGTCAAATGGGCTCTGTTCTATTTGTACACAAGGTAAAACCCAAGTCTGTCACCCCAGCTTGAATGGATGCAAATTCAAATAGTCAAAGACAACAACTGTTGTTTGTACTAAGTTGGTTACCTAAATATTAAAGAAATGTAGTCCTAAACTTAATTGCCTTATATTTTGTCCATTAGTGTTGATTTTAAAAAGTGAATTGAAGTGATACCTGAGTTGAGGAGAGTTCTGATTAGCCTGGAAAAGCTGCAGAGAATTCTCAGAACTTATTCAAATGCAGAGAAACTCAGTGTCTTCGAGCAAGGGATAACTCACTTTCTTCTTATTGTTCCTTGTTGGGATGTGCTGTATTAACTCAATGTGGAGGCTAGGAAATGAGTCAGGGTCTGGACAAGTAGCTTAGGCTGCAGCATTCCTTGTGGACTATGAGAGGGTTACATTAATGTTCTCCTTATTCTTTTCTTGGAATGTAAAAGCAATCATAACTGTTAAGACAGATTAACATCACAACCTACCCCAAGTAATTCATTTTTTATATTTACAAATATAAAAATAAAGATAACACAACACATAAACATAAATTTAAATAATACCAAAAGGCATAAATAAATAGTGAAAGCTAATTCTACTCCCCCTCTACTTTTCAAAATCCAAACTGTTGATTTTCTACTTTCTTTATCAGCATGTATATCAGTTTAGTTCAGTTACTAAGTTGTGTCCAGCTCTTTGCAATGCTATGGACTGCAGCATGCCAGGTCTCCCTGTCCATCACCAACTCCCGGAGTCTACTCAAATTCATGTCCATTGAGTCAGTGATGCCATCCAATCATTTCATCCTCTTTCGTTCCCTTCTCCTCCCGCCTTCAATCTTTCCCAGCATCAGGGTCTTTTCCAATGAGTCAGTTCTTCGCATCAGGTGGCCAAAGTATTGGAGTTTCAGCTTCAGCATCAGTCCTTCCAATGAATATTCAGGACTGAATTCCTTTAGGATGGACTGGTTGGATCTCCTTGCTCTCTAAGGGACTCTCAAAAGTCTTCTCCAGCATCACAATTCAAAAGCATCAATTCTTTGGTGCTCAGCTTTCTTTATAGTCCAACTCTCACATCCATACATGACGACTGGGAAAACCACAGCTTTGACTATATGGACTTTTGGGGCAAAGTACCAACCCCGAGAAAAAGAAATGCAAAAAAGCAAATGGCTGTCTGAGGAGGCCTTACAAATAGCTGTGAAAAGAAGAGAAGTGAAAAGCAAAGGAGAAAAGTAAAGATATACCCATTTGAATGCAGAGTTCCAAAGACTAGCAAGGAGAGATAAGAAAGCCTTCCTCAGTGATCAATGCAAAGAAATAGAGGAAAGCAATAAGACAGGAAAGTCTAGAGATCTCTTCAAGAAAATCAGAGATACCAAGGGAACATTTCATGCAAAGATGGGCTCAATAAAGGACAGAAGTGGTATGGACCTAACAGAAGCAGAAGATATTCAGAAGAGGTGGCAAGAATACACAGAAGAACTGTACAAAAAGATCTTCATGACCCAGATAATCATGATGGTATGATCACTCACCTAGAACCAGACATCCTGGAATGTGGAGTCAAATGGGCCTTAAGAAGCATCACTACGAACAAAGCTAGTGAAGGTGATGGAATTCCAGTTGAGCTATTTCAAATCCTGAAAATGATGCTGTGAAAGTGCTGCACTCAATATGTCAGCAAATTTAGAAAACTCAGCAGTGGCCACAGGCCTGGAAAAGGTCAGTTTTCATTCCAATCCCAAAGAAAGGCAATACAAAAGAATGCTCAAACTACCACACAATTGCACTCATCTCACACGCTAGGAAAGTAATGCTCAAAATTCTCCAAGCCAGGCTTCAACAGTATGTGAACCGTGAACTTCCACATGTTCAAGCTGGATTTAGAAAAGACAGAGGAACCATAAATCAAATCGCCAACATCCGTTGGATCATCAAAAAGCAAGAGAGTTCCAGAAAAACATCTATTTCTGCTTTATCGACTATGCCAAAGCCTTTGACTGTGTGGATCACAATAAACTGTGGGAAATTCTTAAAGAGATGGGAATACAGACCACCTGACCTGCCTCTTGAGAAACATGTATGCAGGTCAGGAAGCAAGAGTTAGAACTGGACATGGAACAACAGACTGGTTCCAAATAGGAAAAGGAGTATGTCAAGGCTGTATATTGTCACCCTGCTTATTTAACTTATATGCAGAGTACATCATGAGAAATGCTGGGCTGGAGGAAGCACAGGCTGTAATCAAGATTGCCGAGAGAAATATCAATAACCTCAGATATGCAGATGACACCAACCTTATGGCAGAAAGTGAAGAGGAACTAAAGAGGCTCTTGATGAAAGTGAAAGAGGAGAGTGAATAAGTTGGCTTAAAGCTCAACATTCAGAAAACGAAGATCATGGCATGTGGTCCCATCACTTCATGGCAAATAGATGAGGACACAGTGGAAACAGTGTCAAACTTTGTTTTTCTGGCCTCCAAAATCACTGCAGATGGTGATAGCAGCCATGAAATTAAAAGACACTTACTCCTTGGAAGGAAAGTTATGACCAACCTAGACAACATATTAAAAAGCAGAGACATTACTTTGTCAACAAAGGTCCATCTAGTCAAAGCTATGATTTTTCCAGTGGTCATATATGGATGTGAGAGTTGGACTATAAAGAAAGCTGAGCACTTAAGAATGGATGCTTTTGAACTGTGGTGTTGGAGAAGACTTTTGAGAGTCCCTTGGACTGCAAGGAGATCCAACCAGTCCATCCTAAAGGAGATCAGTCCTGGGTGTTCACTGGAAGGACTGAGGCTGAAGCTGAAATTCCAATTATTTGGCCACCTGATGCAAAGGGCTGACTAATTTGAAAAGATCCTGATGCTTGGAAAGATTGAGGGCAGGAGGAGAAGGGGATGACAAAGGATGAGATGGTTGGATGGCATCATCGACTCGATGGACATGAGTTTGGGTGGACTCTAGGGGTTGGTGTTGGACAGGGAGGCCTGGCGTGCTGCAGTTCATGGGGTTGCAAAGAGTCAGACATGTTGAACGACTGAACTTAGCTGAACTGAATCTCTGCTTTTTAATATGCTTTCTAGGTTGGTCATAGCTTTTTTTACAAAGAGCAAGTGTCTTTTAATTTCATGGCTGTGGTCACCATCTGCAGTGATTTTGGAGCCCCCCAAGATAAAGTCTCTCACTGTTTCCATTGTTTCCCCATCAATTTGCCATGAAATGATGAGACCAGATGCTGTGATCTTAGTTTTCTGAATGTTGTTTTAAGCATGTATATACATTTTTATAAAATGGAATCATATTTATTTATATTGCCTTATTCCTTGCTTTTATGATTTAGTACAGCATATTTTCCCAACTTAACACATTGTGTAACTTCTGTCCAGGACTAACTAAATTATTTTTAATGACCATACAGTATTCCATTCAGTGGATGTTGGATAATTTATGTATTCCTCTGTTGTTGAGCATGTAGGCTGTCTACCACTTTACCACTGTAATTGTTTAATGATTTTATAAACATATTTATTCACAGGACAAATTCTAGCAGTGATATTAATGGGTCAAAAGTTGCTCACAATTATCATTATGCTCAGTTCAGTTCAGTCGCTCAGTCGTGTCCGACTCTTTGTGACCCCATGAATTGCAGCTCGCCAGGCCTCTCTGTCCATCACCAACTCCCAGAGTTCACTCAGACTCAGGTTCATCGAGTCGGTGATGCCATCTAGCCATCTCATCTCTGTCGTCTCCTTCTCCTCCTTCCCCCAATCCCTCCCAGCCTCAGAGTCTTTTCCAATGAGTCAACTCTTCGCATGAGGTGGCCAAAGTACTGGAGTTTCAGCTTTAGCATCATTCTTTCCAAAGAAATCCCAGGGCAAATCTTCAGAATGGACTGGTTGGATCTCCTTGCAGTCCAGGGACTCTCAAGAGTCTTCTCCAACACCACAGCTAGGTGTCATCAATTAAGGATACTCTAGTCCACATGCTTGCTAAGAAGATCTGAGGGTGTGGGTTTACTCATGAAGCCACCTATCTGAAAAATAGATGCCTTTAAGGCAAAATTGAGATTTAAATACCTATAATACCTCAGTATTTTTGTTAGCCTTAACAATTGGTCCTTACTCTATTTATTACTTATGAGCTTATACCTTGGTTCTTTTGTTTCGGGCTAATGTCTTTATTACTTTTAGTACTTAAAAAATATATATATATATTTTTTACCTACAATGAGGTCCTCTAAGGTATTGGGTGTGCAGTATGACCAGAAGTGACCTGGATTCATTTCCATATTTTCCTCAGATTTTGTACATTCTCTTTCCTCTGAAATTCTTGATTTGGGCCCTTTCCTGGGCCTATGTCTGGAGAAGGAAATGGTAACTCGCTGCAGTATTTTTGCCTGGTGATTCTTATGAATGGAGGCTCCTCCGTCCATGGGGTCACACAGAGTTGGACACGACTAAGCAACTAAGATTTTCACATTCTTTCTTTCTGGGCATATGTATGGCTCCTTGGGTGGAATCTGGGCCATCTCCTGGAGTTTATACTACCATTCCCATAACTTCTGATGCATTCAAGGGACTTCTTTTTAAAATAATTTTTATTGGAATATAGTTGATTTATAATGTTGTGTTAGTCTCTGCCATACAGCAAAATGAATCAGTTGTAAATATATATGTATATAGCCACTCTTTTTTGGATTCTTTTTCCATATAGATCATTACAGAGTATTGAGTATAGTTCCTTGTGCTATACAGTAGGCCCTAATAGCTATTTTATATATAGCAGTGTATATATGTCTATCCCAATCTCCCAATTTATCCTTCCCAACCCCGTTTCCTCACTGGTAACCATAAGTTTGTTTTCTGCATGTGTGACTCTATTTCTGCTTTGTAAATAAGTTCATTTGTACCACTTTTTTTGATTCCACACATAAGCAGTCTTATATATCTGTCTTTCTCTTGTCTGACTTACTTCACTTGGTATGATAATCTCTAGGTCCATCTATGATGCTGCAGATGGCATTATTTTGTTCTTTTTTATGGCCAGGGAGTATTCCATTGCATATATGTACAACATTTTTTAAAATATAAATTTATTTATTTTAATTGGAAGCTAATTACAATATTGTATTGGTTTTGCCATACATCAACATGAATCCGCCACGGGCATACACATGTTCCCCATCCTGAACCCCCCCTCCCACTTCCCTCCCCATACCATCCCTCTGGGTCATCCCAGTACATCAGCCCCGAGCATCCTGTATCATGCATTGAACCTGGACTGGTGATTCGTTTCACATATGATATTATCCATGTTTCAATGCCATTCTCCCAAATCATCCCACCCTCTCCCTCTCCCATAGAGTCCAAAAGACTGTTCTATACATCTGTGTCTCTTTTGCTGTCTCACATACAGGGTTATCGTTACCATCTTTCTAAATTCCATATATATGCGTTAGTATACTGTACTGGTGTTTTTCTTTCTGGCTTGCTTCACTCTGTATAATAGGCTCCAGTTTCATCCACCTCATTAGAACTGATTCAACTGTATTTTTTTAATGACTTAGTAATACTCCATTGTGTATATGTACCACAGCTTTCTTATCCATTTGTCTGCTGATGGACATCTAGGTTGCTTCCATGTCCTGGCTATTATAAACAGTGCTGTGATGAACATTGGGGTACACGTGTCTCTTTCAATTCTGGTGTCCTCGGTGTGTATGCCCAGCAGTGGGATTGCGGGGTTGTATGGCAGTTGTATTTCCAGGTTTTTAAGGAATCTCCACACTGTTCTCCATAGTGGCTGTACTAGTTTGCATTCCCACCAACAGTGTAGGAGGGTTCCCTTTTCTCCACACCCTCTCCAGCATTTATTGCTTGCAGACTTTTGGATAGCAGCCATTCTGACTGGCGTGAAATGGTACCTCACTGTGGTTTTGATTTGCATTTCTCTGATAATGAGTGATGTTGAGCATCTCTTCATGTGTTTGTTAGCCATCTGTATGTCTTCTTTGGAGAAATGTCTATTTAGTTCTTTGGCCCACTTTTTGATTGGGTCATTTATTTTTCTGGAATTGAGCTACAGGGGTTGCCTGTATATTTTTGAAATTAATTCTTTGTCAGTTGCTTCATTTGCTATTATTTTCTCCCATTCCGAAGGCTGTCTTTTCACCTTGCTTATAGTTTCCTTTGTTGTGCAGAAGCTTTTAATTTTAATTAGGTCCCATTTGTTTGTTTTTGCTTTTATTTCCAATATTGTGGGAGGTGGGTCATAGAGGATCCTGCTGTGATTTATGTCAGAGAGTGTTTTGCCTATGGAATATATGTACAACATTTTTTTTGGTCAGTTAACTTCAGATTTTATTCAGCAAGTACTAATTAAGAACCTATTGTGTACTAGGCATAGGATTCCTGCCCTCTGGGTGATCATGGCTCACTTAGGGGGACAGGCACACAGACAGATACTTATACCCTTGTGGTGAGTGCAGGACATGATAGAGATGTTTGAAACATCCTTTGGGGTGAGAGAAGGAAAAGCTTTTAACTCTGCTCAACCAGGTCAGGTGACTTCTCTCAAAACATGTGATAACTGAGCTGAGGCTAAAAAGATCAAGATTATTTGCATATGCTCAGTAATTTCGCTTCAGTTATATCCTAAGAAAATGTCTTGAATGTGCACACACTATGACAAACACAGATTGGTCATTGTAACATTTTTGTGATAGTGAAAAATTGGAAGCAAACTAAATGTCCGCAATAGGGAAGTTAATAAATGTAGAATAGTTAGACAATAGAATATTTAGCTCTTAAAATAAGCAAACCAGATATAAAGCCAGGAAAAAATCTTGAAAACCTCATCTTGAGTGAAAAAACTAAGGCTCAGAAGGTTGAATATAGTATAATGCATGACATTATAAAAACATAGAAAATAACACCATGGGTTTAAGGATTATTGCATGTAAAATAAAAGAAGGAAGTTACTGATAGCAGGAGTAAACACCAGCCTCTGAATGGTGGTTATCTAGGATAGGAGAGGCAGAAGAAGGAAGGGATTGGGAAGGAGGAGAAAGGGATTTCCAACAGTTTCTGTGATGTTTTATTTCTTTAAAAATGGTAATCAAATATGACTAAATGTTCACATACATTGGATATGGTGGTAGTTCATTGATGTTCACTTTCTTGCTGTGCATTGGATTTCTGTTGATGGTAAGTCCAGACTCTGTGTGTTTGAGGAGGCAGTGTTTTAAGAATATTTACTGTGTGGGTTAATTTGAGCAACATTCTCAGAAATATTTTATAAAAGCACGCAAGGAAACATCTCTTTGGGGTGACTTAGAGTGGTTTCAAACTCTGCTTTAGAGACCCCTTGAGAGCCTACAGATTCTCCCAGAGCTACTGCTAGGATGGGAGGAGGGCATTCACGAGGTGGAGCTTGAGACCCCTACCCTCTTCTTTAGCCAGAGCAGATACATTCACAGTAATTGTTTGCATATTCACGTAGGATGTCCTTTGGACAAAGGTTCTGAGCCCAGAAGAAGAGTTTGGAAACACGTGACTTAGGCAATCCCTTGCTTGGGGAGCTTATTTCAATTTTTCATCTTTTTATTTTACAAAAATATACTCTACCAAGTTTGCATTAAAAGGAATAGTTGTCATCTCTCTAACCTCCCTTCTGATCTTTTTCAAATTTTAGCAATCTCAGCTCTCTGCACTTTGTTTTCTGAAGTCTTATCTCACAAGCATCTTCAGTGTTACCATGATTTTCATGATCATGAGGTTCCTTTAGTTTGTGCTCTGGATTCATCTTGTTTTCCTTTTTAGCAAAACACGCAGATTTCTTTGAAGGACACTCTACTATTTTAAGAGTAATGTTTTATTTTACTTAGATGTAGTCCTTTTTTAAGCTTTATTGATATGTAATTGATATACAAAAGTTGCACACACTTAATATATACATCTTAATGAGTTTGGACATATATGTGTATCTGTGATACCGTAGCCACAACCAAGGTACTAAACATATTTATCACCTCCAAAAATTAGCTTATGTTTTGTGTTCTTGTGTGTGTTTATTTGTATGTTTTGGTAAGAACACTTAACATGAAATTTGTCTTCTTAACATGTTTTAAATTGCACATGCAGTGCAGTGCAGTGTGTGTTCAGTTATGTCTGACTCTTTGTGACCCCATTGACTGTAGCCCTCCAGGCTCCTCTGTCCGTGGAATTTTCCAAGCAAGAAAGCTAGAGTGGAGTGCCATTTCCTTCTCCAAGGGATCTTCTCCACCCAGGGATGAAACTCACTTCTCTTGGATCTCCTGCATTGGCAGGATTCTTTACCCCAGCGCTACCTGGGAAGCAAAGTGTACATACCCTATTGTTAGTACATACCTATAATACCCTACAGGTACTATGTTGTATAGCAGATCTCAACCAACACCTTCCACTTTTTGTCATCTTCTGCTCCATCTTGTCTTTCTTCAGAGCTCTGCCTCCATCTCTTCTGTTTGATCTGTAGACTAATCTCCTCACCTCTGGCCCTTGCCCTTTATTATGTGTCCAATACACTCTTGCAGAGTAGTTTTCCTCTGGCACCATTTTAATCATATAGCGGTGATGAGGACTATTAACTTGATCCAAAAATGGTTAACAATTTCTCATCTTCAAAATAAAATTTCTTTAAAATAATTACCTTAACTGGACACTCCTGTCTTTATAATTTCTTCTTCTCTTGATGCCTCAGTTCATCTTCCTCTCAGCTGTCTTGCTGCCTCCTATATCTAATACCCAGTAATCCAGTTTGGTCAACAGGCAGATTCTTTCACGGAGTTGACAAAGCCTTCTGAATCTGTCAAGGCTCCTAAACTATACTCCAACATTTGTCACGTAATACCCTGTATAAGAAGATATTGAATTAGTAATTTAATTATTATTTGCAGTTTTCCATTGTTCTATTGTGTGCTGTTTGTCCATGTAAATGGAGGCTACTGAGATTGTAATCTTTAGCGCAGGAATAGTAGCTGATTAGTTCCATAGTGCCATTTGCTTGTGGGCCCTTAAAAAGTTGTTTCAAATTATAAGAATAAGTGTTATATGTGAAATTTGTAAACTAGCAAAGTTTTATTGTTCTCAATGAATCTGGGGAAACATCAAACTCTTGGGCAAATTTCTGAAGTCAAAATGATGAATATAACCTCTCCTTAGCATAAAAGCAATTTGTACTTATTCCTCCAACTGATGAGGCAAGTAAATGTGACTTGGGATACTTTTGAAATTTGCTAAGCTTTCAAGATTCCTCATTTAGAATCACTTAGGTTACAAAGAATGCATTATGTATGTTTTCATGTTTATTGATTCTAATACATGGTGCCTTGGCTGCCTAGAGTAAATCCCTCATTGACATGACTGTTTGCTTGGCTTAGTAAATTAGGGATTACCAAAACTAACAGGGATTTTACCAGGTGTTATGATGACTCAGATGGTAAAGAATCTGCCTGCAATGCAAGAGACCTGGGTTTGATCCCTGGGTCAGGAAGATCCCCTGGAGAAGGGAATGGCTACCCACTCCAGTATTCTTGCCTGGAGAATTCCATGGGCAGAGGAGCCTGGTGGACCATAGTCCATGGGATCACAGACAGTTGAACATGACTGAGCTCTTTCATTTTCACATGTTACACAAAGTTTAAGGTTAACATAAATTCATAGATGCCTAATGGCCAAAAAACTTTGTCTACAGGCATGCTGTATCAGTTATGTATATATTAATTCCAGTCTTTCACTCTCCCTCAGTTCCTCCTCCTGTTCCTTCCTCTTTTCCTGCTAGGCAAAGAGGAAGAGACAGTTGCCCTTATTTTTTTAGTGATACTAGTTGTAAAGGGCTACCTGATCAAAGGTGTCCTCAAAAAGAAGTATGATACGGGTATCAAGACCTTGATTATTAATTGATTTTAGATGGACTTGGGAGCTATTTATGCATACAGTTCTATTCAACCTAATACATGGCAACAGAGCATGTTGTGGGAACTTTAAATCTATGATCACAAGCTTATATTCTCCCCAGCACACTTTAAAAATTAAGGTATAATTTACAGTGAAAACCAGAAGTGTGTTGTTCTACAAGTTTTGACTAATGCATAAGTCATGCTACAATCAAGATATAAAATAGTTCCATCATTCAAAAAATTTTCCTTATGCCCCTTTATAGTCAAATCCACTTCCCAACTCCAGGCTGTTTTTGACCCTATGGTTTTGCCTTTTCAGGAATATTACATAAATGGAATTATACAGGTAGGTAGCCTTCTTTCATTAAGCATATTGCATTTGAGAGCCACTCATGCTGCCAAGTGTATCGGTAGTTCTTCCCTTTATATTGCTGTGCAATATTGCATTATATATCAATTTGTCAATCCATTTAGAAGTTAAATTTTTACTTTGTAGAGATTATGAATAAAACTGCTATAGCCATTCAAGTGCAAGTTTTTCTGTGAATATACATTTTCATTTAACATGGATAAATGAAATGGAGTGTGATTGCTGTGTCCTGTGGCAAGATATATTTAACTTTATAAGAGACTACTTGTTTTCCAAAGTAGTTGTACCATTTTGCACTCCCATCAGCAAGGTATAAAAGTGGAAGTTATTCTTAATCCTAACAGAAGCAGAAGATATTAAGAAGATGTGGCAAGAATATACAGAAGAACTATACAAAAGAGATCTTCATGACCCAAATAACCATGATGGTGTGATCACTCACCTAGAGCCAGACACCCTGGAATGAAAAGTCAAGTGGGCCTTAGGAAGCATCACTATGAACAAAGCTAGTGGAGGTGATGGAATTCCAGTTGAGCTATTTCAAGTCTTAAAAGATGATGCTGTGAGAGTGCTGCACTCGGTATGCCAGCAAATTTGGAAAACTCGGCAGTGGCCACAGGACAGTTTTCATTCCAATCCCAAAGAAAGGCAATGCCAAAGAATGCTCAAACTACCACATGATTACACTCATCTCACATGCTAGGAAAGTAATGCTCAAAATTCTCCAAGCCAGGCTTCAACGGTATGTGAACTGTGAACTTCCAGATGTTCAAGCTGGATTTAGAAAAGGCAGAAGAACCAGAGATCCAATTGCCAAGATCTGCTGGATCACTGAAAAAGCAAGAGAGCTCCAGAAAAACATCTACTTTTGCTTTATTGACTGTGCCAAAACCTTTGACTGTGTGGATCATAACAAACTGTGGAAAATTCTTAAAGAGATGGGCATACCAGACCATCTGACCTGCCTCCTGAGAAATCTTTGTGCAGGTCAAGAAGATACAGGGTGCTTGGGGCTGGTGCACTGGGATGACCTGGAAGGATGGGATGGGGAGGAAGATGGGAGGGGGGCTCAGGATGGGGAACATATGTACACACATGGTGGATTCATGTCAATGTATGGCAAAACCAATACAATATTGTAAAGTAAAAAGAAAAGATGCAGTATCAATTAAAAAAAAAAAAAGAAGCAACAGCTAGAACTGGACATGGAACAACAGACTGGTTCCAAATTGGGAAAAGAGTACGTCAAGGCTGTATATTGTCACTCTACTTATTTCTTATTTAACTTATATGCAGAAGTACATCATGCAAAATGCCAGATTGGATGAAGCACAAGCTGAAATCAAGATTGCTGGGGGAAATATCAATACCTTTAGATATGCAGATGACACCACCTTTATGGCAGAAAGTGAAGAACTAAAGAGCCTCTTGATGAAAATGAAAGAGGAGAGTGGAAAAAGTTGGATTAAAACTCAACATTCAGAAAACCAAGATCATGGCATCTGGTCCCATGACTTCATGGTAGACAGGTGGGGAAACGATGGAAACAGTGAGAAACTATTTTTTGGACTCCAAAAATCACTGCAGATGGTGACTGCAGCCATGAAATTAAAAGACACTTGCTCCTTGGAAGAAAAGCTATGACCAACCTAGACAGCCTATTGAAAAGCAGAGACATTACTTTGCCAACAAAGGTCCGTCTAGACAAAGCTATTGTTTTTCCTTTAGTCATGTATGGATGTGAGTGTTGGACTATAAATAAAGCTGAGCACTGAAGAACTGATGCTTTTGAACTGTGGTGTTGGAGAAGACTCTTGAGAGTCCCTTGGAGAGCAAGGAGATCCAACCAGTCCATTCTAAAGGACATCAGTCCTGAATATTCTTGGAAGGACTGATGTTGAAGCTGAAACTCCAATACTTTGGCAACCTGATGCAAAGAACTGACTGATTGGAAAAGACCCTGATGCTGGGAAGGATTGAAAGTGAGAGAAGGGAATGACAGAGGATGGTATGGTTGGATGGCATCACCAATGCGATGGACATGAGTTTAAGTAAGCTCCGGGAGTTGGTGATGGACAGGGAGGCCTGGTGTGCTGCAGTCCATGGGGTCGCAGAGAGTTAGACATGACTGAGTGACTGAACTGAACTGAATTAGCACATGACATTATTAGTTAAAATTTTTTTTTGGCTATTCTGATAGGCATTCATGGTATCTTATGGTGATTTTAATTTTCACTTTTCTAATGTTTAATGATGTTGAACGTCTTTTATTATTTTATTTTTTTTATTTGACATATGCACAGCTATGGTTTATTACAGTAGAAGGATATGAACTTCTTTTAATGTGCTTATTGTCATCCATATATCTTCTTTGGTGAGGTGCTATCTAAATCTTGCTCATTTTTAATCAGTTGTTTTTTTTCTGCTTATCATTGTTTTGAGATCTTTTAATATCAGATATGAGATTTCCAAGTAATTTTTACAAGACAGTGGCTTATATTTTCATTCTTATAACTGTTTTTTAAAGAGCCAAAATTCTGAATTTTAAAAATCTTTCATTTACCAATCTTTTTCTTTGGTGGATTGTGCTTTCTTCTGTGGTGAATAAGAAATCTCTGCCTAACCCAAGGTCATAAATATTTTCTCCTTTGTTTTGTTCTAGAAGTTTTATAGTTTTAAATTTCACAATTAGATCTGATTCATTTTGGGTTAATTTTTTATACATGGTAGAACTGCAAATTGAAGTTTACATTTTTGCATGTGTCCATGTTTACATGCTCAGTGTGTGTGTGGGTGTCCCACTCTTTGCAACCCCGTGGACTGTACAGCCTGCCAGGCATCTCTGTCTGTGGAATTTTCCAGGCAAGAATACCGGAATACATTGCCATTTCCTTCTCTAGAGGATCTTTCCAACCCAGGGATCAAACCCACATCTCTTGCATCTCCTGCATTGGCAGGCGGATTCTTTACCAAATGCACCACCCAAATGATCTAACATCATTTGTCAAAAAGACTATATTTTCTCCATTGACTTGCATTTGAATCTTTGTTCATAGTCAATTGACTTTATATATGTAGATTCTCTATTCTGTCCCATTGATCTGTTTATCCTTCTATCAGTCCCACACTACCTAGAGTACTTTATCTTATTAGTATATCTTGAAATCAGGCAGTTTTCCAACATTATTCTTTTCTTTTCAAGATTACTTTGTCTGTTTTATTGCTTTTCCATTTAAATTTTAAAATCAGCTTGTAAAATTTTACAAAATATCCTGTTGAGATTTTTATTGGACTTGTATTGAGTTTATAGATAAATTTGAGGAGAATCAATGTCTTAACAACATTGAGACTGTCAACTCACAAATATAATATCTCCCTATTTAATTTCTTTTTATTTCTCTCAACAGTTTTCAGTCTACAGATCTAGCACAAATTTTGTTAGACTTATGCTTAGTATTTTACTTTTTGTGGTATTTTAAATATATTATTTTAAAAATTTCAGTTTTCAATAGTTCATTGCTATTCTATAGAAATACAGATTTTTTGTGTGACTAATTAAAAAGCCTGTTCATGAAAGTGAAAGAAGAGAGTGAAAAAGTTGGCTTAAAGCTCAACATTCAGAAAACAAAGATCATGGCACCTGGTCCCATCACTTCATGGGAAACAGATGGGGAAACAGTGGAAACAGTGTCAGACTTTATTTTTTGGGGCTCCAAAATAACTGCACATGGTGATTGCAGCCATGAAATTAAAAGATGCTTACTCCTTGGAAGGAAAGTTATGACCAACCTAGATAGCATATTCAAAAGCAGAGACATTACTTTGCCAACAAAGGTCCATCTAGTCAAGGCTATGGTTTTTCCAGTAGTCATGTATGGATGTGAGAGTTAGACTGTGAAGAAAGCTGAGTGCCGAAGAATTGATGCTTTTGAACTGTGGTGTTGGAGAAGACTCTTGAGAGTCCCTTGGACTGCAAGGAGATCCAACCAGTCCATTCTAAATGAGATCAGTCCTGGGTGTTATTTGGAAGGAATGATGCTGAAGCTGAAACTCTAGTACTTTGGCCACCTCACACGAAGAGTTGACTCATTGGAAAAGTTTCTGATGCTGGGAGGGATTGAGGGCAGGAGGAAAAGGGGACAACAGAGGATGAGATGGCTGGATGGCATCATCCACTCGATGGACGTTGAGTTTGAGTGAACTCCGGGAGTTGGTGATGGACTGGGAGGCCTGGCGTGCTGCAGTTCATGGGGTTACAAAGAGTCGGACATGACTGAGTGACTGAACTGAACTGAACTGAACTGAATCTTGCTTAATTCACTTTAGTGTTATATAGGTGCTTTAGAAAAGTTGACTTTATTTTTTTTAGCATAGTTTTACTTTACAGCAAAATTGAGAGGAAATAATAGAAGTTTCTTATGATAACACCTGCCTCCTGAATATGCATAACCTTCCTCATTAGCAACATCCTCACCAGAGTGGTAGGTTTGTTACAACAGTTGAGCCTACATTAACACAAAATTATCACCCAAAGTCTGTAGTTTACATTAGGGATCATTCCTGGTATTGCACATTCTATAGATTTAGACAAATGTACAATGACATGTATCCACCATTATAATATCGTATAGAAGAGTTGCACTACCTTAAAGTCCTCTGTTCTTGACCTTCTTATCCTTCCCTCGTGCCAGGCCCTGGAAACCACTGACCATTTTACCATCTTCATAGTTTTACCTTTTCCAGAATGTCGTATAGTTGGATTCATATAATATGTAGCCTTTTCAGATTGGCTTCTTTCATTTGGTTACACACATTTACGTTTCCTCCATGTCTTTTTTTGGTTTGATAACTCACTTCTTTTTAGTGCTAGATAATATTCTATTGTCTGGACATACCACATTTAATTTATTCATTTACCTACTAAAAGACATCTTGGTTGCTTCTAAGTTTTGGCCATTAGGAATAAAGCTGCTGTAAACATCTGTGTGCAGGTTTTTGTGGGGACCTAAGTTTTCAACTCCTCTGGGTTAATACCAAGGAACACAATTGCTGGATCATATGATAAAAATGTGTTTAATTTTATGAGAAACTGCCAGATTATCTTCCAAAGTGGCTGTATTATTCTGCATTCCCATAAGCAATGAATGAGAGTTCCTGTTGCTCCACGTGATCATTGGATGACATTTGGCATTGTCTGTGTTTCAGATTTTGGTCATTCTAATGCATACACAAGTGGAGTTATGATAGGTTTTGGGCAGATTCTCTTGGATTTTCTCCATAGACAATATGTCACCTATAAGAAGAGAGTTTTACTTCTTCTTTTAATTATATATATATATATACACACACACACACACACACACACACACACACACACATATATTGTTTTATTGCAGTAGTTAGAACTTCCACTATGATATTGAATATGAGTAGAAAGAACTGACAACTGCTTTGTTCTCAATCTTAAGGGAAAAGCATTTAGTCATTCACCATTAAATATGGTATAAGCTGTAGTTTTTTTTAGTACGATATTCTTCTTAACGGCTTGCAAGAGAGGATCCTCACATTAGAAATTTTGGAATTTGGAAAAGAGAATTGGAGATACAGAGCAGTTACTGATCGGTGATGGTGGTGATATCTTTGTCCTGGCAGTTGGAGACACTCCTTCCTTAGACTTGATTCTGCTCTCCAGGAGGAATTTCTTGTCTATTGCTCCCTGGGAAACTCACTCCCCTGGGCAGTTCTTTGTTCTATGTCCTTGACTGCAGTTGAGCACACCCTCCTTGGGCCTGAGGGGTTTATGTAGTTTCTTTTCTATGAGTACATTTTGGGGAGCTTGGCATTTGTTTTACAGTCATGGGCTCTTTTAGGGTAGACCCAAGGTTTCTTTGGCTCTTAGCTATAGATTTTTAGTAGATGCTCTTTGTCAGGTTGTAGATATTCTCTTTTGTTCCTGATTTTCTGTGTCTTTTTCCTTTTTAAATCAAGAATGAATGTTGGATTTTGTCAAAGGGTTTTTCTGCAACTATTGAGATGATCATGCGTTTTTTCTTCTTTAATCTGTTGATATGGTAAACTGTGTCACTCATTTTATTTTTAATTAATTAATTAATTTTAATTGGAGGATAATTTCTTTACAATATTGTGATGGTTTTTGCTGTACATCAACATGAATCAGTCATGGGTGCACATGTGTCCCCCATCTTGAATCCCCATCCCACCTCCCTCCCCACTCCATCCCTCTGGGTTGTCCCAGAGCACCCATTTTGGGTTCCCTGCTTCATGCACTGAACTTGCACTGGTCATCTGTTTTACATATGGTAATATACATGTTTCAGTGCCATTCTCTCAAATCATCCCACCCTTGCCTTCTCCTATAGAGAGAAGAGTCTGTTGGACTCTTCCCCTAGAGTCCAAAAGTCTGCTCTTTATGTCTGTGTCTCTTTTGCTGCCCTGCATGTAGGATTGTTACTGCCTTTCTACATTTCATATATATGCATTAATATACAGTATTTGTGTTTCTCTTTCTGACTTACTTCACTCCGTATAATAGGCTCCAGTATCATCCACCGCATTAGAACTGACTCAAATGTGTTCCTTTTTATAGCTGAGTAATATTCCACTGTGTATATGTACTGCAACTTCCTTATCCATTTGACTACTGATGGACATCTAGGTTGCTTCCATGTCCTAGCTATTGTAAATAGTGCTGCAGTGAACATTGGGGTACATATGTCTCTTTCAGTTCTGCTTTCCTTTGGGTGTATGCCCAGCATTGGCATTGGTGGGTCATATGGCAGTTCTATTTCTAGTTTTTTTTAATGAATCTCCACACTGTTCTCCATAGTGGCTGTGCCAATTTTCATTCCCACCAACAGTGCAAAAGTGTTCCTTTTTCTCCATGCCCTCTCCAGCATTTATTGTTTATAGATTTTTTGACGATGGCCATTGTGACCGTGGTGCATGATACATTATTGTGGTTTTGACTTGCATTTCTCTAATAATGAGTGATGTTGAGCATCTTTTCATGTGTTTATTAGCCATCTGTGTGTCTTCTTTGGAGAAATGTCTATTTAGTTTTTTGGCCCATTTTTTTTATTGGGTTGTTTGTTTTTCTGGTATTGAGCTGCAGGAGCTGCTTGTATATTTTGGAGATTAATTCTTTGTCAGTTGTTTCATTTGCTATTATTTTCTCCCATTCTGAAGGCTGTCTCTTCACCTTGCTTATAGTTTCCTTCATTGTGCAAAAGCTTTTAAGTTTAATTAGGTCCCATTTGTTTATTTTTGTTTTTATTTCCATTACTCTGGGAGATGGGTCGTAGAGGATTTTGCTGTGATTTATGTCAGAGAGTGTTCTGCCTATGTTTTCCTTTAAGAGTTTTATAGTTCTGGTCTTACATTTAGATCTTTAATCCATTTTGAGTTTATTTTTGTGTGTGGTATTAAAAAACATCCTAGTTTCATTCTTTTACACGTGGTTGACCAGTTTTCTCAGCACCACTTATTTGAAAGTTCTAGCATTCAGGTCATATTTGAGTATGGTTCTGTTGGTTGCTTTTTCTCTCAACAGTGTATTTTATTTATGTGTCTCATAATTTTTGGTTGAAAGTTGGACATCTTGTATAAGCCATTAGAGGTTGAAGTTAATATATATGTACAGTTAAAATGGGCATACCTCTTTTATTTTCTAGGCCCTTAGTTTATGTGTGTGAATATCATGTGTCTGTGTAAATTTTTGTGTAGGGGATGTATGTGTGTGTGCTTGTGTGTATGAATGTGGTCAGGAATTAATTAGAATTTTTTCATTGCTATGGCTACCCTCAGAATACCATAGCCTTCAAATTCTGATGAATTTAGACTTAGATTGGGGTTAGGCTTCTGGGTTTTATCCCTCAGTGCTTTTGCTCCATTTTCAGTTTTAAGCTATTAAATCTGCACTTTAGAAACTTTCTTTTTTATGCTCTTGTTTCTCTACTGCTGCTTGCTTCTTGATTCTTACTAGCCTGTTGTTGGAAAGGTGGGATGAGAAATGTTCTGTTTTCATGATTTCACTTCAGTCTTTGGTAGGCTCTGTGCTGCTGGTTCTTGATGGTGGGGCCTTCTCAATAGTCTATACCTTCCCAAGTTTAAGGATCTCTAATGGTTGGTTATGTTTATCTAGTAGCCTGTCATGTTTCCCTGTCTCTCCACTAGAGACAGAGGGTGTTTTACCTCTTTATTCCAGCTGCAATAGGTCTTCTTCACCTGTGCTCTGAGGGTGAAAAGGCTTGTTACTCTTTTCACTAAACTGTAGTTTTTGTTCTCTTTGGGGTAGATGTTGGGCAGGACTTTGTGCCTTTCTTGCAGAGTCAGCTGTTCTCCTTTACCAGTCCTGGGACACTGAGGATGGTTTTCTCTAATATCTCACTCTGTTTTCAGTCTTTCCTGTGAGCACCTGCTAAAGTCTGTAAAGAACTCATGATGAATTTTCTCTATGTCTGTGGGTAGCTTCCAGGGATTCTGTGATCTCATGCCAGCCCACCCTTTGCATTTAGCAATTGGTTAAAAATTTTAGCTGAATTTTCCTTACTTGCTTGTATGGTGGTCTTTGTCTGTTCTAGGCAAATTAGTGCTTGTATCCTATTCTTCCTTGTGTCCTTGTTTTTCCTTAAATTTCAGGCTAAGTATTTACCCAACAACTTCAGATCTCATGTAGGCTCAAGAAAAAGTATGAGTTTGATTTTGAATATTATCTATCTTTTCCCTCATTGTAAGGATGGAGACAACATTCTTTCCAGCTTTCTACATCTTAAGTGGAAGTTGGAATTCAGCACATATTATCAATGAAATGTCACACCCTTTTTTATAGAGCCTCCACCTAACACTGGTTAGTTACAGTCGCTACTGAATTGCTTTTAAGAATTCTGTGGGCCACCTTGTTAAGTAGGCCAAAATCCAACCAATCAGCAAATAAGGATTAAATAGCAAGTCTGTGGCTCTATGAAGATATTAGGTGGTAGATTTTAACCTGAGAGATATTTCTATTGGATTGGGAATGGTTGCCTGAAATGTCATGTTGAAAAAAATTGAGACAAATTTTAATTTTGTGTCTAGTTGGTCATGTCTGCCATGAGCACAGGGTGCCAATGGGGAGCTCAGATGGCATGGGTCTGTTTTCTCTGATTAAGCCCTAAGGAAATGGGTAGATTATGAGAGGAATGAAAAATTTCTCTAGAGAAGCAGTTGATATAGTTCTTAACTAAAGAAACTTTCACTTTAGTTGAAAAGGAATGATGTGAGCTGGTAAAACAGTTGCAGATAATATGCAGTAAAAGTTTAAACTGTGCAGGTATAGGAAGATGATAAACTTTGGAAAACGGCCAGGTCCTTATGGGCTACAGTGATCTTGAAAGGCATGTTCATCCAGGAAGAGGCCCAGAAGACCTGTGATGTCCAAGAGAGTGGGGTCGTTTCTGAGACTGTTGAGTTCTGAGTGATGGAGCATCTTTCAAATAGAAATGTCCTATGCAGGGGAAGGACCTTGGGAAAGAGTTTGGGAGAGCAGCAGCAGCAGCAGCGGCATCATCATCATAACGCTAATAATTGAAAGCAAAGAGAAGAGATGAGCTGGCAGAGGGAATAAGTCTAACTGGAGAAGAATGAAGAACTGAGGACATACTTGGGGTTGGGACACAGTGGGGAGACCTACCCTTAGAAAGGAGGAAGAGTTGATGGTAAAAGAGATAGTGTTGTTAGAGCTGCACAACAACTGATCTCTGAGACTCCTATTCATATGTCAAAGTCCAGGGGACTCTCTCCTGTGTAGTTTTTCTGATCTTTGGGCAGACTTAGTTGTTTTCCCCTTGGTTCCCCAAGTCCAAGCCCCTTGTTTGTATTCTCTGTGTGTGTATTAGTCACTGATTCATGCCCAACTCTTTGTGACCCTGTGGAATGTAGCCCGTAGCCAGGCTTCTCTGTCCATGGAATACTCCAGGCAGAAATACTGGAGTGGGTTGCCTAGCATGTATTAAATTACATTATAGTTAGAGGTGTGTGTGTGTGTGTGTGTGTGTGTGTGTGTGTGTGTGTGTGTGTGTGTGTATGTGTGTGTGTGTGTGTGTGTGTGTGTGTGTTGGCCTTTTACTTTAAATGACTTGAAGCCTTTGGCTGTGTCTTATTCACTGCCTCTCACAATAGATTCAGATAGGTTTTTGCACACCAGTTTATGTTTGAGTAATGCTTGTGGGGTTGAATTTAAAAATGACCTGTCTGCCAAACGGTTAAGACTTGGGTTTGGCAAAAAATAAGTGAATAGGAACTTTCAAGGAAACAGTTTCAGGGATGTGATAGAGACTGTTCTGAAATTCTGGTTTTGTTTTGGTTTAAAAGTTTAAAAAACCACATATATGTGGTTACTGCTTTGAATCATCTCACTGCAATCTTTCTGCTTGAAAAAATATTCACATCTATTTGGAAATAGCAGCAATTAAAAATACTAATGAATTTCAAATTTCTCTTAAATCATAGAAGCAGAGAACATAACAAATTTTGACATGCTATGAGGCTATAAGTAAAAATTATGTATATGAATACCAATGCCTGATTGTGGAAGAAGGGAATATACTCTGCTGGTTAAAGTAAGATACAGTGTAAACATCAAGATGGTATCCAAGGGTAAGTTAAACCCCAAAAGTTCCTCTACTTTATGGTGGTTTGACTTAAGATAATGCTATGGTCAGAGGAAATGGAGATGAACTTTGAAACTCCTTCAGCTTCTCCCCTTCAATACAGCAAACTGCAGACAAAGAAAACATTTTTCATTCTGTGAAAGACTAATCTCACCACTGCTCTGGGTCCTGTCCCCTGCACCTTAGTGATTATCTTCTTTCTTGTGCCTACACTCTTTCCATTTCTGTGGACTCTTGTACTTCAAAATCAGACATGATTAAATTTATTTTACCTTTTAAACAAGAGCCCAATCATCTCTGGTATTCTGTTTTTCTTCCATGTCATATCTATCTTTGGCTGCCTTTCCAGTCTCTGGAAGCACAGCCTTACACTCAAATGTCTTCACTTCTAGAGAAATCACTACTTAGCGAGAAGCAGATGATCTCATCTATATAGGATAATTACTTGAGTGAAGACAAGTCACTGAACTAAATAATCCTCTAGGATGTTTAAATTTCATGGTTTAATGATACTAATATACTTAGAAAAGTCAGTGACACATTTGCATGTAAAATGACTTTTAAGAACCTCAACTTAAGTAGTAACAAATGGTCATCCAGTACATTAAAATATGAGATGTCTAAAAATCAAAGTCTTCTTGTTGGTTTAATTTATAGTTAGAACATTGTACCTACATTAGACCTTCAGGAGAGATTGACACCTAATTCAACTGGAAATTCTTATGTTCTAGACATAGTGTGCTTTAACAAAAGAGTTGCTAGTTTAAGACATTTGCAATTACAAAATTAAAGGACTTGAAAAACTGAGAATCTTATAAGTTAATTAGTGTTGATGGTCTAAGCATATTTGAGGGTGTAAGTAAACCTTTTCCAATATGATAGAGTGAAGTTAAAGGTTGTTTGCTTGGCATATTCTCCAACAGAAAGATACACACTTTGGGCTTTGAAGAAGCGTCATTTTGTGTTTTCAGGATCATAAGTGCTGCTGCCTGAACCAAGATCTCAGGAGAAGGCTTCCCAGCCAGAATATTAGAACCATGAATAGGTCTTAAAGCTTACACACCAGGGTTTCAAGCTCATGGCACCTCTTTGAGATTTGCTGGGATTCTCTGCAGGGAACAAGACTTACTTTTCACTCTTTCATGTCTATTAGGAATTTTGCCAAGAACAAATTCTCTCCTTCCTGCCCAGGTAGAAAAATGCAACCAGGCCCTTCTCACAAAAGGATTGACTCTTTTAGCTAAAATGTTCCCTGAGTTGTAAGAAGTTATTGTGTACAGCTGTACAAGCTATACATTGAACATCACTCTGTGGGTCTAACTACATATACCATGATATTTATGGTGCCCTTGGAGTTGTATGACATGGTAGCCTTGCGAAAGGTATGGAATGGAGATTCAAATGGAGGATAAACTTCTTAGGAATGGATGGCTTAATGTAACTGTAAAAACAATGTTCAGATCATGGTTCAGTTCAGTCACTCAGTCATGTCCGACTCTGTGACCCCATGAATCACAGCACGCCAGGCCTCCCTGTCCATCACCAACTCCCGGAGTTCACTCAAACTCACATCCATCAAATCGGTGATGCCATCCAGCCATCTCATCTTCTGTCATCCCCTTTTCCTCCTGCCCCCAATCCCTCCCAGCATCAGTCTTTTCCAATGAGTCAACTCTTTGCATGAGGTGGCCAAAGTATTGGAGTTTCAGCTTTAGCATCATTCTTTCCAAATAGCACCCAGGGCTAATCTTTAGAATGGACTGGTTGGATCTCCTTGCAGTCCAAAGGACTCTCAAGAGTCTTCTCCAGCACTACATTTCAAAAGCATCAATTCTTCGGCACTCAGCTTTCTTCACAGTCTAACTCTCACATCCATACATGACCACTGGAAAAACCATAGCCTTGACTAGACGGACCTTAGTCGGCAAAGTAA
The DNA here is from genome assembly GCF_016772045.2 of Ovis aries. Classification (NCBI taxonomy): domain Eukaryota; kingdom Metazoa; phylum Chordata; class Mammalia; order Artiodactyla; family Bovidae; genus Ovis; species Ovis aries. Next base: position 55,619,596 of record NC_056060.1, on the reverse strand, counting down.
TGTCTCTGCTTTTGAATATGCTATCTAGGTTTGTCATAACTTTCCTTCCAAGGAGTAAGCGTCTTTTAATTTCATGGCTGCAGTCACCATCTGCAGTGATTTTGGAGCCCCCCAAAATAAAGTCTGACACTGTTTCCACTGTTTGCCCATCTATTTTCCATGAAGTGATGGGCCCAGATGCCATGATCTTTGTTTTCTGAATGTTGAGCTTTAAGCCAACTTTTTCACTCTCTTCTTTTACTTTCATCAAGAGGCTTTTTAGTTTCTCTTCACTTTGTGTCATGAGGGTGGTGTCATCTGCATATCTGAGGTTATTGATATTTCTCTCGGCAATCTTAATTCCAGCTTGTGCTTTTTCCAGCCCAGCGTTTCTCATGATGTACTCTGCATAGAAGTTAAATAAGCAGGATGACAATATACAGCCTTGACATACTCCTTTTCCTATTTGAAACCAGTCTGTTGTTCCATGTCCAATTCTTACTGTTGCTTCCTGACCTGCATATAGGTTTCTCAAGAGGCAGGTCAGGTGGTCTGGTATTCCCATCTCTTTCAGAATTTTCCACAGTTTATTGTGATTCACACAGTCAAAGGTCATGGTGACTGCTTTTAAATGTTTAATTGTCATGTAGAAGGGTTTCAGTGACCCATAATCAGCTTGCTGTGGATGTTCCTTATTTTAATTCAAATGAGAAGAGGAAATTACCCTCAAAAGTGGACCTTGAATGGGCTGCTAGCTATTGTATCCTTTATCACCTATTTGGTGATCATGTGCTGTGTGCCCACTGAAATGAGAGGTGATAGTGATGACAGTATACTAAACCCATTGCAAGATTGATTGCTTCATGGCTTTGGGAAAATGTAATAGAAGAATGACCAGGAAAATGTAAGACTTGTAGTGACATAAGGATTGAATTTGAAAAAGTTTAATTTATATATAATAATTTTTTAAGAAGTACAATTTCTATTTATCTTTTTAACTGTGCTTTTTATCTTATTTAGCTGTGCTGAAGAAGATACTTAACTGCAGTGTAATACTTTCTTTTTTCACAAGATGCCAAGTTTCTAAGTGAAGTAAAGTGGGCTTCTGTCCCTCTGGATATAGAGGGATGGCTGTGTGACCTCTTGAAATCCCTCTGGTTAAGCTCCATGGTTTAATGATTCATTGGCTTAGGACCAAACTCACATAATGTTCAAACCATAAGCCTCCAACATTAGTTTTAAATTTAGCTCAGACTTACGGAATAATTACCATCCTGTCCTCAAATTCTCAAAGTGCAGATGATCTTTCTGCTGAGCCACAAGCTATAAGCCCATTAAGTCAACAGGAACACAGTTTAGGATTAAAAAGTAAGACCACCAAATTACTGTGATGTGTTAAATAATTTAGGCATTGGGAAGTTATCTATTATTAGGAAGAAGCTAATTTCTAAATAGTTAAACTAATTTTTGAAGTATTTCATTTTTTCCTTTTATAATTCTCTAAACTTTGAAGCTGGATAAAGCTGACCTTGCTCCCTGACTCCATCACTCACTAGCTTTGGGATAATAATAATAAAGATAATAATGGCTAACCATGTGCCAGTTTTAGAGACCCTACTATGTGCCAGGCACTGGGATAAGGGTTACACATATTATTTAATTTATTCCTCAGAATGACTATGAGTAGGGCACTTTTTTTTATCGTCATTTGATTGATGAGAAAATGAAGGCTTTGCACCTACACATAACCCCTTATGCTCCCCTGGTTCCTGGATAGAGTCCATTGCTTAAGTGCTCCTGGGTAAGGAGCAGCTTACAGCAAATAGGAGAGCAGTTGAGACCTTAAACTTCGGGGCCTGATGGCCTGGATTGAAATCTTATCTGAGCTGCTTACTAGATGGGAAAGCTACTTAGACTCTTTGTGCTTTAGTTTCCTTATCTGTAAAATGGGGATGATAAGAATAGTAATTTTATGTCTTAAGGTAATAGAGAGATTTGACTGAGAGAACAGTTGAGAAGTGCCAACAACCTGGTTATGGAACATATCTTACAAATGTAGCTGCTATTAAAGTAGCATATCATAGTGGCACTAGTGGTAAAGAACCCCACCTGCCAATGCAGAAGACATAAGAGACTTGGGTTCAATCCTTGGGTCAGGAAGATCTCCTGGAGGAGGGCATGGCATCCTGCTCCAGTATTCTTGCCTGGAGAATCCCATAGACAGAGGAGTCTAGTGGGCTACAGTCCATAAGGTCGCAAAGAATAGGACACAACTGAAGTGACTTAGCACATATGCATGCAACATAGGCTGAAGAAGATAGCATCTGGGGTTGACTACCAGCAGTTCCAGGACATGGAAATTTATTTATACTAAACTGTAGATGATTGATATTGGGTCAGTCCTTGATTGATGTGGACTGAGAGTATACTGTGTACCTGGAGTGGGCATGAAAGAAGGGCAAATATCTTGCGTGCTTTTTGTGTGTTGCTGTCCCTCTTGTCCAGGGCACCTCTTGCTTACTGACAATCTCTCCCTATACTGTTTTCATAGACCTTTTGCCCCTAGGAGCAAGGGCTCATAGAGGGTGGTCAGGAGAGGGTGTGGAGGCACAGTCACATCTAAGCCTGAATGACTGCTTTTCAGAACAGAGTGCTAGGGTCATGAGAGTGGAGGGAAGAAGTGAGTTTCACTCTTTGTGTCTTCATTAATGGATCCATGTTTCTGCATGATTCAAGGTATGCCTGGATAACAGTGTCTCCTACTCTTTATGACTTGATTTTGTCCTGCCAGAGTTTAGAACGGAGCCAGAGTACATCATCTCCAGGGCCAGAGAAGGTCTGTAAGTGTGAGAGAGCACATTTCCCTCTGCAGAGAGACTCTGAGTGGCCATTCTTTATTCTCAGTGTGCCTTTCTGAGACTTCCTCTCTATTTTCCCATACTGGGCATTGAAGACACTCTGATTAGTCTCTGGCTACTTTTTTGGAAGTTAAAGGGACAGATGTGTGCCTCCTTTCATGTCTCTGGAGATAGAAGAAGGGATAGGAGAGCAGAAACTGAAGGTAAAAAAGACTATTTTCACAGATGTCAGGGTATTTCCTAAGTATGGTCTGGAGCCTTCTTTTGCGCTTTGGTGGGGAATCTTAAAGTCCATTCAAGTTGGCTGTTCAAATGTCGGGTATGCCACACCATCCACTCTAGATTTCTTAACCTCTGCACTAGTTCTGTTTTGTCATTTGAGCTGTCCTGTGCATTGTAGGATATTTAGCAGCATTCTGGCCTCTATCCTCTAGATGTGCGTAGCATCTCTCATGCTGTGACAATCAGAAATGTCCCCAGATATTGTCCAATACTGTAGATGGAGCAGCAGTCCTTGATTATTTTTCCTGAGATTACAGTAGTTTAGCATGAAATGGATAGATGCTTCTGTCTGAACCTGAGAATTCACTCGACAGAATTCATTCAACAGTATTCACCCAGATATTCTGCTTTCTGCACATAGAAGTTGGTTTCAATCTAAGCACATGTATATGCAAGCATTTGTGTGTATGTGTGTACAAATGTGTGTGTGTATAATGCATAGTACTTTCTGGGCAGTACCTTACATTCTAAGGGGTAACATGGCACCACAACTAGAGCTGTCCTGCCCACCCATAAGGTTTTAGATCAAATGTGTGAGTATTCATGATGGGGATTTGTAAATAAAGGAACAACTCACACACAGGTTTTATGCACTGAAATCAGGGATTGCATCGTGGATACATTCTGTTCAGTACTGGGCACCATGTGGTCAGACTTTCAGGGAAAGCTGATTATGGTGTCTTTATAAAAGGAAACCAGGACCATGGGCTTTCTGTAGGTTATAAGTTTCTCTATTTTTGCTCCCAAAACATCCAGGGGCAGCTCCTCTTCCTTTCATAGCCAGAAAAACTGCCTTTCCACCCTTGGGGTAGGAACTGGGGTATAGAAGTTTTCTCTGACTGGTTGTGACATGCACAGTGGTCCAGGGTGGGTCGTGTGGCCAGGGAGGCAGGTTGTCAACTAGGATTGAGCCTGTGGGTGTAAGCTGGAGATCTGGTTTCCCCACTGTGGTAAACCAGGTCTGACCTGGGAGGCATCAGTCCACAGAGTTGCTGCGTGAATTGGATCTAGGGGGAATGTAATTCTTGGGAGGGGGCAGCACCTATATGTTGAGGGAGTTGAAAGGTAAGTGCAAAACCATGCTCAGGGTAAGCCTGGAGCTAAAAATCAGGCAGTCCATTCTGTCCTGGGGCTGAGGGCTGGAAGCACGCTGGTAATATTATTCCAAAATCAGAGCCAGGAAAACAGGACTTGAGGAACCAGGAAAGGTGGAGGATCAAGGATGCTTTTAGTGAATAGGGACAAGAGCCCAAAGCATCTTCTTGCTGGGTGCTAGGTATATGGGTTTGACAGCTGGTCTAGAGGTTCAGAGATCAAACAAGGAGAATGGAATAGGATAGGAGCTAGAGGAGATTTTGTGCTGTGATTTTTCAACAGTAATACTTAGGGATGAGGCCCTCATATACTCGATCAATCAATCATTCAACAAACATTTGAGTTTCTACCATTTGTGAAGCACAGAGATGGAACCACAGAAGTACAAGGAAGGAAAGACAGACTGAACAACTGGAGTCTAGAGTGGATGGTGTAGCATGCGTACGTATCATGGCCATAGGAAGTAGAAAGTGTTAGGAGTGTCTGGAGGAGGGAGAAAAGATTAAAAGTAGAATGTAATTGAGTCACCATAGGATTGGTAATTATTTAAAATACTTATTACCAGGAAAGACCCAGGAAGATAGACAGTGAAGGTAGTAAGTTAATTCACTAAAGCTCATATATGGTTCTTGTTTCATTTCTTTTTTTTTTTTTTTTTTTTAGTTTTTTATTTTTTAAATTTTAAAATCTTTAATTCTTACATGCATTCCACTACACGGCTTGTCCTGATTTCTCAAAGCTTTTGTTTATTGGTTGGGACCATCCAGAAGGCATTGGCCTCCAGCAGCTGCTGATGGTTTGCTGTACTTCTTTCTCTAAGTTGATTTCTCAAAGGTTGTTTTCTTCCCAATGGATGTTAATATCACAAGTATCCCATTTAGGGAAGCCTCTAAAATGTAGAACCTGTGGAGAGTCTGGGGTTTTCACATAGAGACTGATCTGGATGTGTCTGAAGATTCGGTCTTCTTGCCTGCTCTAGTGACACAGGCTTTCCACATGAACTGCTGAAGAATTGAATTAAACCCTTTCTCTTGGCCCTCATTCTTAATAGCATTTGTCTAGACTTCCCCGGCAATCTTGCCACAAAATAACAAAAATATTGACAAAAATAATGGAAAAGATGGCAGTTACCCTGCCTCTCACCCCTCCCTGCCTTAGGTTGTCACCACAGCAGATAAAACCTATTTTATGGGAGACCAACCTGCTGCCACAATTCCTAAAGTAAAGTTTATTTGCACGGAAAAATAAAGGCAACTTTTTATTTGTCACCACGCTGAGAAGAAATATTATTCCTGTCCTCTTGCTTCATATTAGCCTTCCTTTCTCCTGCATGTTTTCATCCCATGGTGTCTGTTCATTTTGCAGAAAGGAGGATTTCTGCATTTGACCTTAACTCTTACTGTTGTAACATTGCAATTTTCAAATGGTCAGTCATCATTTGCTGTTTTTTTTGGGGGGCGGGAGGGTGGGTGAGGAGAGGAGGACATGTTCCGAAGCTCAAGCATACAAGACTCTGGCCCATTAAAAAAAAAAAAAAGCTTTCTAGGTTTCCCATGTGATAGTGGCTTCTTGGGAAAGCTATTCTTTCATGCAGCAGCAGCGCCGGCATTGATCAGTGGGAAAGTTCAAGGCGGCAACTCATCAAGCACAGCTTCAATACCAGATTCCAGACAAGGTCTGCAATAAATAAGAGCAGTAACAAAGAATCATATTTCCTTCTCGCACAGAAAATCAGCAATGACATAGTTCTAAATTTCAGCATTTGTTCAGGCATGGTGTCTTCTCCCTGAACTGCAAGTTGAAAGCAGGAAGGCTATCTTAAGTTACATCAACATGCTTTTTAACCATCCTTTTCTTAGAAACAGAGTAAAAATGGAGTTTTGAATTTTGTAGGTTGATTGGGGGTTTTTCAGCTTGTGCACTGATTATCATTTACATTGTTCAAGTAGAACCTGTATTGTTAAAAACATGTGTTGAGATTTTCTTACGTTTGTTTTAATTGATTCATCTCCCTTTCCCTTTGAGGTCCTCTCTCCCTAATAATAATGTAGTGATTTCCATAGAAAAGAAAAGTCTTTTGCTCTAGGTAGATAGGGAAAAATTTTTTTCTTCAAATGGCAATGTGATAAAAAAAAATATACACCCTATGAGTCCCTCACGGATTATTGCTATTGATTTCTTTTCTTGAAACGTGGAAATGTTACCAGATAGGGTGTTAGCAATAGGTGTGTGGGTGCAAATGCAGTTTATTGCTTGTTGACTAAAAATCAGTGAAAACCTTCACCATTTGTGTGCTTGTGTTGCATGTAAAGGTGAGTTTTAATTCCAAACCAGTCCTTAGATAAAGCTTTGTATAGTGCAATAAGCAATTATATTAGAAGGAAATAAGCTTTATGGTAGACTCAAAAGACATAAAAGATTTCAAACATTTGTTTTCTCTAGCTTATTGATATACTGTTGTTTCAAGCTAATGTAATCATTGCAATTTACTCATCACAATCAGGTTTCTATTGTGACTGTTTTCATCTCCACACCATCCTACAGTCTGCTCCTTTGGGCTTATTCTGTGTTCCTTGCTTGGGAAAGTGTGAATTGCTGCAGGTTTCTGGAAGCTAGGTGCCTGTGTGCAGCACATGGCCACTGAGTCTGACTCTCAGGGATGCACCCATTAGGGAAAAAAAAAGGCTGACCTTCCATCACTTTCCCTCTCCTCCCTTTTAATGATTCCTTCTCCATCCTTTTGAGAAGATCTTTCTAGCCCTTTGACCCCCTGTTAGAAGAGGAAGGTTTAAATAGCTAAAAGTACCCTCAATCTCGAGACTTGCCAAGGAAAGCTCAAGAGGCCTTTTAGGAAATGCCAAAAGACAGAAGCCTCGGTTTTCAGTGCATTTAGAAGGCAGATCCCACCCCAACACCATTTCCCTCCTCATTTATTTTATATAACTGATCGGTTTGTGCAGAGGGAGGCTCCCTGCCTCCCACCTCACTTGTCAGTGCCACCAGAATCGACACATTCAGATTGCAGCTGACTTTTAATGATAGCCCTTGGATAGTGTGAGAGCTATTGTGCTCTTTGAAAAAGAGCAAGGAAAATGTGTGTTTGAGGTGGGTGAAATCCAGATCTGGCTTTAGCTTTTCATGGAAAAGCAACTGCTGCTGGGTAGGTTGCTGTCCCACCCTGAAATGGAGCTATGGAGTTCAGGATTTCTGGAAGGGGGACAGTTGTGTATTTCCAGTGTGTCCTTGTGCTTTCTGATGTGGTTTTGATTCATACAGTTTAAAATGGCAGCTTATACTGGTAATAGGGTGTTCTCAAGTGGTAGGGGTTGTTTCATGTAGTATTATAAAATGTGTGTGTGTGTGTGTGTATGTGTGTGCACACTCAGTCATGTCCAACCCTTTGTGACCCCCATGGATTATAGCTCTGCCAGGCTCCTCTGTCCATGGAATTTTCCAGGCAAGAATACTGGAGCAAGTTGCCATTTCCTTCTCCAGGAGATCTTCCCAACCCAGGGATTGAACCTGTGTCCCTTGCAACTCTTGCATTGGAAGGTGGGTTCTTTACTAGCTGAGCCACCAGGGAAGCCCAATATTATAGGATATGTGTGTTCAAAAATGTAATTTTCACTGCAACTCTGGAAATGGCAACTAGGAAACTGAGGCAAAGAGAAAGTGAGTACTGTCTTGCCATGATAAGAAGCTTTGTATTAAAAGTCAGTTCTGTCACTTATTGACTCTTAACTTAGGTAAATCACTTAATCTCTGATATTAAATGTCTCATCTGTAAAACGGGGATTGTTAACTCCACCCCCAGGGGTATCATTAGAATTAACTGGGATGCAATAGAATCCTGGGACCAAATATCTCTACCTCCTTTTCACTCTCTCATTTTCCCCCTGACTCTTCTCCAGGTGCCCATCTTTCAGAGGTGCTGATGGGAAACTGCAGAAATGGGTAGATTTTAGGCTCTGTGCCCAGAGAAAGAGTTGATTTTCAAAGAGATGGCTTATTTTCCTCCTTCCAGGAGGAGCTATAGATAATCTTTTATCTGTCACAGAAAAGAATCCAAACCCAGTTGCATCAGTCAATTACAGTTGAGTTGGGAGTGGCTAAAAGGATTAGGTATTTGACCCCATATTATAAGGTACTTGCTGCCATCTCTGCTGTAGGAAAGGGAGGAATAAAAGTAGGATTTAAAGGTTCATGTTCTCACTCAGATTAACTGAGTGGCCCCTGCCCCTGTTCTCTTTATCGTCAACATGCACATATGTGCCTGTGTGTATGTGTTCCCAAACAGGATACACTCATGTGTTTCTTGCAGTTATGATATGTTTAGAAGTAATAGTGTCTAAAGAGTTTAAATATATTTTCCCTTAATTGCAAAGTAATGTGTGTTTATTGTATAGATTTTGGAAATATAGAAAAATAGGAAGGATTTCCTCACCTAGCACACCATAATAACATATAAATAAATAACATACAAATAAATAACATGTAAAATATGCTGCATGTTTTGGTGACTCCAAATTTTTTCTCTGTGCACATACACACATATAACCTATGGACTATTTTTTCACTTAGATTATATTTGGAACATGTCCCTTTATCATTAATGTATTAGTTACTTACGCATGCGTAACAAACCACTTAAAATCTAGTGGCATAAAAAATAGAGGGATATTATTCCTTTCCTCGTGGTTCTGGAAGTTGACTAGGCTCAGCTAAGCAGGTCTTGCTCAGAGTCTTTCATGCAGGTGATATCAGGTGGTGGCTTGAGCTTTGCTTACTCATGTCTAGTGCCTGATTAGAAAGGCTCAAACAGCTGGAGGCTGGAACAGCTGGGTTTCCCGGCCATTTCTCCCAGTCTGAAATGTATCGCTCTTATGTGATGGCCTTGGGATAGCCATGCTCCTTACATGGTGGCTCAAGGCCCCATGAATGCATTTCCATAGAGAAAGGCCTGGCCGAAACCAGCTCCTGTTTTATGACTTCTGCCACATGCTGTTCACTAACGCAGTCATAAACACCAATGCAAAAGCCCACAGAAGCTTTCCCCTTGACACACAGACTTCTTGAATAACTTGATAGTTTCCTATCACTGCTGAGACAAATTCAGAACAGTATAGATTTATCTTAAGGTTTTGGAAGTCAGAAGTCTAAAATGGGTTTCGTTTGGCCAAAAGCAAGGTGTTGGCAGGGCCACACCCCTAGGAGGCTCCAGGTGAGAATCCATTTCCTTGATTTTTCTGGCTTCCAGAGGCTGCCTGCATTCCTTGGTTCTCATACTAGACCAGAAGTCTAGCGTCTTCAGATTTCTCTGGGCTATGACCTTCTGCTCTGTTATTCCATTTTCTTCTTCTGAATCTGATCCTCTGTCTCCTTCTTATAAGGACCCTTGTGATTACACTGGGCTCACCTGTATAATTTAGGGTTATCTCTCTGTCTCAAGATCTTTAGCTTAATCATGTCTTCAAAGTTAACTTTTATCATGTAAGGTAACATGTTCACAAGTATCAGGAATTAGACATGGACATCTTTGGGAGGGCTGTTATTCAAACTACCACAGTGGGAATTGACAAGCTCTGGAGGAGCACAGGTGACCAGACATATTGTTTTAGTCATTTTGGGGAAGTACAGTCTGCCACAATTAAATAATTTCAGTGGTTGCAAGGTATTTTACTGGGTGACTGTCATTTACTTAGCCTTTCTTTATTATTAAGCATTTAGAGTGTTTCCAAAAAGCTTTTTAGAGAGCAAACATCACTGTAAGTAAATATTTGTATAAATCTCTGATAATTTTCTTAGGACAAATTACTAAAGATAAATTTATTAAAAAATAAGAATACTATAAATCACCAGTTTCCCTCCAGAAAGATGATATCAGTTTTCCAGTAGCATTATATAAACATGTTTACTTTTCTATATCCTTCAGCACTGAGTATGAGGATAAAAATACTTTGGATAAATTGATAGGCAGAGCCCATTATCTTGTTATTATATACATATATATCATGGTGAGCTTAAACATTTGTTCCTATGCTTATTCATGATTTTGTGTTTTCTTTTTTTATTCATTGACTGTTCATGATTTTACTTTTTTTAAATAGGGTACTCATACTTTTTTTATTGATTTGCAGGAACTCTTTATATATAAGAAATATTAGATTTTTTCCCTCATTGATGTGAAGAATAGTTATATATATTTGGTTACTTTTTAATTTTTACTTTACATTGGAAAGTTTTTTGGGCTCCAAAATCACTGCAGATGGTGATTGCAGCCATGAAATTAAAAGGTGCTTACTCCTTGGAAGAAAAGTTATGACCAACCTAGATAGCATATTCAAAAGCAGAGACATTACTTTGCCGACTAAGGTCCGTCTAGTCAAGGCTATGGTTTTTCCAGTGGTCATGTATGGATGTGAGAGTTGGACTGTGAAGAAGGCTGAGCACCGAAGAATTGATGCTTTTGAACTGTGGTGTTGGAGAAGACTCTTGAGAGTCCCTTGGACTGCAAGGAGATCCAACCAGTCCATTCTGAAGGAGATCAACCCTGGGATTTCTTTGGAAGAAATGATGTTAAAGCTGAAACTCCAGTACTTTGGCCACCTCATGTGAAGAGTTGACTCATTAGAACAGACTCTGATGCTGGGAGGGATTGGGGGCAGGAGGAGAAGGGGACGACAGAGGATGAGATGGCTGGATGGCATCACTGACTCGATGGACGTGAGTCTGAATGAACTCTGGGAGTTGGTGATGGACAGGGAGGCCTGGTGTGCTGTGATTCATGGGGTTGCAAAGAGTCAGACACGACTGAGTGACTGGACTGAACTGAACTGATAGTTGATTAACAATATTGCGTTGGTTTCAGGTGTACAGCAAAGTGATTCAGTTATACATATGCATGTTATCTGTTCCTTTTCACATTTTTTTCATTAGGTCATTAAAGAGTATTAAACAGAGTTCCCTGTGCTATACGGTAGTTCCTTGTTGTTTATCTATTTAAAATATAGCGGTGAGTACTTGTCAATCCCAAACTCTCAATCTATCCCTCCTGGCGGCTCAGATAGTAAAGAATCTGCCTGTAATGCAGAAGACCTGGGTTCAGTCCCTGTGTTGGGAAGATCTTCTAGAGAAGGAAATGGCAGACCACTCCAGTATTTTTGCCAGGAGAATCCCATGGACAGAGAAGCCTGGCAGGCTACAGTCCATGGGGTCACAAAGAGTTGGACACGACTGAATGACTAACACTTTCTGTCACTAATCCCTCCTGCCTACACTTACCCCTGGTAACCATAAACTTGGTCTCTAAGTCTATGAGTCTATTTCTCTTTTGTAAATAAGTCCATTTGTATCATTAAAAAAATGCTACATATAAGTGATATCATATGATATTTGCCTTTGTCTGACTTCCTTGTTTGTAAGGTAATCTCAGGGCCCATCCATATTGCTGCAAATGGCATTATTTCACCTTTTTAAATGGCTGAATAATATTCCAAGAACCATATCTTCTTTATCCATTCATCTGTCAATGAATATTTGGGTTGCTTCCACATCTTGGCTATTTGAAACAGTACTGCAATGAATACTGGGGTGCATGTATCCTTTCAAACCATGTTTTTCTCCAGATATATCCCAGAAGTGGGACTAATGGATCGTGAAAGAAAAGTGAAAGTGTTAGTCACTCAGTTGTGTCCAGCTCTTTGGGACCCCATTGTCTGTCTGTGGAATTCTCCAGGCAGGAATACTGGAGTGGGCTGCCATTCCCTTCTCCAGGGGATCTTCCCAACCTAGTTATTGAACCTGGGTCTCCTGTATTGCAGGCAGATTCTTAGCCACCAGGGAAGCCCTCATATGGTAGCTCTATTTTTAGTTTCTTAAAATTAAAGTTTCTATTATCTATATAAAGATAAATTTCTTATCTTTGGTTTCTTAAGGAATCTCCATTGTGTATGTACCAATTTGCATTCCCACCAACAGTGTAGGAGGGTTCTCTTTCTCCACACCCTCTCCAGCATTTATTGTTTGTAGACTTTTTGTTGATGGCCATTCTGACTGGTGTGAGATTATATCTCGTTGTTTTGATTTACATTTTTCTAATAACTAGTGATGTTGTGCATCTTTTAATGTGCCTCTTGGCCATCTATATGTCTTCTTTGGAGAAATGTCTACTTAGGTTTTCTGGCCATTTTTTGATTGGGTTGTTTGTTTGTTTGACTGTTTGGTATAAAGCCACATGAAGTGAAGTGAAGTCACTCAGTCATGTCCGACTCTTTGCGACCCCATGGACAGTAGCCTACCAGGCTCCACCATCCATGGGATTTTCCAGGCAAGAATTCTGGAGTGGGCTGCCATTTCCTTCTCCAGAGGATCTTCCCAACCCAAGGATCGAACCCAGGTCTCCTGCATTGCAGACAGACGCTTTACTGTCTGAGCCACCAGGGAAGCTCCAAGCCACATGAGTGGTTTGTAAATTTTGGAGATTCATCTTTTGTTGGTCGTGTCTTTCGCAAATAGTTTCTCCCATCCTGTGGGTTGTCTTTTCATTTTGTTTATGATTTACTTGACTGTGCAGAAGCTTTTGAGTTTAATTGGGTCTCATTTTTTAATTTTTGTTTTTATTTCCATTACTCTAGAAGACAGATTGAAAAAGATGTTGCTGTGATTAATGTCAGAGTGTTCTGCCTGTTTTCCTCTAAACGTTTCAAGTATTATATTTAGGTCTTTAGTCTCTTTTGAATTTATTTTTGTTTGTGGTGTTAAAGAATGCTCTAATTTCATATTTTTACATGTAGTTGTGCACTTTTTCCACACCATTTATTGAAGAGAATGCCTTTTTTTCACTGTATTTTCTTAACTCTTTTATTGTAGATTAATTTACCATAGGTGTGTGGGTTTCTCTCTGGGATTTCTATCCTGCTTCATTTTGTGCCAGTACCATACTGTTTTGATTACAGTAGCTTTGTAGCATAGTTTGAAGTCTGGGAGCCTGATTCCTCCAGTACTGTTTTTGTCAGCATTGCTTTGGCTACTCAATGTCTTTTGTGTTTCCATACATACTAACAAAAATTTTGTTTCTAGTTCTGTGGAAAATGCCATTGGTACTTTGATAGGGATTGCACTGAATCTGTAGTTTGCCTTGGGTAGAATAGTGATGTTGATAATATTAATTCTTCCAATCAAAGAACATGGTGGATCTTTCCATCTGTTTGCGTTGCCATTGGTTTCTTTCATCAGCATCTTATAGTTTTTGGAGTACAGGTCTTTTGCTTCATTAGGTGGGTTTATTCCTAAATAGACAAATTGATTATATTCTAAATATAGGATTGATAATATTCTTTGCAGCCAAAGATGGAGAAGGTCTATACAGTCAGAAAAAACAAGACCAGGAGTTGACTGTGGCTCAGATCACCAACTCCGTATTGTCAAATTCAGACTTAAATTGAAGAAAGTAGGGAAAACCATTAAACCATTCAGGTATGACCTAAATCAAATCCCTTACAACTATACACTGGAAGCAAGTAATAGATTCAAGGGATTAGATCTGATAGAAAGAATGCCTGATAAACTATGGACAGAGGTTTGTGAAATTGTACAAGAGTACAGGGATCAAGGCCATCCCCAAGAAAAAGAAATGCAAAAAAGCAAAATGGCTGTCTGCCACTGCTATGAAAAGAAGAGAACTGAAAAGCAAAGGAGAAAAGGGAAGATATACCCATTTGAATGCACAGTTCCAAAGAATAGCAAGGAGAGATAAGAAAACCTTCCTCAGTGATCAGTGCAAAGAAATAGAGGAAAGCAAGAGAATGGGAAACACTAGAGATCTCTTCAAGAAAATCAGAGATACCAAGGGAACATTTCATGCAAAGATGGGCTCAATAAAGAACAGAAATGGTAGAGACCTAACAGAAGCAGAAGATATTAAGAAGAGGTGGCAAGAATACACAGAAGAACTATACAGAAAGATCTTCATGACCCAGACAATCACAATGGTATGATCACTCACCTAGAGCCAGACATCCTGGAATGTGAAGTCAAGTGGGCCTTAGGAAGCATCCCTATGAACAAAGCTTGTGGAGGTGATAGAATTCCAGTTGAGCTATTTCAAATCCTAAAAGATAATGTGGTGAGAGTGCTGCACTCAATATGCCAGTAAATTTGGAAAACTCATCAGTGGCCATGGGACTGGAAAAGGTCAGTTTTCATTCCAATCCCAAAGAAAGACAATGCCAAGGAATGCTCAAACTACCGCACAATTGCACTCATCTCACACGCTAGCAAGGTAATACTCAAAATTCTCCAAGCTACGCTTCAACAGTACGTGAACCAAGAACTTCCGAGTGTTCAAGCTGGATTTAGAAAAGGCAGAGGAACCAGAGATCTAATTGCCAACATGCACTGGATCACTGAAAAATCAAGAGAGTTCCAGAAAAACATCTATTTCTGCTTTATTGACTATGCCAAAGCCTTTCACTGTGTGGATCACAACAAAATCTTATAGAGATGAAAAATTCTTAAAGAGATGGGAATACCAGTCCACCTGACCTGCCTCTTGAGAAACCTGTATGCGGGTCAGAAAGCAACAGTTAGAACTGGACGTGAAACAACAGACTGGTTCCAGATAGGAAAAGAAGTACGTCAAGCCTGTATATTGTCACTCTGCTTATTTAACTTATATGCAGAGTACATCATGAGAAATGCTGGGCTGGAAGAAGCACAAGCTGGAATCAAGATTGCCGGGAGAAATATCAATAACCTCAGACATGCGGATGCCACCACCCTTACGGCAGAAAGTGAAGAAGAACTAAAGAGCCTCTTGATGAAAGTGAAAAAGGAGAGTGAAAATTGGGCTCAAAACTGAACATTCAGAAAACGAAGATCATGGTATCTGGTCCCATCACTTCATGGGAAATAGATGGGGAAACAATGGAAACAGTGAGAGACTTTTTTGGAGGCCTCCAAAATCACTGCAGATGATGATTGCAGCCATGAAATTATAGACATTTACTCCTTGGAAGAAAAGTTATGTTCAACGTAGACAGCATTTTAGGAAGCAGAGACATTACTTTTTCAACAAAGGTCCATCTAGTCAAGGCTATGGTTTTCCAGTAGTCACGTATGGATGTGAGAGTTGGACTATAAAGAAAGCTTGAGTGCTGAAGAATTGATGCTTTTGAGCTGTGGTGTTGGAGAAGACTCTTGAGAGTCCCTTGGACTGCAAGGAGATCTAACTAGTCCATCCTAAAGGAAATCAGTCCTGAATATTCATTGGAAGGACTGATGTTGAGGCTGAAACTCCAGTACTTGGCCTCCTGATGTGAAGAACTGACTCACTGTAAAAGACCCTGATGCTGGGAAAGACTGAAGGCAGGAGGAGAAGGGAACGACAGAGGATGAGATGGTTGGCTGGCATTACCGACTCAATGGACATGAGTTTGAGTAAACTCTGGGAGTTGGTGATGGACAAGGAGGCCTGGCACGCTGCATTCTATTGGACGCAGAGAGTTGGACTTGACTGAGTGACTGAACTGAACTGATTCCTAAATATTTCATTCTTTTTTATGCAATGGTAGGCCGGATTGTTTTCTTAATTTCTGTTTCTGATCTTTCATTGTTAGTATAGAGAACAGTGAGAGATTTCTGTGTATTAATTTTGTATCCTTAACCTTACCTAATTCATTGATGAGCTGTAGTAGTTTTCTGGCAGCAACTTTAGAGTTTTCTATGTATAGTATCATGTCATCTACAATTGGTGCCAGTTTTACTACTTCTTTTCCAATTTTGATTCCTTTTATTTCTTTTCCTTTTCTGATTTCTGTGGTTAGGACTTTGAAAACTATGTGGAGTGTAAGTGGCATTAGTAGATGTCCTTGTTTTGTTCCCAATCAGTCCTAGAGGAGATGCTTTCAGCTTTTAACCATTGAATATGGTGTGAGCTATGGCTTTGTTATACATAGCCTTTAATATGTTGATGAAGCTTCCTTCTATGCTTACTTTCTGAAGAGATTTTATCATAAATGATTGTTGAATTTTGTAAGAAGCTTTTTCTGTACTAATTGAGATGATCAGATGGTTTTTATTCTTCCGCTTGTTAAAGTGGTTTACCACGCTGATTCATTTGCAGATACTGAAAAATCCTTGTATACCTGGGATAAATCCCACTTGATCATAGTGTATGATCCTTTTAATGTATTGTTGGATTCAGTTTGCTAGTTACCATGAGGTTTTGGTACAAAAGTCTATATATGTATAAGATAAGTTGTCTTATCTTAAGTATAAGAGAAGTTGTCTTATCATGTATAAGCCTTATATATGTGAAAGATATGTATAAGATAAGTTGCTGTGTCTCTTGAGTTCAAATGCATTTCTGATATCATGCATTTGTACTCTCCTCTTCTCATGATTGCTATTTTTGATATCATGTTTGTATGTGGATGATTTTCTCAGTTTACTGGATGTTTGCCTTTATTGGTGAGCCTTCCCATTTATAATTTTCTTGTTTCTGATTGCGGCTTTTTCTTTTCTGCCTAGAGAATCCTTTAGCATTTGTTATGAAGCTGGTTTGGTGGTGCTGAATTCTCTTAGCTTTTGCTTGTTTGTAAATATTTTGATTTCTCTGTCCAATCTCTCTGAAAGACTTATTTGGTAGAGTGTTCTTGGTTGTAGGTTTTTCCCTTTCAACAGTATAAATATATCATGTCACTCCTTCGTGGCCTGCAGAGTTTCTGCTGAAAAATTAGCTAATGGGAATTTCCTTGTATATTATTTGATGCTTTTTCCTCATTGTTTTTAGTATTTTCTTTTTTGTCTTTAATTTTAGTCAATTTGATTAACATGGATCTTGGAATGTTCCTCCTTGGGTTTAACCTGTATGGGGACTCTGCATTTCCTGGTTTTGAGTGAATATTTTCTTTCCCATGTTAGGGAAGTCTTTGACTATTATATTTCCAAATATTTCTCAGGCCTTTTCTCTCTTTCTTCTTCTTCTGGGATCCCTATAATGTGAATGTTGGTGCATTTAATGTTGTCCTGGAGGTCTCTTGGGCTTCCCAGATGGCTCAGTGGTAATGAGCCCACCTGACAATGCAGGAGACGCAGGAGATGAGGGTTTGATCCCTGGGTCAGGAAGATCTCTTGAAGGAAATGGCAACCTTCTCCAGTATTCTTGCCTAGATAATCCTATGGGCAGAGGAGCCTGGCAGACTACAGTCCATGAGGTCACAAAGAGTTGGATATGACTTAGCAACTGAGCATGTGTGTGTGCGTGCACATACACACACACACACACACACACACACACACACACACAGAGGTCTCTTAGTCTGTCCTCATTTCTTTTCATTCTTTTTGTTGTTGTTGTTTTTCTGTTCCACAGTAGTGATTTCCATTAATCTGTCTTTCAGCTCACTTACTCATTCTTCTCCCTCATTTATTCTGCTGTTCATTCCATCTACTGTATTTTTCATTTCAGTTATCATATTGTTCATCATTATTGTTTGTTCTTTAAATCTTCTAGCTCTTTGTTAAACATTTCTTATATCTTCTCAATATGTGCCTCCATTTTTTTTTTTTTCAAAAACTTGGATCATCTTTATCTATCATTACTCTTAATTCTTTTTTAGGGAGATTGCTTATCTCCACATCACCTTAGTTGTTCTTCTGGAGTTTTATCTTGTGCCTTTATCTGGGACATATTGCTCTGCAATCTCATTTTGTCTAACTTTCTGTGTGTATGTGGTCTCTATTTCTCATGCTGCAAGTGTTTAGTTCCTCTTGCTTCTGGTGTATGCCACCCTTGTGGGTGAGGTTGGTCAAGGGGCTTGTACATGCTTCCTAGGAGAAGGGACTGGTACCTGCCTGTTATGGTTTTTATAGACCAGGATCTGGGGACTAGAGATGATGAGAAGTGGGATGCAGGGGACCCAAGTCTTGAGTGAAACAAGGGTGTTTTATTTTCAGAAACGCATGTTTATATATGTTCATACAAGGCCACTTTAGGCAGTTAAAAAAAATTGAGCAAAAACAAAGCCAAGCAAATAACAATCTTCAAAGGGCCAGAAAGCATTCCATGTCCTGAGTAAGAGGGGCATAACTGAATAGATTACTTTTAAGTAAAAGGTCACTGAAGGGAGTCATTGAAGGGAGTCACTGAAAGGAATCTAAGCAGGTACCCCTTCTCCTGATCTCAGTCCTGAGAACTGCATGCAGCTCTGCTCGCTCCTGTTTTCCAGGAACTGATAAGGAATAGAGAGTCCTTGAGAAACAGCACACAAAAGAAGAACATACTGGATCCCTTAAAGCTGAATGTCCCTTGACACCTGCCCACCAGTGGATGGAATTGGGTCTTGTTCCTGTGGTTAGCAGGGCCATGTCTAGGGTATATTTAAAGATGCTGTGTCCTCAGGACAACTTTAGGAAGCCTGTCTGCTGATGGATATGGCTCTGTTCCCATCTGGGTTATTTGGCCTAAGGTGTTCCAGCATTGGAGACTGCAGGCTGTTGGGTGGGGCCAGGTCTTGGTGCCATAATAGTGACCTCTGGGAGAGCTCGTGTCAATGAATATTCCCTGGAGCATCTGCCACCAGTGTCCTTGCCCCACTGTAAGCCATAGCTGATCCCTGCCTTCCCAGGAGATCCACTAAGACATGGAGGTAGGTCTGACTCATGTCTTATGGAATCTCTGCTTTGTCTTGGGTCCCAGTGCATGAGAAACATTGTCTGCACCCACCAAGAGTGGAGTCTCTGTTTCCCCTGGTCCTGTGGAACTCTGGCACTCAAGCCCCACTGGCCTTCAAAGCCAAATGCTCTGGGCTCCTACTTCTAATGTCAGGCCCTCAGGTTGGGGTGCCTAATGTGGGACTTAGAACTCACTGGTGGAAGAACCTCTGTGATATAATTATTCTCCCATTTGTGGGTTGCTCACCCAGTGAGTATGAGATTTGATTATATCATGAAAACTCCCCTCCTACTTTCTTATTGTGGCTTTTCCTTTGTCTTTGGATGTAGAATACCTTTTTTGGCAAGTTTCAGTCTTCTTTGTTGATGGTCATTCAGCAGTTAACTGAGTTTGGAGTTTTCATGAGAGGAAGTGATCTCAAGTCCTTCTACTATGCCATCTTATCTCTGGTGGTGAGAAGTTGCATTTAGGAAGTACATCTGAAAGTTCTCAGTTCATATACTGCTGAAGCCTGGCTTGAAGGATTTTGAGCATTACCTTGCTAGCGTGTGAAAGGAGCACAGTTGTACAGTAGTTTGAACGTTCTTTGGCACTGCCCTTCTTTGGTATTGGAATGGAAACTGACCTTTTCCAGTTCTGTGGTCATTGCCTAATTTTCCAAATTTGCTGACATATTGAGTGCAGCACTTTCACAGCATCATCTTTTAGGATTTGCAATAGCTCAGCTGAAATTCCATCACCTCCACTGTATTAATGCTTCCTAAGGCAGGGAATTGGAGGCAGGAGGAGAAGGGGACGACAGAGGATGAGATGGCTAGATGGCATCACCTACTTGATGCACATGGGTTTAGATGAACTCTGGGAGTTGGTGATGGACAGGGAGGCCTGGTGTGCTGCGATTTATGGAGTCACAAAGAGTCAGACACGACTGAGCAACTGAACTGAATTGAAATGAACTGAAGGCCCACTTGATTTCATACTCCGGGATGTCTGGCTGGAGGTGATGTGACCACACCATCATGGTTATCTGGGTCATTAAGACCTCTGTTTTTTTTGTATAGTATATTCTTGCCACCTGTTCTCTTTTTCTCTTTTTAAAATTTAAATATATATTAAAAAATTTTCCAACATTGTGTTGGTTTCTTCCATACAACAACTCAAATCAGCCATAATTATATATACATCCTCTCCCTCCCTAGCTTCCCTGTCCTCCCCCGATCCTCTCCTCCCCCTATCCCATCCCTCTAGGGCATCACACAGCACAAGACTGGGCTCCTTTGCCACATGTACCTAATCTCTTTTGCTTCTGTTAGGTCCTTACCATTTCTGTCCTTTATCGTGCCCATTCTTGCATGAAATGTCCCCTTGATATCTCCAATTTTCTTGAAGAGATCTCTACTCTTTTCCCTTCTGTTGTTTTCCTCTATTCCTTTGCCTTGTTTATTTAAGAGGGTCTTCTTCTCTCTCCCTGATATTCTCTGGAACTCTGGATTCCATTGGATATATATTTCCATTTTTCCCTTGCCTTTCACTTCTCTTCTTTCCTCAGCTATTTGTAAAGCCTCCTCAGACAACCACTTTGTCTTCTTGCATTTCTTTTTCTTTGGGATGGTTTTGGTCACTGCCTCCTGTACAATGTTATGAACCTCCATCCCTAGTTGTTCAGGCACTCTGTCTACCAGATCTAATTTCTTGAATCTGTTCATCACCTCCACTGTATAATCATGAGGGGTTTGATTTAGGTCATCTCCAAAATTAGGTCATACCTGATTTAGGTTTTCCCTACTTGCTTCAATTTAAGCCTGAATTTTGCAATAAGAATTCATGATCTGAGCCACAGTCAACTCCAGGTCTTATTTTTGTTAACTGTATAGCTTCTCCATCTTCAGCTGCAAAGAATATAATCAATCTGATTTCAGTATTGACCTTTTGTTGATGTCCATGTGTAGAGTCATCTCTTGTGTTGCTAGAAAAGGGTATTTGCTATGACCAGTATGTTCTCTTGACAAAACTGTTAGCCTTTGTACTTCTTCATTTTGCACTCAAAGGCCAAACTTGCCTGTTACTCCAGCTATCTTTTGACACTCTACTTTTGCATTCCAGTCCCCTATGATGTAAAGGGCATTTTTTGGTGTTAGTTCTAGAAGGTATTGTAGGTCTTCATGGAACCATTCGACTTTAGCTTCTTCAGCATTAGTTGTTGAGGCATAGACTTGGATTACTGTGATATTGGATGATTTACCTTGGAAATGTACCAAGATCATTCTGTCATTTTTGAGGTTGCACCCAAGTACTGCATTTTGGAGTCTTTTGTTGTCTGTGAGGGATTCTTGTCTACAGTAGTAGATATAATGGTCATCTGAGTTAAATTTGCTCATTCCAGTCCATTTTAGTTCACTGATTCCTAAAATGTTTATGTTCACTTTTGCCTTCTCCTGCTTGACCATGTCCAATTTACCTTGATTCATGGACCTAACATTCCAAGTTCCTATGCAATATTGTTCTTTATAGCATTGGACTTCACTGGCACTACCAGACACATCCATAAGTGTGCGTCATTCCTTCTTTGGCCCAGCCACTTCATTCTTCTAGAGTTATTAGTAATTGCCCTCCATTCTTCCCCAGTAGCATATTGGACACCTTCTGACCTTGCGGGGCACTCATCTTCTGGTGTCATATCTTTTTAACTTTTCATACTGTTTGTGGTCTTGCAGTAAGAATTATTGGAGTGGTTTTCAATTTTGTCTTCCAGCGGACCACATTTTGTCAGAACTCTTCACCATGACCAGTCTGTTGGGTGCCCCTGCTTGGCATGGCTCATAGCTTAATTGAGTTATGCAAACCTGTTCACCATGACAAGCCTGCGATCCATGAAGGGATGGATATATATATATGTTACATTTTAACTATTAGTATAAAGGAAGGATGAGGAATGAGAGGAGTATAAGCAGGCGATTTTATTTTCTTAGAAATAAATTACTAGCCTATTCATTGTCCATCTGATTTAGTCAATTCCTAATTATCTATGGTAAATGGAAAGTAGAAAAAATAAGGATGAGCTTATACATCCCCTGATAATCCCCCAATCATATTTCAGAACATGTCTATGCTCAGAAACATTCTAGTGGCATTACAGTTTGAGGGCCTAGTACTCTAGTTGTCTCTCTATGGCCATATCACAGAGATCAGTGATCCTGTTGTTTATTTGAGTGATCTCGTTTCTGTGACAGAATAAATGCTCTCATATGGCATGCAGATGTGGTGCTTTTCTCCAGAGGAACTATGGCTGATGGTATCTCCGGCATATATCTTGGTTTACAGGCCCCAGTTTCTAAGCATTAGAGATTTATCCTAGTAGGATAAATTCTTGTCTCTAGGGGACATCCTTTAAGGATAACCCCAGAAAATACCACATTGTGGTATGAAGAATTATTGGGACTGTGACTTAATGCACTGAAAGTGAACAAAACAATAACTTCTTCCCGAGAGGGTGAAACAGAACATGTTCAGGTCCCAGGGGAGAATGTGGGGGAAGGAAGGAACACAGAACGGTTATAGGATGGCTACAGGTGGGAGGATCTTGGGGCTGAGTCAGACCAAGGACAATGCTACAGTGTGACAGAGTGAAGAAAAGAAAAGATATTACGTGCTGAGTAGTCACAGCTTGCCTCTTCTTCTTTTCCCTCACCACCCTCGATTTTGCCAGTTTCTTTTTGGACCTTTATTATGTAGAAGAATAATGGGTGAATATGTATTTTTGAAGGGCCACTATGTACCAGGCATTGTGCTGGGGACACAGCAGTGAACCAAATAGGCAACAATTCCTGCTTTGATGGAGCCTGCACTCTAGTGAGGGAGTCAGAAGATAAAGAAGTAAGAATATATATTTGTCAGATGGTTACAAGTGGAAATAGAGAAAGAGGAGAAGGATTAGGGGTGGAGGTTGTGACAGGGCCAGGGGAACATGCAGTTTTATCTGGCATGGTCTGAGAGTCTCACAGTAAAGGTGATATTTGAGCAAAGGCCTGAAGGGGATTTAAGCGTGAACCAAGTGGACATCTTTGTGGAGAGTATTTCAGGGCAGAGAAAACAGCCAAGCCAAGACCCTGAGGCTGGACGGTGCCTGGTTCATTGAATGGGCCTCAGAGCACCAACAGAACAAATGGATAGAGGGAAAAGAAAGATAGGATAAAAGGAGGCAGTGGGGGCTGGATTCCCAGATAGTACAATGGTAAAGAATCCATGTGCCAATGCAGGAGACACAAGAGACGCAGGTTCGATCCCTGGGTTGGGAAGATCCCCTGGAGAAGGAAATGGCAATCCACTCCAGTATTCTTTCCTGGAAAGTTACATGGACAGAAGAGTCAGTTGGATTAGAGTCCATGGGCATCCCAAAGAGCTGGACACAGCTGAACAGCTGAGCACAGGGGCTTGATAGCTGAGAATTTTGGGGGGAGTTTGGGTAAACTCCATTGTTCCCTCAAATTTTTCCTTCTATTACCTGGAAGATAGCAGATGAGTGAAAAGAATGTGAAATTTGGAAAAATATAGGCTTGAATTCAAATCCTAGCTCTACAGTTTGGATAAGTGACCTCTGCCTGCAATGCAGGAGATGCAGGTTTGATCCCTGGGTTGGGAGACTCCGCACCCACTCCAGTATCCTTGCCTGGAAAATTTTATGGACAGAAAAGCCTGATGGGCTATAGTCCATGGGGCTGCAAGGAGTCGGACATGACTGAAGTGACTGAGCATGCAAGCAAATATTCACCTTCTCTTTCTCCCTCTCCCACCATGGGAAGAGTATACTTTGTCACCCCACTGATGTTGGGCTTGGCAAGTGTAACTTGTTTTGGCCTCATGGTGGATGGAATGTACTTCCCTGTACTTTGATTTGGGGCCTGGTTATATGATTTGCTTTGATCAAGGCTTAAAGAAAAGGGTTAAGATGTCCTTTTGGAGTTATACTTCCCTTCTTGTGCTTCTGTGTTTTGCCATGAGAATAATATTGCTGTGTAGGTGCTAGGCCAAGGAGGATGAGAGACAGGTGGGGCAGACATGAACTCAACCTGCAGTCGAGTCCAACTTAGATCAGCCGAAATGCAACTATCCCACTGATTCATGAGTGAGAAATAAGTGTTTATTATTGACACAAACCACTGGACCAACCTTAAGTGTCCATGTTAGTTGCTCAGTCGTGCCCAACTCTTTGTGATCCCATGGACTACAGCCCATCAGGCTTCTCTGTCCATGAGATTTTCCAGGGGAGGATACTGGAGTGGGTTGCCATTTCCTTCTCCAGGGGATCTTCCCAACCAAGGGATCGAACCCAGGTCTCTTGCACTGCAGGGAGATTCTTTACTGACTGAGCTACAAGGGAAGCCCCTATTGACTATCACTTAGTTTTAGGGTGGCCTGTTACACAGTATTAGTGGGTATAACCCACTGATACAATGCCTTTTTCCTGCAGGTTACTCAATGTCGTAAATCCTGTAAGATGGCTACTTAATCCTAAGTAAAGCATTCTGTCTGCTTCCAAGTTAATCAAAAAGAAGAATCTTATTTTCTTCCTAGAATTATGTATCCACTTGGAAAGTTTGGGTCCTTTTCCTCTAGGGTTCCTACCATTGAATAAGGGAAAAGTTATATTTGGTATGGCCACCAAGAACAGAAAGTTCCATGAGATTTGGTTTACCAAACCTGAAAAGCCTTATCAAAGTCTTTGTTTTTCTTTAAACTTTTCTCCTCTCCAGATCAATCCCTTAACAGAAAACAATGGATTTACTATCTTGGTCTTTAGTCAAGGAGTTTGCTCATAATAACTAGATGGCTGCCTGCTCTTTCTGATAGAAACCATTCCAAAATTCTTTTGGGAAGGCTCTGTAGTTGTTGCTTGGAATACATAATTAAAGAATATGGTGAAGATAACTTAAAAACTAGGTTTTAGAACAGACATGTGAAATTATTGTCATTTACCTGCAATGACGCAGTGGTGGTTTTGCAAGCTCATAGCCTTTCTACCTGGACAATCCCCACAGTTATATTTTCCCCATAATCATGTCATCTCTTCTTCCCAGGTGCTAGAGCTAGGAGCACAAGTTGTGCAGTTACTTTGTAATGCTCATAGACAGCCCCACATGAGCGCCACTTATGTGTGTTACACCCTGAAGATTTCTGTATTCACATCTGTATTAGACTGTGGACTGCCTTGACATAATACTGCAGACTGGGGGGCTTATACAACAGAAATTAATTTTATCACAGTTTTGGAGGCTTGAGGTCCAAGATCAAGATGCTGGCAAGGTTGTTTTCTGGTGAGGGCTCTCTTCCTAGCTTGCAGGTGGTTGCCATCTCACTGTATCCTCAATATGGTCTTTCCTCTGTAGATTTACAGAGGGAGGAAGAGAGAGCTTTCTGGCAACCCTTCCTCTTCTCTTAAGGACACCAGTACTGTTGGGGTTAACACCTTACTCTTAGGACCTCAGTTCAGTTGGACCTCAGCCCCATGGACTGCAGCATGCCAGGCCTCCCTATCCATCACCAACTCCCAGAGTTTACTCTGGAAAAACCATAGCTTTGACTAGACAGACCTTTTTTGGCAAAGTAATGTCTCTGCTTTTTAGTATACTATCTAGGTTGGTCATAACTTTTCTTCCAAGGATTACGCTTCTTTTAATTTCATGGCTGCAGTCACCATCTGCAGTGATTTTAGAGCCTGCCCCCCAAAATAAAGTCTCTCACTGTTTCCACTGTTTCCCCATCTATTTGACATGAAGTGATGGGACCAGATGCCATGATCTTCGTTTTATGAATGTTGAGTTTTAAGCCAATTTTTTCACTCTCCTCTTTCACTTTCACCAAGAGGCTCTTTATTTCTTTTTCACTTTCTTTCATAAGGGTGGTGTCATCTGCATATCTGAGCTTATTGATATTTCTCCAGGCAGTCTTGATTCCAGCTTGTGCTGCATCCAGCACAGCATTTCTCATGATGTATTCTGCACATAAGCTAAATAAGCAGGGTGACAATATACACCCTTGAGGTACTCCTTTCCTGATTTGGAACCAATCTGTTGTTCTGTGTCTGAGTTCTAACTGTTGCTTCTTGACT
The DNA here is from genome assembly GCF_016772045.2 of Ovis aries. Classification (NCBI taxonomy): domain Eukaryota; kingdom Metazoa; phylum Chordata; class Mammalia; order Artiodactyla; family Bovidae; genus Ovis; species Ovis aries. The sequence continues at coordinate 55,593,603 of NC_056060.1, read as the reverse complement.
TGCATACAGATTTCTCAAGAGGCAGATCAAGTGGTCTAGTATTCCTATCTCTTAAAGAATTTTCCATAGCATGGACTGTGATCCACACAGTCAAAGGCTTTGGCATAGTCAATAAAGCAGAAGTAGATGTTTTTCTGGAACTCTCTTGCTTTTTTGATGATCCAGTGGATGTTGGTTTGAGCTTTCTTTGGTGTTGCCATTCTTTGGGATTGGAATGAAAACTGACCTTTTCCAGTCCCGTGGCCACTGCTGAGTTTTTCAAGTTGCTGGCATATTGAGTGCAGCACTCTCACCACATCATCTTTTAGGATTTGAAATAGCTCAACTGGAATTCCATCACCTCCACTTGCTTTGTTTGTAATGAAGCTTCCTAAGGCCCACTTGACTTCGCATTCGAGGATGTCTGGCTCTAGGTGAGTGATCACACCATCATGATTATCTGGGTCATGAAGGTCTTTTTTGTACAGTTCTTCTGTGTATTCTTGCCACATCTTCTTAATATCTTCTGCCTCTGTTAGGTCCATACCATTTCTGTCCTTTATTTTGCATGAAATGTTCCCTTGGTATCTCTAATTTTCTTGAAGAGATGTCTAGTCTTTCCCATTCTCTTGCTTTCCTCTATTTTTTTACACCAATCACTGAGGAAGGCTTTCTTATCTCTCTTTGCCAGTCTTTGGAACTCTGCATTCAAATGGGTATATCTTCCCTTTTCTCCTTTGCCTTTAGCTTCTCTTTTTTCTCAGCTATTTGTAAGGCCTCCTTAGACAACCATTTTGCCTTTTTGCATTTCTTTTTCTTGGGGATGGTCTTGATCACTGCCTCCTGTATAATGTCATGAACCTCCATCCATAGTTCTTCAGGCACGCTGTCTATCAGAATCAGTCCCCTGAATCTATTTGTCACTTCTGCTGTATAATTGTAAGGGATTTGATTTAGGTCATATCTGAATGGTCTAGTGGTTTTCCCTACTTTCTTCAATTTCAGCCTGAATTTGGCAATAAGGAGTTGGTGACCTGAGACACAGTCAGCTCCCAGTCTTGTTTTTGCTGACTGTATAGAGCTTCTCCATCTTTGGCTGCAAAGAATATAATCTGTCTGATTTTGGTATTGACCATCTGGTGATGTCCATGCGTAGAGTCTTGTATTGTTGGAAGAGGATGTGTGCTATGACCAGTGTGTTCTCTTGGCAAAACTCTGTTAACCTTTGCCCTGCTTCATTTTATACTCCAAGGCCAAATTTGCCTATTACTCTAGGTATCTCTTGACTTCCTAATTTTGCGTTTCAGTCCCCTGTGATGAGAAGGACATCTTTTTTGGGTGTTAGTTCTAGAAGGTCTTGTAGGTCTTCATTCAGTGTCAGCTTTTGCAGCATTACTGGTTGGAACATAGACTTAGATTACTGGGATATTGAATGGTTTGCCTTGAAAATGAACAAAGATCCTTCTGTCATTTTTGAGATTGTACCCAAGTACTGCATTTTGAACTCTTTTGTTGACTAATAGGACTACGCCATTTCTTCTAAGGGATTCCTGCCCACAGTAGTAGATATAATGGTCATCTGAGTTAAATTTTCCCATTCCAGTCCTTTTTAGTTCACTGATTCCTAAAATGTCGATGTTCACTCTTGCCATCACCAGTTGGAGCACTTTCAATTTACCTTGATTCGTGGACCTAACATTCCATGTTCCTATACATTATTGTTCTTTACAGCATTGGACTTTACTTCCATCATCAGACACATCCACAGCTGGGTGTTGTTTTTGCCTTGGCTCCGTCTCTTCATTGTTTCTGTAGTTATTTCTCCACTCTTCTCCAGTAGCATATTGGGCACCTGCCGACCTGGGGAGTACATCTTTCAGTGTCATGTTTTTTTGCCTTATGACCTTATTTAACATTAATTACCTCCCTAAAGGCCTTATCTCTAAATTTGCAACATTAGGGGGTAGGATTTCATCGTATGAATTTTGAGGGAATACGAGTCAGTTCACAGCAATATCTAAGTACAGAAAAATGGTAAAAGGAGAGGACCCAGAAATAAAGGAATGTGGAGTTTTGTGTGGCTTAGTGTGCAGAGGGGTGTGTCTGACTCAGTGTGGGGAGTTGTACACAGAGGGAAGAAAGGAGAGGAGGGATGATCAGTGTAGCAACTGCCAGGCTAGCTGTGATAGAATCAGACTTGGCAGAAAATCATCAGGCATATCAGTAAGGCTGCCTCTAACCTGTCAAAGTCTTATTATCTACAGTTCTCCAAATCTCAGTGTGTCAGACCAGGTAAGTCATTATGGTAGTCATGAAATGTGGCTAATAAAGCAAGGGAAAACAAACAGGAAGGAGCTAAAGGAGGGAGACAAGAATGAAAAATTCCCTTGGTTCCCTAGTGTTTTGTCTTGTGAGTCCTACTCACTCATGCTTCAAATCTAAATTTTAACATCTCATCCTATATACCCATAGAAAACCATAATTCAAAAAGATACATGCACCCCAGTGTTCTTTGCACCACTGTTTACAATAGGCAGGACATGGAAGCAACCTAAATGTCCATCAGTAGAGGACTAGATAAAGAAGATGTGGCGCATATATACAGGGCTTCCCAGGTGGCGCTAGTGGTACAGAACCTGCCTGCCAATGCAGGAGATGTAAGAGACATGAGTTCCATCCCTGGGTCAGGAAGATCCCCGGGAGGCAGGCATGGCAACCCACTCCAGTATTCTTGCCTGGAGAATTCCATGGACAGAGGAGCCTGGCAGGCTACAGTCCATAGGGTAGCAAAGAGCCAGACACGACTGGAGTGACTTAGCATACATGCATGCACATGTATACAATGGACTATTATTACAACATTCAGAAAACGAAGATCATGGCATCTGGTCCCATCACTTCATGGGAAATAGATGGGGAAACAGTGGAAACAGTGTCAGACTTTTTTGGGGGGGGGGCTCCAAAATCACTGCAGATGGTGACTGCAGCCATGAAATCAAAAGACGCTTACTCCTTGGAAGAAAAGTTATGACCAACCTAGATAGCATATTCAAAAGCAGAGACATTACTTTGCCAGCAAAGGTCCATTTAGTCAAGGCTATGGTTGTTCCTGTGGTCACATATGGATGTGAGAGTTGGACTGTGAAGAAGGCTGAGTGCTGGAGAATTGATGCTTTTGAACTGTGGTGTTGGGGAAGACTCTTGAGAGTCCGTTGGACTGCAAGGAGATCCAACCAGTCCATTCTGAAGGAGATCAGCCCTGGGATTTCTTTGGAGGGAATGATGCTGAAGCTGAAACTCCAGTACTTTGGCCACCTCATGCGAAGAGTTGACTCATTGGAAAAGACTCTGATGCTGGGAGGGATTGGGGGCAGGAGGAGAAGGGGATGACAGAGATGAGATGGCTGGATGGCATCACTGACTTGATGGATGTGAGTCTGAGTGACCTCCGGGAGTTGGTGATGGACAGGGAGGCCTGGCATGCTGCGATTCATGGGGTCACAAAGAGTCAGACATGACTGAGCAACTGAACTGAACTGAACTGAAGAAGGAATGAAATTGGGTCATTTGTAGAGATGTAGGAGAAGGCTATGGCACCCCACTCCAGTACTCTTGCCTGGAAAATCCCATGGACAGAGAAGCCTGGTAGGCTGCAGTCCATGGGGTCACTAAGAGTTGGATACGACTGAGTGACTTCACTTTCACTTTTCACTTTCATGCATTGGAAAAGAAAATGGCACCCCACTCCAGTGTTCTTGCCTGGAGAATTCCAGGGATGGGGGAGCCTGGTGGGCTTCTGTCTATGGGGTCACACAGAGTCGGAGATGACTGAAGTGACTTAGCAGCAGCAGATGGACCTAAAGACTGTCATACAGAGTGAAGTAAGTCAGAAAGAAAAGCAAATAGTGAATATTAATGTATATATGTAGAATCTGAAAAAAATTGTTATAGACAGTTTTATTTACAAAGCAGAAATAGAGACACACATGTAGAAAACGAATGTGGGTAGGGGTGGATGAACTGGGCAGTTTGGATTGCCATATATACACTATTGATACTATGTATACAGAAGCTGAAGTTGAACGGTTCTATGAAGACCTACAAGACCTTTTAGAACCAACACCCAGAAAAGATGTCCTTTTCATTATAGGGGACTGGAATGCAAAAGTAGGAAGTCAAGAAACACCTAGAGTAACAGGCAAATTTGGCCTTGAAATACAGAATGAAGCATTGCAAAGACTAATAGAGTTTTGCCAAGAAAATGCACTGGTCATAGCAAACACCCTCCTCCAACAACACAAAAGAAGACTCTACACATGTACATCACCAGATGGTCAATACTGAAAGAAGATTGATTATATTCTTTGCAGCCAAAGATGGAGAAGCTCTATACAGTCAAAAAAACAAAACAAAACAAAACAAAACAAAAAAACAAAAAAAAAAAAACAAGACCAGGAGTTGACTGTGGCTCAGACCATGAACTCCTTATTGCCAAATTCAGACTTGAATTGAAGAAAGTAGGGGAAACCACTAGCCCATTCAGGTATGACCTAAATCAAATCCTTTATGATTATACAGTGGAAGTGGTAAATAGATTTAAGGGACTAGATCTGATAGATAGAGTGCCTGATAAACTATCAACGGAAGTTCGTGACATTGTACAGGAGACAGGGATCAAGACCATCCCCATGGAAAAGAAATGCAAAAAAGCAAAATGGCTGTCCGAGGAGGCCTTACAAGTAGCTGTGAAAAGAAGAGAAGTGAAAAGCAAAGGAGAAAAGGAAAGATATAAGCATCTGAATGCAGAGTTCCAAAGAATAGCAAGGAGAGATAAGAAAGCCTTCCTCAGCGATCAGTGCAAAGAAATAGAGGAAAACAATAGAATGGGAAAGACTAGTGATTTCTTCAAGAAAATTAGAGATACCAAGGGAACATTTCATGCAAAGATGGGCTCAATAAAGGACAGAAATGGTATGGACCTAACAGAAGCAGAAGATATTCAGAAGAGGTGGCAAGAATACACAGAAGAACTATACAAAAAAGATCTTCACGACCCAGATAATCACGATGCTGTGATCACTCACCTAGAGCCAGACATCCTGGAATGTGAAGTCAAGTGGGCCTTAGAAAGCATCACTACAAACAAAGCTAGTGGAGGTGATGGGATTCCAGTTAAGCTATTTCAAATCCTGAAAGATGATGCTGTGAAAGTGCTGCACTCTATCTGCCAGCAAATTTGGAAAACTCAGCAGTGGCCACAGGACTGGAAAAGGTCACTTTTCATTGCAATCCTAAAGAAAGGCAATGCCAAAGAGTGCTTAAACTACCTCACAATTGCACTCATCTCACACGCTAGTAAAGTAATGCTCAAAATTCTCCAAATCAGGCTTCATCAATACATGAACCGTGAACTTCCAGATGTTCAAGCTGGTTTTAAAAAAGGCAGAGGAACCAGAGATCAAATTGCCAACATCCACTGGATCATGGAAAAAGCAAGAGAGTTCCAGAAAAACATCTATTTCTGCTTTATTGACTATGCCAAAGCCTTTGACTGTGTGGATCATAAGAAACTGTGGAAAATTCTGAAAGAGATGGGAATACAGAGCACCTGACCTGCCTCTTGAGAAACCTATATGCAGGCCAGGAAGGAACAGTTAGAACTGGAGATGGAACAATAGACTGGTTCCAGATAGGAAAAGGAGTACATCAAGGCTGTATATTGTCACTCTGCTTATTTAACTTATATGCAGAGTACATCATGAGAAACGCTGGGCTGGAAGAAGCACAAGCTGGAATCAAGATTGCCAGGAGAAATATCAGTAACCTCAGATATGCAGATGACACCACCCTTATGGCAGAAAGTGAAGAGGAAATAAAAAGCCTCTTGATGAAAGTGAAAGTGGAGAGTGAAAAAGTTGGCTTAAAGCTCAGCATTCAGAAAACTAAGATCATGGCATCTGGTCCCATCACTTCATGGGAAATAGATGGGGAAACAGTGGAAACAGTGTCAGACTTTTTTTTGGGGGGCTCCAGAATCACTGCAGATGGTGACTGCAGCCATGAAATTAAAAGATGCTTACTCCTTGGAAGAAAAGTTATGACCAACCTAGTCAGCATATTGAAAAGCTCAGAGACATTGCTTTGCCAACAAAGGTCCATCTAGTCAAGGCTATAGTTTTCCTGTGGTCATGTATGGATGTGAGAGTTGGACTGTGAAGAAAGCTGAGTACTGAAGAATTGATGCTTTTGAACTGTGGTGTTGGGGAAGACTCTTGAGAGTCCGTTGGACTGCAAGGAGATCCAACCAGTCCATTCTGAAGGAGATCAGCCCTGGGATTTCTTTGGAGGGAATGATGCTGAAGCTGAAACTCCAGTACTTTGGCCACCTCATGCAAAGAGTTGACTCATTGGAAAAGACTCTGATGCTGGGAGGGATTGGGGGCAGGAGGAGAAGGGGACGACAGAGGATGAGATGGCTGGATGGCATCACTGACTCAATGGATGTGAGTCTGAGTGAACTCCGGGAGTTGGTGATGGACAGGGAGGCCTGGCGTGCTGTGATTCATGGGGTCTCAAAGTGTTGGACACGACTGAGCGACTGAACTGAACTGAACCGATAAAGTAATATCTAGTGAGAGCCTATACTATACTCCAATAAAAATGTAAAAAAGACCTCCCCAACTCCAGAAAACAAACAAAGAGAATAAACATCTCATCCTTAGAGAGGTCTTCCTTACCTCTGCAGCATTGGTCAAATCCTCCTAACTTTCCATCCTCACAACTGGCCTTCACTTTTATCACTGTTAGTGAGATAGTTTATTTTGACATCCCTTGTTTAATGACAGTCTCATCTAAACAAATGTGTGTTCCACAGGTTCACAGGTGAGAGCAGTTCCATGTATACCCTTTTTCATGTTGTATCCTCGGTGTTCAGCATAATGTTGGCCCAGAAGAGGTGTTCAGTAATGCATGCTGAATGAATGAACAATTGAATGAATAGAGAGGAAACCCCAGGATATGTTGAATGAATGAAGAGGAGTGAAAGGAAGTCTTTCCCATTCTCCAACATGTGCTTATAATTTATTGGCTTAACACAGCTAATTAAATAGCTTGTTAAATTCACTCTCTGAAAGTCTTTCCTGTACATTCCTCATAGCAGCATTTCATTTCTGTTACCAAGTACCAAGCACACTCTGCTCGCCACATGATAAGCCAATGAATCTAAGAGATGTGGTGTTGAGGAAGCTGGCAGACCAAGAAGATGGCAGGCTAGTGCCTCAAAATAACCATCTTATATGGTCTGGATGCCAGGTTCTTTTATATATCAGAGATGAGGGGAGGTGAGGAAAGAAAGTAAATAAGCCCATTAATCTTGTAAACATGTCCTAGAATGGCAAGCTTCAGGCAGGGTATGTGTTAATTTCTTCCTTCTTGCCATCCACAGGTGGACAGGGTTCTGAACAAAGGCACTTTAACAGTCAGGCAGAGGGACAGGATTCTCTGAGGCAAAGCATTCTGTATGATTATAATACCAAAAGCAGCGAAAAGCATGTCAAAGAAACAGTTCCAACATGGAGTTAGGCCTCCTCCCTGCAACATTTCCAGAAGGCTTCAGTGTCTATGAGTTCCTGACATTTGCCTGGCTTGCTTCTCAGATGGAGAGCTAATCTTTCCCTGAATACTGGTGCATTGCTTTTAGAAGTCACTTTCCTTAAATGGTAAATTCCCAAAAGCATGTATTCCACTATAGAAGAAAGAATCAGATCATCCAGCCAGCCCAAGTAAAATCATCATACATTCAGAGAATCAAGAGATATGAATATATTTCAGTTTCATAAATTCTTCAATTTGGCGTTATTACATCCATTTATGGTGTTATTGGTACCATATTCTCAGAGCAGGCACATATAATTGAGTTAATGCTTTCAATGTATCTGTGTGATTCTTCATTGATGTTCTTTCCACATTATTCAGTAGATTTCACTATTGTCATTGAAAATGTAGCCAAATTAGGTAGTTTTGTCAGATTTGTAGATCAGAAGCCCTTTAACTGAGACAATAAAAGCATGTAAAGAGGATATAATGATGTTAATATGGGAACTTCCCAGGCTTCCCAGGTAGCACTAAAGGTAAGGAACCTTCCTGCCAATGCAGGAGACATAAGAGACATTGGTTCAATACCTTGGTTGGTCGAGATTTTTTTGGCATTAGAACTGCTAAGTCTGACTGATGCCTTAACTGTTTAAACTTCCTGAACTTCAGTTTTCTCCTTTGTTAGAAGCAGAGAATGATTCTTATCTTTTGAGAGTTGTGATATTTAGATGAGATGATACATATAGGCATATCCTAGCCAAAAGTTCAGTGAATGACGGTTCTCCTTGTCATCTCCTTCTCCTCCCTCTTCATGAAGTGCTATATACATAAGTTGTAAAATATTTCTGGAGATCTACCAAGTGTACTTTAGACTTAGTTTATTTAGGACTGGAATGTGAATCTGTTCTAGTAGAGAATCTCTACTCTGTCTCTCTTTTTTACTCTTTATTGTCAGTAAATTAAAAGAAAAGGCTTTCTAAAGAATACTGGATTTAGAGAACTGCAAATCAAAACTACAGTGAGATATCACCTCACACCAGTGAAAATGGCCATCATAAAATAATCTACAAACAATAATTGCTGAAGAGGATATGGAGAAAAAAGAACCATCCTACATTGTGAGAATGCAAATTGGTGCAGCCATTATGAAGAACAGTATGGAGTTTCCTTAAACTAAAAACAGAACTACCAAATGATCCTGCAATCCCTGGGCATATATCTGGAGAAAACCGTAACTCCAAAAGATACATGCGCTCCAATGTTCATAGCAGCACAATTTACAATAGCCAGAATGTGGAAGTGACCTAAAAGTCTATCAACAGAGGAATGGTTAAAGATGTAGCATGTGTGTGTTCAGCTGCTAAGTCATGTCTGATTCTTTGTAACCCCATGGACTGTAGCATGCCAGGCTCCTCTGTTCATGGGGATTTCCAGGCAAGATATTGGAGTGGGTTGACATGTCCTTCTCCAAGGGATCTTCCCAGATCAGGGATTGAACCTGTGTCTCTTGCATTGGCAGGAGAATTCTTTACCACTGAGCTACCAGGGAAGGCAAGATGTGGTACATATACAAAATGGAATATTATTCAGCCATAGAAAGAATGAGATAATGCCATTTGCAGGAACATAGATGGACCTAGAGATTATCATAGTAAAAGAAGTCAGACAAAGACAAATATCATGTATCACTTGTATGTGGCACCTAAAAAATGATACAAAAGAGCTTATTTACAGAACATAAACAGACTAACAGACAGAGAAAGCAAACTTACAGTTACAGAAGGGGAAAGGGGGGAGGGGGGAAGGATAAATTGGGAGACTGGGATTAACATATGATGCTATTATATACAAAATAAATAACCAACAAGGACCTACTGTATAACACAGAGAACTATGCTGCTGCTGCTAAGTCGCTTCAGTCGTGTCCGACTCTGTGTGACCCCGTAGACGGCAGCCCACCAGGCTCCTCCATCCCTGTGATTCTCCAGGCAAGAACACTGGAGTGGGTTGTCATTTCCTTCTCCAATGCATGAAAGTGAAAAGTGAAAGTGAAGTAGCTCAGTCGTGTCCAATTCATAGCGACCCCATGGACTGCAGCCCACCAGGCTCCTCCATCCATGGGATTTTCCAGACAAGAGTACTGGAGTGGGGTGCCATTGCCTTCTCCGACAGGGAACAATACTCAACACTTTATAATAACCTATAAGGGAAAAAAAATTGAAAAGGAATATTTATAAATGTATATAACTGAATCACCGTGCTGTATACATGAAACTAACATGACATTGTGAATTAAATCAACTGTACTTCAAAAAAAAAAAGAAAGAAAGATTGTTGGGTTTACTTCTGGGCTTAGACAGTGAAACGTTTCCATTTTCTGAGTGAGGAGAGGAGTCAGAAGGCTAATATATGGAAATAAGTGCCCCATGAATGATTCTTATCATTTAGACCAATTAGTGTTCTATGATTACTGTGAAACAGGCAGGACACAGCACTCAGAAATCACTAGACAGATTAGAGAAGTACAGGCAAGAACAGGACAGAAAGGGGTTAGTGAGAGTTCATGAATGAATAGCAAGTAGATGTATTTAATGCATTTACATGCCCAAATTCAACAGTGCACATACTTTCTGCGAAAAATCTTCTTTCTAAAAGTAAAACATTTAGTCAAAGAGTGTGGGGTGGGAAATGGCTTTTGTATCTTTGATTCATGCAGATTTTGCTATTAGCCTTGAGCAGATCTAAGGAAGTAGGCATCTGAAGTTGCTATTGAGTTCTATTTGTTGATGGGGTCAAATTAGAATTCTGAAGGAGCCAATGAAAATTACATGCAAACATTATGGTCGTTTGTTATCATTATAAAACGTGATAATGTCATTGCTGACTTACCAAGATGATGACCTGAAAGGCCATGACATTATGACATTACATTTTATCAATAATGAAAAATTGCTGCCTTTGCATGGTGGTTGGTGAGCTGAGGCAACCACAAAAGGGGAATGCAGGCCTTTTTGTTTATGCTAGACTGAAAATGGAAACAAATCAGCAGTTAGAGATTCATTAGTAGCCAAGGAAAAAAATGGCTTATTTTCTTACTTTGTCTGCAGAGAGGGCAGGAGGACTTCATTCACCCAAGAGATTTAATATTCATTGGTGAGACGCTTGATTCCAAGCTGCTTAAAATGTGCTTATAGGTGCCTTAATAACAAGTTTTAAAGCTTGAGGGAAATGTTACTCAAAGAAGTGAAATATGTGGGCATTAGCAGAGAATGTGCCTTTTTGGGAAGGGATCTAGCAGATGAGATTTCCTGCCAAGAATCAGAAACAGTTGATGTTAGCTTGTTGGCTTGTTCTTAGATGGGAGCTAGGAAACAGGTTTCGTGGCTTCTGAAACAGTTTGTGCAGTTTAATTCAAATTTTAGAGGACCTAATTGGGGCAAAAGAGTGATCCCAGGTCATTCGAAACTTCACATAGTATAGCTGTATTTTTCTGACTGTGAGAGGTGATAAATCTACCTGAAGATGAGCTAAGAAAATCTTGAGCCCATATGCCATGGCTGAATGGTCTACAAAAGCTTTGGCTTCTAAAGCCTTCCTAGTAAATCATGCAGAGTTTGAGGCTATTGTGAGTCTCAGAAAAGATAATTTTCACAAAATATGAGGAAGGGGCAATCTGGTAACGTGTCTAGCCTGATTTTTTTTTCTCTCACATTTATTCTGTCAGAGCTATAAAGAGTGGGCTTCATGTATAAAACGCCATGTCTGGTCCCTAATATAAAAACTTGAAGGGAATGTAAAATCTTTAGATTTGAGGTGTAAAATAGATTTTCCTGCCTTTTCTCTTTTATGCAGGTGTTTCATGGCAGACACATAAAATCCCTTTTTGTTTGTAGCATTCCCCACCCACCCCCCGCCCCGCCTGCCGCTTTTCACTCTATGCTTCTAGGGTTGGGGGAGTTCATATCAATATCAGTTTCTTTGGACTGAAATAAACTGACCACCTTAGTCTGGGCTTAGCCAAAGGGATCATTTTCATCTACCTCCTCTGCTTTGTGTAGTTTTTGAGGAGTGTGTGTCTGTGTGCACTGCTCCCTCCACCCAACCTTGAGGATCCTGACGAAGGTCCTTTCTGAGCAGCAGAAAGCAGTAGAGTTCTCTCCCTGTCCTGAAGCCTATCTGACTGTCCGCATCCTTGAGCCTCCTGCTCAGCCTTCCTGGTGAGGCTCGCCCAGTCTGACTCTACAGTGTCAGTCTGACTCTACAGTGTCAGTCTGACATTTTCCTGGTGGAAAGCTCTTGCCCAGACTACTTGGTTGCATTGACTCCCATCTATCCCGCAGATCTCAGTTCCAGCCTCGTTTGCTCACCTCTTTGAGCACAATGCACTGATGTCTGGCTCCCTCCCTATGTCTTCCTCAATACCTCGCATAGTGTTTGGCACATTATAAGAGCTCAGTACCTGTTTGATGCTGAAAGCTACTCTGACATCACTGCCGGAGAAATACTTCTATCAGCTCCCTCGTTGATCCCAAAATACCTGGGGAAACTCAGCACCTGCTTTCCCTTCCCTGGCAAGAAGTATTACTTCTCTGAGTATGGTTCCTGTATCAGCAGCATCAGCATTACTTGGGAACCTGTTAATCAGAAACTCTGATTTGGGGCCCAGCAATCTGTGTTTTAACAGCTCCTCCAGATCATTCTAATGTAGGCTCAAGATTGAAGGGAATGTTTCAAGTTTTTTCTTATCAGCACAGCATTAATGGAACAATTTACAAGTATCATCAATGCGTGAAAAACAAATAATTATGCTCCATATCCTAATGAAATTATAGTTTTTATGTCCCTTTCCCTCTGAAAAACCTGGAAGCAGGGGTCTAGCAGTGTTGAATGTGGCCTGCCTGTTTTATCTTATTTCAACCAGATAAGTCCTTGTATATGGATGGAAAAATAGTTATTTGGTTTAGCATATTTTGAAAGGATGCAAAAATCTCTGTCTTTTTTTGTTTTGTAGGAAGATCATTTCTGATATTCAGTCTTTGACTATTAATCCCTTTGGTTTAGATGACAAACCTATCCCTGGGAGGGATAACATATTACTGCTTACTGAAATATATTTTATTAAGAATGGGTTGTGGCAGAATCTTGGTATTCCAGTATTTACCATTCTACGCTTCAATGATATACTAGTGATCTTGAAGATTCATAATGTATTAATAGCAACTGTGTATTTTACAGTGGGAGTCAGTCCTATCCTTCCCTTATGGGTAAACCTAAAGACTACCCATAATCTTTATCTTAAGACAGTTTTGAAAAAAGAATCTTGGCCATTTTGTTTTTACTGTAAGAAAAAGGGGAGAGGAGGCAATAAAATGGCATAAGACTAATGCAGTTGTTGGAAAGATTAAATGAATTAATACATGTGACTATAGAAGGCCAGATGAATACTTAAAACATGTGAGCTATTGTGACGGTCATCTCCTTCTTCCTTTAATGTGAACTCTTATTATGGCTTATTACTGTTCTATTTGGAGAAATTATTGCTATCGATTTTGCAAATTGGCTACTGGATTTATACACTTGACGGATCAAGATGTTGAGGTGGATCCAAATCTTCTTGATAGCAACAGTTTGTGTTCTGATTAACTGGCTAGTTTGAATGGGCAGTGGGTAGGACAGGGCAATCTGGGTACCTGGGGAGTAGGACTGGAGGATGGGCTGTTACTTCCCAAAAGGGGAAGTAGGCCTTGAAATGGGCAGTAAAATGTAAGGAAATGCTTGTGCTGAAGATAATTTTTGCTTGAGTAAAAGGTGATATTCCCACTTTTTCAGGAAGAATTTGAGCAGTCATTTTTCTGTTTTCAGCAAATATAATTTTGGCAGAAGGAAATGTCAGATGAGAGGTAAGTAGAAAACTAAGCACAAAGTCCAGAATTTTAGGCTGACATATTTAGAGTGGGGGTCTGAACAATAGGAGCTTTTTCTACCCAATATATTTAAATACCAAGGTTGCACAGATAGTCTTTACTATTCCTAGAATTCTTTCAGTGAGCTTAGGATGGCTTGCTTCCTGATGAAAGTAGAATCCCAGGATGTATGCCAAGATGTATTACTTAATGTTCTCTGTTTCTCAAAGGTTCAATAAGCAAAAGGGGTTATTCTGAGCAAGCTGCTGGGACGATGACAGGAACAAACACCTCGATGTATAAATTTGAGACCTTTAACCTCTCAGCTGTCAAATTTCAATATTTCTGGTCACAATGTTAAATGCACTCTAGTATCCATTTCAGAGAGCTCTGATGGAAAAATCAAAGTTTCCTTTTATATTTACACACTGTTAGTAAGTTGTTAAAAGAAGAATAAAGTAAGGTGACTGCTAGCCGTATTTTGTATTTGTGGCTTTATAGCTTCAGCATAATAAACCAGAACCTCTATTTTGTCTGTAACTTATAATGCATGCTTCAAATGACTTAGTGTTATTGTCAGCTCTATATCCTCTGTCTTTTAAGAATGATAAACATAGCATGTTGAAGGTAGAATTCAAAACCAGGACCATGAAGGAAACAGGGAAATATGGGCTAAAACATGACTTTTAGACCTTTTCATTTAAAATAAATGTGTGCATGTATGTGAAGGACACAGCAGGTGTCCATACAGTTTATCTCTCATTCCATCTTACAAACGTGTGTAAAATAACCTAAGGCATATTACTGGGATGGTGAACGGGGACTTCATATTCTGTTATGTGAATGCACAATTGCCTTTGGTAGTAGTGCTGTGTTTTGTTTGGTCCTGTGCAGTTCTGTAGACAAGTCTTCCATCATAATGACCTTTATGACAGCAGATGGGTGGGGGAAAATGGTTTGAGAAAACCATTTTCCTTTCCCACAATAAGTAATAATTACTTGAAGTGTGTGACAACGGTGAAGTGGGCAGACTTACCCAAGGACCTGCACTGGACACTTCCTTTTACTTTCTCATTTTATTCTTTGTCAATACACGTGTGCAGAATAGAGTGTTTAAATTTTTATCTTTTAAGGAATTTGTGAATCTTGAGAACTGTTTATTTCCACAAATGTTTTCAGGTGTATTTCTGGACCATGTCAGGCAGGATCCGTATAGAGCCATTTTACATGGATCTCTGCCCTACTGGGCACTGAAGCCATAGCACCATGGAAAGGGCCACCATGGGCCACTGCAGAGAGAGTGGACAGTGACAAAGGAACTGTGCTTCCTGTCAGGACATGCATTGTAGAATCCAAAGAATATGAGTAATGACCATGTGCCTCTTGGGCCCAGGGAATTGCACTTTCTTTATTCATACATACTGGAATACTTCCTATTCTTTATATACATCCATTTCAAATATTGGTAAACTTTTAGAGCAAAAATCAATGTGGAGAATGTATCCAAATTTGTCACAGTAGCAATTATCTATGCATATCACGCCTCTTTTAGAGTGATAACAATGGTAGAGACAGTGTCTGAGGAAGTATCCTGCTTTTTCAGTGCTGTTGTTCTCTTTAATTGTAAACAATAGTTTCTGATAAAGACATCATGAAAGTGAAGCTTATTTTCTTTTCTAACCTACTAAATACTTTTCAGTCAGTACTGCCATCTGCTTTAGTATGTAACTTTCACAAGAGTAATTTGCCTTTCAAATTAGTACACAGTATCCTCTCTTATGTTACTGTTTCTTTCTTTCCTTCTTTTTTTTTTTTTTTAATATTTTTGACTGTGCAGGCTCTTCATTGCAGTGCACTGGTTTCTCTAGATACATTGCATGGGCTCCAGAGGATGTGGGCTTAGTTGCTCCATGGCATGTGGGGTCTTAGTTCCCCGACCAGGGATCAAACCTGTGTCTCTGCATTGGAATGCAGAGTCTTAACCATTAGACCACCAGGGAAGTCCGTATTTCATGTGGACACATAAAATTTCCTTGATAAGACTGTAAACTTCTTGTGGCACAGTCAACTTGTGAAGTGAAAGTCATTCACTTGTGTCTGACTCTTTGCTACCCCATGGACTATACAGTCCACGGAATTCTCCAGGCCAGAATATTGGAGTGGGTAACTGTTCCCTTCTCCAGGGGATCTTTCCAACCCAGGGATTGGACCCAGGTCTCCTGCGTTGCAGGTGAATTCTTTACCATCTGAGCTACCAGAGAAGCCTCTATGCTGTCTCAAACAGCGTCTCATGTCTTTAGGGCTCTCCCAAGGGAGAGAGCTTCTGTCACCTCTTGCTTCAAATTCTTGCCTCTACTTGATTCTCTGTTCCCATCCAGTGTTTTGCATCCTGAAGCTTCTGTTTTCTGTCAAGCCCACATTACTCTAAGCAGGAAACAGAAGTGTCACACCAAAACACCATCAATAAAGGGTATTATAAGTCATAGCCTTTGATGGGAGGTTTTGGGGAGCCTGAGGAGTACAGATAAATAACTATGTTAAATAAGTGTGGTGAGCATAATTGACCTAATGTTTCTGGGTATTCTCCATAGCTGAGAATCTTTCCTAGACCAGCTTTCCTTTTGTTCCCTGATTGCTCCTAGATAATTTTTCATTCTAGGCTACATAATCGCCTCTCTCCTATTTTCCCAGGTTCAGGGTACTCAGCCTTCTGGCTCTTAGGATGCTCCAGGAAATCAGAAAAGAAAAACTTGGTTATTTATTATGCAGAGCAAATTAACACTCCCTTTGTTTTACACTAAGGCTCAGTCAATAAACATGGATATATAAATGATTTCAGTACTTGTAGATACATGTGATATTAGAGGCTAGAGGCTGTGGGATATGCTATTGCACTGAGCTGAAAACTGGTTCTATCACTGCTCCTTCACTATCTAAACTATTCTCATTGCATTTCTTGCCTCATTATTTTACTTACCTAATTCTTTAGAAGCTACAGAGAAGGCATGCTAGAATATCCTATGACCTTTACTTCTGTGTACATGAAGTGCAGTCCAGAAGGGAACGAGAAGGCATTCTTCCTGAGTTGAAGGGAGAAGGAGAGGAAAACTCAAACAGTCGGGATTATTTTGACTTTGAATATATGTGTACATATACAAACATATATCATAGATCTCTCTTATCTGACCTCCACTTAACTGGCTTCCCAAGCCCTCTAGGGAACATACTGACTGAGCCCAAGCCTAGGACATTGAACCGCTGTAGCCAGTAGGCTGGCACCCAGGGCACTCACACTAGGTGAGTTAGTGATTATCTAGTGATATTACTAATTATTGGGACTTCCCTCGAAGTCCAGTGGTTAAGAATCTACCTTCCAATGCAGAGGGCATGCGTTTAATCCTTGGTTAGGGAACTAAGATCCCACATACCTTGGGGTGCTGCCAAAAATTAAAAAATAAAAATAATACCTAGTTCTTGAGTATCACTAAAATCCAAATTTTAAAAAGGAGGGAGTTGTTTGTTCCTAATCGTGTATTATTAGGAGAAGGAAATGGCAACCTGGTCCAGTACTCTTCCCTGGAAAATCCCATGGACGGAGGAGCCTGTTAGGCTGCAGTCCATGGGGTTGCTACGAGTCGGACACGTCTGAGTGACTTCACTTTCACTTTCAATCCTGTTTATGCCACTTGTACTTATTATTGTAATTACTTAATTTAATTAAATATTATATAAATCTATGAAGTGAATGCAAAAATGAAAAGGAATTGTTTCTTCTAAAACTAATCTGAATACTTTGGAAAGGCATGATAACATCAAGTTATCTGTTGTATAAGTTATGGGTGAGATGACTGTATGTAATTAAAATAAACTAGAAAAACCTACACATCAGATGCCTTGTAAGTACCTTTAAGTTATCATTATACTTTAAAGAAATGGAAACTGGAAGTTAAAGTCAAGGTATTATGTGCATAGTGTACATAAGCAAGACTTTACAGAACTCTGATTGGAGAAACCACACTCAGGCCTGGGTGCCACTTCAGATGATTAACAAATGAATATATGCATATATTTTAAGATTAAGTAACAAAGTTTAAGGTATGAATCCATCACTATTGTTATTTCCTTCTGCGCCAGTTCTTTCAATTAGCTAATCAACCATGGGATTATTGTAATGGTGAGAAAGCTTCTATTCCATGTGTACATACATGGAACAGTAAATGCCAAGTACAGATGGAATTTCAGTTTGTTTTGGTGTTAATTCCCATATCATCTCACCAAGGTATTGGTGAAGTTTTTAGACAGGAGTATCCAGAGAACTTCTCTTTAGTCTAGCTTTTGTTCTTATGTTTATATCTTAATGTCTCAGGTTCACCCTGGCCTTGTCCTGATCCAAATGACTTTAGCCACATTTCATTTCTTGAAGACTAGTCACTTCTTGTGTCAGAACTAGCACACCATTGGTAGAGAACACTCAGTATCTATGTTGGTAATTACTCAAAATTTAGTCTCTAGTTCAGTTAAGGTCAGTCACTCAGTCATGTCCAGTTCTTTGTGACCCCATGGACTGCAGCATGCCAGGCCTCTCTATCCATCACCAATTCCGAGAGTTTACTCAAACTCATGTCCATTGAGTTGGTGATGCCATCCAACCATCTCATCCTCTGTCATGACCTTCTCCTCCTGCCTTCAATCTTTCCCAGCATCAGGGTCTTTTCCAGTGAGTCAGTTCTTCGCATCAGATGGCCAAGTATTGGAGTTTCAGCTTCAGCATCAGTCCTTCCAATGAATATTCAGCACTGATTTCCTTTAGGATGGACTGGTTGGATCTCCTTGCAGTCCAAGGGACTCTCAAGAGTCTTCTCCAACACCACAGTTCAAAAGCATCAATTCTTGGGTGCTCAGCTTTCTTTATAGTCCAACTCTCATATGCATGCATGACTACTAGAAAAACCATAGCTTTGACTAGATAGACCTTTGTTGACAAAGTGATGTCTCTGCTCTTGAATATGCTGTCTAGGTTGGTCATAACTTTCCTTCCAAGGAGCAAGCTTCTTTTAATTTCATGGCTGCAGTCACCATCTGCAGTGATTTTGGAGCCCCCCAAAATAAAGTCTATCACTGTTTTCATTGTTTCCCCATCTATTTGACATGAAGTGATGGGACCAGATGCCATGATCTTAATTTTCTGAATGTTCAGTTTTAAGCCAACTTTTTCACTCTCCTCTTTCACTTTCATCAAGAGGCTCTTTATTTCTTTTTCACTTTCTTTCATAAGGGTGGTGTCATCTGCATATCTGAGGTTATTGATATTTCTCCGGGCAATCTTGATTCCAGCTTGTGCTTCATCCAACCCAGCATTTCTCATGATATATTCTTTTTTTTTTTCCTCAGGATATATTCTGCACATAAGCTAAATAAGCAGGGTGACAATGTACACCCTTGATGTACTCCTTTCCTGATTTAGAACCAATCTGTTGTTCTGTGTCGAGTTCTAACTGTTGCTTCCTGACCTGCATACAGGTTTCTCAAGAGGCAGACCAGGTGTTCTAATATTCCCATCTCTTGAAGAATTTTCCACAGTGTGGACTGTTTGGTATAGTCAATAAAGCAGAAGTAGAGTGGATCACAATAAACTATGGAAAATTCACTTCATGGGAAATAGATGGGGAAACAGTGTCAGATATTTTTGGGCTCCAAAGTCACTGCAGATGGTGACTGCAGCCATGAAATTAAAAGACGCTTACTCCTTGGAAGAAAAGTTATGACCAACCTAGATAGCATATTCAAAAGCAGAGATATTACTTTGCCGACTAAGGTCTGTCTAGTCAAGGCTATGGTTTTTCCAGTGGTCATGTATGGATGTGAGAGTTGGACTGTGAAGAAGGCTTGAGTGCCGAAGAATTGATGCTTTTGAACTGTGGTGTTGGAGAAGACTCTTGAGAGTCCCTTGGACTGCAAGGAGATCCAACCAGTCCATTCTGAAGGAGATCCGCCCTGGGATTTCTTTGGAAGGAATGACGCTAAAGCTGAAACTCCAGTACTTTGGCTACCTCACACGAAGAGTTGACTCAATGGAAAAGACTCTGATGCTGGGAGGGATTGGGGGCAGGAGGAGAAGGGGACGACAGAGGATGAGATGGCTGGATGGCATCACTGACTCGATGGATGTGAGTCTGAGTGAACTCCAGGAGTTGGTGATGGACAGGGAGGCCTGGCGTGCTGTGATTCATGGAGTCACAAAGAGTCAGACACGACTGAGTGACTAAACTGAACTGAACTGATGAAAGTGAAAGAGGAGAGTGAAAAAGTTGGCTTAAAGCTCAACATTCAGAAAACGAAGATCATGGCATCCAGTCCCATCCCTTCATGGCTAATAAAGGGGGAAACAGTGGCTGACTTTATTTTTCTGGCCTCCAAAATCACTGCAGATGGTGATTGCAGCCATGAAATTAAAAGACACTTACTCCTTGGAAGGAAAGTTATGACCAACCTAGACAGCATGTTAAAAAGCAGAGATGTGACTTTGTCAACAAAGGTCTGTCTAGTCAAGGATATGATTTTTCCAGTGGTCACGTATGGGTGCGAGAGTTGGACTATAAAGAAAGCTGAGCACTGGAAAATGGATGCTTTTGAACTGTGGTATTGGAGAAGACTCTTGAGAGTCCCTTGGACAGCAAGGAGATCCAACCAGTCCATTCTGAAGGAGATCAGTCCTGGGTGTCCATTGGAAGGACTGATTTGAAGCTGAAACTCCAATCCTTTGGCCACCTGATGCAAAGAGCTGACTCATTTGAAAAGACCCTGATGCTGGGAGGGATTGAGGGCAGGAGGAGAAGGGGACAACAAAGGATAAGATGGTTGGATAGCATCACCGACTCAATGAACACGGGTTTGGGTGATCTTTGGGAGTTGGTGATGGACAGGGAGGCCTAGCATGCTGCTGTTCATGGGGTCGCAAAGAGTTGGACATGACTGAGCAACTGAACTTAGCTGAACTGAGATGTTTTTCTGGAACTCTCTTGCTTTTTCGATGATCCAGTGGATGTTGGTAATTTGATCTCTGGTTCCTCTGCCTCTTTGAAATCTGGGTTGAACATCTGGAAGTTCTTGGTTCATGTACTGTTGAAGCCTGGCTTGCAGAATTTTGAGCATTACTTTGCTAGCATGTGAGATGAGTGCAGTTGTGCAGTAGTTTGAGCATTCTTTGACATTGCCTTTCTTTGGGATTGGAATAAAAACAGACCTTTTCCAGGCCTGTGGCCACTGCTGAGTTTTCCCAAATTTGCTGTCATATTGAGTGCAGCACTTTCACAGCATCATCTTTTAGGATTTGTAATAGCTCAACTGGAATTCCATCACCTCCACTAGCTTTTTTTGTCGTGATGCTTCCTAAGGCCCACTTGACTTCGCTTTCCAGGATGTCTGGCTCTGGGTGAGTGATCACACCATCATGGTTATCTGGGTCATGAAGATCTTTTTTTGCATAGTTCTTCTGTATGGTTCTTTTTTATAGTTCTTCTTAGTATCTTTGCTTCTGTTAGGTCCATAGCATTTCTGTCCTTTATTTTTCCCATCTTTACATGAAATGTTCCCTTGATATCTCAATTTTGATTTATGCTACACAGGCTTGTAGGCTTGTAAACTACATTCTTAGACTCCAAACCATTTATGTACTTAGTTGCTAACTATAAAACTCAAGTGATTGTGAATGGTGTGAGTTTCCCTCAATGTTTGGACAGTTGTTGGTGAATCTCTTCAAGGACTAGAGTTGAAGAATTTTATAGATTTTTTTGACTTTAAAGGGAAAAGAAGTATTGCATAGCAGTTTCTCACTGTTGATTAGGAATTTCTTGCAGATGAATTCCTGTTTAACCTCTGTGTACCTGTACTCAAGTGAATTATACAAGCACCTTAGCAAAGTTCCACTGAGATTTATTTTTTTTAGCATATTACTTGTAACTGTAAGATTTTTAGTATTCTTTATCTATCCATCTTCCTTGAGTAAATATGAAGTTCAGTTAAGCATTCTTTTTAAAAGTATCATACATTTTATATATAATGCCTTGTACATGGTTGACATTCAATGCATATTCATTAAAAGAATAAGATTATGTTAAATGACATCAAATACTTGAGACTGGGTTGTACCTAGTTATTAGTTAACCTTTAGAATTTCCATACATTCCCTTCTGTTGTAGTTTTCCAATAACACCGGTCTGGGTGACATTTGTCTGGTCTTCTGTATTTGCATAGTTCTTTATGCAATAAGTAAACATTTTATTAACCAGAATTCTTCTTAGGAAAGGTGTCACTTATGTCTGAGGGAAATGCTTTGATGAAAGGTAAAATAAGGGACCTCCTAGAGAAGCCCTGAAGGTGAGCATGTCTGTGCGTCAGAAGAGAGGAATATCCTGCTTGCTGTACTGGGGAGACAAGGAAGGGTGAGAAGGAGAGGAAAACTGGATGGAGGATATGAGAGAATGACTGGAAGGCTATAAATTCTCTGATGTCAACTATTCCCAGACCGTAACTCCAAATTTTTAGTAAAAGTCATTCACCAAATGCTTGGGTTCAGGTGGATATTTGTGTGTGTGTGTGTGTGTGTGTGTGTGTCTCTGTGTGTGTATGTGTGTGTGTGTTTATATGTGAACTAACTTTGTGAAAACTTATTTGTGGCCTGAGAATTACACTAAAATCAACATGAAGTGGGAACTGATGTAGTGTGTGCTGCTGTTGGTCCACAGGGGCAGAGCAATGCTTGAGCAGAGAGTCCTGGTTGCTGCCTGAAGCCTTAAGGATGTCTTAGGACATGAGAAAATCAGGGACTGAGGTTGGCTCAAGATTAGCTACTGAGGGTCAGGGAGATTTCTTATAAACATACCTTGTGGAGATGAACATATACATATACATTTTTTGGGAGAATAACTATTTGAGAAAATGAAGAAAGCTGCCCAGGTCAGAGTTCATCTATGCTTCACACTGGGCCTGTCATTAGTCAGGGGGCTAGTGAAGGAATTTATTAAGGTGTGGTTCCAGCAATTGGTGGCAGTCAGATGGAGAAGCCACTGATGTCCCAACCTTTACCTCCAAGGGATTCCCTCTCTTCCAGCTGCTAAGCCAAGGTCCACGTTCCCCTGGCCCCCATAAAAGCCACTTTGAAGCACTTATCAAGTTTCAAAAGGTAATCATTTAGAAATGTATATTTTTAAAGATTGGGCTGACTGCTGATTTTTCTAAGTTTAGCAGAAAGGGCTGATTTTCTTGATGACTCTTGTCTATAGGCTGCTAAGAATGAAGTGAACATTGCACAGAAGAACTGACTTCAGTGAGCCAAAGTTGGGCTATTGCTGTCTATGGACAGACTTTCCTAAGGTTATTTAGTGACAGATTCCCTGGAGAAGATTTCGGAAGTTGAGTGCTAGAGCTGCAAAGATATTTAAGCATGACTTTATTTTTTATACACTCCAGAACTTTTTTCCTCATCTTTATTATTGTAATTATCATATATTATATGTAATCATCAGAGCCATCTCTCCCAATTTATTGAAAGCTTCTTGAGAGCAAGGACTAAATCTTATTTTTTTATGTTTAGGACTTCGGACAGGGGGCTGGACCATTAGACCTGTTCATTAAATGTGGGTGGGATGAAGACAGATGGGCCTGATCACCTTACTTTTTTGTGAGGACATTGAAACTTTCTAAAAGACACAGAATGAGTTGGTGATAGTTAGGACCAGGAATAGCTTTTCTGATTTAACAGTTCTTTCTTTTGTTTTCCTTTCAAAAAATTTACTTGGAATGGGGTCCGCATGCTCCGAGTAGTACCTAGTGTAATTTAGGCTCTATCCAAAGAGGTTGGGTCACTTATTGCCTGGGTAACTGGAGAATGATGTGTGTGGTGAGAACTGTCTGTTAGCAGCACTGGCCTCTCCTAAGTTTTGCTTGCTCATCTCTGAACAGTAACTTTGAGGGGGAAGTGCATTAAGAGATCAAATGCTTCTCTAAAGCTGCATAGTGAATATTTTAAAACTGTTTTATAAAACGAAGAGAGAAATGCCACTGGGATGAGAGCCAAGAGAGGCAAGAGGCCTCCTGGCTCAGGTCTGATCCACTGGGAGACTTGGAAGTTGCTGTTGAGACAGTTATGTTCATTACACATTGCTTTCTATCCAGCTGCCAGAATTCTCTTTCCAGAGCGTAAGTTCAATGATGCTACATCTCTGTGCAAAACCCCTCAATGGCTTCCTCGAAATTAGAGTTGAGATTTGACAATTGGTCCACAAGGCCATACATGATCTAGGGGAATACCCCTTCCTCCCTTTTCTCCCTTCTTTCCTCCCTTCTTTCCTTCCTTGTATAGCCTCCCCCTCTAGAGGAAAGCTGGATAAGAACATGGCTTTTTTTCTCTCTGATTAACTGCCATATTCCAAGCATCTAGAACAGTGCCTGATACACAGCAGTACTTAATTAATTCAAATATTTGTTGAATTAATTGAATAG
Organism: Ovis aries; assembly: GCF_016772045.2. Classification (NCBI taxonomy): domain Eukaryota; kingdom Metazoa; phylum Chordata; class Mammalia; order Artiodactyla; family Bovidae; genus Ovis; species Ovis aries. The sequence continues at coordinate 55,569,628 of NC_056060.1, read as the reverse complement.
CTTTGACTATATAGGTTCAGGGAATTCAAAATAATTCAATAGATCCCAAGATAACATCAATAGAAGGGTACATCTGTTGCATAGAATTTAGCATAAGAAAGTTTGAATTCCAGGGATGCTGGCATGCATTCTGCCTGCCTTTTGGTCTGGGTTCTCTTGGATAACCCAGAGATGGGTAAGTGGGCACTGAGAAGACTGTTGACAAATTATTGTTGGATTAACCCCTCTGTGCAGTTAATTTTAGGGTGGAGGTAACTGAAAGCAAAGTGGAATGTCACATTAGCCTTAGTCTTCATATACCAGCAGCATCTGCAGGTTTACCTTCTTTTTATTGTGTTTTGTATACTTAAAAAAAAATCATTCCAGTAGAAAATGTCAAGTAACAAATACTACTTCTGACAATTTTCCTTATGCACTGCACACCAAGTTGGGTGGTTGACGAAGAATGAAAGCCCCAAGGGATAGCTTGGAGGGTGTGGAAATAAATAAAACCAGGATGGAAAACAGGTTTGTAAAGAGAAAGTTAATTCATCTCTCTGCCATTCACACCTGACAGAGCTACATATGAAAAGGAGTTACCCAAATTCTGTCTTCCTTTCTCATTCTCTGCTTGGTTCCAGTAAATGACCATTCAGTTCTTCCATAGCTGGTGGCTTTTGTAGCAGCCAGACCACATGGCTGACTAAGTGCTGTAAGCTATTGAAGAGGCCTTGGAGGTGGGTGCAGGAAGTACCTGGCAGCTGTAGTGTGCCCAGCCTTGCCATCCCACCTAGGTGGACTGAGCTGGAATGTAAGGTCTCAGACGTGATGAGCCTTTCTCAGCATCAGTACACAAGAGCTGATGGAAAGTAAGTGCTGGCTGTTGCCTCCACCCCTAAAACCTGACAGGGATCTGTTCTTGAGACTTATAGAAGTCTTATTTGTAGTGCTTTTTTGGGTTCTTTCTGCTGTCACTCATCAGTTAAATTTGGTCTTCACATATGATAACAAAGAGGTATTATTCAAGGATGGTTTAATCAATATCTTTTCATTGTATGTATAAGTAATCAAAAGTTCTATCTTCTAAATTTATTTTAACAGATTATGAGTCTCTTGTATTTTAGGACCACAGCATTCAGATGATACATCGCAATGGCTGAGGAAATCAAACTAACCCATAATTTTTAAATAAAAATTTATGTATCTATTAGGTTTGGTGGTGCTGGGTCTTCACTGCTGCTTGCAGACTTTCTCTAGTTGTGGTGCATGGACTTCTCATTGTGGTGGCTTCTCCTGTCGCAGAGCACAGGCTGTTAGTGCACAGGTGTCAATAGTTGTGGCTCATGGAAGGGCTTAGTTGCTCTGCAGCATGTGGTGTCTTCTCAGGAAAGGGATCGAACCTGTGTCTACTGCATTGACAGGTGGATTCTTAACCATTGGACCACCAGGGAAGTACAATTCATGAGTTTTTGTTTTCCTTACCTATTATATATATGTCTAACATGGTAAAGATTGAAGGCAAGAGGAGAAGGGGATAACAGAGGATGAGATGGTTGGATGGCGTCACTGACTCAATGGACATGAGTTTGAACAAACTCCGGGAATTGGTGATGGACAGGGAAGCCTGGCATGCTGCAGTCCATTGGGTCACAGAGTTGGACATGACTGAGCGACTGAACTGACTGACTGAACACTGTGATAGTAAACTTAGTATCCATGAATATGCCAATTCAGCAAAGGAGCCCCAAAGCCTGCTGAAATTTGGTGATCCACTGGCATACATTTAATATGTCCTTTTTGAGAATACATGTATCCATCCTTGTGCCTTTCTTATTACCATCTCTTTTTTTTTTGCCCAGGATGTTTTTTTTCCTCTTCTTTCCTCTGGACTCCAACAGATATATTGGGTTGGCCAAAATGTTTGTTTGGGTTTTCTATAATATCTTATGGAAAAACCAGAACAAACTTTTTGGCCAACCCAATACTAACAGTCATTAAAATTGTTTTTATTTTTTCAAGAGCTAGATCAAAAAGCTGGGAAGCTTTTCCTGGTATTCCAAGTCAGTAATCGCCCCATTTATTCAATTGCAGGCCAATTTCACAATATGACAAGGTTGCCCGGTTGATCAAAATCCCCAGCACTCTCTTGGGCAATGACCAAGGCCTGTCTTACCTGCTAGGTCTAAGGATTATTTAAGGTCAGGCAATAACTTGGTCCCAGAGATCAGATCAGTAGTGTCCAAGGTAGACCAAGGATAGGGGAACATTAAGAGGCTCAGTTAGACTGGTGACAATGCAGCCCCTCTTGAGGGGCCTCTCCATCCCTCTACCTGTAATTGCTGGTATCATAGCATTTTTGCCTCAATTATAAAATATTTCAGCTTCAATTCAATCTTTTTCCCAGTGGGTCATAAACTCATTGCAAAAAGGACCAGATTCTTAATATTTTTCTTCTTTACAGTGTTTTACTCATTGTAGGCACTTAATATTTGCCAGAGTAAATATAAATGAAGATTGTCAGGATCCAAGGGTCAGCTGAGATCCTTTGGTGCCTCTGTTGGATGGTTGAACATAAGTTCTGTTGTTGGCTGGGTGTTTATAAGACCTGGAAGCCCTAGAACTATTGTGGAGTTGATCCTGGGGATAGAGGTAAGGCTCATTTATAAGGAAATATATTATCTTCATTTTTAGAAGCTCAACTTCTGAGGTTGTATCTTGATTTTGTGGTTGGGTTCTGAATAGGAACTAGGGCCCTGTCAACAGCAAAAGAAATCATTGATCAAGCCTTAGTATAAACTCAGGACCATGAAAGGAAGACTGGTTCCAAAAATAAGTTCTAAGCACTTTTAATAAAGCAGTCATAATCTATTTTATAGAGATCTTCAATAATTTATTTTAAAGAGATCTTTAATTTATTTAAAAAGATATTCAATAAGCTTCAATAATAGATAGAAAATAATGCCCCATTTTTTTTGATGACCTTGGATACAAAGACACTGAAGCTCAGATCTTCTGAGTCCCTTGCGCTTCTCAAGTCAGAATTAGTAAATATCTTTTTTCAGCTTCCTCACCACTTTGTAGCTCTGTTTTGGGTCCGCTGTTGATCTTTAAGCCCTTTCCCCCACCTCAGCATTGGTTTTATCTCCTATAATTGTCTCACTTTATAAAGTCCTCAAAGAGACCTCAGTCCCACTTACTGATTTTATGGGAAGAGATGACCAAGGTCAGAAAGCATCTGGGACCAGAACTCAGACATCTTTAATTCTGATTCTAGTTTTGTTTTATTTTTTTCTGCTATAGACTAAATTTTTGTGTATCCCAAACTCATATGTTGAAGCCTAATCCCCAGTTTATATTTGGAGGTGGGGCTTTTGGGCGGTGATTAGGTCATGAGGGTAGAAAAAGATTAGTACTCTTATAAAAGAGATTCCAGAGAGCTCCTTTACCTCTTTCATCATGTAAGGACACAGCAGAAAGACAACTATCTGTGAACCAAGAAACAAGCTCTCAAGAGACACTAAATCCTCTAGCATCTTGTTCTTGGACTTCCCAACTTGCAGAACTGTGAGAAATAAATTCCTGTTGTTTAAAACATACCCAGCCTATGATATTTTGTTGTATTTTGTTTCATCTGTTAGCCCAAATGGACTAAGACATGTTCTGTCATGGAATTTTTGGATAATCTCATTGACTGGGGGGTACTGTTCTCAAGGATTTTAGAGCTTTAAGCCAGTCCATGAATAATTCTTTGACTTGTGGCTTTGGATAAACTTCTGGAGTCCTTTGTTGTAAGAGAAAGGGCAGAGGAGAAACAATGCCTCTTCCTTGACAAAGGCCTCAAGAAGAGAGGAAGCTGGCTGCGAAGTTGAAATCCAGCTTTGTTAAAACACTGTCTATTAATATCTAATTAAAAGTCAGTTCCCTGGTGGCTCAGATAGTAAAGAAACTGCCTGCAGTGCAGGAGCCTGGGTTCACCTGGAGAAGGGAATGGCCACCCACTCCAGCATTCTTGCCTAGAGAGTTCCATGGACTGAATTTCAGAGGATCCTGGCAGGCTACAGTCTATGGGGTTACAGAGTCAGACATGACTGAGCAACTAACACTTTCACTTTCAATAGTTATTATATGCATTAAAAGTGATAATTCACTTCATTAAAGTAACTTGCTGACTTTTCAGTCCAGTGGAAGTATTATAGTTACCTTGTTTTTATTTGTATCCTGAATAAGAATATTTCTCTATACATGGATAGATTCTACCTACAGATTTTCAGAAAGGCCAGACTTTGAAAAAGAGTTATGCTTCTCATATGGTCTTGTTGGGAAGATCCCCTGGAGGAGGGCATGGCAACCCATTCCAGTCTTCTTGCCTGGAGAATCCCATGGACAGAGGAGCCTGGCAGAAGCTATAGTCCATGGGGTTGCAAAGAGTCAGGCATGACTGAGCATGCATGTATCACACCCCATATGCCATATAGGTGAACATGTGCCATGTATTTAGCTTAAGGGCAGAATGTGTATATTTGTTTTTTGAAGATAATCCTTGAGCAGTATTGTTTTCTGAAAATATGCACTTAGCTGAAAAGATAAATGTGTGGTCAGAAGCCCTTGCCCACCTCTGGTTAAGAGTTTTTGTTAATGGTATTTCGGGTAAGGATCCTATCTGCTTCAATAGCTTTTATCATTACTTCAAAATGAACAACAGTTGGGTATTGTCCATATGGAAGAAAGCAAGTTTTTTTGTGAAGAGTACATTTGGGACTCCGATGCATAAAGATGCATCACTGTCTTTCTTTCCCCTTTCACCTTTAATGGCTCACTGAGGTATATTAGCCCAGCTCTTCAAGACCACCAATAAAGTCATTCTGGAATCTTTTCCCACTGTGGACTTCTTCCAACCTTTCTGTGCTTTTCTGCGGGCTCCTGTAATTGGATTAGAGACATTGCTAAGACCTCTTGTCTTTTTCCCCCTGAAATGCAAAGTACCCTAACATGCAGACACATATCTACATGCATGTATTGATTGAGTAGCAAACTGGGAGCACAACTGACAGACCATAGAGAATTAAGCTTGTTCAACATCCAATTTAAAACCACCAGGTCAGAGAACCCCAGGTAGAATTTATGGGTTCTTGAATTTTCTGATTATTCAGAGCATCTTCTTATCCTTCTCCATTTTTTTCAGACATGAGATTATACCCAGAGGTGAGATTATAATAAAAGCCTTTGGAGCCTTTGGAGAAAGGGCTTCAAAAATAATTTAGAAGGTTAAACTACAAGTAAGTAGTTCTGCATTCTAATTACAATGATAATAAAACATTTATGAAGTGCCTACTTGTCCATATCAGTGTGCTAAATGTATGTCTTCTAGATAGGTATCCCCAATCCCTAGAATTTCAAACAATACATTACCTTCTTTTCTCCTTTCAAAGAATATTTTTACTTCTGATTATCACAGAGTTATAATAGCAGCTTCATTTATTCTTATGAGTATTGAGCCTTGTTTGATGGTCTCTGTATCTTGAACAGCTGTCTGATCTGGATTATAAATTCCTCTAAAGTAAACTTTTCCCCAAGATCTCAACTCTCTGTTTTAGTAAGAGAATAAAATTAGTTCCCTTGGCTTGATGCTTTTTGATACTGCAGGGTATGTGCAAATTTGATGGCAGATTACTGAGCCATCAGAAAAGAGAGTTCTGCTCCTCAGTACTTATCCTACTCTGTATACACATTCAAAGGTTTGTATTTAGTATCAAGTTTTAGGTGCATTTTGAAACTCAGTGGATTAAGTGTCACAAATAAAAGTAGGAACTAAGCACATACTCATCTGTGTAAACAAGGTCTAAGGACTCATCTGTCTTCCTGAATGTTGCATAGTAGTAATTATTATGATGATAAAAATAAATTGAATATGCTGCTTATTAAACACTGTGAGTCAAGCACTGTGCTGTGTGCTCTCAGTCGGCTAATGTCATTTATTCACAACAACTCTGTGGTCTAGGTGCTATTATTAGCCCTTTTTGGGAAAAATTAGGCTTCCCTTTTAGCTCAGCTGGTAAAGAATCTGCCTGCAATTCAGGAGACCCTGGTTCAATTCCTGGGTCAATAATATCCGCTGGAGAAGGGATAGGCTACCTACTGCAGTATTCTTGGGCTTCCCTGGTGGCTCAGCTGGTAAAGAATCTGCATGCAATGTGGGAGACCTGGGTTCAATCCCTGGCTTGGGAAGATACCCTGAAGAAGGGAATAGCTACCCACTCCAGTATTGAGAATGATGAAAGTCAGGTGCCTTGCCCAAGTTACCCAGTTTGTAAGAGACTGCCTGGATCCAGAGCTCTTGCTCTTAACCACTCTTCAACATAAGTCTATTTTTGCTAACAGTATTAAAACAGTATTATCTGTTTTGTAAAAATAAAATTATCTGTGGCCTGCTGGAAAATTATAGGTTGGATGATGTGGCATGACTAAGAGCTCAGGCTTTGGGGTCAAACTGTGATGAAATCCAGTTTTGTCTTTTTGAGTTGGATAAATTTGGCTAAATTATGTAAACTCTGTGAGCCTTTATCTGGGAAATGGAGAAAATAATGGTGCCTGAATCATAGGTGCTGCTGAGGTTTAAATGAGATAATGTATACAAAGCATCTAGCACAGTGTCTGGCATAAAGTCAGTGCTCTCTAACAGTAATGATTATTATTATTAATAGTAGAGTCTTTGGATTTGGCAAGTGAAGTGTTAGCATCCAGGAACAGAATTCAGGTCCAGGTTCCCTATGTGGCCTACATGGTAGGAAAGGGACATTACCTCTCTCTGCCCCCAGCAAAGCCAGGACTTCTCTCAGTAAAAGGCCCAGGTTCAGCTTCATGGGAAGTTTGCAACTATGGTGCACAATGCTGTCTCCACATTAGAATTACCTGGCAGCTTTGAAAACTCCCAATGCCTCACTGATTAAATCAGAATCTCCAGGGGAGGGACCATAGCATCAGTGTGTGTTAAAGATCCCCTGGGAAATCCAATGTGTAGTCACAGTTAAGAATCATTTTTTTGATGACTTAAATATGATTCCAGAAGCTGTTCTTCAAAAGGAAAGAGCACTATACACTTGGGAAATGCAGGAGTCAGAGGTTGATAGAGAAAAGTGTATCTTTCTCTAGGCTCTCTACATATGACTTCCTAACACATTTAATCAGATAGTCCAGATCTCTTAGATCTTATAGAAATGGCACCACTTAGTAATGTGCCCTGGATGGAGAATTTGAATCAAAATACCTATTAATAGGTTTAAGCCCAATTCTATATTTGCAAGCTTGAGCACACCACCAGACATGTTAGAGTCTGAGTTTCTAATGGGAATGATGATTCCCGGCCTGCTTAAGCAAATATTAATATTAGCCATATTTCTTGAGTACCTATCATTGGGGAGGGGTACTTCCACCCTTTTTAAAATCTAATACCTAGATTTTGTCCCAGGGAGAAGGAGCTTATAAGACAGTAGATCACTCTAAGGTTTTTGTTGGGCCATGTTTTACCTGGGAGAGGCAAATGCTTTTGAGGCAGAAATCTGAACTTCCTTCTCCCATGTGGGAGCAGAGAGGTTGGATCTCTCTCCAGTCCTGACATCCCTAACTAATGGGCAGTAATTTGAGGGATTCTCAGCATACTTTACCACAACTTTGAAATACTGTACTTGGCTTTCTGTTTAATTATAACTTCTGAAAGGAACACCAAGGGAAGAAGAGTTAATGACAGAATTACCCTACTTCCACCTTGAACCTAAAGCACTGTACTAGAGCAGTTATCTCTCTTTCTCTCTCTGTGTGTGCGTGTGTGTGTGTGACACATAGAAGAGACACTGAGAGTTTAACAGGGGAGAAAAGGCATGCATAAAAATATCTATAGTACAGACTATGGAGTGATGACAAAAGCAGAGGGCATTCAGAGCTTTCAGACTCTAAATCTTCCATGTTCACCTGGCTCTGTCACCACAGCTGCCCCCTGAAATGCCCAGTTTTCTCTTATTTAAGCATGGTACCCTTCAGGTAATCTGTTCGGAAAGTATGCAGTTATTGGAGTCCAAGTTTCCCCATGGAAAGCAGTTTACATGGTAAGGTAGCCTGCACATACAGGAGTGTTGCAATAAATGGTCAAATAAATAGGATCTCCAGACTGAAGATTTCTACAGAGCCCAGGCAAGGAAGGAATATAAATGAGTAAAGTGGGTCAGGTGGTCTGTGTTGTATGGAACTGTGTGTGGCCCTCCAAGTGGCCACTCCTCCTGCTTATTGTTGCTGTGTGAGAATGTTGAGACCTTCTCAGGTCTTGTGCTCAGGTCTTCTAATTTCTTAAGGGAAGCCAAAATTTTGAATTTTTGTGAGATAGTCTTAATTTTAAATGTTTCCAACTGAGTCTAGTTTTAATATACAGACATAGAATGATTGCTATTGCTCACTTAAAGGCTTTTTACCCTAATAGGTTTTGAAAAAATATGCCATCTTTTGGTCTCCTCTGTTTTATGGTGTATCATGACTTTTTCTCCTGTGTATACACTACACAAAAGCGTTATAAGAAGAAATATATGGAGTGAGTTTGAATTGCTCACCATGTTTGAATGAACCCCAGATGTTTTGCTTTGTGTATAAATGCCAAATGCCAGGGATAAAGAGGTAGCACTTTCTTCTAACTCTCCAGCAATTGCATGTGTGTGCTATTTCCACATTTTGAAGTGCTCTCTTATTTAGCTTTTATTTTGCCTGGAGGGTGTTTTTCTGTGTTATAACTTTATTTTCAAGTGCAGTGTGAGTGCAGGATAACCACGTGCCCCCAAAAGGTTGAAAAATTGATGAAGAAAATGATACAGAAAGAAGAGAGGACATGAGCACAATAAACCTTCATCACATTCACATTATATTTTATGTGCAAACTGTATTTATTCACTTTTAAATGGTTGTTTATTACCTATACAGTTTTTATTGTTCAATTGCTATACTTTTTTTTTAACCTGAGAAAATAGTTTAATAGGATCAGTATATCAATTCGTGGACCAATATAAAACATGTCTCTGGAGTGGTTTTGAGCAACAGGATGCTGCTTTGTGACATTCAGTGAAGAATGGCTGTAAAAATGTTAACACAGTGAACAAGAGATGGGGGTTATTATTCTAGACCTTTCAGGGGGCAGAATGGGTGGCAGTACTTATCCAGTCATTTCTTGATATCCATGAGGGATTGGTTCCAGGACATCTCCCTCTCCCCTCAGAACACCCCCACTCCTGCCCCTGCAGATATCAAAGTCTAGGGGTGCTCATGTTCCTTTTATGAAATGAGGTAGTATTTGCATATAATCCATGCATATTCTCCTGTATATGTTACATCATCTGTAATACAGTGACGGACATTATTTTCTTGGGCTCCAAAATCACTGCAGATGATGACTGCAGCCATGAAATTAAAAGCCACTTGCTCCTTGGAAGAAAAGCTATGACAAAACTAGAAAGAACTTTAAAAAGCAGAGATATTACTTTGCCAAGAAAGGTCTGTCTAGTCAAACCTATGGTTTTTCCAATAGTCATGTATGGATGTGAGAGTTGGACCGTAAGAAGACTGACTGAGTGCTGAAGAATTGATGCTTTTGAACTGTGGTGTTAGAGAAGACTCTTGAGAGTCCCTTGAACTGCAAGGAGATCCAACCAGTCAATCCCAAAGGAAATCAGTGCTGAATATTCAATGGAAGGACTGATGCTGAAGCTGAAACTCTAATACTTTGGCCACCTGATGTGAAGAACAGACTCATTGGAAAAGACCCTGATGCTGGGAAAGATTGAAGGCAGGAGGAGAAGGGGATGACAGGATGAAATGATTGGATGGCATCATCAACTCGATGGACATGAGTTTGAGTAAGCTCTGGGAGTTGGTGATGGACAGGGAAGCCTGGCGTACTGCAGTCCATGGGGTCGCAAAGAGTTGGACATGACTGAGCAACTGAGCTGAACTGATCCTGACTGAATAAAATGTAAGTACATGGTAAATGCAGTGTAAATATATGTAAATAGTTGCCAGTTCAGTTCAGTTCAGTCGCTCAGTGGTGTCCAACTCTTTGCGACCCCATGAATAGCAGCACGCCAGGCCTCCCTGTCCATCACCAACTCCCAGAGTTCACTCAGACTCACGTCCATCGAGTCAGTGATGCCATCCAGCCATCCCATTCTCTGTCGTCCCCTTCTCCTCCTGCCCCCAATCCCTCCCAGCATCAGAGTCTTTTCCAATGAGTCAACTCTTTGCATGAGGTGGCCAAAGTACTGGAGTTTCAGCTTTAGCATCACAGCAAATTCAAGTTTTGCTTTTTGAAACTTCCTTGAATTTTGTTTCTCAGTATTTTCCAGTGGAAAATGAGTTGGTTGGATCTGCAGATACCTAAGCCATGGAAATGGATAGCCAACTGTATTTTTCAGGGACAACTTTTTTCATCCTCATCCCCTATTCCCATGGAATTTTCTAGCTCTCCTCTCCATGATGCTCAGTGTCTAGAATCAAATTTAGGATTTTCTGCTTATTTCCTCCTGAGGACCATTCAGCATTGTGAGCCTCTGGGTCAAACTAGAAATCTAGACATGAACGTGTTAATTTCCTGGGAACTCTGTGGGGCAGTGGGGAAAAAAACTTGGGAGTCAGGAGGCCAGACTATCACTCTAGCTTTGTTCAGATTCACACAGTGAATAACATAACTTTGCTGTACTCAGCATATATTTACTACTATTACTTAGTGCTGCTACAGTCATCATTATTAGTATTTCCTAAATCTCAGGCTAGACTGGAAGACCTGTAAGCTATTTTCCAAGTCTAACATTCCATGGTTCTAGAAACACTCCTATAGACATTCATGTATGTTTTCATAGAAGCAACACCCTCCAAAGTCAGGCATTGTGTTCTTATTCAGCATTTGTTCATTCATTCAGCATGTATTTGTTGAATGCTTACGGAGTACTCGATACTGTTCTAAGCACTAAAGGCTGAGCAGTTGGCAAAACAGACAAAATCTTTGCCCCCATCAGGCTCACATTCTTATGGTTCCATCAGAGACAATCTTTCCTCCTTGTTTAACACCTGTTATTACCTGAATAGGGGCTTCCCTAGTGGCTCAGACAGTAAAGGATCAACCTGCAATGCAAGAGACCCAGATTTGATTCCTGGGTCAGGAAGATCCCCTGGAAGAAGGATACCCACTCCAGCTTTCTTGCCTGGAGAATTCCATGGATGGTAGAGCCTGGTGGGCTACAGTCTGTGGGTTTGCAAAGAGTTGGATATGAGTGGGCCACTAACACACACAACACACAGAGACCAACATGCATTACCTGGGTAAAGGAACTCTGATACTCATTAGGGAGCGATATAAGTGTTAAGGAAAGAAGACATTCTCAGTGGCATATAGGAATTAAAAAAAAGTTTTGATGTTAACTTATTTGGTTTTGTGAGTGAAATTGATTGGGAGATCTGAGACACCAGTTTCATGAATTGGTTTGTTATTTGATTATGTTTACAAGAGGCTACCATCCACAGATGGACTGCTAGCATCAGGCCCAGGCAGTATTTCATATTGAGCATGGCAGATAGATGAGTCAGGTTGAAGAATAAAATGGTCATGTGGGTAACCATATCTGTAGGTTTAAGCTGGTCAAATCACAGAAATCAGTAGTATTACATTTCTGGCTGATTTCCTTTAAAGATGTCCATTCTCTCCTTTTCACGAAAGCTTGGCAAAACATCTTTCCTTGGTGAAAATAGCCTGTCCATACTCTTGCTTTGAAGGTGTCCTGATTTTCCTTGTTTCTTTGCCTTTGAAATACTTTGGAAACATTTATCTCATTCTATTCTTCTTCCTCTTTCCTCTTCTTCCTTATTTCTTGCCTCCTTTTCCTTCTCTTTCTTTCCCCCTTTTCTCCTCCTCTTCCTTCTTTAATTAAGTAGGAAATGATTAAAAACACAGTGATAAATTAACATTCCTATTAGGAATTTAAAAGAACTTTTCTGAAGACCTCCAAGAAAATAAAGCCAAGGTATCTTGAAATAAAGATATGGGCATCATATTTGTTTTTCTAAAAAAAAAAAAACCCTGCTTTTCTAAATTCAGATGCTTTGAAAAAGAGCAGATACATGTTCTTGTGTTCTTTGTGACCCCATGGATTGTAGCCTGCCAGGCTCTTCTGTTGATGGAATTCTCTAGGGAATTCCCTTCTCCAAGGGCTCTTCTCAACCCAGAGACTGAACTTGGGTCTCCTGCACTGCAAGTAGATTATTCACTGAGCAACCAGGGAAGGCTCCTAAACAAGGTCAACCCCTATTTAAAACTAAGATAATTAACCACCCCCTAGAAATGGACCAATCAAGAGAGCCAAAGTAGTTATAGCCACTGGGGCTGTCCTAATGGCCCATTTTCAAGTGGTTAGAGAACAATAATAACAAAAACAAACAAACAAACAAACAAAAAATAATTCAGATTAATTGTCAGGAGTTTGAACAGAATCTAGAACCAAGAAATGGCAGCCTCTTGGTTAAGATCTGTAAGGTGAGTCCATCAGATTTGTTTTTCCATCTTAACTGTTGATGTAGCACTGCCTTGACAAGGTCTCTCTGCTTATATTCAGTTGGCCAAAAAATTCCTTCTGTTTTTAAGTAAAAATAAAATACACATTTTTTCATTTGCACCAAGAACTTTATCAACCAACATATTCACCATTTTGTTCCACTGCCATCTGCCATTATTCAGGCAACTTTGTAATTCCATCTTTCCAAAACTTTTTCTTTGTGAACAAAGAACTGTTACAGGTACCTTTTATAGTCTTCCTGGGGAGTTGAAATTTTTTCCATTGAGAGAATTTTGTAAAGACTGAAATAAATGGTAATCAGAAGTTGCAAAGTCTGCTCAATATGGTGGATGAGTTGGAACTTCCAAGCTGTAACAGTTTTTGCCAGGTCATGAAAGAAACATGTGTCTTGTGTTATTCTGATGGAATATTATGTTTTCTGTTGGCTAATTCTGGACACTTTTCATCAAGGGCTGCTTTCAGTTGGCCTAATTGGGAGCAGTACTTGTTGGAATGAATTGTTTGGTTTTCTGGAAAGAGCTCATAATGAAGAAATCTGTTCTAATCTCACCATATATACAAAATCTTCTTTGGGTGAAGACTGGCATTTGGTGTGGTTGGTGGTGATTCATTTTGCTTGACCCACGATCTCTTCCATTCCACATTATTGTACAGTATCCACTTTTCATCACCCATTACCATTTGTCTTAAAGACAGAACATTTCTGTTATGTTTCAGTAGAGAATCCCATGTGGAAATATGGTCAAGAAGACTTTTCTTGCTTAACTTATGTGGAACCCAAACATCAAAGTGATTAACTTAACCAAGCTGGTGCAAATGATTTTCAGTGCTTGATTGGGGGTATTTTGAGTATATTGGCTGTCTTCCGCATGGCATAGCATTGATTGTTCTCAATTAATGTCTTGATTTGATTGCTATCAACTTCAATCATGGAGCATTGTCCAGTGAGGAATCTCTAGCAGAAAACTTTGCAAACCACTTTTGACATGTTTGATCTATCACAGTACCTTCTCCATATGCTGCACAAATCTTTTTTTTTTTTTTTTGCATTTCAGTTGCATTTTTACCTTTCCTGAAATAATAAAGCATAATATACTGAAAATGCTGCTTTTCTCTTCTATCTTCAATATTAAAATTGTTACTCAAAAATTCACCAGTTTTGATAAGTTTAAAAAAATTTATTTTTGGCTGCATTGGTTCTTCCTTGCTGTATGCTGGTTTTCGCTAGTTGCTCAGAGTGGGGCTAATCTTCATTGAAGGCTTCTCATTGCAGTGGTTTATCTTGTTTTGGAACATGGGCTCTAGGGCGGATGGACTTCTATAGCTGTAGCTCATGGGTGTGCTTAGTTGCCCCTCGGCCTGTAGAATCTCCCTACATCAGAGATTGAACCCATGTCCCCTGCATTGGCAGGCAGATTCTTAACCACTGGACCACCAGGGAAATCTGGATAATTTTTTCTTCTTTTAAACGCACATTGGTAAGAGCTTTCATAATACAGTCTAACAAAATTTTTTCAAATGAAGTTAAAGACAACAAAGCACCACTAGAGCCATGTTATGGAAAACACCAAAGGAATCTTTTGGCCAACACAATGAGTTGTAGAGCAAGGATTCACATGATGGCTCTGAACTGAAGCCTACTCTTCTTCCACCTAAGCCTTTTACTCTCCTGAGATGAACCAGATTAACCTGCTTCTACTTCCTTCTCCCTGTCATGCCCCTTTCCTTTAGACCTTTGAGTTCCTTCTCTCTCCTCTGTTTTTCTTGATGAATCTGGGTAAAGGTTTATCAATTTTTCTTACCTTTTCAAAGAATTAACTCTTCACTGAATTTTTCTATTGCTTTTTTAGTTTCTATTTCATTTATTTTTGCTCTGATATTTATGATTTCTTTCCTTCTACTAATTTTTAGTTTTGTTTGTCCTTCCTCTTCTAGTTCTTTAAAGCAAAAGTTTAGGTTGCTTATTTGAAATTTTCTTGTTTCCTGAGATGTTTGTATTGCTATAGACTTCTCTCTTAGAACTACTTTTGCAGCATCTCATAGATTTTTGGATTGTTGTGTTTTTGTTTTTATTTTATCCACATATGACTTCCTCCTTCATTTCTTCAGTGAACTGTTGGGTTGGCCAAAAAGTTCATTTGGGTTTTATGAAGGATCTTGTGGAAAAACCTGAACAAACTTTTTGACTAACCCAATATTTGTTGTTTAGTAGCATATTGTTTAGCTTCCATATGTTTGTGTTTTTTTTCTTGTGGTTGATTTCTAGTCTCTTAGCATTGTGGTCAGAAAATATGCTTAATATGATTTTTTAATCTTATATTTTGTAACTGTTTGTTAAAATTCTGTGTTTGTGCATTCTTCTTCTTTGAGCATCTTTATGATTGTTACTTTGAACTCTTTATTTCCAATTCACTTATTTCTTCTGGGGTTTTATTTTGTTTCTTCATTCAGAACATATTCATCTGTCACATCACTTTGCCTAATTCTCTGTTTTTATTTATATATATTTGGAAAGTTGATTACATTTCTGGATCTTGGAGCAGTAGTAGCCTTATGAGGGAAGCAGCCTATGCATTCCAGCAGCGCCCTTCCTCTGGTCACCAGAGCTATATGGTCTAGGGGTACCTCCTAGTACTTCTTCCTGGGCCTTTCTGTTGAGTGGGATGACTACTCTTGGAAGACTGGTAGACATAGTTGGACTCCAGTCTTTTTGGTTGCTAGGCTCTACCTTGTGGGGAGGCTGCCAGCCACTGGTGGGAGGGACTGAGTCATGAGACCATTGGCTGTGGAGCCCCAGGAACTCCCAGTGCTTGTGCTGACCCACTGATGGGTGGAGCTGGGTTTGGGTTGGGTGATTGTGGTATTAATGTCGACCTCCTGGTGGATAGGGCTTGTTCATGACATGGCTATCCATTAAACCTGGTTGTGTCCTGAAGCTGGTTTTTGCCTGCTGGTGAGTGGGGTCAGATCCTGGGGGAGCTGGCTGAGGGGCTCAGGGTGTCTTAGAGCTGGTGTTGGCATGCTGGTGGGTGGACTGGGGGCACAGGGACTCCTCTACTGGTGCTGGCTCACTAGTGGTGGAGTTGGGTTCTGAGATCCCTAGGTGTTGGTTCCTGTGGGTCCCAGAGATGGTGTGGAGTTGGGTTCTGAGGTCCCTAGGTGTTGGTTCCTGTGGGTCCCAGAGATGGTGTTGGCCCACTGGTGAGTGGAGCTGGGGCAAGAGAGTCCTAGAGCTGTTGTATATTTGTTGGTGGGTGGAGTGAGGTCCTGGGATCTCTGACTGAGGAGAATCCAGGGGTCTCAGAGCTCATGTTGGCCTGCTAGTGGGCGAGGCCAGGGCCCAGGGAGTCCTGGGGCTAGTGCTGTCTAACCAGTGGGCAGAGCCAAGTACTGAGGTCATTGGCTGCAGGGCTCTGGGGGTCTAGACTTGTTGGCCCTTTGATAGATGGGGCCAGGTTCTGGTCCCTCTAGTAGAGAAGGCTGGGTTCTAGGGTGGCTGAGTACTTAGAGGGTCCAAAGGAAGTTGGCCTGTTACTTGGCTTGAGGTGTCACCGTACTGGTGCTGACAGGCTGGTGGATGGGGCTAGGTCCTGTTGCTAATAAGCTAGAGGGAGGATTCAAAAATGATGCTTGACAGCACCAGTGTCCTATGGTAGATTATCCCCTAAATGGCTGAAGCTAGTGTCTATGTCCCCAGGATGAGCTCCAATTGCTTCTTGCCTCTCTGGGAATCTCTCCAAGATCAACAGGCAGGTCTGACCCAGGCTCCTTTCAAATGACTGATTCTACAGAGTGAGTCTCCGAGTGGGTGAGATTTTGTGTGTGCCCTTTAGGAGTGAAATATCTATTTCATACAGCACTCTGACTCTCCCAAATGTAAGCGCTGCTGGCCTTCAAAGTCAAATGTTTAGGGGCTCGTCTTCCTGGTGTATGACTCTCATGCTGGGGAACCTAATGTGGGGGCTCAGACTTTTTACTGCTTGGAGAGAATCTCTGCAGTTGTAATTATCATCCATTTGTGGGTTGCTCACCTGGGTATGGTTCTTGATTACACCATATCTTTGCCCTTCCTGCTCATCTCATTGTGGTTCCCTCTTTATATATTTAGTTTAGAAAGATGTATCTTTATATCTTTAGTTTTCCTTTCTACCAGTCTTCAGGTCTGTATCATTCAAAAGTTGTTCTATAAGTAGTTGTGATTTTGGTGCACCTATTGGAGAAGGTAAGCTCAGGGTCTTCCTACTCTGCCTTCTTGGCCACTCCTGGCTGAGTTCCCAAGGCTTTGTTTCTTTTAAGGAACTGTTTTTATGTAATTTATGTTTTTGGTCTGTTTGGACAATAAGAATCACCATGGGAGATAGATGGGGAAATAGGGGAAACAGTGTCAGAGTTTATTTTTGGGGCTCCAAAATCACTGCAGATGGTGACTGCAGCCATGAAGTTAAAAGATGCTTACTCCTTGGAAGGAAAGTTATGACCAACCTAGATAGCATATTCAAAAGCAGAGATATTACTTTGCCAACAAAGTTCCATCTAGTCAAGCTTATGGTTTTTCCAGTGGTCATGTATGGATGTGAGAGTTGGACTGTGAAGAAAGCTGAGCACTGAAGAATTGATGCTTTTGAATTGTGGTGTTGGAGAAGACTCTTGAGAGTCCCTTGGACTGCAAGGAGATCTAACCAGTCCATCCTAAAGGAGATCAGCCCTGGGTGTTCATTGGAAGGACTGATGCTGAAGCTGAAACTCCAATACTTTGGCCACCTCATGCGAAGAGTTGACTCATTGGAAAAGACCCTGATGCTGGGAGGAATTGGGGGCAGGAGGAGAAGGGGATGACAGAGGATGAGATGGCTGGATGGCATCACCGACTTGATGGACATGAGTTTGGGTGAACTCCGGGAGTTGGTGTTGGACAGGGAGGCCTCACATGCTGTGATTCATGGGGTCGCAAAGAGTCAGACACGACTGAGTGACTGAACTGAACTGATGCCTCTTTTTCCCTTTGGTTTCCTGGATGCTCAGAGAAAAATTTGAGATTCAGCCTCTAACAACTGTGTATGTCCTTACAGCTTGTATGTTGCTATCTACTCCCTGACTTTGGTCTTTCTTCCTACTCTTATTTATACTTCATTTCTGGCCTGGATTTTTTACCCCTCCCATATACTATATCATATTGCTATGTCTTCATAGGACATAGCCTCAAATCTTTTGTGTAATTTCTGTTACACAAGTGGAAAGATAATTACAATTGCAGAGGTTCTCTCCAAATTAGTATTAGCTGAACTCAGGTTCTCATATCTCTCAGCAGAGTTTCTGCAGCAGCCTCCCATTTGAGCTCATACCCTCTTGCTTTGTTTCTTCTCTATTCATCCTGCTAGAGTTCTCTCTTGAGAGCCCAGAGCTAAGCATGATGCTCTAGTCCTTAAAACTCTGCCAGGACTCCCCTCTTTCTGTGGACAGATCAAGCTATCTATGATTTGTCCTTACTTATAGCTCTTCTTAATATAAGCTTCCTTTCATATACTCTCTACATCTCTAAATTTTGCTGAATGAGTAATAACATAATTATTTTAATTTTTACTGTAGCAGTAATTTTTGTACATGGTAGATGGGAATTTACCAAATTCTTTATCAAATAGTAGGTAAGTCCCATGTTCATAAGCCTAGATGAAAGAAAATAAACAGAGGATTGAAGGATGGGAAGGTTGTCACTTTGCTGAAGCTACATGATAACAGTCTGAAAATTTAGTGAACTCTAGAAACTTATTTATTATTCTGTAAATTTGCCTCTAAACATTTTCTAAGTTCTTCCCTCAAGCTGTCTGTCTTTTAAGCAGGAGGGAACTGAGAGCATGAATGACTCTGTCAACCTCATTTCCTTTGTAAAACTTTCTGTCATCTTCTTTTGGATAGAGGCAAGATAGGTTTACATATTATCGTTTACTTGGAATTAAAATTTTTAATATATTCTCTGGAGTAACTAGCCATATAGTCCTAAGTAATTTAAATCTTAGACTTCTAGATAAAATGAGAGTGTTATTTTGGATTATCTGAAACCATCCATCTAGCTCTCTGAGTCTAAATCTAATGTTCTTAGATAAGCAAAGATAATCAGTTGGTCTCCTTATTCATTCATTCATTAGCAAATATTTACTGGGCACCTATTTTATGCCAAATATTGTGCAGTCAATGAGATTTACATAGATATCTACAGCAGAAGGTAGAAATGTTTATAGATGCCACCAGAAATGTGCAGACAATAAAGCCATGGTGTTAGACTAAGGTAACCTTAGATATGGGCTTTCCCAGTGGCTTAGCCATAAAGAATCTGCCTGCAGTGCAGGAAATGTGGGTTTGATCCCTGGCTTAGGACGATCCCCTGGAGAAGGAAATGGCAAACCACTCCTGGGTATTCTTTCCTGGGAAATCCCATGGACAGAGGAGCCTGGTGGATTACAGTTCATGGGATTGTGAAAGAGTCAAACACGACATAGCACTTAGAGACTAAATAGCAACAAACAACAAACCTCAGGTATCATTTGTTCTCTGCTTCTCAAAGTGTTTCCATGAGCCACAGCTTCAGCTTTACCTGGGTACAATTTTGAGCCTTCCTTTAGACCCACTGAATCAGAAGCTGCATTTTAACCAGATTTCCAGGTGAAAATTGAGAAGCACTCTAAATATGTAATTTTATCGGTGAATAAACAGGCCCTGAAGGATGCCATAGCTTGGCTGGTGTAGTTAGAGAGTCACAACTTGCACCTGCAGCCCCTGATTCTTGGTGTGGAATGTCTACAGCGTGCCTTCCCTTGTCATGAGGTGCTATGGGACTCCAGAGAAAAGCAATGATTGAAAACTATGCTTGGCTCACTTACAACATGTATTAACGCACATGCACTTTGCGATTTAAGTCAGGTCACGAGTTCCAGCCTGATTCTGTGGATCACATTAATTGCTGTTTTTCACTAGTACAATCGAAACTGTGTCTCACCTCCACACTCTCTTTGAAACGCAGAAATGTTGGCAATCACCAAGAGGAAAGGAAACTTCCTGCCCCTACAGGATAAATTCCCAGGCTAGGCTTAATTCTTTGTCATCAAATCCATCACTACCAATAGGAAGAAAACACCAAATATCTTTAAACACAATTCTACTGAGAGACAGTCATGAAAGTAATCTTCCCACATGTGCAGCCTGTGGAATGGACTCTCTAAAAGTGACCCTGTAGGTTTAGTGGAAGACATGAAAGTGGAATGAGATTCCAGTTTCTCAATGAGCCTTTCTGTGTTCTAAGAGGTAGAAATAGTCCTACCCAGCTTTGGTAGAGAATTCACAGGGTTAATGACTAAAGAATGGAGTTCTTGTAATCAATATAGTCCTCTGGCTTTATTGATTAGAATCACCTGCTTATTTTGCAGCTAAGATTTTTTTTTTTATCCCATTCAAAACAAAGACACCCTAGGGGACCATTAAGTAAATAGGCATTTAAGACTTTTTTCATTGCTAAGAAAGTAGTTAATTATTATTAGTGCCTAAAAGTCTCAATTCAGACAGAACACCTGAATGAACACACTGTTGAAATGGTAGCAACATGTCAGCTATGAATGGATGCCAATTTGCAGTTTATTAAAAAAATACTGCTTCTTCCTTGGAGTTTTCAGGGAGGGGTGTGACTCCACCTTTAACTCCTGAAAAATAATGAGACTTGGCAGAGCTCTTTTTCAAGAGAGCTGAAGTGGAGCAGCTTTCCCGAATACCACACGTCCCTAGTGGACGCCCCTGTTGTATGCACAAGCCGTTCATTCCAGAGCCTGTCTGGAGAAACACATTGCCAGTATGCTGTTGTATAGTTGCTAAATCATGTCTTGACTCTTTTGCAACCTCATGAATTGTAGCCCACCAGGCTCCTCTGTCCATGGGATTTCCCAGGCAAGAATACTGGAGTGGGTTGCCATTTCCTTCTCAAGGGGATCTTCTTGACCCAGGGATTGAACCCTCATCTCCTGCATTGGCGGGTGGATTCTATACCACTGAGTCACCAGGGAAGCCAAGATTGCCAGGATAGAAAGCCTTTGAAGACATTGAATCAGTTTTGTTTTATTTCATGAAGACGTTTATTTATTCTTCTGCTTTAGGAAAACAAATGCAGACTCATGGTATCCACTGAGTAACTTGCTTCTGCTTGATTGGTACAATGCAGAATTAATAATCTATTTTTTGTCCTTGTTTGTTAATTACACAAAACAGCACACACATCTTTATAAAGCATCTACTATGTTTAAGATGGGCATTGTGCTTTTGAAATGTGAATAATACTTAGAACTTTTTAGTAATTTAGTGTTTATGGAATGCTTTTAGTTTACTTTTTTTTGTTTGATCCTCATAACATTTTCCTGAAATTCATAGGTTAGAGGGACTGTTCACCACATTTTACAGATAACTTAACCAAATTCTGTGAAATAGAGTTGCCATGTGACTCAGAAATTTCACTTTAAGGCATGCACCCAAAATAATTGAAAATGTACCTTTACAAAAACAAAACAAAACAAAACAACAAACTGGTACATGCATGTTCTTGGGAGTGTTACACATAATAGCCTAAAAGTGGAAGTAATCCAAATGACCATCAGTGGGTGAATGGGTAAATAAAATGTGGTATATCTATACAGTGGAATAATGAAAAAGGAAGAATCAGTGATACATGCTTCGAAATGGATGAACTTTGACAACATTGTTCTAAAGTGATTGAATACAGACATATAGTCCAATCATTGGATGTTCCATTTGTATGAAATACCCAGAATAGGCAAATCCATAGAGACAGAAAGTAGATAGATTAGTGACTGCCAGGGGCTGTGCTGAAGGTGGGGACTTGGGAATGACTACTGATAGGTATGCAATTTCATTTTGGGGTAGCAAAATGGTATGAAATTAAATAGTGGTTTGGTTGTACTAGATGTGTACTAAATACTAATGCAAATATACTAAATACCATTAAAGTGTACACTTTAAAAGTGAATCATATGGTGACTTATACCTCAGTTAAAAATAAAAGTTTTTACCAGTGACTTACCCAGTGGTAGAAATGTGTGAAGTAGCTATGTTTTTTGAATGCCAAATAAGTGTTCAGATTCTGTCATCTGTCTGGAGAGATTAGCTTCTATTATCTAATCACAGAGGTTCTTGAAAGCGGGAAATGTTTGATGGCTATGGTCAGAAGATGGAACTTTGGAAGAATGGTCAGAGACTTGCAACATTGGCTTTGAAGTCGGAGGAAGGGGCTATGCTTCAAGGAATTGTGGATGGGCTCTAGAAGCTGTAATATTTGAGGAAGTAGCTTCTCCCTTTAGACTCCCTAGAAAGGAATAAGCCCTGATGACATCTAGATTTTAATCAGTGAGACCTGTGTCAGATTTCTGAACTATAGAACTATAAGATAATAAATTTGTATAGTTTTAAGTCACTAAGACTATGACAGCAGTCATAGAAAACTAATACATTATACTAAGGTATTTTATGAGTAACAATACATTAATAAAGAAGAATGAGATAAGCTGGTAACTGCTAGTAGGATGGTATTTCCCCCCCAATACTGTAATCAGGGGGGACCACTCTGAGGAGGTGATAATTAGTAGAAACCTAAATGATGAGGAGCCAGTCAAGTGGAAATCTGCGAAAAGAGTGTTCTAGGCAGAGAAAATATCACATGGTCTGCAGGGCTCTATCCAGTGTGCTACGTTGGTGATGTATGAGTTTACCAGAAGCAGGGCTTTTGTTCATTCATTCACCCACTCATCACTTGACAGATATTTATCCAGTAGTTCTGATGTGCCAGGCACTGTCTTAGGTGTTGGGAACGTATCATTTCCACACTGGTCTGTCCCTCAAAGCTTGTTTTCACCTGTGTGTGGAATTCTCCATTCCAGAGAAAGGTACCAAATGCTCCTTTCTTAAATGATCCTCTTAGATCCTAGAGAGATTATTGAGACTTAGGATTCATAAGAAATCCACCAAACCTGAGTATGTTTACCCTTCCAGATTCTGGATAGCGTCTGGGAAATTCTGAAGGTCTCTAAAAGTAAATAGTATAAGAGTAATGTTGTACAACTAAAGAATTTACATCTTGTGCTAAGATTTATGTCATAGTAATATTAATAATATTCCTTTTCTTTACTTTTGATGTATCACTTTTTGGCACCCAATATGCTTGGCACATTTCATTTGTTAAATGACTTGAAGTTTCTTATGAAGTCAGAAAATGTTATATATGTGTGGCCTTACACAAGGAACATTTCAATCAACCTTTTTTGATCTACATGATTCCATCCAAACATTTTTCCTCATCAAACCCCTGAGGTTTTTTTTTTTTTTTGTTGTTGTTGTTAAATTTACTAATTTAGTCAGTTAGAAAGATAAGCAGGAATGTATTGGCGAAGTCACCTATCTCTTCAAACAGCTGATGTTCCTGCAAATCAGAATTGATTTGAATTAAGGTGAATGATAAACGTGCACTGTCAGACTGCCTCCTGGGAGAGGGCTGGGTGAGTTTTCAGGGTGATTTTCTTTGTTCTCTTGGCCTCAGCCTGACTCTGGGGCTGCCTTTTTCTCCTCACCAAAGCTGACTTACTCTCCCTCTGCCTAATTACCACCTCATTCCCACCTCCAACCACTGAGGCAGAGGTTGAGCTTTGCCATACCAACCTTGAGCCCAAGTCAGCATGAGCAGTTTCTGTTCGGCCTTGTCTTTCCAGATATCCCATTAGGCCATGCTCAAAATCCCAAAAGCCTGTGGAGCAAGACTGAGTGTGTGATTTAGAACCCTGAAATTTTGGACTATGGATATGTGACTCCCCATGTGTGAGCTGTGTTGAACTGGGGAGAAAACACCAGGTGTGTGGCCTTTTTTTCTCCTTTCCCCTCCATTCTCTGCTCCCTTTGCCTGGGCTTGCAGGAATCCCTCTCCCAGCACTATAACATTTTAAAAAATATTACTCTGAAGAGTTTAGAGATAACCTAGGGAGTGAATCCAAGAGAATGTCTCTCTGGAAATTTAGGAACCCATATCCTTGATTCCCAGTGGCCTTTGCATATGCTGCTTTATTGGCTTCAACTTGCTTTGCTCTTATGCATCTTTCAAAACTAAGCCCAGAAATGCCTGGTAAGAGTTTTCTGGCCTATGCCTCATACTGGAAATGCAAACTGTCCTTTAGCCTCATTCCATAGCATCAGGTACATCCTCTATCATGGACCCTGGAGGCTGAATCTTGACTGTTTGCATTTGTTTTCATAAGTGTCTCCCGGAAGACAGAGACCCTATACGTGGTATGTTGTGGATGCTTAGAAAATGCTCATTGAATGCAGATTGCTCAGGGCAAAGGTAGAACTGAGCAAAATATTTCATACCCCAAGTAATTATAATACCCAATTTACATAAACGTAAGACTCAGACTCTGGAATTAAAACCAATCTAAATTGACATATGTTCCTTGTGTGAGTAATGGCTTTTACAAGTTGACCAAATCCTTTTTCTAAAAATATAGCAGGAGTGCATCTTATATGTATTAGCATTTTATAAGTATTTCCATTTAAGTTTAAAATTCTGGCTTAGTCATTGGAATTATGTCATATGCTGAAAGTCAAACAGAAGTTCAAAAAGGTGACTTGTCACTGCCCAAATGCAGAAAAATGGAAAGGGCCATTCAAAACCAACTTAAGAGTCAATAAACATTGAAGAAAATATTCTCTAGAGATTGGTAAAAAAGTCAAACAAACAAAATGAAGAGGCCATCCTTCCTGGAGGACCACTTAGGGCAGAGGATCACTGAGAAGCTAAGTTTCCTTTCCTTCTCCTCTCCCAGTTGGTACAGGGAGAAGATACCAGGTATTTTTGACTCATGGAGTTACTCCCCTCTTATAGGTTTCTGCAATCATGTCTTTCAAAGTTCCTTTGAATTTCAAATTACAGACACCCTTGAGCACTGTAAACCAAAATATGTCATGACAACCTGGCTCTTAGCTATGCTCATTCACAAAGGAAAACAGATGCCTTCATAGATTGCTTATGGAAGGACCTGGAGCAGAGCTGACTCTCTGTTGGGGTGCTAATTGATTGGCTGACTGACATTCATTAAGCACCTTTTATGTGCCAAGAACTTGGGATGAATGAAAAATAAGAGAAAGTTTCTCTTTCCTAGAAACTCAGATATGATAGAGCTAGAGAGGTGTCTAGTCTTTAAGATC
Source organism: Ovis aries (assembly GCF_016772045.2). Lineage (NCBI taxonomy): Eukaryota > Metazoa > Chordata > Mammalia > Artiodactyla > Bovidae > Ovis > Ovis aries. The sequence continues at coordinate 55,544,816 of NC_056060.1, read as the reverse complement.
ATCAGAGATTAAAGCGATGCCCTTGTACTACTTAGTATCTTTTTATACCTATAATATGTTAAACTTTTTGGCTGTACTTGTTATATTTCAGGTTTTGGGGACCTGAATTTGATGTTTCAGACAAAAACAGTGCAAGTTATTTTCTTGTGCATTCCAGGAGGCTTAAATATACATTTAAAATTATACACTGTTTCAAATTATTTTTTGGAATTAGGCCACATTGAAAACAAATAAATATATTTGAGTTTTGAATGGTTCCCAACTTTAGATGACATGGATGAGCTGTTTGGCAGACATATCTACTTAACTGTAAATCTCTACTGCATACTGCTGCTGCTGCTAAGTCGCTTCAGTCATGTCCGACTCTGTGTGACCCCATAGACAGCAGCCCACCAGGCTCCTCCGTCCCTGGGATTCTCCAGGCAAGAACACTGGAGTGGGTTGCCATTTCCTTCTCCACTACTGCATACTAATTATGCATATAATCAGTTACACATGCAAAGATACATACACAGATAGTTATTATTGATCATGGATTAAAGAGTCTGAGAGCTGGAAAGGAACTAAATTCATGCAGCCTAACTCTTCCATTTCTAAACCCCAACCCTTCCATACTACTAAAACTAGTAGTAATAATCATAATATAGCAGTCATCTTGAGCACTTGCTATTTGTTCCATGTGCACCAGGCTATATTCTCCACAAAGAACCAGCTAGTTGATTACTGCTGTGTCCTTAGTGCCTACCTGGGTGCCTCTCCATCGTAAGTAAGTGCTCAACCACTCGTGTTGCACAAAATAACATATGCCGAGTTCTGTGTCAGATACTTCACATACATTATCTCACTGAACCATCAAAACCAGAGCAATGTGGTAATGTGTTAGGAGCTAATAGTTTATTGTTAATGGAAGAATGAGGATGAAAATCTAAGTGTCTGGACTTCCCACTCTAAGGGATTTTCCATCAGATATCCCACTGTATCTGTGAACATGTACTCTTGTGTGTTCCAAAGATCAAGCTTGGATTAATGTCCATAAACAAGGTATGAATATCATCAAATTAATTAATGAAGGTCATATTTACATTTCACCAGGTGTTAACTCGAGTTATTTGTTTCAGTGAAGATTTTCTCAATTTATTGCAGTCAGTCACTGCTGCCCCTTGGTAACAGACAGTGTGCTTGAATTTCACACATCTCTCTGAATTGCTGTCTTGCATTTCTTAGCAAAGGCTGAGCCTCAGTCAATATTTTTACAGTAGGACAGTTCTTTGGAAGACTCCGGGTGTTACTTAAGCTAATAAATGACTATCCTTCTAGCAGAATTACAAGCAATGCCCCAATTAATGAACGTGGTAATAGCTGCTCTTGGTTTACAATGGCCCCATTGCCCAAATTGGTCACTGGCTAGATTATCCAAGTCCCCAGTGATTTACGAATCCCAAGGAAAGTGCAGAAAACATAAAATTTATTTTTCCACAATTTGAGGCATGAGCCTCTCTAGCATTTCAGAGCCCTACATTTCTGTGATGGGCTTTGATTCAATCCGGCCTGAATGAAAGACATTTCATCACCCCAGAATGCATTTCTTTATTTGCCTTGGATCTATGATTCTGTCAGTATTGAGAGAAAAGAAAAATCAATGCTGCACTATAAACCTCGGGCCGCCTCTGGCCAACGTGGTCAGCATGGTGTGAGCAAAGGAAATGGCAGGGGAAAAAATTGACCGCTCAGCAAGAGTGTGGCCAGTAACGGACACAGCTCAGGGCTAATAACAGCTTGCAATTACACATGGAAAGCCAAAGTGTGTAGGGCATTCAGTGTGAGGGGGATGTAATACAATTTATTGAACTACCGGTTAGAGTTCTGCAGCTTCTCAATAAAAAAAGAGTGTTGGGCCTATAGTCTTTAAAACACAGACTCATATGGTGCCAGCAGGTGGAAGAGAGTTGGAGAACTAGAAAGTCTTAGCTGGAGAACAATCAGGAGAATATAGCCTATTACAGATAAAATTAGATATCTATTTATCTATCAGATTTGGCATACACAGATTTTGGCAGCTACTTATCTCCATAAAATTCCAGTTCAGGTTTCTGTCTTTAACCATATCTAAAACCAGGTTAATGATAATGAGCTAAGCAAATACGTGGGTGCTGAAGAATGTATTTTGCTCTAAAGTACACATGCTAAATACTTAACTAGCAGTATTAAAAGTGCATTTTGATCTTCTGCTGAGCTGTAACAAATAGTGATTCAGAGAAACAGAACTAGGAGTAATCAGCATGTTCTGATTAGCCATTAGGGTCCTCAGAGAAAGTAAAAAGGAGGTAGATTTGAACATTGAAGCTAACATTTCCCTTCCCTTTGAGCTCAGGTGAGGTTCATGTTTGTTGGGTGCTGAGTTCTTCTGATGAAGCAGAAGTTTCTTTCTGAGTGTGAAAAGATTTCTAGGGCCTGCTGCTTCTTGTTAGATTTCCCCTCTTCGTGCTTCAGCAGACCATACCGCCAGTCCCCAGGAACCTCTGAGCTCTTACTTGGGCAGATGCAGAGAACTTGGTCTTTTTTTTTTTTTTTTTTTTTGCAGAGGCAGCACACCTCTGCAGCCACTACATGCATGCATGCATGCATGCATGGGGTTCTTCTGGTTCCCAGATATTCTGCTACTTCCTTTTCTCTAAGTAGAAATTATCGTGAACCAGGTGGACCAAATATATGCTAGCTTATTCGAATTCAGATGTAAATAATTTTTGTGCATGCTGTAAGAGGAAACTTTAGGTAAAACCCTGAGCAGATCCCAGGCCTTCTGTTGCAGGACTGAGTTGATAGCATTTTCTAAAGGAAGACCTTGTAGCCATTGGAGAGCTGTTTACTTGACAGTGAAGGGAGCATTCTTTAAACATTCTTGTTCTTGAGATGGAGAATTTAAGTTGATGCCGGTTCCAAGAGGGAGAGAACAGTTGTCCAGTAATTACATGAGCTGGGGCATGCATCCTTTAAATTTGGCAAGTGTTTCACTTAGTTTGGCACATTGACCCCAAGGCACAATATTAGCATGTGCAAGTCAATGTCAGTGTTGGGTGGGAGTGAAGAAGAATGGGCACCAGTGAGGGGACAGAGAGCCATCTGTGAGCTCCACATTTGCTCTTTGTGGCTAAAGGCTGTATGAAATTAATTGAACCAAACTAGGTGACCTGTGAGCTCTCTGTCCCCCTCACAGCAAAGTCAAATGTGGGTGGAGAGAGGGGAGAGGAAAGGGAAATGGAGCGCTCAGCCCTGGCCCCTGCAAGTGGCTGAGCTGGATTCCTCTTGTCCACTGCTGACACAGCCAGTCTTGAATGGCTAAAGAAGCCAGACCCTTTCTTTCCTTGATTCTGTCCAGCATAATCAGTCTCACCCTGACACACACACGCGCGCGCGCGCACACACACACACACACACACACACACACGATCCTCTCTTTTAATTTCTCCCTTCTCTGTGCACAAGACTCATGGGGGTGTTCACACATGCACACGCACCCTACCCCTCCACACAGCTGCTGACCTAGAGGTGTTAGCCACTCTGCAGCTGCTGTTCTTCTCACATTAATCTATAGGAATCAATGGACATTTCATTAGAGTAATCAAGTGCGGATGCATCCTGCATTTATATTCTGTCCCCCCTCCTCACTGCTTTCACAGACTAATTGGTCCTACAGCCAAGAGTACATGGATATTTTTCCCTATAGATGAATGTCAAGAACGGTTTTTTACTGCTGGTTGAAATACCTATCAATACAGCGTCGGTATAAAAGCCTTCACCCATCAAAGCCGCAGAGCTGTTGATAATACATTATGCACTCTTGGTTCTAATGCATCTCACTTCCTCTTTTACACCTTATTGCACAACCACGCACCATTTATGTTTGTCTCATTCGAAGAATTAACTAGCTCTGGGCTGCGTTTGTTTTAATGTTTAGCCCCAGAAATAATTTTCCCCCTTTGTACAGGACAGCTGTGGGAAAGAGCTGGAAAGGGAAGTGGCATCGTATTCATCTAGGGGGCTACACCTTTTTGGCTCTATTTCTTCTGATCTCATCATTAAATACACTTTTTTTCTTGCCAGGGCCACATGCCAGGTGAAGGGTACAGAGAATATCTTTGTTCTGAGTGGACTTTTTGTGACTGCGGTTTGATAAAGCAAACAGACAAAAGAGATTCCTGCTTCCCTCTTCCGTAAATGTGTGGCTAGGCGTGGTAATGGTCTGAGGCTGATAGGAAAGGAAAGGTCAACAGATAAAAAAAGAGCCTTGACTTTTAAGATGTGTGCGTGACTATAGGCAGTGGCCATGTTGTGTAATGTGGACTGGAATGATGACCACAGGCCTTGCTTATCCCTGACTCCCTCCTAACCACATCTACCTTGTGGCATGATCAGAAAAGCACTGGAAAAAGGTGGGAGTCTGCCCTTGGAGAAATTTGGCAGGTTTGGCTGACATTCAGAAAGCAGGGAGGGGCTGAAGTCACAAATGACTCCCTTTCTGAAGCTTTAACTTGCTGGAAAATGGGAGGAAGAAATGTAGGTGCTCAGATAGTGAGCTGGGTGGTCCCTGGAAGCAAACAGAAGGCCAGCGAGGTGGGTGGGGGAGTGTCTGAACTAGTCATTTTATCCCTATGTAGGGAATTGGGTTGGATTCTAGCAGGTGTCTTTGTCCCACTCTATCATTGTTCTTAGGGGCTTCCCAGGTGGCTCAGAGGTAAAGAATCTGCCTGCCAATGTAGGAGATGTGGGTTTGGTCTCTAGTTGGGAAGATCCCCTGAAGGAGGAAATGGCAACCCATTCCAGTATTCTTACCTGGGTAACTCCAAGGATGGAGGAGCCTGGAGGGCCCTGTCATGGGGTCACAAATAGTTGAACATGACTGAGCATGCATGCTGTATCATTGTTCTTACTTACATCTGATTTTTCCAGAATACAAGTTGTGGAACTCATGAGAATGGTGAGTACCTACCCTGTCCTCATTTTGATGCTGAGATGTCACATGTCACTGTTCCTAGACCCTAAGAGTAGTGAACCAAGAAGTCTATGATCTGCTCCCCTCAGAGTAAAGTCAGAAGTTCCTGGGCCCACGGCTGCATTCTGCCACTTTTCTGTGTGTGTATCTGTGGGTAAGTCATTGAATCATCTTGAGCCTCTGTTTTCTCATTTGTACAGTGGGGACAATATTAATGCCCATTGTTAAGACCATTGTAAGGTTTGGAGTTCAGATATTCTAAACTGCTTTATGAAATGAGAAATTCTGTGCAAATCTAAAGTATTGTGATTATGATTATACAGTTATACTTTTATAATGCAGAAATGCCCTTAACAAACTGGTTTGCCATATACTGTGCCACTTTCAGCTCCACTTTCTCAATGAATGCTCATAGCAGCTTGTGGGTGAGATATTAGTTGTTGCCTTCAATTTGTGGATAATAGCTGATGTTACCCAGATCCCATTACTTGTCTCCCAGTTCAGAACTCTTTCTATGGCCCCTCAGGTGTCTCTTCACCACATGCTAAGGTCAGTTGTTCCTCATCCACTCCTCCGCTTCCAGCATCTGCTTTTATAGGAGGTGCTACTGATAGACCCGCTGGGGAATCCTCAGTCCAGGGTTAGTCTTCTGGGATTAGTATACCACAGGGCTCCTAATCATACCACCCAAGTCCCATCCCACTCCTTTTCCTCATCTGCTCAGTGCATCTCTGCTGTAAGGGAAGGATCTGCAGAAGGCATGTTCTCGTCATCCCAGTGGAAGCACAATACATGATGGGCTGATGTGGCTTTCATGGGCTGCCTTGGAAATTCTTACATTTAAAAATGTTGCTTTCCTGGGAAATGTAAGTTCTGAACCACTTCTTAAGGTCCTTGGAGATCCAGCCAGATTATAAGTTGGGGTCTGCATTAAATCATGAACCATTGAATGGTTCAAATAACAAGGGTTTGTGCGTTGGTAATGACCACTCTGGTTGAGGAACCAGAAAGCTTTGTGTTGGAATTTTTGACCTCCAAATGCCATTTTGGATCATTCCTTTTTAAAATGTTTGCTTATCTTTTTACCTTCTGGCATTTGTGAATTCTATAGATTATTAGGGCTTTCTTAGGGGTCAACACAAAGCAGTCTTCTGTCCCTCAGATGATTATGTCTCTCCTGAGATGGAAGTGCATCTTGGACCTTGTTATGTTGTTCTTATTTCCCAAGCCTTGTTGACTCAGACCCAGTATTGGGAACCCGGCAGAAAATGGCTTCTGATTCTGCGGACCTCAGCCTGGTTTGCAGAAGTGTAAGAAATTATTTCCTCTGATTGATTCTTGGCCCTAATGGGATTACAAGAGTGACAGTGAAGACCAGATGTGACCTTCCTGTTTGTATAGTCTCAAAGCATTGGATATTCATAGATACCAAATCCATGGATTAATATATGAGCAAATTCTTTGGGATACTCGTCTCATACGTTTTGAAGTTGACATCCCTGAAGGTAACCATCAGTTCAGTTCAGTCGCTCAGTCGTGTCCGACTCTTTGCGACCCCATGAACTGCAGCACGCCAGGCTTCCCTGTCCATCACCAACTCCCAGAGTCCACCCAAACCCATGTCCATTGAGTTGGTGATGCCATCCAACCATCTCATCCTGTGTTGTCCGCTTCTTCTCCTGCCCTCAATCTTTCCCAGCTTCAGGGTCTTTTCAGATGAGTCAGCCATATGTCCCCTTAACTCATGACATTGGAGCCACCATATAAGAAAGATTCCTGCATCATGACAGTGTGGTACAGTAGAAAGAGAATGGCTTATAGAGTCAGACACCTGGTATGTGGGTCCAAGATCCAAAGGTTACAGGTAAACTTTGTGATTTGGGGCAGATTATAGAACAGTTCCCTGGTGGCTCAGATGGTAAAGAATCTGCTTGCAATGCGGGAGATCTAGGATCTCTGGGATCTCCAGGGATGTGGTTTGATCCCTGGGTCAGGAAGATCTCCTCAAGGAGGGCATGGCAACCCACTCCAGTATTCTTGTCTGAAGGATTCCATGGACAGAGGAACCTGGTGGACTACAGTCCATTAGGTTGCAAAGAGTTGGACAAAACTAAGCGACTAATACTTGCACTTCCTTCATGGAACATTTCAAAGCTTCAGTCTACACATGAGTAAAATGAAGACAGTATTGTACCTAGCTCATAGGGTGTGTGAGGATTGAGCAAGATAATATATAAAAGCTGTTAGCATAGTGCCCAGAATATTGCCTTAATAAATATTGCTATTTATTATTATTATTATTATTCATAAAATTTTATTAGAATTAAACAAGGCACTGTATATTAGCACTTGGTTTAGCTTCTCATACACAATAGGCACTTAACCATATGCAGACTCCACTCCCGCCTCCAACAAGAAAAAATAATTTAAAAAAAAATTCGCAACCATTTCTGTAGACCTTTTTCCTCCAAAACCTTATGGTTTGCCCAAGAGGGAAATGGAAGATGATTCTACATTTCCCCTGACATCTTCTGAGACAGATTTTTCTCCCTCCACCTTATCTCAGTGGCTGTGCAGCTATGCACTTGAGCAATCTAGCTACACTGTGTGTGTTACTGAGCTAGTTTCTTGGAGGAAAATTGCAGCTGGCGGAAGGTTCTGGGAATTACACAGTGCTTGGGCGTGAGAATTCCAAGGGGCTTTTTCTTTTCCCCTCTAGTTTTAACAGCAAGCATCATTGGAACTCTGCTGATTCCTGAGGGCTGTCGGGGTCTGTGCAATTTTTTTCAGGAATTGAACTGAAAGTTGCTATGAAATTCTCAGTTCAGTGTCTGGTGTGTTGTCCTATGAGTGTCTCTGGCAGCTTGACTTAGTAATGTGGTGACATTTATCACATCTCTTGAGCAACTGCTGTCTGTTATTACTCAGAAACAAATTGCAATTTATTACCATGAATATTGAGAAAGAGTTGGAAAAATAGAAAGATATTTGGAGGATGAGATGTGAGGGAGAAATTCCACTTGCTGGGGGGCTCTGAGGGTGAGATAATATGGTGAAGGGAGCTTCTTTGGTGGGCATGGGAAAGTGGGTATTAAAATCGCTGCAGATGGTGACTGCAGCCATGAAATTAAAAGACGCTTACTCCTTGGAAGAAAAGTTATGACCAACCTAGATAGCATATTCAAAAGCAGAGACATTACTTTGCCGACTAAGGTCCGTCTAGTCAAGGCTATGGTTTTTCCAGTAGTCATGTATGGATGTGAGAGTTGGACTGTGAAGAAAGCTGAGCACCGAAGAATTGATGCTTTTGAAGTGTGGTGTCGGAGAAGACTCTTGAGAGTCCCTTGGACTGCAAGGAGATCCAACCAGTCCATTCTGAAGGAGATTAGCCCTGGGATTTCTTTGGAAGGAATGATGCTAAAGCCGAAACTCCAGTACTTTGGCCACCTCATGTGAAGAGTTGACTCATTGGAAAAGACTCTGATGCTGGGAGGGATTGAGGGCAGGAGGAAAAGGGGACGACAGAGGATGAGATGGCTGGATGGCATCACTGACTCGATGGACGCGAGTATGAGTGAACTCCGGGAGTTGGTGATGGACAGGGAGGTCTGGCGTGCTGTGATTCATGGGGTTGCAAAGAGTCAGACACGACTGAGTGACTGAACTGAACTGAGGGGCATTAAACGGAAGAAATTCTGTGGAGCAGCCATTATGGAGGAGGTGGCAGAGCAGAGAGCAGAAAAGGCAGGAAGATGGAGCATGTTGAGTTGCTGGTTGTGAATGGGAAGCAGAAGAATAAACAGGCTTTGCGCTCTGGGAGCAGTGTCTTCTGCTATACCTGCCCTTGTATTGAGCACACACAGCAATCACTTCCCATGTTGCATTTCTTTGAACCCACCATCTTTGTTCTGTATTATCAACTATCTTCCAAATATCAGATATAATCTTAACGAGATCATAAATTCTTATAGCAGAGGCCGTTGACACCTCACTCACGCCCCCTTCTCACTCATAATTTCTGAAAAGGCTGATGGCTTCCTGCTGCCAGGACCTGTATCCCTCTGTATGGGGGCTATCCATGGCTTCAGTATGCTTGGTTGCCATAGAGGCAGGTCAGAGGTGCTAGGGGGTGAATGCTCTGCTTGTATGGCCCTCAACTAGTGATGGATGGGAGTTGGTGGATAGTTACCCCAGCTTCCTCATTTCTTAGTGGGTCTGCCCTGAGTTGTGTTCTCACTACTGCTCACAAATCCTTGGTAAGGTGGAGCCCCAGCCGCCCTCAGTAGCAACCTGCTCACCAACACAATTTGTGTGCCATTCTTTCCCTGCTCTCTCACTTTCCCTCTCCTCTACCACTGCTTCCTGGCATCACCTTCAAAATAAACTATTCATACGCAAATCTTTGTCTCAGGATGTATCTGGCAAAACCTAAAAAAAAAATAGCTCTTTTGAACTTTTCTTCGTATATCTTTTATTGTTAATGACATCTCACTGTGCCAGGCTCTGTGCTGTATGCTGAGCTGGGAGTTTCTTTCTTCTTCTTTTCTCTACCCCCCACTTCCATCACCACTGCTACCATTTCCACCACCATAGGACCAGGCGGAGTGCCTGGCTCACAGGAAGTGCTCAGTAAATGAAGTGCTCATTTCCTGTTAAATGAGATGAAATAAATGCTTTTATAAAAGAGCAACTGAGTATAAGTTTGGAGACTTCTTTATTGGTCTTCGTTATGTTAGTTTTTTACTGTGTGACCTTAAACAAGACATTTTGCTTATATTTGCATCAGTTTTCTTATTGAAAATAAAGCTGAGTTGGATGACATGACCTCTAAAGTTTCATCCTGGTAGAAATATATATAACCATAGAGTATGGAGTATGTTTAAATGGCCTTCCTTTCTCAAACATGTGTGTCTTTGTCTTCTTGACTAGAAATCCTAGTGCTGTGCCTGTGACTCTGGTTAAATTCAGAATAAATTAATTTATTCTGCAGAAAAATCTGTTATATCAAAGCAAGTAGAAAACAGTGAATATTCATAGCATTTTGCTTTGGTGTTACAAATTCCTGTTCTTCTAATTAGATGGTGAACTGAAAGTTGACATAAGTAGCATTCATTGCAAGGAAACTCTCATACCAGCAAAAAATGGAAACAAATCCTGTCTAAAACCCCAGCATGTTTTTTTATTCTTTGTCCCTAGCAAAGATGGTTGTGGAATAACTAGACGGATTGATGTCCTGGAAACTGATGAGGGAGATCAGGGTCTGGCTTCACACATTGCAGTCTTTGCCCTCCACTCCGATCCAAAGGGCACCACCTTGCAGAGTGAGGAGGGCTTGCGCTCCACATCAATTAACTCCTTGGCTTCTCGTTTGAAACTGACAACGAGGTGACATGGGCAATTGTCCACATGGAACAGGACAGAGACCATCAGCTCATTCCACATGGGCCACCAGACAACACCTAGAGGTAATAACATTCTGTCAGTAGTGACCTGGGTTGGATTCAAATCAGTGATTTAGGGGTGAAAGGCGCTGGATTCTATTATGAAGTGCCCTTAGCTATCTAGGGGCTGAAAAACCATCCCTGCACCACACTTAATGTCAGAATCAAAGAAGTCACTCTTTTTCTTTGCTTTCTTTTAAAAATTTAATACAGTTTTGGATTGAGCTAGGAATGGATCCACCAATAAAACGTGGCAGAGAAGATTGGTTAATGCTTCAACTAAATATATTAAGTATTGATATGCATAACACACCTTCACATTGTCATTTTTACTTCTTTCTTTTTTATCATGGAGTTTTCTGCTCTGAATATAACTGTGGTTTGCTATTTGAATAAAATTTTGTTTTTGTCTTAATGCCAAATTCATGGATTTCCAACACAGACCTCCATTTTTAGGGTTTGCTGTGGACTGAACAAGAATAGGGCGTTCCACATGGTCTGTCTAACCAAAAGCATGCTTCAAAAAGGGAACCCCAAGAGTGTCTAGCCCAAGTCAGGATGGTAGGATTGGACAGACTGTAAACATTCGGGTGATACAGAGCTGAGAGTGAAGAGACCATTCCCTACATCTGTTTGTTTTCACTATTAAATGGAATGAAATGTGTGCTGTGCAAACAAAATACTTTCTAAAGATAAAGGGGTCTGTATTTCTTACCACCAGTTTACGTCTTTTTTTTTTTTTTTCCTCCCTTCCCCATTTGAATCTTAACCTTGTAGCTAATGGTATGATCTTGGAAATAACTGAAAAAATTCATCTAGGACTGCTTGCAAGTTAAAATAAAATAACCAGAAAAGCTTTGGCTCTCTCTTTAAAGACCAGAAACCAAGACAGTAATAATATTTTAAACACTACATTAGGGCTTTGTATCCCTTTGTTCTTAAACTGTTGTTTAGCTGTTTAGTCGCTGAGTCATGACTGACTCTTTGTGACCCTGTGGACTGTAGCCTTCCAGGCTCCTCTGTCCATGGGATTCTCTAGGCAAGAATACTGGAGTGGGTTGCCATTTCCTTCTCTTAAACTGTACAATCCCTTTAATCAGAGCCTTTATGAGACAAAGCCTTTCACTGCCTTCTGCACAGTGCTATGTGTTAAAGAGATAGTAATGAACATTCTCATTTCTCAGGTGAATTTGGTGGAGTTGAGGGTGAAGGTTGTCTCTCACTCCCAGCTCATTTATCTGCCTTATTTCACCAGGGCCATGTTTTTCCAGGGCTCCTACTCCAAATATTATGCTCAAGATAATTTCCAAGTCAGCCCTCTGCATATCTATGCATACAGACAGTCATGAGGAAGTGATTCTGGAGGCATAGCGCAGAGTGGAGAAAGTGATGATTTCCAGTAGGGTAGGATGTTTAGGAATGTTAGAAAGGCTCATATGACCCTAAACTCTTCCCTGATCAAAGGCTGAAATTCTATCCATTTTCATCTCTTTGGTGTTGATGACAATTAAATTATAACCAAGCCCAGGAGAACTTTCATATATTTCATAGTGAATGAATGAACTAAGAGGACAAAATTGAGGGAGTGAGGATAATGAGGACTGTGATGGGGAAGGAATAAACAAAGAATGAGGGTATTCATTCTCAATACCAACTGAACTAGACAGAATATTAAAAAGCAGAGACATTGCTTTGCTGACAAAGGTCCGTCTTGTCAAAACTATGGCTTTTCCAGTAGTTGTGTATGGATGTGAGAGTTGGACTATAAAGAAAGCTGAGAGCTGAAGAATTGATGCTTTTGAACTGTGGTGTTGCAGAAAACTCTTGAGAGTCCCTCGGACTGCAAGGAGAGCCAATTAGTCCATCCTAAAGTAAATCAGTCCTGAATATTCATTGGAAGGACTGATGCTGAAGCTGAAACTCCATACTTTGGCCACCTGATGCAAAGAACTGACTCTTAGAAAAGACCCTGATGCTGGGAAATATTGAAGGCAGGAGGAGAAGGGAACAGCAGAGGATGAGATGTTTGGATGACATCACTGACTTGATGGACATGAGTTTGAGTAAACTCTGGGAGATGGTGATGGACAGGGAGGTGTGCTGCAGTCCATGGGGTTGCAAAGTGTTGGACACGACTGAGTGACTGAACTGAACTGAACCAACTGAAAGAGGATAGGGGGAAAGGCTTTAGAAGCCTCTTTGGCCAAAGAGAATGTTATCTACTTTGCAGTTTTACCCAGATAGTCTTGAGGTCAATTGGTCCTGCCTCAATAGGCTGGTGTGTTGTGTGTTTCTCAAACTGCTGCACAGGTCCTTTCAGAACATTCCTCTGGGCTGCTTTGTCCACTGATTTAACCCTTAGTTAGCAAAGTGGCTTAGATGTGAATTGCCTGGTTAAAAGTCAGTTTTCTTTGCAAATGATTAAAGACGTTGTAAAGAACTGAAAAAGACTGGATAGCAGCTCTCAGAGAGGCCATTGAATGATAGGGAATTGTTATTTTGGCAGAGTAGAGAGAAGGCGTTTGTGGTTGGGAGCTATTTGTAGATGGGAACTCATTGCGGCCATTTCGTTAAGACAGCCCTATAGCAGGGTGTATACTCTCTAGGCACCCCTACTTTCCCCATCCTTCTCCCACTTTTCGTTTTTACATAGTGTGTATAATTTATAAAGCATAAAAGTTCATTATTTGATTTTAGCTACACAGCTTCCCTACAGAAATTTTGGAGAGCTTTAGCAAACGAATAAACATAAATATCCCTTTGTTTTCTGCTTTGTTCCCCCCCACAAAGAGATCTGATCTATCTGTTCAGAACCAAATGGAAGTAATTAGGTGAAGAATCGCTTTCTCTCTGTATCTGAGCAAATATGTTTTGCAGCACACCAATTTCTCAAGGGCAGCGGGCTGGGACGACCAGTGACTGCTGGGGGATGGCTGCTGACCTTCAGGCCAGGCCGACTTTAATTTGCAGAACACTGCTGGTCCCAGGAGGCTCTTCAGGCTGGGCTACACAATCAAACCAAACCAGCAGCCTGCCGCTGTCCAGCTGCACCCACTACCCTGCAGGACATGAAGACACAGCTAACTAGACATTGCTGCTGCACAGACTTTGGAATCCTGAATTGGGAAATTAAACACCATAAGAATTCAGCCCTTTACACAGGAGCCAAAAAGCCTTGTTGTCTCAGTGGCGCCTCTTTCCAGCTGCATTATTTAACAGGAGAGTCTCTGTAGATGTAGCATGCGCGTTCCAAGTTTTGATTGCACATCCTGTGTGCTCATTTCAAAAAGTGATGCTTTAAGTGAACTTGATAATTAGATCCCAATTATTTGAATGGCCTGAAAAAAGAATAGTGGTTTAAAAGAGTAAAGTCTATCTGGGGGTTGCAAAAATTTTTGACATGGAAGATTTCTGTTATCTCTAGATGAGCAAGCTAACTGAATATCTCCCAGCTGGTCTGATGATCACATCTGTCTTAATGCCCAGATTGGGCTGCCACATGAGCAGTCCAGTTGATTGCTGCACAGTTGTTTGAAATGATGAAAAATAATAATATCAGGTTTGCTAGGCAGGGGTGGATTCATGTTTGGCACCCAGACACCTTCTTTTTATGTACATATGTACTTGCACGTGTGGGTTTGTTTGCATGTGAAAGAAAGTGGACTCTGGTGTGGAAATTTTGTTCTCAACTCAGGAAAATTGAAGACAGCAGTTGGACAGTTATGGCTTGTGGGCCAATTTAAGCTGCATAGTGTTCAGGCAACATAAATGTCAGGGACAAAATACTATAATCGTTGCTATTACATATGGGCAATTAGATTAAATGTCAATGAAATATTAACTACTATGTGTTGTTAGATTGGAATTTGAGGAAGAGAATTATCTTGGATAATTCTCTTGGACACTGCATATAGAAAATGACAAGAATGTAAATAAAAGAGCTGTGCACAGTTTTTGAATGAGCTGATTGTCAGACACAGTAACAATGGCACTGTCCTCTGTACCTTGACAGAGTTTGTACTTTGTGTAGCACTTACTGCTCTTAAAAAAAAACCTATTTATGTGTCTGTATTCCTACTAGACCCTGAGATTCTTGAGGCTAAGATCTGTGTCTTCATGTTTTGTTTTTGGTAATAATAGTAGCTAACAGAGTACCTGCTATCATCAGCCTTCATTCTATAACATCAACTTTCTTGACTCTTACACCGAGAGTACTGTTATTAAGCCCATCATACAGATGAAGAAAGTGAAGCACAGAGGGGTTAAATAACCTGCTCAGACTCTCAGAGCTTCTTAGTGGTGGATTCAGGGTTTTGTATTCAGGCAGATTGACTCCACAATCTGTGTTCTGAAACATTTATTTCCTTTTTATTCTCTGTAGTACTTGCACCTGCCTTTAGCATTTGCTCAATAAATGTGGCTGAATGAAGCTGTCTGCCCATAAAACCGAGCCTATGCCTTTACAACTATAATGATTCAGAATCAGGGTGCTTACTGTTAGGGTTATGTGAACAGGCTGTGGAGAATCAAAATGACAAGTCTGTTGGTATAAGCTCATAACACTTGCCTTTATGTTAAGTGTGTTTGATAAATATTGGTTAGTTTTTCATTTTTCCTGACTTTCTTACTTTTTACTTCACTTTTCAGAGATTTATGTGACTTATAAAATATATACAATCAAATTTAATTAGAATTACCTCGTATATGAAAATAATAGAAAATAAAGTGTAAAGAAAAGTTAGGGCTTAAACATACAAATCTTAGAGTTCTTTATAAAAATTATACTTGCTCAGCAAGGTTGGTACTAAGCTTCCTGGCAGCCAAAGTAAAAAGATACCTCATTAGGTACATGCTCCCATTGGCCATGGAGAGAAGGTATTGAGAGTGGGGAGGATGGAGCATACTTGTTCCTCAGGGGTAGCAGAGCTGCTTCTTACTTTACGTCTCAAGGGTAGTTCTTGTCCTTGTCTACATATAGGAGTCACAGAGTGATTAAATAGATAATGTCCTCAATGTATTTATGGAAAAAAGTAACAGATTTCATAAACTTGCTTTTGGGTGTATCTTTTAAAATTGAAATGTAATTGACATATAACATTATATTCATTTCTGGTATATAACATAATGATTTGATATTTGTATATATTGCAAAATGATCACCACAGTGAGTGGTGACATATTAGCAACTTTCAAATATGCAATACAGTATTATTAACCATAGTCACCATGGTCCCCACGACTTATTTATTTTATAACTGAAAGTTTGTACCTTTTGACCTCCTTCACTCATTTCACCTCCCCACTCCCACCCTCTCATCTCTGGCAATCACCAAACTGTTTTCTCTCTCTCTCTCTCTCTCTCTCTCTCTCTTAAGATTCCATATATAAGTGAGATTGTACAATATGCCTTTGTTTGACTTATTTCACTTAGCATAAGGCCCTTAAGGTCCATCCATGTCATCACAGATGGCAAGATTTCTCTCTTTTTAATGGCTGAATAATATTCCATTTTATATATATATATATATATATATATACACACACACACCACATTTTCATTATCCATTTATCCATCGATGGACACTTAGGTTATTTGCATATCTTGGCTATTATAAATAATGCTGTACTGAACATGGGGATGAATGTAATTTTTCACATTAGTGTTTTCATTTTCTCTGGATAAACACACAGAAGTAGAATTGCTGGTTCATATGGTAGTTCTATTTTTAATTTTTTGAAGAACTTTCATACTGTTTTCCATAGTGGCTGCACCAGTTCATATTCTCTCCAACAGTGCAAAAGTGTTCCCTTTTCTCCACATCCTTGCCTACAGAGTATATTTAAGCAAAGAGCAAAGCATACTTCAGTGAAAGCAGTTCTGTGGGTTAAGAAGATAAGAAAGTCAGTTTTTAATTGTGTGGTTTACCCCAAGAATGCAATAGTGAACTAGATTAATGGCAAGATGGCTTATAATTCAGTGAAAGTGACACAATGCAAAAAGAGAAATAAGTGCAATGTCTCATAATTGTGTTTGTTGTAAAAGTTTAGTGTTTAGACATTCATGGTTGTATGCTTTGGCAGGAGCCAAGCGGCATGCATTGTGAGTTGCTAACTTAGAACAGTTCATATGCTTAAAGAACAGCTGAGCAGATGGTAGATCTACTTTCTTCCATGAACATCGTATAACCTAAATGAAAAAATGCTCAAATGACTGATACATCTTCTCATTCTACGTGGTAGTAGTGTGATGATGATTTAGCCATAATTAAAATTGAAAAAAAACTTTATATGGCCTATCATGTTGAGTCTACATTAACACATACACTCTCTTTATAACCTAAGTCTTTCTTTGGGCCACATGTTATAGAGCTGCTTTTTCAGGAACAAGTGCAGTTTTTAAAATTAGGGAAGACACCTCCAAATATTTAATTTAGGTCTCATGCTTTCCAGGGCACTGGATTAAGCAAAGATACTCCAGGAAGCTATCTGGGGAGGGAGGACGGTGGGATGGAGAGAGAAAGAGAGTTCTGAGTTTGGAGCTAGATACAAATAAATTTGAACTATTTTTGAGCAGCCATTGCTTCTCTCTACAATGGACTTCTGGGGCATGACTAGTCCTGTGTGTTAATCAAATTATACTTATCTAGTGGGTTAGATCTAAATTCAGTTCAGTTCAGTTGCTGGGTCGTGTCTGACTCTTTGTGACCCCATGGATGGCAGCACGCCAGGCCTCCTTGTCCATCACTAACTACTGGAGTTTACCCAAACTCATGTCCATTGAGTCAGTGATGCCATCCAACGATCTCATCCTCTGCCATCCCCTTCTCCTCCTACCCGCAATCTTTCCCAGCATCAGGATCTTTTCAAATGAGTCGGCTCTTCACATCAGGTGGCCAAGTATTGGAGTTTCAGCTTCAACATCAGTTTTTCCAGTGAACACCCAGGACAGATCTCCTTAAGTACAGACTGGTTGAATCTCCTTGCAGTCTGAGGGACTCTCAAGTGTCTTCTTCAACACCACAGTTCAAAAGCATCAATTCTTCGGCACTCAGCTTTCTTTTTAGCCCAACTCTCACATCCATTCATGACTACTGGAAAAACCGTAGCCTTGACTAGATGGACCTTTGTTGACAAAGTCATGTCTATGCTTTTTAATAGGCTGTTTAAGTTGGCATTAACTTTCCTTCCAAGGAGCAAGTGTCTTTTAATTTCATGGCTGCAATCACCATCTGCAGTGATATTGGAGCCCCCCAAAATAGAGTCAGTCACTATTTCCACTGTTTCCCCCTCTATTAGCCATGAGGTGATGGGACTGGATGCCATGATCTTCGTTTTCTGAATGTTGAGCTTTAAGCCAACTTTTTCACTCTCCTCTTTCACTTTCATCAAGAGGATCTTTAGTTCTTCTTCACGTTCTGCCATAAGGGTGGTATCATCTGCATATCTGAGGTTATTGATATTTCTCCCAGCAATCTTGATTCCTGCTTGTGCTTCCTCCAGCCTAGCATTTCTTGTGATGTACTCTGAATATAAGTTAAATAAGCAGGGTGACAATACACAGCCTTGATGAACTCCTTTTCCTATCTGGAACCGTCTGTTGTTCCATGTCCAGTTCTAACTGTTGCTTCCTGACCTGCATATAGGTTTCTCAAGAAGCAGGTCATATGGTCTGGTAGTCCCATCTCTTGAAGAATTTTCCACGGTTTATTGTGATCCACACAGTCAAAGGCTTTGGCATAGTCAATAAAGCAGAAATAGATGTTTTTCTGGAACTCTTGCTTTTTCCATGATCCAGCAGATGTTGGCAATTTGATCTCTGGTTCCTCTGCCTTTTCTAAAACCAGCTTGAACATCTGAAGTTCACGGTTCACATATTGCTGAAGCCTGGCTTGGAGAATTTTGAGCATTGCTTTACTGGCATGTGAGATGAGTGCAATTGTGCAGTACTTTGAGCATTCTTTGGCATTGCCTTTCTTTGGGATTGGAATGAAAACTGACCTTTTGCAGTCCTGTGGCCACTGCTGAGTTTTCTAAATTTGCTGGCATATTGAGTGCAGCACATTCACAGCATCATCTTTTAGGATTTGAAATAGCTCAACTGGAATTCCATCACCTCCACTAGCTTTGTTTGTAGTGATGCTTTCTAAGGCCCACTTGACTTCACATTCCAAGATGTCTGGCTCTAGGTGAGTGATCACACCATTGTGATTATCTGGGTCATGAAGATCTTTTTTGTACAGTTCTTCTGTGTATTCTTGCCACCTGTTCTTAATATCTTGTGTTTCTTTAGGTCCATACTATTTCTGTCCTTTATTTTTCCCGTCTTTGCATGAAATGTCCCTTTGGTATCTCTAATTTTCTTGAAGAGATCTCTAGTCTTTCCTGTTGTATTGTTTTCCTCTATTTGTTTGCATTGATCGCTGAGGAAGGCTTTCTTATCTCTCCTTGCTATTCTTTAAAACAAGTCATTCAAATCTAGTTTCAAGGAAAAAACCAAAAGGTCATGTCAGTTTGGCTCTCTGAATAGAAGTAACCTATGTTTTCTTAGAAACGTTTTTGCTGCTGTGCAGTGATCTCAGTCCTCTACAGAGCAGGCCTGAGTGTTCCTTGGGGGATTCATATACAATTTTATTCTATTTTCCTTTTTCTTGTTTTTTACATTTTGTTCTAAATATTTTACCACATTTACTTCTGAGTTTCAATATATGTTCCCAAGGTCTAGTAGTATAAGTATATTTCTTTCCTAAATACTTTCTAAACTTCTATATGTAATGAGATAAAGCTTTGGACTGCTGATTCATAATTTCTTGGAAGACATGAATGTTCTCTCCAGCCTTCTTAGGGAGGCAGAAAGTAGAGAGATTGCTCCATAAAGTTGCTTAAACTCTTAGCAGATGAGATAATTTCTCCTGCTTTGATGCATTTGTATATGCTAATATGTCTCAGAAAGCAAAGAACTCAAGAGCCTCTTGATGAAAATGAAACAGGAGAGTGAAAAAGTTGGATTAAAACTCAACGTTCAGAAAACTAAGATCATGGCATCTGGTCCCATCACTTCATGGCAATAGATGGGGAAGCAATGGAAACAGTGACAGACTTTATTTTTTGGACTCCAGTATCACTGCAGATGGTGATTGCAGCCATGAAGTTAAAAGATGCTTCCTCCTTGGAAGGAAAGCTATCACCAACCTAGATGGTATGTTAAAAAGCAGAGACATTACTTTGCCAACAAAGGTCCATCTAATTAAAGCTATGGTTTTTCCAGTAGTCATGTATGGATGTGAGAGTTGGTCTATAAAGAAAGCTGAGTGCTGAAGAATTGATGCTTTTGAACTGTGGTGTTGGAGAAGACTCTTGAGAGTCCTTTGGACTGCAAGAAGATCCAACCAGTGAATCCTAAAGGAAATCAGTCCTGAATATTAATTGGAAAGACTGATGCTGGAATTCCAATACTTTGGCCATCTGATGCAAAGAACTGACTCATTTGAAAAGACACTGATGCTGGGAAAGATTGAGGGCAGGAGGAGAAGGGGACGACAGAGGATGAGATGGTTAGATGGCATCATCAACTCATTTGACATAGGTTTGAGTAAACTCCGGGAGTTGGTGATGGACAGGGAGGCCTGGCGTGCTGCAGTCCATGGGGTCTCAGAGAGTTGAACATGACTGAGTGACTGAACTGAACTGAACTGAATGTAGAGTAGGAAGGTAGGTTAACTAAAGTGAAAGTAAAAGTGAAAGTCAAGTCGCTCAGGTGTGTCCGACTCTTTGCCAGTCCGTGAACTGTAGCCCACCAACCAAGCTCCTCAGTCCATGGAATTCTCCAGGCAAGAGTATTGGAGTGGGTTGCCATTTCCTTCTCCAGGGGATCTTCCTGACCCAGGATCGAACCTGGGTGTCCCACATTGCAAGCAGATGCTTTACCATCTGAGCTACAGGGTTAACTAAAGAAATAGTTAACTGTCAGGGTCTCTGTGCCTTGTTTCAGGCACCAAATTAGCAAAAGTCTTCTTCACAAATGTGGAGGCAAGGTGACTGTGCCCTACTGTGCTGTGTGCTTAGTTGCTCAGTTGTGTCTGACTCTTTGTGATCCTGTGGACTGTAGCCTACCAGGCTTCTCTGTCCATGGGGATTCTTCAGGCAAGAATACTGGAGTGGGTTGCCTTGCCCTCCAGGGGATCTTCCCAACCCAGGGATCGAACCTGAGTCTCCCACATTGCAGGCAGATTCTTTACTGTTTGAGTCACCAGGGGAGCCCATGCTTTATTATACCTGCCTTATAGATGCTTGCAAAATTGATTTGGATTCTGAAAAAGTGGCTTACTTGCATATTATGTTCCCATGGGAAGGTAGCCACCGAGAGAGGATCCTAAAAGTTTATGCTGAAGTTTCCAGATCAACTCATGACCTTTCTTTACCCTAAATTTTGCTCCAAAAGTTTGCCCTCCATGGACTGCATCCATTTAATTCTTTTGTCCTATGGTTTCTGGTTGGTTTTGGCTAATAAGAATACTGGAGAGGAGAGAGTGGGAGGAGAAAAGGAGAGATTGGGGTATTGTTACTGTTCTACCTCTGTTGAGGCTATAGGTTTACAGTCCTTGTTTTTCTTTATTGAAATCCACATCTCCTATCAGAGAGGCATTCTAAGCTACAGATATAACTCCTGTCCTGAAAATGGCCCCCTCTTCTTATTGCATAAGGTCTTGATCTATTAATGGTCCATCCCTTGAATGCTTTACTAATTCCTTATAGTTTCTCTTAAGCAGTCCACACACTTGTAAATAGTCTCTGTTGAACTCTTTGAGTTAACTGTGTTTTGATGGGTAAAAAAGTGGTGAGACTCTCAACAAGGTCAGAACACCCAAGCACTCCAGACACAGGGCAAAAAGGACTCCAGGAAATTCTAGGACAACCAATAGACAGAGTTGAGGTAGAGCTTGCATGATGTCTATCAGCTGAACCTTGGAAGGAATAGGATATCCAACAGGCATTAAAAGGCAGTTTGGCAGTTTTGGTGGTGAAAGCAAATCAATCGAAGTCCAGATAATTCTAAACAAGTAAGCGAACACAAAAAAGTGCCTTGGTAGTGGGTACTGCATTAAACAAGGTTTGTGATTTAGTGATAAATCTGGTTTGACTGCCCAGCTGTTCAATCTTAACTAGCCAGAGAGGATAGGCCATAGTTTATGCTAGTTTGTATTCAGATTTAATCCAGTGAAATTTCCTCAGTTATTGAATTTAGCAAAAGATAGTTTATAGTGTTTGGGAGGGATTATGGGATTCTCTTTCAATAACAGATTTATATTTTAAGAAAAGAAATTGTTGATTCAGATTCTCATTTACTTTTTTGGAATTTTAAAATATTTTTAAATTTGTAAAGGAAATCTAAAGGGGCTTCAAGGGCTGGATAGTCAAAATTTCTCTAGGATTAGAAGTCCTGATATTGCTCTTCCAAAGTGTGTCCAAAGAGATCAGTTTTTAAAAATGCTAATTTAGAGCAACACTTTAGAATGTCATTGACATATTTAAAGTGTCTTGCAATGGAATGTGCACAGCAAGTCATTATTTAGGTCATTTAAGTAAAATATGATTTTGAGGAATTATTTTGGAAATTTAACTGAAATAATATTTTTGAATTGAATTTTGAAAAATATTTCTTTCACTTACCAACAGGGTGTCTTAAAATATTGGGTCCTTTAAAACTGAATTATTGGTATGACACTTAAAACTTTTAACATTTCATCATACCAGTCTGAAAGAATATTAAGATTCTTCCTGTACTGAACTGAAGTATAATAAGTAAGATAATAGTTAATATGGATATGAATAATACCTGCGTATTAGGCACAATGCTAAGCTCTTTATGCCCACTAGCTTAAGCCCAGCAGTCCTATGAAAGTAGCTGTTATTCCCAGTTTACAGAACAGACCTTGGAACTTAAATGTTAAGTAACTTGCAAAGACCTCAGAGTCGTAAATGATGGAGCAGGATGGAGTGTCTATGCTTCACCACTATGCAGCTCTTTCTGTATGACCAGGACAGAAATCAACAGTCAAATCCTGGGAGAGAATAATTTTCTCAGAATCTATTTTATGTTTCTCATAAAGCTGTTTTTCATGAAGAATTCTCTAATTCAGAGAGTATTTCAATTAGGATGGCTGGAAGGATAGTTCCAAATTAGGACTCTTTTCCTCATATTTCATGTATTTTTCATTATTGCATAATTCTAAAAATGAAAAAGGGACTTGGAGATAAAGAAGGAAAAAAATTAAGGGAAATTAAACACTCCTCATGTATTTTGTATTCAGGCACCAAAAAATGCATTCTGATGTGAGAAACACATCAAGTCATATAAAGGCTCCAGCCAAGCTGCATCAACTGCATAGCATCTTTTTAAAAAAATGTTCATATTTTTGTGTATATACTGGCAGAAAAATGCTTGCACATAGATGAATGCACATAAAGAGATTTATTATCTATTAAATAGAAGCATACCATAAGACTATTTTGCAACTTTTATTCACATGAAATAATATACCATGAGCATCTTTCTTTGACAAGAAATTTGCTTTCCCAAAACTGAGCTTTGTTTTGACGTCTGTGTAGTATGTATAAAGATGTTTCAGAACGTATTTTACTGTTTTTTCTTGAGCATTTAGGTTTAATGCTGCAGCGAATATGCTTTTGATAAAATCTTTGTGCACATTCTAAATTATTTCATTAACATAAGTTCCTGCAAGTAGACTAGCTTCGTAATGTAGTACAGTAAATTTTACAGCTTTTTAGAAAATGTTTTTATTGGAGTATAGGATGGATGAGCCCGGCAGGTTAGTCCATGGGGCTGTAAGAGTTGGAGACAACTTAGGGACTAAATAACAACAACAACAGTTGTTTTACAAGGTTGTGTTAGTTTCTACTGTAAAGCAAAGTGAATCAGCTGTATGTTTACATATGTCCTCTCTTTTTTTTGGATTTTCTTCCCATTTAGGTCACCACAGAGCATTGAGTAGAGTTCCCTGTGCTATAAAATAGGTTCTCATTAGTTATGTTTTATACATAGTATCGATAGTATATATATGTCAGTTCCAATCTCCCAGTTTATCCCATCCCCACTTTCCCCCTTGGTATCCATACATTTGTGTGTCTATTTCTGCTTTAGAAATAACGTCTTAAACTCTCAAGGTATGGGGTAAATGGTGGTCTTTCTTGAATAACCAAGACTGTAACTTATGCATAACTGAACATGTGGCCTTCCTCTGTCCTGTGTCACCAATATGCAGGGGGAGAGCCTGATGCCATAGACATGATTGCCATGGAAACCAGCAGTTGTCTCTGCAAAGCCTTTGAAGTCAATGCAAAGTTTCTGTGAAAGTACATGCAACTCTGCTGGTAGAGATGCGACCACAAAGCCCTTGTTTTCTCTCTGTCCTTCAAAACAAGAGTATCAAATTCTTTTCCTGTTCACACTTTGTAGGTTGATTGCTACAAAAGCCTGTAATCCCTGGGGAAACAGGTATATGTTTAAAATATATTTGGGAAGAAATGTTATACATTCTCCTGACCAGTAGATAAAAATATTTTGAAGAAGAGATTCTAGAAGGGGCAGTGGGAAAAACAGACTTTATTCTTGTCCCATTTTATAGACCCATCTCTTTCTTCAAAAAGGTATTCATGAATGGAAAAGATGAACATTTTTGTAACCTGGGATCCTCTAAGAGGCTCTTAAGGGGCCTGGTTAGGAGCAAATGGATCTGGTCCCTTTCATCTACTTTGACTTCTCTTGTTCTGTTGTGAGTGTGAGGGGTTGTAAATGTACTAATAGCAAGAGGGCAAAGTTCTGGGAGACACAAGAAATAAGCTGCATCTTAATGCAAATACACTTAGGGCTGGAGTGACATCTAAAAAGCTACCTTGGATAATAAAAACCTTTCATAGAGGGTTTCTAGGGAAAAGAGACAATACAGGAGGGAATGTATTACTTCTTTTCTTTTACAAGTCCTTTTAAGAATCCATGATCAACATCCATTTTAGTCCTGAAGTGGTCCGAGCCTTTATGGAAGGAGAGGGGAAGGGCCGTTAGCCTCCTACCTCTTCAGGGCAGCCCAATGCTGACCACCATGTTCCCTTTGGATGGTCAAGCAGACATAACCCTGGGTTGGGAGGAATGAAGACAGTTTTCAGTCTCACTTTTGGTACTTTGTAGCTGTGCTGGTACTGATTTCTTTCATTTGAAAAGACTAAGGGTCTCCATTAGTTAATTTGATATGGAAGTTTGGGTATGCATGTTTCATGTCAGAGGGCCTCTTTCCTATTGATTCTGGAAATGTGATAATTTCTCAAAAGTGTTTTATGGCTGAAGGGAAGGGCACCTTTTCTCTCCCATTTTCATATTCTCAGGGTATTAGTGAACGGTGGGATATAAGAGGCAGAGAGAAGATGAGTTGGGAGGTTGACTCAATAAAAGGAAGAAGCAATATGATTCTGAGGATGACTCTGTTTTAGAACTCTTCCTCAAATCTGTCCATTCTCTGTGTTTGCTGTCACTATGCCACTCAGGCCACCACTGTCTCTTGCTTGAGCTGCAGCAACAGTCTCCTCTAAGTCCTCTTCCTAATTATACCCTTCCCTTCCCAAACAGTTCTCTTTACTGCAGCCAAAGCCACAAACCTAAAACTCACAAATTGCATTTAGGAAAAAGTTTAGACTCTTTACCTGATCCCTTAGGCTCTAGAATATCTATCTTTCTAGTCTTGACTCTCATGGCTCATCTCCCTCTTTTCCCCCAGGTTTAGTGAAAAATAATTCTCCCTTGTTTTTGTATCATTTGACTCCTGAGAATACCTCTCAGTTTCTTAAACAGACCGTGCTTTCTTTTATCCTAGGGCACTGGTACATGCTGCTCCTTATTTAGGAATAATCTTTCTTCCTTTGAACCCCCATCCACCTTCTGGCCTCAGTTAACCTAGCTGACTTCTAATCATCTTTCAGGATTCTGTTTAAATGATAAGTCCTTAAGGACTACTCTCCAGGCTAGACTAGGTTTGGCTGAGAATCTACAGTTCTTTTTTACCTCACTTAGGCTCTTCTAATCATAGTTATAATGACTGCTTTAAGGTTTAACTTTCTCTCTAGACTTTGAGGATAGGTACTGTGTCTGTCTTGTTCCCTGCATCTGGCAAATCCTGAGTGTGCAAAAAGATATTTGTAGACACTATGGCTTGCTTATCGTGGTGGCAACATCTGTGATGTTTGTTGCCCATCTGCGAATCCAGCCACTGGATTGTCCTTCTTTCTCTTTAACTCTTCTGTTACGCTGCTGCTGCTAAGTCGCTTCAGTTGTGTCTGATTCTGTGCAACCCCATGGACTGTAGCTCGCCAGGCTCCTCTGTCCATGGAATCTTCCAGGCAAGAATCCTGGAGTGGGTTGCCATGTCCTCCTTCGGAGGATTTTCCCAACCCAGGGATCGAACCCTGGTCTCCTGCTTTGCAGTCAAATTCTTTACTACTGAGCCATGAGGGAAGCCCTCTTTTGTTGTGTATACCCCCGATTATGAGCTTGCTTAGGGCACAATTACGCCTAAGGCAAAGTTGGCAAAATTATGCCTTTATGGCTCATTTTTTGATGAGCCATGAAAAAGTGGCTTCCTTATAACCATTCTGCATTGTTGAATTTTGCATCACCAGAAAAGCTAGATAAAAAGCAAAAAGACACAGTCAAATTTGCTATCTGGCATAGCATAGAGGAAGAAAACGTACTCTATTTAATTTACTGAATTTGTTCCTTCAAAGACAATCCCTGGATTCAGGCAATCCAGTTTGTGTAGACCCAGCGAGACAGGGATCAATATCTGGTTTCTGAGAGATGAGACTGTACGTACTGCAGATTCAAAACTAAAAATCCATACAGTCGGCTTTGATTCAAGGCAGCCACTGCAGGGCTGTAGGTCACAAAAAAGAAGGAGCATTCTACTGCACCAGTGTCCTGATTCTTTGTTGGAATGAAAAATGGACGAGAAGGTGACTTACTTCTGTATTCTCTTGTAAATGGGAAATTGAGGAAAAGGGATGTTACCCACAAAACAGGTTTTATTAATCTCAGCCTGAACAGGAAGCTAGTTTATTCATTCAGAGTCTTCCTGAACACCTGTTTTGTGTGTCACACTGTTAAAACAAGATAGTGAAGATGACTTCTGATCCAGCAGGGAGATGACACAGGCCATAAGGAACAGCTCATTAATAGGCAAAACCAGGGAGCCAGTCAGATCCTGAGGGTGGGGCCATAGGCCCCACAGGGGGAGACAGAGGTGAAGGAAGTTCTAGTCCGGGGGTGAAGGTGAAGGATTGCTGTGGTACGGTGGTTTAGAGTTGGTCCTTAAAGGATGATGACATCAGGTAGAGAGTAAAGGTTCGTCCTAGGAGGAGAGGTCTGTGAATAAATGCTTAGAAGGGTGGAAGGGTAGGTCATATAAATGGGAACTACTTTTCCCTTTGGAAAATGAAAGTGTTGGGTCCATGGCTGTTTTAGTCACAGTTGATCTGGATTCCTGTCCAGGCCGACAATAGACTCTGTTTCTACGTTCTCCCTTGAAGGATCAGGCACATGCAGCCATGTGAAATAATGGTAATAATGGTTAACAGTTCAGGCCTCTTTGCTTGCCTTTTCAGTCCTTTTTACTGACTTAAACCCCAGAAGCCTACCTGTCAGTATGGGAAGTGCATCTGTCTTTTTCCTTCTGTAAAGATAATCTGTTCTCTTGCCCTTTAGGAGAGTTTATTCCATGAAAAGGAATTATGGGAATTTGGCAGTGGGAGAAGCGAAGGGATCCTTGAAGGGAAGAGACTTTTCCAGCACCTGGGGTATCAGAGAATTAGTAGTAATAACAGCCTAATTTGAAGACTTACTATATGCAGGCAGGAGATGAATGATATAATTTAGTCATCTGATCACCCTGTAGGTTAGAACTATTATCCTCCCCGTTCCAAGGAGGAAACTGAGATAGAGAGGGTGACAAGTGTTACCTGGAATCACAGAACTGAAAAGGGCAGAACTAGGCTTTGACACCAGGTTTGCTTGATGCCAAAACCATGCACCCAACACAAAGCTCTACTGTTTTGGGAGTGCCTCTCCCCCTCCTTTTTATTTTTCTACCAGTTTCTTAGCTTTATATTTTTAAAATGAGATACGTTCATTTTATACAAATTGAAAAATCTAGAAAAGCATAAACAGAAAAAATCTGTTATAAATCCATTCCTCAGAGGATATTTCTATTATGACATTGGCCTGCATTTTTCTAATACTTTGGACAGTGTTTCACGTAGGTAAACTCATCAGGGGTTCCCTGTATACCTGGTATCTCTAATTTTCTTGAAGAGATCTCTCATCTTTCCCATTCTACTGTTTTCCCCTATTTCTTTGCACTGATCACTCAGGAAGGCTTTCTTATCTTTCTTTGCTATTCTTTGGGACTCTGCATTCAAACGGGTGTATCTTTCCTTTTCTCCTTTGCTTTTTGCTTCTCTTCTTTTCTCAGCTATTTGTAAGGCCTCCTCAAACAGCCATTTAGCTTTTTTGCATTTCTTTTTTTGGGGGTGGCCTTGATTCCTGTCTCCTGTGCAGTGTTCTTCAGGCACTCTATCAGATCTAATCCTTGAATGTATTTCTCACTTCCACTGTATAATTGTAAGGGATTTGATTTAGGTCATATCTGAATGGTCTAGTGGTTTTCGCTGCTTTCTTCAATTTAAGTCTGAATTTGGCAGTAAGGAGTTCATGATATGAGACACAGCCAGCTTCTGGTCTTGGTTTTGCTGACTGTATAGAGCTTCTCCATCTTTGGCTGCATAGAATATAAGCAATCTGATTTCAGTATTGACCATTTGGTCATGTACATGTGTAGAGTCTTCTCTTGTGTTGTTGGAAGAGGGTGTGTGCTATGACCAGTGTGTTCTTTTGGCAAAACTCTATTAGCCTTTGCCCTGATTCATTCTGTACTCCAAGGCCAAATTTGCCTGTTACTCCAGGTATTTCTTGACTTCCTACTTTTGCATTCCAGTCCCCTATCATGAAAAGGACATCTTTTTGGGGTTTTAGTTCTAGAAGGTCTTGTAGGTCTTCACAGAACCATTCAACTTCAGCTTCTTCAGTGTTACTGGTCAGGGCATATACTTGAATTACCGTGATATTGAATGGTTTGCCTTGGAATTGAACAGAGATCATTCTGTCATTTTTGAGACTGCACTCAAGTACTGCATTTCGAACTCTTCTATCGACTAAGAGGACTACTCCATTTCTTCTAAGGGATTCTTGGCCACAGTTGTAGATATAATGGTCATCTGAGTTAAATTCACCCATTCCAGTCCATTTTAGTTCACTGAGTCCTAAAATGTTGATGTTCACTCTTGCCATCTCCTGTTTCACCACTTCCAATTTGCTTGATTTATGGAACTAACATTCCAGGTTCCTATGCAATATTGTTCTTTACAGCATCAGAATTTATTTCTAAAACCAGTCACATTCACAACGGGGTGTTGTTTTTACTTTGGCTTCATTCTTTCTGGAGTTATTTTCTACTGTTCTCCAGCAGCATATTCGGCACCTACTGACCTGGGGAGTTCATCTTTCAGTGTCCTATGTTTTTGCGTTTTCATACTGTTCTCAAGGCCAGAATACTGAAGTGGTTTGCCATTCCCTTTTTCAGTGGACCGTGGACCACAGACCACGTTTTGTTAAACTCTCCACCATGGCTCGTCTGTCTTGGGTGGCCCCTACACAGCATGGCACATGGTTTCTTTGGTTTAGACAAGGCTGTGGTCCATGTGATCAGTTTGATTAGGGAACATTTCTTGCAAAGATGGGCACAATAAAGGACAGAAATAGTATGGACCTAACAGAAGCAGAAGATATTGAGAAGAAGTGGCAAGAATACACAGAAAAACTGTACAAAAAAGATCTTCATGACCCAGATAACTACGGTGCTGTGATCACTCACCTAGAGCCAGACATCCTGGAATGTGAAGTCAAGGGGCCTTAGGAAGCATCACTATGAACAAAGCTAGTGGAGGTGATGGAATTCCAGTTGAGCTATTTCAAATCCTAAAAGATGATGCTGTGAAAGTGTTGTACTCAATATGCCAGCAAATTTGGAAAACTCAGCAGTGGCCACAGGACTGGAAAAGGTCAATTTTCACTCCAGTCCCAAAGAAAGGCAATGCCAAAGAATACTCAAACTACTGCACAATTGCACTCATCTCACATGCTAGCAAAATAATGCTCAAAATCCTCCAGGTCAGGCTTCAACAGTACGTGAACCGTGAACTTCCAGATGTTCAAGCTGGAGTTAGAAATGGTAGAGGAACCAGAGATCAAATTGCCAACATCCATCGAATCATTGAAAAAGCAAGAGAATTCCAGGAAAACATCTATTTCTGCTTTACTGACTATGCCAAAGCATTTTACTATGTGGATCACAACAGACTGTGGAAAATTCTTAAAAAGATAGGAATACTCGACCACCTGACCTGCCTCCTGAGAAATCCGTATGCACCTCAAGAAGCAACAGTTAGAACTGGACATGGAATAACAGACTGGTTCCAAATAGGGAAAGGAGTACGTCAAGGCTGTATATTGTCACCCTGCTTATTTAACTTATATGAAGAGTACATATGTGAAATGCCGGGCTGGATGAAGCAGAAGCTGGAATCAATATTGCCCCGAGAAATATCAATAACCTCATATATGCAAATGACAGCACCCTTATGGCAGAAAGCAAAGAAGAACTAAAGAACCTCTTGATGAAAGTGAAAAGGAGAGTGAAAAAGTTGGCTTAAAACTCAACATTCAGAAAACTAAGATCATGGCATCTGGTCCCTTCACTTCATGGCAAATAGATGGGGAAACAGTGGAAACAGTGAGAGACTTTATTTTGGGGGGCTCTAAAATCGCTGCAATGGTGATTACAGCCATGAAATTAAAAGAGGCTTGCTCCTTGGAAGGAAAGCTATGACCATCCTAGACAGCATGTTAAAAAGCAGAGACATTGCCAACAAAGGTCCATCTAGTCAAAGCTATGGTTTTTCCAGTGGTCATGTATGGATGTGAGAGTTGGACTATAAAGAAAGCTGAGCGTCAAAGAGTTGATGCTTTTGAACTGTGGTGTTGGAGAAGACTCTTGAGAGTCCCTTGGACTGCAAGGAGATCCAACCAATCCATCCTAAAGGAAATCAGTCCTGAATATTCATTGGAAAGACCGATGCTGAAGCTGAAACTGTAATACCTTGGCCACCTAATGCGAAGAACTGACTCATTGGAAAAGACCCTGATGGTGGGAAAGATTGAAGGCAGGAGGAGAAGGGGATGACAGAGGATGAGATGGTTGGATGGCATCACTGACTCAATGGACATGAGTTTGAGTAATCTCTGGGAGTTGTGATGGACAGGGAAGCCTGGCGTTCTGTGGTCCATGTGGTCACAAAGATTCAGACATGACTGACTGACTGAATTGAACTGAACTTCCTGTGTACTTAGTTAATGTGAGTCTTAATAGTAGCAAATATTTTATTCCTTAGATGTGCCATAAATTTTGTTAAATTTCATAGATTTTCTTATTCCTCTTTATTGGAAACTTAAAGTGTGTCCAGTTTTTTTTCACTATCATAAATAAACATACATATGAACATATGAAATGTGCATATATTTTAATCTGTAATTCTTTCAAATAGATTCCAAGAAATGATACTGCTGAGTCAAAAGATATCATCAGTCTTTTAAAAGTTCTTGATGAACATAAACAAAATGTACTCCAGTACACCTTCTCTAATTTAATTTCCATCAATTTGGAGGATATTTTTTAATTAATTATTTTTCCCCTGCAGAATACATGTCCATTTATTAAAACAATGTCTGTCAGTAGTGATATTCTCCCTATAAGGACATTTTCTTGTTAATTTTTCTTTATATTGAATGTTTTTCTTGATTTTATGAATGAGATTATTTTCTTTTTATTTTCTGTTAATGCTGATATTTATCATACTTTTCATGGTAGATTACTTTTTAGAAAAGGTTTACAGAGAAGAAAAGGAGTCTGAAAATATTAAGTCTATGAGAATATTTGGATATATGCATCAGTAAATGAGGCTTCTCTGCAAATTATGGAGGAAATTTATGTCCCCAAAATGGAAATAGAAGAAGCCAGTGGATATTTGCAGTAGAAGGTAAGGAGCCAGTTAAGATGCTTGAAGAGGATTAATGATTCCATGATCATCTGTTAGGAATGGATAAAGGAAAAAGTAGAAGCTGGTGGGAGGATTTGCCATAGGTGAAAGAGAGGCTCATTTTATCATGAGACTGGAGGGAAGGATTGGTCCAAAGACATATGGAGGTCAAGGGTTGGTGAGAAAGTATGTGCTTGGTGGCCCCAACCTCAGGAAAGTATTTCTGTGGCTAAAAGGGTAGAGGAGAGCTTGGGACTGGCAGTTGAAGAGTGTACAATAATCGCTATGGGCATTGTGATTAGGGACATCACAAGATTCCCTCATTTCACCTCCCAGAAATTTGTATCAGATTATAGCCTACCCTGAGCCACCTACAGGTGGGGGTTTGATCCCCTAGCCAGTTGATTTTAATGAAAACAGAACATGGAGACTGAACAGAAGCCTGTATCCAAATGCTGCCAGATATCTGGAGGGAACTTGAAAAATACATGTAGCCATGAGAATGTTTTGGATGATCAGATGTTAGGCAAGTTGAGCATAACCTAAGTTTGTAATTTTCCTTTTCTTTTGGAGCTAATGGTAGGGAAAAGCAGCTTCTTCATTTTCTCTGATCATGGTTCTTTCTCGAGTGTTGCAAATCTTTTAATAAGGAAATGATGGATCAGTGTAAAAGCTTTCATTATTTGTGGTGTCAGCATCCAGCACCTCTATATTTAAACTGTTTAATTTCTGTGAATGTTTTATTCATGATCACTGGAGAGGTTAGGAGGCCATTGTTAACTGCATAATTTTTCCTTTGTCCAAACATGTATATTTTTATCTGTTTCTGACTTAGAGAAGAACTTATTTTTTCATTTTCTTTTAGTTTTTTGATTTAGGCTCCTGTCTCAGAATTAAAACCTAGGGTCCATTAGGCATCATTCATCTGTGAGATGAATTCTATATTCCATCTATTGATTCCACTGCCAGTGAACATTTGCAGGGTTTAGGTAAGCACTAGCTAGTGCCCTAAATAGGACTGGCATTATTCCTTCAATATAGGATGAAAATGGAGGGAAATATCTTAATTTGAACAGCTTGGGGGGAAATGTTTCATATATTAAGAGCTGCTATATGTAATACATGTAGTTTTATGATGAGTGAAATGAAAATAAGTATTCTTCATGATATTGATACAATGGAATACATTTAATAATTCTAAGCCCATTTGCCTTTGAATGATACCTTTGGGATGCAGATATTTTTCAAAACAGGGACATTTCATGATTGTAAATAGCAAGTAGACATATTTTTTTGCAGTGAGTTTGCCAGAAATCATGAAAAAAGGAAAGATTTTGGCTCCATTATAGCTCTGAAAAGAATCTTGATGGCTTCTGGCTTCTGTTCCTGGGTAATATCTGCACCTCAGACTGTCTCATTTATATGGATGCTTATTATTAGTAAGCTGTCTACTAAGCAATAATCTTTTCATTGCAAAATCCACTGGCCTTTGCTCAGTTCTTTCCTTAGTTTCTCTATGGATTTTGCTTAAAGTCCATGCTATCTGTTCAGTTCAGTCGCTCAGTCGTGTCTCTTTGCGACCCCATGAATCGCAGCACGCCAAGCCTCCCTGTCCATCACCAACTACCGGAGTCCACCCAAACCCATGTCCATCGAGTCGATGATGCCATCCAGCCATCTCATCCTCTGTCGTCCCCTTCTCCTCCTGCCCCCAACCCTCCCAGCATCAGGGTCTTTTCAAATGAGCCAACTCTTTGCATGAGGTGGCCTAAGTACTGGAGTTTCAGCTTTAGCATCATTCCTTCCAAAGAACACCCAGGGCTGATCTCCTTTAGGATGGACTGGTTAGATCTCCTTGCAGTCCAAGGGACTCTCAAGCGTCTTCTCCAACACCACAGTTCAAAAGCATTTAATGCTATCTGTAGCACTGCACTATTCTAACTTTATTCCTCCTTTTCTAATCATTTCTTTTCTGACTCTTTGAATGGTTTCTTCTGTTCACTAAGTGTAAGTGTTCCTCAAGGATCAGAGGTGTCCTTCTCCTTTTTCCCTTATTATCTACCTCAGGAAGCTCCTTCATTCTTTTAGTCTCTTTCAACATCTCTAGATACTAATCTCAGAGTTCTCATTCCATACCTCTTGAGACTTTTCACTTGGATTTTCAAGCTCAGCTTATCTAAAAGCTGTTGTCCTCCCCAGAATGGTTTTCCTTACTATGTTTCTCTTTCAATTATATTTCTTTGCTCACCTAAACTTCAGTCTTGCAGCCAACATTGGCTTCTCTTTTTCTATGATCTGTCCTTATCTAACCAATTGCCTCCATAAATTATTTCCCCTCAGGGTATGGTTTTTCCAGTGGTCATATATGGATGTGAGAGTTGGACTATAAAGAAAGCTGAGCGCCGGAGAATTGATGCTTTTGAACTGTGGTGTTGGAGAAGACTCTTGAGAGTCCCTTGGACTGCAAGGAGATCCAAGCAGTCCATTCTGAAGGAGATCAGCCCTGGGATTTCTTTGGAAGGAATGATGCTAAAGCTGAAACTCCAGTACTTTGGCCACCTGATGCGAAGAGTTGGCTCATTTGAAAAGACCCTGATGCTGGGAAAGATTGGGGGCAGGAGGAGAAGGGGATGACAGAGGATGAGATGGCTGGATGGCATCACCAACTCGATGGACATGGGTTTGGGTGGACTCTGGGAGTTGGTGATAGACAGGAAGGCCTGGTGTGCTGCAATTCATGGGGTCGCAAAGAATCAGACATGACTGAGTGACTGAACTGAACTGAACTGAATTACCCTCCTTTGACTTTCTACTGTCATCACTTCTCCAAATCAGTTTTTTAAGACCTCACATTCGTATTGTTGCGATTATCAGCTGCATTCATTTTGTTGCATTTGGACTGTTGCAGTTATCGTGTAACATATTGAGGTAATAACCTTTTCCTCACTGCTGTAGAAATATTTCCTTCCCCATGACAAGATGGCAGTCTAGCTTCTGTGTTGTCTGCCTCTTTAAATTTTGTGAAGGGGGATAGATATGGCAAAAAGTGAAGTTTCCAGGCAGTACCCAACTAGCATTTTGCTTGCAAAAGCCTAAGCTCATTGAGCAGAATTATTTTGGATTATTAAAGAGAGGTATGGGAGATAGAGATAGAAGTGGGCCAAGCTAAAGAGGAGGAGTGCTTTCTAGAGAGTTCTTTAGAGACAAAGAAGAATGTACATTTTGGTGAGTTCCTGGAAGTCAAGAACAGGCTCCCTTTCAGTGGACTTTCTGGGACCTCTGATGAGTAAGGCTGAGGTGATGGATGGGCCAAATCTTAAGAGCCATTGCTCTAGGACCACAGGCATTAAAAGGTCCCAGTGCCCATTATTGTTGTCTTCTAAGAACTATACAGGCTTCCCTGGTGGCTCATACAGTAAAGAATCTGCCTACATTGGAAGATACTTGGGTTCGATCCCTGGGTTGAGAAGATCCCCTGGAGAAGGGAATGGCAACCCACTCCAGTACTTTTGCCTGGAGAATTCCATGGACAGAGGAGCCTGGCAGGTTACAGTCCGTGGGGTCACAAGAGTTAGACATGACTGAGCGACTAACACATCTATGCTAGGATGGTGACTGCATACATGAAATTAAAAGATACTTGCTCCTTGGAAGAAGAGCTATGAAAAACCTAGACAGTGTGTTCAAAAGCAGAGACATCACTTTGCCAACAAAGATCCATATAGTCAAAACTATGGTTTTTAATTTCTTGGCGGCAGTCACAGTCCACAGTGATTTTGGAGCCCAAGAAAATAAAGTCTGGAACTGTTTCCATTTTTTCCCCATCCCTTTGCCATGAAGTGATGGGACTGGATGCCATGATATTCATTTTTTGAATATTGAGTTTTAAGGCAGCTTTTTACTCTCCTCTTTTACCTTCATCAAAAGACTCTTTAGCTCCTCTTTACTTTCTGCCATAAGGGTGGTATCATCTGCATGTCTGAGGTTATTGATATTTCTTCTGGCAATCTTGATTCCAGCTTGTGATTCATCCAGCCTGGCATTTCGAATGAGGTACTCTGCATAGAAGTTAAATAAACAGGGTGACAAGATACAACCTTGATGTACTCCTTTCCCAATTTTGAACCAGTCATTTGTTCCATGTAAGTTTCTGTTTCTTCTTGACCCGCATACAGGTTTTTCAGAGACAGGTAAGGTGGTCTGGTATTGCCATCTCTCAGAGATATTACTTTGCCAACAAAGGTCCATCTAGTCAAGGCTATGGTTTTTCCAGTGGTCGTGTATGGATGTGAGAGTTGGACTGTGAATAAAGCTGAGCACCAAAGAATTGATGCTTTTGAACTGTGGTGTTGGAGAAGACTCTTGAGAGCCCCTTGGACTGCAAGGAGATCCAACCAGTCCATCCTAAAGGAGATCAGCCCTGGGTGTTCATTGGAAGGACTGATGTTGAGGCTGAAACTCCAATACTTTGGCCACCTCATGTGAAGAGTTGACTCATTGGAAAAGACCCTGATGCTGGGAGGGATTGGGGGCAGGAGGAGAAGGGGACAACAGAGGATGAGATGGCTGGATGGCATCACCGACTCGATGGACATGAGTTTGAGTGAACTCTGGGAGTTGGTGATGGACAGGGAGGCCTGGTGTGCTGTGATTCATGGAGTCACAAGGAGTCGGACACGACTGAGCGACTGAACTGAACTGAACTGAAGAATTTTCCATGGTTTGTTGTGATCCATACAGTCAAAGGCTTTAGCATAGTCAATGAAGCAGAAGTAAATGTTTTTCTGGAATTCTCTAGCTTTTTCTATGGTCCGTCATATGTTGTCATTTATAATTCCATATTCCTTTCATTTTGTTACCTCACCATCTCCTAGAACAGGATTTTAAAATCTTATGCCATGGCCCTTTTGGGAAATCTGGTGAAATACATGTGAGCTTTATCTCAAAAAATGATTTTAGATGTATGAAAAAATAGACAAAAGGATTATAAAGGAGTAAATTATAATAAAATGCAACTATAAAGATATTAGAAAAGACAAATTTGTAATACACTAATGCATATGCTTCTTTATTCATTATTAACAAGAACTGGTGTGTCCAGTAAGTACTTTAGTTTCAAAATAGTGGTGAGTGCAAATTGATGCTCAGTAATATGATAAGCTTATTATTTCAGGATATATAAATAAATGTGTGATTTGCAGGTGTCTGTGGTTTATGATGGTGACAAGGTCACAGATTTTGTGAATGATATTGTTGTTTGTTACCTACATTCATAACGAAAGAAAATACTGAATTTCAATTAAAGGTTATTGAAAATAAAGATGTAACTTTCCATCCAAATTCCTTGACCCCCTGAATTCCTTCCATGGACTCTTTGAATATCTGTAAACCCCAGGTTAAGGACCCTGTCTCAGAGTGTTAAAGCTGACTCACCTCCATGTCTATGATCCAGCCCTAAAAAAAGGAAAAAGAGAAGTCCAGGGCAAGAGGCCTTGTTTTTATGGAGTTGAAGTTGTGTTAATCACTCATGCTACATTGACTTGAGCCTAGTTTATGGCTATACTTAGCTTCAAGAGAAACCGAGTTAGGGGTTCCGTAATCAGGTGGCCATGGGCCCAGGTAAAACTGAGTTTTATTACTAAACAGAAGAAGGAGAGAAAAGATGAATACTTAGTACCCACTACAGGAATATAGAACTCCCAAAAGTATGCCTGAAATTCAATTTTCCACCAGCAGGCTCAGAAGAGATTGTGTGATTTAAAGAGGATTATTGTGAGGATTAACTATAGCGTGTTCAAGTGGCTGGTAAAGAATAAGTGCTCAGTAAATATTCACTAAAACTGACTTGCATGTGACCAGTGTCTGTTAGAGGAATAACAAACTATGGGAGATAATATACTGAATTTCTAGGAATGAGAAAGGGTCAAAGTGATTAATGTTTAAATTAATACATTCATTTTTTTCATTCAAAATATTCATTGAGCTCAGATTATATGTCCAATATTGTTCTAGTTGCTAGAGAAATGACAGCAAGCAATATAAAGTTCTTGCTGTCAGGAATCTTTCATTTATTCAGGGGAAATAGAATAGTAACTGAAGAAGCAAATCACATATTAGGGGCAAAGGATACAAAAAGAGATAGGATAAAGGTTATGGTGAAATGCTGCAATAGGCAGAATTATAAGATGGTCCCCAAGATTCCTGCCCCTGGTTACACTCTGTATAATGACCCCTCCCCCACACCCCCAACTTAAATGTGATGGAACCTGTGAATATGCTGAAGTAATACTCAGAGAATTAGATTATGTTCTGTGGCAAAGGAGGACACATTTTACAGATGTATTAATAATTAAGGTTCTAAATCAGGGATTTCAAGTTACCAAAAGAAAGATTATCCTGTATGGGATTGACTTAATCAGGTAAAAACCCTCAAAAGGAGGAACCTAGCCTTCAGTTCAGTTCAGTCGCTCAGTCATGTCCAACTCTTTGTGACCCCATAAATCGCAGCACACCAGGCCTCCCTGTCCGTCACCAACTCCCAGAGTCTACCCAAACTCATGTCGATCAAGTTGGTGATGCCATCCAGCAACTCATCCTCTGTTGTCCCCATTTCTTCCTGCCCCCAATCCCTCCCAGCATCAGAGTCTTTTCCAATGAGTCAACTCCTCGCAGGAGGTGGCCAAAGTACTGGAGTTTCAGCTTCAGCATCATTCCCTCCAAAGAAATCCCCAGGGCTGATCTCCTTCAGAATGGACGTGGATCTTCTTGCAGTCCAAGGGACTTCTCCAACACCACAGTTCAAAAGCATCAATTCTTTGGCACTCAGCTTTCTTCACAGCCCAACTCTCACATCCATACATGACCACTGGAAAAACCATAGCCTTGACTAGACGGACCTTTGTTGGAAAAATAATGTCTCTGCTTTTCAATATGCTGTCTAGGGTGGTCATAACTTTCCTTCCAAGGAGTAAGCATCTTTAATTTCATGGCTGCAATCACCATCTGCAGTGATTTTGGAGCCCCTCTCCCCACCAAATAAAGTCTGACACTGTTTCCACTGTGTCCTCATCTATTTCTCATGAAGTGATAGGACCAGATGCCATGATCTTACTTTTCTGAATGTTGACCTTTAAGGAACCTGGCCTTACCTAATTCTAATTCTCCAGCTGGCCTTGAAGAAGAACTGCCTATGGAAGGACCACATGCCAAGGACTTGAGGACAGTCTCTCAGAGCTGAGAGCGGGCTCTAGCTTTCAGTTAGTAGGAAAATAGAAATCTCAGCCATAGAGCCACAAGGAAATGAATTCTGCCAAAAATGCGAATGAATTTCAAAGTGATTTCTTTCCTAATTTAACTTTCTGATGAGAATTTAGCCCAGCCAACTTTAATTGCAGTCTTGAGAGAATAAGCTGTGCCTACAGTCCTGACCCGCAGAAACTATGAGAAAATTAGTGCATGTTGTTTTAAGCCACTAGTTTGTGGTAATTGTTACACAGCATAAAAAATCAATATAAATACTAGTTTTAATGTGATGGTTAGGAAAGGCCTCACTAATAAGTGAGTTTGCTCGATTGAAGACTTGAAGGAAGTGAGAAGCAAATTGTAGTGATATCTAAAGAAAGAACAGAGAAATGACCATTCTTGCTGATGTGTGGAGAACAGTCCAGGGATGAGCATCAGTTAAGTTGAGAGAAAATGAGCACTTAGACTAGGAGATTGTGGCAGAGAGCATCAGATTATGGATATATTTCAAAGGTAGAACCAACAAAATTTGATAAAGGATTAGATTTGGAGTATAAGAGGGAGCAGATTCAAAGGAATGCTACTGCATGTACTTGCTATTTACTATGATGAGAAGTAGGGGTAGAGTTGGAGGAAAGTGGGGAGAAGCAGGCTGTAGGGAGAAGGCAAGTTTGGTTTTACATATGTGAAGTTTGAGATGTCATCCAAGTGAATTTGTCAAGGAGGCAGTTGTAAATATAAGTTTGGAGTTCAAGAGAGAGGTTGGGGATGGAGATAAGACAGGAATTCCAGCATATAGGTATTATTTAAAGTATGAGACTGAAAAAGATGCCCCAGGAGAGCAAATTCATAGAATATTGTGCCTGAAAGTCACCTTAAAAGATTATCAATTTATAGATGGAAAAACTCCATCCCAGAGTGGTAAAGTGAGATTAGACCTATATCTAAGGAATAGAACTAGTTACTAGCAGTAACTAAAACCCAGGTTTCTTGTTTCTCAGCTCAGACATTGTCTTTTTTACCAAAGATCATAGGTTGTTTTCCTTGAGTATTTCCTACACTTGGAAGAGAGCTGAGGAAAATCAACAAGAATTATCTTTTCCATTCATGGGGTTGCAAGTCCCAGACCCAGATCCTCCCCT
Organism: Ovis aries; assembly: GCF_016772045.2. Taxonomy (NCBI): domain Eukaryota; kingdom Metazoa; phylum Chordata; class Mammalia; order Artiodactyla; family Bovidae; genus Ovis; species Ovis aries. Next base: position 55,504,791 of record NC_056060.1, on the reverse strand, counting down.
ACCTTGGTTGTGACCCAACAAGATGCTGATTAGATCTGATGGCTGTGGGAGGCTGGGTCTCATGTAGCAAATGAAAATGTATTCTGTGATGTCTATAAACCTCACCCCATCAAATTAATAATGAAAAGCCTCTCATCAAAGCCCTTCTCGTGCTCAATAGCCTGTGGCACATTTGGACTCATCAATAGATGTTCAACAATATTACAACTTGTTTAAATCTTCGTAAAGTAGTGTTATGCACTATTGTTATTGACTTCCCCTTTCTAATTACCACCCAAAGGTGACAGATGTTATAGCTCTAATGACCGCATTCTTGGAGAGTGAGTGGCTTTGGGTCTCAGCTCATTGTGTCTGAGCTGTTCTGAAGGAGGAGATCCCTCAAGTGAAAGCAGATCAGCTTTAGCAAAGCCATCATATTGGGGCCTATGTGATGTCTGAGACTATTCACAGAGGGACCTCTGTGAGTGATTTTAAACCAGAACATTTGGAGTCTTTGGGTGAATGTGCATCTGTGCATGCATGCGTGTGCTAAGTCGCTTCAGTCGTGTCGGACTCTTTGCGACCCTGTGGACTGTAGCCCGCCAAGGCTCTTCTGTTGGTGGGATTCTCCAGGCAAGAATACTGGAGTGGGTTTCCATTTCCTCCTCCAGGAGACCTTCCCGACCCAGGGATCAAACCCGTTTCTATTATGTCTCCTGCATTGGCAGGTGGGTTCTTTACCATTAGTGCCGTTTGGGAAACCTGAATGTGAGACATGGTCATTGCAGAAATCTCAGGCATGTATAGCTAGCTGTAGCCAGATTCTACGATAAGCCACAACCAAAGTGCACACAAAACATTCTTCATTTTTTCCCCTATAACTCATTTTCTTTTTTGAGCCTCCATTTTGCTGGTTGGCAGAAACATAATACTCCTCCCTTGTTTTGTGATGTGGTTTTTCATGGACATGGTTATGTGGTATCTGGGCATGGAAGGATTGCCTGTGGAATTCAATACTATTTATTATGTTTATCGGCTGAGATATCCATTTTTTCATCTAGTCCACTAACACTGATTCACTTGATGCTCAGGAGATTTTCTTTTTTTTCCTTTCATGTCTCTTTCAAGCTTAGGAGCTCTCTGCTATTCCTGTGTGTTGTTACTATTCTACTTTTTTTTTTTTTGCTATTCTGGAGCGCAGAAATCTCTTTGAGGCTCCCTACATCAGTCTTGGGTGTTCTCTGGAAGGACTGATGCTAAAGCTGAAACTCCAATACTTTGGCCACCTCATGCAAAGGGTTGACTCATTGGAAAAGACTCTGATGCTGCGAGGGATTGGGGGAAGGAGGAGAAGGGGACTACAAAGGATGAGATGGCTGGATGGCATCACCAACTCGATGGACAAGAGTTTGTGTGAACCCCGGGAGTTGGTGATGGACAGGGAGGCCTGGCGTGCTGCAATTCATGGAGTCGCAAAGAGTCGGACACAGCTGACCGACTGAACTGAACTGAAGGTGCTGCCTGCTTGGACTTACTGTGATCTTGCCCTATTTTCTCCCTGAGCATTGTTAGGGCTATAGTTCTAGCAAGGAGTAACATTAGATTTAATTACCTTCTCTTCCTCTGGGGAAATCTTTGATGGTCTCTCTCGGAAGCTCCCACACTCTTCAGATCCCACTTCCCTCCAACATTGTTTTTCATGCCCACAATCCTCTCCAGCTCTCTAAAAGTTTAAGTTTTTAGAGCTGAGAGTCAGGAAGACCCCTTTTAATAAAATTTACCCTGAGACAATAAACATAAAACAATTCGGTTGCTTGTTTTTGTGGAGGAGTTGATGGGATAAGGGATAAAAAAGTGGAAAAAAATTAGAAGATTGGAAAGTGATTTGGCTAACATAAAAGCTGTCACACTACAATAGAATACTACTGAAAGCTAGACTTACTTCCCCCTTCTGGATCTCTGGGCAGTATTATGATAATTGGACACTAATTCTTGTGCAGGATGACGGGAGTTCTGGATAGTTACTTAGGAGTAGACAAAAGCTTTTCATGAAGGTTGTGCTTCTTTAGAAAGTTCCCTAATTATTTTATTGCATATTTGTATTTTAAAAATTTGGTAATGATAGGACAGATCAAATAATGGCTTCTTTTCTCAGATTCTCATTGTGCCTTGTTTTCTGTTATCTTTCATTATTTCTATTAACTTCATTTGCAAGAGAGTTGAGTTCTTAAAGGGCAGAATCTGTTTATTTGATTTATCTCTGATATCTGTATATATAGTATAATATATACTATATATTCAGTGTAATGCATACTTTTTCCAATGAATATTCATTAATAAGTACTCAATAAATTGTTTGAATGATTAATCATTTGGGTTCCAGGAAAAGATTTGGAAAGTAAATTCATTGATATGGAGGGTTGTGATTTTAAAAGTGTCATCCGTGCAGTCATTTTGCTTACTTTTTATTCATCGAATATTTGTGAAATACAATATTTCAAGACTCATGAAAAGTGGAGTGGGATGAGGCATGGGAGGGAGGTTCAAGAGGAAGAGGATATATGTATACATATAGCTGAATGACTTTCTTGTACAGCAAAAGCCACTACAACATTGTAAAGCAATTATACTCTAACAAAAAATTTAAAAACTGAAAGAAATTTAAAGCCCTTAAAAATTAGCAAGACATCCAGTCTTTGAGAGTTTCACATTTATTAACCTGTATCTTAGCTAACTTTTTCAGCTGCATACAATTCATTCTAAGTGTATACCATAATTTAGCAACTATCATGTACATAGGTGGGTTCTTTCTTACCTCTAGCTTTTTCAAACAGTGCTGAAATTTATAACCATATGTAAATACCACTTAATAAAAGTGCATATATATGTGTAGAATAATTTGCCAAATTGCCCTTCATAGAATATCCTCATATATTAACAGTTTACATCTGCTTTTAAATGTCCCAAACTTTTTTCTGCTAACCATTATTCTAAGATCTTTAATTTGTTTATCCTTGGATTCAGAAACATCTTCTTCCATTCTCAGAATTTACACTTAACAGAAACCCCAAATTCTATGAAATGGCCCCCAAAGTGTCTTCTGTGAAACATTAGATATTATAGTGTCTAATGGTCACATAAATACCACATGTCATGTTTACCTCTTGTAGAGTTACAATGTACTTTAGAATGATAAAGAAATTTGCTTCACTATGTTTAATCCCAGTGTTTCCAAAACTTGTTTGGGAATCACTTTTTAAAGCTATTAGCATCTCTTATAACACACAAATGTGTGTGCATATACACATGCTTGTATGCACGTATACACATACTTTGAAAAACTTGGAATATTAGCATTGATGCCCTACTCAGAAACTCCTCAAATATCCTCAGAACGGACCCTCATTCATTTCTAAAGATAATTTCTGAGGTTCTGATAGGGTAAGAATTCTAATTTTCTTGCTTTGAGCACTTCTAATTCACTTGTAGACATAGGTGTATTTCCTTGTTTGCTGACCAGTGTGGCCACCCATTTGGTAGAACTGAGAATACTTGAAAGAAGTTTTTAGTGTGGATAAACCAGAAACTACCTGACTATCTATTTCATCTCTCAGCTTCAGAGTTCGTTAATTGCTGTTGCATTTCCTTTTCATGAGGCTTTACTTAGAATCACGTAAACTTAGTAGTGTAATAAAATGAAAGTAAAGTAAACTTAGTTTCCCGGTTGTTGTTCAGTCACCCAGTCATGTCTGACTCTTTGTGACACCATGTACTGCAGCTCGCCAGGCCTCCCTGTTCCTCACCATCTGCTGAAGTTTGCCCAAGTTCAAGTTCATAGCATGGGTGATGCCGTTCAGCCATCTCATCCTCTGACACCCTCTTCTCCTTCTGCCATCAATCTTTCCAAAGCATCAGGGACTTTTCCAATAAGTGACCTGTTCATATTAGATGACCAAGATACTGGAGCTTCAGCTTCAGCATCAGCCCTTCCAGTGAATATTCAGGGTTGATATCCCTTAAGATTGACTGGTTTGATCTCCTTGCTGTCCAAGGGACTTTCAGGAGTCTTCCCCAGCACCACAGTTCAAAGGTATCAATTCTTTGGCATTCTGCCTTCTTTATGGTCCAGCTCTCTCAGCCATATGTGACCACTAGGAAGACCATAGCCTTCACTATATGGACCTTTGTTGGCAGAATAATGTCTCTGTTTAAACCACTACAATATTGTAAAGTAATTAGCCTCCAATTAAAATAAATAAATTTTAAAAAAAGAAAACTGCTTTTCAACCTAGTAGACACTGAAGAGATCAAGAAGAGATGGAAAGAATACATGGAAGAACTGTATAAAAAAGATCTTAATGAACTGGATTACTAAGATGGTGAGGTTAGTCACCCAGAGCCAGACATTCTGGAGTGCAAAGTTGAAGTGGGCCTTAAGATGCACTGCTATTAATAAAGCTAGTGGATGTGATGGAATTCCAGCAGAACTATTCAGATCCTTAAAGGATGATGCCATCAAGGTTTTGTGTTCTTTATGTCAGCAAATCTGGAAGACTCAGCAGTAGCCATAGGACTGGAAAAGGTGAGTCCTCATCGCAATCCCCAAGAAGGGTAGTACCAAAGAATGTGCTAACCACTGGACAGTTGTACTCATCTCCCATGCTAGTAAGGTCATGCTTAAAAATCTTGCATGCTAGGCTTCAGTTTCACAGTACAGGAATCTTATAGGATGCTTTAGGCAAAAAGGGTTCATGGTCTAAGTTCAAAGAACACTATATAGAAAGTATATCCCAGTTTGGCAGATTCATAATGTATTAACAGCTGAGAAATGTTTCAGCAAATTAGCTTTATTTAGGCTAGCATTTTCTAAACTTACTGGACCATTAAACACTTTTTGTTATGTTAAGATTTTGTTGGACTGAGGTTCTCCAGAATATATTAAAGGAAATACTGACTAAATAACCTCTTATTTCAAGGATAAGACAAAAACTCAGAGAAGTGAGGCTACTTATTCAAATTTATTGAATTCAATCTTCTTGAGTTTGAATTCAGTTCTACCTAATTTTTTTTTTTCAAAACTTCCTCCTGTGAAAGAACATGTCAAAATCATTAGGAAAAGTCTAATTTAGACCAGAAGGCTCATATTTATACTATTGAGCTGGATAGACAATTGTTTGTGTAATCAGAGGTGCAGTCCCAAATGTCCTAATTTTAAATTCATTTGAATCCAACTGCTTTTTCAACCAAAGCTTAGTTTTAATAGTTTTACTTTACATGTTTGCTTTTATAAGTTTAAGCTCTCATTATTTCAGACAATGACTACCCTGTTATTACCCTTTTCATAGATGCTGGTTTTCTATGATACTTGAAACTTGGTTTAAGTTTGTATTTATTCCACCTCTATTTAAAAATTATCTTGGTCTTTAAGTTCCACTGAATTTCTGCTCCAGCTTTTGTAGGAGAAAATAGAATTTCTTATTTTTTTTTCTATTTTCCATCTGTCTGGATATTCACAGACTTTATGAACACAGATGCTAGGCACTGAGCTAAATATCATAGCTGACACGAGTGTCAATATGTATACAATCGTCTCTTGGTGCTCACTGAAGATTGGTCCTAGGACCCCTGAAAGTACCAAATTCCAAAGACCTCAAGTCCATATATAAAATGCTGAAGTGTAGTTAACCCTCCATATGTGTGGATAACAAACCTATAGATCTGGAACCCTAACTATACATAGTTTCTGACCTAGAATAGCTGGCATTCTAAGAAATATGAATACCTCTCCTTGAGGCTCAGCAGAGTAGGCTGCTGTGGATGGCTGCATAGAGAGTAGCTGTACAACTCCAGGGGGCACCATCTATACAGATGATGATACATGGTTGCCTGTGGGGTTGCTTAGGGTGCTATTCTAGCACCTATATATTAGATTTGGGGGCCAGGAAATCATTTGTGGGTGGAGTTAGAGTGGGAAAATAGTTTCTGTTCTGAGCAACAGAATCTTGTACATTGGGAGTCACCGTTTATTAAGGCAATTCCAAGCTAGGGAGATATACTGGGCTCAGGGTCAGATTTGAAATGTGACTCAGAAGTTGAATTTCACTTGTGACCTGGCTCCACTCATGAATTATTTGGACAGTAAACCTAGAAGTACAAAAACTTGTTCTGGACTGAAATCAACCTACTGAGTGAAACAAGAAAAAAAAGATCAGAGCTAGAAATCAATAACAAAAATGAAGCTAGAAGATTCCCCAATATTTGTAAAGTTAACAAATATGCTTCTAAGTAATAACCCATGGTAAAAGAAGCAATCATAATGGAAATTTGAAAATATTTTGCATTGAATCACTTTGAAAGTTTTACACACTTAGAAACTTGTGGGATATAGCCTATGCTTTGATTATGGGGAAATTTATAGCCTTAAGCACATATGTTAGAAAAGATGGGAGGCTATAATAAATGAGTTAAGCATTCATCGTAAGAAGTTGGGAATAACAGCAAATTACACCAAAGAAAGCAGTAGGAATGACATAAAAAAGATAAGAATATAAAGTAATGGAGAGGAAGACAACAAAAACCCAAACATACAATGGAAGGAATCAACATGGGCAAAACTTGGTTTTAGAAGAGGCTAATAAAGCTGAGAAGTCCTTGGTGAGGCAGAGAGGCAAAGAGGGAGAGGGAGAAGGAGGGAGGGAGGGAGGGAAAAGAGAGAGAGAAAGGGATATAGGGGGAATATTAATATAAAAAATAAAGGAATGATTATCTCAGATTCTACAGATGATAAAATGATAACAAGAAGCCATTATGAATAACTTTATAGAAATTACTTGTGAAAATTTGGGTGTAATAGATATATTGTTAAAGAAATACAGTTTATTTAAAAAGACATAGAATAGAGAAAATATCTGGATAGTCTTTTAACTATTAAGAAAATTAAATTCATAATTAAAACTTCCCACAAAGAAAAGTCTAGATGCAATGGCTAGTTATCAAATTATATCAAATGTTTAGTAACAAATAAACTCCAATCTTTCACAAAAGAAGTGTCATTCCTGACATATTTTTAAAGTTGTTCCTAAGGCCTGTCTCACTGATTCATAGAAATTTAAAACAGACCCAATCAAAATATTAGCAAGCCAAACACAGACATATACAAAAAGAACGGAAAGATTGGTTTAGCATTTGAAATAAAAATCATTAACTTAGAATAAGTGACAAAAAGTGACCACCTCAATATGTTCAGAAATTACATCTGATAAAATTTGATATTGTTGCTATTGCAACAAACCAGGGTTCCCTGTTCTCCTCTATCTCTGAGTTTTCTCAGACTCATGTCCATTCAGTCAGTGATGCCTTCCAACCATCTCATCCTATGTTCTCCACTTCTTCTCCTGCCCTCAATCTTTCCCAGCATCAGGATCTTTTTCAATGATTCAGCTCTTCACATCAGGTGGTCAAAGTATTGGAGCTTCAGCTTCAGCATCAGTCCTTCCAATGGACATTCAGGGTAGATTTCTTTTGAGATTGACTGATTTGATCTCCTTGCTGTCCAAGGGACTCTCAAGAGTCTTTTTCAGCACCACAATTCGAAAGCATCAATTCTTTGGCACTTAGCTTCCTTTATGGTCCAGCTCTCACATCCATACATGACTACTGGAAAAACCGTAGCTTTGACCATATGGAAATTTGTCAGCAAAGTGATGTCTCTGCTTTTTAATGTGCTGTCCAGATGTATCATGGCTTTTCTCCCAAAGAGTAGGGGTCTTCTAATTTCATGGCTGCAGTCACCATCCACAGTGACTTTGGAGCCTGCAAAAATTAAATCTGTCACTGTTTCCATTTTTTCCCCCGATTTGCCATGAAGTGATGGGCCCAGATGACATGAGCTTCATTTTTTGAATGTTAAATTTTAAGACAACTTTCTCACTCTCCTCTTTCACTTTCATCAAGAGGCTCTTTAGTTCCTCTTTGCTTTCTGCCATTCAGTTCAGCTCTGTTCAGTTCAGTCGCTCAGTCGTGTCCGACTCTTCGCGACCCCATGAATCGCAGCACGCCAGGCCTCCCTGTCTATCACCAACTCCTGGAGTTCACACAAACTCATGTCCATCGAGTCGGTGATGCCATCCAGCCATCTCATCCTCTTTCATCCCCTTTTTCTCCTGCCCCCAATCCTTCCCAGCATCAGAGTCTTTTCCAGTGAGTCAACTCCTCGCAAGAGGTAGCCAAAGTACTGGAGTTTCATCTTCAGCATCATTCCCTCCAAAGAAATCCCAGGGCTGATCTCCTTCAGAATGGACTGGTTGGATCTCCGTGCAGTCCAAGGGACTCTCAAGAGTCTTCTCCAACACCACAGTTCAAAAGCATCAATTCTTCGGCACTCAGCTTTCTTCACAGTCCAACTCTCACATCCATATATGACCACTGGAAAAACCATAGCCTTGACTAGACGGACATTTGTTGGCAAAGTAATGTCTTTGCTTTTCAATATGCTATCTAGGTTGGTCATAACTTTCCTTCCAAGGAGTAAGCGTCTTTTAATTTCATGGCTGCAATCACCATGTGCAGTGATTTTGGAGCCCCCTCCAAATAAAGTCTGACACTGTTTCCCCTGTTTCCCCATCTATTTGCCATGAAGTGATGGGACCAGATGCCATGATCTTCGTTTTCTGAATGTTGAGCTTTAAGCCAACATTTTTACTCTCCTCTTTCATTTTCATCAAGAGGCTTTTTAGTTCCTCTTCACTTTCTGCCATAAGGGTGGTGTCATCTGTATATCTGAGGTTATTGATATTTCTCCCGGCAATCTTAATTCCAGCTTGTGCTTCTTCCAGCCCAGCGTTTCTCATGATGTACTCTGCATATAAATTAAATAAGCAGGGTGACAATATACAGCCTTGATGTACTCCTTTTCCTATTTGGAACCAGTCTGTTGTTCCATGTCCAGTTCTAAGTGTTGCTTCCTGACCTGCATATAGGTTTCTCAAGAGGCAGGTCAGGTGGTCTGGTATTCCCATTTCTTTCCGAATTTTCCACAGTTTATTGTGATCCACACAGTCAAAGGCTTTGGCATGGTCAATAAAGCAGAAATAGATGCTTTTCTGGAACTCTCTTGCTTTTTCAATGATCCAGCAGATGTTGGCAATTTGATCTTGGTTCCTCTGCCTTTTCTAAAACCAGCTTGATTATCTGGAAGTTCACGGTTCACATATTGCTGAAGTCTGGCCTGGAGAATTTTGAGCATTATTTTGCTAGCGTGTGAGATGAGTGAAATTGTGCAGTAGTTTGAGTATTCTTTGAAATTGTCTTTCTTTGGGATTGGAATGAAAATTGACCTTTTCCAGTCCCGTGGCCATTGCTGAGTTTTCCAAATTTGCTGGCAGATAGAGTGCAGCACTTTCACAGCATCATCTTTCAGGATTTGAAACAGGTCAGCTGGAATTTCATCACCTCCACTAGCTTTGTTCGTAGTGATGCTTTCTAAGGCCCACTTGACTTCACATTCCAGGATGTCTTGCTCTAGGTGAGTGATCACACCATCGTGTTTATCTTGGTTGTGAAGATCTTTTTTGTACAGTTTTCTGTGTGTTCTTCCTACCTCTTCTTAATATCTTCTGCTTCTGTTAGGTCCATACCATTTCTGTCCTTTATTGTGCCCTTCTTTGTATGAAATGTTCCCTTGGTATCTCTAATTTTCTTGAAGAGATCTAGTCTTTCCTATTCTATTGTTTTCCTTTGTTTCTTTGCATTGATCACTGAGGAAAGCTATCTTATCTCTCCTTGTTATTCTTTGGAACTCTGCATTCAGATGCTTATATCTTTCCTTTTCTCCTTTACTTTTCGCTTCTCTTCTTTTCACAGCGATTTGTAAGGCCTCCCCAGACAGCCATTTTGCTTTTTTGCATTTCTTTTCCATGGGGATGGTCTTGATCCCTGTCTCCTGTACAGTGTCATAAACCTCCATCCATAGCTCATCAGGCACTCTCTCTATCAGATCTAGTCCCTTAAATATATTTCACACTTCCACTGTATAGTCATAAGGGATTTGACTTAGGTCATACCTGAATGGTCTAGTGGTTTTCCCTACTTTCTTCAATTTAAATCTGAATTTGGCAATAAGGAGTTCATGATCTGAGCCACAGTCAGTTCCCGGTCTTGTTTTTGCTGACTGTGTAGAACTTCTCTATCTTTGGCTGCAAAGAATATAATCAATCTGATTTCGGTGTTGACCATCTGGTAATGTAATGTCCATGTGTAGAGTGTTCTCTTGTGTTGTTGGAAGAGGGTGTTTGCTATGACCAGTGCGTTCTCTTGGCAAAACTGTATTAGCCTTTGCCCTGCTTCATTCTGTACTCCAAGGCCAAATTTCCCTGTTACTCCACGTGTTTCTTGACTTCCTACTTTTGCATTCCAGTCCCCTATAATGAAAAGGACATCTTTTTTTGGGTGTTCATTCTAAAAGGTCTTGTAGGCCTTCATAGAACCGTTCAACTTCAGCTTCTTCAGCGTTACTGGTTTGGGCATAGGCTGGGATTACCGTGCCTTGGAAATGAACAGATTGTTCTTTCATTTTGGAGACTGCATCCAAGTACTGCATTTTGGGCTCTTTTGTTGACCGTGATGGCTACTCTATTTCTTCTGAGGGATTCCTGCCCACAGTAGTAGATATAATGGTCTTCTGAGTTAAATGCACCCATTTTAGTCCATTTTATTTCACTGATTCCTAGAATGTTGACGTTCACCCTTGCCATCTCCTGTTTGACCACTTCCAATTTGCCTTGATTCATGGACCTAACATTTCAGATTTCTATGCAATATTGCTCTTTACAGCATTGGACCTTGCTTCTGTCACCAGTCACATCCACCAGTGAGTATTGTTTTTGCTTTGGCTCCATCCCTTTATTCTTTCTGGAGTTATTTCTCCACTGACCTCTAGTACTTAGGCCACCTCATGCAAAGAGTTGACTCATTGGAAAAGACTCTGATGCTGGGAGGGATTGGGGGCAGGAGGTAAAGGGGACGATAGAGGATGAGATGGGTGGATGGCATCACTGACTTGATGGATGTGAGTTTCAGTGAACTCCGGGAGTTGGTGACGGACAGTGAGGCCTGGAGTGCTGCGATTCATGGGGTTGCAAAGAGTTGGACATGACTGAGCGACTGAACTGAACTGAACTGATCTCCAGTAGCATATTGGGCACCTACCAACCTGGGGAGTTCCTCTTTCAGTTTCCTATCATTTGCCTTTTCATACTGTTCATATCTTTGCTTCCTTCCTTCTAATGGACATTGGAGTGCAGTTCTGAGCTGGATTTTACCTTCTCTCAATGTCCTCAGAGAGAGAAAAAGATTGCAAAAACTGCTATGTTCTGCTGTCTTTTGTGCTCCTTTTTCTATTCCTTATACCACTTTCTCTTCTTCTAATTATCCCCAGTAGGAAGGAAGCATAAATCTCATACATTGTAACTGAAAATGAATTCTTTCTCCTTAGTTGCTGCAGAGCTGCTCAGAAGCAATCCACAGACACTGGGATTCTTTATAAAGGGATGCTTATGGCTAGAGAGGGTTACTCTATATTCAGTTTTAATATTTGTGTGCATATAGATTTGCCTTCATTTGATTTCCTAAAAAAATTCCTTATAAATTATTTCTGAACTCTTGTTACAAAGGTGGCAATTGTTTATCTTAATTGTTTTATTTTGGGGACTTTTTGGTAGTTCTTGATAGTTAACCTAATTGTTTGAGGGAGAAAATTGCTGAGAGACCAATAAAGTTGCTCCATATTTGAGAACTTGGCCATTTAAAGATAGCCCACCCAAATTTCATGATAGCCAGGCTCTGAAATGACCTGCCATTAGATTTTGTGTTTCAACAACCAAACGGGATGGCCCATTGATTGCCCATTCATTGTGACAGCCCAAAGCCCTGTGATTGACCAGCGTCTAGTTAACTCAGTTGACCTGGATACCAAAGGCCCCAGTGATTACTCCCTGAACATTAAGGGGAGCTTGAACTGCCAAGGACTAGTCACATGCCTATTATGTCTGCAGAATTGTCATTGTCAGAGAAGAAAATTCACAGTCTACCTTTGTTCTTTCCTAGAATTGAGTAGAAAGAACAAAACAAGAAACAAAAATAAAAGCAAACCAAACAAAACCCCCCACATCGTTTTGAGAAATTAGTTCCATTAAAGAGATGCTTTATCATATGTACCTTGATAAGCACAATAAAATAAAAAAATTCAAGTGTTATTTCCACAGCTGGGTTTGTTTGGTTTGTGGGTAACCTAAAGGTGCTCTAAATCAGTAGTCCTTGAAATGTGGTCCTCAGAGAAGCAGTAGCAGTGAAGGCAGAGGCCCCACCCCAAATCTACTAAATCAGAAACTCTGTGGAGAGGACCTGGCAACTTGTGTTTGAAGAAGCCCTCCAGGTCATCTTGGAGCATGCTCAAGTTGAGAATAACTGCTATTAACTCCTACTATCTGGAGGTTTATTGAAATGGTGGCAGCTGGGAATTTTATTTCTGTATGTTATCTTCTCTTACTCTTTCCTTCCGAGTCCTCCAATGTCACAAGAGTCACTTCCCTCATTCTTAGCCCCTCAAAGCCCTTTGAAACTTCTCCTGAGGGCCTTAATGGGCTGCTTGATGTTAGGATGTACAGGAACACAATCTGTCACCTCATTAGAACTCAGCAGATAAACCAGAGCTTCCCATCTGGTATGGTTAGGCAGCACTGCTAACCTTCTAGTTAGCTGAACACTTAACTGTAAAGAAAGCAAAATACTGCCTTTGTGCTCCCCATTCCTCCCTGTCCCCACCCCAGCAACTTAAGGAAGAAGTAAAGGGCCAACCCTCTCAAATTGACAGCCTGGCAATTTTCATTCTGAAACTTTCATTCTGAAAGATAATTTCCATGTTCAGAATTTCTCTTTATGAGCCTGATGTGCTGGAAGTCCACAACAAGTCTAGAATTTTAAAGATCTATTGCATTGGAAGAAAATGTGGCCATCTTCCATGCTATCCATGAGATTTAGGAGCTCAGAAAAAATATCAGCTTGCAGTGCTGCCTTGACATTGTTATCTCCCCTTTGTTCAAAATCTTTGGGATAGGAGCAGGGAGGTTGAATACAGACTTATTGGTCCTAACCGACAAAGTTTACTGGAACCAAATATATTGATGTGGTGTTTTTCCCCCCACTAGAGCTGCCCTGATAAAATGTAGGTGTCATTTGAAAAGGGCATCATTTCCAATGAATTCCGAAAGTGTCACACAGGGTATTGATTGATCAGTCTTGCCATCAGCATGACTGGGGCCACTGTGGAGCTGTCCCTGTGATCCAATTTTCAGAGCTCACAGACATCTTCACCTCCTGGCAAATAGCATCAGCAAGTGGCAGGATGGAGGGGGCTGGAAGGTATGTGTATCTGTGCATGCAGGAAAAGTCTGGCAGCAAGGTGGCAAAATTGAATGATTTTATATCCTGGTCAACTTGTGTAACCAGTACAATGTTGAAAGCTGCAAGTATTGCACCTCAAGCATATTGGATGGTTAGGACTCTGCTTTATTTTCTTCAGCAAGCAACATTAATCCATGAATAAGTCAAAAGTATGTTCTAATCAGTGGAGAATATCAATACCAACATTGGTGAAATCATTTTAAGGTAACATTAGTGTTTGCTTTTTGTCTTCAAGTTCATATTCACAATACAGAGATGAAAGAGAAGTATATGCCCAACTGTATTTCCTTTGCAGTACAAACCATAATTATCTTTAGTGCAGGTGGTCCTGAAAATACCAAATATACAGTTTAGACACGTGACTTCTAAGTGTGCCATTCCGCTTGCTCTGGTAGCATGTATGAATGGATGCACAGATGTGTATGAGTAGGTAGGCCTACTTTGGCTCATGTCACAGAATGTGTGGAGGTTGGTTGAGTGCTCTTAGTAGGCAAGGTGTGATCTCTTTGAGGGCTTCCATTGTCTCCTTATAACATGAAAGACTGAACCAAATGATTTCTCAAGTGCATTCCAACTTTGACATTGTGAGATTTTTTTTCATAGGTTTTACTCAAGGATAGCAAGATTGAGGCTGCAGGACAGGGAGTGGGTTTGAGCAGAATGAAGGTGGCAGAGGGCTCTCTGCCTCTTGGGAAAATAGTTTCCTGGTTTGTGAACACTAGACTACTTGACAAGAAAAATAAGCACCAAATTTGCAGCTGAATGGGTCAACTTCAGAATACTTCTCCGGAGCTTCCTCTTATTAACTTTAGGTTCTTTGGACCGCAAGCCTGGGTGGGCCTGATGGTGCTGGACCCTGCAGCCAGAAGAGTTGGACAAGAAGTTCTCACAGGAATTGTGAGCATCCTCCCTTCTGAACTGAGGGTCCCAAAGGACTTTGCTTCTTCTTAGCACTCTTACATGAGACTTTCAGGGAATACTGTGTTGAGGGACATATAAATGCATTTCTTTCCTCTTTTGCATAAGAGAAAAGCATGCTGTGATTTATTCATTTTAATTCTTATACTCTTTCAACATTGTGGGCTTGCCACATTTGTGCCCATTTTCTCTTGCTTTTTGTATATTTGCTTATCCCAAATTTGGACAGAGGAAGTTCTTTTAGTCCTTAATTGTGTTCTTTCCTCAGTCTGGCAGTCTATACCATCAAGACTTCATAGGGCTGTTGAAAGTTTATGTGCAGCACTGCACTGAAAGCACTAGATCCTGCACTGGATGTGAAGTGTATAACATTTGGATATTTTCAGTAGACTGCAAACACTTTAGAGACCAGATTGTGTCTGTTCTTCTTTGCATCCTCTTTGTTTAGCAGTTTGTGGAGTTTGATCACTGCTAGCTAAATAAAGAAATTTGTTCAAGACTTGACGCTGTAGCTTTTACAAGCTACTTTACCATCTGGACTCTTAGAGGGGGTTCAGGGTAAAGCATTGATATCAATATATTTGTTCTTGGCATGGGCTTCACTTGGACTTCTGGTTGTTTTTGTGGACAGTGTGTTCACGTGATGCTTGGGTCTGATGATTATGATTATAAGAGAATACTAGGTAGACAGTTCTGTCCAACAGTTGACTTAATCATGTTAAAGATATGCCTAGCTTCAACCTTTGTTCTCTTGCTGGGACACCTGGGCTTACAGTTCACTTTTGTTTGTTCTTGCAGCCTGATTTCCAGATATATGCAGGTCAATGGACTGACTCAGCCTGTCCTCCTGCCACACCCCCCTGGGAGCCTTTGTCATTGGTCAGCACTTTCTTCTGAAGGAGGTGGGCTCACCATCAGTCTGGGTATGTGCAGTAGAAATCAGGACAATGATTCTGCCACAGGGGTGAGTGACATCTACACTGGCACCATTCTAGATGACAGAACTGAGGGGCTACTTAATAAAGTGCCCAGTCCAACAAGAAGAAAAGTGAAAAAAATTAAATAATTATTATTCTAGAGAGAGAAGTGAGAGTTGGAACCTGAGATGTCAAGTATGTTACCTGATGTCTCAGGAATTTTATCCAATGACCCATCATAACTTTCATTTTATTAATTTTTATTTTAGGGGCTTCCCTGCTGGCTCAGTGGTAGAGAATCTGACTGCAGTGCAGGAGACGCTAGAGACACAGATTTGATCCCTGGGTTGGGAAGATCCTCTGGAGAAAGAAATGGCAACCCACTCCTGTATTCTTGCCTGGGAAATCCCATGGACGGAGGAGCCTGGTGGGCTACAGTCTATGGAGTTGCAAAAGGGTTGGACACAACTTAGCAACTAAACAAAAACAACAGCAATGATTTTATTCTGGTTTTTTTTTTTTTTTTTTTTTTTGTCTCTTCATTTTTATGGCCCCACTCTGCTGTGTGGCATGTGGAATCTTAGTTCCCTGACCAAGGATCGAACCCATGCTTCCTGCAGTGGAAGCTCAAATTCTTAACCACTGGGCCATCAAGGAATTTCCATAACTTTAAAATTTTAACAGTTTAAGTTATTTTATCTATTTGGATGGAAAATATACTAAAATTGAAGTTCAGTGATAGTTTTCTTAATTAGTTGATAGTAGTACTTTGTCTAGAATCCAGAATGTTTGACTGAAAGTCTTTTTCTACTGTACTACACAATCTCAAGGCACCTAGTCAGCCATGTACTGTTGTTGGTTTGCTGGATGCTCACTGCTGAAAAGCTTTCTACTGCTTATGGGAAAAAAAGTCCAGTTACTTTCAAAACCATTTTACCAAAGCAAATAGCCCAGTTCCCTATATGGACAATGTTCCGTACATTGTCAATCAAAATGTGAAACTTGCATTGCATGTTTGAAAACCACCCTATATGATTTCAAAGACAAGTTATCATCCCACTTTTTGCAAGTTT
Organism: Ovis aries; assembly: GCF_016772045.2. NCBI lineage: Eukaryota > Metazoa > Chordata > Mammalia > Artiodactyla > Bovidae > Ovis > Ovis aries. The sequence continues at coordinate 55,488,446 of NC_056060.1, read as the reverse complement.
TTATGTGTACTTTTGTTAGAAATATTAAATATGAAAGTTGAAAGAACATTTGGGTGAAAAAATAATTATTTATAATTTCAACCTATCATTATTTCTGGCATTTAGGGAATTTCTTTCCAGTATATTTTTTTCTGCACTTATTTCTATTCACTTAGTTATAGTTATTTGGTTGGTGATATTTGGTAGTCCTCTCCACTTTATATTCAAGTATAGAAATTTCTCTTTATTACATATTCTTCACAGCCATTCATGCTTTGTAGTGGTTCATTACTCTGAGTAACTATCCTACAACTCAGACATTCTATATTTTTAAAATTTAGATTGTTTCCTCTTTTTATGCTATTTTTATATTCCTACTATGAACCTCTTCAAGCATACATAGTTTTCATTATTTAAAGTTGTCTCTTTAGATCAAAAGGATGTTTTCATTCTAAAGACTATTGATATATGCTGTTAAACTATTTTTAAAAATGGTTTTACCAACCATTTTACATAATACCTACCTACATAATATTTATTTACCATATTTCACCAGTCTTATGAATTATTATTAAAGTTTTTTTTTGCTAGTTGGAAGGTAAAAAATGGTAACTTGTTTTGATTTGTATTTTTTATTTCTTTTTGTCTTTCCTTACTTTGATTATCACTGGACTATTGAGTTCAATTAAATTAAAAGAAAGATTAAATACAAGTAATTAAAATTTTATAATGCATCTATATGATTAAATAAGGAAATAGAAACATAGGAAACTAGCTTATATTGGTCACGTTAGGTCTCTTGGACAATTGGTAGCTGCAAGTGAAATGGGGAGATTTTTTTGTGGGGGGAGAATTAAAATTGGGCTACTGGCATCTGAAATCACTCAATATATGTTCAGAATTTTTCTAGAATTCTCAGGCTGGATAACAGGCATTTAAAGGAGCCTTACCCTCCAATGAGTATATTTGAGCAATTTTGCTTTTGTAATAAAAATTTATTTCAAGCAAAACAAATTATTGCTTTTTGAGAAAATATATTTGTTAATACATGTGACCTGCTTATCTAGTGTCCAGATCAATAAAATATTTTACTTATAAGATGCCATAGTCATCTTTCCGTCTAATTACTCTCACGAGATAAATGATTCCTTTCACTGGAAGCTCCAAAGGCAGTGCAGTACTGTGGGATCTGGAGGTATGATTTGTAGATCCCATCTGAGATGGCTTGGAAGTAATTACTGCTAAGCATAGCCATGTGCTCTGCTTATAAGACACACCTTTGTTCCAGTGATTTCTTTTGTTGCACTTTATGCTTGGTAGATGTGTAGTGTTTATAAGGATTTTGAGCTGTTTCTCCCTTGAATAAATTTGCTTCATAGGCACTTTCTTAACCTTACTCTGCTGATTAAAAAGCTTAAGAATCACATAGATTTCATGACTTCACAATGCTCATTCATGAAATTCCAGTAAGGAAGAGTGTGCTGGAAAGATTTTATTTTTCTAGAAGAGAAATTGCTACAATCAGAATGACTCAGAATTGAATTATAAATGATTTAAAGCTAATTGAATATTTCTTGTAAAAAAACCAAGGGTGAGGAGGAATGCTCTTGTTTTTGGAAATAAGGTGCTTGCCTGTAATGGGATGTGACAGCAAACAGACAAAAGGGGAAAAGAGTTTGTTGGTTTTCCTAACCCCCTTCTCATTGTTTGTTCCATGTTGGATTTAAGAACTATTTCAAGTAAGGTAGAGGAAAGGAGGAACTCATAGGGAAGAATAAGAATGAGTGAGGGATGGGTATTTCAGAGTTTGGGATACTATTTTAAAATGGGAAAAGAAAAGAAAAACAAGCAGACTTGACTGACTTATGGGAGCTGGGCACATTCACAACTGGTAAATTGTGCTCTTGCATGCTCTAATTCCTGCTGCACCCTGGACTGCTAACATGCCTTGATAAAAAGGAGAAAAGAAAGGAGGGAAAAAAAATCCATGCGGGAGGCTGTGAGTGCACACAGAGTCTCTTCCGAGCTCCCTCCACAGGCAGACATGGATCAATAAATCAATAGGGAATGTTCACTGGCTGTAAAATGGGTAGAGAATCCAGTGTCAAGCTGCTCCAAGATGGATGGACAGTGGGCTTGCTGTCTGCCGAAAGGCCAGAGGTGGCTATCACCTTGAGATGAGATCAGTGACCAATAGCCTAACAACCCTCTGAACTCAGTCTATGATTGAGGACCTGGGCATGGCTTAAAAGAGTCCCAGTGTGACCCTTGGTGACATCCCCTCCACTTTGTGCATCACTCCCAACACTCACACCTCTTGGCAGGGCTGAGGGTTTGCCATTCGGAGCCTGGCCAGTGCCTGCCCCTGGCCTGCTGTGCCCTGTCATTGAAGTAAAGGCTACAGGAGACTGAATCAGAAATTACTAGATGCCCTAGTGGTAGGAAGCATCGATCGGAAAGGGTAGGGATTTTCTGCACAACAGTTGGATTTTTCCTTTTATATAAAGGGGGTTTAACATAATACAGGCAGTGCTTTCACAGCACAGCACTGTATGTTAACCCTTGCTTTCGTGGACTTAACCTAAAGCTACTACAAGGGTGGCTGCGGTTGGTTTCTCTGAAATTTGGAAAAGTGCTTTCTGTTTGGAAGGCATTGAGGTTCAGGCCTGCCTGACTGTGCGGGGCGGCCCTGCTGCCCTCATGGCTGTGCGGGGGCTCCACTGAAGCAGTGGGTGGCGTTCTGTCAGAGGCTGCTCGGCCAGTGGGCTGCAATGTTGGCTGGGTTTAGACAAAGAGTGGGGGACAGCCTGGCTTCAAGAGTCCCTGCTCCCTCGGCAGGCAGGGGATGGTGTGCTCCTTGTCCTCTCTGTGACCCCAGCTTAGTCTCACTTTTGAGGGCACAGGATTCCTAACCTCTTATAACAGATCAAATACTTACTTTGGGTTCAAACGCTGTGCCATCAACCTCCTGCCTATTTCTCAGAATAAGGCTCCATCTAGAAGGCACAGATGGCTCATCCTGGAAAATATATAAAATGAAAAAAATTCTGTGTGATATTTCAGCTTATCATTCAGATAATGACCAATATTTGGCCATATGTCCAATGTACATATCATATTAATATCTTCATTCTTTTATTCAATAAATGCCTTTTTATTTCCTACTATTTGCCATTCCTATGTGCTGGGCAACATGCAAAATGATCAAGAAAATAGAATCTTAGTCCTTGAGAAATGAGACATGAAACCAGTTTATAAAACTTATGTTTCAAATATGTCTAGAAGCTCTCAATTATTTTCTTTTATTCTTTAAGGTTTTCTTATCAGTATTTCTAGATGGAGAGAAAAGGCAATTTTGGGGGATAAATAGTAAAAGTAAAAGAAATAGATACATCAGTAAATGAAGGCTGTATGGTACAATGGGAAAAGCACTGGATAGGATTCATTTACTCATTCATTCATTCATTCATTCACTTATTCTACAGTCGTGTATTGACTATTCTGTGCCTGGCAAGTTACTGATAGTGGATAGTCCTGATGGAGAGTAGACAGTCAATACAAAATCTTAACAACAAATGTACAAATGTGTAGCGTACTATGAAGGCAGTAGTAGGAGGATATAAATTAGATGGAGGTGGAGTGCAGGCTTTAAGTTGAGAGCTGAAAGAGGAAAAGGAGTTAGAGTACAGAAAAGTGGGGATCTGGGCAGGGCCTCTCCTGGTCCCCATCCTGGTCCTGTCTCCACCAGATGTGTGACCATAGGCAAGATCTCTGTTATTCTGGGCCTGCACGTATCCATCTGTCAATAAGGGAATTGGACTAGATAATTCATATGAAGCTTTTGGCTCTGAAGTGTTATGACCCTTTAGAAGGCTCCATTTACATGAAGACCATGTCCATTAGAAATAACATTCTCAGGTGTGATGCAGATGATTTCCAAAATGATTCAATTTTTATTGTATAGAATATCAGTGGAGCCAGTCATGTTAAAACAGGTAGTGCTGTTTATCATGGCTTCTTGGCTTCTTTCAGTACAGTTCAGTGCAGTTCAGTTCAGTTGCTCAGTCATGTCCGACTCTCTGTGACCCCATGGACTGCAGCATGCCAGGCCTCCCTATCCATCATCAACTCCCAGAGTTTACTCAAACTGATGTCCATTGAGTTGGTGATGCCATCCAACCATCTCATCTTTTGTCGTCCCCTTCTCCTCCCGCCTTCAATCTTTCCCAGCATCAGTGTCTTTTCAAATGAGTCAGTTCTTCGCATCAAGTGGCCAAAGTATTGGAGTTTCAGATTTAGCATGAGTCCTTCCAAAGAACACCCAGGACTGATCTCCTTTAGGATGGACTGGTTGGATCTCCTTGCAGTCCAAGGGACTCTCAAGAGTCTTCTCCAACACCACAGTTCAAAAGCATCAATTCTTAGGCACTCAGCTTTCTTTATAGTCCATCTCTCATATCCATACATGACTACTGGAAAAACCATAGCTTTGACTAGAGGGACCTTTGTTGGCAAAGTAATGTCTCTGCTTTTTAATATGCCATCTAGGATGGTCATAGCTTTTCTTCCAAGGAGCAAGCATCTTTTAATATCTTGGCTGCAGTCACCACCTGCAGTAATTTCAGTTCAGTTCAGTTCAATCACTCAGTCGTGTCCGACTCTTTGCGACCCCATGAATTGCAGCACGCCAGGCCTCCCTGTCCATTACCAACTCCTAGAGTTCACTCGGATTCATGTCCATTGAGTCAATGATGCCATCCAGCCATCTCATCCTCTGTTGTCCCCTTCTCCTCCTGCCCCCAATCCTTCCCAGCATCAGAGTCTTTTCCAATGAGTCAACTCTCTGCATGAGGTGGCCAAAGTACGGGAGCTTCAGCTTTAGCATCATTCCTTCCAAGGAGCCCCCAGATATAAAGTCTGTCCCTGATTTCACTGTTTGCCCATCTATTCATCATGAAATGATGGGAGCAGATGCCATGATCTTGGTTTTCTGAATGTTGAGTTTTAAGCCAACTTTTTCACTCTTCTCTTTCACTTTCATCAAGGGGCTCTTTATTTCTTCTTCATTTTTCTGCCATAAGGGTGTTGTCATCTGCATATCTGAGGTTATTGATATTTCTCCCACCAATCTTGATTCCAGCTTGTGCTTCATCCAGCCCAGCATTTCTCATGATGTACTCTGCATATAAGTTAAATAAGCAGGGTGACAATATATAGCCCATATCCAGTTCTAACAGTGGCTTCTTGAGCTGCATACAGATTTCTCAGCAGGCAGGTCAGGTGGTCTGGTATTCCCATCTCTTTCAGAATTTTCCACAGTCTGTCGTGATCCACACAAAGGCCTTGGTGTAGTCAATGAAGCATAAATAGATGTTTTTCTGGAATTCTCATACTTTTTTGATGATCCAGCAGATGTTGGCAATTTGATCTCTGATTCCTCTGCCTTTTCTAAAACCAGCCTGACCATCTGGAAGTTCACGGTTCACATATTGCTGAAGCCTGGCTTGGAGAATTTTGAGCATTACTTTGCTAGTGTGTGAGATGAGTGCAATTGTGCAGTAGTTTGATCATTCTTTGGCATTGCCTTTCTTTGGGATTGGAATGAAAACTGACCTTTTCCAGTCCTGTGGCCACTGCTGAGTTTTCCAAATTTGCTGGCATATTGAGTGCAGCACTTTCACAGCATCATCTTTCAGTATTTGAAATAGCTCAACTGGCATTCCATCACCTCCACTAGCTTTGTTCTTAGTGATGCTTCCTAAGGCCTACTTGTCTTTACATTCCAGGATGTCTGGCTCTAGGTGAGTGATCACACCATCGGGATTATCTGGGTCATGAAGTTATTTTTTTGTTTAGTTGTTCTGTGTATTCTTGCCACCTATTCTTAATATCTTCAGCTTCTGTTTGGTCCGTACCATTTCTGTCCTTTATTTTTCCCATCTTGCATGAAATGTTCCCTTGGTATCTCTAATTTTCTTGAAGAGATCTCTAGTCTTTCCCATTCTCTTGCTTTCCTCTATTTCTTTGCACTGATCACTGAGGAAGGCTTTCTTATTTCTCCTTGTTATTCTTTGGAACTCTGCAGTCAAATGGGTATATCTTCATTTTCTCCTTTGATTTTCACTTCTCTTCTTTTCATAGCTATATGTAAGGCCTTCTCAGACAGCCATTTTGCTTTTTTGCATTTCTTTTTCATGGAGATGGTCTTGATTTCTGTCTCCTGTACTATGTCACAAACCTCCATCCATAGTTCTTCAGGCACTCTATCAATCGGATCTAATTCGTTGAATCTATTTCTCACTTCCACTGTATAATGGAAGGGATTTGATTTTGGCTTCTTACTGCTGCTGCTGCTAAGTCACTTCAGTCATGTCCAACTCTGTGCGACCCTAGAGACGGCAGCCCACCAGGCTCCACCATCCCTGGGATTCTCCAGGCAAGAACACTGGAATGGGTTGCCATTTCCTTCTCCAATGCATGAAGATGAAAAGTGAAAGTGAGGTCTCTCAGTCATGTCCGACTCTTTGTGACCCCATGGACTATAGCCTACCAGGCTTTTCCATCCATGGGATTTTCTAGGCAAGAGTACTGGAGTGGGATGCTATCACCTTCTCTTAATAAGGCCCTAAAAATGATGGCCTAAGACTGGTCCAAACAACTCATGGTACCATGGAGAAAGACTGCTGTAGATTAGATTGTATATGATTTAGATGTGAGGTTGATTGCCACACTTCAATTTCTGGTTCAGTAAAGAAAAAAGTAGGCAATAGCTTGCATTTAGAAACACTAACATTTGTCAATTCTTATGTGCCAGGTGTTGAACTCAATAGGTGAGGGAGAAAAACAATGAATCAGATTAGAATTCTGTCTTCATATAGCTATTTAGCTGAATTTAGGGCGAATATGTTGTATATGAAAATGGAAATAATTGGGTATATTTTATTCATGTACACTAAATGTAGAGCTGATTCATAAAAAATTTACATAAAGGTGTCAGAACCTTGTTGCCTTGTTCCAGCCCATTATGGTTGCTCATCTCTACTTATCTCCTTATTTCCGTAGATGGAGACACATTAGTTCAAGTTCAGACCTTGGCACACAATATTCTTAGTCTGTTCTCTGGTATAAATTATTGGCTTGCATCCCTGCCTAAAATCCTGGTATCTTGACATAAAACGACGTTTATGGGTTGGACCAGTTCCTATACATTGGTCAAGAGTCAGGAAGATTCTCCACACAGGTGGAGAATATACATATATGAGAAGCTGCTGGAAAAACACTTTTTGAACCCATATCCATCTCTTCTGGTTTCCCCCAGTTCCAGCTGATAGTGTCACACACTCCAAATAACTCCCAGTCACAACCAATATTAAAGGTGGTGACCTGAGAACCCATAGTCCCGAGGAGATGATGATATTAGGAGGTCTACACCAGGGTCTCTTGAGGAGGGTGATAAACGGAGTCACCTTGAAGTGTGTCCTGACTGACTTTGTGATGGCTGCTGGTATGTCTGAGAAGCTCTTTAAACGTTGTCTCCTTTTAATCTAGGCTGTCTTTGATGTTGGGTGTGTTGCCAGAGTTATTTTACCAAACACAGGTTTTTCAATAGATTTTTCTTTTAGTTGTAGCTGATTTAGAAACTGCTCCTACGTCTGTATCTGGGTAACCTGAGTGTTGCAGGTGCCCCTGGCAAGGAGGCTTCTGAATTATCACTTAATTATCTGGAAAGCCCTTATCCCTTGGCCTTGCTGGTGCTTTCTTCTTGAAGTCACCCTGGAAAATCCTCCTGTTTCAGAGTTTGGGTTCTGGCTCTACGAAGACATGGGCTTAAATCCTGACTTTCTACTTATTAGTTCTGTGATCTTATGAAAGTTAATTTTTTAAAATCTCAATTTTCTTGCCCAGAAAATGGGTTGTTGAGAAATTAACAATAAATTCTTGTTAAAATTAAATCAGAATTTAATGAGATGTCTTTAAAGATTCTGGCAAATAGAAGACACTGAGGAGTCATTAACTCATGTTATTATTATTGTTAATAATATCAACTTTAGTTTAACTTATCTAGTTCAGTTCAGTTCAGTCACTCAGTCATGTCTGACTCTTTGCGACCCCATGAATTGCAGCACGCCAGGCCTCCCTGTCCGTCACCAGCTCCCAGAGTTCACTCAAACTCATGTCCATTGAGTCGGTGATGCCATCCAGCCATCTCATCCTCTGTCGTCCCCTTCTCCTTCTGCCCTGCCCCCAATCCCTCCCAGCCCATCAGAGTCTTTTCCAATGAGTCAGCTCTTCTCATGAGGTGCCCAAAGTATTGGAGTTTCAGCTTTAGCATCATTCCTTCCAAAGAAATCCCAGGGTTGATCTCCTTCAGAATAGATTGGTTGGATCTCCTTGCAGTCCAAGGGACTCTCAAGAGTCTTCAACACCACTGTTCAAAAGCATCAATTCTTCAGTGCTCTTTCTTCACAGTCCAACTCTCACATCCATACATGACTACTGGAAAAACCATAGCTTTGACTAGATGGACCTTTGTTGGCAAAGTAATGTCTCTGCTTTTCAATATGCTATCTAGGTTGGTAATAACTTTCCTTCCAAGGAGTAAGCATCTTTTAATTTCATGGCTGCAGTCACCATCTGCAGTGATTTTGGAGCCCCCCAAAATAAAGTCTGACACAGTTTCCACTGTTTCCCCATCTATTTGCCATCAAATTATGGGACCAGATTCCATGATCTTGGTTTTCTGAATGTTGAGCTTTAAGCCAACTTTTTCACTCTCCTCTTTCACTCTCATCTAGAGGCTCTTTAGTTCCTCTTCACTTTCTGCCATAAAGGTGGTGTCATCTGTATATCTGAGGTTATTGATATTTCTCTGGGCAATCTTGATTCCAGCTTGTGCTTCTTCCAGCCCAGCGTTTCTCGTGAGGTACTCTGCATATAAGTTAAATAAGCAGGGTGACAATATACAGCCTTGACCTATTCCTTTTCCTATTTGGAACCAGTCTGTTGTTTCTTAGCTATCATGAAATTTGAGCTATAATTAATTAGAGACCTGAGGATCGCACATACCTCATATGTCCTTCCCAAGACCACTCTCGGACAGTGGATGAAATGTAGGGATTTGTTTTCATGCTGAGCCTGTCAGTCTGTGTGCTTATATCTCTGGCTTGATCCTCAGTTCTTTGTTAGTAAGTCATCCAATGCCTTCTTATATTTCATCACTTCGGATAGACTTTGCCTAAATATATTCTTGATTACCACAATTTTTACCCCTTTAGCCCTGCCCCCATCAAATATACTACTGCTTCTTCCTCAGGTTCATTGAAGGCAGAGAAGAATAAGCTCTAATAAGAAATGCAATGGTGTTTCCTGTTTCTGGTGAGACCACTGCTCTCCTCAGTATGCCCAGCCTAAGGGGCAAAGACGTGTCACTCCCCATTACTCTGCTCAAGGACTTTTGCATGAAGCATTGTCATCCTAAATGACTAAAGGTTATAACTGGAGTGTAAAAGCAGATTAACTTCCTATTGGCAGCCTCTACCACCTCACTCGAGCCTTGGGTCTCTTTCTATCTGTCCATCTCAGCCTCAATTGCCCTCTGTGTGTCTTGAACCATCCATGGCTTTCTACTGGCTTGTCGAGCATTCCCAGCCCAGTTCCCTCCTTGCCAAAGGACCTGGACTCTGTGGCATTCACAGTACAAGTTGCTGAGTCCTGTGAGTGTAACCCCCATAGTCAGAATCTAGCTATCTGATCCTTTATTCATCTTTGGCTTCTCCGAGGCCCTTTCCACATTGATGTTTTAGATGCATTCTTTTATACTCAATCTTTACCCACTCCTAGCAAGGTGGGCAACCTCTGTAACTTCTTTGTAGCAAAACTGGAGATGATCTGATCTTACGTGAGCTCACAGTCCCTACTTCTCTCTGCCTCAGAACATTGTACCCTCTCATCTTTCTTTCAGACTCAGAAATGCAGTGTCTTCCCTTTTCTCTGCCTTACTCTGGATTCCCTCCACTGCTCTCCCCACTGGGAGACCCATCTTAGGCATCCTATCTCTCCTTCATCTTCAGTCTTCCTCTCCCCATTGTCTGATTCTTTTCTACCTTCAGATACCTACAGCACTTCCTCCAAACAATTGGAAAACAAAAAAGGACCTCCCTATCCTCCCCCTAAAATATCTTTCCCCTAAACTCCTGGGCTGGCCTTGTTGCCTGCACAGACCTCTTTTTGACATTGTTTTCTGCCTTGAAACTTGCTCTGGATGTTTGTTTTGCCGTAATTTTGCCTCATTGGAAAAAAAGATGAGGATACATAATGCTTTCCTTGGGCCTGTAATCTGCTGGGCTGCCACAGTTGATCTCTAAGTCTGATTGATTCTTTGTTCAGTCTTTTATAATCTGTCTCTGTTGTCTATTTGTGCTTCTCTCCTCTCCCCCTGGTCCAGGTCTTTATCACCTGAAACCTGGGAATTGCCTGAGCTTTCTAACCTATCTCTCCACTTGAGGCCACTTTTAAGTAGCTGGTAGGTAAATCTTAATAAAACAGCACTCTGGCCAAGCCACACGTCTGTTAACAAATTAAAGATAGTCATATATCACCCATAGAACAAAGTTCAAAAATCTAAGCTTCCACAGGCAGAACCACCTAGAATCAGACCAACTCTCTTTATAATCTCTTATTTTTTAGAGATTCAAGTCTATCCCAACTAATTGTCACTGAAAGCCCACCTCATTGCTCCCAGTATTCATATCGTTATTGTCTTAGCTCCCTTTTGAAATGAATTTCCTTTCTGTTTCCTCATGGAAAGTCCACATGTCCTTCTAGACCTATCTCTGGCAATACCTCTTCTTCAAGCTCTCTCCTGACCTTACCATGTAGACATAATCTCCCTCTCTTATCATCATACTTTGTGTTTCTAGGGCTCTCCTTCTCCCTCTGAGTAAAAAGGGAAGTTTAAGGACTTTATCAGGGAATTTTAAGTAAAATTTGTTGGGGCTAAAATTCTCCATTTCTCTACGTACACATCTAGACTTAGACCATTTTCTCTCCATCCATTACCTTACTTCTTTTTTTTTTAAATACAAACAATTCTGTTTTTTAGAAAAAATTCTAGAAATGCAGATTGGTAAATGCAAAATATCTTGCAACACAGAGATGACCATTGTTAATATTTTGACATATAAACTTTCCAGTCTCTTTCTGTAGCACATATTCTTATTCTTTTGTCAAATATTTCTAGCATCTATGTGCTGAACACTAGGGATAAAATGACAAAGCAGATACACATGAAGTCTGTCAGGTTGCGCTGATAATCTATTGTACATAGTATATAAAGATATGTATCTATATAAATATATAAATGTAAAATGCATATATATACATATATGTATAAAATACATAAGCATACATACAATATATATATACTCTGTATACATGAAATATCAACATACATATTTCAAAAAGTAGGATTGTATTACATAAGCTATTTTTAAACTTTCTTTTAGTAATACTGTATCATCAATATCTCAGTTTCAATAAGTATACATATATGTTCCTATTTTTTCTTACCATCTCGATTATTTTTAAATGTACAGTAAAGTAGTGGTGATCACGCAATCCTGAACTTTGTGCAGCTAATTCACTTAACTTAGAATAATGTCCTCAAGCAGAGAAGGCAATGGCAACCCACTCCAGTACTCTTGCCTGGAAAATCCCATGGACGGAGGGGCCTGGTAGGCTGCAGTCCACGGTGTCGCTAGGAGTCAGACATGACTGAAGTGACATAGCAGCAGCAGCAGCAGCAGCAGCAGCAGCAGCAGCAGCAGCAGCAGCAGCAGCGATGTCCCCGAGATTCATTCATGTTGCAGCATATGGCAGGATTTCCTTCTTTTTTAAGACTGAATAATATTGCACAATAAATATACACATTTTCTTTCCCATTCATCTGTCAATGGACACTTATATTATCCAATTCTGTCACCTCTTGGATATTGTGAATAGTATTGCAGTGAACACGGGTGTGCAAGTATCTCCTCAAGATCCTGTCTTCAATTCTTTTCAGTTCAGTTCAGTCGCTCAGTCGTGTCCAACTCTTTGTGACCCCATGAATTGCAGCATGCTAGGCCTCCCTGTCCATCACCAACTCCCGGAATTCACTCAAACTCACGTCCATCGAGTTGGTGATGCTATCCAGCCATCTCATCCTCTGTTGTCCCCTTCTCCTCCTGCCCCCAATCCCTCCCAGCATCAGGGTCTTTTCCAATGAGTCAGCTCTTCGCAGGAGGTGGCCAAAGTACTAGAGTTTCAGCTTTAGCATCATTCCTTCCAAAGAAATCCCAGGACTGATCTCCTTCAGAATGGACTGGTTGGATCTCCTTGCAGTCCAAGGGACTCTCAAGAGTCTTCTCTAACACCACAGTTCTAAAGCATCAATTCTTTGGTGCTCAGCTTTCTTCACAGTCCAACTTTCACATCCATACATGAGTACTGAAAAAACCATAGCCTTGACTAGATGGACCTTAGTCGGCAAAGTAATGTCTCTGCTTTTCAATATGCTATCTAGGTTGGTCAAACTTTTTTTCCAAATAGTAAGCATCTTTTAATTTCATGGCTACAGTCACCATCTGCAGTGATTTTGGAGCCCCCCAAAATAAACTCTGACACTGTTTCCCCATCTATTTGCCATGAAGTGATGGGACCAGATGCCATGACCTTCATTTTCTGAATGTTGAGCTTTAAGGCAGCTTTTTCACTCTCGTCTTTCACTTTCATCAAGAGGCTCTTTAGTTCTCCTTCACTTTCTGCCATAAGGGTGGTGTCATCTGCGTATCTGAGGTTATTGGTGTTTCTCCAGGCATCTTGATTCCAGCCTGTGCTTCTTCCAGCCCAACGTTTCTCATGATGTACTCTGCATAGAAGTTAAATAAGCAGGGTGACAATATACAGCCTTGACGTACTCCTTTTCCTATTTGGAGCCAGTCTGTTGTTCCATGTCCAGATCTAAGTGTTGCTTCCTGACCTGCATATAGGTTTCTCAAGAGACAGGTCAGGTGGTCTGGTATTCCCATCTCTTTCAGAATTTTCCACAGTTTATTGTGATCCACACAGTCAAAGGCTTTAGCATAGTCAATAAAGCAGAAGTAGAGGTTTTTCTGGAACTCTCTTGCTTTTTCTATGATCCAGCGGATGTTGGCAATTAGATCTCTGTTTCCTCTGCCTTTTCTAAACCAGCTTGAACATTTGGAAGTTCACGGTTCAGGTATTGCTGAAGTCTGACTTGAAGAATTTTGAGCATTACTTTACTAACGTGTGAGATACATGCAATTTTGTGATAATTTGAGCATTGTTTGGCATTGTCTTTCTTTGGGATTGAAATGAAAACTGACCTTTTCCAGTCCTGTGGGCACTGCTGAGTTTTCCAAATTTGCTGGCATATTGAGTGCAGCACTTTCACAACATCATCTTTCAGGATTTGAAATAGTTCAACTGGAATTCCATCACCTCCACTAGCTTTGATCGTAGTGATGCTTTCTAAGGCCCACTTGACTTTACATTCCAGGATGTCTAGCTCCAGGTGAGTGATCACACCATTGTGATTATCTTGGTCATGAAGATCTTTTTTGTACAGTTCTTCTGTGTATTCTTGCCACCTCTTTTTTTTAAATTAAAATTTATTTATTTTAATTGAAGGCTAATTACTTTACAATATTGTATTGGTTTTGCCATACATCAACATGAATCCACCACGGGTGTACACGTGTTCCCCATCCTGAACACCCCTCCCACCTCTCTCCCTGTACTATCCCTCTGGGTCATCCCAGTGCACCAGCCCCAAGCATCCTGTATCCTGCATCGAACCTGGACTGGTAATTTGTTTCTTATGTGATATTATACATATTTCCATGCCATTCTACCAAATCATCCCACCCTCTCCCTCTCCCACAGAGTCCAAAAGACTGTTCTGTACATCTGTGTCTCTTTTGCTGTGTCACATACAGGGTTATCATTACCATCTTTCTAAATTCCATATATATGCATTAGTACACTGTATTGGTGTTTTTCTTTCTGGCTAACTTCACTCTGTATAATCGGCTCCAGTTCCATCCACCTCATTAGAACTGATTCAAATGTATTCTTTTTAATGGCTCCATTGTGTATATGTATCACAGCTTTCTTATCCATTCATCTGCTGATGGACATCTAGGTTGCTTCCATGTCCTGGCTATTATAAACAGTGCTGTGATGAACATTGGGATACACGTGTCTCTTTCAATTCTGGTTTCCTCGGTGTGTATGCCCAGCAGTGGGATTGCTGGGTCATAAGGTAGTCCTATTTGCAGTTTTTAAAGGAATCTCCACACTGGCTGTACTAGTTTGCATTCCCACCAACAGTGTAAGAGGGTTCCCTTTTCTCCACACCCACTCTAGCGTTTATTGCTTGTAGACTTTTGGATTGCCTCTCTTTAATATCTTCTGCTTCTGTTAGGTCCATACCATTTCTGTCCTTTATTGAGCCCATCTTTGCATGTAATATTCCATTGGTTTCTCTAATTTTCTTGAAGAGATATTTCTGTAGCATCAGTTAAAATATTTTCTCTTTTATTTCTGATTTTTATCATTTGAAATCTCTTTTTTCTTAGGTAGCCTAGCTAAGGATTTGTTGATTTTGCTGATCTTTTAAAATAATCAGCTGTTTGTTTTTTTCTGTTGTTTTTCTATTCCCTATTTCATCTGTTTCTGTTCTAATCTTTATTATTTCCTTCCATTTGCCAACTTTGAATTTGGTTTGTTCTTCTTTTTTTAGTTCCTTATGGTGTAAATACATCATCTTAAAAAAAAAAAACCCAACAGATTATACTATCATGGGGATATGGTACAATTTATCAAGTTCTCTCTTGATTTAGAACACTTATTTAAATGCTGAAATATGACTAATCAGGGCTTTACAAAAGACTTTTATGAACAAGTAAAACAAATCTTATTTTCCTGGCCAAACATGTGGGGAGCTGTACTCTGGAGAGCAGCTCATTCATTCTTCCAGCACAGGCTGCTGACCCTGGTTCTGATTGTTTGGTAGTCTTGATGTTGTCTTTTAACTACCTGGCCCTCTGTGATGGAATAAAATAGAAGCCCTGTCACTCAAAATGCTCTAATTATACTCCACAAAAGGCAGCATTAAATTGCATGACAGAAAGCACCTGCTGCTTTGAGTGGAAAAAGTAGAAATAGTTGATATGAAATTTATGTTTTTCCCCTTTGAATGATGAAGGAATAGCCATAGCCATTGCTGCCTTCATTTCTTCACAGGCAGGGATATTCCCCCAAGCAATTGAAGTATAAGTGTGGCTTCATGCCTGTGAAGTATCACTTTAGTCATCATGGATGGAACATACACTATATGCCAGACATGATACTGAATACTGCAAGGACCGACAGATGAATGAGACGTGGGCTTCATTCTCTAAGAGCTTATGATCCAGTAAAGGGGTTGATTTGGATAAATAGAAACAAAATATGAAATAGACTACCACTATTATAAAGGAGGGTACAAAAAGGCATGAAAGTCAGAAAGGAGAGAAATTAACTTCCCACAGACTGAGTCAGGGAAGCCTTCATGGAGGAGGTCAGAACTGAGCTGGGCTTGAAGGAGTTATATTAATAGGTACAGGGAGGTGAGGGCACACCACATAGATGAAGTTGTAAATGGGGATGGGGAATGGGGAATGGGAGGGAGGATATGGTGTCCTTGAAGAATGTAGAGAAGAATCTTAAGTGTCAAGTCAGTAGATCAGATTTTTGAGTGTGCGGCAGAGGTGGTTAGATATACATTGAAACTTTGTGCTCCCCAATCTCCTTTCATAATATAAAATTGTTCATGGGAAGTGCATGCAAAATCAATGGCTATGTATCCTGGTCCCTGCCCTGCCCTGGCCATCTATGTAGCTCTCAGTTACATAATGTTAGTAGAAGTGATGTGTATAGTGTATCCAGGTTGAGATATTTAAGAACTGATTATATGTCTTATCCGCTCTCTATCTCTTCCAGTTTGCTGACTGGATATCAATGTCATGTACCTTGGAAGCTACATGTTGAAGATGGTAGGGTCTCTTTAACTGCCTGGGTTCATGAGTGATAGCACAGAGCAGAGCACACATCCTTCACTCTCCTCCCACCTGGACCTACGCTGAATGATTACATGATTAGGAAATAACCTTCTTCAGTGTTAATCCACTAAAACTTTGGAATTTGTATGTCCCAGATGTTGGCCTACCTTAAAATAATATAGTCCATTCAAAGACATACTGGGAGTAGAAGCATGGGGATGTAATTTGGAACTGGTTTGCCCCAGATGCTTTGCATCAAGAATGTGGACTCATGAGTGGAGGAGAGCATCATGTACAAAGATACTTGGGTTTGTCCCTGGAGGTAAGAGGGGAACACTGCAGGCAGGAGGTCCAAATGAGCAGAGGCTCCTGTATCTACTGAGCATGATGTATGTGAGCAGGGCAGGTAAGGGGCACTGGGATAAGAGTGTGCCCAAGGGCACAGTTCATGACCAGGAGCAGAAGTTATATGCCTGGAGAGGAAGCTGGGTCCATATGGTACAGGGCTATGAATGCTGGTATATGGAATGGGAATTTATTGGGTAGACAGCAAGGAGAGGATTTCTGAGTTGGGGTCATGATATGATGAAGCACCTAGGAAGCTTGAACTGAACCTTGAAGACCTCAAGAACAAAAGAGAGAAGCCAATACATGTGAGAGAAGCCAATACATGTGAGAGAAGCCAGGTAGGATTTTTCGCAATTCGGGTTTCAGGTAATATGTTCTCAGGGGAAGGTGGTGGGAATGGGAGTGGAAGGCACAGAGGGGTAACAGAGTATTGGGTGAGCTACTATGCCAAAGGGAATCTTCACTGCCCCTGAGGGAGTTGCTGTGATTTACCTGTGGATTCAGATCCTAGTTCTGCCACTCACTGAGCTGTTTTGAGGATGAAAAGATATTTAATGTGTCTACATGAAGTTTTTTGAGCAAGTGGCATCTATTACTTATCACCAGGAGTAGAAGTGTGAACACTTCTCTTCACTGTATTTTGGTATTAGAATTGTCAAGGAAGACACAACATAGTCAAGCACTGGGTAGAAAAATGCTTAACTCATATAGAAAAGCATTGGAGAAGGAAATGGCGACCCACTCCAGTGTTCTTGCCTGGAGAATCCCAGGGATGGGGGAGCCTGGTGGCTGCCGTCTATGGGGCCGCACAGAGTCGGACATGACTGAAGTGACTTAGCAGCAGCAGCATATAGAAAAGAGATAGAGTAAGATCAGCTTTGGTAGTGTCAGTCCCCTGTAGTCAGCAAGTCTCTCCTGGCACCTGATGCAGGGCCATTGGCCTGTATGCACCCCTTTTGTTCTGTAACAAAAATCTCCATCCCTTTCCAGCAGGAGTGGGTTGGTCAGGTACCATCTGGTATTAAACTTTAAGCAGAACAAACGAACACACATGGAGGCTGAATAAGGAATAAGCCCAGCGCAGGCTGTGAGTGACTTCTTATCTCTTGGTAAAGAAGTGCTCCAGGCTCAAGAAACACTGCCTGCACGAGACTGCCTTCCCAACAGTGAGCCATCAATATATACTTGCTGGTGGGTTGGTGTGGTAATTAACAGCTTGGACTTTGAAGTCTGACCTGGGGTTGGGTTTAATTTGTAAACTTCACAAGGATAGAGTTGTGTCTTCCTTGTTCATTTTGGCTCTTCAAGAGGTCCTGCCCTCTGTGCCTGGTTGATGATGAGTAAGTAAATGAACCCTGGCTATATAGCTTACTAGCTTCATGCTTTTGGGCAAATTACTTAATCTCAGTCCTCATCTTTAAAATGGGGAGAATGAGATGGCTGGATGGCATCACTGACTTGATGGATGTGAGTCTGAGTGAACTCTGGGAGTTGGTGATAGACAGGGAGGCCTGGCATGCTGCGATTCATGGGGTCGCAAAGAGTTGGACATGACTGAGCGACTGAACTGAACTGATAAGATTTTGGTGAGAATTAAATGAATTGATAAATATTAAGCACTTAGCAAAGTATCTTGTACAATAAATGTTAGCATCTTTATTATTATTAATATTACTTTATTAATCTGAAACAAGCTTTAGGGTTTATAAGGAAGAGAAAAGGAACTAGATAAATCAATTTCAGTGAGGAAATATCAGCCCCCTTGGAAATAGAATATTTTGAATGTTGTAATGGCCAATGAATCACTGAGTTCTTTTTTTTTTTAATTTATTTTTTTAAATTTATTTTTTTAGTTTTTTAATTTTAAAATCTTTAATTCTTACATGCGTTCCCAAACATGAACCCCCTTCCCACCTCCCTCCCCATAACATCTCTGTGGGTCATCCCCATGCACCAGCCCCAAGCATGCTGTATCCTGCGTCAGACATAGACTGGCGTGAATCACTGAGTTCTGCATGTCTCCTCATTCTGAAAATTTTGGGATTCACGTGTACACTCAGTTTTACTTGCAAATGATGGAGTCACAGATTATCTAGTCAAAGTTACAAAGGGTCATTCTGGTTTTCCATAGTGCCGGTAACTTCTCAACTGCAGAGAATGGATTTTTGTGACAGATCTTTTGGCAGTGATTTGGCAAGTTTTCATTAGCCAATTCAAGCAGTCATCATACTTCCCTGGGCATTTTGAACACTTTCAACAACATAATTACGTGCTCATTTCAATCTCTAGTGCTTCAACAACTACCATAGTAACTACTTAAAGGGTAAGCACATTGTTCTAACTCCTCTGGTTATTGTGTGAAAATGAAGTAAACAAGTAGGCAACCCAAAGCATGGCATTAAAATGACAGCTATTTGGCAGGATGAGGGGCGTGGGGAAATCTGTGAAATATGGCAGTTTGACATAGCAAAATTATCTTTGAAGATCCTAAGAAAATGAGTTTTCATGGGTAACATGCATATATACTTTTTGACAAACTACCTGCTTTGAAGTACACACAGAATGTACTTATAATGTATTTATAGTGTGCTTACAATTTATTGATCTTTCACTGTGCAGTGTTCCTTAACAAATGGGCCTAGTGGAAAATCCCAGAATTTTGTTGTTGTTTGTTGTTCAGTCACTAAAGTTGTGTCTGACTCTTTGCGACCCCATGGATTGCAGCACACCAGGCTTCCTTGTCCTTTACTATCTCCTGGAGTTTGCTCAAAATCATGTCCATTGAGTCAGTGATGCCTTCCAACCATTTTATCCTCTGTTGTCCCCTTCTCCTCCTGCCTTTAATCTTTCCCACTGTCAAGGTCTTTTCTAATGAGTTGGCTCTTTGCATCAGGTGGCCAAAGTATTGGAGCCTCAGCTTCAGCATCAGTCCTTTCAATGAATATTCAGGGTTGATTTTCTTTAGGATTGACTGGTTTGATCTCCTTGCTGTCCCAGGGAATCTCAGGAGTCTTCTCCAGCCCCATAGTTTGAAAGCATCAGTTCTTCAGTGCTCAGCCGACTTTATGGTCCAGCTGTCATATCCATACATGACTACTGGAAAAACCATAGCTTTTGACTATACAGACCTTTGTCGGCAAAGTGATATCTCTGCTTTTTAGTATGCTCTCTAGGTTTGTCATAAATTTTCTCCCAAGGAACAAGTATCTTTTTAATTTCATGCCTGCATGTTTAATAAATGTATTGGTAGCTCAGATGATAAAGAATCCACCTGTAGTGCTAGAGACCTGGGTTCGATCCCTAGGTTGGGAAGATCCCCTGGAGAAGGGAATGGCTACCCACTCCAGTGTTCTTGCCTGGAGAGTTCCATGGACAGAGGAGCCTGGTGGGCTATAGCCCATGGGGTCACAAAGTACTTAACAAATTAAAAGTTATTTTCGTACCCATTTGAATATGACAGAACGGTTTGTGAACTAAAGCCCTGATCAAGTGTAATTTTTTGATCATGTCAGCTATTAATGTTAATCTGATTAGCTCCATTCCACCTAGGTGGTGGTAGCTTCAACTGAAGGAACTTGTGGTATAGATATAAGAATCAGACAAAAATGGGTTTATTCCCTGCTCTACCATTTAGCTATTGTAGCCTTGTGCAATTATCTCATTTCCCTAAGACTTTTTTTTTGCTTCTCTGTTATAGTGGTAATGTTACTTTTGTTGTAGGTTTGTTGTGGGATTAAATGAAATCAGATTTGTAAAAAATGCTAAGCGCAGAGACCATGGCATGTACTAAATGGTCAGGGAAGAGAAGCAAGTGTTATATGATCAGTGTTACTAGAACAGAGAAATACATTGTTCAGATTACAAATGTAGGAGTAGATGAAAGTATGCCAGGGAGTCTGTGAAGTGAGAGTAGCAACAGTCCGTGAAGGTTTCACTTGCACAAACAGAACATAAGTGTTCAGGACTGGTTACCAGATCTTATGGAAAAGTCCCAGGGAACTGGACTGTCCCAAATCTTTTCATCCTGCTGGAATGATTGCCTTTATGGAGCCTATGTCAGTCTCAACAGCAAAAAACTCACTAACAGTGTAAAAAGTTGGCTAATCAAATAGCTATTGAATAGATGCTTTCACTGCCAAAATATGTAATGCCAAGCCATTGGTTTGGCAACCAATTTTTAACTTAATTGACTGAATTTTGTGGGTTGAATTGGCTGCCATTACAGAGAGGTACCCATCAGTCTGGATATATATTAATATAAGAAATGTGTGTTTAACTTCTGGTAGATGGACAAATAAGAAATTATAGCAAAATGATAGTTATTAAATTCATGCCAAATGCTTGTCAAATAAAAGACAAGGAATTGATATGGGGGGAAGAAAAGGAAATGCATTAATAAGTAAAATAGGTTGCTGCTATTCCAACTAACAGTCTATTAGATTTATATAGATTTTTGAATCCCATATATCTATCTATTTACCAATTGTCGTTATCACTATAAATAACTGAAAATGTTAATTGATTGGTAAGGCAATTCTGTATGTTTGGAATTTCCTTGGACAGAAAAAGCAAACAAATGCTAGGTAATTTCTGTTCATTTTATTCAGGGTCTCATGTTTCTTCATCACTTTTATTTAGTATAGAAAGAAAAGAAATAAATTTTGCTCAGGTCTATGTACAAAAATAAATTACTGCTTAAGGGGCCAGAAGACAAGATGATATTATGTGGTTAATTTGCTCAGTTATGAAAACCTCCAGGGTATTGAGTTATGAAAAACAATGGTTATTTTTAGAGAAAATGGAGCCCGATTGGGTGGATTTTAAACACTTTCCAATGTGGTTAGTATTGGATGCAATCTCCAGGTTAGGTGGGGGCAGAGGCTGTGTCCCATTGTCTGCTCTGTCCTCTTTAGGGGAATGCTACTTCCTCCGACTCTATTCTGAACATGGGCATTTCTCTAGATTGCTTTCTTGGAAATGGCAACGGAAAGTGGCAGCAATAATAGGTTTTAAGGTGCTTGGTGGTGAATCATGCCATCTTATAAATTCATCTCCTTACACTTTATTTCTTTGCTGTGTGATAATTTAGATGAATGTCAGCAAGGGAAAAAGAAAGTGATTGGTGATTCCACCTCCCCCAATAAAGCAAATTCCTAATTTTCTGTCTTTTATCTTTTGCCATTCTTTTGTGCTCCTCTTTGGCCTTGTCAAAACATATCGTTCAGTTAGAGACTAAAAATATTTTCCCATCGATTGGGGTTATTGATTTTTTTTAATCTGTACTTTGGCTTGAAGAGCGCGGGTGAAGGGTGAAAGTTCACCAGCTTAGTCTGCCGTTTTCATCTGGACAGCAGAAGAATGTATTGGCAGCAGATTTGATTTACCTTGTTGGGCAGTTGTAGACACTTCAGCCACTGAAGACAACATTCTAGCATGTCCTGCTGCGCTTTTTTTTTTGGTACCCAGGAACTCCTAAAAGATCCACCTTCCTATTGATTTTCTCTCTATATTTCCAAGGCAGAGTATTTTTTTTTTTCTTTCTAGGATTCCAAATTAGGCCTTTTGGTGATGTCATCATGCTTTCTGAACTCATAGTAAATAGAACAGGATTCATGTGTCTGCTGGCTTTGGCCACTCTGCCCAATTGGCTTACTTACCGTCTTGGATCATGTCCATTCACAATATCATGGCAGAATCTGATGTGACTGGATCAAATTTGCAGTGATCTCCTGTCTCCCCATCACTACTGGTCAGACATATTTGCTCAGGGCAGTGTTTGACTCCTAATCTGAGTCATAAGATGGCACATTAACTTCCTAGTAAACACCAGGAACATGGAAGGTGACTCCATAGACATTGTCATAGAAGAAGAACAGTGTTGTAACTGAGAGTATGACTTCTTTCTGTAGAATCCCAGCCTTGGTACTTGCCAGTGGGGTGACCCTGAGAAAGTTGACTAATCTATTTGTACTTGAGTTGTTGTTGTTTTTTAATCTGAAAAGTGGAGATAGAAACTGTACCTGTTTCATCAAGCAGTTGTAGCTTCACACGAATAAACATATATAAAAGTCTGAACTTTCCTGGTGATCCAGTGGTTAAGAATCTACCTTCCAAAGCAGAGGACTCAAGTTTGATCCCTGTTAAGGCAACTAAGATTCCACATGCTCAGGCCAGCTAAACCTCTGTGCTGTAACTACTGAGGCCTCATGTTCTAGAGCCTGTGTGCTACAACTAGAGACACCCCCATGGGCTGCAATGAAGACTTAGCACAGCAAATTTAAAAAAAAAAGGTAAACTTGGAACATACATTAAAAAGTAAACATGTATAAAAGTCCTAGAATAGGGGCTCCTACACTGAAAGTTCTCAGTTAATTCATCTATTACTATAATTATTGACAAGGAAGCTGAGACTAGTGTGTGTAGGGAGTAGTGTGGGGGTGTTAAGAAATACAGAGATGTTCACACAGAGGAAGAAAGAAAGAACAGACTCATAATCAGTGGATTTGGGTCCACTTCCTGATTGGTGCCAGAATTCTGACCACGTGGCCTCGACCATCTGGTTGGTTTGTTCTTGCACTGTGTGTGGAGGCTCTAAGGTGAAACTTGAGATGGGACTGTGCACTCACCCTGCTCTGTGCATAATCAGTCTGCATTTTTGGCCCTGCCTGTGTGTAATTGGGGCATTTCTCCCTCACCTTGGACTCAGTCCTACCCAGAACTTAGGACCATTGTTCAATCTGAGGCCCAGAATACTTAATAGCCAGAGGATGGGCCTCCCTCAGAGAGGAAGCACTGTGGTGAATACGGTGGTTCTAGAACTTCAGTGTATATATTTTAGAATCACCTAGAGAGAACCTGTGGAGAAGGAAATGGCAACCCACTCCAGTATTCTTGCCTGGAAAATCGCAGGGACAAAGGAGCCTAGTGGGCTTCTGTCTTTGGGGTCACACAGAGTCGGATACAAATGAAGTGACTTAGCATGCATGCATGCATTGGAGAGGGAAATGGCGACCCACTCCAGTGTTCTTGCCTGGAGAATCCCAGGGACAGGGGAGCCTGGTGGGCTGCCATCTATGGGGTTGCACAGAGTCGGACACAACTGAAGCGACTTAGCAGCAGCAGCAGCAGAGAGAACCGGATTCAGGAACGGTGGACCTGTGTGTTTAACAAGCTACTCAAGTGCTGCTGGTGGTCTCTATCTACACTTTAACAAATGTTGATACAGTAGAAAGAACTTGGGCTCTGGGCAGGCAGACTTGGATTTGCATTTATTTGTTTATCAGTTATGCTTATGTGGGAGAGTCATTTAATCTCTCTGAGTCTCAACTGTGAAGTATGCAGTAAACTAATAATATGTTGAAAATACTTAGCACAGTGCCTGATACCTAGGATGGGTTCCATAAATGATGAAGTTCCCATCCCCTTCCCTGGTTCTATTTGCTGTTTTAAGCTCCAGAGAATTTTACAGTCTGTTGGAATTAATTCGTCTTAGCTTCTCCTTCCTCACTTATGCCTGTTTTTGATTTCCTGTCTGAATTGCACCTGCTCTTACTATCCCCTTGTAAACACTTTCCTGTTTAAATAAGGTTGATCTTATTCCTACAAGCCTTTGCTCTTTCTTTTAGTTTTATGTCCCCAGTGATATCCTGGTGGCATTCCTATATCTGGGCTGGTTCTTGGGGGAGCTTTGCAAACTAGAGTTTCCTTTGCCTTTCTTTGGCCAGTAGGCCTTTGAATCTAGTAATGCTGGAGCCATATTTAACCTCTGTCTGTGATTCAGCTACAAGTGTCTCTTTCCGCAATCCCTATTTGGTTCCTAAGGTTGGTATTTCTTAAATGTTCCATCCACCTCTCAGTAGCTAAAAGCTAGGTACTCCTGTGATCTGACCCAGTGGGGACAAATAGGCTAACCAGCTCGAGTTAGCAGATATATCAGTTTGTAATGGGCCAACATAATTTTTTATTCTTAATATTCATACCTGGCTTAGAGTCTCAAGGCTCTGTTTTGTGTGAAACTGAAGACATTGAATTAGACTAACATAAAAACAGTTGTTCACCTTGGTCTCTTTACTCAGACACACAATCAGCTATGAGTGCTGGGAAATGTCATATCATTTATTTGGCCAGTTCAATCCAAGTGGTACTTTTCTATAAACAGGATCTTTAACTTTAAAATAGCTATTGGCCAGAGAAAAGCAGAAGAATGCTGGTCTCATAAACAAGTGCTGTGTGGGACTGTCATTAACACAAGACACAAAGTAAAAGCTTGTAGGAATAAGGTCAACACCACTAAACCAGGAATGAACTGTCAACTTTCAAAGAACCCAGTGGAAAACTAGAAAATCATCCTGGAAATATGTTTACTATAAGGTGTAGATAAAGCAATATGCTCTTACATTAAATAAGAAAGGGAGATGATACACTAAATAGGTCATTGGATTTAAGCAGTAACCCAAATCTAGAATGATGTCATCTGATAATCCTGAACTAGTTATACTTCCAAGACTTTTTTTCCCAGTGAGTTCACATTCTGATGTTCTGAGTGGACATGAAGTTCAAGGGGACACTATTCAGCCAATCCATTACAGCACACAGGGCTTAGAAGGCTTAATACAGCTCTAACATAAATGATGAAAATCCAGAATCTGGCCAGTGTGAGGCTCTCTTCCTGCCTCTGTTCCATTCTACTGTGAGAACCTTTAGAACAGGGACTTGTGTAGAGAGGCTTGCCTGGCAGTTTAGTAAAATACTTTCTGAGAGTAAACGAGGGATGGCAGGTGAAGACTTAACAGTAGGACCTTGCGGAAAAAGCCGTTCTCAGAAATATCCATTTCCACTTCTTCCATGGCCATTTTAATGTGCTATGAACAATCAAAACTGTGAGTCCTCTTTTGTGGCTTCATGGACCATTTGGATCAGAAATATTTAATCCACTATGAAAACAACTTCCCTGTTGGAGGCATATAAAAACAGAATTTCATGCAGTGTGATAGCGTTCTGAGAAGATAAAACATCCAGATATACCTTGGTGAAAACATACACTGAAACAGTGGTAATGTATTAGAAGGAATGAGTTGTGTCATTGAGCAGAGAAAGAACCGGTATGATAAGTCAAACTCTTTTAACAAGTTTAGTTGACTGGCAGTGGTTGGGAGAATGACACTCAAAATGAATAAATCCATTGGCTGTTTTTAACTCTTTAAAAACAAGATTCATGTATCTTGAGTGCTTTAAAGCTGTAGTCACAAAGTGACAAACAGGTGCATAAAGACAGAAGCATTCAGTCCATTTGGGTATGGTCCCTCTTACTAGTTCCAGAAAATTGACCTATTTTATTGCATCCTTTTTACAACCAATTTCAGGTGGCTGAATTGAGTATATTTTTCATTCTGACTTGTTGACTTCTGGCCCATTAAGGCAGCCAATCCAATTAGGCAGGTTTTCTGTTGCTCTTCCTCCTGACAAAGCATCTGATTGGCTCGCAGCTCTTGCTAAGTGACAGGCCTTCCACAACTGTAGATTATCTTTCTTAAAGGGATCTTATCTCCTGTTCTCCCTTTATAATGCCTGTATTTTTTCTGGTTATTCCCAGGCTTAGGTTTTACAGAGCTTTTCTTTTCAGTACTTAGGTTTGGATGTTTGAGGTTAGGACCTAGGCTGAACAATGAGTTGACTTGGTTGCCAGGATACCCATTTGGACGCAGTCCTGGAATTATCAACTGTGGCAGGCTGAATCATGGGCCCTCCAAAGATATTAACATCCTAATCTTTTGAACCATGTATGGCAAAAAGATACTTTGAGTATGTGAGCATCTTGAAATGTGGAGATTATCCTGGATTGTTCAGGTGGGTCCTAAATGAAATTACATGTGTCCTTTTAAGAGGAAAATTTGACACAGACACACACAAAAGAAAGCCATGTAAAGGAAGCAGAGCAAAGAACCTAAGAAAGCAGATACTAGGCCACTGGTTTTGAAGATGGAAGATGGGGCCATGAGCTAAGGAATACAGTTTAAGAAGTTAGAAAAGGCGAGGGAACAGGTTCTTCCCAAGAGCTTCTGAACGGAATGAAGCCCTGGCAGTACCAATAAAAGTGATTTTGGACTTCTGGACTCTAGAACTATGAGAGAATAAGTTCTGTTGTATCAAATTTGAGGTAATTTATTACAGCAGCCAAATGGCACAACGGTAAAGAATCTGCTTTGCCAATGCAGGAGATGCAAGATATGCAGTTTTGATCCCTGGGTTAGAAAGATCCTCTGGAGAAGGGAATGGCTACCCACTCCAGTACTCTTGACTGGAAAATTCAAAGGACAGAGGTACCTGGTGGGCTGTAATCCATGGGGTCACAAAGAGTTGGACACAACTGAGAGACTGAGCACAAAGGAAACTTGCACATCAAACAAGGCTATCCCTGCCAGGACTAAATCCCTAGTACTGGAAAATGTACTTTGCAGGGAGATTGACACCAGCTATACTGTCCCTCGTGTATATGTCTATTTTTATGTTTTCAAGGATAATTTTGAATGTGCTTTTTGACTTCCAACCATACTCTGAGATGTTGTCTGAAAATAGTTGATGAGGTTTGCTGGATTAAAACGAGAGACTTTATAAACCTACTACATAGCAATCCAGCTCCCTTGGACTATTGCAACTTTTAATATCAAGGTCATCTAACCCTGAGGTTACTTATTAACCCTTGCTATCATTTAGTTATACAGCTACTTACCACATCACTTGCTACTTCTTGAAATGATCTTCTTCCTTGGAACTGCATTCTTTTCATTAGTCAGGGTTCTCTAGAGAAACAGAACTAAAACTTATCTATCTATATAACTTAGTTATGTATAAATGACTTGCTACTTCTTGAAATAATCTTCTTCCTTGGAACTGCATTCTTTTCATTAGTCAGGGTTCTCTAGAGAAACAGAACTAAAACTTATCTATCTATATAACTTAGTTATGTATAAATGATTTAATATATACATTTATTATAAGAAATTGGCTTACCTGATTATGGAGGTTGACAAATCCCAAGACCTACAGTTGGCCAGCTGGAGACCCAGGTAAGCTGATGGTATAGTCCCAGTCTGAATGCTGGCAGATCTGAAAAGAGCTGATATTTCTGTTTGCATCTATGTATGGCAAAGAACACATTACAGCTGAGGCATTTGGGAAAGAGGGATTCCCTCTTACTTGTGGAAGGTCAGTTTTTGGTTTTTTTTTTTTCTATTCAAGACTTTAATAAATTGGGCCACTGGCATTAGGATGGACAGTCTGCTTTACTGTCTATCAGTTGAAATGTTAATTTCATCCAGAAATACCCTCACAGACCCACCTAAAATAGTGTTTGACCAATTATCTGGTTACCCTAGGACCTATTTCAGTTGACACATAACATTAACCATAACATTTGTCTTATCTGCTTTTCTGTTTATTGCCCCCACTACTTTAGTTTTATTCTTACTCCTAAATGTGGAAATCCTTAAGAGGTTAAGTAACCCACCTCTGTTCTTCCTCGCAATACAGTTCCTTGACACTTTCTTTCCCTCATACATCTTGAGCTCCATCCCCATTCATAATTTGACAATGAGCAACTAAAACTTGCTCACAACAAATTGTGGAAGATTCTTAAAGAATTGGGAATACCACACCACCTTACCTTCCTCCTGAGAAACCTGTATGCAGATCAAGAAGAAATAGAACTGGACATGGAACAATAGACTGGGTCAAAATTGGGAAAGGAGTACATCAAGGCTGTACATTGTCACCCTGCTTATTTAACTTACATACAGAATACATCATGCAAAATGCTGGGTTGGATGAAGCACAAGCTGGAATCAAGATTGCTGGTAGAAGTATCAATAACCTCAGATATGAAGATAATACCACCCTTATGGCAGAAAGCAAAGAGGAACTAAAGAGCCTATTAATGAGGGTGAAAGAGGAGAGTGAAAAAGCTGGCTTAAAACTCAATATTAAAAAAGAAAATGAAGATCATGACATCTGATCCCATCACTTCATGGCAAATAGATGGAGGAAAAATGGGAACAGGGACAGACTTTATTTTCGTGGGCTCCAAATCACTGCAGATGGTGACTGCAGCCATAAAATTAAAAGATGCTTACTCCTTGGAAGAAAAGCTATGACCAACCTAGACAGCATATTAAAAAGCAGAGGCATCACTTTACTGACAAAGGTCCATATAGTCAAAGCTATGGTTTTTCCAGTAGTCATATATGGATGTGAGAGTTGGACCATAAAGAAGGCTGAGTGACAAAGAATTGATGCTTTTGAACTGTGGTACTGGAGAGACTCTTGAGAGTCCCTTGGACAGCAAGGAGATCAAACCAGTCATCTTAAAGGAAATAAATTCTGAATATACATTGGAGGGAATGCTGCTGAAGCTGAAACTCCAATACTCTGGCCACCTGACACCAAGAGCCAAATCATTGAAAAAGACCCTGATGCTGGGAAAGATTGAGGGCAGGAGGAGAAGGGGACAACAGAGGATCAGATGGTTGGATGGGATCGCTGCCTCAATGGTCATTAGTTTGAGCAAGCTCTGGGAGATGGTAAAGGACAGGGAAGCCTGGTGTGCTGCAGTCTACAGTGTCACAAAGAGTCGGACATGACTGAGCGACTGAACAAAGTAAAACTTCAGTTCAGTTCAGTCGTTTAGTCGTGTCTGACTCTTTGCGACCCCATGAATCACAGCACGCTAGTCCTCCCTGTCCATCATCAACTCCCGGAGATCACTCAAACTCATGTCCATTGAGTCAGTGATGCCATCCAGCCATCTCATCCTCTGTTGTCCCCTTTTCCTCCTGCCCCAAATCCCTCCCAGCATCAGGATCTTTTCCAGTGAGTCAACTCTTCGCATGAGGTAGCCGAAGTATTGGAGTTTCAGCTTCAGCATCAGTCCTTCCAATGAATACCCAGGACTCATCTCCTTTAGGATGGACTGGTTGGATCTCCTTGCAGTCCAAGGGACTCTCAAGAGTCTTCTCCAACACCACAGTTCAAAAGCATCAGTTCTCTGGGTTGTCCCAGTGTACCAGCCCCAAGCATACAGTATCATGCGTTGAACCTAGATTGGCCCTGGGACAACCCAGAGGGATGGTACGGGGAGGGAGGAGGGAGGGGGATTCAGGATGGGGAACATGTGTATACCTGTGGCGGATTCATATTGATGCATCACAAAACCAATACAATATTGTAAAGTAATTAACCTCCAATTAAAATAAATAAATTTATATTTAAAAAAACCAAAAGCATCAATTCTTCTGCGCTCAGCTTTCTTCACAGTCCAACTCTCACATCCATACATGACCAATGGAAAAACCATAGCCTTGACTAGTCGGACCTTTGTTGGCAAAGTAATATCTCTGCTTTTCAATATGCTATCTAGGTTGCTCATAACTTTCCTTCCAAGCAGTAAGCGTCTTTTAATTTCATGGCTATAATCACTATCTGCAGTGATTTTGGAGCCCAGAAAAATAAAGTCTGCCACTGTATCCACTGTTTCCCCATCTATCTGCCATGAAGTGATGGGACCCTATCAAAATCAAACATATCAAATTTGTACCAAAATTTCCTACCCTTTACAAGTACATAATTCTTGCTGTGGTATTACCTCTGTACTAGACACCCAGGCTCAAAACCATGAATACATCTTTGAATTCACCTTTTTTTTAATTTTTCATAGAAAAAACCCAAATCTTCTTGATTTGTCTTCAAAAGTTTTTCCTCACATGGCTCCCTGCCTACCTAGTAATTCTGGCTCATAGCACATGGCTATTGCTGCTGCTCCCAAACAGATTTTGTGCAATAAGCTCTTCCTCTGTGCTAAGATTGTACTAAGCAGTTTGCATATATTATCTCATCTATTTGTCAGCCCCCCCAAATTCTTTAAACTGACCATTGTCATACCATATTTTACAATTGAGAAACTGAGGTTTAGAGAGGTTAAATGAGTTGTATGAGGTTTCCTAGCTAGTTAAGTAGCAGAATGAGAATGACACATGAGCCTACTCGAGTCCATAGCATGCATTTTTTAAAAAATTGAAGAATAGTTGATTATCAGTGTTGTGCCAATCTCTACTGTATACCAAAGTGACTCAGTTATACACATATGTACACTCATTTAAAAAAAAATTCTTTTCCATTATGGTTTATCACAGGAGAATGGATATAGCTCCTTGTGCTACACAGCAGGACTTTGTTGTTTATCCATTCTAAATGTAATAGTGTGCACCTACCAACCCCAAACTCCCAGTTCATCTGTCTCCTTCCCCACCCTATCCTTGGCAACCACATATCTGATTTCTCTGCCTGTTAGTCTGTTTCTGTTCTGTAGATAGGTTCATTTGTGCCATATTTTAGATGCCACATATAAGTGATATTGTATGATATTTGTCCTTCTCTTTCTGACCATGGCATGCATTCTTAAAAACTCTTTTATAGCACCTCTCTATATTTATAGCACCTCTAATATTTATTTCAAGTTGCGTTTCTGCCTGGAATCATTCCCAGTTTCAATCTTTTCTATGATCACTTGACAATAAAATCTAAAAACTTGACATTTGGCAGTTTCCTTTCTCTACTCAAAAACCTTCAGTGGCTCCCCATTGCATAGAGGAATTAATTTCAGCCAAGGCTCTCCTATAGACATATCTCCTCACCCCTTTCTGCTTCACTACTTATCCACTTAGTTCTTTGGGCTTAGTTCTTTGTTGGTTCATGGTCTTCCTTCGCCAGGTACTATTGTCCCTGCCTGCCCCATGGATTCACTTTAATGTATACTTCTTCATCTAGTTCATGTATTTTTAACCTGGAAAAACAGCCCAGAGCCTTCATGCTTTCATTTTCCTGCTGATAGTACTAAAAGTTTGTCCTATAACTTTAGTGAGCATATCACTCATTGTATTATTTACCTACCTGTCTTCCTGATGAGGTAAATTTTAATTCTGACTCTTGACAAATGTGAATTTGATTAGGATGGGGATGGCATCCTACTCAACCATGAGTTATACCTCCAGATCTCTTCCTTTCTCCTTGAGGACTGTAACAATCATTTCTCCCTTTGCGGGGATGGGGGTTGTGATTGACAGCTCTCAGCTGGGTCTCTTTTTTAATATCCAGATAATTTTTTAATTAAAAGTTTTTATATACATTAGCTCAGCATGCAGTTGTAACCAATAATGTAGGGACATTCATTGTATCCTTTACACAGTTTTCTCAAGTGATACAATTATAAAACAATAATTCAATTTCACAACCAAGATATTGACATTGGTACAATCAAGATATAGAACATTTTCAAAATCACAAGGATCCTTCAGACTGCCTTTCATAACCATGCTCTAGTCACATATCTCCTATTCTCATCTTCTCTTTAACCCTTGAAGTGAAGTGAAGTGAAGTGAAGTGAAGTGAAGTCGCTCAGTCGTGTCCGACTCTTTGCGACCCCGTGGACTATAGCCCACCAGGCTCCTCCATCCATGGGATTCTCCAGGCAAGAGTACTGGAGTGGGTTGCCATTTCCTTCTCCAGGGGATCTTCCCGACCCAGGGATCGAACCCAAGTCTCCCGCATTGCAGGCAGATGCTTTAACCTCTAGCAATCACTAATTTGTTTTTAGTTTCTATAACTTTATCACTTAAAGGATGTTATATTAATGGAATCATGTACAGTGTGTAACATTTGGGAATCTGGGATATTTTGCTCAGTGTAATTTTCTGGAGATTCAACCAAGTTGATGTATTATCACCATAGTGCATTTTACTTCTTGGAGAAGGCAATGGCAACCCACTCCAGTGCTCTTGCCTGGAAAACCCCATGGACAGAGGAGTCTGGTAGGCTGCAGTCCATGAGTCTCTGAGTCAGACACAACTGAGCAACTTCACTTTCGCTTTTCACTTTCATGCATTGGAAAAGAAAATGGCAACCCACTCCAGTGTTCTTGCCAGGAGAATCCCAGGGATGGGGGAGCCTGGTGGGCTGCCATCTATGGGCTGCACAGGGTCGGACACGACTGAAGTGACTTAGCAGCAGCAGCAGCATTTTACTGCTGAATAGTGTTCCATTATATGAAGGTACCGCATTTTGTTTAACCATTCACCTGTTAAAGGACATATGAGTTGGTTCTAGTTTTTGACTATTAAAAATAAAGCACTATGAATAACCATTCATTTATAGGTTTTTGTGTCTTCATTCTCAGGAATAAATGCCTGGTAGTACAATTTCTGGGTCTTATGATAGTTGCGCGTTTAGTATTTTAAGAAATTAAGAGACTTTTCCAGAGTGCTCATACCATTCTATGTTTATACCCCTTAACGGTATTTTTTTTTTTTTTCACAAAGCAAGTTCAAAAACAACCAAAAAAAAAAAAAACAACTTTAGGAAGATCACAGTAAAAAATATTAGGGTCTTAGGAATAAAGAGTTCTTAGACTTGATGCTAAATACACAATTTTGGGAAAAATTATCAACTGGGCTTCATTGAGACTAAAAACTTGCTTTGTGCAAAAAATACTATTAAGAGGTAAGAATGTAAAATGGTACAAGCACTCTGGGTCTCTTTTCCTGAATTGCCTCTAGCTGAAGAGAACAACCTGCATTCAGTGATTGTCTGGTACTGGGGGTACAGAAGTCTGACTTCTTGCTTCAATAAGGGATAACTCTGAAGAGCCAACTCAAGAGTTTCCCATGGGATTGACAGAGTCCTTTGTAGCCACTGCATTTCCTTTACACTTTCTCCCTGTCTAGTCATGCATTCTGCCTTCCTCCACAGGTGTATCTTCAGAACACTTCCAGTACACTTTCTTTTACACACCAGTCTCCCCTTCATTATTTGTTTCCCAGGGACCCTGACCTATGTCAGAGAGGTCTATACCTGGTTACCAGCAGTATCTCAGCTGAGTGGCAGAAGGAGGTTGGAAAGTAGCTATTTAGGATGTGAGCTTTTTCTTATTCTTCTGTTTTCACTACAGTGTTTTTGCTCTGCCTCTGTGTCATGAGATTGGACTTCTTTGGTTCAGTTAATCTATAAAATAAACTCTTTTGTGGGGTTCAGAGAAGGCTAGTTACTTTGTAGTTTGAGAGGGAGCCGGGGAATCTGAATGCTTGTCATACTAACATTCATCTGCTTGTCCTGTTTTCAGTTCTGTTCAGGTCAGTTGTTCAGTCGTGTCCAACTCTTTGTGACCCCATGGACTGCAGCACGCCAGGCCTCCCTGTCCATCACCAACTCCCGGAGTTCACCCAAACTCATGTCCATTGAGTCGGTGATGCCATCTCATCCTCTGTCATCCCCTTCTCTTCAATCTTTCCCAATATCAGGGTCTTTTCCAGTGAGTCCATTCTTCACATCAGGTGACCAAAGTATTGAAGTTTCACCTTCCACATCAGTCCTTCCAGTGAACACCCAGGACTGATTTCCTTTAGGATGGACTGATTGGATCTCCTTGCAGTCCAAGGGACTCTCAAGAGTCTTCTCCAACACCGCAGTTCAAAAGCACTAATTCTTCGGCACTTAGCTTTCTTTATAGTCCAACTCTCACATCCATACATGACTACTGGAAAAACCATAGCTTTGACTAGAGGGACCTTTGTTGGCAAAGTAATGTCTCTGCTTTTTAATATGCTGTCTAGGTTGGTCATAATTTTCTTTCCAAGGAGTGTTTTCTTTTAATTTCATGGCTGCCGTCACCATCTGCAGTGGCTTCAGAGCCCCCAGAAATAAAGTCTGCCACTGTTTCCACTGTTTCCCCATCTGTTTGCCATGAAGTGATGGGACCAGATGCCATGATCTTAGTTTTCTAAATGTTGAGTTTTAAGCCAACTTTTTCACTCTCCTCTTTCACTCTCATCAAGAGGCTCTTTAGTTTTTCTTAATTTTTCTGTGATAAGGGTGGTATCATCTGCATATCTGAGGTTATTGATATTTCTCCTGGCAATCTTGATTCCAGCTTGTGCTTCATCCAGCCCAGCATTTCTCATGATGTACTCTGCATATAAGTTAAATAAGCAGGGTGACAATATACGGCCTTGACATACTCCTTTTCCTATTTGGAACCAGTCTGTTGTTCCATGTCCAGTTCTAACTGTTGCTTCTTGAACTGCATACAGATTTCTCAAGAGGCAAGTTAGGTGGTCTGGTACTCCCATCTCTTGAAGAATTTTCCACAGTCTGTCATGATCCATAGACTTAAAGGCTTTAGCATAGTCAATAAAGCAGAGATAGATGTTTTTCTGGAACTCTCTTGCTTTTTCAATGATCCAGCTGATGTTGGCAATTTGATCTCTGGTTCCTCTGTCTTTTCTAAGACCAGCTTGGATATCTGGAAGTTCATGGTTCACATATTGCTGAAGCTTGGCTTGGAGAATTTTGAGCATTACTTTACCAACGTGTGAGATGAATGCAATTATGTGGTAGTTTGAGCATTGTTTGGCATTGCCTTTCTTTGGAATTGGAATGAAAACTGACCTTTTCCAGTCCTGTGGCCACTGCTGAGTTTTCCAAATTTGCTGGCATATTGAGTGCAGCACTATCACAGCATCATCTTTCAGGATTGAAATAGCTCAACTGGAATTCCATCACCTCCACTAGCTTTGTTCATAGTGATGCTTCCTAAGGCCCACTTGACTTTGCATTCCAGGATGTCTGGCTCTAGGTGAGTGATCACACCATTGTGATTATCTGGGTAATGAAGTTCTTTTTTGTGTAGTTCTTCTGTATTTTCTTGCCACCTCTTCTTAATATCTTCTGCTTCTGTTAGGTCCAGACCATTTCTGTCCTTTATCGAGCCCATCTTTGCATGAAATGTTCCCTTGGTATCTCTAATTTTCTTGAAAAGATCTCTAGTCTTTCCCAATCCATTGTTTTCCTCTATTTCTTTGCACTGATCACTGAGGAAGGCTTTCTTATCTCTCCTTGCTATTCTTTGGAACTCTGCATTCAAATGGGTATATCTTCATTTTCTCCTTTGATTTTCACTTCTCTTCTCCTTTTATTTCAGGGCACCAGGGATCTCTAGGCTCCCCTGGTGGCTCAGTTGGTAAAAGAAACTGCCTGCAATGTGTAAGACGTGGGCTCATTCCTTGCGTCTGGAAGATCCTCTGGAAAAGGGAATGGCAGCCCACTCTAGTATTCTTGCATGGAGAATTCCATGGACAGAGGAGCCTGACAGGTCCATGGTGTTGCAAAATGTCAGATGAGACTGAGCAACTGACACACACAGAAGTCTCTAACTCCTGAACATTCCCAGGTGCTGTTGGGATAACTAGCTTACTTACTCTATGTAGGTGTTTAGCTATCAAAATGTTTACCTTTGTTAATTCCTCCAGTTCCTTTCCAACTTCTCAAAAGTTCTTGATATTTGTCACTTGTATTGTCTCCATCTCATTTTCTTTGTCCTTAAAGGTTTAAAAATTTTTACATTCTTTCACTCTCATTTTAGTGGAGCTTTAAGTTGAGCACAGGTATAAAACACACCCTGTTTAATAAGGATCATGGGAGTTTCATGGTTTGTGTCCAGTTTTGAAACATACTGATTTTATTTTGAAAGTAAGGCAATGGTTTCTTAAGACATTTGTAGCATTTTTATTTGGAAAAATATTTTTTATTTATTAAGGGAAAAATTTGATATGTATGCTGTGTGGAGTACAGGGTTAATGTCAGCACATTTTCATTCACCAGAATAGTGGTAAGGGCATTATCAGCTCAAGTCTCACCCAGGCATATGCTAGATGAGGACCCCTGGCCAGGACTGAGACTTCCTTTTGGTAAGCCTAAGTATTCAGAGAAAAATGAAACCTTTGTTCAGTCACCCATATGTTTTGCCCTCATGTCAAGAACCATCCAGAGGTGCCTAAGAATCTGAATGTTTGGTGTGCTGTAGACAATTTATCTGTATGACTGCCTGAATTTCTCTCACCAACTTTTGGTATTTGGTCTCATGGAAATGCAGTCAAAGACTCACTAACTGTGTCACTGGATGTGTCAATTACAGTGGGATCTGAGGGGTGTAAATTAAAGGCTTCTTGTTTTTCATCTGTTTGATGCCCTCAGTCACATTTTGGTTTGTGTTATATTTTAAGAACACAAGAGTGGTTTTTAAAAGATAAGGACTAATTTCTGAAGAGTGGACATGTGTATTGGAGGTGGTCTGCTGTGCTGCAGCCTGCCAATCAAAATCTGCCAGCAATGTCATTCAAGGTCAGAGACCCAGTGAACCGCCAATCAAAGTCAGCAGGGTTGTTCATGTTCACTTGTCAGTGTTGGAAAGAGGTCACTCTCTCTGCGGTGTGGCTAGTGTGTGAACAATGAGAGTGTTTCAGTGGTCGGAAGCACATTCTGCTACCTACCCCCTGGTGATTTCAGGATATTTGCCAAGGTTTTTCCTACCCTACAGGGATACAAGGCAGGGTAGTGGAAAAAGCCAGCAGTATGAAAAAAAAAACCAGAGTTATAGATTCTGATTTCTACAGGCAAATATGATAACTAATTTAGTATATTGTTTTTATTTTATTGCTTAAAATTGGTCTATACGAAGGGCTAGAATAAAGAAAAATAAGAAATATAATTTTAGATATCTAAAAAGTGATATCTGCTTTAAGCATTTTGTACTTGGTATTTCAGTTTGTTTTCTTGCCTTAACTAAGGTAATCATTATCTTATCTAATTTTCACCATACAGAAATAAGCTTTGCATTTTACACACACACACAAAAAGGCAAAATTTGAAATATGCTAAGATCACAGAATAAAGCTTGGGAAATTTCAGTTTGGGGATTTGGAAGACAAAGATGATAGAAGCATAGTTTAGCATTTCAGTAGGATCTCTATTGTTTTCCAAAATTTGAGCCCTCTCTGAGGGCAAAGGGACAATTTGTTGTAATTAACCATTCAAAGTTTTTTCAGCACCAGTGAATACTATGGTATGTAGATGTTCCAGGTTTATTCAGGGTGCCTCCTTGATGGCCAAACCACCAAATGAACCATTCTGTCAGTATTTTGCTTCCCTACTGTAAAATAACCAGATATTTACAAATATCCACATGCTAAGCCTTAAAGACACAGACTATTTGGCTAAAATGTTCAGAATTCATTAAGATGTCATGTAGATGCCAGTGCAAGCAACTACTTTAGTCACATTTTTATTTGATGAAAAATATATTAACAATAGTACTTTAAAAGGCTGCACAGAGAAAACCCTAAAATGAGGCAAATCATATGGACACTAGATGTAAGCACCAGATAGACAGAGATGTTTCAAAACTTGTAGAGCAGTCAATGGGAAATACATATTTAGGGTGGTACATAGAGCATGAGGCTTAGAAAGGTCTCTGGGGGTTCAGTTCTCTCATTTTATGGGTGATGATATCAGAGAGACTTGTGGAGGAGGCACAGATAATTAAATGCAGAGACGACTCGTGGACCTATAGGAGTCCAGGCCTCCTGTCCTCTACCAGGCTCTTTTCTTATCCACCTGGGAAGGCTTGCGGTGGATATGAGTGTTCTGACACTGTTTCAGAGGTAAAAAGAGAGTTACTGGGAACTGGAAGGAAAGTGGATGTAATGGAAAGATGTTCAACAGAGGCCTGGGGTATTTAGATGCAGGGAACACTGAGTAAGTTAGGTGGGAGAACTAGGACCCTGGGATTGCAGAGAGAGTTGGTCAGAAAAGAAAGGATGCTCAGAATTATCCAGGGAAGCAAAGCATTCTCTTTAAAATGGCTAGGGGCTTCCCTGGTAGCTCAGTGGTAAAAGAATCTGTCTGCCGATGCAGGAGACACAGGTTCGATCTCTGATCTGGGAAGATCCTACAGGCCATGGAGCAGCTAGACCCGTGCATCACAACTACAGCCTGCGAGCCGCAGCTACTGAGCCCATGAACCCTAGAGCCCATGCTCCATAACAAGAGAAGCCAGCGCAGAGAGGCCTGTGCAGCACAACTAGAGAATAGCTCCACTCTCCGCAACTAGAGAAAAGCCTGCGCAGCAGTGAAGACCCAGCACAGCCAAAAATGAATGAATAAATAAATACAAATAAAATGGCTATACCGCCTTTCAATTCTGAATTAGAAATATTCTTGGCTATCATCAACAGCAACTTTTTATTGGCAAGTCAATGTTTTGAGGGTGATAGACTCTCAATGCAGAAAATACTTGATTTCAGCTTTGGCTAACTTATTTAATAGTAGTATATAGGAGTGAGATGTATGGGCAAGGAGATACAGATCATATTTTCCTTCCCTTTCTCTGATATCCTGGTAAACACCCCTAGGCTTGGAGGAAAGATTAAAATCCATGAAGACAAAAGAGGAGTGATTCAAGCGTGACCAGTTTCTTTCACAGATGTGAAAGGGGCTGGCCAAGAGGCACAAGGCAGCCAATTTTCAGCTCTGACAGCTGCCGAGGTCATCAGCTTCCTAACGGCACCCCTTAATTCCTTTGAGGCCAGGATGTCCTTTGAACTCAGTGGTTGTTACACTTCCAAAGCTAAGCTGAGAAGGGGAGAAACCTGCAAATTTTTCTGGCCCCTGAGTACACAATTACCAGGCCATTAAGACCTTAGGCTAAAGACTTAGGGTTCTCTTATCTTCTCTGACCTACAAACCAGCAGTTACTCCCAGATGACTTATACACATGTGTGTACGTGTGTGTGTATGTGTGTGTGTGTGTGGGTGGGTGGGTGTGTATTCATGAGATAGAAAGAGAGAAGGGCATTTACAAGAGCTTTTAGCAGGACATTTCTGGGAGAGCCTAATGCTTGGGTTCAAAGGATGCTTACAGTGGGAGGACTGTTGAGCTGAGGAGGATTTTCTGTGAGGGACTTGTGTTATGGCTGGATCCAAGGGCTGGGTGACTGCAAGGAGCCTGTAAAATGCAGGGAACCTGAAATTTGCTCTTGAAGGCAGTTTCAGGTCCTGGGGATTCACTCATGAGCATTTGTGCAGCTTCCGCTCCAGTGAATGAAGGAGTAGGGGTTTTGTCCTCACTACTCTATACTCAAGCCAGTTAGCATGAGGTAATGATTGGAGGTAGGTGAAGATTCAAGCCTGAGAAGTCTGTGTTGGTGGGAACCTTCCATATGGTGGTTAAGGGAGGCACTTGGAAAACTTCAGTATAGTAGAGGACTGACTTTCGGATCAGAAAGTAGCCAGGAATATAGCAGGTGTTAGTGGTCTGGTTAGGCAAAAACCTAAGGCAGAGAGCTCGTGAGCTCAAGACAGAGAAGTGGTTGTGGATGGCCCTACTGGGTTAGGCTAGCCCTACAGCCAGCCAAGTACCCTGGACAGCTCCCAGATGCAGGTCTCCCGACAACTTCCTCTGCAGCTTTTTTGTCTCTACAGGACAAGGACTTGTGTTCAGAGAATTAGTGTCACTATTTTCAAGTTCAACTCTAGAAGAGAGGCCACATCTTCTGACTTGATAGAGAGCTCTCCAGTTTGTTTGCTCATTAATTAATTCACTCATATTTAGCAAAATATTAAATACCACTATGTATCAGGCCCTCTCCTGGCTGCAAAAGATATAACAATGAATGAGACACAGGCTTTGTACAGAACCTGGCAGTTATTGGGGGAGGTAGACTAAAAAAATAGATAAAAATCAGTGATAGATAGTGAGGTCAGTCATAGAGATATAATAATAAATTATGGAAGCACATTAGAGTCACACATAATCCTGAAAGATAGTCTGGAATGGTTTTCTGGAGAGAGTGATACCTAAGTGGTATGTCTTAAAGAATGGGAGGAGTTACCCAGAGAAAAGGAAGGGGAAATTGCAAAGAGAGAAAACAAGGCCACTGCGGACAGGGGAGCCAGTATAAGCAGTAACCAAAAGGCAAAAACAGCAGGGAACAAATGTAAGGTGTTTTTGGAACAAGTCTTATAAGATCTATGGGGTTAAGTGAGCTCATCTTGGCAGCAGGACGATCTGTTTCTACCATTAATAGTATGTTCATCCTCTCTCTTGGATTACACTTAGCCTGAGACCAGGACACCAACGTCTCATTGGGGACATGAGAAAGCTTTTTTAGCTCCAGATGAGCTGGTGAGACATACTGAGACTACATGGGTGGTCCTCATATGCACTAGCATCAAGCACTAACAGAAACCACTCATGTACATTTGGGAACAATTCTTGCCAAAGGTCTCTATTGACCGTTGTAACCACTGTCAGGCTCTTAGAAGCTTTACTGCCCTGTTCTTGGTGTGGCAAGAAGCTTTACTGTACTGTTCTTGGTATGGCAGGGAAAGAATAGAATTTCAGCCAGACTCTAGTGGGTATGTATGGTTTTTGAATAGGGATGAAGAGAGGAAAGATAAATTCTTTAGGAGAAACATGTGAATACAGCAGATATACAAAGAAAATACAGTATAAGGATAATGAGTTTATTTGGCTGGAGTTGAAGAAGTGTTTATCTACGACAAGTATAGAGAAAACCAGAAAGTTGGGTTGGGACCAAATTATTGTTAGCCTAAGTACTAGACTTGTGTTGAGAGGCTTAGGTTTCTGTGAAGTACTATTTGATATACATCAGAGAAGCCTCTTGAAAAGGAGATAACTAGAATTGCTAAACCATTCACCCATTATTTTTTATAACTAGCATTTATTTTCAGAGAAGGCAATGGCACCCCACTCCAGTACTCTTGCCCAGAAAATCCCAGGGACAGAGGAGCCTGGTAGGCTGCAGTCCATGGGGTCGCAAAGAGTTGGACACGACTGAGCGACTTCACGTTCACATTTCCTTTTCATGCATTGGAGAAGGAAATGGCAACCCACTCCAGTGTTCTTGCCTGGAGAATCCCAGGGACAGCAGAGCCTGGTGGACTGCCGTCTATGGGATTGCACAGAGTCAGACACGACTGAAGTGACTTAGCTTAGCAGCATTTATTTTAGTTTTATAATTTATTCTTTTCCATTATGGTTTATTACAGGATGTTAATATTTCCCTGTGCTATACAATGGGACCTTATTGTTTATCCATTCCATGTATAATAGTTTGCATCTA
This sequence comes from Ovis aries, assembly GCF_016772045.2. Classification (NCBI taxonomy): domain Eukaryota; kingdom Metazoa; phylum Chordata; class Mammalia; order Artiodactyla; family Bovidae; genus Ovis; species Ovis aries. Next base: position 55,446,994 of record NC_056060.1, on the reverse strand, counting down.
CTAGTCCCAAATCCCAAGTTATCATACAACAATGAAGCAAGTCAGAAAGAGAAAGACAAATACTGTCTGATATCATTTGTGACCCACTCTGGTGTTCTTGGGGTTTGCTGGTGGCTCAGACAGTAAAAAAATTCTGCCTGCAACGTGGGAGACCTGGGTTCAATTCCTGGGTTGGGAAGATCCCCTGGAGGATGGCATGGCAACCCACTCCAGTATTCTTGCCTGGAGATTCCCCATGGACAGAGGAGCCTGGTGGTCTACAGTCCATGGGGTCACAAAGAGTTGGACACGACTGAGTGTCTAAGCACCTAAGCACACACACACATCGCTCATATGTGGAATCTAAAATACGACAATATGAACTTACGAAACAGACTCACAGTCATAGAGAGTGAACTTGTCGTTGCCACAGTGGGGCATGGGGAGGGTGGATTGGGGGTTCTGGATTATAATCTATTCTTATACAAAAGGCTGTAGGAGGCTTTAGTTTACCTGTATTCCTTAACATTGTTGTTGCTAAGTTGTGTCCAACTCTTTGCGACTGTCAGTCCCATGGACTGTAAATAGCCAGACTCCTCTATAGGGTTTCCCAGGCAAGAATACTGAAGAAGTTGCCATTTGTTTCTTCAAGGGATCTTCCTGACCCAGGGATCAAGCCTGCATCTCCTGCATTGCAGGCGGATTCTTTACCACTGAGCCACTGGAGAAGCCTATTATTTAGCCTTCAGTTCAGTTCAGTTCAGTCACTCAGTCGTGTCCGACTCTTTGCGACCCCATGAATCGCAGCACGCCAGGCCTCCCTATCCATCACCAGTTCCTGGAGTTCACTCAGATTCGCGTCCATTGAGCCAGTGATGCCTTCCAGCCATCTCATCCTCTGTTGTCCCCTTCTCCTCCTGCCCCCAATCCCTCCCAGCATCAAAGTCTTTTCCAATGAGTCAGCTCTTCACATGAGGTGGCCAAAGTACTGGAGTTTCAGCTTTAGCATCATTCCTTCCAAAGAAATCCCAGGGTTGATCTCCTTCAGAATGGACTGGTTGGATCTCCTTGCAGTCCAAGGGACTCTCAAGAGTCTTCTCCAACACCACAGTTCAAAAGCATCAATTCTTCGGCGCTCAGCCTTCTTCACAGTCCAACTCTCACATCCATACATGACCACAGGAAAAATCATAGCCTTGACTAGACGGACCTTAGTCAGCAAAGTAATGTCTCTGCTTTTGAATATGCTATCTAGGTTGGTCATAACTTTCTTCCAAGGAGTAAGCATCTTTTAATTTCATGGCTGCAATCACCATCTGCAGTGATTTTGGAGCCCCAAAAAATAAAGTCTGATACTGTTTCCACTGTTTCTCCATTTATTTCCCATGAAGTGATGGGACCAGATGCCATGATCTTCGTTTTCTGAATGTTGAGCTTTAAGCCAACTTTTTCACTCTCCTCTTTTACTTTCATCAAGAAGCTTTTAGTTCCTCTTCACTTTCTGCCATAAGGGTGGTGTCATCTGCCTTAGATCAGGTCAAATTTGGGACAATAGGCTAGGCAGAGGTGCAGGTCTTTTTTCTGCTATAGGCTTTCACTTTGCCTCACCTCAACCCCTGGTCAGCTGTCTAGGCAGGCAGTAACATCTGGTGGTTAAGAATAAGGACCTTTGGGCTTCCTTGGTCATTCAGTGGTAAAGAATCTGCCTGTCATGCAGGAGACCTGGGTTCCATCCCTCATCTCGGAAGATCCCATATGCTGTAAGAACTAAGCCCATGTGCCACCACTATTGAGTCTGTGTTCTAGAGCCTGGGAGCTGCAATGACTGAGCCCATGTGCTAAAACTACTGAAGCCCACTTGCCCTAGAGCCCATGCTGTGCAATAAGAGAAGCCCTTGCAATGAGAAAAAAGCACACTGCAACTAGAGAGTAGCTCTCGCTCTTTGCAACTAGAGAAAAGCTCGTGCAGCAATTAAACCCAGCACAGCAATAAATAAATAAATAAGAAAAAACTTAAGAATGACGACTTAAATCAGACCATTCTGAATGTTTCTGTCTTTGCTCCTTGATGGCTCTGCTATCTGAGACATCATTATGAGACTTAAATGAGATAATATATGTTAAGTGGTCAACTCATTTACTCAGTCTATATTAAGTGCTCAGTAAACAGTGGTTATCTATGATATTATCGGAAACATGTCATTGAATACAATCGTAGAATAAAACCTAGAGAAACCATTGAGATGATTGAGTTAGGGTCTGCTGGCTCCTAGTCTAGTGCTTTCTCTTATCTACCCCATCCTATAGCCTCCTCTGTGGCAAGATTTCAGAACTACTGTTAGGGATATGGGAAACCTCCTCTGTCATATGTAAGTCTCTGTTCTGGAGAAAATGAGTATCTACTGTTGCAAAAAACAGAGAATTAGCCCAGTCCCCAAATGAAAGAGCAAATAAGAATCAAAGGGAACTATTATAAAGATCCAAAAATGGTGTAAATATCCACAGTTGGCTTTCATTGAAAAGCTTCCAAGTAACAGTAGTGATTCCACCATTGTCACAATAGAGGATGAAAGAACACTTGATAATCATTGCTTCTCAGAGAAGCTAAGGAATTTTTGCCAGTGTTTCCTTCTGGAGGTTTCTTCCTGTCTCCCTGTTTCCCTCCTTTTCTTCTTTCCCTCTGTCTCTCCATCTTTCTCCCCCTCTTTCTTTTTCTCCTCCTCCCCCTTCTTTCTTTTCTTCTTCTTCTTCTCTCCCTCTCACACTGTCTCTCACATCTGACTCCAGTCCCCAGCTGCCCAGATAATTAATTGTGGAATGAATATGTGCCCATCACATAATTTCAGACTTGAATTAACTAATTACTTAATTTTAAGGTTTACTGAATGGTCAACAGCCATTTTGATTTCTCAACTACATTTCCAGTTGTTTTCTAGGTCAGTGTCATCCCTGGTCTTGAACCAGGACCACAAGTCCTAAAACAGAGACTGGCTTAGCTTTGAGAAGTGGAGCATCACCCATGATAGGAATGACTGCTTCCTTCCTTGATCCTGGAGCTTAGGTCTCCATCCCTCGCTTAACATTGACAGCCTGGCCTGGTAGATGTCTCTCAAGACATTCGTTTCTTCACAACTAAATTCCAAGCCTATGAAGAGCACAGGTCTTGTCTTTCTAACCTCACCAGCATTGCATGTCTAAATATCTTACATGTACTAGGGCTTACTACCAGGAGGTTTGACTTAAATCAGGATTTTTTTTCATCTTTGCCATAGAAATAGGACCAAAGGCACCTCAAGGCAGAACCATACTCATATTACACTTTATCTTTAGTAACCAGCAATCCCTTAAGAAGCTCTTCCTCACTAGAACAGAAGTCTTTATCCCACCTATGCAGGGACAACCATTCTGTTGGGTGAGGAACCTTATAATCTCCTTCCTATCTGTTTTTGCTAATCATAAAAAACAAGCAGATATATTTCTAGTAATGTACAGTGATAGATAAAATTCTTTATGTGTCCCTCCATCCTTCAGGATGATCATACTAAAAACATTTTTCTAGTTTTATTGAGAAATAATTGACATCCATCTGTATAAACTTAAGGTGTGCAGTATGAAGATTTGATTTTCATATGTTGTGAAATGATTATCACAATAGTTAACATCCATCACCTTACATTGATATAATACAAAGAAAAAATTCTCCTTGTGATGAATACTCTTAGGATCTATTCTCTTAGCACTTTCCTAAATATCATGCAGTGTGTTAACTATAGTCATCATGTTGTGTATTATCTAGTACTTCTTTGCTTTGTAGCTGGAACTTTGTACATTTTGACCATCTTCCTCCAATTCAGCCTCTTTTAAATTCAGACAAATGAATGTAATGATAATTACGGGGATTTTAGGTATCAGCAATGTTTTGCAGGGGAGTTGTGGTGGTGTGTGGATGTAAACATGGGAGAGAGAGTTATACAGGGTAGCCAAAGAAAGGGGATGTTTCTGTAGTTTCAGAGCTTATACCTGTAGGTGACCACTTTCTTTGACAAGATACTTAGAGGAGTTTCCCTTTTGAATCATGTTTTGGCTTTCCTGAAAGTGAAAGTGTTGGTCGCTCAGCTGTGTCTGACTCTTTACGATCCTATGGACTGAGCCCACCAGATTCATCTGTCCATGGAATTCTCCAGGCAAGAATACTGGAGTAGATTCTATTCTCCAGGGGATCTTCCTGACCCAGGGATTGTATCTCCTGCATTGCAGATGTATTTGGCTTTTCTATAGCACTTTTGGGGCTTTCCAGGTAGCTCAGTGGGTAAAGAACCAGCCTACAATGCAGGAGGTGCCAGAGACATGGGTTCGATTCCTGGGTTGGGAAGGTCCCCCGTAGGAGGTGATGGCAACCCACTCCAGTATTCTTGCCTAGAGAGTCCCATGAACAGAGAAGCCTGGTGGACTACAGTCCATAGGTGGCAAAGAGTAAGACATGACTGAAGTGACTGAGGACACACATTCAGTGCCTTACTTAGCCCGAAAAAGGTCAAGAAAATTTTAATTGCAAGGGATACGAGTGCCATGTGCTGTGTCTGCTCAATCACTTCAGATTTCCTCTAGGGGATCTTCCTGACCCAGGAATAGGACCCATATCTGTGGCATCTCCTGCATTGCAGGCAGGTTCTTTACTCACTGAGCCACCTGGGAAGCCCCAAGGCATTGAATGGGGAATATTTTATTTTTATTTTTTACTTTTGATATCTGTGATTATTTTTTCTTTCCTGGGATACTAAAGAAAGGCTCCACCCTTTGTTTCCCATTCAACTCTCTTCTTTAGCCAGCTATGTTCAGCTTTTGGTTCCCTTGTCTTTTCTGGGATCATGATGTTTCCTGGGGCAGGTCAAAGAGCACTTGATTAGGTTTAAGATAGTAGCTGGCCAAGCACCCTAAGCATAGTCAGTTTATTTTAGAGTTTGAGTTATTTTGTTACCTACTCTGAGCTCTGTCTTCTTTTGGAGGGAGTTCATGATCTTTATTTGCTGACGTGACATTTCCCTGCCCTTTCCTTCATTCCCAGGTCTTCTTTCTGTCACTCATAACTCTGATTCCAGAGTGACCTACTTGTGTTTGGGTTTTTATTCTTGCACATTCTAAAGTGACATCTTATATTTTGCTATATAAAATCATCCATCTTTAAAGTATTTATCTAGTGTTCCTGATTCTTTTATGGAATATAATTCTCCAGGCTATCTCCTTCCCTGTCTCCATTTAGTCTTTTCATAAAGCTTCTCTCATGATCCTGTCAGGAACCCTTTGCATTTCCCTTACTGTTCATCGCCTTTCCATCTTATTACCTGATTCATCTCATCCCTCCTCTTTCAATGGGAACCACTCTTACTGCCATTCTGAATTGTTAGAGCTTCCCTGGAAACACCATATCCTTTCATAACCCTGATCAGATTATCTGCATGCCTGAAATTCTTTCTAGGTCCTCCTTCTTCCTTTCTTCTGCAAATATAACTTCCCTTTTTACCCAGTCCTACTAGGGTGTTACCTGTTTATGTGAATTCCTGTGCAACCTGAAAGTCTTAGCTGGCTGTCTGCTCTGATCTTTCTTTTTGACTATTTCCTTATGTCATACTCTTTCCTTCCCCCTTAGTCCCTGGTAATGTATACACACACACACACAAACACACTATCACTTATCTTAGGATATTTTAATGATTTATGTGCCTGTCTGCTTATTGGGAAAAGACCTTGCCTTTTTCAACTCTGTACCTGGAAGACTGATCCATTCATATCTCTGAGTGAGTAAACAAATGAACTAAGGTGGCACACCAGCTAAATCTGACCGTCATGATGGCTTCCCAGTGATGGAGTAAGAATTGTTAAAGGAGAAGGAAGCCTTGAATCCTGGATCAACTCCCATTAATTCCATGTGAGTTTTTCTCTAGAGATAAAGGAGGAAAAGACTATAGATATCCACAAGCTAGTAATTTGGTAAAAAAAATTGACTAGTTGAAAACATATTGGACAAAATGACAAATTGGTTAAAATTGACCATGTGGACAACAAAATGAAAATTTAATTTCACTGGAATTTTATATATTGCCAACTTTTTGTACACTAGGTAGGTAATATTGTAATATCATATATAGCTTTAAGCATTATTATTCATATTCAGGAATTGTAAGGGGCTCGGATCAGTTCTGTGAGCTTTGAATACTTGCAACTTGGTGTTACGTCCTTAAAGTTCTTTTTCAGTGCAGGAAAACTGTCAGTATATATCCAACTATCAACCAGTAGGTGGAAACATTGGAACCATACATCTGCTGTATTTCTATCAAGAAGTTAAGTTAGAGCCATAGATGAGGGTTATCTAATAAAAACTTTCCAAACCAGTAGAGATGTATTTGACAAAAATTAGTTAGAAGATTTTAAATATCCAACTTTGAAAATTGAACAAAATGCTAAAAATGATGGGAAAAACTTGGCCCTAATTGGGCCTACTTCTTCTCACTCCTGAGGTGGACCCTGGGGCATTCCTGTGGAAACCAGTGGCTCAAGGGAACCTAGTTTGAAAACCAGTAACAATGCCCAACCTTCTCATTTTACAGATGCACAAACTAGGATCCAAAGAAGGCAAGTGAACCACAGTGCGAACTTAGGTTTTCTTATTTCCAAGCCAGGGGCAAAAAGAAGAAACCTGTTTTGAATCCACATTCACTTTTTCTGAGAGGAAAAAATGTGGTATTATTACTTCACTGGATGTTAATAGAGTTTTCTGTCCAGAGACTGTTCTTCAGGCCCATTTAAAACTTGAATGAGTGTTCACTCCATATGGGATGCATGCCCTCTTGGAGGCAAGGAAATGCCCAGTCATTGGTAGAGCACATCTGTGGGGTCCATACACCTGACTTTGGTTTCTACCCATGTTCTTAGCACAACCTGTAAAGTCATGTGTGTCATGTCCCCTGTCTGAACCTCAGGCTTTTATTTTTAAATTAAAGCATTGGGAGATATCATTTCTGGGTCCCCTTTGGTTTTGGGATTCTGTGATATTAGGGAACATGAGCAGTTTTGTAACTGAGTGCTCTCTTTATAAAGGGCCCTGTTCCATTTTCCAAGCACAGTTGGATGCAGAACCAATCTTCTCTGTTTAGACCGTCTTACATGAAGAGGTGAAAATTCCTTTTGTTATAAAGAAAATTAAGAAAAGTTGATTTGCAAAGGGGCTCTGGGTTTAATCTTTTCATCTTAGGCTTACTATGGGTTTCTTTGGGACTTGCATAGTGCTTTCATTTATTCAGTATGTCTTGAGTGGATAATCATGCTAGGCTCTGGGCCAGGGGCTAGGGGCTAAAGAGGGAAAGAAGACTTGCTCCTGACCTTGAGGAGCCCATATTCTTGTGGGAGACAGAATCTTATAAACAAATGTGATTCCTAGAACCAAGGTAGGATATTCATAGTTCAGTGATAAAAATGGCCAAGTACTTCATGTGCATTCTCTCTTCAAGTCCTCTCAACTATTAAACTCCTTTAATAGATGAGATGGGCTTCCCAGGTGGCGCTAGTGGTAAAGAATGCACCTGCCAATGCAGGAGACATGAGAGATGCGGGTTCTATCCCTGGGTTGGGAAGATCCCCTGAGGCATAGCAGCCCACTCCAGTATTCTTTGTCAACAATCTGTTAGATATCTGGGCCTAATCATATCAGAAGGGACTAGGGTCATAGGCCCTGAGAGAATTAAACCTATACAAAATCATCCCCTGGTGGCTCAGAGGTTAAAGCGTCTGCCTGCAATGCGGAAGACCTGGGTTCGATCCCTGGGTCGGGAAGATCCCCTGGAGAAGGAAATGGCAACCCACTCCAGTATTCTTGCCTGGAGAATCTCATGGATGGAGGAGCCTGGAGGGCTACAGTCCACGGGGTCACAAAGAGTCGGACACGACTGAGCGACTTCACTTTCAAGTATTCTTGCCTGGAGAATCACCATGGACAGAGGACCCTGGCGGGCTACAGTCCATAGGGTTGCAAAGAGTCAGACATGATAGAAGTGACTTAGCATGAAATAGATGAAATAGATAAGGAAACTCAGGCTCAGAGAAATTAAAGACTTTCCAAGGTTAGACTTTCTAAGACTTTTCCAGGATTAAAAAATTTCCACTATTAAGAATGGATTAAATGGGTCACTTTTAGGCATTGCTTTCTCAACAAGGAAATTACTACAAAGATAATACAGCAGAGTCCATGAGCATGATGGGTAAGGCAAGCCTTAGTATGCTGCCTTGCCTATATTTTCCTTTTAAAGGATTCAGACTACAACCTTCTTCCACATAAAGCATCATATTGATACATTTAGTTACTTCATTTAGTTACTTAACATTTGTGACAACATGGATCATATTGATACATTTAGTTACTACATTTAGTTACTTAACATTTGTGACAACATGGATACCGGAGGACATTGTACTGTGTGAAATAGGCTAGACACAGAAGAATAAATACTACATGATACTGCTTATAAGAAGAAACTAAAATAGTCAAGCTGAGAGAAGCAGAGAGTAGAGTGGTAGTTTTCAGGAGTTGTGGGGGAGAGGGAAATGAAGAAATATTAGTCAAAGTATATAAAATTTCAGTCATGCAAGATGAAAAAGTCCTAAAGGTCTGCAGTACAGTATAGTGCCTATAGTTAATAATACTGTGTTGTATACTTATGCATTTTCTAGGAGAGTAGATCTTATGTTAGATGTTCTTACACATATACAAATAACAATAAATAAATTAGGTGAAAGGACACTTTTGGTGTTGATGGGTATGTTTACAGCATAGGTTGTGATGATGGTTTCCACTGTATACATATCTCTGAACTCAAGTTGCACTAATTAAGTAGGTACAGCTTTATTTTTTAAAGTTAATGGTACCTCAATCAAGTGATTTAAAAAATGAATAGGTGCTTAATCTAAGAATAGCCTGTCCATAGTGTTAGCTTGTAGCCATTGGGATAGTCTGGCACAAAAGCTGTGGCCAGTGATGGTTGTTGGATTAATTAAACCTTGTGACTTGAGGAACTTGAGAAATAGAGAGAGTTAGATATGCAGAAGTTAATAGTGCAAGTCAAGAGTACATAGGATACAGCAAAATCACAATGGGGTTGTGACCAATAAATTCTCGAGGGCAAGATGTGCTAGAAACATATTGGATCTTGAATGAACTTCCCATTCCCCAGTAAGTTCTGATCACTTCAAGCCTTGCTTTGAGCCAAATCTTCATGGTCAAGATTCTCATCATCTTCATTCCTACATGCTATCCCCCAAATCCTCTTTGCCTGAAGTAAACCAAATTGTATTCTGCTCCTTGTAACTGAAAAAGCTTATCTAAAATTGGGGTTGAGAGTAGGAACCAAATTTGGGAAATTTTCTTAAGGAAAAGAGCTGATGGGATTTGATAACCAATTTTTGTCATTACTGATTATTTTCAAAAGCTACAAGTATTAGAAGAGAGAAGGCCACTGCATTTTACAACAAACCATACAGAAATAAATCTGACACGTGGTTTCAAACCATTCAGAGTCTGAATTTCCAGTCAAATTAAGGAGGCAATAGAGTAAACAAATATCAGAGGATATAACAACCAGCAGCAACATAAAATGGAAAATGCATCGCAAAAAATTAAAAGAACTGATATGGTTTGGAGCAACCACAGTTGAACTCTGCAGGAGTTGCCTCTGTGTCTTTGATTAAAAGTGTATTTGTTACTGCAGATTAATAGCCTCCATTTGGGGAAGAAATGACCCTGGATCATTGTTCCACTTTAGGAACCACAGGTGTTATTGTACATAGTCTGTTTATAACCTTAGGGGTGAGTGAAAAACAAAACCTAACAAAGAAAACAGTGGCCATGCACCAGAATGAGCTTTGCTAATATTTCCTTCCTAATAATTCCTATACAATCAGAGATGATAATGAGCACAAAGTTCCACTGTCTACACGGAATGCCAATTTTAAATAAGAGTGAGGACATGAATGTGTGTGTGCATGTTTATGTGAAAAAGAATTTAAAAATTTAATGTGACTAATGTATTCATGTCTTGCATATTAAGTAACATTCAGAATTCACCTCATTTAAGGGGCCACTAGTTTTGAAGAATGTAGATTAATAAGCTTCCTTGCTTAAAAAAATGAGCTTCAATATTTGTGCGAATCATAGAGTCAAAAGAAAAAAATCGATGGGCTATCGACTACTGGGGATGATCACATTCATTTTGCCCTTTGTGGTTGGTGAAATCCATGCTGCAATTACAGAGACAGGCTGGCAGCAAAGAGCCTCAGTCGGGCTTTCAGCTCCACATTAATCCAAAACTCCCCATTTTAATGCAGATATAGATTGCCACCAGTCAATAGCTGACTACTTGAATTGTGGAGTAGCAGCTCCACACAGCTCTGGCAAGCCTGAGTGTACAGTATTTGGGAATTTCAAAGCTTTGTTGTGTGAACCAGCATAGCTAAAGGCTCTAGGGGAGGTGTGGTTATGCTGATGCTGTTGAAAAGATCTGTCTTTGGGATCTAAAACACAGATTATAGCAAATTCAAGGTGGGCGGGTCATTGAATCATAGGATTGTAGAGCTGGAAGGGACCTCAGAGGTCACCTGGTCCAGCTCCTTACTTAAAGATGAGGAAATTGAGGTCCTCAGAGGTTAACTAACTTGCATGTGGTTATACAGTTAGTCAGCAGAGAACCCTGTGCTAGAAAAACTGATGTGCCCTCCTGGGCTTTTCTCTACTCTACATAGGTGATGAAAAATCAAAAATTTTCTTATTTACTAGATCACACATGTGTGTGCATGCAATAGGTGCATCACTGAATAGCTTTTATTTAATCTATTTTTAGTATTCAACCATCCATGAAATGGGGTTAGCAATGCCAACATAAAAAACTGTTACGACTGAGGCAAGGGGAGATCCTGTGTTTGAGGCATTAAATAGGACAAGAGTTAACAAAATGCTTTGTAAGTGCTAGGGAAATATACCCATGTTAGAATTAAGGGTTATTTGCAGACACACTTTTTTGGGGGCAGATTTCTGTTTCATGCAGTGCTTCAACTGTTGCCTATATCAAACTAGATTGCTAATGCATTGAGAATGAGGAATAGCATCTTTCATCTGTCATGAGTGAATAGCATAATGCTTAGCACATAAGGTGCTCAATAAATATTTGCTGAATGTTGAATGTTGTCTGTCTAAATCCATGAAGTAAGCCCTTGTACTCAAAGTGTGGTTTGTGGTCAAGGAGCATTCACATTGCTTGGGAGTTTATTAGAAACGCAGAATACCAGGTCCCACACCAGACCTACTAAAGAAGAACTTGCACTTGAACAAGATCCCTAGATGCTTAGCAGACTCATGAAAGTTTGAAATATCTCGCAGTACGATGTGTTGAACCGACTACTGAAACCCTATTACAATGAGTTTAGGTATAGAGTTTGCATGGGAGGTGACAAAGGTGAGTGGTCAAAATTTCCCCAACTGAATGGCCCTAAAATCATCCACACACCTCTATAGAATGCTTGTGTGTGTGTTGGGGTTGGGGTGGGGTAGGGGGTGGGATGGGGAGGGGCTTAGTCAGCAGAGGGAACAGTGAATTTGCATCTCTCATCTCATTCCTGATAGGAGCATGTTTTCAAGCAGTATGCATCATTAAATGACGGTTCTTCTCTCTCTCCCTAACTCATATAATGTAATTTGAGTTAAATGCACTTATGATGAGACTTTGCTGTCCATGGAAAATATTTCTTTTAAGAATAGTGATGCGCTTCTTAGTATTATGACTTGAATACATTTGCTCGGTTGAACATGTTCAGTTGTAACAGCTAGTCGCATCAAAATCCCTGGTTTTCACCCAGCTATGTTGCACTTTACTGAAGAATTATAGCTATAAACATCTTTCCATTGAAATTTTGAAACAAGGTGATGGGGCATGAATCATCAGGCTCTCTTTCACAATGCCCTTCATAACAGTGGGCTTAGAGGGTTATTTATTGCCTGAGTAGTTCCCTGGATGCCGCACATGTCTTGAAAGAGGCAGACAGTGGCCTTGGCCTGAGGAGCTCTTAATCTGAATTCCATGCTCCTTTTGTAAGTATCTGTAGGGCCTGAGCTGATGCCTGAATGACCAGACCTGGACTCCAGGAAAGAGCGTTATCATCAGGTTTTTCTGTCTTAACATCCTTCAACAACAGAAAATCTGACTTGAGCTGAGGCTGAGCCCAGGTTGACATAGGGTGAAGTGTCCCCTGCCCTGTCCTTGCCTTGGGTTATCTTCATCGTCCACTCTATTGGTGTTGGCATTGTGACCTGTTCTGAAATACTATGAGAAGGCAGGTACATGAAGTGAGTGCCACCTGTTTAGTGATGGGATGATCAGAATTTAGCCACTTACGGAAAACGTACTCAATCCAGTTTGGTCACTCAGTCGTATCTGACTCTTTGTGACCCCATGGACTGCAGCATACCAGGCTTCACTGTCTATCACCCACTTCCCGAGCTTGCTCAACCTCAAGTTCATGGAGTCGGTGATGCCATTCAACCATCTCATCCCTGTTGTTCCCTTCTCCTCCCACCTTCAATCTTTCCCAGCATCAGGGTTTTTCCAAATGAGTCAGCTCTTCACAGCTGGTGGCCAAAGGATTGGAGTTTCAGCTTCAGCATCAGTCCTTCCAATGAATAATCAGGACTGATCTCCTTTAGGATGGACTGGTTGGATCTCCTTGCAGTCCAAGGGACTCTCAGGAGTCTTCTCCAACACCACAGCTCAAAAGCATCAATTCTTCGGTGCTCAGCTTTCTTTATAGTCCAACTCTCACATCCATACATGACTACTGGAAAAACCATAGCTTTGACTAGACGGACCTTTGTTGGCAAAGTAATGTCTCTGCTTCTTAATATGCAGTCTAGGTTGGTCATAAATTTTCTTCCAATGAGCAAGCGTGTTTTAATTTCATGGCTGCAGTCACCATCTGCAGTGATTTTGGAGCCCCCAAAATAAAGTCTCTCACTGTTTCCATTATTTCCCCATCTATTTGCCATGAAGTGACAGGACTGGATGCTATGATCTTAGTTTTCTGAATGTTGAATTTTAAGCCAGCTTTTTCACTCTCCTCTTTCACTTTTATCAAGAGGCTCTTTAGCTCTTCTTCACTTTCTGCCACAAAGGTGGCGCCATCTGCATACCTGAGGTTATTGATATTTCTCCCGGCAATCTTGATTCCAGCTTGTGCTTCATCCAGCCCAGCATTTCTCATGATGTACCCTGCATATAAGTTAAATAAGCAGGGTAACCATATACAGCCTTGACATACACCTTTCTCGATTTGGAACCAGTCTGTTGTTCCATGTCCAGTTCTAACTGTTGCTTCCTGACCTGCATACAGATTTCTCAGTATTCCCACCTCTTGAAGAATTTTCCATAGTTTGCTGTGATACACACAGTCAAAGGCTTTGGCATAGTTAATAAAGCAGAAATAGATGTTTTTCTGGAATGCTCTGGATTTTTCAATGATCCAGCAAATGTTGGTAATTTGATCAGTGGTACTGCTGCCCTTTCTAAATCCAGTTGGAACATCTGGAAGTTCACGGTTCACGTACTGTAGAAGCCTGGCTTGGAGAATTTTGAACATTACTTTGCTAGCATGTGAGATGAGTGCAATTGTGTGGTGGTTTGAGCATTCTTTGGCATTGTCTTTCTTTGGGATTGAAATGAAAACTGACCTTTTCCAATCCTGTGGCCACTGCTGAGTTTTCCAAATTTTCTGGCATATTGAGTGCAGCACTTTCACAGCATCTTCTTTTAGGATTTGAAATAACTCAACTGGAATTCCATCACCTCCACTAGCTTTGTTTGTAGTGATGCTTCCTAAGGCCCACTTGACTTCACATTCCAGGATGTCTGGCTCTAGGTTAGTGATCATACCATCGTGATTATCTTGGTCATGAAGATCTTTTTTATATAGTTCTTCTGTGTATTCTTGCCACCTCTTCTTAATATCTTCTACTTCTGTTAGGTCCATACCACTTCTGTCCGTAATTGCGTCTATCTTTGCATGAAATGTTCCCTTGATATCTCTAATTTTCTTGAAGAGATCTCTAGTATTTCATAATCTATTGTTTTCCTCTATTTCTTTGCATTGATCACTGAGGAAAGCTTTCTTATCTCTCCTTGCTGTTCTTTGGAACTCTGCAGTCAAATGGGTACATCTTTCCTTTTCTCCTTTACCTTTCACTTCTCTTCTTTTCTCAGCTACTTGTAAGGCCTCCTCAACAACTACTTTGTCTTTTTGCATTTCTTTTTCTTGGGGATGGTTTTTATCACTGCCTCTTGTACAATGTCATGAACCTCTGTCCATAGTTCTTCAGGCACTCTATCAGATCCAATCCCTTGAATCTATTTCTCACTTCTACTGTATAATTGTAAGGGATTTGATTTAGGTCATATCTGAGTGGTCTAGTGGTTTTCCCTACTTTCTTCAATTTAAGTCTGAATTTGGCACTAAGGAGTTCATGATCTGAGCCCCAGTCAGCTCCCAGTCTTGTTTTTGCTGACTCTATAGAGCTTCTCCATCATTGGCTTCAAAAAATATAATCAATCTCATTTTGGTATTGACCATCCATGTGTAGAGTCTTCTCTTGTGTTGTTGTAAGAGGGTGTTTTCTATGACCAGTGCGTTCTCTTGGCAAAGCTCTTTTAGCCTTTGACCTGCTTTGTTTTGAACTCCAAGGCCAAATTTGCCTGTTATTCCAGGTATCTCTTGACTTCCTAGTTTTGCATTCCAGACCCCTATAATGAAAAGGACATCTTTTTTTGGGTGTTAGTTCTAGAAGGTCTTGTAGGTCTTCATAGAACTGTTCAACTTCAGCTTCTTCAGCACTACTGGTCAGAGCATAGACTTGGATTACTCTGATATTGAATGACTTACCTTGGAAATGAACATAGAGCATTCTGTCATTTTTGAGAATTGCATCCAAGTACTGCACTTTGAACTCTTTTGTTGACTTTGATAGTTCCTGCATTCTTCTAAGGGATTCTTGCCCACAGTAGTATGTATAATGATCATCTGATTTAAATTCATCAATTCCAGTCCATTTTAGTTCAGTGATTGCTAAAATGTCAATGTTCACTCTTGCCATCTCTTGTTTGAACACTTCTGATTTGCCTTGATTCATGGACCTAACATTCCAGGTTCCTATGCAATGCTGCTCTTTACAGCATTGGACTTTACTTCCATGACCAGTCACATCCACAACTGGATGTTGGTTTTGCTTTGGCTCTGTCTCTTCAGTCTTTCTGGAGTTATTTCTCCACTGATCTCCAGTAGCATATTGGGCACCTACTGACTTTTGAGTTCATCTTTCAGTGTCTTATCTTTTGCCTTTTCATACTGTTCATGGGGTCTCAAGGCAAGAATACTGAGGTGGTTTGCCATTCCCTTCTCCAGTGGACCACATTTTGTCAGAGCTCTTCACTATGACCCATCCATCTTGGGAGGCCCTACATGGCATGGCTTATAGTTTCATTGAGTTAAATAAGACTGTGGTCCATGTGATCAGTTTGGTTAGGTTTCTTTGACTATGGTTTTCATTCTATTGGCCCTCTAATGGATAAGGATAAGAAGCTTTTGGAAGCTTCCTGATGGAGGTGGAGGAAGATGGAGGAGCAGAAGGACGTGCACTCATCTTCTCCTGCAAGAACTCCAAAATTACAACTCACTGCTGAACAACCGTCGACAGGAGAATGTTGGTTCCCACCACAAAAAGATACCCACATCCAGGGGCAAAAGAGAAGCCCCAGAAAGATGTTTGGAAGAGTGAAATTGCAATTAGAAACAAATCCCATACCCACCAGAGACACTCGGAGGGCTCAAACAAACCTTATGTGCATCAGGACCCAGAGACTCCACAGAGACTGAGCCAGAACTCTGTTTGAGTGTCTCCTGCAGAGGTACTGGTTAGCAGTGCCCTGCCACAGGGATAAGAGCTGTGGGTACAGCAAACTTGGGTATGGCATAAGCCCTCTTGGAGGAGGTCGCCATTAACCCCACCATAGAGCCACCAGAACTTACATAGGACTGGGAAACAGACTCTTGGAGGGCACACACAAAACCTTGTATGCACCAGGACCCAGGAGAAAGGAGCAGTGACCCCAAAAGAGACTGACCCAGACTTTCCCCTGACTGTCTAGGAGTCTCCTGCAGAGGCATGGGTCAGCAGTGGCCTGCTGCAGGGTTGGGGGAACTCATGCAGCAGTGCATGCATGGGACCTTTTGAAGGAGGTCTCCATTATCTTCATTACCTCCACCATAGTTTGGCCCCAGGTCAAACAACAGGGAGGGAACAGAGCCCTGCCCATCAACAGAAAATTGGATTAAAGATTTGCTGAGCATGGCCCCGCCCAGCAGAACAAAGTTCAGTTCAGTCACTCGATCCTGTCCCACTCTTTGTGACTCCATGGACTGCAGCACACCAGGCTTCCCTGTCCATCCTCAACTCCCAGAGTTTACTCAAACTCATGTCCATCGGGTCGGTGATGCCATCCAACCATCTTATCCTCTGTCATCCCCTTCTCCTCCTGCCTGCAATTTCTCCCAGCATCAGGGTCTTTTCCAGTGAGTCAGTTCTTTGCATTAGGTGGCCAAAGTACTGGAGTTTCAGCTTCAACATCAGTCCTTCCGGTGAACACCCAGGACTGATTTCCTTTAGGATGGACTGGTTGGATCTCCTTGCAGCCCAAGGGACTCTCAAGAGGCTTCCCCAACACCACAGTTCAAAAGCATCAATTCTTTGGTGCTCTTCTTTCTTTATAATCCAACTCTCACATCCATACATGACTACTAGAAAAACCATAGCTTTGACTAGAAGGATCTTTGTTGGCAAAGTAATGTCTCTGCTTTTTACTATGCTGTCTAGGTTGGTCATAATTCTTCCAAGGAGTAGTGTCTTTTAATTTCATGGCTCCAGTCACCATCTGTAGTGATTTTGGAGCTCAAAAAAAATAAAGCCTGCCACTGTTTCCACTGTTTCCCCATCTGTTTGCCATGAAGTTATGGGACCGGATGCCATGATCTTCGTTTTCTGAATGTTGAGTTTTAAACCAACTTTTTCTCTCTCCTCTTTCACTCTCATCAAGAGGCTCTTTAGTTCTTCCTCATTTTTCTGCGATAAGGGTGGTGTCATCTGCATATCTGAGGTTATTGATATTTCTCCCGGCAATCTTGATTCCAGCTTGTGCTTCATCCAGCCCAGCGTTTCTCATGATGTACTCTGCGTATAAGTTAAATAAGCAGGGTGACAATATACAGCCTTGACGTACTCCTTTTCCTATATGGAGCCAGTCTGTTGTTCCATGTCCAGTTCCAACTGTTGCTTCTTGACCTGCATACAGGTTTCTCAAGAGGCAGGTTAGGTGGTCTGGTATTCCCATCTCTTTCAGAATTTTCCACAGTTTCTTGTGATCCACACAGTCAAAGGCTTTAGCATAGTCAATAAAGCAGAAATAGATGTTTTTCTGGAACTCTCTTGCTTTTTCAATGATCCAGCGATGTTGGCAATTTGATCTCTGGTTCCTCTGCTTTTTCTAAAACAAGCTTGAATGTCTGGAAGTTCACGGTTCATGTATTGTTGAAGCCTGGCTTGGAGAATTTTGAGCATTACTTTACTAGCGTGTGAGATGAGTGCAATACAAAGGAAATGTACTAGTTCAAGCAACAACTATGAACTTGCTTTCACTAGATTTATAAATAACTCCAGGACTCTCTGGGCTTCCATGGAGAGGAGTGAGTTTGCCCCCCAGAAAAGCACTGGAAGGATTGATCAGGAATAAAAAAGCTTCTAAGGGCACACCTGATCTCTGAAACTGTTGCCTCCACATTTCATCCCATCCCTAGTCCTTCATCTCTGCACTCTGCCATGCCCTTTTCTTTTTTCAGGCTTGATCACTTTGTAAAGTCTCTTTTCTTCCCTCTCATGCCTGCCTCTTTAATTCTCTAATAAAAAATTTATGCAGTCTGAGTTGAGCATGCTCACTGGTTTTAGGCAGGTTGTCTTTGTAAGGGGGTAGCTACAACAGTATCTCTCTATAGTGTGTCTATTGTTTACATGAGAATAATTCACCAGATCAGCAAACATATCATCTGGAAACCTCTTGCCTTATGACAGAACAGATCAGTTCAAACTGAACAGTTGACTGGAACGTATTGCTAGATGGCCTACCTTGGCTGCTGAGAAAGCCTCTTCTGTTCCCACTGGTGCTGACCAGTTCATCTCAGTGGCTTGCTTTTAGACACCAGCATATATCCTGAAAAGAGAATAAAAATTGGAGTTGGTCTATGCTGTATTGACTTTTAGCCAACCGTGACTCTGTGAGTGGACAGTTTGCTTTAGGGAAATAATTTGCCCTAAGCAGAATTTGGACACTGGACTTTTTTTTTGGTTGAATCAAAGACAGTGCTACATAATGACAAAGCCACAATCAACTTTTTTGGCTGTAGTTCCTATAAGTAAGATCAATTTAAATGCCAATATTCATTTGTTTTTTGACGTGTCATTCTTATTATGGTTAAAAACCAAGCTGTTTAATTCCTCCTATCCCAAATTTCCATGGAAATGGATGAAAGAATCTGAAAATGGTGGTATATGTCAGTACCAGCATCAGAAGTAAGGGAAAGACTGAAAACTTTAAGGAGTTTCTTCAAACCAGGCTGGGATTACTAGATTCGGGGAAAAGAGAATTAACCTGTGACTGGCCTGGGAAATAACTGGAAGGAACCTTCCAGTAGGTGCCACTATAACATGTATCTCCAAGTCCTAGGGGAAGGCGGGCCTTGAAGCAGTTATTAGGGGTCTTGATCATAAAAGCACCTTGGGGAAAGGTGTGATGTGCTGGGGTCCAAACAAAGTGAAGTACTGTGGACTGAACTATGTGATTCAGTTCTAATTGGCTCTGCTGGAGTGGAAAGGGAGCAGTGGCGATGCTTGAGGGTGCCAATAAGGGCAGACATGCCAGTGGAGAGTTGGGATCCTATATTACCAACTTCAAACTGCCTCAATAAACAGAGAAGACTCTTCTACCTAGTGGTGGAGTATAGCTGTCTCCTTTCTACTGGGAACTAGATGGGTGATGTAGCAAAGTAAAATTATAGGATTTTAAAATTTTTCCGTTATTCCTTCATCTGGGCTTGAAACATGCAAAGAGATGCCAGCTGCATGTCTTCCAGACTCCATCTCAGCTTCCAGGACAAGCATATATTCTTATGTCTAAAGAATGAACAAATTGAGAAAACTATTGTATACATGAAAGAATTCAGTAATAAACAGCTTATACTTCTTGAACACTAACTGTGTGTCAGGCCCTTGACATAAATTACCTTTTTAAATCCTTACAACAATCCTAAAATCTGGGAATTATGCATACATTACACTTAAGTGAACAGAGTTCCTTCTGACGTTAAAGAACATATTGAAGTAAGTAGCAGAGTAGAGATTTGAGCCTAGTTTTAATTCCAAAGCCAATAAATGATTGAAACAGAGCAATTATCCCTCTGTAAAATAAAGCTACAGAAAAAAAATAACAGAAAGCTTTAGAAAATCTCTGTGTTTTATCATCACTGAAATTTAACAATGATATTTTCAAAAAGGAATAATAGTCAATCATAGAAGATTAAGACAATTAAAGAACTCATTAAGTGACAAATGAAAATACAAAGGAAGTTGTGAACTGCAGATTTGTTATAATTAACAGCAAAATATATGATCAGTGAGGATGAAAGACAAGCATAAAAATTTTTCTGAGAATTTGGTAAAAAGCTATAATTAAATAGGGACATAAGTAGATAGCTACTTGAAGAATGAATCCAGGGTTTTGATATACATATAATAGGGATTCAAGGTAAATGGAACAAAGCAGATGGAAGAAATGTAATGAAAACTAATGAAAGAAAATTATGTGTTGTAAAAGGAAGTGAAAGTTTGGATTAAGTATGCTTCCCAAGTACCAGGCAAAATTTATGAAGAAAACCCCTGTGAGATATATCCTGGTGAAGTTTTTTAACATAAAGGAAATAAAATGTTCCTATAAGAACCAAAAGCAGGGTATCTAATAAGAAAGTCTGGCATCAGTTCAGTTCAGTCACTCAATCATGTCCAACTCTTTGTGACCCCATGAACCGTGGCATGCCAGGCCTCCCTATCCATCACCAACTCCCGGAGTCCACCCAAATCCATGTCTATCGAGTTGGTGATGCCATCCAACCATCTCATACTCTGCCATCCCCTTCTCCTCCTACCCTCAATCTTTCCCAGCATCAGGAGCTTTTCAAATGAGTCTGCTCTTCTTATAAGGTGGCCAAAGTATTAGAGTTTCAGCTTCAACATCAGTCCTTCCAATGAACACTCAGAACTGATCTCCTTTAGGATGGACTGGTTGGATCTCCTTGCAGTCCAAGGGACTCTCAAGAGGCTTCCCCAACACCACAGTTCAAAAGCATCAATTCTCCGGCACTCAGCTTTCTTTATAGTCCAACTCTCACATCTATACGTGACTATTGGAAAAAACATAGCTTTGACTAGACAAACTTTTGTTGACAAAATAATGTCACTGCTTTTTAGTATGCTGTCTAGGTCAGTCATAACTTTCCTTCCAAGGAGTAGGCACCTTTTAATTTCATGGCTGCTATCACCATCTGCAGTGATTTTGGAGCCCAGAAAAATAAAGTCAGCTATTGTTTCCACTGTTTCCACATCTGTTCGCCATGATGGGACCAGATGCCATGATCTTAGTTTTCTGAATGCTGAGCTTTAAGCCAACTTTTTCACTCTCCTCTTTCACTCTCATCAAGAAGATCTTTAGTTCGTTTTCACTTTCTGCCATAAGGGTGGTGTCATCTGCATATCTGAGGTTATTGATATTTCTCCTGGCAATCTTTTTTCCAGCTTGTGCTTCTTCCAGCCCAGTGTTTCTCATGACGTACTCTGCATATATGTTAAATAAGCAGGGTGACAATATACAGCCTTGACGTACTCCTTTTCCTGTTTGGAGCCAGTCTGTTGTTCCATGTCCAGTTCTAACTGTTGCTTCCTGACCTCCATACAGGCTTCTCAAGAGGCAGTCCAGGTGGTCTGGTATTCCCATCTCTTTCAGAATTTTCCACAGTTTCTTGTGATCCACACAGTCAAAGGCTTTGGCATAGTCAATAAAGCAGAAATAGATGTTTTTCTGGAACTCTCTTGCTTTTTCCATGATCCAGCGGATGTTGGCAATTTGATCTCTGGTTCCTCTGCCTTTTCTAAAAGCAGCTTGAAAAGCTGGAAGTTCACGGTTCATGTATTGTTGAAGCCTGGCTTGGAGAATTTTGACCATTACTTTACTAGCATGTGAGATGAATGCAGTTAGATTTTCCCAAAGAAATGGAGCAATGTTTACTAAGTTTTGGGTAGAAAAGACTTTGATCCCAGAATTCTAGGGCCAGTCATGTTCTCATTCGCATGAGAAGGCAATGGAGAAACATTTCAGATGCCCAAGTTCTCAGAATTATGGGAACTTTGCTACCTTTTTGATGCTATCCCTTGAAGAAGCCCTTGGGTTGAATGAGGAACAACAACAACAAAAAAGGATCTGTGGAACTGTGACAAATAAAAAGTATCTTACATCATTGAAACCTCTACAATTTGGCACTGTTCATGTAGCATTCATTTATGTCAATAAAATTTTGTGAAAATGTAAGAAATAATTTTCTAAAACTGTACCTTCCAACAGAACTTTTCTGAGATAAATATTCTCTGGGCTGTTAAGGTAGCTATTACTATCCATATGTGACAGTTGAGCACTTTAAGAGGAAAAAGTCAGTGACTACTATGCAGAGTTGAAATGCAATAAAAAACAAACTATGATGGCTCTGAACCTTTAAAACCATAGTCACTTCTTTAGATGGTAATGAAGAAATGTTTATCCAAAGTCCAGCAATTTCTTTGCTTTCATTTCTTGTTCTTTGATTAAAGTCAGGTATAATTTATCTATCTATTAACATCTATCTGTCTCTTATCTATGTCTGTCAATATATTAATGGTTGTAATAATTTTCACTCAAGTTTAATGGTAAATAGATACACTTGGTGGTAAGGCTTTAGGTAAATTTTAAATATTTCAAATATGATGATTTTAAAAATGAATGTTGACATTTTAAAACAGATCATTGTAAACGATAACCCTGTATAAGAGACAGCAAAAGAGACACAGATGTATAGAACAGTCTTTTGTACTCTGTGGTAGAAGGCGAGGGTGGGATGATTTGAAAGAATAGCATTGAAACATGTATATTATCATATGTGAAACAGATCGCCAGTCCAGGTTTGATGCATGAGACAGGGTGCTCAGGGCTGGTGCACTGGGATGACCCAGAGGGATGGGAGGGGGCAAGGAAGTGGAGGGGTGTTCAGGATGGGGAACACATGTATCCCCGTGGCTGATTCATGTCAATGTATGGCAAAAACCACTATGATATTGTAAAGTCATTAGCCTCCAATTAAAATAAATTTTAAAAAAGAACTAAAAAAATGGTAATTATGGTAAAAAACACAAAATGAAACAACATAGAAGTAACTTCTAAGAAGTAGGATATGTTCTTAGAAAGAATTGTGGTCCTTTTAAATTTAATTCTCACAGGATTTAGTTGTATGTCTTATGAGATTTTCCTTATGTTGCTTTGTATGGCACTCGGTCTTTATTGTTGTGGTTGTTCAGTTGCTAAGTCATGTCCTACTCTTTTTGACCCCATGGACTGCAGCACAATAGGCTCCTCTGTCCTCTACTATCTCCCAGAGTTTGCCCAAATTCATGTTCGTTGAGTCAGTGATGCTATTTAACCATCTCATCCTCTGCCACTCTCTTCTCCTTTGCCTTCAATCTTTCTCAGCATCAGGGTCCTTTTCTAAGAGTTGGCTCTTTGTGTCAAGAGGCCAAAGTATTGGAGATTCAGCTTTAACATCAGTCCTTCCAATGAATATTTAGGGTTGATTTCCTTTAGAATTGACTAGTTTGGTCTCCTTGCAGTCCAAGGGACTCTCCAGAATCTTTTTCAGCACCACAGTTCAGAAGCATTAGTTCTTTGATGCTCAGGCTTCTTTATGATCTAACTTTCAAATTTGTTCATAACTTTTATAAACTTATCTGATTGTCTACTGCTAGATCTTGAGCTCATTGAGAATGAGCTGCATCTTATTCACAGGACATGCTCCAGCTGCTGCTAAGTCACTTTAGTCGTGTCCGACTCTGTTCGACCCCATAGACGGCAGCCCACCAGGCTCCCCTGTCCCTGGGATCAGGCAAGAACACTGGAGTGGGTTGCCATTTCCTTCTCCAATGCATGAAAGTGAAAAGTGAAAGTGAAGTCGCTCAGTCGTGCCCAACTCTTCAAGACCCCATGGACTACAGCCTACCAGGCTCCTCCGTCCATGGGATTTTCAGGCAAGAGTACTGGAGTGGGTTGCCATTGCCTTCTCCAATTCACAGGACATAGGAAGCTCTAATTCTTATATATGGTAGGGGTACTTCTTATGTTACTTAGTCCTGTGCTTTGAGGATTATAGACAACACATTAGATATCAAGCTTGTTTTTAAAAATATTTGTTTCTTTGGTTGTGTTGGGTCTTAGTTGTGGGACTTGGGATCATGTGGAATATTTCATTGCAGCACACAGATTCTATAATTGTGACTCTGTAGTTGTGGCACATGGGCTTAGTTTCTCTGTGGCATGTGGGATCTTAGTTCCCCAACCAGAGGTTGAAATCACATCCCCTGCATTGCAAGGTGGATTCTTAATCACTGGACCAACAGGGAAGTCCTGATATCAAGTTTAACTGACAGCCTCTTTTGGAAATTAAACTGTCTGTTTGATAACTCTCAAGGTCAGAAATCTTATCAGCATTGCCCATCTATAAATAACTCATAATTTGGTGATCATGACTTATTTTTAGAGTATATAAACAATACTTATTTTAGCTCTACCACTATAGGTACATACCCTTTGGTAAAAACATAATTAAAGCTTTAGTTTCTTTGTTTATAAGTGGGGACAGTAACATCCTAATTCTTATTATTGTTGTGAGGA
This sequence comes from Ovis aries, assembly GCF_016772045.2. Lineage (NCBI taxonomy): Eukaryota > Metazoa > Chordata > Mammalia > Artiodactyla > Bovidae > Ovis > Ovis aries. The sequence continues at coordinate 55,422,872 of NC_056060.1, read as the reverse complement.
TAAAAAGAGCAACTACATAATTATTCACATATAGCATGTACTCAATGACTGTTAGTTGCTATCTTTCTTTTCAGAAGAGGACCAGGAGTGTAGCATAAACAGCATTAATCTGGAGGTGTAGTTCTAAACCTAGCTCTTCTTATCAGTGCCTGGGCAACTGTGGAGAAACTGGTTTTCTTTCCTGGGTTTAATTTCTTCTTGTAAAATGAAAAGAAGGGAATAAATGATCCCAAAGGGCCTTTTTGAATCAGTCACTCTGTGAATTTGTAATCAGAATAGTTAGTGTAGTTAGCTGAATAAAATAAATTTAGGTTGAAAACTGATTGATTTAAATTACCTTGATTGTGTCTATTAGTGGATGTCCTAGGATAACTGTGGAGAAAGCAATGGCACCCCACTCCAGTACTCTTGCCTGGACAATCCCATGGATGGAGGAGCCTGGTGGGCTGCAGTCCATGGGGTCTTGAAGAGTTGGACATGACTGAGCAACTTCACTTTCACTATTCACTTTCATGCATTGGAGAAGGAAATGGCAACCCACTCCAGTGTTCTTGCCTGGAGAATCTCAGGGATGGGGGAGCCTGGTGGGCTGCCGTCTATGGGGTCGCACAGAGTTGGACATGACTGAAGTGACTTAGCGGCAGCGGCAGCAGCAGGATAACTGTAACGGCTTCCCTGGTAGCTCAGTTGGTAAAGAATCTGCCTGCAATGCAGGAGACCCTTGTTCGATTCCTGGGTCAGAAAGATTCCCTGGAGAAGGGATAGACTACCCACTCCAGTATTCTTGAGCTTCCCTGGTAGCTCAGCTGGTAAAGAATCTGTCTGCAATGTGGCAGACCTGGGTTTGACCCCTGGGTTGGGAAGATCCCCTGGAGAAGGGAACTGCTACCCACTCCTGGCCTGAACTCCATGGACTGTATAATCCATGGGGTCACAAAGAATTGGACACGACTGAGTGATTTTCATTCACTCACTCACTAGGATGACTGTTCTTCCTTGTTTATTTTGACAGTATAAACTTGGCCTAAAAATATATTTTTTTTTCTTTCTTTGTTCCTTTTATCCTTCCTTAACCCCCATCAGATTTTCCTGACCTATTCATTTGATGTTCTGTTGATCTTCTGAATTAGGATAAAATTTTGTTACTCTAAACCTGTCTCTTTCTGATATGATTTAAAATAGAATCCACCACTTTGAACAATCCCCGACTGGAATAAGAAGATCCTCATAAACCCTGCCTTCTTACAGGGTTTGCATGGGACCTCATTCTGTAGATTTCATTATTTCTTGTTGTGATTTTTAAATTAATATTAGTTTTTAACAAAAAAGAAGGAGAAAGAAAATTATCATCCCCTCAGGCATTTCTTAGTTACAGTAATGGAAGTTTAACTATTGGTAGAGACTTTATGGGAATTTGAAATAGTTTTAGTATTTATTCAAACTACCCCCTATCAAAAAAGGTAACCTTTGCCACAGATTTAATAACAGTTGTTCAACTCAGTTATGTAAACACTTGCCACTTTTGATTTTTCTGCAGTATTATTGAATTTTAAAATGCACTTTAGCATACTAAAGATAAAAGTTATCCTATCTAGAAGCATAATATTAAAGTAAGAGATAATAGGGAAAATACCTGTCTTTTAGATATGTAAACAATCTAATTTTCACCTTCAGTTATCAGTTGCATGTAGGTGAGGTGAGGTGAGGTGAGGTGAAGTTGCTCAGTTGTGTCTGACTCTTTGCGACCCTGTAGACTGTAACCTACTAGGCTTCTCCGTCCATGGGATTCTCCAGGCAAGAATACCAGAGTGGATTGCCATTTCCTTCTCCAGGGGATCTTCCTGAACCAGGGATCGAACCTGGGTCTCCTGCATTGGAGGCAGACGCTTTAACCTCTAAGCCACTGCACATATACTAAAATTGGAACGATACAGAGAAGATTCGCATGGCCCCTGCGCAAGGATGACACGCAAATTCATGAAGCGTTCCATATCAGTTGCATGTAATTGTGTAAAAGATGAAGTTAGCTGAAGTCAAGTCTGCTAAGCTATTGTATACTTTGGCTGTAATACCTGGTATTTGTAAAATTTGTTATGTGTTATTTTAAAGATGGGGGTCTCCCTGCATCAGCTGTTGTTATCTGGCACAGGTGAACTATGGCATCTGATCTTGGGCTAAAAGATATTGGTATCCTTTAGTCCAGATAAGGAGAAGGAGGGCCACACCACACTGTCTGTTCATCCGCATTATGTTGTTGTTGTTGTTCAGTCACTAAGTTGTGTCTGACTCTGTGACCCCTGTCTTTCACTATCTCCTGGAATGTGTTCGGATTCATGTCCATGGAATCAGTGTGGCTATCTAACCATGTCATCCTCTGCTCTTCATTTCTCCTTTTGTAATCTTTGTCAGCATTAGGATCTTTTCCAGTGAGTCAGCTTTTTGCATTAGGTGGCCAAGGTACTGGAGCTTCAGCTTCAACATCAGTCCTTCCAAAGAATATTCAGGGTTGATTTCCTTTAGGATTGACTGGTTTGATCTGCTTGAAGTACAAGGGACTCTCAAGAGTCTTCTCCAACACCACAGTTCAACAGCATCAGTTCTTTGGCACTCAGCTTTCTTTATAGTCCAACTCTTATATCCATACATGACCACTGGAAAAAAAGCTACTACATAGTTTTGACTATGTGGACCTTTATTGAAAAAGTGATGTCTCTGTTTTTTAATATATGCTAGTAAAGTAATGCTCAAAATTCTCCAAGCCAGGCTTCAGCAATACGTGAACCGCGAACTCCCTGATGTTCAAGCTGGTTTTAGAAAAGGCAGGGGAACCAGAGATCAAATTGCCAACATCTGCTGGATCATGGAAAAAGCAAGAGAGTTCCAGAAAAACATCTGTTTCTGCTTTATTGACTATGCCAAAGCCCTTGACTGTGTGGATCACAATAAACTGTGGAAAATTCTGAGAGATGGGAATACCAGATCACCTAACCTACCTCTTGAGGAATCTGTATAAAGGTCAGGAAGCAACAGTTAGAACTGGACATGGAACAACAGACTGGTTCCAAATAGGAAAAGGAGTAAGTCAAGGCTGTATATTGTCACCCTGCTTATTTAACTTATATGCAGAGTACATCATGAGAAACGCTGGACTGGAAAAAACACAAGCTGGAATCAAGATTGTCGGGAGAAATATCAATAAGCTCAGATATGCAGATGACACCACCCTTATGGCAGAAAGTGAAGAGGAGCTAAAGATCCTCTTGATGAAAGTGAAAGAGGAGAGTGAAAAAGTTGGCTTAAAGCTCAACATGCAGAAAATGAAGATCATGGCATCTGGTCCCATCACTTCATAATCACTGCAGATGGTGACTGCAGCCATGAAATTAAAAGATGCTTACTCCTTGGAAGAAAAGTTATGACCAACCTAGATAGTATATTTAAAAGCAAAGACATTACTATACCGACTAAGGTCCATCTAGTCAAGGCTATGGTTTTTCCTGTGGTCATGTATGGATGTGAGAGTTGGACTGTGAAGAAGGCTGAGCGCCGAAGAATTGATGCTTTTGAACTGTGGTGTTGGAGAAGACTCTTGAGAGTCCCTTGGACTGCAAGGAGATCCAACCAGTCCATTCTGAAGGAGATCAACTCCTGGGATTTCTTTGGAAGGAATGATGCTAAAGCTGAAGCTCCAGTACTTTGGACACCTCATGTGAAGAATTGACTCATTGGAAAAGACTCAGATGCTGGGAGGGATTGGGGGCAGGAGGAGAAGGGGACGACCAAGGATGAGATGGCTGGATGGCATCACGGACTCGATGGACGTGAGTCTGAGTGAACTCTGGGAGATGGTGATGGACAGGGAGGCCTGGCGTGCTGCAATTCATGGGGTCGCAAAGAGTCGGACACAACTGAGCGACTGAACTGAACTGAACTGAGCTGAGTACATCATGAGAAACACTGGGTTGGAAGAAACACAAGCTGGAATCAAGATTGCCGGGAGAAATATCAATAACCTCAGATATACAGATGACACCACCGTTATGGCAGAAAGTGAAGAGGAGCCAAAAAGCCTCTCGATGAAAGTCAAAGAGGAGAGTGAAAAAGTTGGCTTAAAGCTCAACATTCAGAAAATGAAGATCATGGCATCTGGTCCCATCACTTCATGGGAAATAGATGGGGAAACAGTTGAAACGGTGTCAGACTTTATTTTTTTGGGCTCCAAAATCACTGCAGATGGTGACTGCAGCCATGAAATTAAAAGACGCTTACTCCTTGGAAGAAAAGTTATGACCAACCTAGGTAGCATATTGAAAAGCAGAGACATAACTTTGCCAACAAATGTCCGTCTAGTCAAGGCTATGGTTTTTCCTGTGGTCATGTATGGATGTGAGAGTTGGACTGTGAAGAAGGCTGAGCGCCGAAGAATTGATGCTTTTGAACTATGATGTTGGAGAAGACTCTTGAGAGTCCCTTGGACTGCAAGGAGATCCAACCAGTCCATTCTGAAGGAGATCAGCCCTGGGATTTCTTTGGAGGGAATGATGCTCAAGCTGAAGCTCCAGTACTTTGGCCACCTCATGCGAAGAGTTGACTCATTGGAAAAGACTCTGATGCTGGGAGGGATTGGGGGCAGGAGGAGAAGGGGACGACCGAGGATGAGATGGCTGTATGGCATCACGGACTCGATGGACGTGAGTCTGAGTGAATTCTGGGAGATGGTGATGGACAGGGAGGCCTGGCATGCTGCAATTCATGGGGTCACAAAGAGTTGGACACGACTGAGCGACTGAACTGAACTAAACTGAATAGCTTTTTTTCCAAGGAGTGAAAATATTAATTTCTTCTATACTTAAGAATCTTGCAAAACAAAAGTTCCATAAATGCAAACTCCTTTATATAAATTTATTCCCGATCATTTTTTTCACTAGAAAGAATGAATATCATCTTAGGTTTTCTTCCATTTCTGAAGGAAGGTCATTTTGTTTGTTCCCAGTGGTCGGGTATGTCCTCCATTCTTTTTCCTTGTTGTTGAAGACTCAGTCTGTCTTAATTCTTCTTCCATGAGCCTTGGAATTAGTGAAGACTTGAAGAAGGGAAATTAAGAGCAATTTGGGTTGTCTCTTTTTTCAATGTCTTTAAATTTCCCTTCTCAAAACATACCTGGCACCCTGGGTTGGCTTTCTGCTTTGCTTTCTGGGTCCGAATTTATCCATTCTTGTCTCTTGATGCCTGATTTCTCTGTGTTACAATATAGATGCTTAAACAGGTTTCAACATTTTTGTTACTGTTATTATTATTATTAGTTGGAATTTATAAAGTCACAATGTATTTTTGCTACCTGGCCATGCAGATGTATTTTTTTTTAAGTTTACAAATATCCTAAGCCATGAGGACATATGTGACTTTTAAATTTGTGATTCCCAGTAGGGTTGCATAACAGAATCATGTACAAAGATTTTAAAAAATACAAATAGTAAGAACTTCCCATAGAAATATTGAATTGTGGAGCAGGAAATGGCAACCCACTCCAGCATTCTTGCCTAGGAAATCTTATGGACAGAGGAGCCTGGTGGGCTATATAGTCCATGGGGTCACAAAAGAATTGGACACAACTTAGTGACTAAAGAAATCAACAACAACAACAATCCATTCAATAAACCTTATACACCCATCCAAAAAAAAAAAAAAAAAAAGAAGTACTGAATTGGAAACTGGTATTGAAGATACTGCTCCAACATAACAAATGAGTTGAAATAGTAAAATTCTTACTTTTGGGAACGTGATCCAGAAAATATGGACCCTGAGGAAGAACAACCACAAATATTGAAATCATGGATTTAGCATAGGAATTGGATCTCACACAAGTGTAGGAGGAACTGAGAAGGTGAAATCAGAAAGGGGAAAACAGTCACTAAGCAGTCTCCTGATCACTGGGAGGGCAGGCAAGACTTTCAGAGAAATCAGAGAGAATAAGCACCTCTGTCTGTAGAGTAGGCTATACAGGCGAAGCTTGTGGAGAGATCCATGGAACGGCCACTCTGGGGAAGCTGTGTGTCCTCAGCCGAGTTCCGGACAGGAGGACTCTCTGGGACTGTTGTTGGTCTGCAGGACAGAGATTAGGAAGATGAGTTAGCTGTGTTGCAAAGGAGAGCAAGAATATGATGGATCCCGCGAGGCACTTCTACATGACGTCTGGCTGTGATGAGCCCCCAAGAGCAATGGAGTCTACTTCACTTCATCCTTCCAAATGTTATACAAGTTCCTCTTTTTTCAACTCCAACTCAGACCTGTACATGGCAGAATGTTCTGAGAAATGCAGCTCCCATCTTTGGCAAAGTTGTTAACTTGCAATGTAGTGTGGTATTCACACAGAAATTGTGAGGAAGCAAGAACATTGAGTGTGAGCCAACAGGGAGGAAGGGAATGCATCACATTTATGAAGAAGCAGAGGCTTATGTTCCCAAAGAAACGTGGCAACAATGGCTGGTCCTCAGACCCTAAACTTGTTAGTTTCAGATTCTGTATATTAATCTCTCTTTTTCTGAAGAATTTGAGCATATTATCTTGCAAACAAACAAACAAAAACACCTATTTATCTAAAACCTGTCTTCAAAATAAAACTGTTTAAGCATTAAAAGGCTTTTAATTCATTGTTCAAAGATTTGTCCTTACTGACTAGAAAATGTAGAGTCAGGGTCTAGGACACCATATGTTGCCATATTGTCAGTTTTAAAAAATATTTGTAGAACAAATGAATAAATGAATAAATAATTTGGTTTAGGCCACAGGGTGTTCTGTTTTTGTATACAAATCAATAAAACTGTGTATCAGAGCACAGTATGTTAGACTTTTCATCAAGCTAAGCAGGCACTATGAGTCAGTTTGTCAGGAACAGTGATCAACTTTGTTGAGTCTTCTTTGATATTCCTTGGCATCCAGTGTCATGCTTTAGATAAGAAGGCTCATCGGAGTTAGGTGAACTATGTGGAGCCTCAGAACATTCTAAAGACTGTAGGCAAATATGGCAGCTAAGTTGAAGCCATTAATTTCATTACCTTACATTTTAGAATAGTTGAGCTAACCAATTCTAGGGGATTTGTCTAGAATACTATTAAGTTTGAAATGTCTTACCCAAGCATTTTGTTGAGATGGCCTTTTAACTCTAGGGTGATCACTTTTTAATGGTTAATTTTATTGCATAATTGGGCATACAGAATGTGAAGGTGAGTAACAAACCTTCTTCTTTATGCATTTCACATATTATAATTATCTAAAAGGAACAGGCTTTGATCCTTTAGAATTGACATTTCCCTCTTTGTTATTCTGGTATATGAGAAGATGAGAGGAGTGAGAAAAGTATCTAGGATGGTAGAGAGAAAGATATTCTAGCTTCCTTTTCTTCATTAAATCCTTGTCAAAGGCTGATTGGACTTGTAGAGAAATATGATCCCAAATAAAAGACTGAAATAAAAATAGACTAAATTCTTTAATATTAGAATAAACCAAATTTGAGGCCATGAGGGTTCAGAGTGAAACCAACTGTTCTTACTCAGCTCTTGGCCTGAGTAAAGGGTCATATTGAACTATATACATTAGAGCTGATGAAGGGAATTTACCAATACACTTCAGATTCTACTCTGCATGGTATATGCCTTCTAGAGAAAGTTCTTAAAATATCTTCTCTGAATTTTTCTTTGTGTTTGGATGCCTCTTCATATAAAATAATTGAGTGCTTTAAAATTGCTTTCATAAATGTTAGCTCATTTGGATCTTAGAAAATTAAAATATAAAAGACAACTAATCACAATTATTCTTCCCCAAACCAAGTAAACAAAGTCTACAAACATTAAATCAATCACAAAACACTTTAAGAAAAGATATTTGTTCAGATACGAGTTTTCCTAATTGTAATGTCATGATCCCTAACTTTTCTATTTTTATCATGTACGTAATAAGTTGTTTCAGTTGTGTCCAATTCACTGAGACCCTATGGACTGTAGCCAGTCAGGCTGTTCTGTCCATGGGATTCTCCAGGCAAGAGTACTGGAGTGGGTTGCCATGGATCTTCCTGACGTAGGGATCAAACCTGCGTTTCTTATGTCTCCTGCACTGGCAGGAAGGTTCTTTACCACTAGCACTACTTGGGAAGCCCATCTTTATCATGGGATATATGAAAATCCATCATATATCATAGTATTATAAAATCAAGGTAGTAATACCCTATACCTACCCTGGGGCTCAGCAGTTTCCCTCCTAGGTATTTCTCCAATAGAAATGAAAAAATCTACTAAAAAACATATAATAATATTCATAGGAAGTTTATCCATAATAGTCCCAAACTGGAAATGACCCCTATGTGCATTAATTAGAGAATGGATAAATGTGCATGCATGATGTGGTATATACACACAATGAAATACTACTCAGCAATAAACAGGAACAGACTAATAATATATGCAACACAGTAAATCTCAAAAACACTAAACGAAAGGAGCCTTATGCAAAAGAATACCTACCATATGAGTTTATTCATTGGAGTTCTAGAACAGTTGAACCTAATCTATAGTGCAAAAATCTATAGTGCAGAATGGTGATTGCCTCTTGGTGTGGGTAGGATCAGATATTGACTGGGAAGGGCACAAAGAACTTTCTGGCGTGATGGTCATGTTCTCTATCTGGATAGAGGTTCGAGTTAGATAGGTGTATGTATAAACACATCAGTGTTAACAACCCTGATGGTTTTTCATCCTAGTCAGGAAATAAAATATCACAGTGTACCTGAAGGATCTCCTTGTGCTTGCTTCAAGTTACTACCTCCCAAGATAAACATCGTCCTTATTTTTAATGCCATCAATAATAAAGCTTGCCTGTTTTTGAACTTCATAGTGCCTGGCAAGCAACAGATATTTAAATATAAGATTGATTCTCTTAGCTATTTCTTCTTCCTAGTCACACACCTGAAGAAGATACTGCAATATTTAATGTATTAAGTGCTTCATTAAGTGTATTAATGAAGCAAATTCTGTCTACATGAACTCCATGAAAAGTGAACAATTCAGCTTACTGACCAACTGATCTTCCAGACATTTGGGTCTTTGAACTGTAGCTAAAATAGCTGTTTGCCTGATTGAAATGTCCACACTACATTCAGTTATTTAGACTTTGATTAGGTACACCTAAATGAAACATGTGTGTGCAAAAGCATTCCAAACTGAGAAGATTCAAAGAAATATTATCCTTTAGAACACATTTGATCCTTTTTTTTAACCCAAGAAAACATAAATGCAACAATAGATCAATTTGACTGTAAATATTATCTAAGTATGTCCTTTAAAAGCCAAAGGAATGTCAGATACAATTTATTTTCCACCAGTGCAAGCTGAGACATTAAGTGGCAATTCTAGTTCCATTAGCTAAATCTGGCAAATATGCAACTGTTTAAAGGCATTGTCGATAGCCATTGCACAATTAAGTATTTGTACTGATGCCTTATTAAATTACCCTTTTCAAGTAGGCATAATAAACTAGGAGTTCACTGTACAGATTTTCATGGGGAAAGTCAGATCTGTATGGGATTTACTTAGAGAGAATTTAGTGCACTGACTAATGAAGTAAATGTCATATGTTTTGACCAAATGAATCTTAATCTCCTTAAAAGTTTTTTTAGGGTCAAGAAGAGCAAAACAAAATCCATGCAAATATAATCGTCATGATTTATAACATTATTGAAACAATTTTATAATTGTGATTGTCTTTTTGATAACAAAATCTATTTTGTTTTAAACAGAGAGCATTTCCCTATACAGAGATTTCTGAACTTCCTGTAAAAAGCTGGTATTTCTTCCAAACTTTAAGATTCCTACAGGGGCTGAATGATAGATATGTAAATGGAGAGGGGGATGATGGAGACAGGTGATGGAGAAAATTATTAGGCACTAGTTAAAGAAGTCTTTGAGAACTACTGGGAAATCCTGACCTTCTAGATGGACCCTTCTGCATCTTGTCTGCAAAGCAATGTTAATTAGAGAGTTCTTTATTTAGTAGTGCATTGGTCTCTTTTTCTTTCATCGTTGGACATAATTCTTGTCATGTCATTCTTAAGCAATGGTTATGTCTTTCTGGGTCTGGCACCATGTTCATTTTTCTATAAAAAATAATTCACATTTTCCCTCTTTCCCCATCTGCTCAACAAACTTAAAAATGTTTGATTGGCTTTTAATTGCTAAGTCTTCCAAATAAAAAATTTCTGGCACTATGGTTTATTCATAGGAAACTAGAATATTTAGAGATTATTTCTAATTCAGTCTGAATGAAATAATTTAAAAATTATTTCGAAATATTAGATGATAGTGTAATGTATAATAATTATTTGGATATATAACCAAAGTTCTGTAGTTTTCATCTGGCTGTTTGATGTTATACAAGGATAGTTCCTGTGCCTATCTTGTTAAAATTGCCAGGAAGAATGCTTTTGCTTTCCAGTTTGCATTATGTAAAACATAATCTTGGAAATAGTTACTCTGAAGGAACACTTCTATAAGATCAATTGCATTTGGAATCTTTTAGGGAAGGTTCTTTGAGGAATTGTGGTAAATATTTTTCTAATGGAAAGAATCACTTCAGTTTACCTCTCCTGAATACCTTTCATTTTCATTTGTTGAAGGGGAGCAAATGTTTGTACTTTGAAGTTTTTGAATGTTGATCATAATCTTTGTTTTTACCATGTTTGTCTGGGTTGATGACAGACAAGGAAACTGAAGTACAGATGTCTCCTGCAAAAGGTTTCTACCTTTAGATATCAAGATTAGATATCAAGACTGCTAGTTTTAGCTACCAAATAGACACATGATTTCTTCTGTGTTAAGGTTCTGAAAAAGCTGTGATTCTTTGAATCATGTAAAAATTTGTCCAGAATTTTGTAGAATTTTGTAACTTTTCAGTAAATGGTGTCTTTTTAAATACAAATATACAGGTATTATTATTCCTGCCCCCTATTGTCATATTCAAAAAACCCAAGGAAAGGAAAGGAAAGTGGTAGAGGAAAGAACTAGATAGGAGATTTGTGTTGTAGCCTGAGACACACTACTAAATTTGACAATTTGAGCAAATCATTTGCTTTCTCTGATCTCAACTTCTCCAAAGTAGTAATATGTTAAGAACAAGTGGAGTTTAATTTTTGTTGTCGTATCTTTTCAGCCTGTTCTGGGCTCAGGGACATAGACTAATTAGTCAGGGGCCTTTGTTGAAATAGAAACCAGGAAAAACCACATAGAAGTCTTTCTGGAAGTATGATCAATGACTATATTTTGAACAGTGCAAATCCTGCATCCTGTCATTTGGAGACAGAATTTTCTAGAAGACAATGAAGGTGTTCAGTTCAGTTGCTCAGTCGTGTCTGGCTCTTTGTGATCCCATGGACTGCAGCACACCAGGCCTCCCTGTCCATCACCAACTCCCAGAGTTTACTTGAACTCATGTACACTGAGTCGGTGATGCCATCCAACCATCTCATCCTCTGTCGTTCCCTTCTCCTCCTGCCTTCAATCTTTCCTGAAGGTGAGGTGGGTCTATAATTCTAACAAGCACCTCAGGTGATTCCAATGGTCATTGAAATGTAATAACCATTTCTATGAGATAAATGTTCTGTTTTCCTGAAAACCCTCTTTTAAAAGCCACACACAAAAATTAGTCTTTGTTACAAAAAACATGGATATAATCTTAGCTTGTTTTAGCTAATCGTTAGGGGCTGCCCAGTAGTTTTTATCAGGCCACACTGGTCAGTGTGAACAGGGACACCAAGGACCTTTGAGAAGGGTTCCTGGAGGATTCTGATCAAATCACAAGAGAGTGGAGCTTACTTAGAAGGTGGTAGGTCTGAGACCTGGTTCTCAGAGATGATCTTTGAAGAGAGTGCAATGTCTTGTTGTTGTTGTTTAGTTGCTAAGTCATGTCTGAATCTTTTGCGACTCCATGAACTGTAGACCTCTTGGCTCCTCTGTCCATGGAATTTCCCAGGCAGGAATACTGGAGTGGGTTGCCATTTCCTTCTTCAGGGGATCTTCCTGACCCAGGGATTGAAACTGCATCTCTTGCATTAGCAGGTGGATTCTTTACCACTGAGCCACCAGGGAAGCCTGTGCAATGTCTTAGCACAGAGTTAACATGGAAAGTTAAGGTAGGCACTGGACTTAAGAGGGAGGCTGGGGGAGACTGGCTAAACCAGGATCATGGGAAAGAGCCGGCAGAGCAATGCCAGTGGCAGCTCAGTTCCTCCCTGTGGTTACAGCTGGCAATGTGTCCTAAAAGTAAGTTCTGGGGGGGCCTTGGGGACCCTGACGCCTGCCAGCTGAGAAGAGATTCTGCCTGTAGTTTCCATGGCTGGAACACTGCAGAGCCCAGCAAGGACACAGTGGCACAAGACTTCCTGGGTCTACATCATGTACAGTTTGGTTTCTCCTCTGTGTATTGTCTTCAGTTCAGTTCAGTTCAGTCGCTCAGTCGTGTCTGACTCTTTGCGACCCCATGAATCACAGCACACCAGGCCTCCCTGTCCATCACCAACTCCCGGCCTTTACCCAAACTCATGTCCATCAAGTTGGTGATGCCATCCAGCCATCTCATCCTTTGTCGTCCCCTTCTCCTCCTGCCCTCAATCCCTCCCAGCATCAGGGTGTTTTCCAGTGAGTCAACTCTTCGCATGGGGTGGCCAAAGTATTGGAGTTTCAGCTTCAGCATCAGTCCTTCCAATGAACACCCAGGACTGATCTCCTTTAGGATAGACTGCTTGGATCTCCTTGCAGTCCAAGGGACTCTTAAAAGTCTTCTCCAACACCACAGTTCAAAAGCATCAATTCTTCAGCACTCAGCTTTCTTCACAGTCTAACTCTCACATCCAGTCATGACCACAGGAAAAACCATAGCCTTGACTAGATGGACCTTTGTTGGCAAAGTTATGTCTCTGCTTTTCAATATGCTACCTAGGTTGGTCATAACTTTCCTTCCAAGGAGTAAGCGTCTTTTAATTTCATGGCTGCAATCACCATCTGCAGTGATTTTGGAGCCCAGAAAAATAAAGTCAGCCACTGTTTCCACTGTTTCCCCATCTATTTCCCATGAAGTGATGGGACCAGATGCCATGATCTTCGTTTTCTGAATGTTGAGCTTTAAGCCAACTTTTTCACTCTTCTCTTTCACTTTCATCAAAAGGCTTTTTAGTTCCTCTTCACTTTCTGCCATAAGGGTGGTGGCATCTGCATATCTGAGGTTATTGATATTTTTCCCAGCAGTCTTGATTCCAGCTTGTGCTTCATCCAGCCCAGCATTTCTCATGATGTACTCTGCGTATAAGTTAAATAAGCAGGGTGACAATATACAGCCTTGAAGTACTCTTTTTCCTATTTGGAACCAGTCTGTTGTTCCATGTCCAGTTCCAACTGTTGCTTCCTGACCTGCATATAGGTTTCTCAAGAGGCAGGTCAGGTGGTCTGGTATTTCCATCTCTTTCAGAATTTTCCACAGTTTCTTGTAATCCACACAGTCAAACGCTTTGGCATAGCCAATAAAGCAGAAATAGATGTTTTTCTGGAACTTTATTGCTTTTTTCATGATGCAGCAGATGTTGGCAATTTGATCTCTGGTTCCTATGCCTTTTCTAAAACCAGCTTGAACATCTGGAAGTTCACGGTTCACATATTGCTGAAGCCTGGCTTGGAGATTTTTGAGGATTACTTTACTAGTGTGTGAGATGAGTGCAATTGTGCGGTAGTTTGAGCATTCTTTGGCATTGCCTTTCTTTGGGATTGGAATGAAAAGTGACCTTTTCCAGTCCTGTGGCCACTGCTGAGTTTTCCAAATTTGCTGGCATATTGAGTGCAGCACTTTCAAAACAGCATCTTTCAGGATTTGAAATAGCTCAACTGGAATTTCATCACCTCCACTAGCTTTGTTCATAGTGATACAGTCCTTCTCAACTAATTCTGTTCATGGATTTTACAACATTCAGAGTGATAGATATCCTTCAGGTAGTACAAATCAATAATCTGCACTAGGTGATCCTCAAAGTAAAAAAAAAAAAAAAGAAGAAAAAGTTATTACAGGAACATCCAAATTGGGGCAGCTTCACAGTTGGCTTCTAGCTAGAGACTTACTGCCCCAAACTGCACATATCAAGGGCTTATGCTGTGACACTGCATAAGAGGTGGCTGTGGGATACTGGTTAGAGTCTAGGCTTGGGAGCCAGACTTCTTGGTGTTCACAATTCTGTCCCAAACTTCGAAGCTGTGGAACTCTGAGCAGTTTCTTCATCTGTAAAGTGGAAATAAAATTGACACCTAGCCTGTAAGGGAAAGACTGAAGGCAAGAGAAGGGGGCAACAGAGGATGTGGTGGTTGGATGGCGTCACTGACTCAATGGACGTGCATTTGAGCAAACTCTGGGAGACAGTGAAGGACAGGGAAGCCTGATGTGCTGCAGTCCATGGGGTCGCTAAGAGTTGGACACAATTGAGTTACTGAACAACAAGCTCTTAAAGCTGTTATGAAGACCAGAAGAGTAATATGTATCAAGTGGTTAGAACACTGTTAGCAAATATTTCTGTGGTTAGCCCTCCTTTACCTCCTTCGAGCTGGTGGCTCAGAGGTTAAAGCGTCTGCCTCCAATGCCGGAGACCCGGGTTCGATCCCTGGGTTGGGAAGATCCCCTGAAGAAGGAAATGGCAATCCACTCCAGTATTCTTGCCTGGAGAATCCCGTGGACGGAGAAGCCTAGTAGGTTACAGTCCATGGGGTCGCAAAGAGTCGGACACGACTGAGTGACTTCACCTTACCTTACCTTAGCCCTCCTTTGTCCAGAGGAAAACAGGGAACTGTCTGTGATATAGGACATGTAGACTTCCTAAGCCTCATTCCTATTGAGCAACAGTGGAACCCAAATGACTACTCTTAATGTTCTGGGTTAAGATAGCAGCAATTATAAAATTGTTGAATATGACTCAGGAGGAGTACGTGTAAAGCCATTATACTATGGTGCACTTTGACTTTGTCAGATGAGATAGTGAGGCCCAGAGGAAATTGCCCTTGGATTAGCTCAAGTATGAGCAAGTCAAGAAAGTTTCAGTAGGACATACTGAGGTGAGAGCCTCTTTGAACAGAACAAGGATGTATAAAGCAAGAGGTAAGGCAGAGTGCATGCTTTCTATTTTTCCTCCTTCAGCTATCCTTGCCTAGGAGAGAAATTTGAGAATGATGACAGGGGTATTTTGACACTTAACAGGAATCTAGGTGGGTTTGTGTGCCAATTGAAAGCTCATTTTTTTTTCTCTTAGTTATGGAAGCCTGCGTCCCTCTCCTTATTAGTAGCTCCATACAGGACTGTGCTGAAGTCCTCTATTGATCTTCAGATAGCACAGCTAGACTCCCAGCTGCCCTGACAGTCACCTCTGCTCAGAGCCTAGGAGCTGACGAACATTGTTGTCTTGGTATTCACAGGGAAGACCTCTTGCTCACGTAGAAACTGTCCAATCCTGTGCAATATGAAGGGGTGAAAAAAGGCTTCTGAACAAGAGCTTACAACTGTAGGACGAGCTATGGAGTGGGAACCAGCAGCCATCTTATTCAAGTAAATGAATTTAGGGTTTCTATGAACTACTTAGTCCACCTTTTGTCTACGTGATATTCTGTCCTGTTAAAAGAAACTTATGCTTATTAGTTCCAATAATGCGCAGGATCTTGACTTTAAATCAGAGAGTCTACCAGGACCTCGTTTCTTTTATTTTGTATCTTTATTATTTCATATAACATTCTCTTGGCTATTATAAGATTCATATCCATAATTTGTATATTTATTTATAATTATAATTTGGTATATTTAGCTGGTTTATTTAAGTGGAATTCATTCCATTGACATACTATAATATCCTCCTAATATTCTTGTTATTGATTTTAGTGTTTCAGAAGTATTATTCATACTGACACCTTACTGGGAAGCAAATTTAGGTTATATCAATAGATATTATTATAATATAGAAAACATTAATATTTGATAGTGACATAAATATGACACAAAGGCAATAAACTCATTAATAAACACACACATGTCATTAATAAAACATTCTAAGATGGCAACTAAGAATTTTCAGCTCTTGTTCTTAAAGCTCCCCTTTCATTTACCAAGTGTATATGGAGTGTTGCCCATTGTTCACAAAAGGTATTCTCAGTTAATGACATTGGTCCTCTTTTAAAGTAATACAGAAGTTGGAAATAATTAAAATGATAGTATAAAATTCACAAATTAAAAAAATGATTTATCAAATCATAACAATGCTTCCCTCCCTTTTTCTTTCTGTGTGTGTGTGTGCGCGTGCGCGAGTGCGTGTGCGTGCGGGTGCATGTGTGTATGTGTGTTGCTTGGCAACCAACATTGATCTGTCCAAAAGAAAAAATCACATGACTTAGGAATTGCTAGTGGCACTTTTACTCTGTCATTTTTCTTTCTCATACCAACCTGATGAAGGTACTACTAACTGGGATACCTATTAATTGTTTCTTCTTTCTTTGAAGTTTAATTTCCATGTATTTATCATGCATTGGGAATGGTTCTGCTAAAGATAGTGACCTAGAAGGGATGACCTGAGAGAGAAATGAATGGGAAGGACTTCTTTGAGATAAAAGAGAGCATTATCACATTCAGTTTCGTATTTATGATGTATTGGGTCTGTCTTGCCTTCACAAAATACCAAGCATGGCAGAATCCAAAGTCAGGCAGCCTCTATTTCCCCTCACTTTTATTTGGAAGCTATAACCAGGAAACCTGCTAATTGCCTCCATGAGGCTAATTGGTGTGTGTGTGTTCAATGAGTTTATTAGAACTATCTTCCTGATCTGCTCCAGCATCAGTGCACACCACTTTGGATCTTCCCATCCATCTGGTGTATCCCACTCCTACCTATTCAGTTCAATTCCCTGGTTAACACTGTCTTCCTTTGAATGGAGTACTCTGCTCTCACATGAACTATTTGGTATACAGCCTTTTATTTTTTTTGTTAAAAGCTTCTGACAAAGCATTCAATAATTGGGGGCCATTTTTGTCATCAGAGTATCTCATCAGAATTAAATAAAACTTCAGGACATAGGAATAGAAATCTTTCTGAACTCCATACATTAGTTTTGTAAAGTGTTTTTCCCTTAAAAAACTCAGCTTGGAAGAAATTGTGGTTTGCCTGCAAGTAGGGGGCAAGTGACAATAGCAGCATGCCAATCAAATGGTCAAAACTCTGTCACAAGTAAATAGAAGATACTTTCCTTTCCAAATCCTCTGTCTTTTATTTACAGTTATTTGCTTAGTTTGAAAGACTTTGAAACATAGTCCCCATTTGGAGTATACCCAGTTCCGCATTCTCTCTGTATTACACTCTCCTGTTTATGAGAATTGATGCTGTTTGCTTATATTGCTTTTGTGACTTCCTCCACCCCACAGTGTAAGAGTCTAACAGGGCAGAAGCTTCAGAGACTCTTCCTGGCTAATACCTGACCCCTTTCTCTCGCATTACAGCTCCAAGTGACCATTTTCAAAGCAAAAGGTCATCCCTATCCCCATCCCTTTGGAACCAATGTGCATCAACCTTCTAACCTCTGCCTCGGAGAGATGATGGCTGTTTGGGCTGCAATCCCTTCATTACAGATGGTCCATATTTTATATTTAGTATGGGAGGTCAAATTTAGGAAAGCAATTTCTTTTAAAGCTAAGAGTTCCAATAATACAACGTCTTCTATTGGCTTATGGGTGAATGGGCAGTAATGGGTTTATGGGAAGCGCCTGCTGGTCTGTCTTTTCCAGGGAGGGGATTATTCCTGTCAATCTAAATTTTTAGAATTGGTGGGCTCCCATTGTTTATTATTCAGCAAGCTTTTATTAGATTGTCTCTAAGCACAATGCAGCAAGTGGGGCATCCTTCTGAGCAGGCTAGCAGGCTGGATCAATATCTCTAGGCATTTAAAATCTTGGATAAAATAATATAACATTTTCATCTCAGCTTCAGAAAAGAGTCCTGCATGTAGTTTTGTTGCTGAAAGAATATACAGAAAGATGCATGATGCTATTAGCAAGAATAAAAATTGTCTAACGTTGGAATTTATGGGTAAGATGGTGAATTTTTCAGGTGAGTATATGTTTAAAATATTTCAGTCTTTTGTGACTGTTTAGACTAAATATACAAAGAAACAGTGTAACTGTGCTACACAAATGTATTTACTGTGCAAACTTCAAATAAAATAACAGAGAGAAATGGCATTAGCTTTAAAATTAGCAGTGTAAATGAATTTGTAAGTATATATATATTTTTACATATATATATAATAACATCTATGTATGGAGTGAAACAGAGACTAGATTAACTCACTTGTGTGCAGCCCAGCAGTGACTTGGGACCTAAGAGAAACCACATGATCTCAAGTTCTTTGGTTGTGCAAGCCCCAGAAGGCCAAACTATCCTAAGGATATACAGGCAGGGGAGGTGGGTCACAACCTCCATGTCTACACTGAGCATTCTCATTCTTAATGGATTCTAGAAACAAACCAAAGAAAAACTCTTAGGCTTTTGTGTTCAGATATCAGGCTTAAAAGTTCCTTGTCCTGATTTTCCAATTTACCTGGTTAGAAACTAGGTTGGGAGTAAAACTGACCCTAGGAAGGAAAATCTGAGACCTAAGAGATGTTGAGATAACCGTAGCCCCATCACTTGCCTGCCCACTCCCTGCACTGGGCATAAAGACATGTGGGGACACACACCTGTCACAGACAAAATTGAATCAGGTCATTAGGTTGTTGTGTGTTGTAGATATTTTAATAAAAATAAGAACTGTAGGTTGTAATGGTTTTGATAGCTGCTGCTGCTGCTGCTAAGTCGCTTCAGTCATGTCCGACTCTGTGCGATCCCATAGATGGCAGCCCACCAGGCTGTCCCTGAGATTCTCTAGGCAAGAACACTGGAGTGGGTTGCCATTTCCTTCTCCAATGCATGAAAGTGAAAAGTGAAAGTGAAGTCGCTCAGTCGT
Source organism: Ovis aries (assembly GCF_016772045.2). Taxonomy (NCBI): domain Eukaryota; kingdom Metazoa; phylum Chordata; class Mammalia; order Artiodactyla; family Bovidae; genus Ovis; species Ovis aries. Next base: position 55,403,823 of record NC_056060.1, on the reverse strand, counting down.
GTCTGACTCTTAGTGACCCCATGGACTGCAGCCTACCAGGCTCTTCCATCCATGGGATTTTCCAGGCAAGAGTACTGGAGTGGGGTGCCATTGATAGCTGCTAGTATTATCATTTTTATCATTGTTGAATTACTATATTTTAGATATCTCAAGGATATTTTCTCAAAAGTTCCTTTGAGGCAAAATATTTTTATTACCTAGTTACTTTACAATCAAGAAACTGAGAGCAAGGAAGGAAATTTATTGACTAGTTCTTACATGTCAGATAATATGATTGTGATAGTCATTTATATTATTTAATTTTATTCTTAAATCTCTTTTAGGTACATATTAGCTATAATTACATATTTGAGAAATCTAAGACTCAGAAAGGTTAAATAATTTACTCAACATCCCAGAACTAGTACATGGTGGAATTGGGTTAAAAGTGACCAGATTTGCTTTATTCCTAAGTGCTTGCTATTTTCACTTGATTCTGTTGCCTATTGAGAAAGAGCAAAGACCATCCATTATTTAAGTCCTTTGTCTTATCCTTCAGAGGTGTTTGCCTCACCACTGCCTTATGTGCAGTCTGCTCCGAAAGTATCTGATCCCCAAAGTATTTGACAGACAGAGATGTGAGGACCCATGAGTTGAAGCTCCATGTTATTACTCTCTGGCTTATAAAGAGCCATAGTATGTGGGAGTCTCCAAAGATGATTTAGTGGAACAAAGATGATGGAGTTAGGAGAGAAAAATGAGCAAAACATATACACTAACTCATTCTTTAAAGTCTATGCTATTAATTCATGTTTCTAAAGTGCTTATTCAACACTGAGTTAAATTCACCTTGTTTTGTAGAACATTTCAAAGAGTTTGTATGAAGTCCTGACTGCGATCTTTCAATGGAGCAGTTGCAAAAATCCACCTAGGGGTTAAAAATGAAACTCTACCTTGAGGACACAGAAGAGGCAGATCTAACATCACTGTGAATCTTTGATTCACCACTTCCTTTGCTTGAACAGCCTGAGAAATCACTACCATGATCCCTGTGGGCCCTTACTGCCTCAGTTCTCCACATGCAAAATAGGATGACAGGGCTGTCCCATGACCTTGTAGATTAAAGAATAACCTGCAAATAAAGCAATGGGGAAATGCCCAGGTATGTAAGAGAAATAACGTCTTCTTTGATCAAATGCTCTTTAAAAATGTTCAGGAAAAGAGATGAACAGAATTCTAGCAAAATCAGGTAGCAAAATGCTCAAGTTGCAGCACTTGGGCAACAACTGGGCATAAATCTATACTAGGTGCTAAGCTTACCTGTCAGGATGCACAGGCAGAGGAGCCTGACCAAATTGGGAGAGTGCTATGGAGAATCTGGCCTCTGGAACACAGTACTTTGTCCCTTCAGCTTTTCTCTGCCTCTCTGCTGTGTGCAAGAGAGAGTGCAGGAAATGTGCAGTTAAAACTGGTGACTAAATTCCAGAATGTCTTTCTTTCAAAGAGGATGAAAGAAGCCTCTCTCTAATTCTGATGCGTGTGAAGAAAACCATGTGAATAACCAAAGATGGTGGCTCAGTGGGAAGTGGACAGTTAATTAGCTAAAGTACCTTACCCTCTCATTAGCTCTAAGTAGGATGTCAAAGAAGGAATTGAAATCTAGCCTCTTGTAGGGCTTTGTTGGGTAAACTGTTTACATGAACACAGAGACAGTGAAGGTAGAGCAGATTCTGAGAGCAGCACATACATCTAGAGAGTCATAGCAATGAAGATGTGCTTCCCAGGGGCTATGGCAAAAATCCTGGGGCCTGAATACCTGGTCTAGACTATTGGCTCTGCCACTTACCTGAGTGAGTTATGCAAATTCTCCAAGTCTCAGTTTCCTTAGTAATAATTCCCACCTTACAAGGTTTGAGGATCAAATTAAGAACTGCATTTAGCATAGTCCCTGGGCTTCCCTGGTGGCTCAGAGGTTAAAGCGTCTGCCTCCAATGCAGGAGACCCGGGTTCGATCCCTGGGTCGGGAAGATCCCCTGGAGAAGGAAATGGTAACCCACTTCAGTATTCTTGCCTGGAGAATCTCATGGACAGAGGAGGCTGGCAGGCTACAGTCCACAGGGTTGCAAAGAGTTGGACCTGACTGAGCGACTTCACTTCACTTCTGGAACATATTAAAAACTCCCTACAGGATAGCTATAAAAATAATAATTATTCACTCTAAGAAAAGATTTGGAGAGAAACTTAATGAACAAAAGTTGATGGTGGTCAGAGAATTTTTTTAGTGGCTGGGAGTCTGTTTCTTTTTAAAGTTTTGGAATATGTTCTGTTAGTGTTCTATAAATGAGAGATTCATTTTACTTTATGATATTATTTCTAGCAAAAAACGTTAAGATGACTTTGGCATCACTCACTCTTGCTTTTTCCATTACTGATGTCTGGTAGTTTAGAAAGAAAGACCAGGGGAGTCAGGTTAGCATTTCCCTAAATGTATTTTCAAATGTATTGTAAGACCCTCAGAAAAGTCCTTGTGAGATTCACAGTGCATGTTCTCATGTTAAAGGCTCTGAGAAGTCCATGATTAAATTAATTTATGTGACTTTGTTAAACTTAGTATTTTCTAAACTTGCTTGACTATAGGATCTGAATTCTACACATTACCTGTTCACATTTCCAGAACACTTTGGGAAAAGTTGATCTAAGATAACACTTTTTTCCTAGGGGGATTTTACTAGCATTGTAGACAAAGAACCCAGGAGGAAATGCTGAGTTTTTATAAATATGAAACCTCAACCTTAAATTCCTGTGAAAATATTTGCTAATAACCCCAAAAGAAAGCTATGCCAGTTCTTCTTTTTTTTTAATGTATAGAGCAGAAATGAACGCTATCAGAACATCATTTAGTTAGTACTTACATACTTACTAAAATGTTCATACTTGAACATTTCTGGGTCAGTTCAGTTCAATTGCTCAGTCATGTCCGACTCTTTGCGACCCCATGAATCGCAGCATGCCAGGGCTCCCTGTCTATCCCCAACATCCGGAGTTTACTCAAACTCATGTCCATTGACTCGGTCATGCCATCAACCATCTCATCCTCTGGTGTCCCCTTGTCCTCCTGCCTTCAATCTTTCACAGCATCAGGGTTTTTCAAATGAATTAGCCCTTCACATCAGGTGGCCAAAGTATTGGACTTTCAGCTTCAACATCAGTCCTTCCAAGGAACACTCAGGATTGATCTTCTTTAGAATGGACTGGTTGTAACTCTTTGCTGTCCAAGGGACGCCCAAGAGTCTTCTCCAACACCACAATTCAAAAGCATCAATTCTTCAGTGCTCAGTTTTCTTTATAGTCCAACTCATATCCATACATGACTACTGGAAAAACCATAGCCTTGACTAGATGGACCTTTGTTGGCAAAGTAATATCTCTGCTTTTTAATATGCTGTCTAGGTTGGTCATAACTTTCTTTCCAAGGAGCAAGCATCTTTTAATTTCAAGGCTGCAGTCACCATTTGCAGTGATTTTGCAGCCCCGCAAAAATAAAGTCAGTAATGGTTTCCACTGTTTCCCCATCTGTTTGCCATGAAGTGACGGGACCAGATGCCATGATCTTCGTTTTCTGAATGTTGAGCTTTAAGCCAACTTTTTCACTATCATCTTTCAATTTCCTCAAGAAGCTCTTTAGTTCTTCTTCACTTTCTGCCATAAGGGTGGTGGCATCTGCATATCTGAGGTTATTGATATTTCTCCCGGCAATCTTGATTCCCGCTTGTGCTTCATCCAGCCCAGCATTTCTCATGATGTACTCTGCATATAAGTTAAATAAGCAGTGTGACAATATACAGCCTTGATGTACCCTTTTCCTATTTGGAACCAGTCTGTTGTTCCATGGCCAGTTCTAACTGTTGCTTCTTGACCTGCATACAGGTTTCTCAAGAGGCAGGTCAGGTGGTCTGGTATTCCCATCTATTGAAGAATTTTACACAGTTTCTTGTGATCCATACAGTCAAAGGCTTTGGCATAGCCAATAAAGCAGAAATAGATGTTTTCCTGGAACTCTCTTGCTTTTTCAATGATCCAGCAGATGTTGGCAATTTGATCTCTGGTTCCTTTGCTTTATCTAAAACCAACTTGAACATCTGGAAGTTCACAGTTCACATATTGCTGAAGCCTGGCTTGAAGAATTTTGAGGGTTACTTTACTAGAGTGTGAGATGAGTGCAATTGTGCAGCAGTTTGAGTATTCTTTGGCATTGCGTTTCTTTGGGATTGAAATGATAACTGACCTTTTCCAGTCCTGTGGCCACTGCTGAGTTTTCCAAATTTGCTGGCATATTGAGTGCAGCACTTTCACAGCATCATCTTTCAGGATTTGAAATAGCTCAGCTGGAATTCCATCACCTCCACTAGCTTTGTTCGTAATGACGCTTCCTAAGGCCCACTTGACTTCACATTTCAGGATGTCTGGCTCTAAGTGAGTGATCACACCATCATAAAAATCTGGGTTGTGAAGATCTTTGTTGTATAGTTCTTCTGTGTATAGTTCTTCTGTGTATTCTTGCCACCTCTTCTTAATATCTTTTGCTTCTCTTAGGTCCATGCAATTTATGTCCTTTATTGAGCCCATCTTTGCCTGAAATGTTCCCTTGGTATCTCTGATTTCCTTGAAGAGATCTCTAGTCTTTCCCCTCCTATTGTTTCCCTCTATTTCTTTGCACTGATCACTGAGGAAGGCTTTCTTATCTCTCCTAGCTAGTCACTGGAACTCTGCATTCAGATGGGTATATCTTTCCTTTTCTCCTTTTCTTTTTGCTTCTCTTCTTTTCTCAGCTATTTGTAAGGCCTCCTCAGACAGCCATTTTGCTTTTTTGCATTTCTTTTTCTTGGTAGATGCTCTTGCTTCTGTTTCCCGTACAATGTCACAAACATCTGTCCATAATTCATCAGGCACTCTATCAGATCTATGCCCTTAAATCTATTTCTCACTTCCACTGTATAATTGTTAGGGATTTGATTTAAGTCATACCTGAATGGTCTAGTGGTTTTCCCTACTTTCTTCAATTTAAGTCTAAATTTGGCAATAAGGAGTTCCTGATCTGAGCCATAGTCAGCTCCCAGTCTTGTTTTTGCTGACTGTATAGAGCTTCTCCATCTTTGGCTACAAAGAATATAATCTGTCTGATTTTGGTGTTGGCCATCTGGTGATGTCCATGTGTAGAGCGTTCTCTTGTGTTGTTGGAAGAGGGTGTTTGCTATGACCAGTGTGTTCTCTTGGCAGAATTCTATTAGCCGTTGCCCTGCTTCATTCTGTTATCCAAGGCCACATTTGCCTGTTACTCCAGGTGCTCCTTGACTTCCTGCTTTTGCATTCCAGTCCCCTATATTGAAAAGGACATCTTTTTTGGGTCTTAGTTCTAGAAGGTCATGCAGGTCTTCATAGATCTGTTCAACTTCAGCTTCTTCAGCATTAATGGTTGGGGCGTTGACTTGGATTAACATGATATATACTTGCTAAATGTTCATACTTGATGAACAATTCTGGGTAAACAGAGTCAAAACCTGACTCTGAACCATAGAACTACTTGATAAATATTGGTGATTCCTTTTGCTAGGAGTTAAATATGATTTTGTAAAGAAGACTTTAAAGAGAAGCAATGAGTGGGCTAGTGTGAGAGGAAAAAGGAAACAGCTCAACCCAACTGTTTGTTATATTTTCCCTCTGCCTGGACATAAGAAGTGCTTATGAGGAAAAAGGAATGTGATGTTTTGTTACTGAAAGAAGCAGAGAAGGCCTTTACCTTTCTTTAGGGCAGGGTCCCCAACCTCCAGGATCTAATGCCTAATGAATTGAAGTGGAGCTGATGTAGTAATAATAGAAATAATGTGCACAGTAAATGTAATGCACTGAAATCATCCCGAAACCATTCCCCTACTCCAGGTCCACAGAAAAATTGTCTGCCATGAAACTGATCCCTTGTGCCAAAAAGGTTGGGGACCACTGCAGTGGGCCAGAATATTAAGCTACATCAAGCTAATTCTAACTCAGTGTACTTTTATCAGTCCTAATTCATCCACAGTTCAGTTCAGTTCAGTTCAGTTCAGTTGCTCAGTTATGTTCGACTCTTTGCGACCCCATGAACCGCGGCATGCCAGGCCTCCCTGTCTATCACCAACCCTTGGAGTCCACCCAAACCCATGTGCATCGAGTCAGTGATGCCATCTTACCATCTCATCCTCTGTCATCCCCTTATCCTTCTGCCCTCAGTCTTTCCCATGATCAGGGTCTTTTCAAATGAGTCAGCTCTTCTCATCAGGTGGCCAAAGTATAGGAGTTTCATCGTCAACATCCGTCCTTCCAATGAAGACCCAGGACTGATCTCCTTTAGGATGGACTGGTTAGATCTTGCAGTCCAAGGGACTGTCAAGAGTCTTCTCCAACACCACAGTTCAAAAGCCCCAATTCTTTGGTGTTCAGCTTTTGTTATAGTCCGACTCTCCCATCCAACTGGAAAAACTGGAAAAACTATACTACTGGAAAAACCATAGCCTTGACTAGATGGACCTTTGTTGGCAAAATATATCTCTGCTTTTTAATATGCTGTCTAGGTTGGTTATAACTTTCCTTCCAAAGAGTAAGCATCTTTTAATTTCATGGCTGCAGTCACCATCTGCAGTGATTTTGGAGCCCAGAAAAATAAAGTCAGCCACTGTTTCCACTGTTTCCCCATCTATTTGCCATGAAGTGATGGGACCGGATGCCATGATCTTAGTTTTTTGAATGTTGAGCTTTAAGCCAGTTTTTTCACTCTCCTCTTTCACTTTCATCAAGAGGCTTTATAGTTCCTCTTCACTTTCTGCCATAAGGGTGGTGTCATCTGCATATCTGAGGTTATTGATAGTTCTCCTGGCAATCTTGATTCCAACTTGTGCTTCATCCAGCCCAGCATTTCTCATGATGTACTCTGCGTATAAGTTAAATAAGCAGGGTGACAATATACAGGCTTGAAGTACTCCTTTTCCTATTTGGAACCAGTCTGTTGTTCCATGTCCAGTTCTAACTGTTGCTTCCTGACCTGCATACAGGTTTCTCAAGAGGCAGGTCAGGTGGTCTGGTATTCCCATCTCCTTCAGAATTCTCCACAGTTTATTGTGATCCACACAGTCAAAGGCTTTGGCATAGTCAATAAATTCATGCACAAATGTCTTACACATCAAACTTTTTTCCTCAATAAAAACAATGTCTTAAAAAATTATTTTTCTCCCTAAGCTGGACTGCAAAAGCCTGCCTCAGCTATGTATTTTTTTCCAAACTGTTAGGATCTCTGCAGTGTAACCCCAGTAGTAGAAGTGACAGAGTTTACCACTTATTCAGTCAGCAAATATTTCATGATTTGTAATGTACTGAGATGCAAAGATAAAAGTACCTAGCCCTTGCCCTCAAGCTGCTTGTCTCATTGGTGATATATGACATAAACAAATAATGAGTAGACAAAGTAGTTTTAGATAAGTGAAATGGAAATAGAGTAAATACACTGGAAGCATTTCTGGTGGAGATAATCAAGGCTTTATGGGGTGGCATTGCAGCTTAGCCCCACAAAATGGATACGAATGTAACAAACAGAGAAAAAAAGTTGGGCTCTTAGGACGGACTGCTTTGAAATCACTTAGAAAAACCCAGAAGTATACTGGAAAATGAACTTACTTCTCATGTTCCATGGAATGGACTCCTCATGCTGAGATCTACAAAGATGAGATACTTTTTGAGATTCTGACACAGCAACCCTTTTCCTCACTAGGCCATCAGTAGTAGAATTGCAGTTAACAAGTCTTTGTGGTCCCAGAGAGAAATTGATATTTACTGATTGCACTGTGCTGAAGTAAAATTACCAGAGTGCATTAAAATCCTTTGTAAAGAAGGCTGAAGGCATTACAAAAATGCATGGGCATCTTGGGCATTAATATTTGATTCAATATCTTTTAGTTGCATATGGCATATTTTGATGGAATAGGCATGCATAGATATAAATACAAATTGGAGAACCACCAGAGCCAGTATTAGCTGTCAGTAAGACTCCTGGCTGGCGGGATTCACTTAGCCTCACTTCATACACAGATTTTGAGGCCATATCCTCAAGGAACAAAGAATCAAGGAAAGGTTTTTATGTTTACTCTATTGTCTGTGAAAGGAGGAACAGGAAGCTTCTTGCAATCAAGGAACATAAACACTCAATTAGGACTGCTAAATCACACACTACATCCAAAATACCGTGCTCAGACACTGACAGTGGTGGGAAAAGAGAAACACAATTTGTTTCCTTAAGGATCTCAGAGTCTTGTGGAGGGACAGATATACACATAGCCAGTGAATATGAAAACAGTAAAATAAGTACTTGGGGAGGATAGGAGGGAAGGATGGGATTCTGTAAGTGCCCACTGAATGGCAAACTTGATTGCATTTCATTGAAAATGTTCTTTTTTATTTCTATTCATAAACAACCCAATTGGGACTCTGTGGGTCATCAGAGTTGCATTTACCCTTTCTCTGTGTTTCTTGTCCAGTTCAGTCCTGCTAGGACAGTTTCCTTTGCTGGTATAGAACAGGCTTTCCTCAGTGCTTTTCCATCAGTCAGAGTTCACTGGCAGTCCACAAAGGCCACTCAAGTTAGATTAAACAGAAAAGGATTTATAACGGGCTATTATAAGGCAACTTATAGATTTGGGGACACAGTCTGAGAAACAACAGAGAAGGCAATGGCACCCCACTCCAGTATTCCTGCCTGAAAAATCCCATGGACAGAGGAGCCTGGTAGGCTGCAGTCCTTGGAGTCGCTAAGAGTCAGACACGACTGAGCGACTTCACTTTCACTTTTCACTTTCATGCATTGGAGAAGGAAATGGCAACCCACTCCAGTGTTCTTGCCTGGAGAATCCCAGGGACGGGGGAGCCTGGTGGACTGCAGTCTATGGGGTCAGACAGAGTCGGACACGACTGAAGTGACTTAACAGCAGCTGAGAAACAAGCCTGGATGCCACACAGCAGAAGTGAGCAGCTAAAAGGAATGCTCAGTCACTGCATGAGACTGTTTCCGTAGGAAGCCCACTGCTGTTGCCACCTGTGACTTATCACTCATGAAACCACAACCTGAAGACCAGAAGCTCTGCTATGGCTTCTGCAGGTGAACTTAATACCTTCAGTGCCATGATTTCTGGAAGTGGCTTGTGGCATCATAGAGTTTTTCTTGCTCTTCCAAGTCTGACAAGGAGAGACTACTTGGTTGAAGCTAGTCACAAGCAGGAGATGATTAAAGTGGAAGTTTGGGAGAAATGCATAATCCACAATGCAGAAAATTGCCAAAATGGGGAGATGAGTTAACAAAGTCATTGGCAGCTGCAAATGATTGAGTTCCATTGCATCACCCCTCAGGCTATTTCCCTTAGAAAATTTTATCCTAGTTTTTAAAATTTACTGAAATTCACAGATTGGCTTGATACAGAGTATCATTTCAACATCTTAGCAGTGTGCTTCCCTGGTGGCTCAGATGGTAAAGAATCTGCCTGCAGTGTGGGAAACCTGGGTTTGATCCCTGGGTTGAGAAGATCCCCTGGAGAAGGAAATAGCAACCCACTCCAGTATTCTTGCCTGGAGAATTCCATGGACAGAGGAATCATGGCAGGCTAGAGACCATGGGGTCGCAAAGAGTCAGACACAACTGAGCAACTAACTTTCTAGCAGTGCAGCCTGGACTTTTACTCAAATGTGTTGAAGAGAAGCAAAGAGAGTCAGTAGCTGAGCTCCTCATTTGCTTTACTTCTCATTGTCCCCTGTGCCCCTGAATTTGGAGGCCCTGTGCCAGAATTTGTATTCCTGAGTGGTCTCAAAATTGTGTGCACATTCTTCACTGCAGATATGTGCTAGGGTAGTCTCCATCATGTTCAGAGAGTATGTGACGCTTCTCTGAATGAACCAGATAGGACTGAGACCAAAATTAAATATTTTAGGGATATGAATCCACCATCGGTGTATACAAGCTCCCAATCCTGAATCCCCCTCCCACCTCCACCCCATATCATCTCTCTGGATCATCCCCATGCACCAGCCCCAAGCATCCTGTATCCTGTATCGAACATAGACTGGCACTTCGTTTCTTACATGATAGTATACATGTTTCAATGCCATTCTCCCAAATCATCCCACCCTCTCCCTCAGAGTCCAAAAGTCCTTTCTATACATCCGTGTCTCTTTTGCTGTCTCGCATACAGGGTTATCATTACCATCTTTCTAAATTCCATATATATGTGTCAGTATACTGTATTGGTGTTTTTCTTTCTGGCTTACTTCACTCTGTATAATCGGCTCCAGTTTCATCCATCTCATTAGAACTGATTCAAATGTATTCTTTTTAATGGCTGAGTAATACTCCATTGTGTATATGTACCACAGCTTTCTTATCCATTCATCTGCTGATGGACATCTAGGTTGTTTTCCATGTCCTGGCTGTTATAAACAGTGCTGCGATGAACATTGGGGTACACGTGCCTCTTTCAATTCTGGTTTCCTTGGTGTGTATGCCCAGCGATGGGATTGCTGGGTCATAAGGCAGCTCTATTTGCAGTTTTTAAAGGAATCTCCACACTGTTCTCCATAGTGGCTGTACTAGTTTGCATTCCCACCAACAGTGTAAGAGGGACCCTTTTCTCCACATCCTCTCCAGCATTTATTGCTTGTAGACTTTTGGATAGCAGCCATTCTGACTGGTGTGAAATGGTACCTCATTGTGGTCTTGATTTGCATTTCTCTGATAATGAGTGATGTTGAGCATCTTTTCATGTGTTTGTTAGCCATCCGTATGTCTTATTTGGAGAAATGCCTTTTTAGTTCTTTGGCCCATTTTTTGATTGGGTTGTTTATTTTTCTGGAGTTGAGCTGCATAAGTTGCTTGTATATTTTTGAGATTAGTTGTTTGTCAGTTGCTTCATTTGCTATTGTTTTCTCCCATTCAGAAGGCTGTCTTTTCACCTTGCTAATAGTTTCCTTTGTTGTGCAGAAGCTTTTAATTTTAATTAGATCCCATTTGTTTATTTTTGCTTTTATTTCCAGTATTCTGGGAGGTGGATCATAGAGGATCCTACTGTGATTTATGTCAGAGGGTGGGATTGTATTTCTATATAGTTGTATTAATTAGAAATTTTCTGGTGCCAAGGAGCATGTATACTCTCTGACAGGCCCACACTTACAGGAAATTTGTGTATAAGGATACAAAGATGTTTCACTGAAGGCCTAGGACTCCAAGAAGGTAAGACCAGGGCATTATACAGCCGATTATACAGAGTGAAGTAAGCCGGAAAGAAAAACACCAATACAGAAGTCTGTGGATTTGCTATCAGTGATATACATCCACTGCATGTTTGTTCCAGTTGTGCTGCTACTTATTTCCAGGACGTAAATCTAGCTGGTTGTTCCAAGCTCCAGATTGCTAACCGGACTTGCATGTCTGCTCAGTTGCTAGGTCATGTCTGACTCTTCGTGACCCTATGGACTTAGCCTGCCAGGCTCCTCTGTTCGTGGAATTTTCCAGGCAAGAATACTGGAGTGGGTTGCTGTTTCCTCCTCCATGGGATCTTCCCCACCCAGTGATCCCTTGTCTCTTGTTTCTCATACATTGGCAGCCAGATTCTTTACCACTTTGCCACGTGGGAAGCTCAGCCAGCTTTGGGAAGCCACCTTTTCAGGTCAGGTGTTCACCCTTGGGTCGATCAACTATGTCACCCACTGAGAAGGGAGCTGTATGATTTTTACTGCCCACTTACCAAAGACTGTGGGTGATATCAGATTTCTTGAGAAAGGAACATAGGGTAGCCCATTAAAACCTATCCAATATAGAGTAAAACTCTCCAAGGCTTTTGAATTGGCCTTTGCGCATCTGGCAGGCTCATAGGGAGGGGCAGCTGAAGGTCTGTTTGCCTGAGGACCTGAAGGGCCACCAGAGAGGGAATTTATCTTAAGATAAGAGAGAACCAAACATGTGGCACCTGACCAAGTTGTGGCTGTTAGAGAGGCAAGTCGGGTGGTGACTATCACTCAGTCTTCCATCCTGGCTTATTGCTAGGTCAGGGTTCTATTGGAGAAGCGGCATGAAAGACCTGTTTGAAATTCAAGCAATCATATTTTGTATTCTCTCCAAGAAAGCATATTACATGGAGAGGAGACAGATATTCTTTTTCCTTCACTTCAGAACACAGTGGTTCTTTGGTCTTCATGGGCACCAGCTATTGCCAGCAGAAGAGGCTTGATTAAGAAAACAAGTTTACTGATTGCACCTATTCTTAGGAGAATCCCAGGGATTCCAGCCAGACTTAGGAGGTGCTTGTTGGGAGGCTAGGTCTTTTTGACATGGGAGCAAGAGCCAGTGACATATGTGCATTATCATTAATGTGATCCTATTTGAATGTGTAGGCCAACAGGCTAGTGACAAAAGGAGAAAGAGCCAGTTTAGTTCAATCTGGTTATAATTATAAACAGTTAAAATCAGTTGTTTCTTTCAAATAAGGTTTCTTCATCATTTCTGTGTTTGCCATCAGAAAATATGCTTGAAATTATAGGGGACTGGAATGCAAAAGTAGGAAGTCAAGAAACACCTGGAGTGGTCCAGATGGCTTCACAGCTGAATTTTGCCAAAAATTTAGAGAAGAGCTAACACCTATCCTACTCAAACTCTTCCAGGAAATTGCAGAGGAAGGTAAACTTCCAAACTTATTCTATGAGGCCACCAGCACCCTAATACCAAAACCTGACAAAGATGCCAGAAAAAAAGAAAACTACAGGCCAATATCACTGATGAACATAGATGCAAAAATCCTTAACAAAATTCTAGCAATCAGAATCCAACAACACATTAAAAAGATCATACACCATGACCAGGTGGGCTTTATCCTAGGGATGCAAGGTTCTTCAATATCTGCAAATCAATCAATGTAATTCACCACATTAACAAATTGAAAAATAAAAGCCATATGATTATTTCGATAGATGCAGAGAAAGCCTTTGACAAAATTCAACATCCATTTATGATAAAAACTCTCCAGAAAGCAGGAATAGAAGGAGCATACCTCAACACAATAAAAGCTATATATGACAAACCCACAGCAAACATTATCCTCAATGGTGAAACATTGAAAGCATTTCCCCTAAAGTCAGGAATAAAACAAGGGTGCCCACTTTCACTGCTACTATTCAACATAGTTCTGGAAGTTTTGGCCATAGCAATCAGAGCAGAAAAAGAAATAAAAGGAATCCAAATTGGAGAAGAAGTAAAACTCTCACTTTTTGCAGATGACATGATCCTCTACATAGAAAACCCTAAAGACTCCACCAGAAAATTACTAGAACTAATCAATGAATATAGTAAAGTTGTGGGATATAAAATCAATACACAGAAATCCCTTGCATTTCTAATAATGAGAAAGTAGAAAAAGAAATTAAGGAAACAATTCCATTCACCATTGCAATGAAAAGAATAAAATACTTAGGAATATATCTACCTAAAGAAACTAAAGACCTATATATAGAAAACTATAAAACACTGGTGAGAGAAATCAAAGAGGACACTAATAGATGGAGAAATATACCATGTTCATGGATCAGAAGAATAAATATAGTGAAAATGAGTATACTACCCCAAACAATCTACAGATTCAATGCAATCCTTATCAGGCTACCAGCGGTATTCTTCATAGAGCTAGAACAAATAATTTCAAGATTTGTTTTTTTTTTTTTTTAAATTTTATTTTATTTTATTTTTCTTTTAATTTTAAAATCTTTAATTCTTACATGCATTCCCAAACATGAACCCCCTCCCAACTCCCTCCCCATAACATCTTTCTGGGTCATCCCCATGCACCAGCCCCAAGCATGCTGCATCCTGCGTCAGACATAGACTGGCGATTCAATTCACATGATAGTATACATGTTAGAATGGCATTCTCCCAAATCATCCCACCCTCTCCCTCTCCCTCTGAGTCCAAAAGTCCGTTATACACATCTGTGTCTCTTTCCCTGTCTTGCATACAGGGTCGTCATTGCCATCTTCCTAAATTCCATATATATGTGTTAGTATACTGTATTGGTGTTTTTCTTTCTGGCTTACTTCACTCTGTATAATCGGCTCCAGTTTCATCCATCTCAACAGAACTGATTCAAATGAATTCTTTTTAACGGCTGAGTAATACTCCATTGTGTATATGTACCACAGCTTTCTTATCCATTCATCTGTTGATGGACATCTAGGTTGTTTCCATGTCCTGGCTATTATAAACAGTGCTGCGATGAACATTGGGGTACATGTGTCTCTTTCAATTCTGGTTTCCTCAGTGTGTATGCCCAGAAGTGGGATTGCTGGGTCATAAGGTAGTTCTATTTGCAATTTTTTAAGGAATCTCCACACTGTTCTCCATAGTGGCTGTACTAGTTTGCATTCCCACCAACAGTGTAGGAGGGTTCCCTTTTCTCCACACCCTCTCCAGCATTTATTGGTTGCAGATTTTTGGATCGCAGCCATTCTGACTGGTGTGAAGTGGTACCTCATTGTGGTTTTGATTTGCATTTCTCTAATAATGAGTGATGTTGAGCATCTTTTCATGTGTTTGTTAGCCATCCGTATGTCTTCTTTGGAGAAATGTCGATTTAGTTCTTTGGCCCATTTTTTGATTGGGTCGTTTATTTTTCTGGAGTTGAGCTGCAGAAGTTGCTTGTATATTTTTGAGATTAGTTGTTTGTCAGTTGCTTCATTTGCTATTATTTTCTCCCATTCAGAAGGCTGTCTTTTCACCTTGCTTATATTTTCCTTTGTTGTGCAGAAGCTTTTAATTTTAATTAGATCCCATTTGTTTATTTTTGCTTTTATTTCCAGCATTCTGGGAGGTGGATCATAGAGGATCCTGTATGGAAATACAAAACACCTCGAATAGCCAAAGCAATCTTGAAAAAGAAGAATGGAACTGGAAGAATCAACCTGCCTGACTTCAGGCTCTACTACAAAGCCACAGTCATCAAGGCAGTATGGTACTGGCACAAAGACAGAAATATAGATCAATGGAACAAAATAGAAACCCCAGAGATAAATGCACACACCTATGGACACCTTATCTTCGACAAAGGAGGCAAGAATATACAATGGAGTAAAGACAATCTCTTTAACAAGTGGTGCTGGGAAAATTGGTCAACCACTTGCAAAAGAATGAAACTAGAACACTTTCTAACACCATACACAAAAATAAACTCAAAATGGATTAAAGATCTAAATGTAAGACCAGAGACTATAAAACTCCTAGAGGAGAATATAGGCAAAACACTCTCCGACATACATCACAGCAGGATCATCTATGACCCACCTCCCAGAATACTGGAAATAAAAGCAAAAATAAACAAATGGGATCTAATTAAAATTAAAAGCTTCTGCACAACAAAGGAAACTATAAGTAAAGTGAAAAGACAGCCTTCGAAATGGGAGAAAATAATAGCAAATGAAGCAACTGACAAACAACTAATCTCAAAAATATACAAGCAACTCCTGCAGCTCAATTCCAGAAAAATAAATGACCCAATCAAAAAGTGGGCCAAAGAACTAAATAGACATTTCTCCAAAGAAGGCATAACAGAGGGCTAACAAACACATGAAAAGATGCTCAACATCACTCATTATCAGAGAAATGCAAATCAAAACCACAATGAGGTACCATTTCACACCAGTCAGAATGGCTGCTATCCAAAAGTCTACAAGCAATAAATGCTAGAGAGGGTGCAGAGAAAAGGGAACCCTCTCACACTGTTGGTGGGAATGCAAACTAGTACAGCCACTATGGAGAACAGTGTGGAGATTCCTTTAAAAACTGCAAATAGAGCTGCCTTATGACCCAGCAATCCCATCGCTGGGCATACACACCAAGGAAACCAGAATTGAAAGAGGCACGTGTACCCCAATGTTCATCGCAGCACTGTTTATAACAGCCAGGACATGGAAAACAACCTAGATGTCCATCAGCAGATGAATGGATAAGAAAGCTGTGGTACATATACACAATGGAGTATTACTCAGCCATTAAAAAGAATACATTTGAATCAGTTCTAATGAGATGGATGAAACTGGAGCCGATTATACAGAGTGAAGTAAGCCAGAAAGAAAAACACCAATACAGTATACTGACACATATATATGGAATTTAGAAAGATGGTAATGATAACCCTGTATGCAAGACAGCAAAAGAGACACAGATGTATAGATCAGACTTTTGGACTCTGTGCGAGAGGAAGAGGGTGGGATGATTTGGGAGAATGGCATTGAAACATGTATAATATCATGTAAGAAATGAATTGCCAGTCTAGGTTCAATGCAGGATATAGGATGCTTGGGGCTGGTGCACTGGGATGACCCAGAGAGATGGTATAGGGAGGGAGGTGGGAGGGGGGTTCAGGATTGGGAATTCATGTACACCCATGGCAGATTCAGGTTGATGTATGGCAAAACCAATACAGTATTATAAAGTAAAATAAAGTAAAATAAAAAAAAGAAAAAAACATTTTAGAGGTTCTAGATGAGCTAATTTTCTTCCATAACGTATTCAATTTTATTCTGGCAGGAAAATAAAGCACTAGCTTGATCCCTTTAAGAAAATGAAAATATAGTGTCCAAAGGTGTCATTCAAATAAAAAAAGGACTGATGTCTCCATGCACAGTATAATTCCTAAAGGTGCATCCTAATAGAAAGTGGTGGTGTTTCCAGTGTAGGTTGGGTGTTGTGCTTTGCTGGGGATGATCTATTTATGGTTTGACCTTGTTCCTAGGATGTAGCAATTACTCCTAAGGTGTAGTATTTCAGGACTCCCAAAAGTATATGGTGCTGTGGGTCCCCTCTACCTTAAACAGCCTATATACCAAACTCTATGAAACCAATGCTGCAAAATGCCCAAATCTCTGCTAAGATCTTCAAGCTCTCATAAACTTATTTCCACTTGGTGCTTGATATCTCACAAATCATGTGCAACTTGGAAGTAGTCAAATTCCATAAAGAGAAATTGTACATAGAATTTTAGGCTCACTGCTCTATAGTTTTTGTTTTTCTTTTCCCTCTCCAGTATCTTGGCCTCACAAGTCTTAGGCATCTTTGACCTCAAAGTTCTATGTATACCCTACATCACTACCAAAAGCCCCATGTTGTATCTTTTTTCTCTGTCTCTACTTCACATAATATCATTTGGCAAATGCATTTATTTGTGAGGCTCAAGAAAAGCTTTACTGGGGAAATGACATTTAAACTGAGACGTGAAAGAAGAAAGGAGTTAACTGGTCATTGACAGTTGGAAAGGCAGTTGCAGAAACTTTTGTGGGTGGGTAAAAGTAGTAATGTGGGAGGTTGAACTAATTATCCTTAACTCAAAGTACAGTGTCTGGTACAGAGAAAGCATTCAACAAGTATCTGTTGGTTAAACATTAATTCTAATCAATGAATTATTTATTTAGTGTCTCCTTTATTCTTAGCACTAGCTTATGAACTGAGGAAACAAAATTTGAGCATGTTATGTATTTTTCACAACAATCAAAGAAAATGTTTCTTAAAAATGCAATGGTTTCCATTCAAATGGTATGGTATAAAGTGCTAGTTGCCATGTTCTTTTTAATCTCTAAAACAATTTTAAGACTTTTAAAATAAAAATTTTATGTGTTAAAAAAAAAAAAAAAGAAACACCTGGAGTAACAGGCAAATTTGGCCTTGGAGTATGGAATGAAGCAGGGCAAAGGCTAATAGAGTTCTGCCAAGAAAACTCGCTGGTCATAACAAACACCCTCTTCCAACAACACAAGAGAAGACGCTATACATGGAAGTCACCAGATGGCCAACACCGAAATTGGACAGATTATATTCTTTGCAGCCAAAGATGGAGAAGCTCTATACAGTCAGCAAAAACAAGACCGGGAGCTGACTGTGGCTCAGATCAGGAACTCCTTATTGCCAAATTCAGACTTAAATTTAAGAAAGTAGGGAAAACCACTAGACCATTCAGGTATGACCTAAATAAAATCCCTAACGATTATACAGTGGAAGTGAGAAATAGATTTAAGGGACTAGATCTGATAGAGTGCCTGATGAACTATGGATGGATGTTTGTGACATTGTACAGGAAACAGGGAGCAAGAGCATCTACTAAGAAAAAGAAATGCAAAAAAGCAAAATGGCTGTCTGAGGAGGCCTTACAAATAGCTGAGAAAAGAAGGGAAGCAAAAAGCAAAGGAGGCTTCTTTGTCCATGGGGTCACAAGAGTCAGACACAACTTAGTGACTAAACCACCACCACCAGAGTACATCATGAGAAACACTGGGCTGGCTGAGAAATATCAGTAACCTCAGATATGCAGATGATACCACCCTTATGGCAGAAATAGAAGAAGAACTAAAGAGCCTCTTGATGAAAGTGATAGAGAAAGGTGAAAAAGTTGGCTTAAAGCTCAACATTCAGGAAACAAAGATCATAACATCTGGTCCCATCACTTCATGGCAAATAGATGGAGAAACAGTGGAAACAGTGGCAGACTTTATTTTTTTGGGCTCCAAAATCACTGCAAATGGTAATGGCAGCCATGAAGTTACAAGAGGCTTACTTCTTGGAAGAAAAGTTATGACCAACCTATTTAATATGCTGACAAGCATGTTAAAAAGTAGAGACATTACTTTGCCAGCAAAGGTCCATTTAGTCAAGGCTATGGTTTTTCCAGTGGTCATGTATGGATGTGAGAGTTGGACTTTAAAGAAGGCTGGGCACTGAAGAATTGATTCTTTTGAACTGTGGTGTTGGAGAAGACTCTTGAGAGTCCCTTGGACTGCACAGAGATCCAACCAGACCATCCTAGACGAAATCAATGCTGAATATTCATTGCAAGGACTAATGTTGAAGCTGAAACTCCAATACTTTGGCCACCTGATGGGAAGAACTGACTCCTTGGAAAAGACCCTGTTGCTGGGAAAGACTGTGGGTGGGAAGAGAAGGGGACAACAGAGGATGAGATGGTTGCATGACATCGCTGACTCAATGGACATGAGTTTGAGTAGACTTCGGGAGTTGGTGATGGACAGGGAGGCCTGGAGTGCTGCAGTCCATGGGGTTGCAAAGAGTTGGACATGACTGAGCACTGAACCTAACTGAATATGCTTGAACTGAGTGAGCTTACATATTCTTAAATATCTTAGAAGCTGAATTTCTTTAAAGCTTACAAGTGACATTCTCATAAAACTGTATATATATGTATGTGTGTGTGTGTGTGTGTGTGTGTGTGTGTATGAACTTACTAAAGATAAGGATAAATAACTTGGATGTCTTTGTTAATAGTCATCTGTATTTACCCAGACTCCTTAAGAGATTCACTGGTAGCTGTCTAGAGCTACCACCCGGCACTTCCACAAACTATTCACATCAGCTCCCTTTGATCACAGCCTCTCATCCTAACCTCAGTTAAGAGCAAGGGACTAACCTCTAAATTCTTTATCCACAACACTGAAAATTGATTGAAAAGCAAACAAACCAATGACATACAGTTGATTCAAATGAGGAAATCCCTCTATGCTTCCAGTAGTTACTTAACACTTGTCAAATTTGTCAGTGTAAATATTTTTCAGTAGGATTGGTTTATTTCTGATCACTGAATATATCAGAACATGATTCATATTTTCTCTCTCAAATTTCCTTGTATAGGGAATTCCCTGGTGATCCAGTGGTTAGGACTCCATGCTCTCACTGCTGAGTGCCCAGATTCAGTCCCTGGTCCCACAAGCCCAGAAAAAATAAATTAAAAAAGAAAATCTAAAAAAAATCCTTGTATATGTAAAGCTGTCAACTCAAGTATTTTGGGGGAGAGACATATGGTAGGGTTTCAGGATTTTGCCACAAAATTCTCATCTTTGTAATGAAGATTAGGACAAATTCATTTCGTACTTGGAATCAAGAGCTAAATGTCTTTCTCCCCTTTCGTTCCTATATCTTCTTTTCTCATAGTTTTCTTCATCTATATTCTTCCATTTTCTTTCCCTCTTTCTTCTCCCTTCCTTCCCTACTTGCTCCTTTTCCCCCTGTATTTCTCTTTTTTTCCCAGCAGTTCTTCTGGGGAGTTGGGATGGTGGTGGAGGTGGAGGTGATTTTGTCCTCAGAGTATGTTTGGCAATGTTTGGAGACGTCTTTGGTTATTACAATCAGAGGGGAGGGACTTGGGGCATGGTGCTTCAGGTTCTTTGAGTAAGGAACATTGGATATGGAACAGCAATACTGCTGAACATAATACTATAGTGCACAGGACAGCCCCCCACAGGAAAATTATATAAATACCACTAGTGCTGAGGTTGAGAAAACTTCTTTTATATAAATATGACGCTGTATTCATGAAGAACACAGAGATTAGAAGGAAAGGGGACTTTGTAAGGTCCTTTTCCTTTCTTTTTATTCATAACTGCTGGTTGGCCTGTTAATTTAACTCTTTTACCACAGTGTGTATAAAGTTTATGTACATAAACCCACCTCTGCTGTAAGCATTGATTATAGTTTCAAACAAATAGACAGAAAAGCTCATTAAAGCTGGGTATGTGGGAAATGTGAAAAACCTTTCTCTTGATTTATTTTGTCCAAGTCTGCAAGTGGCACAGGGTATGCTAGAAAACAATAGATGTGTTTAAGTATATTTATGGTAGAAATTTTCACTTACTCATTTTGCAAAGTAGGGGAGATTAAATATTCTTTGGGTTACTTTGACAATTTTGACGGTTTAAAGATTACATTAATAAAGAGTACGAGGTAGACTATAAAGATCTGGTCTTATTGTAATTGAGATGGTTAGCTATAAAGCAATGAAAGAAAGCCCATAGAAAACATTTGGTTCACAAGTGGCAAAAATAGTTAAAACTTTTTATCAATATAGTCTGAGAAATTAAGGTGATAAATACTTATAATGCCAGTTTTAATAACTCTATTTAATTGTGGACCAAATACCTAAATGCCCTTACACATATGATGTATTAGTGACCCAATTTGTCTGAATTACACTTGACCATAAGCAGATAGTGGACAAAGGGAAATTGCCATCTAAAGTTTATTTTTTTTTTCCAGATTACAAAACAGAAGAACTACTAGCCAGGTTGTAACCTAACTAAACTGGCCAGTAAAACCAATCACAGCATTATAGAGTCTACAGTAAAGTCCAGAGAGATAAACTACAATTCAGCAGAAAATTTACCAATGTGTCAGAGTTAAATAAGAAAAAAATTGTTGCATGATACTTGGTTGTAACAGCTAACTAATAAAATTGGACACAGCCACTGAGGTACCCAGGCTACTAGGCCAGCTTTTATCAGGAGCTCTTGGGCAGTTTCTTCATGAGGCTAGAGTGGGGAGCAGCTGCAGGACTGGGCCTACCCCTCTGGCCCTTGGCCTTTTCTGGGCTCTTAGCAGCATTACCCAGAAACTGGGGTACTTGAATCCAATGGATTCAATTGAAGGTCTGGGACAACACAGATATTCTCTTTATTAATAATTTTCTCTTTGTATTTTACCTCCATGTTTCTCTGGAACTTTCTCTCCCTTAACTCTTATCTGTACCCTAGATCTTCCTTTCTATCTTTTCCACCTTGTCTCTTGTACTCCAGCCTCTTCTCACAACATTCCTTCTACCCCTGACCCTAACCATGACCTACTTCTCATCAGGAGACATCATTTGTCTCATGTCCCTCTAGATGAGTCTGTACTTCTCACCCTGAAGGGTATTTCTCACTTCTCACTCCCAACAGCCTCTTTGATGCCATTTCTGAAATACTCTCCTGTAAGGAAGCTCACACTGAGATTGCATATACCTCTCGTAACTGTCTCCCCTTTGGGTTCTCCCTTTATGAGTGACATGTAGACTTTGCTTTTCTCCAGCTTCTGACATCACCTGAGTGAATTCTTTATGTCTTGTAGGCAATGCATTTAGCACCATTTTTCCAGTTCCTTGATCTCTTCAATGCCAATGGATTTTACTTCTTGAAGTAAAGATCTCTTCATCTTTACTTCACAACAACAATTCTCATCAACAGCAACACCTTGCCATCAAGCAGACTATTCCATACCTCAATGAATTTTCTCTATGATAGTAATTTCCCAAATTCCCTGCTCCGTCTCTGTCATTCCAACAGTATCTACTCCTCAAGCACCTCCTTGGCTTATTAGTTTTCTGAGTTCTCTTTATTCTGCACAGCCTTAAATTGATGCTGTTCATTGTAATTATTCTTACCTATACCTTTATATCCTTCTTCTGCTTTTTAAAAAATTTATTTGCTAATTACTTTACAATTGTAAATTGTAATTGGCTAATTACTTTACAGTATTGTAGTGGTTTTTGCCATACATTGACATGAATCAGCCATGGGTGTACATGTGTTTTGCATCCTGAACCTCCCTCCCACCTCCCTCCCCATCCCATCCCTCAGGGTCATCCCAGTGCACCAGCCCTGAGCACTCTGTCTCATGCATCAAGCCTGGACTGGTGATCTGTTTCACATATGATAATATACATGTTTCAATGCTATTCTCTTTTGCTTTTGACATGTATACATACTGCTAGCTGCAGAGCGGTCTGTTGCGTTTTGTTAGGAAAAGTCACAAATTGTGCATGTTTGTGTCAGTACAAATTCATGGCTTCTAGTATCATTTGGGCCTCAAGATTCTCTACCAGTTACCTTTTATTTTTTCTGATCAGTGCTTCCATTTCTTTCAACAGCTCTGTCTGGTCTCCTATGTTTGTCCTGAATACTCTCAGTGATGGGCAATCCTTTTTAGCAAACTTAAATTGTGTATGGAGCAAAATGGCGTTTAAATATAAACAAATAGCTTTGGTTTCTACCTATAAGAAGTTTGAGATTATTAATCAGGAAATCTTTAATTTATTGTTTCCTCCTTGTCTGTAATATTGTTTACTTCTATATCCATTCTCTGGACCTAAAGATGGAATTACCTTCCCTGTTCTGTTCCTCTTGTCTCATCTGGAATCTTGCTCTATCAATGATCTTTGTTTTCCACTATGTCTTCAGCTTCTTTCTTTCTCTGCTCCTTCCCTTAGCCTAACCTGTGATCAAGTTCTCCAATTCTAGCAAAACCACAATGAAATCTTCCTTTCATTCTATAATGCTTTTGAGTTTTTAGACAACCTTGATTTTTCACATCATAGCTTACTCTTTTTATACCTCAATGTCTTATTTATTTAACCTGCAATCCACCTGCAATGCAGGAGACCCTGGTTCGATTCCTGGGTCGGGAAAATCTGCTGGAGAAGGGATAGGCTACCCAGTCCAGTATTCTTGGGCTTCCCTTGTGGCTCAGCTGGTAAAGAATCTGCCTGTAATGTGGGAGACATGGGTTTGATCCCTGGGTTGGGAAGATCCCTGGAGAAGGGAAAGACTACCCACTCCAGTAATCTGGCCTGGAGAATTCCATGGACTGTATGGAATGGAATGGGGTCGCAAAGAGTCAGACATAACTGAGCGACTTTCACTTCACTTAACTCACCCTAACCTGACACTGTTCAGACCAAGGTCACTGGTGATTTCCACATCACCATATGCTATGGGGAATATTCTGTCATTGTCTTATGTCAGCTTTTCTGTAGTACTTAATGTTAATACTACTATTTTTGAGGCTGCCACATTTCCTTCTTTACATCAGTGGCATGAAGTAGGATGAGAACATGAATATGTCAAATGATAGCATACATCTGTCTCTGCCTTGCACACACTATTCCCTCTTCTTGGGATGTCTTTCTCTCCATTCCCTTCTACCTTCTCTGCCCGGAAAACTCTCATTCATCCCTCAAATTCTAGGTTAGCTGTCATCTCTTCTGTGCTGCCTTGGCAGATTTAGTTTCTCAAGATGGATCTCAAAGTCTGTCTTAGTTGAATACCTCTTTTCTCAAGTTAGGCTTCCCCCCAAAATCTCTTAGTCACAAAATCTTCTATTCTAAATCAGAAACAGAAAATTAAGAGGAATAATTAAACCTTCATTGCTAATAAAACCTCATTATGCATATCTTTTTATTCGCATATGGTGGCAGTGTTGATGTAGTATTACTAGTAATTCCTCTCTCTACCTTCTTTATCTTTTCCCTCCATTTTCCCTTGCGGCTCAGGTGGCAAAAACTGCCTGCAATGCAGAAGACCCAGATTCGATCCCCGGGGGAGGATCCCCTGGAGTAGGAAATGGCAACCTACTCCAGTATTCTTTCCTGGAGAATTCCACGGACAGAGGAACCTGGTGAGCTATAATCCATGGGTTGCAAAGAATTAGATACAACTGAGCGACTAACACTTTCTATTTTAATGCATTTTAATTAGCATTGACTCTGGCTAATTAACATTGACTTCAAGCATTGAAGGTGCCCCAGTAGCAGTATTTATTATATTTGTTTCAAAACTCAAATTAAACTCTTAATTTTTGTTCAACCTGAGTTGTAGGAAAGTCTTTGGTTCTTTGTTTAAGGAAGAGAATGATTTTGGAAAGGCATAGTTTCCCTTATAGCAAGGTACATGCCTGTGTTTTGTAGAAGCACAGGATGTGGGTTTAAGTTCAAATGTAAACATGTAATTATATTAGGCAATAAAGGAACAATATTGTCATCATGAAGGCCAAAAATTGACTCCCAAATGTAAATTACTATTCACACAGGTAAATGGCATGTCATCCAGTACCTTATGTTAGGATTTAGTGTATCATTTTCAGGAAAAAGTATTAAGTAAGAAAATAGACTATGATGACACCGAGGTCCCATCTGTAATTGGGCTGAAAAGATCTCTCTGGCTGTGCTCTGGGCTGGCTCCTGTCTTCTTCCATTGCTTATGTGTTAATGGCACTGGTGTCACTGATACTTCTGGGCCCCATTGCCATGCAGATTGATGGCAAAAACAGTTCTGGCCAATATGGCTTTTAGATGTCGCCTGTCTAGACACAATCAGGATTACTGGAAACCTGTCTCGTTTCTTTATTTCATGGATACTTTACCCTTTTGCACTTAAACCTCAGTCTCTAAGGGGACAGCCATATCTTTTCAGCTTGAATATTTCACAGGGATGATGGGTTTTGTTTTATGATTTTATTTTGCCCTGTACTCTCCTTTCTATATCCTTCTGAGTTAGTGGAATAAGTTTACCCAAGTGACTTTGAAGGATACCCTGAGATTTTTTGCATATTTTCATATGTTATATATATAATACTTTTGAAATGATCCCCTTTTATGCTTTTTAAAATCAGACTTCTTTCTCCCTATACCCCTCCACCATTATGGCTGGGACGGGGGTGTGTAATTTAAATACTATCTCTGAAGGAGGAGAGCAAGACATGGGGGAGTTCTATGTCAACAGAAAGAGTGAGGAGAAAGCCCACTATTCCTGGCTTTAAGGGAACTGTGGGGAGAACGAGTCGATGTCAGAGGTAGAGTGGAGGAGTCAGCATCTTCTTGAAGGGCTATTGCAGCAAAGGACACCCAGGGTGGGTGGTGAAAGGATGGTGTGGAAAGCTGCCATCTCTTCTTTGCAGTTAGATCTTCCTGTATACCCAAATGTCACCTTGAAGAAGAATAGAAGGAAATCTGAAATACTGTCTTTCAATCAAATGAGATGACTGGGTTACCTAAAGTAACTGTTTAAACTACAATGGTTCTTCTATGCTCACTTGTTATTGTTGTTGTTTAGTGGCTAAGCCATGTCCAACTCTTTGTGACCCCATGGACTGCAGCACAGTAGGCTCCCTTGTCCTCCACTATCTCCCAGGTGTTTGCTCAAATTCATGTCCATTGAGTCAGTAATGCTATCTAACCATCTCATCTTCTCATGCCCCCTTATCCTTTTGCCTTCTTTCTTTCCCAGCATCAGGGTCTTTTCCAATCTGTACTCACTAGATTGAACCAAATTTAACCACTCTCAACTCTGCTGTCCTGCATGCTGTGGTCTTGAAAGAAAGATTAGTTCAAATATGAAAACAAAAAAAGTTGCATTTTTCTCTGCATGTATAACTATGTAAGTACATCTGAGACCCAGTTGTATATAATTGAGGAAGTATGCCTTTCTCTTCCTAAAGCATTGAGTCTATGGTCATGAATGTAGGTTGGGGGTATTGTACAGGAGGAACTTTTGTAAGCTAAAATGGGTTAACACACCCTGAATATGGAAGATAGCTCTATACACAGTAGAGATGGGGGGAGTGGCTTCTTTTTGAGGACTGACCATTATGAGGGGAAGTTATGAGAGCTTCCTTAGCAGTTTTCCCTTTCAGGCTGTACGCATGTTGTGGTTGATTCCTCCAATTCCGTTAATTACTAGAGCCATTTACGGTATTTTGGGGGCTTCCCAGGTGGCGCTAGAGGTAAAGAACCTGCCTGCTAATGCAGGAGACCTAAGAGAAATAGGGTCAATCCCTGAGTCGGGAAGATCCTCTATAGGATGGCATGGAAACTCATTCTAATATTCTTGCCTTGAGAATCCCATGGACAGAGAAGCCTAGCAAGCTACCATCCATAAGGTTGCCGAGTTGGACACAACTGAAATGACTTAGCCTGTATTTTTAGTCCCATTGCTAGTAATTGGTTGAGGAATGGATAAGCTTACACTTACTTGAGTCAATGACAGTCAAGGAAAATATTTCTGGGGCCTTTTTGGAAAGAAGTTCTGCCCTTAACAGTAAGAAGTGACAGGTTAGCCTAATGACCTGGATGGCAAAGTGGAGAGATGATGAAATGGGGTCTCAGATAGCAGGGTTGAACTGTTGGATCAATTGCCCTGAAGCCTGACTGACTTCTGGATGCCTCAAAATAGGCTAATGTAATTCTTTAGAGTTTAAGTCACTTGGAGATGAGATTCAGTTATTTATGGTATCAAGCAACTTGACTTGATCCATAGGCCACTGCTATTTTTCTCCATGGAAGAGAAAGGAATTATTCAGGGAGACCAACTAGTTTGCTCACTGCTTTGATACCAAATATATCTTACACAGGGCACTTTCTAAATCTATTTGTAATGCTTCCAAGGAGATGAGAAATTTTTTAGCTTGGGAGACCAAGTGTCTGATTCCATTCCTGATTCTATTCCATTCTTCTAACAACTGGGTGGGCAAATATTAGTTTCTCTAGGTTTCTGTTTCTGAGTTGTGGGATGACGATATTAGACAAGAATCTTATTGGTTCTTAAAGATTAGTGTACATTTTTTTTTAATGTGGGAAAAGCACTTACAATAAAAATCCTTGGAACCCTCTTTAAAGATTCTGATTAATTTTTAGCAATTGCAGTACCAGAGGTAATTCTAATGTAAAGTGGTTCAAGAAACACATTGAGGAAATCTGAATTAGACACAGTAAGATGCTTCCAGATTACCTTGGAGTCTGGTTGGTCTTACCCATCAGCAGTTCTTACCTGTGCCATTCTGTATTTTATTCTTTTCTGTTGTAAAGAAACCATGGATTCTAACAATGAAACTTTATTGGAATGAATGACCAAATGTAAGGGGTTATAGAATCATAAAGCAGAAAGGAACCACAAAAGGTCAATGCAGTTCAATTTCTTACTTCTGGGATGGACTCCATCAAAAGTGCCCAGACAAATAGATGTCTACTTCTATTCACAAGGATCTTAAGAAAGTGATGCCACATCCATTTTGGATTGTCACTTCATGTGAATTATTTCTGGACAGGTCAGGGAATCATATAGTCTGACTAATCATATAGTCTCATTATGAGGATTTTGTCAGAAAACTGGGGAAAAACGAAAACATTGGATATTTGAAAGAGAATTCCTGACCTCATTATGAATAATGCTTGAACTGTCAGTATAAGGAAGGCTGGTTAAATTGAAGTTCACATTTGAGAGTATATGAATGAGTGAAAGTCCTTCCTTAAAGTTGGCTCTTCATTTCCTCTTACTGTGATTTCAAGCTGTTTTTTTTTTTTTTTCTCTGTGAAGAGAAGAATGTTATTTAATCAGGGAATAAACTCTGATTATCATTCTCTCCATAATAATTCTTTCCAGAATTATTAACTTTCCTTTCAGGCTTCTCTTTATAAGGTTAAAAAAGTTTTGCTTCTCTTAACCTTTCCTCATATGTTCCGTTTTTTAAGCATTAATAATTTTCTTTATGTGTCTCTGGACATGCTCCAAATTTTTCACATTTTTAACTGACAGTGTTGTAAATAGTCTAAGATAATAGCTCTGAGTGTTGTAGGGTACAGTATCCATGCACAATTTTTGTGTGTAGAGACTGCAATGTAGTGAGATGGAGCGTGGACTCATAAGTTGCCTGGGTTTGAATCCTGGGCCAGGCATCCTTGTAAGTTCTTTATATACATAGCCTCATTTAATACTCTGAGTAACCTATGACATAGGTGTTATTATTATAATGAGGCCCAGCATATTGCAACATTAAAGGTTTTCATTGGGTTCAGGCTCATCTCTGTTACTTACTAGCTGTGTGATTTAAGGAGCTTTCCTTAAATGTCTTGGGATGCAATGGATGCATCCATAAAATATGAATAACAACAACTCACCCTCCTGAACTATATAAAGTTTTCAGTTTCTTTTGAGGGTCTAATATGTGGGTTTCTAATACTAAGATTTGATTAACAGGTGGTAGGAAGTTGGGAGAAGACATGTAACATAAATCAAGACATGTGACATAAATCAACATAAATCAAGACACGTGACTAAAAAACAGAGGGAGGAAAGATGAAAATAAATGAGCCTCTCTTTTAAATGCTAAAATCCAGTAGTGGAGCTTGAATCTAGATTAGATTTTAAAACATAATTTTTCATTATATTTGGAAATAATATGGTGTGGTGGTTTAATGTGTAGGCGCTAACACTGACATGAATTTAGATTCTGACTATGGGATACCAGTCAGGTTGATTATTCGCCAAATCCCTTATCTGTAAAATGGGCATATTTTTTTCCTACTTTACAGGATTGTTTTTACTATAAAAATGAAATAATACATGTAAAGCACTTACCAGAGTGATGGCACATTGTAAGTGCTCAACAAATGGTATGAAGTATAAAATTTATCTGTTATGGGGATACCAGAATTCAAAATAATGAACTTGTCTTGGTCTTTTCAACATGTTCTGTTTGAATGGTATGCCTGGAGTTTACCCTTGACAGCCTCAGGTTTTGAAGAATGAAGGTTTGGGTGGCGAAGTAGGAACAGGGAATGGAATGGCAGTGTCTCCTCTCCAAATCAGCATGCACTTGCTCCAGTGCAGTGTTGGTGAGGGATGAAGGGCAGCCCAGAGAAGAACTGATGTGGGGGAGGCAGAATGGGAAGCCACATATGATAATGCAAACCACATTTCCTGGCTCAACCACTTAATTCTTTCCCTTGGGAAATTTTTACTGGTATTTTACCTCACTAGGAGTCTTTGCACTTCCTGTTATGAACTGGTTAAGAAGATAATTATAACATGGTTATGGGAAATGGTAATGAAATATACCTCAGTAAACAGTAAGAGAACAAGACTTTTGCCATTTGGGAGAGACAGGAAAAGCCACCCCCCATTTTAAAAAGTAACATTTATTACTTTTAAAATTATAAAGTAATACTGTCTTATTTCAGAAAATTTTGAAAAACAGAATTTAAGGATTATTAAAATGGCAAATGTGCTCACCATTCAGTAATACTGTTCAATTTTTAGCCTCTCTGTGACTGTATGTATGTTTATGCATATATTACAACATATGATAACATGATATTTAAGCATAGTATATATTTGTACAAAGTAAGAATGAAAATATACATATATAAAACATACATGCCTAAATTCACATCTATGTATAATTTTTCATCCTTCTTTTAGTAGTATTGCATGGTAAACATTTGTTCATATAATTACATGTTTTTTTAAAGTGCATAATGTTTTGTGTTTGTAATATAAGTTACATAGCCCAGTTAACATTTAGGTTATATTCTTTTTTTGTTGTTATAAAAATGAAGCTGCAGTAAATACCCAGCTACAAAAATTCCTATGCATATCTGTGGTAATTTCTTTGGGATAAATGTCTCCTCAAATATATTAGAATTCCATACATATTCCCAAGTTAACTTCTAGAAAGATGGTGGTATGTTACAGTTTGCTAGCAAAGTTTTTAAGTTCTTACTTTATTACACTGTCAGCAAATTACTATTATTTGAAAAAATCTTTGTTTGCTATGTAATAAGTAGTTTCTGATGTAAATAAATGAATTTGAAAGGGTTTTTGCCTGAGGTATTTCTTTAATTTGTTTTATTGATATAGTTGACAATAAATAGGATATTTTAATTTTCTTATGAGCTTATATATATATATATTTGTAAGTTTGTGTTTATAAACCTATTAAAGTTATATTGCCTATTGTGAATTCTACATTTTCCTCGTTTTTCCACTTGTTTATATTATTTGATATGACTTTTTCCAATTAGTGTTTTGTAGTCTATCAGTACTTTCCTTGGTGTTTTTAGTGCTTAGAAATTCCTGAGATCAATATATTGCTCTTTTTAAAAAAAATCCATTGCTTTACTTTAATTTTAATATAAACCAGTTTAATCCATCTAGAATTTATTTTGTTGTAGTGTAGTATATATTGTGCAAATTAACAATCTCCCCCTTTTGCATAAACCTGAAGACTTTTTTTTTCTTTCTTTCTTTTTGGTAAGAAACAAAGATTTCCCTAAGTCAAGCAATGACTGCAGAAGCACAGCAATCTGTCTCCATGCTGTTGCGGGTTGTGCGAGTTGTGCCAGAAAGGGTCAGTCATGGGCCCCCAGTTCTGGGAGAGTCTTAAACCATGGGCCAGTATTGCTATAGCTGAGCTTGCCTGTTTTTGTATTAAGAGAGAGGCATTTAGGTACTTATGCTCTCAAGGTTCCTAGTAAAGTCATAGAGGCAACAATCTTCTGTTGATTGAATTTGAACTTAATTTAATTTAATTTCCTTGGCAATCACAGATGGTGTCATCCAGCAGCTAGAGGCTAAAAAGGGGCACTCTACAAACCGACTGAACGCATAATGAGTTATAATCAGAAACACAAGCAAATTGAAGCAAAACTGTGACTGTCAACAATGAGTTGCAACATTATATTCTCAGTTCAGCGAAGGCCCATTCTGGTCTTCACCAAGAGCTTTGTGCAAGTTTCAACAGCAACAGAGATGTCACCTAGGAAGACTCTTCTCAGGGTTAGAATCTCTAAGGGCGATTCTAAAGCATTAAATAAATATGAAGGAAAAGTATTACAGTGTTCATAAGTAGGTAAAATCAATTACACTTAAAATTACATTTGATTGGAAACAACAAAAAATTTTTTAGCTAAGAGTGGAATTTTATCTTGGTTGAAAGCAAGGAAACACAAACACTTTGGCTTCATTGATTGTGCTTTGGCTTTGTCATATTAAAATATTTATTGCAAAAAAATGACCTTTTTTTGATATTTGGTATTTCACATTGCCCCAAATTACAAGGCTCTTTGTTTCTGATGAAAAGATAAGGGTGAATGGTAAGTGTCTCATGCATGTGAGGAGAAGGCACTCACACCACTGAGTTATTTAGGAGAGCCAGGGAGGAGGGGGTTCTGAATCATCTTAGGACTTCTGCCTCCAGATGTGTTACTCATTCCCCCAGTTAACAGCCATTTCCTGTAATCAGTAAAAGCTGATCAATCGTCCCTGATGAAGATGGAGCCAAGAGGTTTCTGGCCAAGGAAATGTCTGTGTTGCTTCTAATCTACCCACACAATGGTTCAGAAGGGAAGCAGCTACAATGCCCTGTGCTGGAAAATGACAATGAACCTCACCCAAACTGTTGTGGTCCTCTTTATTGCAGGTGTCGAAGCTCAAGCCTGGGCCATTTTCTGATGAAACACAGATATGATGATACCCTCTTTCTGTCAGTCTTTGCTGCAGATTTGGGTGTTTCAAGCCATATTCACTGGGATATGAACTCACCATTGTTCATTTTTTTCCAATTTTGGCAAATAAATGGTATGCTTTCACGAAAATTTGTTAAAACGCAACCCAGATAAGCAAGTGGATCTAAAGGTGGCTGTCAAATAAACCCCCTTTTAAATAGAAAACCGGCACTTTGAAATGCTCAAATTGTACTATTTTCTATACCCTTCTAACAGGTCAGGTGCCAAAGCTTGATGAACGAGATAGAATTGCACAATGGGATCAAAGGGACAGCCAGCCCAGTTTATTTCCAGAGGAAAAGCTTACCAGTACACAAAGGAGAAAAAAAGGGCTTGGCTTGAAACCAATTCTTTGCTAAAGTACAAATGTAAGAGAAAGGACATCACCAGGAGCAGTTATCCCTGTGGTTATAATAGTTTTATAAGCAAGCCCTGCTCATGTAGAAGTAAATTATTTGATGAACCAGGAAAATATAAGCAGTCCATTTAGATGAAAAAGAAACCCTATGTCTTTAAAATTTATCTGGGTAATTCAGGTGAAAGCAGCCTTTTTTTCCCCCCTCTTCTGAATTATTTAGGTAATTGATTATGTCCATCTGCGCATCAGAGAAATCAAGGACCAAATGCTTCTTTTGGCATCTCCATTTCTATTCTTCCCTTTTATGTGACTAACCCCTGTCTGAATCAGAAGTTTCTATGGATAATCACCCGCCAGCTGTCACCAGTTCCATTTTCACCTGTTCCATTTGCAAATCTGAGCAAATCTGAACTGGTTCAGTAACATTCCCCAATTGATTGAGAGTACCTAAGTGATTATTCAGCATCAAGATTATCCTGTCATTGGCCACTTTAAAAGTTATTAGTTTGCCTTTGGGGTATGTGCAATCTAATTGGTGGTACAGATAGAATTTTATTTGCTAGATAGAACTTATTATAGGATCGCTTGTTTGATACATGGAAATTCAAGTGCTTTTTTGTGTACATATCCATGTGTGGTGATTCTGGTGAGAATGGTCATCTGTTTTCAAGTGGCAACTCTAGTTGTTCCATAGTTTTTTCTTGCCTGCTGGCTTTGGTTCTATCCTGTGTGACAATGGAGCATCTCAGACTCACTCAAGAAGGCAAACAGAAAAGGGAAGAGATTTGTCTCCTGGAAAGGGCCTGCTTCATTACAGGGCACTTCCATCAGCTGAATGCTCAGGACCCAGTGCAAGTATGCAAGCCTACTCACATTCTGTACAGTTGTTGTGGAATGAATAATCCCCAGCTAGAATATATAGGTGGATATAGGGTTAAAATGGAATTTACCCCACACAACTGACATCTCTTGCACTGGCAGGTGGGAAGCCCATTAGGCAGTTTATAACCCCCTGCTAGTCCTCCCAGCCATCCTCACAAAGAGGTGATTCTATTTATCTATCTATCTGTCTATCTTTTATATATGGTAGAAGTTTACGTGTACTCACTCT
This sequence comes from Ovis aries, assembly GCF_016772045.2. NCBI lineage: Eukaryota > Metazoa > Chordata > Mammalia > Artiodactyla > Bovidae > Ovis > Ovis aries. The sequence goes on along the minus strand of NC_056060.1, from coordinate 55,370,407 downwards.
AAGAGAGGTTAACGTTCTACTCTCCCAGAGACAGAGAGTAGGTTATCAGTAGAGCTGGAATTTGAATTCTAGACATTGTATCCCCAAATCCACAGCATCTCAGACCTACTGGTCCTTGGAAGAAACAAGAAGGCACAGAACTTGAGTTCCACCCTGACATTACTAATTGTTAATTCTAAAATCTTAGCCTCAGCCTGTGGTTGGCCAAGTGCAGCTAGGATCAGCCAGTAAGCCTCAACAGAGAATTCCAGAATAGGCTCTTTTCAATTTGGATTAGTAAATAAGCAGGTTTTTGGTCTATTTTAAAGGTGGGATAGAAGAACATGATAGTTAAGGGCTCAAATTTTAAGAACTCAGGTTTGCAATTGCCCACACTTGGTTCCAATTTCAGCCATACCAATCTGGTCAAGTTTCTTACCTTCTCTGAATTTCAGTTTTTAGTTGTAAATGGAGCATAATAATTGTATGTAGTTTATGTGGATTAAACAAGAGATTGTAGGTAAAGCATTTATCATAATGTCTGATGTGGTAGACTCAATATTGTTATTTATTATTGTTCTATATAGCTGTGGGGAAAAAAGCTCACAGTTGTCAGAGGTCATTGCCATTGCTTAGATTATAGCTTTATTCACATCTTTTCTTGTTTCTCAGATGCACTAAAGCCTTTTAAGTGCTTAACACTGGAAAGTTGCGTACATTTAAAAAGGACAGTGAGTTTTATCCTTTATCTGTGTATAATTTTTACCAAATACTTTCAAGTACATCATGCATATAACCCTTTGTGTAATTCTCACAATGACATTGGATGATCCATGAGCAGGTGTCATGTTCCCATTTTCATAGATGTGGAAGCCTGGAATCAGACTAAATCAATCACTTAGGGCCACATTATTAACTAATGATTCAAGACTTGATTCCAGGTCCTTAGACTCTTATTTCCAGGATTTTCTTTAGTAACAAAGGCAAGATTTGTGGAGACTACTAGGTGTTTGGTGATACCAGCAACATAACAACAAAAAAAAATTCCTGTTGTACTTAACTGTGCTAAGTACTTTACTCACATCCTCTCATTTAGTTCTCATCACAGCCTGGGCAGTAAATACTGCTCTGCAGGTGAGGAAATGGGCTTAGAAAGGTTAGTTAACCTCTGGTTGCACATTATGGAAATATGGAGCTGTCTGTCTGTCTTCAATACTGAGATCTTATGGTGCTTTACCCTTTCTGTTATAATTCCTTTGGAATCAGTAAGCCTGTAGAGCTGGGTAAAGAACAACCACTGAAGTGGCCATGAGACCTCTGAGCTGCTAGAGGTTTGGCTGCTTCCTTAGAGTAGGAATTGGCTCCTTCTCTCAGATAAGGGGACATGAAGCCCTGGGGGCATGGTCTGTGGACTAGGGTCTCAGAGAATTACATTGAGTTACCGGGAAATCTATTCTTTTTATATTAAAATGAATTTGGGGGATAGTATTAAGATGTTAAATTTACATAAATATTAAAGAATAAATAGGAGACCTCAACTAAACTTTGGGCTTTCTGGCTTAGTTTCTGAACCCCCTGGAGAACGAGCTTATAGCCACTGCTCTCAGGTGCACTTTGGTGGACAAGTTTTGGAAATCCTGACTCAGCTAGTGCAAAAAGGTCATTCCCTGCTCTGGCTAATGATGAACACAAAGATCACTGAGCTACGATTGCTTTTGCAGTGCACTGCAGCAACAAGCTGTTGGCCATTGATTAGCAATGGGCACATTTTCCACGAAAGGCTTTGCCCTCCTCTTGCTCTGCTAATCCTGTTTGCAAGCATTTCCCCACAGAGATTGCTACTTCCTAATAATAAATAAGCTCACACTTGTGAGTTCAAACTGGCAAATTGCCACCAGCCATTTATTAGTTCTGGATTAATGGATCAAGACTCAAACTTTCTAGCTAAAAGAACAAGACAAGCCCTTAGGATTCAAGACTCTTAAAAAAAAAATCCCCATTCACCTGGTATTACCAATTCTTGCAGTCTGGGGAATTAAAAAATTTTTTTTTTCTTCTCCCTTGTAGAGTTTGATTTGTAAGTAAAACAATGAGGAGGACTTAGTTTTCAACCATTGTGGAGGAGGAAAAGTTGTCAAGTCTGGAAAATGTTCATGTTGTAGTCTTAGTAATTTTGAATGGGGTTGATGTTTTGACAGAAGTTTCTGCTTATTGTGTAGGATACTGGTATGTGTTAGGAGACTAAGATGGCCACTTTGTGGTGATGGGCTTAAAAGGGCAGGAGGAGTCAAGGTGGTCAGGTTGGAGAAGAAAAGACTCTAGGAGCCACGTGAACTGTCTGATCTAGGGGAAGAAGCTCTCATTTTTACTGTTAGATCTCCAGGCAGCTGAGCAGAGTCCACTACGTGGGAGTTCTGGGAGGCAGGTTTGATTTAGAAAGAGGATGGAGTTTCTAGACTAGTCAAAGAGGCTGCTGCTAAGTCACTTCAGTTGTGTCCGACTCTGTACGACCCCATAGACAGCAGCCCACCAGGCTCCCCCGTCCCTGGGATTCTCTAGGCAAGAACACTGGAGTGGGTTGCCATTTCCTTCTCCAATATATGAAAGTGAAAAGTGAAAGTGAAGTCGCTCAGTCGTGTCCAACTCTTAGCAACCCCATGGACTGCAGCCCACTAGGCTCCCCCGTCCATGGGATTTTCCAGGCAAAAGTACTGGAGTGGGGTGCCATTGCCTTCTCTGAGTCAAAGAGGCTCAAAGTTAGAATGGTGTCTTCTGGAAGTGTGAACTCCTCATTCCCAGCTGGAAAGGGGAGGGGAAAACAGTTTATTTTAGCAACACACACTGTGAGCTGGGTCATCCCTCGATTATCTTTTTTCATCTTCTCAACACCACTGCAAACTTTATGCTGTCACTCTCAGTGTGTATGGAGGGAAAGACTCGTTCCCAAATGAGGGGGAAAAGATGGAGACATCTTAGTCAAAGGATAATTGCTCGTTTGTATGCAATTGAAAAGAAAATTCATCTTCTCTCAGTGTTTCAACTACTGCTTTCTGGGGATGATGTTCAAATCTGCATTGTTAATGTCCATATTTCTCTCTCAACCTTCACTAACTGTTTTGGTGAAACACACTTTACTCAGTCAGATCCAACACTTGTTATTCTTCCCCAGAACCACCCTTCTATGCTGTATTATCCTCACTAGCACTCAGAATCATCAGAGGTAATCCCCCAATTGCCTTCCTTCCTACTTTTGACATATAGTGGTCGATTATTCTGTGTCAAACACTGTGGTGGGGAAACCAAGTTGGATAAGTCTTAGTACCTTTACTAGAGGAGAGACAGAAACAATGAGGACTGTACACATGGTTATGGTGACAGGAGGCCGCTGGGGAGCACCACCTAGGAGCCTGGGGTGAAGGAGGCAGGAAAGGCCACCTGAAGGTGCTACCTAGAGCTGAGGGTGAAGAGCTGAGTTGAGCTAAAGAAGGGAGCGAGGGGACGTGTGCATGCAAAACATAGAGAAGAAAACAATAACTGTGTTTTCAGTAACACAGTAACTGTGTTTTCAGAGCATCAGATTAGCAGAGAGTGTTCACAAATGAGCCTGGTTAGGTAGCCCTCATCCAGTGATTCTAGCCCAGTAATATCTATCCATTCCCCCAGATATTATCTTGACAGAGCTGGCTTGTCTTATTACTGAGGGTTCCCAGAAACATAGGTTTAACCAATTTATATTTCTGCAGCTCATTCTAATCTTTCGTTCTTGCAATACCAAATAATATCACTGAAAAAAAGTCCCAAATCTGTCTTTTTTTAATTAAAAATTTTTTTTCTTGAGGTATAGTTAATTTACAATATTGTATTAGATTCAGGTGTATATCAAAGTGAATCATTTATATATAATGAATATACATATATCCACCCTTCTTTAAAAAATATTCTTTTCTCATATACGCCATTATAGAGTATTGAATAGAGTTCCCTGTGCAGTAAAGCAGATTCTTCTTCTTCTTGTTCAGTTGCTGAGTTGTGTCTGAGTCTTTGCAACCCCATGGACCACACCACACCAGGTTCCCTGCCCTTCACTATTTCCCAGAGTTCGCTCAAACTCAAGTCCATTGAATCGGTGATGCCATCCAACCATCTCATCTTCTATCATCCCCTTCTCCTTTTGCCCTCAATCTTTCCCAGCATCAGAGTCTTTTCCAATGAGTTGGCTCTTCACATTAGGCAACCAAAATATTGGAGCTTCAGCTTCAGCATCAGTCCTTCCAATTAGTATTTAGAGTTCTTGTTGTTGTTTAGTTGCTAAGTCATGTCTGACTCTGTCAGGGTTGAGCAGATTCTTATTAGTTACCAATTTTATATAGTAGTATGTATATACATATTCAAAAGCAGAGACATTACTTTGCTGACGAAGGTCCGTCTAGTCAAGGCTATGGTTTTCCAGTAGTCATGTATGGATGTGAGAGCTGGACTGTGAAGAAGGCTGAGCGCTGAATTGATGCTTTTGAGCTGTGGTATTGGAGAAGACTCTTGAGAGTCCTTGGACTGCAAGGAGATCCACCGTTCTGAAGTAAATCAGCCCTGGGGTTTCTTTGGAAGGAATGATGCTAAAGCTGAAACTCTAGTACTTTGGCCACCTCATGTGAAGAGTTGCCTCATTGGAAAAGACTGATGCTGGGAGGGATTGGGGGCAGGAGGAGAAGGGGACAACAGAGGATGAGCTGTCTGGATGGCATCACCGACTCAATGGACGTGAATCTGAGTGAACTCCGGGAGTTGGTAATGGACAGGGAGACCTGGCATGCTGTGATTCATGGGGTCTCAAAGAGTCAGACATGACTGAGTGACTGAACTGAACTGAACTGAACTGATGTGTATGTCAATTTCTGTCTCCCAGTATCTATCCCTCCTTATCCCCTGGTAACCATAAGTTTTCTACATCTGTAACTGTACTTCTGTTTCACATAAGTTCATCTGTACCCTTTTTCTGCTTTAAATTATGTCCCTCAGTGTCCATAGGGGATTGGTTCCAGGACCTTACACAGATACTGAAATCTGTAGATTCTTGAGTTCCTTATATAAAATGGCATAGTACAGTTGACCCTCTGTATCCAAGGGTTCATCTAAGTATACATATACCTTCTCAATGTTTTTTCAAGACCCTTTGCTGAAAATGCCTCCTCTACCCACTCTGTGTGTTATCTAGCTGTTAGTGTGATCCAGTTTGGGGGGACCTCAATGAAGTCACCTTCTTGTGCCTGATACTATACTCGTGGCACCTACCACCCAGCTCTCCCCCAGGACATTGATTCTCTCTCCCTGAGTCAAACCTTGTCTATCACTTCCTTCCAGTCTCACAGAGGCTCCTGTCCTTCACAACTGCTTCTGCCTAGAATTTAATTGGTACTGCCCAGAGATGGGGGAGCCTGGTGGGCTGCTGTCTATGGGGTCGCACAGAGTTGGACACGACTAAAGTCTTAGCAGCAGCAGCACTTGGATTTTATTTTATTGAGGATTGACTAAAAATACAAAAAAAGAGAATATTTCTGTGTTTTTTTTAAATGACAGAAGAAAATATCATGTTATTCAGTGTTATGCAATATCCACATAGAAGACTCCTCCAGGAAATTGTATGTCTTTCTTGATAAAGTGGTATACTTCCTTTCATCAGCTGATGAAACCTGTTTGTTCTTTACCTTTTAGGAGGTAACTTTCATGTTTAACTGTAGTAACTATATTAGCCAAAGATTTTGATACAAATATTTCCTCCCTCCTTTATATAAGATATTGAAAAGTTTAATATCCTTGTTTTATGCTTTTTATAGTGTAATGTCTCACCTTGCCTCACTCATTCATTCATTCATTCACTCATTCAACAAATGTTTGTTCTGTCATATCTACATCTAGGTCCTGGGGAACCACACTTAATTTCTGTACAACAGGAATAATTAATAATTGCTCTCTTTCATGTTGCATTTCTTTTGTGACAAGCTTAATACTAGGTAACTTGCTTATGATATTTTATTAATTAGGCAAATAAGTAAGACTAAACCTGCCTGCCGATGAAGGAGACACATGTTCGATCGCTGGGTGAGGAAGATCTCCTGGAGAAGGAAATGGCTACCCACTGCAGTATTCTTGCCTGGAGAATTCCATGGACAAAGGAGCTTGGCTTGCTACAGTCCATAGGGTCGTAAAGAGTTGGACATGATTGAGTGACTAACACTTTTCAAACTATAGTGAAAAGACAGGGAAAAGTGCTACTAGCCACTGGAAATGCCTTCATTGCAAAGAAGTCATTTGGACTGAGGTTTATAGGATGAGTAGTGTCTGCCATGAATGGAAACACGTACCATGGTGTGGATTCACTCAAAGGTCTGGTATAGCATAAGGGCATGTTTAGTGTTGCTATCTAGAGGTTGTGTTAAGGTGACTGGCAAGAGATGGCGCTGAAATAGAAGGTTGGAGTCAGATAGTCAAATAACTTGTAAGGTAAGCTAAAGAATTTATCTGTAAGTAATCATTAGAAGTCTTATTTTTATTTCTAAAAATTTAAACTGAAGATTAGTTGGTATACAATATTGTATTAGTGTCAGGTGTACAACAGTGATTCAGTATTTTTATAGATTAAGCTCCACTTAAAGTTATTGCAAAATAATGGTTTTATTTCCCTGTGTTTTACATTATATCTGTGTTGCTCATTTATTTTATACATAGCAGTTTTTATCTCTTATTCCCCTAACCCCCTACCCCTGCCTTGCTCCTCCCCTCTTTCCTCTCCCTACTGGTAACCACTAGTTTGTATCTGTGAGTCTGTTTCAGTTTTGTTATATACATTCATTTGTTTCATTTTTTAGATTCCACATATAAGTGAAACAGAATGTCTCTGTCTGACTTATTTCACTAAGCATTTTACTCTCTGGGCCCATCAGTGTTGTTGCAGATGGCAGAATTCCATTCTTTTTAATTAGAAGTTCCTTAAAAGAGATTATTACTTTTCTTTTCTTTTTTTTTTTTTAAGATTACACTTCAGACAATAACCTCCTGCTTCAGAGGTTGGAGCAGCAGAGGATAGTGTCAGGAACTGGATGATACAGACCTGAAGAGAAATAATATTGTGGCAGTGGGCATGACAAGAAGGGGACAGATTTAATTCAGAAATTGGGATAAGGAGGGCAGAATTTGGTGTCTGGTTAGATAGAGAAGCCAAGGGAGAGGGAAAGATTAAGGAGAATTTCAGGTTTCCCATATGCCTTGACGGAGAAGGCAATGGCACCCCACTCCAGTACTCTTGCCTGGAAAATCCCATGGACGGAGGAGCCTGGTAGGCTGCAGTCCATGGGGTTGCTAAAAGCTGGACGTGACTGAGTGACTTCACTTTCACTTTTCACTTTCATACATTGGAGAAGGAAATGGCAACCCACTCCAGTGTTCTTGCCTGGAGAATCCCAGGGACGGGGGAACCTGGTGGGCTGCCGTCTCTGGGGTTGCACAGAGTTGGACACGACTGAAGCGACTTAGCAGCAGCAGCAGCAGCAGCAGCAACATATGCCTTGAAGGTGTTTGACTCATAGTAGCAACTAAAAAGTTGCTTGCTTAATAAGCACATGGGATTGACCTCATCCACTATGATGAGATGTTTTGGACTAGCCAAGTTCAAGATGTCTTATAGATATTTAGAGGGGAGGTCTAGGTGATAGACTGAATACAATGACTCCAAAAGCCGTTTGTCCCTATTGACAAGTCCTTTAAATATTACCCATATTTTCTCATTTTTTTCTTTTTTCCTTGAAAGCAGTCACATTTCTTGTGGATGGAGATCATGCTTAAATTTTTCTTCTCTTCCCCAATGACAGCCAGGACAGTGGCTTCTTCATATGGTAACAAACATTTATTGAGCCTTTGATATGTGCCTGGCATTGTTCTAAAGGCTTTGTATGTAGTAACTAATTTAATTTTTCCAACAGATCTTTGAAGTAATTACTGTTATTATCTCTGTTTTAACTGAAGAAATGGGACCAGAGAAGTTAATTTGCTTAAATCCTTCCATTTCTTCCAAAACTAGAGCTGAATTTGAAGCCAGCAGTCTGCCTCCTAGAGTCCTTTGCTTTTTCCACCAAACCTGACTGCCTCTACCCCCCAGAACTTGTGGACAAACTGGTTGAGAAGTTTGCTGGGGCCCAAACTGAAATTCTCTTAACTGAACCTCATTGACAAATTTCTGTGAATGCTGCCAAAAGATATTTTTGCAGTTAGCCAAATGTGAAAAATAAAAGAGAATTCCAAAAGCTTCAGGAGTGGGACAATGTGTAACTTCTTTTTGAAATTATACATGGGGAGATTAAAAATAATTACTGATTGAACTATTAAGCTGGCTGAGGATAAAGTTTATTTGCATATTATTTAGAATTAATATGGTTCTAGAGTTGGAAGACTCCTAACTGTTACAGACATCATTACCAAGTGGTTAAGAAAGAAGATGTGGAAAGAGGGTATGTGAAAGAAAGCATCTCTGTGAGGAAAAGAAGCCTCAGATGAGCTGCCTGTCTAAACAGTGTACTTGTGAGCAGAGGGAGAAGAGTTGCCAGCTCATTAAATACAAGCATTAGGTGGGTTCCTGCTTCAGTGCAGACAGTGAGGCACACAGGTAATGTTAGAAATGTCTCACCTGTGTAACATGGGTACAAAGCCTAGAACATACTAATATACAACAAACATTGTCTGAATCCCAAAGCATTTATGAGTGAGGAGGACATAACAATTATTATGCTCAAAACTGGCAGGCAGATAACAGAGGTTTTTATTTTATTTATTTTTATTTTTTTTTAAAATGTTATTTGGAAACTCATGTGGAAGAGGCCATTTGTCATTTCCTCCTCAGGGGATCTTCCTGACACAGGGATTGAGCCCACATCTCCTGCATTTCCTGCATTTGAGGCAGATTTTCTTTTACTTACTAACTGAGCCATCAGGGAAGCCCAGAAGAGGACATTTATATTTTCCAGTGCTGAAAGAGCCAGCCATAGGAGGAATGTTTGGCCATAGGGGAAACTGGCCTTTTAGTTCACTCTTGTATGTAGAACTTAGTAGCACATGATGCCATTCAGCAAAGAAGCAGACTGCCTCAAGTAAAGAACTTGCTGTCACTAGAACTGTGCAAACTGGATTGGAGAACTACATGTCCGAAATTTTTAATATCATCCTTTATGCTTAAAATGCTTTCAGTGGAAAGTCAAAGAGAAGTTAAGTGGCAGCTATGGTAATATGCAATAGAGTGGAGATTTAAACCCGCACAGTATGGGTGCACAGTCTTTTCTTTTAACATCTATGTCATGCTTCCTTTCCAGGTGATTAAAGAAAGGGATCCAAAAATGTTAATGAAATGAAATAAAAACTACAGAAAATAATTGTTTATCTGGGTATATATTTGAGTAAAAATTTTTAAATGTACTATGATTCCCACCTTCTATTCTGTGTAATTCATGCTGTTGATCAAGCACCAGTTTTGTCAAATGCTCCCCAGGCTCATATTTAGAGTTTCTGTATCATAAGGGGAATGTTCTGCTTTTGCAGAAAAATGAGAACATTGGCTAGCTAATGTCTACAATAGTTATTGGTCAGAATCTAAAATTCACTCATAAGTCAAGGCATGAGACTGAATTTCCCAAATTAATTCATCCAATTAGCTTGGCAAATATTTACAGAGAACTTCTATGTGCCAGACAATGTTCTAGGCATGAGGAATAGAGCAGTGAACAAATACAAGTTTCTTTGTCTACATGGAACTTAGATTGTAGGGAGACAGGCAATAAATATTAAACACAACAAATAAAAAATTACAGAGTATAATAGAAAATGATAGGTGATGTGGTATATTGAGGTGGTTAGCATAGGCCTTATTGAGAAGGTGACAATTGACTGAAAACTTGAGGGAGGTGTGGGAGTAAGTGGGCCATGTGAACATCTGCATAAAGAGCATTCCAGGCAGAAAGAATAGCCAGTGCAAAGGCCCTGGGGGCAGGTGTGGGGAGGGGAAAGCATGCCTCCTGTGTTTAAGAAAGAGCAAGGCAATGAAGTGTGGCTGTAGCAGAGTGAATGAACGGGGTTGTGGTAGGAGATGAGGTCAGAGGAATAATTGGGTCCAAATCATTCAGGGTCTTATAAACCATTTTAAAGGCAATTTTTACTCTGAGTGAAATGGGGAGTCATTAGAGGTTTTTGAGCAGAATAGTGACATTTCTGGTTGCTGTGTTGAGAATAGACTGTTGGGGACAAGAATAGAAGCAGTTTGAGGGTGATTACAGTAATTCAGGAGCAATGATAGTGTCCCCCAAGGTGAGGTCTTAGAAGTAGCCATATTCTGGATTTACTGTGAAGCAAGCAGAATTTTCTGACAAACTGGATGGGTTCTGTGAGAGGAGAGGGTCCAGCATGTTGCCAAGGGGTGAATGCAGTAGACATTGATTAAAGTAGAGGAGGACTATCTACAATTGTTTTTAGAAATTTTGATTTTGAACCATCTGTTAGATCAAATAAACAGTTGATCACTGAGTGTAGAATTCAGAGGTCTGGCAGTCATTGGCAAATAGTGTGTAAAGATATGTGTAAAGACATGGGAGCAGATGATACAACAAGGAAGTGAAGGCAGATAAAGAACAAAAAAGAACAAGATCACTTTAGAATTAAAAATTTGAGGAGAACTGAAAAGGAGACACAAGTGAGTAGGAGGAAAACCAAGAAAGTAGTATTCTGGAAATCATGTTTGTCAAGGGTCTAGCAAGGCTATTTTGTTTAACCCATAATGCATTTGCACCATAGCAATGCTATGCTACTTATGAAAGTGAAAGTGAAGTCACTCAGTCATGCCCGACTCTTTGCGACCCCATGAACTATAACCTACCAGGCTCCTGCATCCATGGGATGCTCCAGGCAAGAATACTGGAGTGGGTTGCCATTTCCTTCTCCAGGGGATCTTCCTGACCCAGGGATGGAACCCAGGTCTCCTGCATTGCAGGTAAACGCTTTAACCACTGAGCCACCAGGGAAGCTCCTTATAGCCATGCTACTTATAGCCATGGTTTTTCCAGTGGTCATGTATGGATGTGAGAGTTGGATTATAAAGAAAGCTGAGTGCCAAAGAATTGATGCTTTTGAACTATGGTGTTGGAAATGACTCTTGAGAGTTCCTTGGACTGCAAGGAGATCCAACTAGTCCATCCTGAAGGAAATCAGTCCTGAATATTCATTGGACGAACTGATGCTGAAGCTGAAACCCCAATACTTTGGCCAGCTGATGTGAAGAACTGACTCATTGGAAAAGACCCTGATGCTGGGAAAGATTGAAGGCGTGAGGAGAAGGGGATGACAGAGGATGAGATAGCTGGATGGCATCACTGACTCAGTGGACATGAGTTTGAGTAAGCTACAGGAGTTGGTGATGGACAGGGAGGCCTGGTATGCTGCAGTCCATGGGGTCGTAAAGAGTTGGGCATGACTGAGCGACTGAACGGAACTGAATTTATAACCATATTTCTTCTGGAAAATATGCTTAGCAATACAATGAACAGTATTTATTAACCATCTACTGTATGTTTACTGTTTGTGGAGCACAGCTAAGGGGGTTCAGGAGATGTGTCTTATACTGCACTGTGCAATAGAGACGGAAGAAGAGGCATGACTTAGTTGAAAATGGAAGGCTGCACTTCTGTGTATCATCATCATGAAGAAGAAAGAAACTCAGCCTTAGCAGTCTCAAGAATGAAGAGCAGTACCTCCAGGAAGTTGTGGAAACCTAAAGATGTGTTTCTCATGTTCTTGCTGTGTGCTTGTCCTTCCAGGTAAGGTAAATGTATCTGAGCATTGAGGGGATAAGCTTAATAAAGCATGTGGCCTCATGGAGTTCTTCTTGGTTGTGTAAGTCACAACTGTCCTATTCATTTAAAAACAAATATTTATTTGACTGCATCAGGTCTTAGTTGAAGCACGTGGGATCTTCATTGCATCATGTGGGATCTTTCATTGCAGTGCACAGACTCTTTAGTTTTGACATGTGGGCTTAGTTGCTCAGAGGCATGTGGGATCTTAATTCCTTGACCAGAGATCAAACCCATGTCCCCTGCATTGCAAGATGGATTCTTAACCACTGGGAAACCAGGGAAGTTCCCTGATTCTTTTTTCTTGATGTGACTAAGATCATGGCTAGGGGTGAAGCAGTGATGGGGAGGCCTGAAGAAGCCAGACTAAGACAGGGAAGCAGGGCAGAATCATACTGCAGGCAGAGACCCATGTAGTTTCTTAGCAGGAGAGATTCTAGGAGAAAGTCCAGGCAGGCATTTTAGGCCATGTCAGGAAACTCTTTAATCAGGAAAAAACAAGTATGTATGAAAAATTGAAGGGATAATAGTAGCATATTGAGTGCTTATTATGTACCTAGCACTATACTAAGTATTTCAATATTTTAATGCATTTATATGTATATCATTAATCATATGAGGGATAGCCCCAGTTTTAGACGAGAAAATTAAGGTTTCAAATGACTTGTGCAAGGTCACAGGACTATTAGGGTAGAGTGACAATTCAAATCCAGGTGATTTGATTTCAAGTGATTGGCAGTCTTACAGCTATACCATCTGCTTCCTGCCCCATGAGGCTGCCTGTGCTTTACCTAGTGCTCAGTCATGTCTGACTCTTTGTGACCCCAAGGACAGTAGCCCGCCAGGCTCCTCTGTCCATGGGATACTCCAGGTGAGATTGCTGGAGTGAGTTGCCATTTCCTTCTCCAGTGCTTTGGCTAAAATATCAACAAGCTTTTCATAACATTATTTAAATATTCTAACATATCTCTTTCTTGCAAAAGAGGAAATAAACGTCAAATGCCTTGTTTCAGGTCACACAGCAGCTAAGGAGGCAGAGTGGACATTCGAGCCAATATCTGTCTAGTTCCAAAGCCTGTGAAGGACTTTGTATGACAGAGGGCTGCTGCAAGCAGGGAAAGAACTGATTTTAGAATTTCAGGCAGGACAGGCCTGCAGATGGTCCTGTCTGCAGAGACTGGGGGGGCCAAGTGTGACTGACAGACCCTTTATAATCAGATTGACTTGTGCATGAGTCCCTGAACTGCTGCTCTATAAAGATTCATCCTTGGACACTCTAACCTCACTGGGCCTCCAGGAACTCCTCTGAAAAATGAGAATAAAATATCTACATCATAAAGTTTTTGTGCAGAGTAAATGAGCATAGTGAAAATGTGCATAGTGTAGGTTTCCTCAGTGTTGGTGCATGTTCTTATTGTATAGACAGATTGTCATTGTATTACTATAGAAGTTGCTACAGCGTCCAAGTTCCAGACCATGCCAGACTTTCAGAATAAAACCCACATAATTCTCTGAAACGTACTTCTTTGTAACCGAACTTGATATAGCAACTGCTGTACTTGTCTTCTGTTCAATTATTTGAAATTTTAAATACTAAGAATGGAAACAAACACCACATTCTCTGACAAAGGAAGAGGGAAGAAAGCTTATTAGTTGTTTTGCTTTTGTGAAGGCCTGTTGTGAATTTCAAAATGCTATATAGCAAATTATTTGCTGTGGGAGATCCCAAAGTGAAATTGAAATGATAACTGACTCAGAGGGTTAAATATCAATTGATTGTTTTTGTAACCATGTTCTAATTGATCAAAAATTATGGGTTTCAATATCAGAAGGGGGTGGGATCTCCCTAGCACTAAGGTGTGTTAATTTGGTCCATGTGGGAAACTAGGGAATGGATACTTCCATAGAGAAATCTGCTTTGGGAAGCCAAAATATAGTTGCTCTGGAGTTAATGTGGACAAACAAGGAATTTATGGAAGGAGATAATATTGTTGATATTTAGTTGCTAAGTCGTGTCCAATTCTTCTGCAACTTGTAGCCCTCCAAGCTCCTCTGTCCTTGGGATTTCCCAGGAAAGAACACTGGAGAGTGTTGTCATTTCCTTCTCCATGGTAAGGAATCAAACCCCCAGTCTCCTGCTTTGGCAGGAAGACTACCACTGAACCACCAGGGAAGTAGAGAGGTAATATTACTGTCTTTTAAAGAGCAAATGGGAAAACTGTGTTCTCCTATTATCACAGCATTTACTGGGAGATTCCACTGTGTTGCTTTCAATACAAAATGTTAGATCAAAGCTATAGGATGAAGATTGGTGGGGGGAAGTTTGCATGCTATGACAGTTCATGAGCTTGGGAAAGTCACTTTACTTCTGAGAGCCTCAGTTTCCTCATGTGTAAAAGTGATTTCATAACACTCTAATTGCCAACATTTAACATTTGTTTAGGGCTTCCTAGGTGGCTTCCATGGGTCATGAAAAGAGTCAGATACCACTAGTGATTAAATAACAAACACTTGCTTACACTGTGCCAGGAACTGTGCTAGACACTTTATATGTATTATTGTTTAAACCTTATAATAACCCAATGAAATATAGACATTTTTAATCCTCTCTTTAGTCATTTCAACCCCAAACTTCATATAGCATTTTTAACTTAGCACAATGCCAATTATTTAAACAATGTTAGCATTGTCTTTATTACTATTATTGCTAATTCTTATAAACTCCAGATTTTGTCCATTTATCAGCAGATACTTGATATATGTAAGATGAATGAATGAATACTCAAATATACTCATGATTTTAAGTATAATGTACTTATGATGACTAAGGTGATAGTTATAGAAATAACTACAAAAAAGGCCTTTCCATTTCCCAGTTTCTGGTAGAAAGATTCCAACAGGGAATACATTTCACCAAATCTATGTATTAACTAAGGGAAATAAGAGTTCTCAACTTGTACATTAAAATGTATGCACTTGAAGTAGGGAGGTAATATAATTTGTTGATTATGTAAAAGATATACATTGAAAAGAAGTGGCACTATGGCCATTATTCAAATGCACATTGAATCAAAGGTAAACTATCTCAGCATAAAAAGCAAAACTAAACTGCAAAGGACAGGAACCTGCTAAAGCCCACCTACTAACAAGGACCTAAGTGTGGATGAGGGTGTTGACACCAAAATGGGAAAACATTATCTTTTGTGGTCCCTAGAATCCTTTCTGGATTAAGCAATTCTGTTTCCCATAGATCTCCTTGAAGTTAAAAATCATCCATCAGGGAATCCAGAGGTCTAGACAGAAGGAGCCTGGATCCCATGCAACTGATCCGCAGTGGACTAGAAAGAGACATTATCTTTTATTATGTTAAGCAGTTGAAATTTGGGAATTATTACAGCAGCTACTATTATTCATACTGATTTATATCCTTGATGTGGAATCCAGGAGTGTAGGAAGGCAAGTCTGTCCCGTGATTTTGAATACAACCTCCTAGATCCCAAGTGTGGCCAGGGTGGCTGGGTATCAGCATTATTAATCAGCTTAACATGGTCCTGCAAGGAGTACCTGTCTTATTATCTCAGATTTCCCAAATGCCCTACCTAGTGGTATAAAAATTTTCAAATACGATAGCAGCAGCAATAGCAAAACAACAACAACAAACTTATTAAAGGTTTTCTCTGTGTTTTACCATTCTTTCCTGTCTTCCCAAATTAGATCTTTTTCTTTCCATGAAAAAGATGCTGAAAAGATGTTTATGATGCTGGAAAATTCTCTATGGCTTTCCCGGATGGCTCCAATATCTAAAGATGTCCCTCACCACTGGATTTATTACTGGGCCTCTCTGAGTGGGGTCAGAGGGCATCCCAAGCCCTATATTCTGAACCTCCTCCTTCTCTTATGTGCTCCATAACTCTCCTTTGCCATTTATTGACATTTGAGACACTTGATCTATGACTGCCTTTCTTTCCCTCCCCCTACCCACTCTGTATCCATGCCTTGGTATCCAGGGACAGCAGGAATATATTATTTCAAGACTGAAGACAGGACCAACTTATCTAGGCTCTGTGAGCTCATTATAGGTAGAATTTTGCATAGGTTGACTTTGCATGTTAAGACTTAACATTGAGCTCATTATTTAGATTCTAAAACCCAGCAACCTAAGACTGGAATCAGAAATAAGTTGAAGATCCTCATAGTGCTATCTACCTTTCAGCTTGCCTGGACATTGTCTCAGTGGGCCCTGTGAAGTGGATCTTATCTCCATGTTAGGAGGGACCAATACTTAAAAGACTGATTGATTTAACAGTGATAACATTGGAAGTAAAGCCAATGCACAAGCCTCTTCCTTTATAGGACTATTTCTTTAAAAAATTAGCATTTATATAGAATATAAATTAGGAAATGCTTTGAAAAGCAGATTGTATCAGAAATTTCTCAGTTTCTTAGAAAAATCAGTTGGCGCTACTGCTAGGAGACTCTGAGGCAGCAGTGCTCAGGGTGGAGGTTGGGAGGACCTCTTTTGGATGCTGGCCCTGCTTCTCAAACATCACAACCCTGATCAGCCATGTGCTGGACCAGAAGGAGCTACTGTGGGCTCATGCACTTTAAAAGCTTTGGTTTCTTTTTTTGTATTTAAATTCAACCTTTAATTTTACAAAATGCTTTAGATGTTGACTTTAAGAATCATCAGCTCCTAGGCTTTAGGGAGCTGTGTTCATATCTGGAAGAGAATAGCCTAGTTCTGTGGTTGCTAAACCCTGATCTTTGGAGGGGTGCTGGTCCATGACAGATCTTCTATTGATGCAGGTCAAATGAGAAAAATTAGGACAAATAGGAGAAAAATAAAATTTAAAAAATGAGAATAAATAAGGAATTTTCTTAATAAAGCTATTTTCATTCCATTTAAAGGCTTGCCCTTTATTCCAAGACTACATTTTTTTTTTTCTATTTGTTGACGGTAAAGTGATTGTGGGGATAGATTTGTCTTTTACATTCTTAATTGGTAAAATTAAAAAGCTAGAAACCATATAGCCTTTCATAAATTAAATATATATATAAATATATAAAATACTGGTCAATGAATCAAATGTTTGGAATGCTTAGTAGATTTGCTAAACCTGCTCGTTTAGCAGGTATTTTTCCAGACAGACTAATCTCTGTCTTTGGGGGAGGGGATGTCTGTTTGATATGTTATCAGTCTTGGGCAATCAGTCTTTATTTTATCTGAGCAAAGTAAAAATTTTATCTTCACCTTCATATCAATCAATTCATGTGTGAAAGAGCTTTGGTCTCCTTTGGCTAGAGGGACTAAGATTCTGGCTCTCTCACTTTCTGTGTGATTTGGGGGACCAGAGTTAACCTTTTAAGGCTAGGCCAGAGGGATATAACTTAGGACAGTTTAGGCTTTTGACAGACAGGAATAAATGAATTTGCTTACTGTCACTGACAGTGATATTGGATCAATTTTATACCTAAAGCAGTAATTTTAGTAAAATAATTGATAGATTATTATGAGATAAGAAAGCAGGGCTTGCAGTCTATTTCATTTTGTAAAGCATTGATAGTAAATGCACCATTGATAAATACCCTTCATTAATGAATGATATGGAGTTAAATTATATTATATATTATCTATTCAAAAAATTAGAACTAATTGTAAAGAATTGGTAGCGTCCTAGCCAGGAAGTCACCAATACATTTTCTATTGATTGTTGCAAATCTGAATGTGTAATAGAGTGGGGAGCTAGATCCCACACTCACTCACTGTTGTTCTAATAAAACATCACTAACATATCCTTCTTTAAGGCTCACTGTGGTCCTTCTTTGTGACATACAGGGACAATTGGGAGCATTTTGGTCTTTATTTATTGGGGCTGCATAATCTAATTATCTCTCATTAGTCCAGAGCTGATTATTTCATTTATCTTTGTAAATGTGACAACAAAAGGCTCACTTTAATTAAGCAGATCAGCAATTAGCTCTTGTTTTATAGGAGTTTTAAACATCCCTGTACTAATAGCAGGCAGCATGATTATAATCAGAAGCCCAGGGAAGAATAGTGGTAGAGGACAGTTTGATTTAGAGCCCCATTTAAGTGAAAGCTATGTAGGCAAAATAACTCTCTCATGACAAAGGTCCAAAAAGGACTGGCCAAACTAGAGGACGACTTGAGAGTCCCAGGCCAAGACCTTCTCACCCCATTTATGATATAGGCAGTGACATAATTCCTTTTTATAAAAATTTTCTCACTTGTAATAGTGATTGTAATTATTTATCCATCACCTATTATGCCTCAGGCTTTACAGCTCTTATTGTTGCTGTATTTATCCTTTAAAAACTTCACAATAGCCCTTGAGGTGGGTATTGTTAGTTTACCGCCATTTTGCAGATGAAGCAACTGAGGCTTAGCAAAGTTAATTCACTTGTCCATGTTTTCTCAGCCAAGGATTAGAACATTTATCTGATTTTGCTACTCCACAAATTGGTTTCTTTTCCTCTATCTCCCTCCTTGCTCCTTCCTTCCTTTTTCTGTCCCTTCTTTCTATCCTTTTCCCTCCCTTCTCTCAATCATTTTGTGTGTGTGTGTGTGTGTGTGTGTGTGTGTGTGTGTGTGTGTGTGTTTGTGTGAGATATGCCAGGCACTGTGCACTGGCCTGGAGATAGTAAGAAGAGCAAGACTTGGTAAGACCTTTGAGAAGCTGACAGTGTATTGGAGACAGAGACATAAACTAACCAATACAATGCCTGAGACAATGCTAGGATAAAGCTAAACAAAAAAGGCACAAACTATCATGATTGGAACTTTTTAAGTGCTAAATCAATATTTATTAGACTGAATTGGCCTGGCCCCTCTCATTATTAAGGTTAAACTTTCTCTCTTTTAGTAAGGAGGAGCTGATTCTAACTGCTCAGAACTCTTCTGATTACCCATCTTGGTTTTATATTAATGTTTAACATAAATAGGACCTACCTTTTAAGGCAGAGGTCTGGCATGGTCTACTGTATGCTACCTTGCAGTATCATTTAATTATTCTGGAGCAGTTGGAGGAAGGATGAGGTGAATATGGGATTTTTCAGAAGATGAGAGAAGAAAATGGTAAGTGAAAGGATGCATGGAAGAAAAAGGGGGACCTCTGTCTGCTTGGTAAGCAGAAAGGAGAGAATGAAATGGGGTGACTGGAAGATGGTGTAACTGCCTTCCTGGGCTGGTGAGCAGTAGTACAGAGGAACAAACCAGTTAGAGCCAGGACACTGCCCAACTGAATGGTCAGGCTGATGGGCTCTAGTCCCTTGAAAGGTCCTTACAAGGTCTGACCACATCTCCTTGGAGACCTGGACAGTGCTGCCACTCTACCCCATACCAGTCATTGATAGCCACTCTAAGATTATCATGAATTCTGTAAATATTTTTAATTTGTAAGTTTTTGAGTACCATTTTTATACTAAGTGCTATGCAAAACACTTTATAGGAGTTATATAATTTTATCCTTTAGTTATATTGTGAACCAAGTATTGTTCTCTTCATTCTTCAGATGAAGAAAGTTGTTATTTCCTTATTTTCCTTTTTTTTTGGTGATATGCCAGGCAAATTAACTTAACTGGATTCATGTAGTTGTGGAGCCTAGACTTGAATCTATGATTTTAATCACTACTTAATAGCTGCCACCCTTCTTTAGACTTTATGACCCAAAAGGGCACTGGGCCTTATAAGTTATGAAAAATTTAATTTAGTTATTGCTTATGAAAATCCTTTTTTTTTTTTTCCCCATAACATCTCTCTGGGTCATCACCATGCACCAGCCCCAAGCATGCTATATCCTGCGTCGGACATAGACCGGCGATTCGATTCTTACATGATAGTATACCTATTACAATGCCATTCTCCCAAATCATCCCACCCTCTCCCTCTCCCTCTGAGTCCAAAAGTCCATTATACACATCTGTGTCTCCTTTGCTGTCTTGCATACAGGGTCGTCATTGCCATCTTTCTAAAATCCTTTATATATGAGTCATGAGCCACAGGTTTGGGACTCATGCTGTTTGCAATGGGGAGCCATTGAAGGCTCTAGACTTCCTGAGGTCATGACCTCATGACTTCATGAGAGGTGTTTTAAAATGTGTAGAAGGTGATTTGAAAAGAAGCAGCCTATAAGTTTGGAATATTGTTATGAAGGTAAGTTGATTAGGAGAGTATCTCTAGCATGGGAGAATGCAAGCCTGATGGCAACTTGAATGGGAAAAAAGGTCCAGGTATGAGAAAAATTATTAAAAAATGATTGATAGGTCCATAATCATGGGAGAAAAAGATGGAAGACAATTAAAAGGTTACTGTGTTTTTGAGTCTGTATCGCTAATAGAAATACAGAAGTCATATGTAGTTGAGAAGATGAACTACAGAAGAAAATGTTGAATATAGTGATAGGTCTTTAGTGACCTAAGAAATATGGTTTCTACAGTGATGGAGCAGATTTGGAGGAGATTAAGGGGAGGCTGGATGGTGAGAAAGCTGATAGAGAGCATGTAGGATGGTTTTCAGGCCAGGGAGATAGATGTCTGTTTCAAAGTAAAGAGTCCCTTGGTTCTCCCCTCAGCCCATCCCTGTCCAAGGAAGGACCTCTGAGATGGCAACCACCACTTCTCCCATCCTGCTCATGGGGCTGAGATGTAGTGTGAAAGTCGGAACCTGATTTGTTTTATCACTTCTGCATTCCCAACACCTAAGACAGTGCCTTGTGCAGACTAAGTACTCATTAAATAATTGTTGACTGAGTGAATAATGACTGAGTGAAACACTAAAGCCAGAACTGCCGTCTCTAGAATCACCTTGGGTGGCAGGAACCAAGTAAGGGAGTCAAGATGATCACTTAAGGCATCTGGGGTTGGGGAAAATCAGGAGATGGAGGCTGAGGGTCAAATGAAAGAGGTTGAATTTTATTGTTAAATCTGAGGGGTGAGAATTGCCAAGAGGAAGCAGTAGGGATTAAATTCTTTGCCATTAGGAGCATTATTAAGGAAAAGGTTCCTATGTCTAGGCTATTTTTAATTATATCAGGGTTTGGCCTGTGGTTGGAGTGAAGCAAGAAGCAGATTCTTCGGTCTGTAACTGAGAGGCCTTTACAGAGAGAGACAGTCTTGAAAGTTATGGTAAGAAATAAGCAAGTGTGATTGTTACTCCCTGTTTCCTAAAAACCATACATAGAGAACAAGTGGTGGTGGAGATGAGGATGGTGGTGTTGGCATTGTGGATCTTGGACAGATGTGTGTATGTGCTTACTTGCTCAGTTGTGTCTGACCCTTTGTGATCCCATGAACTGTAGCCTACCAGGCTCCTCTGTCCATGGGGATTCTCTGGACAAGAATACTGGAGTGGGTTGCCATGCCTTCCTTTAGGGGATCTTCCTAACCAGGGATCAAACCCAGGTCTCCCTCATTGCAGGTGGATTCTTTACCATCTGAGCCACCAGGGAAGCCCTGAATACTGGAGTGGATAGCCTATCCCTTCTCCACGGCATCTTCCTGACCCAGGAATCTAACCAGGGTCTCCTGCATTGAAGGCAGATTCTTTACCAGCTGAGCTTTCAGGGAAGCCCTGGACAGACTTCAGTTCAGTTCAGTTCAGTCGCTCAGTCCTGTCCAACTCTTTGTGACCCCATGAATCGCAGCACTCCAGGCCTCCCTGTCTATCACCATCTCCCAGAGTTCACTCAAACTCACGTCCATCAAGTCGGTGATGCCATTCAGCCATCTCATTCTCTGTCGTCCACTTTTCCTCATGCCCCCAATCCCTCCCAGCATCAGAGTCTTTTCCAATGAGTCAATTCTTCTCATGAGGTGGCCAAAGTACTGGAGTTTCAGCTTTAGCATCCTTCCTTCCAAAGAACACTCAGGGCTGATCTCCTTCAGAATGGACTGGTTGGATCTCCTTGCAGTCCAAGGGACTCTCAAGAGTCTTCTCCAACACCACACTTCAAAAGCATCAATTCTTCGGTGCTCAGCTTTCTTCACAGTCCAACTCTCACATCCATACATGACCACTGGAAAAACAATAGCCTTGACGAAACGGACCTTTATTGGCAAAGTAATGTCTCTGCTTTTCAATATGCTATCTAGGTTGGTCATAACTTTTCTTTGAAGGAGTAAGCGTCTTTTAATTTCATGGCTGCAATCACCATCTGCAGTGATTTTGGAGCCCCCAAAAATAAAGTCTGACACTATTTCCACTGTTTCCCCTTCTATTTCCCATGAAGTGATAGGATCAGATGCCATGATCTTCGTTTTCTGAATGTTGAGCTTTAAGCCAACTTTTTCACTCTCCTCTTTTACTTTCGTCAAGAGGCTTTTCAGTTCCTCTTCACTTTCTGCCATAAGGCTGGTGTCATCTGCATATCTGAGATTATTGAGATTTCTCCCGGCAATCTTGATTCTAGCTTGTGCTTCTTCCAGCCCAGTGTTTCTCATGATTACTCTGCATATAAGTTAAGTAAGCAGGGTGACCATATGCAGCCTTGAAGTACTCCTTTTCCTATTTGGAACCAGTCTGCTGTCCCATGTCCAGTTCTAACTGTTGCTTCCTGACCTGCATATAGGTTTCTCATGAGGCAGGTCAGGTGGTCTGGTATTCCCATCTCTTTTAGGATTTTCCACAGTTTCTTGTGATCCACACAGTCAAAGGCTTTGGCATAGTCAATAAAGCAGAAATAGATGTTTTTCTGGAACTCTCTTTCTTTTCCATGATCCAGCAGATGTTGGCAATTTGATCTCTGGTTCCTCTGCCTTTTCTAAAACCAGCTTGGACATTTGGAAGTTCATGGTTCACATATTGCTGAAGCCTGGCTTGGAGAATTTTGAGCATTACTTTACTAGTGTGTGAGATGAGTGCAATTGTGCAGCAGTTTGAGCATTCTTTGGCATTGCTTTTCTTTGGGATTGGAATGAAAACTGACCTTTTCCAGTTCTGTGGCCACTGCTGAGTTTTCCAAATTTGCTGGCATATTGAGTGCAGCACTCTGACAGCATCACCTTTCGGGATTTGAAATAGCTCAACTAGAATTCCATCACCTCCACTAGCTTTGTTTGTAGTGATGCTTTCTAAGGCCCACTTGACTTCACATTCCAGGATGTCTGGCTATAGGTGAGTGATCACACCATTGTGATTATCTTGGTCATGAAGATGTTTTTTTGTACAGTTCTTCTGTGTATTGTTGCCACCTCTTCTTACTATCTTCTGCTTCTGTTAAGTCCATACCATTTCTGTCCTTTATCGAGCCTATCTTTGCATGAAATGTTCCCTTGGTATCTCTAATTTCTTGATGAGATCTCTAGCCTTTCCCATTCTGTTCTTTTCCTCTATTTCTTTGCATTGATCACTGAGGAAGGCTTTCTTATTGGGACTCTGCTTAAGGAATATTAAATTTAGTATTTCTCACCACTCTGTGTAGGGTTTGGTATAGGCCTTGGTGGAACAAATCTGACATTCTGTGAGTGCCCAAGGAACCTGGGCTGTTCTTTGTCTACCTAAAGAAGTCAGATGACCAAATCAAGAAAGTATCATTCAAGATTAATTTTGCTGTAAAGCTTCAAGGCCTGAGTGCCCCTTACCAACACAGTAGGTTTTGTCAATTTAAAGACACTGATTTGGGGACAAAGAGAAAGGAGTTAATGAAATGGAAGAGAATTAAGATACTGGCTGGAGAGAACATAATTGAAGTCACAAATCCATGGAGTCACAGAATGTCATATATGGAAGGGATCTCTTATACTCAAACATCTGTAAAAAATTCTAGAAAAGTAGTTCTATGAGGGCTAGGAGCAAGTGGATTCGAGGAATGGGGAGAAGCATTCATCCTGATCTGGAAGAGAAGCTGCTTCTCTGATGCTTCTCTGAGAAAGTAATAAGTGAGAGGATACAGATCTAGATAGAAGCTATTCTGAAGTTTAGAGGTAGATATTAGGGCTTTCATATGGAGATGTCAACATTTTACCTCTTCTTCCTCAAATACTGTTTGTTCCTCTCCCCTCTTCTGCACAAGGAGTTTGAATTGTATGGGGGATACACAGACTTTCCCTTACTCCAATTCACCTCTAAACTATGCAGCACACGAGAGGAGGCTTGCTGGCAACTGCTAAGCCAAAGGTGCTTTCCTTCTGAAACTGAAACTCAAAAGTAAGGGAAATCCTAATAGTCAACACTCCTCAATTTCTTTTTCTTTTAATTTAATTTTTTAGTTGAAGTATAGTTGATTTACATTATTGTACCAATCTCTTCTGGACCGCAAAGTTTCTCAGTTATATACATATAGACATTCTTTTTTAAATATTCTTTTCCAGTATGGTTTATCACAGGATATTGAATATAGATCTCTGTGCAATACACTAGGGTCTTGTTGTTTATCCATTGTACATATAATAGTTTACATCTACTAATCCCAAACTTCTAGTCCTTGCCTCCCCCAAGCACTTCTCAATTTCTTAAATGATAGTTCTCCTCCCCCACCTTTTTTTTTTCAAAAATGGAAAAGTATTAGATTCTCACACAACAGTATTTCTTCCTAAGTGCAAAAATAAACAAAGGTCAAATATATATATATATATACACACACACAAAAGCATTGCATACAGTCTAGGTGATTTTGCCACAACACAAAAAAATAAAACGTAAATAGTTAAACAAATATGCATAGTCATTCTGAGTCACATTCAAAGTCTTTGGTTAACACCAAAGCACAAAGATATAGATGGTGTAAAGGACTGACTATCCACACAAAAATGCAGGCAACTAGAATTTAAAGGCTATATACAATGGGTGGGAGTAGACATGCACACAGGGACAGAAGTCTCCCAGACGAGAAGACAGCTGGCAGGATTTGTCTGGAGCTTGATTGTGAGGGGCACTGGGTTTCCCCTCTGGCTCAGCAGTAAAGAATCCGCCTGCAAGGCAGGCAACATGGATTCAACCCATGAGTCAGGAAGATCCCCTGCAGAAGGAAATTTTCGACCCACTCCAGTATTCTCGTCTGGGAAATCTCAGGGACCGAAGAGCCTGGTGGGCTACAACTATGGGGTCGCAAGAGTTGGATATGACTTAGTGGCTAAACCACCACCACCAGTGAGTATAAAGGTCCCATGTGTTGAAAGGATGAGTGAAAGGTGGATCATCAGGCTGGCAGTGAAATGCCTGTTCTGTGCCAGGTGGTAGGTATTTTAATTTAATCATCCCAACCTTGGGAAGCCATTCAGAAATTTTAGATAAGGTTTTAAGTTGTTAAATAACTTGCCTGAGGTCATATGACTTCAAAACGGAAGAACGCCACTTAGCATCTTGGGTTTTTGCTCCCAGAGTTCATGTTCTTTCCTTCCCACTGTACCACTGGAAGCCCCTGACCAGACCTATGGTCTGATCTCCCGGTACCTGGGAACTGACACTTAAAAAATGCCCACTAGTGTTCTCCACTTTGTTCCTTTGGTTTCTTCTTCTCTTCAGATTAGTTCTTCAGCTTAATTTATTTTGGCTTTGGGGATTTTTATAAAACTACTTATTTTCCCCATCTGGCTTAAGAAACTGAATTCATTTGATATTTTCTGACCTTACACTTGGGTATTGGAATAATAGAGTATTTTACACAGGAATGAATTGTGGTGTCGTAGGTGAATGTGTGGGAGCTCATAAATCAGCAGTGATCCCTGGGGACCATGGAGGGCCTCTTGGCCCTGGCCAGTGCTCTTTAGACCTCTTTATGCTAATAAAACAGAGATTTCTCTCCGAAGGGCTCCACCTTTGCAAATGACACTCATAATGAGCTTGGAACAGTGTTGCAGTGATAGGCTGTTTACCTGCTGGTAATTGGTAATTTAGCCAGTCCATTTTCTCTATTTGGAGAATTAAGAAGCAGAATTTTGTCCAAGTAAACTGCATTTGTCTGTGAAAGGCCCTGGAGAGAGCCATGGGCAAGGGATGTTTTCCAAGGGCATCCTTGCTGAAATTGCAAATGTGTGAAGACATGGTGGATTATTCATTTCCCGATTTCTATATGAGTTACTGAGCTTCTGTGAAGGAACTTTGTTATTTATTTGGCCATCTTTGTAAGTGGGAAATGACTTAATGTATCAAAATGTCAAAGAACAGATTATCTTGATTCCTTGTTCTGCTAATTATGACATGGAACAGCAAATGCTAATGGAAGACTAGCATGATCTTTTAAATCTTGCTTACTTTAGTCTGTGTAGCATTAATATGAATATACTGTTACAGGGCTTCAGGGGGAAGGAAGGAAAAGGATGCTACTTGTCTAAACTAAATGATCAGAAACAGGGATTTTTTAAAAAAAGTGTTGACAGCATGTCAACACAATGAAAAAATATGTAGGTATTAAAAAATAGCTAAGAAAATGTTTATAAATAAGGAAAATTTATGACCTGTACATAGTGAAAAAGAGCAGGACACCAAATTGTATGTTTCCTGATGAGATATATGTGAAGTAAATGTGTATAGGACGGATGCTGGGGAGCAATATGAAAATACTTGGGAGAAGGCATGTGTGCTTAGTGCTAAGTCGTGTCCGACTCTTTGTGGCCTCATGGACTGTAACCCATCAGGCTCCTCTGTCCATGGGATTTTCTAGGCAAGAATACTGGAGCAGGTTACCATCTCCTTCTCCAGGGGATCTTCCTGACCCAGGGATCAAATCCGTGTCTCCTAAGTCTCCTGCATTGGTAGGTAGATTCTTTATCACTGGGCAACCTGCGAAGCCCTGGGAGAATCAGTTCAGTTCAGGATCTCAGTCATGTCTGACTCTTTGTGACTCCATGGATTGTAGCACGCCAGGCTTCCCTGTCCATCACCAACTCCTGAAGTTTACTCAAATTCATGTCCGTTGAGTCGGTGATGCCATCCAACCATCTCATCCTCTGTCATCCCCTTCTCCTCCTGCCTTCAGTCTTTCCCAGCATCAGGGTCTTTTCAAATGAGTCAGCTCTTCACATCAGGTGGCGAAAGTATTGGAGTTTCAGCTTTAGCATCCGTCCTTCCAATGAATATTTAAGACTGATTTCCTTTAGGATGGACTGGTTGCATCTCCTTGCAGTCCAAGGGACTCTCAAGAGTCTTCTCCAACACCACAGTTCAAAAGCATCAAATTCTTGAGTGCTCAGCTTTCTTTATAGTCCAACTCTCACATCCATACATGACTACTGGAAAAGCCATAGCTTTGACTAGATGGACCCGTGTTGGCAAAGTAATGTCTCTGCTTTTTAATATGCTGTCTAGGTTGGTCATAGTTTTCTTCCAAGGAGCAATCATCTTTTAATTTCATGGCTGAAGTCACCATCAGTAGTGATTTTGGAGCCGAGGAAATAAAGTCTGTCACTGTTTCCATTGTTTCCCCATCTATTTGCCATGAAGTGATGGGACCGGATGCCATGATCTTAGTTTCCTGGGAGAATATGCATTAGTAAATCTAAGGCAAGATACAAGGGGTACAAGATTAGTTTTGTGACCTCATGGACTGTAACCCATCAGGCTCCTCTGTCCATGGGATTTTCTAGGCAAGAATACTGGAGCAGGTTACCATCTCCTTCTCCAGGGGATCTTCCTGACCCAGGGATCAAATCCGTGTCTCCTAAGTCTCCTGCATTGGTAGGTAGACTTACTTACATTGACTCAGTGTATGGGCTGATTTGTTTTACTACTAATAAGAACAGTTATACTTTTCTAACTGATCTTGGTCTTAATTAATTTTAACGGTAGGATTACTGTAGGCCAGTATAATCATAGAATAGTTCTATGTTTTGAAAGCTCCCTGGTAGCTCAGATGGTAAAGAATCTGCCTGCAATGCAGGAGACCTGGGTTCAATTTCTGGGTTGGGAAGATCCCCTGGAGTAGGAAATGGCAACCCATTCTAGTATTCTTGCCTGGAAAATCCCACAGACAGAGGAGCCTGGTGGGTTACAGTCCATGATATTGCCAAGAGTGCACACAACTGAGCAACTAACACTTCACTTGAAATCTCAGTGAAGGGTTTCCATCTGCGTGGACTTCATATAATGTTTTTATGGAAAGAAAAGAATTCACACATATCCTGATGTACACTGAGTTTTGTCACGTGAAGATATTTCAAATTCAAAAAGAGACAACCTGCCTGGGGTAGGAAAGTGCCAAATGTGAAAGTGCACAGAATGATGAAGTGCTAGTTTGGCAGAAATCTGGGCATGGGAGGGAATGGGGAGAGGTTCACAGAGAGTGAACTGGGGGCAGCTTATGAATGGCCTTGAGTGTCTCACTAAGTATTATACAATCCCCCTGCTTTGAAGCTTCTCTCTTTAGTAAAGATCTATACCATATCTTCAGATGCAAATTACTGAATATCTTCATCACTTAGCAAGCTGCTGCTGCTGCTGCTAAGTCACTTCAGTTGTGTCCGACTCTGTGTCACCCCATAGATGGCAGCCCACCAGGCTCCCCCGTCCCTGGGATTCTCAAGGCAAGAATAGTGAAAAGTGAAAGTAAAGTCGCTCAGCCGTGTCCGACTCTTAGCGACCCCATGGACTATAGCCCACTAGGCTCCTCCATCCATGGGATTTTCCAGGCAAGAGTACTGGAGTGGGGTGCCATTGCCTTCTCCGCTTAGCAAGCTAGACTGTTCCAATATATAAACTCTGTGCTGGTATTGAGCAAAGTGCTCTGGAAAATTGCATTATCTCATTCTATTCACTTTTTCAGCACATTTGTGAACTAGAGCAGTGCATGAAATAGGGATGGTGCATAATCTAGTGATTAGAAAAGGTATTAAAACATTCATATTTTATTTACTTTTTATTTTTATTTTTTTTAATTTTAGTTTTTTATTTTTTAAATTTTAAAATCTTTAATTCTTACATGCATTCCCAAACATGAACCCCCCTCCCACCTCCCTCCCCATAACATCTTTCTGGGTCATCCCCATGCACCAGCCCCAAGCATGCTGCATCCTGCGTCAGACATAAATTTTTATTTATTTATTTATTTTTGGCTCCGTCTTCGTTGTTGTGTGTGGGCTTTCTCTAGTTGTGAGCGAGTGGGGACTGCTCTTCATTGTAGTACATGGGCTTCTTATTGTGGTCCCTTCTTTTGTTGCAGAGCATAGGCTCTAGAGCATGGGCTTAGTAACGGTGGCAGTCTGGCTTAGTTGCTCTGCAGTGTGGAATCTTCCGGACCAGGGATCAAACCTATGTCCCCTTCATTGGTAGGTGGATTCCTAACCACTGGATCACCAAGGAAGTCCAAAACATTCATATTTTTAGCTTAAATAACTAATATTTTGGTCAAGTCACTCTGATATTGATCTTGCATTC